>NC_141916.1:7500000-10000000 GCF_057802395.1 Ceratotherium simum simum | reverse complement strand
AGTTGGAAACTTCAACACTCTTTTTTCATAAATGAGCATATGTAACAGGCAGAAAAATCAGTAAGGACATAATTGACCTCAACAGTGCCATCAATCAACTGGGTATAATTGACATCTATTGACTACTTCATCCAAAAACAGCAGAATGCACATTATTCTCAAGCTCATATGGAACATTCACAAAGATAGACAACATTATGGACCATAAAACATGCCTTAATAAATTTAAAGGAATAGAATTCATACAATGTCTGATCTCAGACCACAACAGAATTAAACTAGAAATCAATAACAAAGAGATAGCTGGAAAAATCCAAAATTGGAGATTAAGCAAAACACTTCCAAATAACACATGGATCAAAGAAGAAATATAAAGATAAAGCTAAAAATATTTGAACTAAATGAAAATTAAAATACAACTTATCAAATTTTTTGGGATGCAATAAAAGCAGTACCAGGAAAATTGACAGCATTGAATGCACGTACTAGAAAAGAAGACAAATCTTGAAAGCATTGAATGCATATATTAGAAAAGAAGACAGATCTAAAGTCAATAATCTAAGCTTCCACCTTAAAAAAAGTAGAAAAAGAAGAACAAATTAATTCCAAGGTAAACAGAAGAAAGAAATTATAAAAATGAGAGCAGAAATCAATGAAATTGAAAACATGAAATTAATAGAGAAAATCAACAAAACCAAAAGCTGGTTCTTTGAAAACATCAATAAAAGCAATAAACCTCTAGCCAGGCTAACTAAGAAAGAGAGAAGACACAAATTATTAATATCAGAAATGAAAGATGGAACAACCCTACTGATCCCATGGACATTAAAGGAATACCATGAACAACTCTATGTCCATATCTTTAACAAAAAGATGAAATAGAACAATTCTTTGAAAAACACAATCAGCCAAAACTCACCCATGAAAAAATAGACAGTTTGAGTAGGTCTATATCTATTAGAGAAATTGACTCAATAATTAATAATCTTCCAAAACAGAAAGCACCAGGAACAGATGGGTTCATGGGAAAATTCTACCAAACATGTAAGGAAGACTTTATGTCAATCCTCTATAATCTCTTCCAGAAGATAGAAGCAGAGGGAATACTTCCCAACTCATTCTTTGCGGCCAGTATTGCCCAAATACCAAAGCTAGGCAAAGATATTACAAGAAAAAATACTACAGACCAATATCTCACATGAACATAGATATAAAAATCCTCAACAAAATATTAGCAAATCAAATCCAACAATGTAGACAAAGAATTATACATCATACCCAAGTGGAATTTGTCCCATGTATGCAAGGCTGGTTCAGCATTTGAAAATCAGTTAATTTAATCCATCACATCAACAGGCTACAGAAGAAAAACCACATGATCATATCAATAGGTGCAGAAAAAACATTTGACAAAATCCAACATTCATGGTAAAAACTCTCAGTAAATTAGGAATAGAGAGGAACTTCTACACCTGATAAAGAACATCTACAAAAAACCTACTGCTAACATACTTAACAGTGAGAATGGTGAGAAACTAGAAACTTTCCAATGAAGATTAGGAATAAGATAAGGATGTCCCCTCTCACCATTCCTTTTTTTTTTTTTTTTTTTTTTTTTTGGTGAGGAAGATCAGCCCTGAGCTAACATCCATGCTAATCCTCCTCTTTTTGCTGAGGAAGACTGGCTCTGAGCTAACATCTATTGCCAATCCTCCTCCTTTTTCTCCCCAAAGCCCCAGTAGATAGTTGTATGTCATAGTTGCACATCCTTCTAGTTGCTGTACGTGGGACGCGGCCTCAGCGTGGCTGGAGAAGCGGTGCCTCGGTGTGTGCCCGGGATCCGAACCCGGGCCGCCAGTAGTGGAGCGCGCGCACTTAACCGCTAAGCCACGGGGCCGGCCCTCACCATTCCTTTTTAACATGATTCTGGAAGTCCTGGCTAATGAAATAAGACAAGAAAATGAAATCAATGGTATATTGATTGAAAAGGAAGAAATAAAACTGTCTTGGTTCACAGATGACATAATCATCTATGTAGAAAATCTGAAAGAATTGTCAAAAACACTCTTGGAACTAATAAGCAGTTATATCAAAGTTGTAGGATATAAGGTTAATATACAAGTTAATAACTTTCCTATATACCAGCAATGAACAAGTGGAATTTGAAATTGAAAACACACCACCATTTACATTAGCACCCCCAAAAATGAAATGTTTAGAAATAAATCTAACAAAATATGTATAAGATCTATGTGAGGAAAACTACAAAATTCCAATGAGTGAAATCAAAGAAGAACTAAATAAATGGAGAGATAGTCCATGTTCATTGATAGGAAGCGTTAATATTGGCAAGATGTCAGTTCTTCCCAAATTGATCTATAGATTCAATGCAATCTCAATCAAAATCCCAGCAAATTATTTTGTGGATATCAACAAACTGATTCTAAAATTTGTATGGAGAGGTAAAGACCAAGCATAGCCAACACAATAACAAAGGAGAAAAAGTTGGAAGACTGATACTGCCTGACTTCAAGATATACTGTAAAGCTACAGTAATCAAGATAGTGTGGTATTGGCCAAAGAGGAGACAAATAAATCAATGGAATGGAATAGGCAGGCCAGAAATCGACCCTCATAAATATAGTCAAATGATCTTTGACAAAAAAGGAAAGGCAATACCACAGAGCAATGATAGTCTTTTCAATGAGCAACTGGACATCCACCTACAAAAAAAAAAATGTATCTAGACATGGTACTTACACCCTTCACAAAAATTAGCTTAAAATGGTTCATATACCAAAATGTAAAATCCAAAACTATAAAACTTCTAGCAGATAACATAAGAGAACTGAACTTAAGAGGATTATTCTGAATTCTTTCTCAAACAGTTTATAGATCACCATTTATTCAGGTCACTCATTGGTTCCCTTTGGTGGTGTCATGTTTACCTGATTCTTTATGATCCTTGTATCCTTATGTTGGTATCTACACATTTGTACAAGCAGTCTCCTCTTCTAGACTTTTTAGATTCACTTTGCAGCGGAAAGACCTTTTCCAGTCAGCTAGCTTGGGGTACTGGATGAGTCGGCCGGTGGTGTCCACGGGTAGTCTGAGCTTGCCATCAGGGCCTCTAGTTGGGTGGCACCACTGCCTGTGCTCTGAGGTAGGAAGGGTGTCACTGGCTGGGCTCCATGGTTGGGTGGGCCTGCTGGCTGAGCTCCACATTCAGGTAGAGTCACTGGTCTGGAAGGACTACTGGCTGTGCTCTACCATCATGTGGGGCCACTAGACGGGCTCTACAATCACCCCTGGTCAGGTGAGGCCTCAGGCTGTGCTCCCCAACTCCAATGGTGTCTGTGGCTGACTGCATTCAGGCAGGGCCACTGGCTGACTCCATGTTTAGGCAGAGCCTCAGGCAGGGCTTTGCAATAATAGGAGGCCTCAGGCTGTGCCCCACAGTTGAGTGGGGCCTCAGGCTGGGCTTCGCCATCAGGTAGGACTTTGGCTGTGCTCTGTTGTTGGAGAGGTTGCTGGCTGTGCTCTCTGGTTGAGCGAGGCCTCCAGCTGTTTCCCATAGGTGGATAGGATTGGAGACCGTGCTTCCCCATCTGGTGAGGTTGCCATTTGAGCTCCCTGGTTGGGTGGGGTCACAGGCTACCTTCAGCAATCGGGTGGGGCCGTAGGCTGGGCTCCACCGCTGGGTGGGGTTGTAGGCTGGGCTCCATGGGTGAGCAGTACTGTTGGCTGGGCTCTGAGGCTGCCCAGGGTCTCTGTTCAGGCTCTCAAGTTATGTGGGGCCAGACACTAAGCTCAACAGTTGAGCAGGGCTGCTGGCTTGACTCCCTGCCTGAGAGGGCTGTAGGATGGTCTCCACGCTGCCCAGGTTCTCTGGCCAGTCTTCCTGTTGGGGCGGGGCTGGAGGCTCTGCTCAGCAGTTGGGCAGGCTGCAATTTTACTCCCTTGCCCAGGCTGGCAGTAGGATGTGCAAGAGGAACATTTTAGTAAGGGAAAAAGATTCTTAATCTCTGTGTGGTCACTCTCTCCAGGATTACTGAGAATTTGGGGAGTGTTGCAAATAGAAAAATAGTCATAAATGCGCAGAGCTGCCCATGAAAGACTGTCCATCACCACATTGTAATATCAAAAAATTAAAAACCATCTAAAGAGCCATTAATAGGGAATTGGTTGGACACACTGAGATTCATCAATCCATAAAATGGAATACTATTTTTGGTCATTTTAATAAATCAAGTAAATTTGTTAAATAATAGTGACATAACAATAATAATTATAATTATATTAGTAACTGAAATACATTGATTGCTTTCCAATTGCTAGGCAATATGCTAAGTGCTTACTATATCATATTTAATCCTCACAATAACCCTGTGAGGCAGATACTATCCCAATTTTACAGAGAGGCAAGGGTTAAAAGGTTAAGTAATTTACCCAGTTTAATAAGGTGCTGAGTGGAGACGGAATGTATATCCAGAAATCCAGACACCACGTATTAATTTTAGAAAGCTGCAAATTAAGAAATATTCTGTATATTGTGATTCCACTTTGGGAAGAAGTGTGTGTGTGTGTGTGTGTGTTTAAAAGGTAGAAGTATATATATCACAGGAGGTAGAAATGGGATGGGGAACTAAAATTACTGAGTAGCACATACCTAACAATACTAAAAAGTTTGCCAATTATAGGATAGAAATATGATTTAATGTCCTCTTTTGTCTTATCAGGAAAACAAAATCCCAGATACTCTCAGAAAGAGGTGAAAAGAGAGCTTGAAGAAACAAGCAGGTAAACAGTTTATTTGTGCACAGCACATTTTCCTACTCTACAGTCCTGGAAGGGCTTCCCAAATCTGATCATCTTGGTGTATGACAGATCTGCTGTCACACGTTGCTTCCAGAAAAATTACATTTGCTTCTGAACAGGAGGCGGAGAGAGACATTGAGACTGCAAGATTGGTACTGGCTAGTATAGAAAGGCTGAGAGAACTTTTTTGATCTGCTGGGAGAAAGAATGGTGGGGCGGGGAGGGAGGACGCTTTTTTCTTCTCTCTCTCATATGAGTAAGTGGGAGGGACTTGGGAGAATTATGGTCCTGGCCTCCCGGAGAAAATTGTATTCACAACTCAAAGTGCTCATTAAGCTACTGTAGTGAAGGCCTGGGAACTCCTCACGTGAGAAGGTGGCAGGAAGCTGACAGTAACAGTTGGTGGATGGATGTAAGTATTCAGCTACTGGGAAGCAACTGAATCTTTGAAAAGAGGTTCATGATTAGAGCCAAGCAGTTTTGACACACTGCAATCAAGCTGTAAAGAAACATAGCATCGTGGGGGATAAGCTTGTCAAAAGAATAAAAACCAAGTACATTCAGGTAGTTTTTGGAAAGAGAAAAGCAAATTAACCAAAGTAATTTCAGACAGCATTGTTTTCACTTGATTCAACTATTTGAGATGAATAAATATCCTATCTTAGCGGGGAAAACATAAAACTATTTATAGGAATCGAAATATCCCAAAGAAAATCACACCCAAAATGGAGATGAGGAGGTAATCCTTCACTGGAAACATAAGTGATGAAAGATTCTAAAGTGAATTTTTTTGTACTGAGTAATCAATTGTGCTGTTTTAGGTAAGATATGTTTGTTGTCTAATGGTTCAATTCAAAATCTTCTATTTTTGACAAAGAAATAAAAATCTATTTCTGACTACGGAAATAAAGTCATTAGTATATAGCAGAGCTATTATAATTAACACCAACTCACAATAGTCATTAAAGCTTATTGAGGGTTGATCATGTGGCAAGCAATATTCTAAGCACTTTATTCACATCTATTCACATCTATTCGAAAGCCTAAAAGGTGAGAACTATAATTAGCTCCTGTTTGAAGAGGACATACCGAAGCACATGTTAGGTAAGTAATTTACCCAAGATCACACAGCTAGTTCTTAGAGCCAAGATTTTGACCTGGACAGTCTGATCCCAGCATTTGGGCTCTGAGCCACTGCACTGGATGGTCCCACTACCTCAGAGGTAATTGGTAGAGAATCGGGTGTTGCCAACATATGCTAGTCTCCTTATATTAGCCAAATACTAGAAATAGCTCTAAAATAAATAACTATGATAGTTTAAAATACGTCCACAAATTCTTTGTTACTCCTCCTTTCAAGAGGTGGAAGCTTATCACATCCTCTAGAATGTGGCTGCATTTAGTGACTCACTTCTTTTTTTTTTTTTTTACAACCGTTTTTTATAGTTTAAATGCTAAAACTTTATAGTATGTTTTTTTTAAATTTTTTGTTTATTGCAGTAACATTGGTTTATAACATTGTATAAATTTCAGGTGTACGTCATTATACTTCTATTTCTGCATAGATTACATCATGTTCACCACCCAAATACTAATTATAACCCATCACGACACACATGTGCCTAATCATCCCTTTCGCCCTCTTCCCTCCCCCCTTCCGCTGTGGTAACCACCAATCCAATCTCTGTCTCTATGTGTTTGTTTATTGTTGTTGTTATCTACTACTTAATGAAGGAAATCATACGGTATTTGACCTTCTCTCTCTGACTTATTTCACTTTGCTTAATACCCTCAATGTACATCCATGTTGTCACAAATGGCTGGATTTCGTCGTTTCTTATGGCTGAGTAGTATTCCATTGTGTATATATACCACATCTTCTTTATCCATTCGTCCCTTGATGGGCACTTAGGTTGCTTCCAAGTCTTGGCTATTGTGAATAACGCTGCAATGAACACAGTTCCACTGCTGGGTATTTATCCAAAGAACTTGAAAACACCAATGCATAAAGATACACGCACCCCTGTGTTCATTGCAGCGTTATTCACAATAGTGATTCACTTCTTATGAACAGATACAAAAAGAGGAAGTGACCATCCGAGGCTTCAGAGACTAGGTCATAAAAGACAGTGTGACTTGCCTTCCTTTCGCTTGGATCACTCTGGGGGAAGCCAGGTGACATGTTCTGAGGATGTTCAAGCAGGCTATGGAGAGGCTCATGTGTGAGAACAGCTAAGACCTCCGGCCAACAGCCATGTGAGTAAGTCGTCTTGGAAGCAGTTTCTACAGCCTTAATTAATCCCTCAGGTGACCAAAGCCCCTACTAACGTCCTGACAGCACCTAGACTGGGCACCACCCTGCTGATCTGCTCTTGAATCCCTGAACCATAAAAACTGTGAACTGTTTACGGTTTCAACCACGAAGTTTTGGGCTAAGTTGCTATGCAATTGATAACCAACACAGTACTTAAGAAAAAGTATTTTAAAGTTTCTTGACATGTTTTGGTTATAAAACTTATAATAAAATAAATTAGATGCTACCTCTTCATAAACTAAAATCTGTGAATTCAGACATTTTACTTACAAAATAAATCAGAATGCTCTGAAAATTCAGGAATATATTTTGCAGGAAGAGGCATAACAAGTCTTTTTGATTAAAAATATTGCTCATTGAAAATTACTTATAAAAGAAAGGAATTTTGAAGAAAAATTCTGTTATACTTTTATCTTTTGTTTCTATGTGGATTTTTAATTTTTTTTCTTTAAAAAGAATGAATTGATGTTTTATGTTTCATCAGTCAGACATAACTCTACTAGGATGAAGATTCTGCACATTAATTCATGGCACTCTAGATGGTTGGTGTCTAGCTTGATTTGTTATTTATAGCGTTTATATTCATATGCATGTGTTTTTCAGGAATATTCTATTGGGAGCTGCTTGCTTACTGTTATTTATATTGTGTCTTTCCCTCTGGAAATAAAGTACTGAACAGACTTTGAATTACCTTCACAGCTGCCTTGCACTCTGCCCTTAAGGACAATTGTCTTAATCCCTGGTTTAGAACTAAAGGTCAATTTACTGAGGGAATATGTGCCTGAGATGAGACAATGTGCTCACATTTCCACAGAACACTTGGTTGCCTGAATATAAAATTAACAACCTTAAACTTTTCAGTAATGCTCCATTCCCAGATGGAGACCAGGTCCCTACCTCTTAGTATTTGGAGTGCTTGCCATGCAACAGACACCCAAGGAGTTGTTTGTTGACCTTTCAATGAATTCTTTCTTGGTTTTCCCACAATCCTGTGACAGAAGCTTCTGTGACTGTATCAATTTTAAAAGTGAGGAAACTGAGTCATAGAGAAGTTGTTTTGCCCAAGGACAGATAACCAGTAAGTGGAGGATTGTGGAATTAAAGAGAAAATTTCTTGTCAAAATTCACTGACTTCCATTATGCCTATCTGGAAAATCATCCTTTTTGATGAACTTTTTGCATTGAGAACTGCTTTCTAAAAAGTTCTTATACATTTTAAATGTCCATAGATACTTCCATATGGATTCCTATTGCTCAGGAAAGGAACCCCATAGAGCCAGTACCACATGCTAGCCTGAAAAGAAGAGCTTCAGGCTCTAACTCCCCCTACCCCACTGACTTCCTAAGAGACCCTACACAGCTCACTTACCCTCTCTGAATCTCCATTTTCTTCATCTGTAAAATTATGATGCTAATGAGCACTGAGCTCCTCACAGGATTGCCTTCAGGGGCAATGGATAAAAGGTTTTGAAAGGTCTTTGCAAACTTGGCATCCAACATAAATTTAAAACTCCAGCTTCTTATTAAACTTTCTTGTTCTTTGCCTAGTATTGCTGTGTCCTATAATTTTGATTTTAAAAAAATCTGAGTTTCTTTTCAAAAAAAGTGCTGCTTTCTTATAATTTTACCAATTATGGAACATGACAATCGAACAGCTGTGTTAAGGAGTACCGTATTTAAATATCATCATGACCTCAGGAAACATTATGATGACATTAAAACACAAGCCTGTTTCTCTTTTGGTGAATTGATTTTATCAAGATACTTGTTCAAGAGGTGTTAGATTAACCCCTATGTAGGCCATTGCTAGGGTAACAAGGTGTTTTGATGTGAATGCAGAATAACAGGTTATAATCTCTTACTAATTACTTCTAAGGATTATAAAGCTACGCTGGGGCTGCAGTATCTTCACACTTATCCTGGTGGGCAAATTAGTTATTTATTGTACTAGGGATGCTAGGAAAGTTTACCTGTTGGTAAACCCAGGGAGAGCTTAATCAAAGTCAGTTGAGCTTGTCTGTGTGTCTTTGATACTCAAGGAAATATACGGATGAGTTGCCTTTGGAGACTGTATCTATGCTGTTCTCACGGCCATTTCAGTATTGACTTTTCCTGATTTTCAAGGCAGCCACCAATGCCTTCTTTAGAAAGTCTGTCCCTAATAATCTTTCTCTCAGTGACTAAGAAGCTCAAGAGATATGGAAGCAAAGACCTAACTGGGCGTAAGTTGTCTTTGGAGGCTTCATCTTAAACTATACTTTATTTTTTTCATTGCCTTTTCTCCTTTCCTTTGAAACATGGCAAAAGACTAAATTCAATTTTGCCCAAGTCCCAGATGTGGCTTCTCTGTGGAAAGCAAATTTCAGCAGGGGCAAGAAAGAAGTGAGGAGATCAGCGAGGAGGCTCTGAAGTCACCTGGATGAGACACAACGGAGGCTTGTCCTGGACTGGAGGACGTCCCCAAGGTCCTCAGGCCTTTTGTGTTTCATCTTCATCATTTACATAATGTGAGCAAGTTAGCAGGACATTTTATCTTTCCAAAATGAAAGTTTAAAAATATCATTTCTTAAAGTTATACAGATTAAAGCCTTTAATTTATTAATTCATCTAACAAATATTTATTAGGGGCTTACTGGGTGTCAAGTATTGTGCTAATTGCTGGGGATTCAATAGTGAACAAAACAGATGCTCTCTTGGCCTCCATGGAGCTTATATTCTGATAAGGGAGACAGATCTTAGACAATTAAACTAACAGACGTAAATCTGTAGCTGCGGTAAGTGCTCTGTAGGAAAAGAACAGATAAAGTAACTTAAGGAGTCTATTCAAGAATGAGTTCTCAACAAAGGCCTATGCAGAGAAACGGTATTTGATATAAACATAGAAAATGAGAAGGAGCAGTCCAGAAAAGGAAGTAGAATATGCAAAAGTTAAAGAGTGGGAAAGAGCTCAGTGCATGAGAGAAAGAATGTCAGTGGGTCTGGGGCAGAATGAATTCAGAGAAGAGCAAGAAATGGAGATGGAGAGTCAAACCAGACCCAGATTATGCGGTTACTTGTAGGTTGTGGTAAGGAATTTAGATTTTTACATAAAGTGCAATGGGAACTCTTTAGACGTTTTTTCATATGATCCTATTTGCATTTTGAAAATATCACTCTGGTTACCCTTTAGAGAACAGATTTTTGCGGGAAACGAGTGAGAAGGTTATAGAAGGAGTCTGAATAAGATCTGATGATGGCGTGCTCTAGAGTCATGGAAGTGTCCATAGAGAGAGGAGAAAGTACACATTTTGGAATTCAAAGGAATTATACTTGGTATACTTAATATATGAGTATTAGATTTCTGGCTTAAAAAATTGGATGTTCTGGCCATAAAAATATTGGGAAAGATTGGAGAAGAGCTATTGTATGTTGGAGGGGGGATTAAGGATTAAATGTTCAGTTTTGCACATGTTAAGTATGTGATGCCTTGGGGCATCTACGTGGAAATTTCAAAGACAAAAATACAAATTTGAAACTCAAGTAAGAGATTGGCTGAAGATGTAAATTTGGGAATCATCTCATAGAGTGGCTATGAAACTCAATGAAAAGTAATGACATCAAGTGGGTTTTAATACAGAGAGACAAGTGAAGGGACGTAGGAGACAGTTCTGAGCAAATTAAAGACTTTGGTCCTGGAAGGAGAATGAGAAACCAACAAAACCAGGGAGAAGGAACACACAAAGAGAAGGCTACAAACAAGGAGAGTGTGGTGACACGTAATTAAGAAAACAATATGTAATGAGATACGTCCAATCCTAAGCAGAGACCTAGCAAAGGTAAGCACTAAAAATGTGCTTTAGATTTGTCAAAACTGGTTGTCCTTATCTTTGGCTGGGTCTGTTATAATGGATTTGTAGGGACAGAAGCCATAATGGGAGGTAAAGAAATGAAGAAAGCAGGTGTCAGACTACTCACCTCTCCTGCCTCTAAAAACTTCTTGTTACCATTACCTCAGTCCCTCAGACCACTTCTGCTTCCTATGTGAGTCATTCCAGTGTGGGAAGTGATCCCTACTCTCCCTAACCCCTCCACCTAGAGATGCCTGAGCGTTGAGAGTCCTTTTCTTCTTCTGTTCACTTCTGTTGCAGGAGCCCATTTGCTCAGTTTTAATCACTTTCTTCTCAGAGAATGGAGGAGAAGTGAGAGACTAGGGTGATGATGCTCTGTCACAGGGCATGGGTGTGACGTGTTTTGTCACAAGGCCTGTGTGTATGGTAAACACAGAGATATGCCACCCTTCAAGAAAGGACTCGCTCAGCAGAGGGAAGTTTGGTCGTTAGACAACTCTAGCTGTCAGCTGCTCAGGGTGGGCCTCCCTCCAGAAAACTGCCTCACCTTAGGCCACGCCTTCAGCCAGTGACTAACTGAGGTGGGGACATAAAGGCCAGGCCATTTTAGCCTAAAGCAGGACAACCGTTATGGGCAATTTTTGTTTCAGAATTTCTGACCGGGTTGGCCGAGATTGTTGGACCTGTACTGCGGTGACTTATTCCACTTCCCAGTCTTGCGTCTCCCTCCCCACTTTCCTTTCACAGATGTTCATCTCCAGTAAACATATTTCATCCCAAACTTCTCAATATCTGCTTTCAAAGAACTCATATATAGCAGGGTATGTTCAGAGGGTGACTTCTTGCACTCTCTAATAATTTTTGTTTTCTCACATGAATTAAAATATACTGATAGTTGAAAAAAGAAGAGAAAAATCTTTTGGACATTTGGGATATTTCTGTTTGATCTTTTTTTTTGTACATTGTGTTTATATAATTGAGATTATATTGGATATGTGCATATGTGTATGATTGAAGATCCTCACTTATCATCTCAAGTCATAACATAAATGCTTATCACACATTTATTACACACTTGGATGAAAAAGTGTTAATTGTGGAAGCTTCTGGGTGCTGAGTCCAATCTTTTTTAGCACTTTATAATCAATTTGGAGGAAGGAATGCAGTGTGAAATATAAAGCTACTTGATAGAACTCTTCTTCAAATAAATAAAATGCATTAGTGAATTCCAAACAGATAAGAAAAAGTGAGAGAAGAGTTTCAGTGAGACAAATGTAAAATGATGCACCTGGAAATAATTGCTTCCAATTTCTCAACCCAGCAGGCAGAGTGATCTAGTTAAATGTGAATCAGATCATATCATTTGGCTGCACTAAGTTTTCCAGCGGTTACCCAAGTCAATCAGAAAAAATTCCAATATCCTTATAATTGCCTACAAAACTCACCATCATCTGGCTTCTTATTGTTTATCAGATCTCATCTCTTCCTACTTTCCCCTTCACACACCGCACCGCATTCACTGACCTGGCTGATTGTCAAACATGCATGCACATCTCCACTGCCAGGCTTTGCATCAGCTGTTTCCTCTCTGTGCTGTGTTCTCCCCCCATATATCTACATGGCTCGTGACCTCACCTCTTTCAAATCTCATAATATCATTGAGGCTTTCCCTAACAATCCTGTTGAAATTGCAACTCCCACCCCTGCCTTTCCTCATTTCGTTTTCCTCCAAATTTTTTCAGCGTGACCTACTATCCTCTAACATACAGCTCATTTCACTTATTTTGACTTTTTTCTAGCTTCACCACTAGAACACAGAGCAGAGAATTTTGTCTCTTTTGTGAATTCCTACATCCCCGCACCTAAACACAACATCTGACACACAGGAGGTACCCAATAAATATTTTTTGGATGACGGAATAGATTTACACCGTTAGTTTCAAAAATGCAACCATGACCCTTTGTCTTCTGAAGCTTTAAATAGCAACAATCTAGATTCCCGCAGATGAGGATGTATCTACATGAAGGAGGAATTCTGGTCAATGGTGTTCTAATTCCTAAATAGGTGGCTTTTTGTTATGTGATTTTTAAGGCAATACAAAGAGTGTGTACTTTTAGAATTTAGATAATAATTAAAACATATTTGATATAAAATACTGTAATATGAACCATGCTTCTTATGAGCATTCACATTTTTCAAAGAAAATCTACATAAGTAAATTCATGAGAACTTTCATTTCAAGAAATTTTGTCAATAGGCCCTGGTTGCCGAAGTATCCTTGTGCCAGAGAGGATGTGAAACAATTGTCTAAGGAGAGTCTTGATTTTGTATGCACTTACCTTTGTAAATTCCAAGAAAAGAGAGAGAATCTCAAATCTCTAATCAGGAATTCAAGCTTATCCGGCTCCTTAGTTTTGCTTGGAGATAGGCAGTATTATATCTAGGTTGGTTGTTTTTAAAGCCTATGAACCTATATTTAACTGGTAACCCAAAATAGATGCCTTCTGGATTAATATGTTATCCCACATAATGTAACTCTCTGCCAACATGTAATTACCAAGACTGAGCTAAGCAAAGACCTCTTGGAGAATAGACTATCCATTTGGTTAGATAGTCTCAAATGTATTCTTGAAACAAGCTGTATCAACTGGGAGCTAAGTGCCCTGATAGCACGGTATTGCCTGTTTCCTCCTCACACCACCTTCCAACGAACTGAAGCCTCTATTGAAGGATATCTAGAAAAAGTATTCTGAAACCTCTGTTTGTTTAGAGGATGTTATTGTGGGAAAACTCTCTTACACTAATAGTGTGTTTCGTGAGTAAACGGTTCTCTTTCTTTATATGGACACTGAGAATTATGTAGCAGATCCAGCTCTCTCATAATATCATTGACATCATAGCTGCTAGGAAGCTATTTTGTTAAGCACATTTGTTGGCGTGTCAGAAACTGGCCAGGAAAACAGAAGCCATTCCAAATATTCTAAACAGTAAGAACTTTAATACAGAGAATCAGTGGCTTACACAGCTGCTGGCAGGCTGGGGGCACAGTGCTGCTAGAGGTAGTTGACCTACAGGGGCTCACCTGGAAGCCTTGGTAAATCTCAGTCATCTCTACAGCTTTCAGTCTTAGCTGGCTTCCAAAGCAGATGGTTCTCAAAACCTTTTCTTCTGTCCAGGTGTCTGCCCGCAGTTGCCTCCAGAGGACATCATTGGGGTCTCCTCCTCTTCTACCTTCCAAATCTCATGTAATCAGAACTCTACGGGAAAGGCATAGTGGCGAGGCCCACTGGACATCAAGCACAGACACCTGCAAGCTCTAGGCTTCTTATAAATTCAGGGGTTTATGAAAACACACATGGCAAGAAAATGCCACTGGACGGATCATCTGAGTCAGGTGATAAGAACTCACTGACCAAACTGTCTTCCCACCTCCTATTAGGAGTAGACGATTCGCACAGTTATTCTCCTGGGCCATGTGAGCTGCTGGAAGGCTTACCCTACGTAGAGAAACATGCTGTCAGTGCATTTGGATGACTTAATTATTTCCATATTTTTGTTTTTCTTTACACTTTTTAATCTGGCTGGTGCTTGAGTAAATTTCTTGTCTACAGTCCAGACTGGTGGCTTCTCCTTAACATGTTAACCCTTTCCAACCTCAGCAACTATTACTATGCAAATCTAACATGGCAGGGCAATATTTTTAGTCATCCAATAAAAGGCATTTCCCCACTGTAAGGTTTGTTGCATATCTGCAACAAAACTGCAATTTCCTTTGGTGTTTTATCACAAAACTACAGGAGGTTGGACCGGGAAAAAAAGTTTTGATGACCATCTCTCCACTTAAAAATTTTGTCCAAATTTGCAGTGCATGCATAGCAAAGATATGCATTCCTTATTCTCTGGCTAATTTTACAACCGTATTTTGCTTCTAAAGTTAATCTGTGATCTCTTATTTCATTTATATATCATTGTAAGGTACTGTGAATTCTTTCTGGGACAAAAGTAATAAATGCACAAACAAACACAAACATCTTTCATTTACTTGAACATTAATGAGATTATATTTTAAGAAACTTCTGCTGTTTCAGAGATCATTTCAGATTAAACTCTTGTAAGGAGAATAGAAAAATGTTTTCTTGCTTTTTGATGAAATGAATTTTTTTAATCCTTACCTGGCTAGGTATGAAGTCCAAGCTGACTGCTATGCATATTTATAATTAAAATTCTTTTACAAAGAAATAAATTGTTGGCTTTCTCTGAGTGCTGAGGACTGTGGATGGTGCAGGTAGCACATGTTTTATCAAGCTGGTTGGAAAGGATGGGACTCTGCCTCAAAGATCATTAAAAACTGATGATATCTGGTGTCTCAAGAAGTTGTCAGTACATCCCTAGAGGCAGTGTCAGGTGATGGAAAGGTGACAGAGCACAGAGGCAGGTGCACTCCAATCTCTACCCTTGTAATGGCTCATTTGTAAATCATTTAATTATAACAAACTCTCTCCTGTAAAATGGAGATATTTCTGTACTCCCTGACTCAAAGAATTATGGACAGGATGAAATGTATGGGGGAAAGAGTGCATAATGGTGGAGGCAAGAGAAACTAATCTAAACTCTAACACTGTCCCTTACTAATTGTGACATTGGACAAATTATCTAGCCTTGGGGAACCAATTGCACTTCCTAAAACTAATTAAATTTCATTTCCTAGTTTTTTGGGGTTTTTTTTTTTGGTGAGGAAGATCAACCCTGAGCTACCATCCAATGCCAATCCTCCTCCTTTTCCCGAGGAAGATTGACCCTGGGCTAACATCTGTGCCCATCTTCCTCTACTTTATATGGGGCGCCACCACAGCATGGCTTGACAAGCGGTGCATCCGTGTGCGCCCAGGATCCGAACCCGCCATCCCCGGTCCACGGAAGTGGAGGACGTACACTTAACTGCTATGCCACCCGGCCGGCCCCCATAGTCCTTAACAGAGTATAAGACCTACCTCCCAAAGTTGTTATGAAGATTAAATGAGATAATGCATTGAAAGAGCTATGAAAACTATAAACTCTAGATACCGTTTTCATTCCAGCTCAGTAAGTAGTTAGGCTAGGGGGCAGAGAGAAACTTAGATGCTTTTGATAGACAAAGTTTTGAGGCCTTATTGCCATGCTAACTGAATTCACTGAGTGGGCAAAGAGGAACCCACAATATTGTTCCCACAATGCAATCCAACCAGGATAGATCCCAACGCTTTAGTGCCACCTACCAAAGCGAAGCTGAACCCACAGGCCACTAGTTAGGCTCCATTAGCATTCTCACGCCCTTCGTCAATTGCTGTATTGGCTTGATAAGTTCTCGAGTATGTTGGCATATTATAATTAGATTTTATTACATTAGTATCCATGAATAGCTCACAAAGGAAATCATTTTACTGTTCTGATTATAAGGACTTTATATTCCCAATGTTAATAAAAATCAGTATGTATGTATTTTCTAAGACATGTGTATGTGTTTACATGGATGGGTGGATGGATGGATGGACGGACGGACGGACGGATGGATGGATGGATGGAAGGATGGATGGATGCATGGATAGGTAGGGTATATTATTTTTCAATTAGGAATTGTACTCTGTGTGGCAGATATTACCAATGAACAGCAGTATCTAGTTGTCTTTCCACATGGAAGATTCTACTTTTCAGCCCTTTTGTGGCCCATGAAATGTCACTTTGTGGTGGAGACAGTGAAATGCTTATGATTCTTCAGGCTCTTGTTTTCCACTCTGTGGAAGAGACCTGATGTGTGTGGCCAAGCGCAGAACACTGAGTTATGGCATAGACATCAGATGCCCTGGAGAATTGCCCAGACCTATAGTGGGCTTGCACAAGCAAGCAATACATATAAGTTATGCTAATCACTGAAATTTTGGAGTTGTTGTTACTGCAATGTAGTACAGCCTACCTGGACTGATTGATAAACTGATAATGTATATAAGTTATCAAAATGGAATTAGAATGTTTTAATCATGTTTTCATTTAAGATATATGATGACAATGTTTCCATGCTAGTTAAATACTTTGTTAATATAATTTACACAATTTACTTAGCAAATTTCACAATTTTCTCAATAAATCCTGTATATTACATATTTAATTGATTAATTTTGAGCCTAATTATTTGTATATTTCCTTAATTATATTTTTAAATAAAATTCATACATGTAACATTTTGCTGATTTATATTTCAACCATCAGTGTAGAATTTCTACTTTTTGTATTCTTATCAGAACTATGTATGATTAACTTTTTCCAGTTGTTAGCTAAAAATTTCATTTGGTTGCTGCTTTAATTTGCATTTTATTAATTTGAAATAAGTTTGAATGTTGAAATATGGTTTTTACCCATTTGTGTATCTTACTAATGAAATCCTTGCTGATTCCTTTAATCTTAATTTTATGAGATATGTACCTGTTTTTTCAGTGAGCTGCAAAATATTTATATGAAGAAAATCTATTGTCTGCTCAATATAGGATGATTTTTGCAGGTTGTTTTTTCCCTTTTGATTTTGATTACCTATATTTTAAGATCCTGGTGATTTGTTTGTTTTTACTTTGTTTTCTTATTTTGGTCCACATTTATCTCTGCATAGTCCCTCTGTCCTGTATTCTCAGTCCCCAAATTTCTATTTTTTCCAATATTAATAGTCATTATTTTCAATAGTAATACAGTCAATGTAAGGTACAATAAGATATAAAAGACTTTTTACAAATATTCTTTGCACCTTGATTACTATATGCATTTCTTTTTTTTTATTGAGGGAAATATACTTTTATTTATTTATTTTTATTTTTAATTAATTTATTTTTTATTGTGGTAACATTGGTTTATAACATCGTATAAACTTCAGGTGTACATCATTATACTTCTATTTCTGTATAGATTACATCATGTTCACCACCCAAAGACTAATTACAATCCATCACCATACATGGGTGCCTAATCATCCTTTTCGCCCCCTCCTTCCCTTCCCCTGTGGTAACCACCAATCCAATCTCTGTCTCTATGTGTTTGTTTGTTGATGTTTTTATCTTCTGAGTGAGATCATATGGTATTTGACCTTCTCCCTGTGGCTTATTTCACTTTGCATAATACCCTCAAGGTCCATCCATGTGGTCACAAATGGCTGGATTTCATTGTTTCTTACGGCTGAGTAGCATTCCGTTGTGTATATACACCATATCTTCTTTATCCATTCGTCCCTTGATGGGCACTTAGGTTGCTTCCAAGTCTTGGCTATTGTGAATAACGCTGCAATGAACACAGGGGTGCATGTGTCTTTAAACATTGGTGTTTTCAAGTTCTTTGGATAAATACCCAGCAGTGGAATAGCTGGATCATGTGGTAGTTCTATCCTTAATTTTTTGAGGAATCTCCATACTGTTTTCCATAGTGGCTGCACCAGTTTGCACTCCCACCAGCAGTGTATGCATTTCTGATTGCTACACTCCAAGAATAAAATGGAGAGGGAGAACATTCCAAGTGGAAAACCTGAGAAGATATCACACTGCAGCGGCATATTAGTTTCCTGTGCAGGAAAACCCCATACTTTGTTCATGTGGCACTTACAGTGTTCTGTTCTCTATGGTTCTTCATATCCTTTCTCACCTATTTAATAAATATTTATTGAACAGTTATCATGTACCAGGGACTGGTAAGCAGGGCTGGTGCATATGGTTGTGCTTAAAATTTTGATTTTTTTAATAGAAATCAGCTTGAGAGATGATGTTACCCTGGTATTTCGTATATTAATCTGAGGAATAAGTAGATATATCCCAACTGCTTTTTGCATAAAAGATAATCATGGAAATTGGCAAAATTTACAGTTAATATGTATCTTTCTCTCTAAATATATATATATTAATATATATGTACACGTGTGTATATCTAATATATAAACATATATGTACACACACATACAAAATGTCTATATATATTTATTCAAGTTTTATTAATCAGAGGACAAATTCAAAGACTATAACAGAAGTGACACTTTTATGAACTTATAACACCTTTAAAAATAAATATTGAGATATATTTGAAGCCCACAAAACACCGTTTCATACCTAGTAGGTTGCCTATAATCAAAAAGATAAGGAAGAAATTAGAACCCTCATGGCTGCAATACAAACTGGTGCAGCCACTTTGGAAAACAATCTTCATTTCCCCTAGGTGTTGAACACACCATTACCATGGGGCCCAGCAATTCCACACTTAGGTATACACACAGTGAGATTACACCTGTAGTCTCAAGAGAGGTCGTGGAGTCTAGGCTGTGAGTTTTAGGGAACAGAAATGAAAGGAAGTCTGAGATACCCTATAAGTGAAGTGGGAGGCTGGGGGTCGTGACACTTTTCTTTTGAGCACTCTGAGTTCTCTCTGAACTCTCATATTTAGAGGGATCAAGGCCTGGGGAAGGTACTCTTAGTCTGATTTTTTGGGACTCCCTCATGACCTCTTGGATGTCTGGAAAGCAGAGTTTTTACCCTTTCTCACTCCATATCCTCCCTGGGCAGGGTCAGTCTTATTCACAGGGCACAGCGTACACTCTTTATACTTGCAGTTCTTGAAACTTTAATCTGAATAGTAAAAATTTCCATTTCCAGGAAGCTATAATAATCCTTGAGTTGCTTGGTTATTAGGTATGCAAATAAAAACTGAAAAAACTTTAAAAATTGACAGAAGTATAAGGACAAATGTATCCATCTACAATTCTCTCCTATTTCATAGATCGGGCAGAAAAAACAGATTTGAACAACACAATTAAGGAAAATAAATTGTTTTCAGTGTTGGGTGGTGGGAAAGGTGAAAAATGTGATTCATATTATTTCTAAAAACAATAACAACGAAATGTAATGGAAGTTTTACCTTCTTCACTATGGTGGGATACCTCATTTTCCCTCCTTTTGTAAAATAGTATACTCTCTTTTTGAGATACTCTTTTCAGCTTGAAATAAATCCTATTATACATTCTACACTTTTAGTAAATTTCATAATTTTATGTTTATAGTTCTCCTTCAAAAGCAAGAATAAACAAAAATATCTCTGTACTCTATATAGAGTAGCAAAAGACTCTACCTTAAATTTAGGAAAGGATTAACTGTTTGTTTTCTATCCTATGCAGTGAATAAACTTCAACAATATTTCTTTGTAAAGATTCATCAAAAATATCATTGGTGAAATAGCAATAGAAACGTTCCTTATTCTGTGGCCTCAATATTAGACCATTTATTTTCTTTAATTGGTCTCCATCTCTACCATGATTAAATGAACCATATGACACAAGGAATCAAAGGATGGATTTAGAAGATTCCTAAGCAGCAAAGATATTACAAATGAAATAGAAGAGAGCATTGACAAAACAAAGACAGGCATCTCAGAAGTAGGAGACAAAGAAAATTTTTTCTAGTTATCAGTCACCTATTTAAAAGTAACCCCTGAAGGGAAACCTGAATTCATTCTCTTTTCTTGTCATAATTAGTATTTCCTGAATGTTTTCTGTCCTCCACATCTTGAATTTTAATGCTGCACTGAAGAATAACGGAAAAATCATTTGATGAAGCCAAAGATTGCATTTAATTCTAGTGTGTGTTAATTGGCTTTATTAAAAATTAGCATTTTTGAATTTCTAATTCTCTTTCTAATTTATGAAATGTCACTCATTTTCTCATGTATCATATTGTAATTAAATTTGCATAGGAGTAAATTCTATTTGTCTCTGTTGCTGAAACACTAAGACTTGTCTGCACAACAAATGCAAGATATTTCTATATTTGTGTGTTGACAATAAAATATTCATTAATTTTAAGCGTGGCAACAGCCAGTACACATGCTGCAATTGTGATTACCATTGCTTAGTAACAGCATGTCTCTGAGTGACAATGGGAATTAGCTGAATAATTATTACATGTGCTTCTGCTTGTGATATTTTCTCACCGTAGTTCTGCTCCTTAGGTAGAATTTGCCAGTTTAGGTGAAGACATTGGAGCCAAATACTGATTCTTCTCCATAAACTATCAATGTAATCAGTTTAAGACCAACAGCAGTCCACAATTAATCACATAATAATTGGATCATTCCTTTAATGTCAATACTTTAGAACCTACATGCAAAGCATTCAAGGAAACTGTTTATCAGATCTGAATTTCTCTAGAGAAATCAAACCTGTACGATTAACAGGAAAAAATGATGTGTTCATTCCCTGGTTTAATTGGAAATGCACCACATCTAAAGTACTCTCTGCTAGCTTCTCTTATTGTCTAATTCTGCTGTTATCCCAGAGTAATCATTCAGCCAAGTGGATTTTGCCGCATACCTTCACCTGCATCAGCTTACTGTCACCCAGATCAATAGCACATGGTAGGCAACAATCTGCTATCAGCACTCTGATGTTCTTTACTGTAGAATTTACAGCAATAAAGCCAATTTACTGTTGCAAAATTGTGGAGTTATTTTCATTTTCCCTCTAGAATTTGATGTTCATTGTGCATTTCAATACCTTCTTTCTACTAATATAATTGACACTTGGATAGAGTAATTTTTTATCACAGTACTTGAGATCAGAAATGCTATTTTTATGATTTATTAAACACAAATGGATTGTATTCGTGTGTGGCTATTGGGATTCTCCACATAGGTTCCTATAGGTGGCTTTTCCCATGGTCTACTTCCTCCCTAGTACCAGTGTTGAGGCTTTTCCTTTCACACTACCACTGTTCCTTTGGGAATCAAAGAATACACCCCAGTTTAGGGGAGGATGTTAATGGCTGTCCTGGTCTCACGTGCCACAGCTGTGCCCCTGGAGCCAATTTGCATGGGCACTCAGTATTCTTGGAACAAGAGCAGTGATCAATCTTCTCCAATTGAGCCATGGGTAAAGATTAAGCAACAATTTAGAGAAGAGCTTCTATAAATAGTAACAGAGACCAGTGGACATATCTCTCCCAGAAGGCAAAAAGACTAAAGATATTAATGGAAAATTTTTCAAAACTTCAAAATAAGACCATAAAATAACTCTATGTCCTTTTAATGTCATATTGGAGCATTGTCTCACAAGTCTGCCTAGGAGCCACCTGACTATTTAGGGACTTGTAACTTTGTGTGACTATGGTTTATTGATCAGGGCCCAGGGCCCGAAAATTAGACATTATCTTGGAAAAATGAGAAATTGCAATTGATTTTTGCCCACTCAAGATGCATATGTAAATATATATGTACGCCCAAATGTTATAGCTTTATTGCATTTTGAACCGTTTTGTATCTAATTAGTAACCTCATTTTAACAACTATTCTTTAGTTGACTGTTCAAACATCTGTCTCTCATAGCCTCTTGAACTAGATTTGTCATCTTGCTAGTTCTATCATTAATAAGTTAAATAATTCTCTGACACAAGCTTACTATATATTTATATGACAATTAGATGGTTTTTAAAATTATATTTGGAAGCAATTTTAGGCTCAGAGAGAAGTTGCAAAAACTCCAGAGAGTTCCCACTTACCCTTCACCTGGATCCCCCAAGAGACAGCATCTTATATAACCATAGCACAACAGTCAAAACCAGGAAACTAATATTAGCATAAAAATACTATTAACTAGACTAAAGACCATGTTCAGATTTAATCAGTTTTTTACTTAAAGTCTTTTGTGTGTGTATTTAACTAACCACTACCATAATCAGAATCAAAAATATTCCATCACCCCAAAGGAATGCCCTCACGCTATCCTTCTGTATTGACATTCTCCACGCCAACGTCCGACAAGCACTGATCTGTTTTCCATCACTACAATTTAGTTCTTTTCAGAATATTGTATAAACAGAATTATTCCATATGTGTTTTTTTGAAATTGGCTTTTTTCATTTAGCGTAATTCCCTTGGAATTCATCCAAGTAGTAGCACGGATCAATAGTATGTTTCTTTTTATTGTTCAGTAGTATCCCGTTCAAAGAATGCACCACGGTTTGTTTGTCCATTCACTCATTGAAGTACATTAGGGTTGTTTCCAGTTTTTGACCATTACAAATAAAGCTGTTATAAATATCCATGTGTTCATGTACAGGTACTTTCATGAGCATAAGTTCCTATTTCTCTAGGTTAAATACTCAGGAGTGGGGTAGCTGGGTTATGATAAGTGTATGTTTAACTTTATAAGAGACTGCCAAAATGTTTTCCATAGTGTTTGTACCATTTTACATTTTTCAAGCAGTGTATGAGAGATCCAGCTGCTCCTCATCTTCACTAGCACTTGTGATAGTCAACATTTTGTGTCTTAGTAATTCTAATAGCTGTAAAATGACATCTGATTGTGGTTTTAAGTTGCATCTAATTAATAGTTAATGATATTAGACATCTTTCCATGTACTTATCCCGTCTGTATATTCTGTTTGGGGAAGTGTCTGATTAAGTGTTTGCCTGTTTTTTAATCAGGTTGTTTGTGTTCTTACTCTTGAGTTTTGAAAATCCTTTACATATTCTGGGTATATGGGCTATTGAGCCCATCCAATGAGTTTATATATTCTCAGTTATTGTATTTTTCACTTCAAATATCTTCATTTGGTTCTTCTTCCTACCTTCTATTTCTTTGCTGAGACTATTTTTCATTGGTTTCAAGAGTATTCATGATTGCTTACTAGACCATTTTTATAATGTCTGCCTTAAAGTTCTTGAGAGATAATTCTAATATCTGCCTTTTCTTGGCATTGTTATCTCTTGTCTTTTCTCATTAGACTTGAGATTTTCCTGGTTCTTGGTATGCTGAATAATTTTAGATTGTATCTTGAATATTTTGAATATTATGCTCTGTGCCTCTGGTTGATATTTAAATGTTTAATTTGAGCTGCTAGTATTTAAGTTCAAAATGTACATTCCATCCCTTTTTTGTGGACTGTGGTTCAAATGGCAATTTAGATTGCAAAGGCTTTGCAATGCTATTTTGGTTTGCCTTGCTTGTGTACTACAGAGAGATCAATTTGAAACCTGGGTGGTATTCCACACCACAGTTCTGTTGTCAAAGCTTTTGCCATTTTGATTCTAGTTGGTTTTATGAATGGAACACTTGAAGATGATCCTAAGCTTCATACACAAATTTAAAGGATTCCTTTCTTGGGCTCCCTCTTTCTGTAATTCCCCCTTGCACTCTAGCTGAAAGCGGAAAGGATACCAAGTCTCTGCTGTCATTTGCTTAGTGCACGGCACGGCGAGTCAACAGGGATGCTGCCCCTAGTCCCTATGTTCCATTAACCACAAGACTTTCCCTTTTAATTCTAAAAAGCTTAGTTTATATGTCAAAACACTGATTATCAATGGTTTCTCTCTCTTTGTCTAATAATCTTCTTTCTCCTCAATGCCACATGCTTCTGACTGCTTGAAGACTGACTCAAGATATATAAGGAAGAGAGAGAACACACACAGATTAATACTTCAAAATTTTATCATACTATATTTCTACAGGCCATTCTCTCTGTAGAGTAGTTAGCTATGGAAATGTATGGTTTTTATCACTATGCCCAGCATTGGCTTTCTGTTTACATCACTGTTGACATAGAACCCTGGATGTTGGCTCTCATGCGGACTTGCTGCTTCACTCCACTGCCTTCTCTTGAGCTGTGTTGTGAAGTGTATTGTCATAAAGTTTTAGTATCTTTACACAGTAACAATGATGCAATGGAGGACTGCATTCAGATTTAGTATTTGGACACATATAAGTCACAGATGCGATTAATAAAAGATTGTTTTAGTAGAAGCAACAAGGATCTAGAAGATAAGCAGTCCTGTTTTCAAATCCTAGCTCTGCAATATAAATTTGAGGAAGGTTACTATTCCCTGAGAGCCAGTGTCCTCATTTAGGATGGGAGATGCCGAAAATAACTGGAAGCGTTGTGAGGCCTCATTAACATTTTATATAGAAAGACCATCAAGACACTTCCTGGTGCAATGATAGCTAATTCACTCCTCTGATAGGTGCGGAAAGCAGAAAATGACAATAAGATTGGTAATAATGTAAAATTTAAGATAAAAGTTATGTTCTTATCCAGAGACTCATTTCAAATCAAAAGGGACACTTTAATGCAACTTCCTGCTTCATAGATAGCAAATCTGAGGCTCTAAAGGGTTAACTGACTTGCCAGGTGTATTTTATATGTCCAGGAGCAAATCTGGGACCAGAACTCTGATCTCTGAATCAGTAGACCTTAATACCATGGCACAAACACCCCATATAAAAACTCTCTAAAATGGAATGTATCATACTCAGTGATCTGTACAACAGGAGCCAGCATACTATAAAATTTGCACATGGCATATAAACCACAACTGTACCGCATCATAAACTGATATCATTAACTGATATGCTAATTGCAGCAAACATTAAGCATTTAACTAAAAACACCACTTGCTTTAGGACACTGGAGCTCTTGAGGATGATATAGATGACTGGGTCATTTTAAAAAGCTATCTTGGAAAGTTTAAATAGATACTTTTTGTATTTGCGGACAAATGTTCTCATAGCAAAGAAACATCAAAAAATTATTCCAGTGAATATTTCTTTACAAACATGGTTACTAGCTATGGGACGTTTGAAGGCATCCCGAGGACATTGGGAGGACTTGGAAAGAGAAAGTTTTGCAGAATGTGTTCTAAACCAGCTTGAAATTTTATGGAAAGGCTTTTTGAATTTTTACTAGCTCATACTAGCTTATCTGGTACCTTAAACAAACAACAACAGCAAACAAATGACGTCTGTTTATTTTGTTCTTGTGGACAAAGAAGTAAGGGGCACCACGCCTACTATCCTTTCTGCTCATTCTTCCTCCCTCCCGTGTCATGGGAATAGACACTTTCGATTTGTAGATGTTTTTATTATCAGGATGTATGTGGCCTTTGGCTAGCATTGTGTTAACACCTCCTCCTAGAAAACAACTCCATTTTGGTGGCTAGCTCTTGCCCTGCAACTGGAGGATGCTGGAGCTGAAACTGAGTGGGTTATTTATACCTGATGGCTAAATGATGAAATGTGGCAGTCCCTGTCTGTTTCCAGGTCTCTGACTTGACAGCATTCTCCAATCCCCACCCAAGTCCTTTTAATCAGAGTAGATCTAGTGTCTTCCTCATCCCTGTTCCCCAAGGTTGTCACTTCACCTATAGAAGGAGTGTTTCCCATTGGGTTGTTTCCTCCTAAGACCCAGGCAGAAGAGACCTTATATTCTACAAGAAGAAAAAGTAAAAGTGCACTAGTCTGGTTCAAAAGCACTAGATTCCTGCTAGAGGGCAAATTTGAATACAGCTTGTTGCCTGTCATTCAAATTGTTCTCCATCCAGCCCTTACAAATTTATATCTTGATCCTTGGGTAAAAGGCCTGTAATAAAAGAGCAGGTGGAAATTAAAAACATCTCTTTCTGAAAGCCTCCACAAAGTTTTGAGAGCATGGGGCACCAGAGATGTTGCTGTCAGCAGCTACGGAGGCAAGGAGTGATGATACCATCAGATGGTCAAGGATGGGAAATGATGCCAGAAGTACAGGCAGAACAGACCTTTACATCTCTCCGTGGCTGCTGCCGTGTAGAAAGGGGCTGGCACTGGCCCCCATGGTGGCAGCTTCAGTGGCTAGCTGCAGTAGTGTCTGTGGTAGCCATACCAGTGAGCAGCAGCAGCATGGTATATTCAGAAAGCAAGGGCTTAGGGGACAGGCAGCCTTGATACATGCCCTGGGTCACGGGTGGCAGCAGCAGCAAAGCATTCTGTGTGCTTTGGCTTTACAGCTCAAATACCTTTTCTGGAGAATAACAGAGACACTATCTGTATTAGTCAGGGTTCTCCAGAGAAACAGAACCACCAGGATCCACACCCTCCCGCCCCCCTACGCACACAGCTTTTTATTATGAGGAACTGGCTCACATGATTGTGGAGGCTGCAAGTCCCACGATCTGCTGTCCGCAAGTTGGAGACCTAGGAAAGCCGCTGGTATCATTCAGTTCAAGTTCAAAGGCCTGTCAACCAGGGGAGCCGTTGGTGCAAATCCCAGTCCAAGGGCAGGAGAAGATGAGATGAGAAGTCCTAGCTCAGCCGTGAGGCAGGAAGTCAAAAGGGATGAATTCCTTCTCTCTCCGCCTTTTTTTCTATTCAAGCCCTCAGTGGATTGGATGATGCCCACCCACATTGGGGAGAGCAGTGTACTTTATTGAATCCACCAATTCAAACGCTACTCTCATTCGGAAACATCCTCACAGACACACTCAGAAATAATGTTTAATCAGGGCACCCTGTGGCCAGTCCAATTGATACATAAAATGAACCATCACAACATCAAAATTAGCGGAGGCACAAGAGGAGCCAAAATGGTAGCCTGGAGGGTTGATTTGTGGCATATTCATTATGCACCCTTTGGGAAATCTCAACTATGTAGCAGAATTTGGAGAAAACTGGTTTTAATAACAGGAGACAGGGAAAGGGTTTTGTGATGCCATATCTGTAGCCTTGTGTGGCCAGGAGAAGGTAGATCACATTTCCTTAAAGAATTATTATACAACTTGTTATTTTCAAAGGGTGTTTTAGAGAGATAAGTAAAAGTAGGAAAAGTTACTTGAAAGACATGTAATTTGGGGAGAAAAAGAATGGTCTTTCCTTTTTGATTTGCTGCTCTTGGGGTAATTTTAGACATTATGCATCGTTGGCTGGTAAAGTCTCCTAAATCTTTTTTTCTGCAGATGCTGTTAAATGGGTAGATAAATGTATTAAGTTGTCTGAACTGTGACTTGAGTCCTGTACCCCAGAGACACATATATAAGAAAATTATATTTTTATTTCCTTCCTTAAAGTGCAAATAACTACCTCTTCTGCTCTCCAAGGAAGCATGCACCAGGGAGTCTAATTCACATGACAAAAATGTGTATGTGCTTTTCTTTATGTAATAAATTCCCCTTAGGTAGTTTAAGTGTTCACCACCTGGGGGCAGGACAAATTTAGAAGGAAGCAGGTGACACACTGAAAATGAAGTAGTTCCATTTGGAAACATATACTGCCAACAGGTGTTGTCATTTTCAACTTTTATCATGAGAGTTGAACACAGTATCTTAGTGAACTTCTCTCCTCCACTGCACAAGCCCTCCCTCCCTCTCCTACAGAGAGCATTAGCTGATCCTTTTTATTGAAGATCAAAAATGAAGATAAAACAACTCTAATCTATAAAATCGATGAATAAAGATTTGATTTACAGTCAAATTCAACTTTCCCCGACACATCTAGGTGAGGTCTCCCCAGCTGCATTATTCCCCGCAGGGCTTGTTAACTGCTCCTCTAAACTAGGATGCATTCGAGTCTGCCTTCTTTCTTTGAAGGGGCCACAATAGATAACGATTGGTCATCATTTTTGTTATGTGTTTACTGAATGCGAATACAGTGGTTTTCATTGGAAAGTGTGTATTCTAGCCAGGTTAGTTCAACTTCTGAAACCATGACAGTAACCAAGCTTGCAAGAATTTTACGAAAAAAAGAGAATCTCTCTATAGCTGTCCAGGTATAGAGATTAGCCTAGGAAAAAAGACATACACACACATGCAAACACTGTATATATACAGACACGTATAAATATATATATAGACTAGAAGGACAGATAGATATAGACAAAATGAGACTCTCTCTGAGATACACACACACACACACACACACACACAAAGATTAGAAACTGAAAATTTGCACAACTCAAAGGAAGTACTTTGTTTTACTAAAAAATACCAAACTCTTCACTTGTAATCAAAGAAATATTTTTGTGTATATTTAAGGGGGCACAGCAAATGCATCCCACTTTCCCATCTGAGCTCACTTCATCAGAGATAGAATTGAAGCAATAGGCCGAAAAACACCATCCCCTTAACACGTTAAAAGAAGCTGTTGGCGGGCGAGGCTTACACGTGAAGTACACTTGCGTTTCCTAAAGGCAAACCCCAGTGTTAGGCAGATCTTTTCTATCCAGCCACAAGCAATGCTGTGCACTTCAGACCTTCAGGCCAGAAAGGTTCTCTCCTGATATGAGTGTGTGTAACCATATTTTTTCAAAAGTTTCCTAAATGCCGGAGCCTGTGCTAAGCATTATATATAAATCAATTAGTTCATAAAATATGTAGTAGATACTGATATTGTCTTGATTTGCTCATGAAGAAACTGTGGTATGGAAAAGTTAAGGACCTTGCCTAAAGTCAGAGTATATTATAGAAAAGCAAACTAAGGCTCAGAGTTTAAGTAACTTGCTCAAGGTCACAATGCTCAGAATCAATGTGGGGCTTCTGTAATTAACCATCCAATCTGTTCCTCTCCATGACATTGCCTTGCAGAGAAATGCAGTAGACAGAGTTTAAATGTTTACCTCCCAAAGCCCCTCTGAGAAAACTGCCCTTATCGGAGCCTTCTGAAGGGCACCTGTATGCTTTATACCACAAGACCCCACACCAGTGGCTAACTGGATCACGAGTGGCTCCTGACACAGTAGTGACCATCCATAAATTGCCTAGTTAACTATGACTTGTGAGGCTTGGACCAAGAAAGATGAGATCAGTTAATTGGAGTTCTCTGAAGAATTGAAACAAGGAAATTGAGAGACTGGAATGTAGGTGTTGTGGGTCATTATTATAAAGGATTCCCTGATGAGAAGCAAAGCTTCTGAAGCCGTGATAATTAGCAAGAAACTTCAGAAGAGCAGGCGAACTTCAGAAAACCACCAAGTGATTCTGTTTTCATTATACATACTGGATTTAAATATAGAGCTTCATGTTCGCTAAGAAAGGTTATACTTTCTTAGCAAATAAATTGGCAAGTGAATGAATATAATACTAAAAAATATATAACTAAGATTGACAAGATATTTAAAAGTTATGTTTTAAATTTTACATTATAGTTAACTATATGATTTAATAGAATAATATTTAAAACCTACCACTCTTCACTGACCGTGAAATATAGTTAAATATGCACCTCAGATTCTTTAAAATGTAAAGCAAAAAAAATTACCTCATTTTTTTTCTCCCTAGAAGTAAGGATGTTACTTAACAAGCTCTGTTAAGGAATCACTTGCAAACTAGAATAATTTGACTTCTTTTTATAGGCACTGAATTGCCCTTTAAAAATGATAATTGGGAAGTTAGATAAAAATTCATATAGCTTGCCCTTTGCATGGTTGTCTATCAATATTTGTCAAATTTTTATATAATGACACGATCTTGGCATTTCTCTAGCATATCATACACCAGTGACTGTCAAAGTTTGATAACTATATTTACATGGAGTTTTTTTTAAAGAAAAAATTATTTGCGTGAATAACCATCACTATCAACATTAATTGGGGGCAGCATAAAGCAAAAGAAGAAATTATTTCAAAATTCAGTAAACAAAGCAATAATGACGTTCCGAATAGGTGGAATGAGAAAATTAGATTTAGTGTATTAAAATTTAGGGAAGATAATGAGTGATGGTAACCTGGATGCTGGGAACATTCTATAAATACTCTTCAATTTTAATTAGTGCGCTTTTTAAAAACTCAAGTTCATATCTCCACAGTTAATATTTTAGGTTTATAAATGGAAATATATATGGGAAAATACTTCCAACTTTCTGCCACAATTTTATTCACTGTGAGCTGTTAGAAGAGCTTTTCAATACCAAGAATTTCTGGCTAACTTGGTTTGCATGTGACACTCATTCTTCTGTACTAAATGACTTTTTCATTTTTCAAAAATAGCCATTTAGTTTTCTCTCCTTTTGGTTTATGGATATCAAAAAGGATATTCAGAGATTTCTGGCTAATACTTTTAAAGTAAACAACCTCCTGAAATTCATTTACCTAAAAGCAACAAGAACACAACAAGACATACACAAATGAGATTTTGTCTTTGGTTATGTATAGGAAAGTGTTTTATTAAATTATTGGATTAATAACTATGGCTATTTTAGGAAGGTAATAAATCCATATTTTATAACTTGAAGAAAAATATGGCTTTCAAAGAGTCAATAAAATAGGACAATAAATATGACTTTAATCAAAAATCCATATGTAGGATTATTATTAAAACTTTCAGCCTAAAGCTGCAGTTGCTATTGCCAGAATCATAAAATATGTTCCACATTTAAAGAAATTTAAAAATACAGCTGAATAGAATTAAAACATGATAAATTTGTGCATCTACACTGAGTACATCGAGCAGAAATGAAGCTGTGGTTACCTTAGAACACACTATATAATCCACAGCTTCAATTCACGTAGACTTCATTCTGTTTTTTACGACACTTTTATCACTATATTGACCATCAAAATATTGAAAATATTTTAACCCATTAACCCATATTTAATTTTTATCTGCTATTATATTTCCATCCAAAAATGAACATTTTTGGTCATGGCCTGATTCTTAGTCTAATCTTGTCCAATTTGATTTTGATATTTAATTTATAATCACTAGAGAATGGGGACTAGGATGCACATTTAGAATACCTCAAATAAGGTATTATTAGAATACTGAAGTAAAATATCATTTAAATGTTAATAGTTTTTCCTTATACAAACTAAAAAATACCAAGTCCTAATAAAGTTTCAAAAAATAACTGAGAAAACCAAGGATATCTGGATTGTCACATTAATAGGATGACATGGATAATGACATACGATATTTAATATAATCTAACAGGTGAAGCATGCAGTGTTAAAAAGACCTAAGGCTTTTAACTTCACTTACGTTAAGGAATAAATTCCGTGTAGCAGTGGCATTGAAAATAACACGTATGGTTTGGTGGACTGTCATTTACATAACTAGTTGGTGTCTGTTTTTATAAGTGACAAAGTGACAAGTTTGAGTTACACTGACTTAGAACTGCTCCTCACCTGCACACTGGGGAGTACTGTTTGCTTTACTTAAACAGATGTTTCAATTCACTTGAACAGGATAATTAAGTATGCACATACCAAATATTGTGAGATTCCAACATGTACCGATTGCTATACTCCAGCCCTTTTAATAACGTCCAATTAACTAGATGAGCAAGTCACAGAAGATATCGTGCATATAGACTTTAGCCTAGTAAATAAGTTCCAATTAGTTTAAGTGGAGAAATCCTTCAATCCTGGTTTTCGTTTAAAAATCAACAAGATGAAACAGTCTTAAAGTATAGTGGCAATTTTTGGTAGCCTAATTTCACATAACTGATAAACCAACTATCTATCCAGGCAAAGAGAATGAATTATTTTTGTGAGGAAAATTGGACAACTACATTACCAATGGGAGGTAGACTAATGCAGACGAGAAGGATAATTAGGAATAAGTCACTTAAGCCACATTGACATTGTTTCCCTGGAATGAGATTCTTATCAGCGCCCGTGCATTTTTGTCTCATGTCTTCCTCTTGTTTTATTGTATCTTGCACTTAACACAGTGAGGCATAGTGGCCTGGTCTTGCAGATCCAACCAATGGCATATCCAGCCAGGTCTCTCTTTCTGTGTTCCAGCTTCTTCACATGCATCTGAGTGGGTAATCCAGACACTTGTGGAGGAGGGTTATCTTTAATCAGGGGCAAGCGAGTAAGATGATTCTTCATTTTGGCTTCAAGTCCAATATTTTTTCTAATTTATCTTATACAGATATTTTGATCCTCATTTTTCTTCTCATAATTTTTCTTAGTTGTTTAGAACCTGGAAGGAAAGAGGAATGTTTAACTGACGATAATCTCCAAGAATTTAGGGTCAACTAGTCACCCACTTAGTGTGAAGGATGGACAACATTGAAGCAGGAAGATAATAGCTCAGTAGCCAACAGATTCAACATTTTTTTTTTCTACTCTGGGACCTCATCTCCTCTTCTATGCTTTGAATGTATATGTCATTCCTAAGTCTCACTATTCTTCCACTTGCCCTCATTTAATTCTTAAATTTTTCAGGATTATATCTATAACAAGAAGGAATTTAAGTAAGAGCACAGAAAACACCAACCATTTAAAAATGCCAATTGTCGACTATTATAGATAAAGCTGCTATAAACAGTCGTGTGCAGGTTTCTACGTAGACATAAGTTTTCAACTCATTTGAGTAAATACCTAGGAGCACGGTTGCTGGATCACACAGTAAGACTAAGTTTAGCTTTGTAAAACAAAGACGAATCTAAGCTATCAGCTCTGAGCAGAGCGTTTCATAGGGAACTGAAATATTTTCGAGGGCAATAAAGTAACCCTATGATTATTAGGTGTGCTTTATCCTTAAGTTAGCTCTTCCTTTAGCCAGAGGGGTAATTTAATTCTAGCTTCTGAGTTTGTATTGTTTATTGATTAATGAAACTCCATTGCCCCTCTGTCTTTTGAAATCGAAAAAGAAAATGATGCTTTGATTGTCTCAACCCATATTCTGTTGCTCTTCTAAGGCCCTACCCAAGATTTCTGTTAATTTCCAGATGTCTTCCATTTTTAGAATTAATTCGGCTTCTGACTTTTTGTTACTTTTGAACTGTCTATTTTACTTGTATCTCACAGTCCTTGGCTGTCATTTTCCCTCTGTTCTTCACTCACGTGAACACAGAATTCAATCTCTTTGTAAGGTTCCCTAAACACACACACACACACACACACACACACGAAAGCGCTCACACACACGAACACGTTAACATGAACTTCACGCGAAGCACTTGTGGGAAGAGCACATTTCACTGAAGGTTTGAGGAAGACGGTGGTTTCCTGTCCTGGAGTTCTCATCCCTTTTCCTCTCAAGACTGAGAAGAACCCACTTTTTCCTTTTCGTAAACTCCCGCCCTTAGGTCCTTCACAGATACTCAAATCGCCTTACTATGCAGAACTATTTAGTTTTCTAAATTATGCCTGGCAAGACTCCAGGCATGGCTTTGCATATCCAAAGACTCAGTGCATTTGCTAAGACGATGGGCTATTTATGCCCATTTTTCCCTTTCTAGATGGAAAAGCTGGCAGAGGCTTCGACATTTCACTTTTTTCTATTCTCTCATCCCTGTCAGTCTCTGAATAAAAGAGAGTAGTATAGAAATTTTTTCCCTTGAATGTGAAATATGTTATCCTTTTAAAGGAATTAAGTACTGATAATCAGTGTGATTTTTAAATAATATTTTCTTCTATTATCTAAATATCTGAAAATTTTTCCAAATTGCTTTTCGTAATAACTGCCCAACTTTTTCATTGGTATTTACAGACTTTACCATAGGTGAAATTTATTCCAAAATATGTTCCATTAAGTAATGAATAATAAGCAATCATAGGGCTGTAATGTGTTGAGCAGTGTTTATGACTCTTGTTCTGAGAATCACACGTTTTCCCTTTCTGGAACCCACTACACACACACCACACACACACACACACTTGCGCGCCATAAGAAAGTTCAGAGAGCTTTCAAACTACTTCAGAAAGGAAGAATATCCGTGTGATTTGTCGTTAAAATTATCAATTCGTGCCATCAGTTTTCGTTAGCATGTTTACTAATAACTAAGGAGACTACGACACTCACCCACACACATATTTCTATGATGAGGATTTTACAGGTGAGGACCAGCCGCAAAAACAGAATGAACCTGGGCATGGTATGAGCTGAAAGATGGGAAGAACAAAAAATGAGTTTCATATGTGGAAAAGAGAATATTCTGGGGTGCTTAGCTTGCTATAATTTACCTGTGTCCTCTAGCTCTGCCACCTCACTAGCCTCATCATGCGTGTGTTCTATCCTCCTTGCTGTACTTCTTCCTTTCCTCAAGCGCGTTCTGTTTATTCCCACCACAGGATCTTTGCACATGCTGACCTTTTTTCCTGGACCACTCAGTTACCACCTCAACCACCCCTCCTCCAACACTTCACCCCACATTTCCAATGACTAAATTTCACTTTTTTTTCCCAATTTCAGTTTAATTATCTCTTAGTCAGAGATCTATTTCTGACTTTCTATCTAAATTAGGTCTCCCAGAAAAAGGAACCCTCATATACTGCTTGGTGGGAATATAAATTGGTACAGCCACTATGGAAAACAGTATGGAGATTTCTCAAAAAATTAAAAATAGAAATACTATATGATCCAACTGTTTCCTGTCTGAGTATTTAGCCAAAGAACATGAAAACACTAATTTGAAAAGATATATGAACCCTTACATTCATTGCCCCATTATTCAAAATAGCTAAGACTTGGAAGCAACCTAAGGGCCCATCAATGGATGACTGGATAAAGAAGATGTGGTATATATATACACACGGTGGAATACTACTCAGCTGTAAAAAAGGTGATATTGTGCCTTTTGCAACAACATGGGTAGACCTTGAGGGTATAATGCTAAATAAGTCAGACAGAGAAAGACAATACCATATGAATTCACTCAAATTGGAAGATAAACACATAGATAATGAAGAACATATTGGTGGCTATGAGAGGGAAAGAGGCTGGGGGAGGGTAAAAGGGCATATATATATGGCGACAGGTGAAAACTAGACTTTTGGTGGTGAACATGATGCAGTCTATACAGAAGTCAAAATATAATGATGTATACCTGAAATTTATATAATGTTATAAACCAATGTGACCTCAATCAAATAAATTAAAAAAATAAAATAGATCTCCCATCTTGTTTTTTTTTTAGAAAATTTTATTTATTTTCTTCATACTATTTGCTATAATTTTAAATTACTTATTAATTTATTTGCTTACTTTAATGCTGTCTTTCTCACTAGACACTATGATCCAGGAAGGCAGAGACCATGATCACCATTGTTGCTCTGGGTCCTGCAACATTAGTTGTCTGTGTAGACATTTATTAAACAGATGACCCTAGAATGAAAAGTATGTGGGAACAGGCTACAAATGACAATATGCATTGTGCTGTACTTAAGAAAAACATTATATATATATATATAGTTGATTATATTATATAGTTGATTAAGCCTCGTGCTGTTCTTAAGAAATACGCTGTATTTGTCCAGAGGGGTTTGACTTCAAAGGTTAAACTACACATGTAAGAGAAAGCTTGCTAAAGGTGAGATAATTGTCCATTATCTCAAAAATATCAAACTTGGGCTTGTTTCTGGCTGCAAAGAAATTCACTCTACTCCTACATCCTGGTCAGAATGCACTGTACTGGTCCTGTACTGAAGTGTAGGTTCTAGAAAACTCTCCCACATAGCATTAATTCATGCTCTTTAGCAGCTGCGTCTAGCGATCTCTGATGGGGGACAGGTCATAACAAATGTTTATAGCATTCCTCATAACGTGAATCTTGAGGCTGTATAGTTAAGGAATGTTATAAGGACAAAGGTCTCCATGTAAAAGAAAGATGTTAACGTATTTTAAATAGAGCTGTTACTCAAAAATAGTTATTTTGTATGGAGCATTAAGGGACTAACAGAAGCTTTGCACATATTGATTATGTGTCATCATCTGTCGTTAGCATTTTTAATGTAACTAACTCAACACTTGTAATTTGGTAGTGCTACAAACATTATTTGAAGTAAGATGATGAGACTATATACAGTTCTGGAGATTCTTTTGGTGGCTTTATGCTTACCCAATGCAATAACAACTAAATTATTCTCATTTAAAGTGCATTGATTTTCTGTCTTTGGGGAACTCTAATTACCTTCAAGATGAGAGACAAGCAGACCCGCTTCCACACTGAGTGCACAGCTCTTCACAGCTTATGCTGCTTTCAAATGCCACCTTCTCAAACCAATGTCTTCATTTTAACTCTGGGGAATTTAAATCAAACACATCAAGCACTTGTAAGTGTAATGAGTCACCTCCACAAAAGAACCACATTTTGAAGTTTGGAGAGCGAGTCACTCTGACATTTAAAAAGCAATTCAGTGGAAACCTATCAAATAAAAGGAAGGGACCCTGAACTGTGGTTTTTTTTTTTTTTTCATATCTTTCCAGAGGTAATTTTTAAAACTCCCGTTTCAGTGACACAAAAAGGCATCTCATAATCTCCATATCCTCCAATTACACAAATAATTCTTCCAACCTCTTTGCCTAGTAAGTTTTTAACTTCCAAGTTCCAAAATCCTCCACCTGCACTCCCATTAACAGGGATGTTCACACATTGGAAGAGCTCTATGAGACTTCCATCTTCTGATCTCAACTTCTTCCCTCTCTGACTTAATGACTATTCTTAAACCTACTCTTTGGCCTCATTAATGTTCATTTCCTCAATCCCTGCTTGTTCCCCAGCCCATTAGTCCCTTATTGCTTCCCTCCTTGTATAGACCCCGTTGTCAACGTTGGCAGTAACTCCTTCAAGGACCCCTACCCCTTATTGGATCCTCATGCTCGCTCCAGTTTTATGCAACTACAACTTTGACACTCCAGCACATACATTCTCCACTCTCAGGCTTTGGAACAGCACTTGGGAAAATCATGAACTTCCGAGATTTTTTAATAAACTCATCCTATCTCAACTCAGTTGCCATTTGTTCAACTTTTATTGAATCTTTATAATATTTTCACAATTTATTTTCCAAATTACAATATACTCTTTGGCCCGTAAACTGCAATTCTCCTATCTTCTCTTTTATTTAGTAGATTACTTTGACTTTCTGATCAACAGAATTCACAGATCTGTGAGGTGAAGTACTTTACCTCTTCAAAATAGTTTCATTTCCCTACACTTTTCCTACCTCCCTCTTTGCATCAGAGGCAAGAGTATACTGGCCCCCTTCTGAAGACTTATCTTTTCAAAGGTCTTTCTTTACATCAATCCTTTTCTTCTCCAAAAACTTGCTTATTTGATTCTACCGTCCCTCATGGACATCAACTATTTCTCTACTGCTTCTTTCCTTACACACATAAGCCAACTTTCTCAAGTGACTTTTATTATCAAAAAGAACAACAAATTCAAAATCCTCCCTTGATCCTACAGCCATGTCAAGCTCTTCTCTGTTTTAACCATTTTTCTTAAAGATATCGTATTGTTGCATCAGATTGTTTATCCAATCTAATCACCTATCTTTTAATTGGTGCTTTTAATCCATTTTATTTATATTAATAGCCATTACATTAGAAATTATATCTTTTCTCTTATTTTATATTCTCAAATATAGTGTTTTCTTTTTTAGATTTTTTTAATCTTTCTTCCAGATAGAATCTTCCCCAGTAAGGCAAGTATGTTATTTAACATGCTCTTATGTTCCTTTGATCACCTGTTGCCTGTTTTCTTTTCCTTTTTCTTTACTTAACTTATTTTTTTTAAGCAAGGTAAACTTTCTGCAGAAAACAGATCACAATTAATCTGCTTGTGTCTTGCAGAATTTCCTTAACACACATCACACGTGAGTAGCCCTCCAAAAGTATTACCAATGTCAGTTCTCAAAGGACACATTCCTTGCAATGCATCGTTCCTTAACCACACAATACCTGAGAGTATTTTTATTATGTCCTTATAATTGAATGACTATTTGATTGGATAAACATTTTAAGTTTAAAGTTTTTACTTTTTATTAAAAATAACTTCATCTTCTTGGATTCTGTGTTGCTGTTGGGCAGTGTGCAATCAACCACACGCTATTGCGTTGTGAGCAGTCTCTTCTTACTTTCTGTAAGCTTTTAGAAATTATCTCCCTTTGATATTCTTAAATTTAGATTAATGTATCTAAGTGTGAGTTTTTCCACACCATTCCTGTTTTGTGCTCTAGAAACTCTTTCAATCTGAGATCCTTTGGGGGTTTTTGAATTCTGTCAACTGTAAGTGCATAATTTCTTTTTCTCTTGGACCTCAGATGCATGACTTGGTTTAATCATAACCTGGACTCAGATACATCATCATCATTGGTCCATGCATGGCCTTCCTATTTTATTTATGTATTTAATAATATAATGAGCAACTATGAATGTAGAATCTATCTTAATACCTAAAGCATTTCTAATAACTTACATATGCTCTTTCTCTGGCTTGTATTCTCTAAACCCTGTCCCCTTCCCCTCATCCTTCAGGCCAGGTAACCAATATATTAAATGTTGTATTTATCATATACTTTCTTTTATAATTATATTTTTATGTATGTCAGAAATAAATAATTTTCGTAACATAAGTACTCATACAAGTTATTTACTTTTTTGTAGTTCATTAATTTTGACTTATTTAAAATATTCCAATTTGTGAATATAATACCAGTTATTTATCCATTTTGTTGTTGATAAGTATTCGGATTGTTTCCACTTGTTTGTTATTATGAACACTGGTGCCAGAAAATTCTTATCCACGTTTCCTGGAACACATATAAAAGTTTCTCTTAAGTATATGTAGAGTCATAGAACTAATGGTTAAACTTTACAAAATAATTCCAAACTGCTTTCCAAAGTGATTGGGCTAACTAAGAGCTCAGTAGAAATGTATAAGAGTGTCACTGATGTATATCTATTCTAAATCTTGGGATTTAAACTTTTACAATCAATGCTTATACAATGAACACATCAAGGTCTTGATTTGCACGTCCCTGATTATTATTGATGATGTGACATATGCCTTTTTATGTTTATTGGTCATATATATTTACTGTTCTGTGAAATGCCTATTCATGTTTTGCCCAGTTTTCTGTTTTGTTTTGTTTTTTTACATTGCTTTTGATAATTAAAAGTTCTTAATTTTAGTGAAGTAAAATTTATTATTTTTATTTTGTGGTTAGCACTTATGTGTCTTGTTTAAGAAATCATTCCCTACCACAAGTTGATAAATATACTAATATAGTTTCTTCCCAAAGTTTTAAATTTCTGCCTTTAAAATATAAGCTATTAATCCATTTAGAGTTGTTTTGTGTGATGGTGTGAGGTAGAGATTTCTTTTCTTTTTCTTTCCTGTATGGATAACTATTAATTCAAGCTCATTTGTTGAATAACCTCTCCTAAAGTTTACCTTGCTGCACGCCCCTGTCATCTGACAGAATTCCAGACAGGCATGATCTGCTTCTGGGTTTTCCGTTGTTTCAGTTGTCAGTTTTTCATTCACTGAGCCAATAACACACACTTTTAAGAACTATCACTTTATATAATTCTCTATATTTTGTAGGGCAATCTCTTTTTCCTCTTTTTTCCTCCTCATCCTTCTTTGCAAAAGTCTTGGCTAATTTTATCACCTTGGTCTTTGATATAAATTTTAAAGTCAATTTATCAAATCCTATGGATAACCCTACTAGAACTTAGATTAACATTTTATCAATTTAATAGATAAATTTAGGGAAAGTGGCATCTTTAAAATATTCTCTTCTTATCCATAAATGTGGGCTACTTCTCCATTTATTTAATGTCTTCCAGTAAAGAATTTCAGTTTGGCCTTAAACAGTAAGGGATTCTGAACATTCAGTCAATTGGTATAGAACATGTGCCTCCTGGAAAAGACTTTGACCCTATTATCAAATGCTAAACAGCCAGGATGTACACTGAAAACATCAGGGAAACTTGAAAGTTTTATTTAGAGAACAAAAGCAAACTTCTTCAGAATGCTCAGGAGCACTGCTGATTTTTTCTTTCAAGAAGAGTCTGTTTTGGGGACATAAATATAGATTTTAAAATAGCTGTGACTGTATTCATTGCAGCCTTATTCACAATAGCCAAGACTTGGAAGCAACCTAAGTGCCCATCAAGGGACGAATGGATAAAGAAGCTGTGGTATATATACACAATGGAATACTACTCAGCCATAAGAAACGACGAAATCCAGCCATTTGTGACAACATGGATGGACATTGAGGGTATTATGCAAAGTGAAATAAGTCAGAGGGAGAAGGCCAAATACCGTATGATTTCCTTCATTAAGTAGTAGATAATAACAACAATAAACAAACACATAGGGACAGAGATTGGATTGGTGGTTACCAGAGGGGAAGGGGGGAGGGTGGAGGGTGAAAGGGATAATTCGGTACATGTGTGTGGTGATGGGTTGTAATTAGTATTTTGGTGGTGAACATGATGTAGTCCATGCAGAAATAGAAGTACAATGATGTACACCTGAAATTTTTGCAATGTTATAAACCAATGTTACTGCAATTAAAAAAAAATAAATAAAAAATAAAAAAATAAATAAATAAATAAATAAATAAAATAGCTGTGATTTGTCTACTGAAAAGTAGGATGGTTGAAGCATGGATAATTAAAATACAAACATGCGTGTATGGACTCTTTAACCCATGGGGCTCATATAAAGCTATTTTTCATATAGAAATGTAATCGTAGAGTCCCAGAAACAGCCACAGATGCAGCATTCTGCTGTGAGATGCAGCATTCTGCCGCTTAACATTATCCGTAGACAATTACCGAAGATCATTATTTCCTATCACCTTCTGCACCAGAACATCTACCAGGGCTAACAAAGAGCAAAAGTGACTGAATTGAAATTATCCTTCTGTTCCTCTCCTAAACTTCTTGATTTGGAACAATTAAACAGCCTAAATATAGGCAGCAAAGAAAGAAATGATTAGACTTGGATTGGAAATCCACTTAGATAACTATTCGGTTTGAAGTATTAAAGTTTCATTAATGGAACCACCTCAGAAAATCAATAATTTAGGCAATGGGTGTCATAATTTCCCCACATGTATAGGAATGTTTTGTAAACTGTAGTAAAACCATGTTCTCTCTTTATCCAGAGAGAATAAAAATTCAACTATCTAGTCAGTACCTCCATATATGAGTGTAAGTTACTTCCATAAAATGCACCTTCCTAAATTTCCATCTGTAAATTCTGCTCAACCTTTAAGGCCTAACTAAATGCAATATTACACTTCCTTAGTCATCAGAATAAAATGTGATTTATTTTCTACCTTAATCCCCATGCCTCCTTATACCTATTATGACACCAATAACATTGTACTTGTTCTTTTAATAATTTTTGGATTGTCTCACTTTACACATCTATTGTTAAGGGCAGAGAAACTATTGGTAGTATATTTTAATGTCGATTTCATAGACTCAAGCAATGAGATGTAATATCTGTCTCATAGTATAACAGTCAATAAATATTTGGTCAGTCTGTTAAATACTAGTATTCCATGAGAGAGCAATCAGTGGCCTCTCTCATGTGGCCAAATGTGATGATTTGCATATCTGATTTTAATATTTAGGTCAGTAGAATGTGAATCGTTGATGCTAATGGGAAAGGACAAGCCAGGATTATCACTGACTACTGCGGACCAGTTGGAAGTGGACGCTGTGCTATAACAGTCTCGGTCTATCTCCGCTGACTTCACGCTGCTTAGAAGAGCTGCAGGCAGCCATGCAACCCAAATTCTCATGGCATAGAGGGCAGTGCTTTAAATCTTAAAAATCTTTTTGTATCGTGAAACTACCAATAGCATTGCAGAATTTTTATCCAAATGTGAAAAATTAAATCTCTGAAATAATAAGGAGAACTAATATATTACAAAAGACTGGACCTAGTTGATTTAGGATATAAGTGATTCTTTTAAAAAAATAATTTTCATTACTTTTCTTAATGAAAACCAATAAATATTTAGATGGGATATCCAGAAAATGACATAATGCTGGTATAGAAACAACAGGTACCCAAGATATTAAGCCCATTTTTGTAAATCTAATGAACAAAGCATATGTCAGCCCTAATAGCTCCCATTAGACTCCTGCTACTGGTCCTCCTTAAAGTCCATTGGCCACAATCATCATCAATCAAATCGTATACATAGATTACTAGTTTATTCTTTCAACAAAAGTGACTCCTTTGGGCCTGACACTATTGTGCCAGGTGTTATGAACAGAAAATTAAGAAAAACCCTCATTCATGAATCTCAAATTCAGGTTAATGAGAAAAAGGAACATTCCACTAATATAGCCTAAAACTCAGGGTGAAATCTGAAATATTCAGTTTTTTAGTGCAACAATTTCACAAATATATATTTTTTTCTATTCTCCCGACAATAGATTTGGCCAAATGTATCTAATTATAAACAAGTGGTGTCTTTGCTCCGTATTTAATGATGGCTTCATGAAATTAAAGGAAGTAACAGTCAGCAGTATAAGCAGTTATTTGAATAAATGAGCAGTTACCGGAGCTACCGAGCCCTTCACTTAGAAATACACTGGCAGCAAATTTGTTTCCTTTCCCGACACTACCTTTGCATTGCCCTCTGAATCAGAACACCAAATACAATCCATGAATTAATAGCACAACCTGTCAGATAAATGCTGCAAATGCAGTTTTCTTTACTGATGGCTCAAATTATCGTGTTTAATCACTGTAGGCAACTATTATCAACCTGCCGAGAGAACTATGCTTTTTGAAATTGTGTTAAAAGTTGGGATGGTAAAAGGACTAGATGACTTATATTTGAATTAAAACTAAGCTATTAATGAAAATGAATAATTTTAAGTTAAGTGAAACACAATGTTACCCAAGGTATGTGCAGGTGGGGGTTCTGAGGAGTGATCAAGTCTGCACTTGTTATTTATGCATAAACTATTCCCACAGAATGAGACCACTGGCACTAATGGTTTCCTAAAATTGACGCTGTTGTCCATAGTAACTTTGGGATCTATATGACAAACCTTTACTAGTCAGATTAGGTTTGGTATCATTTCTTTATATCATGTATTCTTATTTTGTTTTTATTTTTATCAAATTTCCTAAATCTAGTTATGGGCCTGTTTCCTGACTCCTTTTTTTCATAATTTAGAATAAACTGGCTTACCTAATTAAATGTTTCCCTTTTCTTATGCAGATAAAAGTTTCTTTAAGCTTTATGTAACTTCCCAAATGCAGAAAATTATTGAACTTTCTAGGAAGACCTTACCTAGGAAATTGCTATTTATTTCCTAATATTGTCCTTCTTTGTGTGACAGGGACTTGTTAAAGCATCTGGTCTTCAGAACTTTCACACTTCTAGTCATTTATCCACTTAAAAGGAGGCAGGGGTAAAACAGTTGTGAGTTTGTTTCTGAATGAAATGGTTCCTCTTGGTCTAAAAACAGATTGGAGAACAGCATTAAGAGTTTGTGAAGTACACAACAGCCAAGACGAGGAAGCAGCCTGAGTGCCCATCAAGGGACGAATGGATAAGGAAGGGGTGGTATATATACACAATGGAATACTACTCAGCCATAAGAAACGATGAAATCCAGCCATTTATGACAACATGGATGGACCTTTAGGATATTACGCAAAGTGAAATAAGTCAGAGGGAGAAAGTCAAGTACCCTATGATCTCACTCATAAGTAGAAGATAAAAGCAACAAAAAACAAACACATAGAGACAGAGATTGGATTGGTGGTTACCAGAGGGGGAAGGGAAGGAGGGGGCAAAAAGGATGATTAGGCACCTGTGTAAGGTGATGGATTGTAGTTAGTCTTTGGGTGGTAAACACTATCTAATCTATGCAGAAATAGAAGTATAATGATGTACACCTGAAACTTATATAATGTTATAAACGAATGTTACCACAATAAAAAAAAAAAAAAGAGTTTGTGAAGTAGATAATGAGTGTGAATTAAGCAGATAAAATTCACTTCCTATAGTGGAAAAAGCATGAGATTTGGAGCTAGACAGACCTCCTAAGTCTGCCACCTGCTGCTTGGGAGAATTGATGGGTTTTACTTACGTCCCTAGGAGCACAGAAATGGTATAGAAAAGGCAATAATTGAATTTATACTGGAAGGTGTTGGAAGGTAAGGGGAAGCAAAACTAAAATTAGGAATTGACACCCAGGCAGGATTTACTCAGTGTCATGTCTTGTGCACTTTTGGAACTTATTAAATTCTCGAAGCAAAATTATGAGATAATTTCTGAAAGGAAAGTGTGTACAAAAGGAAATAAAAAGATCATATACTGTTTTTATGGAACTACAACTAATTAAAAAAATCAGTGTGGCTGGGTATACAATATAAGATGGAAAGAAAAAAAATATTTAAAACTGAAGATGTAGAAATTGAAAGGAGCCAGAACACCTTGGATTAAAAACTAAGGAGTGTTAACATTACTTTTTAGGCAATAAGGATAGTTTCAGACTATTTCATATCCTTTAATTTAGCATTTTCTGCGAGAGGATCCTTTCTCTAAACACAAAAAAAGACCAATTCTTTCAAATGGGCTGACTTAGAACGCTTGGCTCCTTATATCATGAAGCTACTCAGAGCAAATTACAGAGGGGATAACGTGGCAGTTCTCCAGGTTGTGACTTCTATTCTTGTTGCTCTATATTCCAGGTGGTCTCCTAAGTGGGTGCTTTCTTGGAAAACATCTAACTGATTTCCTGCCAGAGATATAATATCTCCATCTTGATGCCGCTGATTTCTGCTCTCAGTGATAAGAGTGGAACCCATCCTCTAAGGTACTAGTGGCAATATTTGAAGTGCATCTGACATGGTGGATTTACTACCTGCTCCTTGAATCAATTTCTTGTCTTGGCTTTCAGAAAACTGCATCTTTGTCCTCCTCTGACTTTGTGGGCTCCCTCAGCCTCCTTTGCTGGATGTGCTTCACTTTCCCTACCTCAGAACATTGGCAAGACTCAGGGCTCCAGAACATTTCTCCTCTGCTCTTTAAATTCACATCTAGGTGACTTTATACACTGGCCTCAGCCTCGCTCCTGATCTCCACCTCATATATTCAACTGCCTACTCAAAGTCTACCCCTGAATTTCCAATAGACACCTCAAACCTCGGAGGTCCAACAAATAACTCATTTTTCCACTCCCTCTGTCTCCAAGCATGCTCCTCCCTCGTCTCTCTTAGCTCAGAAGTGAAACTAATCGTTGCTCAGAAAATGACAACTCCTTGTCAGCCATGTTTCACAATCTCTCATATGTCATGTATATTCCTTTGGAACATATATTATAAATCTAAGTTTCTCTCCACCTCCGCTGCTACCATCTGTTGCTTAGGCTGTTGAAATAACTTCCAATCCTCCCCCGCCCCGACCCTCGCTTTCGTATGAGCAGTTCTCCAGGCAGCGTCCTGAGCAATGTTATTAACACGTATAACTGACTATATCAGTCCCTTGCCCCAAAGTCTCCTGAATGCACTAAGATAATCCAAAATCCTTACCACGACCTACAAAGCCTATATAATAAGGTTCCCTGGTTCCCTCTCTAGCCTCATTTTCTCCCTCTTCCCACTTGTTTATTTCACTCTAGCAAAACCAGCCTTACTTCTGCTTCTCAAAGATGTTCATTATCACCTCAGGGCCTTTGTACCTGCTTCCTTTTGCCCGAAATTCTCTTACTGCAGATAATCACATGGCTTATCTCCTCACTTTATTGCTTTCAAATCAAACATTCTCTCTAAAGAGAATCCTTTTCTGTTGACTCTATTTAAAATAGCCCACTATTGCTCTCTTCTTATTCAGTTTACACAGTATTCCTAGATATCACCTATCACTCTCTAACATTATATTACACATTTATTTGTTAGTTATCTGATTGTTCCATGGAATGTAAGCTTCACAAGGAAAATTTGCCTTCGTCATTGATACACTCTGTCACCTGGAATATTTCCAGGCATGTAGCAAGTGCTTATTATTTACTGAATGAATTATGAAAGGGAGTGGAATTATAAACATTTTTGGCTTCTCAAAAGCTAGGAGACTGTTTTTAAACCAGTGTGAATTTGGTGACTGCTGAATAATTAGGCCAATAGGACACAAATGAGAGCTCAGAACCAGAGCCAGGAATACATGGCAGCGTGAGTTATGTCAGAGGCGCCATCACTGAGCAGTGTGAAAAGGACGTACTGTTCAATAAATAGTATTAAGAAAAATTCGAAAGAGAGTTCATGAAAACCTTAAAACTTATTTAGAAATATGTAGGGGAATATAGAACATATCATTATAACCTAAGAGGAGAAGTGGATTTCTTTAACAAGGTTCAAAGAACAAAATCCATAAAAGAAAAGACTGACATATTTACCTAGGATCATAATCTAAAACAAACAAACAATAAGACATAAAATATCCAATTATGGACAAAGAGAGAAGCTAACTGACAAATGATTAATAATCTAGAATATGAGGAACTTTTATATTCTGTAGGCAGATAGTAGAAAAAACATAGACAGCAGACACATACCAGCAATTCATGGAAGAAGAAACCAGTCCAGTTAATAGAAGATGCTCAGTCACACTTGCAAGCAAGAGAATAAAAAAAAGAAACATGAGATATAGTTTCCCTTCTGTTCCCTTCTCTTTCTTTGTCTCTCTCTCTCTCTTCCAGCTTTCATAGTTGTTCTTGGTGAGACAGTCTGATACAAAGCACCATCAGTGGAAGTGGAATTCTCTTCCTGACTTTTCATCTTTTAATTTGAATATTTTGAAAAAGATAAATGCTCATTTTCTTTAAAGTAATGAGTATATTGTATTTAGGATTGGCGGAATAAATATTTCTCTACTCTATACATTCTTAATGACAATAACAACAACAAAATGAAAGAACAATAATTAATTCAAAATAAAGCTGTCAAATACAATACGATTGATGCTATCTATATGGCCAAGTGTGGGAATTGAAGGGGAAAAAAAGAAATCATTACTGAAATGAAGGTAACAAAATTAGAAGAAACACTGTAGAGGGGCTGGCCCTGTGGCTTAACGGTTAAGTGTGCGCACGCTCCGCTACTGGCAGCCCGGGTTCAGATTTGGGCGCGCACTGACGCACCACTTGTCTGGCCATGCTGAGGCGGCGTCCCACATACAGCAACTAGAAGGATGTGCAACTATGCCATACAACTATCTACCAGGGCTTTGGGGAGAAAAAGGGAAAAGAAGGAGGAGGATTGGTAATAGATGTTGGCTCAGGGCCGGTCTTCCTCAGCACAAAGAGGAGGATTGGCACTGGATGTTAGCTCAGGGCTGATCTTCCTCACAAAAAAAAAGAAAGAAAGAAGAAATACTATAGAAAACACTCAAAGGTATAAAACACAAGCTGGATAAAACAAATCAAGATGAAGTGACAATGAAAAGCTAGAAATGGTCAGAGAGAAAATAATTCATATAAAATAAAAACAAATTCATATAATGTATGCCTAACTTGTGTCTCTACAAGAATAAGAGAGATTAAAATAAAATCAAACTTATAGTTTGACTTTAAAAGAAAGGTTTAATTTTCTTTCTGAAATAAAGTACATCATTATAAACAGACCTAAAAGTCATACTCTATCATAAGAAGAGTTGATATAGAATTACCAGTATTGAGATGTTTTCTGGCAATGCCCCTGTCTTCCAACATTAGAATCCTTTGGATATTCTGACAAACCACTAAGTTGCATATGAGAGAAACAAAATTAAAGCTAATCTCAGACTTCTTTACCTCAACTTTGAATGGTAGATGACAGTGATAAAAGTTCTGCAAAAACTTCAAGGTATTAAACTTTAACATAAGATTTGTCTTCAAGTAAAAAAAGTGGGAGAGAAGCATTCTCAAACATACTAAAATTCAAAAACTACAGCACCTATAAACTCCTTTTACCTAATTGAGTGAATGATAAAATTCTGCTGAGAAGTACATCAAAATGATGAGCTCAGGAATGCAGGAGTAGTACTAACCCCATTTAAACATATAAGTGTGGCTTGAAAAACAGCTGGAGTTAAGACAACGGAAAAGAATATAAATTTTGTAAACCTTAACCATATGAAAATTACAAAATAAAAAAATAAGGTCAAAGCATGAAGAAGCGAGTAGAAAAATATATATGTACTGTTTTCTTCATCTATCGTAATCGAGGAAGCATAGAAGCTTAAATATATTATTATATTATAAAGTTTTTCACAAGAAAATAAAAAATACTGACATAAGCCATCAAAGTATGAGAAGGAAAATATATATAAACTAAAACCAAAGAAAACATGGATGACTTAGCAAATAATAGAAACAAGTAGTATTCAAAACAGAAAATCTAATATAAATTAAGATGATGAATTAAGACAAAATTTCTATCATATTACTAACTGTACCTGGGATAAATTAATTTAGCAAATAAAAAGAGTTATCAGATATTATGTATAATGTCTGATATATCTATAGGAAAATCAACCACACTTATATGAGATATATCTAAAATAAATTTACATTGCAATCTCCAGGTAAAAGTAAAAACATAACTAAAGACAGTGAAGCAAATGCCAAAAAGAAACAATAGAGAAAGCAGTGATTAGGCTGTAAATATATGTATAGATTGAATTTACAGCAAAAATTTTAAATATAAAAGAACAGTTTACCATGATAAAAAATATAATCCAGGGGCTGGCCAGGTGGCGTAGTGGTTAAGTTCGCCCGCTCAGCTTCTGCAGCCCCAGGTTCGCAGGTCCGGATCCTGGTGCAGACCTACACACTGCTTATCAAGCCATGCTGTGGCAGCATCCTGCATATAAAGGAGAGAGAGATGGGTATGGATGTTAGCCCAAGGCCAATCTTCCTCAGCAAAAAAAGGAGGATTGGCAACAGATGTTAGCTCAGAGCTAATTTTCCTCACATATGCTAAAAAATATATACATAATCCAAAATGTGCAAAAATACAATCCCCAACTCTGACATGAATATTTTATACCAAGTAACATAAAATCAAAATCTATAAAATAAAATCTACAGGAAATAGAAGTAAAAATAGGCCAATCTGTCACAGAAGGATATTTGTATCCTTAACTGCTTTGGTTTACTCTTCTCAATCCAAAACAAATCAAGTAAACAGAAAAAGTTAAGGATACAAATACTACTAACAATAAAATAAACCTAATACACACACTAAACTACATCCTCAAAGAAAAGAAAGTGTCTTTTCAAGTTCCCATGAAACATTGACCAAATACTAGGCCCTGAAGGATGTTTTCTTACATTCCAGACTGTTGAAATAGAATGGACCATATTCTCTGACCAAAGTATAAGAAAACTAGGCCTAGATAGCCAACATGAAACCACTCCAAATCCAGCCACATCAGTGTGAAGAGAAATCCTTCTCTTTTGTTTTTCCACAAATTGAGTCAAAGGAGAAATCAGAAATGGATTGTTGGGAAATCATGATAATGAAAAGAGGACATATTTTCAATTAGGGATTTAAGTAAAGTCTGTGCAAAAAACAACCATAAACAGACAGAAAAGGATAAGAATACAGAAATGAGACGTAATTTTAAATTAGGAAAAAGATTAATTAAGAGCTGCCTCTCAAACTCCTCAAGAGAGAGCAAAAAATTCATATTTAAAAATACAAAATTTCTCAATATAGTGTAGTAAGATGTTTATAGAAAGAACCACATAAATTATCATCATTTTTAAATACATCTGAAAGATCCCTGTAGAAAATACTCAAAGAGACAGAAATATCTTAATATAACCTGAATCAACGGTAGTGTATTCACCCTGTGACATTATCAAGGCATGCAACATGGAGTATCCCATGCACTGAAGATACTGTTACTAATTTTGCTTCCCTCCAGTAGGACTTGAACCCACAGAGAGGACCTGAGGAAGAGCTCAGGGCCAGTGGGCCTTGAACCACAATCAGCCCCTTCTTCCTCCAAGGGATCTTTTCTGTTCAGTGTGGTGGATTTGAAATAAAACCGAAGCTGAGCGTTCAACAGCACAAGCTTTATTCAATGGCCAAGGAATGGAGAAGCAGGAACTGTGTTCACAAATCAACTTATCAGCTCTTGGGGCAATTAAGCCACTATTATAAGGCGTCAAGGTAATGAAGGGGAGGAATATTCATAGGCATTCAGGGAACTGGGCAGGCTTTTTGGGGAAACAAGGGTGCCACCTCTTTTCTTTCCTTAAGTTGTTATAGCTTACCATTGCCAAGGAAGTTGTAAACTGTCATGGTGTCGGTGGGTGTGTTCCATAATATGGCAATGTGTTTCAATGAGTGTATAATGAGCTCCAGGGTCTATGTCAGGTCAAGTCAGACTGCCATGTTGCCTTCAACCAGTTTTACCTGGTTTCGACTCTATGTCTCAGCCACCTCCTCCTTCCTCTCTTTGTGGTTTCCTGTAGGCTAAAGAGAATGTGTTAGGCTTGTTTTAAGCACGGTTGTGGTTAACGTCTTATGGGGCCGGGGCTGGGGTAACAATACCATATTCCAATTTGTATAGCAAACATTAACATATAATAGCTTGCTATAAAACAGACTGATATCGAGCAAACTTCAAAAAGTTCTTTTAAAAGATGCTAATGTGAGAGAAAGAAGTGAAGCAACAGAAGTTGACAATTCTTCATCAGGCAATTTAATGTGATGACAAGAATTGGTATTTTCCTCGCAAAAAATGCCTAGAAGAAGTAATAATTGTGAAAGCATGAGAATATACTGCAATAAGCTGAACAAAATGCTTAAAATTCAAAATGCAATTCACCCTAAAGAACTTGAGATTAAAAATGAAATACAACTCGGAGTATACATATTTACACTTATCTCTTGTAGAGCATATGTTCCTTCCAAGCTATGCAAGGATTTACCATTTGCCATGTTTTCACAGATTAAATATTGTTAAATGCTCCAAGGCACAGTTCATAGCTACTTTCAAGATTAAAACTAACAAAAAAATCTGTTTTAAATACATCCCTGTTATTTGACACTTTAGTCCCTTTAAATCATGTAAAGACAGCCTATTGTATTCCTCTATAATTCAATACTGCAAATGTTAGCATATTGAATATTAACAGGATCAATAGTAAAACACTGAATCCAATTGTATATCTTTTTAATTCTATAACATACTGGATACTTTTACAAAGCTGGGAGGGATATCAAAGTCTTGAATGTTCTTTTTACTGCACTTTTTCTTCTTCCACGTACAACTATGTGTTTATGTTTTTATTAGCTTTTGCTTTTTTCCAAAAGCCATTATAAGAACAAACAATAATTATTTAATATATAGGACATCTTTTGTATAACTGTAATCTTTCCTCTTGTCTCTCAATAGCATGACTACTACATTTGGAATTTTGGGGTATAATATCTTGTGTCATTTCCATATCAACAACAAGTTCCTTAAGGTAAACTAGACTGTAAAATTATAATAAACACCTGCATTGTTACTACATCACTGCAAATGGGCCAAACTGTATGCTGATTTGTTTATGTTTCTTTTAACAACTTCACAATTCATCATTTTTCTGGACAACTTGTTTTTGGTTTGGCCTATCCAGGCTGCTATAAACATGTATAGTATATGTTTATAGTAAAAATAAGAATCTTAACTATTGAGAACATATCCATTAGTCCTAAAATTAAAATTAGTTTTGCAGACATGTATCATCTAATGGACTTGTATCTAAACATCCAACATAAAACATCAAGTATTTAATAACTTAGGGACACGTAACTTTGTTCAGTAGGGCATCACATTGCTTAGATGTGCTGACTGAGATTTCTAATTTTTTTGTAATGTGCTCATCTTCTTAACAGAGTTCTACGTTACAATTATTTTGTCATGCTGCATGTGCTAGAACAGATCCAGAATTGCTTTCTGAGGGGAATCTTAATCTTATTCATAGAAAGCCCTCCATTCAGCTCTAGAAAAAATTCTGAAATCTGAGTAGGCTCTTGAATTAACTACAGAAGTCCACCTGCCTCCTGCTGGACCTCTTCCCCAGCTCAGCTTCTAACTGGTGTCAGATATCTTATCTCAAAATGAAAGTACAAGTACTTACCTCATAGGATGAGTTTGTTGATTAAATAAAATATTTGAAGCACTGCATGCCAGGACGTGGCATTCAGTAAATTCTTAATAAATATTAGCTATTTTTATTAATGCATATTAGCATGTTAAAGGCTCTAAGAAGTCCTTAAGCAACAACATTTGCTTTGCTTAACTTTACCTCTACATTCCCCAATCTCATCGGAACCCATTAACAGTTCACTGTTTATTACAGAAGCAAGACTGTTTGACAGCTGTTCTGCTCACTTGTCCATGTTATTTTTGCCCTCTTTAGAGGTATGCGTGTGTGTGTGCGTGTGTGTGTGTGTGTGTGTGTGTGTGTGTGAGTTGTCATTTGCCATTATACCACTGGCCAAGTTGAAGCCTATTTGATAAAACAATCATATGAGACTTCCTGTTTTAGGTATTGAAGAGTTCAGTTTGGTGGCATTGCCCCCTAAATCACAGAGTGTCTTCTTCACAGGAATCCTCTGCATGAACTCAGGACCAGGAAAAGCAGTAGTCTCCTTATGATGTGATTTGTTTATAATTAATTTTTAATGGACTACAAACTGTAAGCAAAATCATTTAGAGTCTAAATTGCAAAATTATATTGTAATTATACCTTTAACACCTACACCACTCAGAATAAAAAGAACATTTTATTCCTAGTTTCTAGCAGAGTTTTGGCAAATGGAAGAAAACCAATAAATGCTTTTCTAACGACTATCACTATATTTATTTCATCTAGATAATTATTTTCATAATTATAGTGCAAACCATCCTAGAAAATTATTTATATTATTTTAAAACAGCAGATAGCATTATAACACACACTTGAGGTGGCCTACGAAAGTCCATTCTCCACCTCACTTCTCTCCGTCCCCTGAACTCTTCCCAAAAGACTTGATTTTGTTCAGATTTCCATCCTCCTTTGCACTCAGAGTCTGACCCATCTCTGGTACTGGTGAGTAAATAATAATTTGTCTAAGCGAATCATGGTAGTTAATTCTAGCCAATGGTGTATGAAGGAAAATTTATTGAGAGAACACTTGGAAAAGATCTCTTCACTCTTCAAAATGAAGATACAGAAAGAGTTTATCTTTTGATAATGGTCATCATTACCATGCCTGGAATTGGAACTTTGGGTAAGCCAAAGAGCAAAGCCAATAAATGTGGGGCTTGGGGGGTAGAGCAGAGATATGGGAAGAAACTGAGTCATTAATTTTCTTATCGTGTCATTGAATTAAGCAACCCTGGAGTTACCCTTTCCTGTCCTTCCCCGAGCTTCTTACTAAGTGAATTAGTAAATTTTGAAATATAGTCCAATTAAGGCTATTTAAATTGCAGTTTTCTGTTACTTGCCATCAAAGCATCCCAACTGCCATACTCATCTATCTCCCAACACTTTTACTCAGAATTTTTAATCATCAAATATTATACTTTAAATTTATTAGGTGTAAGAATTTCATAACACTAGACTTTTATTTTCATCTTATTTTACTAAATATTTACTTATTTTACTTAACTACAGATGCTAGATGGTCCTTCTCTCAGACTCAACAGTGTTGAATTCTCATGGAGTTCATTTTGTCTATCTTGAGAAGTGTCGGTGTGGATAATGTGTTTAACATAAACACATTAAACTTGAGCTTCCACAATAAATAAATGTGTTGCAACTTTATAAATTATGAACACTCTTCCTGTGAAATTTTCCACTATTTTTGATTCGTAGTGATTTTTTTCTTAATATGAGTTCAAAATGTTGAACATTTCAGTCCTATACTTTAGCAGAATTTTTAAAAATATCCCGGGGTTGAATGACTGAAATCAAGACATTCTTTACTAATATCTTTAAAACTATGTCCTTCTAACTTGAAATTTCCTGTCCTCACAGTGGTATGTCTTTTGAGAGGAATTATTTTGTGGAAGGTAGTGCAATGGACATGGCCCTGTATTGCCCTCTATTTCTCATCCCAGTATTTGTATGACTTATAAATATCTCTCTGGAGAAAAAAATATCCAAGTACAATGAATTCTGTCTTTATGTTGAAATGTCTCTCTCCCATGAAGAGAAATCCATCATAGCAAATATTGAATAGATTGACAACTAAAATAAAATTTTTACTGGTTAAGTTTGGGACTTTGGAAAAAAGAAAATCACACAAAATGCAGAAAATTCTAAACTGGTAGCAATTCATTCAATTGTGAAGTGATTAATTTTTTATCCATGCTAAACTTCTTCTTTCCAACATTTTTTATTATGCTAGTCAGATGAGTATCAACGGACAATGAAGCTTTTTAATATGACCTCCTTTAAGTACCAATTTCACACATACATAGGCAGTTGATGAAGAAGCCTGGTTGCAAAGCAGAGAAACTGTCTTCAAGTAAAGGCAGATGAAAACTGTCTTAGTCAGCTTGTGCTGATATAAAGAAAATACCATAGACTGGGTGGCTTAAACAACAGACCTATTGCCCACAGTTTTGGAGGCTGGGTAGTCTGAGCTCAGAGTGCCAGCACGGTCAAGTTCTGGTGAGGGCCTGCTCCCTGGCTTGCAGACAGCTGCCTTCTTGCTGTAACCTCACATTGCCACAAAGCAGAAAGAGAGCAAGCTGTCCGGTCTTTTCTTGGGGCACTAATCCCATCACAAGGACCCCACTCTCCTGAGCTCATCTAAAGCTAATTACTTCCTAAGGGCCTCACCTCCTAACACCATTACACTGGATGTTAGAGCTTCAACAAATGAATTTTTGGGGGAGGTGGGAACACAAACATTTAGTCCAGAACAAATAAGTAGCTTTGTAGGTTATTGAGTCCACAAATAAAATAAAAATTTTAATTACTGTCATGATCTGATATAATTTTTCCTGTATGTGAATATATTTGCTTATTGACAAACATAGTTTCTATAGAAGCTGATTGGCTACTTTAAGAAACAACCTTGCATATTTGCAGTCTGTGCTACATAAAAGTCATCAGTTATATTTTTCTCCCCATAGATCCTGGAAATTAAAAAAAAAAAGCCATTTGGGGAGGCCGGTGGCGTAGTGGTTAAGTTTGCACATTCCGCTTTGGTGGTCAAGGGTTCGCCGGTTTGGATCTTGGGCGCAGACCTATTCACCACTCAGCAAACCATGCTGAGGCTGCGTCTCACATAGAAGACCTACAATTCTACAACTATGATATACAACTAGGTACTGGGGCTTTAGGGAGAAAAAAGAAAAAAGAGGAAGATTGGAAACAGATGTTAGCGCAGGGCCAATCTTCCTCAAAAGAAAAAAAAGCCATTCATGAGAATTTTTTAATCATATTTTTTGAAGGCCAAACTTCAGAAGGTATACAAATAGACTTTTGTTTCACTAATTATTTTCCAAACATCACTGATAGCATGCAAAATGTAAATACATGCTTATTCACAAAGGGTCCGTATTCAAAGTTATTTAGTAATTGATAACCTGAACAAAGTTATACTACAGAACTTCACAATAGAACTTCTCTGAGCCATTAAATTAATAATGTTAATTGTGCATATCAAGAAGGGGATAACGTATACACTAGTTTCTGTACTTGTTTCACCATGGAATTCTACTGCACACATGCATGCATGTGTGTGTTTGTGTGTGTGTGTTAAGTTTAGGCATTTATTAACATATTGCAACTTAAGGAATTAAGAAAAAAATATCAGGATGAATTGCATGATTTTATTCTCAGATCTTTGGAGAAACCTCAGCTGATTAAATAATGATGAAATATGTAAAGTTGATTCACTGGGACACCTGTGTATTTTTTACTTCTTTGAATATTGTTATAAACCATCACTCTGTAAAATAACTTAGCAACGTTTAGCAAATTTTGTTCTTATTGAGCTTCTATATGGCCTTAGTCTGATAATTTTAGAAAATATTTGACCCAATACATTTTAGTACATTTTCCTGGTGTTTTTAAGGAAATGTCTTCTCTTTGGTGTCCTGAGATATATACTAAGTTATACCTTAATGTAATAAAATGGTTAATTTCTAAAATTAAATATTTTGTTCATTTTCTCCTATATTTCTGTCCTTTAGCAATTAAAGAATTCCTATAGATCCTACGTCTCTCCCCAATACATCTTTGTTTGGCAAAAGGTATTTTTCACTTTAAACATATATCACTTTAAACCAAATATGTTTGTCTTCTATTTTAAAAAATCACTTATTTTCTTTTAGTCCTCTTACTGGTAGACTAGCCATCTATGTTTTGGATGGAAAAGCACATCAATTTTCTGCAGAGGAATAACACTACAGGAAGCATGTTCCCTCTCTCCAGAAAACTTTAGCTTGCTCATTTGGAGGACATAATTAGCTAGTTTGTGGTCTATTTTTCTGGGTCAATACATTCCACTAATCCGTTAGGAAATGCCTTAATAAACTTAGCTCTCCTTTTCCTTTTTAACCCCAACAATTTGCTTAACACAATTATTGGGACATGGTCAACCATAACAACATTAGCAAACAGTAAAATCATGCCATTTCTCACCAGAAGGCCTGGATTGAAAACTTTCTCCACTGTTATAAGTTTAGTAACCTTGATTGTACACCAAATTATAACTCTCGATTTGATTTTCTCTTTTGCAAAACTGGAATTATATTCATGTGTGAAGTCCAATGGGGCTATTTGGAGCTTGTCAATATGCAGAAGCTTTAATAAGGACGATGGGAGTATTTCCAGGAAGTGACTCCTTGAGAGTTCCTGAAGGGGAAGCAGCAGTGAGAGCAAAACCTTCTGGAATAGAGTCACATGACAAATTTATATCTATAGCATGAGTTTTGTTGTCTATTTTTTAAGACTTTATTTTTGTAGAGCAGTTTTAGGTTCACAGAAAAATTGAGAGGAAGGCACAGAGATTTCCCATATACTCCCTACTGCCACACATGCATAGCCTCCTCTGTTGTCAACATCTCCCACCAGAGTGGTACATTTGTTACAATTGATGAGCCTACATTGGCACATCAAAATGGGCAGTAGTTAACTCAACATCCATAGTTTACATTGGGGTTCACTCTTGCTTTTTTATATTTTATGGGTGTGTACAAATGTACAAGCACATGTGTCCATCATTATAGTACTGTACAGAGTATTTTCACTGCCCTAAAAATCCTCTGTGCCTCACCTATTCATCCCTGCCCTCGCTCTAATCCCTGGCAACCAATGACCCTTTTACTATCTCTATTGTTTTGCCTTTTCCAAAATGTCATATAGTCGGAATCACACAGCATGTAATCTTTTCAGATTGGCTTCTTTCACTTAGTAATATGCATTTAAGATTCCTCCATGTCTTTTCATGGCTTGATAGCTTATTTCTTTTCAGTGCTGAACAATATTCTATTGCCTAGTTGTACCACAGTTTATTCATCCAGTCACCTACTGAAAGACATCTTGGTTGCTTCCAAGTTTTGGCAATTGTGAATAAAGCTTTTATAAAAATCTGTGTGCAGGTTTTTGTGTGAACATGAGTTTTCAGCTCATTTGGTTAAATATCAAGGAGCGTGATTGCTGGGTCACATGGTGAGAGTATGTTCAGTTTTTTAAGAAACCACCAAACTGTCTTCCAACGCAGCTGCACCATTTTGTATTCTCACCAGCAACGAACGCGAGTCCCTGTTGCTCCACACCCTTGCCAGCCAGCATTTGGTGTTGTCAGCGTTCTGGATTTTGCCATTCTGATAGGTGTGGAGTGCTTAAAAGGAGAGTTTTCATGTAAAGAAAAGAAAAGACAAGTTGTGTTATATGACAATTCCTGTCTAAAATAAAATAGGATGTGATATGCGTCCTATTTTTTGGCTTATAGCCTTCTCTCTTGTTTCTCCACATCAAGCCTCCTCAAAGTTTAACTCTAAACTCCTCATCTCTCTCTTCTTACCATAGCACTTTCTTATTCTATTATTGCTGTGTTACCAGCAGTAATTAATAAGATGGTAATATTTATTAAAATATTTTTGTTCTATATGCTCCTTGTTCTAGTTGAGCTCACGTGGCAGTCTCCAGAGGTAAATGTTAAGAAGATGAACCATAGTGAATAAAGACAAGAAGGAAGTTGGAAGAGAGTGACCAAAATTATGTTCTGTGGGCCTGCTTGTGATATCCAGGGAGTCAGAATGGACTAGGTTTGTCCAAGGGTAAGACTGGAAATGAAGAGAAAACAGTATATGCTGTCCTAGAATGTTAGGATAAAGATTATAATTTGGTAAGTCAGGGAATCCATCTATCTATCTATCTATCTATCTATCTATCATCTATCTGACTTATCCACATACACATATATATGGATTTTATATATATATGTAAATTTAGAGAGAGAGACTCAGAAATGCACTCCGGAGCTGGGACATTAGTGTTTGAGCCCTCTGCATATGGAAGGTACTTGAACCCTTGCTTGTGGTGTGAGGGAGGCAGTGTGAAGAAGGTTGAGGGCATGAGGGTCTGGGAAGAAACCTTGAGAAACTTCAACCTCCAATGCTAATGGAGGAGTAAAAGAGTAGTGTCTGATAAAGTATGTGTAATTAAGGAGAAAATCCAGAAGAGTATTGTGTTTTAGAAACTGAGGGGAAAGTGTTTCAAGAAAGAGGTGTTCATTAGCATCAAGATAAGGACTGAGGAACATCAGTTGCATTTAGTGACATAAAATTCATTGGAATCCTTAGAATTGTGGTGGAAAGAGGAGAAAGCAAGCCAGACATAAGCATTGAGGTAGGGTTTGGATTTCAAGAGGACAGTCCTAGGGCAGTAGCTGGCAGGGAATGAGGGACTAAGTAAGGTATTTTTAGTAAAAATTGAGCAATTTGAAGAAGAACAGGAAAGATTTTTTCCTATACTTTTCAGTAAAGATTGACCAATTTAAAAAACAATAGGAATGATATGTTGAGAGAAAATGTTAAATAGTAAAAAAAGGATAATTGATTATTTATGGTTTTTAATGGTGAGAGAGGATGGAGTCCAAAACAGAGGTGGAAGCATCAGCCTTAGGTGGGAAGAGGGGTAGGTTCTGTACTTAACAGTATAAAGTGAAGAAAGTATATGTACAGATATGGGTAGATTGGAATGTTTTATATAAAGAAAATTAGGAAGTTTCCATCTGATGGTTTTTTTTTTCTTTAAATAGAAGTCAAGGTCAGTTGCTGAGAGGAAGCAAGATAAGGTTTGTCCAATGTTTGAAAAAATAGTAGAGAAGGTTTGAGGTAATTGTGAAGAATGTAAAAGTGAGTTATCAGAGAATCAGAGAAATGTGGCAGTGCTGAGGGCTCATTTGAAATTGTTCCTTCTCAATTTACAGTGGAATTAATATATTGTCTAATGAAACATTTCCCAGTGGTTTTATAATAATCAGTGCAGGCTTAGAGAAAAGAAGTGGTTAGATTCATTCAGGGTAGGGGCTTGGGTAGATGGGTTCAATGAAAAAGTAGGCAAAGGAGTTTAGTTTTACAAGAAGGTTACTGAAAGGATGTGCCATGAAATCTAAGTAGGAAAGGGGTGAAAGGATCACTAAAATAGGTGGGCTCTTTTTTTGTTGGAAAACAAAATTAAATAAGCAAGTTGAAAAGAGAGTAGGTGGTATTCAGAGTGAAATGTTTGAGTATTAGTTTTATAATTGTTACACATGTTGACAAGAGCCAAAGTGTGATGATGAGAGTAGCGAAAACAGAGGAGGACACTCACTGAAGGTGAATGATCTGAATTACTGGGAGGCCATTGGGTTGAATGTGCCCTTCATGGGGACATTTAAGTCCCTAGGGCAATGGCTAGATATGAGATATATAAGGATACATAGGAAGTCTGTAAGCCAAGCTATAAAATTGCTAACAAATGAGAGGGGGTGACTTGAAAGTTGCTAAATAAAAACAAGGAAGGGAAGAGGATGCTGTAGTGAATACCATAAATCTCAAAAGGACTTTCTTTTCTTGAGAAGATAGAGAAGTAAATTTTTGGCAGAGGCATTGGTGATGGGAGGAGGGGCAAAGATCGCACATCTCAGCCCCAAGCTTACTGAAAATAAGAACATCAGCAGCTTGAAAAGATTTGAAAGAAAATGATGGGTAGAACAAGTTTCACTAAGTCAAAGAAGTTCCTTAAGGAATTATAGGAGTCTTCCCTTCAGAGTGATTGCACCTCTATAGGTCACAGTTTGAGGAGTCTGGCTTGGGGGGCCTGGGTCAGGTCAATGAACTATTATTGTCTAGGAACAATAGGGCTGGAAAGGGTCCATGGGCAAGGGGAAAGCATCAGGGGTGGAGGAGGTAACAGCTTATAGTGTAGATGTTGACTGATGAAAACTGGAATGTGGGCAGGATGGACTTGGTCTCAAGTGTTACTTTAAAAAAAGTATCCTGCTTACAGGAGCTACATAAACATTTATCTGCTCAGCTGATGAATCTTCATGAACTAATTGAGAGGATTAAATAAGATTATTTATGTAAAATTCTTTATAAAAAAGAAAGTAATATATGTGTCTGTTAATGAAATATCTGAATCAAATTTAATAAAACAATTTATATATCCATCAAGACATCATTTCCTGTTCTAAAGCTATAAGCATTACTTGCACTGTTTCTAGAGTTATGATAATAATCCAGAAGAGCATATGATGATATAATGTAAATAAGATCTACATTTGATCCAATTCTGTTCTTTTTAAGGTGAAATCTCATCATCATTTTAGATTCTTCACTATGTGGTTCAAATATTTAAGACACCTGCTTGCCAAGTTTTCTTCTTCCAATTTCTCTTGATTTCAATGCTTGCTAATCCTGTTTCCAGCATCATTTGGCATTTTTACTTTGAATAAGGAAAACAATAAACCATATGGTGAAACTATTTTAAATATCAAATTAAGCATGTTTCTAGAGCCACGAATAATCCCAAAACATGTATTATTTAAAGGCTTCCTTCAAATACATTTTATTCATTGCATATATATAGATTTTATCTATTAATTTTCTCCTGCATGCTAGATGTTTTACATGAATTATTTCTAATCATCATAACAAGCAATAGAAGCGGATTTTCTAAATTTCACTTTACCAATGAGACAACTAAGACTTAGAGAGATTAGGAAACCAGCCCAAAGTCTCCAATTTACAAGTAATGATTGTCCTGAATTCAAACCTGAATCTGATTCAAAGCACGTGCTCTTTAATATGTTGCCGCTACTCACTGGGATCACCTTTTCTGGTAGGATGTGATCTGAAGGACCCACGGAAAGGCTCTAGTTCCCTAAACACTCCTTTACAGGCTTATTGCAGGTCTGACTTTCCACCAACAGAGTCGATCATGTGGCTTACCATTTTGATTTTTTTACCAAATAACTTCCAGAAAATTTAAAATATAGGCAGGAAGTCCCTCGTACATTAATACAAATTTGTTTATCAGATCTCTATCCTTCCAAAACAGTGTTCAGAGATCATGTGTGTTTGGAGAATGAAAAGAATTGGGTCAAAAAAAGTAATTTTGAAAGACTGCATCCCTCCCCAGTTGGATTATCCCTTGATGGGACAGCACAGTGAAGAATACTGGGTTATGTATGATCCTGGCTATCGCAGAGCACAAGAATTTAGAGTGAAATTCAGAAACTATGTATAAAAATACTTGATAAACAAAACACTTTCTTCATAATTTTGCTCACAATTAGGCTTACATTCCCCACTCTTTAAAATCAAAACAACATGCATAGCCAGGGATGAATTTTTCTTTCCTGCCTACAAAAGATGTTCAAAATATTGCAAATCATATTCGATTTTTGATATACATAAGATAACAAATGGATCTTCCGCCTCTCCCATGTTTCAATGGATACCTGTTGTTCCAACTTACCTTGTTTTATGATGTGCATATTTTAAATAGTTGAATTTTTAAAAATAGGAAATACTTTTCAGTCTTTGGCAAGTATTAACTTGGCAAAAAGGCTTTCACCTCTGTTTTTTATTTCATTGTCACTGCTGCATCTGTGTATTCTCTGGACGTGAGCTAACTGCCTAAGTGTGTATCCACATAAAACTACATGCTCTCAGGGCCAAAATTGTTTACATGAATTTATGAAGAAAAAAAGTAAGACAAAATGATTTTGGAATTATTATTTTTGTTGTTACACAGGATTATCATTTATTAATTCACCACACATTTATGAGACTGACAATTTGTAGAAATTGAATATCTTGCTTAAGTACAATATCTGTGCCACAATGTTACAAATATGTATGTGTGTATGTGTATGCGTATAAATTAATAATATAAAAATCACATTACAAAGCAGAAGTGATGCTTTTGTCTGTGTTTTTGCAATTGGAATATCACTGAGAGAAATCACCTGTTTATAACCCTGTGCTGCTTCACTGAAATCTGACAAAACTTGTGTTACACACATTAATAGAGAAAGATTTCAGTAAATAAGTCTTGATTTTCTGGTGATTATCAGTCCTAAAAACCGAAAATATTTTAAGACCTGCCTTTCATGATGAGATCCATTTGGTTTAATGTTAAATGAGGAAATTCAATTACAGATTAGTACAGACAGCATAAATGCTCCCCTCCGGGCTTGATTTTCTCCCTAAGTAACATGTGTTGTGAATGTACTTTTTTCTAACTCTTCAAGAAATAAACTTTGAGCCCATATAAAAAAAAAGATAGTCGTGTATATAATAGAATAGAATATAAATAATTAACATTTCATAATATTCTGAAAAGTTGCTTTCTGCCCCCAAATTATCTACATTTATATACTCACTTTTTTGTTTATCATAATTTCTAGTGCCGTGTGTAGACTCATGAGTATAAGCTAAATTCATTTTTGAAAAAAATAACGTGGATCCTTATATACAACATTTTGTTTTAAAAAGAAGCAGGGGTTTTTAGAGCACGAGAAATGCACTTGAATTCATTCAGTCATTGGTAAACCAGTGTTTCAGATGCTTTAGGTTCAAAGTTTGATTTTGCAAGTGACTTCCTTCAATTGTGACACTTGAGCAAGTTTCTTTCTGCCAGTGTCCTCACTTGAAAAACTGGGAAAACAACATTGACCTCATGGAGTTCTCAGACTGAAAAGCCAATGAAAGCAGTAGCTATTCTGAATTGTGGTGGCAAGAAAAGCTCTTGATCTGAAGTGTTTAAAATCAGAAAATCTGGGTCATGATCTGTGTTAATGCCAGACAACCATGGGGTACAATCAAAGACTTTTTTCTAACCTAATAGAAAACGGAATTCCGCCATGAACTGTGGAGGGGAGGATATGACCTGTTTAAACAACCAGTACAAATACAAGAAATGAAGATGACATTTTGTATTATAGGGAAATTTCACTAACCCTTGGCCACACCTTTCATTTACAGTAATTGTTAATTCATGCCCTTCATATGATGTATGTGGCCTCTTTTCACTGTAACATGGGAAAACAGAAGGGTAATTTCTTACATCTGTTCAGTTCACTGTCCAATACCTTTCCTTTCAGGCCAGTATCATAATTGATTTATCTTATATTATTAATAATCAGTTAATTTTGTGAGGTATAGGGACAACAAATGAACAAAAGCAATTAAGATATCATGGGAATCATTATTTGCTAAGAGCAAAACAAACGATTTAATAAACATTTTTCTTTGTCACTAACACAATTTTCATTGTCTTTTAAGAGAAGAAGGGACAATGATATAATTTTCAAGGGGAGGGCAACCACACATATTTAAGTCACAAATAACAGAAATAAAATCTAAAAATAAAAGCAATAACAACTAAATGAAATCATCATAAAAGACTCATCCTAAGTCTCCTCCACTTTCCTAGCTAGGAGGAGCTCGTCCTTGGACAAGTCGCTTTGCCTTCACTTTATAAGGCATTTTGTGAGAACTACATTAGATAATCTATCATCTAACAAATTATCTAATATAGTATGTTGTAGAGATTATATGTAAGCATTATTTTAGGTTATACTTTATAATGGACAATATAGAAAAGTGATTAACATGGGTTCAGAGTACAATAAACATTCAATAAAGGGTAGTCTATAATTTTTAAAGTCTACATGTATTTCCCTTAAAAAGCTTGGGAAGAAATGACCTCAAAGAAATTGAATAAAGGACGGGTACTCTAAAAATACATTACCTAGGATTATAGTGTCTGACATATGAAACTCTACCATGTTCTTTCTATGACATTAATTGACTCAGGCCACACACACTTTTCAACCTTGTTTCTGTTCCTGGAATTCACTTCCTCTAGACACCTTAGCATTTTTGTCCCAGCAAAATAATAGCTTGTATAATAGCTCTTTTTTCTTTAATGATTTTTTCCATTTACAATCCAGCTCTACTTGGGCAGCTCTTCCTGGGCAGCTTAAGTACCTTGGTCGTTGACTTTGCCTTTCAAATAGGTCATTACCAACCATTGATTTTTACACAACTACAACCCAGCCTTTCCCTAACATGGTGGCTTCTAGTACTATGGTTTAGAAACCTTACTTGAGGCTCCACTCAGCCCTTCTCTGGTCTGGTTAAACTTGACAACTTCCTGAGTCCAGCTCTTGCTGTAAATTAGCAATAATGTTCAGGCATGCACTCTTGAGCAATCTCTTCTTCACTATTGCTATATATTTGTAAAAACGTATAGTGGTTTAAGTCAGTAAACTAGCGTCTTCCATACTGTATTCTACTGAACTGGATGAATATTAATCAATACTTCTCTTCCTAAAGGGACTCCTGTGATCAGATTGTTTTAGAAATGCTAGACCATAATCACTTCTCTTGGAGATTCACAGGATACCTTGACATGCCAAAGAAAGACCTAGAGAAGTCTTGCAGCAAGGACACCTGATTAAGTGTGACTAACAGAAGACTATGGTTGAAGAACACAATAAATTTAACCGTTCCCTCTTTTAGCCCTTTATTAACATATATTCCTACTATTTTCCGTCATTGGAAAATAGTACGTCATAAGGATAACAAATAAATTAGGCTGAATCCATTGCTTCTTCTGGAAAAATGTACATAGAAATAGCTCTTTTTTGGTAATTAATCAAGATCAGAGTCATAAATGGCCTCCTACAGAACTCAGTTAGAGCATCAAGGGCCACATGCAGCAGGAAACCAGAAGGGAAGAATTCTCAGTCCAGAGCATTTCGGAGAGCTCATTAAAATGCAGATCTTAGCCCAACCCCATATGTCCTGAATCTGTTCTCTGAGAGTGAGGCCCAGCAATCCACATTGTAAATCAACAATCTAATTGTTAGAGCACACCAGCCAGAGTCTATTCTGAAGAAGTAGCATGTCCTACCATAGCAGAATGAGAAAAATTCTAACTGAAAGAATAACTTTGTTCCATAAAACTATATAATTCTAGGAGGATAAGCTCTCCGAAAAAGGGACCATTGGTAGGGTGGTGTGTAAGACTCTGCTTAAAACACAAATTTTTTCAGTAAATCTCAAATAGCTTAGTTCCCCTTCTTTGGAAATTACCTGTCTGTTGCCTCTGACATTGATCTGATTCTTTTTCCACTCACTTTGCTGCTTTCTACCCAGTCTTGGGCTGATTAGGTCATTCTTTCTTTTTACGTCCCATATCTGGCCTCTTTCCCTCCTTTCTGGGCTTGTATATGGACTCCTACTCATATCCATCTGATTGAACCTCAGCCCAGCCTTCCACGATTCCTTACCTAATTTTGATACCACTTACTTGAATCAACCGTGGTCACACTTTGCTAGAAAGTTATGGTTGCTTTCTGCCTTCCTAGTGTATATACATCATCAGCTCAAACCCTGACAACTCCTGCATCTATGTAAGACATTGGGCCTCTTTACACCCATAACTTATTTTAGTCCATACCACTTTGTTTTTAAAATCTAGTAAATAATTAAGTAGGCATCTCAGAAATAAAGATGTTTCTTGGGTCCTATCTTCTTTTGTCTTGTCTTTGGTTAAGAAATCTAAATACTGCCTTTGGCTTTTCATTTGTTTGCTCCTCAGCTTTCTGTTTAGCCAAAAAAATAGAGGGCTTGAGAAATATGCAGAAATTGTGAAAGTAGTTTGCATTCCACTGAAATATTTCTTTAGCTGAAGGGGATCAAATCAATAAAATATGATGAAACCATATGCTCATTATTTCAAAGGAGAACAGCTGCTTCAGGGAATATTGGGAGATTTATTAATTCTACCATAACCTCTCATTAAGGCTAGATATCTCCAAACCTGACTTCCTAAGTAAAATGCACGTCAGTAGGAAAAGCACACTTGTAGAATTTATACTGATATTCTATTTGATGTATTTCCCTGATTACTTTTATGGTAAAGAAAGCATTGTACAATATGACATTATTAAGCAAAAAAAGACAATTCAATACATGGAAAAGGTTTATAGCATAGCCATGGTTTGGGAATGCCATAGAGAAATGAGTCTTGGCAAAGATGAATGCTTACTGCCGCGGACCATATGTGCATTTAATTGAGTTTGCAACTTTCCAGGCAAAATGCCAAATGGATAGTCTACTGTTTGGTAAGAGAGGTGATATGTTCTGTCTTCTTGTTCTCACCAATTTTAGATGCACAAGAAGACTCAGGTTTGTACTTTGGAAGACTTTTATCCAAGTACAAAAGCAAGTAAAAGAGCAGACCAAGTCGAGTAACCAGTGCATTCTGTTTTAATTGTTTAATTGATTGGGTTTAAACTCATGTCCACATACCCAAGGAAGTTCAAAGTCATGAAAAATCCTTGCCCAAATAGTTAATCTCAATTGTAAAATTTAAAATAAATAACAGAAAGGAGACATTTAATCTAACCACCTGAGTCCCATTCTTTAAAACAAAATAAAGCAGAGAAGGCAAAACAAATAAACAACAACAAAGAAAAAAAATCCCCAAGAGGAAATTTCAGAATCTCTATAAAATCTAAAAGGGAGGTTTAATAGTGCACATTATTGCGTTATACTCTTTCATATAAACTAGAAGACAAATTGTATAAAAACATAGATTAATAGAAAAATATTTTTACATATTTATTAAGGTATAATTAACATATAATAAACTGCACATATTCAAAGAGTACTATTTGATAAATTTGGGCATCAACACGATCAGGATAATGAATACAGATACTAATCCTAAAGGTTTCCTTATGCCCATTGAAATTTCCTCCTTCCTGCCTCTCTCCAACACCACCTCCAGGCAATCACTAATTTGTTTTCTGTCATTATAGTTTAGTTTCTTTTTTCTAGAATTTTAAGTCAGTGTATTCATAGAGTAGGCCCTCTTTTGTCTGACTTCTTTTATACAGAATAATCATTTTAGGAATGATCGATAACGTTTTAATCATAAAAAAATTCATTCGTATTTTATTGTTGATTTTACCACAAAATTTTTTTTTCACGTGATTCTCTTTACTTGCACTCACTTGTTGGTGGACATTTGTGTTGTTTACAGTTTTCGACTATTATAAATTAAACTCTAGAAAAATTTGTGTACAAATCTTTTCATAAGTCATTGCTTTCATTTCTCTTGGTAAATCCCTGGAGTGATATGGCTGGGTCATAGACTAGGTGTATGCCTAACTATTTAACTACTAAACTATTTAACTACCAAACCAATATTTTTCCGAAGTAGTGTGCCACTTTTTATTTCTGTCAGCAGTGTATGAGAGTTTCCAGTTGCTCCAAATCCTCTCCAGCATTTGGTATGGTCAGTCTTTAATTTTAGCCATTCTATTGATTGTGTAGTATCCCTTTGTGATTTTAATGTGCATTTCCCTAATAACCAATAATGTTGAACACTGTTTCGTGTGCTTCTTTGCCAATTATATATCTTTGCTGATGGCATGTGTATTTAAATATTTTGCCCATTTTTAAATTTGGTTATTTATCTTCTTATTAGTCTTAAGAGTTACTTATATATTCTATATACACCTCCTTCATAAGATATATGTCTTGCAAATATTTTTCCCAATTAGAGGCTTGAATTTTTATTTTTTGTTATGGTGTCTTTTCAATAGTATTTTAAATTTTGATGAAGTCTAATTATTGATTTTTTTAATGTACTTTTTGTTTTTGGTGTCATATATAAGAAATCTTTGCTTTATCCAAGATCATTAATGATTTTATCCTCTTTTGTTCAAGGTTTCAGAGTTTTAGCTCTTATATTTAGGTCTATAATATGTTGTGAGTTATGTTTTTGTATATGGTATGAATTCAGGATTGAGATTCATTTGTTTTTGCACATGACTATCCATATGTTATAGAATCATTTGTTGAAAAGTTTATTTTTCTTCCATTGAATTGCCTTGTAACATTTGTCAAAAATCAAGTGATTATATATTTGTTGATCTGTTTCTTGATTTCGTATCCAGTTCCATTGATCTATTAGTCTATCTTTACATCAATACCAAAATGTCTTGTTTACTAAAGCTTTATAAGTCTTGAAATCAGCTATCATATGTCCTCCAATCATATTTAATGTTTTCAAAGTTGTTTTGGCTATTCTAGTTCCTTTGCATTTCATATAAATTTCAGAATCAGCATGTCAACTCTTAAAAAAAAAGTCTACTGAGGTGTTGATTAAGATTATATTGGATCTATAGATGAATTTTGGAAGTATTGGTGAAGATACAGAGCAACTAGAATATTCATATAGTCTAGTTAAAATACAAAATGGTACAACCACTTTAGAAACAATTTAGCTGTATTTTATAAAGTTAAACATACACTTACCATATGACTTGGCAGTCTAACTCTGAGAGTTTATCCAAGAGAAATGGAAGCATATGTTCAAACCAGGACTTTTACTTGAATGTTCACATCAGCATTATTCACAAAAGCCATAAAATGGAAACAAGTCCAAATTTCCATCAGCTAGTGAATGCATAGACAAATTGTGATATATTTATATAATGAAATACTACTCAGCCATAAAAAAGAACAAACTATTGATATATGCAACAATACGGATGAATCTCAAAAATGATGTGCCAAGTGAAAGAAACCAAAAACAAAAGACTGTATTATGTATATTTTTAATTCTATTCATATGAAGTTCTAGAAAAGATAAAACTATAATGACAGAAAATAGATTGATGGTTGACAGGGGCTAGAGTGGCATGGAGAGAATTTGTTGCAAATGCACATTAAGGAAATTTTTAGTGTGATAAAAGTGTTCTATAACATGATTATGATGATGATTATATGACTACATATGTTGGTCAAAATTCCTGTAATTTTACACTTATAATTACTAGATTTTATTGTATATAAATTATAATTCAAAAAAGCTTACAAAGGGGCTGGCCCAGGGGCAGAGAGGTTATGTTCACACACTCCACTTCGATGGCCTGGGGTTTGCAGGTTTGAATCCTGGGAATGGACCTGCACACCACTCATCAAGCCATGCTGTGGCAGCATCTCATATACAAAGTAGAGGAAGATGGGCACGGATGTCAGCTCAGGGCTAATCTTCCTCAGCAAAAAGAGGAAGATTGGCAAGCGATGTTAGCTCAGGGCTGATCTTCCTCACCAAAAAAAAAAAAAAACCTGTCAAAAATATGCAAAACTATAAACATCTTTGAGATATCAGGATATAATCAAAGTTGAGAAAATTCCATGTGATTCTACCCTTACAATTTCAGGTGCATTACTTTTTGCTGGTATGCTTCCTGTGTACAGAATATTAGCAATTTAACATAATCTAACCACTAAGTAAGAAAATTCAATTACCAATTAAAATTGCAGAAGAAATTTAGGTAACCAGGAAGCATTGATGCAATCTGTAATCTGGTACAAATATAATGTTCAGAAAGAAATCCTTTCTGTTACAACCAAAATTTTTTCAGTGAAGGTTTATAATTAAAAGATATTTATATTATTATTCCTAAAATAATCTTTTTCCTATGACCTTGAGGCTTAAGGACTTGACAACTTTAATTAAAGTAGTCACACCTGAGTTGAGTTGACTACAGGTGAAATCTAATGCCTAAGTATTTTCCTTCTACATCCTGTTATTATGAAAATGCTCCTCAATTTAAGAACACTTACCATTTGGAGTGTTGTGATATAGCCTTTATTATGTAGCATCAACATTTGGTAATGATTCCAAAAATACTTTTGGAATGTTTACTTTGAATTTTATATTAAATGTTGTACAGGAAGGGACCATATGGTCAGGCATTTTATAACTGTTTTCAACTGGTATTATGGCAAAACTACTACACTGAATGTAACCTAGAATATATAAACTCTTGCTAAAATTTAAATGTTCAAACAAGAGACACATTGAGTAAGTGACAATGCCAGAATACAATAAAAGCCCTTTCATTTACAAGCTACCGGAGGCAAACACTTTTTAGGGTTGGTGTACATTAAGGAAAAAAATTTACTTTTTGTGCAAGAAAGATATAACCAAAGGAAAAAGGTTTTCTTGTTAACACAAAGGCAGAATTAACATTTAGATTCCCACTATCTCCTGTAGGTCATAGATGAGAACACTATTTTTTCCCTTTTACTCTCAATTAATTTTCAGTCTGTTAAAGATAAGTAAGCAGAGCCTGATTCTAAAGCTGTCTATGTTCTGGAATCTATTGACATAGCCTAATTCCAATGTGTACCTTTGGGTCCAATGACAACAATTATTTTCAAAGGACATTGCTAATGAAACACTAATCGTAGAGCTGACACAATGTGGTCACATGGATAGAAAATCATACAGAGAAAATGCCAAAAAGTAAAAGCCTATCTTTAATCTTATTCTGCTGGTGACAGGAAAACAAATGAAGAGAGAAAACATTAGACATGGACAGAAGGAGGAAGTGTTGAAAATACTATTGCTGGATCACATACAATATCCAAGGAAATTTTGAAGAATTCAATCTATCGTTCAGATATTTTCTGAAATTTAAATATTATTTATGTAATATATGAATATTAGATGTTATATATATGAACATTTTGACACAGTGACCTCAGATAAATTCGTCTATTTGCTTAACAACCATTTCTTGAATCCTCATAATATATACTGCTTAGTAGAGATACAGAGATGAATAAAAGATGTTTGGTCCTTAAGGAGTAAGACAGGGAAGAAATGACTATAATATAATGACATCAGATGCGATGGGAGCACAGAAGTTGGAGTTCCCAAACTCTGCCCTGAGTGACCAGCTGGATGGATCAGAAAGCAAAAGTAGACAAATTCAGAAAGGCGATTTCTTGGCACAGGAAACAGCTTATACAAAGACAAAGTTGTGAGAGTATAGTCATTGCGTAAACAAGTCTCATGTGACCAAAGGATAAGATTTTCATGTTTGGAAGGGTGGTGCAGTGCAGGAAACTACTAGAAACAGGGCTGCTAAACTAACATAAGTCAGATGGTTAAGGGACCATTACGCAACTCACGGAGTTTTATCAATGGAAAACGGAAGCCACTGTTGAATTTTTACAGAGATACACCATGATCAGATCTACATTTATGAAAGATCACTTGACATCTAAAACTACAGCCATGCCCTGCATAATGACATTTTGGTCAATGATGGGCCGCATATAGGAAGATGGCCCCTTAAAATTAGTACCATAGGGCCTAGGTGTGTACTAGGCTACGCCATCTAGGTTTGTGTAAGTACACCGTATGGTGTTGGCACGACAAAATCACCTAACAACGCATTTCTCAGAACATATACCTGTCATTAAGCGACACATGCCTCTGCTCTGACTTGCATTGTTTTAGAGCTCTTTTAAGGACAATGACCATCCCTTTGTAAGCTAACACATTTACCTGGAGAACACGTTTAACATTCAATAGATGCTTGGGACAGATCATATTTTTCATCTCTGAACCCTCCCATACAAAAGAGAAATATTAGTATTGTTTGAAATACTTAGTATTATAATCTTTTTCACATATAAGATATTTGAAAGCAGAGCTCATTTTTTTCATCTTTATACCTAGAGTAGTAGTCCTCCAATAAATAGTTGAAGACCTAAGTTCAACTAAACCAAAAAGAATGACTAGTAATGGAGATCCTGAAAACAGACTTGATAGAGGAGTTGAGCTGGGGTAAACGGACAGCGAAACACCTGGCAAAGAGCAGGTGTTGATAAATGACTGTTATTTTGATGAGAAATTTTGATGGCAGGTAGGAGCTTTTGACATCTTAAAATCATATCAGCTTTTTGTGCTATATATTGTTATGTTAGATAGCTTAGCTTATGAGCATAAAATTTGAGTAGAAGGTAGAAATGTAATGCTTATACCTACCAAGTTCAGTCCCAAAGAATGTCATAATTACTTTAACATTAACTGAAAGACTTGAGTAAAACCAAAATATTAACTGTTAACCATGCCTTTGGATATGTAAAATTATTTGTTTAAGAATTTTAGTAGGAAAAAAATTTTTTGAAAGCAGGAAAAAATGAGTTATGCATCTTATTGAATACTCTCATAAAAATAAAATACTGTTAACTATTAAATAGAAAAAGTAATCTACTGAGATGAACAAAACAACCAATGAAAGGTGAATCATGTTGACAAAGTTATATAGTAAAAATAGACACTACAATAGGTTAAAAGAAAGCATCACTTTGTTTTTCCAAAGTAAGATTATAAGAGTTTAACCAAGAATGATAGCTATTTGGTAATTCCAAATTCATTATATTTTTTTCTTTTAAAAAATAAATTATTGTGACCTGTTTGTCAAAAGACATAATGTAAGAATATTATTTTACATTTCAATAATATCTCAGAAAATATTTTTGAGCAACTACAAGGTATTGGGGATTTCTACAAAAAAGAAATTTTAAAAAAATGCCTTCTTTTCTGGAGCACTCAAAGACTGTTGAAAAAAGTAACACATTAACAAATAATTATACTGTGGCAAATCGTATAATAAAAGCATAGAATTATAAAGCACTATGAACACAAATGAGAAAACAAATATTTTTTTCTGGCTAGGTTAGGGAAGAATATAAATTGAAGAAGCTCCTGTCAGACATCGTTGTAGGAAAATGGCAATAGTATTTTTTGCCATATGGGTAATAGTTTATTTTTGAAAATTCTTTCATTAGAAGCTGTCTATTCGATTAAAAATGTAGAATAAGAAATGGTGGCAATGAAAACGAAATTTAACATAGTATGAGGCGTAAAGCTCAGAGTATAATCAGAGCCTCTGTTCATTTGTACTAGTTATTTTTGGAAAATCTATCTCCTTCAGAATGTACAGTTCAGTCAATGAGTGTTGAGTTTACGATGTTCCCGGCACGCCTGCTTATGCAGGCCCTCCTCCAGGTGCTAGTCTAGAGGCACAGGGGCGAAAAGTCTATGCTGTAAGGGAGCTGGCTTTCCAGTGAGGGAGACAAACCACACACGAGATGAAATTTGCCCAGACAAGTGAGTGATGAGCAGGAGTCTCCTATGTGACCCCTGGAGCGACTGGACTCATCTACTAGGATTCCCTGAACAAAGAAGAGATCCTGAAAGTTTTAGGAAATCTTGCTGAATGTGAGGGAAAAAAGCCATATTTTTTCTGGATATAGAAAATTTCCAATGAGTTTTCAATAAAACTGTACTTTTGTTTTAGCGAAAGTACCTTTAAATACGCCTTTTATTTATATTAGCACCTCCCCATGTACCCAGAAAACAAAACCAATATCGGAATGTAAACGTTTATCTTAAGAACAACACTATTCTTGCAGGTAAAGCATGATGCTCTGTGTAAGTTTTAGCTAAAGCTATGTCCGCAAACCTGTTGCCCTTTTGGAAGAAATGTTTCTTGGTCTCGTAAGAATTTAGAGTTCGCTGAACTGTGAACTGATCTTACACTTATAGTCTTGTATGTATTGGTTTTCAAATATTTGTGGACAAAGCTGCTACTGCAAGAAAAATCTATAGGTATGAGCTTCATGCCACACAAAACACGCTGTGAATCAGAATTTGACTAGATTTTTTATAATTTGCATATATTATTGCTCAGATGAATGACTTAGAAACGCTGCTCAAACTATTATGTTCCAACTGATATGGCTCTGGGGGCCAGAGGATGGTTCCACATCCTTTTGGGAGAGAATATGGGTTTTTCTCTAAATGGTGAGGCATTCAGAAGCATCCTAAGAAGGGCTTTGTTGGAGACAAAAAATAAAATATGAGATACGAGTCTAAAACCGGGACCTCTCTGCACCTCTTGGCAATTTGACTTTCAATTTGGAGTCATAATTTTGCACAGAGTACTTCCAATAATTCTCAAATTTGTGAGTGTGTGTGTATGTGAGTGTGCGTGTGTGTATGAGCATGAGTTTCAAGCAGGAGTTGTCATCTTCCCGCCAGCTAGACAGGGAAATAAGGTATGCTAAAGATGGCCCTGGGTCTGTGGACCCTGTGAACAGGCATATTTAGGAGATAGTTTTACAACACTCTTAGTGTTGTATTTCTGTATTCTTGTCTGTATTCTGTATTCACACCTTCCATGAAATACTAGTCAAATGGTCGGCATCATCAGAGTTGTGCAGTGGTGAATGATGAGACAGGCGTGCTCCAGGTAAAGGATGGGGTGACATTGGAGAGGATGGTAGGGCCATCCTTCCAAGTGCTGCAGGAAGTGACAATCACCAGGAGAGGCTGACTTACCTCCAGCGTGGTTCTCTATCTGATGTGTTATTATCAACACGAATGCTCATGAATTAGTGAGGAAGCTGAAGTGGGAAACTTGAAGAACTTATTCCCAAGCACTCATGAGACAGCTCCTTGGAGGGCTCTCAGAAATAGCTGAAAGACCTTGTGTAAAGGGATTCAATGTCAAATTTAATTGGGGTGCTTAATGAGAGTATAAACTAACTTTTCCCATTGTCGCATGATGCCAGGATCTGTTGGTAACTTGGAAGGTAATGAATAGGAAGGATTGGGTCAATATTGAGAGAAGGGTGAGAGTCTACATCACTTTGGCTTTGGATGCTGAGCTCCTCAGAAATGGAAAATCAGTGGCAGTAAAACAAAGCCACAATAACCACAAAACTGGGGGCAAATTCCATCTTCTGAGGCTATGGAACAGTTGACATAACTTGCCAATAGGAAGCTACTTTATTCTAACCAAGCTATGAAATTTCAAAGGAATTGCTTTTGTCTTATTTATCCCTGTATTTCTAATTCCTAGCAGAGCACTTGATGCTGTGGCAAACTGTTGAAAAAGTTGGTAAGTAAATAGATTTTCTCATTAAATAAAATCTAAAATATTAATTTTTAAAATTGATCTCCATTGCTAAAGGAATAAATCACAAACTCCAGAACAGAGCCTGGCTCCAATTTGCTTAAACAATCTCATCTCCCAATCCTTCTCTACGTGAAAACCACAGTCATAATAACCCCTAGCCTTTCACGAGTCACAACTTGCTTCATCCTGTTGCCCTGTTTTTACTCAGCTCTTCCCTTGATTGAGGATGCACTTCTCCCAGTCCCAATGTCCATCTATATATTTCTATTTGATCTCAAAGTCTCTACTAACTGCTCATTCTTTCAATAAGTGTTAAGTGCACACAGATTGAATTAATCATTCCTTCCTTTTCACTACTACAACACTTTGGACTTTGGGGGGGGTGATAATTTTTGATGGGTGCATTTGCTACTTCCACTTGTACCCTACAGTTGTTTTCTTGGCATTAGCTCGAGGGAGGTTTCATGCATTTGTTTGTTTGTTTTAATGTAACAATTAGATCCTATTACTCCATTGCTCAAAATCCTCCAATGATTTGCCATCACTTAAAATTCAAGTCTTCCTCATGTCTTTCAAGGTCCACACTTCTCTGGGGCATGGCTGCCTCTCCTAAGTCGTCCTCCCTCACTCACTCCCCTCAAGCCACATTGCTTCTTGCTGTTGCTTTAGCTGCCAAGTCCGTTGTAGCTTCAGGGCTTTGTCGTTGGATTTCTTCTCTGCCAGGAAATATCTTTTCCCAGCTCTATCTGTGGCTCACTTGTTTATTTTATTCCTGCTTCTACTTAAATGTCACTTTCTGAGAGGAATGTTCTCTGACTTACCTAATCTAAAATAGCCCCAGCAAACACCTTTATCCTTCCCATCTTCTACCGATTAATTAACACAGAGCAATTGTTTTACAATGCATACTATAAGTTCCTAAAACGATGTAGTCAAAAGCTGATGTATTTCTACAAAAAAAAAACCTAAAAAGGATTAGAAGTAACATATTTAGTAATAAAAACATTGAAAGCAATCTAACTCTCTAACCTGCACATGGAGGTTTTGCTCAACAAATTGAATCTATAATAAAACCTAAATAAAATCTTACCTCTTCAGAAGGAATGGGGTGTGTTTCTTTTGATCAGTAAATATGCATAATCATTGCTCTTGAATAATTGCAGGATAATTAGTTTAAAGGCAGTCTCTCTTCAGTGAAGCGCATCAGGATGGGGTAAATTTAGACCTAGCCGTGCATGTGGTTTTGGTATGCTGTTGGTCTGGATGTAGTTGACTCACTAAGCAGAAAATTTTGTTCTGACCAACTAAAACCTGTTTCTCTTTTTTACCCTTAAATTGTATAAGGCTTAGCCCTCTAACCTTGGTTTAACTTTGATCAAAACCTCAGAAAGTCTCAGTACACGACTTTTCAACCACGAAATTCCTTTCTGCGTATAATGCTAATTTTAGTTTCCTCAGTTTCCCTGGATCTTCAGTTGCTCCTAAGAAGCTACTAGAATATCTGACTAGTTTTAGTTGAAACCACACATTATCAACTCACGTAGATAGGCTTCAGGGAGTTCACCTAGTTCTCATTCCCCCGAAAGAGAAGTTTTCTTCAACTTATATTACTTTGAAAATTATTTTGTGGTGTAAAATTATGCTAAATTTATGGTGTGAAGTGTTTTGTTTTGTTTTGTCACTCCAAAAGAAGCACAAGCTAGCAAACTACTCTTTATATACCCTTATTATTACTTCCATATTTTATCATTTAAAATAGTCTGCCATTAACAGCAGTTAGGGAAAATATTTCATTTATGGACATCTATATGTTATTTCACAGTGAGTCAAGCTTAAGTGGGAAAGATAAAAAAGAATGTAAACTTCTGTATCCATTGGTTTTTTTTTGTGTGTGTGTGTGAGGAAGATCAGCCCTGAGCTAACATCCATGCCAATCCTCCTCTTTTTGCCGACGAAGACTGGCCCTGAGCTAACATCCATGCCCTTTACATCGGACACTGCCACAGCATGGCCTGACAAGCGGTGTGTTGGTGTGTGCCTGGGATCCGAACCTGGGCCGCCAGCAACGGAGCATGCACAACACTCTATGACATCTATTGACCAAAATAATATTTAAGTGGAAGAAAAAGATTTCAATATTCTGTTCACAGATGGACTAAGACCTGTTGAGATGATAATTAGAATGTGCCAGGTTCTGTGGCTTTGGTAAAGAAAGAAGGTACACGGTCTATGGCTTACCATTTCTATCAGCAGGCAGCCAACAGGCTCTGCCAGCTGAAAAGAATCTATCAACAGACGTAGAACTTGTCGACTTTGCCAGATCTAGCACCATAAATCATTTGTCAAATGATTCGTCAAGAAATGAGAATGGGATATGAAGCTATTTTCAGTTACACAGAGGCTCACTGGCTTAATAGTTATATGTTTTTAAGCTTTAGACTAAATTTCAAGCAAAGGGTTAAGTCTTACTGAAAAAAAGAAAAGCAAATTTTAAGAACAATTTAATGAAGAGAATTTCATTCTTGATTTGCTTTTCTTGCAGAATAATTTTAGACATATGAAATGTCTAAAGTTCTTTGGTTCATTGTACTAATACATTCACTTTGCAAGCGATTTTGCCTTTGGACAAAATTTCCATGGTGAGTAAGGTAACTGAAACCATACATACACATAAATTTCTAATAAAAGAAAATCTTTTTGTAAACCATAGTTCAATGTTTTTATTTCACAGACAGCATATTATTCATTCTTAAGTTAATTTTTATCAATACATTGAAAGATATTAAGTGTATAGTTTGATGAATACTGACAAATGTGTAAACATACATAACCACCTCTATAAAGATATAGAAAATTCTCCTGTACACTCTTACGGTCAAGCCTCCTACAACAAAAACTTTCTAATTTCTATCACCTCAGATTACTTTTTCCCTTCTTTGAATTTCACATTAATGGAATCATATATCATGTATTCTTTTGCATCTGGCTTCTTTTAATTCACATAATGCTTTTTCATATCTTTTTAAGTTGTGAGTAAGAGTATTTATTTTTTGGTATTGATAAATAGTATAAGAACCCTGCAACTCTCCACATAACTCTATATACTCTCAATTCCTTTCTCCTAGTCTTTGGGCTATTGTAATTGTGTAGTTTACTTTTATATATGCTATAAACACAAAATATCTTTCAATTAGTTTTTCATTACACAATTATCTTTTAAACCAATTAAGAATAAAATGTCAATTTTTAAAAATTTATCTTCTTTTTTTGCCATTTCTAACAGTTTTGTTTTTCAGTAGATCCTAGTTTCTGTCTGATATTGTACAACTTCAGCTGAAGAGCATTCATTTTCTTGTAGTTCATGTATGCTGGCAATGAATTCCCTCAGTTTTTGTTTTTGCTAAAAAGTCTTTAATCCTCCTTCATTTTTAAAAGATATTTTTGCTGGGTAGAGAATTTTTGGTTGACTTTGTTTTTCTTGTGACACTTTAAAGATGTCACTCCACTGTCTTCCGCTTGTATAATTCCTGATAAGAATTATCAGGAATTATAATTCCTGTAATTCTTATTTTTGTGTGTCTGGATACAAGTTTTCTTTTTTCTCTGGCTGCCTTCAAGATTTACTTTTTAACTCTGATTTTCAGCAGTTTGATTACACTGCATTTATGTGTGGAGTTTTTTGTTTGTTTTGTTTTGTTTTTAGTATTTATCCTTTTTAGGTCTCGTTGAGCTTCTTTGATGTATGATTTTTATTATTTTTGGAAAATTACCAGCCATTATCTCTTCAAATATTTCTTTTCCATTCTTTCTCAATTAACTTTCTGGGATTCCAATTACACATATTTTATATTGTTTTATAATGTCCCACAGAAAGTTCTGTTCTCTTTTTTTCCTGCTCATTTATTAGTTTTGTATTACAGTTACAGTGTGGGTAATTTCTATTGACGACGTGTCAAAGTCACTGATCCTTTTCTTAGCTGTACCATGGCTACTGCTAAGCCCGTCAAAAGGATTCTTCAACTCTGTCACCATTTTTTTCTAGCATTTCCATTTCATTCATTTCTTCACTAAAATTTCTCGTCTGTTCATGAATGTTGTCTACCTTTTCCACTAGAGCCTTTAACTTATTCATCATAGTCATTTTAAATTCCCTGTATGAGCCTGATTCTCTTGATTATTTTGACTCTTAACAGTAGGTTGTATTTTTCTTGATTTTTCCCTTGAGAGTCACTTGTTTCTTTCTTGCTTCTTTTGTGTGTTTCATAATTTTTAGAACAGAAGAGACTGAAGTAAATAATATTTTTTCCAGAAATTGGCATGCTTCTTTTTCTGCTCTGCCTTAAGTGTGCTGGGTTGAGTTATCCTAGTTATTCTAGGAGTTTAGCTGAGCTTGGGTTTTACTGTTTACTTTTCTTTGAAGTTTGTTGTTGCTATTATTACCCTCAGTGTACTACAAGATTTAAATCCCTCTAGAGTTACTTTATGTTTAGTGTAGGGCTAGATTGCCAGAGTGTTATTCTCAATTTTCCTGTTCCACTCTCAGCTTTAGGTGTGTCTTCTCAGCCTGTTCCTCAGAGCGGGGTTTTCTCCATGTTCTTGTCCATTCTTCAGTGGTAGGCCACTATTACTTGTTACTGATACTTATCAGTCTGGTATGGAGTGGGGTATATTCTCTGTTGTCACAATTCAGCCTATTTGAGGCAAACTTTATATCCCTGGGTATTAAGGATGGGATTTTTTCAGTTATCCTGCCTCTTACACAGTGGTAGGACACCTTTAATGATCTAAGCCTAGGAAGGTTTCTTTTTGAAGCTCAGCCCCTGTCCTGTGGTCTGCCTTACATAAGCCAGCACTTACCGTCTCATTTCTCTTTGGGGGTATCTGTCTGTCTTTAGTTGTCAGGCTAGTTGGTCGTCCTACGTTATTTGCTCTCCAATGAGCTCTAAAAGACTTACGATTTTATAGCTCTTCTGGCTTTTTCTTGTTGTTAGGTTGTGGGTGAACTTAATATACCCTAAGCAGAGACTGCAAGAGCACCTCCATTTTGAAAGATTTTTTTCCAGGTAAAGAATTCTGAGGTTTTAGCTTTTACCTTTAAAAATGTTACTTTGTCTTCTATCTTGTATAATTTCTTATGAGAAGTCTATGATTCTTCTTTTCTTTGTTCACCTATATGGAATATACCTTTTTTACTCTGGTTGTTTTAAAATTTTTCTCTTCAATAGTTTTTATTAATTTAATTACAATATGCCTTGTATGGTTTTCTGTGTATGTATTCTGCTTTTGGTTTATTAATCTTCCCAGATCTGTGGGTTTACTTTTCATAAAATTTGGAAAATTTTCAGCCATTATAATTTCAGATTGCTTTTCTGATTCCTCCCTTTCTGGTACTCCAATCACCAATTACTCTAGTTTGAGTTTGTCCCACAAGTCCCTTAGTTTCTGCATGTTTGTTCACTTTTTATCTCTCTGTGTCTTATTTTTTATAATTTCTATTGCAATGGTATAATACTCACTGATTTTTTTTTCTTCTGCATTGTATAACTTGCTGTTAATCCTGTCCAGTGAATTTTTAAATACAGATACAAACTTTTCATTTCTAAAAATGTATGTCTCCCATTTCTTCTCTCATTATTTGCCTGGTGTTTTTGTTTGTTTATTCTTTACGTCCTTGGACATAGTTATAATGGGTGTTTTGAAGTCCTTGTACTAACCTCATCATCTATCATTTCTGTATCTGTTTCTGGTTTTTCCCCTAGTAAATGGGACAACTTTTCTGCTTTGTATGTTATCTGTTAATTTTGGATTAGATGCTGGATATTTTTGAGTGCTGAATTTTGACTTCTTCCTCTTAAGACTGTTGCAGTTTTTGCTAGAAAGCAATTAAATTATTTGGAGATCAACTTGATATTTTTCCAAAGCTTATTTCTAAGCATTAGTAGGGCAGTTATAGGGTATAATTTATTCTGTGTCTAGCTTAGTCCTACTACGAAGACGTTATCCTTCTGGAGTGTCTACTGAATGCTCTCTCTGTTCAACGTGGTTTATCAATTTTTCATGGCCAGTATTCAAACATTCTCAGACCTGTGTTAGCTCTGAGGATTATTTTTCTTACAATTCCCTACCATGTGTTTCTCTGCACACGTTTGGTCTGTTAGCAACAGACTCTAGGAAACCTCTATATAGATTTCTGAAACTTTTTTCATTGCTTCCTCCTCTCTGGTGCTCTGCCCCACAAATTCCAGTTGCCTCTACCTCCATCATCTCCAAGTTTTGTCTTCTCAATTCAGCAGGACTTCTATGGTCTATTGGAGTCTTATTCCTTGCACTGTCATCTGGAAAGTTCCTCCTGGCAGGAAACAGTGTCAATTGTAGGGCTTATTTCATTTGTTTATCTTCTCTATGGATCAATTCCAACTGTTCAATGTCTGAAAATAACCTTTTCATATATTTTTTCTAGTTCCTAGTTGCTTATGATGGGGAAGCAAGTGAGGTCCTAGTTAATTATGACTGCAAGCAGGTTTTGAGCAATTTGTTTATGCATTTGGAGTTTTTCTGGGTTTCAATTAATTTCATTAGCCCACCCTGTAATCTAAGGCCTGAGGGATTTCTCCTTGTTCCTAAAATATCTCTATATATGTGAGTCCCCACTCTATCCAGATCAGGCATCCACTCTCATGTGTAGAAGCTACTCACAGGCAATCTGCTCTTCTGTGAGAGCTTGCTTCTCTTTGAGTATTTAGTTTATCAATATTTCTTTGCATTCACCACTTTTTATTATCCCCATAGAACAGTATGATTTTTATTTTGAATCATATTTCTTATTGTTACTGGGCAGTGAAAACCTTTCACATCCATCTACTTCCTGACCAGGAGTGGAAGTTGTGTACTGTTGACAATATATTTTAGTAAATCTTACTAATACCACTTCTTTTTGACATGTTCTAACAAATTAATTGGTCTCTTTCAAAAAGCAGTGAGGCAAGCATTCAGATTTCTTGAAACATAAATCAGCCTAAATGCTTTTTTTCAACAAAATTCTTTATAACACAGAATTTAAAGGCTCTTTTTCCTCAGCTTTGCTGAACTGCAGCTTTGGTAAAGGGGCACTTTAAAGGTGAGCTCTTTTGGGGGTGCCACATGGGCATAAGGGCAATAGTTCCTCTTCTTTCCCTCATCCTAACATGCCATCCCCCTCTTGGACTTCAGCACAGAGAAAGCAAGTTCCATGTGTGTTACAGTATCCTCTACCTCCCTCGAGACAGGATTTCCCAGTCTCTTCTCCTCTGCTATAGAATTAATCTCTGTATTTTCTAAATCTAGCCTCAAGTTATAGCCTTAATATTTGGGGTACATGCAAAGAAACTGGTTTACTCTAGGGAACAAATAAGTAAAGCTTTCAAAAATACTAACCTGAAAGTGAGAATACCTGAGAAAAGCCTTGTTTTGAGAGAAAATTGATATATCGGAGATCAAGATCATAGATTCTAGAACTAAAGTTTTGATGAAATCACAGATAAAGAATGCAGACTTCTTATACATTATCTAACACTGTCTTTTTCTTTTTTTTTTTTTTGTGAGGAAGATCGGCCCTGAGCTAACATCTGCCAATCCTCCTCTTTTTGATGAGGAATACTGGCCCTGGGCTAACATCCATGCCCATCTTCCTCCACTTTATATGGGACGCCGCCACAGCATGGCTGGACAAGTGGTGCATCAGTGCGCGCCCGGGATCCGAACCAGTGAACCCCAGGCTGGCACAGCGGAGCACGTGCACTTAAACCGCTTGCGCCACTGGGCCGGCCCCTGTCTTTTTCTTTTTATTTCTTATTCTGAAACATTGATTTTTTGCCACCATCAGTCCTTAGTATTCTTCCATGTTATATCGCTTGATTCAAAGAGGCTAAGTAAAATTATTGTCCTATTTTTAGTCTCCAGGGTGAAATTTATAGAGGTAGCAATACCAATTTTCAGAAATTCTCTTCATTGAATAAATTCCTTAAATATGGAGCATGGGCCGAAGTAAAATTTACTAAAATTTGTTCGGTCAGCTTCTTAGGAAATCCTTATTTTTTTGAAAGCAAGTTAAGGATTGAAACAATTTATGTAGAAAAACAAATACACTTATGAAAGAGTATTGATAACAGACATGCAGATGTATAGGAATTATATGCACAATCTTTTTGCTAATTGTTAACTAATCCATTAAGCAAATTGTTTTTAAAGCCAATGCTACATTGGCCATACCGTAGCCACTAAGCCCATGTAGCTATTTAAATGTATATTATTCAAAATTAAATAATTAAAATTCAGCTCTTCAGTGGCACTAACCACATTTCAAGAGATCAGTAAGCCACATGTATCTAGTGGCTATCCTACTGGACTGTAAATATACAACATTTCCATCATTGCAGAAAATCCTATTGAACAGTGAGGGCCTAAAGCACTTGGTTATGGAAATATACAGAATCTCTGCCTTTATGGGGCTAATTGTGTTGCTATATTCAGACAATAAGCATGTAAATTAATAATATGAACTCATGTTAAGAATAAAATAAAATTGCGTCATAAGAATTAAAGAGAAATTTCTGAGTCAGGGGATGGAGGTGGCTATTTTACCCAGAATGATTAAGGAAGAATTCTTTGAGCACGTGGCATAGAAGTCAACCATACCAAGACCTAAGATAAGAGCATTTGAATCAGAAAGAACAGAAAATACAAATGTCCTGCATTTTGCAAGGTTCTCCTGAAACAGAAAAAAAGGACAGTGTGGCTGAAGCATAGTGGACACTTGAGGACATTGTTAAGAGAGAAGGTCAGAGGAGTGGGAAATGGTCAGATCGTGTGAAGTCATTGTGGTAGAAAGTGTAAGTTGGCTCACTCAGCACCTATTCCAGCTCCCTCTATTTTGACTTTCAGTATAATAAGGCCAGTGAAAATATGTTTTCCAAACTCCTTTCCTACTAGGTTGCCATGTGTGATCTAAGTGCTACCAAGTAGGTGCAAGTCTGAAATGAGCAACTTAAGGTGATACCTACACGCTGAAGACTGTATCTTCAGGCAAGTACAAAAGCAGAAGGCATTTGTTGGCTTGTGGCAGCTATCACAGAATTTTTGGCATCAATTCTCTTCTCTCACCGGTATCTACCGGATAGGTCCTGTGGCATAGACAGTCATTTTTTCCCTGGCTCTTTTGATCTTGGCTACATAATATCCAAGGCTAGTTCTCTGACCTTCCTGGATAGTGTATTTGAATAATTTTTTACTCAACCAGCTAAAATGAGTTATGTCTTCTAAAAATAAGGACCAAATACATACGGGACTTCCAGAATTGTGAAGTGAAGAGCTCAACAAACCCTGTCCCCAAAAAACAGTGATAAAAAGGAGAAAAGACAAAAATTCCCAAATCGGAAATGAAAGACAGAACATCACTACTGATCCTATAGAGGTGAAAAGATTTACAAGGAAACACTATAAACACTGTTATGCCAACAGATAACTTTGATGAAATGAGCACATTCCTAGAAAGATACAATTATCAATACTGACTCATGAAGAGAGAAAATCTGAATAGATCTGTAACAAATAAAGATATATAATTAGTAATTAAAAATCTTACTACAGAGAAAACCTGGACCTGGGTAGCTTTATTAGTGAATTCCATCAGATGAGTAAAGAAGAAAGACCAAGTCTTCACAAACTCTTCTAGAAAATAGTGGCGAAAGGAACACTTTCCAGCTCATTTGATGAAAGAGTGACTTATGAAGAGCAAAGAAATATAAGAAAAGGATTGATTCAAATATTTGCTCTCTCAGTGTGACCTCAGTGGGCGGTGGTAATCGGGCTGTTAGAGGTGGGGTGTTACAGTGGCCACACTTGTCTCAGGTGTCAATTGCTTTTCACCCAAGTTTAGATTCCTTTGGACACACATGTCCATCAATATATCTATATATGATGGAAACAAATGCTATGACCATGACTTGGTTTCTTTCCCAAACTACTGTGGGCCCTGAGCACACAAAGAGATGCAGAAGAGCATCTGTTTCTCTGACCCAGTTCACTCCTGACGGTTAGGAGTCGGCCGCACCTCAAAGTCCTCTAGAGGGCGCCGTTGCTTAATTCAAATGCCAACCAGCTGGTCTTGGGTCTTTGAATAAAAAACACTGGTACAATAATTGTTAAGATCAAATTCTCCCAGAAGTTTCTTTGGAAATGACAATAATTCAACATAAATTTTGAAAGGTGTGCTTGAGATAATTTTCGTGAAAAGATAATCTCCTTTAAACATGCACAAGGATAAACGAAACTCATGAGGTTAAAGTTTTACTTTCTTGCCAACTTGGTTACATCATCTGTCAGGTTCTCCTCACAAAATCAAGCTCTCTCCCAATGATTCCCACGAGCCCTCATTCACCTCCTCTTCTGTCCAGGTAACACTTATTCACTCTTCATATTTTATAAGTCTGTGGGGGGGAACTTCATGACCTCTTCTTCCCTGACCATCCCTCCCTTACCCCCAACTGATGATGAACAAATTCTCATGGGAAACAAGGGACGTGGAAGAGACAGAAGTGTTCTTGGGAAAGGAACAAGGAGAAAGAAGAGAGCATTTTAATACATTTTTGATGATGATCTTATGCATTTCAGGAAACAAATTGGAAATGCCTGAGATTAATACTTGAGACTAAGGTTAGAAATAAATGAGTTTTTTGTGTCCTTCTGGGCCCAAAAGAACAGCTCTGTCCATCAGCTAATAAAGTCTTCTCCATGGTTTGTATGTACTGTGAATGGTGCTCTTGATAGGAGATATTCTTGAGTGAAAAAGGAATATATTTTCATTCTTACTAATATTTGCTATTTTAAAATATTACCTCATAGTGGTACTATGTGAGACAATAAAATCATATTCCAAGTCTAGAATCTACCACAGTGAAGTGTACTGTTTTTTGTACATGTCACTCCCTTTAATAAATATTTGTTCAACTCAGTTGACCTAAGTTTGATTGCTTAATAAATTTGATTATTGCATAAAAGTTGGATTTACTTCAAGAAAATGAAGCAATTGCTTGGATTACTATTCAAGGGAAGCAAGTCGTAAGTTCAGAAGAACAGATGTCTATACAGTACAAATATCAAGATAAAATTCACTAGGTAATTGTCCAAGTTGCAAATTTGCCTAAAAATCCATTGAGAAACTATTAATTGGCATGTGATTAAAAATGGGTTTATATCAAGAAATTATTTTTCCCTTTTCTGGCAAAAGAGGCTGTCTAAAATGACTCTAATAAATACTTTGCAAGACTTGCCAATGCTGGGTCCAATTTTTATGCCACTTAATAAAGTTAGCACAAAAATACCTCATGTTTAAGGAATAAAAAGCTTGTTTTCTATATTTCATTATAAACTTTTAGAAGTTGTAGTATTTTTTAAGATTAATATTAGTTTTAATATAAACTATATTAAATAGTATATAACTTCATATAACAAAGCAAGACTTTTGTTTTATTTCTTTTTTATTCATAAACGTTTTCAGCCCCTTGTTTTCACCTAAATGAACCACACACACGTGCTAAATATTAAAATTCTGAGTACAGGAAGCATAAAATGATGTATTTCACCATCCAAGAACAAATCACATTAACCCTTTTGGAAATAGAGACTTAGGTTTCATATATTTATTCATATATCCATTGCTTTAACATATATTCATTAAATAAATCTTATATGAACCTCGGTTCTAAATGCTGTGCACTGTCTTCAGTGCTCCTATGGCTAACGTGTGGGTTATAGTTTTCACAACCAAGTACGTAGTTAAGAAGGTAATAATGAGACATATAACTTTAAAACAAGATAATGATTCCTTTTCATTTTGCTTTTACCTACAAGAGGTATTGGAGGGCTTCAGAGGGTAGAGAAATCACTTCCACCTCAGGACATTTTGAAAAGTTTCAAAAGAAATGTTGAATTTGAGATAAAACTTACAAGAGAGGTAAGATTTCTCTAGGTAGCAATGGAAGAAGAGTGTGTTAGTTGGAAGAGGAATATAAGAAAATAAACTGGAAATGTCACAAAATAATGACAGCAGTCATTTATTTAGTGCTTACTATGTATCAGGTTATTTATACACTGTTGTTGTTAGTGTGTCCAGTCGATTCTGACCCTGTGGACAGCACAATGGGACCCTGCCCGGTATTTTTGTGCCATCCTCTCACCTTCTGGCATCGTGTCAGACAATGCTCCACCGCTATTCATAGGGTTTTCACGGCCTATTTTTTCAGAAGTGGGTGGCCAAGTCCTTCTTCCTAGTCTGAAAGATCCACTGAAATCTGTCCACCATGAGTGACCTTGCTGGTATTTGAAATCCCAGTGGCATAGCTTTCAACGTCATGGCAATGCGCAGCCACCACAGTATGACAACCGACAGACAGGTGGTGTCTGTCTTTCCTGACAGGGAAACGAATCAAGGCCATGGTGGTGAGAGCACAGAATCTTAACCACTAGACCACCAGGGCTGGCTAATTTATACATTATTACCTATAATTCTCACAATGACCTTAAATCCTCATTCTGTAAATGGAGAAACTGAGGTTCTGAGATATTGAGTAATTTACTGAAGGTCACACAGATCTAGGTGACAGAGGCTGAATTCATTCCTCAGAGCTCTCTGACTCTCAATCACCATTTTAAGAATCATCCACATAGATTTGTTGCTGGATCAGAATTCACACTGGAGAGAACTAGACTGTAAGACTACAGAACTACTCTAGGGAAGCCTGAGGTGAATAACCACATCTGTCAGGAGCTGAGCAATGTCTTGGTTCAATGACAGACATGATATTTACAGTGAAACTGACCTTTTTTTGTATGTAAGAGATTCAATACAGGAGTCCATTTACTACAGCAGGATATGAAATTGACTCATGGGATTTGACCTTCCTAGTACTTTCAAACCAAGACTTTAAAAAAACTCTGAAATCGACACCAAGCATATTACTAGTGACTAAATGGGAGCACTGGGACAAGCATACAGTAGTTGGAACACAAAAGTTTAGATAACTTCTTATTACACTGGACTAACTGCCTGCCTTAGTTCATGGTTCTGATGCTAGATTTCATTGGGAAAAAAGTGAATTGAGATTACATCAAGATAAAGTAGCATACTGTGAAAATTATGCATGGACTATCCCTATGACATCTTATTTTCTCCATCACTTAAGCTAGAGCTGTGTTGGAAGTATAAAGACTTTTGGCCATAAAATATATAAATTACAGTCTAGCTAATATAAGCTTAATTATATTCACATCAGCTCTGAAGTAATTTGAAAGGTAAAAAGTAAGTGTGGTGTGTGCAAAATCTGGATTCAACACTGTAGTGATTATAGTAGCCTAAAAATATAAAGAACTTCAACCCAGAAAATGTCAGTTGTTGAGGAGTGAAAAAGCAAAGGAAATCCATTGTTTTACTTTGACTCACATTTTCTACACAGGAAGCTTCCATTCATCTCATGTGTATGCACACACACACACGTACACACACTTCTGAGTAACCTTTATATTCTACTAGGTAGATGCATGCTGGAACTAATTACTCTGGTCAGCCAAAGACAGCACCAATGAACGTTCTCAGATGTTGCTTTCTCATCATACACAGGAGAGCTACAATTCGTATTGTGATCTTTTTGTAGACACTATGATAAAATTTCATCTATAGTGATGGAATTCATTGCGATATTAGGAAAGCGTATTTTCTCTTTTGGAGATAAGTGGTAAGTTGACATTTTTGAGTCTCACTGAATTTACACATAACCAACTAGGAAAAAAAGAGATAGTTAAAAATGAAAAGTGGAATATAAGAAGTTTAGAAAAGCTGTCATTGAGTTGACAGTTTGCTGAGAAAATTCATTTTCTTAGTTCTTTTAATTTAACTAGAAATCTTTCAATAGAGTTCATTTTTTAATAAAATGGTTATATAATATACAAAAAGCTAAGATGCAATATCTAAAGGCTAATTTTTAAACTAATCTGGGTAATGCTTTCTTGAATATAAGAAAATGATATCATTAAATATAAATTAACAACTCCTTTATAATGAAAATTAAAACTAACGTTGTACCAACTGTAGTTATAATGGCTTATAGAACAGGAAGATATTTTTCTTGGATATGAATATATTTCATATTGAGTGAATCAAAAATTATGTCCGTACCCGAGTTCTTATCACCGTAATTCAGGTGCTCCTTTTAGAGTAACAGCTTCCTGGTATAATTCAGTTAATTGACATTTAAGTGGCACAAACTTTGCAGAACAAGCCACGTGGATTGGAGTGATCAAAGAAAAGAATAGGCATGGTTTGTATTTTCAGGGGATATATAATTACTTTTCTTTTACAATAAATTCAGTGGTTTTCAGCTTTTGGTGAGTCTCCGTTTCATTGTCTGGAATGATAAGTGCTAGTCTGGAATTTGATATTACCTTTCTTACAAGCTATTAAATTAGCCTGTTACTTTTTCATGGATGCTAGTAGAAGACACAAGACTCCAAAGTCAGAGACAAAGAACTTTATTACTCACAATACAGCAAGAAGGATGCGACCATCAACAGACGCCTCATTCCTTTGCCCCCATATTCTCCAGAAGTTATGCAGAAGGCCCTGATGGATACTGTACAGGCATCCATGTTGCTAGAATCCAGTGGCTGAACCAGAATTACATTTGAATCTCCTAGCATCCCTTTTGGCATGGCTGCCACCCAGAGGGTGTACCAATCAGGCTTATCTGAAGTTACTGGTAGAAAAAAGACACACATCATGCCCAAGAATGGTCAGAGAATAATCCTGAATTTTCAAAGTAGTTTTATATATTTCCCCTCCCCTTTCCTCTGATCATTACCCAGGAGGGAGCCAAGAGGAGATCAGCTCACTCTGGGATGGCCACATTCAGTGACCAAATTGTCTTACTAAAGGGTATAGACCAGGAAGAGATAAGGTAGATAGAGTCAGAAATAATTTCTAAATGATTTTTTAGAAATCCATTCCACTTCCCAAAGATGCCAGCAGCCTGAAGATGATAAGGAGCATGAATCTCCATCAAATATCATGATCATCAGCCCATTTTTTGGTGACCTTTATGACAAAATACAAACCATTGTCAGACTGTAGGTGGTTTGGAAAGTGGAACATGCAGCACAGTTTAGATTTAAGAGTCATAGTTGGATGGTCAGAGTTAGCTGATCAGACTGGAACAGCAATGTCATAACCAGAAAAAGTATTGACAGTCATAAAGTATCACGGACAACCTTAAGAGAGGGGTCAAAAATTCCATGTAATCAATTGGCCAGAAGAAGGCAGTGGCAATGACTCCTGCAATGTGCCCTCCCATTGTGAGTCGAATGGGTCAACTTTTGGCAAGAGTCATGAATTTGGCATGAAGTGGTGACTTATGCACCAGAAACGTATAGTCTTTTACTTTATGCCCAGTCTACGAAAGTGGATGTGTTGCCTCCTCCAGTACAATGAGGAATTTAGGTAGTGATAGTGGCCTTCTTAGCAGGCTTGATCAGCAGCCTGATTTCAGTGGGTCTCATCAGAGAATGGACCCTTACCATAGACATCTACATGAGTGATTCAGGTGTCTGATTGCCCACTGAAATTTGTTTCCACAGTTGACGGTTCCAAAAAGGGATGTATTTAATCCACCAGTCTGTGGTCTTCTGAGTGGTAGACCAGACACCCAGGACCCTGGCAGTAGCCCAAATATTTGTAAAAAGATTCGTGAAAGGTGGTGTTGGCCAGGGCTATTAAGACTGCCTTGAGTTTTGTCTACTGAATAGAGTAACCACATCCACTTTTGTTTACAAATAGCTAGCACTAAGACTGAACATCCATAGTGGCCCAGTGGACACCAGTAAGTTTTAATTTAGCTGAGCCATCAGTAAATCAGGCCTAGAAATTTAGAAGAACACCTGTGAATCAAAGACTCCATTGAGCCAGCAGCATTGCTTCACGAAGGCAGTGAAGTTGAAGATAATGTTTCCTTCAAAGGTGGAGCTGCCTCTTTTTGATGTAAAGACAAAATGGTGCTCTGGTCAGTCCAGCTGTGCTCTTGACTACACCATTTCCATTTGACTAGTGAGGCTTGCTGGGTTCTTTCATGTTAATGAGGCTGGACATCTTTTTATATGTTTATTGGCCATTTCTATTTATTTTCTGTGAATTGTCTGTTTGCATTATTTGCCTACTTTTCTATTCAGTTGTTCATACATGTATTGCTTTGTTGAAATTCTTTTTATATTATGTTTTCCAGTTTTTGTTACTTGTTTATGGCATCTTTCAGGATACAAAAGTTTGTAATTTCTATGTGGTCAAGTATGTCATGTTGTACCTATATGTCTTCTGGATTTGGTGCATTACCTCAAAGGTATTCTTCTACTCCAATATTATTAAAATATTTCTGTATGTTTTCTTCCAAATATTATGTTTGAGTCTTTAATCCATCTGGAATTCCTTTTTATATGTGAAGATTAGTAAGCAAACTATTTTCATCGAAATAAATAGTCAATATTCTAACAACATTCATTTTATTATTTTTCCAATCCCCACTGATTTAAAATGTCTCCTTTTTACATACAAAAATTCCAAATATGCCTGGATATATATTTTAGACTCTTCATCTGAGTCTAAAATATTAATGTAATAGTGTTGACAGGACAGGAAAATAATTACGTGATATTGTTTTGGAATGACAGTAATTTTTAAAGATATTGCCTTGTAGCTCATGCTGTCTTTCATTTCTCAGATCATGCTTAAATGTGCATTTTTTTTTTCAGTTTCTTTATAACGTTATAAGAAGAATTATCAATAGAGCTTACATAACATTTAGGAAAAGATAGAATGAAATTTTGTTTTTGTAAGCAACTATTCAATAGCAAAAATAGATTTAATTTTAAAGCATTCCAATGAGTAGGATGATCTTTTCAGAAGGAAAACCATTCACTCTATAGTCACACTTACTCCATTGTCAGAAAACCAAAGATATGAGTCAGGTTAAAGATGATTAAGGATCTACATCTTCTTTTTTGCAATTTTCTTTATCTTTGTGTCAAGACCAAAAGCTAATGAAGTCCATATAACTGACTTCTCAGTTATAAGTGAGAAAAATTTTCAATACTTACTATATTTAATAATGCATCACACAGGTTTCATCATCACCAAAGAGGTAACCTCTTGAACACCTAAATCTTGTCATATGAAATCCCCCAAATAAATCCTCTGTTAACTGACATGTTGATATGGGATTGTATTTCAAGCATAATTTCTGCTATTTGGTTCTTGGATTTAGTTTTCAATCACGTCTATGGAATGTAGTCCTTCATAGTTCAACATCGGATATACTAAGCACTCTATCAAGATGGAGACTTGATTGCCTTTCTTTTAAGATAAATAGGGAGTCCATAGCCAGCACTCTTTGCCTTATTATATTATTTAATTTTTACTACAATCCAGTAAATTAGATTTTATGATGTTCACGTTACTGATGGGGAAAGCCATACTCGAAGAGATTAAGTGGTCTGTCCAATGCCAAGAGCTCACAGAGAGCACATTTGGAACTTAAAAACTCATCTGGAGGATTCCACAGTCCATGATCCCTCTGCTGTATCATCATTCAAATTAAGCTTCAAGGGACTAGCTCACAGGTACAGTCTGAGCCCTGAGCAATAACGCTGTTGATTGAATAAATGGTAGTGAAAAGTATACAGAGCCAGGAGGCAGCCATTTTGGCTGCTTCTGGGCACTAACAAATCTATTAAGATGAGTTAGAGATTTGTTACTATTTTGTTTTTAAATTCAAAGCATGTGTTCAAAACACACGTTCAACATTTACTTAGATCATTCTTCCCACACCCCTTTTTTCAGGACAGTTATGTTATTTACTTGAATACAGCTTGGCTGCTTTGCTTCTGTTTGTATTCAGTTCTGAATACGTAAAAGTCTCACAGGAAAATGTTACTTCCTTCCCTCATTCTACCTGTTTGCTTTCACTCACTTGATGTAAGTAAGCAATTACTTTAGTTCTGATTTATATTTTCATTTCCCTTTTTGGAAAAAAAAGACAATAAAGCAGATACATATATATTTTCTTATTCCAACATTTTCTCTTTAAAATGTAAACTGTGTCACTCACCTGCTTAAAACCCTCCAGTGGCTTCCCATCATTCTCATGATAAATCAAAAGCTTATATGATCTAGAATCTCAAGGATCTGCCCCTGACTATCTGACTTGATCTGCTAGCATTCTATGCTTGGTCATTCCACTACATCTACCTGAATACACACATGCTCGTCCTCGTTTCACGGTCCTTGAACTTGCTAAACTCTGCCTGGAATGCTCTTCACATGGCTCACCTCTTATGTTATTGCATTGTCTGCTCAAATTTCACCTTCTCAAAGAGGCCATCTCTTGCAACCCCATTACCATGCTCTGTATTCTTGCCTGGCTTTGGTTGTTTTCATAGCATTTGACGCTACCTGACGTTACGTTATACATTTATTTGCTAATTGATGTCAGTACCACTCACTGTAATTTAACTTCTATGAGGCAAGGACATTGTCTTTCTTATCATTCTATCACCCGTGCTTGCAACATTGCCTTCAAATAGTGGGTGCTCAAGAAATATTTGCTAAATGGATTGATAAATAAATGAATCAATATTTCCTCCATATCTCTCATATTTTTCCTACTTAGTCTCATGTTCCCATCCTTTTTCCTATGAGTTATGTAAGAAAAAACCAAAACCTGTTCTCTATTTCATTATTCCAGTTGTCTGTAGTATTCCCATTGATTTTTGCTGCTTCTGTTGCTTTTTAAAATTTTGCAGTCATGTTTTCCTTCTCCATGCAATATTTTTCCTGATGTCATAATTTCCCTTTTTGTGCCTGTCTTCCTCTAGCAATGTCTTATGTCTTATTGAACACAAAGATTTTCTAACATCCTACCTTCTGTCTTGTAGAAACATCATTTCAAAGAAGAATGGCTGTTTCTCATTCTTCAGATTGATTCTCTTCTTTTGAATTGCTGAAGCATTTCTCATCCCAGTGATTTTCTTCTCCGTACATCTTTACAGAAGCAGATCTGTGTTCATGCAGTATTGTGAATTGAGATGGGTTCTCCAAAGAGACTGTGTATATTTCTGGTAGAATATGCCACGGGGAATTAAAGGAAGAAGGAGAACTTTTGATTTATTGTGATGATACTTTGCCAGTTTGGACATCAAGGTATCATATGGGATAGAATATGGAAGGAGGGAGTGTTTCTTCTAGAGGATTTCTCAGCAAGGAGCAGCGTCTCTTTGCTGAAGAAGTTCCTGGTAAGTTTGTTGGGGCAGCCAGCTGTGGTACTTTCTAAGTTAGATGATCACCCTTACAATAAGACTATTGCCCCATGAATATGCCAAGCATGAAGTAAACATTTTTTTAAAGTCCATGCTCTTTCATCTATAGTTTTCCCAAGGATATTGGTAAAATGAAGTTGTTCCCCAAATCTGTAATAACCTACCATGTGGACCATTTTCACCACAAGTTCCTGCCCTTCTGACTAAGGGTGTACTACCAGGTTCCATTTCAGATGCTGTGGGAGTTCCTTACATGTACTTTTCACTCTCCTAGTTTATAGACTAAAATAGACTTCCCTATATTTTCATATATCTTTCCCCAAATCAGGGAGAATCTGGAGGAGACTATATACAAGTCACCATTGTTACTGAAAGTTAGTCACCTAATCTCTTTTAATTTTTAATGTTATATAAAAATAGAATAGTATAATCAGCCCTTGATACTCACCTCCCAGTTGGTTTGTATATGAAATATAACTTACCTGGTAATGGTATTTTTGTTCCCTTAACATAGTACAAGACTGAGATTTTTATATACGTTTTCCTTCACCTTACTTATGATAAGAATGATATAGCACATGGATCTTAATTTACTTTTCACTTTTTATCCAGAACATATCAATATCCCAAAGCCAAGATTTGCCTTTACCAAATGAACAGTCCTAGAAAAAAAAAAAGAAAGCAGTGACCATTAAGAATAGTGTATAAAGAATGAAAAGTGGGGAGAGAAGTCAAAATGGCGGCGTAGGCAGACTCTGAACTCACCTCCTCCCGCAGACACAGCCAATTTACAACTACTCGTGGAAAAATTACCCCTGAGACAGAAATGAAAACTGGATAAGAGGAACTCCTGCAACAAAGAACAATCCTAACTGAGGTGGAAGAGGCAGAAACTCCCTTCTGGAGAGAAAAAATGCTGCCTTCACAAGCCACCAGCTTCACCGCCGGCAGAGCAGCCCACAGGTTTGCAGCCCTCCCTGGAGGCGCGGGGCCCTGAGCCGGGGAGCGCCCCCACTGTGGGCATTTTGTGGACCCAGCACAATCGAGACGAGTGGCATAATATCTGATTTGCTGCTACTGAAACATTGGGGAGTACCCCCAGAAAAGCTGGTTCACAAAGAAATTAAAACCGGCTCTTAAAGGGCACACACACAAACTCACCCGTTTCAGAAAGCAACCGAAAATCACCAGAAAGAAAGGTGCACAGTGCTTTGGTGAAAAGAGTCTCACTTAGGCTCTGAGTGCATTGCAGTGAGAGGTGAGAACTCTCGAGGGACTGGGACATTGGTGGCGGCCATTGTTGTGGCCTGGTGTGGGCGTGCTGACACAGATGCCATTGGAGTTCTCCCTGCGGCCTCCTAGCCCAGGGTCTGCCCCACCCACTAGAGCACCTATTTAATCCAGCTCAGCCAGGGCAGGCAGCCCACCCTAGCCACTGGCCCCACCCAACAACAAGTCCTCAGGCAACTTGTGGGCCTGCGTAGCTTGGTGACTGGATTCTCTGCAGCCTGGTGACTAAGCCCACTTCATGGGGCAGGGCATGCACAAGGAGTGAGTGGAGAGTGTGGGGTGGTGGTGGAATGTGTGGGGCTCCTGCCGAGGAGAGACTGGGTCCACTTCAGGAGGTCAGGGCGTGCACACGGGGCAGGACTGTGTTGACTGTGTGTGTGGACCTGAGGGCAGCAGGGCTTGTCAGTTGCAGAAGACTTGTGCTTCTAAAGACCCACCCAGGGGGTTTGCCCCACCTTCCAAAGCCTGAAACCATTGGGTGCTCCTGTGCCTGAGGCCAGCCCCACCCAGCTGCAATCCTCAGAGAGCTGACAAGAGACCTAAAGGCTGGAGGCTTATACCAATTGTAAGCCCCTGAGCCTAACAACCTGCCACACTGGGGGTCTACTCACTTAAAAGAGACACTGCAACACAAATGTGGTATTAGAACTTGCAGCCAACTGTGCTGGGGCTCCCCACACCTGATAAAGAGACTGAAGGGCCCACAACAACTACAAGCAGCTGAGCATTACAACAGCTGGCCAGGAGCATAACTCGGCCTCCCTGGGCGCCTACAGGGCACCTACTGAGGCCACGACAGAAGGGCACACGTAGCCCACATAGGCGTCACACCTGGAACATTGAGAACTGAGAGAAGCACACTGCAGGCCTCCTAAGGCATCACTTATATAAGATCACCTATCCAAAAGCAGAAGACATAGCTAACCAAATAATACGTAGACACAGGCACAGGGAAAGAGGCAAAATGAGGAGGCAAAGGAATATGTTCCAAGTAAGGGAACAGGACAAAACCCCAGAAAAGGAACTAAGAGAAACAGACATGAGCAACCTACCTGACAGAGAGTTCAAACAAATAGTGTTAAGGATGCTCACTGATGTGGGGAGAAGAATAGATGAACTCAGTGAGAATGTCAACAAAGAAATGGAAGATATAAAAAAGAACCAATCAGAAGTGAAGAATACAATACTGGAAATGAAAAATTCACTAGAGGGACTCAAAAGCAGAGTAGAGGATACAGAAGAACGGATCTGTGAGCTGGACGAAAGACTAGAAGAAATTACCCATGCTGAACAGGTAAAAGAAAAAAGAGTTAAAAAGAGTGAGGACAGTCTAAGGGACCTCTGGGACAACATCAAGCGCACTAACATCCATGTTATAGGTGTCCTGGAAGGAGAAGAGCGAGACAAAGGGGCAGAGAATCTATTTGAAGAAATAATAGATGAAAACTTCCCTAACCTAAGGAAGGAAACAGACATCCAGGTACAGGAAGCACAGAGAGCCCCAAACAAGATAAACCCAAAGAGCCCCACACCAAGATGCATCATAATCAAAATGTCCAGAATTAAAGATAAAGAGAGAACCCTAAAAGCTGCAAGAGAAGGACAAGTTACATACAAAGGAAACCCCATAAGGCTATCAGCTGACTTCTCAGCGGAAACCTTACAGGCTAGAAGAGAGTGGCATGATATATTTAAAGTGCTAAAAGGAAAAAACTTACAGCCAAGAATACTCTACGCAGCAAGGTTATCATTCAAAATGGAAGGAGAGATCAAAATTTTCCCAGACAAGCAAAAATTAAAGGAGTTTGTCAACAAGAAACTAGTGGTACTAGAAATGTTAAAGGGACTGATTTAAGGGGAAAAAAGAAGACTGCAAACAGGAAAAATTATCTCTTTCCATGATAAGAGGGTAATGGATACAAATGCACAAAAAAGAGGTTAGATATGATATCAAAAACATAAAATGAGACAGGAGGGGAGTTAAGTAGTAGAATTTTCAGACAGATGTCAAACTAAAGAGACCATCAATTCTGTATAGAAGGAGAAAGTAACAGAGAAGGATTACTAAAACACTGAGAAAAAAAAAGTTAAAAATGGCAGTAAGTACATACTTATCAATAGCTACTTTAAACGTCAGTGGACCAAATGCTCCAATTAAAAGGCATAGGGTGGCTGATTGGACAAAACAACAAGACCCATATATATGCTGCATACAAGAGACACACTTCAGACCTAAAGACACTCACAAACTGAAAGTGAAGGGATGGAAAAAGATACTCCACGCAAATGGCAATGAAAAGAAAGAGGGGGTAGCAATACTCATATCAGACAAAATAGACTTTAAAACAAAAACTGTAAAAAGAGACAAAGAAGGGCATTACATACTGATCAAGGGAACAACCCGACAAGAGGATATAACACATGTAAATATCTACGCACCCAATGTAGGTGCACCTAAATATATAAAGCAATTATTAACAGACATAAAAACAGAAATAGACAGTAACACAATAATAGTAGGGGACTTTAACACTCCACTTACACCAATGGATAGATCATCCAAACAGAAGATCAATAAGGAAACATTGGCCTTAAATGACACAGTAGAACAGATGAACCTAGTACATATATATAGAACATTCCATCCTAAAACCAAAGAATACATGTTCTTTTCAAATGCACATGGAACATTCTCCAGGATTGATCAATATTAGGCCACAAAACAAGTCTCCATAAATTTAAGAAGATTGAAATAATACCAAACATCTTTTCTGACCACAACAGTATGAAACTACAAATCAACTATAGGAAGAAAATCAGAAAAGCCACACATATGTGGAGATTAAACAAAATGCTACTGAACAACTCTTGGGTCAATGAAGAAATCAAAGGAGAAATGAAAAAATACCTGGAGACAAATGAAAATGAAAATACGACATGCCAGAATTTATGGGATACAGCAAAAGCGGTTCTAAGAGGGAAGTTTATAGCAATACAGGCCTATCTCAACAAACAAGAAAAATCTAAAATAAACAATCTAACAATACACCTAAAGGAACTGGAAAAAGAAGAACAAACCAAGCCCAAAATCAGTAGAAGAAGGGAAATAATAAAAATCAGAGCAGAAATAAATGAAATAGAGACTAAAAAAAGAATAGAAAAAAATAATAAAACCAAGAGCAGGTTCTTTGAAAAGATAAACAAAATTGACAAACCTTTAGCTAGACTCACCAAGAAAAAAAGAGAGAAGGCACAAATAAGTAAAATCAGAAATGAAAGAGGAGAGGTTACAACAGACACCTCGGAAATACAAGATTATAAGAGAATACTATGAAAAGCTATATGCCAACCAATTCAACAATCTGGAAGAAATGGATAAATTCTTAGAATCATACAACCTTCCACAACTGGATCAAGAAGAAGTAGAGAATTTGAATAGACCAATCACCAGTAAGGAGATTGAAACAGTAATCAAAAACCTCCACAAAAATAAAAGTCCAGGACCAGACAGCTTCCCTGGTGAATTCTACCAAACATTCAAAGGAGACTTAATACCTATCCTTCTCAAACTCTTCCAAAAAATTGAGGAGGGGGGGAAGCTCCCTAACTCATTCTACGAAGCTGACATTACCCTGATACCAAAACCAGAAAAGGACAACACAAAAAAAGAAAATTACAGGCCAATAACACTGATGAGCATCGATGCAAAAATCCTCAACAAAATACTAGCAAATCGCATACAACAATATGTTAAAAAGATTATACACCACGATCAAGTGGGATTTATTCCAGGTATGCAGGGATGGTTCAACATTCACAAATCAATCAACGTAACACACCACATTAATAAAATGAAGAATAAAAAACACATGATCATCTCAATAGATGCAGAGAAAGCATTTGACAAGATACAGCATCCATTTATGATAAAAACTCTGAATAAAGTGGGTATAGAAGGAAAGTACCTCAACATAATAAAGGCCATATATGAGAAACGCACAGCTAATATCATCCTCAATGGTGAAAAATGGAAAGCTATCCCTCTAAGAACAGGAACCAGACAAGGATGCCCACTCTCACCACTCCTATTTAACATAGTATTGGAAGTCCTAGCCAGAGCAATCAGGCAAGGAAAAGAAATAAAAGGGATGCAAATTGGAAAAGAAGAAGTGAAACTGTCACTATTTGCAGATGACATGATTTTATATATAGAAAACCCTAAAGAATCCACCAAAAAACTTTTATTTATTTATTTATTTATTTTTTTGTGAGGAAGATCAGCCCTGGGCTAACATCTCTGCTAATCCTCCTCTTTTTGCTGAGAAAGACTGGCTCTGAGCTAACATCTATTGCCAATCCTCCTCCTTTTTTCCCCCAAAGCCCCAGTAGATAGTTGCATGTCATAGTTGTACATCCTTCTAGTTGCTGTATGTGGGACTCGGCCTCAGCATGGCCGGAGAAGCGGTGCATCAGTGTGCACCCAGGATCCGAACCCGGGCCACCACTAGCGGAGCACGCACACTTAACCACTAAGCCATGGGGCTGGCCCCACCAAAAAACTTTTAGAAGTAATAAACGAATATGGTAAAGTTGCAGGATACGAAATTAACATACAAAAATCAGTTGCATTTCTATACACTAACAACAAAGTAGCAGAAAGAGAAATTAAGAATACAATCCCATTTACATTTGCAACAAAAAGAATAAAATACCTAGGCATGAACTTAACCAAAGAGGTGAAAGATCTGTACACCAAAAACTATAAAACATTGCTGAAAGAAATTGAAGAAGACAAAGAAATGGAAAGATATTCTGTGCTCTTGGATTGGAAGAATTAACATAGTTAAGACATCCATACTTCCTAAAGCCATCTATAGATTCAATGCAATCCCTATCAAAGTTCCAACAACATTTTTCACAGAAATAGAACAAAGAATCCTAAAATTTATATGGAACAACAAAAGACCCCAAATAGTTAAAGGAATCCTGAGATAAAAGAACAAAGCTGGAGGTATCACACTCTCTGATTTCAAAATATACTACAAAGCTATAGTAACCAAAACAACATGGTACTGGCACAAAAACAGACACAGAGATCAATGGAATAGAATCGAAAGCCCCAGAAATAAACCCACACATCTATGGACAGCTAATCTTCGACAAAGGAGCCAAGAACATACAATGGAGAAAAGAAAGTCTCTTCAACAAATGGTGTTGGGAAAACCAGATAGCCACATGCAAAAAAATGAAAGTAGACCCTTACCTTACACCATACACAAAAATTAACTCCAAATGGATTAAAGATTTGAATGTAAGACTTGAAATTATGAAGCTTCTAGAAGAAAACATAGGAAGTACGCTCTTTGACATTGGTGTTAGCAACATATTTTCAAGCACCATGTCTGACGGGGCAAGAGAAACAATAGAAAAAATAAACAAATGGGACTATATCAAACTGAAAAGCTTCTGTACAGCAAAGGAAACCATCAACAAAACGAAAAGACAACCTAACAACTGGGAGAAGATATTTGCAAACCATACATCAGATAAGGGGCTAATCTTCAAAATAAATAAAGCACTCATGCATCTCAACAACAAAAAAACTAACAACCCAATTAAAAAATGGGCAAAAGACCTGAACACACATTTCTCCAAGGAAGATATACAGATGGCCAACAGGCACGTGAAACGATGTTCAAAGTCATTAACTATCAGAGAAACGCAAATCAAAACTATAATGAGATATCACCTCATGCCCGTCAGAATGGCTATAATTAACAAGACAGGAAACAACATGTGTTGGAAAGGATGTGGAGAGAAGGCAACTCTCATACACTGCTGGTGGGAGTGCAAACTGGTGCAGCCACTATGGAAAACAGTATGGAGATTCCTCAAAAAATTAAGGATAGAACTACCATATGATCCAGCTATTCCACTGCTGGGTATTTACCCAAAGAACTTGAAAACACCAATGCGTAAAGATACATGCACCACTGTGTTCATTGCAGCGTTATTCACAATAGCCAAGACTTGGAAGCAACATAATTGCCCACAAGGGATGAATGGATAAAGAAGATGTGGTATATATACACAATGGAATACTACTCAGCCATAAGAAATGATGAAATCCAGCCATTTATGACAACATGGATGGACATTGAGGGTATAATGCAAAGTGAAATAAGTCAGAGGGAGAAGGTCAAATACCGTATGATTTCCCTCATTAAGTAGTAGATAATAACAACAACAAACAAACACATAGAGACAGAGATTGGATTGGTGGTTACCAGAGGGGAAGGGGGGAGGGAGGAGGGCAAAAGGGATAATTCAGCACATGTGTGTGGTGATGGGTTGTAATTAGTATTTGGGTGGTGAACATGATGTAATCTATGCAGAAATAGAAGTATAATGATGGACACCTGAAATTTTTACAATGTTATAAACCACTGTTACTGCAATAAACAAAAAATTTAAAATAAATAAATAAAAGAAAAGAAAAGAATGAATAGTAGTGCTTAAAATTTTAGAGGAAACGTGTTAAGTCAGCACATTCCATCTGTTTTACCTCTTGTCCTATGTCCTCATTGTGCCCTAGAAGATTGAGGGAAGGGAAAAAGAAGATAAATTCAGAGGGGAGAATTTTGCTCAAGTTCTACTTTGTTACTTAAAATTAACCCAATCTACCCAGAACACAGTGGCGAGGAATCTTAACACAATAAGTAAATCCCTTCTTGCCCATTCCCCTGGTCTCTCTTACTTTACTACTGTTTCATGTTCCCAGCCTGCCTGATTCCTGACCTTCTCCTCTCCTTTTAGCTTCTGGTCACACACTCTTGCCTCTCACGGTAAAATTGATTTCCCGGGGTTTGATCCCCCTGGCTGTCTCAGCACTCAGGATGTCTTCATCCTCTGGCTCCTGGTGCCAGATTCAAGCTGCTTCTGTTAAATTTTTTTTTCTGATTCAGGCAGCAGAGTATAGTACGTAAGGGCACAGACTCCAGAGCCAGAGTCTCTGGGTTTGAAAGCTGGATTCATGTTTGGTCAGTGGAGGGTCCTGGGTAAGGATCTTGACCTCTCCGGTTTCTTGTCTATAAAATGGGGATTATAATCGTACGAACCTCGTAGGCTTGCTTCAAGGTGGAAATAAGTTAATAGCGGTAAAGAGCCTAGAACGGTGGTCGATGCCCGACAATTGTTATAACCACCTTGGAGGTAAATAAAATAGTCCATTAGCCCAGCCTACTCCCACAGGGCAAGAAGCAACCTAGATATTTCTTTGTTTCTGTTTTCCAACAGAAAGTTCTGTTTCTTAAAGCTAAATCATCTTCTGCTTTGGATTTATCATCTTCTGAACTGGAACCTTGGGCAGCTGCTTCTCTTTCTGGCTCTTTATGTCATGCTTCCAGAAAGCCCAAAACTTGGCACTGAACGGCAATAAAATGAATGTTTGCAGAGTTTAAGGCTCTAATTAAAATAAAACTGCTTAAAAACTACAAGGACTTTCCATTTAAGGGAATATAAAATTTGCAGACAACATAGACGTTGGATACTTCATAGAGTGTTTTCCTCAAGCAGACCTGAAAGGCAGGGCAACAAGACTGTAAATCCACCGTAAATGAAAAAGATGCCTGGTTCCAAGTCAACAGAGTAACTCTACTCTTTAACACATCAGATATAACTGCTTTATTCAAGAAAGTTACTTTCAATGTTCGTTTAATTCACATGCATCTTGTACTTTTATCAAATAGGGGAACCTCCAAAATATTTTTCACTTTCCCATCTCATTCTCAATGAGCCTCATTCTTGACTGAATTTCAGTTTCTCCCAATTTAAAATTTCTGATTATTTCTGAATTGCTGAAACCTTATCCATCCAGATGATCTTATCTGTATTGCCAAGTTTGTGTTAGGGTCAAGTCGACATTTTGTTTTTCTTCCAAGTTCATATATGATCCAAAGATTGAAAATAGCTCCCCATACTTCAAATTAGCTTAAGTAACATTTATTTACACCTAATTCTCATTAATTCCTTTTTAAAATTCTGTCAAATATTTTAATTCTGGAAATTTTTACTCATACTTGTTTTTGATGAGTTTTTATTTCCACTTGAGATTATTTAAAAATTTTTCAGGTTATCTCGAGATATATTGATTTGAGGAAAGAGCATCTGTCTTTTATCACTAGTTTGGAAAGGATTGTGCAAACACTGCTTCTGTTTTCATGAAAAGGAAGAAAAAAACATGTGAATCAAAAGATTCAGCATGAGTCCTGTATAAAGTAACTACAGTCAGATGTTATGTCTTCTTGGTCGGCTACAGGAAAGAGAGTAGAAAGAAAGAGAAACCCAAATTTGACCCGTGGAAAGACCTTGTATCAGGGTGAACTCCCAAGGGTAGAGGTATGCCAATGTAAAATGGTAGAACAATTTCTTCCAAACTGTGACAAAGAGACTCATTTGGCCCCGTGGAGCAATAAACCTTGGAACTTATCTGTTTACTTGGTGTTCAAAAGAATCAACAATATTCTGTTTGGTGAGTGGTAAGCAGATTTGTTAAGTAACCATGCTTTCAAATTTTTCATACGTATCGTGGATGTTTTTTCATACAAGAATTCATTTGAATCAAAGCAGCTGTTATGTTCTCCTGCCTTATTAACAGCCCCCTCCCTCTGTCCTCAATCCATTTGGCAACATTTCCCAACATTTGTGGCTTTTACAACTGGGTGTGGTGGTGGCTACTGGCATCTCATGGGTAGAGAACAGAGATGCTGCTGAATATCCTACAATGCACAGGACACCCTCCCATAACAAAAAATTATCCCACCCAAAATGTCACTGGCAAAGTTGAGAAACCCTGAATCAGGTATTTAAAAATATAGATAATCAAGGAAACAAGCTTATTCATAACCAAGAATCATGTCATTTCAATAAACTTGGAGAAACTTGTCTCACCTTTCAACAACAAAATGAGACTGACATAAATTGCAAAATACCTTTCCAGAAATAGGACATTGATAGCCACAGTTATGTTTACCTTTTACTCTCCTCCTTGGTTTCCCTGATGTAGGATGTTTGGGGAGAGAGAGGAGGTGGTTGTTATAATGTGCTTGAAGCGTTCTGTAATCTGTAGAGAGCTATACAGATATCACGAGCTATTGTGAAGATAAAAGCCCAGGGCGTCCTTGACCGAGGTTTTTGTTGTCTGATGCCGTTGCTGACTTTTGTGGCCACTACTCCTGGATATTTTATTTAACCTGTAGGTCATTCCCTTTGAGCATCGTCTTTATCCTTACTCCTTCACCTACTACTGCCTTGCGCTGTTTATAGCACAAAACATACTGAGGCACTTTTAGTATTAAGCTCTATTTTTCTGAAATGTCAGAGGTTGAGTTTCAAATTCTACACGGATGAGTAAAACCCAGCTCTTCTCCAGTGAATATTTTTCCTGCAGTTGTATTTCCTGGCAGCTGGTACGGCAGCCAACCGTTGCTGCTTCAATCTGATCAAGTCTTTGAAGGGCTTTGGAACCACCCAGTTGTCTCTGGGCCTCTGAATCATGATTTATTACAGTAATACTTCCCGTTGCTTATTTTAGGAACTTCCAGAAATAGTTTCCTTACTGGTTCCAGATAGATTTGGAAGATCAACTGGAGGAGAAAATGTTAGAGGGAATCTGAACCTTTGCTTTACTGAGGAGAGGAATCAGAGAATACATTATCATCACAGCCGGAAACAAACATCCTTACTGTTTAGAAACTGGAGTATTTTTAGGATAGATGGAATGCCCCTGTAACCTGTCTAAACAGGTAATTATGTAATGTTGATCCTAACCTCCTTCTATATGGAGAGAGATTTCTCTCCTGTCTACATCTGTTCCTTTATATACAGAAAAAGACCCTTGTGCTAGGTGAGGAGCTATAAGTCGAACCATAACTCTGTGTTGCTAAATGTAGGAGCGAAATATTTTGTATCTGGGCTAGAATTGGGCTATTTGAAAGGTCACATTTCCTGGCTCTAGATTTTGATGAGGCATTGTGAAGTCGAGATCAAAAACATCTGAAAGTTACTACTAATTTATTTTTAAATACTTTCTGCAAAGCATTCTCTGGGAAAAGGGGGCTGTTTGTCTTTTCTGAGAAGCTAAGGCAGTGTCTCTGGTGCTCCTCTCATAGAGATGCCCCTGACCTTTCACTGAGCCAATTCATGTGGATTTGCAATATGATGATCCTGGCGGTCTGCTGTCCCATACTCTAAATCTGAGAAAAGTACTTCACCATTTTGGAAATTCTTGGCTCCCTTAATGCCCATTTGAAGAGGAAATAAACTGGCTTGTTTTTTTATTTTTGCAATGGGTGTAGTAAATGGCTATTTAATTCCAAATGAAGATTTCTCTATGTTTTATAAGTTCCGAGCAAATGATTACAGAGATCTTATCATTTCAGTACGTTAATACAAAGAATTTTATTTTGTTAATACTGATGTTCTAACGCATCAGAACAGGTCACAGGATTGACATCAGCTGCCAAAGGGGCATTGCGAGATGTTGGTCTGAGACAGGGAAGCCATTCTTTGAGATGTTCTATGTGGGTATACTTTTTCTAGGCTAGTCTTAAATCTTAAAGACGTAAAATTGAGGGTGGAAATGAATTGAGGAACAGCTGTCAGAAACTGAAATGAAATGAAATGGAAATTTAAATACTTGATGAAAATGCTGGGGCACAACTTCTGTGCTTTGACAGTAACTAGTACCAGTCTAAAGCAGAGGGTACTAATTCCATGCCAGTAACCTCCCGGAGCCACAGATTTTCTCTGCTCAGTAGTTTGAATTCCTTACATTTCCCACTCCTTTTTACTTAAAACAAAATCCTTCCCAAATTAATATTCACATTCATGCTTATCTCCTTCCCTCAAATCTCAGAGACAGTGGTAGAGTTCCTCCTTTTCAATGCAAATCCTCCACTTGTGCTTTTAATCCCATCCCCTTCAGCCACCTCCAGGGCCTTGTTCTAATTATTCCCTATCTCCTCTATTTTATTTTCTCTTCATTTGCCTTTCTATTGAGACATAATGACATATAGTAAAGCATCAACTTGATCATAGGTGTACAACTTGACATTTTAACATATATATATCCATGTAAGCAGCACATTATATATATAAAATACATATGCATTGTATATACACATTATACACACACACATATATGTTCATGTAATCAACCATGTTTCCAGCACTCCAGCAGGCTTCCTCATGCCCCCAGCCATATATACTCCCCCAAAGGCAACTCTATTCTGACGTCTATCACCATAGATTGTTTTTGCTTTCTTTTTAATTTCATAATTTAATTCCAGTGAAATCCTAGATTATGTGCTATCATGCCTGCCTTCTTTGCTCAGCGTTGTCTGTGTGAATCAATTATGTTAGGGTGTGTAGGAGTAGTCCATGCTTTTTTACTGCTCTGCATAAGGGCATTGTATGGGTACTTCGTGATTTCTTTATCCTACTGTTCATGGACACTACTGTTGTAGTGCTGTTGTTTTCAACATGAGGCTTTTGTGAGTAATGTGATCATGAAGATTTTAATGCAGTCTTTTGGTGAGCACATTCACTCATTTCTTTTCTAAATCTACTCAGAGTAGAATCAAAGGTTCAAATGTCTGTGGGATATATGTATCGTGTGTGTGTGTGTGTATAGCTTTGCTACATACTACTAAACAATTTTTTCAAGTGTTTGTGACATTTTTACTCCTGCTAGCACTGTTTGAAAGTTCTAATTGCTTCATTGCTCCACGTCCTTGTCATCTCTTGCTATTATCAATTCTTCATTTTATTTTACCCATTCAGATGAAATACAGTGGTATCTCATTGTGGTTTTAATTTGCATTTCCCTGATGACTTTTTAGGCTGAGTATATTTTTATATACTTTTTGTGTCTAGGTCCTCTTTATGAAGTGCCTATCCAAGTTTTTTGCTCATTTAAAAAAAAATCTGGAGTGTCAGTGTTTTTCTTCTAATAGTTCTTAATATATTTTGGAATTAATTTTGTGTCAGATACATGTATTGTGAGTATCTTCTCTCAATATGTAGCTTGCAATATTATGCTCTTAATTTTGTCTTTTTTAGAAACAGAGGTTCTTATTTTGATTGAAGTTCAATTTATAAAACTTTCCTTTTATGGATAGTGCTTCTGTGTTCCATTTAAAGAATCATCTACTGCAGATCATAAAGACATATCTTATCTAGAAGTTGTATTGTTTACCTTTCTCATTTAAGTCTATGATATCTTTTGAACTGTTTTATGTGTGCTATGAAGTAGAGGTCATGATTTAGTTTTGAATATGGATATCCCATTGATCCAATAAATGGGTATCCAAAACCCATTTATTGGAAAGATAGCCTTATGCTACTGAATTACATTGATGTCTTAGTTGTAATATCAGATGAACATATATGCTTGGTCTGGTTCTGGAAACTCTATTCTTGTTCCATTAAAATATTTGCTTATCTTTGGATCACCACCCTGCTGTTACTACTTTAGCTTTGTAATAATTTTTGATACCTGGGAATGTAAATCCTCTGACATTGCTGTTCTTCAAGATTTCCTTGGATATTCTAGGTCTTTTGATTTCTATATAAATTTTAGAATCAGCATTTCACATATTACATACAGCATTATGTATAGAATCATGTATTACAATGAATATTTATCAAGCTAGAGAGAGCTTACATTTTTAATCCACTGAGTTTACTAATATATGAATATGGTACTTTCTGCATTTATTTAGATCTTCTTTGGTTTCTCTCAGCAATAACATGTAGGTTTCTGGTTGAAGTCATGCATGTCTTTCACTCAAGTATTTCCTACATATTTGATGTCTTGTAAATAACATTGGTTTTTAAATTTAATTTTCAAATTATTTATGTTTAGTATCTAAAATACATTTGATTTTTATATATTGACCTTATATCTAGTCACATTGCAAAACTGCCTTCTTAATTCTACAGTTTTGGGCTCTTTCTAAGAAAAGTACACTTTTTCTAAGTACAACCAAGTCATCTTAAAAAAAGTAGAAATTTTACTTCTTTCTTTTTAATCTTCATAAATTTAGTTATTTTCATTGTCTTACTGCACTGGGTAGAGCTTCCACTGCTCTTATCAAAGTTAGGCTCCTATCCTCCCACAGAGACTGGGAGACAGCGGCCCTGTCTCCAGGTGTTGACTGTAACAAACAACAAGTTCTTTGGTCAAGTTCCTTGAGCTTTCCCAGGCAGGCATCTTAAAGGAGCTCGGGTCATCCTAGGGACAAGGTCTTCAGCTGCTAGAAGCTGTGCTTTGGAGAGAGTCTTTTATCACTTCTTAGAAGAAAAACTCATGCTCGCATCTTCACTTTTTGATTTTTTGTCTCAACCAACTATAATATGGTTTGGATTTCCATTATCCATTCAAATACTTTTTGTTGTTTTGTGGTTTCCAAAACAAAATGGACATATTTTTGTTTTAATCTTTTGGCCTTTCTGCAGATTTTGTCTCCTTTGGCTACCACTTCCTTCTTGAAATTCTTTTCTCCCTTGCCTACAGAAACACATTATTCTTATAATTCTCCTAGCTATTCGGATCATTCTTTTCTTCTTCCCTTGGTCAATATTCTGCCTCTTTTTACCCCTTAAAAACTAGTGTTTATTAGGGTTTCATCCTCAGGACTTGCTGAACTCCTTAACACTATACTATGGCCTGGACTTCTCCAAATTTTAATCTTTAATCCCTCCTGAAGTTCCGATGCATTTCCAGTCACCTGGTGGATCTCTGCAAGACTGTGACTAACAACACCAAGTTCCTCGATGTGCTCTGTCTTTGTAATTATTATACCTGCTTCTTAGAAGATTTTTCTTTTTTCCTTCAACCAATTCATGCCTGAACTCATTGTTTCACATTCCAGATTTAACTCAAATGTTATCTCTGTGAGAAGCCGTCCCTAACCCTTTGAGGCTGGTTTCCTCTTTCCTTCTTTTGTCCTACCATAATTCTTTGTTCATACTTCAATTATATGACTCATCAAAGTGATTGAAATTATTGGCTTTATTTTTGCCCTGACAAAATATTTGTGGTAACTTGCCTTTATTTAACATACTCCTTTTAGAAGAGGATTCAAAGATTGAATGCTGAGTTGGACTATAATTTCCTTCCAATTCCCTGAGTGTTTGGACGTTGTTACTTCATATTTCTCTCTCTAGCACCAAATTAAGTGTCTTGCATTTGGAAGATAACCAATACAATATTTTTTGTGGATGGCCACGAAGTGACCTGTGAATAGAGGAAGGTATGCAAGGTTTTATCTTCTCTTACCATAGTCTTGCCTGAATTGTACAACGCTAGAATACAGAGAAACAGGAGGGAGGCATAATGGAGACATCCTTAACATCATTGAGCAATAAGACCTCCTCATGGAGAAGGGTTGGCTGACCATAGACAGGCACTGCTAAGATTCTCCTGAAGACGCTGGTTTTCAGACAGATGACTGCCACCTACTGGAAAAGACAGGGACATTCTGTGCGTATTTGAAGAATCCGCACATTTTTAAGTCACTAACTTCAATATGTTTCTAAGTTCAGCTTGTCTTTATTTAACGTGCCTCTTTTAGAATAGGATTCAAGCACTGGATGTTGAATTAGACTAGTGTTTCCTTTCAAGTCTAAAATTTGCATTTCATTCATAAAGCCACAGTAAATAAAATAAATGTGTCAAATCATACACGAATGAATCAATTAGAGTTATTCACTGATTTTAGTAATTTGCAAGCTTTTACTGCATTATCTTCAAGTTCCTTCTTTACTTCCAATTTTAGTAGCACCTAGACTTTTTTTCAGAGATATTGTCAGTAACATGAAAATTTAACAGTCTTTTGTTGTTGTTGGGTTTTTAGGAAGAGTGTCTCATATTCCTAATGTTTTCAGCTCAAAATTTTATTCTTCAGAGCCAACCACCATTTCAGTCCCTGGACTTCTGACTACTCTCTCGACCTCATCTCCATTCTGGAATCAATGACTAAACATTTTCTTTGTTCTCCGTCATTCAACTCCTTCCTTCTTACATGGGCTTTGTCACTCTTCTCTTTAAAATATTTTATGGCTGACATATCCTCAACAGAAAATGCACAAATGAATCTCTTCTTTCAATTTCGGTCAAATCATACCCATTTCCAATCCACTTAATCACAGATTTTTTTTTTTTGTCATCACATTTTATTCACCTAGAAAACGTGTTAGCCTGGTTAAGATCAATATTTATATTCTACGACTGCATCTACAGGAAACAACTTATGCAATAATGCAATTTTATCTATAGCAGATAAATTTTAAAAATAAAAAATATATATAGTTTAAAATGTCAAATATCATCCAAATCTCCTACAATTTGGAGAAAAAATTATTTATAAATAAAAGTACAAAATTATTAGGTAATAATGTCTAATATTTATGAAGTGATTAAGAGGTGTCAAGAACTCTGTTAAACGCTCTAAAGGCATTATTTCATTTAGTCTTCAAAATAGCTTTAGGAAGTTAGTAATTTTATCATTTCCATTTTACAGATGAGGTTACTGAGGTTTAGAAAAATTAAGGAATGTGTCCAAGATCACACAGCATGGAGGAGAAAAAGCTATAGGCCTTCAATGTTGCTCATGATGCTATTCTTGCCAATTTTTCCGATTAAATAAAAGTGAAATTTAAACCAGCTGCCGAAGGCCAGAGTGAGGCTGATTGAAGATGAAACTATCACAAACAGTTTTCATTTTATCATTTTCCATTCCTCAATTGTCATTTGAAATAAGGATGTCCCAGTATTTTTTAAACTAAGTTTAGCCCTCAGTTTTCTTAGGGCAAAGTGGACAGTCTATCAAATAAAATGTCAGGAAAATGGCCTCCAGACATATACTCATCAGAAGAACAGCCTGCTGCTTCAAAAAGGAAATAATGGACCCTCTCTAAAAGGCCAGCTGGTAATATAGTGCTTGGGCATTTGAGAAACAACTTCAGGTGAAAGGAAAGAGATTTTTTCCGTGTAATATAAAATGACATTTTCCCATCGTATAAATTTACCTTGTAGCATATCTCCTTTTATAAATCTGTATGACTTTATTTACTCAGAAGTTATTTCATGCTAAATTTTTTTCATTCATTTCAAAATTAATTTTATTTTTAGTCCTCCTCAAAGTTCCTTGGAAGTTCATTTTTATATATCTCAACTGTGATGTTCTTCAATCTTTACTAGCATCTTTATAGCAAGGATTTTTGAGTGCATTTTTTTTTTGAAAATTGGAAAGTATTTTCCAACTATACAACATTTTCCAGTTGAACTGATCAAATACTGTCTTTCAGAGATGAAAGTAGGATCAGGCTGGTTTAACTCCATAGCAATGAAATTAATGACTGGATTTTGAATTGACATCCTACCTATTAACTTGATCAAATCATGTTTCAACTAATTTGATAATGGATATGTAGAAGGGATATATTAGGAACACTCTAAAAAGGGTAGAAAGGTAAGCAGTCTATACTCTGATATTGTTGCAAAACTTGCTTTTGTCCATTATACATGGTCTGGGGAGGCACATCTTGACTGGTTACCATGGAGCAATTCATGAGGATATGGGCACCTAACAGTGGTGGTAGAGAAAGGGGGCTATAAAGGTCTCCCTGCCTGTTTTCCTCATGATAAGATGCACTGCCCTCTTTCCATCTGCTAAAATCCTACTTCCCATGACATGCTAAACTGGTAATTGGTTCAGAAATATGTATGTGATCTCCACTCTCAGATCTTTAACTCCTCTGAGTTTTCTGTGATCACTACTGTGGGTTAGGAAGCTTGGCCTAGGTCATCTCAGAAACCCCTGGCAGTGTCTAACTCCATAGTTCTCTTAGTTTTACACGTTTTTTTTTGCAACCTAAAGAGTTTCCTTTTATTTTTAAAACTACTCTGGGATTGGGAAAAAAATAGATTAGGTAGTCTTCCAAAACATTGCATTTTATATCTTAGCTTGAATTTAATGCCTATTTTCCACCCTTCCCCCCACTCCCCCAGTTATGATGTGACAACTACCTCTTGGGTCAGTGGATGCTTTACAGCTAGCCTGTCCATATGGGAGAGGGCCTCAGGATCAAATAAAGTACAGTGCCATTTCCAAAATACTTCTTGTTCTATTTTGGGGTTAGTAAATGTTGATCTGATAAGCATTTATTTATGCTAATTTTGAAGAGCTGAGTTAATTAATAAGGTAATTATCAAAACTTAGGGCTAAATAGGATTTTGGATGGTAATCTTTCACCCTCTCCTAAGACCACATTTAACCTCTAACAAGGCAGACTATTATTATATTTTCTAATTCTAATTTTACAACCTTTATTTATGATCCAGCATAGGTATTTTTTTATGCATTGAAACAACATACATGAGCATCTCAAATTTGGTTGGAGTGGAAAGGGTAGAAAAAAGAACTCTTGATTCATCTCTTTTGGTGATTACACACTAGTCCAACTTGATTCTTTTTTGTTACAAATCTTTTATGATCCCAATGTATCTTTCAAACTACTCACTTTACCTTGTTTTTAGAGAAAAACAATTTAATATCAATGGCAATAGTTAGCCATGAAGCTCAAAATTTTCTGAGCACTTATTATGATCTAGCTGCTGTGCTAGTTGCTGAGGATTCATTGGGGAGAAAGACAGGCCCAGTCCCTACGCACATAAAACTTAAAGTCTAAAAATCATTTTTAGAAAGTCAATTCTGATGCAAAATATTTAAACAGTATGCCAAATATAAAAGCATTTTGGATTATCTACAGTTTTGGAATATCTTAATCAATCCACTTATCTCTGAGCATGGGTAATGAAAAGTTCTTACTTACTGAAAAAAAAATAAACACACAAACCACAATATATTAGTCAGAGTTCTCCAGAGAAACAGAACCAATAGGATATATATAGATATCTATAAAAGGAGATTTGTTATGGGAATTGGCTTCTGCAGTTTATGGAGGCCAAGGAGTCCCACAAACTCCATCTGCAAGCTGGAGAATCAGGAAAGCCTGTGGTAGAATTCAGGCCGAGTCCAAAGGCCTAGGAACCAGGGGAGCTGAAGGCCTGAGAACTGGGAGGTGGGGGGTGGGGAAGCTGCTGGCGTAAATCTCAGAGTACGAAGGCTTGAGAACCAGGAGCTCCGATAGCTGAGAGCAGAGAAGATGGATGTCCAGGTCAAGAAGAGAGAAAGAATTCACCATTCCCCTGCTTTTTTGTTCTATTCGGGCCCTCAGTGGATTGGATGATGCCTGGCCACATTGGTGAGGGCAGGTCTTCTTTACTCCATCTACTGATGGAAATGCTAATCTCTTTCAGAAACACCCTCACAGACACACCCAGAAAAAATGTTTTACCAGCTCTCTGGGCATCCCTTGGCCCAGCCAAAATGACACATAAAGTTAACTATCACACGTGCTAAATAAAACATATCAAATGGCCATGTAATTCTACATCAGATGTAACTGATAAAAGTTATAGACAGTCTTGGTAATCAAGAACCATTAATTCTTTGATGCCAAAGCCCTCACAAGCAACACAGGGTTGTGGGACTTTAAGGGCTTTAAGGCATCGACTTTTGAGTCAGGCTGCTTGGGATTCAACTTTGGCTTCACCACTGTACCGATTGTGTGAAAGCTTGTGGGACTTAATCTTCTCAGTTGTTTCAGTTTCTAAAGTGAGGATCATGATAGAATCTACTTTATGAATTGCTGCAAGGGTTAACTAAGCTGATGTAAGTCAAGTGCATAGCAAAGTAAGCATTCATATTTTAGCCATTAACCGTTATAAATATTATTATTATTCATTTGACAGTTATTTACCGTGTAGAAACATTGTGAGATAAGTAAGACAAGGCCCCTGTGTCAGTGAGCTTACCATCCAAAGAGGATGGTGGATGTGCAAACAGCTAAACTTCACATTCAGTGGACAGCAGAGGTGTGCCAATATGCTATGGAGAGGAAGGAGTAATATTCGTGGGGCAGAACGGACAAAGATGGGAACATTAAAGTTCAGTCTGTTTATTTGAAATGAGATAGCTTTTTGGTCCTCTTGAAATAGAAGTATTAAATGTTTCATGGAACTCCAACTTAAGTTTTAAATCAGAGTAAATGAAATAATGCTATAAAACCAAGTTTATTGGTATATAGTAGGTTAATAATGGAAATAGAAAACTCGAAATTTGGCAACAGCATCTCATCTAGGGACCAGGGTCAGGAGTTATGGAGAATATTATGAGACCACGTTTACTGGAAAATATGTTTTCCAAATAGGAAAAGAATTGCTCACCTGAAAATTGTAGGCAAAGAACGGTTTCAGAACAGCACTAATGAGAGTGGCTTTTCCCCAAATACCAGTTTTATCTCAAGTAGCTGACAGGTCTAAACACATGTATGCAATAGAAATGGAAAATCACTGATTTTTTTAGACTGAGGTCTTCAGCAGGCAGTGAACAGTGTTAATGCCATATGGAGGTAATTTAATATAAATTTTGCAATACTTGAACAGGCATCGTCACTAAATCTGCTAAATGCAGTTACTGATTTTGTTTCTTTCCACCGTGATGATTTAGTTGTGCAATGGTACTGTCACCAGATGAGATTAATCACAATAATGATGTGTCTTTTTGCTAAGGACATTATCATAAATCATTTGAATACAGCCCAAGAGAAAAGGTTTCTTGTTAAACTTTCTAAATGTTATAAAATGGTTATAAAGCATGAGCTGTTGGAAATAGACATTATTTTTATTTCATTTCGGAGCATATGGCAAAATGATTATTCATTGATGCTGAAGTGATTTAGCAAAGACACACACATACACACACACACACACAGAAGTATCTCTATTGAAAATAATGGTATCCTATGATATCGATTTCATGTTGTTCCAATTACATTTACGTGACCTTAGGTAACTTATTTAAAACTTATGCCTCAGTTTCCTTATCTGTAAAACAGAAATAATAATATTTCATAGGGCTTTTATGAGGTAACATATCTTAAAAATGCTCTGTAACCTAAAAGTAATTCTTCCTCCTTTTTCTCCTCTTCCTCCTCCCATTCTTCTCTTTTTTTCTTCATCATTCTTTCCTTTTCCTTTTATTAATTAGTCATAATTTTACCAGGTCAAATATATATAATGTATACTCAGAAATATTTTGTGAGCTTGCTGCAGCATCACAGAGCTAAAGTCACACTCAAGGAAATTCTTACTATGTTAAACTTTTAGGTTCCAGTTTATTCTATTTTCATATCATGAGATTGTTTACCCTAAAAATCTACATACCAATCACAACAATACAGTCTCGAGTAGACAATATAATGTTAGTTAAGAGTTTCGTACATGAACTTTAACTTTCTTATCTTTTAATAATCGCCTATTTGAAACCATTGTACCTAAAATGTGGTTTAAAATATTCAACTGATACCTAATTGTAATCACACAATGTGTAACACCTACCTTCTTCACAGCAGTATTGTGGAAATTAACTAAAAAAATTGCAAAACTTATTTCCCAAATTCTAAATGCTATTAAAACACTATATAATGGGAAAGCATGGAAAATATCCTTCTCAAAATTTCAATTCCAAAATAGTTTAGTTTTCAACTTTGGGGCTTTTTTTTTCCTTTTCAGTTGATCATTAGTTACTAATGGTAGGTGTAATGCTTAATTTAGCCACATATCGTGATTATTGGAAGGATGAGCTCGGCCTAAAATAAGGAAAGGCTTAAATTTTAAGATATTCCTTAGAAAAACAATATTTTAAAAATCTTTTAATCATAAGCACACTACATTTCATGCCTTTTAATTGAAATAGATAGAATGAAGTTCATTTCAGTCCTCTCAAAAACACTTCAAATATCCAGTGGTAGCATTTTTATAAATAAGATGAGACCTGTTAGTTGATTAATTGAGATCGAGTAATTGATCCCACTGTAAAATGCCAGAACTGAGGAATTTGGTTTTCTGTGATGCATTGACTGTAAAAATCAAGGAGGGGCTTAAATGGGAGAGATTGGAGTTCCTTCAAGAGGGTGATCAAAGGTGACTCCTTCGTTACCCGTAAGGAAAAGGGAAACAGCGGTGTGTGTTTCTTCTAGTTGATTATTATTTCTGCGCCTAAGTTTTCTCAACTATAAAAATGATGATTCTAATAGTATCTACCCACCTCATACAGTTGCTGTAAAGAATACAGAAGTTAAAGAAAACACTTAAAACTAAGGCTGGCACAAAAGCAGGGATAAGCAGTAGAAGAGAGGGCGTTGCCAGGCAGAAATAAATGTGCTGTCTCTGTGCGGCTCACGTGGTTTCAGAAGAAGCTTCTCAGCACCCTCACCCCACCGCACCGTCTTCCCTTGCCCTCTCCTCTGCTATTTCTTCTCTTCTTGCCTCTCCCCCGATGCCCTGGCTATCCTGTGGCTATGGCCCTTTTATTTCTCTCTCTCACTCTCTCACCTTCTGACTCTGAATTTCACTTTCTCTCTGAATTCCCATCCACCCATTCTCTTTTCTCTCTCCATCTCTTTCTTTCAGTTCTCATCTCTCCATGTTTGCTATTCAAAGATTTTTTAAAATAAATTCTTAAATTCTCCATGTTTTGTGTGAATTGGGATCTGATGATCAGCGAAGGGGTTGACCTTGGAGTACGAGTGTTGACGGAAGAGGGTCTTCCAGAGAGATGTCCTGGGTGTTGTCAGGGTGGCCTTCTCTGTTGTGGGTGAAGGAGCCGTGCTGGTGCCTGCAGGGCTGCCCCGAGAGGAAAAGCACTGATTTCACAAGTTCCTATGACACGGGGCACTTGTGTATTCAGTAAACATCTTTATCCTGACTGCACGGGGTGCTGGTTAGAATCTGACGTCAGCTCTGTCCTCTACTGCCCTGCTCGTGATACTACCGTAAGGAGCCAAACCACAAATGAGTTTGTGTCTTTCTCGGTTGAGAGTCACAAAACTGAACTGGAAGCTTTAGGCTGGCTGGGATCCAATTGTTTGATTGTGTCCCACTCTTTTTTCTCCTTCAAATAAATCACTTTTTTTTTAACCAAACAAGCTTGAATCTTACATAATAATAATGGCTAAAATTTGTTAAATGTCTACTCTGCGTAGTTAGGCCCAATAACAAGCTCTTTAAAGGTACCATCATACATGATCTTTCCACAGTGCTAGAAGGTATTATTTTTATTTTACACACAAAGAAACTGAGGCTCAGAGGCTTTATGTAATTTGCCCCAGTTTATCCAGGAGATAAGTGTCAGAGTAGGGATTTAAAGCCAAGCAGTCTGCTTCCAGAGCTCAGATCCTTAATCATTATAGATTGATAGAGGAAGCAAAGCCAGGATGGCCGCAGCTATCTGGTTCCCTGGAGGAAACACAGAGCCGGATCTCCAGTAGGATTTCTGTTTAGCTAGAAAATGTAGAGACATTGATGTAAACTGCCGAGTAGATCTATGCTGTGAACTGTGAAAGGCATGTACACTTGCACATGTAGCTTCATTCTCATTTGTACAAAAAAGTAATTCAACTAGATTCTCCCTTTTCATCTCCCTTAGTTTTCTTATCTAAATTGATCCCAGCATCCGTACTTAGCTTCTTGTCAGGATGTGTATACAAATGACAACTTAAATAGCAATGCATTGATGAGAACTCCCTTTATGTTCTGAGCCGTATTAATTTTTCATGGGGCAAATGCAGACAAGTTCCTGGACATTGCTGAATCATCTCAAACCCTGAGATTCACCTTCAAGGATGTCATGATCTTACCAGGCAGTAAACCAGTTCTCTGGAGAATGACCACCTTTGGGAGCCAGTATAAGCCATGACTGATGAAGTCATTAGAGACAAAGCATGAGTTTAAGACAGGACAGGCCTCTTCTTTTGTGTGTTTCTTTTGGGGTTTGATTTCATGTGTTCTGTTTATTTTCAAGCACAGAGTACCACAATTTTATTCACACGTTCTGAATATTGAATACTTTGTAAAATCAAAAAGACCTCTGTTTGCATAAATTATAGACAAGAGCCAAGCACCTATATAGTTTTCACAGCCATTTTTGTATGTTTCATTGCGTAGCTAACCCTCCTGAAGCAAAATCGGTGGCATTGACAGTGGAATGGACTGTTTTATCTGTCTTCCATATATGAAAACAATTATTTGAATAGAAGAAATATTGGAAAAACGGGTCCCATTTCCAAATAGACTTAGATCTATAGCAGTTATATCACTAATGAAATCCTTCAGATGCTGTAAGGACTTTGTTATTTTTTTTGGTAAAACTGAAGTATCACCATAGAAATACAAAAAGAAAAAAAATAGAGAAAACTAACAGTAGCTCAGAAAAATTAAACATTAAATTTCTCTTTAATATATGACTTCAAATGTGTATTTCACCTCACTGTAAGAGCTTATAAAGTTTTTAATAAGTAGTTAACAATTAATTAATATGGCAGAAACAAGTGAAAAATGTGCAGTATATTGAAGTGTTATATAAAAATATAGCGTTAAAAACTACATACATATTCGCAAACCCAAAGTGAGGTGGATTGGAGATCAAAAAGGGAGAAATTTTAACAACTCACTATACCATGAGAAAATTGTATTATTTTTGGATACACCAAGACTACCAATTCATCCCAATATTTCTCTCTCTCCCTCTCTCCCCACTTTCTCTCTCTCTTTCTCTCTCTCTCTCAGTGAGGACTTTTATGGATTGTAAATGTAGGAAAGTCCTCATTATGAGAAGCAGGAAGAGAGAGCCAAATTTTAAGAGTGGCTTTCTTTTTCCTTGGCTTAACTCTTCATTATTCAATTAGCTGTGCTAGCAAAATTGAATGAGAAAACAATTTTACCTGAAACTAATTAATTGCATGTCCTTTAATTTGAATGTTCAAATTATCTAATCTAGCAATTATAATACACATGTAAAAAGGGAGTTTTAGAAAAGATGTCTTTAAAAATCTACTTCACAATCTTTACTCGGTTCATTTCTGATCCTTGCACGAAGAGAAAATGCTATTAATTGAGCCATTTATGTGACACAAAACAGCTTCCTTTATGCTTACAATGACAAAAAGAAGATTAACATTGAGTGTGTAAAATCAGCAAGGCTTTTAGAAAATTATTCATTATATAAAGAAGAGTCATTAGTTTTGTTTGAAACATAAGTAAAATATTCTATGGTTGGTATTGAATACGATGTACCAGATCCTTGTGAGTCTAGAATTTATGCTTAAAATATTTATATCTCTGTTTACTCCTTCTTCTTATATACCAAATATATTATCTGGTTTGGAATACTACATATAAGAATCCTGAGGTACATTGTGATATTTCTAACCCTTCAAACATCCGATTGGATGTGTTTTTGTCTTGAATGTGTGAAATGTCTTCCTACTTACCCAGTGATTGGTATGTTTTGGCTTAGCATTGAAACAACACATTTAACAGCCAATAGATGGCACTGGAAGTATTCAAAACATACTCTTTATCTTTTCTTTTCCATTGACTATGATTATTGCTGAAAGTAAATGACAATTTATATAGTTCAATTAAAAACAAAGGCATAGGGGCCGGCCCCGTGGCTTGGCGGTTGAGTGCACGCGCTCTGCTGCTGGCAGCCCGGGTTTAGATCCCCGGCGTGCACCGACCCACCGCTTCTCCAGCCATGCTGGTGCCGCGTCCCACATACAGCGACTAGAGGATGTGAAACTATGACATACAGCTATCTACTGGGGCTTTGGGGGGAAAAAAAATAAATAAATAAAATCTTTAAAAAAAAACAAAGGCATATTCAGAATGTTCATGTTTAAGAAACTCAAATAGTTAATTGTTGCATTCCTATTGAAAATTCTAGCACCCTAACTATATGAAACAATGGCTTCTTTCTCCACCATGTTGTAACTTATTGGTGGGTCATTCAAAGATGTTTTACCGCCACCTGCTAGGATTTCTGGGGAAGTCTGTAAGCTCACTTGGTATGTGTGATATCTGCAGAGATTTCATTTTGGGTACCATTTTCCTGCTGATGTAATCCTGGTGGGTTGAGGATTACTGAGAAATGTAATTAAGTCTTTACATTACTCGTCCTCACCTGGATTTTTCTCAAGCCAACTTCACAAGTTACCTTTCATTCTCTGTAGTAAACAAGCCCATAAAATATTCAATGAATCACGCAGAGTAAAAGAGAAAATGCATGATAGGATTCAGCACAGACTGCAGTGAACAGAGTAATCCATTTATAGGATGGGACTAATTTCCATATAAAATTGGCTAACAATGGGTTTGATTACATAGACTTAGTACAAAAAGATCCCATGTGGAATTCAATGGGATGCCACCATACGTAGGCAGCCAAACTAGCACTATATCTATTTTGTTAAGTGAGATCCAGTGTCTGTGCTCTAATCTTTGCTACTTTTTTTTGCAGCTATATCAAGTGTCTCACAAAGCAGGTGATAGTTTCAGAAAAGTGTTATCAACATGATGCAGAGTCAGATGTTTCAACTAGTCCATCTTCAGGTTACACCCCATCACTTTTTCAAAGCTCTGTCTTAAAACTATTGAAGAAGCCATTGCTTTCATCTAAAACAAGCGTAAATCATTGTTTTATGAAAATTCAACTCCAAGTGAAACTTACACGTAGCTGAAGAAAGACCACATTTTAATCTATTTGCTTATGCATAAAATAATAAAACATTTAAGTTGTAAATATATTGATATTTTGTTAATACTATTTCTTTTATATGGGACATTGCCATGAAATAAATGCATACATACATATATTTATGTTCACATGCATATTTCATGATGATGTCTCTCACATAGGTACATATGAAATAAGGCAATGTATTTGGAGGGCCTAATACAGTGCCTGGTTATTTTTTGAGTACCTGCTAAAATAGGTTGCAGGACAGACAATCAGCTGAAATCATATGTTGCCTGTTCAAATACTGAATATGTATTTTTAGCAATAATGTTTGTATAACTCCCTGCACCTCACTTTACTAAAACCATTCTTCTTTAATGTCTGGCTTTAAGAAATTCTCTACATATTATTTCTCGTAGGAATACTCAATGCCCTAGAAATCATTGTGTAATGTGATCGTATTCCCCTGACTTCCTATACTCCTACTAGCTATACAGATTATACAAGGAACGGGACAATTTTTTTAATCCATCCCAACAAGATTAGATCTATTTTCATGAGCTCTGTGACACTGGCAATCGAACTAAATCAATTCCTTAATGTGCCTAAGGGTGTTTGAAGTTCATATATACAGCGGGGAACATGTGAAAGCAGTGTCCACGCGTGCTCCTCAGAGACTCTGGAATTCTGTAAGGGGAAGTTCCTGCCGAGTACAGCCCTGTGGCCTGCAGGTGCTTTCACCTTAATACCATCGTGTGACCTCATCGCTTGAGGGTCTAGAGAGACGACATTCATCCTGACGTATGCATTTTAGTCTCAATGGTATTTCTTCCCTTCTAAAATCACTAGGTTCTCCTTTTCAATAAAGAAGCAAACAGACCACAACTACTCTCTTGTTATGCAAATTAGGTAAAATGTTTTAGAGCAAAGAGTGTGGAATTTTGTTAGAGTTTAATAGCGAATATTCAGCTATCATGCTGCGAGGTTGCCAAATAAGTGTTTGTTGCATGTGAAGGACTGAATGAATAAGTGCATTATATAATCCAAATAACTTTAAACTGTGCCCTATTTGGTAACAGAAGGTAAGTCAAACTAAGAGGAAATAGGAAATTTGATGGGGAACGTTTAATTCAGTTTACAGCAACAACAAAATAAATGTGAAAATAAAGCTATAATTCTTCATATCCCAGGAAAAAACACACATCAGATATGTTTTCCTGTCTGTGTTTTTATGGACTCAGGCTTATGATTGACGAGCTCCAAGTTTAATCAGGAAACCAACAAATTATAGATGGTGACCTTGGGTAAGTAAGTTACCTAATTTCTCAGCCTTCAGCCATCTTATTAGTATAATAATTTTATCTATTATATTTAAAAATACATGTACTGAATGCAAAATGGTGCGACTACAGTTGATTAACGGTTTGGCAATATCTTAGTAGGTTAAACATAGTTAGACACGTGACTCAACAATTCTGCTCTTAAGTGTTTGCCTAAGATAATTGAAAACAGTCTTCAAATGAGAACTTGTATATGAGTCTCCATAGCAGCATTATTCACAATGGTCAAAAGAACGGAAACAATCCAAAAGTCCACCAACCAATGAATGGGTAAACAAAATGTGGTACATACATACAATAGAATATTATTCAAGCATAAAAAAAATAGAAGTATTGATACCTGCTATAACATAGATGAACCTTGAAAACTTGATAAGTGAAAGAAGCCAGTCACAAAAGTTCACATATTATATGATCTCATTTTCATAAGAAATATCCATAATGGGTAAACCCATAGAGACAGAAAGTAGATTAGTGGTTGACAGGGGCTGAAAGAGGGGGGAATAGGGAGTGACTGCTAACGGGTTTGGGGTTTCCATTTGAGGGAATGGAAAAGTTCTGGAACTAGATAATGGTGCTGGTTGCACAACATTGTGAATATATTTAATGCCACTGAACTGTACTTTTTAGAATGGTTGAAATGATAAATATTATTTTATGTGTATTTTACTGTAATTATGAAAAATCAAAATAAAAACTAACAAGAAAAAAATGTGTGTGCTAAAGTTTTGAGCTCTCAGTATTGACCAATGGACACAGTGTTGAGCTTGCATGATTCTTTGTGATATTTTGCATATGTGAATATTAAGAATCACTCAAAAGAAATATTGACTCTAAAAGACTCTAGCCTGGTTAAACTACAATAATGCTAAAGCTTCGAATCTTATTTATACATCAACTAATTAGTCAAAGCCGCATTGTGAAGACTTCAGGCTCTAGTCTAGTAGAGTTTGGATACTATTGATAATAGTTCTAATAATAACAAATATCTTGCGGCAGAAAAGACATTTTGCCCATTATGATTGGTCACATAAAAAGTGGACTTTAAGGATCATGCACAAGATCTGGTTATGTTTTCTTTACCTTAAACAATTATTGTTCCACAGTCTGTTAGAGTTAAAGATAACTTAGAGATAATTTAACTCAACTACTTCAGTTTTTATTGAGAAAACCAAGACCCAGAATGGTCAAATAACTTACCTAAGATTAGTAAATGGTGATATGTGACATTGTGATGCTACCTAATACTTTTTATTGTCAAAAATATTGTCAAGTAACAGATACCTTACTGCCTATTGCTGATCCCTGCCTACCCCTGTATTCAGTTGGCTTGCAGATGAAGATGCTGGTTGGAGAGGTCTGTTACACATATATTTCTTGGAAATATATTCCAACGTTTTTACACTTTGATGCCAAAATACCCATGCCAAAATATCACATTTTGCATTGATAATTAGTGGCAGATTGGATAAGAAATATGTCTCCTGGCTCTCAAATGACTTTCCCATATTCCAGAAACTGGTGTAAACATAGCCTTAGAATCAAAGTATGCTATTTACCCTTCTGCTTGATCACTGTCCCTTGGTAACCCCACCACTACACCCTGTGTTTAAGCAGTGCACACTCAGTCCTCTTCTCAGAGCTGGCTCATTCCTTAATGAAGAAATTTTTCAGATAGCATCTCAAGGACACTACCCTGGGGCTATTGATGGAAATGTCTAACAACTGATTATTATCTACTCTCGGATTGGCAGGTATTAAGAATGGAATGATTCAAAGAGAACTATGGATTCTGCTGTTGTCATTACCAAAGGCAATGAATCATTTCTGAATAGAACAGGTCATGGAGTAGTGGTGTTTCTACACCCCCACCTCTGCCCCTCCTGCTGGCACTCTGCTTAGTGCCTGATAGCTTGCCGTGCACATAGCTGTCCCTCAGTAAAGGTTTGCATAATGAACACCTTAACTCTGGACAGAGACTCTCCTCTGTAAGAATATAGCCTCTGATCATATCTCTCATCTTAAAGTCATATCCCAATTTCCAGAGAGTATATAATGCTCAAAACCACACACTCTTCTGACTCCATCATGAAAGATATTCCTTAGGTACAGCTTTAATAATAATAGGTGACTAATATCCATTTCAACTACTGCCATACTCCTGATGTCAGTATACCTGAACCTTCAAAAATTCTTGCTGATCTTTACCTTCCGGCTAAAAACTATTGGCTTAATATGACTTGATGTCTTCATTGTTACCTAATAGAGGCTAGGCTAAGCACACTTCAGGTATGCACTGCTGGATAGTTTGGGGAATGAACACCCATTATTTCAGAAGCTATGATCACAAATGTCTTTTTTAAATCATTTGGCTTTAAAAGAAAATCTAAATATTTCCCAAGAACAGGTTAGAAAATTTTTACTATACTATATGATTAGTAGATAATTATTGTCTTGCTTTAATTTAATATCACCATTTACTGGTAAGGTCAGAAAATATATGAAGAGAGATGAGGAAAAATATATATGCACATGTCAATCAAATATTCTTGAACTATTTGGCATATACGCTTCTGGTTTCCATCAAAATAATCAACTGCAGAAACCATCTTTCGTATTGCCTTGCATAGAATGGCTCCATGAAGCAATGCTTACTGAATTGAAGCTTAAGGAGGATGTACGCCTGACCTAACTGTCTTAGTCTGGCTTCATCAGACTGCTCTAAATACCACAGATTGGGTGGCTTATAAACAACAGAAATTTATGGCTCAAAGTTCTGGAGGCTGAGAAGTCTAGATCAAAGCACCAGCATGGTCACCTTCTGGTGAGGACTCTCTTCCTGAGTCATAGCTGGTGCCTTCTTACTGTGTCCTCACTTAGTGGAAGGAGCTAGGGATCCCTCTGGAGTCACTTTGTAAGGCACTAATCGCATTCGTGGGATTTCTACCCTCATGGCTTAAGCACCTCCAAAAGGCCCACCTCCTAATACCATCACTTTGGGCAATAGTGTTTCAATATGTGAATTTTAGGGGGACACAAACATTCAGACCACAGCACATACCAAAATTACCTAGTGGAACTAGGACTAAAACCCAGGACTCAACCAACCAACACTCTTTATATGTATTTTTGTATTAGGTTAATTACAATAGATTAAGGTAAGAAATGCCTATCGTGATTAGGAAAATTTCAAGCACCAATTTATATAAATGTGCTGTGTTAGATGGTATATGTGTGTGTGTGTATGCACACACACAAGTGTGCACATGTGTTTGGTGTCTGTAATGTGGGTGAGGGAGGAGAGGAGCTGTGGGCATAGGTATGAATAAAACACAATTCCTGCAGTCAAAATTCTTTTTGCCTTAGAAGCAGTTAAATAAAGAAAACTTTTTTCACTTCTGTATAAGTGGTTTTGATTAATATGTGCTTAAACACTGAAATACGGAAATTGCCGTTATATGAAAAATTCAGTTGCCATTAGTGCAACTCAGCAGTTCTTTTACCCATACCTAATTGACTTCTTGCTAAATTTCCCACCAAAGTCATTTGATTTCCTCTAATCTTCCCAAATGGCCTGATCTACTCTTGTTTGACTTCCCTGCAAGCAGGCAATCCCTGCATTGACTCTACTGAGATTAAGGCAATCAGAAAAGAGCTCCTTAACTATCTTTCCCTTCCACCAAAATTGTCTCTGCATTATCACCCATGCGTTTCTAGAGTTCCTCTTGCCTAAGGAGAAGTGTCCTTTTTGCACTAGGCTTTCTCTGTTTCCAGCAGTCCTGTGTGATTATTCTGCATTTGCTCCTCCCAACCCGACGTGATTGCTCTGCCTTTCTCTGCCCTGTTCAGAGTCGTAGAAGACTAGCCTCTTCAGACTACACCCTCAACCACTCACACCTTCTGATCTTCAGTCGGGTTTGGACATGGCAAGCAGTGGAAGGAAATTAGATGCTGCGGCAGGAGGAAAAAGATATCAGGTGATTTGTTTCCCCACCCCTGTCTTTTGCACTGTGCCCCTTTCCTGCTTCGTTGCAATTTTAGCAGGGTCTGCTTATGGGTTCTGGCTCCTATGGGCAACAGTTCCTTCTCAGCCTCAGCTCTCACTTGGACTTGGCTAAACCGTTCATTCCCCTCCTTGGCTCCTTAGGCCAAGGAGTCTTAAGGACTTCCCACTGTTACAAGTCCCTGGGTGCCTCACCAATCCTTCTAGTTCCCTTAATCCTGTTCACACCTCTGTGGGTACTCCATCCCTTTCAAGTAAAGCCTTTTGAACGTGCCGTCTGTATCCAGGTGGCACCCTGATTGATCCAAGCTCCTTTCATCTTCTAGGTCCAAGCTGCAACTCGCATTCTCTTTTTACCTTGCTTACCATTTTACATTTTTTGCTTTCATTGATTTGTAAATATTTCAAATCTTATCAGTATCGGGACACACTCTCTCTCATTCTTCTTACTCTTTCAAGATGTTGCTCTATGGTAATCTTTCAACCTTTTCTTCAAAGAATTGTCTACAAACATTAAAATGCGATATCTGCTTCTACAGCTGTTTTAATATAATTACATCTTATTTTTTACTAATATGTAACAAAGATAAGAAAACATAAGCTTAACAAATTGATGGAGGACAAGCACTCTGTGACCCCTAGTCAGATCAAGACACGGAACACAGCAGGTCCCCGGAAGCTTCCCCATCATAAACCTCTCTCTCTCTCCTGCTTTAATAACTTTCCTGAATTTTACAGTATTTATTTCCCTTCTTTACTTTAGAGCTACTAGCTAAAAATACATCAGTAAAAAAAAGGTTATTGTTGTTGTTTTTGAATTTTATATAAATGAAATCATACAGTACTTTTCTTACTGTATTGGTTTCTTTCCCTTAACATTATGTTTTTAAGATTCATAGATGTTTTTGTGTGCATCCGTAGTTTATTTTCATTTCTGTTTAGTATTCCATCATATGAATATACTATAATTTGTTTATCTATTTTTACGGTTGGCATTTCGGTTATTTGTAGTTTTGAACTATGCACTATGAACCTTCAAGTCCATGTATCCTAGTGAGCACAGGAAGCATTTTTATGGGGCTTATGCCTAGGCATGAAATAGGCTGTGTCATATTATGTCTGCCTTCCAGATCTACGAGATACGGCCAACTGTTTTCGAAAGTGATCTTAACAGTCTACATTCTCACCAGCAAATTGTGAAAATCCCTATTGACCTACATACTTGCCCACACTTGGTGTTATGAGGCTGTTGGATTGTTGCCATTCTATTCATTGGTGATTTGTATCTTATTGTGATTTTAGGTTGCGTTTATTTCCCTGATTATTAGTAAGACTGAGCATTTTTTGAAGTGCTTTTTAAGATTTTTGCCCATTTTTCCATGTTTTGCCTTTTTCTTATTGCATTTTAAGAATTTTTAATATATTCTGAATATGAGATTTTATTGGTTACGTGTGTTGTCAATATATTTTTATTAATTGTAGGTTGCCTTTTTTACTCTTGAAGTGCTATCCTTTGATGAGCATGAGTTCTTAATTGTAATGTAGTCCATTTATGAGTCTTCCTGTTTTTGCGTAATTCTTTTTGTCTTGCTTAATAAACCACTCCCTACCCCCCAACTCCTGAAGATTATATTGAGAGACTACTATATTATATTCTAGAACTTTTATTTGGTGTTTTTCACTTTTAGGTCTATAACTCGTCTGGAATTGATTGTGTGTGTGTGTGTGTGTGTGTCTGTATTAGGTGAGACAGAGTTTCATTTAATTTTCTGTTTGACTTGTGGATAATCAGTTTTTAGAATAGTTGTTGAAAAAACTGTTTCTCTCAATGTTTTACAGAACTATTATTACTAAAAATCAAATGTTCATATTTGTGTGGGTCTGTTTCTGAGCTTAGAACATGTTTCACCATATCTTTATCCACCCTTTCACTAACACTACCTGCTCTTAATTACCCTATCTTTATAATCATTCTCGATATTTGTAGAGCAAGCCCCGTAACCTTGATATTTTTCTTCACACTGTCTTGGACATTTTTAGTCCTTTGCATTTCCACACAAATTTTAGAGTTTGTTTTCAAGTTCTTAAAAAAAAATAAAGTAACTATTTGATATTTTGATTATAATTGCAATAAATCTATATAACAATTTGGAGAAAGTTGATAGAATTCCAGTACTGAATTGTCCAACCTATGAACCTAAAAATATGAAACTGGTGTGCATTTGTGTATTAGCCTTGCCTGGGTACTTGCTAATCTCTGTATTGTTCTAACACAGTCCTGTTGAAATTGGAGAATCAAAATAGGTGGGTTAGAAGCATTAGAGGTGCTAGGTAAAAAGTGGCTTACTTGAATTTGAGCTTTTAAAGGTGATCTGTGATGATAAAATCAGGGGTGTACCCAGAGGAGTGGGTAGCTAAAGGCAGGTGGAAGAAATAATTATTAGAGATGAGAAGTCTGAGCAATTGACAGTGCAGGAGCTGGACTCCAGGTACCACTTTCAAGTTGTGGAATGAGGATAATAGAAATGCCTACTGCTGAGAATCACTGTGAGGTTTAAATGAAATAATCTATATAAAACACTGAAAATAGTGTGTGGTATCTTATAAGTGCTCACTAAATATTCACTGTTTTTTATTTATTTTTTTTTTTGGTGAGGAAGATTAGCCCTGAGCTAACATCCGATGCCAATCCTCCTCTTTTTTGCCAAGGAAGACTGGCCCTGGGCTAACATCCATGCCCATCTTCCTCTACTTTATATGGGACGCCGCCACAGCATGGCTTGACAAGCGATGCAGTTGATGTGCACCTGGGATCTGAACCTGCAAACCCTGGGCTGCCACAGTGGAGCACGTGCACTTAACCACTATGGTACCGGGCCGGCCCTCATATTCACTACTTTTTTAAAAAATTTACTAAATTCCTCCTCTAAAATTGAGGTCGATTTGTTTCTCAGAGAGTTTCTTGAGTTTATGTGTACTGTTCACATTCAGTTTTCTCCTTGGACACTGAGCCGGATAGCTTTTCGAAAGGGCGCAAATGAAAGACATGTATGTGAACTATAAGTTTTTAAATATATGTTTAGGCAATAAACAGGGATAGAACTAGATATAGCTTCTGAAGTTACGTGTGAGACAAGTATACATTCCATGTATGGTCTGCTTCAGGCAACCATAAGTAGCATTAGTTCAAAAAATGTTAAACTAAAATGAAAAACGTACATAGTGAATCCTTTCATTTTCAATGTATTGCACAATGCCTCTTTAGAGGCAGTGTTCTAAGTAAGCATAATCTGTGTAAATAGGGCAGTATTAGTGTTTGCTTTTCAAATGATGTTGTTCTTTCTAAAACATACAAAACAAAAAGCCAAAAATCAAAACTCCCAACCTGTCTGAACACCTCAATAAAAAGACTAACAATAAACAGCAGATGTGAGTTCACATCACAGTGACTCGACTCTGAACATTGTGATCCCAGGTAAGACTAATGTTTATTCATGCAGTGCAGTTCCTAGAATGATGATCTAAGAGACAGACACGCTGGTTAAGTGTGCACCACCATAGCAGCCCACAGCCTTCCTAGAAGCCTCCCATTTATACTGTAAATTTAGTGCACCTTCAGAAAAGCCCCTAAGAATTACATAGAAAGATGGACATTCTAAGTTGTAGCAATGCAAAGAAAAAACGAGAGGAGGTAAGGGCATAAAAATATTTTCCATAATCCACGCAGAAGAAATACAAGTAGGAAGTTGGATGGAGGCCACCAATTTTGAAACCTCTCCACTGTGAAAATAGCAAAATCTTAGAGCCACATGTCTCAAAGTACATAACTTAAGCCTCCCTGGTCATTTCCAAGATCACCAGGGGGAAAAATAACCACTGTGCAAACTGTTAAATCAGGATCGAACATGTGGAAATTAATGCAAATATTTGGGGATTAAATTCTCCAGGAAGATGCAGGCATGACAAATTTGGTGGTAACAATTCATTGGTGTGCATGCTTATTGGCCTGGATTTTCCTTCGTGACTGCATTCAGGAGACTACCTCTGAAGCAAATAATAGCCCTGCCTGTGGTTTATACTAGGACCTTCTCCTTGAACTGGAAGGAAGGAACTATAAATGTCATTCTCACCCACAAGTATATTAACATCAGACTGCCTGCTACCTTGCCCTCAATTCACCACAAGGGCATGTCTGAGCCCTATTTAAATATGTAATGGCTTTCTTTGTTACTTATTTTGCAGAGCTTTCAGATTGGTGATTAACATGTGACTGAATGCTTGACCCTTGTCTGAGTTAGCCAGACTTTCTCAGTCCCTTCTGACATTGTTCTTATTCATTCATTCACTCATCAAATCCTTATCAGGCACCACCGATGTGCTAGGCACTATGTTGGGTGTTAGGTGTGCTGGTGAATGAAATAGACATTCTCTATGATTTTATAGAATTAATAGTTCGGGGATAATTATTCAGGATCATGCACTTATCACTATTGTGCAAACAATAAATTTTTCAGGAAATGTGTGTTCAATTAAGGAAATCAAAATGAGAGGTTGAAAGGGCATTTGCAGCTCAGAAACTAAAGCCTCTAGAAGAAAGTTTAAATTACTTTTCTGGAACCAGTGTTTACCTTTTTTTTTTTTATCATTCTCTCAGCTTGGAAACTGCTGTGGCCACAAGAAAACTCCCCAGGGGGTGGTCATTTGTTCCGTGTCAGGGATGTTAATGCTGCTCTCCATTCTGGCAGAGAACTGTGTGCTGACTCTGTACTTGGAGAGGGAAAATCAAACAGAAATAAGCATGATTAGAAGTTATTAATTTATTATTAGAGCAAAATAGTCTCATTACTTTTGCTGCTTGTCTCGTGCTCCTGATAGCAAGAGTCCAAGTATCTACCATTTATTCTTCCAATGCCTCAAATCTGACTTTGAGTTTGTTAGCTTTTAACATTTATTGATTGCATTTTAAAACAAATTAATTTTGGTTAAGCGAGAAACTTTCAGGAAGAGAAAAAACTTGCAAGATAATCATTTTATCTATGGGGGATGTGAACTGCTTCATCTTTAGAATGAGTTTATTGTATGGTCTTCTGACTATACTACTATATATTCTATGAAAATTTTAAAAGTGAAAAATAATTTAAATGGCTGTCTTTGTAATTTTCTGTCTGAATATACATAAATTTAAAATGAGCTGATATCAATTTATATCTATTAAGTTATTGGCTTTTGTGAAAAAAAAAAAAACCCAGTTTATGTTGAACTGAGCCAGATGACACAATTTCCAAAAGAAGATGATTTCTCTTTGCAAACAAAGACGTAGGATGGTGATTGGATGCTAAGAAAAATGGCGATCCCACACCCACGGACCTGTGCCTGTGGTTCGTGGCCTATCCCTGCAGGAGCATCCTACGCCCTGGGTGGTTGCAGAGCAAGACGAGCCGTGAAGTTGAGTCAAGTTCAGTTAAGCTTGGAAAGAAGGGAGCATTCTCTGGAGAGTTTGAGAGTGTAAGGTAGTTTATTTCCTATGTCAAACAAGTTCCAGACTTTCAGGGGAAAGAGTAGGAATGAAGGGAAGCAGAGAAATAGAACAAAATAATTTGTATATGAGAATTTGTGAAAGATTGAGGAATAAAGCAGCTTACATTTTCACAGAACCAAAAATGACTGGGATCCGAGGCACAGTGGGAATATCTAGCTTCAACTTTCCAAATAGAAATCTAGCACATATTAGGCCCTCTATAAGTATTCATTTCATGAATGAGTAATGTCAATTCAGTTGTAATGTCAACCTAGACAGTGGCAGACCACAACTTTTGATTGGTGGCCCAAATACAGTGTAAGTAAGATGATGTAAAATGCTGAGTATAGTGCCTGACACAGAAAGTTCTATATAAGTGTTAGCTATTAGTATTATAGCTATTTGTTATTATCATTATTAGTATTACCAGCGTTCTTCCCTTGGTTTGGAAAAAAGTAACATTCTCCAGTGGAAAATACTGTCTCTCTGAAAGGAGTTAGGCTTGATAAACTTGACTACTTTGGCAGTATTGTCTAATTCTCAGGACCCTTACCTACACAGTAAACGCACAGGAAATTTCAACACTTAGAAAAACGGAACTTGATTTTTCCACCTATGCCATCACCCTATACGATATCAGAAGGAGCTATTTTCTACAGTGTGTTTTCTCTTTCAGATGCCACTTTGAGGGCATTTTGAGAAAAATAGTATATTATTAATCCAGGTAATACAATACCATCTTACATGTATATATTCAAGTTAACAGTTCATGGCAAGATCTCAAATATCTACACATAACTAAGGTTTTAATTGTCCCTATTATACAGATGTGCAAACAGAGTCTCAGAGAGGTTACCTGATTTGATTGACAAGAATAATAGTTCTGGGGGAGCTGAGACTAAAACCAAGATCCTTTGCCACCTAGACTTTTATTCTTAATGAGCAACAGGTATTTAAGAAATCTTCTCTGGGGAATTTAATCTCATGTGAGAAATAGTTTTTTCATTTTCTTCACTTACTCAGTAAGATGAACAGGAAAGGCACAAAAGAGGACAAAACATTTGATATAAGTTAATTCTTTGCAAAATGACCGTCATAGTCATTCAGGTGCTATAACGAAGATACCACCGACTGAGTGGCTTATGAACAACAGAAATTTATTTCTCACAGTTCTTGAGACTAGGAAGTCCAAGATCAAGATGGCAGATTTGGTATCTGGTGACAAGGCTTCCCGGTTCGTACACAGTCGTCTTCTCACTGTGTTCTCATATGGTAGAAGGGGTGAGAGGGCTCCCTGGTGTCTCTTTCATAAGAGCACTCATCCCATTCATGAGAGCTCTGTCCTTATGACCTAATCACTTCCCAAAAGTCCCACCTCCAAATACCATCACATTGGGGTTTGGGTTTCAACATATGAATTTTAAAAGGACATAAACATTCAGTCTAAGCAATGACAAAGTTTCATCTTGTATTAATGAATACTAATATTGATAAAAGCAACAGTTACATAGATGGCACTTGCCGTGTGGGACGCACCTTTCGAAGCACCTTACATATACGTATGTTTAATCTTCATAAGAAACTTTAACAAAAGAGCTAGTATTATCTCAACTTTACACATGAGGAAACGGAGGCACAGAGAGGCTAACTCACGTTTCCACTTTCACACGGAAAATGGCAGAGCCAGTTTTCTAACCCAACCTCATCAACTCCAGACTCCATGCTCCCAGCCAAGAATACAAAACACCAATTCCTCAGACCTGGACTCTCATATAGCATAGTCAGGAGCTGATCCTAGGTTCCAGAACTCTATTTTACTTATAGGAAGCCAAATTTTGTCTTTTGATAATTTCATTTTAATTATTTTGTTTCCTTTTAATGTAATCGAGTATTGCATTTACACTGTCCTAATTTGGCTACAACCTTAGATTTTACATATATGTCAAGAAATTATTTCAAAACATAATGGTTTTTAGAAAACAAAATTAATGTTGAGAAAAGAGATTTTTATTAAATGGTCTTCAAATATAGGTATCTATGGATTGAATAATAAACTACAAACTTTATCATGTGGGAGTCCACACTGTTTTGTAGTATAAAGATCAGACCCTTCTCAAAAACATTGAAAGGCCACTCGTATGTAGCTAAACACTCAGGTCTCTGATTTACACTTTAAATAACTTAAAATCTTTTACAAATACAAATTGAGGGTCCACACTTTTACTTCAGAGATACGAGAAGCTGCAGTTTGAATAAATTCCTTATTCAACTGTTTTTAACCTATTATACACCAATCGTATGGTGCAACCTAATGAAATCATGTGTGCTAAAATGGAGGCTCCTGGTGGACAGGTGTTTTGTTGTTGTTTTTGCTTTGTTTTTTATTACATACCCACCAACACTTAAAATGGTGCTTTGACACGGTAAATAATAAATATTTCCTTAATTTGTGGGATAAATGTAAATGGTGAGTAGGGAGAGAAAATGCAAATCAAGGTTAATTAACAAACTTAATTAGCAATGAAAACAATGGCTTAGATTTTTTAAAAGACTTTTTTTAGAGCAGCTTTAGATTTACAATAAAATTAAGAGGAAGGTAGATTTCCCATATATTCCTTGTCCCAACGTATGCATAGCCTACCCCATTATCAATGTCACTCACCAGAATGGTACATTTTTCACCAAGGATGAACCTACATTGACACATCATAATCACACAAAGTCCATAGTTTACCTTAGGGTTCATTTTTGGTGTTGTATGTTCTATGGGTTTAGACAAATGTATGGTAACATATATCCTTCATAATAATATCATACAGAGTATTTTCACTGCCCTAATTCTTCTATGTTCCACCTATTTCTCTCTCCCTCCCTCCAACTCTTGGCAAACATTGATCTTTTTATTGTCTCCATAATTTTGCCATTTCCAGAATGTCCTATAGTTGGTATCATACAGTATGTAGCCTTCTGAAATTGGCTTCTTTCACTTAGTAATGTGTATTTAAGTTTCCTCTATGTCTTTTCATAGCTTGGTAGATAATTTCTTTTTAGTGCTGAATTTACCACCGTTTATTTATCCATTCATCTGCTGAAGGACATTTTGATTGCTACTAAGTTTTGACAATTATGAGTAAAGTTACTATAGACATTCATGTACAGGTTTTTATGTGGACATAAATTTTCAACTCCTTTGGGTAAACACAATGGAGTACAATTGCTGGATCATATGGTAAGAGTATGTTTGGTTTTGTAAGAAAGCACTGAACTGTCTTCCAAAATGACTGTACCATTTTTCATTACCACCAGCAATGAATGAGAGTTCCTGTTGCTCCACACCCTCATCAGCGTTTGATGTTGTCAGTGTTCCTGATTTTGGCCATTCCAATAGGTGTGTAGTGTTATCTCATTGTCGTTTTGATTTGCATTTCCCTGATGACTTATGATGTGGAGCGTATTTTCATATGCTTATTTTTGATCTGTATATCTTCTTTGTCAAGCTGTCTGTTAAGATCTTTGTCCCACTTTTTAATCAGGTTGTTTGTTTTCTTATTGTTGAGTTTTAAGAACTCTTTGTATAATTTGGATTATACAGATAAACAGTCTTTATAAGATGTATCTTTTGCAAATATTTTCTCCCAGTCTGTGTCTTGTCTTCTAATTCTTTTGCTATTGTCTTTTACAGAGCAAAATTTTTTCATTTTAATGATGTCCAACTTATAAATTATTTTTTTCTGAATTGTGTCTTTGGTGTTGTATCTAAAAAGATATCACCATATCCGAGGTCATCTAGATTTTCTCCTATGTTATCTTCTAGGAGGTTTATAATTTTGTGTTTTACATTTAGGTCTATAATCCATTTTGAGTTAAATTTTGTGAAGAGTATAATGTCTGTGTCTAAAGTCATTTTGTGCAGGTGGATGTCCAGTTTTTTCAGCACCATTTGTTGAAGAGACAGTCTTTGCTCCATTGTACAGCCTTTGCCCCTTTGTCAAAGATCAGTTGATTATATTTATGGCTGTCTATTTCTGGAAACTCTATTTTGTTCCATTGATCTTTTGCCTGTTCTTTTGCCAATATCACACCATCTTGATTACTGTAGCTTTATAGTAGGTCTTGAATTCAGGTAGCATTAGTCCTTCAACTTTGTTCTAAAATTGTATTAGGTATTCTATGTCTTTTACCTCCCCATATAAACTTTAGAATTAGTTTGTTAATGTCCATAAAATAATTTTCTGGGTTTTTAATGGGATTGCATTGAATCTATAGATTAAGTTGGGAAGAAATGACATCCTGACAATATTGAGTCTTCTTATCTGTGAACATGGAGTATCTCTCCATTTATTTAGTTTTTCTTTGATTTAGTTAATCAGAGTTTTGTAGTTTTCCTTATATAGATCTTGTATATATTTTGTTAGATTTATACCAAAGTATTTCATTTTTGGGGTGCTACTGTAAATAGTATTGTGTTGTTTTGTTTCAAATTCCACTTGTTTATTGTTGATATATAGGAAAGCAACTGACTTTTGTATATTACCCTTGTATCCTGCAACCTTGCTATAATCCCTTATTTGTTCCAGGAGTTTGGGTGTCAATTTTTTGAATGTTCTACATAGACAATCATTTTATCTGTGAACAAAACCAATTTTAGGTCTTCCTTCCCAATCTGTATGCCTTTACTTCGTTTTCTTGCCTTATTGCACGAGCAAGGACTTCCAGTACAATCTTGAAAAGAATTGGTGAGAGGGGACATCCTTGTCTTCTATCTGATCTTAGTGAGAATGCTTCAAGTTTCTCACCATTAAGTATAATGTTAGCTGTGGGCTTTTGTAGACAATCTTTATCAAGTTGAGAAAGTTCCCCTCTATTGGCTTAGATTTTTTTTTGAGTACTTCCTATGTACTAGTCACTGAGTTCAGCACTTTATATATATTGTTTCATTTCAGCCCTATGAATTTAGTAATATTTTCTACCTTTTACAGTTGCTTAGAGATATTGAACCTCTTTCCAAAAGTAAAATATCTAGTAAATTGAGCTAATAATCTGTCAAAAAATACCTTCTCCATATCACAGCAGTCACTGTGTCTGCTCTTACTTATTGTTCTTTATTTTCTGAATCCTTCTTTTCTGTAGAATAATAAAAAAAATATGAAGCCAGGAACTTATCTATTTTGTTCACTATTTTATCCAAAATAGTGTTTGGCCCATAAGTAGTTGCTGAATGAATAAGTGAATTAGCAAATTGCATCTGAGTTCAGGTCTATTTGATTCCAGTGCCTAAGCTGTTATTTTTTGTATGCTATCTGTGAAACAGAACCATGAAAAAGTCTCACTGAATATGCTCAGTCTGTGGACCAAAGGTGTCCTTCCTTAGGTTCCTATGGCTAAAGATAATGGGGGAAGGTGGATGGATCTCTATTGTGGAATGACAATCCTGGGTTTGACAATATAGAATTACATCTAACTATTTGTATCATTGATTACACCAGACTGCAAGAATGGAAACACAGAAGGGAAACCTGAAATTTAAAAAAAAAAAAAAAAATCTTTTTATATATTTACAAACTAGCTTAATTTAAACCAAACAAAGAGACTTTTGCTATTACTCTAAACTTGTTGGCTGCTGTATATCATTGATACTCTTGAGATCTTCCTATTATCTCAAAATTGTGAGTTATATGAAGTTAAAATTAGCAAAGGGATTTGGGTCTCTGTATTTCCTAACTGCATGTCTTTTAACCTGAATAATTTGCATGTACACACTCAGGGTTTTGATTCTGTAATTTTCACGCCAGTTACAAAACAGTCAGGTTACGACATTAAGTTAATAAACAGAGACCGCAGTCATGTTACAACAACAGGTCCTTGGTGGCATTCCAAAGAAATCAAAGGCAAGGGTAATAATGTTTTGTTAGATTCAAACTGTGTGGCTGTGTACAGTGAGTTTGTTCTACAGTCCTTGTGTAAGGTCAGCCCAGGTATCCCCCATTCATGTGTTCCGGGATGGTACCTCACAGTCCTAATGAGCTATGTTCTACTCCATGAAATTGCCGTTATACAGCTTCTCTTCAGCTGATACTGTGCAGATAAATTTGTTTAGAGCTGATTCCATAGCAAAACGATTCAAGAAATCATCTATATTAGCTTTGCAATGTAATACAGTCCCTGAAAGACAAACGTGGGAGAAAAACAGGCATCAATAAAACTGGAAAATATAACTCATATTAGTTATGTGCTTCCCCAGACAGTTATCCATAGAAACATCTTGACACACTTAAAGTCTGATAAAATAATACAAATTTATCCTATTTTAAAAAACTCACTTTCTTCACATAGCAAGCCAAAGAGGACATCTCCTTTGTTTCTCACCATAGTAAATACCAATCATTGAGGGCTTATTTGCCAATAATTTAGTAATATTTCTTCTAATTCTCATTACCACCATAGAAGTACAATAATTTTGCCCATTCTCAAGAGGAAGCTAAGGGATTTGCCTAGAGCCACATTGCTAGGTTTGGAAGCCTGGTTTGTCTGACTCCAAGGCATATACTCTATTTAACATTCACTTAAAACACAGAGTGAATAGCTCATGATTAGTAAAGTGTATGAGTTTTTTTTAATAAAGTCTGCTTCTAGGTCACCTGAAAGATCTGCTAATGAACGTCTTTTGATGATGGTGAGCTTCATGTCTATCATTTGGGATTCTTTTCTGAAAACGAACATGTAATCACTGTTTTTTTTTGGTTGTTAGGCTATATTTTAGTACATGTCTTTCTTTTAATAGTCACTTTAGGAAAGAATGAAGAAATCAGGGATCATCTTTCATGAAGAAGTAAAATACAACTACGTCCAATAGATTGGGGAAGGGAGTGTGGATGATTCTGTGGCCAGCACAGTCAGTTCTTCCATTCATTTGGGATGCTCAGTGCCTACCGTGACCCAGACACCATGCCAGGAAAGAACGTTGATAACGTAATACAAGCTGTCTCGTGAAGAGACCCCCATATCCTTATGAAAGTTGAATTTCTTGCTTTCAGTTAAAATTGAAGAAATATCATTCATTCCAACATTTAAATAAATATCTATTATTTTGCAAAGTACTATGGATTGGTGTAGTAAAATTTTCATAGTCTTTGGAGCCAAACAGACCTAAGATCCAATCACCTTGTCTGTTCCTCTTTCTTTTATAAGATTAACTGAGATAAACTGTTTAACTGCCCTAGGCCTTCATAATCTCATCTATAAAATGGAGGTTATAGAAGTTAACTGTTGTGATCCTTAAATGAGATTGTGTGTGTAAAAAACCTGGCACATAATTGATGCTATCATTATTGTAATTGAGACAGAACTTTATACACATTCTAGTTAAACATTCCAATTTTTTGACAAAGAATAGTGAAAACCAAAGAGTTTTTTTGGTAGCATCTCTAAGTTACAAAGCAAGGCGTAGATAGGATGGCCTAGTGCCCATGACTCCTAATTTCTATTAGTTCAATGCTGAGTATGTTGTATTTAAAAAAAAAACATCTGATAGAGATAAGATGCCTTTAACTAGGGCCGGGTTCTAGTTTTTCTCCCCCTCCCTCCCTCCCTCTTTTCCTCCTCCCTGCCCCGACCCCCCCATCCCCCGCCATAGCATTATTCCACAAATCAAAAGTTGTGGCAGAAAATATCATGGGAATGTGAGTGCTAGAGTGATTTTTTAATTGGCAAACTAATGAATGACTTACAGAGACTTAGCTGGAATTAGCTTGCCTCTAAAGTTGGTATCTCCTACCTTTTTATCTGCCTTCTCAATCTCATATTAACGAGAACAGGCTGGATCAGAACACCATTAACCTCATGTAATTCACAGCCACACATTATCACTTAGATCTTTCTTCTGCTTCACAACCCAGGAATGGCAGTCAGCTGATGTTAAAGGACTCTGGATCATTTGGAAATATCTATATAACCTTGATCTCTCCCATCTCAGGGAGATACTATCACTCTATTGTCCCTGAATGCCACTCAATTTCTGAGACAGTTTGACTCTTGGGGATCTGGAGAGGTCATGGCATTGGGAAAGCCATTCTTTCACAACTAAAGCTTCTTATCCTCAGACCTATGGCTTCCATCATTAGGAAGCAGAAACCCCGACACTTCAACAGTGGGGTCTATTAGGTGTTGTCTTTTCTGTAGTTGTCATTATATACATTCTTTCCTTTTTGGTTTTACTTTTGATAATCCTGATCCACATTTTTTTTTCTTGTAATTATACATATCAAAGATTGAAGCCAGGCTCATCATGCCATGATACATTTTGTTGCAACATGATATGATGAGAAGTGATGTTCCAAAATTCTGAATCAATATACTATTTCCAGACTTGATTGTTAAAGTTGAATTGGATACCAAGGCTAATTTTTCATCTAAAATGCTAGTATAAATGGGAGCTCCAATGAATAATAATGTTGCCAAATCAGAAAATCAATGTTGCCAAATCAGAAAATCATTTCTGGCTATAATATTTTTTTTTGGTATTTATTTATTTATTTATTATGGACAAATTTCAAGATATAACTAAGACCCATATTTCAGACATGCCCTAATCCTTTAATAATATTCATTTTTAAAAAGAATATGATAAGGAGACATTAACATAGGCTACTTTATAATGTTTATGGTTATTGGGGGTGATGAAGTTAATTTTTTATTACACTTAGACATTTTGGAAAAATACATTGCAACATTTAAAAGAAAAAATTAAAGAGAAGGAAATAGTTTCAAGAAGCTTACACTATATTTAGATGATGGCACACCATGCTTACAAAGCAAAGAGAATTCACTTTCACATCTATCCTAATATTCATGTATCAAGTGATGTGGCACTCCACACAAAAATTGCAGGCCGCTCACCTGCAAAATACACTTCTCCATTATATCTGGAAGCTCTGTCTCATTATATGATACAGAACTATAGAACTATTTATTATGGAAACTCTTCAGTCTGAGTTCCATATCACACATAGTATGTAAAAAAGTCACAAGACAGTAATCACATTGTGTTAAGTCAAAAGAAAAAAAAAGTTTTATCTATTGATATAATAGAATGCTATATAATGAAAGTAGCATAGTGAATGGAAAAGAGATTAGGTTTTTGTGTTGTTGTTATTGATGTCTTAATAGTTTATAACATAGAGAAATTTTGGTTGTACATTTTTGTTTGACAATCACCATATACATGTCTCCCTTCCTATTCGGGGTCTTTTGTGGCCCCATATGAATTTTAGTATTCTTTTTTCTATTTCTGTGAAGAATGTTACTGGGATTGTGATGGGATTTCATTGAATCTGTAGATTGCTTTAGGAAATATAGATGTTTTAACTATGTTTATTCTTCCCATCCTTGTGCATGGGATATCTTTGCATTTCTTTATGTCATCATCGATTTCTTTCAATGATGTCTTGTAGTTTTCATTGCATAGGTCTTTCACTTCCTTGGTAAGATTTATTCCTAGATATTTTATTCTTTTTGATGGAATTGTAAATGGCATTATCTTTCTGAGCTCTCTTTCTGTTAGTTTGTTATTAGCATACAGAAATGCAACTGATTTTTGTAGGTTGATTTTGTACCCTGCAACTTTGCTGTAGTTGTTGATTATTTCTAACAGTTTTCCAATGGTTTCTTTAGGGTTTTCTATATATAAAATCATGCCGTCTGCAAATAGTGAGAGTTTCACTTCTTCGTTGCCTATTTGGATCCCCTTTATTCCTTTTTCTTGCCTAATTGCTCTGGCCAAAACCTCCAGTACTATGTTGAATAAGAGTGGTGAGAGTGGGCAGACTTGTCTCATTCCTATTCTCAGAGAAATGGCTTTCAGACTTTCCCTGTTGAGTATGATGTTGGCTGTGGGTTTGTCATAAATAGCCTTTATTATGTTGAGGTACTTTCCTTCTATACCCATTTTGTTGAGAGTTTTTATCATAAATGGATGTTGGATCTTGTCAAATGCCTTCTCTGCATCTATTGAGATGACCGTGTGGTTTTTATTCTTCATTTTGTTGATGTGGTGTATCATGTTGATTGATTTGCAGATGTTGAACCATCCCTGCGTCCCTGGTATAAATCCCACTGTATCATGGTGTATGATCTTTTTAATGTATTGTTGTATTCAGTTTGCCAATATTTTGTTGAGGATTTTTGCATCTATGTTCATCAGTGATATTGGCCTCTAATTTTCCTTTTTTATATTGTCTTTGTCTGACTTTGCTATCAGGGTGATGTTGGCCTCATAGAATGAGTTAGGAAATGTTCCATCTTCCTCTAATTTTTGGAATAGTTTGAGAAGGATGGGTATTAAATCTTCTTTGAATGTTTGGTAAAATTCACTCGAGAAGCCATCTGGTCCTGGACTTTTATTTTTGGGGAGATTTTTGATTACTATTTCATTCTCTTTGCTTGTGAATCATCTATTCAGATTCTCTATTTCTTCTTGGTTCAGTTTTGGGAAGTTGTATGAGTCTAAGAATTTATCCATTTCTTCTAGATTGTCCAATTTATTGGCATATAGTTTCTTGTAGTATTCTCTTATAATCCTTTGTATTTCTATGGTATCCATTGTAATTTCTCCTCTTTAATTTCTAATTTTATTTATTTGAGCCTTTTCTCTTTTTTTCTTAGTAAGTCTGGCTAAGGGTTTGTCAATTTTGTTTATCTTCTCAAAAAACCAATTCTTTGTTTCATTAATCCTTTCTACTGTATTTTTGGTCTCCATTTCATTTATTTCTGCTCTAATTTTTATTATTTCTCTCCTTCGGCTGACTTATGTCTTTGTTCTTTTTCTAGTTCTGTTAGGTGTAATTTAAGGTTTCTTCTTTGGGCTTTTTCTTGTTTGTTAAGGTGGGCATGTATTGCTATGAATTTTCCTCTCAGGACCGCTTTTGCCACATCTCATATGAGTTGGTATGGCATATTTTCATCTTCATTTGTTTCCAGATTTTTTTTATTTCTCCTTTAATTTCATCAGTGATCCATTGGTCGTTTAGTAGCATGTTGTTTAACCTCCACATCTTTGTCACTTTCCCAGCTTTTTTCTTGTAGTTGATTTCCAGTTTCATAGCATTATGGTCTGAAAAGATGCTTGTTACGATTTCTATCTTCTTAAATTTATTGAGGCTTGCCTTGTTTCCCAACATATGGTCTATCATTGAGAATGTTCCATGCATGCTTGAGAAGAATGTGTAGTCAGCTGTTTTTGGATGGAGTGCTCTGTATATGTCTACTAGGTCCATCTTGTCCAGTTTTTCATTTAAGTCCACTGTTTCTTTATTGACTTTTTGTCTGGATGATCTATCCATTGATGTAAATGGGGTATTAAGATCTCCTGCTATTATTGTGTTGTTGTTAATGTCTCCCTTTAGGTTTTTTTAATAGTTACTTCATGTACTTTGGTGTTCCTATGATGGGTGCATATATACTTATAATTGATATGTCTTCTTGGTGGAGTGTCCCTTTTATCATTATATATTGTCCCTCTTTGTCTCTCTTAACCTGTTTTATCTTGAGGTCTACTTTGTCTGCTATGAGTATGGCAATGCCTGCTTTCTTTTGTTTGCCATTAGGTTAGAGTATTATCTTCCTTCCTTTCACTCTGAGCCTGTGCTTATCTTAAGAGCTGAGATGTGTTTCCTGGAGGCAGCATATTGTTGGCTCTTGCTTTTTAATCCATCCTGCCACTCTGTGTCTTTTGATTGGAGAGGTCAATCCATTTACATTTAGTGTAATTATTGATATATGAGGGCTTAATTTTGCTGTTTTATCACTTATTTTCCAGTTCTTTTGCATTTCCTTCATTTCTTGTCCCATGTGTTTTGGACTGCCAATTCAGTTTGGTTGTTCTGTCTTATGACTCTTTTAGTTTTCTCTTTATTTATCATACGTGATTTTGTTCTGATTATTTGTTGAGTGGTTACCTTGATGTTTGTATAAAAAATCTTGTGTATGAGATAGTCCATTATCTGATGGCCTTTTATTTCCTCATACTAAGTCATTTGATCTCTTTCCTCTTCCCCTTCTAAGTTATTCCTGTCACAACTTATTCTATCTTGTGTTGTGGGTGTGTGTTTAAAGTGAAGAGGTTATATTTATTTTTGGTGAATCCCTTCCTTTGATCTTTGATTTTGGTATTTAAGTTGTTGTTAACATATTCTGGCAAAGATTTACTATTTTTCTGATTTTTTCTACCTATTTATCTCCTTGCTCCATGATTTGTATTTCCTTTCTCTTCTTTTTTTATTTTTCTGATTTTTTCTACCTATTTATCTCCTTGCTCCAAGATTTGTATTCCCTTTCTCTTCTTTTTTTCAGGCCCGAGGGCCTTCTTGAGCATTTCTTGTAGTGGGGGTCTCATGGCCATGACCTCTCTTAGCTTTTGTTTATCTGGAAAAGTTATTATTTCTCCATCATATTTGAAGGATATTTTCACTGGATAGAGTATTCTTGGCTGAAAGTTTTTGTCTTTCAGTGTTTTGAATATATCATTCCAGTCTCCCCAACCTGTAAACTTTCTATTGAGAAATCCACTGAAAGCCTGATGGGAGTTTCTTTGTACGTTATTTTTGTTTTTGTCTAGCTGCCCTTAATATTGTTTCTTTGTCACTGACTTTTGCCAGCTTTACTACTATCCGCCTTGGAGTGGGCCTTTGCCTGTTGACATATTTAGGTGACATATTGGCTTCACTTACTGGTATTTCTTGCTCCTTCCCCAGATTTGGGAAGTTCTCAGCTGTTATTTCCTTGAATAGGCTCTCTGTTCCTCTTTCCCTCTCTTCTCCCTCGGGAATACCTATAATTCTTATGTTACATTTCCTAATTGAGTCAGATATTTCTCAGAGACTTTCTTCATTTCTTTTTAGTCTTAGTTCTCTCTCCTCCTCCATCTGGAGCATATCTGTATTCCTATCCTCAATAATGCTAATTCTTTCCTCCATAATGCTAATTCTTTCCTCCATATTGTCAGCTATGTTCTTTAAAGATTCCAGATTCTCCTTTATCTCCTCCATTGTATTCTTCATCTCCATCAATACTGATTGGATTTTCTCTATGATTTCAATCTCTTTTGTGAAGAAACTCCTTATCTCGTTGAATTGTTTATCTGTGTTTTCTTGTATTTCGTTGAGCTTTTTTATGATAGCTATTTTGAATTCTCTGTTGTTTAGGTTATGGAGTCATGTGCCTTCAGGGTTAATTTCTGGGTGCTTGTCATTGTCCTTCTGGTCTGACAATTCAATGTACTTTTGCATTGTGGTTGCTGTATTCGCTTTGTTTTTCCTCATCCTGGAAATATCTGAATGCAGTTTCCACTTGCCGCCACTATGTGGGGGTTGAGGGCTGTGTAATCTGAGCCCCCTGCACTCCGCCGCTGCCGCCTGCACTCCACTGCCACTGCCCACGCTCCGCCAGGACTGCTCTGACTGGTCAGCTGAGCTGCAGTGTCAGGCATATGGCAGGGGACTGGCTCCCTCTTTTGCCCACTGGGTCCCTGGGGGGGGGGGCTTCTCACTCACCCCTTGTTATCGGCTCTCCTGGGGTGCTCAAATATTGATGACACCTCTGTAGCAGTTCTGCGTCCTCTGAGTGGGAGTTTCCCACTGGCTGAGAGAGCCCGAAGAGCTACAGTTTCCCTGCAGAGGGCCTCCCCTCCCCCTCTCTGGGTGCCTCGTGGACATGAATCGCTGATCTGATGGGGAGGGAGAGGATTTCTCCTTACCTCTCCCCACTTCCTCCAGGGGCCCCAGCACGTCCACTCCCAGATGTGCAGCAGTGTGGGTCTTTCCAATGTCCCTTTGTGCAGCGTAAGTGTCTCTTGTTGGTCTGTGAATGTCCCTTTTGTTGTATCTTGTTGGGGGAAGAGTTGATGGGAAAGCTCACTCTGCCGTGATGCTGATATCACTCTCGAGATTGGGTTTTAAAACTCAACTCTGCTGCTAAGAATTTGGTGACTTGGGAAAAATCACCTAACTCCTCTCAATATCATTTTCCTTATCTTTAAAAATGAGGATAAGCAACAATCACATTTTATCTCTAACTATATTATACTATATGCTTTTAGATTGTAGCATTAAGGAAAAAAAATCAAGTATATTTTTCAGGACTTGGAGCGGGTAAACTGAGGAATTCAGCAGCCATCCTTTGACTCTGGCATGCAGGAGTCCCACATTCTTCTCTAAATTCAGCCCAATGTATAAGTAGTGACTGTAGGGATCTGGGCAATGTGGCACACATCCATGTCCTTACCATGTCACCTGGTTTCATTAACGTCTTTTTTTTTTCATTTTTCTCTCTCTTATTAGTACCCTCTCCATTCAAAGATTTATTTTATAGAAGGGAGAAATATAAAGGTAGTTTTTCTCACTAAGCAGAAACTTCAGTGGCTACACATGACAAAGAATACAAACTTTATAGAATTAGTCCAGGAAAGTCACTAAACAAATAAACAACAGCAACAAAATGCATAGAAAATCCTGAAGTGATATCTGATTACTAGAGTTGTCACATTATTTTATTTAAAATGTCCAATTTTCAACAAAAAAAATATAAGGCACACAAAGTATGGCCCATACATAAGATAAAAAACAGTCAAAGAAACTGTCTGTAAAGAAACCCAGACATTGACCTTACTAGACAAATACTTCAAATGAGCCATTTTAAGTATGTTCAAAGAACTAAAGGACAACATGTCTAAAGAATTAAAAGAAAGTATGAGAATGATGTCCCACCAAATGAAGAATATCAATAAAGATATAAAGATCATTTTTTAAAAAAAAAACTAACCAAATAGAAATTCTGAATAGCTGAAATGCAACATTCACTAGAGGCATTCAAAATCAGCTTTGAACTGGAAAAGAAAGGATCAGTGAATTTGAAGATAAGTCAATTGCAGTTGTCCAATCTGAGGAACCAAAAGATAGAAGAATAAAGAAAATTAACAGGTTCTCAGAGACCTATGAGACAACATCAGTTGTACCAACATATGCATAATGGAAATCTTAGAAGAAGAGGAGAGGGAGGGCAAAAAATAATATTTGAAGAAGTAATGGCCAAAAACTTTCCAAATTTGATAAAAAGTATTAATTTGCACATTCAAGAAGTTCAGCAAACTCCAGTAGCATAAGTAGAAACATCATAGTCAAATAGTTTGTATTTGAGAGCCAAATCCAAAGAGAATTTTGAAAGCAATGAGTAAAGCTAATCATCATGTACAAAGGAACCTCAAGAAGAATAACCACTGACTTCTCAACAGACACCATGGAGAATAGACGACAGCAGGACGACATATTCTAAGTACTAAAAGAAAAAGACTGTAAACAAAGAATTCTATATTCAGCAAAACTACCCTTCAAAAATGAAGGAGATATTAAGACATTCCCAGATGGACAAATACTGAGAGCATTCATTGCTAGCAGACCTGCCCTAGAAGAAATATCAAAGGTAGTCCTTCAGATTAAAAAGAAAGGACAGTAGGCAGTACCTCAAAGCCACACAATAATGGCACAAAGGAAGAGGAGGATATGGAGGTATATAGGAACAAACTTTTGGTACGCTATTGAAATCAAGTTGATATTCATCTGAACTAAATTGTTTTAAGATGTTAATTGTAATATCCAGGTAAACTATTGTGATAGTAATTCATTTAAAAAAATAGTAAAAGAAACAAGACTTCTGCTTCCAGAAAGATGGAATAAGCACACTTTTCCCTATTTCTTTCAGTAAATACAACCAAGAACTCTAGGCATTATATATAAACAAACATAAGAAGATTCTGAAAAGTAAAAAGAACCAAGATTAGCTAGGAAACTTGAGGCCCAAGGAACAATATGGTAGTGAGTTCCCTGGGTTTTCTTTTTGCCTCTTGTATCCCAGACTTGGAGCTGAACAAGACAAAAACCTAGAAATACCAATGAGTGCAGATTTCAAGCAACAAAAACAACAACAACAAAAGCCTGCTCTCTCTAGCCACAAGAAAGGGCAGACTAGCAAGACAGAAAACTCACAGACAACAACTGCTTTACTTCAGCCAAACCGAAAAAACTACAGAAAAATCTATGGCCACATTCTCACCCACATCAGGAGAAGCTGTGTGTGGCACCTAGACTTTCACACTTGCGAGGCTATAATGAGGGGCCCTACCATCCCTGCTGGTATTGTATCAGAGAAGAGGATATCTTCTCTTCTCTGTAAGAGAGAAGAAGTTGGGGCTATCATTCCCACTGGATGGCAATGAAGTCCATCACCAGAGGCATCAATGGAGACCACACAGGAAGATTGAACTTTCACACCCATTCAGCATTAACAAAGCACCCTTCCCACACCCCACTCTGATAGAGACGTATCAGAAGAGGCCTAGTGGGGAGTCATGACTTTCAACATCACCCAGCAGTAACAAAGCCACTCCCACCATAGCATCAGTGGTGATCACATGGGGAGATCCAGCAATAATAATGACACTCCTCTTAAGTGTCAATGGAGGCTGAGTAGTGAACCTGGACTCCCATCTCCACCTGGCAATAATGAAGCTTCCCTTCCCCATCCTTGCAGGATTGGTGTCATAGTAAGGCAGCTAAAAAAAGAATTTTTAAAAAAGATCCAGTCTTATAACCTATTATGAAAATGTCTTGATTTAAATAAAAAATTGCTGATTATCAAGAACAAAGAAGATCTCAAATTGAATGACAAAAGCCAATGACAATCAAGATGCCAACACCAAGGAAAAGACATGTTAAGGTTATCAGACAAGGATTTTAAAGTAGTCGTGATATAAATTCTGTAACAAGCAATTGCAAACATGCCTGAAACAAATGAAAAATGCGAAAGCCTCAAGAAAAGGATAGAAAGTCTCAGTCAAGAAAGACAAGATATAAAGAAGAACCAAATGTATTTTATAAAATAAACATATAATAACTATAATTTTAAAAACTTAGTTGATGTGCTCAATGTCAAGATAGAGGGAAGAGGAAAAAATTAGGAACTGGAGAGAGAACAACAGAAAATATCCAGTCTGAAAAAGAGAGAGAAAATAAGCTAAAAAAAAAAAAAAAAAGTTAACAGAGCCTCAGGAACATGTTGGACTATGACAAAAGACCCAACATTCATATCACTGAAGGTCTGGAAGTAGAGAAGAAAGAGGGCAGAGATGAAAAAGCACTAAAAGAAGTAATGGCTAAAACCTTCCCAGATTTGTCAAAAAATAGTATAAACATACAGATTCACAAAGCAAAACACACCCTTAAATAACCAATTAGATAAAATAGATGATATTGGAAAATTTCAAGAAAAACATAAACTACCAAAATTGACTCAAGAAGAAATAGAAAATCTGAATAGATCAATAATAAATAAAGACATTGAATTAGTAAATAAAGACTTCCCACAAAGAAAAGTCTGGGTCCTGATGGCTTCATAGTGAATTCTACCAAATGTTTAGTGGAAATTTGACACCAATCCTTCACAAACTCTTCCAAAATAGAAGAGCAAGGAACACATTTCAGCTCATTCTGAGTCCCGTATTATCCTGACACCAAAGCAGAACAAAGCATTACAAAAAGAAAACTACAGACCAAATATAACACCTATTGAAGGTAAAAACACTATGGAATAGAATGGAACTTTGTCAACTTGATACAGGTTATCTACAAAAAAGCTACATCATACTTAATGGTAAAAGACTGAATGTTTTCCCCTTGAGATCAAGAACAAGACAAGGATTTCTACTCTCATTAATTCTATTCAACATTATACTGGAGGTTCTAACGAGGTCAACAAGTCAAGGAAAAGAAATAAATGAGTACAGATTGGAAGGGAAAAATTAAACTATAACTATTTGAATGGGACATATTCTTGAATATAGAAAATCATAAGTAACAATAAAACCATTAGAGTTAATAAATGGATTCAGCAAGTTTGTAGGACACAAGATCAATATACAAAAGCAATTTTATTTTGAAACACTAATATGAACAATCTGAAAATGAAATTAAGAAAAAAATGTATTCACAATAGTATCAAAAAGGGTAAAAATACTTATGCTAAATATAGCAAAATAAGTGCAAAACTTGCACACTGAAACTACAAAACAACACATCAAAACTCCTGCTGTCTTTTTTGCAGACATTTAAGCTGATCTTAAAATTCAGATGGAAATTCAAGGGACTTAGAATAGCCAAAATATTCTCAGAAAGAAGAAGCAAGTTGGAGGACTTATACTTTCAGATTTCAAAATTTTTCTACACTACTACAGCAATCAAGACAGTGTAGTACTGTCATAAGGATAAACTTATAGATCAGTGGACTAGGATAGCGAGTCAAGAAATAAATCCCCACATCTATTGTCAATTATTTATACAAGGATGCAAGGCAATATACAAGAGAAAGAATAGTCTTTTCCACAAATGTTGTTGGGGCATCTGGATTTTCACATGCAAAAAAACGAGCCCCAGGCCGGCCCTGTGGCTTAGCGGTTAAGTGCACAAGCTCCACTACTGGCGGCCCGGGTTCGGATCCGGGCGCGCACCGACGCACCGCTTCTCGGGCCATGCTGAGGCCGCATCCCGCATACGGCAACTAGAAGGATGTGCATCTATGACATACAGCTATCTACTGGGGCTTGGGGGAAAAAAAAAGGAGGAGGATTGGCAATAGATGTTAGCTCAGAGCCTGTCTTCCTCAGCAAAAAGAGGAGCATTAGCATGGATGTTAGCTCAGGGCTGATCTTCCTTACACACACACAAAAAAAACTGAGCCCCTACTTTACACCATGTAGAGGAATTAACTCAACATAGATCGTAGACCTAAGTGTAAGAGCTAAAAGTATAAAACTCTTATAAGAAATTATAGGTGTAAATCTTGCTGACTTTTGATTAAGTAATGGTTTCTTAAACATGACACCAAAAGCACAAGCAACCAAATAAAAAAAAATAGATAAATTGGACTTTATCATAAATAAAAATTTTTACTTCAAAGGACACCATAAAGAAAGTGAAAAGACAACCTAGAGAATGGGAGAAGATATCTGTGAAATATCTGAAAAGGGTCTTATATCTAGAATATGTAAAGAACACTTACAGCTCAACAATATAAAACAACTCAATTAAAAATGGGCAAAGGATTAGAATAGACATTTCTCCAAAGATACATAAATGCCTGATAAACACATAAAAAGATGCCCAACATCATTAGCTATTAAGGAATATAAATCACATCCACAGTGAGAGTCCACTTCACACCCACTAATATGACTATAATAAAAAAGACAGACAATTGCAAAGATGGCAAAGATGTAGAGAAATTGGAATCCTCATACGTTACTGGTGGGGATTTAAAATAGTGCAGCCACTGTGGGAAATAATTTGACTCGAAATATTAAACATAGAATTATCATATAACCTGGTAATTCCACTCCTAGGTATATAGCCAAGGGAATTGAAAACACGTGTGCACAAAAAAGCATGTACACAACTGTACACAGCAGCATTATAGTCAAAAGGTGGGAGCAACCCAATTGTCCGTCAACTGATGAATAGAAATACAAAGTGTGGTATATTCATACAATCTAACATTATCCAGCCATACAAAGCAAGGAGGTGCTGATACACACTGCAGCGTGGGTGAATCCTGAAAACAGTGTGCTAAGTGAAGGAGCTCAGACACTAAGGGCCATGAGCAAATCCATACTGACAGAAAGTAGTTCCTTGGTCCTCAGGGACAGGGGTGGGGGGAATGACTGCTAATGGGTATGTTTTTTTTTGAGATGATGTAATGGCTAACAGGTATCTTTCCAGGGTTTCTTTCTGAGATGACAAAAATGTTCCAAAATTAGATAGTAGTGATTGCACAACCTTGTGAGTATACTAAAAAGCACTCAATTGTACTCTTTTAAAGGATGAATTTTATAGTATGTAAATTATATCTCAATAAAGCAATTATTTTAAAAAAATTCATAGGGACAAATAACATCCCCCCAGTCATGGCTCTTTGTAAAACCACTATACACCCTCTCAGCATAGGTCACTCAGGAAATGCTGTGGCTAAGAACATGAACACCAATAGATAGAACTTTTAATAGAATAAAACAGCCACTTCTTTAAGATGAGATTTTAATAAACTACAATTTCCATCTGTGCTTCCTATTAGTACAATAGTCTTAGATTTGTTATTTGGCCTGCAATGGCAATAGAAGTTGACAGCAGCAATATTCTTGATAAAGCTATTAACTGATTCTGCTGGATTTTAGTTAAATATCTTCCTGCATATATAGCCAGTTTCATTCTCCTACTTTGTAAGTAATTATAACCTCAGGCAGTAATGCTTCTAACAAATAAAATTCACATTTCCATCAATCTGTTTCTTTATCATCCTATTTATTGACACCTCACAATTAATTCCATTGTTTCTTAAGTCATGCTAATAACTTACATTCAAAACTAACTTTCATTTATAGTGTATTTTATCAGAAGGCTAGTTGTGGTTTATTTAGGAGAAAATATAAGCCATAATACATTCAAATTTATCATCTACTCTTTTCTCACCTCTTCTATTTAAAATAAAAAATCTATATTATCATTACAGCTGGTTCTAAGAGAAAGACAAGATTACCTAGTGTCATCAGGGTTCCAGGTTTAATTCGAATTCTTACTTAGTCCTGCTTTAATGTCTCTTTTGTTAACCTCTCAAATGCAAAGGAAAATATTTTTCAAAGATCTCTGTTTTTTTCCCCGCACAAACATTGGTTATCTGAACGCCAAAGCAATCCGGTTCTACTTGATGTAAAGATTTTCTGATTTGAGTTTGAATAAAGTTCTTTCTCTTTTGGCATATATCTTTTAATATCACTTTAAAAACATTTCATTTATTTTAGTATTATCATGGAGTGATCTAAGAAAGTCTAAAAAATGCCAAAGTTTACCACATTAAACAAACAAAAGCTTCACAAAACCACTTTTATTAGGAAATATTCAAACACAGAAAAGTACAAAAATAGTAAACAAAACAATTTTTTACAATTTCTCCAGATTCACCTATGTTAACATTTTGCCCCATTTGTTTTATCATTTGCTGTTTCTTTATATATGTTGTTTTTGTTTAGAGCTTTTGAGACAAAATTGTATACATCATGGCCCTTTCTTCCTAAATACTTTAATGCGTTTCCAAGGAATAAAGATATTCGCTTACATAACTATAGCAGAGTTATCAGCTTCAGTTATTTAAAATTGATGCAATACTTCTATATAAGCTGATGTCTATATGCCAATTTTGATAATTGGCTAATAATGTCGTTTCTAGCATTTTTTTAAATTCTCCAGTGCCAGATCTAGTCCAGGGTAATGTGTTGCATTTAGTTGCCAGGATCCTTTAATCTATACAATTTCTCAGTCTTTCTTGGTTTTTTATGACATTGAATTTTTAAGGAATACTTCCCTTATTTTTGTAATAGAACACTCCTCATTTTTTATTTGTCTGACTTTTCCTCATGATTAGACTTAAGGAAAGCATTTTGACTTGGAAAACTACAAAAGTAATGTTATGTCCTTCTCAGGGTATCAAATCCGGAGGCTACTACTGGTGGTATTAATTTTGATAACCTGTTTAAGAGATTATCCAGTTTTTTCACTTTACACTTACTATTTTTCCTGGTAATGAATAAACAATCTGTTGGGAGACATTTTAAGATCATACGTATATTCCACCCCTCATCAAATCCCCCCACCTAGATTTAGCATCCATTGATTCTTCTTGATGAACCAATCCAAACCATGATGGTTTGAAAATGATGGTTTTCTAACTCTAGCACTTCCTCCAGAGGTACCAGTCAACACTTCTCTCCAGTTTATTTGTTTAGTTATGTATTTAATATCAGTAGGGGTATATGAATTCCTATTTCTTCAATGATTTATAATTAATTATATTCTTTTGTTATTTCAGTGCCCCAGGTGTCCCAGATTTGGCCAGTTAGAGACACTTTGGGCTCCTGTGTCCTTGTGACATGCTCCTGTCATTTTGTTAGGCAGTTCCTTCATTTCTCATGTAACAAGGTATTGCCAGCCCATCTTGCTCCTTCCCTGCCCCAGCCCTGGAATCTGTCATTTCTCTGAGGAGCCCTAGTCCCTTTTAGTGAGGAATAGTGTTAGAAACCAAGTTCTGGGCACTAGGTGTGCTCGTTGTCACTGGTGAATCTTGGTTATAATTTCTTTCAGTGGAAACAACTAAAAGCTATAGGTACATAATGCATACGACCAAATATATCCACATAAATATGTGTATATGTACACACATACATAAATATGTGAAAATACACATACATATATATTTTAATGATACCTCCAATTCCAATTCATTGTCACAGGTTTTTCCTTGTCTTCCTCCTTTGTATTTGTATCTCCCTTTTTCTACAGTGAGAACCTGGCTGCTAACAACATCAATATCTGTATTCATCTGCTCATACTCCCGTAATACATCATAAATAGATTCTGAATTGCTTCACCAATACATGGTTATGCAGATGTTCTCTTGCTATGCTATAAGTAGAACTTCAAAACTAATATAGTAATTTTTTTCAGAACACTAAAAAATGGTTTTATCAATTAATGTGGTTTCAGTTACAAGTAAGAGAAAACTCTGATTCAAGCTGTCTTTAAAGTAACAAAGTTTGTTGTTCATTATTCATTTTACAATTATTGAGTACCTACCACACACCAGTTACTGACCTAGGCTTTGGAGATATAGCTGCGAATAAAACAAAGTCCTTGCTTCACAAAGCTTTAGTGAGGACGGAGGCCATAAGTAAATAAACAAATGAATATAATACTACATTATGTAATAGGAAGTACATCATGGGGTAGGTGCTCCAGAGTTGGTGTTTGAGCTGTCAGCTGTGCCTCCACTTCCATTATCTGCTCTGTGATCCTTGGTACTGGCTTCAGATTCAGGAAGGTAGCAAGATGGATATAAAAGTTCTTGATATGTATTCTTCTGGAGGAAAAAATAAAGCACTCCTTCTTGTTACTCTCGCTTAAGAGAGAAAAATTTTCTCAGGTCTCTCAGTTGACTTTTCTTCACTTTTAATCCACAAAATTTGGGTCATACATCCACTTCTGAACTAATTATTGGCAAGAAAAAAAGAAAGGCATTACGATGATTGGCTCAGAAAAATAACCTGGGATGGAATGGATGTTGGTGAGTCAACTGCAATGTCTACTACAGTGACTTTACAGTCATATACGAAAAATAAATAGATTTTATTTTATTTTATTTTTTTTTTTACAGTTAGTCACTATCAATCCATTGATTCTAGTATATCTTCTTCTTCCTGCAATAATGTCTCCATTGTATCTTGCACATAAACAGTGACAATTTCTTTAGAAGACTCCAGCCTCTTAGTCATTTAGCCAATACATAGATGAGTCCATAAAACACTAAAAAAATTATGATGGTTTGTAATGATTTTTCTTATTTTATAGCACCATTTAACACTGAGACTATACTTTTTTTTTTCGTTTCATCCTACATGTCATTAATCTCCTGAGAGTGAGAATTTCAGCCTTAAGCTGACATGAACCTGGAAATGTGAGAGCCAGAATCATCATAGAACTTTAACCCAGCATCTTTACCAGTCTTCCTCAGGGGGCACTCAACCTTTGGGAGGTTTTTCTTCTTGACTAGTCTTGATGCATGTTCTCACTTTCCCTAAAATAATAATAAATTAAGGGTGAGCTATATTGTCCCCATTCAGAATTTTTTTTTTTTTTTATCATTACATGATCATTTATTCCTCAAACGTGTAGGATGCCGAGCTAAAAGAAAATCAAATTTCAATGGCTTATTTTCTTTGAAGGACCAAGATGTTCTTTCACACTTGGAATCCGGATTAGAGGATAAATCCAAGTCAATGGAAACAACTTAAGAAATGGACAGAGGAATATTTCATTCCTATATACACAGTTTTCACTGTGGCAAAAACAGAGTTACATTTTAAAAAAATTAGAATTTTTTGAAATTTTATAGATATTAAAGACATTGTTTTGCTTATATTCCCTTTAGTTTACCAAATGAAACTCACTCTTTAATGGCCATTTCTAGCATTGAGTGCTAATAGCAGCAGCTTTTATTTATTTATTTTTTTGAAATATTACTGCTTCATTTTATTTTATTTTATTTTTTTTTTTTTGTTACCTAAATTTCTCTATGCTTTTTTTTTTTTTAATTTTTTGTTTATTGCAGTAACATTGGTTTATAACATTGTAAAAATTTCAGGTGTACATCATTGTACTTCTATTTCTGCATAGATTACATCATGTTCACCACCAAAATACTAATTACAACCCACCACCACAATAAATAGATTTTAAATGTAAAGATTGTTTGTTTTTAGTAAATGGCTTTTTCTCTTATATTTCTCTATTTTATAAGTCCCCAGATAGGGAAAAAAAGTACATTCAGAGGATTTCATTACCCCTCTTTTATTCACGATAAGTGAACATCAAATAGCTCTCTTTGAGAAGCTTATTTGTGTCTTATTTTATTATGATCGTCCTGGATAATTTTTCCTTCCAATTTCAATTAATTTGAAAGCAATCTACTCACAAATTTGTTGTGAGGAGAAGTCATAGATTCAACTAACTTTTGTAATATATTTCAAATATTAGAATTTTGTGGAAGATACATTTATAGAAGGGAAGTGACTTAATTTCTAACAAGTAGACCATAAGGCAAACCAATTAAATTCAGTCTGATAAACCTGAAATATAGTTGTTTCATAGTAGGAATGGTCAGTTTTCTGTATTTGTGCTGAAAATACATCATTTCTTTTATGTGTATTTATTAACGTCCACGCCAATTGAAATAGTTGAAAACTTCACTTGTTTTTCTTGAGCCCACTTTTCATAAATATTATGGTTGGTTCCTAGGAAACACATTCATTACTAACAATAGTGAGTATTTTAAAGTAACACTACATTGATTGCATCTAAGTAATGCTACACTGCTGTTCATTTGTGGGGAGAAGCAAAGAAAACATTGATAGTGTTGTCTAAAAGCAAACTAATTAATTTCTTCCTCTTTAAAAGAGTATCTAGTAGAGATATTTAACATTCATTGAATGTCACTCATCTTTATTTCTGGATTTAACGCTCATAAAATATGCTAGTAGGCTTAACTCTGAGTAATTATTTGTTTAAGGTTGTAAGAAAATAAGTAGGGTAGAGAATATTTCTAAATTTCACCTAATTATTGTATGTCTTTCGAGTACTATAAATGAGTGAGAGTTAGAAATAGAGAGCATTTGAGTTCTAAAGAATTGACTCACAGATGAATTTCCTTTTAAAATCAATGCACAAATTCCAAATCAAGATGAAAATACAGTAAGTATAAAGTCTTCAATATCAGCAATATTCAACTATCTTTGTTTTAGCTTTTCATGTATGACATATGAGCTGAGAAGATAAATAATGCTATTAATCTTCTCAGAAATTTCTATCTAAATTAGTGCTGTGTTCTGTCAAGTAATCAACTTGAAAAGCAATGCCCCTCCTTCAAGGATGTTGCTCTTTTCCATATCACTGTTTGTAATGCCTCTTTGTAGAATCCTTTTGGTATACATGAGAAACCAGTCTCATCACTTTAAAGTCAAGTCTTTAATTTTTTCCCCTACAAATGTTGTTTTCCAGTTTGATCACACATAATCATTAGATTTGGATCCAAGTCACATTCAGTCATTCAAAAAACAAATAAATGAAATCTGTCCTCAATAGAGGAAAGTTTCTTATCTTGGTAATTATTTTGAAGAGAAAATACTTATTTGAATCTAATAATATTGAAAGTTATGAGGAAAAGATTCATTTTCAAAGAGTCAAACATGGGATCATATAAAAAATCAGTGCCTTAGGTAAATAATTATATAACTTGGAATATTAAATATATATAGATTATTCTTAGGAGAATAAATTATGCTGATAGTAGGATTGGGTATGGTTTTAGTATTTGAAACAAATACTAAATACATCTGACAGGAACAATAAATTTGCACCTCTCCCACTTGGTGCCTTCTTGGATAGTTTCCCAGCCTTTCTGGTGGCTATTTTTTCTTTTTTTTTTTGACTTTTGTTTATATTTGTGGCATGGATAGTTGGAGAGACAAGGACTTCTTATTCTAAAATAACACACTCTTTATTTTGTTTCTTGAGAAAACAGTGTAAAAAGATGCAAAATGGGGGACTAGCCTGGTGGCATAGTGGTTAAGTTCAGCACACTCCCTGCAGCCAAGGTCCATGGGTTCAGATCCTGGGCACGGACCTACACCACTCATCAAGCCATGCTGTGGCAGTGTCCCACATTAAAAAATAGACGAAGATTGGCACAGATGTTAGCTCAGGGACAATCTTTCTCACCAAAAACAAGATGCAAAATGGTATGATTTCAGTCTTAGTCTCTTAGTCTTTTGGCTAAGTTCCCCAGTCAGAATTTCTACTTACTCCACAATAATAATATCTATGCAGGACTTAGAAAGGAGATGGCAAAGCACTTGTTTTTGATCTGTGGTTCCTTGCTCACTCAGGGTTTAAAGTATAGAAGCTAAAATATTGAATGTTGGAAGATTTGTCCAGAGGAAGTTATCTATGGGCTGTGAGTTCCATCCCACCCACATTAGAGGACAGGGGAGGCATTTGAGCCTCATTTTAAGCTTAGAAAAAGGTGCTTCAAGAGACTATGTGTCTCCTGGATCTTGAGGGATGAACTCATTGGTGTCAGACTCAAATCTGAGAAATCTAAAGCTTGAGAATTCTAGCTGCTCTGAGAGCAGAGTAAGACATTGAAGATAGCCTGCATTTCCAGAATTTGTCGGGATAAAGACGCATGACTAATTCCTGTGCCACAAAAATGGGCCACATGAGCAAGCAAGGCAAACAGGGGATGTCTGGTCTCAGATCTTGTCCAAGAGAGCCCCGTGGAGAGGTGAGGTGACCCTGGCAGAGAGCAGCTGGGAGTACACTACTGGGTGCCTTGGGGCTGAGCAGAACTTATCAATGGCTAGTTGAAACAGATAAAGTAATTCATTTCAAGGGATCTGCAAGAGGGAGAGTCCCATAATTTCAGGAGAACCCCAAAATCACCCCACAGGAACAAGTGTCAGTTTTAAACCTCTGCCAGACCCGACACAATGCCAGCTCAGGACAATCTCAGTCAAGTAAGAACTTACCTGTCACTCACCTCTCCTGTCTCCCAGAGGCAGCCAGGTGGTGGGGGAGGGGCAGTGTAGGCAGGAAAATAATGACAAGACCACCAGGCCCCTCTTTTCCATTGCAGTTAGCCCACCCAACAGAGACATTTGTTAAAAGTGATCAGGAAAAGCCTGGAACTTTCTCTAGGTCTTATCCAATGGGGATTGGCAAAAAAATAGTTCCATGGAACAGGATTGAATGTGCAGTGGGAAAAACTTTAAAATACTTTTCTTACTCTCTCTGTGAGTCCAACTTATTCCATGTAACTGTTTCAAGGGTTCTTTTGTTGATATAATGCCAGAATTGTAGTTCTTTTACTCAAATGCAAAAGTTATTTCCAGAGAAGAGAATAACCTCTGAGCTGAAATCAGTGACAATAGTGATAGGAGCCAAGAGAGGGAAGGGAGGAAGACAACTTGTCACAGGTGCCTACTTAACGCCTTTCTACCTGTGCCCAACTGTTCACAGGCGTTATCTGATCCTCGTGGTAATTTCAGGGAAAAGGTGTCATGATGCCCACTTTATTGTTGAGGAGATTAAGGATCAAGGAAGTTAAGTCACATTTTTAGGTCAGAGAGCTAGTTAACAATCAAGGCAGGATTCAACCCAAATCTGTCCAACCCTGTTTCTCTTCACATCCTCAGGGACTGTGCGGCCATTCACCCACAGTCCTACTGTCTACCCATCCTGCTGAATCAGGCTTCTACTTCTTTCTCCTTCAATTTATTTGTGATACGGCCTATCATGCTAGTCCCTTCCTTTTAGAACTAAGGAAAGGGAAAAATACAGAAAAGAGCACACGTAGTACACGGAAGAAGAAAGCTGGAGAAAGATGGCCCTGCCAGTCCATCTCTGACCCTGTCCAGTGCCCTCTCTCTGCCTCGTTTGACTTCATTCACACTGACCCTTTCTCACCAGCATGTCAGGCACCGTCCCACTTTGGAGCCTTCTCTGGAGACAGCCTTCTCTTCCTCCAAATATCTGCGTGGCTAATTCTCCCACCTCCTTCTAGGTTTCACCAGGAAGGAGGCGCACCACATTGATACCACTTTCTCCTTTAGACCTGTGCTCATCTTCCCACCTCAAAGCGTAGCCTGCTCCACACTCCACAGCTCTGATCCCTCTTGCCTCACCTGTTTTTGTTTTGTTTTGTTTTTCTCATAGCATTTATCACTTTCCACCAGTTACTTTTTCATTATGTTTATTATTTATTGTCTCTCCTCTTCACTAGAATGTAAGGTCCATTGCTCTACCTGAAGCCTCTAAAAGCTTGCCTGGTACACGGGAGGCATATACCACACCCTGAGTAAATGAATTACTGAATCCTGACTTTCATCCCCTACAGGAGCTATCCCATCCTACTGGGACCTCCCAGCACCTTCCTTTCTGGTTTCTGCTCTGCGTTACTTGCTGGGCTTCCAGTAATCATCTTGGAAGGACTCATTCTTAAGTCCCCACTTTACCCCATCAGACCTGTCTGGGTTTCATCTGCAGGTTCACTTGATTTTATCCATCCCAATACTAACTGGGCTCCTGCCCTCATTCTAAGAAGTCTTTGTTAAAGTCTAGTGACATGAAAAAGATCTTAATTTTCATAACACTTATATTGTCAAAATATTTTAGGTTTTATAAATTATCGCCACTGCTTTCAATAGACAAATGTAAATTTCAGTAAAAAATACTGTTTTTCATCACAATGAATTTTGATACGTGAGTAAATTCTAGTATTTACTAGGTAGACTTTTTCCAAAATTTCACATATTGATTTCTGATTCTACTTTGTAATTAAAATATGGCATGAACCAACATTTGCACATAATATATGGTAGCTGATTTTGCATAAAACTCAGAAATAAATATGTGTATCTGAGATTGGAATAAAATAAATTTAACATTGTCTATGGCTGTGAAATTCATAATCCTTGATCCTACGATGAAAGATTTGCAGGAAAATTATCTATTCAAGACCATTCCCAAGTGGATTCATTTAGTGAAACTTTATTTGTAAGAATCTGTAAAAATGCTAATAAACTGCATTTCTCACTGGCTTAGGCCCGGCTCTTTGTTTGTTTCTGGCTTTGAGATAACTTTGAATAGGCAATGCAGCGTCACCATGGGTAATGAATGATGCATGCATGAAATAGTGACCTTAAAACAGCACATTTCTCTTAAAGGAATCAATTTACACACCATTGCTGCTTAAATTTTACGAGCAATTATGTATCATGTCTTTTCTATATCAATGATAGAAAATCTATTTTAATCAACATTAATTTCCATGAAATTGTAACTTTGCTAGTGTTCATTAACAAGGATGCAGTAGATATGGGATATAGTTTTAAGAAAACACAGAATTTAAGGGAAAATACAGCAAACGCATAGGAAAAATGCACTTTTCTTCCAAAGTTAAATGTTTTGGAAGAAACACAGGAAATCTCAGCAACGTGCCTGGGGCATAATATTACTAGAAATCCTGGAAGACTCTCCAAATGTAGGTACGTTCAGAACATACTGTTGTAAATTAAAGAATCTCTAGTACTTCCCCAATTGGGGCATATTATATTACAGGTAACTAGCTGTGTAGCATTTTTTTTGCTCCCTCCATTTAAATACTTTCTTTCTTCCAGTTTTAATTTTACAGAATCAGAGTTTGATGTACCATTATGAACTTTTTGCTTACTCATAGTAATCCAGTAATTCCTGTTGGCAATGCAGTGGATAAAATGTAGATAGATTTAGGTTTGCACTCTCGATTTGCTATTCCTTTGCAAAAGTATCCTCTCCTGACCCCAAATCTCCAAATTCTACCCTGATTCCCTGTACACTTTTCTGCCAAGATTTTCAAAAGTAGGCTAGGCCTGAAAACCATCCACTAGGTCCGATCTTATGGAGAACATTTTTCACCCCTCCTCTTGTCAGCCTTCTCTGGAACACTCAGCACAATGAGGGACCATCCCAGCCTTACAATTCTCTCTTTTCTTGGTTTCCATGACACCATCATGCTCCTGATTTCCTTCCTGTCTCTCTGGTCTCACTTACTCGCTCCTTTCCTGCTTAACCTCTTGGGCTTTCTTTGTTTCTCATTCTACACTGTTGCCTTAGGTGAGCTCTTTATTGTCATGGATTAAAATACCATCTTTGTGCTCAAAAAGCCCACATATATATATTCCCATCCAAGTCCTCCCTTCTGTATTTCAACCTGCTCCTCCGTAGTGTTCCTTTCTCAGCATATGGCCCTCTATTCTCTCTTGATCCAGTTGCTAAAGACAGAAAATTAGAAATCATTTTCAATATAGCTTTATCCTTATGTTGTCTCCCCATCCGGTGTGAAGCTCAGGCGATTCTAAATCCAAACTTATTTTTTAAATTACTCTCCATTTCTACGTCTCTGTTGCCACTCTCAATGAGTCTTATCCATTTTTCTCATTTGAACTACTCCATAACCAAGCTAGTCTATCTACAGAACACCCAGAAGGATCTTTTAAGATGTAAATTGGACTCTCGCTCCCTTCATCTCTGTTTTAACATAGAAGAATGGCCAAGAAGCTTTCATTTTACCATCAAAGGCCTAAGTGATCTGGTCACTGATCCCAACATCATGTGGCACCACTCCCCCCTTGTCCTCTGTGCTGGCCACACGGTTCCTCTTCCAGTTCCTAAAGTACCAAGTTTTTTTCCACCTCATAGACTTTTCACACGATATTCCCTCTACCTGGAATACTTTTCTTCTCACTCTTTACTTTGCTAATCTTACTCCTACTTTCTTAGCTCAAATGTCCCTTCTCTGGATAGATCCTCTTTGAGTCCCAAATCTAAATTAGAGATCTCCTGTTATTTTTGCTCTTGTAGCATTTATCACAAATTATGCTTTAGATCAGTTTATCTATTTGCCTCTTAAATTGGTTTGCAAACTCCATGAGGGCAGACACGAGACATGCTTTGTTCAGCCTCTTGTCTCATCCTTTGTAGCCAGGTAATATGTAAATAAATAAATGGATGAATAAATGTGTGTTTATCAGCAAGTTACTTAACCTCTTTGCATCTCATCGGTGAAGTTGGTATAAGAATGTCTTCCTTACCAGTTTGTTCTATTAACCAATAGAACAAATGATTATTACCTGATATGTTTGTTTCAAAAAAATCTTGCTTCCTCTGCCCAACCTTCCACCCCACCTTCGGCCCCATCCAAGCCAGCAGCCTGATACAGTGGAAAGAACTTGAAAGTTTGATGTAACTGGACTTAATTTTTTTTCCATTTATTACCTGTGTAACTCTGATAAAGTTATTTAACATCTTTAAGCCTGTTCTCTCATCCGTAAAATTGATATAATAATACCTATTCCCATAAGATTGTGGTTAGGATTATATTAAATAATATGTATAAAGCATCTAACATGTCGGCATTCCATAGAGGTAAGTTCCCAGTTTCTAAATACCCAAGACACCATATATAGTGCAATTTCCCAACATTTTCATCCAAAATCACCACTGTTTTTCATACTTTTAAGCTAAAATGTTATATTAGAGGGCAAATAAACATGAGAAGTGTATCCAATCTCTATCTTCAGAAGGCATATGAAGCAGCTGGGGGGCTTAATCAAAACTCATACTCCAGGGCCCCCACTCACTGACAGTTGATTCACTAGATGTGGAGTGAACCCAGGAGTTTGCATTTTGATACAGCCAACAGGGTGAATCAGATATTCCACTAATTTCATTCTGAAGACCAGTTTTTTTACTACATCTAGGTTTGGGACATAGAAATATTTTCAGCCCTCCAAGTGTTTGAGTGAGCTACAAGTGACAAATGAGCCTGTGCTTCCTCAAAGGGCACATTTATTTCGTTAACAGTTGAGAGTTTATTCATGCTGCTTTATGAAATGAACTTAATGTTGAACTTAGGAGATATAGAGCAGTTCCTTCCCCAAAGGCACTATAAATAGGCCTTCTACGTTATACACGAATCTTAACTCCTATACCTGTGCTTGCTCTCTAGGAAGTCTATCTACTGATGAGAAGAGTGATATTATAGATTTACATATGTTTCCAAAATAATGCATTTCCTAAAAAAAAAATCACTCTTTTTTATAAGCCTGACATGTAAGCTTACATTTTATAAAGGGCATACATTAGAACAAGAGTTACTATATAGTAGTAGTCACAGGATATACAAAAGATCAAGAACAAACAATGAAAAAGTGATGTAAATAGACATTTTATGTAACTTTTCAAAAAAAATTTTAAGAAAGTCACAAACATCTCTTTATAAATCAGTGCCAAATACACCACCTTATTTTTCTTTTAAAATGATTGATATTAAACATTTTAAACGTCAATGGCTTCATATGTAAAAGCCATTTAGTTGTCTCTTTTTAAAACCTAAAGTGAAAAAGAAAATTGAATGTCACTTTACTAAGACACCCAAAGCATAAAAACCTATAAAGACTATAAGAAACACCCCCCAGGTGCCATATGCATGCAACAAACACCATAGAGTTGCTTCAGCTTTTTTGTAAATATATGATTGATATTTGCTTACTCCATAAAATATTTTTTAAAAGATGATTAAAATGCATAAATATATAATACCTACATCAATAAGTATAAATTTAGTTTGTAAGACATGAAAGATGAAATTTATATCTTTCTGCCTTGCTATATAGGCATGTTTTCCTCCAGATGGGTGAAAACAGTGTTCCACGTTTTGCATTTAAAACTAAGATGACTCAGACACATTGTATTTGGTTTTTGAAGTGTCAGAATAAATATTTGAACTTTGAGAGGCTATTTTAGATTCTTGCTTCTGCCTGCTGAAACTAAGGCAAATTTTCTCTTATGTAATTTAGAGGAATTGTAAAGTAGGGCTGAAAAGAACCTCAGTCCCTGAAGTGCCTATTTCTTTCCATGAAGTCTGTCTTTAGAAATCTACCTGTCCTTTAGAATCCAGTGTAAAGGCCCCCCTTCTACAAGATTAAGCCAGTCAAAAATATCTCTGAACACCTTTGACAATTTTTTTTAACACAAATACCAATACATTATCCTAAATATCCTAAATCAACCTGTCTCTATCACATACCATATCAAATTGGTTATCAAGCCCCAAATCTTAAAAATATCTCATCTAGCCATTCTCCGCTTACCATTCTCACTGGTATGACATTTGCACCAACACTCTCCACTGACCTCCTGAAATATCACACCCATCTCTTTCATGATCCCTAGGTTTTTGGTCTCTCTTATTGTCTATTCTGTCCTCCACACTCCAGAGTCATTTCAAAACTATATTGAAATATAAGAATTGCCACAACATATAACTTGGGAAGTTCCAAGTAATATTTCAAGACCAACCTCAGAATTAGGGAAAGATTTGCCCTGAGCTAACATCTGTTACCTATCTTCCTCTTTTTTTTCTCTCCCCAAAGCCCCAGTACATGGTTGTATATCCTAGTTGTAAACCATTCTAGTTCTTCTATGTGAGCCGCTGCTACAGCATGGCAACTGACAGATGGGTAGTGTGGTTCCACCACCGGGAAGTGAACCCCAGTGCTGAAGTGGTGAGAGTTGAACTTGAACCACTAGGCCATCAGGGCTGGCTCTCACTTGACTTCTGAGAGAAGCCAAGGGACCTTGCTCAGTGAGACTTACAAACTAACAATATAACACTTGTGACATTATGTTGGAGTTTACTTATTTCTTGCACAGAGGACCATACATTTTTTCCAACATAGGGAAATATTTGATTCATCTTTATATCTTCATAACCTACCTAGGTGGTAGGGACTCATATTATTAATAACAGTATCAATAATAATAATAATACTTTCATAACACTCTTTGTGAAGTACTGTTCCACTTAATTTGCAGAAAGTTAATTAGAATTAGAACAACCCCGTGGTGTAGGTAATTTTGTTATGCCAATAATAAATAAATAAAACACTTTTACAGAGGGCAAACTGAGGTACAAGTGGTTAAGTAACTTCTCTAAAGTCAGGTAGCTAGTAAGTTGAAGATCTAGGGTTTGAATCCAGTTAGTCTGACTCCACGATTCATACTCTTGTATTCTTTTTTTTTTGGTGAGGAAGATCAGCCCTGAGCTAACATCCGATGCCAATCCTCCTCTACTTTATACGGGATGCCGCCACAGCATGGCTTGACAAGTGGTGCGTTGGTGCGCGCCCTGGATCCGAACCTGTGAACCCTCAGGCTGCCAAAGTGGAGCGCACGCACTTAACCACTATGCCACCGGTTGGCCCTATACTCTTGTATTCCTGATGAATAAAATATGCTGACTTGCTCAATAGATGATACCTAAATTTTTTTTAAAAAATCCTTCTCATTCTCCAGTCCTCTGGCTATGGTCAAAATCAGACTCTAGTTTTTCCAAAGTGAACCTCAAAGATAGATCCTGGTTCATGAAGGGTGCAAAATACTTGAAGTTACTGATGAGGTAATATAGATCTAAAAGCAGATACTTATTTGAATAATAATAGAAAGGTCAGGGTAGAGACAATGCTGATAAACTTTAGATTATTGAGTCATCATAAATATTAACTAACAACATAGACTATCATGAAATAAAACAGTTAAAACAACAGACGGATCATGTCTATGAAATTTAAACAGATGAAAAGAAGTATTTGACTGCATTGAGGTAATCAAGGAGAAGGATTCTTGACAGAAGAATGTAAGCACATCTTCTCTTACGTGAGCAACATGCTACTAGTACCGGTATTACTACCAGACTAAATCAGCGGTAGTTGGACATTTTATCAGGTTTTAGGAATGCTTCAAGATGCAACAAACTCAATGAAATCTTCGCAGCTCTTAACAGGGCACATTTAATCTCCTTGGTTCCATTGACAGGATTGAGAATCATGACTTGCTGTTCATTTTCATTTTCCTTGGGGATTTAGTAGTTTTTTTTTACTATGACACATTAAAACAAAGGTTTTTCAAAGCTGTTTCATGCTAGTTGAGGATAAATATCTGCAAACAGAATTAAATTTGACATACCAAGTTTCCACATAAATTAGACTTCAGTTTTACCACAAGATTCTTTCTGATCTCGTAGAATTGAAGCATGGAAAAAAGAATTGCTAATATACTGTAACCACCACAAATGTCATTTTATTACATTTTAATACAGCTCAGAGGGCGGAGTCAAGATGGCGGCGTAGGCAGACTCTGAACTCACCTCCTCCCGTGGACACAGCCAATTTACAACTACTCGTGGAAAAATTACCCCTGAGACAGAACTGAAAACTGGATAAGAGGAACTCCTGCAACAACGGACAATCCTAACTGAGGTGGAAGAGGCAGAGACTCCCTTCTGGAGAGGAAAAACGCCGCCTTCACAAGCCGCCAGCTTCACGGCCGCCGGGAGCAGCTCACAGGTACGCAGCCTCCCTGGAGGCGCGGGGCCCTGAGCCGGGGGGCGCCCCCGCTGTGGGCATTTTGTGGACCCAGCACAATTGAGACCAGCAGCATAATATCTGACTTTGCCTGCTACTAAAGCATTGGGTAGCACCCCAGAAAACCCGGTTCACAAAGAAACTAAAACTGGCTCTTAAAGGGCCCGCGCACAAACTCACCCGTTCCAGAAAGCATCCTAAAATCACCAGAAAGAAAGGTGCACAGTGCTTCGGTGACAAGAGACTCACCTAATAGGCCCTGAGTGCATCTCGGTGAGGGGTGAGACCTCTCCAGGGACTGGGACATTGGCGGCGGCCATTGTTGTGGCCTGGTGTGAGCGTGCTGACACAGACGCCATTGGAGTTCTCCCTGAGACCTGCTAGCCCAGGGTCTGCTCCACCCGCTAGAGCACCGATTTAATCCAGCTCAGCCAGGGCAGGCAGCCCACCCTAGAGACTAGCCCCACCCAACAACAAGCCCTCAGGCAACGTGTGGGCCTGCATAGATTGGTGACTGGATTCTCTGCAGCCTGGCAACTGAGCTGACTTGAGCGGGGCAGGGTGTGCACAGGAGCGGGTGGAGAGTGTCGGGCGGTGGCAGAGTGTGTGGGGCTCCCGCCCTGGAGAGACTGGGTCCACTTGGGGAGGTCGGGGCGCTCACACGGGGCAGGACTGTGTTGACTGTGTGTGTGGACCTGTGGGCGGCAGGGCTTCTCAGCCACAGAAGACTTGTACTTCTCAAAGACCCACATAGGAGGTTTGCCCCACCTTCCAAAACCTGAAACAATTGGGTGCTCCTGTGCCTGAGGCCAGCCCCACCCAGCTGCAATCCTCAGAGAGCTGACAAGAGACCTAATAGGCTAGAGGCTTACAGCAATTGTAAGGCCCTGAGCCTAACAACCTGCCACGGTGGGGGCCTACTCACTTAAAAGAAATACTGCAACACAAATGTGGTATTAGAACTTGCAGCCAACTGTGCTGGGGCTCCCCACACCTGATAAAGAGACTGAAGGGCCCACAACAACTACAAGCAGCTGAGCATTACAACAGCTGGCCAGGAGCATAACTCAGCCTCCTGGGCGCCTACAGGGAGAGCAAACAGGCCACAGCAGAAGGATACACGTAGCCCACATAGGGGTCACCCCTGGAACATTGAGAACTGAGGGAAGCACACTGGAAGCCTCCTAAGCCATCACTTACATAAGGTCACCTATCCAAGAGCAGGAGACGTAGCTGACCTACCTAATACGTAGACACAAGCACAGGGAAAGAGGCAAAATGAAGAGGCAAAAGAATACATTCCAAGTAAGGGAACAGGACAAAACCCCAGAAAAGGAACTTAGTGAAACAGAAATGAGCAACCTACCCGACAGAGAGTTCAAACTAAGAGTGTTAAGGATGCTCACTGATCTGGGGAGAAGAATAGATGGACTCAGTGAGAATGTCAACAAAGAAATGGAAGATATAAAAACGAACCAATCAGAAAAGAAGAATACAATACTGGAAATGAAAAACTCATTAGAGGGACTCAAAAGCAGAGTAGAGGATACAGAAGAACGGATCAGTGAGCTGGAAGAAAGACTAGAAGAAATTACCCAAGGTGAACAGGTAAAAGAGAAAAGAATTAAAAAGAGTGAGGACAGTCTAAGGGACCTCTGGGACAACATCAAGCGCACTAACATCCGTGTTATAGGTGTCCCGGAAGGAGAAGAGCGAGACAAGGGGGCAGAGAATCTATTTCAAGAAATAATAGATGAAAACTTCCCTAACCTAAGGAAGGAAACAGACATCCAGGTACAGGAGGCACAGAGAGCCCCAAACAAGATAAACCCAAAGAGGCCCACACCAAGACACATCATAATCAAAATGTCCAGAATTAAAGATAAAGAGAGAATCCTAAAAGCCGCAAGAGAATGTCAAGTTACATACAAAGGAAACCCCATAAGGCTATCAGCTGACTTCTCAGCAGAAACCTTACAGGCTAGAAGAGAATGGCATGATATATTTAAAGTGCTAAAAGGAAAAAACTTACAGCCAAGAATACTCTACCCAGCAAGGTTATCGTTCAAAATGGAAGGAGAGATCAAAATTTTCCCAGATAAGCAAAAATTAAAGGAGTTTGTCACCAAGAAACCAGTGTTACAAGAAATGTTAAAGGGACTTATTTAAGGGGAAAAGAGAAGACCACAAATAGGAAAAATTATCTATTTCCACGATTAGAACGTAATGGATACAAATGCACAAAAAAGAGGTTGGATATGATATCAAAAACATAAAAGGAGGGAGGAGGGTAGTTAAAGAGTACAGCTTTCAGACAGAGGTCAAACTAAAGTGACCATCAATTCTGTATAGAAGAAGTAAGGAACAGAGAGGGACTACTAAAACACTGAGGGAAAAAAAAAAAAAAGTTAAAAAATGGCAGTAAGTACATACTTATCAATAGCTACTTTAAATGTCAATGGACTAAATGCTCCAATTAAAAGGCATAGGGTGGCTGACTGGATAAAAAAACAAGACCCATATATATGCTGCATACAAGAGACACATTTCAGACCTAAAGACACTCACAAACTGAAAGTGAAGGGATGGAAAAAGATACTCCACGCAAATGGCAATGAAAAGAAAGCTGGGGTAGCAGTACTCATATCAGACAAAATAGACTTTAAAACAAAAACTGTAAAACGAGACAAAGAAGGGCATTACATAATGATCAAGGGAACAATCCAACAAGAGGATATAACACTTGTAAATATCTACGCACTCCAATGTAGGTGCACCTAAATATATAAAGCAATTATTAACAGACATAAAAACAGAAATAGACAGTAACACAATAATAGTAGGGGACTTTAACACTCCACTTGCACCAACGGATAGATCATCCAAACAGAAGATCAATAAGGAAACATTGGCCTTGAACGACACACTAGAACAGATGGACCTAGTAGATATATACAGAGCATTCCATCCAAAAACCGAAGAACACACGTTCTTTTCAAATGCACATGGAACGTTCTCCAGGATTGATCACATATTAGGCCACAAAACAAGTCTCCATAAATTTAAGAAGATTGAAATAATACCAAGCATCTTTTCTGACCACAAAGGTATGAAACTAGAAATCAACTATAGGAAGAAAATCAGAAAAGCCACAAATACATGGAGATTAAACAAAATGCTACTGAACAACGACTGGGTTAATGAAGAAATCAAAGAAGAAATCAAAAATACCTGGAGACAAATGAAAATGAAAATACGACATGCCAGAATTTATGGGATACAGCAAAAGCGGTTCTAAGAGGGAAGTTTATAGCAATACAGGCCTATCTCAACAAACAAGAAAAATCTCAAATAAACAATCTAACAATGCACCTAAAGGAACTGGAAAAAGAAGAACAAACAAAGCCCAAAATCAGTAGAAGAAGGGAAATAATAAAAATCAGAGCAGAAATAAATGAAATAGAGACCAAAAAACAATAGAAAAATTAATAAAACCAAGAGCTGGTTCTTTGAAAAGATCAACAAAATAGACAAACCTTTAGCTAGACTCACCAAGAAAAAAAGAGAGAAGGCACAAATAAGTAAAATCAGAAATGAAAGAAGAGAGGTTACAACAGACACCTCAGAAATACAAAAGATTATAAGAGAATACTATGAAAAACTATATGCCAACCAATTCGACAATCTGGAAGAAATGGATAAATTCTTAGAATCATACAACCTTCCAAAACTGGATCAAGAAGAAGTAGAGAATTTGAATAGACCAATCACCAGTAAGGAGATCGAAACAGTAATCAAAAACCTCCCCAAAAATAAAAGTCCAGGACCAGACGGCTTCCCTGGTGAATTCTACCAAACATTCAAAGAAGACTTAATACCTATCCTTCTCAAACTCTTCCAAAAATTGAGGAGGGGGAAGCTCCTACCTCATTCTCTGAAGCTGACATTACCCTGATACCAAAACCAGACAAGGACAACACAAAAAGAAAATTACAGGCCAATATCACTGATGAACATCGATGCGAAAATCCTCAACAAAATACTAGCAAATCGCATACAACAATACGTTAAAAGATTATACACCATGATCAAGTGGGATTTATTCCAGGTATGCAGGGATGGTTTAACATTCGCAAATCAATCAACGTAATACACTACATTAATAAAATGAAGAACAAAAATCACATGATCATCTCAATAGATGCAGAGAAAGCATTTGACAAGATCCAGCATCCATTTATGATAAAAACTCTGAATAAAATGGGGATAGAAGGAAAGTACCTCAACATAATAAAGACCATATATGAGAAACCCACAGCTAATATCATCCTCAATGGTGAAAAACTGAAAGCTATCCCTCTAAGAACAGGAACCAGACAAGGATGCCCACTGTCACCACTCCTATTTAACATAGTATTGGAAGTCCTAGCCAGAGCAATCAGGCAAGAGAAAGAAATAAAAGGGATCCAAATGGGAAAGGAAGAAGTGAAACTGTCACTATTTGCAGATGACATGATTTTATATATAGAAAACCCTAAAGAATCCACCAGAAAACTTTTAGAAGTAATAAACGAATATGGGAAAGTTGCAGGATACAAAATCAACATACAAAAATCAGTTGCATTTCTGTACACTAACAACGAAGTAGCAGAAAGAGAAATCAAGAATACCATCCCATTTACAATTGCAACAAAAAGAATAAAATACCTAGGAATAAACTTAACCAAAGAGGTGAAAGATCTGTACACGAAAACTATAAAACATTTCTGAAAGAAATTGAAGAAGACACAAAGAAATGGAAAGATATTCCATGCTCTTGGATTGGAAGAATTAACATAGTTAAGATGTCCATACTTCCTAAAGCCATCTATAGATTCAATGCAATCCCTATCAAAGTTCCAACAACATTTTTCACAGAAATAGAACAAAGAATCCTAAAATTTATATGGAACAACAAAAGACCCGAATAGCTAAAGGAATCCTGAGAAAAAGAACAAAGCTGGAGGTACCACACTCCCTGATTTCAAAATATACTACAAAGCTATAGTAACCAAAACAGCATGGTACTGGCACAAAAACAGACACACAGATCAATGGAATAGAATCGAAAGCGCAGAAATAAACCCACACATCTATGGACAGCTAATCTTTGACAAAGGAGCCAAGAACATACAAGTGGGGAAAGAAAGTCTCTTCAACAAATGGTGTTGGGAAAACTGGATAGCCATATGCAAAAAAATGAAAGTAGACCCTTACCTTACACCATACACAAAAATTAACTCCAAATGGATTAAAGACTTGAATGTAAGACCTGAAGCTGTGAAAGTTCTAGAAGAAAACATAGGCAGTACGCTCTTCGACATCAGTCTTAGCAACATCTTTTCAAACACCACATCTGACCGGGCAAGAGAAACAATAGAAAAAATAAACAAATGGGACTACATCAAACTAAAAAGCTTCTGCACAGCAAAGGAAACCATCAACAAAACAAAAAGACAACCTAACAATTGGGAGAAGATATTTGCAAACCATACATCTGATAAGGGCTTAATCTCCAAAATATATAAAGAACTCATGCATCTCAACAACAAAAAAACTACCAACCCAATTAAAAAATGGGCAAAAGACCTGAACAGACATTTCTCCAAAGAAGATATACAGATGGCCAACAGACACATGAAAAGATGTTCAAAATCACTAACTATCAGGGAAATGCAAATCAAAACTACAATGAGATATCACCTCACGCCCGTCGGAATGGCTATAATTAACAAGACAGGGAACAACATGTGTTGGAGAGGTTGTGGAGAGAAGGGAACTCTTATACACTGCTGGTGGGAGTGCAAACTGGTGCAGCCACTATGGAAAACAGTATGGAGATTCCTCAAAAAATCAAGGATAGAACTACCATATGATCCAGCTATTCCACTGTTGGGTATTTATCCAAAGAACTTGAAAACACCAATTTGCAAAGGTACATGCACCCCTGTGTTCATTGCAGCCTTATTCACGATAGCCAAGACTTGGAAGCAACCTAAGTGCCCATCAAGGGACGAATGGATAAAAAAGCTGTGGTATATATACACAATGGAATACTACTCAGCCATAAGAAACGATGAAATCCAGCCATTTGTGACAACATGGATGGACATTGAGGGCATGATGCAAAGTGAAATAAGTCAGAGGGAGAAGGTCAAATACCGTATGATTTCCTTCATTAAGTAGTAGATAATAACAACAATAAACAAACACATAGGGACAGAGATTGGATTGGTGGTTACCAGAGGGGAAGGGGGGAGGGAGGAGGGTGAAAGGGATAATTGGGTACATGTGTGTGGTGATGGGTTGTAATTAGTATTTTTGTGGTGAACATGATGTAATCTATGCAGAAATAGAAGTACAATGATGTACACCTGAAATTTTTACAATGTTATAAACCAATGTTACTGCAATAAACAAAAAATTTAAAAAAAAAAAAAAATAAATAAAAATACAGCTCAAAAGTAGGACTTGACCAGAAAAATATACAATTTTTCATGTAAAACATAAATAAGAATATTCAAGAATAATACCTTTTCCTCTTATTTATAAAACTATACTTGAAATTAAAACATATTTTAGAAGTGTAAACTTTATTGTAGTAGTTTGATTTTGCATATTAATAATTTACAGGTGAAAAGAGTTATTCTTTCTAAGAGAAAAAGATGATTTTATCATATAAACTGATAATTTTTTAATAAAAATAGTATGCATAAATAAATGCCAAATTTTTAAGACCAAGAAATGGTTTGGTCTTCATGGTAGATCTAGTTACAAGCTTTGAGAGAAATTAACTAAAAATGAAAGAAAGGGTGTTGTTCCTTCGGCCTATCTCTGACCCTACTCCAAGCCCAGTGCATGGAAGCAAGGGCACCGGGCACACCCACTCCACGTCTTGAGAGCCATGTTTCCACCTGGGTTGTAGGTAGGGGCTGTGATAACCAGGATGGGGCACAAAGCAATTATAAAATGAAGCTGGAAGTGTGTGGACCCCTAAAAAAAGTGAGCCTGTCAATATTGGTAACCCTGAGAAGGAATGAGAAAGATTTTGCTTAAGCAGAACTTTAGCTTCACTGATTACCTAAGAAAAATACAGCTAGAAGAAGATATAACAAATAATTTGTGGAATAGCTGAGAGAGATTTGCGCGGCCAAATCCAGAAGAGGTTTAACAGCACAGTGCATTGCCAAGAACAAAGGACCCAAAGATTGGGAGATTCCTTGTCTCTCCCTGGTAACTCTGAGGTGAAACTCATTCGGGGACTCCAAGAGACTATGTGGTCCTGTAGTACTCTGTGTCACCTCCTGAAGACAGATCGTGACAGACATAATGTTAATTTATTCATTATTCCTTGGCAAACATTGTGTGTTACAATGTACCACTGTGTGTTACAATTTTACCGTCTTATAAATGTACCATTCCCAATCAAGCTGTCCAATAGAAAGTGCTTTCATTGTCAAATATTGTTTCTGTCCTCCTGGTATGTGCAAAAGCTCCTATAGGTAGGGAGCATCTTCAATAGAAAAGATAAAAGTGACTATAATCGAAGCCCTTCAAGAAATATCTCTGGAAGAAATATTTTCCAACACAAACCCAACATTATCTGCTATCAATTGCAAGGAACTTGAAGGTTAAAATACATTTTCCTAGTATCTTTTCATTCTTTTAATAAGTTAAGAAAAAGTGCAAAAACTTCTTGGCTTTATGTTCAAAAACCCTGATTCAGGTTTACCACAGAAAAGATTCTGAAAGATACATGATCCAGTTTGTGTGCTCCCTCTACACAATAAGTCCAATATACGTGAACCTTTTTCAGATTATGTCTTAATTCTGTTCCATATTCTACAATTGTTATGACCTAATATATATTTCAAGATCTGAAGGTAGATGTATCAATTTGGGTTAGGGTTGTAGGGGATGAAATCTTACTTTAGATAATAAAAGAAGACAATTATGGCAGACAAGAATTGAGGAATGATAGACAATAGGTAATCATCTATGAATGTGGCCGGTGTTTGGAGTGAAATAACTCAAGGTAATAGGAGTTCTTGAATAAAATGATGAGTTCAAATATAAGTTTTGTTCTTAGCAGGCAAATGGCATTAATAAATTTACTTGAAATTTACTTAAATAATTTACCTAAAATCTCTGTACCTTTCAAGTAACATCTAGGGAGGGAGGATTTACTGTGTTCTTTGATTGGTTTTAAACTCTCTGACATTAGGAACAATGTAAGTCTTATTCATCACTATATTGCACTATCTACTAAAATGCCTGCCCAGTGTTCAGCACAGATACCAAAGTCCTTCAAATGGCCTAGATGATCTTCTGATCTTATCTCCTGTTCTCTCCCTCTTTTACTTCAACTATATAGGGCTTCTTCTTTATCTAAATACATCAAACTTGCCACTACCTTAAAGTATTTATATTTGCTGTTTTCTTCTCCTAGAACTCTCTTCACCCAAATATCTAATTGATTCACTTCCTTACTTCCTTTAGACACTGCTCAAATGACACAATTATCACAAGTTCTTCTTTAAAAACTCTATTAAAAAAAAGCACCTGCCATATACTTTAACCTTCCTTACTCCCTATCTCTCCTACCCAGTTTTATTTTTTCATAGAGCTTTTTAACATATGGTATATTGTATATGTCCTAGTTCATTTATTCATTGTTTACCACTAGAATATAAGATCCACAAGGCAAAATATTTGTTAATTGAGTTGTCTGTATTATTGCTAGTAAATGGCAAAAACAGGATTTGAATGCAGGCTTGGTTTCAAAGTATGTGTTTTATGAGATAATACTGTTTCCCATAATTTCCTAGAGTGGAAATTTCCAACATTTTTGTACACATATTATATTGTAGATATTTGAGCTAAAATACCACCTCTTATACATTTATACAATACTTAGAATGGTGTCAAGTAATAGCTTGTATTTAGTAGTACATGTTGACTGAAAGAAACTAATGAATTATTTTCTTTGGAGTCTTTTGTATAAAAAGAAATTACTGTTATATTAGAATATTTCTATTTTATGATACTTGTGTCTTAAAATCCATTCTCTTAGAATTTTTGGAGAGATCAAGAATGATTCTTGAGAGAGAGACAGTGACAGAGGCAGAGACAGAGACAGAGAGAGCTCCAGATGTCTTCAGGGGGCTCCTTTGAGGCTTTAGCTGAATGTTAATCATTGCATGTGTATGAAGGATCTACTGAGACTGGTAAAAGAATGCCCAGAAAAGACTCGAGGGTACAGTCCCTGGATATCACACATGGCTGAGAGGAGATCCTGCTCCCACCAGCCAGAGTGGAAAATCTCATAATTATGGGATACTAAGGAGAGTCTTCAGAAGGGTTTTGCCTCAATAGTGGGAAGAACTAGGCCCACATGCAATATTATTCTGGCCCTGCATAACAAAGTTTAAAAGCAATACTTGAGTGAGTTAAACTCTTCCAGCTAGCTGAATCTTGGAAAAATGCTCAAGAATTATTTATAGGAAATACCCTTACACAGTAAGGTAACATTCACAATATCTAGCTGCCGGTAAAAAATCAACAGGCACACAAAGAAGCAAGAAAAATGTGGCCCACATGAGCAGAAAAATCAATCCATAAAAATAGACCCAGAAATGTCTCAGATGGTATAATTAATGTAAAAGAACAATAAATCCATTATTATAATTAGAATCCATAAGTGAACATTTTAAGCAGAGAGATGAAAATCAAACTTCATTGCAGCAGACCTGTAGTACAAAATATGTTAAAGAAAATCCTTCAGGCAGAAGGAAAATGACAACAGTTGAAAATCTCTATCTGCACAAAGCAATGATGAGCACCAGGAATGATAACTACATGGGTAAATAAAAAAACATTTTTCTTATTACTTGCATCTATTTAAAAAATCGAATGTAAAACAAAAGCAGTGTAACATAAATAGAAGTGAAATGTACAACACCTGTAACACAAAGACCAGAAGGAAAAAAATGGAAATGTAATTTTGAAGGTTATTATACTGAAAGTGAAGAATATAACTTGACTGCAGGCTGCGATAAGGTAAAGATGCATACAATAACATTGAAGCAACCACTGAGAGAGCTAATAATCCAACAAAAGAGATAAAATGAACTTATAAACAATACCCAATCCAAAATAAGGCAAAATAAAGAAAAAGGGAATTAAGATAGGAAAAGATAAATATAAAACAAATATCAACATATTAGATTTAAACTCAGTCTTACAGATAATAACATTACATGTAAATGGTCTAAATACACCAATTAACAGAGAGAGACTGTCAGAATGGATAAAAATAAAGACCCCACTATGTACTTGCCTATAAGAAATCCACTTTAAATACAAACACACAACTAGCTTAAATGCAAAAGAATGAGAAAATATATAACATGTCAACATGAATCAAAAGAAATCTGGAATGTCCCTATTAATATTATACAAAGTACATTTCCAAATGATATGTGAGTCAATTCCTCCAGAGGATATAATCATTCCAAACATTTATGGACCTAATAAAATACATGAAACAAAAACTTATAGAACTGTAAAGAGAAAAAGACATATCTATATTTATAGCACAAAATTTCAATAGTCTTCTCTCGATTGAAAAAATAAGTAAGCACAGAAATCAGTAATGACATAGGAGATTTGAATAGCATTTCAACCGTTCTAACCTACTTGACATTCATTGAATGCTCCACCTAGGAAAAAGTGGAGTAAACATTTGTTAGAAGTGCAGTAAGAACATTTACAAAGTAAGATCATATTCTGTGCCATAAAAAAAGACTAAATAAATATAAAAGTTTCCATAAAAATTTCAAACATATATCTACCATATGACACAGCTATTACAGGTATTTACCCAAGAAAAATGGAAGGATATTTCTGTACAAAGAATGGTACACAAATGTCCATAGCTATTTACTTGTTAATAGCCCCAAACTGAAAGCAACCGAATGTCATCCATAGGTGAATAGATAAATAAGTTGCAGTATAGCGATACAATGGAATATTTTTCAGCAAAAAAAGCAATAAATTGTTGACACACACAAAAACATAGATAAATCTCAAGATAATTATGCTGAGGGAAAGAAACCAGATAAAAAGAGTAAACATTGTGTGATTCCCACTATATAAAACTCTAGAAAATGCAAACTCACTCATATCAACAGAAAGCAGATGAGTGGTTGCTTGGGGAAAAGGAAGAAGGGCAGGAGGGAGACAGTACAAAGAGGCCTGAGAAAACTTTGAGGGGTGATGAATATGTTCATTTTCTTGATTGTGATGTTAGTTTTATGGTTGTATATACCTCAGAACATCGAGCTATACACTCTAAATATGCATAGTTTATGCCATGTCAGTTATAACCTCAATAAAGCTGTTTCAATAAAAGTCATATATATGACTTTCCAGAAAATAGAGTTGAGCAATTTGAAATTGACACACAAAAACCTAAAGAATATTCTGGTTAAAAGAAATGGGCAATAAGATATAGGCTCACTTATTTTCTAAAGTTGCTCCTTCGTTGCTCCAGAAGAAACAAAAATAATGGCAGGATTTTTCATGATACCTGTAAAATATTCCCTGGGAATAATTCAGGCTTATAGGAACATGCTTTCACGATTTAAACCTCCAGTGCCACTAAGTGCACAGCAGAAGTAATTCATTTAATGGTTCCTCAGTGAGCTAAGAGAATGAACACACCTGTCAAGGTTTCTAGCCAAGTCTTATGCCAGAAGAAAGAAACTGATTTGCAAAAAAACATTTTTTAAAAATTTCATTAACACTCACAAAATTACAAAGTCATATCAATCCAGTGTAGTTCCAGATTTACATGAATTACGTACAGATTAATAGTGCTTATTTATCTTTTCATGAAATCTTGCATCCAATTACTTTTGATTGGGGATTGGATATAAATTTTGCATTTCTTATAAGTAATTAAACATAGGTTTTCTTTCCTTAGATTGCTAATGTACTTTGGATCTTTCATTTTAATAAGCTTATAACTTTTCCTTATTTAGCTCTCATGGTGCCAATTGCTGAATTCTCTACCAGAAAGATAATCAGAGGAAATCAACATATCCTGATGACACCAACAAGATTTAAAACAGGTTTTACAATGACGTTCTACCAATATTAGGCAAATATTTTCCTACTATATTTTAAGATCTGTATGCTATATGTAAAGATGTCACATTTAATAAGAAAAATATGAGTACATAATAATGATTTAATGAATGTTTGTGAGATAAATGAATGAAAACACTTTACTAAAGTGTATTTTCTCATTCATAAGAAAAATTCATATTTATGGTTTAGTGATGGGGAGAATTGGACTAGGAGTCAAAAGGACTAAAGTTTAAACTACGATTTGCCATTTATTAGCTATGTGATTGAGCAATGCAATATGCTATTGAGATTTTCCTCAATGTCACAATCATTATGTTTAAATTATTTCATAATATTCTGTTTTATGGATGTACCATGATTAACTTCACAATTTCCCTAATTTGGAACATTTAAGTGATATACAAATATTATCCCATAAATAGAGTTACAAGTAGCAATATGGTCATTAGCTTCCATAGTGGGCACAACAATATTCTCACTCTGGTAATATTCATATATCAAGATATGTCACAAATCCCACTGGCATAATGATAGTGAGACTCCTGGTTAGTCAAAAAACCAAAAGCTCCTCAAGATAGGACTAAACAAAGCACATATGACCCAAGATGGCCCCATCTCTAATTCCGAATTCATTCATCATCTGCCTCTCCAACACCATGCCTTTTGTTCCCTTAATGGCCCATGATCTTGCATGCTTCTGTGCCTTTGCACATGTGGCATCCCCTTTCCTAGAAACACTTCCCTGCTCCCCCACTCCATGTGGCAGAATATGACTTATTTTTCAAAGTTCAGCTGAAATGTAACTCTTTGATTACGCCTTGGTTCTCCAGATTGATTTACTTACTTCTTCCTCTGTTCTCCTCAGGCAGTTTTTACTTCTGTATTATAGTATTATAGCACAACATGCTCAATAAGACCTAGGACCAGATTCTTCCAAACATCATATGTCCAGTTCTAAGACTAGTGCTTGGAGCAGAATAAAATTCAATGAATTTAAAATGAATTTAATTGATGTAATGGACTGAATGTCCATTATGTCTCCCTCAAAATTCAAATGTTGAAATCCTAACCCCCAATATGATGGTATTATGAGGCAGGCCTCATAATTGGGAGGTGATTAGGTCATGAGGGTGGATCCCTCAGGAATGGGATTAGTGCCCTTATAAAGAATCCCAGAGAGCTCTCTTCCTCCTTCCTCCAGATGGGGACAGAGCAAGAAGACAGCCATCAATGATCCAGGAAATGGATTCACTGAACCTGCTGGCTCCTTGATCTTGGACTTCCCAACCTCCAGAACTGAGAGAAATAAATGTTTTTTAAGCCACCCAGTCTATGGCATTTTTGTTATAGCAGCCCAGGCAGACTAAGACAATTGCCAATTGGGCTTGGGGGGGGGGGGGGAAGGAGGGGAAGAGATGAGATCAGGAGGCACAGAAAGGATTTGTTTTTGAGTATCCTACTGAGTGCAGTCATTCACATTCCCCCCAACCTAACTCGTAGAATATTTTTATTTTGCTTTTCAACATAAAAATCTGCTTTTTCAGGGGGCCAGCCCAGTGGCGTAGTGGTTAATTTTGTACATTATGCTTCGGCAACCTGGGGTTCACCAGTTCGGATCCTGGGCGCAGACCTACTCATGGTTCATCAAGCCATAGTGAGGTAGCGTCCCACACAGAAAGAACTAGAAGGACCTACAACTAGGATATACAACTATGTACCAGGGCTTTGGGGAGAAAAAAGAAAAAAAAAAGAGGAAGATTGGCAACAGATGTTAGCTCAGGGCCAATCTTCCTCAGAAAACTCTACTTTTTGAGAGCCTTAACAAAAGCTGATGCCGATTCAGAGCTTTTTCATCAGTGTTGACTAAATGAGCTAAAACACTTAAGAAGAAATATTCCCTAACATTGAAACCAGCAGAGCAGAAACCTGGGGGAGAAAGTGAGGCTATGGGTGGCGACAGAGCAGGGGAGCAGGAACCTGATTGAAGACCAGAGGTGAACTTGCCTTTTCTGATTTTCCAGGAGAATGTGTGAGTCAAGGACAAAGCTGGTAATATTAACAACTAGACTTACTGAGAAAAATACTTGGTATGATTATTAGGACAAGAGATAACAGTTATTTCAATTAGCACAGGCATCAATGAAGACCAAATTGGAAAAACAAAGACAAAATCAACATACGAAATTAGCAGAAGTAGCCCTTCCCCCTTTTCCACTACAAGAGCATAACCTTACCAGTCTCTGGGCTGATACATTTTTCTCAGAGTTGTATACTTTGCTTTAGAAATACCAATAAATGGGTGTGCAGTTTAACCCACATCTTTACTAAAACAAGTTATACATTTACTTTTACATGAGTAAGAAAATAGTACCATGAACTGGGTAAAAAAAAAAAAAGGCTAGTCCATTGTTTAACACATTAAGTCATTCATATTATGAAAAAATAGAAATTGAATCCCAAATAATATATTTGGGGGCTTATGATTCTATACAGTTCAAGAATCTCTTTTAACCATAAACAAACAGTTCATCTTTCACCTTTCATGTTTTGATTGGAGCTATCAGCAAAGGACCTCGTCTAAAACATCCTAGCAAGGATATTTTGTTTTATTTTCACCATATTATAGAAGTTTAAAAGTTGTTTTTTTTTTTTTTTTTACCATATCTACAAGAAGGAATCCTGTTACATGGCTATGGGAAGAAAGACAGCATGTGAAAGACACGGCAGAGTAGGAAAGCGACCTTCTCAAGTCAGTCAGGTCACTTTCATAGGAAAAACATTCCTTCATAGAAAATAATACTAAAATTATGGTGATATGTCACATTTATCTATCACTCAACATTTTCAAAATACTTCCTTATACTTTATCCTATGCGCAGAGGATTTGATGTACACTAAGTTATCAAGTACTAAATGACAACATGGCAAATGACAGACAAGGCATTGGACTGAGATACCAAACAAACAAGTAGGTAGATAAGTAGGTAGGTAGGTGACTAGATACAGGAGATTTCTTTTATAGATTATACTAGCACATAAAAGTTGGTTTGCCTATATCATGAATTAATATTCCTTCTATAGACTATATGTGGTCATAAACAATTTTCTATATTATGTTTTAATATTTATACTCACATGAAAGAGTCATTTCCTTCTCAAAAAACTAGATTGCCCTTGTCATTAATCATTTATCGTTAACCAAAGCCATCTAACACAAACACACAGCATAACCCAGTCTTCATAATTAAAAATTAAATCCAAAAAGTCTATTTGTGATTGACTGTAAAATATTTTAAAGCAGTTTTCCATTCATTAAATTTATCATAAATATCTTAGAATATTAAAAAATTGCATCTTCAGAGATTGACTTTAAAAATAAAACTACAATTTTCGCCATCATAATGAGAAGAACAAGTACAATATTCTTTCACTCAGGAGCATAGCATTTATTTTCCCAATTTCTAAAATAATATAAAAATATTATTTTAATAATTTCCACATTTCATAGATTTAATATTTTTATTGTAACACTTCTGGGGGATTTTGTCTGTTATAAATCTTATTTGAGAACTTGAAAACATACGTTAATTTGATAAATCAAAGGTCTCGCTATATTATATTTTCCCATGATGCCCTACTGACCTTCAGAAAAGATACGTTATTTTCTCTCCAATGTCTTATCTGATCTCAAAAAGAACATGAACAAAAGAGAAAAAGCCTGTGCACTCTGAATCTCAAGGTGACATTTAAGACTGACATCCAGCTAGCAGAAGAAGATCTCAAAATTTATTCTTGTCCCGTGGGGGTAAGCAAATCATTAATATAAGAAGGTATCAGGCCATTAAGTGCTTTCAACGTCAACAATAAAACTTTAAAATCAATGCAAACCTTGACAGCAAGCCAATATGAAAACTGGAGGACAAAAGTGATGTACTTCGAACAGGTAAGTAGCCTCACACTGTGAATGAACTGAACCTTGGAGATTGATTTATCAAGAAATCGAAACGTCAAGATGTTGAAGCAGTCCAGTCTCAGCGATGATCACACTGCAGTAGCTTCAGCACCATTCACACATCTTTGCTGTACCCAGATGATATGCTGTGGAAGAGAACTAGTTCTTAGCGAGAGCATCATTTTACACTGAAATCAATAACTAGACTCAAATTAATAGTAACACTAACCTTTGTAGGATTCTTGAGAGTTCACAACATTCTTTATCAAATAGAATTCTATGTGATCAAGGAACAAGGAGATTCACAATTGAAAGAATATAGTCACCTGCTTACGTTTGTGCTACTGTTTTTCTGATAATAAAATTGTTGAATACAAACACTAAAAAGTGAGTTTACGTTGTTCTAAAACTTACTCCTGATGTGCAAAATCTCTAATTCATGGAGAAGAGTTCTAATTTCTTTTCAATATACTTTTATTCATTTGATACCTTACATAAACATAATAATTGAAGCAATAATAATAAATAATAACAATAGCTAACAGTAACTGACCACTTATTATGAGACATGCATGAACTGATTTAGTCTACTACTACTGTCTACATTTTACAGATGAGGAAACTGAGGCAGATGGACAACTTGAAGTGACTGAGATTCCACAATCTGTAAACATTAGAACTAGGATTCTGACCCCAGAAACTACTTTGTCACATATATCATATATGTACACATTATTTTAATATACGTACATGCTAAGTCATTCATATGTGTGTGTTTGTGTGTTTAATTTGAGAAGTCAGGATACAATTGTTACACTGCAAATAGCAAAAAAGCCAAGTGAGAGGTAAATACAGTCTCCAAACAATATCACCCTTTTCTCAGTGAATAAATCTTTTGATGCCAGTGTTCATACCAAGTGACTATTTCAAACATCAGTGATCGGAAAAGTAGTTCTGTGGGGTTTTTTTCTTTCCTTAAAGGAACCCTACAGTGTGTACTTGCATTGACTACACAGGGCCGAATAACTGAAAGATGCACGAGACTCCTCAAGGTGGTCTCGCATAAGCCTTTGTTAAGAATAAAGGATATGGTACAACAGGAAAGAGATACTACAGGCAATTGTCAAAGAGTTCCAGGCACCTGAATCCTTTCTCAGTCACATAGAATGTGCTTTGTTTTCAGATCATGAACCACCAAGATAAGCACCAAATATCTTGATTTCAAGGGAACCCAAGCAAAAGTTTACAGCACGGTCTTTCGTAACCTTCTCCTCACGTAAGTAAGCCAGACTGTAACCAGTTAAAACAGGTGTAAAACATCAATATAAACATTTCTAAACAACATAGACAAGCTTGCACCTGGTGCCTACAAGGAAGTTTGAACTGTTAACAACAATTACAATTAGAACAGTTACAAATCTTTATCTTGACCAAGGATCAGTTCTAGAGTTCAGATCCGCAGACATAAGTATAGAGCTTTCTCGTTCCAGCTGTAAGATAACCCTGTCTTACACGGTGCTCATTATTGAGTGAGGCAATTTACTGAGCTGGTGCTCCATAAGTACTAGCGGACTCTGGACGCTCAGCTAAAACTTGATACTTCTCTCTTTACTGGTCCCATTTCCTGTAATAAATATACCAGCTTCCTCTGGAAGGAGTGGCGGCAAAATTAAGTTGATATTTACTGTAGATCTAAGTGGGGGGAGAGAACCTTTATTTTTTAAAAAATAGAATGATAAATCCATTAAAAAGAGGAAAAAAATGAGAACATGAGTGACAGCACCCTACTCTTGGGTTGTGAGATGCAACTTTAGTGCCCCCCTTTCTTTGCTTCTTTAGCAGATGCAAACACAAAACTAGGAGATGGAGATATCAGTCAGAAGTAACAAAGAATTAGACAACTCATTTGAGCAAGCTGGAAACTGAATGTTCACCTATTGCTCAGAAATTGTAATGTATAACTCAGGTGCTTCCAGTGTGATTGGTGCCAACCTGAATTACAAATGGCAGCTCAGAAGCATAATTTTTCCTGGGTGCAGAAGAGGAGTTGCAAGTCAGAATGTTGTCATGGTCACTTTTTTCCTGCACTGTATGTAATAAATCATGTTGCAATCACCACATTCTCTACATCATGATGCTGACTATATGTTACAAATTGACTTCTATCTTATTTATTTATCACTGCTGGGTAACATTATTATGCATCTGATAAATGTTAGAACCTAACATTCTTTTTTATTTTAAAATAAATATTATAAAGCAAAATCCAAAGATACTGAATTTTTTCCCCCTTATCTTTGAGGCTGGGTGGCTATATAAGTGTTCAAGCCTGTCGGTCAAGTAGGAGCGGATTGGTGGAGGTGGTGGAAACAGGTAGGTGGTGTGTATGGAGAAACTGAGATGCAGCCACATGATCCTTTAAAAAGAGTGAACTGTGGATTCAAACTGTCATCTCTACTGTTATTTACAAAGTGAGATTTATACCTTTTATGTCACATCTTCTAATGAACTTGTTATAGATCTTAAAATAAGCTGAAAGTGTTAATATCGAGACCCATACTGACCAAGAAAGGTATGATAGGATCAGCAAATTGTCTTTACTGCTATAAAATTCCCATATACCTATTCATATCAAACCTGAATGTGAAACAGCAGGACATCAAATTACTTTTGCCTTCCTGTAGCCACACGTGTGTAGTTTATGAAAAATCTTGAATACTGATAATGCTACAGGGAATGGACATAAATGAGACTTCTAAAATAGTGCTTATCATCAGTGAGCTAGATCTTTAACTATCTTCTATTAATGCTGATATCTTCTTGGTAAGCAATTTTCCATTTCTTCCCTCTAGAGGAAACGGACTTTTGTCCATTGTTCCAGATGTTAAGAGTGCACACATTTCAATTCAAATGCAAATTGTTCAAAAAATCTTATATATGCTTTTTAATCTACATTTGACAGTACTCATTAACAGAGAAGTAGACCACCAAATGCTTATATTTTAGCAAGGATTATCAAGTTTACCAAGTTGTATAACAAATGCATTTAATATGTTATTGATTCACTCATGAATCTTCGACTTTTGATAAGATAATAACGGTCCTCTAAAAAGACATTGTGGTTCATCACCAGGAGAAGCTAGTCATTTGCTGACAACTGAGAGTGTATGAACATAGTAGGTATTCATGTTCTCATTAAAGGAAGTCAAGGTTCTGTGATCTCCAAGCTAACTACAGCACAAATTCCAAATGATGACTAAAGATCATTCCCTTATTTAGGACATGCTGTCTTCATCCAATGCAAATTTAGTAGTATGACGTGTAAATGATAACAAAGGCAAAGAGGAAAATTTCTTAACGTATATTCTAACAAGAATGGAATCTCTGGCCTCGTTGGACTGTAGGTGTTTCAACCTATCGTTTATTTACATTTGCTCCTCACATGGAGTGCAAGGACTCTCAACTTTTTTTTTTCCACGTTTGATCAGAACCAGCCTGAATATCACAGTCCTTTCTGGGAGAAAATCCAGTACTCAATGCTGGGAGCTGGTATCCTCCCCTGGATCATCCATGTAACTCAGGGGCATATATAACACAAGATAGATGATCCATAGCCTTCCATTCTCAGGCAGTGAAGACTGTTCAAGTTTGTCAGCCCACGTCTGCTATCCTTGCCTTTGCTTGTTGCAGCCACACAGTCCTGCTGTAGAAAACTGGTTCTCTGCCATCTCTCCAATGATGCTGTTTGCACTGCAGTGAAGTCGTGCTTTCCTCAGCTTCATTCTAAAGGGTTCTTCTCTGGAGGATACTTCAAAAAATGAACTCTCTCCTTTTGTATTCTGTTTAACTCAGGTCTACCCTAGCGCTCAATGCTTCATCCTTTTCAGTGCTCACCCCCAGAAGTCCTATTCCTCTGCAGTCTCACTGCCCAAGAGATTCACTGCCTAGAAAAAGTTGAACCTAATAAAAACTTCAACCGCTGGTCCTCTTACGCAGGGACACCACCCAAGGACCTACTTACTTGTTAACCTCTGAAACACAAAGAGGCCATTCTGCCCTTCTTCCTCCCTTTCAATGCATTTTTCAGAGGGGACATTAACCCTTCTTGTTGGTAAGGAAAGTCCAGACCTTAAAATATGGCAAGTCCAGTTTACCTTGGAAGAGAGGGTCCTTCTGAGGAGTGGTCTTTTCCTTTCTTCCTATGCCCACCACTGTCCTCAAAAACTCAGAAAATAAGTTAGCACATAATACTATAACACTCTGGTGGGAGAAGTATTATAGACAGTGGTAAGACAAAGGCCCTGAGGTTGGAATAAAGTTGGCAAATTTTGTAACGATAAGAAGGTCAGTGTAGCTGAAGCAAAGCAAGCAAAAAGGAAGTTGGTAGGATAAAATTTGGAGAAAAATCTGGCATGAGCCAGATTTGTAGGGCCCGGTAGTCATTGGGAAGCAGTTTAAATTTCAATTGAATGTTTTGAGCAGGGACATGATGTGATCTCATTTTGTTTTAAGAAGAGCACTTAAGATTGTTATTATGAAATAATTCAGACATAAAAATTTATGGACAAAAAATGATGCAATATTGATTACCCACATTTGTCTAAGAAATAAACTTGATCAATGTAGTTGAAGTACCCTGTGTGCTTCTTCTTGATCAGATCATCCTTCTGTCCCATTTTCCTCATACCCAGGGAACTATTATTTTGAATTTGGTGGTGAATTTCCATTTCTTTATACATTTAGAACGTGTTAAATATTTATTTAACATTATACTGTACATATTATTCTGTATTTGCTCGTATTTACTCAACAATCATCCATGTCGATATGAATAACTCTTGTTCAATAATTTTTGCTGCTATATATTATTCCATGGATAAATATTATTAATACTTTTTCCCATTAATATTACAATCAGTTATTCTGTGACTATTCTTGTATGTCTCTGGGTGCACTATACTTGCACGTGTATGATCTTTTTAATGTATTGTTGAATTCGGTTTGCTAACATTTTGTTGAGGATTTTCGCATCTATGTTCATCAGGGGTATTGGCCTACAATTTTCTTTTTTCAGAGTGTCCTTGTAGCATCAGAGTAATGCTAGCTTCATATAATGAGTTTAGAAGTGTTCCCTCGTCTTCTATTTTTTGGAAGAGTTTGAGAAGGATTGATATTAATTCTTCTTTAAATGTTTGGTAGAATTTACCAGTAAAGGGATCTGGTCCTGAACTTTTGTTTGTTGGGAAGTTTTTGATTACTGATTCAATCTCCTTAGTAGTAATCAGTCTGTTCAGATTTTCTGTTTCTTCATGATTCAATCTTGACAGGTTATATGTTTCTAGGAATTTATCTGTTTCTTCTGGGCTATCCAATTTGTTGGCGTATAATTATTCATAGTAGTCTCTTATGATCTTTTGTATTTCTGTGATGTCAGGTGTGCGATCTCCTTTTTCATTTCTGATTTTATTTGAGTCCAGTCTCTTTTTTTCTAGGTGAGTCTAGCTAAAGGTTGTCTATTTTGTTTACTTTTTCAAAAAACCAGCTCTTAGTTTCATTGATCTTTTCTATTGTCTTTTTAGTCTCTATTTCATGTATTTCCACTCTGATCTTTGTTATTTCCTTCCTTCCACTAACTTTGGGGTTAGTTTCTTTTTCTTTTTCTAGTTCCTTGAGGTGTAAAGTTAAGTTACTTATTTGAGATATTTCTTTTTTCTTAATATAGGCATTTTTACTACGAACTTTTCTCTTAGGACTACTTTTTTTGCATCCCATAAGTTTTGGTATGTTGTATTTCCATTTTCACTTGTCTCAAGATATTTTTTGATTTGTCTTTTGATTTCTTCTTTGACCCACTGGTTGTTCAGTAGCATATTATTTAATCTCCACATATTTGTGAATTTTTTGGTTTTCTTCTCATTATTGATTTCTAGTTTTATATCACTGTGTGTCGAAAAGATGCTTAACATGATTTTGATCTTCTTAAATTTATTGAGACTTGTTTTGTGGCCTAACATGTGATCTGTCCTGCAGAATGTTTCATGTGCAGTTGAGAAGAATGTGTATTCTGTTGCTGTTGGATGGAATGTTCTGTATATGTTTGTTTGATCCACTTGGTCAAAATATATTTCAAGTTCACTGTTTCCTTATTGATTTTCTGTCTGGATTATAAGAACTGAAGTGAGAAATAGGATGGATTGCTATTGTTCCTTTATGTCTTTGTTCTCTTTTGTTTTATTTTCCCACTTTAAGCACAAGTAGCTGAGGTTATGTTGCGACTGTAAGACCTTTCAGTGAGCTCTCAGCTTGACATTCTCTGTCACTGGATCTTTGTCTCAGATCTGAATATAAAAACTCGTGTTATCATTAGATTGAACTATTCAAAATTGCCACTATTCAATTATTTATTTACCTATAAAAATGGCAATTTCAAATGTTCCAACGTATAGTACTGGTAGGTGTAACTCAAAGAATCTTGATTTTAATAATAATAATCATAAAAATAAAATTAATTTATACACTGTTGCTTCAAACAATATATTGAAGTAAATTAGTTTATTCTATTTTCGTATAACACAATTTAAATTATTTCCCTTTGCAAAATTTTATTATTAAAAATATAAATATTCAGACATGTTCTCAATTTCCTGTCTAAGTCTTGCTCTCATTTCTTTGTCTTACAGTTTAATACTTCCTTCTTCACAAAATAAAGACTTCGGTTTCATGAAAAAATAAATTGACCAGTTTCTTTGGAACTTCAACTCTCTTAACTGCATCATCCACTCCTTAAAGATCTTTTTTTAAATGCTGTAATATAATATGAAGTATTACCAAATATCAATAAGGTGATTTAATTTAATTTAATAATGCAGAGAAAAGCTTTTAGGCTGAGAAGTAGAGTTAAGAATATTTAATGAGTGGCTATGCGTATGTCACTAGTATGAAAAGATCTTCAAGATATATTAAGTGACAAAAGCAAAACACAGGGTGTCGGCCCCATGGCTTGGCGGTTAAGTGCATGCACTCCACTACTGGCAGCTCGGGTTCAGATCCCGAGCACGCACAGACACACCACTTCTCTGGCCATGCTGAGGCTGTGTCCCACATACAGCAACTAGAAGGATGTGCAACTATGACACACAACTATCTACTGGAGGGCTTTGGGGGAAAAGAAAAGGAGGAGGATTGGCAATGGATGTTAGCTCAGATGTTAGCTCAGGGCTGATCTTCCTCACAAAAAAAAAAAAAAAGCAAAACACAGAACAGTGTATTGTTTGCCATCTTTTGTGAAAGAAAGAAGAGAAAATAAAATTATCTCTATAAAAACACTAGCAGCATACACAATAAACTAATAAAAGTGACAAAAAAACAGATGAAAGCATGAGTGGGAGTAAGAATAATAACTATATATCTTTTTATATTGTTCTGATTTTTCAACCATGTGAGATACTAACTATTCAAAAAATTAAATTAAATGTTAAAAAATATATAAATAGGCATCAATTTGCTATTTTCTTGTTTAATGTAATTGTAAATTACATGTAAGTGTAAATTGTTACAAAGGTGACTGGGTTTAACTATAGCAACAATTTAGGAAAGAAATTCTCAAAAATGTTAGGTAAAAGGTAACTAGTATTTAGTACAGTGGTTTTTCAATTTTTTTTTTTTTTGTGAGGAAGACCAGCCCTGAGCTAACATACAATGCCACTCTTCCTCTTTTTTTTTTTTTTTTTTTTGCTGAGGAAGATAGACCCTGGGCTAACATCTGTGCCCATCTTCCTCTACTTTATATGGGATGCCACCACAGCATGGCTTGACCAGCAGTGCATCCGTGCACGCTTGGGATCCGAACCTGCGAACCCCGGGCCACTGAAGCAGAGCGCACCCACTTAACCACTGCACCACCAGGCTGGCCCCTGGTTCTTCAATTCTATTGTGCATGAACTCTCCCAGATGCTTTGCTAAAAGTCCATATTCTTGGGGCCTAATCCAGATTATAAATTAATAGGTTCAAAGTAGAGTTTAAGCATATGTATTTTAACAGATGCTAGGTAGTGGTCATGCAGAAACTTATTGAGCCTACTTTGAGTAATCTTGGTTTTATTTGTTTTTTTTTTTCTTTTTTTGTGAGGAAGATCAGCCCTGAACTAACATCCACGCCAATCCTCCTCTTTTTGCTGAGGAAAACCGGCCCTGAGCTAAAATCTATTTCCAATCCTCTCCTTTTTTTTTTTTTTCCCTTTTTCTCCCCAAAGCCCCAGTAGATAGTTGTATGTCATAGTTGCACATCCTTCTAGTTGCTGTATGTGGGATGCCGCCTCAGCATGGCTGGAGAAGCGGTGCATCAGTGTGCGCCTGGGATCCGAACCCGGGCTGCCAGTAGCAGTGGGCGCACACTTAACTGCTAAGCCACGGGGCCAGCCTCTGAGTAATCCTGTTTTAATAATAGGGTATCTAATGTCTTAAAATTGTTATACTATTACAACATTAACAGATCCTCAAATACAGTAAATAAATCATTGCTTCAGTATCTGAAAATAGTAATTTTCTAACTGGAATTGTTTTCTTTTTTCAAATTTGATATGATTTCATTGTGTTCATTAGCTAATTTAGAAGTTAATATTTGCAAGTTCAAATCTTTATTTATATTTAACATTAACTGGTAGGGTTATATAATAAACCATAAGAAGATAGTAAAGAATATTGTAGGTTTATCATTCAAATAAAAAGGGAAGGATCCGTACCAATTTCAGAATAAATTTCAAATTCTTAAATTGGAGTAGTGGATATTGTTAATCTTTGTACCTGTTCTTCTGAATCGCATTTCTATGTTTGGGAAATTCTCCACTTTATGAGTTTTGTTGAGAGGCAGAAACTACCTTTCAATACAAAAGCTGAATATTCTCTTTTCAAAACCTTATTTAAAGCTGCAACCAGAGTTCACGCAGGTTCAGGGACACAAAAACAAGGAATTTCACTTCTTCCTGCATAGCCTCCACGTCTGGTTCTCTGGCCCTACAAGAGACACTGTGAATTACCCAATATCTTTTTAATATACTCCTTTCTCCACTTAAAAAAAAAAAAAAAAACAGAAAAAGGTTTAATTCTGTATTATTATGTCTAAGAAGCCTGACTGATATATGTGGGTTTAGGTTTAAAAACTCAACTGATGTGTCACATAGTAGAAATAAGGTTTAACAGCAGTTCATGCAAAGGAAAACCAAGTAAGTATAGTTGATTTCAACTTAATACAAGTCAACAATGCTATGTGCTTGCCCTCAAATACCTATACATATGTAGGGAGGGAGGCAGCATTGAGAAGATATAGCCTAGGACAAGAGAAAAAACGTTACCACTGATTCTACAGTTCTGCACTGGTCCATGCACATTAGGCTCTGGACCCCAAATTTTATAGAAATCTTTATAAATGTGTGTTTCCAGAGGGAGGCTTGAAAATCATTTTATAAGAGCTGTCAAAGCAAACAGATATTTGCCAGTTTAAAGACAAGATTTGATGAAGGATATATATGAACACCATCTTCCAATAATCCAAAGATTTTCCTGTGGAAAAGAAATCAGAAATTTAAACTGGTACCAATGGGCAGGATTTTACAGAATGTTATTTCACTGTGAGGCTTGTTTAGCAGTTACAGCTACATAAAGAAAGAAATAATAGCATTAAATAGAGGCCTAATGATAACTTCTCAGCACGTACAAAAGACATATATTTCCATGTAATAAAATCTACTTTATAAACCCCAGGCCTAATTTTGTCCATTTACTTTGTATACTTTACATTGTCTATTTCATCAGAAGATATAATATACTTTTTACTCAGAGGGTCTTGCCACAACACTGGAAATAAAAAATACGTATACAAATCCTCCCACTATACTAGTTCCGAGCTTAGGAGAAATGTCCCACAATCATTGTCACCACAAAGTGACAAGTTCAGTCCACATAGAGCATCCCTAAGTTTTCAGAAAGAGGTAATGGGATTCTGAAAGCATCATACAGAATACAGTGCTGGAAAATCTATAAATGGTTGATTTGTGAGATTTCATTGGAGGAGACAGTATCATCATATCTAAAGTGATGGGCATGGCTCAAGAGTAGCTGGGATCCAGCCAATGCACAGGCCACTTGAGAGGATATGTCTGGGTGCCTCACAAGACAGAAAACTAAAAGTGGGAAGTGCGAAATACAAGGAGGGCTGTAATTCGGCAGCTAACATAGGAGGCAGCAGCACTTATTAAGATACCAAATGTTGAGATTTGTTTGTCAGTAAAGGGGTGACATGGGACTCCAAATATTAGCATTGAGATCCATGACCTGAGTCCTGGGTTCTGTTATCAGGGCATGTGAAAAACCCAAACTCATGGGAGGACCTGAGATTCTAAACTAGGTTTATTACATTCTTAAGTCAAAGAGTGCTGATGAGATAAACCTCCAGTGGATTAGAACATCAGTGGATTCAGGAATGAGCCCCAAATTCTTACCTGCACTCATTCACTCTCTTGATGATCTCATCTAGTTCCATGAATTAAATATTATAGCTGTGTTTATGACTCATATAAATGTATCCTGAGGCCTTACATGTCCTCTTAACTCCAGACTTTTCTTGGATATTTGATATATATCTCAAATTTAACATGTTCAAAACTCTCAATTTCCATCCCTATATTTCCATATATTAATTCAAATAAGAGCAAGGTTTTCCCCATATAGAGATCTCTGTGGCTTTCCATCAGTGGCAGCTACAGAATTTCTATACATGTGTTCCTTGGAGCAATAATCTGTTTGGAAAGAGAAGGTTGGCTAAGGGATTTTAGAAAGATGTTTTAGAAGCGCTGGCATTACAAACACACATTTCCACTCAAGTAGTATATTTATTTAAGTGAAGAGAGATTGGGGTGTGATGTTGACCTGCCCCCGCTTGGCATACTTGAGTGGCTTCCCATTGAACTTAAAATAAATGAAGTGTTACTTTTTACAGTTTCTGGGCAGAACATGAACTGGCCTCTGCCTCCTTTTCCGATGTCATCTTGAACCACCATCCATCCCCTGCTCTCCCTTTGCCAGCCACTTCCCAGCCACAGTATGTGTCTTGTTCAGACTAGATCTGGACTTTTTTCAGCTTTTTTAATATTCCAAGCACATTTCTGACTCAGGACCTTTCCACGGGCTGTTCTATCTGCCTAGGTTAATTTTCCTTCTTCTTTTTGAATAGCCTTCTCTGCCTTCTTATTTAAGTCCATTTCATATGTCACCTCTTTCTCAGAAAATGTTCTCTAATCGTCTAATTTGAACTATCTCCTCTCGCACATCTAATACACATCCTTGCAATTCACATCATCTTCCCTTTTGTTCATCTTAGCATATATTTATTTTTGTGTTAAGTAGTGAACTTTCGTATTCCTCTACCAGAATGTAAGCTCCAAGGACAAGGCGATCCTGTATATCTTGTTCAACACCAGACCCCCAAAATCCAGAACAGTCAATAGTAGGTGTTCAATAAACATATGTAGAAAGGCTAGACAAAGCAAAAGTAGGTAAATATGGAAAATAATTGGATAAATCAAATTTTAAATGTTAATAAAGACATTACAATGTTAATAACATTTGATTTAAAGAGGAGGGGTAATAATTGTAATATTATAGTGTCAGAAACACATTGATCTGTGTTAAAGGTGAGGGTAACTCCTAACGGTCGTTTCCTTGGTGATATGGTACCATTACTTAAACATCTTTTCAGTATAACATTTCACACAGTGCAACAGTAAACCATTTCATGCAAATGTTTGCAGTTGGATGTTTGTAAATTGACTTAGTTTCTCGTTGATATATACTATAAATTGACTATTTTAACTTATGATTAATCATCCTTTGACAGTAATTTCTAGTTACTAACAAATAAAGATTTTTCTCCACACCTTGTCAAGAAGTTAATTACATGAAAATATTTAAAGGTGTAGTTGATACTTCTATTTTAACATACTTTGCTTTAATATTTTTATTAAGTGAAATAAGCAATAATTTTTCTGTGAAGAGACTATGCTAGAATGTTTCACAAATATTTTCATAAAATTGTGTTTTATATAGTAGGTTTTCTCAAAAAAAGGCCAATAATTACCATATATTGCATTTTGAAAAATGAATAAATCCAGATGATCCCAGAAAACGTGGATTGTAATTATATATATTGGTGATTTAAAATTGTCCCAGGCCTGCAGAAATAGGAATAGTGTTTCAAAAGGAATCCAATTCAATAGGTTTTCAACTCAGGGCTTTATTACTGTCTTCACATGAGTTTTTATTGAACAATTCTCTCTGGGAAATAAGTAGACATTAACAGAGCCCAGGCTATGAAAAATCCATTTAGACCACTTTGAATATCATGCTAGATGTGATTAGACATTTATAAAGTGATTCATGTAGACAACTCAGGAGTTCAGATTTATTTATTTTAAATAATCAAAATACAACTTTCCATGAAAACTTGATGTAATATAAGACATTACTCTGAAAATTCAGTTTTCCTAATTTAAAAAGTTCCAATTGAATTACACCTTCCAGTAGAAATATTCATAAAGTTGTCAGTTTGTGTCAGTAAGTTGCGTGAGAAACATGATGTAAATTTTCAGAGAAAGCAAATTTAACATACTATTTATAGCAACTTTTCTTAAAGCTGTATTCTTAATAGTCTATTTCTCACATTCACATTTCTTAAAATCCAATCCTGATGAGATATGGGTTAATAAAAGTTATAGCTCTTATTAGCATGGATGTTAGCTCAGGGCTGATCTTCGTCACACACACACACACAAAAATAATTAATTAATTAATTAAAAAAAGTTATAGCTATATATGTTTAAAAGCTATTAATTTAATTTTGTAAAAGTTAGTATATCTTAACAACCAGAATTATTTCACAAAATTCAAATTCCTAAGGGGTGTCCGTTTCGACTCCCTATTAAACAATAAAATACTGATCACTGTAGAATAATAGACAATGTATTAGGTGAGCCCTTGGTTTGTTTAAGTTTTGGGAAATAATAGTCCTCATCTTCGCAACTGTCATTTAGGGGAAAATTATTTATTGAATAAATGCTTTACATAATGTTTGTTTTCTCCTGTCTGCTCTCTTTGAAAGATGAGGAAAATCATGGACTTGAAGTTTAGAAAACCTGAACTCTAGCCCCAGAATCATCTTTTAATGGATGATTACTCTAAATAAGCAACTTGAGCTTTCTGCACTTTCCTCTTTTTACCTATAAAATGGTGATAACCACATCTGTCCCTCCTAACTCATAGACTCTTGGTGGTAAAATTATTTTAAGGGTGAAATCAGTATCTATGACTGACTAAAGGAGATGTGGGCATAATCCATGGAGAATCTGCTGTTTGTTTCAATGATAAAAAAGCCTGAGACAATCTTTGGGATATAGGTTCAATTTTTACCTACTTCTATTAAAGAAGAGAATAATGGTGTATGTGTGTGTAATTTTGAGCGGGCGTATGTTTACTGGAAAAGAGTGGAGAGATTTTAGTTCTATGGAATGCTGACTGTATATTTTGGACCACAACTTCCACATAAGGCAATCTTAAAACTATACAAAAACTATACAAATACTTTCGTTAGAACATTAGAGAGCTAACAACAGTCCTCTTGTTAACAAGCAACAGCATTCTGACCGCAGTGTCCTCAGTAGCCAAAAGGAAGTCAAAAGACTGTGGAATAATTTATCAATACACTGAAACCAAACATTATCTGTCTAAAAGAATTTCCTTTCAGAGTGAGACCTGAAATAAAGGCATTCTCAAGCAAGCCAAAAATGGAAGAATTCACCACTAGCAGACTGATGCTAAAGGGAATGCTAGCAGATGACAGGTTAGCAATGCAGGAAAAAACAAAGAGCACAGAAACTAGCAAAGTTGTGGGAAAACCAAATTAACATTGGTTTATAAACTAATAATCAGTATAATAATTATAATGTTTCATGGCATTTAAGAGTGTATAGTGTGATATTGGCCCAGGGATACAGAAATAGATCAATAAGATAGAGCAGCCGGTAACAGACCTAATGCTGTATAGATACATGGCATGTGACAAAGATGGCTTTGCATAGCAGTGCAACAATAAATAGCCCTGGGACAATTGATAGTCAGTGGAAAGATGAAATTGGATCCTACTTCACACTACTACTATTTACAGAACTAAATGTGGAAGGGAAAACAATAAACAATAGAGCTTTTAGAAGATAATAAAGGAGGATGTCCTCATGATATTGGGGCAGGGAGATATTTCTAAAATAGGACACAAAAATAAATAATGATGAATAAAAGATTTATAAATTGGGTTACATTAAAATTAAGAACTTCTATTTATTAAAGTCACCATTAGAGGTGTAAAAATGCAAATAACATAATGGGAAAATATAGTTAACAGTATACATAATGGACAAAAGTCTTGTGTCCGGAACATACAAAGAATGCCAACAAATCAATAAAAAAAAGGCAACCCAATGGAAAAATGGGAAAGACGAGGAACTGCACCTTTGCAAAAGAGAATATGTAATTGGTCAAATACACACATGAATAGGTACAACCTCATCATAAACCAGAGAAATTCAAATTAAATCCATAATGAAATATCACTGTGCAAGCATCTTAATGGATGTAATAAAAATGTCTGATGCTACCAAGTATTAGACAGAATGTGGAGCAACAGGAATTCCTACAATGCACCTAGGAATGTAAACTGGTACCACTATTTTGGAAAAGAACCTGAAATTACCTACAAAAGTTGAAAATATGCAAAGCCTGTGGCAAGCAAATCTATTCCTAAGTATTTAGCCACGGAAATTGTGGGCATATGGTTCACCAGGACATAGGCACAGGAACATTAACAGCAGCATCGTAGGAGTGAACCAAAAGGCCACCCGTAGCAAAATAGATAAATATATGTTGATTCATTTATACAACGGAATCAAATAAAGTTAAAAAAAAGCAACATGTTTGGTGAAATTGTAAAAGCAATGCTGAGAAGAGAAGTCAAACACAGAGGAAAGATATACTGTATGATTTAATTCTTACAAAGTTTTAAAATAGCAAAAACTAAATTATAGTGCTTAGCAATGCATTTTGGGGGTGTAGAAATATGCAGCAAAGCAAGGAAGTGTACATAAAAGTCAAGAAAGAAGGGTGAAGAATGGAAAGGGACAAGTGGTGAGCCTCTGGGGAGCTCACGATGTGCTCTTGACTTGGGTTGTTTAATTGCTGTTTACTTTTCAATAGTTTGAAACTGTATACATTTATGGTTTATGTACTTTTCTGTGTGTGTAACTTTATCACATTTTAAAAAGATAAAAATTTTAATGGTAATAGCTAAACTCTATAAATCAAATGGCTAGACAAAAAGTTCAAGAAGTGGTATAAAGACTAAGAAAATAAGGAAAATCAAGAAATTATGTGACATATATTTCAAAAAGATGGATAGATCTAAAAAGATAAATTAATACTTTATCCGAAAAGAACATTTAAAGCACCTTAAGATGCCATAGGAAAATATTAAAAGACTCAACAAAGCTGGGGAGTAGATTGTTTGCTTTTGTTTTCCAAATCTCAGTCTGCTGATTTATGCTAATCTTAACTTCCCTGTAATAAGAAGCGTGTGTGCAGAAGACCCTGCAAGCCCTACTTCTGAGTGCACCCAAGGAAATTAATTTGTCTTCCACTGTGAAAAAGGATTATTGGAAAGTAGAATGAAAGGAGGAAATATAAAGAAGCAACAACTAGAGGGAAAGGGTTTATGGCATTAATATTATTTTTAATGGTAAATGCAAATGAGTAGTAATAAAGAATCATAATTGTGTGATTAAATAGTGTCTGGAGGGAAAATCTTTGACCATAAATGTTCTATCCAAAACTGACCAGAGAAGGTAAAATACATTAAATAAAATGGACAGAGACAATGCTGTCAGAGAATAATGAAAATCTGCATATCATATCTTTAAGAGATAGAGAAATAGAATTAATACAAATACAAATTAATACAAATCTTTTACAATAAAAAGTGTGAACATTGAATGAAGATGAGAGAAGAAAGGATATGGTAGAGTGAATAGTAAAGAGTTGTTAAAAATAAGACAACGGGCTCAAAACGGAATCACTTACATTACACCTCAGATCACCAAACTCAGGCTTAACTTAAATAGGGTTTTGGCTCTCCCAGAAATGGAATCTTAAACCAGTCAATCAGGAATCACCTGAGCAGCGAGAGTTAGGTAATCTACCTGATAGATCTCTGCCACCTCCTAAAGGAAAGTGACCTTGCAATAACCAACCTGTTAACTTGTCTAGTATAATGTCCTTGTCCCCACTCCCTCTGTCTTTCATTTTGTACAGCTCCTTGGAGCTCCTTTCTATCTGCTAGACAGGATGCTGCCCAACTCAGGAATCATTGAATAAAGCCAATACGATCCTCAAAATTCATTCAGTTGAATTTTGGTTTTTTTAAACAGGGCCAAAGTAAAATTTTTCTTTATCTTCCAAGGAGTCAATCGCTATCTTCTCCTACCTCCATGACAATTCCTTATTTACGGAGTTTCTGCTCCTTTACTCTTAGTTGAATGTATAGCTTTTCCATGGTTCCATCCTTGGGCCTCTTCTATTTTTTCCGCTATCTGCTTTCCTTGCTAACCTCATCCTTTCTAGTCCAATCTATATATCACTGATTCCCAAACACAGTCTTTATTCCTTCCCGTTGTTCCAATTGCCTGCTGAACATATCCACCCAATGCCTCAATTTTCCATTTCCAAAAAGGAATGCAAAACTTTTCTGTTCAATCAGTTTCTTACATTCCTGATTTTGGCAAACAGCATACCTATCCACGCAGTAATCCAAGTAGAAATCTTGAACCTTTTCTTAGCTCTTTATTCTCCTTCAGCAACTTTGCAACCTTCTTCTCCTATACAGACGCACACACAAACACATTATCATTATCATCATCTTCCTCAACACCACTGTCATTATCATCATCAGTCTCCAAATAATTTTTTTCTCTATAATGCTGCCAAAGCTCCCTTCTTAAAAAGCAAGCGTGAATACATAATATAGTTGCCTGCTTAACATTCTCAACTACTCCATAATTCTTCCACTTGACACTTATGAGAATTTTTAATGAAGCATATAACAACTTAGTTTTATACTTTGTTTACATGTCATCTCATGGTTCAAGATAACTTCTTAAGCCCCAGCCATTCTGTCTACATTCCAGGCAAGATGAAGGGAGAATGAAGAAAGAACAGAAAAGGTCTATACCCTATTAAGGAGCCTTCACCAAAGACCCAGACTAAAGAACGTCCATTTACATTTCATTGACAATAATTTAGTCACATAGTGTCCCTTAGTTGCAAGAAAGTTTAGAAATTATAGTTTTTTAGCTGAGCATATTGCCATCTCACCAAATACAATAGGAGTTCTGTTATTAAGGAGAATGGAGAAAATAGATATTGGGTAGGGAATTAACAAACTTTGCAAAGGACATATTAATAGTTTTTTTATTCTAAGTGAAATGAAAGCCATGAAGAGATTTATGAAGGATAGTGCATAATCTGATTATAGTTTTTTTAATTCTTTAGCTTCCATATGAAGAATAGATTAGAGGAGGGCAAGTGTAGAACTGAGGAGATCAGCCAGGGGGCTCAAATTGAAATGGTGCAGGAAAAATATGAAGTAGGACAAATTCCACTGGAGATGGAGAAAAGTGTGTAGATTAAAGAGAAATTTAAGAAAAAAATCCACTGGACATGATGATTTATTGGATATGGAGGTTGACAGAGAAGCAGATGTCAGGGAAGACTTAAATATTTGTGGCTTGTAGAACTGAATGAATAGTTGAATAGTTTACTATTTAAAGTGTGAAAGATGACATGAGTGGAGCCATATTAAAATAGAGCCAGAGCAGCCATTTCAGAGGAATTGCCTTGCACATTTTGTTTTCTTTATCTTCCACACGGGACCAAACTACCAACATTCCAAGAAGTCAGTAAGGACAAGAATATCCTCTTTGTAAGGAATGAAAAAACTGGACTTTGCTGATGACCAAATCGGTAACCAATCAATGAAGTACAGGTCTAGCCTTTTGCCGATGATTGACTCTCAAGCGAATCAATGAAATACAAACCTAACCTTACCTCATCCAGCACCAATGAACTCTTCTTTAATACAACTCACCTCATCCTTCCTTTTTCCCATAAAACCTCTAAGCCCCTCACCTATAATTGGAACACATTTTGCGTTTCTACCTGAATCTATATCTCCAGAAGTGCAATTCTAATTCTCCAAATAAATATCTCCTATTTAAATTGTAGTGGAGTCTTCCTCAGTCGACGAAAGAGATATGGAACATTGGAAGAGACACAGATTAGAGGCTAACGAGTATAAGATTAGCTCTGGACGTGAAGTTGGAAGTGCATTTGAGATATTTAAATGGAAATATCAAGTAGGTTGTTAAATATATAGACTTAAAATAAATTGGGAAATCATTGGCATATAGATTATAAGTAAGGTTGTAGACATTAATAAATTAATGATGTGAGAAGGAAAAATAATTTTCCCTCTACCCTTCCAGGTTCTCAGCTGAGACCCTCCTATAATAAAAGACAGATTAACAGGAGAAAAACAAACAGAAGTTTAATAGCAGGTGTAGGGGATCAGAATTGGCCACCCAAAAATGCGTCTCTTTGCTTTGATTACTTTTAAGGACAAAAGATTCTGAAACTTTTTGACCTTCCCTCTAACCGCCTAAAAGAATTTAAGATAGAAGGCCTGTTCCAGGAAGGAGCTAATACCATAAGATAACTATAGTGTAATGTGAAATAGGTGTGGCAGACAGAAAGGCACCAACAAGCCCATTTTTATCCAAGTTCTGTCTCTCAGGTCACATTGTCTATAGTTGGCCCAGCAAACACTTGTTTAACAAACATTTGCTTTTCCACCTCCATGTAAATTTCCTTCCTCCCCCTTGGAAGTCCCAAACCACTACCCCCACAATCCTCCTTTATCTTTAGCTGATGATGATATTTAACGGCTTTGGCTATTCTGGCAAGTTACTCAGCTTTCATGGGTTTCTCTCATGTATCATGTATATATGTTACAAAGCTTTGTTTGGTTTTCTCCTGTTATTCTGTCTCATGTCAATTTAATTCTTAGACCAGCCAGAAGGACCTAGAGGGTAGAGGAATTGTCTTCCTCCCCTATACATCTATACCTCCTGTATATATGGGAGAGATCCAGGAAAACTGAGTAACTCTCTGAAATGGCTGAAGCCATCACTGTAAATACCATCTTCATCTACAGACAAAAGAAGATGCTGTGTGCCTGTGTCAGGGGTGGGGGCAGTTATGGGAGGTGACTAGGAAAAGCACAGTAAACAAGGGTACCGTTGCTATGCAGATTTAAGTCCTCGCCTTCTCTATTGATGAGATTTTCCAGAGATATAGTCATCATCCTCTTCCTGGTACAGAGAAGGAGACATCCTTACAAACAGAAATTTCCCTTATAAATGTAAACTTCTCTTACAAAGGGGTAACTTCTACTAGGTTTTCAGAGCTTCTCCTGTGTCTGTTGTTTCTTAAAAATAATCAGCCTAAAATAATCCTTATCCCAAAGAGGCATATCTTGGGATGACAAATTCTACTCCCCTTCAATGAAGAAGAGCAAACGAAGTAACATGCAAAAGACCGTAAGAAACTCCAACATCTAATAATCTGTAGAAGAGGATAGTTTTACAAGAAGATTGAAAATGCCTAGGCAAAAAAGTTGGAGAGAAGATAGAAGAGTGTAGTGTAATGGAAGACAACGAGAGAGTTGCAAGAGTTTTCAAGTGTCACATACTAGTGAGATATCAAATAAAACAACTGAATGATACCCATTGTGTTTGGAAAATGAGGGGTATCAAGAGTTGCTGTAGTAAAGGGGAGGTTGGATAAGCAGAATTCACAGAGGAGAGGAATAATTGAAGGTGAAGGGATGGAGGTAGTGGAGACGAGTAGTACATATAACTACTTCAAAGTGTTGCATTGCAAAAAGATTAAGAAGTATGTAGGGTAAAGTGTAGGATATAAGAGTGTTTTCCTTTGACTGGTTCTTTTTTTTTTTTTTTTTTTTTGATGAGGATGAGCCCTGAGCTAACATCTGTTACCAATCTTCCTCTTTTTGCTGAGGAAGATTGGCTCTGGGCTAACATCCACGCCCGTCTTCCTTTACTTTATATGTAGGACACTGCCACAGCATGGCCTGGTAAGCAGTACATAGGTCCATGCCTGGGATCCAAACCTGCAAACCCCAGGCCTCTGAAGTGGAGTGCACGAACTTAACCACTACACCACCAGGCCAGCCCCTGGTTCCTTTTTTAAATGGTAGAGTTTCAAGCAAGTTTAGATGCTGCTAGGGAAGGATTCTATAAACAAATGGTTTATTAAATGAGTAAACTTGATCAGACAAACAAAACATTGTTTTTTGTTTTTTTGTGTGTGTGTGTGAGGAAGATCAGCCCTGAGATAACATCTGCCAATCCTCCTCTTTTTTCTGAGGAAGATTGGCCCTGAGCTAACATCCGTGCCCATCTTCCTCTACTTTATATGGTACGCCGCCACAGCATGGCTTGACTAGCAGTGCATCAGTGCGCACCTGGGATCCAAACTGGCGAACCCCGGGCCACTGCAGTAGAGAGTGCACACTTAACTGCTTGCGCCACCGGGCCAGCCCCCAAAACATTGTTTTATATTTTTTTATTTCTCTCTTAAAATATACCATTTCAGATCTACTCTCCCTGTTAATGATGTCTCAGGAAGATCTCACAACTTTGCCACCACTCTAAAGAATTAAAAAGTCTGATTCTGTCCTATATTAAACATCCATCTCATTCAAATGAGTTTCTTTTCTTCCTTCAGTTTAGGCCTACCTTTTTTCCTGGGAACCTGTTCTGGTGAAGAAGTAATTGATCCGGTTTTCCTTCACTTACTCCTCTCTTTGCTGTTGCACTGCCAGGGGCAGAGCAAGGATTGCAGGAAAGTAGACAGATGTTTTACCTGATTAGTGCTGTTTAATACAGCCCTAAGTGAACTTTCTCCATTTCTTGATGTGTGCCACTGCATAGGCTGACCTCTTGCTACCTTTCTTTGGCTTCCATCTCCTGGAGGTACATCATAGAGTTTCTTAAGTTGGGTCCCTTTGAGACAACTCAAGCCCAGGTACATTCCCTGGTATCTGATTGACTTGTGGGGGATCTTATGCATCTTTGGTTTACCAAATGATAGATGTACAACTTCATAAATTTGCATTCTCTCTCTCTTGTCTGCTGTCTGAATCTCTTCACTAGCTCCAGACTTTAGACTCCTGCAGACAAGAAGTAGGCATGGATTTCTATCTCTCTAAGTTCACATACATTTCCAAATATTTGAGAATCCATGTCAAACCCTCCCAAGGGTACTCCCCAAAAGTCTCACAGTGTTCGATTAAAAGGTCAGGGAGGGGAAAACAAAAGAATCCTCTACTTTTACAAATTCTCCTTAAGAAACCTCCTTTTAAGTTTCTAGTCTTTTATCTAAGCTGTTGGATCTGTGGTCACCGTGTCCATTTTATCATTTTGTAGTAGGTCCTTCATGAAAGTCTAGTCCTTTTTCCAGAATTCTGAGACTATGAGAAAAGTTGATTACATCATGTTATAAAACCAGTCAAGAGGAGAGGTTGACTAAACAGCAAAGAGAGGGCACGACAGATATATCAGACTGCCAAGAGAGTGCAAAGTGGAATGATTCACCTTACAGAGCCAGAGTCACTCTGCGAGGGGTAGACTCAGGTGTCTGTTTTTTTTATGTGGATTGCGTTCTGTTGGTATTGTGAGGCTTTCGAACATATGGTCTGTGAAGTGACAGATTCAAATCTGTTCTTTAAAATGAAAATGAGATGAGGGGTAGTAAAGGGACAGGAAAAGAGAGAGGGAGGAAGGGAGAGGCAGAGAGAGAGAGAGAGGGAAGGTGACTATAGGGATAATACGAAGACAGTGGAGAGTGGTAATCCTTAATAGGGCAAAAACAGCTGGAAATGAAAAGAGAAGGTGGTTTCAGGAAAGATTACGGAAGTGCAAATGGCAGGACCTACTGACTGGTGGGATATGAAGAACCAGATACTCAGTTAAAGGCAGTGGTAGGAATGAGGAACTTCAGAGTTAGTTTTGTGAATCATTAAATGTTATGAATTAGAACTGGTTTTGTTACTTGTGTGTTATGCCTTTGGATGCAATTATTACCTCTCTGAGTCACAGAATCTTGAACATTTAAATCATAATAACTTCCATAGTGACTTAGAGGATCTAAGTCCCCCCAAAAATGCTAATCCTTACCTCTTCCTGTCTCATTTTTCTCTATGTAAAAGGTAATTTTTCTCTCATCTTTTAAGGTTTTTTCAAAATTTTTAGACAAATAGACAAGTAATACTTAGTTTGTGCCAGGCATATACCTGCTCTACAAATATCCGCTTTTTAATTTTCACAATGACCTTACAAGGCAAATATTATTATCCACATTTTACAGATGATGAAATTGATGCCCTAAGAGACGCCCAAGTTCATGCAGAGAAAAAGTAGCAGAGCTTGGATTTGAATCCAAGTAGTTTTGCATTTAATTACTGTACTCTGCTACCTTTCTCCCCTACAAAAAGCCATCCTTGATTCCTTCAACCACAAGAGATTGCTCCATCCACCTTAGCCGGAACTGCTATACTGCTTGATCTGGACTTCTATGCTAGTAACTTCCACCTTGAGTTATAATGATTTCTATAAATATTCTATCTAGATTCACTACTAAGTGGTAAAGTTCTCTGAGGCAAGGCTGCTTCTCATTCATCTTTATAGCTACGACCTGAAAGAGCATAGCACCATAGCACACTGGGTAACAGCACAGATCCTAGAAGCAGACAGACCTGAGGAACCTGGATGTTACTGCTTTGCTGTGACTTGAGCACAGCCCTTAATATTTCTCTGCCTCAGTCTCCTTACCTGCAAAATGGAGAAAAAATTCTCTCTTTTGTTTGTTAGAAAGATTAAATGAGATCACGTATATAAAATTTTAACTTAGTTCTTGATACATAGTGAGTACTCCTGAAATATCTATTGCTTCCATTTTTCCATTTTTGTTGCATATGATAAGCCCTCAATATATATTTGTTGAATTATTGATTCTATTTTTGAGGTTACATATGGATCTGACTGGTAAAAAGCACAGAAGAGGCCTTACCTAGTTAAAGTCACAGGAGAAGCATCTTAAAATATAACTGCAATCAAGTATTTCTATTTTCAGTTATATTGACAAATCATCCATTCAAGTTTTAACTTGTAGCGAACAGCTGTCAATTATTACCTAGTAGTTTATTCTCATTCATGTAAAAATGACGTTTGTGAGATAATATCAGATACAAAAGACATAGGGGCAGCTTATTTCTCAATTTATTCAATATTTCCCTCTGTAAAATGAACAATAAATCAACAACCAAGATTAAGACTAATTATATTTGTAATTTAGGAAATGAAAATAAGAAACGTTAAGCATAATTGTTCAAATTAAATCAATTGGGACTGAGAACAAATGGGTTTATGAGGTGTTTATTGTTGTAAATAGCAGCAAGAAAACCAGATGTTTTCTAAGAAATAGGTAGCAGATAATTATTTTTATCCAACCTTGAATTATAAACTTTATAGACTGCCCTCCTTGGATTCTCATATGGAAATAATGAAGGATGTTTTGACTCAATAAGGCAAATAGTATTGCATACTTGAATCTCTTTTCTCAAACTATTGAAAGGTACAAGAACATATGACTCCCCTAATCTCCAAATCACCCTTTCCCGTTGTATTTATTTCTGGCTGGATGGGGAAATGTTATATGAACTACAAATTGTTGCTATAGTGGAAATACAAACATTCTATGTCTACATTTCTTTCTTGAAAGGGCTTCCCCAAAGACAAGCTAGTGTACTACATCAAGCGGGGAACAGAGGCATTACTTTCAATAAATCTGCATACCATTTAAAGTGTCACATGTGCCATACATGGTTTCTCTTTAGCCTTCACTTTCTTAGAAGATTTTAACAGGAAGCAAGATAATACTGTTGCCCTTGCAGAGGATGAAATGCTGAAGGCAGAATAAGATTAGAGGTAGAGAAATCCTTTAGAAGAGTATTTTAATCATCCAGGTGTAGCTTGAAGTCTTGAATTAGGATTAGTTTCTGTTATCCAAAAATAAACTTTTTATCCTTTATAATTTTTTAGTTCGAGTTCTGGTAGTAAAGTGTTTCCTGTTAAATGGACTTAACGATTTAATGAAGCAGTAAGCCATTTAAATCTAAACCTTATAGGGAGAAAGTAGGTGATAAACTCGGAGTTACTAGAGTTGAAACATAAATTCATTTGATTTCATGAGTCCTGGAGCCTCATGTGATTACTCAGTTCAAGTGGGGAATCTTTGAGAACCTTAAAGCAATGAACTCTGAGAAAGAAGGAGCTAGCTTGACTGATTGGAAAAGGCAGAAGGCAAAGCCCCAGAGCCAGGTAATGTGGAAGCTGGATTAACACATCATGTCGTGCAGCAGTGGAAATTCTCCTCAGGTGAATAAGATGTTCCAGTAGATGCAAGGGAGCTATTTCCTGAGGGGTCTCCCTGATGTCACTAAATTGGAGTCATGTAAAATACCAGGCATGATGATGTAGGAGGATAAAGTGTCAAGAGAAGGAAAAAAAGTTGCAGAGTGAAAAAAAAAAAAACAGAAAGTACACAACAAAAACCCAAATCAGGGGTTGTCGAGGGCTGGGAGTGGACGGAGTAAATTTATCACATGATTGGAGTGGGAATTACAGGACTGTATGCATTTGTCAAAACTCATAAGACTATTTACCTAAAAAGGGTGAATTTTCCTGGAGGTAAATTATAGTTCATTAAACTTGAATAAAAAATACTAAAAATAAACATGATTCACTTAGGTGGGCATGCTAATAGAAGTAAAAAAAAAAAATATGTGAGTGATTTAACCACAATTTTAAATTATAGCATGTGGGTTAAGAGATGACCAGAGTTTAAAAAGAGGAAGATGATGCAAAATTGCATATTCCCACTTCTATTGCTGGCTTAGTGACACTGTGTATTCTTTATGTGCAGGAATTTCACATAGCTCTGTGTCTCGAATGTGGATCCTGGAGGCAGATATAAGAGGAGATTGTTCTCAGTTTGTCCTTCTAAACTGGTTTGTCATGAGTCGGGTTCTCCAGAAGCAAACAATGACACTGCATTTAGTCAACAGTGTTATTAGAGAAGGGGAGGGAGAGCAAGCAAGACTGGGTAGAGAAAGAAATCCTATGGTGACGGACCCAACAAAGCCTTGGTCAACTAGGCACGGAGCTCTGGAACTCAGGTAATCGCGATGGCCATCTACTGATCCTCCCTTAAGCAGTTGTGACAGTAGATAGACAGATACACCAACCCCAGGCTACCTGAAGTGTCCAGAGGCAAGGAATTGCCAGGCCTTTCCGCCTCCGCCTTGCTCAATCACTAGGTGAAGCTGTTTGCTGTAGCGGAGACAGACTCTGAAGGAGCTGACACTGGAGGCTGTCTGCTGAAGGCACTCGCCGCAGCAAATCGTTATCCGAAGGGCATCTGGGTGGTGCATCTTCATATCTATCACGGTTCACCTTTGCACCACTGGCATCTACTTCTCCACATATGCTCAAGAATCAGCTCCTGGTGGAGCAGGATTCTGGTGGGTCTCTCTTCCTGAGAGGACTCTTAGAAGTGGAAGGTTAGTGAGACGACTGACAGCCCCTGACATGGCAATTGTGCTTGGAGCCATAACTGATACTCAGTTGTGATCATCTCCCTCCTCCACTTCACATTCTAGGTTTCCCTCACCCTCAGCTACCCCTCTGCTGACACCATTGACTTAACCTGGTAGTGTGAACCAGACCCTCACTGCCAAGGAGCTTGAGTCCCTGGTCACCACGCCCTTCTCAGCCTGCAATTGATGTATCTATTTACTGTCATGACTGGGTAAGGGGTTATCAATACATGCCAGTGTGGATCACCTGAGTTCCACATGAGTTTCCTTCCTGCTCCCAGTATGTGACAGCAGCCCTCTTGTCTCCTGATAATCGGAGCCAATTACCCTTGCCAAGAGAGTGATTCCTCTTCTTCCTGATGGTCCCTGGATACAAGGAACCCAAAGTGGCCAGGCAGCAGCCATACGTTATCATTCAATGGGACACTTGCTGCAGCCTCTGGAAAAAATGTGTCCTTTTTGGGCACCAGGATCTCAAATATTGCAGAGCCCAGCATTGTGGGGACAGGAACACAAAGTCTCCCAATGGGTCATTGAGAGTGATGGTAAGTGGGGCCACTCCTCCATATGTTCTTTATTTTGGGAATACAATGCCATTTAAGAGTCATTGATTTAATGTGTACACTGTATTCTGGAGGACGGCACCCCATCCTTGCAGACTGTCGCCTCTGGGCTGGCACCCTAGCTGTCCTCAGCAGTCCGTGGCAATGCTCTATCAGGCCAGAAATGTGTTAATACAGTAAGTAAAATGACCAATAAATTAACACGGTCAAGTGTCCTCTCTAGCATCTTCTTTACTGAAAAGTAAGTTCCCTGATCTGATGTGATGTTACGTGGGATCACGTGCTGGTGGATCAAACACTCCATAAGTCCTCAGATAATAGTGCTGGCTGAGGCCCTGTTTGCAGAGAAGGCAAACCGATATGTGAAATATGTGTCTATTCCTGTGATAATGAAGTGCTAGTTCTTCTATGAGTGAAGGTGCCCAATGCAGTTAACTTGCTACAAAGTGATCCACTATTCTCATTGAGGAATGATGCCGTATCAGGCCTCAGCATTGGTCTCTATTGCTAGCAGATTGAATACTTGGCAGAAGCAGTACCTAGATCAGCCCTGGTAAGTTGAAGTCCATGCTTTTGGACACTGACATAACCTTCATATCTGCCTCATGGCCGCTGTGTTTGTGTGTCCATCATAACTGCACTGGAGGGGACAATGACATAAGCTGGCTGACATCAACCTGCTGGTCACTTTGAGCACTTGACTTTTTAGTGACTTTTCTGCCATGAATGCTGTCTTGCGGGCATTAACATGTGGTATACACATCTTCACACTGTATGATCACTCTCCTATGTTCATCCGTATGCCTGTATTCCAGACATATTTGTCCCCAATTTTGTAATCTTTTTCTTCCTAGTCCTCTGACCAGCAGCCATGTCATTTGCTAGTACCTAGGAGTCTGTATATATTCTAACTTTGGGCCATGTCTTTGTGCACACAATGTGAATGACCAGGTGCGCCGTTTGAAGCTCTTCCCATTAGGAGGACTTGCCCTCATCACTGTCTTTCAAGGCTACCTCTGAATAAGTCTGTAATACACTAGTCTATGCTGAGCTAACCCTTCTGTAAACCAAGTTTTGCCTTTTATCTCCTCCTTTATATAGATGTATGGGATCCCTCACACAGCCATAGAAGTGGGCTAAGGGAGACGTGTTGATGCAGCAGTGGGTGCCATCAGGGTCCAGGCTAACTGCTTGTGTGACTTGTTTGCACCCTCTGGTGCTGCTCATGCTTAGTTCTCATTCATCACTGCCCTTTTATAGCAGAGTGTTGCTGACTCTGCCTGAATTTACCACTTGGTAGGGCCGACAGGATCAAGATGATGATCTGGCAATTTCATCTGCACGGTCATTTGATGTCCCATAAACAGGCATTCTATCTTTACCAGGGCCCAGTAGCCAGAAGGTTTTCAAAAGGTGTAGAATACTGTGCTGCAGACGGCATGATCTTGCTCCAGAAACTCAAGGAGCTTCAATGTGATTCTCTCATTAGGGATTGCCACAAACCCCATATGGTATTTTTTCTCACCACCGATACCACCAACACAGTAGAGAGTGTTGAACTGTATTAGTCATGAAGGAAGCATCTTTCTTCCTCTGGGCCCCACTCAAAAACAACAGCTTTTCACATCTCTCAGTCTATGGGCCAGAGCATTATCTGTAGATGTAAAACATGCTGTCTCTAAAACCCAGAGACAGACAGCATGCTTTCCTTTTCAAGTAGGAGGTGCAAAGCATAATCATTTCTCTACACTTGGAGAGGGTATCTTGGTGCATCATGGAACACTAGACTCTTACAAGTTTTACAGAAGAGAAAGGTCCCTGTACATCACTGTGTTTATCTCCCACCTGCTGGAGTGATGTCTTGCCAAGAATTCTAGCATGCTTGCTATCTCTTGCTCATTCAGCCTGATCAATGTGATGTTCTGTGGATGTCTAGATGGTCATATCTCTTCATACTATATTATGAGAGAGGGCAGGAGAGTCAGCAGAGCCTTAGAGCAAAGCTCTAAGCATATATTGTTGTCCATTCCATATGAATGTGAACTTTTCCTCTTCCTCTTTTCTGAATGGCATAGAAAAGAATGTATTTACCCAATCAGTGACCCCATGCCATGTATTCGGGGCTGTATTAATCTGCTCTAGCAAAGATATCCTTTCTGGATCGTGACAGCAATCAGAGCTACTACATATTTGAGCTAGTGGTAGTTTACGATCATCCTTCAGAGATTATCCATTTTCTGTAGAAGCCAGTTCAGTGAGCTAAATGAAAATATTTAGGCCTTTAAGGCTGGCACTGATCACCTAAGCTCTCCCTCTGCTCCCACCATGTGCTACTGTTTTTGATTTACTCCCTTGGTTGGAAGGAGGTGGGTTAGTTTCTAGGGCCTCCACTTGGCCTTTCTCTCTATAACTTTTACCTCAAGGACCAAGGATCCAATGCAGGAGTTGCTCCAATGATTCAGTGTTTAAACCCTAGGTGGGAAATGACCACTGAATGGGTCCAATGGCACTCACTGTAAGCTGGACCTTCGCAGTACTCCATTTATTAATGGAGCCTACCTGCCCAAACACTAAGAAGGGGTGTGATGATATTTCAGGTCTTTAGGTGTCATTGTCCACTCTTTCACTCTGTCTTTCAGTCCTCATAATATCTGGGTTCCTCCTTTCTCAGTGAAATGGCTGTGGGTTCCTTTGGGGAAAGACCAGGGGAATCATTCAAGTACAATTGTCATGTGTTGTAGGGTTGTTTATCCTAGGAACCAGCCACCTCTGTAATCACAGTGTTCTAGTTCTAAAAATTGGCTCAGACCTAGAAACAGGGCAGAGATTTGTGATTTTTATCAGGGGGACGGAGGATGACTGCCCTCTGCCTCCCCTCCCAGTGATCGAACTTTGATTTCTTCCGCAGGTTCCAGATGAGTAGTGCCCTTGTCAGCTGTCCATCTACTATGCCTGTTGGTATGTCATGTTCTATTAATCATCTTAACAACTCTGTGGATGAGCCCCCCTCGGATGCCAGACCAAGCTTCTTAGTCGTTACAATAATCACAGTATCCTGATTTCTGGTAGTTAAACACTGTTATCTGAATTTTATTTGAGACCTTATCAGTCTCACTGTTGTCAGGAAGCCCAGTTCTACAGCATCCTTTCTTGAGAAGGAGGGCCACCACTGATGCTAGTGGCCCTCTCAGCAGCACATTCTTGATGGCCTTGTTAATTGCTGTGCTGTATGGTCCTCCCCAAAGAATATAATCATCTGGTGTTTTGGTAGTACATAATATACACATTCCTGCATACAAACTTCCCTGAGCTGTTTAATGCTTTCTTTCTCTATCTGCCACAGAAATTCTGGCATTTCAACGTTGCTGATTGTGGTGTTTAATTTTATGTATCAACCTGGCTAGCTATGGTAGGTAGCTGTTTGGTGAAACCCCACTCTAGACATTTCTGTGAAGGTGTTTTTTAGATATCATAACATTTAAATCAGTAGATTCCTTAAAATAAATCTCTCTCTCTCTATATACACATATACCCTATTAATGCTACTTCTCTGGAGAACCCTGGCTAATACACTCATCATGGGCTATTGCTTTTCCCATTTCTCTGGGAACCTTTCTAGCAGAGAGTTCATTCCATTTCCTGAGGTTGTTGCCAGCGTGTTAAATCCCGTATCATGAGAAAGCGCTGCCCTTTTGGATTCCTGGACCCAATTCCACGTGTGTGCGCGCGCATGCGCGCGCGTGTGTGGGTAAGCTTCCCCACACCAACAAGCAATTCTTAGACACCAGGGTGTCTGAGAATTCAACTCAATTCTGATACTTGTGGGCTCAGTCCCACAAGACCGCTCTCCACCTCAGACTCCAATCACAAGTCCAGGTTGTTACCTGTGCTTCTGACTGAGTGGCTAAAAATCAGAGGTTCCCACAATCCCCGCCTTGGGTTTGATTAATTTGCTAGAATGGTTCACAGAACTCAGGAAACCTGTTTATTCACTAGATTATTGATTTATTACAAAGGATATTAAAGGGTATGATTTGCTAGCCAGATAAAGAGATACATAGGGCGAGGTCCCAAACAAAGGAGCTTCTGTCTGTCCTCTAGGAGCATAGTGGCATGTGGAAGTGATCTCATTTCCCAACCTGGAAGTTCTCCAAACTTCTTCCTTTTGGGTTTTTATGGAGTCTTCATTACATAGGCATGATTGATTAACTCATTGGCCATTGGTGATTGATTCAATCACTGGCCCCTTTCCCCTCCCAGAAATCAGGGAGTGGGACCGAAAATTCCAACCCTCTATTCACAGTTTGTTCTCCTGGCAACCAGCTGCCATCCTTAAGTGCTTTTCAAAAGTCACCTTCATTAACATAACCCCAGTTGTGGTGTAAAGGGGCTTGTTATGAATGTTATGAATATGACACTTATTTTGCATTTATGGCTCTAAAGTGTTTTCAGGAACTGAGGACAAAAAAACCAAACATTATAACAAAAGATGTTCCCATTGCTCTTATCCCTCAGGAAATTCCAAGGTTTCCGGGAGCTGTAAGGCAGGAAATGTGGACGAATACCAAATATATATGGTCATCTGAATGACCAAATATAGATAATTTCTTATAAATCACAATGTTGCATCTACCAAGTCAATCAACGATTTCCTATCTAATTCTATGTTTTGACCTCCTGGATTAAGCACCCTTAGAATCCAGTCACACAAGACTCCCCCAGCTCCTCTGGCCAAATCTTGTACCTGCTTTGGGGTATAGTCCTTTTATTCCTATAGATACTATTTACTCCATACATCTAAATAATCTGATACTTTGCTCTCACTGGTATCCCCTCAACATTGCTGAAAAGTTTTAACAAATGGACCACCACATTGTTCCAGAAGCTGTTTGTGATGGGGTCTGCACTGCCAGCCAGGTGATGAATAATGCAGCTCTAAAAGCCTGTAGTTATACTGCTTTTTTAGACCCCTCCTGATACCAACCTTCAAAGGCTGGATTACCTAAAAGCAGATTCTGAGAAGAAGTTTGGGGTGAAACATATACTCAGAATCAGCACCTAAGAAGGGAAAGGGGAGTTGGCAGGACTGGGCAGAAGAGGAAATCAAACTGTGACATAAACCAGCAGAGACTTCTGGAGCAAGCGCTGCTCACCAGCGTATCTCACGTTGGGCCAGGTGACTGGATTCTTATACATCGGCCATATTCAGTCACCAGATGCAGGCTACCCAAAAAAGGAGGTGACATCAGATGTGATTTCCTGCCCCTAAGGCAGAACTTGAAGTCACTGACATGTGGAGGCCGCCTGCTGACCACACTCTCTGCATCCAGGCTGCATCTGGAAGCTGGGAAACACGATCGTGTCTACCACATGGTACCAAGTTTTCAAAGACAGGAGACAAAACAAACAACAAACTGCCTGGCTCTTTCCCTGTGTCGCAGACCTGCTTTTCCTAAAGGAAACTATTAGCAGGTCCATTTACTTTTAGCAATTTTCTACTAGTGTTCTTCTACTGGTTTCTAATTAGAGGAAGTGATAGAGAATAAGAGCTAAGGAGGGAAGTGTGGCAGATTGTACTGTCCCAAAATGGCTGCAACAATAGCTCCCATCCCACCTGATTTCCTAAAATGGATCCTTGCTATCCCTCTCTAAGGGTGGAGTCTAAATCCTCTTCTCTTATGTGGTAGGTAGAATGCCTTTCCAATGACAGCCACACTCTAATCCCCAGATCCTGTGAATGTATTGTTACAGGACAAAAGGGACTTTGCCGATGTACGTAAGGTTATGGGACTTAAAATAGGGAGATTATCCAGATGGGCCCAATCTAATACCATGAACCCTTAAAAGCAGAGAACTTTCTCCAGCTGGAGGCAGGAGACAAAATGCAGCGAAGGGAAAGTCAGAGAGATTCGAAGCATGAGAAAGACTCTAGGCACTGCTGCTTTCTGAAGATGGAGGGGCAATGCGATGAGCAACAGAGCTGACCTTACGGCCACCAAGGAAATGGGACCTCAGTTCTACAACTGCAAGGACCTGAACTCTGCAAGCAACCTGAATGAGCCTGGAAGGAAAATTTCCCCCAGATTGTGAGACTCAGAGCAGAAGAACCAGTCAAACTCACTCTTCTGACTCACAGAACTGTGAGTTCATAACTTTGTGTTGTTCTAGGCCACTGTTTGTGATAATTTACTACAGCAGCAATAGAAAACTAATACTGATTTATGATTCACTAGTTACCAGTAGAATGCAGTGGAAGAGACACTGTGAAACTTCTGAGTTTAAGTCAACTTCCACCTGGTTCTTGGAAGGCTAGCTCTCAGTAGGCTGCCTTTCAGAACATAGCCATCATGCTCTAGGAATCCCAAGCCATAAGGAGAAGCCATGTTTCAGTGCTCTGATAAGGAGACCCAGGTGAGCCCAGCCTCTGAGTCATTCCAGCCCAGGAACCAGACATGTGACTGAAGAAGCCCCTACATGATGTTAGGACCCTGTGTTCCAGTCTTTCCAGTTGAGACTTCAGATATTATGGAGCAGAGACAAACCATCCTGTTCTGCAAACAGAATCCATGAGCATAATGAAATTGTTGATTTATACTACAATTTAAAAATTTTTACACAAAAATAGTAACTGGAACAGAAAAGAAGGAAGAAAAAGCTCCCAAATAAGAAAAAGGATAATCTTTAAAGACCCCATACCTAGAGTGGAAAAGAAATAAAATTCTCTCTAGAATAGTTATGAGGAAAAATTTTATCCTCAATTTATAATTTGGTTGAAAGACAGAGGAAGAGAATATCTTTCTTTGAGCTACTCTCCAACTGGGTCTGCAGCTCCTATACGATAAATGGTTCCTCTTATAGTTAATCAAAGAACTTACCTTTGGTAAGTTCTTTGCCAGCCCAGTGGCATAGCAGCTAAGTTCGCACACTCTGCTTCGGCGGCCCAGGGTTCACTGGTTCAGATCCTGGGCATGGACCTATGCACCGCTCATCAAGCCATACTGAGGTGGTGTCCCACAAAGAGCAACTAGAAGGATGTACAACTATGGCATACAACTATCTACTGGGGGTTTGGGGAGAAAAAAGGAAGAAGATTGGCAACAGATGTTAGCTCAGGGGGAATCTTCCTCACCAAAAAAAAAAAAATGACATGAGGGATCTTTCTGGGATGGTGGAAATGCTCTATATCTTGATTGTAGTGGTGGTTAAATGGGTATATAGATTTGTCAAAACTCATCAAGCTGTACATTTAAAATGTATGCACTTTAATGTACGTAAGTTATACTTCAATAAAGCTTATTTAAAATAAAATAAAGCTGGTATATTGACAAAGAAATCCACAAATTCTGGTGGCATCATTTTCTTTGGCATCATGAAAGAAATCTCATTCTCCTTCATAAAGGCTACTGAGGAAGAGTTCTACCTGCCTCTTTTAAAACATATTTCTGAGTCTCTGGATAACCCTTCAACTCAATAACTAGGATGGTCTACTCCAGTTTAGACTGAAAAAAACTTACAATGAATTATCATTCAAGAAACCCAATATCCCAATATTTATACTCTGATGTGTACGTATAAGTGAACTCAATATGTGGTGGGTGTAATCATAGCCTTAGGATGATAATCAGTCTGAAAATTAAAGAAATAGTGTATAGTCTGCTTGAGAGAACCACTACTTACATCTAGAAAGTTTATCACAGTCCCTGGCGTGTAATAGTTGCTTAATAAATATGTCAAATGAATGAAACTCATGAAGATTAATAATTCAAATCCATGACTGATTCCATAACTCTGGACCTTCACTGAGAAAAGAAATTCTGGTGGACCAAGGGCAAAAAACACAAAATCAATAAATCTTAGGTGATCACCTACATTGCTCGCCCAAAGCACAGGGCTAAAGAGCAGAGGCACAGTCCATCCAAAGGCATGGATTTGAAACTTCCATCAGATTTCACGTAACAGATCTCATATAGATATTGCTTGGGAAAAAATTTATAAGAAGTGATAATTCAAGGTCACAATCAACAAAATCCCAGAAGAATTAACTAACATTAAGAAACCATTATATAGCAAAACAGCATATAACAAATATGCAGTTTGGGTCAACTCGTGACAGATGGAAAGCAGAAAAAGAGCTCATGAATGGCAAACAAAAGGTCAATATGGCCTTAACTTTAGCCAAAGAAACAAAGTAAGAACAGCTGAAAACCTAGCTTCCTGAAAGGAGGTAGTTGAGAGTATTTTAGCCTGAAAGTCTCTTGTGACCGATGACGCATTATGTAAATGCAAACAATGACTAACCCTTCAAGGACATTGCAGGCACGTGGCAAGGTATACAAAGTTACAAGTTAAGCAGGTAACTTTATGGTTGCATTTTATAAAGCATCCTGATCAACACTGCTGTCCAAAATATGATAAGTAAACATTTATTTTTGATTAATTAGGGGAAAAAACTCCACCATATATAAATATTTTCTTCCTTTGTTAAGATTATGCATAATCTCTGTGGATATTTGTACCCTTGAAGTGCTTGCAAGTACCATCAAATTTTAGAAAGTTAAGCGACCCACCTTAGATCAAATGTATAGGAAAACACACTGAAACCTAGGTTCCTTGGCCATATTCAGTCATCACTGATTCATTTAATAAAATTCATTAAATATTAAATACTTATAAGCCACTATTTACAAGATTCCTGCCACAAAAATTTACAGTTGATTATGAAAACTTTTAATCTCATTTTCTAATTTGATATGCTTTCAGAAAAATTAGAAAATTCAGATGAAGGCATCTATAAGACACTTATAATTAGAATCCATTAAGCTTACTTTATGGATAACATTAAATAAAATGTAAAATTAGAAAAATACCAGTGGACAGGAGTTTAAATGCAGAAATCCATTGAGAGATTTTTGGAGCCCCAAAAGTCATTTATTTTGACATAAGAACTCTCTGGGCTATTGTATAGTTATTGAAAGGCTCACCATACAGCAACGTCCAACATGGTTTTCCTTTTTTATTCTTTGTAAAATGAGACTAGGTTTGCATTCTCCACAATGCTACAGGAGGCTTCCATAGTAGACATTTCCAAAGTAGCCTATATGGATGTACTCAAGATGTAAATCTACAAGCAGTGGAAAGATGCCTTTCATATTTTGTACTTTCTATTAAACCAGGTCAGAGCAATCATATTCACAGCTGCCAGCCAGCTTCAATCTCAGTCACAGTATGCTGCCACTGGATGGCAGGTGCACGTCTGTTTTCACTCAGCCTGAGGAGAATATTGGGACATTTGATCTTTTGTCCTTAGTTAAACCAATCTATTGTGTGTAGTTTACACACACAACACACACAGCCCTACTTTAATTTCACAGTCTTGCCATGAAAAGGCTGTTATATATCAATTTTGGATTGTAAGAAAAGATATTTTAGCCTTGACTTAAGAACACATTATAGCATTCTCATAAGCTCAATGTTTCATTGGGTCTTTATGCCATTATGATTTATACTCTTATTAAATAACATCTTGTATTGGTCAGAATAAGCTAGGCTATGTTCTCACGACAAATAAAGCCGAAATCTCAATGGCTCAACACAATAATGGTTTCTTGCTCACACAAAGGCCAGCTCACGTGAAGCAGACTTTCTGTATCTTTTAGCGACTCCATTTTATAGCTACTCTGTCTGAAACATGAGGCTATTAGAACAGGGAAAGGTGAGAAGGAAAGAGGCACACTGACTCTTAACTCGCTTTGCCCAGAAAGGACATATGTCACTTTCATTCATACTCTAGTAATTAGAACTAGTCATATGGCCCCAATATAACTGTAAGAGAAGCCAGGAAACATAGCGTCATGCAGATCATGGATCTTGTGAGCACCAACAGCCTCTGCTACATATCCGTTGCCTAAAGTCATGCAATCATCTCTTTCCTCCATTTGGCAAACGTTATTGATTATCTTATATCTGCAAGAATTTGTGCTGGATGCTGGAAGATTACAGAGATGAATAAAATGACATCTCTACCCTCCAACACCCTAAAAGGTAGGGAGACAGAAAAAAAATAACATAGCCATACTGTGAAGCAGAAAGAAAATGCCCCCAATAGAGGCATACACCATGGTCTATGGGAAAGACCACAGAAGGAGATGGAATTAATTCTTACTGAAGGAATTTTTGAAATGCTACAGAGGTGATGATACATTTGCTGGGCCTAAAAGGAAAAAAGGTTTAGATAAGTTTGATATGGAAAAGAGGATGAGGAATGAGAAAAGACAGAAAAAGATGAGAAGATACGGCATGGTGGAGGAATGGAGGTCCAGAGAACCCGGAATATGAGGCTGTGGGTATAAAGTTTGGGCTTTATTAGTTTGTATGTTATGGATGTGTTCAGTTGTTTACTCATTTGCGGAATGTGAGTTGCTAGAATATTGAGTATATTGCTATTCTTTGTTTCTCCCATTGTTATTTCACCTTATGAATAGAAACCTAGGCAAAATTTTACCCAAAGCATTTCAAGTTCTAATCATACAGTTTCCTTTTTCCCTAAATTGTATTTCTGAACAATATTAAGACTATAAGTTATAGGAAAAATTGACTGGACTTATTCCCACCTAATTCTCCTTTCAGATTTCTTTCTAATCTAACCAAATATTTATATGGTATGCCTGGCCATAGCAACAAGGCAATTTAGAAATGAATCCCCAAATACTAACACTGGGGCAGTAGGTAAATTGGATTCAGAGTTTTACTGTTGGAAAAACAAGATTTAAAAAGAAAACTTGCCATGGTTATGACATAATACTATGGGTAGTAATGTTGAGGAGTATGGCAATGGGTTAAATAGGCCTTGAACATGAGGCTGTAAAAAATACAGGACAAAAAAGAACAATCAAAGAGAAGCAAAAGGGAGAATAGGGTCAAAACTCAGGAAATACATGGTCTTTCTTCTTCCTTCTCTTCTTTGAAAGGAAGTAAAAGTGATGAATAAGCAGGAAAACTATCAATAGCACTTAAGAACATGACCTTGAAATGTGTGTCTTAATATTGTTTCTTTTTAAAATTCAACATTCTTTTTGTAATGTAAATGCAGTGTTTATAGTCACTGCTAGACATTCCATCATTATCAAATGCCTATTATATCTTATTCAAATGTCAATTTACACATTTTTAGCTTTAAAAAAGTCTAAAGTCCTTTCTAGAATTTTCTGCCTTTGTTTCTTAGTTTTCAAACTACCCCTCTCTGTAAAATTGTCTTCCAAACTTTTTCAAGTTACTAATAATAGTCACTGTTTATTCATCTCATATTATCTACCATCCACCTCACTATATCATCTCACCTAAATGTTATGACAGCAGTAAAAAGTTCATATTATTTTGAGTTTGTGGCTGCAGAAACTAAAATTTAAGTTTTGTCCAAGCTGACAGATTAGCTGTGGCAGAAGTAAGCAATGTGAATTTAGCCAAGTGATTAACTTGTCCGTTTCCAAATTTGTAAATCGTGAATAATTTAATAGAGTCATTGTATTAATTGAGATAATCCATATTAAATACTTAGAACAGTGCCTGACAATGATAAGCATTTAATAAATAAGTATAATTATTATTATTACTATTATTACCATTATGATTCTTTGTCCCTTGGACATCAAAACTCCAGTTATTTCAACTAAATTATCTTGGCTTCTTGTAAATGATTTAAGTTGTAGAATAAACATGAAAAGCTTTTAGGAAGTTATATTATTATATAGGATTAACATCACATTTTACCTTTTTCACTTTTTAGGAGCAGAAATGGGGGGGAATTCAGTTAAATTGACAAAAAACCTGCAATATCAATTCTCAAATCCAAGCCCAGGATTATTCTTCTGGACTGTTTCTTTTTCTCTAAGTAGTAATTAAACTTCAAGACATCAAAGGAACCTAGCCTAAAAATTCATTCCCAGGCCTTCCTCTTTCCAACTTCCCCAAGAAACATGTTCTGGACAGAGAAGAAAAAAAATAAAGGTAGAAGAAACCAAATCAATGACTGTGGAACTACCATTATCCCTAGCACTGCTCATTGTGAAATAACTAAACCCCATTTTGAAGAAGTAAATAATTTGAGAAACTAAAAATGAAAGGAATCATTTACAAATGACTTTCATTTCTTTCCTATTTTCAAGGTCTTCTTGTGCTATTTTCTATACTTCCCCTCTCACGATGTAAATTTTATTTTTCCCTTAGAATGATTTGGTTGGTGAACCCCATCTCCAACACTGCCATCCCCCCCCCTCCCTGGCCCCTCAAAACCGCCTCAATTGAGAAATGGCCCGACTCGTTCCCTCCAAGCTCACAATGAGAATCTGCTGATCTCCCTGCACTCTGCCGGGCCCCTCTCCTTTCGCCTGCTTCCCTCTCCCAGAGGTCGCAGACCTCCCTGGGGTGTCTAAACAGAGCTGCTGCACACCTGGCTCCCGGGTTAAGCGCCAAAGCGCTTCGGATGCGGCGTGTCGCGACCGCTCTCTCCCCCCGACTTTCGGCTTTCCGTCTTGGTCAAAACTAAAATCCGAAGTGGAGTGCCCCGAGCCACAGAGCCAGTGTCTCCAGCGTTGACAGTCGCTCGGAGCATGCTCAGTCCGCCCGGAGTCCCGGGGCGGCGGCTGTCCCCCGCGCCCCCGCCCCCGCGGGCGCCGGGCCCCCGCAAAGCCCCGGCCCCCGCCCCCGCCCCCGCCCCGCCCCGCTCGGGCCCCCCCCCGGCGCCCGGGCACCCACAAGGGCGCTCGCCAGCCGCGCCTCCCCGCCCCGCCGCCGCCTCCTCCTCCGGTTGCGGCGGGCGAGGACACGTCAGGGGACATAAATAAATAAATAATTCCATTCACCCGGTGACGGCGCGGCGCACCGGCTGCAGCCAGTTGGGAACGGAGACCCGCAGCGCCCGCCCCGTGCCGGGGACCAGGTAAAGTCGGTCTCCCCGGGGGCACGGGAGGCGCCGGCGGAGGGCCCGGCGAGCGCGCGTCTGCCACCCGAGCCGCCCCACGCGCGTGTAACAACACGGGCCAGCCTGGGACCGGCGCGCCAGCGAGCCCTTATATAGACAAAAACCCCGGAGCTGCCGCCGCAGCGGAGCGCGCGTCACCGGCGCGCGGACAGCGGCGGCGGGGGGCCCCCGAGGGTCCCGGCGGGGAGCGCCCCGCGCCGCCACGTGCGTTCGGCAAGGAGGTGCCCGCGCTCTGGGCTTCTGCAGCAACACTCTGCGCGCGGGGCTCCCGCCTCTCCCTGGCGCACGAGTGCGCTTCTCGCCAGCATCCCGCCCCGGGCCCGCGAGCACCCAGGGGTGGCCTCGTTGCCGCAGGAGGTGGGGACGGGGCGTGCTGGTGAGAGCGTGTGTAGGGAGCATCTTCTCTTTTAGCAGATGGTCGGGGCGCGGAGAGACGGGGAGGAAAGGAAGACATACTATGGGGGTCGTCTTCCTGCTTTTTCAGTCCCGAGGTAGCATGGCGGGGACGGAGACAGATGGAAAGGTGTGTGCGGGCGAGGCCTGCGCCCGGGCAGAGGGGAGCGTGAGTGGACAGGGGCCGAGGAGGGCCTGCGCGTCCCGGGTTCATTCTGGGTTCCCGCGCTGGGGCCGCCCGGTCAGGTAAGGTAGCGCGGGAGGCTGGCGAGGCGGCTCACGTGCGCTCGGCCCCCGCTCAGCGGATGCTGCTCTGTGGCTGCTCTCTCCACTCTCTTTTCTCCCTGACTTCCGCGAAAGGACTTGCTGACTGCCTTGGCAAGGGCGGTCGTGACCAAGGCCATTTTCCTGGTAGGGCTGGCAAGGGAAATTTGTGGTCTACTCCAGGGGTATTCAAATTACACACGCACACCCCAGAGGAGAGGAAATGAGGAGCGGTTTCTCGGCAAGTGACTCTGCCTCCCCTTACTGGAGAAGTAGTACTGCGTGGGCTGAGTTAAGTGAAGGAGGGCTGGTGGTAGTAGAAAAAGCTAGTATTTCGTGACCTCCTCCCTCCCGGGGTCCAATAAGAGACGCAGCAGACTCATAAAATCGTCGGCAGTCATGGGGGTGATGTGAAAAAGACCGTCCGGGAGGACAGTGGGCCCCAGATGCTCTTTCCTGGCACCCTATGCTTTATGGCTCAACGCAGACTGGGAGCTCAACAGGGCTGCAGACTTGCAGCAGACACATTCGCTTGAATGTGCTGTGTCGGTGGAACCCAAGTACTAAATGTGCATTTGGGAGAGTGTGGCTGAAAAAGAAGAGCTGGGTGGTGGCTGCAGAGAGTGGATAAAGGTTGAACAGGGTGACCCTGATTTAGACCCGGTGAAGCAATCCTAACCCCACTTTCTGCTTCTGAGCACACTGCATTTCAAACAATCTAAGTGAGTGGAGACCCAATGATCTCAGTCAAAGGGAAAGATGCTTACGTTAAGCAACTCACTGTGTTATGTAACAACTCATCAAGTCAGAAACTTTTTTGCAAAAATCACATCAACAGTTTGCAATTACCTACTGCTTTTTCCCCCAGGGGGTGTTTTAATAATGGCAAGTGATCTGAAATTTTAACATCCGTTTCCGGATGTCCAAGTTAGTACATCTTCTGATAAATGCTCAGTTTATTCCTAGACATGCGTTTACTCTTTTATAATATCTGACTTATATTTTTGGTCTTGAGCTCTCCTTCCCTTCAGGAGGGCAAAGTGAGCTAACGAGGTATCTGTAACGCAGAGTCATATTCCTGGATTTCGGATCTGAAATAAAAGGAAGTCTGTCTTTGCTTTTACTTCTATATTCATTCACCAGACATTTTTTGAGACATTCAAATGGAAAAAGGTAATTAATGTTAGAGTTAGACCTAGATTTCAAGATCACTTCTGCACTTTTGTTGAGTAATTAGGTTAAAGTAAAAAGGTTGAGTAATTAACAATCTCATATTCAGTTTTTCTTATCCATGAAAAGGGATTGGTGGTATCTACCCTGAAGTGCTATCATGAGAATAAAGTATATGGAAAGCACCTAAAATATAGACTAGCTATTTTTGAACTCTTAAAATCATTCCAGCCATTGCTCTGTGGTTACCAAGATGAATGAGGTTGGAATTCTGCTCTCAAAAAATTCACATCTAGTCATCCAGGTTAATCTTCTTTTCCTACTTGCTTTCAGTCAGTTTCTCAATGGAAGAGACATATGTCACAAATAACTAGAAGGGGATGTAGCAGTTATAAGAATGTTCGCAAGATCTGCTAAAAGGCAAATTTGAGAAGGGTACCTTGTCTCAGAAACCTGTGCATTCAGCCCGGTTCTTTTGCCCGTGGAGGATTTTCTTCCTGCCATGAGGGGAGGACACCCTTTCCCTGAACATCATCTTTGCCAATAAATTGATTTCCATTTTTTGAGAGAATAAACTGTGCTGCCGTTTCTTCTACACTTTGGACAGACTATAATCCACTCACTCCAAGAAGACCAAGAGTGCAGTAACTGTAACAACATCTCTATAATGCTCACTGCGCTCCAGGCCCTGTGCTGCAACTTTCTGTGTATTAACTCCTTTTATTCCCCTAACAACCCTGTGAGGTAGGTCTGTCGATATCTGTCGATATCCACATTTGCAGAAGAGGGATTTACGCACAGAGAATTAAGTAATTTGCCCAGATTGCACAACTGGAGAGTGGCTGAGCTGGGGCAGGCAGACACTCAGGCCGACTTTCTGGCTTTAACCACTCAGTAGTACAGCTTTTGCCTGGCATGAAGCTGCATGAGGGCAGGGGCTTTGTCTTGTTCCCTGTTCCCAGTGCAGTGCCCGAGATGTGATAGTTCTGAACAACTGATTGTAGAAAAAACAAAGGAAGGAAGGAGGGAGGGAGACTGAAGTGGAGAGAGGGAGGAAGGAGGAAAATGAGGAGAGTGCGCTCCTTTCGTGCCTACAGCTCTAAATGTGGCAGGATATCCCTCATGGTGTCTGCCCTCAGGGCTCTTGAAGATTCCTTTGCCTTGTCCTTGTCTGGTCATCTAGGCAGTAAGACTCCTTTGTGTGAATTAGAGAAGCACTCTCTTTGGGCTGACTAATTAGCAAAAGGTGCCTATACCCCCATAAACGGGAAAAAGAAACCTGCTCAAGGCGGACCAAAAAAAGGCCAAGTCATCATTCAGGGTTTCTGGGTTGCAATTTCAGTTAAGCCACTGGTTGACTTAGTCTTATGCATCGTGGGGGTGATACTTAGATGGTTGTTGCGAACACCAAAGAAGATAACAAATGTAAGGTGTCTTCTACTAGGCCTGACAAGTAGAATGGTGTGCAGCAAGTACTAATTATGTTCCTTTACTGCCGTTCCTCCCCCTCATCCCCCACCACCCATCCCAAAGAAAAAATTCGCTCCTGGTTCCCTTATCTTGAAGTAATCTCTGTTCATCTGAACTGCCTTGTGACTAGATCTAGACTTCTCTTAGGCCAATAATGCTATGTTACCTTGAATTACAATTATTTGCCTCGGCATCCTATGTCTTTTCCTAGGCCACATCATCCTTGAGAGTAGAGACCATACATGATTCATCTGGGAACCCTGTGGGACTCCGGTCTCTGGGGCAGGACAGGGCAGAGAGAGGCTCAAAGCAGGGGCTCTGAAGTCGGGCTTGTCTGGGTGGTGATCTTGGCTCTGCCACTCCTTGGCTAGGGGCAGTGGCTAAACCTCTTTAAATCTTAGTTTCTTCATGTGTAAAAACCTCACTAAATATGAGTTTTTTTGTGTGTAAAAAGAGAGTAGTAATCAATTCCATATGTTGGTTGTAAAGATTAAATGAGATAATATCTGTAAAATAGCATGCTTAGCACATGTATAGAAATAACTCAGTACATGGTAGCTAGTGTTAGGTATTAAATATTTGGCCCTAAGGCTGTTAAGTTGTTATAAGGATCACTGGCTTATTCTTCTTAACAGATGTTTGGGAAAACTTTGAAATGTTAAGTTTCCCATTAGATGGCATAACTGTTGGATTGCGTAATAAACCATTAAATGGACCCTCATTGTCTGAGAGGTCATCCTCATTTGTCACAGGCTTTCTCAAAACTGTTTGGATCAAGGCGATTAGGAAATGTGTTGAGAAACAACTGCACGCTAGGTCCCAGTGAGTAACAGAACCTTTTTTTTTTTAACTTACAGAAAAAGCTTAACCACAAGTTAAACCAATTGAACTTGACAATAGTAAACTAGTCCAGCTAGGGTTCACCAAGGATGTTTACAACATATTCATAAATATCGGTGTTAATAAGGGATGCAAGTATTTTTGAAAACAATTTTCTCGTCCTGATACCAAAACTCTCTTGCAAATATTTTCATTAATATTTATTGAAATCCCAAAAGAGTTCATAAAAATCTTACAAGGCATTTGAGTGACAGCTATAAGATGCTGTTGTAAAGATATTTTTGTTAAAAGTTTGATACAATTAGGATAATCCCACCAGAATGTCTATGTGGTTCAGTTGTCTAAACCAGTGATTAATTTTTGGTAAAACTTGGCATTAAAACAGCAATTTTCAATTGAAAATATTTAGTATGAGTGGTGAATGCAAGAGAAATATTTGTGTAGATGAATAAAGATCTGTATAATATGTTGGTTTTTTTGGAAAGCATTTTATTTCGATCGTTGGCTGTTTCCTCACCTAATAACACAATGAAATGTATTCTTGTTAATCATCTATACCCCTAATCAGATTCTGATTAGAGCTAACACATGGAAGAATTATAATTTATAAGAAGAAGCTGTCCTACTAAGTAATTTACTTAAAGATCTATTTCTTTTGGAACTAGATTAGATATGAATAAACAGTAAAAGTAAAAGGCATGCATTTGCTTGAAAAGTTTCCAAGGCAAGAACTGTATTAATGATATTTACCTTATTTTAGAATTGATTCTCCAAAATTTCGGAATCTGAAGTTCTATCAGTTCTTCTCAACTGTGTGAAAGGTGCCTTTAGTGGTAAACAGCATCATGTGACATGTTGCTCAACAGGTGACAGTATTGGCATTTTTGGCAGGACACCTCTTGATTATGTGGGAATGCCTCTTTCACTGCAGGACAGTTCGTGTCTATGGTCCTGTCGTCCATATACTGACAGCTTCCCCTCAGTCGTTAGAATTACCACATGTGCTCCCTGCATTTAAATATACCTCTTGGAAGAAGGGTACTAGATGTGGTTGAAAACTATTGGCCAATAGGATCAAACTGAGAATATTTAAGGAAATTATCCTTGAGGTCAGAGTATCCTCAAAGAAGAAATTCTCTTGTTTTTGCTCAAAGGATAAAAAGAATAATCTTACATGAAAATATTTTGATTTGAAGGAATGAATTCTTTCTTATAAGGCATATTAAGTATTAACATTTAATAATCAGGTTGCCATTGACCCCGTAGGCTCCAAATGTTCCTTTGCTTTCAACCGTCAACAGCCTTTGGCGATGTTGGCACCTGCTGCTGCTTAAACTCCTCTTTTGGCTTCCACGGGGTGTTTGTTCTCCTCTTACTTCTCTGACTGCTCATTTGCAGCTCTTTCTTCAGCTCTCCTTTCATCTCCTAGTCGCTGAAGTATGTGCTCCTCAGTTTCTGCTTCGAGTTTTTCTTTTGTGTATATTCAACCCATCGACATCCTCTCTTGACCCTCACTTTCACCTGGGTAGCAATAACTCCCATCGTTATCTTCAGCCTTCACCATAAGCTTCAGGTGGACCTTTCCTACGCTGGACAGCTCCCCTTTTCTGTGCTGCACTCTTTGGTCTCTTCTGAACTTCCTGTGTCTTCCTTCCTTCTCTTGTCCCCTTTGCTTATGTTGATATTAGTATTCTAGTCTAGAAGCTTTTGAGAGCCCCCTCCCCTGGCCTTGCCTCTCACAGTCAGTTGCTAAGACCTGTCAATTGTGCTTCCAAAATACTTCTTTCACCAGTTTCCTCTTTTCTGATGCTGCCACGGAGTTGGGGCACTTTTGATGGACTACCTGGAGCCATGTCATATCTTAGCAGGTCTTCTCACCTCTAGTCTCTCGCTCCACTAGTTCATTCTGTACGTGCCACCAGACACTCTTACTCAAGTACACCTCCCTTACCTACCTGTAAATAACACTTTGGTGACTCCCATTACCTAGGTCTAAGGACCAACACTTCAGTCTTTGTAATTCCAAAAAGCTTTCAGCCTCATCTCCCACTGCCACCATACTCAAGTCAAACTGCACTGTCCCCTGGGCCTCATTCATCTTCATAACACCATACCTCTGGTCATGCTCTTCTTTCGTCTTAAAATGCTCTAACTTCTTGCTCTTTCCATGTCTAGTTTTAACCTCACCTTCAAAGCTGAGCTTAAACACTGCATTCAGATTTCCCCTGAAGCCTCTGGAAAGGTAGAAGAAGCTTTTCTGAAATTTCAGTAACTTCGCATTTGTAATCTGTCTTAATTGTTTTAAACATTTCATATAGTTGCATTTGTATATGTCTTCATTTTCTCCATATACTAAAAATTTCTGGACCTCAGGAATAATAACATATCCACATTTACTTATCCTTTAGCACTTTGGTGGATTATGGAGTTGCAAGGAACTTAGAGGACATTTGTTTCCACTTTTATGTGTTGTTTCTTCAGCATCTTCAACAAACCACCATCTATTATTTATTTTTAGTTTGCACACTGAGGCAGCTTGTTCTTTTTAAGGCAGTTCCAATTGTGACTAAATTCTTCTTGCTTCCACCTGGATCCTTCCTTACTCTGCTTTCTGGGGCCACACAAAATAAATCCCTTTCTGGGTTGATTGACAGCCTGTACCTATGTGGTGACAACTTAAATGTATTATATTTTCTCCATCAATTTAACATATTCAGTTTTCCTACCTGTTCTTTACGTGACCTGGTTAAGCTCCTTTTGGGGGCCACTGTATTTTTGGAAGCATTCAAGTTCAGGAAAGTCCGGAAATGTACAGAATAGTTCAAGGATGAAAATTGTTGTTTATGAATAGAAATGTTTGAACTCTTGTTCGTGACCCAGCTAGCCATCAATATCATCTCTTTTCAGATGAAGTCAGAGGGTGGGAAATAAAGATGTATAGAGAGATCCACCTCTGGAAGAACCCACTGTTATCTCAGGACTGAACATTTTCTCTCTGTGGCCCTCAGTGTAATGAATGAGTAAATGAATAAATCACTGAAAAGAAGGAAGGAAAGAAGGAAAGCTCACTTTAAATTTTGGTTACAATCAGAAATTAGTCACTTGGTAAAATTATCGTCCTTTGTAGATTACTGCTGTAGGAGGTAAAACAACAAACATGCCGTGTGTGTGTGTGTGTGTGTGTGTGTGTGTGTGTAATAAATGAGTTTAGAGATACTGGACCGAAGAAGTGGCCATTAGATAAAGCTATAGAGATAACCTTTGAGTAAAAAGAGCTTGCCTTTATTGAACACTTCAATATGCCAGGCATCATTTTACATGTTCATTTTACATGTTTCAACTAATTTAATCCTCAAAACCTTATGAGGACACGTTATTATGACCCTCATTTTACAAATGAGGGAATTAGGGCACAGAGGTTAAGTATCTTGCCCAAGGTTATACTTCTTGTCAGTGGAGGGGGTCTGGATTTGAATCTATTAACCACAATATACCTTTTCAGTATTAGTATTTTAAAGTGTTCAGTGCAGCAGTGGATTTTAAGAGGTTCTAGAGGAAGGAAGTTTGAGAAATGTTAAAAAAAAAAAAGACTAGTCAAGTTTAAGGGGTGTTGATCAGTTAAAACACAGAGTCAGCAGAATGATAAGGCTTCCTTACTGTTAGAGGGAAGTATCTGGAACCAAACTAGAAAGCTTAGAGAAAATAATGATTTCTTACTGCTTGTGAACTCAGGAAGGGTGGAGAAACAGTGGGGACTGAAGGAACAGTGAGTTCAGAATGTGATCCCTCTAGCACTGGTTGCAAGGTAGTGGGGATGGAGAGTACGTGGGGATGGTGGGACTCCACGGAAGCTGCAGGCTGCACGCGCTGGTGGGTGCCTGATGGAGTAGGGTCTGGTGAATTCCCATGGATGTGTATATGTCAAATCTGCAGTGAAGTGGGATTTTGAATAAAGCTTCTGACATATTTCAAGCCAGAGAATGCAGTCCTTTAACAACTATTTATTCCTCCACTGTGCTCCACTGTGTCATTTTAGATTTTAGAGAGGTGGTTGGGAATAAAACGGATAAGTTCCTTTTAGTCTTAAGTGGCACAAAGTAATGGAACATAGTCTCAAAACATGGTTAAGCAATTTATGTCCCTCAGTCAACTTTTTGTAGACCTCCAATGTCATCTGCTCTCTGTATTCTGTCTCATTCTGTAGTTCTCTCTTTTCTCTGTTCTCCTTTTTTTATCCATCTCAATGTCACATGTTGGATCAGAGGCTTTGTAGAGAGATAGATTGATAGACCTTGATGGAATTTTGACTTAGCCACATCTCAGCTGTTTAACCAAAATCAAGATATGTAAACCTTCAGAACCCCCAGTTTCCTCATTTTTAAAAATGGTAACAATAAAACCTATATCATGGGGTTGTTGTTGGAGAGTAAGTAAATAATACAAGTAACGAAGAAATAGTAATCATAATCATTTTGCTTTTTTCTCTACCTACATCTTTGGCATATTTTGAGGCAGAGCCTCTTTATTCTTGAGGAATTCTCTTCTGTGTACAAGTATTTATGATTTATAGTATCACTGTTCACAGCTTGAGCCAAGCAGGATATTCATAAATCAACAACAATTCATTGACTTTATAACAATGTGGGTCTTTCAGATATGGACAAAACTCTGATTTTTGCACTATAGGAAGACACAAGCACTGATATTGATGCTGCAAAAATATTTAAGTGCTGAATTTTTCACTTAGCCACAAACTTAGTAATGTCAATTGGGAATTTGCATCCCAAGGGAATTTTAAGATGGGAATTCCTTACTTTCCATTTAGATATAGTAGTACACATAAGCACATTTAAAAGCTACCACAAAGAAAAAGACAGTAATCATTCTATTATCACGACTTAGATATGTTTATTCATATTGGCACAAAACGTATGCCACCATAATTATTGATACCATTTAAGTGCCTCTTGTGTGTCTGATCTTTTATATGCAGTATTTGTAATCCTTATTATTATTATGTAAGATAGATTATGTTCATTTAGAGATAAAAAAGAATAAAGACTCATCAAGATGAGGCTGCCCACTAGAGAACCCTAAGAGTCAATGCCTCAGTAGATGTTTCAATGCAGGTAAGATGCTAATGGCAACTAGATCTTGTTCCCATATCTTAAATCAATTAGAATCAGTAAATAATTAAGCATTGCTATATGAAGTACTCTACATAGAAACATGAAAAGAATGTGTGTAAGACATCTTTCCTGACCCCCAAGGAGACTGTAATTTTAGAGATATTCTCTATGTATGCCTAGTTAAAGGAACAATGCAGAGTAGGATTAAGTGTCAAAAAAAATGATAGAGAGCAGTGATCATCTAGGACGGGGGTTGACAAACTATAGTCCTTGGGCCATATCCAGCCCACTGCCTGTTTTCATAAGTAAAGTTTTACTGGAATATAGCAACATTTGTTTCTTTCTGTATTTTCTGTGGTGGCTTTCCTGCTACAGGGCAGAGTTGGATAGTTGTGACTTAGCCTACAAAGCCTAAAATATTTACTATTTGGCGCTTTAGAGAAAAATATTTGTTGACCCTTGCTCTAGGATTTCAGAAGAGAGAGACTTTACTATGTGATGGAGGAAAAAAGAAGACTTTTATGAAAGAAGTGGAAATGTTTTGGGGCTGAGGGATGGATAGTCTTTAAGTGAAAAGAGGAGATAGTCATTGTAAGTGCCACAAAACTCGAAAGCAAAAGCAAACACGTGGATAAAAACAACAGTCTTCAGAAGTATGTATGTAATTCATATAATATTATAACCATTTGCCTATGAGAATCCTTTTTATAAGTATTCATCTAGAACAGTGATATTTAAACTTGATGAGACATTTGAATCAATTGGTGACCTATTTAAAAATAAGATTTTTGTTTTACTCAGTAGTCTGTGATGCTAAAATATAGTCCATGTGGCCTTGTAGAATATTTATTCATTTGATAAAATTGATTATTTTTGTTGAGGACAGAGAATGTTTTTTTCTCCCATGTTATTTCTACCTTCATAAAGTACATGCATGCTGGACATACATTAATAATTTTTGCTAATCACTAGTTATAATAAAAAAATTGAGCATGCAACTAGGTGCCATGACTGTTCTAAGAGCTTTTCACGCCTTATCTCATTAAACACTTACAATAGCCCCATGAGGTAGATGTTATTATTCCTATGTTACAGAAGAGAACACTAAGGAACAGATGGAACGAAGAATTGCCTTAAGACTACAGTACTAGGAAGCAGATCCACTTTATCCAATATGACCAAGAAATTGACTTTTTTAAAAAGAGAAACTTTTGGAGCTAGAACACAGATAGGAATGGACTTTCAGAAATTTAAAAAAGTGAATTTGCCAATTTGCTCTACTCTGTAGCGTAATTCTTTTCTGTTACAAGCATTGTGCCATGTTTTTATAAAAGTTGAGTCTACTTTCACTACAAATGCTTCTGCGGATTTTTATTGAAAATACTGCTATTTTATTGGACCAGAACTTTCTGTATCCTTTCTCTCTGTTTCTTTTACTTTCTGTCCACAACTCTTTTTCTCTTTTTTTGCCTCTTAATGTTCAGCTGTTTGTAATGTCCTCTTTTTTCCTCCTTTTCCTGTAGTATCCCTACCTAATATTCATATAGGTCCTAGTTTCCTATCGCCTGGTGTCCTCAGTGTAGCAATAAAGTACTTGAATGCATTTTCCTAGAACAATGGCCTCTTGCAGAGGAAAAACAAAGAATCAATGCAACTTAACACCAGTTTCTTTTTCTGAACTTAAAAAGCAGCAGATACTGCAGAAATCTTTGCATATCGCTAATGGATATGACAAAATAGGAAGTAGAGAGGAAAAGGTGAATGATTCAGAAGAAGCTGCAGGGAATATAAGAAAATGTAAGTCTGTCATCCCCCATGGGCCACAATGGCATCTCTGTGGAGAGTACCCTGGCCACTTGTGCCATGAGAACATTGATTACACAGTGATGGTCTGCTACAGGAGGGGCTACAGACATCAGATCTAAAGCTCATCTAAAATTGTGTCCTTTTTTATCATTAAGTTTTTAAGTAATATATGCTTTTAATTTAAGAAAAAAATACTTCAGTGAGGAGACATGCAAATTTTTATTGTTTTTTATTTTATTTTTATCAATAACATATATTTGTTACTCTATTTCAGTAAGATACCGTGGCCCATTATCTACATTTGTTTTCAAATGTTCCAAAAGAAAGGAAGAGACACGTCTATAGATATATCACCAATAAAAAAAACCACATAATTTTAAATGCTTAGAAGCCTAATTATTACTGTTCATTGGGATACTTCAGTATTTATGATCAGAATTATTATGCATATTTGATTTATAACTTTCATTTGAGTGAATGTTTCATCCAACTGTTTTAGTCCATAAGCTCTTTAAAATTATTTTACTTTTTATTAGGCCTCTTCTTTTACTAGTTTTTGTCTTGAAGCAATAATACTAATGCCTCCTCAGCTGTACATTCAGATATTGAGTTGTGATCTATGAAATCTAAACTTGAAAATGTAATTTTTTGGTATTCTCTTGGTGTCCTAAGGATTTTCAAAAGGATTTACACACTCAGATGTTTGGAATTGGAAAAGGGGAAAGAGAAGGCAAATAACATCCTTGGTGCTGAGAGATGCGACTGTGGGGCCCTGTATGTGCCACTCTACGTAGTCCTGAGAGTCTGTATCTGAGAATCTCTGCGGCCCTGTAACGTGGGCACCGTTATCACTAATTCAGGATGGAAATGAAGCATCTGATGTCTCAAGTGGGTTAGGTAACAAAACTCTATTTCCAAAATCCACGTGTTTCCCTCTATTCCATGTAGCCTTCCCAGGAAAGGTAGAATCCTCCCTTTTTGCACATATGTTTTATAGAAAAGAGAAATTATGGGGAAAATAAAAGAGAAATACTTAGGATTCTGTCCTTTTAAAATGTGCTCATTTTAAAAAGTCATATTTTTAAATATCAAAATCACACCAGGAAGCCTTTCTCAAAAAACAAAAGGCAAATTTAAAAGGACAAGAAAAATGTAGGCAAAATTTTATTTTGTCCCTCTTCCATATTGTCTTTGTCTATTCGGACTGCTATAACAAAGTACCACAGACAGGATAGCTTATATACAACAGAAATTTATTTCTCACAGTGCTGGAAGCTGGAAGTTCGAGATCAGTGTGCCAGCATGGTTGAGTGAGGGTCTTCTTCTGGGTTACAGACCTCTAATTGTATCCTCACATGGGGTCTCCTTTACAAGAGCAGTAATCCCTTCATGAGGAGTCCACTTTCATGACCTAAGCACCTCCCAGAGGCCCCACCTCCTAACACCATCACATTGGGCATTAGGATTTCAACATATGAACTTGGGGAGCAACAAACATTCAGACCAGAGCATACATACACATATATAATCCTTCTTTCCAAAATGTCAGCTCTATGAACTGTGTATGTTGGGACTGGTCTTAGTACCAAGAAATCAAGTAGACATGGATAACACTGTTGATTTAGGGCTATGTTTAAATAATTAGGATTTGAACATTGTTTTACTCTTTTTTTTGTATGATGTTTTATTTTGAAAATTTTCAAACGTAGAAAAGTTGCAAGAATTATACAATGAACACCCGTAGACCCTTCACATGGCTTTACTTCCTATTTTCTTAAACATGTCCCCTTGTTATATGCCTAAGCAAATAATAGATGGGTGATGTTTTTCTGTTTTTTGAACACTTGACTGTGTTTTATTAAACAAGTATATTCAGCTGCAACTATACCTTAGTAAGAAAAACTATTCACATCTGAAAAAATCTTAGTAATGATTGGTTCATTAAAATAGCAGAACTTCATTATGATTTGAAATTCAATGTAAGAGTGAATTCAATCTTAAACCCATTTCAGAAGGATTCAGGAAGTCCCTCATTATAAGCAGTTTAGCTCTTAACCATAACCTTATGATAGGAACAGCTACATTCAGCTGTAGCACCTCAAAGATGGTGCTATAATGAAATTCCAGCTAAGTGCTTAAAAATGTGTTTCTTTCATAGTAAAACAGAACTTTAAACCACATGATTGAGATACTACATGTTTCAAATGTGAGGTGGTTGAGTTGAACAGGGTGTCTTGTTTATCAAGGTTTTATTGTGTCTGATACCCTCACAACGTGAGTGGGACTTCATAGTTGACAAGATAATATAATTTGTGCATTGCAATTAAAATATCTCTTCCTTGACTCCAAAAAGATATCCAATCAAGGTGGTTTGGGAAAATTATCAGATATTATTACCATCTACTGAATAGTGTTTTATAAGAGAGAGTTGATGGGGAAAGCAGGAAATGCTCCATTGTTAATTGAACACCTTTATGGACAGATTAAGAGCATAAACCATCTATTTTTTATATAATCTACAGTATTAAGTTGTAGTTTACCAAAACCAAGAGCCTAGGCCTATAATTCAAACAAGAGAAGTTATGCAAATCAGGGATTCCTCTATGCCTAGGGCTTCTTCCATAGAGATTGAAAGTTGAAAACATACTAGGACTATGACCAATAATCCTATTAAGGATTATTAATTAATCTTGAATTAAAAAATATGATATCCCCAGATAGTCTATTAGGGTGAGAAAAATTTTTACATGGATAATAGTGAATTGTCTCCTGAAAAGGACCATCTTTTGTTATCAAATTGTTAGTGATTTCAAAGGAAGTGCTTCTGATGTGCTTTCCATGTTATTAAAAGGCATCAGTTTAAAAAAATTACATATTCTTTGCCTAAACAGCCAGCTCCTTTCTACATTCCCGGGAGGGCCCTCAAATTCCTAAAAACCTGAAAATAAAAACAGCAAGTACATAATTTATCCATTTTTTAGGATAATTTTTATTTTAAATATGCCGGTGATCACAAATAAAAACATTTTCCCCCTTCGTTTGACATTGACTTTTACCTTTTCTTTCTTTTTTTTTTCTTTACAATCTCTTGTAAGAGGAATTTCCTGATAGGGATGAAAACAGGTACATGGAGAGAAGTGTGTGCCAAGGTTGGCAAACATTCCGATGCTGAGTTTGCTGCCTCTGTGAAACCAACATACTGTGTAGTCACACAATTGCGCCAATAATAATACATGCAAAGTTATCAGGCATTCTTATTTTTGGTGAGTATTCCTGTTCTTGGAGTATCATGGTTGGTGTTGTCAGCGCCCCAGAAATCTGCCTTTGGCCTCTTGCTGAAACAGTGTCCTAACCGACATAAAGACACTCGTGTGGCTGACACTGTGCTTTTGGGCTTCACCAGACTCATAGGATGTGGATTTATTTATCCCGTGAACTCCAAAGTGCTAACGAGTCTAAAAGGATGAGGCTGCTGAAGCCTGCTTGTTGCCTCACCTTGGACTCTGGCCTGGTTTCTGCTCCATGACTTGACTCTGTTGGATCTTGGCATTGGCTCTGTCCAGGACCTAGTGACTGTTCCCTGATACGCCCTTCAGTTTTACTGGAAGGGGACACTACAAATAATAGTCACGGGAACCTAACAGTTGCCAGACTGACAAAGGAAAGCAAAAAGGACAAGCAACAGCGTGATGCCTAAAGGAACTGGTTTGTTGCTTTGCCTCCCTGGGCCTGTAACCTTTAGGTCTCAATACGTAGAGTGGAGATTTCATTGAATGGCCTTTTCCTTGTCATATAACAGAAGAATTGGAGGCACTTATTCAAATATCTACTGAAGGTAGACAGCATCCTGATAGTACCTAAAGAAATCTTTTTATGGGAATTCTTTCTTTTGCTTCTGACCAAAGCATTTTAGCATTTAGTTTGAACAAAAAACTCAAAAAATTAGACAACAGCAAACATCATTTGTCATGCAATTCAGATATTCTGGGTAGACCACCAAAAGTGTCTACATTTGCATTTACCTTCTGTAAGCAAGCTCTTACAGATATTTTAGTTTTTTTAATGAAATAAATTGTTAGATATTTTTCACAAATACAAAAAAGAAATATTCTGAGTTGATTTTTAAGTTACCTTATTTGCCTTTTATTGTGTAAAAGTAACCCTGTCATCTTCTTAAGACTCTGCTTGATTCTATTCCTTAGTTATTCAAGTTGTCTCAAGTCAACTGTTAGTAAGGGTAAGAAGTAGTGTTCAATAGAATGAGAAAGGGGAACTGTGTCACTTTTATTCTGGTGAAAAGTATAGTCCATGGAAATTAAGGAGATTTCAGCATTCCCAGAATAAGCCCATTATATGAGGAGATAATGTAATTTATTTCCACAGTTCCCCTAACATTCATTATTTAAAAGGTAACCAGAATTCATTTCTGCTATTACACTTAATAGCATATTTTCTGGCATCATTACCCAGTTAAAAGTCATATTCTGCCTGAGAATTTACTTCAGATAAGTGAGGTTTGCAGATTTTAATTGTTATATATTGTGGCATATATGCATTCTTTGGAGAGGTGGCTGGCTGACTTTATTCAATAATTAATCTAGATTTTTTAATAATGCATAATATTTTGAATTAATACATAGTGTGAGGACAAATCACTTCTGTTTTTTTAGTATTATTGTTAGGCCTATTTCTCCATAAAGTATGGAATCAAAAAATTTAATCTGCATATATTATTGCTCTATTCTGCAGGTCTTTAGTCATATGAATATATTACCTAAATTAGTGCACATTCATAAGATTTATAAAGGCAAAATGATTTCTTCTCATTAAATATATGCACCCTTCTCATCCATCATTATTAATATACTCATAAAATGTTATGTGGCTTTGGACAGGCACCAGCCTCCAACCTACAATCTATTTAGATACTGCCTAAGTTCAGAAATTTCCAAACTTATTTGATTACAGATGCCATTTTTTGTGTGTGTGTGTGAGGAAGATCAGCCCTGAGCTAACATCTGCCAATCCTCCTCTTTTTTGCTGAGGAAGACCAGCCCTGGGCTAACATCCGTGCCCATCTTCCTCCACTTTACATGGGACGCCGCCACAGCATGGCTTGATAAGCAGTGCATCTGTGGGCGCCCGGGATCCGAACCGGCGAACCCTGGGCCCCGGCAGCGGAGCGCGCGCACTTAACCGCTTGCGCCACCTGGGCCGGCCCCTACAGATGCCATTTTTGAAGAGAGTTTAATGGCATTGGGATTTTTACGGAACACCATTTAGGAAACATTGCCTTGAGGAAAGACCTTTGTGTTGAAGGTCTTTGTGTAGAATTCTGAGAGTATTATTTATAAAGCCCGTCATGCGCCTGAAGAGTAACTAAATTTGGATTTCATGGTCACGGTTCTAAACATGTGACCTGTTATCAGGTGTCTCACAATGCATAGCAGAGTAGGTTACCACTGTCCCTGTTTCATAATAAAATGCCGAACATCAAGATCATATGGGTTACTAAAACTTTAATATTGCTATAATCAACAATAATAAAAGCAAAACGATAAATGGAATTATTGAGGTCGGGAATTAATTGTTGAGACCTGGGGTCTGGCCTAATAGACTTAAAGTAATTTAAATCTAACTTCATTATTAGGGACTAAATGAACGCTTCCTATGTGAGGTCACTATGGTTATTTTATTTATTAGTCATAGAATCACTCTGTCTTTCCAAATCTTCGGGTTTAAATCATTGGGGAAAGCATTTATTTTGCTGACATATGGTTGCCCTTGTTTCTATGAGTTGCCACATCACACATAGAGGCGTTCTAAAATTTTGAACTCTTGCTGGTAAAAGCTCTTTATTACTGAAATACAGCTTTATTTTACTATTGTTAACTGGCCAAATTTTGTGTAATCCTGAGTGTTGGTTTTTTTTTTGCCTCATAGGAGTCAAAGACATTTTGTGTATATTGCAGAAATATTAAGGAAAACATATTGAAGCCATTCCCTGACATCTGTAACTCAAATTATCTTTCCTTTTATCGCCATAGTGTTATAGCTTGTAGCCGTATCACTGAGTTGCTTAGTTATCAATACCATTTATACGTTTATCTGCTAAAGAGACTTCACAGATTTCCTTAAACACACAACTAAGCATTCCTAATTCATTTTTCTCACTGTATTCTAAAGCTGTACTCCATATATCACGTACTCAAACATTTATTAAACCATATGGCTAACCAACATAAATGGCTATATTACCATAGATTTAAAAATATGGATGCTTAGTACTTTTTTGCCAACTGTGTTTCCATATAATCTCATTCCATTCTTTCCAGCATGATGAGACCAATGAAATTAGAAGTATTGTTGTACTCAATAATGGGGCTAAGAGATGAGTAAAAGTCACCTGCATTTAAGAAGCATAAGAGCAAGATTCCTAAATTTTGACTGTTTGCCAATCTACTAAAATAGCACATTGGGCTTTTCCTTCCACACTTCCTGCACCCTCCAAGGTAATGAAAATAAAGATTATGCAAAGCTAATTCTTTTCAAGTGGAATGTTCCCTTCCAATTCCAAAATGCATGGTAATTGGCAGTCTTACTTGTTCAATAATCAGATTCTTAATGGTGCATGATTGTCCCTTCTTCATAGTGGTTCTGGTGATAATGTACATGTAGATATTAAAGTCAAGAACTTCCAAAGAGAAATGGTTATGACTTGATTACTGACACCATCATTCCCTTCTCCCTGCCCACAACTCACTTTTTTCTTGATGTTGTGGGAATCACCTATCTACAGTGAAATTTTGGCATAGTAAATGATGTCTTTGATTGTAGGAATGATATTTTACTTGGAAGTTTGCTACACTGTGTAGAATTTTTTTTTTTTTTTTGTGAGGAAGATCAGCCCTGAGCTAACATCCATGCCAATCCTCCTCTTTTTGCTGAGGAAGACCGGCTCTGAGCTAACATCTATTGCCAATCCTCCTCCCTTTTTTTTTTTCCCCCAAAGCCCCAGTAGATAGTTGCATGTCATAGTTGCACATCCTTCTAGTTGCTGTATGTAGGACGTGGCCTCAGCATGGCTGGAGAAGTGGTGCATCAGTGCGCGCCCGGGATTCGAACCCGGGCTGCCAGTAGCGGAGTGCGAGCACTTAACTGCTAAGCCACAGGGCCGGCCCCTTTCTGTGTAGAACTTTATGTTGATATAATTTTGTGATTTTTCTATTCCTATATATTCCATTTACAATACCTGATTATAAAGAAAATTTCCATGGATCCATTTTATTTCTCAATTACCCTGAAAACTTTACATGTTAGATGTATCTAAAGTGAGCTTTTAAACTTTCTGAGTGACTTCTCACTTTAATGTTGAAGATTTACTTTCAACAGAATACTTACTGTTGAAATAGACATTTAGCCTTTACCAAATCTGATTTACATGGTGTGCTCTTTTCCTTTTCAGATTTGTAGGGTTCAAACAAAGGAAAATTTATGTTCTAGGTTTGCATTGAAGACTTCGTTTCAACTTAGTATCATGGAGTTGACACAATCTGCATAAATAGAATCACGCACTTGAAGAAATTTAGAGGATGTTGAGCCCAGTATTTCACCCAGTCTGTTAATCCTACTGAATCCGTGAAGAGTGATTATCCAGGATCAATTAAAAGGCTTGCAGTGAACTCACCCTCTTACGAGCAGCTCCTGTTTTTCTTAGCCAGCTTCATTTGTTAGTAATTCTATCTTAATATTAGCCTGAGAGGGAAAGTGCCTGTGAATTGTGTTCTTTACATTTCGATTATCTATGAATTGGCCACATTCACACCAGAAAGGCAGGTCTGACTCCCTGCTGACAGACTCGAAGGGAATCTGTCCCTATCTACGGTGAAGGTAGCCCTGTGTACATCACACGATGTGGGCTGAGTAAATGGGAAGCAATGGGCACTGAAGTTGTAAGGCATCGTTAACTCTGAGCTGCTGGCTATGTTGGTGTACGTGCAGACGGAAGAAGCTGCCAGACAGAGAGAAGAATGGAGCATGTGCTCAAAACAAGCAATTATAATAATGTTACCATAATGACTCACATTTGTTGAGTGCCTGCTATACACTTTACAGGTTATCTTGTTTAAGCCACACGCTTAAGATAGGTCCTAGTATTACTTTTTTACAGAAAAGAACCAAGGCAGTGAGACTTTAAGTGACTCACCTAAGTTCACAGAAGTCGTAAATAATGGAGATAATGTTTGAGACTAGACACTTTAACCCCAGATTCCACTTTTTTTTTTTGGTGAGGAAGATTAACCCTGAGCTAACATCTGTTGCCAATCCTCCTCTTTTTGCTGAGGAGGACTGGCCCTTGGCTAACATCCATGCCCATCTTCCTCTACTTTATATATGGGATGCCTGCCACAGCATGGCTTGATAAGCAGTGTGTAGGTCCACACCCAGAATCCAAACCCACGAGCTCCGGACTGCTGAAGTGGAATGCGTGAACTTAACCACTACGCCACCAGGCGGGCTCCCCTTCACATTTTATTTTAAATACCTATTTGTTTTTGGCTGAGGAAGATTCGCCTGAGCTAACATCTGTGCCAGTCTTCCTCTGTTTTGTATGTAGTTCACCGCCACAGCATGGCCACTGAGGACTGGTGTAGGTCCATGCCTGGAAACCTAACCCAGGCCGCTGAAGTGAAGCACACTGAACTTAACTACTAGGCCAGGGGGCCAGCCCCTCTCGGATTCCACATTTTGACACTCAGATCATACTCTTAGCATCTGAACTGTTCAGGGCGGTATAGAGACAGAGGGCAGCTGCTTAACACACTTTAGCTCTGCCATTGAGTTTCTGTGTTGATACTGGTTTTCCCCCTCCCCTTTTCCTAAAGCTGCATTGAGTGGATTTTGATTTCTTGCAACCATAGGTCCCTGCCTATGAAAAAGGTTTGCTTATTTATGTTATTTTAAGTTTTGCCTACATAAGGAACTCTGCATGTTATACATTCATTGTTGGAATTCTTGATGCAAAACAAAACATCAATCTGGAAATTATCTACTGCTTCATATAAAAACCTTTTCCTCTGAAAAAAGTCCAAGCCACTGTTGAACTGAGAATGAGGTATATTTATGAGAGATTGCATATGAAGACAGCACAGTATGGTCTGCCTTAGAATTAATATTAAGAAGGCAGGCATCAACCAAGTGGCCTTACTTTTGGGTTTAGAACGCAGTTTTGTCCATGCAGTTCTCGAGAAGTTACAACATTTCTCTTGACATTTTCATTAGCCTGGGATGTTGATGACTAAGGCCCTTTAATCACTTCCTGTTCTTAGTTTTGCAAAAAGAACAACATCTGTACTTTTACCCCTGTGACAACAGGGATGTGTGTTTCCTTTGGGAGGGACAGAAAATAGGAAATTGGCAAGAGAAAATGAGTAAGAGTCTGTGTAGCAGAGGAGGAAGTAGGAGGCAGGCATTTGTGAGGGAGAGAAATCAGATGTAAGGTAAGAATACACCTCAAGAGGGAACCATATAGGATTATTAATCAGAAACATAAAGTTATGCATAAAAGTTCACCCCCTTCAAACTGGGAGAAATAGTTGTAGTTTTTATTATTCATAATATTACTTTTTTAAAAATGAGCCTTCACACCAGTGGCTGAGCTTATGGCTTTTCTTCTGCTTTCCTTAGCTATGCAAAGTTGGCCCATGGATTGTACTTACAAGCCCGGCCCACACATTGTTTGGTTTGGCTGGCCAATCTGAATAGAGGTAGAATATGTAATTAAACAGTCTCTGCCTAGGATCCTAGGAAGTGGTGAGGCCAGGCTGGAATGGGGAGCCCCATTACTGACAATTGGAGGGATTAATTTTTAGCTGTGTTTCCCGAAAACAAGTCTGATTCAAGACTTGGTGCACTGTAGTTGATCCATGAGTCTCCACCGTTGTTCTCTCAAGTCTGGACTCCTTTTCTGAGGATGGGAGTTACGTGCCTGCCCTCATGAGCTTGAGTTTCCCAAACTCGTGTTCTTCTGTTGTTAGGGCTACTTTGTGACGGGCTCCACATACTAACTATTGATTGTAGAAGTCTCTGGCTCCCCAGTCCTCTCTGAGTACTGGGGCACTGCCGTGTTCTTTACAATCTGCTTCCCTGAGGAGAGGATTCCGTGAACCTCAGCCCGGGAGCTGAAGTCTTGCTACCCAAGTGTGCATCATGTCTGTGGTGACTTGTGGCTTGCCTAGACTTTGGGCTATTGCCCATTATGCACTCTCCATCCACTGGGCCATGATCCTGATTCATGGTATGGATTCTTCCTAATTGTTACTGGTGATTGTCATACGTCTTCTAATGTTGTCTGACTTGAGTGTCTCATTGTCTGTGTAACTGTCTAATGCTGTTCACCTTGTACCAGAATTGCCAAGCTATGTTTTCCTCTCATTCTTAGATTACAATAACCTTGAGAGGTGAAATAATGTCATAATCTCTTGGGATCCACACAGTGTTCCCCATTGTTTATTTCTTTCTGACAAATTAAGTCTCCTTCTAGAATCATTGGCCCATACTCACACTGCCCTGAGTGTGATCAAACTACCTTGTGTTACTATTTGGTAATTTATGATACTAATTGATAGTTTATTATTATTATTATTTTTAATAAGATTTGATTGCAGAATACAAAATATTTGAGTACATTTAAAATATGTGTAGATTCATGGCAATATTGTTCAAATAACTGATTTTATTTTGCGGATTGTACGTAAGCACTTCAAAGTCTTTCATTCATAGTATTATACATTTTTTTTGCTTGTTGATTCATCTGCTTGTTCTGCATGCATCACACTTTTTTTTCGTTTATTATATTGAGATCATAATAGTTTACAACATTGTGAAATTTCAGTTGTATATTATTATTACATTCACCATATATATGTGCCCCTTTACCCCTTATGCCCACCACCAACCCCCTTCCCCTCTGGTAACCGCTAATCTGTTCTCTTTGTCCATATGTTTGTTTCTCTTCACATATGAGTGAGATCATACGGTGTTTGTCCTTCTCTGTCTGGCTTATTTCTCTTAGATAGTTTAAATTATTTTGAAGTTGTTTAATATAGTTAATTTTTTAAAATATGTCAGAATAAAAGGCCAAAATTCCTTTAATCCTTCTCTTAGAATTTGGTTAAAACTAAGATTTAGTGCAAATTAAACCACGTGGTTGTGTGGTGTGAGTGTAGTTTTGTTTCACATTTTGAGGTACATAAACATCAGTTTTTCAAATTTAAATTTTAAAATATGAAAGCTTTTTTTTCTATATAGAAGGGAGGAAAGTGTGATTTGTTTTTTATCCTGTCTACGTTTTTTTTTGGATAAGGAAGTGGATGGTGCACAGAGTAATATCTATTCATGTTAATTCAGGAATGGAAATTTGTCTTTACTTTGAGGAAACTATGCATTTCAGTTATATTTTCAGTATTGCTTCATATGTTTATAACTTTATCTAGTTTTTCCATTCCACCCTCCGGTCACACGCACCTTTGTGTTCTCTGAAATAAGTAAATATGAAATTAATGCCTTAGTCGCTACCAAATTCTACACTCAAGATTGAAAAGGTGATATAAATGTACTGTGTGCCTCCCAAGTACTCTATTATGTACTCAAAATAAGGTAAAAGATAAATTGTTAAGTGAGCTAGAAAACTATCTTTTAATGAAAGATAAGCTAACATTAGAAGTATCTATTTAATTACATGTTCAAACATTATTATCGAGCTACTTATTTGTTGCTGGGCTGCTGTCTAAGCCAGTATACTCTTCCTTGCAGGCTGAAAAATATGTTGTTGTTCATCTCTTAATCTTGGTAATTTAAAATAGAACATGGAAATTTGTCAAACATTTCAATCTACTATACATAGATAAAATAAGTCAGACTGTAATTATCTTTTTCTCTTATCAAATAGAATGAAGTATCTGATAATTCTTTTGTCCACTTTTCTATATGATTATTTATCTTTTTATTGCTTATATAGGTTCTTTATATATCCTATATGATAATGTATATACATATTACAAATACCTTCCTTCAGATTAAGGCTTTCTTTTTCATTTTCTGTATAGTGTCTTTTGGTAAATGGTTCTGAATTTTGATAGCTGAATTTATCAATTATATCCATCTTTTCTGTTTATTTGTTTGTTGTTTCTTGCTTAATACATCCTTCCCAACCTCAGAGTCATAAAGATAACTATCCTAAATGTCTCTCAGCACTGTCAAATAGACTTTTCTACACTGATGGAAATATTTTCTATCTGGCACTGTCCAATACAGTAGCCACTAGCCACACGTCACTATTGCGCACTTGAAATGTGAATAGTGTGACTGAGGAGCTAAATTTTTAAATTTAATTTTAATTAATTTATGTGTAAATTTCATAGCGTCATGTGGCTATTGACTGTTGTATTGGAGAGATCAGCGACAGCTTTGTTTTATCACGAATGGTGATCCATTTGGTGTTCATTTTTCTGCATGGAGTGAGGGGAAAACCTGGTGTCATATTTTCCCATATGGATGGCCAGTTGAGCTAGAGCAACAGCTTGTCCCCACTGATTGATAATGACAGTTTTGAAGTAAAAAATAAATTCTCTGTGTGTGTGTGCTTATTTCTTGGCTTTCTGTTCTGTTCCTTGGTGGATTCCTCTATCCTGGCACCAGCATCTCTCACTGTCCCCACCAGGGCTTTGTAAACCTCGATATTTAGCAATGCACATCCTCTTCCTTTTGTTCTGCTTCAGAAATGACTTTGACATTCTTGGCCTTTGATCTTTCAATACACTTTATACTCAGGTTGCCTAGTAAAAAAAAAGGAATTTTTCATTGCATTTGAATCAGGACATCAATTTGGCATTTTTGTGATATTGAAGCATTCAATTCATGAGCATGGTTTATCTCTCTATTTATTCGAGTCTTCTTTCATTTTTAAAAGTTGTTTTTATCTATAAAAGATTTGGTATATTTGTTATATTTTTAAGGAAGAGCTATATATTGTGGATAGTATATGTGTTGTCTTTTAAAAATTACCTATTTTATATTTTGTGTTTTTATGACTGCAATTTATTCTTGTATGAAGATGTTTTATCTATCAAACTTACTAAACTGTCTAGTTAATTCTAGTGTTTTATTTGTAGATTTTGCATCCTATGCTGATAGTTATATCTGTAATCTGTATAAAAAGAATTTTGTTTCTAACCTCTTACTATCAGTCTCCTTTCTTTGGGCCTTACTATTTTGCCTAGGACTTTTAATAAAATGTTGTGTGGATCTGCGAGCAGTAAGCATTCTTGTCTTATTCCTAATCTCTTAAAGTGATAACATTAAGTATGCTGTTATAGATTTTTGTTTGTTTTGTTTTTTGTTGTTTTTATAAATTTCATTCATCAGATCAAGCAATTTTTCTTTTGTTTTTCTTTTTTATTTATTTATTTTTTTAATGTTCTTTTTTTTGTTTGTTTGTTTTTGTTTTGTGAGGAAGATCAGCCCTGAGCTAACATCCATGCCAATCTTCCTCTTTTTGCTGAGGAAGACCGGCTCTGAGCTAACATCTATTGTTTTTAGATTGGTAGGATTTTGAGATGATTTTATGATTTTTCCTATATTCTATTAATGTGGTGAATTATAGTAATTTGTTTTAAAACATTTATTTATGATTTGTATTTTGGCCTTCAAGTATGCAGAATTGAAGACTAATCGTAATCTTTAGTTTGTGACATGCTCTCATCATTCATAGTTATTTTTATTTGTTAATATGATGAAAACCAATGAACCCACCAACCAATTCAAGAATTAGAGTATTAACAAAAATCTAAACTTACCTATGTGCATCTCCCTGGTCTCATTCTTTGCTCCTCATCCCCCCTACCCCCAACCCCTTCCTAGAGCTAATCGCTATTGGAATTTTGTATTTATTATTCATTTGCTTTCTTTTGGTTTTGTTTGGTTTTAATAATAGGTTATATGTGGACGAAAGTTTTTTTTAACGTTTAGTTCTCATACCTTTCTTTGTGGTCTCTTACTCTTTAATCATATTATAATCTTTACCTGTTTAAAGCATATTTAATTTATATTTTCCGTTTGATAATTTTGCTATCTTATGTCTTTATGGACCTGATTCCACTATCTGTAGTTTCTCCTGGTTCTTGCTTAATAACGCCTTGTAAATGAGCATCACTTGGACCTTTATCCTGTGGGAATTATTTAGAGCTTGGGCTGAGCTGGATTCCTGGTGGAGAGAGTTTGCATTTCCTTTTGCCAGGACCCTGGGCCTTACACAACTCTGTAAACTGTTTTTAGATGTTTGAACCACCTTGACAGTATGAAACTGGGCTGCAAAGCCACGTGAGGGATGGCTGCTGGTCATGAATCCTCAGGTGACATTTTTTGTTCCCTCCACTAGTGCCAAGTTGAGAGGCAGAGTGCTTTGTTTCTTTGCAGTCAGCAGCTGTGGTGTATGTGTGTGTGTGCGTGCGTGTGCGTGCATGTACTATTGCAAACTTATTTCTGGTACAATGACAGCACAGTTTTATTGGGTCATGGGAGGGCATATCACCTTTTAGACTTTCCATCTCTGGCTGGCCTTGGGCCTTGTGATCTCTTGCAGGCTCCCTTTGGGCTGTGAAACCCCAAGTCTAAGTCCACCCAGTTCATCACATGTCCCCAGAGGAAACCTGAATAAAGTACTCCTCTTCACCACCTGGTTTCCCGTTTCAGTTAGTTTTATTCTCTGGATATTTCTTACTTTCTTTCTATTTTTTCTTATTTTATGTACAATTTTTAGTTGCTTTCAATGAAGGGCTTTTTATACTGCAAAGGTCAGAGACCTGAACAAGTTAACTCAAGTAATAAACTCAGTAATTGGAAATACAGAGGAATTTCTTGGAACGTAACTTCAGGAAACATAGTCAGATCTTGCTGGAATGGTACTACAGGGCTGATTTTCCCCATAGCCTACCAATTTTCCATCCTGTTGCAGGGCTAAATGACCTCGCACTGACTCAATCTCTCCATGTATTACTTCAAATTTCTAAGAAAGAAAATAAAATTGTCTTAGCCTCTCCTCTAGGTGGTGGTAGTAGGGTGATATATTATTTAAGGACAGTATCCATAATGGTTAGAGCTCAGGTTCTGCAACCAGCCTGGCTGGATTTGAATCTCAGCTCCAAATCCTGCTAGCATTGCAATCTTGGGAAACTTCCTTAATGATTCTGTCACTCAGTTTAGTACCTAGCTCATAGTTGTGGTGATGATTAAATGAGTTATTACATGTGAAAAGTAAACACTAAGAGTAATGCCTTGGATATAGTGGCTACTCAATAAATATTAATTATTTCTTTCCCCTCAGTTGGTGTAACCTCTGGTCTAATTGGCTGTGGCTTGGGGTTAGAATCATATGGTACAGTCATGTCTACCTAGGTATGTTCCTTCATCACCGTTGAGAAGCGAATTAAAGGAAAGAGAGACGATTACAAATATGCCTAACGTAGACTGATGAAATAGGAACAAAACAACATGTCAGTTTGGGGAAAAAACTTTTTTTATATAATTTCCATAATATAAAATATACTTGAATGATAGAATTGTTACTTAGATGTTTTTTAAAAAAATTACATTGACTGATCTATACTATGAGTAACATTTCACGCCTGGAATTTTTCCTGTTTCAATTTATCATATACTTATTGACAGTCTGTTGTGTGTGAAACTTTTTATTATGTGTACAGAGTAGAAAGAAAGTAAAATTACAGATTATACAAGTAGAATCATGAGCATTTTACAGAAGAGACTCTCTTTTTTTCCCTAAATAATTCTAGGAAAACCTTAAACATTTCAAGGAATAATTTTCTCTCTCCTCCTTTTAAGTGCCTAAAGTTTTTTTTTTGGTTGTTTTTGTCTTTTTAAGGGAAGAACATGTGAGATAAAAGTAGAGGTCTGGACTGAGCCTAATTCCCCACTAATTAGTAGATCCAGTTATGTTCTGAGTTATTTCCAGGCCCTTTATAACTTAAAAATGAATTAATAAAACTAACAATGCTTTTTGTGTATACAGTCTTTTACAGTGAACACAGTGCCTTCATTGATTGATCTCATTGATTCAGTGAGGTGGATCAATGCGATAATTCTCTCCATTTTACAGATGAATACAACTAAGGCTCAGAGACTTTAAGTGACCCACTCACATCACATAGCAGATACAGAGTGGAGCCAGCTAAAGTACAGGAGTCTTGAATCCAGGTTCAAGATTCTTCTTGCTACTTGCGAGCAACCAGTCGTGTCACAGAAATGAATATACTGCTCTCAGTATATAAGAGAACACTCCTGAACTCAGAGTAACTTTAAAATACAAGTTTGTATTCATTTTTCCTTTGATTATTTTGCCGCTGGATCTTCAGGCTCACAGCTGATGACAAATTGGTCAGACTGAGTTACTGGGAAAGCAAGTTTTGTGTGGTAAAAACAAAAAGGATATAGATTGTAACCAGGAAAGTTTTAATTCCTTTGCCACTGAGTAAAATAGATGTCAATTTCCCATCTGAATACATATCTTGTGGGAGTTTAACATGTGCCAACAAGAAACTTTGTTCTCATAACATTTATAAATATTATTTAATATAGTTTTTTTTTCTGCTCTCGAGAACATGGAGAGAAGTTGTTAAAAGTACTCGACCTTTAAATGCAGAGTGTATAAATTAATTCATGTTATTACTTCAGTTTCACAGCTGAGTTGTCTTGTAAATAAAACTTCTCCCTCATTAGAAATGAAGCCAATCTTGGAGCTCCCCATAGGCCTCAGGTCGCCTACACCACACTGTGCTTCATACAGTGACCTGAAACCCAAGAGAGTTTGCACACAATTGGTGAATTAAACCAGAAATAATTTCCTATGGCATTATGTCACAACCTCAATGATGAAAAAAATCCATTAATTTCTTTTGCATTTAATTAGAAAAATTTAAATGAATTCTTCCAGAAGTACATACAGTTTTCATCGGCCACCATTTAGATTTCTTGTGCTGTATGAAGTACATATCCATTCCTTATGTAAACTACGTTATCATGCAGTTATCTGTGTATGTGTGTGTATATACCGGTCTTTTAATTTTTATTTATCTTTTTATGTCTGTTTGTCATTAATTTGGCTAGAGACAAATTTTAGCCTCCTGAGGAAAGATTTTTTACCTTTAAGCAGTGACGTATTTTTGTGCACAAATCTTCAGAGGAAGTAAAAAGCAAATATGAGGACTTTCTCTAGATAAATCCATCATCTTTACTCAGTTTTGGTTCTTTTTTATCCATTTGACAGCCTTCCTCCCTGCCTTCGTCTCCTTCACAGACTCTTCTTTTTCTATCACCTAACATTCTTTATTTCTGAAACCTGTGCTTTTTTCTTTCCTTACTCATGTTTTCAGTGACTTGTCTGTCTTCAGAGTGGCAGCTTGGCCCTTCTAAGCTGATGGGTTCCAGGACTACAGTTCTTGCCCTAACTGATCTCTTTTGCTGCCGTCCTGCATGGCCATTGCCCCTATGGTGCATTCTCCCATTCACCGTGTGCCAGTGTTACCAGTCCATTCATATCCACCCCATCTTCCACAGTGGAAACACCAGTGTCGTTCTTGACATTTCTCACGACCTACATCCAAGTTTTCACCAAACCCTTAAGACTAGATAAATCCTTGAATGCAACATCTTTTTCCCATTCCTGGTGCCGCTGCTGTAGTCAGGATCTTTAATATCTTCCACCTAAACAATTCTGCAGCAATTTTCTTCTCTTTTTTGTAATTCTCCACATTGCCCTCAAAGCAGTTGTACTAAAAAAAATCTAATCCTATCCCTCCCATGCTTAAAAACTTATGTTGAACCCTCCCATTGCTGTTGTAGTCCTTAGCTTTCCTTTTACTGTCAAGCAGTATCGTACATTTTCAGTATCGATTCCTGCCCCTCTGACCATGCACCCAGTGATTCAGGGCCATCACGTGCTAGGCCCCATCAAGAGTTAAGTCTTTGAATAGTCTGCTCACCTTCTCTTCCAAATGCTTGTCTTTCGTGACTCAGTTCGATTGTCACTTCCTCTATGAAATTAAGCCAGAGCCCCATAGGAAGCATTTATTGTTTTCATAGGAGCTTAATCTACCCCTTTTGCAGCTTTTAGCACATTTGACTATAATTACATGCTTATATATCTATCTACCCTACTATGTGGTGAGGGAAAAACATGTCATATTCTTCTTGTATGTGTGTGTTTTAACCCAGACCTAGCTTAGGGCCTAACATACAGTAGGTCCTCAATTACTGACTAAATAAGTGAGTCAATTAATTAATGCCCTACCCAGCACTCAGATTAAATTTTCTCATCCTTAGAATAGAGATAGAAATAATTTCTTAAGACTACATTGATTCTTAAAAAAAACTCTTCTCTATCTTCATTTATTTGACTTGGAGGTCAATTTGTTTATTAAGTCTGTCTATTTACCAAATTATCTGTCTTAGTCAGTTTGGGTTGTTACAGCAAAATACCATGAACTGGTGGCTTAAACAACAGACATTGATTTCTCATAATGCTGGAGGCTGGGGAGTCCAAGATCAAAGTGCTGGCAAATTTGTTTCCTGGTGAGAGCCCTCTTCCTGGCTTGCAGATGGCTGTCTTCTTGCTGTGTCCTCACATGATGGGAAAGAGAGAGAGAGAGTGAGAGAGAATAAGTTCTCTGGTCTTTCTTTTGAGGCCACTAACCACATCACAAGGACCCCCCATGACCTCATCTAAACCTATTTACCTCCCAAACACCCCACCTCCTAATATCACTAATATCATCACATTGGGGATTAGACCTTCAACATATCAATTTTAGGGAGGACACAAACATTCAGGCCATAACATTTTTCATCTAACTGAATCTATCTGTCTCCATTTCTGCTGTAATCAATGATAGAACAGTACTTGGAGACCCAGTTTTCTCAAATGATAATAATCAAATTTTCTATCCAGAGGCTATGTACTTGACTATTAAGATGATATGCTCTTCTCATATTTGTTTAAAATATTATATTATGACCAGTGTACATATTATACATTAAACTATGAAAATTATCTAAGTAATAAAATGAAAGAAAATAAATTGCCTTTATGAGCAACTTTTAAACGGAAGTGGCTGATGGTATTTATGAGTCTTTGCTGTAAAAATCTTGTGCTACAAAGCATTTAACAATGTGTGCCTATGTAGAGTTTCTTAAACTTCAGATTTTATTAAACTTCATTCCCCAAATATGCTATATGCCTTTCTGTATCCAAACTTCTGATCTCTCAATTTGGTCTATTTTCTCTTACAGCCTCTACTTATGGATATTTAGCCTGTCCTTCAAGGGCAGCTCAAATTCCACCCTTTTTAATAATGCCTATCCTGATGACCCCAGCTACAATAATCCATTTTCTTTTTTGAATTTTCATAGCACTCATTGATTGAATAATGCTTTAGGAACTCTTTGTATATTATCTTGCTTTTTAAATTTTTTATGCACTGCGTGTGAACTTTTTGAACAAAAACGTGTTTCTATCTTTTTATCTATACTCTAGGCCCTAAGATGCCTTACACATTGTCGGCCCAAATCATCAGTTGTTGAAACAGGAACAGAGGAATGAGAACTGGATTAGTTGTGGGAATTGTGACACCTCCTGGCTCTCCCTTCCTCCTCTTTGTATACACCACTGAAAATCCAGCAGAATGACGGCCCCCTGTTGTGGTCACTTTCCTTGATGGGGTACATTTTCTTTTCTGGAAGGTCATTGTCTTTGACCTTGAGCATTGTTACAGCTTAACATTAAGTTGCATATATTGGTTCACTAGTGGAACACTATTAAAATATGAGCAGATTTTCTGTCTTTCATAGGTTAAAATGTAATCCAGAACATTTTGCAGATAGTAGTTCAACATAGTTGGAGGATCATGCTTTAGAAGCACTGGCTGTTTACCAGTGGGTGAAGATTGGCAACTTGCTAAACCTCTTTGAGGCTGTTTCCTCATTGGCAAGAGATGGGTAGTAAAATCTCTCGTAGCAGGGTTCTTAGAAGTATTGAATGAAACACACATGGAAGTTACTTAGCTCATACTCGGTGCTCAAAACAAGTCAGCTCCCTTCTCTCAACTCATGGCTATGGACTAAACAATGAAAATGGTTGTTATTTAGCACAGAGTCAAGGAACACTATGAGAAAACCTAACATAGTAGCTCTGTGACCTCAGGTTTTGAAAGTTATGTCAACGGAATATATATGCATTTAATTTTCAATAGTTATTTTTTAATAATAACTGTTTCATAAGAAACTTGTAAGATTAGAATTTAATCTTTCCAGGTGCTAAAGGTTAAGCCAATTCTCTGATAAGATGATTAAATGATTAAAATCAGTAGTTTTTTGGTCTTCATAGGGGGAAAGGCCTTCAGTTTCCTTTTTGTCAAGTCACGTATTTAGAAATATATAATATATTGCATTTATTTCAAGGAAAAATAGCCAAAAAATTTGGCTGTATATGTATTGTATTCTTTTTCACTAGGAAATGTTTATAGTTATGTATTAAATACTTAGGTAGTCTTAGCTTATTTTTGGTTAAAATTCAAAATTAGAAATGTTTCAGAATAGCTTTAAGGTCAGGGGTGAGGTAGAGATTGATGGAAATGTGCTTTAAAGCTGCATCTGTTTGGCTTCCTGAAGAGTGACATACGACAAGGCTATTTCTTCAGCTGCTCTTAGGAACTGGATTTATTTTCTTCCTGAATTTGGGCTCACACCTCAGGCAAAGACACGTGCTCTTCTACTGCTAGAATAAGCATTTAGGAAGAAAACAGATTCCTTTCGGTACTGTTGGTTGTAGCAAAATGTCAAGTCAGTTACCTGCTGAAGACAAACCTCAAGAATTCTGGGATATCAAACTTGAAATAGATGGAGACATCTGCCAGGAAAGAAAATTGGTACTGGATTCAACAAGACTTAACAATGCATTTACATTTAGATTCAAATAGCCACCAGGAAATGTTATCATTTATGCTGTCTGTTATGTATTATCATATACACCTGCCTCATGGATTCATTTAAAATATATATTGAATATTTTACATGTTTAAAGCACTGTTCTACATAAAGGTGGTTGGGAAAGTAAATATAAAGAAAACCCGGGCCATGCCCACTAGGGGGTTAAATTCATGTGTATGTATTTGTGTGCATGTTTTTGTGTGGGGAGTAGGGGGTGACGAGAGTTAAATAGGCAAATAAATGACTGTAGTGTAACACAAGACAGAATGTAAGGACCACAAGAGAGAGAAGCTAATCTGAGAAGGGAGAGGTCACATTTTGATGGCATGATGTCAATTAGAAGGTACCTTTGCATCTGGGCCTCAAAGGTAAATGGGCGAATGAATGAATGGATGAATGACACACTAGCAGAAGAAAGACTGGGGCCTGAGCACAAAGGCCAGGAAGGAAGAGTTGGATTAATTTAACTCCATTGTAGGCTATGTGAATGGGAAGAAAGTGGATTAAACCTAAATGCTACAATTGGGTATTATTTCACTTTTAGGCACATTTAACAAAGTGTGATTGTAAATTTGTAACTTTAAGTGGAAAAGGGAAGGAATCAAAAGTTTCCAACCCTGATTTTCTTTAGATTCTTTAAACCAGTCTGGGTTTCTCGACTTCAGCACCTTTGGCATCTTGGAGTAGATGATTCCTTTTGTGGGGGATGTTTAGCTGCATCCCTGGCCTCTACCTGGGCCTCTACCCAGGGCTGGCAAGGGAGGCAGGTAGGCCACAATATTTAAGGAGGCACTCATTCTCAGGGTCATGTAAGTTTTAATCTTGTACTTGCATGACCCTAAGATGAGTGAATGCCTCCTTAAATTTTGAGCCCTAGACACCTCCCTTGCCTCACCATAGTCCAGGCACTGCCTCTATCCCTAGAAGCCAGTAGCACCCTCCCAATGTGATAGCCAAATATGTCTCTGAACAATGCCAACTATCCCCTGAGGAACAAAATCACCCCGATTAAGAACCACTGCAGTCTAACTGGGGTAACTCAGCCTATTTCTCTCTCACTTGTACAACGCCCAGAGGAGCAGCTCCCGGTGTGACCATTTTTGTTCTGAAGGTAGCAACTGAATACAGGTGTATTTGGGGCAGTATATGAGTGGTTAGACACACTTGGGAACCAAGGGTTTGAAGAGAGAGCTGTGGAAAGAAACTGATCGATGGGCTGGTGGACATTGGCATTAGAAAGAGACGAGGGTTTGTATAAGTTATCCAAAGGTGAGGAATCCATTCTGCTGTAAATAATTTACCTGACTTCTAGGCTTGGCTGCATTGAGGAATAACAATTCTGCTGTCAGTCTTGGGGTGGACATGACAAGATGTCAAAGTACGTTTTCCTAGTCTTGTCCAAGTGCTCAAAAAATCTACCATGTGCTTATACTTTATTTTCTTTTTACAAAATTAAGCCGTCTTCTCAGTTCATACTTCCTTGTGCTGTTTATATTTGCTCTTGTCCATTCTACCCTACCCTACTCTGTTCTGTTTTCTTGGGATTTGTGGGAAACTGTGGGACTTGGGGAGCTGCAGTTTGTACTGTGTGGCTACCAAGAAGGTTACAGATACATCAGACCCTTGTGGACAGCTAATCGTGTCAGTTAGTACCAGGTCACAAAGCCACTTCAGAGTGTGCTGTCCATTTTCGTGGTTAGGGTTGAATAAGAGTGATATGCTTGCTTAATGTTTAGCAATAGAGTTTAATCCCTAAAATTCCAGGTGTCTCACATTCAATAACGTGTCAAAACCAGCGCATTGCTCCCTATTTTTTGCGGCATTTACTATAAAAGTTGGTACATGGTGATAAAAACAAATTAAACAACTGAGTTTATAGCTCCCTAATTTCTGCCAGGCAGTGTCCTATGTGTTTTGTTTGCGTTTACTGCTCAGTAACCCTTTGTGGTGGTTAATATTATTATCCCTATTTTGTGGATGTGGAAACTAAACGTAGCCAGGCTCGTTAAATTCCCCACAGTCACGTGGTTAGGACCACTTGATTCCAGATCTGCCAACTCCAGAGTCCATGTTCTTAAATATTACTTCAGGGCTGCCTGTGAATGGCCTTGTAGATTGTGCAGGGCACCACTCCGGGTGGCCCCATACACATTGTGCACACTGCAAGTGCTCTGAGATTATACTAGTAGGTACGCAATAAGTGCCAAGTAAATTCTGGTGCTTTTCAGTGTTATTTATTTATTTATTTATTTTGGTGCACCAATCTTCCTCTATTTTGTATGTGGGACGCTGCCACAGCATGGCTTGATGAGTGGTGTGTAAGTCCACGCCCGGGATCCGAACCTGCGAACCGCAGGCTGCTGAAGCGGAGTGGGTGAACTTAACCACTATGCCACTGGGCCGGCCCCTTGGTGTTATTTATTTTTAAATTTTATTGAATGATATACAGTGAGTGATGGGAACGTGGGCAGTGATTCCTTCCTTCCATCCTTCTATCCTATCCTTCCATCCTTCCTTTCTTTTTTTTCTGCAAGGACATGCCTAGGTGTAAATTCCATGGAGGAAAGGATGGAATTCAACTGAAAGGTTGTTCTTTTCCTATTGTGATTTTCCATATTTTAGTGTAGCTGATGCGCTTAGGAGAAGGAAACTGCCCCTTTAGAACTACTCCTTCAGCTAGTGTTAGTAAAAATTGTATAATGCCACCGGAGTTCTTTTTCTGAGGCCTGAGGCTAGAATATTCTCTCACCATTATTTATTACTGTCATGGAGCCATTAGCTTTTGCCGTTAGAAACTCTACTTATCCTAAAGGTGTTACCGCTGGATGTATGTACTCCAAATTCTCATTACAAGCTGCTGACCTCTCCCTGTAAATCTCAGCTTGGACTTATCAGCTTTCTACTTGTTGGCCCTAATTGGAAAGTTCTCTGCTATATCCAGGTACAAAATGTACTACCAGAGCTTGAATTTCTGCCCCTTATTAACATTGCCTTTGTGACTTATTTCCTCAATTCTTTTTCCATTGGCAATCCTGCTGAAACAAATTCCTCAATTTTATATACAAAGTGAGCTTATGGTAGAACACATTACAAATCATGCAATGCAATAAATGAGAGCACAGTCTAATGCTTTTACCATTAGAGAATATTAAAATGTCCTTTACTTTACTAATTAATTACTTGCACACCATTTTTTCCCTTAATAATCTAGATATAAATTCATGAATATTTCAGCAGTTTGAAACTCATTTTATAATTTGAAAAGCCAAGTGTTGGATATACAATAGTAAATTTCATGAAGGGTTTATGAGGAATTGTGTTATCATTTCCTGAAACCTACCCACACTTCAGATGGATTCTAATTTAGCAAGACTCTTGTGTAATCCAGAGGTAGCAGAGGGAATGTTTGTGACTTCATTCATCTGTCCATCAGAAAAAAATATTTCCCTGAGAGAATCCTTCAGATTTCCCATATGTTTAAGCTGGTGGATTTGCCAGTGGTCTATCACGATATCCCCCTTAAGAGATGGGAAGCCTATATACTGTACTTAGGAACACTTAAACAGTCAAACATCACTGTTCTAGGTTCTTTACATATATTAACAATGACGTACTGGAAGTGAGTATTACTCAGATTCATCTTGAGTGCATACTTAGAAGTATTTATGTTTTCAGTACATATTTAAATATTTAAACAGTGACTCCATGAATTTCAATTAAGTAGCACTTAGTGGGAAACAATTGTGTAGGATATGCTGAATGTGTTTTGTTCTCCTTAGGTTTTTATTTTTTTCTGTTAAAAACTGATTAAGGGCCGGCCCCGTGGCTTAGCGGTTAAGTGTGCGCGCTCCACTGCTGGCGACCCGGGTTCGGATCCCGGGCGCGCACAGACGCACCGCTTCCCCGGCCATGCTGAGGCCGCGTCCCACATACAGCAACTAGAAGGATGTGCAGCTATGACACACAACTATCTACTGGGGCTTTGGGGGGAAAAAATAAATAAAAATAAAATCTTAAAAAAAAAACTGATTAAACAGTCTTCAGATAAATGAAACTTGAGCTTCATGAGCTCATGAGGTAAAATGATCGAAACTGTGTAGGTTCTAAATTAAGAGCTATGTAGCATTACAATATTTCCAAGAAATTAAACATGAACACTTCTTTTTTCCTCAGATGAGCTTATTTTCTCAGCATTAATGTCAAGAAACAATCAAAGAGGAAAAAATTTAATTTAGAAAATTTTTGTCATTGAAATTTGAGGTTCAATTATCCTCCTCTTTTCTCTAATGTGAGGAACAGAAGTTTTCCAGGCCTTTTCCGATTAAGTTATTCTACAGAGTATTCAGACTGTGTGCTTCTCTTATATTTGGTGACCAAAAATATGTGCACAAAATAGAAATTTATTATTGGATATTGTTACTTTCAGAATTACAGGGGTGGTGGGCAAATTTAGCTGGAGAGACAATAGATATGTTAAAAGAGAAACCGAGGCATATTAAGAATTTTAAGAGTTTATATGAGCAGAAATTGGTTTGAATTGGGCCACGACAAACGGGAAGTGCTAAGGGGCACTCCACCTACAGGAGCTGTGGGTAGATTTTTATAGAGAAAAGGCCGAAGCAAAGTAAGGACATTTTTTGATTCGCTGTAGCTTAAAGCCTCGTTGGCTGTTTGTGCCGGCTGTCCATAGCGGTTTGCTTTTGTAACCTTGAGGTATTTATAGGTTTAGATTTTGGGTTGCTTACATAGGCGTCCACAGCTTTAGAACCACCTCAGTCTAGTAGTCTCCTTGTTTAATTTAACAGGTAGTGCATACTTTTGGATATATATTATGAATTTGATTACATGAATTTAGCATCAGAGATTTCCACTTTCACGTCGCGCCAGGCACACTGTGTTAATTCAGATGTTACTCTCTGAGCGCGTAGACTTGACATGTTCTTTTTCAGATAGTATGTAGGTTATGAGAAAATAATTCCTGATTTCGAATAACTTAGAAAATTTTGTTCCTATTTCTGATATGGGTCTGTACCAGTCAAGTACCACTGCCCTCTTTGCTCCTTTCTTTATACAGAAAATGGAGACCATACTAATGGTTAATAGTCAGCCTCCATCCTTTGACTATTAAAGAAGAAACTACTCAGACCATTCAATTGTAAACCTAGTCATTTCTGGTTTAGTAGAAAGGTTGTCTTTGTTTCAACCTGAGATTGCCCTTAGTAAAAGAAGCGGTTCCTGGTCAGCTCTTTTTGTGTGCACATTGGAAGATAAAGACAGAACTGTGTCACAAATATTTAAATTTGTAAAAAGTACATAAATGTAAGATACCATAAAATAATCTCAAATCTGTAGTATCCTAAACTCTTGCCTAGGGCTCAAAGGACACTAACAGAATGCATTTGGGGACAGGAGGATTTTTTTCCCAAATATTTTGAGTATAATAAGAATCTAGTATTTTATAGTGACCAGCCATTTTGACCTCTTCGTCCTCTGTGGCCTCCTTGCTCTCTCCTCATTCTCTTTCTCTGTTCCCTCCTTCCTCTTTCTGTCTTAGCTTCCCCTATACATAGAAATGTATCCTATTGTCATGCTCATTGCCTTTTTTTTTCAAGTTGCCTTTATTTTCCAATCTTGTGTTTCTTATTTTATAGGAACTACAATTCTAGACAGAGGAAGAATTTTAAAAGTAAACCTTATAGGGGCCAGCCGGTGGCACAGTGGTTAAGTTCGCATACTACACTTTGGTGGCCCAGGGTTCGCAAGTTTGGATCCCCAGCATGGACCTACACACCACTCATCAAGCCATGCTGTGGCAGGCATCCCACATATAAAGTAGAGGAAGATGGGCACAGATGCTAGCCCAGGGCCAATCATCCTCAGCAAAAAAGAGGAAGATTGGCAACAGATGTTATCTTAGGGCTAATCTTCCCCCGCCCACCCCCCTACCCCCCCACCGCAAAATAAAGCTTTTAATAATACTCTTTTTTTGTTGTATTCCAATGGCTTAATCACTTTTTTCTGGAAAAAAAAAATAATGCTATGTGTCATGCAAGTGCTAAGCTGTCTACAAATAGTATATCATCTTATTCTTTCAGTGACGTACAAGATATTCCTATTTTAGAATTGAAGAAACTTTGATTTTCAGAGGTTAACCAAATTTCCCAAATTCAGGTAGCTCATTAGTGGTTGAGCCAAGAAAAGACAGATCCTGACTCTTAATTCTTAAATGTTGTAAAGTAAGTCTTAGATATCTTAGAATTAAACATTTCCTAGAGATTTTCTCCAGTCCCTCAGGTATAAATACAAAAATCTCTTCCATGGTGATCTTCTAGAAGAAGGTTTTACAGGTTTCTAAAAATGTGGACTAGAATCTCTGATAGCTATTTTTGCCTATAATTAACACAGGAAACATAGTTCTTAGTACTTATATAACTATCAAATTTTAAGAACAGCATAGGTATTTTCATGTGTCTTCCTGGGTTATTACATATTTCTGGACCTTTTCTATTTATATTAAGTTGCATTATACCTTTATTGTTGGACATGATCTGGAGTAGAATAGTTAATTCTTATTTCAGCATCAAATACTGATTTGATAGCTTGCCATCCTACCCAGATTTTATCTGTCATTGGAAAGTATCAACTCAGTAATACATACCTGAGCAAACTTTATAAACCTTTTGGCTCGTGGGCTTTGATCTTGAAGCCTTTAAAAGATATGTTGATTCTATTCTCTAAAGTTTCTTAGCAATTCTAAGGCTTGATTGAGGAGTTAAAAGCTAATTTTTCATAATGCTCTTGTAATTGTTACCATTCTTCTTTGGTTTTATCATTCCCTATTCTGGAAATTAGTTTTTAGTTTGCTCCATCAATTTTTGTTTGATTCAAAACAGTGCATTGTTGTGGTCCTATCTTATTCCTCCTCTTATTATGTTTTTACAGATATTACTGTTTATAAGCAATAAAACAAACACAAAAACAGCTCAAATGTAAAACACAAAACACTTTGTGATAGTGAGGGAGTTGAAACCATGCTGTATAACCAAAGTGATGTAGCAAAAGGCAGTATTGCCAATAAAGGATGACAGTAGTTTTCAATGGATCATTCTCATCACCAGCTTACAATTCACATCTCTACCTGGAGCGACATCAACGAGTGTTCACCTAGATTTCAGTCGGTGCCAAATTTAAATGGTTGTAAGGAAACTCAGGAATATTGGTAGAAAGAATTGGACCTATACAATTAGCAGGCAGGTCAAAAGGAAATTTGTGATTACTCTTTTTTTTTTTTGTGATGAAGATCAGCCCTGAGCTAACATCCATGCTAATCCTCCTCTTTTTGCTGAGGAAGACTGGCTCTGAGCTAACATCCACTGCCAATCCTCCTCCTTTTTTTCCCCAAAGCCCCAGCAGATAGTTGTATGTCATAGTTGCACATCCTTCTGGTTGCTGTATGTGGGACGCGACCTCACCATGGCCGGAGAAGTGGTGCGTCGGTGCGCGCCGGGGATCCGAACCCAGGCCACCAGTAGCGGAGTGCGCACTTAACCACCAAGCCACGGGGCCGGCCTTACTCTTTGTTTTTAATATTTTACTTTTGGGGAGAATTTCATGATTGCAACTTATACATTCTGTTTAAATTTTGGTGAATGTTCCATTTTGTGATCTGAAATGAAACCTTATGTTAATAAACTGTACACTCTGACAGAAAAAAATAGTTTAGAATTTCATTTTTCCAAACATTGGGTTGTTAATTTTCTTTGCTACCAGAAATTAAATGACTGAGATTCTGAAAAAAATGTAGTGCTTTTCCTGAAATAGTCTTGGGTTCTATCTACTCAAATAACAGGAGGATCCATGCCATCGCTGGCTTCTAAAACCATTTATCATGCCAAGTGTTTGCAATTGGGTAGGATTTTTTTCAACAGCTTTTTTTCTTTTTTAGCATTTGATTGACAGATATAAGGAAAGTCAGTGGCAGCCCCTATCAAAAACAAGTGCTGCCATGTATTAACAACTAAAAATACCTGCCTTTCATCTTGGCAACCTAATAAAGAGCCTCATATTCTAAATGTCTTTTCCCCCCAAAAAATTTTTTTATAAAGAGAATATTTTAGTGCTTAGGCAAAGTTCCCTCATGTTGTACTTGAAACTAATGTTGTACAGGTGTTTTGAGAGGCACTGCATGTAGGAAAGATGCCTGATATGGGCAAATTGAGAAGGCTAAAAATGTTTCTTGTTGAACAAAACATTGAGGGCAACATTTGTATAGAATTTTTTTTGACTATATGAGCATATATATATTTATATACATACATATTATTTGAAACGATCTTGTGTAAACTCTTTAAGCTTTAACTTGTTTATAAATTGGAGCTATGATAGCTGCCAGGATGCATCGTAGGGAGAAGTGGGTGAAATAGCACATACAAAGTGTTTACCTAGGTAAATGTGCACCCCATACCCTTCTCCTCTTCCATCGCAGAGACCTTCCCTAATCACATTAGTTAGAGGAGCGGTTACCCGCCCCTCATTCCTGTGATCCTTTTTTATTCATTTCATGCAACGCAATCCTTTTAATTGGTCTGTTTGTATCCTTTTCTAGAGAAGATACACTGTGTATTCATTTGGGGCCACATTCTGCGGAGTCTAGTCTGATACATAGCCTGCATTCATTTATTCATTCATTCAAAAATAGTTCTTAGAATTTACTTTGCTTGAGATGGGGAAAGTGTGTGATGAACAAAAATGAAGTTCCTGCCCTGATGGGACACAAAACTAGTTGTTGTATTAATAAGTGGATTTCTTTCTTTCTTTTTTTTTTTTTGAGGAAGATCAGCCCTGAGCTGACATCTGCCAATCCTCCTCTTCTTTTGCTGAGGAAGACCGGCCCTGGGCTGACATCCGTGCCCATCTTCCTCCACTTTATATGGGATACTGCCACAGCATGGTTTCCCAAGCGGTGCATGGGTGCACGCCCGGGATCCAAACCGGCAAACCCCGGGCCACCACAGCAAAGCGGGCACGCGTACTTAACCGCTTGTGCCACCTGGGCCGGCCCCTGCATTTCTTTTCTGATGGGTCTGAATTTATTCTGTAATTATGTGATAGTTTATAGAGGCTGTTATCGTATTATCATATATCTATCAGAATAGAAATAAAATTAGTCTTTTTTGTTGTTGTTTTTTTCAAAATGTTCCCTTTATAACTTTTCTACTTTTATACTCAAGAGAGTCATTTTAGTGTGAATATTTCTGATTTGAGGAGAGTCACTGAACATTCCTGGGTATCATTGGTTCTTACTTTCTCCGTTGGTGAAAAGAGGGAGACAGTTCCAATGCTTTTGTACAACCCAGGACTTCAGGAACCATTATCGCTTGTGCCTCCCAGTGTGTGTAGAGAGCCCTTGTGGCCTTGTCCTCGATGTCACTGAGAAGGCAGGTTAGAGTCTGTCTTTGGTAGGAAGATGTACAGTAATGCTAATCCTCCACCATTCTGGGAATATCGGTACTGCATCCATGTACTGAATGTTGAATCTCTGAAACACTGAATAAAATCTAACAAAGCAGATATTTCCCAATATTACTTTATCCAGTGTTAGGGGAAAAATGTTTGAATTTACAGATTTTTAAAATTATAATGTTAATTCATTTTGACTTAAACACAATCTAAAATAAACCATTTCCTACACATTTTCATGCTGGAGACATACTTTGTGAACTGTTATAACAAGAACTTCAAAATAAACGTGCTGTCTTAGCGTTTCCTATGTGAACGCACTGTGGCTTGTTTCGGTGCTTCATACTGACCCTCGGGCCTGGAATGCCCTCCCCTTTTAGCCCCTTCGTTCCTCCTTGTCTTTTAAGAAGCACTCCTTTTTCTAGGATTCTATCCCCACCTCAGGCTAGTTAGATATCTTTTCTCAGTGTTTTCGTAAAGCTATGCACATGGTTATTTCACTTGTCCCATTTTTCATGATGATCTGTTTGTAAGTATGCATCCCCTAACTAGTCTGTGAGCTCTTGGATACCGGAGACCTCATTGTGCTCGTCTCCGTAACTCTACAACCTGACGTGGTGTCTGACACACAGATTGTCCTAGTCCATTCAGGCTGCTATAACAAAATGCCATAGACTAGGTAGCTTATAAACAACATAAACTCATTTCTCACAGTTGTGGAGGCTGGAAGTCCGAGATCAGGGTGCCAGCATGGTCAGGTGAGGCCCTCTTCCAGGTTGCAGATTTCTTGTATCCTCCCATGGTGGAAGAGATGAGCTGGTTTTTTGGAACTTCTTTTTTAAGGGCACTAATCTCATGCCTAATCACCTTCCAAAGGCCCCACCTCCTAATACCATCACCTTAGGCATTGGGTTTTCAACATATGAATTTTGGGGGACACGAACGTTCAGGCTAGAGCATAGATGGTGCTCAGTGTATGTCCGTGAATGGATAAATAAATGCTAAGGATTGAGATTGAAGTTAATTCTTCATGCAGAGAATAGAGCCTCCAAGAAGATATAGTCCGGAAGGAAGACTGCAATTCAGAGACAATTGTTTTTTCCACACTGATAGTGGTTGAAGTTATGGCATATAAGGGCAATAATGAAAGAAAAGTTGATTGAGGAAGAGTGTGCAATCTGGACCAGAGAATTGGACTAACCATGAATCAAGATTGTGGCGGTGAGGACTAGTTGAGAGAGATTCCAGAATGGTTGTGAAGAATTTGGAAACAGTGTATGGAGTAAAGAATGCTGAAGCTTAATTGAAAATAACTTGTTGAAATGGCTTATAATAATTGTGAAAATAGACACGAAGGTGTTGGAAAATTCATTTTAATGCTGTAAATTATTGATGAGTTATCACTGCCAGCATGTGCTCAAAAGGTTTATGTTGTCAATTTTTAAAATCCCCTGGATAATTTAGATTAATATAAATCACTTAAAAGCTATATAACATGTTAATAAGTGATATTACGTACCACATTAAGACTTTGCTCCATGCCATGGACTATGCTGCATAGTATTTTTTTATTTAGGTAACACTGGTTTATAACATTATATAAATTTCAAGTGTACATCATTATATTTCAATTTCCGTGTAGACTACATTGTGTTCACCACCCAGAGTCTAATTACCATCCGCCACTGTCCACATGGGCCTTTTTACCCCTTTCGCCCTCCTCCCTCCCCCCTTCTCTTCTGGTAAGCACCAATCTATTCTCTATATCTGTGTGTTAGTTGTTGTTGTTATTGTTTTCATCTTCCACATATGAGTGAAATTGTTAGGTATTTGATTTTCTCCATCTGACTTATTTTGCTTGGCATAACGCCCTCAAGGGTCCATCCATGTTGTCACAAATAGCAAGGTTTCATCTTTCTTATGGCTGAGTAGTATTCCCTGTATATATATACCACATCTTCTTTATCCATTCGTTATCTTTAATACTTAATCCATTGCAATTGTTCACATTTTACAGATGAGAAAACAGAGGGTTAGAGAGTTCAATCCACTTGTCTTTGATCACACAACTATTAAATACCAGATCTGGCATTAAATCCATTCCATTTGAATTGAAATTTTGTGCTTTGTTATACTATACTGTATTATGTCCCAACAAGTCTCAAAATATGTATACATTTTCAGCATGAGTTTAAAGTGACAAGCATAAATGTATATAAATTTAGTTACCTCTTACATGGTCACTCATTCATTCATTCATTCATTCATCCATCAAACATTTATTGGCCCTCTAGGCCCTGCACTAGGTACTGCATGTACAACACATCCACAGGCCCTTTTGAAATTTATAGTGGAAGAGAAAGGCATTAGAAATATAAATAGCTACATAATAATTTTGATAAATGCTATGTAGAAAAATATAATGCCTTTTAATAAGTAGATTACAGAGCAGAGTTCCCGTGTACTTACGTTCCTGTGGGCAAATGTAATTAGATTTACAATACAGTTTACTGTAACCCAAGAAGATGCTTAAAATAGCATTAGATAAGTAGTATCACACCAGTGTAATCAAGCCGAACGGCTTGAAAACCTTGGTTTTCCAGCAGCCTATTCACAGCATAAAGGGAATTTTGGTGAATTGAAGAAAATTGTGGTGTTACACCTAACAGGTTTTGAAAATTTACCAAATGTCACGTCTGTATTTCAGCTTTGGAAGGTGACCTTGGCACTATCTCAACAGTGACCTACATCTGTTCACAAAAAATCATCAATATCCGTGGAGATGATCATTGCACTGCCCTTTAGAGAGCCATATCCTTCCTGCCACAACTCTGAGCATGTGCGAGAATTTGTACTGGAAATATTGAAAGAGTAATTGATCAGTTTGAATATTTGGCTTCATATATTGCTAACATTTGGCATAAAATCTAAATTACAGTAAAATAGGAGAATTTATGTCATTTAGGACTTAATAAAGCTGGATGGCCAAAATAAAACAAACAGTCAAACAACTCTCTCAAAAATGCAAACAAAACAAAGCAAAACAATGTGAAACTTTGCCAGATGTTAATAACACCCTAGACCCTGAATTTATTGCAGTTCAAAGGTTATAAAACCTTAAATTTCAATTTCAGAAGTTACCTCAGGCCTATGTTACATAATGATATTATAAGTAACTCATACTTAAGGAATTTGTGAAAATTGCAGAAAAATCAAAGCCAGTGATCTCTGTTTATTTGATTTTAATTTTCTCACCAACAGACGTGTGTTGAGGCTTGACTTCTCCTTCCGCCCTCTCCCTTCAAAACTCTTCATATACAGGTGGAAAATTGGCAATTTCCCAACAATTGGAGATATTCATGTAATTATCTGCTAATTTACCTGTAAATCTGAAAGGCTTAAGACTCTATTTCTTAGCTGGCAAGGGACAGTTGAAATGCTTTGCATGAAATAAGTGTAAAGGTATGTGAAAAATAGATGTTAAGCAAGAAATCTGATATCGTAATTGAAACTCATTATCATCCATCAACTCTAGATATTGTATGGCTTCCTGTTGTCACCTTTCTTGGAGTTCCTTATCCTGTCAGTACTTCTCATCAACCTCTCCCTTATGTCTTTCTTGTGTACCACCCACAGAGGAGGAATTCTCAAGTTGCGTCTTGAGGCACAAATACGAGCTTTCCCAGTAAGAAAGTGAGAAGAGGGTTTCTTGATAGGCATTGACACCTACCAAGGCAGTAAAGACACGAAGGTATGAAATAACATGGAATGAACTGAAAACTGAAATTAATTCAGTGTTGTTAGAACATATAGTGCAAAGTAAGAAGTGACAGTAAGGAGAATGACGGGAAGGAGAATGAGGGGGAAAGGACTCAGATCAGATGGCAAAACCGTCAAAAGTCAAGAAGAAGTTATCACGTATCAGGTGAAGGCCTTTTTGGTGACCAGGAAGAGGCTTAGGTCCACTACCAGGGATGGAGGGAGTGAGTGAAGGACTAATAGAGATACAGAAATGTGTACAGGTAAGAACAAGACAGCGTGAGACTTCATGCCTGGTCTGATGGCTTTGATTTTCTCTGTGAATAGGAAGTCAGGTCAACCACAGGTGATGACTGAGGGTGGTTAGTGGACTTTAGGAGAGGGGAAGATGTTTGTAACAGTAGTGGAAAGAAGAAGATACCAAGAGGTGTGAGAAAAGCTTACTAGAGAGGCATTGAGGGTCCTGCTAAAATAGAAATCTTTGAGTGTGTAGTGGCATCAATCTGTGCAGTTAATCCATTCTTTTAAATCCCTACTCAGTCCTGTAATTGCAGGGTCCATTCCAAGTGTGATATGTTCAGGCTCATTGTTGCAGGAAAACAAACATGTGAGCAACTTGAGAATGTTGGTGGTTATAGGTGATGTTAATACTTATTGAGTACTTATAATGTGCTAGGAATTGTACTTAGTACATTATATATATTATCACATTTATTCCCTTCTTTCCTATGAGGTGTAAGTATTATTCTCATTTTTAAAAAACAAATGAAGGATGCTGTTAAGTAATTTTCCTAAGATATTTTACCAATAAATAGCAGAACTGGGATTTGAATGAAGATCAACATTACAGCTGAGCAGAGAAGAAATTGAGGTTAGAAAAGGGCTAACAGTTTGGGAGAAGATGTGAGGAGTGGAAAATTTCAAGGAAATGCCAGAACAGGATTGATGGAAATAACATTTTTAAGGTTGTATAAAAGATAGGAAGCTGTAATTGGGAAGCAGACTATCAGTCTTTAAGACTCTAATGGTAGATCATTCGGAGTGGCCATGAGGTTCAAGTTGGGCATGGGTTAATGAAATCAGAATGGAAGTGGAGGTCCTGAATTCTCTGGCTAGGTTATTGATTGCAGTGCATGGTATTGATTGTGCATATTGATTATGGTCAGACTTTGGAGTCAAGAGAAACGGATTTTGAAAAAACGATGTGAAAGCTGATAAGTCCCAGTGCTCAAGGTGCTATCAGTTGGTGAAATGAACGTAAATGAAGAAAGATTTCTTTGCATGAGTTGAAAAAGTAATGATACGAAAGCCGCAGAGTGGAACCAGGATTGTGCTGAGCCTTTGTTCTGGACCTGAAGATATGGGATTAGCATGCATTCACGAGGACTGCGTATAATTCGGGCCTTCAAGGAGACAACACAATGACTGGGTTAGAAATAAGGAAGTTTGTTTATTAAAAAACAATGGGAGCTCTCGAGGATACAGTGGAAAATGTTGGGAAGGACATCAAGAGGGGTGTGGTAGGGTGGAGAGTATGAACCAAAGGGGAAAAACGCATAGCTGTGAGAGAATGAGATTGAGAAAGAGGAAACAGTTTATTTAGGGCTTGAGAGTGATAGAGACAAGAGGCATGAGAGGCATTTGACGGCTTCAAATTTGTAAATGGAGCTTGGGTTTAAAGGTGCTTTGCTATTTTGATTCCAAATAGTGCCATGACCTGACTTCACGTTAATGTTTGAGCTAAGTGAGGTGGCGCTGTCCAAAGTCCAGCAGGTGATGGACTGGTGTATGTACCTTGTTGGTCAGGTCAATATAAGATCTGGATAAAATAACTGCATTTATACCTCTGGTTTTGTGACATTGCTTAATAATATCTTACTTAAAAAATCCTGGATGATATTAGTATGTATTTCATAGATATATTTTTCTAATTTTTCACTTGTTCAAAGCATTACACTGTACTGATTTAATATTTAGAGTTTAGGATTTATATATCATCTTTTTATTCTTAGGCTAGATTCCTGCTTAATGATATTAATTTCCATTGCTATACCTAAAAACAACATAGTCTTGCCTGAGTACTTTGATAACTGTAACACAAATTAAAAATTGGGTCTGTAGATTTATTTGTTCCACGACATATGAGAAAGAAAGGTGGCTTATATAAAATAAAGGAGATATGACATCATCAAGAGAATTTTCTCGTACCATTCACCAAAGTTTAGCACTGGAAGTGTTTTTACACATACATAGTCCAACCACCCATCGATGGCCAATGCAAGCATTCAGGGTATTTTCATGAAAGATGTGTCTTCTTAACTTTATGATCATTGTGGAAAGGGTGAGCAAGACTGAGGTTGGAATATTGGCTCCTGCTTCTAAAATCGTATAACGCTGAGCACTTGGCTTCTGCAAGCCTAGTGTTTCCTGTTATATAAAATGGGGATGTTAGTATTATCAAAGAGTAATTGAGTGGATTGCAGCATCCCATTTAACTTTTAGATAGCTCTGACTATCAGAGGTTATATTTATATTGAACAAAAATCTACCTCTCTGTAGTTTTCTAACCCACTTGCTGTAGTTCAGCTTCCCGGAATCACATTGGGAAGCTGAAAATCATCTTAAAACTAAGTTTCACGTTGAGTTCAATTTTCGATGTTTATATAGCAACCTGGGCTTTGACAACTCAATAATAACCATGTTTTATTTTCTCCAGAGATAACTATTGAATATCCAACATATGCCAGGCAAGGCTGTCTGGAAGTCCCCTGGCCAAAATCACTCATCAGAGGAGTCCCAAATATCCCAGGAACGGTTTGCTCTAGTGTCCCTGCTGTGCTCAGGTGTGGCCCGGGAGCAGCTGGTGGGTAGTGTGGACTCTGCAAATCCAGCAATGGATTTCTGAGCCTCAGCAGCCTGGGCCCTTGGTCAAGTACAGTCCCTCTAGATGGAGGTCTTTGAAGCACATTCTTAAGAGCACCACACCATATTTGTCCACCTTACTCGTATGTAAAAATAATATTGCTAAAGGCTCTGATGTACAGTTTGCTTAATAGCATAAAAGATAAATGTAAATTTGGCTGTAGGGGAGATGGCAGCTACTAGAAGCTCCTATGTGTTTGGCTGTCTTCACATTTCCTCATGCAAGCCCCCCTCACAGTCACTCCCACCTGCATCATGGAAATATGATAAACTAGGCATGGTGACACATCAACAAAACAAGCTCATTGAGATATGCTTTCACAATGTGTTTTGGCTTTGTCTCTCTTCAAGGTTAATTTTCAATACAATGCTAAAGAAATTATATTTGTTTTTAGTACTGATCAATTTTCTTTCATCTTTGACTTCCTCAAGTAGAAGGGCAGAGGTTTTATATCTCCATAACAAAGATGTGTGAACAAGATAAATGCATTCAATATTTTTGCTAAGTTCTGCAATCAGAAGTTTTTGACCTGGTGTTTTCTTGCTTTCTGTTCATTCTAAGATGGTGAATGTCATTTACTTAGATTCCACTCGTGGAACTTTATTGCACTTGTTCAGAGATTTTAGGTTATATTCTTCATTAAGGAGTGCGATGGGGCTTGTTGAAGTTGGCCACGAAATGGCTATATGCAGTAGCTGTAAGTAGTGTTTCTGTAGTTGTATGTAAGAAGGCTCTGGACAATCTGTCTCCTGTGACTTTCAAAGATCACCTTTGGTGGTTGTGTAAACTTAGAACAGTGGATTTGTTTTTGGCTATCTCAGAGTATGATGCGGTGTCGCATGCCTGTCATTTAACAGCGAAAGGAATGTTATTTTTCAGCTTTGCCATAATGCCCTTGCATTCTTCAACCTTGGGTCAGTCAGCCCCTCATCAGCTGATGTGATTTTACGTTTTTGCCTTGATCATTAATCACGCATTTAAAGTTCTCCTTTTGCAGTGTTTGCCGTTTGCTTCCAAAACAAACATGCTTTCCGGGTTTGTGAGAAAAGGAAAGGAGAAGGAGATTTAAAAGAAAATAATAGAGGGGTTCTCAGTTATTTTTGCCTTTATTACTAATGCTAACTACTGTCATAAAGTATGGAATTCTGATTGAAGTATTAATGAATAATTCATTCAAGGAACTTTTTCTTAAGCGCGAATGAACATTGACTATTTGCAAACATGGTTGGATGATACTGTTAAGTTAAAGGGAAAAACTCTCTCTCCTAAGAGAGTAGGATGATCCACTGCTTCTCCTGGAAGTTTGAGTGTGGATTTACACAGCGTTAAATATTCCTTTTAGCTTTACTGTGGTTTCTAGAACAATTCCTTATTTTTGGAGGACTTTTTTGTCCATTTTGTCAAATACATCAATAAAATTACCTATTTCAGCTGATATAATTTTTCATTTTTATCACTCTGTAGGCAATAACCAACCATGTGTAAACATGAATAATCTGTTTCCCTCCTCTACATCATACCTCCTTAGCCCCTTTAATAAACACCTTTGTAAAAACATATTTTATTTATGTCTTAATTAAATTTTTTTCGTGAGTTAGAAAAGATCATGAACTCGGGGTAATGCATTTTGGTTGCACCTAAAATTCCTAAGTCAGTTAATTATGAGATGAACATACACTGGTCATAGAACTTTATGACACCACAGAGTATTAAAATAGCAATATTGAAATAGCTGCTGTTTTTTTTTTTTCTAAAAAGTATGGTCTTTTAAATCACCTAAATAATAGCCTCCGAAATTACACAATTAAAAATATCATATTTTTCTTACCTGATCATTGGATAAGAGATTGGACATTCACATAACCTTCCAGAGGCTTGGAGTGTCTGGTTCCTTTGCTTCCTCTTCTTATTTGTGTTGATTTTCGGTATAATGGATCAAGGAATCTCTTTTAGCTTTTGGGCTTTTTAAGTACAGCCTAAGCTTTTGGTATTGGGTTCATATTAAGGAATTATAAAATAAGTTGTTTTTTTCAATATGTAAAGTCTTAGTAAAACTTATCAATGACTTAGACATGCATATTTCAGAAGGTCATATAGACTAACGTTTGTACAAGGTGAAGGTTACTCAGGAGGTCAAAAGGCATGGCAAAACAAATAGAAAACATTTTATTTCATTTTAACTACTTCTGTTTTAAAAAAACTTTTATGTAGTAGACATCATCATATAATTGTCAAATTAGTGCTTACTTTTTTACATTATCAATCCACAAACACCTACCTCTTAAGGTCTGTTTCTGCTTCTGTTAAAAATAAATAAATAAAGGTACATATTAAAGAAAATGAAAAAACTTTTGCTGCCTTATTTTTGCATAGCAGAATACTATAAATTAAAATTAACTCTGATATTCTATTGTTCTAGAATAAAATCAGTGAATTTCTAAACTCTCATTGTTAAATAAGTTTATAGTTGAGATACAAAGAAAATTTTTAAAACTCCATTATCTCATTCTCAGATATTAATAACATTATTTTATCTCACATGGGAATCAAAATATGAGCGATGTTGATTTTTAGGCACAGAGTAAGGAAAGTAATTATGCAGAAAAAGTGATTGCAGCAAACCATACCAATATATCGTCATATCTATAAATGAAATGAATTGAAAATTACATATTTCAGTGGTAGCCACTGAAGCAAGAAAGAAAATTAATTGTAGTAAGATGTTATGTCTTTAAACATGTTAACTTTATGATATCAGTTTTACTTATTGTGATACAATAATACCAGTAATTTTTTAAAATATATTTTAATATTGATTCTAAATTCAAATGGCTTTAATTATTGCTAGAAGAAAGTTCTTTGCATGTAGAATTGAGAAGTTTTCATTTGATATTTACTAAATGGGACCATTATATGTACATCATCTGCTTATTATAGTCTTGGAACTTACACAGGAAGCAGACTGACTGCCAGTCTAAAATTTGTTCCATTTTAGACTACAATGTCAAGGTTCTCCTATCAAATCAGATGACATTGCAAGTGGTATCTAAATGACATTGTATTACCTCCATTCTCTCCTGTTAGTCTTTGCTTCTGTGAAATATATTTAAATGATCTTTGCACTACACTGTTCTACTATAAAACAATTTGATTTTTCTGGATCATATCTGAAAGTTGACTAATTATATTGGTTTAATAATAAAACAAATATCAGAACATAAGTAAGTCTCAGATTTTTCAAGTCAGGAATCAGTAAGCATCTACTATTTATTTGTCTATATAAACAATATTTTTCACTGTCTTAAGTAGCAATTATTAATAATAATTGTTCTTATTGTTATTATTAGTATTATATTGTTGCCAAACACTGTGCTAGAGTTTTACAAATATTAACTGACTTAATAGTCACAATTTTCAGTTAAATACTACTATATCCTCTTTTTTTCCAGGTAAGAGAATTAGACAGAGAAGTCAAAAGCTTGTTTCAAAGTTCATATAATCAAAGAACATACAAGAATTGATGGTCAAACTCTGATGATTTTTTTAAAGTGTTTCTGATTTATTGTGAGACTTCAGAAATCTTACTGATATGCTTCTTCAAATTTTTTATTAATAAATTTAATGTAATAGTATTTTAATGTACTTATGTAAAAATTTCAAGTTATTGCTTTATAAACACACACACACACTTATACATTATCCTACCGAAAGTGAAGGGAAAAGTCTCCCAAAAGTTAAAAACAAGTTATTGTTTTAAAATCCCAAATACATTGGATTGAAGTGAGTCTCTTTGATGTTTTTGCAGAAACTCCTCTGTACTTTGGGAAATATGACTTAGGCCAGAAAATGTAAAGGCAGTTACCATAGTTATGAAATATGGTTAGTGGTGATGTGAAGTAAGTTAACTAAATAACTTGTCCATATCTAAAGGGGGCCTTTACATAAAACCTTGGCGATTTAGAGAAGGCAAACAGAAATTTCAGCTGGTGCTGATAGAAAGCTACGTCTTGCACAGATGTAGTCGGATACCTTTTTCATTTTTTAAAAGATGCATCTCAGTATTTAAATGGTTACTCTGTTCTATTCTCCGATTCTTCTAGGAGTCAATCTAAGATGTGACGCTTTCCTGTGAAACCTTAGACACAAGAATCTTGGAAACCAAAGGACTCTAGGACTCTGTGCCAATAAAGCTGCCTCGTGAGTACCCTCAGTGTGTAATCACGTTTTCTTCTGTCTAGTTATTTCAAGTCATGCTGTTTGTGGAACTGCTGGATCTTAATGTGAATGGGAATATTGGCTTGGCTGGTGTTTAAATCCGTTTTCAAAGATACAATGGATTTTAAAGTTGGCACTTTTAGCCTTTAGTCCTTCTATGGCTCCTTATTCTGTGGGATCTTGGTCAAGAGATTAAACTTCAGTTTCTCTGTATATAAAATAGAGGTAAATAGAAACCCCTCCTTCATCAAAAGTATATTATAAAGGGAATAAAGGATAAATTTCAATAATAATAATAATAGAATTATATTATGTTGTTATTATGTTATTATTACGAATGTGAATGCTGGTAAAATAGATATAGAGGCTATCTGTATATATTAATTTATCTTTGTCATTGGCACCCTTTTTAAAAAAATAACTATTTTAAACAATAATGATCATATTGGCATTTCTTATGTTCACAGTTGACTTGTATAGGGCTTTATTACTCGCAAAGAGTTTCCAGACTCATGATTTCATCTAATCTGATCCTCATACAGTCCTGGTATAAAGCAGGTCGGAAATTATGATTCCCGCTGTGCGGATGAGAAAACCAACGCTCCGCGTTGTCGATGTCTTGCTCAAGACTGCTTAACTTGTAAGAGAGAGAATTTGAAATCAGATGTCATAACCGGTCCATACTCTCTTCAGAAACTATATTTACTTAGTCAAATTTCCTTTTTTGCATTTGGGTCACTACATATTTTAACTATATTATAAGAGTAGTGTGATAAATTTACCAAGTTGTATCACCTGTTTGTCATGAACAGTTCCTAGACCAACTGTATGGGTATATTCTGTCTTCTACCTCAAGTTCATGAACTAAGCTTGGTATATCCATGTGGTAGGCAGAGTAATGGCTTCCCACACCCTAATCCCTGCACCCTATGAATATGTTGTGTTACATGGTGAGGGAGAATTAAGGTTACTAATCAGATGACCTTGAGATTATCCTTGATTATATGCATGGGCCTGGTGTAATCACCAGGGGCCTGATAAATGAAAGACAGATGGCAGCATGAAAAGGACTCAGCCCGACCTTGATCGTTTGAAGATGGGGGAATACACCCACAAGCCAAGGAATGTGGGTGACTTTTAGAAGCTGGAAAGGGCAAAGAAACTGATTCTCCCCTTGGCCTCCCACTGACACCTTGATTTTGGCCCAGTGAGACTTCTGATCTCCAGAACTATAAGATAATAAAGTTTGTGGTTGTTTATTACAGCAGCAATAGAAAACTAATATAGCCCGACACTGTGAGATTAGGGGGTGCTTGAGAGGAGAGTGGTTTATGCCAGGGTGACGTTAGGTCAATCATGGGGGTATTTGCCTCTTTGATTTGTTAATTTTTGTCCCATACTAAGAGTATGATTGTTGAGGTAGGTGTAACATGTCATATGGTTCCTTTTGCATATATGGTTTACTGAGGGAACTGGCTTGTGCCTGCCTATTCCTTGTTAGTAAGAGCACAGACTATGGATCCTGAGTATATGAGTTCAAATCCTGGCTCTGATTCTTACTAAGTATACTCTGCCCGAGCATCAGTTTTTTCATATTTGAAATGAGGATAGTGAAAAAGCTTCTTCATAGGGCTGCTGTCAGAAGTAACTGTGTTGATTTATGGTAAGTATTTAGAACAGTACCTAGCACATCGTAGGGGCTGTATTAGTATTAGCTATTGTTATTATTATTACTTTTATTCCATAAATACTGTATTCTCTAGACTCATACTCTTTTTTTCATCTATAGACAAGAGAGTGTCCAAAACTTTAGGTCGAGTGCTTCTGGGGTAGAGGCGTTTTAATACAACTAAATTCTGTCAATTTCATAATTTGTTGTTTAATGTAATTTAAAAAATCTCTTGTGCTTTTAAGTAACTCTCTTCCTTGTCTGCTCTCATTATCACAGCTCTGTGGATAGAGAACATTTTGCATATTCTATAATAATTCATTTCATTTAATTCGTTTGTCTATTTTAGCTGTCTTAGATTGTGAGTCTCCAGGTTTGTTTTGAGGTCACTGTTTAAGAATGCAGATTTCTTAGTACTAGGAAAAATATGCAGCACCCTATAAAAAGAGATCCTAAAAGAATACTTTGCAAGTGAGAAAAACCTAGTCTGAATGTTGAATTTTCAAAGACATTGTCCTAAGAGAGGAGCCTCTGAAGTGGATGGATAGAAATTGCTGCTTCTGTTGATGACACATTCTCCATGTCTGGCAGTGGTGGTGGGGGTCTTCTTTAGGCCTGGTGTGAGCAGATATTTGATCAACCTTTTACACTTTGGCTGCAGTAGCTCTGTTCCAAGGCACAGTGTATTAATTAATTCAGCCAACATGTGTTACACACCTCCCAATGTCAATAGACAAACTATGTCTGTTCAAGGCTGTCCCAGTATAGTGGGGAAGAACCAGTGACCCCTGAAATAGCACAGATTCTAGTAGTAGAGTTAGAGTTAGGCAGGAATGTAAGATCCGTTCACTCCATCTAGCCACCCACACACAAAGGCCAGTAGCAGCATGCTGTGATTTCTTATGTAGATTTTATTTATTTATTTATTTATTTATTTATTTATTTATTTATTTATTTATTTATTTATTTATTTATTTTGTGAGGAAGATCGGTCCTGAGCTAACATCTGCCAATCCTCCTCTTTTTTCGCTGAGGAAGACTGGCCCTGGGCTAACATCCATGCCCATCTTCCTCCACTTTATGTGGGACGCCTGCCACAGCATGGCCTGACAAGCGGTGCATCGATGCACGCCCGGGATCCGAACCGGTGAACCCCAGGCTGCTGCAGCGGAGCGTGAGCACTTGACCTCTTGCGCCACCAGGCCGGCCCCCTTATGTAGATTTTAATTGTGCGTTGCTTTTATGGAATAGCTTGTCTGTGCCTGTTTTTTTATTTCCTAGGTTTTCTCTAGCAATTGGATAATTAAAAACTATAATCACAGGCCTATTGAGTGTGTGGTTTAGAAACAGACACCAGTAATCACATTGTGTGTTTTTGGTTAAATGAGATTTCTGTTTTTCCTCAAATACATCTGGCATCCTCTTGATGCCCGTTAGTGAGTTCCTTCAATTTCTATTTTTCAACCGCACTCCTCCCACACTTCACTAATTGGCATCTTATTTGCCTGGATACAGCTAAAAATCACAGAAAATTAGAAGAGGCTTCCCCCGAGGCACTTAACTATGTAGAAATATAGAGATCTTTGTGTGGCCTCAGAGAAACTTTTGAACACTGAACCCTACAAAGGATGTCACTTGCTTGCCTGTACTTTAACTTGAATCCAGCAGGACAGGAGGGTAGGAGAAACAAAGAGAAATTACTTCAACAAAAAGTCACTGGAATGAGTTAGTGGAAGGTTTCAAGTAAGTTACACACCAAATACCTTGTCATGTCTTTTTTATCTCTATATGCCTTTCTACCTCGAAACCACATCAAGAAAGCAGTAACATAGGTAAGCTGAGCTGCCCAGCAATATTCTCCCTATTAAAAATTCTGCTAACTCACTAGCTGTGTCCTTATTTCTTCTACACAGACTGTGGATTCTGTGGGTTGATGTCAATGCCAATGACCAAGCAATTAGGCTTTCTCTTTCAGGCTGAATTGGCCAGATTTATATATTTCTGGCAGTGTCTTAACCTAGGAAAATTTTTAAATTAAATTTTTAGTCTTCTCCATTCAAGTTATGGTCCGGAAATAATGAAGCAAGAGTTCCTGTTATAAGCAAAACAATCACATTTGCTAATGCGTCCATGGAAAGTCTGGTTAATAATGAGTATATTGGTTTCAGATACAGGGGAATGTTTCTATGATGTTGTCCTGATAATCAAATCCTAACATTGCTTAACAGCTTTATGAGGTCATGGCAGATGCCTTGAGTAGGTGGTTTTATGATTTGGGTTCTTACCTATAGTATATGTGAATGTATGTAGTGATGAGTTAAATTATATAATATTCTCCAGTATACGACAACTCTGATAATACTTTATATCTCTATTTTAGCTTTACTAATTCAGGCGTGTTAACAATATAGGAATCTAACCTTCATCATGGAAGAGTGACTGAGAAAAGAGAACCTGTCTTAGTGAATCCCGGCATCCCTACTATTCATAATAATAGCTTTGTATGCTAGCTGCTCACTAAATGCTGGTTAAGTTGGTTAATTAACTCAAGGGAGAAAAATAGATTCAGCTAGTTCCTTTGACTCATCGATTTAATTCTTAAAGCTGATGCTGCACTGGCGACTGTGGTTTGGATATAGGGTCAAAGGGAGTTTCTAATTTGAACTTATCTCCAACCCTTGGTCTTTCCTTTTGTAGGAGCAGAAGCTGCCCTAACAAAATTGTCACATGGTATACACCAAACCAGAATCCACCTCCTCTGTAGGAAGGCATGTGTGGAAGAGAGAGCCTAGAAATGTCTGTACTAAGCTTGCTTAGGCTTTTTCCTTTCACTTTCAGCAATCAGATGTGGAACAGACTGAAGTGTTATTTTACCAGAAATATCTCCATAGGGAAATATGAAGCCAGTAGGGATGTGAGAAGCCTGAGACTCAGAGAGGTTAGGTAATTTGTTCAAGGTAAGAACTAGAGTGTAGGTCCCAACCCAAGCTTTCTAACACTAAATCACATTCTTTTTTTTTAAGAATCCTTCAGAACAGGAGGAAGAAGGACAGAGGAGTTAGGCTACACCATAGTAGGAAACAGCTGGTTCCCCAGGGCATGAAGCCTAGGGAGGAGGCTGGGGCCTGTCACAGGGCCCCACAAAGACAAAGAAGGTCCGTGTGCTCCATCCACTGCTGAGGAGGACACTAAGAAAGTGGAGTCCAGACAAGGAAACCAGAGAGGAATCCGACTTTTATCACATCCTGGGGCATGGTTATCACTCCTATAAACTGCCTTTGCCATGTAGCTTTCCATTACTTTTCTTTTTTTTCCCCAGCTTTATTGAGATATAGTTGCTGTATAACATTGTGTAAGTTTAAAGTGCATAATGTGATGATTTGATACACATATATATTGCGAAATTATCATCACACTAAGGTTAACACATCCATCACTTCACATAATTACCACTTTGTTATTGTTGTTATGCTGAGAACGTTAAAGCTCTCTTCTCTTAGCAACTTTCAAGTCTACAGTATGATGTTGTTAACTATAGTCACCATGCTGTACCTTAGATCCTGGAACTTATTCATCTTACAACTGAAAGTCTGTACCCTTTGACCAACATCTCCCCATTTCCCTCACCCTTCAGCCCCTGGCAACCATTCTGCTCTCTGTTTCTACGAGTTTGATGTTTTTATATTCCACATATACATGAGATCGTACCATGTTTGTCTTTCTCTGACTTATTTCACTCAGCATAATGCCCTCAAGGTCTGTCCATGTTGTCACAAAAGACAAAATTTCAATATTTTCTATGGCTGAATAATATTCGTATATATATATCACATTTTCTTTATCTATTCATCCATCGATGGGCACTTAGGTTGTTTCCACGTCTTGGCTGTTGTGAATAATGCTGCAATGAACACTGGGGTGCAGATAGCTCTTCAAGATAGTGATTTCATTTTCTTCGGATATATACCTAGAAGTGGGACTGCTGAATCATGTGGTAGTTCTATTTTTAGTTTTTTGAGGAAACTCCATACTGTTTCCATAGTGGCTGCACCAGTTTACATTCTCACCAACAATGCACAAGTGTTCCCTTTCCTCCACACCCTCACCAGCATTCGTTATCTCTAGTCTTTGTGATGATAGCTGTTCTACTTTTCTTATTTATAGTGCATGGCATCAGCATTTGAAGGTTTTATACTTTCATTTAAAATAACTTAATAATTTTGTTTTTGTTTTTGTTTTTTTGGTGAGGAAGATTAGCCCTGAGCTAACATCTGTTGCCAATCCTGCTCTTTTTGCTGAGGAAGATTGGCCCTGGGCTAACATCCATGCCCATCTTCCTCTACTTTATATGTGGAATCCCTGCCACAGCATGGCTTGACTAGCGGTCCGTAGGTCCATACCTGGGATCCGAACCTGCGAACCCAAAGCAGAGCGTGTGAACTTAACCATTATGCCACCCGGCTGACTCCATAAAATAATCTAATAATTTTTTAAAGGTTTTTATTAACTTTTACTGAAGATATAAACTTATTTTAAGATGTGGAAGAATCTCATACCTGGTGAGATGCAACTGGTCCAGTAGATGTCACGTTGCCTTAAACTCTATTTACTCATCTTGTTAATGTCTAATGCCTTTGTAGTGTTTTTAAAACCAGGAGAAATAATGGCTTTTAATTTATTAATGGCAGTGAAAAGCCAAAGCACGTTAAAACACCAATGTTAGTATTATCGGCTATAGCAGTAGATGGAACCTATATACTTGATCATATTATTTTATGACATATGTCCTAGTGTGTGTGTGTGCGCGCAGATGGTTGTGGTGTGTGGGTGCTGGAAAGGGGAGGAGAGGAGTCATCGACCAGTTGTGACCAGGAGTGCGCCACGGTCTGAGCTTGTATTAACTGTATGATTTAGGCAAAGATATTGAGGCGTTTACTGAAATAGAGAGATTAGATGCTGGAATAACAACTGGAAAGCTACCAAATTTATTGAAATTAAATGGTTCCTGTGGGAAAGAAGAAAAGGAAAGATTTGAGTCCCTGTGGAAGTAGACTCTACAAGGATTGGCAGCTTTGATTTGATGATGGAGAGGGGAGACAGTATTGCTGACTCTGAGACTGAGCTGAGTCACTGGCAGGATGCTGGTGCATTTAATAGAAAGCTGTGAGGCCACAGTGCATGCTGAGGGGATGGCAGGGAGCTAAGTAGAATCAGAGGTTCTGAGCTAGAAGGATATTTTAAAGCACTCTCTCTCTCTGAATGTGTTTCCTGTATTGGCTGAATATAGTAAGATCTATTGTCTGGATAGTAGTCAAAGAAGGACAGGTCTTAAATGCTCCATGTACTCAAATAGCTCTTCCAATAATTCTGTTCTGTAGTGAGCCACTGCCATCAGCAAAAAGAGGGAAATCATTGAAATGGTAGATACTTGTATATTTTGTATTTAGGACCACCTTGCTCCCATTATATTTTCTTGTGGTATATTGAAACCTGAAAGGAATTAATTATTCTCTGAAAGCAAATTTAACTAAAGACTCTTTTTCCTTTTATGCTTATCAAAGAAAAAAAAGATTTCTTTTCACATTATAAGAAAAAAAAATTTTATCCAGATGAGGAAAGCAATCCATTAGAATCGTGTTTGTGAGGCATTTGATTTTTTTGTCTTCTGACTAGTTCACTGCTGTTTCTCACTCAAAATATAAACCTGAGCTTTCTGCTCTGTGGACTTTCTTGCAGTTTTTAGTCAGATGAAAAACTTGGGTTTTCCAAATTAATTCTGTGTTCACTCCTTAGTCATAACGCAAAAAAACATCCAAATCTCACAAGGGAAATGTGCAAAGGCTACGTGGAACTTGGGAAAATGCTATAAACAAATTCATTGCCAAGAACTTATTGTCATGTTTCAAACACAGAATTAATAACCTGTTCCAAGAGCACACATGCTCTTCATCAAGGTTTTCCCCTGAGGCTATATTTCCTGTCTCTCCTGTCCTCACATTATTGAAGAATTTTGGAAACTAGAATTAAAAAAAAAAAATCTCACATTATCATATTTTTGGAATTACTCTTGAGAATTTGTAACCTTGGCAAAAGTCAGTCACCTTCAGCCATTTTCTCCCCAGGGCTCATGGGGAACAAATCTGTTTTGCATTTGGCTTTTCTTTTCTCAGACGTTTATGTAGCAAACACGATGGTCTGTATTTATATCACATCCCACGGAACTCAGTTGTTCAACTTTAAGAAACATAATTTCTCAGTGCTTTCACTAAGATATATTTCTTGTAAAAAAAGAATATGAGTCAAATTGTTGAAGGTTTTACTCTAATTACATAGATGTCAAAAGTTGCATATTAAAGTCAATTGGTTACATTTGCTCTTTTTCTACTTCAGCAAACACTAAATTTAAATTAGATGATTTTGAACTTTTGGTAGATTTGTTAAAAATGTATATTTAAGATATTAAAGTAATTTAGTAGGAGAAATATCTTATGTGAAGAAAAATAAACTCTACATTTAGAAAGCAAATATGTAGTTTATAATTAGAGCTCTTTAAACTTTTCTAACAGGCCTTGTAAAGATAACAGACCATGATTTCTATCACTTGGTTAGTAATTTTTCAAGGATTTAATATTATAATAACTGTAAGAAAAATCACACAAAATAAATACAAATATATTGCCCATACTCCTGCCAATTCTAATCTTTATAGATCTTATGGTATCAACTTACTTTCTTGATAAGATAATTCTTACATATCAAACATATATCTTTGTTAAATGATAGAGATTTGATGGCTGTTTGAACTGTTAACTGTTAACAATTTTAGACTTGTGGCTTTCTTTCTTTGGTTTGTTTTTGCTTTTCCTTCTATGCTACACTAGTTTGCCATGTAGCAGTTGCACTGTGCAATATTACAATAAGGACTGGGAAGATTTTTATGGATGTAATGTCTATTACAGTTTGCGATAGTATTTCTCTCTAGTTCTCAGTGATTTAAATGTGACCAAGCCTTCTGTACTTTGTCACAAAAAGCGGGTTTTCCAGGTGACTATTTTGGTGAGTGTCAAAATAAGAATTTATGGTGTATTACTGTCGATTCACTTTGAATTAAAATATATATATTGCAGCAAAAAAACAAAAAACAAAAAAAACAACAAAAAAAACATATATCTTTGTATTTGTTTTTTTAACTTTAGAACTTTTTGTAATAATACTACATAAAAAATATTAATCATACCTATGAGAGCTTTGTAAATTTAGTATTCTTGGTGTAATTAACAGCATGTTTAATTAATAAAGTTAATCATTTATTTGCATAAAATTGAGTCTTATTGTCATATTTGCATTATATAAAATTAGTTGATAAAGCAAACAACTTTATTGAAATTTTATTCTTCCACCCTTTTTGAAAAAGAAACGACTTTGAGGTGTAGCTACAGAGTAAAAAATGAAGTTATTAATTGATTAATCACCTATATTACATCAGGTAGTTTTGGCCCAAATAAATGTATTGCACACTTACTAAGCACTTACTTTGCTGTACTGAGACAAAGGTATTTGAAGAGTTCTCAGTAAAGGTGTCATCTGCTTTTCATTGTCAGGTGGACTATATAATTGTGAAATCAATAGTACAGTTTGTTCAATGTATTAAAACCTCAGTGTATGTCTAATTTTGTACTAGGCAGCATTTGCTAATGCTTTTCTTTTGTTTCATTTTATTTTTTGAGCTTAAGGTTTTAATAGAAGAGATAAAAGAAATCACATCTTATATTGTAAAGGCATTTGCTTTATTTGTTTAAATTGGAGGAAATGTCCAGAGATTATTTATGTTATTACCTGGTTATTCTAACTGTTATATACATTTAGAAATGCAACCTATTAAAATCTTTGGGAAGCATATTTTGCGACTGGCTATTGCTTAGTGCCCGGGTCTAAATAATGGCATCTTTCATGTGGGAAATCAAATTCTCCTCACTCACTGAATGTGGAAAGGCTGGCCTGCTGTTCAATGGAGAGGAGCATGGATTTGATTCCAGACAAACTAGAATTGGAATCCAAGACCTAATATTTTTCCTTACATATGTAATCAAAACTCTGAGCTTCAGTGACCTCATACTTAAAGTATGTATCATAGTGTTTATCTTATATGGTTTAGAGTATGAGGTCATGGATGTAAATTGTTTGGTCAAGTAACGTACCTAGAATTTGAGAAATACTCAATAAATGATAGTCTTTCATTTCTCTAAAGGTTATTGTAACTTCTCCAAATACAAAATGGCAGCACTGGCCTACCATGAGAGTCACCATCACACTCTTAGGTGAGGACCCTTGTGACAGAAGACGTCATTTGCAGAATGGCTGGCAGATGGAGTGTACTGTGTGATCAGGAACAAAACGCAGCTCACTGCCCCTCAAGGGGTTCAACACATGCCCTGGCCTCTTCATTGCTGTTCATAACTTACTGAGTTATCTGCCGTACACTCGGTCAAGATTCACTGACACTGACTTATATAATAGAGCACTTCTGCAATGTGTTCTATACATGATATTAAATCACATAATGGTAGGTACACTTGAAAATGTGGTTATTTCAACGTTAGAGAAAGAGAATCAGAAGATGAAATGTAGCAGTTCAAATCACCAGACTTGGTCACCTTCTTTGACCCAGGATATAATTTGAGCCAAGTTAACTTGACACTGTGAGAAGTATGAACTAACTGTGCATGTCAAAGCAAGTTCTTTGCGAAGAGAGAGGGTTACCTTTCCCCTATTCGAGAGAAGAAAGAGGAAAGAAAGGGCAGAGCAGAGAGTCTCTTGAGATATTTGTGCAAGTTTGCTTCTGGCGAAAAGTTAATGATCAGTTGCCTCTCTTCTTAGCTCTGAACTCTGAGAAAAGTGACAAATTCATGTTCTCTCTCTATTCAGGTAACTTTTAAATTATACAAATTATACCCATGTTAAACGATACTTGGGATTATAGACATGTTTTTTAAAATTCCTTTGATATCGACTTTTTTTCATGTTCTAAGCTTAATGAAAGAACAGTGAAAAGCTCTGTAAATTTTGGCTGATAGAAAAAGATTTTGTTTTTCAATTGTATCAAGTTAAGGCTAATGAGATATTTTGTGCTTGTTTTAGGGAAATAGAATTTTTAAATGTTTTTATAAAATTAACTATTGTCATTCTTAAACCTCTTGGCTGAAAGATGTATTAATCATAATTACTTAAAATAATATAGTACATTATATAGTCTGCCAAGTCTTCATTAGTGAGGAAAATTTTAAAGTTTGTTTCACACTGAAATTTTGAAAATTATACTCAATCTTTAATCAATAAAATTTCATTTTTACTTGATATTATATAATAATATCAAAAGTAATCTTAGTCTTCTAAATCATAGTGACTTATAAATGTCTATGTGTACTTTACTGAAAATATTGTAAAAATAACTTAGATTTTATTATGGGCCTTAGGTAATTTGTTCCCAACACATTTAGGATTATATTATTGTAAGATATGGAGTTATTGTACAGTTATATTTCAGGTGATGCCATCTATATAATTTAGATGTAATTAAAGCCATTGCTTACTAAGTTTTATAGTTTTCAAAGTCAGTTTCTAAAAATAACGGTATATGCTCTATACATTTACAGAGTCATCACATTCTGCATTGAGTTTCTAGTATAAAGAGTTACATTGCTTGAGCACTGGAACCACAAATTGGATGAATTTATATAGAAAGTTTCAGTTCTTTCTAAAGTGTCTGGCCACTATTATCTTTAGCAAGTATCCGAGGCCAAGAAAACTTGTTTTGGTTGCATTTAGACTCAAATGATAAAGACAAGTAGACACCAAACGCTAAACGTTATTGAGGTGGGACAGATGCGGTTTTCCATTTATGTTTCTCTTGAGCTGAAATTAAATGTCAGACAATGATTGATGATTTTGCAATTGAAATTTGGAGCTATGAGGAACCTTGAAGAACATCACATTTTATATATGAGGAACAGGGTACAGAGAGGGAAAGTAACAACAGCCTTTGGTAGTGCTGGACTAGAATCAGTCTCTTTACTGAGTGACGGTAGAGTTAATGGTGTATTAGTCAACGCTCATGCTGTCTTTGAAAGGGAAATCGTATTTTATTCCTTCATACATTCCCATTTGGAGGGATAGCTAAATAAGCACTGGTATTTAAGGTGTAGTTGTGTAGTGATATATTCCAGATTCCCCCTTAGCATTGCTAAAATTTTTGTATCAGTTTCTTATGATTTATGTAATCCAACCCTTCTGTCTGTATATGGATTTCCTTAAGTATATTTACGTTTTCAAGGTTAGAGAAGAGAGTATTGCCAGTGTTCATTTTGACAACACAATAAAGCCATGCTGACAGGTTCATCATTTACAAGTTAAATGTTAAGTGGCTGAAGTTTCACTAATTAAGGAAATTTAAAATATGAGTAAAATCAAAATATGCAGATAAATATGAAGCATCTTCATTTAAAGTTTTAAACAATCCACATGCAGTCTAAAGATAAAACAATTATTTGACTTATGATGATTAAAAAAAGTGTTTGAGGGGCTGGCCCAGTGGTGTAGTGGTTAAGTTCGCATGCTCTGCTTCGGCGGCCTGGGGTTCGCAGGTTCGGATCCCGGGCGTGGACCTACGCACTGCTTATCAAGCCATGCTGTGGCAGCATCCCATATATAAAGTAGAGGAAGATAGGCATGGTTGTTAGCCCAGAGCTAATCTTCCTCAGTAAAAAGAGGACGATTGGTAATAGATGTTAGCTCAGGGCTAATCTTCCTCACCAAAAAATAAAAATAAAAATTGTTTGAGACCCTAACAATGAAGACAGTGGTTTTTAAAAGTTGAGTATATATAGATTTCTTATCATGTTTTTAGTAGACTCTTCAATTCTTCTTTTATTATTAGATATTCATATTCAGATCCTTGCTTGCACATATTAATATGTAGGTGCTATTCTAATTCACTCTGTGAATTCGATATTCACTTGCTTCTCAGTTTTCTATATAGAGTATATAAATCAAGTTACCATCAAAAAGTTTCTCTCTGTTTCTTTAGTCCATTGTCAGATATACTCCGTGAGTTTCGGGAAAGTTCACCAAGGCCCTTTGGCAGTTACCAGTAGGTATTCACACACATACGCACGCACACACACAAACACACAAGACCCTTCTAAAAGGGAGAGAAACAGAGAGTATCATCGATGCTTTCAACACTGTAAAATGTGTAGACGTCGGAAACCTAGCTCAGAGTCCCAGCATCACAGCTGACTTGCTTTGCAAATCATGAGTGAATCACATAACCCGTAAGAGCATCTGTTAAGTGAGCTACAAATGGGGGTTATAGCAATAATAATAACACTTCCTTCCGTTGTTTAGTATGAGAATCATGTGAATTCATATAAAACTTTACCTGGTAGACTATAAATCCTTATTGAACACTTCCTAGGGCTGCCATAACAAAGCACCACAAACAGGTGGCTTAAAACAGCAGGAATTTCTTCTCTTTCAGTTCCGGAGACTGGAAATCTGAAATCAAAGTGTCTAGGCTGTGCTTTCTTGGAAGCTTCTAGGAGAGTTTTCTCTCGTCTTCTGCCCTCTGATAGACATACACTGTGGCAGCATAGCTCCAGTCTGTGCCCCCATCTTCACATGGCATTCTCCCTCTGTTCTGTGCCTTCTTATAAGGACACCTGTCACATTGGATTAGGAGTCCGCCTTACTCCAGCATGACCTTATCTTAATTTATCTTAATTACCTCTGCATTGGCCCTATTTCCACATAAGGTCACATTCTGAGGGACTGGAGTTTAGGACTTAAACATATCTTTCTTAAGGGACCCATAACAGTCTGCCTTCTGACCCTCCCAAACTCATGTGCTTCCTGTGTAAAAAATATGTTCACCCAGTCCCAACATTCCCCAAAGTCTTAACCGTTCCATCATCAACTCTAAGTCCAAATTCTATCTAAATCAGTTATGGGTGAGACTCGGGGTATGGCCTATCTAGGGGCAAAATTCTTCTCCATCTCTGGACCTGTGAAGTCTAGAAAACAAGTCATCTGCTTCCAAGATACAATAGTGGGACAGATATGGAATAGACATTCCCCTTCCAAAAAGGGGAAATTGGAAGAAAAAAGGGTCACTGGTCTAGAGCAAGTGTGCGACTTAGCAGAGCAAATTCCATTAGGTTTAAAGGCTTGAGAACAATTCTCCGGGGCGGATGTTCTGTCCTCTGGGCCTGCTGGTGGCCCTGCCCTGTCAGCCTGCCCCCTCAAGCGGAGGAGGTGGCTCCGCCCTCTGGAACCATAGCGGTCCTTAGGCGAGGCCCCTGCGTCTTTGGTTTCCCGCCAGTCATTCTTCCTTCATTCCATCCTGTCTCCGTTCCTTTCAATCCAGGCTGACAGTGTTTATCCCGGCGTAACTTTTTAAAAGCCTGTCCACCTCTTCCAATTCACAGGGTCCAAGCCATCAGACAAAAGGGTTCTCCAAGATCTTTTCTGGATTTCTGCATCTCTGTTCCTTGTGCTTCTGCTGAGATAGTTGATTGGATCCGGGAGTCACACACCTAATTCCCAGAGCAAATGGTTTCCCTTGACGCTGTTTCCAGAGCATGCTATCTGGATAGGCTGAGAATTTTGCAAATCAAGTTCCGGTTTCTTTTTCTTAGCAATTTCTACTTCAATTTATGTCTTTCTTCTCCCATTTTACTATACGCAGCAAGGAGACACCAGGCCACACCCTCCACAACTGGTTGAAAATCTCCACAGCTAAATATCCAAGTTCATCACTTACAAGTTCTTCTTTCCACCTAACAGGACACAATTCAGCCAAATTCTCTGCCACTTTATAGCAAGGATCACCCCTCCTTCAGGGACCAATAACGTTTCTTATTTCCCTCCGAGACCTCATCAGAGGCAACTTTCATGTTCATATTTCTGGCACCATTCTGTTTAAGACAATCTAGGCTCTTACAGTCAAGTTGCTCAGCATTCTCCAGCCTCTACTCATTACCCAATTCCCAAGTCCCTTTCACATTCTTAGGTATTAGTTATAGTAGCAGCATCCCATTTCAGGGTTCTGTAGCAGTCAGGGTTCTCCAGACCAACAAAACCGAGAGATTACACTTAAGGTCTTGGCTCACATGATTAGTCCCTATGGACTAAGTCTGAAATCTGTAGGCTGGCTGGCAGGCTGGCAGGCTGGAAATTCATGTAGAGTTGGTGTCGCAGTCTTGAGTCCAAAGTCTGTAGGACCAGCCAGCAGACTGGAAATTCAGGCAGGATTTCTATGTTACAGTATTGAGGCAGAATTCTTTCTTCTCTGGGAACCTCAATTTTGCTCTTAAGGCCTTCTACTGATTAGATGAGGCCCACCCACATTGTATAGAGTAATTTTCTTTTTTTTAATTGAGGTAACATTGGTTTATAACAGTATATAAATTTCAGGTGTACATCATTATATTTTGATTTCTGTGTATACATCATATTCAGCACCAAAAGACTAATTACCATCCATTGCCATACACATGTGCCCTGTCACCCTGGAGGGTAATTTTCTTAAAATCATTTTATTGTAAATGTTAATTACATCTACAAAATACCTTCATAGCACCATAGCCTAGCCAAGTTGATACATAAAAAGATCTGCTTTGTATTCTAATTGTGTGGGTGGCAAAAATGACATTATTATATAAAAATCAAAGAGCCTTACTTGTATTCTTACCTAGAGGGAGGGCTGTGCCATCACTGTACCAATATGGTTCTGCAAGAGCACTATAGTAGTCCAAGGATTTTAATTCAAATGCAGTGTTTGAGCAACTAGAAGGATGTGCAACTATGACATACAACTATCTACTGGGGCTTTGGGGAAAACAAAAGGAAGAGGATTGGCAATAGATGTTAGCTCAGAGCTGGTCTTCCTCAGCAAAAAGAGGAGGATTAGCATAGATGTTAGCTCAGGGCTGATCTTCCTCACAAAACAAACAAACAAACAAACAAACAAAACAAAAAACAAATGCAGTGTTTGATCTAGTCAGCCATTTAAACCAAAGCTTTAATAAAGTCATGGAATTCTGCACTATAAAGTGTGAAAGAGTCAACTCTGACTTGGGATATTTTGTATGCAGGAAGTTTGCATTTCTATCACCTCTATCATAAAATTACGTACAAGGCTTTTATGAAATTTAGAATTTTGAGCGGTGTAGTAAGCACGTCAGGGTGATTTTGCTACGTAAGACTCCCATGTATAATGAAGTTAACCTGTTGGATAGGATTTTTAGCATTCTATATCTGGGTATAGAGTAGCTACCAAAAACGATTAGTTAGTTTTGGCATAATTAATATTAAGTTGTTCTTTCTGATAGTAATTGGCAAATAGATTCATTTGTTTCTTGAGGCCAGTTCTGAAATATACTAGTAAGACCGTGTCATCAACATAGACAGAGTAAATACTGAAGATGAGAATCTCATGATGTGGAATAAAATTGAACCTAACTCAGTAAAGTGATGGACTGTGTTACTTACAGTCTAGACGAGTTGCCAGTGAATATGTTTTTTTTTTTTTTTTTGGTCCGCTAGTAATCCTTAGTATATTTAACTTTTTAGCAATAAAATATTTTATATTAACATTTAATCAATGCATTTTCTTCTCTTTAGTATAGGCTAAAATCATAGAAATAGTGATTAAGTGTCTCCTATACCCTAGGAAGACATCAACAGCAATGAAGAAAGTATCACAATATCCATTTCTTACCAGTAACACTGAACTTAATATTGGAAACCCTTTATAAAGATGAAACTGTGTGTTTCATTCTGAGTATCAGTTCTTCCGAGTGACTTCAGTCTCTAGTGGACTTTGCTGTGCTGTTTTCTGGGGCCTCATTAGTTGTCTAACAGAAAGAAGGAATCGACTTTATCTGTTAGTTCTCAAGGATACCAGCATCTCTTTTACCAGAAACTTTTTGCAAATTATTCTTGTTGGATCATTTTTCTCTTTTCTTTTTGCTTGACTAAATCATGCTCATCATTCAAGACTCAACCAAAATACATTTATGATCTCCTCAGGCTCATTTAATTGTACTTCCTAATACAATAATTATTACCATAGACAAGTTTTTCTCAACTTGAGTTTGATGACAAAATTATACCTTAATGCCATAAGTCTCAGAATGGATTGAATTAACTTATCTCCTATGCATTGAGGTGCATAATATTTATGTAACATCATTGGGAGAACTGAGAAAATAGTCACTCAAATCATTTCTGTGTTTGATGGTGCAGATAACTCCAGTTGAGAAAATCTACTGCAGAGTTTCATTGTAATTATAATTTTTCTTCCTTATTTGTTGCTGTCTTCCAAAGAATTGCACAGTCTGTAAAAGCATGGACTGCATCTTGTTCCATTATTGTACCCCTAATGCTAGCACATTAAACGCCTTCCATATAGGAGTTGTTTGATAAATATTTGTGAATTAAATGACAGAATGAAGGAAGCTTCTTCTGGCAGAACTTTGATGGTAGAACTGTTTAAGGTGACCAGTAACTCATACCACAATCTCCAAGGAGGGATATGTGAGCCTAGGTCACATGTGAACTGGTGTTAATATTTGAAAGGTCCGGTCAGGTGGGGAGACCGGTGGTGATCTGTGGTTATAATTGTCTCAGAGAGTGGGAAGACTGACCCTCAGCTCTCAAGCCATTTTACTCGTAACTGAGTTAATCTGGGTCAGCAAGAATAAAGATGGGACAAGGCCACATGTCTCATTATCCAGCAGGCTAGCTTGGGTTCCTTTGTAGGGTAGGGATGACAAGGGTCCCTGGAACAGCAAGAGAGGAGGGGCTCAAATGCACAAATGGTTGTCAAGTATCTACTTTTTTCATATTTGCTATTGTTTCATTGGCCTCAGTGTTATGGACTGAATGTTTGTGTTCCCCCAAAATTCCTATGTTGAAGTCCTAACCCCCAATGTAATGGTATTTGGAGATGGGGGCCTTTGGGAGGTGATTAGGTCATGAGGGTGGAGACCTGGTCTGATGGAATTATTGCCCTTCTAAGAGGAGACACAGAGAGCCTGATCTCTCTCTGCACACGTGCACCAAGAAAAGGCCATGTGAGAAGGCAGCTTTCTGCAAGCCAGAAAGAAGACTCTCACTGGACTGTCACATGCTGGCACCCCGATCTCAGACCTCCAGCCTCCAGAAGCATGAGAAAATAAATTCCTGTTGTTGAAGCTGCCCAGTCTATGGTATTTTGTTATGGCATCCCACATAGACTAATATACAGAGCAAGTCACATGGCCAAACCCAGAGTAGATGTGAACTATTTAAAGAGGTGGGTACAGGGAGGGGAATAATTTGTGACCAATTTTGCAATCTACCATAATTGCATCATAGTCTTTGAATAAATATGATGCATGATATAATAAAATTTGTGTAGGTATATCATAAATTAATAAATTATGCTCCCTTGGATATAAAACAAACACAAAAAAGCTATCCCTTTAGAAAAAATGGCCTGGAGTCAGATATTCTGATGTTATTCAGCGCTTATATATCATGAAGTACTTATTAAGTGCACTTCAGGACTATTACGTGTTTTACTAGTTTTGCAGGCTATCTCCTCTTTCCCAGTGGATATATACATAAGACCAAATGGCAATGCAGGCTAAATAGTCATTAAATCCACCTTCATATAATCTGTTCAAAACTTAAAATTTCTATTATTTTATTGCCAATCGACCTTCAGGCAAATTGTCAAAAAATTTATGAGGGTAGCAGCATGAATATGTTCCCAAGTGTCTCCTGGGTAAAATATGACTCATGGCTTTCTTGCTCCTGAAATGATTAAGCTTCAAACCTGGAGCTGACAGCAGAGTCATTGCACAGATTGATGTTCTCACTGACTAAAATTTGACAGAGTTTGCTTCTGATTTATTATGCTTCGAGGTAAAAACAGTTTACCTCATTTTTTAGTGTTTTTACTATGCTCTTTCACTAATTGGATGAAGAATTTAATTTCTTTTATATTGAAGACCTGCATTTCGAATAAACTAATCACTTAAAATTTAACTTTTATTTTTTTAAAAGTATCATTTCAATGTGTTTTTTTATTAGGCTGACATGGTCCTGCTCTTTTCTTTTTTGATGTCAAGTATCTCCTGATTTTTTTTGTTTGTACCTAACAGTAAACCTAATACTTAAATAAAATCTATTTAGTAATTATTAGATTTTTATTATCCTTTATCTATTCAAGCACAGCAAATGTACGTGAAAAACAATCATGGATAATTAGCCAAGCCCCCAGTATCTGAGCTTGTAATTCCTGGAAAATAGAAAACTAAGAAATCACTTTTCTCTTACTCTTCAGAAGTACTTTGAATAATTATAATGCTTTAAATTTATTTTTTTTAAAGAATTAAAGTATGTTATGTTAGAGAAGGAAACAAAATGCAATAAATGGAGGGAGGAAAGATAATACACAATTCCTGTCTACAGCATTTTCATCTACTAAGTAGATAAAAGAACATTAATATTTTATATGTTTTCTATATCACATATATATTTGATAAATACAAAAGATTTTAAGTAACATTTACAGAAGTTAGAAAGCAGATTAATATAATGAACAACCAGCAGCCTACAATTCAACTGAAGAATTTACTGGAAACATCACTTGAAATGACGTTATTCCTCTCATGTCTCATCCCCAATGTATCCCCACCATGGAAGTAACCATTATTCTAAACTTTGTATCAATCCATTGCTTGTGTATGTGTGTGTGTGTGTATGTGTGTGTGTGTGTGTGTGTGTGTGTGTATTTCCTGGCTATTGAGATATAATGTTCTGTAAATTTAAGATGTTCAACATGATGATTTGATACACATCTACAGGGTGAAATGATTACCACAATAGGGTATTTAACACTTCCATCTCCTCATATGATTACCATTTTTATTTCGTGGTGAGGACATTTCAGATCTTTACTCTCTTAGGAACTTTTCAGTATATGATAAAGTTTTGTTAAATATAGTCATCATGCTGTATATTAGATCCCCAGAACTTATTCATCATATAACTGGATGTTAGTACTGTTCACCCAACATCTTTCTAATTCTCCCACACCACATCCCCTGGCAGCCACCACTCCACTCTCTGTTTCTATGAGTTTGATGTTTTTAGATTCTACATATAAGTGAGATCATAAAGTATTCATAAAGTATTTGTCTTTCTCTGACTTATTTCGCTTAGCATAATGCCCTCAGGGTCCATCCATGTTGTCATAAATGGCAGAATTTCCTTGTTTCTTTATGGCTGAATAATATGCCACTGTGTGTGTGTGTGTATATATTTGTATATATATATATACACATATATATGAAAATATATTTCATTTTATTGATTTTTTTTTCTTTTTTGCTGTGCAGAAGCTTTTAAGTTTGGTATAATCCTACTTCTTCATCTTGGCTTTTGTTTCTTGTGCTTTTGGTGTCATATCCAAAAAATCATTGTGAAGACCAATATCGAGGAACTTGTTCCCTATGTTTTCTTCTAAGAGTTTTAGGATTTCATTCTTACATTTAACTTTTTAGTCCATTTTAAGTTAATTTTTGTCAGTGGTATAAGATAGAGGCCCAATTTTATTTTTTTGAATATGATTATCCAATTTCCCCAACACTGTTTATTGAAAAGATTCTCCTTTTTCCTTTCAGTATTCTTGGCTCCCTTGTCAGATATTAGTTGACCACATATGCATGGATTTTTTCTGGGTTTTCGACTCTGTTACATTGGTCTATGTGTATATTTTTATGCCAATACCATACTGTTTTTATTACTATAGCTTTGTAATATATTTTGAAATCAGGAAGTATGATGCCTCCAGTTTGTTCTTCTTTCTCAAGATTACTTTGGCTATTCAGGGTCTTTTGTAGTTCCATATGAATTTTAGGATTTTTTTTTTTCTATTTCTGTAAAAAAAATGCCATTGATATCATGATAGGGATCGCATTGTGTAGATTACTTTGTGTAGTACAGAGATTTTAACATTATTAATTCTTCTAATCTGTGAACCTCGGATATCTTTCCATTTATTTCTTTCTTAAATTTATTTCATCAAAATCTTATAGTTTTTTTGGTGTGTGTGAGGAAGATTGGCCCTGAGCTAACATCTGCCAATCCTCCCCTTTTTTTGCTGAGGAAGACTGGCCCTGGGCTAACATCCGTGCCCATCTTCCTCCACTTTATATGGGACACCACCATAGCATGGCTTGACAAGCGGTGTGTCATTGTGCACTCAGGATCCGAACCGGCGAACCCCGGGCCACCCCAGTGGAGCGCGCCCACTTAACTGCTTGTGCCACTGGGCCGGTCCCCAAAGTCTTATAGTTTTAAGTGCACAGATCTTTTACCTCTTTGGTTAAATTTACTTCAAAGTATTTTATTGTTTTGATGCTATTGATTTCATTCTTAATTGCTTTTTCAGATAGTTCACTGGTAGAGTATAGAAATGCAACTAATTTCTGTATATTGATTTTTTATCCTGGAACTTGACTGAATTTGTTGATCAGTTCTGACAGTTTTTGGTGGATTCTTTAGGATTTTCTATATATAAGTTCATATCCTCTGCAAACAGAGACAATTTTACTTCTTCCTTTCCAGTATGGATGCCTTTTATTTCTTTTTCTTGCCTAATTGCTCTGGCTAGGACTTCCATTACCATGTTGAATACAGGTGATGAGAGTGGGCACCCTTGTCTTTGTCCTGATCTTAGCGGAAAAGCTTTCAGCTTTTCACCGTTGAGGATGATGTTAGCTGTGAGCTTGTCATAGATGGTCTTTATTACGTTGAGGTACATTCCTTTTATACCTAATTTCTTGAAGTTTATGTGATGAAAGGATATTAATTTTGTCCGATGCTTTTTGTACATCTATTGAGATGATCGTATGATTTTTCTCCTTCATTAATGTGGAGTATCACATTTATTGATTTGTGTATGTTGAACCATCTTTGCATCCCAGGGATAAATCCTGCCTGATCATGATTGTGATTCTTTTAATGTGCTGTTGAATTCAGTTTGCTAGTATTGTGTTGAGAATATTTGCATCTATGTTCATCAGGGAGTTTGGCCTGTAACTCATTTTTCTTGTAGTGTCCTTATCTTATTTTAGTAGCAGAGTGATACTTGTCTCATGGAATGAGTTTGGGGGTGTTCCTTTTTTCAATATTTTGGAAGACTTTGAGAAGGATTGGTGTTAATTCTTCTTTAAACATTTGGTAGGATTTGGCAGCCAAATCATCTAGTCATGGGCTTTTCTTTTTTGAGATGTTTTTGATTACTGATTCAATCACCTTACTTATTAATGATGTATTCACATTTTCTGTTTCATCATGATTCAGTCTTGGTAGCTTGCACGTTTCTAAGAATGTATCCATTTCTTCTGGATTATCCAATTTGTTGGCGGATAATTTTTTGTAGTAGTCTCTTATGATCCTTTGTGTTTCTATGGTATAGTGATAATATCTCCTTTTTTATTTTGGATTTTGTTTATTTGAGCCTTCTCTCTCTTTGTTTTTCTTAGTCTAGCCAAAGTTTTGTCAGTTTTGTCAAACTTTGAGCCTACTTTGTTCTTCCTTTTCTAATTCCTTGAGGTGTAAAGTTAATTTGTTTGTTTGAGATCTTTCTATTTTCTCAGTGTAGGTGTTTATCACTATAAACTTCCCTCTTAGAATTACTTTTGCTACTTCCTATAAGTTCTGGTGTGTTATGTTTTCATTTTCTTTTGTTTCAAAATGTTTTCTGATTTCTCTTTTGATTTATTCTTTGACTCATTAGTTGTTCAGGAGTGTGTTGCTTAATTTCCACATATTTGGACATTTTCCAGTTTTCCTTCTGTTATTGATTTCTAGTTTCATTCCATTGTGGTCAGAAAAGATACTTGGTGTGATTTTAATCTTGTTAAATTTGCTAGGACTTGTTTTGTGATCTAACACATGATCTGTCCTGGAGAATGTTCCATTTACAATTGAGAATAATGTGCATTCTGTTGCTGTTGGAATGTTCTGTATATGTCTGTTTGGTCCATTTGGTCTAAAGGATATTTCAAGTCCAATGTTTCCTTATTGATTTTCTGTCTGGATGATCTATCTATTGTTGAAAGTTGGGTAGTGAAATTCTCTACTATTATTGTATTGTTGTCTATTTCTCCTCTTCAAATCTGTTAGTATTCAATTAATATAGTTAGGTGCTCCATTTTGAGGTTCATATATATTTATAATTGTTATATTCTCTTGATGATTTGACCCTTCTATCATTATATAATGAATTTCTTTGTCTCTCGTTGGAGTTTTTGACTTAAAGTCTATTTTGACTTATATAAGTGTAGCTACCTTGATCTCTTTTTATTTCTATTTGCATGGAAATCTTTTCCCATGTCTTCACTCTTAACGTGTGTCCTTAAAGCTGAAGTTTCTTATAGGCAGCATATAGCTGTGTTTTTTTCCCATTTAGCCATTCTATGCCTTTTTATTAAGAATTTAATCAATTTACATTTAAAGTAAACATTGATAGGTGAGGACTTACTAATGCCATCTTATTAATTGTTTTTTGACTCTATTCTAGCACCCATTTTCATTTTTTCCTCTCTTGCTGTCTTTTGTAATGAATTGATGATTTTCCTTAGTGGTATGCTTTAATTTCCTTCTCTTTATCTTTTGTGTATATTCTTCAGTTTTTGCTTTGTGGTTACCATGAGGCTAACATAAAATATTTTATGGATATAATGGCCTGTTTTATGCTGATAACTCAATTTCGATTGCATACAAAAACTCTACTCTTACTCCCCCTCTCCCATATTTTATGTTTTTGATGTCACAGTTTACCTCTTTTTATATTGTATGTCCTCTAACAAATTATTATGGCTATTGTTATTTTTGATAAGTCTGCCCTCCTTCTCTCTGTCCTCATGCTTACTGCTTTGTCATGGTTTTTCCAGATTACTATAATGGAATTTAACTACTTTATTGATATATCCTCTATCTCCCTTCAACCGTCTTCTCTGCCCTATGTCTGGGATTATTTTTTTAAATGCAAACTAACTAAATCATCCCCCTATTCAAAAAGCAGAATATAAGTTCTAAAGCTTTAAGATGAATAGACAATGTGCCCTTCTACCCTCATTTCTCTCCAATTCCATCATGGTGTCATGCCGTCTCTTACTTCCAGGACATACCAACTGGTATTATTTTTGTCACCTATTACCACTCTCAATCCCATCCCATTCCAATCCATCCTAAGAGTGGATCCCATTCATCTTTCATGGCTCAGCTCACCCAGGTCAGTGTGACTTCCACTCCTCTCAACACAGTTCCTAGTCTATCACCATATAGTCTAGACTTTCCTCCTCTTAGCCCCATAGAAATCTGAATTTACCCATCTAATGATGTTTATCATACCAAATTTTAACTGTCTACTTCATAATTTACCTCCTAGGTTGAGTTATTTCATAGGTCAGGAACTATATTCTATGTCCTAGTCATCTTTATATTTCCAATGTCTGGCACAATCTTTGGCATGAAATGAGATACCCACTAAACGTTTGGTGAGAGAATGAAAGAATGAATGCTGGAAACAAGAAGATGTGAAAACACAATGTTCTACATTGATTTTATCATAAGGGCAGAATTAGAATGGAGAAAGAAGCTTGATTAAGGCTTACCTCTAAGAATAAGAACTCAGGAGAGAAACTCAGTTCTACTTTAATTATCATCTCAGAGAGAGGCAGGCTCTATAATTGAAGACCAGCACCGTTAATACTCTGTAAGCTGTTGAACTTATCCATATTCATCGTTTTTACTATCCCTATGTGTTTTCCCACAGTGATGATTAGTAATAACCTGAAAAAGAAAGAACTTCTCTGCCTAACTTTAGCAGCATCGAGAAAAGGCAAGTTTAGGGAGACTATTACACTTTGCGGTCTGGATTGTAACGTAGAACTTTTTTACAAAGGACAGAGAGGCAATGGACAAGAAGACTGGCAAACAGGCTGTCTCTGGGACCCATAGCCAAGAAAGAATGAATGAGGGAGTGAGTTGGTCCTGAGATCTTCCAAGAGCCCTGGGGCTGAGCTTCGCAGAGCATGGGGGGCATTTTCCAATATAGTGTTTTCCAGATAATGGCTAACCAGGTTTGAAAAGCAACCTTGAACTATATAGGAATTATATCTAGTCTTAATTCTCTTAGACTGAGGATGAATTATCTTGATTGCTGTTACATTTGGCATTGAGAAGAAGGCGGGGAGGAGAGGAGGTCTTCAGCTGCTACTCTTCAGAAGTAAGTAAAACAAAGATTCCTCGACATTTTACTTCCTTTGGCTTCTATATTTGCAAACCCTTTTTTGTTTATCCCGACCCATGAATGATGAATCTCTATCATAGTACCCTATTTATTTTCTTTATACAGAGTGTCAGTCTGTAATTATCTTGCTTTTATTTGTAACCTTCTTTTTTCCTTTATCCTCCACTAAAATATCCTTCCTTGGGGGGGAATTTGTTTTGTTCAGCACTGTAGTCATGGTGCTTAGCACATAGTAGGTTTTCAATTGATGTTTGTTGAGTATTGACTGAATGTGGAGTCAGGTTGATATTAATAATCCAAGTCCTTCTGACTCCTCACCCTTTACTTGTCTTCACAAGGACCTTGAATTCTCTGAAAAGTCTCCCAGCAAATATTTCTGGGAATCACATGATGTCAGAGAGAGATAAATGAGTTTTTCCACTACTGTTTCTCACTATTGCTAATGCCCTCCGTGGAAACAGCAATAACAACAATGATGACGACATTGTTTATGTAAAGTACCTTGTCTCCTATGCTCCCAAAGTAACTGATTCCCAAGGATCCAAAGCTGGGGTGCAGGCAGTAATGGCAAAAATGCTCCCTGTCCAAATCTACACCAAACTTTTTCTTCTGAATCTTAAAATATCACTGTGCACAGAGCCTCAAAATCTCTCGGGAAAACAGTTTCTTTAGCTTCTGTCTTTAAACTTTCTGTCCACTGGAACCTGCAGGTTGGACAGTGTGGTTGCCATGGCATCCCTCTTGCTTACTGTATTGTTTTTCTCCCTCCTGGGTATCCATGCACCCTCCTCTCTGCCTGTAGCCACATAGAAAAACAAACAAAACAAAACAAAAAAGACAAAATTGTCAATTCATGCAAATAGATTCCTGGAATCATCTTCAGTTCCCTAGTACTATAAGAATAGTTTGGAACTCAGTTTTATCTGTATTAACCCTCTGTATAAACACACTATTCTCATTTGAATCTAGAAGCCTCCATGGCTCATTGCAAACATTTTTTATTTTATTGTTTTTGGTAAGGAAGATTGTCCCTGAGCTAACATCTGTGCCAATCTTCCTCTATTTTATATGTGGGATGCCGCCACAGCATGGCTTGATGAGCGATGTGTGGGTCCTCACCTGGGATCCGAACCTGCGAACCACTGGGCTGGCCCTGCAAATATTTTTTTAATAGAACTACTTCAAAAATTTTTGTAGAAAAATTGTTGAGAACATTTTTCCTAACCCAATTATCTCCTATAATAATCTTGTCCACCAGGTGATGCATACAAATTAGAGAGAGGTGCAGGCATGGTGGCAAATGAAGAATAGTTCTTATTTTGTAGCCCCATTTAAGGTCAAGTGTGGCTGGACATAATATTGCAGATAGCTATTCAACCTATAGCATTTCTTAATCTCTTATGTTTGGATGGGGAGCTTTCTCTTGCTGGCTCCTTTGAGAGTGTCAGCTGTGGACACTGATGGAACCAATAACATTCAGGTCATTTTTTCTTAGGTCCCTGAGGAACATGGCTTGGTCAGTCTGAACTCCTCTCAGGTTAGGGTTAGATTCAAAGGTCTAATTATTTCCATCACCTAGAGGGGCCAGCTTAGAACCGGTTAGAATCCTGAGACCCCAGGAATCCCTTAATGCGGTTTCATTCCCCAAGGACTTTGGTGATGAGTTTTACATGTTTGACCCCGAAGGAACTGGGTGAAAGATTTGTTTGAGATGGAGGTAAAAGATAGGAGTCCCTTTCTGCTGTTCCCAGGTTTGGAATGGTGTCATTCTAGTGAGCAGAGCAGAAAGGATGGCAGCTTTTTGCTCCTATCTAAGCTGCGTGTGTGGCTGTCTGTCAGTCTGGGGTATATGGGATTGGCAAGCAAAAGGTCAGAGAAAGCATAGCTCTGTCTTGTGGAGCGTGAAGGAATGTAAAGGAAGCTTCAGGCCTTGAGAGCTCTTCATCCGAGCTGCAGCGAAACTCAGAACAAACATGAACATCATGGTTCCCAGTCAGGCAGGAGAATCTCTGGTCTGGGAGGATGGGTGGATGCCAGGATATATGAGGAAAGGGCAAGGTGGAAACTAAATTAAACTAATAAAATAATTAAAAGGTAGAGAAATTAAATTAGGATCAAGATGATGCTTGGAATTATTGATATCTTCCCTCCCAGTTGGCAGCCAAACCTGAAAGAGGGCAGCCTAAGGGCCTTTAAGAGAAAGCTAAGGGGGAGAAAAATGGATGCATCGTGAAAGGGCGAAAGGTTTCTAATAATTCCGTTGCTTCTAATTTGCTGTGGTTCAAGTGTGTCATCAGTTCTCAGAGGACCACAGTTTGTTTGTTTATGTATTTCTGTGGGATTCACCATCTGGACTAGTACAGTAAGCAAAGGGGAAAGGGAATGAGAAGTTTTTCTTTTCTCTGCCTTCTGGATGACGCTTCTCTCTGGTGACCTTCCAGAGGTGACAAGCAGGACCGAACCAATCGATTTATTTTTCAGCCACTCCTGTAGCTCTCATCTAGGTTATATTTAACTTTGGGTTCATTTTTGTTCCAGTCAGCACCAACTTCATTATCAGTGTTCAGTGAATGTTACATAACAATAAATTCAGGTTCTAAATACGGGGGCTTGAAATGGTGAGTTTATGGAAGTTCACGGCTAGGCTTCCTTAGAGAAGATCTTTGTAGTGAATCTTGAGAATGTCATAAGACATGATGAAAGTGATCTTTTTCAGCTCTGCTGCCTATTTTAGCCATGTTTTATTGATATTTTATAAGAAATGACTGTAGTTAATAGTCCCCGCTGATGTCAGTGTCATAAAATTTTATATGTTTGACAGGAGAAATACTTTTTGGAACGTTTGTAAATAGTCATCTCCTATGCATTAGTAATACTATCTTTAGTGACTATTTAAATTCTATTGAACATGATATTTTTATCAAACAATAAATGATTGAAATGATTCCCACTTGGTAGTCGTATAGTATAATTTTTTAATTTAAGGGTATATAAATTGGGCAAATATGGGAACTAAAAGCATATAGTGTAGGATTTAATATTACATAGTTCTTTAAAACATTTTGAATATATAATATGCGAGATGTTGTCTTCATTCTGTCTTTGAAAAATATTTTCATGTGATTTATTTTAACACTAAGCCAAATTGTCCCACTTTTATGGGAACATATTTTGTTAAAGAATGTGAAAATATGCTTCAATATTTTAATCTTGATGAATGAAGAACTATTCAAACATATACCAGATCCTGTGAGGTTCTCATACAATAACTTTTATGGAAACTAAATTGTGATTTGTGAATTGAGTAAAATTCTAAGCACACTTAAGAAACTAACAGTTGGCCTTTAGGATCCTCTTGTGTTTAACTAAGTGCATGGTTTATATAAGAGAATTCCTTCAGATGATTCTTCCAAAAGCATTTTTGTCATTCAGCCCATAGTTTTTAGAATCTTGGAAAACTTGCTCAAGTAACGTCTATCTCCTCATTACTTGTTTTTGAATGGCAGTAGCATTTTCCCAGAGGAGGGAAAAAGTTTTTATTTCACATGCTAAGAAAGTCTGTAAAATAGAACTAGTGTCGTAGAATCAAATATGAGCTGAAAGGGACCTCAGAGAACGCTTAATCCTGTGCTTTTTACAAATAAGGAAACTAAGAGCCAGTGTGAATGTCACTTGCTCAAAGGGTTTCAGCACTTCGGTGACATTTATTGTGATATGTGTATTTAAATTTTCCATTGTGCTATATCTCTGTATGTCACATAAAGCAAGTTACAGTGTATTGGAGTCATTTTAATCACTTGGTCATTTTACATTTCCAAAAGTCACTATTCCTTTCTATCCAGGCTGATAGCACATTTTATAGTATAACCCTTTAAAAATATTTCAAAAATTATTTGGTTCTATTTAGTGCAAATAATAACATTCTCAGTTCTTTGTGAGACATGCCTCTCTAAACATACTTAATTATAGAACATTTGAGTTCATGAGATCTTCAGGGACCACACCCTTGATCTCTTCTCCACCCCTGCTCCCAACTGTTTTTCAAGCTGAAAGAATTTACTGGTGTCTGACTTAAGCCTGTAAGAGATTTTAAGAGAAGATAGTAAGGCCACATCCTTGGTTTTGTCTTTACTCCTGCTTTAGTGACCTTTTGATTTAGTTTTTGCCCTGAGACAGTGTCTTCACTTGAGAATCTTTTTCGAGGCTAAAGATGGGAGGAAAATGTATCTTTCAGCTCTGCAAGTCCTGTAATACATGGATAGTCCCTTTTCCCTTTTCATCCCTGCTTGCAAACAGGTTAAATCTGTTATGGCCTCATTGCCTTTCCTAGAACTTACAAATGTAGCCAATTAAAACCAATTCATGCTACCAACATTCTTTCTTGAAATCTTTTGTCACAGAACCCCAACTGCATTGTGTGCATTTTCTGCCTTTCAAGACATCACAGGCAAAAGTTTTACCAGATATTTTGCCTGTGCCTAACATACACTGTCATTTTTCTAACCTCTTCCACCAGGGTCCTCACCACCAGCTGCCCATCCCTCAAGCCAATGTCACCTATTTTAGGATTTCGTTTTACACACCAACCTCAGATTTTGTTGTTCTATCAAACAACTCCAATACCTTAGAGCTTACAATAATAGATATTTATTTCTTGTTTGTGCTACTTGGAGGCTATGGGTCAGGTACAGCTCAGGTTCGCTCTGGTGGGATTGCCTGGCCTTCAAACATTTTCTTGTTTTCAGGGATCCAGGCTAAAGGGACATGTTCTCATACTGGAAAGTGAGGACTACAGCTGTAGACTCAAAACATGCAAACACATTTTAAGCTTGCTCTTGAACATGGCCTCTACATCATCGGCGTGTAACCCATTGATGAAGCAAGTCACGTGGCCTAGCCCAAAGTCAGTGGGTAGAGAGTATACTTTGCCTGCAGAGAAGCGTGGCAAGGATGGGTAGGGGACAAATAATTATGAACAAAAAATAAAATTACCAATTTAATTCCCTCATAAGTGTATAGTATAAGAAACAGCTGATAACTCGATTAGGTTCCTAGCAGTTCCGCAGCTCTTCCCTTCGAAGTTTCGTAATCCTGACTACTGATGCCATTTCCCTGAATCCACTGGGTGATTAACTTTCTGTGGGCTCCAGCCTTCGTGTCTTCCTTGTATTCTGGCAATTACCAGACTGAGCGTCTCCTGAAGTCTTTGGGGAAGCACATAGCTGGAATGGGTGGAGGGCAGAAAACCCAGGCCAGTGACCACAAGCAAAGCAAGTATTAGAAGAGGGGGAGAATCCAGTAGGGTGGAGAAGGGGTGGTGATGGGAACACTTCGGGCAGTTCGTGATTGAAAAGTAGCATGGAGATGGTAGGAAATGTACAGCTTTTAACTCTATAAGAGCCTAGTCCTGGAGTGAAACAAATGCTGCAGGTAGAATTAAAAAAAGGTATTTCATGTGGTTGAATTTCAGTTTCATTGTCTACAAAATGGAGGAGGCAGCTACTAAATAGAATTATGAGAAAATGCAAGTGAAACTATCAAGTGTCTAAATCAGTGATGCTTACTTGTAACGTAAGAGGTAACGGTGAATGTTATTTATATAGGTAATCGGTAATCAGAAAATGTAATTTATATCTAAATTTATGGATGAAGACCATCTCTGGGTATCCTCTTTACAACTTATACAAGAGCTTCGTAATTTCATTTAGATATAATTAAAAACACAACAATGTAAAACAAAAAACAGGGAAGTTTTCAAAATGGAGTTAAGGTCTCTAAATAAAATACAGCTTTCAATTTCACTGTCTTACCTTACAATAACCATATTTGAATCGGTTATAGATGAGTTAAAATTAACATATGCTTCAAAGCACACATAAAACCCAAAATTAGGGTAAATAATTAAATGTGTAATATTAACTTAAAGTATTTTATATACTGAGATGTTATAATAGTATTATTCCAAAATAGTATAATTACGGAAATATAAGTTTTTCCTTCAAGCCCCACCCTAACACTATGGCCTATGCATTTTCTTTTTAATACATCTCTTTTGTCACATATTTTGAATTTTGCTATCTTACAAGTTTTTTGTCATCCTTTTTTCACTGAACGTTAAATAAAAAATATTTCCTGTGTTATGACACAATTTCCATAATCATCATTTAATGTATGTATAACAGTCTCTATAGTGGATGACAGTAATATATTCAACCACTTCCCAAGATTGGGCATTTAGGTTGTCTTCAGTTTCCCCATGCTATAAATATGATTACTCAAGGGAGATAGGGAGCAGGCGTCATAGAATCATGAGACTACAGCTGACAAAGTGTTGAGTGACAAAGAGATATGTCATAGATGGAACTAATTATGTTCCGGATTCTAAAAAGAGCAGTGGTTCACAGGAGGCTTTGGCCATCAAGCGGGCAGAGAAGTCAATAGACCAGGGAAGCTTATCTTGGTGAAATGGAAGACTGTATTACTCGATGCCTCTGGCCAGGTTAATTCACCTTGCTGTGGTACTTTCTTAATCCTGCTCCCAGTGATATTGTATTGTATAGAAACTTCTAGGAGATTCTAACATATTTCTGAATCTGAACAGTGGAGATCTTATGGATTTTTTTTTTCTTATTCAATTTTTTAAAATGGGCTTTTTAGTAGAAAAGTGAGAAAGGTGTTCTCTGGCCCTGTGATTTTCCTAGAAACATCCAGGATTTTTTTTAACTCCCCTTCCCTAGCACCATTTAATGACCTTGTTTTCAGATTGAGGAAAGAAGCAAAACACCAGAAAATCTTTGGACTAAATGCAAGATGGAAGACCCCAAATATCTTAAATATAATTCCATTTTTCTCCTGGTTGAGCAGAGAATGTCACTAAATATGAGAGGTGAGAAAGATATTATAAATGGCTTTCCAACTATACTCCAAGGAATTCCAAGCATTTTAAGAGGAACCTCAGGGGGCATTTCAGGGAAGGAGTCAGGGAGTGATAATAGGTAGAGGTCCAGGTCTCTAATATGCCCCCATAAACCAGAGCAGTTGGTTTGGGTATAGGATTCTGAGTAAGATTTTGTTTCTAGAAAGGATTCTGAGGCTCTGAAACCGTGGGGGAAGAAGGGGTGGGGGGACAAAATAAAACCTCACTAATTTACTGCCATCCTCCCTAATTATGGAGCCATACGTATTTTTTCTAAGTTATGGTTCTGGGAGAGAAGAAAAGACTACAAACATGCAAATAGGTAAAACACTCAGATCAGTTTTTCTCTAAACATGACACCATATTTAAAAGTTTGGGCTGACTCCTCTTATCCAAACAGAGTAGACTGCATGCTGTTAATGCTATTGGATGATAATTCTACTAATAATTACTACAGAGCCTTGAATGCTTAATTGATCACTGTGAAAATCTTCATTTTACAGTTGCGTAAACTAAGAAGTTAAATGACACATCTAGAACGTGGTGGAATAAGGGTTTGAATTCAGGGAGTTTTGACTTCAGAGACAAGGGTGTTTAACTGTTTTTTTATTTTTCTGTACTGCGTAGCGGTATGTTAATTCAAAAGTGATAAAAATTTTTATTTTCAAGACATTCATTTCTCTTTCACTTTTGTTCATTCAAGAATATTTATTGAACATCTAGTATGTTCTGAGAATAAAGTCAAATAAGATATAGATCCTCTCCTCATGAACAGGGGAGAGTGCCAAGTAAGTGTGATGTATGTGTTATGTGATATACATGTTATCGTAAAGTATGCACAGGTAGTTAGGATTGGGGTCAAGTTCAGAAATCACAGATAGGGAAGGTGATGTCTATCTGTATCTTAAATTATAACAGAAGTTAGTCAGGGGGAGGGATAGTGCTGAAGAACACTTCAATTGGAGGAAAGAGCAGATGGGATATGGAGCAGAGAAACATCATGATGGCCGAAGACCTACAAATAGTTTATTATGTTTACTACAACTAACACTGGCAGGTGCATTAGAGAAAGAGCCTAGAGGAGTAATTTTCAAACATTGAGCCTAGACCAGTAATTTGCAAACATTAGTGGGCAGCAGAATCACCTGGTGGACTTGTGAGGCTACAGTTTTCTGAATCTCCTTCCCAGAGCTTCTCATTCGGTAGATGGGACGTGGTGCCCCGGAATTCACATTTTTAACAAGTTACCAGGTAATGTTTATGCTGCTCAGCCAGGGGCCACACTGTGAGAACCATTAGGTAAGATCTATAAGCAGGGGCCAATTTCTCTTTACCTTAGTGTGATGAAAATTTAGCTACCAGGAAAAAAAGCATTAGAAAAAAAAAGATATGAAAATTCTGTATATAATACCTAGTTAATATATAAGGAAATATATTTGCACACTGAAGTTTGGTGTTTTTGCATTTTTGTAGTTTTTAATAGAAAAATAAGATATACTCCTATAATATTTAAACATTTCAAAAATATATAAATTATATGTAACTATTTGCCAAAGTTACCTACTATTAATAGCTTTTTACATGTTGTTCTAGATAATTTGTATGCATATACAAATATATGGACATAAGTCTTTATGTGTACACACTTTAAAATGGATGGAATCATATTTTTCTCTTCTACAGCTTGCTTTTATTGCATTTATTATGCTTTTAACAACATTACATCTCGGTGCATACAGATCTGCCTCATTTTTTTATAGTCGTGTTGTACTTCATTATAAATGCACAACAATTTACCCATTTTCCTAGTGGCTTTCAGTTTGCCACAGTTATAAATGATGCTACCTGGACATCCTGTACGTGATTCTTTGCAAACTTGTGCAAGTTTGCCTATAAGTAAAACATCCTTAAGTGGAATTGCTGGGTTCATGGCTTTTAAAATGATGTCATCATTACTGCTCTATTAGTTTCCTAGGGCAGCCATAATAAATTACTACAAATTTGGTGGCTTAAAATAATAGAGATTTATTTTCACACTTCTCGAGGCCAAGATGTCAGCAGGACTGCACTCCTTAAAGAGGCTCCAGGGGAGAATTCACTCCATGCCTCTTCTAGCTGCTGGTGGTAGTTGGCATTTCTTGCCTTGTGGCTGCATCACTTACTGCTCTGCCCCCGTTTTCAAATTGCCATTTCCTCTCTGCCATTTCTTCTCTTCTGTGCGTCTGTCTCTAAACTCTCTTTGTTTCTCTTATAAGAATGCATGTGATTGCATTTAGAGACCACCTGGATAATCTAGGAGGAGCTCCTTTCTCAAGATCTTTTTTTTTTTTAAAGATTTTATTTATTCAATTTTTTCCCCCCAAAGCCCCAGCAGATAGTTGTATGTCATAGGTTCACATCCTTCTAGTTGCTGTACGTGGGACTCGGCCTCGCGCTGGACGGAGAAGTGGTGCCTTGGGGCGCGCCCGGGATCCGAACCCGGGCTGCCAGCATCAGAGCGCGCGCACTTAACCGCTAAGCCACAGAGCCGGCCCTCCTTTCTCAAGATCTTAACCTCATCACATCTTTTGCCATAGGCCTTAGTCTATTGGGGCTGCTGTAACAAAATACGGTAAGCTGGGCTCTCTGGAGGCTGGGAAGTCCAAGATTAAGGTTCTGGCAGATTCATTGTCTGGTGAGAACCAGCTTCCTGGTTTATAGATGGCCATCTTCTCATGTTCTCCCATGGCAGAAGGGGCGAGGGAGTTCTCATGGGTCTCTTTTATAAGGGCACTAATCCCATTCACGAGGGCTCCATCCCCATGACCTACTCACCTTTCAAAGGCCCCATCTCCAAATACCATCAAATTGGGGATTAGATTTCAACATATGAATTTTGAGAGGACACAAATGGCCTCAGTCCATGGCATTCCACACTGGACCTTCTAAAATTCATGTCCTTCTCTCATGCAAAATATTCATTCCATCCCAATAGCCCCAACAGTCGTAACTCCTTCCAACATCAACTCAAAAGTCTAAAGTCCAAAGTCTCATCTAAATATCATTGAAAGCAGATATGGGTGAGACTCAAGGTATGATTCATCCTGAGACAAATTCCTCTCCAGCTGTGAACCTGTGAAATCTCCCAAAATATAATGGTGAGACAGGCATAAGATAGACATTCCCATTCCAAAAGGGAGAAATAGGAAAGAAGAAAGGGGTAATGGGTTCCAGGTAAGTCCAAAACTCAACATTAAACCTTAAGGATCAAGAATGGTCTTCTTTGACTGGATGATCTGCCTTCTGGACTCACTGGGCCTGTGGCTTCACTGCTGCAGCTCTCTCAGGCTGGAGTTCCCTGGCCATGGCTCTCCCGGGTTTGGAACTGCACTCCAGCGGTTCTTGGGGATAGCCCTGCCCCCAGGACTCCACTAGGCAGTGCCCTAATTGGGTCTCTGCAGTAGCCCTACCCTGCAGTGGTTCTCTCTTGTGTCCATGGCTCTCCCTGGATGGGATCATGAGCCTGCGGCTTGCCAAAAAGGATTCTTTTGGAATCTAGGTGGAGGCAGCCATGCCCCCACAGCCCTTGCACTCTGCACACTGGCAGGGATAGTGGAGGAGCGTGGACACTGCCCAAGTTTGCCGCCTGTATCCTCCAGAGGTATGGCCGCCATGGTATCATACAAGGGCTCACTGGAGCTGCACCTGGGGCAGCCAAGGAACACAATGCAGGAGTCAGGGAGCAGAGTCCACGATGTGAGGCAGCACCCGGCAGGACACCCCAAGTTCCCACAGGCTCCGATGGTCCCTCCTTTCAAAGCATTCTGCCCTTGGGGCCCGTGCACTCTGGGCCTGTGATGGGTGGGCAGCCCTGATGGTTTCTGAATTGTCTTCAGGGTTATTCTTCCATTGTCTTCAGCAATTGCTCCTGCTTCTCTTGAGATGAGGACTAATCTTATCAAATGCTATTTTGTCCACAGTCTTAAGGTTCTCTTCTGACCATATTTTCTCATTCTTTTCAGTATGGATGGGCCGAGAGTTCTCCAGATCTTTAAGTTGTTTCATTTTTGAGTAACAGTTCTGTCAAGTCATTTCTCTCTTCTGGCATTTTACTGTAAGGAGTCAGGAGGAACCAAGGCCATTCCTTTAACACTTTGCTTAGAAATAGCTAAATATTCAGCTAAATATTCGATTTCATCACTCACAAGTTCTATTGTAGAACTAGAAAATGAACACAACTCAGCCAGGTTCGTTGCCACTTTATAACAAGGATCGCCCATTGTTTGATAACACGTTCCTCATTTCTGTCTGAGACCTCATCAGAATGGCCTTTAACCTCCATATTTCTACGAACATTCTGTTCAGGATGACTTAGGTATTCTCTAAGAAGATTGAGGCTTTCTCTACAGCTCTCCTATTTTATTTCTGGGCTCTCACCAGAATCATTCTTATTGGTCCATTTATGGCAATGCACCTCAAAACTCATCCAGCTTCTACCCATTATTCAAAGCCACTTCCACATTTTTAGGTATTTGTTACAGCAGCACCCCACTCCAGTACCAATTTGTATCTTAATCTATTAGGACTGCCAAAATAGAATACCATAGACTGGGTTGTTTATCAACAACAGAAATTTATTTCTCACAGTTCTGGAGGATGAGAAGTCTAAGATCAAGGTGTTGGCAGATTCAGTGTCTGGTTGGGGCCCTGTTTCTGGTTCCTAGACATCTGTCTTTTCACTATGTCCTCACATAGCAGAAGGGACAAGGGGCCTCTCTGGGACCTCCTTTATAAGGGCACTAATCCCATTCATTAGGGCTTTACCCTGATGACCTAAAGACCTCCCAAAGACCCCACCTCCAAATGCCATCACATTAGGGATTAGGTATCAACATATATAATTTGGGGGAACACAAATAGTCTATAGGCCCACATAAGGTAATAGTACAGAATCTGGGGATTAGGACACAAACGTATCTTTTTGGGGGCTGCTATTTAGCCCAGTACAATTGCTTTTAACAATTCTAAAAGTATAGTATAAGAAATCTGGTGAGGGGCCGGCCCGGTGGCGCAAGCGGTTGAGTGCGCGTGCTCCGCGGCGGCGGCTCGGGGTTCGCCGGTTCGGATCCTGGGCCCGCACTGACGTGCCGCTTGGCAGGCCATGCTGTGGCGGCGTCCCATATAAAGTGGAGGAAGACAGGCACAGATGTTAGCCCAGGGCCAGTCTTCCTCAGCAAAAAGAGGAGGATTGGCATTGGATGTTAGCTCAGGGATGGTCCTCCTCACACACACACACAAAAAAATCAGGCGAATTGTTTGCTTTGAGAAGTCCATTTCCAATTCTTCATGGATAATTATATGCTGGTTCATATTATTTTTCCTAGTTTGCCCATTATAGAAACATATTTAGTTAGTTTGACCCTTAGTATCAATTAGCATTCTCAGAGTCCTTTGAACTATAGCCGTAGTTTACATCTAAAAATAGCTTTTTTGTTACTGATATTTTGTGGGCTATGCACTGTTGATATCTCTCCTGTCTAATTGTCAAAGTAAATCAATCAATAGGATTTAACAGATGGTCCACTTTGAAGAATAAAATAACTTTCCAGGATTAGATTCCAATTTTAATTCAATTACATGTTGGTAAAGAAAAGATGTGGTTCAGTTTAATTCCAGTTATAAAATTGGGTCAGTTGTCACCTAAACTTAAACATCGTACATTAATTCGACACTACTATATCCTTTTGTACAAGAAAGAGGAAATAGCAAAAGGACCAGTCCATTATTCTTTAAGGAACACATTAATTCCTTTAGGTGAAAATAGATCACTTGACAGGTTGGATGTGAAGAACTACTCATGCCTTATCTATAGGCTATCTGGAAGAATTTATAGTGATGCCAATAGTCTCCTCTCATCTATTGATTTAATTTGGGACTTAGTTTGCTGAGAACCTTATTTCTGGACTATATTTTGAAACATAAACTTCTGGGTGGTGTAGACTATTGATAAAGGTTCATAAAATTGATACATCCTGATTTAGATTTGGGAAGTTGAAGAAATGATTATTCACAAAGTATATAAAGGAACATTCTGATATTCTGTACAACCGAATGAGAAAGGGCCTTGACTATAACACTGGAGTCTAACCTTTGACTATTGCCAATAGTTTCATTACTTCTTTTTCCCGCATCTTCTTCTCCATAGATTAGTCAACCCATATTGATCTCTAGACGATAAGGCAAAGTTCTTGGGCTTCAGCGCATCCCACCACATAAGTTTTTGAAAAACACTTGAAATAGCCAAATGTTTTTAGTAGTCATTGCCAAATGTCTTCAGTAGTCATCAAGTCACCATTTCGTTGACAATGATATATTGTAGTCTAAATAGTCAAAAACATTATAGAAAGGACAGAGGTAAATAAACTGGAATAATGATGAATTTCTAAAAACTTTGAAGGATGATTGGGGTTTAGAATTCCAAAGAACCAGTGTTTGAATTCTGATAAACAAGACAGGCAAGGCTATGTGCAAGAATTGAAATTTGGAAATTCACCATAGAAGTAAAACTGAAGGAGTATATTTGTAAGCAGACAGAGAAGCCTCCAAGATGGTATGTTAAAGTAGAACCAGAAACAATGCTCCTAATAAAAAGATACTAGTCGTGGTACCAATGTGATCACTTCCTGGACATTACACTTTGGAAAAATCACTTTGCACTTCTGATCCTTTATGCCCTCGTGTGTAAATGTGATTAAAAATACCACTTCCTCTTAGTTCATGGGATTATGATAATTAATTGAATCTAGAAAAAAAATTGAAAGCTCAAAAACATTGTTTATTTTTTCATGCACCCTGTTTTAAGTAAAACCCGTCATAAAACATGTGGCATGTATGTGAATTGCTAAGAAACCAAATTAGCTGGTCCCACAGCCCAGCCTCTAGCTATAATAATTAACACTGCTTTTATGGGAGAGAATCAGCTTTATGCCTACCTGGACTTTAGGAAGCAGTCTCCAAAATAGTTGCTTTCCCAAATTAAACAAACCTTCCCATTTTCTTAAGGGTTGTTTATCTTCTATTGACTTTATAGTCAGACATAAATTTTAAAACACTACCTTTCATTTTTAAAACTAAAGATTAATATATGCATTGTATGAGTACATCTGCATAAATGTGTATAAAAATATACTATGATAGTTTAATAGATGTAGAGAACGGGATATAAAATAGATTAATATAGTTATAGCTACCAAGCAGAGGAGTCCTGGATTATTGGCCAAGTTGTTGGAAAAAGCCCCAGATACGTACGGGTTAGTGTTCCTGGAAGAAAATTGACCAGTCAGGTTAAGGCACTGTGAGAATTTTGTAGATGTGTTGTGTAGAAATGTTGGTGAACATTTAGCATTTGGACTGTCAAGATCTTGTGTTATGGCCCCTGTGCTGGCCTCCACAGACTGTAGTGATAATCCAGCACAGGCTACAGGTCGGAGCCCAATTCTCAGGACTGCCGTAGGCTTTCCTCTGAGGCTTTGCCCTGAACGCAGGGCAGCTCTCTCTGCCAGAGGAAACTGACAGAAAATGTGTCTCCTCAAAATATAAAAAGTGTTCTACATTTGAATAGGCTAGTTGCTTGTGGTGGGATGGAGCTGCCATCTTGAATGACCTGGCTTAAAAGAGTCACACAGGCTCCCAAGGCTCCTGTGGGACCAGAGCAGATGTGAACCTCTCCTTGCTGCTGTGATCCCAGACCTGGGAGACCAATGTAGGTGAACTCTTCATTCTTGGCACAAGTTAAAACTTTAATTCCAGCCTTACCCATTTCTCAGATTTTATCTGTGACTTTCTAATTCTGTTACCAATCTTCATTCTGGTCCCCACCCCCGGTTTCTCACTGACTTGGCAACTAGACACAGACTTCCCTCATCCTCTCAGACAATCCTCATTTGACCTGTGGCTGCATTGCCTCCATTCAGCACTTCAGGATAGGTGGCCTGGATGCAAGGCAGGCAACTGGTTATTTAATTGAAGCAGTTGACGTTTTCTTAGTTTAATCTAGGCACAGGAATGCTTCACCCAAACAAAATAAACTCTAAGTACCAGTTTCTATATACTCAGCACCACATGTAGGTTGAACTAAAGGTATTTGATGTGTTAGGGAGATTTAGCATGTAATCTATCGCCCAGACCTGATCAGGAAGTTTAAATTCTAAACCTAAAATATTTTTTCTTTTTTTCACAATCCAGTCTTTCATTGTAGGGCATGTGCATTATTGATAGTATTTCTAATAATTCTCCCTCTCTCATTTTTTTTTGTGAGGAAGATTAGCCCTGAGCTAACATCTGTTGCCAGTCTTCCTCTTTTTGCTGAGGAAGATTGGCCCTGGGCTAGCATCCATGCCCATCTTCCTCTATCTTATACGTGGGATGCTTGCCACAGCATGGCTTGACAAGCGGTGCATAGGTCTGTGCCTGGGATCCGAACCTGCGAACCCTGGGCTGCCACATCAGAGTGTGGGAACTTAACTACTACGACACCAGACCAGCCCCCTAATAATTCTCTTTGAAACTTTCTATTTATTTCAGATGTCAATGGATATTTTATTTAATTGAATTTTATAGCAGGTTATTTAAATGAGTATAGGGAATTATTTTAGTGGCAGCTAAGGAATGCCAATAAATTTCCTTCTCATAATGGTAGATATCTACTGTTATTTGTAAAAAAAAAAAAAAACTAATTTTCATTTTATACTTTTCATTTTTTTTCTCATGCACGCTTGTTTGGTCTTTTGTTCATACTTTAATAGTTGTATCAGCGGATTGAAAAAGAAAGAAATATATATGTATATATATACATACACATATATATTTAATTTGCTAATTATTAAAACATGGTCACAACTTACTGGGATGAGTTAAAGCTAGTGGCTCTAATGAGGCTTGTGGAACCCAGTTACACATGTAACACTTGTTTTTCTGTTTGTGTAGATAATCCAGAAGCCGCTCTACCTCTCTCCCTTTGTGTTGCCTTCAAATATCACACGTCGAGGAATAGTGACTAGGCTCAACAATTCCACACATAATCCAAAGAAATCTGTTCAAGTGGGCATCTGTCAACAGGTAAAATTATGATTTTAATTCTGTTTTTTCTTGATTATACTCATAAATAAAAGGAACAAGACACAGCATCCATAAGTTGTATAAAGTGTTACAGAATTGTGCACAGGAAAATAACATGAGGCCGATGAATGTGTATGAATTGGATCTTGACTTCTCAAGCGTTGTTAATAATGAACAGGTGACAATCTTGGAAGTGGAATTTTTCAAGAGTTAATGCTTCTTGGTCCACTTTTCAATGATTTAGTTAAGAGATCATAAGACGTCAATTTATATGGAAGAAGCAAAATAGGTAGGAGATGAAGTGAAGAGGTATGTGAGTAGTGACTCATGACCTGGAGTATACGATTATAAATTAAAATCAAGTCAATGTGCTGGAAACAGAGCACAAAAGGTCATATACCTTGATAATCTGGTGAATGTTGTGAAAATAACAATACAGGAAAGAAAGAGGATTAAGGAGAAAAAGAATAGCTCACTCATATTATTTTTAAAGGCAAGGAAACTTTTTTTTTTTCTGTGAGGAAGGCTACCCCTGAGCTAACACCCATAAAGCAAGGAAACTTTTGAAAGGAATGTGTAGCATCTGAGAAAATAGCTTGACTTCTATAACAAAGCAGGGATAATTCAAGTAGTTGACAATTCAAAGGATAAACACGCAGTTTCAGGCAATATATGGTAGAAAAACTTTAGTTTAATATGGAGCTGGAATCAGCAATTCCTAAATGATCTTCCTTAAGGATAGAATCTAGAGAAATGGGAAATAGTTGATTGTTTGTGGATACTCACAAATCGTCATCCAAAGTTGTTAAAGAACTTTCATTAGCGAAAAGATGCCTATGGAGATGATGAATACTTAGAGGAGATAAATGTATGTTTATGTATGTGTGTGCACGTGTGTGTATGTGTATATACATGTGTTAGAGACAGAAAAATGGGAGGAGTTGAGGGAAAAGGAGGGTAGCTTATGTCATTATTATACGTTTTTACTCCTTTCAGTTTTTTGGATACTTCTGGTTTTTTTTGTTTGTTTGATTGTTTGTTTTTTGAGGAAGATCAGCCCTGAGCTAACATCTGCCAATCCTCCTCTTTTTGTTGAGGAAGACTGGCCCTGAGCTAACATCCATGCCCATCTTCCTCCACTTTATATGGGACGCCACCACAGCATGGCTTGACAAGCAGTGCATCAGTGCACGCCCAGGATCCCCCAGGTGAACCCCGGGCCGCCGCAGCGGAGCGTGCGCACTTAACCACTTGCGCCACTGGGCCGGCCCCTGGATGCTTCTGTTTTTTGAGTCCTTTTCTGTATTTGAATGGTGGATTTATTGTTTACCTGTATATACCTTAGTCACGTTACATTCAGCAAATATTAGTTTCCTTTGCTTTTCATTTAGGATGCACTTGAGTGGCTGTTGCAATCCAAAGTCAACGGCTTCCCAGGCACTTATGCCAAAATTGCTACCAGCATTAGCCGCAGTATTCCTATCCTTGTCTAGAAAACACTGTTAAAATGTCTGCCTCAAACGAATATGTTTGGGCCTAAGTTTTATTTGTATTTATGTATTTGTATATTTGTTTATTTACTTACTTCATGACAGAACATCAGATTATCACACATTGTTATTTAGAAATGAATAAATTCATTATTAAAACTGAAACTTATAATTAAAGAGATAAAATGACAGCAGAGGCACAATGGGTGCCTTTTCAAAGCACGAATATTCGCAGCTATTTATTCACCAACTCTGATATTATTTAATAACCATATTGAATACCTTACTCTATGCCAATAACTCTGCTGAGAACTGAGGACGCAGTGATTGACTTCTGTATCTTGGACTCCAGTGGGAAAGACGTGTTGAACAAATTGTTAGATATGTTATGTGAAGGTAACAATATTACAGGTGTTTCCAAATTATTCACTGGAAGAATGAGGAATTTGGAGCAAAAATTATGTTTTCCTGGGGGCCGGCCCGGTGGTGCAAGCCGTTAAGTGTGCGCCCTCCGCTGCAGTGGCCCGGGGTTCGCCGGTTCGGATCCCAGGCGCGCACCAATGCACCACTTGTCAGGCCACACTGTGGTGGCGTCCCATATAAAATGGAGGAAGATGGGGATGGATGTTAGCCCAGGGCCAATCTTCCTCAGCAAAAAAAGAGGAGGATTGGCAACAGATGTTAGCTCAGGGCCAATCTTCCTCACAAAAAAAAAAAAATTATGTTTTCCTGTGGTTCAAATTGAAATAAGAAATATAAAAAATACTCGTTACAGTATAACTCATAGTATTGAGATAAGTTAAATCATTTAAATATTCCAGGATTTAGTGAAATAATTTAGGAAATATTACCAGTGAAATACTGTTAAAACTCATGATATAAATATATATTCATAGTTAAAAAACCAACAAAGTGAGAAATTCAAATCTTAGAACTGTACCCATGTGTAATATATTTATTTTCATTGCATTTATATACGTAAATACATACTCACATTGTATATACATATGCATGTGTAAATATTTACTGCATTTATTATTCCTTCAACTCTAAGAAGCACATTATTTCACATTTTAACATCTTTGAAATCAGGGTGTCTCTTCCCCTGGATGCCATAATGAGGTCCTCATGACAGTCATGGCCTATGCACACGCAAATTTGGTGGTTGTTTCTGCTGATGATTGGACAATTTCAATCTTTTGATATTTCAGTCAACAAACCATTTATGGGCCATTAGAGGCAGGAGTGTAAGTGCTGCTGTTTTCTGAATATCTTCTGTTGATAAGTTCTGGTAAGATCACCAAAGCATCGATGTCAAAACTTATAATAAAAACTCACAAGCAGCTCGGAAGAAATTCCTAGAGTAATCTGTACAAGTGCTGGATCATCAATGCTCTCGTTAGCTCAGAGGGTGATATTAGATAGGGAACACACAGCTATTGCAAACTATGAGTCAGCAAGTGATTCAGAAGAATCATTATCTGATTACGAAAATATTTAAGAATACTTAAACCAGTTGAAGATTTTTTTCTTTAGTACGTATTTGTACATATAATTTTGATATAACTTAAAATTATCTTTTTTTATTGGATGAAACGTGTGACATTCACATATATATATTATTGACACTCTAGCATAATATTCACCGATATGTTTACAATAGTTTATTCTAGTGATAGTATTATGGGTGATTTATATATTTTTTCTTTATCTGCATTTTTCATATTTTTAAATTTTAAAATCCCGATCAATGCTTGTGTAGTTCGAAAATAATAAACAGCTACTGATTTTAAACTTTAAGTAAAAATTTATATTAAAATTTCTGGGTTAACTACTAAGGTATAGAAATAGAATGCATAAACTTCCAAATTATTAGAAGAACCAAGTGGAAGCTTTTTTTCCATTGGTGCAAGCACGACTAGTAAAATACAGGAGCTGGCATTCACAGAAGAGAATGGCTCTAACCATAAGAAAAGATGCTCAAAATTATTAGTAATCACAGAATGCAAATTAAACCACAGTAAATATTTCATGCCTACTGGATTAGGAGAAAAATTAAAAAGCCACACATTGATGAAGATGTGTAGCAAAAAAAAGTGTCATACACAGTTGGTGTCAGTGTAAATTCATACAATGTATCTTCAACGGCTCCGCTGGAATATCTTCAGAGAAATGTCTGTATAAGTCCCTCAAGAAAGATAAGTATGAGAATGTTCATAGGAGCATTTTCGTAATGACAACTAACTGGAAACAATTCAAATCTTCACACACACACACACACACACACACGCATGTACACCTACATACATATACTCAGAAATGAGATAGTCCCCAGTATTCGCAATTCCATTTTTACAAGTTTGTCTGCTCACAAAGGTTTATTTGTAATTCTAAAATCAATACTCACAGCACTTTTGTGGGCATTTGCAGAGCAGCAAAAAGTTTGAGTCATCAGACACGCACGTTCTCCACTGAGGTCTGGCTTCTTGTTTCAGCTCTCTTCCTCTAAGCGGTGTCCTTTCTGCAGTCTGTTAAATGCCATGTTCTTCACATATTGTGTTTTTGTTGTTGATCTGCTGTTTAAAACGGCCCCCAGTGTAGCCCCGAAGTGCTGACTCGTGTTCCTAAGCACAGGAAGGCTGGGCTATGCGTTATGGAGAAGATGTGTGTTAGATAAGCTTCATTCAGGCATCAGTTTCAGTGTTCTTTTTTTTTTTTTTTTTAATTTTTTGTTTATTGCAGTAACATTGGTTTATAACATTGTAAAAATTTCAGGTGTACATCATTGTACTTCTATTTCTGCATAGATCACATCATGTTCACCACCAAAATCCTAATTACAACCCATCACCATACAGATGTACCGAATTATCCCTTTCACCCTCCTCCCTCCCCCCTTCCCCTCTGGTAACCACCAATCCAGTCTCTGTCCCTATGTGTTTGTTTATTGTTGTTATTATCTACTACTTAATGAAGGAAATCATATGGTATTTGACCTTCTCCCTCTGACTTATTTCACTTTGCATTGTACCCTCAATGTCCATCCATGTTGTCACAAATGGCTGGATTTCATCGTTTCTTATGGCTGAGTAGTATTCCATTGTGTATATATACCACATCTTCTTTATCCATTCGTCCCTTGATGGGCACAACAAAAAAACTACCAACCCAATTAAAAAATGGGCAAAAGACCTGAACAGACATTTCTCCAAAGAAGATATACAGATGGCCAACAGACACATGAAAAGATGTTCAAAATCACTAACTATCAGGGAAATGCAAATCAAAACTACAATGAGATATCACCTCACACCCGTCAGAATGGCTATAATTAACAAGACAGGAAACAACATGTGTTGGAGAGGATGTGGAGAGAAGGGAACTCTCATACACTGCTGGTGGGAGTGCAAACTGGTGCAGCCACTATGGAAAACAGTATGGAGATTCCTCAAAAAATCAAGGATAGAACCACCATATGATCCAGCTATTCCACTGTTGGGTATTTATCCAAAGAACTTGAAAACACCAATTTGTAAAGGTACATGCACCCCTGTGGTCATTGCAGCGTTATTCACAATAGCCAAGACTTGGAAGTTTCAGTGTTCTTGACCATGAGTTCAAGGTTAATGAATCAACAATATGAGTAAGGTGTCTTTAAACAGAAACACTCATAAGGAAAGGTTATGTGTTGGTTGGTTGATGAAAGCATTGTGACCAGAGGCTTGCAGAAGGCTAGCCCTGTCTTTCTCCTAGGAACAGCAGCTTAGGATTGACTAATTCAGTGTTCATGATGACTTTATAGAACACAACTAGCATGAAAAATGAGAATCAGGGCCAGCCCTGGTGGCCTAGTGGTTAAATTCAGCCCACTCTGCTTCAGTGGCCCAGGTTAGGTTCCCAGGTGCAGACCTACACCGCTGGTCAGTGGCTGTGCTGTGGCAGCGACCCACATACAAAATAGAGGAAGATTTGCTACAGATGTTAGCTCAGTTAGTTTATGTGTTATATATAAGTTTAGGAATGCATACATATATGCATATATACATACACATGTATGGTAAAAATGTAGATAAAATTAAGTTAAAGTTCATCACACAATTCAGAATAGTGGTTGTTTCTTGGTAGAAGGAGGGTGATGTGGTCAGGGAGGAACACACAAGGGTGATCAGATTAAAAATATCTATTATTTTCTAAAGACCCTAAATTTATACAGCATAATTAGAAAGAATTCTGGGAGATTCACATTCAACATCAATTTTGGTTTATTGAATGCTTGCAATGTGTACATTGCCAAGCTAAGCATAAGCTGTTTCATTTAATCCTTAGCCTACTCTTGTAAAATTTCACTTTAAGACTTGGCTTTTGAAAGTTACAGTTACTACATTAAATATAATGTACAACATAGAGTTTAGCAGAAAGGAAATCCCCATAAATGCTTTGTTCTTTAAAATGTGATTTTTTTATTGCATCTTTCCTCATGTTAATGTGATATGTTTTCATTTATCATTTTAAGGAAGGTCAAGATAATGATATTTACATTTACCTGGGATATTCCAATCATGCTATTTATTTTACATGTATTCTTCTGTCAGTCCTCTCAATTACCCTGTGAGGTAAATACAGTTATTAGCCTGTTTTTACAGACTCAGAGAGTCTTATTACTTCACTCAGTGTCACAAAGTGACAGAGCCAGTATTCCAAGCCTCTGAAGCCCCAGATGAAACCATATAAATAATAATAAGGCTTAATTCATAGAATGTAGTGCATTGGAAACAAATCATTTAAAGATTCAGATTCATAGAATTTATATTTAGTGTTGCCACCTATTTATTGTGTGAATCTGTATGAGCCTCTTCACTATTCCATGAGCATAGATGCCCATCTGTGAAATGGAAATCCCAACATCAACCTAGCTTATTAGTAATTTCGGTATTAATATTCATAACATGATCTGAATATTAGTAAATTTTAATGCTCCTATTGATATCATCATTTAAAAATAATGAATTTAAGATTATTTAGAGAAGTTATTGATGATTTTTGAGATGACTGAAAAATAAATCATCCAGTTGTATTTCTAAGTGTAAACTGTCGCAGATGTGATAAAAACTACAATAGTTTAAACTCATGAACTAGTCATAAAAAATGCTTTAGTTTCCTTTACCCAAACAGGAAAATTGCAAAGTGAGGACTTTAAGCTTCATAATTGTTTTTACACTCTGATTACACAACAAAAAGTAGTTTACCACATAAATGCCCTTTTGTATTTCTTCAGTATTCTTCTAGATTTTTATTTTTTATTTTTAAGCAATAAGAAAGTTGGCTAGTTTAAAATATAATAACAAAATTCAATAATATATAGATTCAGATTTTTTTAGACATCTTTCAAAGACTGATTGCTGTTTGCAGTTGGTTTAACCAATACTAACAATCTGTCTCTTTACTTTCTGCCTTAAATATTATGCTTTTTAAAAGGTACTATTTCCAGTGCCCATGTGCTGTAAACTCACCGTGTTGGGTTAACTGATGGCCAAGGAGAAAGAGTGACTTCAAATTAACTAGATAGATGATTTTTTATTGTTTCCAACATGGAAAAATGATTACAAAAGCAGACTGTAAACATACCGAAGACATACAAATCTTTTCAAAATCGTTCTTTGACAAGATGTGGTATTTTGGGTTGATTTGAACAATTGCCATCTGCAGAATATTAATGAATTTACAGAAGTGTCCCTGCTCTGATGACCATTATTGACCAGGATCTACACTGTGTGCGTTATTTGCTTATGGTGAAAGCTTTTCATTTGACTTTAATACTGTGGTTTCCCTGACGTTTTTGGTAGGCTTCTAATATACAAATGTATCCCTATGCAGTGATTTTTTAGGTTTATTTTCTTACTGTTTTGAAAATTGGATGTCTTTGACCATTTTGACCTATGAGAATACTTTAGATATGCAGAGAGGATATAATAAAAAATACCTAAATTTTTTTTTGTCGTTTTCCTCTCTAAATACGTTAACCAATGGTCTTATTTCTAATTCTATTTATATATTTTTAATAGTCAGCAGTGATTAGAGAAATCCAGTCCCTGACATTATTTTACTTGGGTCTAGTTTCTTAGTGTTTCTGAGCTTTAGTCTCATTTGAAAAATAAGGACAGCGTATTATAGGACTTTAGTGGAAATTTAACTGAACAAATAAGTAGTTACTTAATAAGCACTTACTTGGCCTAAGTATGACTAAATATGACTCAATATTTATTGATTCATAGATCCCTTTATTCATTTTTGTATACCTATAGATTAGATTATATATTAATTTGATTATAATACATTTAAATCAGTAAAGTAAGAGACAAGTAATTTGAACTTTTGAAACTGTTCCATCTAGTTAATGTCACTGTATCTAGAGCCATATCATCTGTGTATGTGTGTCTTCAGAGAGGAATAACTTGTTATTATGCTTTTATGGTATCCTCTTGGAAAAATAAAATGGATTTGCCTTTCCAATACCATTTTTAAATTTTTAAATTATAAAATATTTCCATTCACAGTCCCTAATAGAATGGTAGATGCATTTGTTGTTTATACCCAAATTCTCCTAAAGTAATGATTTGAGGTGGCTTTCCAAACAGCATTTCTCAATGTATGAATATACAAACAGTATGTAAATAGATAAAAAAGAAATAAAGAAAACAAAACATAGGGGAAAAAAGAAGATACTTTATAAACCATGGTGGCAATTGAAGATTTTATTTGGTAATATTTTATTCTGGTTTACACTTTTGCATATTCCAGATTTTATAAGAACTGGAATGTGACGCTTCTCTAATCAAAAGAAAAAAAATTGCTAATAGAGACAACTAATAAAAAATCACAATGTGAAAAAAAGCAATATTTACAATTATATGGTCTGTATGATCACAATATTATTTAAATTAATTAGAAATATATGAATAAAGAAAAATAATCAAAAGAAATAGGCAAAATTATTAATAGTGATTGTGTTAGGATAGTGTGATTATGTGTGATTTTTTTCTTTTCTTGGTTTTCTAATATTCTATTACAGGGGTCAGCAAACTACAGCCCTTGGGCTAGTTTGTGAGTAAAATTTTATTGGAACGCAGCCATGCCCATTTTTTTAGTATTGTCTATGGCTGCTTTTGCACTAAAACTATTGAGATGAGTAGTTCTGAGAGAGACCATATAGTCCGCAAAGCCTAAAATATTTATTTTCTAGCCCATTACAGGAAAAGTTTGCTGATCCTTGTTTTATAATATAATTATATCCATGTTATAAAGTAAATAAAACAAAATAAAATGTAATTATTGATCTAATTCAAAAATAGCAGAATAGAACTATGTCCACAATCATCCAAAAGGAGAAATAACAGAAGGCAATAGAAAAAGCCAATAGATATATCAAAAGCCTATGCAAGAATCATTCCACTCCTTGGTTCAGCATTGAACAGGAAGGAAAATCCAGAACTGTAAGTATCAATTAATGAGATCAGGACAAACAGATGGAGATTAAGTACTCGAAGTCCTAGTCAGAGAAATAAGGCAAGAAAATGAAATCAAAGGCATCCAAATTGGAGTCAATGAAGTGACAGGACCTTGTATTATAGAAAACCCTAAAGACTCCACCAAAAAAAACTGTTATGACTAATTAATGAATTCAGTGGTGTTGCAGTATAAAAAATCAATATACAAAATTTGGTTGTGTTTCTATACACTAACAACAAATTATTGGAAAGAGGAATTAGGAAAACAATCTCACTCACAATAGCATCAAAAGAGTAAAATACTTAGGAATAAATTTAACCAAGGAGGTGAAAAATCTATACACTAAAGACTATAAAACATTGATGAAAGAAATTGGAGAAGACACAAGTACATGGAAAGATATTTTGTGTTCATGGATTGGAAGGATTAATATTGTTAAAATGTCCATTACTACCCAAAGCAATCTACAGATTCAATGTAATCCTTATCAAAATTCCAATGACACTTTTTGCGGAAATAGAAAAATCAATCCTCAAGTCCACATGGAACCACAAAAGACCCCGAGTAGCCAAAGGAACTTGGAGAAAGAAGAACAAAGCTGGAGGCATTGCACTTCCTGATTTCTAACTCTATTACCAGGCTATACTAATCAAAATAGTATGTATTGGCATAAAAACAGACAAAGACATTAATCAGTGAAACAGCATAGAGAGCCCAGAAATAAATCTATGCATTTGTCAATTTTTGACAAAGATCCCAAGAATATACAATAGAGAGAGGATAGTCTCTTAAACAAATGGTGCTGGGAAAACTGGGCAGCTGCATGCAACAGAATGAAACTGGACCCCTATCTTACGCCATACACAAAAATCAACTCAAAATGGATTAAAGACTTGGACATAAGACCTGAAACCATAAAACTCCTAGAAGAACACATAGAGGGTAAACTCCTTGACATCGGTCTAGGTGATGATTTTTTGGATTTGACGTCAAAAAAAAGCAAAGGCAACAAAAGCAAAAATAAACAAATGGGACTACATCAAACTAAATAGTTTCTGCACAGTAAAGGAAACCATCCACAAAATGAAAAGGCAGCCCACAAAATGGGAGGAAATATTTGCAAACCACATATCCAGTAAGAGGTTAAATCCAAAATATGTAAGGAACTCATACAGCTCTCTCTCTATATATATATATACAATGAAATATTATTCAGCCTTAAAAAAGAAGGAGATCCTGCCAGTTGAGACAACATGGATGAACCTGGAGACCATTATGCTAAGTAAAATAAGCCAGACATAGAAAGACAAATACTGCATGGTCACACTTATTATGTGGAATCTAAAAAAAAGTCAAACTCATAGAAACAGTGTAGAATGGTGTTTGCCAGGGGCTGAGGGATGGGGGAAATAGGGAGAGGTTGGTAAAAGGATACAAATGTTTAGTTATGAGATGAATAAGGACTCAGGATCTAATGTGTAACATGGTGACTATAGTTGATAATACCATATTGTATAATTGAAATTTGCTATGAGAGTAGAACTTGTGTTCACACCAAAAAAAGGTATATATATGAGGTGATGGATATATTAATTAACTCGATTGTGAGAATGCTGTCATAGTGTATGCATATATCAAATCATGTTGCACACTTTAAATATATTACAGTTTTGTCAATTATATTTCAATAAAGCTGAAAAAAAACTCAAGGAAATAAATGGTGATCAACATTGAATGTGTCTGAGAACTTCCTTAGAGATATGTCTGACTCACATAATGTAAAATAAGCATTTTAATCTTAAATCCTGTTATCTGTTAATTACAGGTTATACTGATTTTCCTCCATCCATGAATTACTGTAAAATATGTTAAGTCTTAAGTATATTTGCCAAAATAAACGTTCAAATATAGTTAAGGTAATAGTTGTTACTTTCATTCTACTACTCATCATCATCATAGTACTTGTTCTAGAGAAACAGTGCTCTCCCTATTTAGGTTTCATTTTTATCACTTTTCCTACATGAGTTTCTGAAAGCAAAGTCCTTGAGTATGATTATGGGCAAATTAGAAAACTTGAATGTAGAGAATACTTTCACTGAAAATCTGAAAAGTGCGTATAGAAGATTACTGAAAATATCTTGGATATAATTTGACATTAAACAAAAATTAAACCCCTGTGTCTGTTTTCATAGATATCTGTTTAGTTTTTTGGTAGGTTTTCTGAAGATGTGGCAAAATTAGTTTTTATTAACTTATTTCCAACGTTGTCTTACCGACAGAAAAGCGTTTCTTTTCCCTCCACATTTCAATTGAAAAATATCCACAAATGGAATGAGAGTAGTAAAAAGAAGATATTGAGGAATACTGGCAATTACAGCTAAAAGCTAAGCAAGCAGCAGCATTCTACAAAGAAACATTGATGTCAGATAACCAAGATATTTTTAATTTAATTCAGTTGTTTTAAGCTATATGTGATCATTTCTTCCACAGGAGAGTGGGTGCTTTATACCATAAAGCTAGCAGTTCCTAGGCATATCCAAAAAGAAAGTCCCTTTCTTTTAATAAACAATAATATACCATACATTTGATTGGGAGAATTTCATTGCTGCGAAAAATGCATAGAACGTATCATTCACAAAATGATAGGTATCATCAATTTTACAAATGCATTAAAATTAACTTAATTCATTCAAACCATACAATTTCTAATCCTATATGTTTAGAAAATAAGTGCATGCTGAAATATTTTTAAGTATTGTCAATTATTAAAAGTAGAAAAATTCTAAAATATGCCTACTATTTAATTCTTTAAAATTCATCAAATTTAACACATGGTCCTTTTTAACCTTTGTATAGAAAATCTGAAACATTATGGATTAAGAAAGTATTCTAAGTGATGACAGCTCCATTTTCCTTATGCTGAGAAATCAGATTGAGATAGCTGTTATTTTTTAGTTGGTACCCCAATACAGACCTGAATTCTTAACTTCTCTTTGAGTAATTGTTGTTTCCATAAACAAATTAAATATTTTCAATTTTTAGCCCAAAACAGTCAAAGTTGTATACCTCACTCCAATTTTTTGTAAATTTCCTGAGTACAAGAGTATTAAAAAATATTTGTGAGAGACTATATAGTTGTAGTTATACCTGGAAAATAGTATTTTGATGACTATCAAGAATAATATATGAAAATGGAAATATGGTTTAAACCATTATTTCATTTTTTTAATATAGGTTACTTGAATTTCAAATAGAGGAGCAGAAATGCCACCACCAGTGGGTCCTCCATCATATCCACCTCCTGATGGAGGATGGGGATGGATAGTGGTTGGAGCAGCTTTTATCTCCATTGGATTTTCGTACGCGTTCCCCAAAGCCATCACGGTATTCTTCAAAGAAATTCAACAGATATTCAACACTACCTACAGTGAAATAGCATGGATATCATCTATTATACTGGCTGTTATGTACGCAGGAGGTAAGGTTCTTTGGAATAAATAAAATTCTGGGTTAAGAAAACAATTCCTTCATGCCACAATGTTTTACATGTGGTGTCTTGGTATAGTAAAGCTTTGTTTTCATATTGTAGTCACTTAAAATCAACCGAAAGTATAATTAGAATTGAATTTTTAACGATTTTAGTGATTCAACATCTTGAATGCTTCACTTCATTCTGAGTTTTACTAGAGTGTTTATTTGAATGAGATTTACTAAATGGTGGAATTTCCAAGGGAGGCACCTTTCCATTTAACTTGGAATAAAGTCTATACTATAGTGTTAGTATCATTTCCTACTATTGCTACAGTTGGTAGAAATGCCTTCTTCTGAATGAGAAAGAAACTCAAGTTGTGGACAGTCTATAAGCCTAGAAAGTACTTCACCCTAAGCTGCTAAAATGGAGTGTTGTCATGTACCTTCTGGATCCATTCAGGTTTGTGTGACTCAAATAATTCCTTATCTCTACAGTACTCATTAAATATGACATTATTTATTTAAATGGTTGTGTGACAATTATCTTATTACATTCCATGTTCAAATGAGGTATCATTCATAGGGATAATGAATAAATCAAAGTACCATATCACTTCTGAATGTTAAAAAAAAGTTGGACTTATTAGTGCATTATGTCACCTGTCTTCTTTAAATCAATCTCAGCAGCAGACCAGACTGTCTTACAGACTTTTTAAGTCATTACTTAAAATATTTGTATTTTAGAGTTTTCATTTTTCAACTGATTATTTGATTTTAAGAGACAGGTATAGACTCAGAATACAAGCACTTAAAGAAATCATACAAATCATCTAGTGCAATTTCTTATTTTACAGGTGAGGATAATATGGCCTATAGTGATGGAGTTGTACCATGAGGAGTAATATCCAATATTTATCAGTATTTACTTTCAGCTAAGACCTCTGTAAATGCTTGCTATGTGTCATATGACCTAAGCTTCTTAACAATCTGTGAAGTAAGTTGTCTTCTCTCCATTCTATAGCTGGCAAAATAGAGAGATGAAATAGTTTTCCCAAGTCAAACAGCTCTTTAGTGGCAAATAGCAATTTAGACCCCAAACATTTAATTGCTGTGCTCTTCTGCCTTTCTCTCTTTGCCCCTAGAAAGTGACAGAGCCAGATCTAAGCCAGGCATTCTACAGACCTGATTCAGGTGCTACCCCCACCAAAGTCATTTGTTAGTGACATTATAATTATTTGTTAGGATATTGTCTCTTTATTGTACTACCAAGGCAAAAATTGGATCCTCCAATAATCTTGTGTGTGTGCGTGTGTTTTCTACTTTCTGTATGTCAGCGATTTTGCATTCATCCAGTATATGTCTCCTTTACCTTTTTGGTTAGGTTAAATGATGTATTTTTGTTCCAGTACCAAAAGGTATCTTTAAAATGCTATTTGGGTATGTTAATGAAAAATTCTGCTTCTAAAACACTTTCTGAGATTCTCCTTTGGACAGTTGCTTTCAGGGTTGTTAACTGTGTCTTTTCTGATGACTATAGAAACAGTAGATATTGTGCACCTGGTCTTGTTCCTCTATCCCGTGGATCAGGTGTTCTTGAATAAAGCTTTGCTAGAGCAACACACAAAGTCGTCTTGTCCTGAGCTCCAAAATGTGCTGTTAACACACATAGTTTTTTTCCTTCTTGAATACAAATGAAACGAATTCCTCTAGTGAATTCGTATAAGTCTATTGAATTTGGACTTCAGGTCCTATATATTTATAATTTTCTGTTGAGTAGGTAGTTAACTAACTCATAAGCAAGACAAATATTTGTATAACTTTTTAGTTAAGTCTTAGTTGACTTTATTAGTTTTAAGCAAACAACCGCAAAGTCTCAATTCCTTAAGGGAATACAAGTTTATTTCTTGCTCAAGCAGTGTTTCGTCTAGTGGCTATGCCATCATCTAAGGCTTTGCAGTGTCCGCATAAATCTGCTCCATCCAGCTGGACAGAGAATGAATGCAGACAGCATGAAAGATCATGTGTGATATTTTAGAGGCCAGGCTGGAAGGGATAAACATTTCTGCACACATTCCACTGGTCAGAACTCTTATACTGCCCTACCTAGAGGCAGAGGCCAAGGTTGCTGGGAAATGCAGGCTTCATGGAGGAAGAAGTGGAATAGGGTAGCATCCAGTGAGTCTCAGACAGAGCTTGATACCCAAAAATCGTTCTCCATCCCCTGAAAGCAGGATGTGTTCATAGACTTGCCGTGGTCATTTAACAGCCTTCCACCCCCTGGCTGCATCTAAAAGGAGGCTTAGAATGAAGAATGGTATAATTACTTTTCTCAAACCGTTAAATCTCAGTATAAAATTATAAGAAGTAAATATCTATAATATATGTTTATCGTTAAAGTGTTTTCATTTTATTCATGCTCTTATTTTCCTATTTTTAACACATATAGTATAAATGTCAAAAAGCACAAAAGAGAACTCTTTTGAAGTTCATCGAGAAAATGGTAGTTTGGTAAAATAGTTATCAGTTTGGAAAAAACTGTCTTAAAATATTTAGGGTAATAGATCAAGTATGTCTAAAAGATCAACAGGGATTTTGTATCTGGTTGATTCAAGAAAGCAATGCTAGACACATGAAAATACTTAGTATGTAGTGATGGATGATGGTAATATCTAGGTGAGATCCAAGGAGGTAATTGGAATATTGCTTAGAGGCCTTAGTCACTAGGGCTGAGACATTTTGTAAGTCATCTCTGGCCATGGAAAAAAGTGAGGAATTGCAGAAATTCTGCTACCCTTTGGTCTTTCTCTTGAAAGTGGAAAAGCAATTCCAGACCCACGGCCTACTGGATAGAAATGTTACTACTACCTGCTATGTCCACTGTTGACTGGAGAACTCACACGCTTACATGGTTCGTTAGAAATTTCATCCACGTCTTATCTTGATAATTAGTTTTTAATCTTTAACAAGAAATAATTGGCACATTTAAAACTGTAGTCTCAATGTGAAAATAATTCCCCTTATGTGCAGATAATTTATTTCAGAAACATCATAACTAGAACAAATGTCTGATAGATTCAATTAATCTGAGACACACATACTGGTCCTGTTACTCAAGTGGCAGTATTTTTTCAAGTATGGTCCTCACATTTTCTGCTGCTGAATCATGAGTCTCTTGTTAAAAATGCATAGTCCTGGGTCTTATCCCAATCTCCCTTTTATCAGAATTTCTGTTGGGAGAGTCCAGAAACTTCGTTCCAACAAGCATCTCTGAAAACCACTTCATTTCATGTACTACACAGGGATTCACTGTTGTAGAAGAAAATCAATATTTGATTTAAAAATATTTAAATTTTCCCCTAATATTTGAAAGATCTCTATTTATAGAGGCCTTTTAGGTTGATGATTTAAAATAAATTCAAAGACCATAAAGCAAAAAGATATATAGTTGGCTATGAAGTATAATGAGTCTTTACCAAGTAACTGAAATGCTCTGCTCAACATAATGCTAATTACATTAGCCTAGAGACCATCGAAGATCTGACATACTCATTAGGGCTTAGCTCTCAACCTATTAATCACATGGTGGGGTCACTGGGTAAGATGGAGTGTGTTCGGAGGCCTGGCCTGTGGTGTCAGGGCTGAAGTCTCTTGTAGTAATTAGTTGGGCCTTGGTAGCAAGATATTATCTTCCCTTCTGATGTCTGAATTGAAAATGAAACTAATAAAAGGTATACAGGAAGGATGGAAAAGAATGCAAATTATGTTTATCCCTTACTTCATTCTTAGAATAATGGCATTAAATTACAGCAACCCATCTGGCCATCCATATGTTCTCTTGGAGCGCCAACGAATTTCAGCAAATAGGTCAAGCAGAGTGGTCACCCCATTAATAAAGCACTAAGTAGAGGTAGAAAACATATTGCAATTTAAACTTTCCACATCATTTAGTTGGATATAGGGATTTATTTTGTAAACAGTGATTACATAGGATTATCTTCTAGTGCAGTGTTAGTCTTTGTTACTCTATCAAAAGATAATGTGAACATGGTTAGCAACACAGTTACTGAGTACGGATTGGGGGCTGCCAGCCTCTGTGAGTACTTCATGCTATTTTTCTGGTAATGTCTGTGACGACTTGGAAGAATCAGCCGTTCTGGAGAAGAGAGTTGGCCTTGTCTCCATGGTAACTTGCTCTTCTGTTTCATGGGAGCAGTGACTGCCAATGGTGCTTAAGTAAGAGTGATAGATTTATGATAGACTACTTTACACCAAGCATTAGACCACTGGGCCTATTTTACTGCAGACCAAGAAGCAAAAGCTGTTAGGTGTAGGAGGTTTGTGGCCGTAATATACAGTGTGTATTTTTCTGTTCTAAGTCTAAAGAAGCTCACTAAATTATTTCACTTTGTGCTCTAAATATTTTGCAGAATGAAAGAGACTGTCAAAATAAGTTATTAGGGCTGTACCTTAGCAGCAATAATATAAAAAAAGAAGTTCATTCCATGCCTGTGTTTGAGATACCTAGAGCTTTCTCTAGCTTTACAAAACCAGATGTAAGCTTTATATCTTAGCTTTACAAAAACTAGAAAGTACTGAGTGTACTTGGACAGTCCTATGCAAGCAGGCTGTGTACTTCTTATACCCACTCCATGGAAGATTTTTTTTTCCATTCATGAACATAGATACTGGTAAAGTTTTCCTAGGAAATATGGCACAGTGTGGCAGAAACCATTATGCTCACCATATATCCAAACGCTCCTGTATATTTCCCAGCTTCCTTACACTTAAGTTGAGGCTAAGAGACTTGTTCTGACCAATGAGCTGTGAGTGGAAGGATGTACGTCATCCCTGGCCACCTGGACAAGGTGGTTCCAGCTGGCATGCATCTTCCATTTCCCTCTTCCCTCTACAGCAACCTTATTCCTTATGACATGGCCACAAGGGGAAGATCTTTTGCCCACCTCATACTTTGAATGAGTTAAAAAGAAAATTTTATTAAGCTTCTGTGGTTTGTTATACAGAACAACTTAGACTTTAATGATTGATACAAACATGGAGGCTTAGATTATTGTGTAACTACAATATAAATTATGTAAATTATGAGTGGGAACTAGAACAGAGTATGGGATTCCCTTAGCCATTTAGCTCATGTCATGTCACGAGAAGGTTTGTACGTGTGCTACTTCTTCAGATCTCTGTTAGAGAACAGGAAGTCTTCAGTATCTCAAATGAAGAAGGAGTTGTAAGTGGAAACCTCCATTGCCAGTTTTCATGGGAATAAATGTGAGAGACAGGTACTTCAAGGGGCAGAAGCGGGATCATATCATGTCCATGGAGCTTTCCATGATTAGAGGTCTCTTTGTCCCTCCCAAGACAGGGATGGAAGGAGGCAGGGATCAAGGGCAGATTGCAAGGATGCTTAGGCCTTTGAAGCTATTCCAGGAGATATTTTCTCTACAGAAGGCTGACAATCCAGTCCAAATAGTATTGAATTATTACTAAATGTTATTTTCAGCAGAAGAAATTTAAGAAACTTTATTGAAATCCTTTTTGATATGTGTGCTTTAGATAGTGAATATTTCACTTACTGACTTATAAAAAGAACCTGCTTATTAATTCACAGCCTGGCAAGAATAGGAATATCTTTCCTGATTTTTGGCTTAAAATTCCTCTAAAATATGTTACTATATCATTACATATTTTATGCAGATGTCTGTTGGTTGCAAATGACAGAAACCTGATTCAAACCCCCCTAGGTCTAAAGAGAAATGTTCCTGCATACAAATCAGAGGAGGAGCACAGGTACCAGTGTCCCCCAGGTCAACCAGCACCAGTGATTTCTATTTGTCTGTCACGTTGCTGTCTCTCCTCTCTCCTCTGCTTCTTGCAATGGGGTGACTTTATTTATTTGTCTTGGTATCCTCCCCCCAACACAGCGAAGGTGATTACCAGCATCTCAGTCTTGTATTTTGGTCTCAAATTTGACATGAGAGAGACTGGCCCTCTTCACTAAGTTATAATTTGACAAATTCTAGAGAAGATTGCTAGGATCTGGCCTACTCTGCGTCTGCCCCTGCAGGCAGTGGGTGAATGAGGGGCTAACACTGGCAACCTGGGTAGAACTGTGTGTTTGGGATGGGAAAGGAGCAGTTTCCTAAAGGAAGGATGGCACTGTTCCCAGAGGGAGGAAAGTTTCTGAAGAGACAAAACAAGTGTTCACTACTCTCCTCTTTTTTAAATAGACTCATATATGATTTCCCAAGAATAAAACCCTGTGTCATTTTTTACTAATCACTCATGGGTAACCTTGCATTCTGAAAATTTCTCTACTGTACTTAGAAACTCTATCACCTAATGAAATATAATACTTAGTAGCCGTCCAGAGGACTCAATTGCATCTTACATGAGTTGGCCCCTTGAGTGGAACTTAGATATGGAAAGCCCGGGGATCTCAAGAGGGCTTATGAATGGTTTAATAGTCCAGGGATAGGCAATAGTGCGTTGCCATTAAAATAATGAGCTCCAAAATATCAGATATGAAATGTGGACTTTTCCACTTTGTTGTTTGGGTTACGCATTTGACCTTGGATCCTCAGTTTCCTTACCTGTAAAAACACACAAAATATATATATACGCACATATGATACCTACTGCTCAGGGTTGTTGTTGGAAATAAATTATTTTAATGTATATAAGTACTGAGTTTCATGCTTAGGAATTTTTAGTGTTTGGTGCATGGTGGTTGTTCCTGTTGCTATTGTTGGTCTTGATATTAGTCATTATAGAATGAAACCAAATATTAGAACAAGGAAGATAGTACGTCTGACTACAGCAACCTGTGCCGATAAAGTCTGGAAACAGAGGGTAAGAAAGAAGTAAATAGGTCAATAGTGAGTTCTAAAAGAGTTTCATGGCCTTTACTCCTATCTGCTGTGGCATTTCTCCTACGCCTCCTACTATTTGGGTGGTGGAGTGGACACTGGTCATTCTTTTGGGCCATTGTATACCTTTGAAAATCCTTCCTATGTTTAGGGGTTTCCCAACTTCATGATTTCCTGCCTCCTCAGGTAAAAAGCCAGAAAATTCACTTTCTCAGAATTCCTTGCACCTAGAGTGTCCGGGCCCCATCAGCCCAGTGTAGCAAGGCCAGGTTTGATTCAGAAACTACTGATGTGAAGAAACAGATGCCTCAGGGAACACGTTCAGATCAGGTGGTTACAGATAATCTGTGATCTAAAAGGAGCACAAAGTGGTGTCAGTGTTCAGTGTCAGTGGGCTTTGTGGTACAGGCTGTGGGGTATGTGGCCATTGGCGGCAGTGGTGAGGTGCCTCCTGGAGCAGTCAGTTTTCCAATGTGATTTGGGCAGTGCTGTGGACTGAGCTGTCTCCCTCCAAATTCATATGTTGAAACCCTAACCCTCACTGTCACTGTATTTGGAGGTAGGGCTTTTAGGAGGTAATTAAGGTTAAATGAGGTGATAAAGATGAGGTCCTAATCCAGTAGGATTGGTGGCCTTATAAAAAGAAGAGAGAGAGATCTCTTTCTCTCCATGCCTATACCAAGGAAAGGCCATATGAGGTTGCAGCGCGAAGACAGCTGGTCTGCAAGACAGGAAGAGAGCTCTCACCAGGAATCAAATTGGCTGGCACCTTGATCTTGGACCTCCTAGCCTCCAGAACTGTGAGAAGTAAATGTCTGCTGTTTAAGCCATCCAGTCTGTGATGCTTTGTTATGGCAGGGCGAGCTCACTAATGCAGGCAGCAGCCAGACTTGGTTTTTTGATCCTCCCTCATATTTTATGAGTTAATTTTGTATCCTTATTGAATGCTTTCTTCTTTAGCTTTTGGTTTTTAAATGATTGAGCTACATGGCTGTCCTTGAGCAAGAATTTGCTCAGCTGGGTAGAATTACATACTGCAGAGGTGGGGTTCAGGGATCTAACCCTAAGTGAGGCCCATGGCTGTGGCAGAAACTCTGCTTCTGCCCAATTACTGCGCCAGTATTGTTTGTGATCATCAGAGGTGGGGGTGCATAGGTAATCCAGTGTCATCATTGTGGAAAAAACCTTATATGATTTCATTCATTCATTTATTTATCCTACAAATATATATTGAGCATCCACAGTCTGCCAATTACTGGCTTGACTCTGGGAAAGCCACACCAAGCCATCAGACTCAGGCTGTGCTTACAGGATATGAAATAGCTATTTTCACCATTAAACTGTATTTAATTACAGTTATGATACATTTGAGTAAAGAAACACAGTAGTTACTGTGAAACTGCGTAAAAAGGAAACAGATCTCATAGCTGAGTGATCAGGAAATGTTTCTCTGAGCTGAACTTGAAGGATGAGGATGCAGCATTAATCAAAGGAAGTAAAGTATTCAAAGCAGAAGAAATAGTCTAAGTGAAAGCCCTAAACGGGAAGAGTTATAGAGAGTTCTGGTAGCCCAAAGGAGGGAACTGTGATTGATATATGACGAAGAGTGATGTAGTTGATGGCCTAAAATCCACTGAAGTGAACCTGGGCAAATATTTTGTGTCCATGCAGACACAAGAGCAGAGAAGCCAAAGATGGCCTTCTAGGGCACCAAGATCATGCCTCTGAGTATTCTTCCTCCTTTTGTTCTATTTTAGGAACATATTTATGATCCAAAGTGTGTTAAATTCCAGTCAATTCTCATTATTTGCATTAGTTACGTTCTATGAAATTGCCATGGACATTGAATTAGTGAATACTGAACTCCTGCTCCTAGCGGAAATATAGGGTTAGGTTCCTATAATCCTCTGGTCACACTTCCATCCACCAATCAATACATAACCTTGTTTAATATGTGTTTCTGTTTCAAGACATCTTATTTAATATATATTGTTGGTTCATTAATATTGAACTCATGGCAAACAGCACTGTAACACATGCCTGAGTGAAACTTATGTAACATATATTTTCTCCATAAGAGAAAATCACACATCACAGCCTTCTTGTGCTTAGGAACACTAGCCAGCACTTCAGCACTGTGATTGAAGGCCATTTTAAACAGCAAAATTATCAACAAAAAGTACCAATATGTGGAAGATGTGGCACTAAATAGAGAGAGAACAGGACATTTGTTTACTGAATGAGAGTTGAAACAAGAAGGTGGGGTGTCACCTTGTTGACCTCACTTGGAAATGTGCATGTCAGGTGGTTCCAGTTTTTCCCCATCCCACACATCTCCGTTAATGACTGTGAAAGCACTGAGAGTATTGGATTGGGAAGTTATGAATAAATTTAGTGAGTAGGCAAGTTCGCAGACCTGGAATCTGAAGATAATGAGGCTCACCTGTACCTATAGATTTTCTCTGATAGAATTACTGTTTCCTGTGCTTTATAAAGATTTGGAGTTACCTAATGCTTTTATTACACTTGTTTTATCTGTTGTTTTTGAGAATGGAATAAGCCTGCACAATCACAAAGCTAATTAGCATTTATGTAGATACACATTGATTACCACCCTGGATTTTGCTGAAGTTCTTACTAAAGGAATAAAATTTTCTCAAGCTTTTAAAGTAATAATAATTACAGTTAGAATCTTTCTAGTCACTAGGAGGTCATTATGTGTAAAGCTTTGGAAAGCTTCTCTGGAAGCTTTGATAGATTTCCGAAGATGGATGCTAAAGTGATACTCCATAGCCTTGCATTCTTCTGATTAGAATGTGCTCTGCATACCCTAGGGATGTTTGATGACTATAGCATTCTGTTGGTTCGTGTAGTTCTTCTTTGGCCTCACCTATCATGCAATCAATGGTTGGATTAGAGATTCATGCTGGGGACCAAATGGAAGCCACCTGTATATTTTCTCAGCACCCCAAGAATGAGCCTGCCTGCCTGGAAAGCTGAAAAGGAATAAACCCAGTAACTAGAGCTCTGATCTACTTCACATTCATCTGTTCTCTTCAGAGGATGAGTAAAAAGAATCTGTAAATAAGAATATGAGGGAAATCTAGATAATGAACAAAAGGGAGCAAAAGAGAAATATTAAGTGTGTGCAGGTGATTTGGAGTTTCTTTTAGTTTTCCCAAACTTCCATCAGGTAACCCAACGTTCATATCCATGAGTTACATTGATATAGAGCTATGAGGACCATCTGTAGACCAAAAGCATTTAAAGTATCTTTTTAGTCCTAAAAAAAAATCATACAGTAAGTTCAAATATTTGAGATTTTATCCCAACTGGTGTAAGCTGTCATGATGTTAGTGGGAAGATGACATGATGTGTGCTGTGGAAATGACAATTTTGAAATCCATGTGGCACAAATACCAGACAGCTGCTCGTTCGACCTTTGGTTAAGAACTGGGCTACAGAAACTGTTTTTGAAACAGAGGTCTGTCTCATTATTGCAGATTTCTATCATCTTCCAAAGAGTTGGACATGGATCTAGAGATTGAGAAACTTTTCAAAGCCTCTCTGTATTCTCTGTCTCTTGCTGTCTGGGACAAACTTTTTTTCCCTCTATCAGAAATATGCAAAGGGTTGAATTTTAATAGCTCATTTAGAGTGTCCTTGAACACTCAGAGGTTGTCATTAACCTTCCAGATGCTTCTTGGGTACGCCGAGTGTTCCATGATTAGTTTATGTTATGCTCTGCATAACAGCATTTCAGTCAATGATGGACTGCCTATGGACGGCGGTCCCATAAGATTAGTACCATATAGCCCACGTGTGTAGTAGGCTGTACCATCTAGGTTTATGTAAGTACACTGTATGATGTTTTCACAATGATGAAATTGCCTATTAACGCATTCCTCAGAATGTAACCCCATCGTTAAGTGATGCACAACTGTGTATGTAAAATATCTATGTAGAGTTAATTTTGCCTTTTCAGATAAAGAAAAACAAGTTTAATGAGATAACTCAGATAAAATGAACTATAAGGCTTTCTCATGAACACTGCTCCTATCAAGAAATAATATTAAGTAACTTTATGGGGTAGAAAAATATTACTTAGAGGTGTTCCTTAAGTCAAACATGATGTGTTTTAGAAGCTGGATAAAAATTTCCAAGGGCCGCATAACCTCTGCTCCTTCAAGTTGGCTCCCATATTAGTTCAAAAACCACTGAACTAGAAGCTTGAGGCAATTCGTGAGTGCTTGTGAAACTACTTTTCCTGACAAGATAGCCTGGCCCCTGTGTACTATAAACACTCCAGAATATGCATTTGGGAGAAAAAATGAAAACGTTTTTATTCAGTTCGTATTTTAAGTTCATATTTGTGACCTCTTATTTTGTCTCTTTGACTAATTTTATTCTCTTAGGTTTAATGACTGAAACAGCAGTTAATGTTGAATAATCATCAGATATTGATTTTTTCTATCCACTTGTGAAGCAGCAAAATTGAAAATAGAAACGCTCTGTTTTTTTCTATATTTTCGGCAGTTATTCGTTTTCCGTTGGGGGGTCAGTAGTAGAGGCAGAAAAACACATCTTAGAAAGAAACTGAATTTCTGTTTGGTTTCAGACAATATTTTTTTTTGTTGTTGCTTTAGGTAAGTCATAAATATTTACCAGAATGAATTTAATAAGGCCCAAATTAGATTAGCTAAACATTTGAATATTCGTTTTACCCTCAATGATACTTATGTAATATTCATGACCTTCCGACTATAACTGCTATGTTTTTTCTGAGGTGTTCCTTTTTCCATTAACAGTCTTATTTCACTTATGCTTTTGTAGTGCTTCATCACTGATTTTTAAGTGAAAACTCTACATACATTCTTATTCCAAAATATACCAGAAACTTTCAAAAATGAATAACTGATTTTACTTTTTTACTAAATTCCTAAAGAAGAGAAGTCCTTTTATTGTCTTTTCTGTTTTAGTGGTAGTGTAACATAGTGGAGTAGTGGTTTAGGGCATGAGCTTGGATTTGGCTGTGGCCAGATTCCAGCGCTGCCGCTTACTCGCTGAGTAGTTCTGGCAAGTTACTTAACACCTCTCTGCTTCAACTCCTTACAAAGAAAATGTTCATGGTTCTTTTCATGAATATATATTTGTGAACTCTCTGCTAATTAGTTTCATCTCACCTAATTAAACACAATAAGAAAGAAGAATGTAGTTATCTGGCAAACATACTTACCTTCTAAACCTGCGTATGTTCAAGTAATGTTCTAGCATTGAGCTTATTTAAGGTGTTTTGAAAATTCAGAATTATCCAAAGGCCTGGATAGCATCTCCAGTGTGGAAGCTAGGAAACACGGATTAAGAAGGGAAAGAAAGGATCATATGATAATGCCAACTTTGCCTTAGATTTCAAGCTAAAAGAATTATAGAAATCAGGGGGGAAAAATCCATCTTTCTATTACTTTGACCACATTTTGTCTCTCTTTCTTCTAAACATTGTCTAAATTAGATATTTTAACTTTTAGTCCAGGATTTATGTTCTATCATCTTCTAGGTTTCTTCCCCTTATTTCTTGCTTTTTCAATGCAATGGACTGAGAAAAGGTATCTGAGGTGGGAAGGCATGAGCCACAAACCCATCGCAATAGCAGGGTATCCATTGTGCTTTATCACCTTTTGCTGTGTATTATGTTGGAACAGATTTTAACACAAAATGAGCACCATACTCAGTAACCTAATGCAGCCAGAGAAAATTCAAAACAGAAAAGTTAAAATGATCAGAAACATGTATTTGTGAGTTTGTGTTTGTTTTTGAAATAGAGAATACCTCTTCTATCATGACAGACAAATCAGATTTTGTCTTTACAGGGTGGAAATATGAAGTCTAAGAAGAGATATAATAAAACAATATGAAGTCCTGAAGGGTATGGATTATGTGAATAGGTGTGTTAACTAAATTCCACAATATTGGAATTGCAGTGAGAGATGGAAAAGTAGGGCCCAAGAGAAGCCTGAAAAAGATAAATTTTATAATATAAGGGAATGATAATCCAATAGAATTTATGATCCCAATAAAAAAAATGAATGAGACCAAATTTTTAACAGGATCAAATAAAGTTTAGATAAATTCATGAATGACACATCTAGATATAAATGGAAACAAAGGTATTTAATATGTATTCCTTACCAATCCACTCTTATTGGAGATTGTTCAATTGTGAATTTACTAGGAATAAGATAGCACGTTAATCTTTCAAGGAAATATTGACAACAGGACTCAGACCTTAGTCTGTCTGACTTTAAAGCTTATATTTCTGTTCCCTTTTCTCTTTTAGTAATGTAAGAATTTCTTATACTATACCTCATCCTTTTCTTTCCTAATCTCCAGGTTGGGATAATGTGCAACAGCCATATATTCCGTCAAATTCATTATGGCATCACTGTCGAAAGAACCCGGAATTGGAAGGACAATAGATTTGTCCTAGTTTGGAATTTTCTTATGTTATAGACCTAGGAATGTCCTGTTTCCAATATCTCCTTAAGCATGTTATCTATCTTCTCTAACTTTAGTGCCTTCTCTACAAAATAGGAAGAAAGTACGGATCCAACCCAGACACTTCATGGTAATAAAAAAGTAATGCACGAAGTAGTAGTCACCATCATCATCATCATCACCATCATCATCATCCAGTCCCTCTCCAATGAGACCCTAACTCCATGTTCACATCCTTAAACTTTTCATTACCAATAACTTTCAAACCCTTCAGAATCTCAGTTTTCTAATATCTTACTCTCCACCACCAGGTCCTGTCTTCCAGCCCATTTCTTCCAGTACCCAATTCCACTAATCCTCAACCCCAGTGGTACTCTCCACCTGTTGATACTGCCACGTTTATCACTGCTCCCCTCATGCCATCTTTACCCTCCTTACCCAGTTAAATGTCAGAGTCAGTGATTATCACTTCCTTGCATACATTTTCAACTTGCTTACAGACCACTCATTTTCCTGTATCCTTTGATGAAACCAGAGCCGGTTAAAGCTGGCTCTCTCCCTGCTCATTGTGTAGCTGAATGTACTGAAGAAAAATATGCAGCCAGATTTACTGGTCTCTTTCAATTCATGATCAGTAATCTCAAATGGGCCGTTAAGCTGCTGGTCGTCCGGCCATGGTTATCCTCTATCTGCTGCCCTAACCCAGTCTCTCCCCCATTGTATGAGATGATGATTTCTCATTGAGTCCTCATTCCTCAAATCCACTGTCATTTCCTCTTTCATTCATCATTCCAGGTGATAACTTTGATTCTTATTTCATTCAGAAAGTTGCAATCATCAGAAGAACTGCCCCGCTGTTTACATCAGGCTTGTAGACTTGACCTTCTCTCCTCTCTGTCTGCATCCCAGCGAAGGGCCACCCTTACTCATGTGCCTCATCTTTCACTGCTCACCTGTTGAAGGACCTGACTTCAGATGAAATTCTTTCTTCTCCCTCTTTCATTACCAATAATTCCCCTTACAACAGGCTCATATAAATGTGATATTTTATCTTCCAACTTGGAGGGGGGGGTAACAAGACAGAAAATCTCTAGATCCTTATTTCCTGTCAGTCACAATGCTATTTATTTTCTTCCCTTTAAGCAAAACTTCTTCAACGCGTTGCCATATTTAGTATCTCTAATTTCTGTATTCCCAATCTCTTTGTCCCTATTCCAATCAGATTTTTGCTCTCACTACTCAAAGATCTGTTTTCAAGATCTCTCGTGACGTCTGTGTTATCAGTTGAGTGGTCATTTCTCAGTCTTCATTATTCTGGACCTCTCAGCAGCATTTGATAGAGTAGTTGATCACTCCATCTTCCATTAAACACTTTCTTAATTTTACCTGTAAAAGACCACACTTGGGTTTTTTCTTTTGATGCTATTAGCCCTGCCTTCTTAGTATTTATTTTTGGTGTTTCTTTATCTCCATAAACTACCAGCGTTGGAAAGGCTGGCTCTTGGATCTTTTCTCTTTTCTGTATGTACTTGCTCCATAGGTAACTTGTACTTTCTCATGACTTTAGCTGTTATTTATAGGTAGATCTCCAGTCCCAATCTCTCCTAAACTCTAGACCTATATATAAAGCTTTCTTTCAACATTTTCACTCAGATGCCTAGTAGGCATCTCTAACTTAACCTATCAAAAACTGATCTCCTGAAATTCTCCCCGAAACCTGTTGATCAGGCCAAAAAGGTTGGAGCCATCCTTGATTTCTCTCTTTTATTCTCTTAGTCACAATTAGTGCATGTTTTGGTTCTACCTTCTAATAAATTCAACATTTGGTCACTTCTCACTCCCTCTGCTGCCACTACCTGGTTCAAGGCACCATTATTTGTAGTCCAGGGTATTATTGTAGCTTTTGATTTGGTGTCCCTGTTTCTGAATACAGCTGCCAGTGAAATCCTGTTGTGACCCAAGTCCAATCTTGTCAATCCTCTGTACAAACCCACCCAAGGCCCATCTCACTCTGTATCTACTAGAATATCTCCTCTCTCCTTTACTTGGCTGACCCAATTATTCTCCCTCTTGCTCACTCTGTCCTAGCTACACTGCCCACCTAATGTTCCTAGAATATGCCAGCCATACTTTCATCTCAGGGGTTTGTACCTTTTCTTCCCTTTACCTAGAATGATATTCCCTTGAATTTATAAATCGCTACCCCTGTGCCCCCACTTCTTTCAGATCCTTACTCAAAATTCACCTTCCCAGAGAGGTCGTCTAGAGCTACCCTATCTAAAATTTCGACATCACAGCCACACAATTCTATCCTCCTCCTTTGCATTATTTTTTTCCCTCCATAGCACTTATCACTATCTATTACTTAGTTTTTATTAAAATGGTACTGTCCAAAGAACTTTCTGTGATGATAGAAATGTTCTTTAAATCTGATTGTCCAATATATGTTATCTGCTAGCCACATGTGGCCATTGAACACTTGAAATGAAGTTATTTTGAGAAATGAACTGAATTTTTATTGTATTTCATTTTAATTAATTTAAATTTAAAACGCTTCAGTTGGCTAATGGCTACCATATTGGACAGTGCAGGTATAGAAGGTAAACCTTCAACCCCCTACTGGAATATAAACCTTATGAGAGCAGGGATTTGTTTTTTTTTTTTCTGTTTTGTTCACTGTTGTATCCCCAGTGGGTAGATATGCCCTTGCACATAGTATGTGCTTCATATTTTCAAAGAATGAATAAATGGATCATGATCAAAATTATTGTAATAATCGTAAAATAAGCCATGAAAGACTGGATTCTCTTTCTGGCTATGCTACTCAGTAATGGTGTGATTTTTCAGGGGCCTTTACTTTCTGAGAACCCAAATTCCTTCATTGCTACTTTTTTCTTTCATTTAATAAACATGTATTGAGCTCCTCCAATGAGCCAGGAATTATGCCAGATATTGATGTCAAAGACGAAAAAGACACAACCGCTGACAAGGAGTTTAATCCAGTTAGGAAGAAAAAGAAGTAAAAATTATTAGATCTTTGTGATCATTTTAAAAAGAGAGATATGAACTACTATGGGAGAAAAGAAATAAAAGACAGCCTTAATGGTACAGAAATAGTTGGTGGAAAGGGGAATGGCAAGACTTTCTGGAGGACAGAGAGGATTTGAAATGTTTAGAAAGAGTCAGCATTTTAGCAGAAGGGCAACAGAGACCATAATCTAAATTAATTCCTTCCCATAACGTAAAGTGTGGAAACGTGGGATATCTGAGTGCAAGGCATTGTATAATATGACTTTGTCTGCTATTATGAGGTCACAGTGTAAATATGCAGGAAATACTCATAAATTCAGAAGATCCTTCAGCTACTTTCTACTACAAAGTCCTAAAACAATACTTGTTTTACTGTTGTTCCCCTGTTTGCATTGCTTTTTCATTTCCATTATCATTCTTTCCACGTATTTAAGAAGTGCTTTCCTGTTTATAGTTAGTGAATATATTACAAATCCTCTTTTCACTCCTAAACAGGCATGCAGCTTATAAAAACTAACAATGAAAAATTGAATTGTGGAGATAAAAAATATATATGTATACATAACATCTATTACATGTAATATCTCTCTATATATGATTTTAGTGTTGTAAATACTGCAGCAGCTCCATAAGCAGTAACATACACTTTCCAAGAAAACTTTAGAGCGAAAAAGCCTGCGAGGCTGTGGAAGTGCAGAGCAGCTTCTCAGAGATCCTCAGTGGAATACAGCTTTTGTGTCCATCTCTCGTTCGCGTGCTGAGGATTAGGTGACAGGGGAATAAAGAGCCTTATTAATGTGGTGAGCCAGCTTCCTGTTTCACCTTTCACACCAGCCAAAGAACATATCAGTGTCTTCTCTGGAAGCTAAGCTTATTGTCGTAGTCCAGTATCACTTTTCAGGTGGATATGTCTATAAGGAAATTAAAAAAATAAAGTTATTGAATAAGAATAATGATAATATTAACAATATGCTTAAAAAAATCTCAAATTTTTCTTGAGATTAATCTTGAGGTTTTTATAGCAATTATAGACAAGAAAGGAAGAATTATAATTGAACTTGCTAATCTGATGTATTATATCCCAACTAAATATATGTTGTGCTTATTATATGATAGAATTTCTAGTAGACTTGCTGGAACCAGTTGGGTGCTTATATCTGAGAGATTTGCCAAGATACAAAACAGAATAGGGCTAGAATTGAAGACATAAATGTGACTCTGTAATTGAAATATATAGAGCATTATTAACTAGTTAATGATGTCATGAGAATATTTTCATTGAGTATATTTAAAGAGATGGTGGAGGTGTTTTTTGTATTTTAAGAATAATTTCTTTAAAATTGAGATGCATGTGGAATTTCTGCATCTAAAAGTATAACAGTAACAAGAAGTCCCATATAAGTTTTTTACCTGTGAAATGAAGGTGATAATAGAAAATTTTTAGTTTATGAAAATACCAGTAAATAAGTTATGCAAACTGTGATATATACTTCCTACTATGTAATATATTACTCAAAAAAATGATAGCTATTGATATTCCACGGCCAAAGAATAATAGTATATCTCCAAAAATATTGTTGAATGAATGCTTTCCCTCAAGAACACATCCATATTTAATCACAGGGATACAGGGCATAATTCTTTGCTCATATTCATAACTAAATAGATACAATGTTGCTGATGGGGTCTTGATGTCATGTTGTCGGTATAGATTATCAGTAAACACCTACAATCCACTTCCAACTCTATATAATTTAATGTTACTTAAAGAAACATTTCACACTTTGAGTTATCATTATATGAATTCATAGACCTTTAAAAAAGGAAGGAAAGTTTTCTCCACTTTACAGATAAAAAACAGATTAATAAAGTTATGAGTTTCCCAAAAGCCATACAGAGAGCAGTAGCAGTACCTCCAGGCTTTTGTGGTGCCATCCTTCAGGACTATGTCCCCTTGCTAGGTCAGTCTCCATCTTTCCTATGAAAAATAGTACATAACATTCTTCCATTAGAAATAACTTTCCTTGGTCAAATTATTTTCACCACCAAAAAAAATGTTTTATGGATTTAAAATAATTTCTGTACTGCTTAATTACACTCGGAGATATGTGAGATGTACTTTTAGAATTGTACTAAAGAAACGTCATTTATATAGTGATTATTATTAGTATCCTACTTGGTGAGTAATAAATGCTTTTACTTTTCAACTAAGCCTTTTGAAAATATGAGCGGTTATTCCCTCATCCTCCTTAGTATTGTTGGACCAAGCTACTCATTTTTTTTCTTTTAATCATCCCTCATAAATCAGTCCCTTAGCCTTTTAGACATTTCACTTCTTTCTTTCTAAACTGCCTCCCACACTTTCTTATTATTGTAATTTATTTTTTGAGTGTTGACAGTTTACTTGGCACTGTTCAAAACATAATCTTTCCTTTTAGAGAGGTGACTCAAATTGCCACATTGTGTTTAGTGTGGACTCAGCAAACCGCAGAAAGAATGTGGACTAACCCATCCCAATAAGTCTGAGATACGAGGAAGAGATCAACACTATTAGTTAGTGGGTGGAGTTCAGAAGCGTTTTTTTGCCTCAGTCTCATTTTTCCCCTGACCATGTTTAAAGTTATCTCCCTTATAGTGAGGACTGAGCATATGTGGCTAATTTGGGTTGTCTTGGACCTATGGATTACCAGAATGCCACCCTGAATTACAGTGACATTCATGTAGAAAATAAAAGCGACTTGAAACTCTTCTGGGAAAGGTCTTTGGAATATAAAGAATGGCTATATTCAGTTGACCAAAGTGTGTGTTTTTAAATCAATATTTGGAACTGTTTTGAAGACAGAATAAGGTTTTTAGGTATGGATTGGTAGACATATTAGTATATGGCTTTTAAGTAGATGTTACACTTTAAAAGATAAGGAATGAAAAGGTAGGGAAAAAGGAAGAGAGGGAAAGATACTGATTTCAGGAACTCTGACAGTCAGTTTGTTGTTTGTTTAATACTACCTTGTCACTATTCTCACTTCCCCTGTATACTGAATTACATGATCTAAAATCTTATTGGCCACTTTCTGATCCCCTAGATTTTAATGACTCTATTAATAGTGAGCAAGTTAGTAAATAACATTGAAAATCAAAAGGATGCAGAACTGGGCACCAGGCAATCTGACTTCTAGTCTTGGATCCTCCATCTTTAGGCTGTCAGAGTTGCTGGCTGTGATGGTACAGGTTGTGCTCTGCCTTGGTTTCCTGTCCTAAGATCTAGCACCCTCAATTCAACTCCTCCAAAAACTCATCACTCAATAATCATTACTTACATATCTGAAAAAAATTTAGGACTTTGGTGTGATACAATACTTGGAAATAAGGTTGTCCAGAGATTTATACTTTATTTCCAGTGCATAAATGGATCAGAATAGAGATATGCAAAGTCACCTTAAATCATAAGAAAGGAACTCCACACTGCGATAGTAATCATACTAAATCCATTTACTAATCTAATTAAGAATGATATTCAGAAGGAGTGGTCATGAGGCAAAACTTGTCAGTATCTATCCAAACACTGTCCAGTGGTGAAGGAACTTTAGCCAACTGATATTGAGTACCACAGTTCTGTTAGCAAGATCATTGAAAATATGAAGTGGATATAAATGTTGTATTGAGAAGGAATAAGAGTGCATATTTAGGTAGAGTGGAGTATTTAGTCCCAGAAAGATGAGTTAGTCCCTGGTGATGACTTCTTTGGTCTCACCATTGGCTGGTGGTGGAGAGGTGGGTACTAGAAGAGGGAGGATAGGTGCTTTGAGGACACAGAGAGTGGTATGTGAAATCTCAGACAATGGGAAAGCTAGATTATTAGAAAATCATATAGCTGTACTGGGACACTGTTGAGATTCCATTTGAAGTTTGAGATCATATAATTTAAAGACACCAGTCAGTACAGTTCTGTGATTTTCCTACAGCAATTTTCAGGTCTTTAATGTAAGTATGGGAAAGAGAATATGCTTGAATTCATCCTGGGTTGGGTATTTTTCCAGATGAACATTATGGAGGAAGGAGTAAATGAGTCAAGGGTGCTTTCAAAGCAGTGTTATGAGAGTTAGCCATCCAGTTTAAGTTCTACAAGGGAAAGAAATGTAGGAGAACTTGATAAATGTGGGAGATTGGAAGGGGAGCAATAGCATCTGTGGATTGGAAACCTTGATGAGACTAAGAAATTGTTAATACCAAAGGTGAGAAAAGTGAAATGCAAGGTCCAAGTTGGTGAGGGGGATGTTTACATTTGAACCAAAGGGGAAGGCAGTGCCGTATTGTTTGATGACAAATTCTAGCTTATGACCATTCAGTGCATCATTGAGGTAGAATGCCACAAAAAAGAGAAAGACAGGCAAAAGATCAGGGGAAATAAAAAGGTCAAGAAACTGGGAAGTGACATGTATACTGATGTCTTCAAGAGAGATGATTGGCAGTGAAGTAGAGATAGACCCTTAGCCAAGAGCCAGCTGTGAAAGTGTGAGTGGGTGAGAGACTCAAGTACCAATAGATAATAGCAAGAAGGTGGTTGGAGAAGGTGCTATAACTTGATGGAAATAACTTCAAAGAAGCAGAAAGACTTATAAAGAAAGGGCAAAGATGGAGGGCGAGTTTAGAAGTTGAGAGAGAACAAGGAGAACACTTATGCCGCCTCCTGGGCCTTGAAGTACTTCCCAATTGAAAGGGTATCAATGAAAGCAGTTTTGTAATGGAACAACGACAACACTCAAAAAAGCCAAAACAGCAAAAAACAAACAAACAAAAGAATGAGAACTCCATAGTGCACAGTGGAAAGGTAGAAAGTAGAGCATATTGGATGATAGATTTGATAGAGCAGCATGGGTATGAAAAATCGCTTCTGGGGTGATTAGGATGAACAAGAATTTGAAGCATGATGAGACTAGGCCAGATAAAAGAGCATGGACACTCACTCAGTTCTAGATCTGCTCCTAAATATTTCCTATAGTGACATGTTGGCATCCACTGCATATACTCCTCATAGCTACACACAAGAGTATGGCCCTGATGGCTGTGAGCAGCTCTTAGGCAGCGTATAATAGTCTGTCAATAAATGATAATGGCTTGAACTAGGATGGCAAATGGTCGATATGAGTTTGCCCTCGAGAAGATGGATATGCTTTCAGATAACTGACAAAAATAGCATTTGAGCTTTCAAGACTAAGAACCTGTCATCGAACCATGTTCTAGATAATGAATGCCACACTATGAGACCTAGGGGATGATATTCAGCCATATTTCCCCCTGAAAGGGTACACAGTTCTATACATAGTAGTGTGCTTTTCTTTTTCTATTATACAGGAAAATAGAAACTTAGAAATTCTGAAAGTTTACCATCTTCTGAAATAGAGAAATATCTAATAGGTAGGCATCCTAGATATTTGTAGTAGGTATTTGTCTGAGATTATTTTTCCCATTTGTCTAAACTTTAATCTTATAATTCATTTTTGTCAATTAAAAATTGCAAAATACTTTTCCACTTCAGATTATTAGTGGTGTCATTAAGTTGGGTGAAAGTCCTGCCCCATACATATCATCACTGGATACTCAACGTGTTCTCATTAATCATGCCTCTGCATGGTTTGGATAATTAAGTTCGTAATTATCCACTTTTTCCCTTAAAGTCACTTCTTCTTAATATTGAGCTTATTTTTAAAATCTTCAAAATTTCATAGAATCTGTAGAAGGTGAGGGCATCTATTGGTAGCTCACTACGTTGTTTACCAGGCGGCCAGGTGAGTATTTCCTTTTCTTCTCCATCATCTCTTTATGATTTCTTATTTCATGTAAGTCTCCTGTGACAAAAAAAGAAAAATAATTTGTCTGGAAAAATGGTGTCCTCTCTTGCAGTCTCTCTGTCTCTCTCTTTGGTTTCTCTCTTTATTAAATGTCATCTACTAATTCTCATATCATTATTCATTCAACATTTTCATTGCTCTCATTTGATTATAATTTTATAGCCTTAATTCTTTAATTACTTGTGAACATTAAGGCTTTTAAGACTCACCTTCTGTACAAGAGGCCCAACTTTTTTCCTTTATTCTAGTATAGTTGAAGAGTTATATAGATAGAAGGTTTTACTAATTGTGTGCTTTCGTGGTTTTTAAAATGATTACATAATAAAGGAATGGATCCTCACCTTGTCAACAGATTAGTTTCATTAATTTTTCGCCTAGACCAAGTTGTTATTTGTCACTGAAACTTGCCCTTTGAAAGGAGGCATCTGAGCACAGAATGACAGTTCCGTAAAAGTAAACACAGCTTCCAAATAGCACAACGAGGCTTGCTGACATCTTAGCTGACTTTGCTGCCTGGATAGTGCTATCCGGTTGCCTACCTCTGTGGAAAAGTTAAAAGTAGTTCTAGGAAGAGATTCATTCTTTCAAATTATTCATAATTATTGGGGATCTACTTTAGTTGAAGTAGGTGACCTGCAACCTTTCACATTTGCAAAAAGACTCATCCGTGTCTACACAGAGGTCAGTTATGACCCAACTACTTGTAGATATTTCAGTCTTGCTGGCACAGTCAAATCCTGTCCCCATGGCAGCTCGGGTCATCACGATGATTATTCTATCATTGCATTGTGGGAATCCAGATTGAATTTTCAGGATGGAGATTCTCGACCGTTAGTTCAAGATCTAGCAGGAATTATTGAAGCCCTACCTTGCAGGTGTCCACACCGCTTATTGCTACCACCTTGCCTTATTGCTGTCGGTGTTCTTTGGGATCCCTAATACAAAAGGAAAAAACCCTCTGACACTTACTCAGGCATATCTCTCTGTCAGCACCATCTACCAAAAAGAGCTCTTCATCTAGTCCCATCCACATGAATAATCTTATGTCTTCTCTGAAAGATACGGCTCTCTAGAATTAGAAATAACTAGGAAACCCAACTCCCAAAATGATAAAACTGCTGGCATTTCCAAATTTTCCCCTATTTCCTGTGCTAGTTTATAAATATATTTTAAGTGTGGCAATTAGATATGTTAGCATATAAATATGTATTAGACTTACTGTTATGTAGTTGCAGCTGAGTAAAATATTGGTAAAGCAAAAAGCAGTATTATTTAATAAACAAAGGAAGTCTCCAAAAGGCACAGGGAATGACTTAGCTGAGGAGGACTCGATTGGTGGCCATATTACAGAGAACATTTTGCCTGAGTAATTGGGCAAAGTCCATCTATTCTATTTTTTCTTTTCCTAATTTATTTTGAGATGTATTCAGACTCCAGGTGGCTTTTGTATGCTCAGTGACTGTCTCTTGAAATACTTGCTTTTTGGAATGGAACGGTTTAGTAATATTCTATTCCACTAAAATATAGACTCTAATAAATTTAAGGAAGTTTCAGACTCTCAAGTCTCTTTACCACCTATTCTTATCTACAGCTATGTTTATCCATCCAGCCTTCTCATGCATATCCCAAGACCCATAGAGAGCTTTTTAATAGATCAGAAACAAAAGGGGAGGAAAATATACCACCCCACAAAATAAGCAATCATGAAAATGTAATCTGAAGCAAATAGGTTTATTAAATTTCTGCTGGGACAGGTCCTAAATATTTTAATGCCAAGTGTCTTTTTTTTCTTTTTGCCTGGTCTAACTCCTTTTTTGTAATAATTAGTTAATAATGCATACTGCAAATTAAATTAAACAAAATATTCAAGCTCAAACATGCTTAGAGTTTTACATTTTATTCCTATGTATTTTCAAAATTTATGGATCAATTAAGAAACGACCCTTAAGACTTTTTCAGAAAATCGTAAATTAAGTGACAAAAAATGGTAACATTTTATATTTGGGTGGCACTTTAAAGTTTATAACATTCTTTAATATATATTACCTCATTTGAATTTTAAACACCTTTGAGTTTGGGGAAGGATATGATCATCAGTTTCTATATTACAGAAATGAAGTTCAGAAAGGTTAATAGCTGGCGAAGGATCACAGGACTGGTGCATAGGAAAGCAGAGCCTCGTAGCCCCAGGCTCAGTGCTTTGAAGTGTTTGACAGCAGGCTAAGATCCCAGATATAAGAGCCATTGCCTTTTATCTCTGCTTTTTCAAATCCTCGAGTTCATTGGCTGTCTAAGAACTTTGGATTTACAATAAAAAGACCAGATTCTAGTCTTTACTTCACCATTGGTTAGCCACGTGACCCTCATGCATGTCACCTAGACTCTCTGAGCCTGACTTCCTCATCTGTAATGTCCTTATAATGCAGCTGGTGGCTCCTTCCACAGAGGTCGTGTGACCCACACCCAGAAGAGAAAGTGCTCCAAAAATGACAGAGCCCTGCTCTTCTAAAATATAAGCAAATATTATTTCATGATACTGTGGCATCTCGTAATGAGGCTTTCACCCAGAGGTAGTAGACAGGATCAAACCTCATCTCCACCCCTGGGAGCTGCGCGATCCTAGGCAGACCCTTGAACCAGTGTGAGAATCTGTTTGGTCCACTGTAAAATAATGATTTTTGAGTGATATTTATATCACTAAAAAAGTGATAGTTATGCATCACAGATTGTTTTGAGAATTCAAATGGGATAAACAAGAGAATGAAGGTCTTTGTACACTGAAAAGATGCTGTGCAAATATATGTGTAAATATGGAGAAAAGCCTCATTGTGTGCAGTATACTTAAAAGTGTTGTAATTTGTAGTCCTTATGGCAGAAAATATAATGGTTCCTGAATCTTTGTGGGTTCTAAAGGAAATAAACCAAAGCAGGTGTATGGGAGGGCGCTACACACAGGAAGAAGACCGCATATGACTAAGGCATACTATGTGACTTTTAACTTCATACTTTTGCCTTTCTCAGGGAATTTTAACTTCTTTCTGTTTTATTTCTTAATTTTCTCGACTAACCAAGGTTCTTATTTTTCTGCTGCTTTATAAGGGCCTTCATAACAGTTGAACTGGCTTTCCATACTGACCCCTCCCTTCATATAAATTCATCGCCCAGTCACGCTTTAAAATGACCGCATGCTGGAGCTGGATCCAGTTGGACTTCTGGCCTGGTCGGCTCTAGGCCTCCTCACCCCCTCCTGCCAACAACAATTTTGCAAAAGACAGGGTGTTAGATGAAGAGGTGATTTCTATAAGAGTTGACATACGAGATCACTTTTTAAATGTCTTTGTTGAAAAAGTATGCAGTTCATTCTCACTGGTATGTGAAAAAGATCCCTGAAGTGGCCAAGACAAGGGAGACACAAGAAGGGCTCTGGGAGGTGAACAAACATATTTTAGTGGTGACTTTACACCCTCAATGTGCAAATGCTGTGGAGTGTCGCACTTCAAACCTGACTTTCTGGCAATAGAGGGAATCCACAGAATAACCTGGGAGGTTCAGGTTAGAGTCACAAATATTCCTAAAATTCCCTTAAGATTATATTTGATGTTGTGGATCTGGGGACTTCAATGATAATTAGATAATTATAATTCTTTTCTTTTTAAATTCTTTATTTTATTTATGTAATTAGATATTGTTCAAATGTTATATTCAAAAGAAAAATTATGAAGATGTTAAGAAAAATTGTTTCATTAGGTTTATATTTTTTAAAAATCCTCACATGTTGCTGTAAATTCATACATTCGTGCATTGCCTTCTAGTTTCTTAAAATTCAGCTTGAAGTTTTCTTTTCTATGACACCAACAATAAAGCCCAATGCATTTCCTGTATAATTAAATCATCTCGAAAAGAATTTAAAACGTGATACAAAAATGAAAGCAAAATTGTCTTTTATAGCTCGGGAATACATTTTGAACGCTCCCTCTGTGCTTTGTGTTGTAGGTGGCAGGCAGCGAAGGTGTAAATAGTATACCACTAGGAGCTTCCTGAAAAGTCATTTTGATTTGAGACATTTAATTTCTACCTCAAAAACATAGTTTTTATAATGGAAGAAATGCTTTTTGCTACGAGGAAACCTAACTAATATTCTCATTACAAGCATAACGTGCCATATCCTTCCTGAAGTCGGTATATTTCATCGGATCACTTTAATGTGCTCTGACTGAAGAATATCAATATCACTCCTCACATAAAAGGTGGTTCAAGTAATGCCTGGTGTCTAAGCATCATTTGTAATACAAATGATGGGGAGCCTGTGGCGTAATGGCCGCTAATTTATTTTGAATTTATGATGCATCGCAGCCATTAGAAGTAAGCTGCTTTACACCAGTTCATGGGGAATAAGAGTTCTATTGGGTTTTGTTTCTTGATGTCAGATAGGAAAATATGGCCATTTCAAAAGGAAAAAAAAGGAATAAGTCTGCAATAAAGTGGGATTAGGTTAGAAGTCTAACAATTCTATGTAACAGTTCTCATACATCATACATTCACTGTGCCTTATCATAGGTCACCATGAAGGTGTTTTTAAATGAAAGACTGTGGCCCTACTGGTTTTGCATTATATTCAAACATAAATTTAACATGCAATTTTCACTGTTTTTTTAACGCTGTTTCTTAATATATATTTATCATTAAATATTTCAAAGTAAAATATGATAAATTTTATGTAATGGAGATTGCCATATATTTAAGAGCACACCAGTATTAGAATAAAAGTAAACTCTCAAATAATATTTATCGAGTATAAATACTCTATGATTGGTACTACAAGGAAAAAGAGAAGCAGAATGCATTCATTTTCCCTTCAAGACGATTAGTATCTACTTGAGATAAGATTTTGGTAAGAAAATATATTTTAATGCATGGTTTTAATAAGAATTCAAGGCAACAGATGGTAAGATTTATTCCCAGTAAACAGTTAGAGCTTTAGTCCCACTTCTGACAATAGATGGTGTCAGTAGTTGGAAACAGGAGAGCAATGCTCCAAGGACAGACCGTCACAGACATGGTGGAGTTGAAATGGATCTTAAAGGAAGAGCAAAATATGAGCAGGAACTACATGTGCATAAGACCTGGTGGAGACAAATGAACAAGAAGAGTTGCTAGAGGGTGGGTGTGAAGTCAAAGGGTGTATCTGGGAGCAGAGATTTCGTTAAGTATGGAATAATAGAAGATAGAGTAGGCTTGGGTGAAATGCTTTTAATGCACCCCAAAAACAAAACTCGTCGAAAGTAATTTCAAACGTAATATGCAAATTCCTAACTACAGCAGACACTGCGGTCCATTGAAGGATGAGTTCCTGTAGTGAACTATTTTCCTCCCCAGTCTTCTGCTCAGGCATCACTTCAAGGCTGGCTTGGTGCAGGAGGCTACCGGTGGTCTCTCCTTGCACTATAAACGGCTACATGTGCTGGAACCATTGCAGTTAAATCCCTTCCAAACAGCGGTCTGGGAAGACATCACTTTAGGACCCTAAGAGAGGAACTTTTGACCAGCCTCATCAGACCTCGCTGCCTAGTTCTACGTAGAAATTAAGACCATTTAGTTCCTTGTCTGTGTCTAGCCTTTAGTACTAACTGTAAATCCTCTTGCTCTTCCGTCCTTCCATGCACACCTTCCTCCACAGGCTGACCAGTGTTTCTCCAATGATTTCTAGTCCCAGATTGACATCCCTCCCAGTCCTTCCCACTGAGCCTTCTGGAACTGCTCTTACATTATCTATTCCGTCCTCTGGTCTCTGCATCCTCAGCGTCTTTCACTGAGTAAGCCCTTTGGCTCCTTTTCCTAAGCAAGCCCTGGTTTCTTCTCTGACTCCACTTCCCATCGAGTGAAGACTGCGTATTGTCCTAGGGTCATTCACAGTATTTCAGCAAGGCTCCCCACCCCCCACAAGACTCCGTATTTGTGCTTGTGCACTGAGGCACAACTGCAGGTGTGGTGGGGGGAGCAAATGAAGCACAAAGGACGTTGCAGGTCGGCATCAAATCGGATATACGACTCATTTCGCCTCCTCCACCTAGTGCTATCCCCTTAGGCTCCTTTCTTTGAAACAGTTTTGGTGAATACCTAAAAGCTTAGAGAATAATAATAATAAAGAGGCTGCTTGTTATCCTATGAAATCATTGACAAATTAAAATTGAAGTTTTATAAAAAATTAAAATGCCAATGTTTGGCTAGTTGCACTATGGACAAAGAGGAATTTCAGACCAGTTTATTGGAGTTCTCAGAAGTGATTATTGCTTAGTAATAGATCTTTTAAACTAATCGATGCAATCTCTAAAAACCCTTTCCTCCTGTAACATCATTAAATAGTTTTATTACTAACAAAGTGTTGATGTTCCTTAATTGCTCTGGCTGGTAAAAAAGGGAGCTGACTTTTTGAGTAACTGGGTAAATTCAATGGGACTTTTCCTAGTTTCTCTAAGCCGTTGCTCTGATGTGAAGAGACTGGACTTTTTTAGGGTGACGTGGCCTCTTCACCTTGACTCTAGACTCATCCCTATCACTAGCTTTCCTATATCTCTGAACCAGTGTTCCTGGCCCTGGTAGAACAGCAGAATTGACTGACATTGTGGCTATGGTTCTGTTTCTATTCTACCAACTCATGTACCAGCCCAACTAATGGAACAATTCCTTGCTTCTTTAATGATTTAATATCCCAGCTTGTGTCCCATAGTCATTGCTCTAAACTAGAGTACACACAAAGAAGTCATGGGTTGCAAAAACTAGTAATGCTTTGCCTCTACAGTATGAGATAATTATCACCATTCTCATTTCAATTCATTATTTATGAGATTTATGTCAAATTATACCTTCCAAGAGCTCTAGGCTGTGCATTCCCCTAGTGCTTTATCAGATATTGCACTTGAAAAAAAAATGGGTTCACAACCATTCTAGGACAGATTTCTGGCCTAAGCTCTTCTGCTCAACACACCTACCACCTTTGACTTGGGAGATGTCAGGTTTCGGTTTGGAGAATCACTTTAGCAGTCTAGGTCACACCATCACAAAAGTGAAATCTTTCTGCCAAGAAATTAATTTTAAATTCATCCACCGAATATGGAACTATACTATACTATAAGATTTTCTAAGATAGTCCACCATTTACTAACAAAAACATAATTATTGAAAGTATATATGTGAACGATTATGAAATGCAACTGTAAATTGGAACTGAGTAAAGAAGATAGGTAAACTTAAAAATAAAATTAGGGTGTTAAATACTGAAGAGTACTTAACCTTCAATCTTCTTAATATTTCCTGAGTTGGTGGGTTGGAAGAAAGTCATGGGTTTATTCACTGGAGGTTGAAGTAGTTCTTGCCCAGTGTCTTCTGTGTTCTCCAGGTAAGTAGTTTGGAAGGTCATTTGCTGAATTAATGCAGAGTGGGAAAAGGAGAGGCTTGTAAATTTTAAAAGATTTGGAAAAAAATTAAGGTAGTCATTGCATATAATTTGAGAGAACTAGGATGGCTGAGCAGCTTGAAGATAGGCACCTCTCAACAAGAGAGGTGATCATGAATTTCAATTAAGAACTATTTATTACCAGACGTTAAGGGAGTAAATATTAGTCAACATCAGCTGAGTTACAGTAGCTCTAATGAGGAACTGGTGACATTGTCAGAAATCTGAGTAGGGCAGCTCGCTCTTGGCAACAGGACAAAGAATGCATTCAAGCTGGATTATTATCACATTTGCAAAGTGAGGTGGGTCGACAATAGGAAGACCTTTTGCTTTGAAAATGTTCCCAAATTCATCAAATTGGTGGATTAAATTATTTCCCAAACATTAGCACCACTTTGGCTATTAGATCTGGTGCCAGATACCTGACTTTTTTTTTTTTGTGAGGAAGACCAGCCCTGAGCTAACATCCAATGCCAATCCTCCTCTTTTTTGCTGAAGAAGACTGGCCCTGGGCTAACATCTGTGCGCCCATCTTCCTCTACTTTATATGGGACACTGCCACAGCATGGCTTAACAAGCGATGCATCGGTGCGCACCCGGGATCCAAACCGGCGAACCCCGATCCGCCACAGCGGAGCACGCACACTTAACCACTTGTGCCACCGAGCCGGCCCCGATACCTGACTTCTTTAGCTATACTTTTCAGAGGCAGAAAGATGGTACCAGTCACAATGAATATCTTATCCTAACAAAAATGCAATGGCTCAAGGAAATCTCTGAAAGAATTACTCTGGGCTATGTCCTCATTGAGATTCTCCTTCCTCATCTTCTTATTTGCCCCTGTGGGTTTTTATTATTTTATTTTTTATTATTTTTAAAGTTTTATTGTGTTAAGAACATTTAACGGGAGAGCTACCCTCTTAACAAAATTTTAAATGTATAATACAGTATTGTTAACTATAGGTACAGTATTGTTAACTATTGTATCTGTTGCAGCAGATCTCTAGAATTTATTCATCTTGCTTAACTGAAACTTTATGCCTGTTGATTAGTAACGCCTCATTTCCCCCTCCTACCAGCCCCTCCCAGTGGAATAATGGCAACCATTATTCCACTTTTGATTCTATGAATTGGGCTGTTTTAGATACCTCATATTAGTGGAATCATGTAGTATTTGTCCTTCTGTGACTGGTTTATTTCACGTGGCATAATGTCCTCAAGGTTCATCCATGTTGTCCCGTATTGCAGAGTTTCCTTCTTTTTTAAGTCTGAATAATATTCCGTTGTGTATATATGCCCAAACTTTTTTAGCCCTTCATCCTTCAATGGACATTTAGGTTGTTTCTAAGTCTTTGCTATTGTGAATAGTGCTAAAATGTATATGGGAGTGCCAATCTCTCTGCAAGATTCTGATTTTAATTCTTTCGGATAAAAACTTAGAAATGGGATTGCTGCATCATACAGTACGTCCATTTTTAATATTTTGAGCAACGTCCAGACTATTTTCCATAGTGGCTGCACCATTTTGCATTGCCACGAGCAGTGTATAGAGTTCACGTTTCTCCACATCCTTGCCAACGTTTGTTGCCTTTTTTTTTTTGATAATAGCCATCTTGACAGGTGTGAGATGATATCTCGTTGTGACTTTGATTTGCATTTCCTTGATGATTAGTGGTGCTGAACATCTTTTCATATACCATTTGTATGTCTTCTTTGAAAGACATACGAATAGACAAATGTCTTATAAAAAACCGGCTCTTACTTTCATTGACTATGTGGGTTTTTAAAGGTAGGGTGACCTACATGTTTCTCACAAATACCCCCCTGGATTTGTTTTTAATCTTATTTACCAAATTCTGACATAGGCCAAGTCTCTGCATCTGTTTCTAAAATATGGACTGTGTTTTGACATCTCTCCTACCTTTTGCTGGCATTTCAACCTATTGCTTGCCATTGGCTTTGTCTCTTTGTCTTACTGAGTGTCTACAGCTGGCAATAGTGCTGACCCACACCATGATCCTACTTCAGAGAAAGAAAACGCTGTGAGCTCAAAGCTTAACCCCAGGAGAGTTAACCTTTAGGTGCAAAAGAATCACCTGAGGAAATTGATCATTTTTAAGAACAGATTTCTTTTTCCTTTCCCCAAAGATCCTAATGCAATAGGTTTAGAAGGCAGCCCTTTCTACTATGGAGCACTTTGAGAAAACTTACCTAGTGTATTTACAAATGTGGTGCGAGGAGCAACAGTCTTTTCACAGCTGTGCTGGACAACTCCCAGAACCTTCTCCTTCTTTGCTTGTGGTTCTGGGTTAGTCCTAGGAACAGTGAGCTTGCTGAGGTTTTATGTAGATACTTATTAAAAAGAGGGCAAAAAAATCCTGAGATACAATGAAGGGTAAGTTGTCCTAGGGATGGCATGCTAATGCAGTCACTGTCCTCAGCTGTCTCCATCCTGTGCACTCATTGGTAGAGCTCTTCTTTCAGGAAGCAAGAACCTCAGGAAAACCCCCAGGGGCCCCTGAGGCCAACCAGTAGCTAAAAGCAGTAATTTTATGCTATTGATTAGTTGGTTCACAGCTAATTGTAGGACATAGAGGAAAGAAGTGCCTCTTCAGTGCTCACTTTGCTGCCGGCCAGTCCTCCACAGTGTCCCCAAATGTCAACCTAGGAGATCAAGTGAGCAGTTGCTGTGGAAGTGGGGAACTGGAAAGAGTTCCACAGTGGAAAGAGGGATCCAAGACAAGGAAAAATATTCTAAAGAAAGTTGATGGAAATGGAGAGGTTTAAAACAATCAAGCATCTACAGAGAATATTGTGATCTAAAAGATAAACTCAAAGGGGAGAAAGACAACATGAATTGTTTATAGAAAAATAACTATTATTTATCGATATGAACCTCTATAGAGATCTTTTAGGCCATGCAAAAAGTAAGAAAGGAGGATGAATGATATCCTTGAGCTGCATCTTCATCAATGGATTAAAATATATTTTGTAGATTCCGTTTTCTTCAGCATATTGTTTTTTCCTCTCTATATAAATCCTCGCACAGTTAACTTCAGTTAATTTTCCTGTTTTATATTTGTTTTGTCACTACAGCTACATTTATTGGATGTTTAAGAAAGATCTTTCCACCTACAAGAAATCACGTGTCTGTAAATTGTTAAACAAGTAGATGATTCAATGCACAGAAATTCTTCTTTCAAAGAAAGAGCTACTCTTTCAGAGCTTAACACTTAGAACCCTATGCTGGTGAAGGAGCATTGCTGGATGTACCAGAGGAAAAATATATATGAATGCCAGTTATTCAATGGACTCACTGTGCTGTTTCACTAATAATTGGCAACATTGTGGTAAAAAGAGAAATTTAGGAGGCAGGCACTAGAGAAAGAGAAGTTAGAATAATTACTAAGGAATCAGGACAAAAGGCAAACTTATGTCAATTACTTACCTCTAAACTGAAATATAGTTTCTCTGCCTTGATTTTTAAAAACACTAGAATTGTATTGACAGACCCTATCAGTTGCCATTTAATTTCATTTGTCTTTAAACTTCATTTAGGCAATTTACTCTCTCCAAACTAGAGAAACGTGCTAAAAGAAAAGGAGACAAGATCATAATCTTACATGTCAAGCTCTGCATTTTCAACTGCATTTTACTCTAGAAGCCCCAAATAAGTCTTTTCTCCCATTTCATTGGCTCAGATTACTTTAGTTGTAATCATCCCCATATAATACTGGCAAGAAGGATGAGATTGCTGTCACTGGCTTAGAGTCCAAAGCTATTCATCTGGGGTTGGAATGAATGTTGGAGAGTTCATCATTGTGTCCATTATGATGATAATGACAGTGAGGATGAAGGATAATTGCCCTAGAAATGATTTCAAGTTAAGATTTAAATCGACAGATATAATAATGGGAGAAACTCTCTACATAAGCAACAAAGTAGAAATTATGGGTTAGTCAACAAACCCACAAGGAATGACACAAAGTAGTTCACATTCTAGTGGGGGAGACAGATGTATCAGAATCAAAGTAATACATGCCATAATACAGAATTGTACCAATTATGATACAGGCACAAGTAGAGAAGCAAATATTTCTTCCTGGGAGATAAAGTGTGCATAGAGGTTACACTTAAGACAAGTTTTGGAATTTGTATAGACATTTTCGATGTTGGCACAGAAGGCATTCCAGGCAGAGAGAATTAGAATGAATGCACTAGGAGAATAGGAAGTTTAATTCTCTTTTGTTCATTCTGTATCCTCAGTGCCTACAAGTATGTCTAAAACACAGTAGGCACTCAATATCTATAAGATGCTTTAAAAGAACAACATTCACAAAGATAATAGATCGTGAAAGAATGTAAAAAGCAAAGTGGAAAATTGTGAAGTTGAAGACAGGTAACATGATGAATGAGCCATGTTTCATTTTTAAGTATTTAGTCTTTATTCTGATGCTGACAGGCAGGCAAGTAAGGGTTTTAAGAAGAAAAATCATGATCAGTAATATGCTTTTTGAAAGATCACTCTGGTCACCTGTGTGTGTCTAGTAAAAGGTGGTGTGAACTGCAAGTAAGGAAACTGAACAAGGTTGAAAAGAAGGAATGGCTTCAAAGTATATTTAGGAACTAGAATTGGCAGTACTTTGTAATTAGTTTGATGTCAGATATGAAATGACAAAGAGTCATCTAGGATGATGTCTAGCTTTCTGGCTTGATTGAATGGATATGATGTCACTAAGTGACATCAGGAATACAGGAGCAAAGCAAATTTTATTTCAGAGGCTCAAATGAAACAATATTTGTGACTCAACTGATTTTCAAGCATTAGTGATAGATACAGCTGAAAATGCTAGAAGAGCCTTATTTGTCCTGTTCTATAAACATTGAAGAGTTCTGGAATTTTGGATTTGGGATCCCTCTAGTAGTTAACGTCTAAACAAAGCTCAGAGAGTAGAATGAGAAGATGGTTTCACATTTAATGTTGAGCCGAGCAAAAGCAGACTGTAAGTCAATGTATCTTTACTACTGTTATCTTCATCAAGAGCATCCTTAAGAGTATCCCAGTTTAGTTCTAGCCATATTAGCATTCCTCATAAACTCTACCCCCCTGCATCTGAATCTAGCAGAAAATTATTTTAGTTTTCCTTCAAAGAATATTGACAGAGTAGACAGAAGAATAATTAAAGATTTTATGGATGAAGATGTCCTTGTAATCTGATTTTTTTCCCCAAAGTCAAGCAGTGTTCGTGTTTAAAATGAATGACAGTTCACTACCAAGAAATACACATATATACATATAGTGACATAGTAATATCAAAGAAAGGCTCTAAAAATTAAGTTACTATTTAAGCAGAAATTCCTACAACTATTAGGCTGTCTTATAAAGTTATTGTGCTCTACATTTGAATAAATCAATTATTAAATATGGCTGTAGACATGTAACAGTGAAATTATCATTTATTACAAGGATTCAAAAGATATCTGTAAGAAAGTAATACAATAGTTTTATAATTATTTTTTTCTGGTTATAAAAATTATACAAGATTTTCCTAATTGTTTTCTCACCCTTTATTCTAATGAGTTAACACTGGATTGTATCCTCCTGCTCCCTGATCCCCACCACATATCTAGATCTTTGATCTTACCCCATTCTGGCTGGCTAAATGGAGGAAGAAAATCCGGTAAGAAAAAAGCATAGACGTTCAAGACAGCAGGAGCTATAGGGTCGAGGTGCCCGGTTCATGTATTTTAAGGTAGATGATATCATCAAATAGGTTCAATCCATTTTCAGATGCTAGCCAATCAGATTAGTAATTCTCTCTCCTGGCCTGGAGTAGGTAATGGGCAGACGGACTTGTATATCTGAAAAGAGTGTAAGCAGAGGTGACCTTTGTGTGGGAAGAGGAAACGGAGTTTCTTTCTTTGAGTTGCAGAACTCTTTCATGTACATTATCTCGTTTGATCCTCCAAAGATCCTGTGAAGCAGTCTCTAGACCATCGACTGAAAACCCTGAATTACAGAGGTGATATGATTGCCTTAAGTCATCCTGGATTTGACCATACAGGTTTCCTGATTCTTTTAAAGCATTATATCTCAGTGATTGTGCTATGTGATATATTACATGAAGACTTCACTTTCTGTCACACACAGCATATCCATCTTTTGTGTTGAATCTGTGCATTCAACACATACAACCTGCAGATAAATATTTAAAGCCAGTATTTTGGGTAATCGCTATAGGGTGTTTTTCCTGATCAGTGGGTGAATTGGCCAGGATTAAGATTAGAATTCTTTTTTTGTGTATATGGATTCTCTTTAAGCCCTTTATACTTAGCAAAATTAAAAACAGACATACCCAGTTGCATAGGAACTGGGTCACTAATGATTATCCAGTTTGTATATACGGAATACATATGTGAAAATAATGTGTAAACCACAAATGAGTTTTTAGAAGTATTTCTAGGTCTGTCAGATTTAATGCATTTCTCAGCTGTGATAATTATCCATCATTGTTGCAGTTCCGTACGCACGTTTCTGTTTCCCTCTATTTTAAAATAAGTCTGCACTTCACAGTTAACTGGTTCTTGGGCATCTACTTCTGAAAAATAAACACATCTTCATTTGTCAGACTGCTTTAGGGTAACATATTTTAATGAGTATTTTTTTCATTTTTGAGTCCTCTTGCTGCCGTTTTTAAGCCTGTCAGCTTTATCATATAATTTGATATAAAAGGTGTTCTTGGGTTAATCATCAATTTTTATCATGACTCTTCTGGATGGGTTTTTTTCTATTTAAGAAACGACGCCTGGGGGCTGGCCCCGTGGCCTAGTGGTTAAGTTCGGCACTCTCCGCTTCGGCAGTTCGGTTCCCAGGCACGGGCCTACAGCACTGTCAGCAGCAGTGCTGTGGTGGTGTCCCACATACAAAACAGAGGAAGATTGGCACAGGGCGAATCTTTCTCAGCACACACAAAAAAAGAAAAAAGTAAAAGAAATGACTCCTGTAAATTCTGAAACTAAGTATATTTTAATTCATTGTGTGATAATTGCTAGCTATGATTACAATGACAAGTATATAACTTGGAACTTTTATCCTTCTTCAGAATCATAAAACTAAGCAAACATCCTGTCATAGTATTTATGATAGAGTGTAAAGAAGTATCTGGTAGAGTACCTAAATTAAAATCAAATCTATCTATCTATCTATTTAATTATCTACCTACCTACCTACCTGTCCATCTGTAAAGATCCATTTTTCATATGGGATTATATTCTTAGAAACATTCAGGAGTCATTAAAATAGTACCCTATTTTCTTATTCACTGAATAAAATTCACTTCATATTTATGGGAATTTTTCTTAATACCTCTTGACCATAATTAGGGAATTACAAAGTTATAAATTTTGCGTATGTTTCATTGTTTATCTACAAGTTATTAGACCAAGAAAAAAAATCCAGACTCCAAAAAAAGGGTACATTTTTTTAAATAGATAGAAATAGACATCTCTCTAGAGACTGATGGGTCTAAGACACTGCAGGAAATATTTTGTTGGATAAATTTGGGATAAATTCAGAGGAAAACATTTTAATTCAGAATGCCTTGATGATCTGCCTCTGAGTGATAGAACAATGCAGTGGTATGTTTCAGGGTAAATTATGCAAATATTGAAAACTGTGTCTTTTCAGCAAAATTACTTCAGGTCAGTTCTTATAAACTTTTTGTTTCTTCAGTTGTAATATTTACTAATATTAGCATGACATTAAACCTAGCATTTATGTTTTTCTAATGAGATTTGTGGATCAAAAATAGATGGTCTGTGTTCTCCATGGTCATAGAGAAACTAAATATTATGTTTTTGTTAGCACTCTGGAATTTTACCAATTCTGTGGATCACATTAATTCAAAAATCATAGATTTTAGTAGCTAAGAAGTACACAGACAGTGTAACTCTACTATTTCAAGAACAAAACAACCCGGGCTTAGGTTTTATGAAACTAAACTAAGTCTAAACTTAAGACTTTTATTTATACTGCAGCCAAAAAATACTGGCATTTCTAGGAATAGATCTACATTTTGTTGTCCCTGAAATATTATACCATTTTGAGGAAACTCTTTGAGAAAAAAATATAAAAACATCTTACTTTTCAGATTTTACTAAACATTTGACCTTATGAATACATCTCTAGGCCTTCCCAGGGCCTCGCAAGGGAGGCATGCGAGTGCAGGGCTCAGGAGCTTAAGCCGCTTTGGTTTCACAGTAAACCTACATTCGGATATAGTAAAAAGATATGAAGCAAGAAGCGGATTGGTTAGTGGCTTCATTATCATTAGTTAAATATTTGGTAACATTGCACATGGATTCTCCTGTTAAATATTAAACCAAGTATATTTTTAACCAGCTAGTTCTCAATACTTCCAATATTTAATTCCATTTACAAAAAATTCACGTATATCTTGACAAGATGATCTTTAATTGCAGGGATTACTGCAGAATGTACTTGTGTTTGCAGGTAGAATGTTTGAAACTTTTCTAGATCTCTGCAGCCTTCATTTGGCTTAATCAGAGTAAGTCCAGGAACGTGGAACTATTCATTGTTAAGTGATAAGTAAATAAGACTGAGTTTATTCTTTCCCTGTATTAGAAACATTTGTGTCTTCTCAATGCCTGACAATAGGTTTCTAACTCTTCAAATATTGGGATTGATAGATTGGCTACTTAAGTTCAACTTGGGGGATATACAAAAGCTTTCTTTATTGTTTGTAATGGAACATATAAAATCTCAAAGCATTTGTGATTCTCTCACTGGTAATCCGTGTTACAGAGATGCAGGAAACAGTAATTTACCTTACACTTTGTTGCATCTGAGTCTATTTATTCAACTCTTTTATTTCTTCACCTTTGTTTGGCTACTATAAATTATTGTATTTTTCTTTGTAACTAGTCATAATGATAACAAATCTTAGTATACAGTTTTATTTGAAGCATGAATTCAATAAAAACATACCATGAGTACCTGTGCGTATCAATGAATATTTGGCATTTGGTATTTCAAGTTAAACAGTAACTATTTTGAGTGATCAGCACACATTCTTGCTAAGAAACAGAAGAAAATGCCTCATGCCCAGGCATAATTCCTAGGAAATAACAATACCAAAATGCCCGTGAAACTCTTGGCAGGGCTGTATATTTTCACATGCTTCTCTATTTGTTTCCTTAGTGTCAAGACTATACACAAATTCAGAGCATTTGCATGGTGTCTGGGCATAGTTCCAATATTTACTCAAAGAGAAGTCCTGAAAGGTGGTCATTCGATGGGAGGAATAAGTAGGATGGGGCTTAGGCAATGTTGTGGTCAATCTTACTAGTTTGCTCACTATGTCCTTTTAAGGGGCGTCCTTCTTTACTTCTTTGGGCCCCACCAGACTACCACCATATAGGATGGATGGTGCATGTAAGCTCTGGTCAAATTGTTCTCTAATATCAACTGACTCAAGCAAAGTAAATGAAGAGGGTCTTTGCCAATCTACTTTTTTTTATGAATTGTCTCTAACTCTGGAGTCAAACTTGCTCTGGCCATTTTGTTGTTGGGGAAATTCCACAAATCATATATCTTAAGCCAGAATTCCATGGATGAGTAAGGAGCCAGTCTCCTTATACGCTCTCTTAGAACTCATGATGGGAAGCTTTCTTATTGAGTTGTTTCGTTCTACTTTGAATATCCAAATGGAATGTCTCTAGATAAAGTGATAGTTACATTTCCTTTATTATAGTATGTCTATAGTTATGACATTGACTGTGAATTGGATGCAGGGTTTTATAAAATGTTGAAAAGTTATATCTTTGCTTATGTATTATTTTTCTGTATGCTTAAAATTAGCCAGTAACTTTGCAGAGACACATTCACTATCAAGCAGCCATTCTTAGAACTCAAACTTATGTCTAGAGGTTTTTCCTTGAATTTTCTCTCTGCTACAAATTTTTGTACAAGAAAAGATAGAAATAGTGACTTCTTTCTGAAGTGACAATGGAATCTAAATACCAAAATGATCTGATGACCACTATCATTCATTTAAAAAATAAATGAATGAATGAGCATAGGACCACAAAATGATAAATGTTGCATTCAATCCTTATTTTTACTTCTATTTCCATTATTTACACATCTGAAAATTATTTTCATGTTTTTAAGTATTTTTAATCCCTTTTTTCTTTCTTTGCAAAAACATGTATATAAATCTAAATTAATTTTTTTTTAATTTTTTGGGATCATAAGGCACTATATATTTAAGAATTATTGTGATTGAGCTTCATTATAATAATATTACAGCAGATTTGATCAAAATAAGATAATTATTAAACAAAAAAGTAAACATTTACTGGAAAGATGTCTTTTAATGAAATGAATGGGCCTTCTATATAACTACAGATGAATATTCTTTATTGCTACCTAAGCAGATACAGATTTCAATCTCAATTATATTCCTGTTTTGTTTTGTTTTGTTTCTATAGATGTAAGCACTGAGTAACTTGTTCAGATAATAAAGTATTTAACAATAGAAAGTATTTGGTTTTAGCAATATCAGTCAGTTCTTTGAACTTGCCAAAAATCACATAATGATTTATCATTAAAAATTGTTTGTAATGATCTATTAGCTAACAATTCAGTTGTTTTCCCGCAATTTTATGAAAAGCAGAGAATTGGAAACCATCTCATTTACAAAAGGGTTATTTTCCAGTCAATAAATTTCTCAACTTCTGAGAAGTTTACCAAAAATGTTTAGCAAAACTTACCAAATGACAAATAACTATACTGCTCTATCATTTAAAGGCATATTTTTTATCCAATAAGCTCGTAAAGGGCAGGGAAATTAAAATGTACACCTTTTTCAATACAGCATTTGTGATTAAAAGTTTTCTGTCACGTGCTTTAAGTATATATTTGTGAAAACGTTGGAGATGCAGAATTAACTCATTTCAGTGTGTGGGAAAACGATGCCGTCTAACTTAATAAGCAAAGCCAGTCCCTACTCTCAAACTAATCAGCTAAATCAGATTTAATTTCAATCAGAAAATGTCTGAATTGATTTCTAAGTTCAAATAAACATTTTAATATGCATTTGAGGATTATTGTAAAAGCACTGAAAATCAATTATAGGATGCATCTGGTAAAAGTTGTTAAGTCAAAATTAAAATGATATTGATCTGACGTATTTATGTATTTTTGCAAAGAGCTTAAAAACAAGAACAAATCTATAGTCTATTTCTGATACTTATTTTGAAATAATTCAGTGTAATATATATCTAATATTATTATTTATTTATGAAGTAAGAATATGACAAAAGACAATATTATTTTAGTATATATGTATCTGAAAGTGTTTTAAGAATCAGGTGTAAATATTCAGAAATACCTCACTTGGGCCGGCCCTGTGGCTTGGTGGTTAAGTGCGCGCGCTGCGATGCTGGTGGCCCGGGTTCGGATCCCGGGTGCGCATCGAGGCACCACTTCTCCGTCCATCCTGAGGCCGAGTCCCACATACAGCAACTAGAAGGATGTGCAGCTATGATATACAACTATCTACTGGGGCTTTGGGGGGAAAAAATAAAAAATAAAAAAATAAAAAAAAAAAAGAAATACCTCACTTTATTTTTATATTAATAAATTATTATGAACTTTTCCTATGACTTTAATAAAAGAGAAGAGTATATGCTGCTGAAATATCGTCCAACAGCTTCCTTGGTATTTATTCATGAGCTTAACGTAAAAATTTGGTATCCTAGTAAACATTGCAGTTACAATTGAAAGGAGAAGCTTCAGATGTTTGAACTGCTCCAGCTGTTCAAAGGTGCTTTTGTCCTAAGAGTGAGTAAAGAGAGTAGCTGAAAATAGTTAATTTAAAGTTTGAAACTGTCATCTTTAAGAAACATTAATTTTTATCCATGCTCTCTTTATATTGTTCTCATCAGACTTCCCCTCAAGAGCAATGCATTCTTTGACTATAGTTAGTACAGAAGAATTGAAGTCTTTGAGCAAAAATTGCCATCACTTCTGTTACCCACACTACAGTGTATATGATTTCTGAACACTTAAAAATAAGACCCCAAACACCCCATGTATAAACACCCCTGCGTTACTTCCAACAGTAATATGCATAAGACAAAGGAAGTCAGCAGGCTTCATAGTGGGGTTTTTTTTGCCTTTATTAATCAGTAAAAAGCATCTAGGAAAACTCTCCAATTGTCTCTCTGGTGCCTTGGGGGTTTTAACATCTCCAGTGGACTCTTAGGAAAGCAGAGGTAGGAAAGAAGAACCTACATGACACTCGGATTTAGTACATTTGGAAATTGTGGATTGAAATAATTGAATCCCCTAAGATACCAACACCCATATATTCTTTGGAAAGTTTCCTTTACCTCCAAGGATAAATACACCTCAATTTGAAAAACACTTACCTAGAGAAGTTCCAACTTACTCGTGAGTCACACCACTCTTCCCTCTGTCTAGAATGTCTGCCCTCTTACCCACTGTTAAGTTCCCCTGAGTCCGGAGGCAACCTTAAGTGCTCCTTTCTCATAGCTGTCTTAGACCTCCATAATAACAATATCAGAGTGCAGATTTCTCTAGTTATTTTCCTATGTGTCTGAACCAGCCTTATTTATTAAACTCCGAGTTCCTTTAGAGTAAGTCCCCCTCCCCCACCTTTAGAGTAGGGGAGGGTCTTTTTATCCCCAGCAACTAAGGAAGCACTTAAAAAGTCTGGGATATAAACTGATTATAAAATGATTGAATAAGTGAATTCCAGAACAAGGCATAGGATTGTCAAACTTTATAAAGAAAGCTTGAAAATCACTTAGCCTAGTAGGTTTCAACAATCATTCAATCAAGTGAACCAAACTCTTCCTTGACAGAAATAAAAACCCTCTCTTTTTCTGAGAACCTTTTTAGATGTGGGAATCTGCCTCTCTGAAAGTTATGGGTCTCTGGTCGAGCACAGGTGGCTGATCAGCTGATAACTGGAGATATTCAGAGATATGTCCAAGATTGTAGAACCATATCCGTTTATTTTTCCTACCTTACTAAACTTCAGTGCCATTTATTCTTCATTTCTCTGTTTAAAGCAAGAAACTGGTCATGCACTACAGAATTTTTGAAAGAGCATCCCCCCCACTACCTTCCCAACAGAGCGCTAAACATCTAATTTCTGATGAGCAATTAATTAATGGAGTCAGTTCTTCTTATTAACTTAAATAGGAATGAACTGTGCATGTTCCAGAATGCTGATCTTGCATCTTTTTTAAAGTTTTGAGCTTTTCTAACATTCTTTCATAATAGTGTTATTTTCAAAAGTGCTATAAATAAAATTATAATAAATATGTCTTGAGTGATGACTGTTAATACTAAAATAGCAAAATCAACAGAAGGTAGAAAAGCTGATTTAGCACTTTACCCAATAATGAATCTACAGATTGCATGTCTATTGTAGGAAACAATTCTTGATAAGTAATGTACATTGTTTTTTAAGAAATTTAAGCCTCTCCAGTAGGCACCATAGCAATTAAACTTAAAAATAATTTCAAAACTAGACCAGAATTAGTCATGTAAGGAACTTGTAATTTGACATATTTTAAACTGTAGCTTTTATTTGTAAAATATATGGAATAGTCTATTGGAAAATCTTATGATTAAAAAAACCGTAAATGTCTGACTAACCCTCAGTTCTTAAGTCCCTCTACAATATTCTTAATACTTGCACGTAACTTCTGCTTCAGCACTTTAAGGGCAAGTTACTACCTTTTAAAGAATTTAAGAATATCTTTCCTATACAAAATCAACCTTCTGTAACTTCTGTCCAATCTAATAACTCTCTCAATTGAAAGTTTTTCAAATAACGAAAGGATGCTATTATGTTTTTCCTAAATCATCTTTATCCAAGATAAATATATACTTTTTTTCCAACCATTCCTCACATAACATTGTATCAAGTGTTCCTGTGTGAAAGAACTCTCCTCTTCAGATAACCCACTTCTATTTCTCTAGCCCAGAGTATTTCAGTGGAAGTTTAATGGAATTTGGGATTGAACAAAATTTTGTGCTGTGGGTCTTAAACATTGCAAGAGGTTTATCGTCTCTGATCCCATTCACCAGATACTGATGGTGTTTCAAATTCCTGTGAGGACAGATGTGTTCTCTAACATTGCCAAATGTCCCTACGAAGAAAAGATTTTACCTTAGTTAAGAAGCTCTAATGGTCAAAGGACTTGAATAGACATTTTTCCAAAGAAGACATACGAATGGCCAACAGGTACATGAAAAGACGCTCAACATCACTAATCATCAAGGATATGCTAATCAAAACCACAATGAGCTACCACCTACATTATCAAAGCTTATTTTTTTTAATTGTATATATTTAAGTAATAGAAAAGTTTTGACTTGAAGTCAAACATAAAAATGTTGACTTGGGTGGGATTTGCCAAGCTTAATCAGGAGACCCCTAGAACACTTCCTATAATCTTGGTTAGTATTAATCATTACCATTCTCCTAATATACCCATTTGCCCTAAATTCAACCCATATTTTCCATGTCGTATACTAGAATTTCATTAGAGATATGGTAAAATGTCTTGAGAAAGACTGGTGTGCTATTTTCTGTATTTCTTTGGCCTAAATGCACAGAAAGAAATGAGTTTAACTTTAATTGATAAACATCCTGGGTTCTATTGATCATAGCTCCCTATTCTAGGTTTTCTTTAAAAATATTTTAATAGTATATTCTAATTTGTTCCTAGAAAACTTCAGAATTTATGTCAACCTCCTTAATCTATGAAAAACATATTTTTGTTTGTGAGGAGTGAGTTTATATTTCCCTGATTCTACTTTCCTCTAACATCTTCTCTGTTCTTCACATTTCATCTTAACAGATGGACTTAATTATCTTAGCAGCATCTGTCAGTGCTTAGAGATACTCCTTACGTTCCCATATTTTTTTAATCCATAAAAATCTTACTTTTCTGAGATGTGAATCTCTTGCCTCTCAAGCATCTCAGGCACTGCACAGTCACTGTCCTCTTCCTTCTCTGGGTCACTCTTTGTGACTAGTTTTAATTCCCTCAGCTGTATTATCGTCTTCTCTTGGGTTTCCATTTCTTCTCAAAAAATACACACTCGCCGTCTATTTTAGTGATCTTAAGCTTATTTTATATTTGTCTAGTTTCTTACTTTTCTGTATCAAATGGTTAATATACTTCCTATCTTTTGTTTTTGGTTTGAACTCACATGTTCATACGTTTACAGTTACTCCTTTACTTTTATATTATTTCCTATGTTCTATCTAGCACTTTTAAAAATCTTTTTAAATCAAAATATGTTGCAAGTTCCTTCCTCTTTTCCTTATGTATCGTTACCAGCTTTCTTCTGAAAACCAGTGTTCAGTGCTCATACGTCCAGTCACTCCTCCTTCTATGGGTCTACATTGTAGGTGCCGTTGCCCCAGGAAGCATCTTTGGAACTTATTGATTCCTCATTCAGAAAGATAAGAATAGCATACACCATTTATTAGTTCAACAGTGGGTTTTATTCATTCCTTCATTTACTTATTTTAGGCTTGCTTTGTGAACACCAGTATAGCTAGATCCACTCATAGAGGTTCTAGATGTTGCCAAAGGATATAAAATTTCTTATCTCGACTTTTTTTGATAATATTGTCTCCTGGATTAATAACAATGTTACATAGATTAGAACATATATATCCAACAATTAATAATATAATGAGATTTCAAAGACCATTCTTAACCTTTCTTAAAATTTTATTGTGAATTAATGTGTGTGTGTATGTGTGTAAAGATATTTTGTTATGAAGAGGTTAAATATAAGCCAAACATGAAGACGTATCTAGACAATATCATATATTTCATCTAAACCCCCATGAACTTCAGAACGCCAATAAACCCTTGTCAAGTTCTCATTTACTTTACGAATGCACATAGTGCAATAAATTTGTGAGTGCCACTTATGTCAGAAATCCTGTAAAACAAGCTATTAAACGAAATACCCAATTCTTCAAAGTGTAGTTGAATAACAGCTTCTCAGGTAGACATGTGATGGAACCAAACTTTTTTGTTATAATTACTCTTGGTATTGCCAAATCTAGCCTTCATTATACCACAATATTTAAGGAAAAATAATCTATTTTACTGCAGGTTTATCTGCTGGGATGTTTTCAGCTTAAACACTCAATAGGCTTCAACACTAAGTAAACACTTTACCTCATGTAACAAGAACTTTAAATATCACGTGACCATAGACATCAACAGCATCATTAGGGTTCACAGTCCACTTCACTCTTGGAAATGCCAGCTTCTGTGTTTCAGCTTTTTGTTCAGTCAGCTTTCTTTATGCTCACAAGGTGGCTGCTGTGCAACATACATTTAGTGATTTCTTTGTGTTCCTTTTTAAGAACAGGAGAACTTTTCTCGGAAATCACTAGTAGATTTCCGCTCACATCTCATTGGCCAGAGTTGCATCATAAGCCCAGCCCTACCTCATTCAATGGAGAGGGGAATGAGAATACCATGATTGGCTCTCTTAGTAAATCAGGATTTCCTCCCACCTCAATATAGAGTTCAGTTCTTTGAGCACATGGCTGCACAGCCAAAAGCAGAGACCTGCAAGGAATTTATGTTGTCCCAAAAGAAGAAGCAGGAGGAAAATGTAAATGTTCATTTTAAAAAATGAGCATCATACATGCAAAAGAGATTTAATCATTCCTTCTAGGAAAAATGACACTTCACTGGAGTGTACACAGCTACCATAGGCAGTTATAGCAGAGTGCTTGAGCAATCCTTAATAGCTGTTACTTTACACATCAATTTCCTTATTATGAAATGGGAATTAAGTAATAGTACCAACTGCTAGAGTGGTTGTAAGTGTTAAATGTGATTTTATATGTAAAGATTTTAGAAACATGCCAAGTCCTCAAGAAATGTTATTCTTATTATAATGTAGTCATTGTGCCAGCCTTAAACAAGTGAGAATGTCTTTCCTGGTTAAGAATAATGTAAACCATAAACACCAAGGAAGGGCTTGGCTTCTGTTGTTGGGCATGGAGGGTTAGAATGATCACTTTCAAACCCTTTGATTTGTATTAGAAGATTTTGATAAGATGTCAGTTTCTCCACTTTCCCACCCTATCCCTCATATAAATAGGATGATCATCGCTTTTAAACAGCTGTGATGGTGCCCAGTTGGAGCAATCAGTGGTTGAATGAATGTAGAAATGGAATGAGTGCATATAGAGAGAGGAAAAGATGAGGAAATAAAAACTAACTATCTTCTTATTAAAGTAAAATTCAAGAACTGTTCTCATAACCAGGCCAGTGGCAGAACAGACATTGAGATACATAAAGAAAGAAAAATATTTAATATAGAAGTTATGGAAAATGAGCTCTAGCTGGATAGGTGTATTTTAAAATAGCATCTAGTACCTCATTAAAGTTTGGTAGCTTCATCTCTTGGAATGGTGAGAAGTCTCTCTGGGTAGATGATTTACCTGCAGAGACCTGAGTATGAGAAAAATAAGCCATTTATATAAAAAGGGGGAGAACATTCCAAACAGAGGGAACAGCAAATGCGAAGACGAGTTTGTAGAGCATCTCACCCTCGTACCCTCTGTCCCTCTCATGCCCCAAGCATACCTATCATGTTAATCGACCCCTTGCTTGATTTCTACAACTGCTCAACCACTCATTCACAACCTTCGTTCACCATCTTATATACTTAAAATACTTGAATGTTGAGTGAATACACTATGAAAACACTTTATGTCTTCAGCTGACATAAAGATTCATCTTTTGTAGAGCTGGATGAGCTCTAAATCAAACTGGTGCAGTTATCATTGAGCAACATGCTAACTGAAGATGATTTACCTGGGTACCATTTATATCTCCATCCTTTGTGAAAGCAATTGCAGTAGCTGCTTCCTAATTACCAGGGACTCTCCCCTCCTGTTTCTCACTGACCTTAAATGGAAGGAGATCACATGGAGAGAGAACCAGGCAGATTTTCAATCCCAACTTCAGTGCAGGGGTAAACCTCAGGCAAACAAGTAGTTAATGCAGAGGATCCCACCCTCTGTCCAAATTAAATAGCAGCAGTTTTCTAATTCAGAAAATCTCTGAAAAATCTTTCAAATTTAGAAAGCCCATGAGTAAGAAAAATACTATGATAGTAAACACAGATAAATTTCTATAATTGCAAACAACTTTCGCCCAGTCCTGCACTAGTGCTTTTTATCATTTGATTTGACAGGATAGCACATATACAAATTTGAAATAAAGCAAATGAAAAATAAATTATAGCAGTTTATCGTTTCTTCTGTTAGGGTTTATGCTACGCATAAAAATTTTGTATAGCTCAAATTGATAGTCAATTCCAATTCACGGTTTTAGATTGATCAAATATATTTTATGAACTCCTCATTACATAACATACTCTCTAAATTTTCTCACAGCATTTATCATGTACTCATGCAATATATGAAAGAAATAAAAACAAGCACTGTGAGTTCCTGTTTTCAGAACAGAATAACAATATACAAAAGAATATGCGGGTTCCTGTATATATGTAGGTCATACATTTTTAAATATTTTACAAGAAAATCGTCTCTTTATAACTATATGCAAAACTTGACATTAGCACTAGGAGAGATATGGTATAGTAGTTGTATTCAGAGTCCCCAAGACCACTCCCAGGTTTGATGATTCACCAGTAAAATTCACAGGACTCCACAATGTCTTTTTCATGGGTTTGATTTATTACAACTGAAGGATGCAAAACAAGGAAGGGAAAAGCTCATGAGGTGAAGTACAGAGGAAACCAAGTGCAAACTTCCAAGAGTCCGCTCCCATTGAGACAAAGGATGGGCTTAATTCCTCCAGCAACTAATTGTGCCAACACGTGTGAATGCTGTCTACCAGGAAGCTCATTGAAGACGCAGTGCTTAAGGTTTCTATTGGGTTGCTGGTCACATAGGTGTTCTCTGTCTGACATATACTGAAATTCCAGCCTCCCAGAAGGAAAGCAGATGTTCAGCATAAACCACATTGTTTGCGGGCCGGCCCCGTGGCTTAGCAGTTAAGTGCACGTGCTCTGCTACTGGTGGCCCAGGTTCGGATCCCGGGCGCGCACCAAAGCACCACTTGTCGGGCCATGCTGAGGCCACGTCCCACATACAGCAGCTAGAAGGACGTGCAACTATGACATACAACTATCTACTGGGGCTTTGGGGAAAAAAAGGAGGAGGATTGGCAATAGATGTTAGCTCAGAGCCGGTCTTCCTCAGCAAAAAGAGGAGGATTAGCATGGATGTTAGCTCAGGGCTGATCTTCGTCACAAAAAAAAAAAAAAAAAAAAAAGATTGTCTAAACCACATTGTTTGTAAAACAGTTTAGGTAAAGTGAGCCACTCTTATTCTTTGTAAAACAGTTTAGGCAAAGTGAGCCACTCTTATCAAGTAGGGAATGGTGGGAACACTTCTGAAATCCAAGTTCCCAGATGCCAGCCACGAGCCGACCTTGCAAGCTGGCCTGCCTAAGAATAGCAGTGTCAGCCCTGCTATGTCAACTCTTTTCTACATAGTTGTTAAAAGCACAAGTTGTATAATCAGATGATCCTGGGCTCATATCCACATCCTACCGCTTATACGGATGTGACCTTGAACAAGTTATCTAAACACTTTACATACCTAAGTTTTATCAACTGTTACATAGCTTTAATTAGACAATCACATCATTGGATTGCCATGAAAATTATATGCAATAGTGCGTGTACAGTTTTTAGCACACTGCCTGCAAAGAGTAATAACTTAATAAATGTTGATGAATAATAATGGTGTATGTGGCAACTACCTTCTCAGAGGTTAGAATAGGCTATATGAACAAGACTCAAATGAAATAGAGAGTAAATAAGTGTTTTGTTTTGTGTGTGTGTGTGTGTCTTACCAACTGTAGATGCAACAGTGGTTCTAAGAATGGGCAAGCACTCTCTCTAATTTATAAGAACCCACAAGAGCTTCCTTGCCAAAATAAGTGTTCTTTTGCTAAGTGTTATATGGAGCCACAACCGTAAAAGATGGAAGTAGCCTTCAGAAGACAACGAAGTAGCTGACACGATATTTTCCAATATTGTGATCCTTACAGTGCTCTCTGATGAAGCCCTCCTTTACAACCTCATAACTAGCGTGAAAATTACTATTATACTTGACACTAGAAGTTCTGAGATAGGTTAGAAAGCTGGATCAGAAGAAATTGGTGGGTAGATCGATCTGATTTAGGTACCGCCTGATACTTTTGTGATTTTTTTGGAAATAAGACATTATTGTTCTTGCACACCATTTTTTTAAACTGTTTGACAAGCAGATAGAACAAAGCATTTTGATGAACAATACCTTTGCTCTACTTAGCTATGGGCTCAGATATAACTCCCAGCCAGTAGAGAATTTTCTTTTTTGACATAACTAATAATAAAACATCATGATTACTTGAAAAACGCATGCTGAGTAAAAACTTCCAGAATGATTGAATTAATAAATAAGTGAATGAATGAGCTCAGAATAAGATTCATCAACAAGAGACACCTGTGAGGTGAGCTCATCTTTAATAAAAATCACAGGTATGAGAATTTGTGTATTTTCTTGAAACTTCGTATTTCTTGTTCATGCGATAAACCAAGCTGCTTGTAGGTTGGAGAGAGATATTGGATGGTGTTGTGTTTTATGTCTAATGTTAGATGCCTCCTAAAGCTAATATTAATCATTTAGAGATTCTTTACAAAATAAGTATATTTTATTCTGTCATAATTTTAATTTTTATTCACAACTATAACAAAGTAGAAATATTTTATGACATTTTAGAAGCATTTAATATTAAGGGGTAAGGAGCTTTGATTATTTCTAAATAAATCACTTGTAAAGTATATCATTTTTTTGCTAGAAAAAAGATTATAGGTGAATTATGTAAATATATCCTTGCAGGATATCATTTATCTAAAATGTATAACTTAAAATAAAATAATTTGTTAAAATTAGAGCTCTCATTTCATCTTGGCAGATGCCACTGTAGAAATTATCAAAGCTTCCTCAAAAAAGAATGCCAACATTTCTAAATGTTTTCTTTAGTGGCTACCTTAATTAAACACAGTAATGGAAAAAAGCCTTGATGTGGTTTTCCCAACATATAGATAAAATTATTTGCCATATATATGGCAAATTAAGTTGTGATTCATAGCCTATGTTCAAATTTAAATTTACACCCTTTAGGCAAACACATAATCAGTTAGCCCATTTGTTAGTTATCCAGGCACCACATAGAAGATGGTATACATAATATCAATGATACTGAGAAGAGATTGTTATTAGTCCAAGTAGTTGATTAATGCCTTTGATTTCATTGTGCTAGTCTAGCATTTATCAAATCATCCATCACAGCTCTTAAAATAACTTGCTGATTCTTTCTTCTTCTGGACTATAATGCATTAAGGATTATAGTTATGCTTTTATTATTTTAATCCTTGGTGTGTGTCAACTGGCTTTATATTAGGAGCTCAGGAAATATTGCGTTGAACTAATGTGAGGTAAGTTGAACTGAATTGAGTTGAACTGAATTGAATTGGTAAGTAATTTTAAGAAAAGGAATCCACATCTAAGTTCAATAATTAATCAAAGCCAGTCAGTTTATTCTGACTCTCTCTTTCTCACAAAGGCTATTTGAATTTAGCTATATGCTTTTTAAAAAAAAATGCTCATTTCCTAAATCATATATATGTTATATATATCATTATATTATATATGCAAATATATATATATATATTTTCTTTAGATGAGTTTTACCATATCAGGGACAGAATTCTGTTCTTTTCATATCATCTTCTACAGTTTTCATTGATTTTTTCCCCCCCAATCCTGTTGGTTTTGTAGAGCTATTTTTTCTATGGCTCTTTTTAGTTTTATTTTGTTTGGCATTAAATGCAAAATGTGGTATTCTATTTTCAAGTTTTCGTTTTTCTAAAATTATGTGTTATTACCAATATCCTTTCAAAAGATATTGTGGAGTAATGTTAAATACTCTTGGGCCAAGGTTTTATTTCAAACTTATATAGAATGAAAATAATAACTATAGTCGTAGGAAAGAATAAAACTGTACTGATAAATGAATCTCAATGTATTTTAAATACTATCTATGTAGAAATTCCCAAATGCAGTGCAACAGCACCTAGCAAATTTTTAACTTACAGTATTAACTAGAAATAATTTTATTTTTTTAAGCTAAATATTGGACTGAGAATTCTGACCTAATGTAATAGTTTTTTTTCTCAAAGCAGTGTCCCCAGTGTTTCAGATGAAATATAATTTTAAGTTAAGGAAATGTCAAAGCTAATCATTTATGCATTGACAGGTCTCATCAGATAATATGGACTGTCATTGAATCTAAGATAGCCTCAATTAAGTTGCGCCATTGTTTTATGACTCCCCGCTAAAGAAAAAAATGCTGCCCGCTAAAATAAGACACAGCACTTTCTTAGTCTTTAGAACTTTTATTTTATAGTTACCAAAAGAGCTTTTTCAGACATAGTTAAACATAGATTATTTTCATCACTCCTGAATGTTTTATACATAGACACACACATAAGTATATGTCAGAAAATATAGATTAAATAAATTGAGTAAGGCATTCCTAAAACTTCTCCCATTTGGTATCTGGCTCTCCTAGATTACTTTTTGAGTCAGAGTCCTCAGTGTTCATGTTTCACACATAAGATTGTTCTCTTTGCCGGTGAGGCAGCATATCTTCATAGAGACATTCACCGTTTTCTCTGGTAACTCCATCTAAATTATTACACCCATTCTGTAAGTTTTGCTGGTACTTTCTTGACCTCGCCGGAATGCGTCAACAGAAGATTTTTCAGACAACACTCAGGATTCGTATTCATCTTCCTTTTTCAAACGGCCATTAAATGGTTTGATTGAAATGTGAGGTATTGTCATTGTCCAGCCAAGCCACAGAAATAACCAGATTCCATGCATTGGCCATGATAGCTACATTGCTACCCCTGACTGCCACCTGAACAGGGGTTGTTGGGACCATCAAGTGTAAGACATCCTTATTCCTAGAATAAGATATGAAAACAATGGGTGTCTTAGAATTGGAGAAATATGATATTAAAGAAAAATCACAGTGGTGTATAGTAGAACAAAAACTGAGCTCTAATTAAGGGCATATATGCGTGTGTTCTGACACACACACGCAATATTCTAGAAAGTAAAATTCTAGCATAGACAAGTCATTTATATAATCCCCACACTTTTGTTACATAAATTTACCTGTGTTTTTTTCGCCTACCTATTTAGACATTTTAGCCATGTCTCCTTGAAAAACTTTTCTACCAAAAATTGCATGATGATGGTCATAACAAACCATACGTTAAACACTTTTATTTATTATTTTATGAGGTTTCTTATATCTGAATAGAGGTAAACAGTCCAACTGATTGGGAAGTATTGAAAAGTCTTCATTATATTCCATGTGAACTAGTATTTTTCTTTGAACATGAAAATGTGCTTTCTCAACTGTTGAAATTAACAAATGTTAAAAATAAATAAACAAATAGATGCCCCAACCACCAAATATTTCTTCCCCATCTCTCCACCTCAGGTCCTGTAAGTAGTGTTCTGGTGAATAAGTACGGTAGCCGGCCGGTGGTGATGGTAGGAGGCCTGTTGTGCTGTCTGGGGATGGTCTCGGCTTCTTTCAGCACCAGCGTCCTACAGCTCTACCTCACTGTGGGATTCATCGGAGGTAAGCCAACTTTCCTTTTCAGCTTTTTCTCTTCTTGACACTTCTGTGGTTTGCAAAGTTCTATACAAAGCATGAACGACAGAAAATTCTTTTTGTTTTCTTTGAATTAACTTTGTATATCAGATGTTACCTTAAAGTATTTTCATCTAGGGCCTTGAAATACTAGCTATAGAATGGCCAATCCAACTCATTTCAAGAAATGGACAAAACGAGTTATCGGACAAGTATGTGCTATGAGGTAAAGGTCAAAATAACCCAGCTTTGCTTATTTTTTACTGTTTCACCCTTTACTCTTCAGCCAGTTAAGACGGTATTGTGGACACAGACTTTCTGGCATAGATAGCTTCATTTTTTTTTAATTTTTTTTTATTACTTATTACTATTTAGAGTATCTAAATTATCACTTATGATTAACTCATAGGTTAAAAATGATGCCAAAAAGATATTTTCTGGCTGATTTCTCTTTAACAATAGAATTATTGTTGTCTGTGCTCTGATCAGTGGTAGAGCTCTGTATTGGTGTCCCTTCTTTTCCTTACTAAAGGATTCTGACTGTTTAAAAGCTCTGTAAGGCACATTTGCCACTGAACACAAATATTTTTAAATGACATACCGTCACTTGATTATAATTGTTTGACTCAAACTGACCTGAATATGTACATTTGGAAGACGCTATTTTATTAGCCTCAACAATAAATTGCATTAAAGTCTACACTCAAAGTTTTAAGAAAAATTAGACTTCAATATATAAAGAAATTGAATCTTTTCCTTATGTCCACAGATAAAAAGGTAAATATATTTCTCTTTTGGTAGTGATTTTAGATCAGTCTAACTTTGCACTTATGTATCATTTGATGAAAAAAAATCAGATATATTAAAGCCCACAATAACAGCGATGTTAAAATTTTTCTCTTTACAACCCGTCGACAACTCCCTTCCTTTTTGATACAGTAAAACACCTTTTGACATTGTAAATGAGAATCTTTTTATATCTAAGAATTGTCATAGTGGAGAGAACACTTTTTCCTTTGTGCAGAAATACTATTTATTGCATTTGACCATAGAAGTCAGGCTGGGCCTACAAGTAGATGTATTAGGAAAAGATGATTTTGGTCTTACTGTGCCACAAATATCAATAGCATTATATGTTACTCTAACTTCAATTCCATTTCTTTGAGTCTTGAAGGCTTTGGTGCTTCTAGAGTCAACCATTAAATACACCTCTGAGGGATTTATCTCGTCATCATCAACCAGTACTTCTTTGGTATCTGAAATCAGACAGGTCTAGTTTTTAAACCCAACTCAGCACATATGAGCTGTGGGGTCATAAGTAAATTAACCTCCTTATCCCTCAGTCTCTTTGTCTTCAAAATGGGGAAAATGATAGCTCTTTCCTTTGAGAGTTGTTGGAATGATTAATGTAAAAAATGAATATATAGTACTTCACAGAGTGCCCAGCATTTTGTTACTTTTAAATAAATATTAGCAGATACTAGTAATCACAATGGCATTTATATAACGTTTTACAGTCCTAGAACTTACTTGATTTTGGCAAAACCCTTTTTTTGTTGTTGTTGAGGGAATTGGAGCTCAAGAGGTCTGTTTTGCCCAGTGGTACACATAGCTAAGTAGTTGAGGCAGGTTCAGATCTTTTGATTTCAAATCTCATGCTTGTTTTACCATGCCAGAATAGGAAATAGATGGCCACTATCTCCTAAGGAGAATTTTGATTAACATCTGAAGGCAAAATTCCAGGTGACAGAATGGGGGTAGGGGAAGTGGTGGAATAAAATAAAGAAATTTGAAAGGCATAGAGTGGCTGACTGGATAAAAAAACAAGACCCATATATATGTGCATACAAGAGACACACTTCAGACCTAAAGACACTCACAAACTGAAAGTGAAGGGATGGAAAAAGATACTCCACGCAAATGGCAATGAAAAGAAAGCTGGGGTAGCAGTACCCATATCAGACAAAATAGACTTTAAAACAAAAACTGTAAAAAGAGACAAAGAAGGTCATTACATAATGATCAAGGGAACAATCCAACAAGAGGATATAACACTTGTAAATATCTATGCACCCAATGTAGGTGCACCTAAATATATAAAGCAATTATTAACAGACATAAAAACAGAAATAGACAGTAACACAATAATAGTAGGGGACTTTAACACTCCACTTACACCAACGGATAGATCATCCAAACAGAAGATCAATAAGGAAACATTGGCCTTAAACGACACACTAGAACACATGGACCTAGTGGATATATACAGAGCATTCCATCCAAAAACCGAAGAATACGCATTCTTTTCAAATGCACATGGAACATTCTCCAGGATTGATCACATATTAGGCCACAAAACAAGTCTCCATAAATTTAAGAAGATTGAAATAATACCAAGCATCTTTTCTGACCACAACGGTATGAAACTAGAAATGAACTATAGGAAGAAAATCAGAAAAGCCACAAATACGTGGAGATTAAACAAAATGCTACTGAACAACGACTGGGTTAACGAAGAAATCAAAGAAGAAATCAAAAAATACCTGGAGACAAATGAAAATGAAAATACGACATGCCAGAATTTATGGGATACAGCAAAAGCGGTTCTAAGAGGGAAGTTTATAGCGATACAGGCCTATCTCAACAAACAAGAAAAATCTCAAATAAACAATCTAACAATGCACCTAAAGGAACTGGAAAAAGAAGAACAAACCAAGCCCAAAATCAGTAGAAGAAGGGAAATAATAAAAATCAGAGCAGAAATAAATGAAATAGAGACCAAAAAACAATAGAAAAATTAATAAAACCAAGAGCTGGTTCTTTGAAAAGATAAACAAAATTGACAAACCTTTAGCTAGACTCACCAAGAAAAAAAGAGAGAAGGCACAAATAAGTAAAATCAGAAATGAAAGAGGAGAGGTTACAACAGACACCTCGGAAATACAAAAGATTATAAGAGAATACTATGAAAAGCTATATGCCAACCAATTCGACAATCTGGAAGAAATGGATAAATTCTTAGAATCATACAACCTTCCAAAACTGGATCAAGAAGAAGTAGAGAATTTGAATAGACCAATCACCAGTAAGGAGATCGAAAGAGTAATCACAAACCTCCCCAAAAATAAAAGTCCAGGACCAGACGGCTTCCCTGCTGAATTCTACCAAACATTCAAGGAAAAGTTAATACCTATCCTTCTCAAACTATTCCAACAAATTGGGTGGGGGTGGGGGAGGAAGCTCCCTAACTCATTCTACGAAGCTGACATTACCCTGATACCAAAACCAGGCAAGGACGACACAAAAAAAGAAAATTACAGGCCAATATCACTGATGAACATAGATGCAAAAATCCTCAACAAAATACTAGCAAATCGCATACAACAATATGTTAAAAAGATTATACACCATGATCAAGTGGGATTTATTCCAGGTATGCAGGGATGTTTTAACATTCACAAATCAATCAACGTTAATACACCACATTAATAAAATGAAGAATAAAAATCACATGATCATCTCAATAGATGCAGAGAAAGCATTTGACAAGATCCAGCATCCATTTATGATAAAAACTCTGAATAAAATGGGTATAGAAGGAAAGTACCTCAACATAATAAAGACCATATATGAGAAATCCACAGCTAATATCATCCTCAATGGTGAAAAACTGAAAGCCATCCCTCTAAGAACAGGAACCAGACAAGGATGCCCACTGTCACCACTCCTATTTAACATAGTACTGGAAGTCCTAGCCAGAGCAATCAGGCAAGAGAAAGAAATAAATGGGATCCAAATTGGAAAGGAAGAAAAGAAACTGTCACTATTCGTAGATGACATGATTTTATATATAGAAAACCCTAAAGAATCCACCAGAAAACTTTTAGAATAAACGAATGTGGTAAAGTTGCAGGATACAAAATCAACATACAAAAATCAGTTGCATTTCTGTACACTAACAACGAAGTAGCAGAAAGAGAAATTAAGAATACCATCCCATTTACAATTGCAACAAAAAGAATAAAATACCTAGGAATAAACTTAACCAAAGAGGTGAAAGATCTGTACACCGAAAACTATAAAACATTTCTGAAAGAAATTAAAGAAGACACAAAGAAATGGAAAGATATTCCGTGCTCTTGGATTGGAAGAATTAACATAGTTTAAGTTGTCCATACTTCCTAAAGCCATCTATAGATTCAATGCAATCCCTATCAAAGTTCCAACAACATTTTTCACAGAAATAGAACAAAGAATCCTAAAATTTACATGGAATAACAAAAGACCCCGAATAGCTAAAGGAATCCTGAGAAAAAAGAACAAAGCTGGAGGTATCACACTCCCTGATTTCAAAATATACTACAAAGCTATAGTAACCAAAACAGCATGGTACTGGCACAAAAACAGACACACAGAACAATGGAATAGAATCGAAAGCCCAGAAATAAACCCACACATCTATGGACAGCTAATCTTTGACAAAGGAGCCAAGAACATAGATTGGGGAAAAGAAAGTCTCTTCAACAAATGGTGTTGGGAAAACTGGAAAGCCATATGCAAAAAAATGAAAGTAGACCCTTACCTTACACCATACACAAAAATTAACTCCAAATGGATTAAAGACTTGAATGTAAGACCTGAAACTGTGAAACTTCTAGAAGAAAACATAGGCAGTACGCTCTTCGACATCGGTCTTAGCAACATCTTTTCAACCACCACGTCTGACGGGGCAAGAGAAACAATAGAAAAAATAAACAAATGGGACTACATCAAACTAAAAAGCTTCTGCACAGCAAAGGAAACCATCAACAAAACGAAAAGACAACCTAACAATTGGGAGAAGATATTTGCAAACCATACTTCTGATAAGGACTTAATCTCCAAAATATATAAAGAACTCATGCATCTCAACAACAACAAAACTAACAACCCAATTAAAAAATGGGCAAAAGACCTGAACAGACATTTCTCCAAAAAAGATATACAGATGGCCAACAGACACATGAAAAGATGTTCAAAATCACTAACTATCAGGGAAATGCAAATCAAAGCTACAATGCGATATCACCTCACGCCCCCGTCAGAATGGCTATAATTAACAAGACAGGAAACAACATGTGTTGGAGAGGATGTGGAGAGAAGGGAACTCTCATACACTGCTGCTGGGAGTGCAAACTGGTGCAGCCACTATGGAAAACAGTATGGAGATTCCTCAAAAAATTAAGGCTAGAACTACCACATGATCCAGCTATTCCACTGCTGGGTATTTATCCAAAGAACATGAAAACACCAATTTGTAAAGGTACATGCACCCCTGTGTTCATTGCAGCGTTATTCACAATAGCCAAGACTTGGAAGCAACCTAAGTGCCCATCAAGGGACGAATGGATAAAGAAGCTGTGGTATATATACACAATGGAATACTACTCAGCCATAAGAAACGATGAAATCCAGCCATTTGTGACAACATGGATGGACATTGAGGGTATAATGCAAAGTGAAATAAGTCAGAGGGAGAAGGTCAAATATGACTGTATGATTTCCTTCATTAAGTAGTAGATAATAACAACAATAAACAAACACATAGGGACAGAGATTGGATTGGTGGTTACCAAAGGGGAAGGGGGGAGGGAGGAGGGTGAAAGGGATAATTCGGTACATGTGTGTGGTGATGGGTTGTAATTAGTATTTTGGTGGTGAACATGATGTAATCTATGCAGAAATAGAAGTATAATGATGTACACCTGAAATTTTTACAATGTCATAAACCAATGTTACTGCAATAAACAAAAAATTAAAAAAAATAATAAATAAAAAAATAATAAATAAAGAAATTTGAACTTTGACACACAATTCCTGGGTTTTAACTTAGGTTCCTCCACTTACAAGCCACTTGATCATAGACTGGTCAGTTTTATTATTTATAAGTTGTATCTAATTATACTTATTCTGCATATCTCACAGGTAGGGCAGAGGTAGAATCAGAGAGCATACTAGCCTGTTACTTTCCAAAGCATGTTTTTGGTTCTTTCATGTCAACTTTTAGGGACTCTTTTACTCATAGAAAATATTTCTATTAAAGGTTTGGAATAAGTATTTGTACTCAGAACTGAGTGTCCCAGAATCTAAATACCTAACTGCTTTGCAGTATTGTCCAATTTATGTCAATTAGTAAATGCAGAATTCTTACTTCTATAGCCTCTAAAATAATATAGAATAATGCCTAAGCTAAGCAGAAAAGAGAGGTAGTTTATATAAATCAATTTTATGTACTTCTTAAAAAAACATTCATTACTATTGCTACATAGTCCTTTGGCCAGCTCTAGGAAGTAATTCATTTCTCAAAGGCGATACTCAACACTGCCAAGGAACTCCCTAGACAGTATAAACGTTTGACTCATATAAACAATTAGCTTTAATCCCTGAAATAAGAATATGTTTCAATCAAAAAAAATTTATTTTTTAGTTAACACACATGTACATCTATATTTATGAAATATGGAATGTGAGGGATGTAAACCATGAAATTAACAGCATGAATTTATTACTGTTTTTTACTATTTGCATGATTTTGAAAGAAATATCTCTGGGGAGACATCAGATTGTTTATAAATGACAACTTGTTTAGTCTGTTCACATTTCTTCAACTCTGAAAAGAAAGTATTCACATTTTAAATGCGCTCCTGTCCACAAGGAAGAAATCTATTCTATATACGTGTACATAAATATAGAGAGATTAATTTATCGGAACCAATAATTTTATCATAGTTTCAACCTGTTCTATGATTATTGAAACTTCAGTGGAAGTTCTTGGTTTTATTGTTGTGCTTTACAATGAAAGGAATATGAAACTGTCACACATATCGTGTCTGGTTATGAGAACCCTTTTGTTAATGTGGAATTCTATTAATATTTGTAATTATCAAAAATTACTGCCTGCTGTTGCATTTTCAGTTCTGCCTTACCCACTTGAATGTATGTTTCGAATAGTAATTTCTTTTGTGAGTGGCATAATGTGTTTGTGTTTTTCTTCCTTTTGTTTTGTTCTTTTTAGGTTTGGGTCTAGCCTTCAACCTGCAACCGGCCTTAACAATCATTGGCAAATACTTCTATAAGAAACGACCCATGGCGAATGGGCTTGCCATGGCAGGAAGTCCTGTGTTCTTAAGTACATTGGCTCCTTTCAATCAGTACCTTTTTAATACTTTTGGCTGGAAAGGAAGCTTCTTGATTTTGGGAGGTATATTGCTGAACGCCTGTGTGGCTGGGTCCCTCATGAGGCCCGTTGGACCCAAACAAACTACTAACAAGTCTAAAAATAAGATTGGCATAAAAGCGGATGAATCAGGTGGGAAGAAAAGCCGTAAGAAGAAATCAACATGGGAAAAAATTAATAAATATTTAGATTTCTCTCTTTTTAAGCATAGGGGATTTCTGATATACTTATCTGGAAATGTCATTATGTTTCTAGGGTTTTTTGCTCCCATTATATTCTTGGCTCCATATGCTAAAGACAAGGGAATTGATGAGTATTCTGCAGCGTTCTTGCTGTCTGTTATGGCTTTTGTTGATATGTTTGCTAGGCCTTCTGTAGGATTAATTGCAAACTCCAGATTTGTCCGACCCCGAATCCAGTATTTCTTCAGCTTTGCGATCATGTTCACTGGAGTGTGTCATCTCTTGTGCCCGTTGGCAGAGGACTACACAAGCCTGGTGTTTTATGCTATATTTTTTGGCCTTGGATTTGGGAGCGTTAGCAGTGTCCTCTTTGAAACTCTCATGGACCTTGTTGGTGCTGAAAGGTTTTCCAGTGCTGTGGGACTCGTCACAATCGTGGAGTGTTGCCCAGTTCTTCTTGGCCCTCCTCTTGCTGGTAAGAATATTTCTCATCAAGGAAAGCAAAAAGCATAAAATTAATATCCATTAGCCGAGACTCTTCGTAGTGTATGATGTGTTTTGTAATAATAAATTACAAAGAAAGACTGTGGGTGTGTTAATTTTAGGTTTTATTATGTATTTTTAAATTCATAATTAGTCGACTTTAGACCTAAATTTGTTTCAGAGCCTGGACCTATGAACATAAGAATTGAGGTTAGACCGATAATTAGTAGCATAATTTTTAAGTTTTTATCCATATCGAGTTATTTTGTGCTTTGAAAAATGTATCAGAAAAATAAAATGCCACTTAATTTTTTCATTGGTAAGCAGATTTCTCTTCTGCTTATATTAAAATGAGTCAAAAATTTAAAATAATGTTCTCAAAAAGGTAAGGATCTATTTTCTTATTGGAGTACATTGGTTATTTTATACAGAACTTGTTACGTGCCTAAGGAAGGAATACTTTTATAATATCTGATAGGAATATATGAATATATGTATATATATATATATGGAATGCAGGAATGAAGGGAAATTAATTCAAGGTCATTTTATGGTCAAATACTTATAGTCCATATTTGTAACTTATAAAGATTACCTTTAGATTTTAAGATCTGAGATATTTTTAATAATGCCTGTAAAAATATCTGTGCTAAATTACCCAGTAAGAAGACTAAGTAAAGAGACATGTATAAGTTTATTTTTGAAGTTAAGGCTTTGTTTCGTCTTAGACTTTAATGTTGTAAATATTAAATACTTTCTGTGGGCCAGTCTTTTCCAGTAACAATTGTATATTGTTTCGGTTAATACTAATCTTAGGTATTCGCTTAGACCCTTGGCCTGCCCCCTAGTGGTGACAATAACTGCCGGCGAAACATAAATTTTTCCATGTATTGAAATCAGTGACCTTTCACTTTTGGGGTCAGGAAAGAGCAGTGTGGTTGTTGACTTTTTCTGTCCACCAGGACTCTGGTATCCAGCACAGATGTTTTGGGTGCTATATCTCTCAATGTGTATATACCATGTCACCAAAACAATTTTCAAGAGTGAGAGCCAGTAGGTCTTATTTATCAGCCAATTGATTTTGTTATGTAAGACAAATACAATTGGCCCGTCTTTTCATACAGAATTAGTTTTACCAAATGGGTTTTAGAAGCCTATTTATTAGCAATAAAATCCTTTGTATCAACAGAGAAACTTGTACTTCACCACCATGGTGGGATGATAAAAAATCAAGTCAGGTCAACAGACACGGTGGGTGGGCTCTAAGGATGAAAGTGAAGGAATCTGATTTGTCCACTCCTACCTGTGCTGAGAACCTGTATTAATAATATTTACGTCAATTTCAGTATCCTTGAATGCTTATTGTGTTAATATTGCCAAACCATTGCACCAGTGGGGGCCATGGCGGTAACTGATTTGGGGCTCATTGTTGAAGCTCTCCGACTATAGCCATAATCTATCCATGTTCTTCATCCTGTTTCTGCCTCCTGCTACCCCTGGGTCCCCTTGACTTCTAGATGGCTTCTCCTCTATAGCATCAGGTCACCACTAGGACAGTGTCTGGCACAAGTAGGCACTCAGCAAGTACTTCTGAATGAGTGGGTGTCATAGTTACTTCTTACACAACTGCTGCTGCTACTCTTGTTAGTAGAGCAGTGAGGTAGCGAGAGCGCGATTTTTATTTTTAATTTTTTCAACCTGAACTTTGGCTGCTGCACTCGCAAAGAGCTGAAGCTTTAGTTCTGGAAATCGTATCTGGTTTCTTGATGATGCTAAAAAGTTCCCAAAACATTTAGAAAGTGTGTTGAGATAGCAGCCCCGTAATATTAACTCTGATAGGGCCATAGACCACAGTTTTCCGTGTTTAGAAATGTAACAATCATTGTATGAATAGAAATAGTTGACTAAAGTTAGAATGGAAAATTACATTATGCAATTTTTGTTATGTGTATGTATATGCCATATTTACTCAAATAAGCCTATTCCACCATTTACCTAATTAAAACAGGAAACTTTGTTTAAATAGATAATTTTGCAAATAGCTAAATTTAATACTGAGTCATTGACTAGATTCCAGTCAGAATGCTAGAGATTCTGACTAAAGAAACAGGTCTATATCAGAATCACCTGGAATATGCATATGATAAGTAATACAGATTTGTGTACACTAAATTTTGTTGATAATAATTATTAAGATTTAGGTACCTGCATAAGCAAAAGGCAAAATTGAGTATAAACTTAAACATTTTTCAAAGTCAATAAACCTTCAGATTATATAGAACCAGGCTAGTTTTTAAATGTTCTCAATAATCAAATGGAACAAATAACTTTCTTCCTGATTAGTTTTGCCTTATTAATTTAGATTCAGGTAAGGAAAAACCCATGATTAGCCCAAAAAGTGACATGACACTTAACCGAGAGATTTGGTTAAGCCATTTTGCAGAGAGGTCAAGAGTATGAGATTCGCACAGACCTTGGTTAGAGATCAGATTCTGCCCCTCACTAGCCATGTAATCATGGTCCAATGACTTCATAGTGCTCTTGTAAGGATTAAAAGATCTTACAGAGAAAGTGTTTAACCTAGTGCTGGGCATAGAGAAAGCATTTGATAAATATTATGCCCTGCCAGGAACCTTATAAAGGCTTTGTGTCTTTTCTAATGAATGTAATTTTTCCCTCTTTATTGAAAAGATACGAAGCATGGAAAGATAAAGTAATCTCAATGTATATGCTGTAAATAAATAGATAAATATATCTATTTCTATCTGTATAGAGATAAAAATGTACTCACACATGTATATTTATTAATATATGCACAAACGTATATATTTACTTTGTCTTGGTTGTATATTTTTATTGAGGGAAATAATTTTCAATAAATTTGATATACTGGTAATGTAGTGCTGTATGTGCCTATACATGCCTTTACTATGCATCTATAAAAGTCATAACCTAAAATATTATTTTCTTCATTAAAGTCTCAATATTAACTTAAATAAGAAATAGGTACACACTTTGGGAAAGAATTTACTTGAAAATTTTATCATTTTATGGCTGTTTTATTATGCTATCTTAAAATATATTCTTTTTCTCTTAGGTAAATTGGTGGATGAAACTGGACAATATAAATACATGTACATAGCCTGTGGTGCCATTGTGTTGCTATCTAGTGTGTGGCTGCTCATTGGCAATGCTATAAACTATCGATTGCTTGCAAAGGAAAAGAAGTTAGAAGACGCAAAAAAGAAGAAAATGTGTAAACCTGAGTCCAGAGAATCGGAGCCCTTGAACAAACCTAAACATTGCGATGTTAATGTCGAAAGTACGAGCACAGAAGGTCATCCCTCAGAAAGAGAAACTAATATTTAACAAGAATCACATCTCTGACTTCAGTGTTTATGACTTTCTTAGGAGCATTTTTTTTTTCAAAATATTGGAAAGGTTTTTAGTTGAAATGAGGAGTCATAATTAAGGATGGAAATGAGATTTTCCTCAATGGCAAATTTCAAATGTTTGTTTTTTAAAACTTATTTGGGCAGTTAAATGTTGAGATTATGCATATAAAGAATCCATGCAATGGGTTTATTTCCGTAGATGCCTGTGGTTGTGGTGGTTAAAATAACTTTAAAGTCTTCCAGTGACTTCCAGTCTTGGTTATAGAGACTGAATCCCAAACCCCTGGTTTAAGTAGTTAGAAGGAGTGTGTTTAACTGTATAGGAATATCCTCTCCACATTTCATTTTTTATTTGATATTAAAGTGTAAAATGGATTAAAGGAAAATGAATTTTCCCCTCGTGTGCCCACGCATACACACACACACACACCATCACATACTTCTGCATGTGCACACAGAGTATCTGGAGAACAAAAGACAAATAAGTTCCAAAAAAATATTATCACCGTGCTTTTTTTTTTTACTTAAAAAAAAACTCGATGGATTTTTTTTTTACTTAAAAAAAAATCCATCGAGAAAAGAAGAAATGTATTATATCTGCATTCTGCTTTACAATGTGGATTTTAAAGATAAGAACATGGGTGAAGATGAGGGTGATCTTAATTTGAAAATGCGACTAACTGCTGTAAAAAAAAAAGGCATTTGCGTATATAAAATAAATTTGAAAAAACAACCACTCCATTTTAAACCATTATTTCTGAGCACTGGTAGATTTGATTCATCCACGCACACGACTTCTTTGAGAAGGGATATTAGTACCTGGTGCTAGAGAATAGAACTCTCAAATAATTTTCAGAATTCTTACCTAATATGTAAATCAAATTAAAAGCCTAAATGACTCCTAGCAATGAGTTATGTTCATTGATTTTTAAAGGATTTTAGTTAGCATTCCAGAAAATAATAACCAGGGATTTCTTTTAACCAGAACTCAATCCAGTCTCATTCTCATACTGAGACATCAAAGTGGAATCAACCGGAATCCTGGTCGACAGGCTTACAAATTGGCCACATTCTTGTTTTTCCCAGCACACAGCCATGATTAGAGGGTTACTGTTAAGAGTAATCCATTAGAGTAAAACTAAATGGGAGTTGCTTATAATGAGCCCTCTAAGCTCTCTCATTTCCCTCCCTTCCCCAAAATGCAGAAGCAAGAAACAGAAACACGAACAGGCTTTTGACTCAGCCACTGGAGATGCCTCATATTATACGAATGGCAGCACTTGAAAATTCCACCCTCTAAACTGATTAGATTTCCTACTGCCTGTGAACCCAACTAAACCAAGAGACTGTTGACAAGGCTTCTAGAACTGGAGGGTGTATGTGACTTGGTATACACTTGTGAAGTGTAGGTAAAATGTATAACACGATAACATGAAGCTTGCAATGCTGCAACCCAGGTTAACTTAGCAGTTTCTCATTTTCGTAACTATGTGAAAACATCTCTGGGAATTGAATCACTCTTGAAAACAGAGGCATATGATAGTTCTGCGCAATCAGAACTATAAATACCATTTCGAGTGATAAAGTACTTTTAAACAAGAAAGAAGTTGTGGTTATGGTTAATTATGGTTAAGAATTATGGTTAAAGTTATAAATATTTGCATCTACAAATCTGAAGTTTAAATTGAGATCGTGATTAACAAAAAGTGTTCTGTCCTTGATTATTGAAGTAATGTCACTCAAACTGTCAACAGGACGTTCCTTTGCAACCTGAGTACCAAGCTTTTGTGATAACATTAAGGATTTGATATGTGAAATTTACGCACTGTTTAAACATGTGGCTTGTAGTTAGGAAGCTCTGTAAAATTCCATATTTCATTTAATATTCACTTTTTTGCATACGAAGAGGTATTTATATTTTTCAAATGTAAGTGAAACAATATGTGCCAAACCATGGGTAAATAAGTCAGGGAAAATGTGGCAGTATATGGCTGTTTTTAATTTGGTTTCAGCCAATCTTGAGTCTTGACCGAGCTATGTTTATATTATTAGCACTTTTGTATTCAATTCTGACTCGTCATAAGAAATGTGACATCATAAATTGTGTAGTAGCTCTCCAGTCCTGAACATTTCCAAAAAAATGTCTTGAATTCCCTAAAGATGTGTGTTTCAACTAATACAGATATCAGACCCCAGGGGGACATAAACAGCCAAGTATGGTCGAGGAGTTTTAGGCCTAAGGCTATAGTCCTTTTGATCACCTGCTGGTGAGAAAGCTGGTGGGTGCACTCCAGTGGCTTTCTCCATGGAAGGAGGTTTATTTACTGATGAGTTTCTTGTCAAGTCACCACCAGTTTGTATTTGTTCTGTTGCTCTTTGGTCATAGTCATCAACCTTGCATTTATAGCACTGATTCTATTAAATCATTAAAAAAGAAAGGAAGGAAGGTCAAATTACACATTTGAAGCACATGATGTGGTTAGACAGTCATACGTAGCAGTAACACTGCAAGTTACAAATATGCACAATATTAATTCTCCTATATAAATGTTGAAAATTAAATCAGAACATACTTGAAACAGGGACGTAAACTCACATACAGGCTTCAGAATTGTTCCAGGGTAAAATAAATTTTTCTGGTTGTTCACTCTCCCCACTCCCTTGAACTTGTTAGAATATTTGTTGCTTTAATAGAATCTTTCAAAGATTGAGATGAGAATATCAACCTAGAACATTCTTTATTGTATAGTCATATAAATGAAAGAGGAAACATAGTTGGCTTCTGTGTCTGCGACGATTAGTGCAAAATATATTTCTTCCCCTAGGGAATGACAGGTTTTAGATGTTCAAGGTATCATGAAGCAAAGTCAGTACACCATTAAAATCCCTTTTAGTCCCATTTAATCGCATATCCCCATTATGGAATTGTACAGAAGGATGGTTATCATAAACCAGAGTACCAAAATAGTTCACGTTCACTGGCTAGTTTAAGTATTTTTCCATTTGTGATAACTGAGCATCCCTCATTTTTCACCGTTTAACCTTAAATATGCCTTCAGTAATTTATGAATGGAATATTCGATATAGACTTATCCTGACCTATCCCCACGATTTTTCCTGATCCTTTTTGGATCCAATCAGCACACATTTAAGAAGCAGTGGGTCAGCCTCTAGTGTATTTCACGTTGGAAAACATATTTTCTCAATGTAAATTCACATGGCTCGTAAGTTTCACTTCTTTAGTACCGAGTTCCAACAACTTCATCTCCCCCCCACACACACTGGACACTAGGAAATGAGTAAAATAATTAGGTTTGATATATTTGAATGTGCACTTTAAAATCTACATATTTCTTACTCATCCTTTTCTGGCTGCATCTGACAATTAAGGATACAGAAAAAAGACCACAAGATGTAAATGTAAGTTTTTCTATTAATGTTATAAAATGTAGAGCTATCCTTAATCAGTTAGTTGAAACTTATTTTCCATCCAAAAGTACCCTTTTTAAAAAAAAAAAAAAAACCCTCTCATATGTATAATGTTGCAGACTTTTAATAAATCAAAATAAAAAATCATGATTGTTAGGCTCAATTTAATAGGGAGAAAGGATGCAAAGTGGGAAGGGAGCTAATATTCATATATCATGCGTTTTGCCTACATAATACCTTTTAATATTCAACCCACATCTTAGGTAGAGGCTATTGGCCTCGTATAATAGACGAGTGAAACCAAAAAAAAACAGACATGCTAAGAAGTTCAGCAAGTTAATCAAAGGTAGTGTGTGACAGAACCAGCAGTAAAACTCAGGTTTATTTAAAAGCAGAAAGAACCCCTCAGGTGTTCCATGCTGCCTCCTCCCATAAGCTACAGAAGCAGAGGAAGATAAAATATAGATACCAGCTAGGTTGAACTGCAATTTATATTATGATTTATTTCGTGTTTATTAGGAACTGCATTTGCTATAACCTGAATATATAATTTTAAGTTGCCTGCTTTTCTAGCCAATGCAGATTAGCCCAAATAATGGTAATGATTATATAATAGCCTTAATTGTTTTAATGTGACTTTTTTTCATAAAAATAATAACGTATTTATGTGGCTTGGGCCTAATATATTTTCCCTGAGGTTGGATTTAGAAGAAAAACGTTATTTTCTTTATGGATAGGTAATTCCCATTGGTTGTTACTTATTGTGACTCAAAAATGAAAAATACTTACTATGAAACATCATGTTCAGAATTATAGTGATTCCCATTTATAGGATTATCCCAAGCTACCCAAAAAATTTTTTAAATGTTATAAGATACAAGTGATTTGGTTCGTCTATGCAGTATATATTTATTTTCATCATTCAGTGCAACTTCCCCTACACCCTAACTCATTTTTCAAGTTTCCCTGAACATCCATATCCTGGTTCTCCTTTCTGTCCATTGTCCTATAGAAAGAACAAGTGCCATTTTGTCCACACCCTCTAGGGGGAGTCATCCTTAGAATATTGTTCTCCTTAGCTGTCTTTCAGATGGGGCACTTCTGATGTCTTACATCCCTCACAAATTCACCCATGCTGCATCTGGTTTTATCTACTTGTGGTTTGCGGGAATGGCCATATTCCTGGAGCCAACAGTATATACTTTTGGCCATGACCACTCATCTTTACAAATAAGGGACTGTAAGCTTGGTTCCCTGGATAAGGAAGGTGCTTATATTCTAGATTTCTTGTTAATATGAGTCTTTCTTATGCATGATAAAAAAATAATTGAATGTGATTTTTAAGAAACTAGAAAAATGTATCTTCCTATTCTTGGCACTTACTATCCTGGATGTTTCTCATTTTCTTAAAGTGCCTCACAACATTGAGAAAAAAGCTTGCCATCACAGCATAACACCGTTATATACCACTGTGTAGGCTCTTTCAGTGCAATGACATCACTGATGCATCCTACCAGGTAGATTTCTTACCACAACAGCTCACAGTACCAAAGAGTATCAAGATTATTGAGATAAAAATTGAAATTACAATCTCCTCTGTACTCATATCACTTGTTTTTCAGGTTTTGATTTCTACATATCCAGGTACATGATCTCATGTTGGAAAAACGCACTTAAAAGCTAAGGCCCAATTATCAGTAATTAATTATAATGCTTGTATAATCAAAATCATAAACTATCCTTGTTTATAATTACAAAGTGAATAATTTGCTGCACTCATATGGTTTTTGGTGTTTCTGATTTTCTCTTCTTTGCTATCAATCGTTTGTACACTATAGATTTAACTCTGCAAGGTCCTATCATCTGTTATTTTATTCTTCTCCTGCTGCTTTTTCTTCTCTTTATTTCACTTATTTGAGGTTCATGAAAGAATTTTTACAGTACTGAGAATGATAATTTTAGGTCTTTACCTTAAGAGGAAAACTAATACTGCAAAAGGAATTTTTGACTTTAGTGGAGCATTTGGGAATTTTTTTAGACCAAATTATTTCTCTCATCCCAAATGTATACTGCTTTACCTTCTCCCCCTTTTTTCCCTAGAATCATAATTAAAAATTATTTTCCTTTCATTGTTTTTCACGATGTCTAAGTCAAATTCTTTGGCATTTTTCGTCTAATTATGGACATTTTTGGTAGAGAATTTTTGGATTTTTGGCGGGTTTAGTTATACTTCCCCTGTTTGCACAATCTCCATGTTTTTCAGTCTACATATGTACTTGTTAATAAGGTGAGTAATCTTCAGGAATATTTCAGTAGGAATATTTCAGTATTTTAATTTTTGTTTCTTTGTTTTAAATCCAAATATGGCAAAGTAAGCTAGAGAAGGTCTGTATGAAAACACAGGGGATCCACATTCTATTAGGGCACAAGTTGGTAGAAAGTGCTGTTCAGATGAACAGAAGAATGGGGTTGTTATCTCTTATGAATTTCAGGGTGAAATTTTAAAATATATTCTTCTGACTAAACCTTTCATTCTGAATTTGTTGCTGTTTTACTTCCATAGTCATCTAAAAACGGTTTTTAGATTAGACCCAGTTTATACAGCTTGTTGATGAGAGTACGAATTTCTGATATACTATGTAATGGACTTTATTTTTCCACTACATGCTTTCTATTTCCACCTAAAGTATGAATATTTTTGGATTTAGTGAGAAAGGGCGTGTGATCTAAAGTGTTTATTTTCTCTAAGCATTAAATTTAGTTATATTTTGATTTGTATTGAATTCTGTTTTTGATATATTTATGTATGAAAAGATATATTTAGTTTATTTGCTTCGTGTTCTCAACTCTCTACATTAGATTGTTTAGATATCCACGTTTTTACTAAATAAGACTAGAACAGGTTAAGGGCTTTGCCTAAACATGTATCTGTTCTTTGAGTAAATGCAGGGTTGGAAATAGAACCCAGATCTTTTCACTCCTAACCCACTTTTTTCTCCATTGCACTACATAAGCCATCCTATTTGCAATGGTGAACTTCATGGAGTGAATACATATTTTCCTGGTAACACTTATTCTAACCTTGCTTGATAAATCCTTTATTTCCAAAATGAATGTTGTGTTCCTGACTGAATCATACTTTGCAAAATCACATGTGTAAATTTAATTTTAAGAATACTGCTTATTCCCACAGCAAATAATTCTGAGTAAATTGGACATAATAACTAGTGGGATGAATGATTTTGCACAATATATGTTGCCAAAGCAACATTTAAGTCATTAAAAAAGTTCTCACCAATAATGTGTTTATAGAATCCATGTGTCAATATTCCATTAATTCCTTTTTTTCTTGTTTATGTTCATATTTTATTTTAGAAACATCATTCACTTGTTTCCTAAAAGTATAATGCCAGAGCATGGAACACACAGTCCAAGTTTGTTATATTATTAAGTCATGTGCAAGAAATTATTGCCATTGTATATAATCTTAAGGAGAACACCCCAACAATATTTCTTGATCTAAGAATCTGAGGATGAGTTAATAAAATTATTAGGATAAGATCTATCTTAAAAATTCTTGCTTTTTATAAGATCATTTCTCGTAGTTAACTCTAAAATCTACAACAGGTTCTGGCAACGGTAAAACTAGAGTTTCTTTTATCCTAGAGATGCCATGTACCTCCATCCCCATCTGATCTAGATAGATACTCTTTCTAGATTTTTCCCTTTGGATTTCATTGCAAAAAAAGAAAATCACTTCTAAATAAAAGATCCCTAGTGAAGAGGAGAGTGGTTGCTATTAGGAATTCACTCTGTAAAAGTGTAAAAACCGTAATCTGTAGTCAGTATTTGTTTGCTTCATTCAAGTATGTTTACCCTAAGAACATGCTTTAATAAAAGTTTTGATAAGCGGAAGTATCACAGTAAAATCTTTCATGAACAGGGCCCTAAATGCATTTGCAGTCACTGATGTATTTGGTTAGGTTCAGCCAAACACATCCACGTGCTAAGTTTGCATTGTCATCGTGACAGGGGGCAACCCTCAGTGGCTGCAGTGAGGCCCCTTCTTTGTAATGATGATAAAAATAAGATCACACACGGGGTTGGCCCAGTGGTGCAGCAGTTAAGTGTGCGCGCTCCATCTGCTGCAATGGCCCATGGTTTGTGGGTTCGGATCCCGGGCGCACACAGATGAATCACTTGTCAATCCATGCTGTGGTGGCGTCCCATATAAAGTAGAGGAAGAAGGGCATGGATGTTAGCCCAGGGCCAATCTTCCTCAGCAAAAAAAAAAAAAAAAAAAGTAGGATTGGCGTTGGATGTTAGCTCAGGGTTAGTCTTCCTCACACACAAAAAAATGAGATTGCACATTACTTAGATATGAGTCAGGTATAGAAATTCCTATGTTGAAGACAGAACAGCAGGTTCTGTCTAAATATTTGCTAAAATTTACATTTCATTTGAAGCTTTTAATTTAAAAGCACTTCCCTCCAAATGTTTTAAGCTAGAGTGTTGATTACTATTTCCTACAATGAATAATTCCCCATTTTATAGGAATTTTTGAAAACATTTTATTACTTATATTCCTTCAACAAATATTTCTGTCTTATCCCATTATTATATTTGGGCAAATACTGAAAGTAAGATGATTGGGATAAAAGTTATACATAATGACATGTTGCTAATAAGACAGATACAAGACATTCCCTGGCAATAGCCACACACACCTAGCCAACTTTCACAAGAATTCTTTAGGGATTGGATTTGGGGGTTAATCTGTCGAATTATTTTTTAAATATAAATTATATATTAGCCTGTATTTTTATGATTTTTAAGTGAAAAAAATCAAAATGTAGTTGATGTGTTAGTTCCACAGGTGTCTTAAAGTCCACTGAACAAATGATCACACTGTCACATGGTCTATCAGCTACCATTACTATGATCATGAAATAAAGAGAAAGGTAGCCTTGCTTGACACCCAAGATGATCCAGTCAGTTGTTTTTACATGACCTAAATCATGGCTGTGCACATTTCATTTTTCAAAAAATCAATAAGGCATAAAATAATTAATTTAAATACCTGCCAAAGTTTAAAAATAGAAGATAGAGCCCTCTTCTTTTTGCCTTCTTACAGATGAATGTACTTAACACGATTGTGATTTCATCTTGGAATATATATACTTATTTCTGTAGTTTTTGTGTATATAGTAGGTCTGAACTTGACATATAAAATTTGTGGAAAAAATTAACCAAAAATGAAAGAATGGGCACTTTCATACAAATACATATTTTGTTTTTAACTAAACATAGTGTAGATTTATTTAAATCAGGAATCTGTTGTTGATCATCTAAAAAGTATATTCAGTTCAATATGTTTGTATTTCATTTTCAAGGAAACTTGTTTGACTACTGAATCATTTACCACTTAACTTTCATTTATACTGTCTCTGTTGTTTCTAAGTTTCACTACGTAACTAATTTGAAATCAAATGTTGAATTCCTCTATGGGAGTATGTATTTTGCCTGCAGTTTTTAATATATTTGGAAATTCATCTCTTTCTTACTAGACTGTGAACTCCTTGTGAACAAGGACATCTATCTTAGTTATAATAACAATTTTAATGCCTAGCAAAGTGCCAGGCACGGAATAACTCCTTTATTGAAATGAATTGATGGATCTAGATTATTAAACGAATACTACAGTATTCTATGATGCAAGCTGAATGTATATTAGAAGAATTCTCTGGCTAATTTTCAAAGTAAGACTGGAATGTATATTAGAGAAATTCTCTGACTAATTTTCAAAGTTATAGAAAGCAAACACCTGTAACATTTTCTTTATCTTAAACTTGATACTCTGTTTTGAAGATTTCATTCTTATTTTGTCAGTGAACATTCTATGCAAATGCTGAAATATACAGCAGCTAAACTTCACGGTACATATTAACTAGTTTTATTCTCTTTACAAAATCAGAAATATTCTATTTTAGGCTTCCTGGAAATGTGTTGACAATCGTTTTATTGACCTAAGGTGCTACTTATTTTCCAATATTACCTTGATCATAAGTGCTCCTGTTTGCTAAACTTTATTTCTTCTTTTTTTGAGGGGATGGGGGAAGGAGCGCAAAACATAATTAGAATATCTTTTTTGTCTGAATTTTGCAATTTAACACTGTATATCTTCCTCTGTACTCTATTATTATTGTATTTCAACTGTTATTTCTTACTGCTCACTAATTTTTATTGCAGGCCTATGCTGTTTCTCAGAAAGTATATGCATATATATTTATATAACATGTAACAAAAAACCTGTATTTCTTATTAAATTAAAATGAAAATGAAAAATAAATGTTCATGTTAAATTTTTGAAATTAAATCTGCAGTGTTTTTTCTTAAGGACTGTTAAATGCTGTGCTACACTATGCTGATCAAAACATAATTTCTGGCAACAGCTCAAATGTTTGGGCACTTCTTTTTTCTGAATGCACAGGACTGATTAATGTCAATGGAAATCAGACAGCCAAAATACAAGCCATTCCTAAGGGCAGAAATGAATGTTTTTTGTTTTTTAATGAGTATACAGTTTAATTAGTATACAGCTTAATGAGTATGCATTTTAATGGATTTACACAGAGGGAACACAGTCAGTTCAAAAAAAGAACATTACCTGCACCACAGAACTTCCCCTCAAACTCCTTCCCAGCCTACTCTCCCTCCTTTAGCTTTTTTTTTTTTAAACAGACTTTATTTTTTAGAGCAGTTTTAGGTTCACAGCAAAATTGAATAGAAGGTACAGAGAATTCTCATATACGCCCTGTCCTACACATGCATAGCCTTCCCTATTATCAACATCGCCACCAGAGTGGTACATTCATTACAATTGATGACCTAGATTGACACATCATTATCACCCAAAGCCCGTAGTTTACATTAGGGTTCACCCTTGGTGGTGTACCTTCTACAGATTTGGACAAATTTATAATGAGATGTATCTACCTTTGCAGTATCATATAGAGTAATTTCACTGCCCTAAAAATCCACTCCGCCTTCCTCCCCGCTAATCCCTGGAAACCACTGATTTTTACCATCTCCATAATTTTACCTTTCCCACAATGTCATATATTCAGAATAATGCAGTATGTAGCCTTTTTATTATGGCTTCTTTCACTTGGTAATACGAACGTAAGGTTTCTCCATGTCTTTTCAAGCCTTGGCAGCTCTTTTTTATTAGCAGTGAATGATATTCCATTGCCTGGATGTACCACAGTTTATTTATCCTTTCACCTACTGACAGACATCTTAGTTGCTTCCAAGTTTTGGCAATTATGAATAAACCTGCTATAAACAACCACATGCAGGTTTTGGTGTGGACTTAAATTTTCAATTTCATTGGGTAAATGCCAAGGAGCATGATTACTGGGTCGTATGGTAAGAGTATGTTTTGTTTTGTAAGAAATCGCCAAACCATCCTCCAAAGTGGCTGTACCATTTGCATTCCAGTCAGCAATGAATGAGAGTTCCTGCTGCTCCACATCTTCATCAACATTTGGTGTTGTCAGTGTTTCAGATTTTGGCCATTCTAATACGTGTGTAGCGGTATCTCATTTTAGTTTGCATTTCCTTGGTAAAATATGATGTGGAGCATCTTTTTATATGCTTGTTTGCCATATGTATGTCGTCTTTGGTGATGTGCCTGTTAAGGTTTTTGGCCCATTTTTAATTGAGTTTTTTGTTTTCTAATTGGTAAGTTTTAAGAGTTCTTTGCATATTTTGAATAATAGTACTTTATCACATAAGTCTTTTGCAGATATTTTCTCCTAATCTGTTGCTTACATTTTTATTCTCTTGGCAGTATCTTTTGCAAAGCAGAAATTTTTAATGTTAATGAACTCCAGCTTATCAATTCTTTCCTTTATGGATCATACTTTTTGTGTTGTATCTAAAAAGTCATTGCCAAATGCTAGGTCCTCTAGATTTTCTCCTATGTTATCTTCTAAGAGTTTTATAGTTTTTCATTTTGTAATCAGGTCTATGATCCATTTGAGTTTATTTTTGTGAAAGATATAAGGTCTGTGTCTGGATTCTTTTTTTTTTTTTCGCGTGTGGATGTCCAATTATTCCAGCATCATTTGTTGAAAAGACTTCTCTCTCTATTGCCTTTGCTCCTTTGTCAAAGATCATTTGACTATTTATATGGGTCTATTTCTGGACTCTATTCTGATCCATTGATCTAGTTGTCTATTCTTCTGCCAATACCACACTGTTTTGATTACTGTAGCTTTACAGTAAGTCTTAAAGTTGTCTGAAGTAAGTCTAAAATTCTCCATCTTTGTTCTTCTCCTTCAATATTGTGTTGGCTCTTCTGGGTCTTTTGTTTCCCCATTTAACTTTAGAATCAGTTTGTTAACATCCACAAAATAACTTGCTGGAATTTTGATTGGGATTGTTTTGAATCTATAAATCAAGTTGGGAAGAACTGACATCTTGACAATATTGAGTTTTCCTAATCATCAACATGGAATGTCTTTCCACTTATTTAGCCCTTTTTTGATTTTTTTTACAGAATTTTGTCATTCTCCTAATATAGATCTTGTACATACCTTGTTAGATTTATACCTAAGTATTTTATTTTCAAGTGGACTAATATAAATGGTATTGCATTTTTAATTTCAAATTCCACTTGCTCATTACTGGTATATTAGAAAGTGATTGACTTTTCAATATTTAACCTTACATCCATCAACCTTGCTCTAATCGCTTTTGAGTTCCGGGAGTATTTTTGTCGATTCTTTTCAGATTTCCTATATAGTTGAACATATCGTCTGTAAACAAAGAAGGTCTTGTTCTTCCTTCCCAATCTGTATACCTTTTATTTCCTTTTCCTATTGCCTTAGCAAGGACTTCCAGTACAATGTTGAAAAGCAACAGTCAGAGGGGACATCTATTCCTTGTTCCTACTTTTTGTTGGGAAAACTTTGGGATTCTTACCATTAAGTGTGATGTTAATTGTTCGTTTTTTGTAGATATTATTTATCAAATTGAGAAAATTCCTCTCTATTCCTAGATTGCTGAGAGTTTTTATCATGAATGAGTGTTGGATTTTGTCAAATGCTTTTTCAGCATCTATTGATATGATCACATGATTTTTCTCTTTAGCCTGTTGATGTCATGGATTACATTAATTGATTTTCAAATATTGAACCAGCCCTGCATACCTGGGATAAATCCTACTTGGTCATGGTATATAATTCTTTTTATACATTGTAGGATTTAACTTGTTAATGTTTTGTTGAGGATTTTTGCATTTATGTTCATGAGAGATATTGGTCTGTCGTTTTCTTTTCTCCTCATGTCTTTGTTTGGTTTAGGTATTAGGATAATATTGGCCTTATAGAATGCTTTAGGAAGTAGTCTCACTGTTTTATCTTCTGGGAGATATTTTAGAAGATTGGTATAATTCATCCTTCAGTGTTTGGTAGAATTCATCAGTGAGCCCATCTGGGCCTGGTGCTTACTGTTTTGGAAGGTTATTAACTATAGATTCAATTTCTTTAACAGAAACAAGACTATTTGGATGGTTTTTTTCCTTCTTGTGTGAGTTTTGGCAAATTGTGTGTTTCAAAGAATTGGTCCATTTCATTTAGGTTATCAAATGTTGTAGCACAGAGTTGTTCATAGTATTCCTTTATTATCCTTTTAATGTGCATGGGGTGGTGGGGTGCGTATTGGTGTTCCCTCTTTCATGTCTGATATTAGTAATTTGTATCCTCTCTCTTATTTTTTTGTAGTTAACTTGGCTAGAGACTTATCAGTTTTATTGATTTTTTCAAAGAACTAGCTTTTGATCACACTGATTTTCTGTATTGATTTCTTGATTTCAATTTCATTGATTTCTGCTCTAATTTTTATGATTTCTTCTGCTTACTTTGGGTTTAATTTGCTCTTCTTTTTCTAGTTTCCTAAGGTGAAATCTTTGATGAGTGCTTTTAGAGCTTTCTTCTTTTGTAATATGTGCATTCTATGATATAAATTTCACTCTAGGAACTGCTTTCACTGCATCTGACAAATTTTGATGTTTTGTTTAAATTTTTATTTAGTTCAAAGTATTTTTACACTTCTTTTGTGATTTTTTTCTTTAACCCATGTGTTACTTTGAAGTGTGATGTTTAATCTCCAAGTATTTGGGGATTTTCCAGTTATCTTTCTGTTATTGATTTCTAGTTTAATATGATTGTGGTCTGAGAACAGGCATTGCATGCTTTTTATTATTTTAAATTTGTTAGGGTGTGTTTTATGACCCAGAATGTGGTTTATGTTGGTGAATGCTCCAGGTGAGCTTGATAAGAAAGTGGCTTCTGCTGTTGTTGGATGAAGTCGTCTGTAGATGTCAATTATATCCAGTTGTTTGATAGTGTTGTTGAGTTCAAGTGCACCCTCTCCGATTTTCTGCCTACTGGATCTGTCCTTTTTTCATAGAAGATTGTTGAAGTCTCCAACTATAACAGTGGATTCATCCATTTTTCCTTGCAGTCCTATCAGTTTTTGCCTCATATTTTGATGCTCTGTTGTTAGGTACATACACATTAAGGATTGTGATGTCTTCTTAGTGAATTGACCCCTCTATAATTACGTAATGCCTCTCTTTATTCCTAATAACTTTCCTTGCTGTAAATAAAGTCTGCTCTGTCTGAAATTAATACAGCTACTCCTACTTTCTTTCGATGAGTGTTAGCATGGTGTATCTTTCTCCATCCACTTACTTTTAATCTACATGTGTCTTTATATTTAAAGTGGGTTTCTTTAAATCCATATGTGTTTTTATATTTAAAGTAGATTTCTTGTAGACAACATCTAGTTGGTTTTGTTTTTTGGTCTACTCCAACAATCCATGTCTCTTAATTGGTACAGCTGTTTGCAGGGACTGAATGATGCCATCAGAGACCAAGGATCTTTCTGATTTTCTGCTGTCAGTCTTGGCACATTGGCTTTCCTCATGTTCATCATCTCAGGACAGCCGCACCTCATGTCATCACAGTCACATTCCAGGCAGGATGAATGGGGAAGGGAAAGGGTGAAGTGCAGAAGAGTAAAGCTCCATACCCGTTGGATTGACCTTATTATCAGTGAAGCAGGGACTTTCTCTGAAGCCCATTTCAGTAGCCTCTCACTTCCATCCCTCTAGCCACAACTAGGTCACATGGCCACTCCTAAACCAATCACTGGCCAAGGAAATTATCATGACTACTTTGCGGTCCAGTGATGATTCTTCTCCTAGGCCTTAAGTAGAATCTATCCTCCTTGAGCACAAGGGCTCTTCATATATTTCTAACAAATCAAGGCAATAAGTGACGGTCAGATGAATACTGAGTGTCTGTCACAGTGTGGAACTTGACATTATATGCTATGTATACTTTCCACTTAGGAGAAAAACACCATGTAATATTGTGTCATCTACACTGATATTAAGTCAGAATAAAAAATCTTTTTTGTTGCCTTTCATTCTCTGAGAGAGAGAGTGTGACTGTGTTGGCAGGGAGGAGGCAGTAGGAATGGGTGAGTTGCATCTGGTCCAGAGGTTTTCTGTACACCAATTTGGCCAAATTCACAAAGTGTAAGTGAAAGTGGTGATGGGGGTATAAATGACAGAAATGAATAAAAATATAAAAAAGTACATAAGCAGCTACATACACTGTAAAACCTACCACTTTATTCATTTGGCAAATATATTTGAGTACTTTCAATTGTAGAAATATTGTTCTAAATGCTGAGTTTACAGTAAACAAAAAAGACCTTACGGAACTTAGATTCTAGTGGAGAAAACAATAAACAAGAAAAAAATTAAATCATTTATTATATTTAGATACTAAGTTCTAGGAAAAATAATAGAGCAAGGAAGGAGGATAAGGAGGTTGCAATTTTAGGTAGAATGGAAAGTGTAGATAAGGTGACATTTGCATAAAAACCTGAAGGAGGTGAAGGAACAAGACATGCAGATTTCTGAAAGAAGAAAATCCCAGGCAAAGGAAACAGTTAAGTGTGAAAGCTCTGAGCCAGGAGCATGTCTGGCAAGTTCAAGAAAAGGCAAGATGTTCAGCCAAGTTGGAATGGAGAGAGCTAAGGGGAGAAGCCCTGTACCAAATGCCATAGGAATATTCCTGATGTTTGCTCCCCTACACCTCCTACAAACTCCTCTCTTACTCATCCCTTAACATAGATATCAAGCTCCAATTTTTCCATAAACCTTCATCTCCTGGCTAATAATCTCTCTGGTTTTAGCCCTTTGTCTTCCCAGCCTTATTGAGGTATACTTGACAAATAAAAATTGTATATATTTAAGGCGTACAACGTGATATTTTGATGCATTGTGAAATGATTACCACAATCAGGCTAATTAACATATGCATTGCCTTGCATAGTTATGATTTTTTGTATGTGTGGTAACAACACTTAAGATCAACTTTCTTAGCAAATTTTGAGTATACAATACAGTATTTTTTACTATAGTCACCATGCTGTACATTAGATTTCCGGAACTTATTCATCCTTCATAACTGAAACTTTGTACCCTTGTACAAACATCTCCCCATTTCCCCCATCCCTCAGCCCCTGACAACCACCATTCTAATCTCTGCTTTTATGAGTTCAACTTTTTAGATTCCACTTATAAGTGAGATCATGCAATATTTGTCTTTCTCTGTATGGCTTATTTCACTTAGCATAGTGTTCTCCAGTTTCATCCGTGTTGTCGCAAATGTCAGGATTTCTTCTCTCTGACGGCTGAATAATATTCCATTATATGTACCACATTGTCTTTATTCATTCACCTGTCAATAGACACTTAGGTTGTTTCCATGTATTGACTTTTGTGAATAATGCTGCAATGAAGATGGAACACGGAATACGTCTTTGACATACTGATTTTGTTTCTTTTGGACATACATACGAGATTGCTGGATCATATGGTAGTTCTATTTTTAATTTTTTGAGGAATCTGCATACTGTTTTCCATAATGGCTGTACCAATTTACATTTCTATCAGCAGAATACAAAGGTTCCCTTTTCTCTACATCCTCACCAATACTTGTTATCTTTTGTCTTTTTGCTAATAGCCATTCTAACAGGTATGAGGTGATATTGCATTGTGGCTTTGATTTGCATTTCCATGAAGATTAGTGATGGCGAGCACCCTTTCATATACCTGTTGGCCATTTGTATGTCTTCTTTTGAGAAATATCTGCTCATGTTCTTAACCTATTTTTTAATGGGGTTAATTTTTTTTGCTATTGAGTTGTATGGGTTCCTTATGTATCTTGGATATTAACCCCTTATTGAATATATGATTTGCAAATATTTTCCCCCATTCTGTAGGTTGCCTTTTCATTCAGTTGATTGTTTCCTTTACTGTGCAGAAGCTCTTTAGTTTAATGCAATCCCACTTGTCTATTTTTGCTTTAGTTGCTTGTGTTTTTGGTGTCATATCCAAAAGATCATTGCTCAGACCAATATCAAGAAGATTTTCCCCTATGTTTTCTTCTGAGTTTTATGGTTTCAAGCCTTACATTGAAGTCTTTAATCTATTTTGAGTTGATTTTTGTATGTGGTATAAGACAAGTGTCCAGTTTCATTCATCTGCATGTTGATATCCAGTTTTCCCACCACCACTTATTGAAGAGCCAGTTCTTTCCCTATTGTGTGTTCTTGCCACCCTTGTTGGAGATCAATTGACCATAGATGCATGAATTTATTTCTGGGCTCTCTATTTCGGTTTAAAGCTTAGAGAATCTGCTCCTAGCAGCTACCTCATAAGCCCTGGGATTCTCTCTGATTGGATGAATTTGGGTCATATATTCATCTTTCAACCAATCCCTGTGTCTAAGGCAATTCAGGGCTTTGTTTGGCCAGGTTAAGTCTCAAATGCAGTCTTGGAGAGAGCCCGTCTGAACCTTGTTGCCTGAGTGTGGGAGAAGGATATTTCTCCAAATGAAATTTGAAATGCTGTATCAGACAGGAGAGAATGCTGGGTAGGCAAAAACAAAAATGGCTAGTACATATCAAGAAAAACCTGATGACTTCAAGTTGCTATGTTTCTATTGGTTATAGTTTTTCATTTCTAATTTGTTTTAATTGCAATAACTGATGCCTCATAAGGTTCAAATTAAAAACGTCATCATCATTATCATTATCATATCAACCTCCTTGACTTCTATATGAAAGGCACTCTGCTAAAATGAAGTTTTCTCATCACCCGAAGCTGAAACTCATTTAACCACTTCCTATTTTAAGCAATAATTGACTATAAAGTATAACTGTATTCACGATCACAAAGTTAAATTTTCATATTGTATTTTACTCTTCAAGCTTAATTATCAACAAGAAAATCTATTTAAAGCAGTTTTCCACATTTTCTTCTTCATAGAATTTTCTTTATAAATACTGTTTATATAACTTTTATTTTAAAATTAAGAAGTTAACTTAAAGCTTGGTGTTGTTAATTCTATATAATATTAAAATCTGATCTTCTAGCAAACGAAAATTAAATTGAAAACATAATGATATGATACAAATCATTTCAATACTATTTTAAGAAAACTTTATACCCAAAATTTTATATTTACATTAGGAAAGTGGAATCATACGCATTTCTCTAAAGTGTTAATTATTCTCTCACAGAATTTTTCACACAACACATTAGGTAAAGTATATTCTTTTTTGTTGGGATCGTATTGGCTTACAACATTGTATAAATTTCAGGTGTACATCACTATGGTTCAGTCTTTTTATAGACTGCATTGTGTTCACCACCAACAGTTCAGTTTTCATCCATCACTGTATATATGTGCCCCTTTACTCTTTTCGCCCTCCCCCACCCTCTTCCCCTCTGGTAACCACTAATCTGTTCTCTTTATCTATGTGTTTATTTGTTTATCTTCCACATATCAGTAAAATCATACAGTATTTGTCTTTCTCTGTCTGACTTATTTCACTCTGCATAATACCCTCAAGGTCCATCCATGTTGTCACAATTGGCACAGTTTTGACTTTTTTTTATGGCTGAGTAGTATTTCATTGTATATATATACCACATCTTCTGTATCCATTCATCTGTTGATGGGTACTTGGGTTGCTTCCATGTCTTGACTATTGTGAATAATGCTGTGATGAACATAAGGGTGCATGTATCTTTCTGAATTGTTGATTTCATGTTCTTTGGATAAATTCCCAGTAGTGGAACAGCTGGATCATATGGTATTTCTGTTTTTAATTTTTTGAGACATCTCCATAGTGTTTTCCATAGTAGCTGCAGCAGTTTGCATTCCCACCAGCAGTGATGAAAGTTCCAGGTGAAGGATACTTTTAATAAAAGTAATATGAAGAAAAAGATGTTATCTAGAGATATCACTACTAGAGCAAAATGTGATAGAAAGATACAGCTATCCTCATGCTTACATAAATAAAAAAATAACCTGTGGAATCTGAAAAAAAAAAAAGAAAGTAAACTCATAGGAACAAAGAGTAGAAAAGCAGTTGCCAGGGGCTGGGTGGTGGGGGAAATAGGGAGAGGTTGGTAAAAGGATACAAACTCTCAATTATGAGGTGAATAAGGTCTGCAGACCTAATTTAAAACATGATAATTATAGTTGATAACAGTGTATTTTATAATTGAAATTTCCTAAGAGTGTAGAACTTAAATGTTCTCACCAAAAAAAAAAAAAAAGATATGTGAAATGATGGATGTGTTAATTGACTAGATGGGGGAATCCTCTCACAGTGTATACTTATATCAAATCACCATGATGTACACTTTAAATATCTTATAATTTTATATGACAATTATACCTCATTAAACCTGTAATCAAAACAACAACAACAACAAAACAGATGAAGTATGATGTATGCTTTCTCTCTAGGAAGACTTTCCCAGTCATTTTCAGACATTGCAGAGACTGAGGCCTTTCTGAAGCAAGTGGAGGAGGAGGAGTCACCTCTGGGGCAAGGGGAAGTCCAGGAAGAGACCACAAGACCAGGAAACTCCTTACCTGCTACAGTCCAGGCAACTTTTCTTATTGGGAGAGGATCCTCCTACTGTTTCATTTGAAAAGGATTCCACTGTTTTAAATAAAAGTTTGAAGATCAAAACAATAGCCTGTCAGGGCCAGCCCTGTGGCCTGGCGGTCAGGTTTAGCACGCTCTACTTCGGTGGCCCGGGTTCGGTTCCTGGATGCAGACCTACACCACTGGTTGGCAGCCATGCTATGGCAGCGACCCACATACAAAATAGAGGAAGATAGGCACAGATGTTAGCTCAGAGCAAATCTTCCTCCAGCAAAAAGAGGGAGAGTGGCAACATATGTTAGCCCAGGACAAATCTTCCTCAGCAAAAAAAAAATAAATAAAAAACCTGAAATTCTTAGTAACTGTATTAACCATCTCAATTACAAGTCATTGAACCCAACTTGATCCAGCTTAAGTAAAACAAAAAGTTATTGACAAGACATAGCAGACTTCACAGAATTGAAGGAAGACCTGTAGGCAAGAGGACATCACTGATGTATTGAAATTTGACACTCTCAGGGTAGTCTCTGCTGTCTCTCATCTCCGCTTTTCTCTGTGTGCCTCTTCATTCTGTCTGCATGACGAGGGAATATGCTCGGGTGTTATATACAGACAACTCCATGTCCATAGAAAACAGAGATATCCTCCACCCCCTACACACACATGTGTACACAGTACCCCAACTCCAACACACACACATGTTAGTTCCACTTAAAAAATCCAGGGGAGTGATTCCAATTGTTCTTTCTTGAATTATTATGTCCACCTCTGGACCAGTCTCTTGAATCCAGTTGATGGATTATGAGTCTCCCAACTTGGGTCACACGGCTGCCCCTGGGATCAGGGACCAAGATCTGTTAGCAGAAGCGGGGAAAGCTCCTGGGCAGGCAAAGACATGAGGCACCACAATAACCAAAGAAAAATCATTGGTTAAAATAATATGAATAACTGCTTTAATTCTCTATTTACTTTTGCTTTCCTCTGGGTCAGAAGTACAAAAAATTATTTAAGTATGTAACAAGCTTTGGAGTTAATGGGGGCAAGGCAAGTTAATGAGGGGAGGGAGGATGGAGAGAGAGATATTGGAATCTTCGAGAGCCAATTTAATTTCAAATGTTTTCAAATTATCAGTATCTTAATTTTTATTCAAATACTTAGTTATTTTGCAATTTCAAATTACATTAAAAGAGAAGCTAATGTATTTATGTTTACCAAAAGAGAACACGGATCCATAAAGATTTAGAAAATTGGTATCACAGGACTTGTTCTGTTGACAGAACATAAACTCTGAAATTTATCCCAATGTAATACTTAGAAATAAATGTGCTAAAAGTTAGCAAATGAATAAGGATTAACTTTCCACTCATTTGCCATCCTATGTCTAGGGAATATTTAGTAAATCCTTTGGATATTGCTCCATAAACTCTAACTTCTAATTGGACTTGAGATAACATCTCCAATCTCTTGTCTTTTGTCCTTACTGCATCATTACTAAGAAAGAAAGAAAGCACGGTCTAAGCAGCATTCCCAACAGGATTCCCCAATACTTTTTTCAGTGGCAGAGCATTCCTTGCCCTTCTCTGTGAAATTTCTAATTTTATCAATTTCATTTAATTGTTATTTGTTGAAGACGTATACTAAGGGAGAACTAATGAGCCAATCCGTCTTCTGAAATGTTTAACAAAGTTTTGTGCATGTGTTTCTGCTTGTTTGTGTACACATATATATGGAGAGGGGATTCACAGCTTTTGTCAGAATTTCTAAGACGTTTGTGAGCCAAAAAAAGTTTATGAAGGGCCAGTAAAGAATGTGAGAAACAAAAAGTTGTTGTTTATTTGAATAGAAATATTTCAGCAATTTTAACACTTTGGTCCTAGCCCATTCCACTGGAGATCTACTAAATACACTGACGACTACAAGCATATGTCAACTGCTTGCTGTGGCCTCTGTGACATTCCACACATTATTTCATTTAATACTTGGCACCAACTGTGAAATAGGCATGATCGACCCCACATTATAGTTGAGAATATTGCAACTCAGAAAAATGAAATAATTGCCCAGGGTCACACAGTAAATGAAAGAGCCAGAATTAGAATTTATTTCTGGTTCTCAATCCCATTTTCTTGCCAGGAATAGAGTAAACACTCAATAAACATGAATTGAGTCAAATTAGTATTTTGACATGAGGAAAGTGTAATAAGATAACAATGGAACACATTCACCTCTCATTAAACTATCCTTCAAGTAAATAAACTATAATAACCTTCATCCCATATTCATTTTTCTAACAGTTTTAAAAATATATGACAATTTTATTTAAAGCCATCTCATCATTTTGATCATTTAGACTAAATGTGTCTCCAGAGTGAGGCAGAATTCCTTAGAGGTGCAGAGAGTGGTTGAACTGTCACATCTGGACCCTCTACTTCAGTTAATGTAGCATAAGGTCACATCAGCCCCTTAGTCATACATATCACATTACTCATTTTCTTTTCCTTTTTTTTTTTTTTTTGTGAGGAAGATCAGCCCTGAGCTAACTTCCATGCCAATCCTCCTCTTTTTGCTGAGGAAGACTGGCCCTGGGCTAACATCTGTGCCCATCTTCCTCCACTTTATACAGGACGCCGCCACAGCATGGCCTGACAAGTGGTGCATCAGTGCGCGCCCTGGATCCGAACCCTGGGCCACCAGCAGCAGAGCGCCGGCACTTAACCACTTCACCACTGGGTCAGCCCCTAAAGTAACTCATTTTCATATGGGATTCTATAGAACTACATCTTCCTTATCTATACACTTGCAGTAGGTTTTTGCGTACAATTATAGTATTTTATGTCTATTTCTATGATGTATTCAAAATAATAGATTCAATTCAATTCAAGTCTAATCTAATAAGAAATTTGAAATGCTAATTGCTACATCCATAATATTAGTATTCCTTTTTTAAAGTAAAATGGTTGGATTTATAGCTGAATCCAAATCAAATAAAAATGTAAATTTGGAAAAGAAGAAATTATGATTGTTATCTTTTTCATCTTATTACTACCAGTGATGAAATTAATAAGTAGTTATTTAGATAACACCTTCTCATTTGCCCTCAGAGGAGAGAGAATGATCGAATCTATCCACATAGTAGAATTAGCCATAAAACAACAGATTTCATTGCTTCTTGCTGAGGACCAAAAAAAGAAGAAGGTAACACACTGTTGGAGAAATCTTTATAACTCTCAACCAGCTGCATGCATGCCGGGGTGGCTGAGGTGAGAGAGAGAGGGTTGTAGATAAGGACATCACCTATGACTATTTCTTTCAATTCCTGCTATACCCCCTGAGGCAATGCAGACAATTGGGGCTGATTAGACCTTGTCACATTTTAAACCTATGTGAGAAATTAATTAAACTGTTAGAGTCATTGCTGGAAAGCAACTGAAACAAAATGGGAGATCATTTTCTGTAAGTCCTGAGAAAGAAATGAAGTCACATCACTTAGAAAGCTAAAGGAGGTTTTCTGAAATTCTTCCTGTGCCTTGTAATATGGTTGGGCACTGAAGTATGTCTTATGAAAATCACCACTCTGGCTTGTAACAAGTGAAAGTTTATAAAAGTCTGACTGGAAATATCCTTTCTTAACTTGAATCACCAAAATCTCCTGCAGGCAATGATGGGGGTGGAGATGAGATCTGAGTCTGTCATGGACCCATGGGGCTGCCCCAGCCAAGACACAAGAAACACAAGTAGAAAAAAAATCCAAGGAACTAGTTTGAGAATTACATTTTACCTGATAAATAGTTGTCAGCTGTCAAGGGACAGGAGCCAGAGATGAATAACGCGTGTGTGTGTGAGTGCTGTATCAACTTTCTAAGTGTCTGCTTTTAAGCTTCACTAGGGAAAATAATTTTTTTTGAAATGTACCCTGAAAAGATAAGGTTGGAGAGATATAACCTTGGGGCATAGATAGTGAAGTATTTTCAGTATTAAAATGAGAGATTTAAAATCCACAAAGTTAAGGACACATTTTATTAAACACTTCCTTCGTCCCCTTAATATCCTGTCTTAATTCTTATCCGGAGAACTGCGTTTTGGAGCTGGAAAATGAAGACAATGTTTGGGCCTTATTTTAATTTGGAGATGAAAATAGATCTCTTGATTTAAAATTAAATTGAAGAGAACACTAACCATAGAGGTATCCTTCTAATGTGATTTTTTCTTTTTAGTATTGATATTTTAAATACTTATTTACCTTTCACAATAACTGGATTAGGGAGGGGACAATTCAATACCTTACGGAACTGCACATGTATAGACATGTAGCAAGTCCACATTGGTGAACTGTTTGGATCAGTTAGAAATGGGCAACAGTCTATTTAATACAACCATGGCCTTTAGCCCTGTGCCTTTGGTAGATGCAAAAAGATATAATCTCACATACCTCCTTCATCTTATTTTTAGATGAGATAAATAAAAATATTTCACTTGTAGATGAAATAAATGAAACAGAGAGAAGTTACATGGCATGCCCAAATTTGCAAATCACGGAGGAGAAAGAATTTAATATCCAGCTTCCTCCAAGTACACAAAATTGCCTCAATTTGTCCATGTAGTTGCATATTAGAAAAGGATAACAGAGATATAAAATAATAACTGATCCTAATTAATAACCAATACTTGATATACATACACTATTTGTTTTGCTGTATGAATGAAAATGTTTGTCTATTTTAGTGATGGAAGAAAATAGTAGAAAGAAATTAGGACAATAAGAGAGAATATTGGGAAGCTATGGGAAGAAATACATTAAAAGGAAAATTTCTCTATCAATTAACTATTTTTCTAGATCTCTGTGTATAGCTCTAACAAGAGCTATTTGATAGTCAGACCAGAAGAAATTTATCATCTGTAAGTCTTACCTTTTAACCTCTCAGTGTAGAGCCGAGTATTATTAAGTTAATACCAAATATTAATTTCCTGTGGTGATCTCCAGGTAGTAATCTTCAGAATTATCATCTATTTCGTTAGATAATAAAACATCATTAAAAATAATTTTCGCTTTCAACTTTTAAAGCTTCCTTCCGTAATGTAAAACTGATGATTAAGAATTTGTTTCATTCTTCAGATTTCTCCCCATATACTGTAAATCAAATATAAGTGAAAAGCTCAAGGATGAGAAGACATGTCTCTATGTGGTGAGTACATAATAATTGTGTCTGATATGAGACATAATCCATTAATAATACATTCTATTATTACATTTGAAGGTGTAGGGGAGGAAAAAACTTTTTCCTCTACCCTCTTAGGTTCTATGGCTGGAGTTTGCAAATTGCACTGACAAAGACAGATTAAGAGGAGGAAAAAAATGAATTTATTTACACATGCAACACACATACACACAGGAGAACTCAGTGATGAGTAACTCAATGAGGGGGTTAGAATTTGGGGCTTATATACCCTCTTGACAAGGAGTGATACATGTAGGGGAGCAAAATTTGCCACACCAAGATGTGTCTCTTTTGCATGAAGATTATTTTAGGCAGATTTTTTTTTAAGACACAAAAGACTCAGGAAGTTTTTCTTTTTACCTCTCCCTTAACTGCCTAAAGGCATTCAGATAGAGGACCTGTTCCAGCAGGAGAGAGCTATCACCATAGATAACTACTTACATTATAATATGAACTAGGTGTGGTAGACAGGGAGGAACAGGCAAAGTCTGTTAAAATTCCTCTCTGTGTCTCATTGTTTCTGCATGGCCCAGCAAACATTTGTTACCAAACGTGCACTTTTCATCTTCCTGTGAATTATCTTCCTTCCCTTTGAAGTCCCAGACGCCTACCCCCTTCTTCTTAGCTCAGGACAGGAAGATAAGGACAAGCATCAATTTCCTGACTGTCTTTGGGGACTCATATTCTTAGGGAGCCCCTGTACATATGAAATTAAATTTGATTTTCTCCTGTTAGTCTGTCTCATGTCAATTTGATTATTAGGTCAGCCAGAAGAGTCTAGAAGGGTAGAAGAAGATTTTTTCCTCCCTGATGTACATTTGTGGAGAAATGACAAAACAAAGGAAAAAGAGTTTGGGCTTCCAGGGGCAGTAAATTATGGGAAGGTAAATTATATGGGGGAAACCAATGGAAGATAAGGGTTATTTTGCTAGGCTTCACTTGTGCAGATCCATCTTGGTGCCAGCTTTCTGTCTCCAGTGATAAGGTTTGTTTTCCTCTTCCTGGCATGGGGAGAGGAGGGAGAATACCTTCACAAAGGGAAATTTATACCCTGCTTTTAGATAGATGGGGGAGGGCAAAGAGGTTTGTCTGCATTTGCTGCTTTCTAATTGCTTTCAACTCAATCCTTACAGCAAAGCGGCATATTTTGGGGGTACCATATTCTGATACCCTTCAAACCCAATTCCCCATACCTTCTGAGGTTAGTGAATGAGGAGAGGTAACGGACACGATAGTTAAACTATGTCACATTGCAAGTAATACTGTGTCAGTGAATTCTTCTAAGTGGTTTATGTTGCCAGAATAGTTCAGTTTATTCTCACGCTGACCTAAATCAGAAAAGCCTATATGTGCCGTATTGAAAAGAAAAGAAAGAACAATGGTTCTTTATTATGAATTATGATGAATTAAATGTCTAGATACTGAAAAATTAGATACTGGGAAAATTTTGGAAGAGAGTAGATCTATTGATCTTTCAAACTTTTCTTGGACCTATGCAATAACTAACAGGTAAAGGAAAATATCAAGTTATACATATAATTGAGCATAACAAAAATGCTTAAAATGTGTGTTTTGGATAGTTGTACATTGTATCAGTCACTAATTATGCTACAGTAGCAAAGAAGTCTCAAATCTCTGTGGTTTATTTCCTACTGTGATGACATATTGGCTGTGGATCAGCTTGGCTCACAATTTATAAAGATTTCATGCATTTTATTGTCTTGTTTTGTTTTCTCTCCCATATGTAGGATCCATATTGTAGAAGACAATTTTTATCTTGTTTAATCATTCTATCTAAGCCCTAAGAACTGTTTCTAGAATATGTCGTATTAGTTATTACAGAAATATCTGATAGTTTAATTAATATAATAAATTCTATGTAACTAGCATTAATGTCTTAATATGAAGAAAATAATTATACTTTCTTAGAATAGCATGGAATGCAAAAGAGAATTAATAAATGATTTAGAGCACCAAATGTAATGAAAAAAAAAATGTGTATTAGATGAAGCCAATCCTCTACAATTACACTTGGAGAGAAGATCTGCTATTGCTATGAAGGACTACCCAGAAGCCTGTAGAATGAACTCCAATTATAGCAAAGGAGCAGATAGCTACTAGCATTATATTCTGTCCCATTACATTTGACCCAACAACCCTGAAGATGAGAAGTGATGAATCACGACCCTGAGGATAAGCAGATAAGGAATAACCCAATAATGCAACTCAACCTGGAATAAATGTAGAAACATCCCAGGTACATAGCAAATATCTGCATCCTTTAATAGCTCAAAAGATCCAGAAATCAGTTTATGTGGGTCTGGTTGAAATTCAAAGGTGACTTTTTCAGACCCCATCTATTTGCCTTCGTCTTTGGATGATAGAAGCAAGCAGGAGGGGGCAGAAAGTATAGAAAGAGTAAAAAAGACAATAACATATGTGTCTATATTTACACATATCTATATGGAAGAGAGACAGGTGTTTGCATTCTTTGTATAGCCACTGCCTCATGGCCATCCCAGCACACACATGGTCTCTTTGTTGCTGTACTCTTACACTGATATCTTCTTCCTCTTACAGCCAATAACCATCTTTTAAAAAAATATTTTTCAGAAGACAAGTATAGAAAAAGGAGAGTGTCCCTCCTAACTTGAGGTCCCAACAATCCCATTATTTACTATGTATATCCCTATTTTTCAATAAAACAAACCAGTTTGTCATGGTAAATCACAAATAATAATTTGATAGTAATACTTTGTAATATGTATTTTGAAATTCTTATTCTTTTATTCTCTCAATACCACTATGAGATAAACAGTGTGTACGTAGTTCATTCACTCAGTTATTTGCTGAGTCCCTAGTATGTGTTCGACACTGTTCTGAGGATAACACTGATATCAATGCAGAACAGGTTGCCATGATAGGACAACATTTAAGAAATTGGCCTTGGTTCCTCCACAAACTATCTTCCCCTGAAAGGAGGTATCTGCTGTTCTTTGGGCATTTACCATCCAAAATCAGGAGAAGAGGGGAGACATAAAAGGAGTGCTTCTTTAAATGCAATCATGCTCAAAGGCTGAACCACAGGGCCATGGTTTTAATTGGGGTACACAACTACAGGAATAGGTGGAGCTATTGCAGAGGTACAAATAGGGAGTTACAGATTTTCAGAGAAGACAAATACTGCAACTTTGAGGTCGGGAGAGGTTTGTGGTAGAATACAGAAGAATCATGTGGGAAAGAGGGAATGGCAAAAGCTTGGTAGGTGAGATGGCATTTTACCAGTTCTTGAAAGATGTATTTTATTTCACCATGGGAAGTCAAAGACATCCCATGTAGAGGCAACAGTATGAAGGACCCTACAATCTTTAAAGAATGGGATGCATACCTGCCACAGAATGTATTATGGTTCAGCTGGAAAAAATCTCAGTGGGTGCCTCAGAGTAGTGTGAGTTCAGCTTGGGAAGGTCAGTTGGAAGAAATCATGAAATTTGTTCATGCGGTGTTCAGAGAGTTTGAGGGACTTACTGCTGGATTGTGGACTTGTGCTGCCTTGATTTCCATTTAAGGAAGGACTTGGTGCCCTGAGAGTGCTATCAGTAGCTTGCCCATTTTGTGGCAAAGGATGAGGAACAACGGGTGCATGAGCACAGGATCCACTAGTCCTACCGTATATTGTATCATCTGGTAGTTGCCAGCCTAATGGAATGTGGAAGTGATCCTTACAAAGCTCACCTAAGGTGCCATCTTGGGGATGAAAGCCTGTGGGGTTGTGGTTCTGTTCTCTAGGATGTGTGGTAAAACACTGACACAAAACTATTGTGTCCCAAATAGTTATAATACATGCATCTAGAATCAAGGGGTGTGTATAGAATTAGGCCTTTTGCTATTACTCCCAGAGACCCACTTGAAAATGTGTCTTTCCCATCCCAACAGCTTTAGTCTCTACTGAATTAGAAGTCCTTATTTCCCAGGAGAGAAACACATTAACCACTGGACAAAATAACGTCTTCATTGAAACTGAAGCTATGACAGCTGGATGGTCATTTGCAGCATCACATGTCAGTAGACTAGCAAAGAAAATAGTTACCACGCTTGTGGGAGAAAAATTAACTTTGATTATCAAGAGGGCCTAGACTCACTGCTATATAATCAGAATGGGGAAGTGTGTCTGGAACTCGGAGAATTATTGAAGCATCTCTTGGAGCTTCCATACCTGATAAGAGTGAGAGGAAAATTGCATCTTCCATAGCTTGATAAAAGCAAAATGGCCAAATGCTCATATCTCTTAGGATAAAGATCTGATTCAGCCCACCTAAAATATGGAGACTTAATAGAACATTTATCAGCAACCAGGCATTGATAAGAAAAAGGCAACCAAAGTCTCAGACTCCTCAAGGAAGATCGCCATCGTCTGACTTGACAAATACCTAGACCAGCTACAGTGCTGGACAAAGGTAAGGGGAATCTAGAATGGGTAATAGAGGATAGAGACAATGAGCATTATTTATGGCCTCAGGGAAAGCTGCAGCAGTGGGTACCATAGCTTGTCTCACTAACCCTAATTACTGATTCTTATTAAGAGAACGTGGTTGGTTACCATCTTGGAGAGTAATTGACATAGTATAATTAACGTGGGTTACAAGTAGATCTGAGTGGCGTAAGGGTGGGTTGGAGCAGATGCTTTTGCTGGCCTGAAACATACTGTCTTACTCCAACCCTACTTACAGTTGAGCCCCTGCTGCCTACAGCTGTGACCACGAGATAGTGCTTTTTATTGCCTTTTCCTACTTTATGTCACATTTTCTCTGTTCCTTCACTTTAGGTTTCTGGAATGGACTCCCAAATAAAACACCTGTACCAAAATTTGTGTGTTAGATTCTGTTTATGGCAGAACTCAACTAAGACAATTGTGATGTAACTTTGGAAAGCAAGGATATGTATATATAATAGATTGTATATAACAACTAGCTCAGGTGTCTAGGAAGTTAAATAGGACAAAGAATAGCAAAGTATCATTTTTTAGCAGCAATAAAAAGAATTTGACATTACCTAAGTTGGACAGCCAGGAAGAATTTTAGTGTTGGGGAAAATGTCCGTCATTTGTGTTAAGATGCTTATTATTAGATGTCCTACATTGTTGTGCTTCGTGTACCAAACTAAAATGGATTGAGCAGAACAACTGTACGAGTCACTTATCTCAGTGTTTTTAAAATACAGCATTTATTGCTTGTTTTCCTATTTATAAAGTGATATATTCATCATAGAAAATTTGGACATTACAAAAATATGTAAAAGTATTCCTTGTAAGCCTGCCATCCAAGAATTTCCATCAGGCAGTGTGAAACAAGTTTAAAGTTGTATGGCATGTATTTCAATTCTATAAATATAAATCCATGACTGTATTTATGCCTCGTGGATATAAAGGGAAAAGTCCACATTTCAGACTTTTTGTGAAGGTGACGCTCAAATAAACTGGTCCCCTGCCCCTTTACTCATGATCCAATGACTCCCCGAGCCCCAACTGTCATGAGCCTGATAATAATATTTTAGCCTACAAATATGCCACGGTTTATTGACCTACTCTTAGACAATCAGCATTTTTTTAGTTTTATTAATTAATTACTGTTATATGAGACTAATAGGTAAAAAGTTAGAAACACTTTTTGTTTTTAACAATATTGCCAAATTGCTTTTCTGAAAAGCTAAATCAATCACCCTTCTGCCAGTTAGCGATGAATGAACCCTCCCACCCTCACCAACACTAGGTTTCATCTTGGTTTTCTTAAATAATGATAGGCCTGGATCATCAGGGGAACCCTATCAAGAGGATATGGCAGACAAGTGATTTTAATAGTGTGCCACGGGGCCTTAACAGGTGCCTCCCGCTAAGAACTAATCTGAACTCCTGATGAGACTTCCACAGGTACCGTCTAGACCTGAACCAAAGAATGGGGGACGGGGGTCTACATGGCCCCGAAATGGACAGGGGCACCCATTTTAGCATGCATATTTTTGATTTTACAACACAGAAACCTGTTTTAAAAAATATGACCCTTAGGGGTATGATATTTTAATAAGAAGTGAAACTTTAACTTAAAAAAAAAAGAATAACCGGCTCATCCTCAATGCCGTTTAGCCTCCTGAGTCAAACCCAAGCCCTCCCTCATGAGTAATGCTGTCCTCATTAATTCTTTTTTCTGCCAGATGGCTTGCTAATTTAAAATCCCTGAAGTGATAGGTGTTTTATTATAGACGACCCTCTTGGCTGGGAAAAGTAAGACTGTAGCCTTTCACACCTTCACTGATGAAGTTAATGAGTTCATATCAAGTTTATGAAACTCATTTCACTTATTCAGACTTGCAGAATTGGATTCAGGGAGGACAAACATGAATTTCAAGTTCTGGAAATATTTTGATGAAATCGATCCAGAAAAAGTTATGAAGTCGATACAAAAAATATAATATTCTTTTTCATTAACACTACCAGTATCTCTAGTCAAGGGCTTTATTAATTCACCACTAGTCCATTGTCAGATATTCTTAATTCATTTTATGTTTGTAATATCTTGCTTTTCCAAACCACTCTTCACATGGTCATCATAGTAATATCCCCCTAAATGCCTCTAACATCAACTGATGATTATTTAAGGTCCGACATCCTTGGCCTATCATTCAAGTCATCCATCCCTAACTAACCTTTCTCACATTCTTCTGCACAAACTGTGCACTTTTGCCAAGACAAGTCCACTCACAGACCAGTCATGTTGATTTTGATCAGGTCAACACTTTTGCTTATATTTCTGGTCTTGGTTTATCTATTTCTATTTTGCTCATCATTCAAATCCCTGCTCAAGGGCCACCCTTCTTATTAAGCCTCCTTTATCTCCTCCTCTAGGAGTTATCTATGCCTCTTCTGAGCTCTTACAGAGCTTGTTTTCTGTACCACTCATGGGCAACAGTTCACATATTGTCTTTTATTGCAGTTCTTAGTTAAATTTATATATGATCACTGCAGATTATAAGTTATGGGAATGCAGGAAAAATGGTTTATGGATTGTTTACATTCCTTACTATACTTAACAGAGAACCTTGCAAGAAGTAGGTGACAAAAGAATATTTATCTCTTAATTGCGAGTCAAAAAGTATTTTCTAGGTAATGCTGACGAATATTAGATGACTCATAATAATACAGTACAGTGAGTTGTTTACCAAGAAACATTCCAATAAAAATTAAATAGTGTACTTGTCTGTTGTCATTGCTAACTAAAGTGCACAAACTAGAGTTTTCTAATAAGAGATCTAATTCAGACACATGGATAATTTTAAAATAAGAGTTTAAATATATGCCTAAAATAGCTCAGACCAAGATATGGCATTTAAATGAGTAAGATACTATGAAATTAAAGCATCATATAAGATTGTGTAACTCCGCGGTTGCAGAGAGAGAAGGTCATGCTTAAGGAAATTATATAATTTGAGTTTAATGAAACAGTGTTTTGTTTCTTTAATTAACTATTATGGAGAGGTTCAGAATTTTTTCAGGAAGTATTTGGAGTGTCTATATCTCTTTCAATACATTTGGGGATAAATCTAGCCTAATTTGTATACTAATGATAAGTTTAAATACAAAGTATTCTGCCTATGTTTTCTACATCATTTAAATCTTTATTCAAAAATTGTGTAACATGTAACTATACATTCTTGCTGAAATATCAGAGTGCAAATATTGGTAACCATTTTTCTCATGAACTTTGAGATATACTCCCTGCTTATCAAGAACTTAGAAGATTAAGGTGGTCAAATATTCATTTATCAACAAATATTTATTGAGCATCTAGTATGTACCAAGCAGTATTTCAAGTGGCAAAGTATTTCAGATATAAACAAATAGACAAAATTCCTGACCATATGGAGTAGATATTATAATTAAGGTAGACAAAAAAAGCGAAACATAAATTAATAAATAAGTAAATTACATTTATATCAAAATATGACAAGTACTTAAGATAAAAAAATGAAAATAAGGTGATTAGGAGTTTTGTAGGAGTACAACTTACAAAATTTCTAATTTTAAGTCTTCGTTCATGATCTTATGTACTGACTCAGTACAAAGTAAAAAATAGTATAATTATGCTGTGTTTTATTACTTATTTAGTCCTGAGACCAGTAATGAGTCAGCAAGGTAAAACAAATTACCAATATATCTTATTCATGAAATATTTATTGAATCTTTACTTTGTATTTGGCACTATTGTTAAGTGTTTAGGGTAGACTGATGAAAAAATACAAGTTATCTGCTCCTATGACTCTCATGATCAGGAGAAAAAGTAAATACGTAGGTAAATAAATAAGCAATATAGTATCATAGGAATAATAATATTGTACCATGAAAAATACTATTATGTTTATATGACAGAGAATAATTGGATGGTTACCTAATATTTGGTGGTTAGGGATGGCTCTTCCCAGTGAGTGATGGCGGGCATAGTATGGGATCAGGTCAGAGAGTTAAACAGGGTCAGCTCCAGAAACTGGGAAGCAGGGGTATGCCAGAATTATATTTATGTTTTAAAGTACTACTTTGAGTGTCGTGCAGAAAATAGACTGTTGAGAATACAGAAGGCCATGACAATTATGAGGCAAGAGATGATGGTGGTTTGACTGAGGTAGAAGTTTGAGGGCTGAGAAGTAATCAGATTGGTAATACGTCTTGGAGACAGAACCCATGGGACTTGCTCATATGGTGAGTAATAAAAAGCAAGACATCAATTAAGACTCCTTGATGACCAACTTAAGCAAAAGAATGAGGCCATTTACTACCCAATGAGAAAGACTGAGCGACGTACAGGAGTGGAGGAGGTTGGTAGAGAGATGAAGAATTCTGTTTCCGCTGAGTGCAGTTTGTTAGGCTAGTAAACACCCATGTCAACAGGTCAGGTAGTGAGTTACTCAGGAACCTGGGGTTCTGGGAAGCCAAGGCTGGAACTCTGTATCAAAACCAGTTTTCTAAATTAAATAAATAAATTGACTTTAAATTTAAGTTAGAGGTTTCTTTTAGAAATTATATCTTTATCATTCTAACTATACACTCCCATACTACACAGTTCATGGAAAAACCTGGGCAAGAGTTACTTCCTGGGAGACAATAATCAAAGGCTGTCTTTTAAATTGACACCACATGGTGGAACTGAAGAATGTGGTTTTACAATCTGCAATTATGCTTATCTTCCTTATTGTTTCAGAATATAAATAAGATGAGTTGTTTTTACAAATTCGAACACATTTTATAGAGTCTTTAACAGTTAGAAGAAATTTTTAAATTTGAACAATCTTTAAGTTTTTCTGAGGGAAAAAATAAGGTCTTGAGGAAATGTAATGGATATCATCAACACCAATGGAGAATTAAAATACTTTGCATACCTAAAGCCTCATTCACTGTCCCCAGGTTTCAATGGTGAAATCTACTTGCTTATTTTTTTTTCTTTGAATGAAAGTATTAAATTCTAAGCTCATCAAGGGGAAATTGTGTTCATGGTATGTGTTCATTATTCAGGATATAAGAATTACTAATACTGCCAGGATTATTTTTTACTAATTAATCACATTAAATTTCATATTCTTCAGATCTCTCACTTTTTTTTTTATAAAAACACAGTCTCTAATGAGCATATTCTCATTATACTACTCCTTTTATTTCATTTCTGTTTGACTCTACACAAAAATCTCATTGCTGTCAATTTTCAAAGAATTAATGGCTGTACACTCTATGTCATAAAAAAACATGAACTGTGGAATATATTTAGAATTATAGTCACACTAATTTTGCTAATTGATATCACTAGCTTGCAAAAGTGAGAAGTACATATTTCAGATGTGTTATAATTTACAAAACTTCTTTTAAGGCTCAAACATTCTGTAAACTGTAAAACTCAGAGAGAAAAAGATATAAAATAGATCGGAGTGTTTAATATATTTAATTCCTTCAATCTTACTGTCACCAAAGGCACACATTAATTAATGACTACGAAAAACATCTGATTGATGGTAAAATGCTAACACTGCAGTGCTCACCTTGAGTACAGAGATCATGGAGCATCTTAGATTCCTTTAATCCCCGAGGCAAACACTCACTCCAGCATTGTCTATCGGTATACAGCTGGACCATCCACTTCCATCCTTTCTTTTCTATTGTTTTTTTTTTTCCCCCCAACATTATACATTGTATATTCCACTGCTTTAAACCCATTGTGATGGTCTTTGAAGAAATCAGGACAATGCAAAATTTAAAATGGATATGAATCGGTCCTATTTTGAGTAGAGAATAGTCATTTTTCTTTGAAACTTTTTATTTTGGCTAACTTAGTAGCCTACTCTTTGTGTACCTCCTCCTCCCCACAAAAAATAGCAACTTTAATGCAACTCAGTACTAAAGACGATTCCCAGCTTAGGATGGTTGAACTTAAAATTTTTTGACTTTACCATGGTGTGAAAGCCATACGCGTTCAGTAGAAAATGAACTCCAATTTTGAACTTTGCTCTTTTCCCAGGCTAGCAATATGCAGTAGGATCCTCTCTCATGATGCTGGGCAGTGGCAGTGAGCCCAAAGCTCTGAATCAGCCATGCCATCACGAGGGTAAACAACCGATACACTTACAACCATTCTGTACCCATACAGACATTCTGTTCACCTTCAGCAGAGTATTCAATAAATTACATGAGATAGTTAACACTTTGTTATAAAATAAGTTTCGTGTTAGACGATTTTGCCGAACTGTAGGCTCATGTAAGTGTTCTGAGCATGTTGAAGTTAGGCTAGGCTAAGCTGTGATGTTCAGTAGGTTAGGTGTATTAAACGCATTTTGATTTATGCTATTTTCAACTTACACGATGGGTTTATCGAGAGGTATCCCATTGTAAGTCGAGGAAGATCCGTATAAATAGAGGAAATTTCAGTTTTGTTCTTTGTTTTTAGATTTTCTACTTGATTTTTTTAAACCTTATCCAAGTAGGCTTAATAGTCTTAACAGATTTCTATGTGTGAGATGCTAATGAAATACAGTGTGTGGTATGTGAAGGAGAGGTTTATTTTCCCTCTATTTAAAACTAAAAATGACTTTTGTAGTTCAATTTTCCTGAGGAAAAATCAGATACTTAGACATAGCTTGCTATTTATGATATTATCTTCTTTTTTCTTTTCATAAAGAAAACAAAATAACATAATAAATTTCTATTAAATAACTGGCTTAGTCAAAATGGAATTTCTTATTTCTAAAGGTAGAATTAAATTAAGTAGAGGTTGTAAATTGATTTTAATTTAATTATTTATAAGGAAAATTTATTGTCGATGTTTAATATTAAGTCTACTAAACCCTTTTTCCAAAGCAGTATGAATAACAATACAATGTTAAGGGGCCGGCCCCATGGCTTAGCAGTTAAATGCACGCACTCCGCTACTGGCAGCCCGGGTTCGGATACTGGCCGCGCACCGACGCACCTCTTCTTCGGCCATGCTGAGGCCGCGTCCCACATACAGCAACTAGAAGGATGTGCAACTATGACATACAACTATCTACTGGGGCTTTGGGCAGAAAAAGGGGAAAAAGAAAAAAGGAGGCGTATTGGCAATAGATGTTAGCTCAGGGCCGGTCTTCCTCAGCAAAAAGAGGAGGATTGGCATGGATGTTAGCTCAGGGCTGATCTTCCTCACACACACAAAAAAATACGATGTTAAGCCAAACGTTTTACAAAACTTTGAAAAAACATTTTTTTCCGGTGAATAACATAATCAGGTCCAAATATAGGCCTGGCAATTATACAATTATTATACATGTTTTTAAATATCTTGTATAGAAACACACACACAAATACATAAAGCATTATTTTTGAAACCAAAATAATGAAATTACCTCTTTACTAAGAAACTTGTGCTTATTTTTTGCTGCACAGAGTCAAACTTGAGATAAGTACACAAAGATCTCATTTTCAACTGACATGAGATAATTTCTATCCTAACTCTTGGCTCCTGTTAAGAATAAACTTGCTCACGCACGTAAGGGTTGTAAACTGCAGCAAATCGTTCAGCACTTTCTTATGAATGGCAAGTTACTCTCTTTTCACAGAAATTGAGAACTTGTCTTGGGACGAACTGGTAAATTTTATCTTAAGTGTATGATCAGACTACAGGTTACAAAATATTTCCTCTTTTCTCCAAGTCAAGTTCTCAGGCTGAGAAGATTCAAAGAAAGGGCTGTCCTCCTGCTGTGCACTTATGGTGAATGGGGGTTGTGGGGCAGACACCATTCAGTTTTGTACTGTGGCTCCTCCAGATGGTTTTCAGTAAGACTTGAGATCTACCAATATCCTTCTTCACTCTCAGGACCAAAAAGCAGTGGGAACGTTTCAAGATGTCCTTTTACAAATGCGACTTTTCAAAAGATCCCATTTTCTTTTAAATCTAAGACTCTCATCATTTGAAGTCAAAACATTTTCTAAAGGGCCTTATGGGAACTTGTTCAACTGGTTCATGTGATAAAAAATGTGTGGTAAGCAGACAGGTTTCTGTAGCCATTCTTCATCTTCAAAACGTTCAGCAACATCTGCAATTTACCTTTCAACTCCAACACCCTGTTAAGAATTCCTCCTCTGCTAAACCACCAGCTTTCTGTATGCAGCAGGAGAGTTATGAGCTCCTTTCCAGGGTTTTTAAAGCATTCTCAAGTGAGCTGTCATTGTTTAATAAAGTTAACCATTTTTGTACCATCATCCATTTTTTTTAATTTCACTTCCAAGAATCTTTTGACACCAGCACTGTCTTGCAGAAAGCAATGTGTGTGACATTCTTCTACAAGAGGTGAAACACTTCATGAAGCCAATCATTAAAAGGGCGCTATCAATACAGATGAAACCCAGTTCCTCCAAGAGAAATCGTTTGTTTGCAAAACTTTAAATATACCTTGCCTTTGCTTTTTTCATGCAGTTCTTTGCATCAGAAAAAGTTTTCTTGAATTTCAACATCATTTACAAATCTTCCAAATGCTATACCATGACATTTATTGGTGAAATCTGTTGACTCAACAACCTGGAGAGAGAAGCTGTTGTTTTTCGGTTTATTATATCCAACCTTTTCAGCATGATGTGAAGCACCGTCAATATGTCAACTTATTTAGAAAGAGGACACTTTTCATTTTATCATATTGCATCTTGTTGTAGCATTTTACTCACTCTAGTTTTAGAGTGAGTAAAAATGTGCTGGTATTATTAGTTTTCTTTTGCTGGGCAATACATTTTCCTGCTACTAAGTAAATTGCTTCCCAGGCCTTTCAAAACTAGATTTTAATTCTGCTTGTTTGGGGATTCCAATAGTTCTTTAAAATAATCAGCTCCTTTACCTATAAAATGGCTGTGAATTTGGTGGAGCCACTGGCATATTTGAAAGCTGTTTTCCACAGACAAGGCATAATGGAACAGAAAGACTCAAGTTACTGACCCACGTAAAATGAATTCATAAGTAACTTTCATCATAAAAACAGGTGATTTTGTTTCCCCTGTTCCACTACTGCAGTGAAATGACACATAAGTTTTAATACTCCATCATTAAAATTTCCCAGAGACCCAGGCCTAGACTCCTCCTCTTCTATCTCACACATCATCTTCAAAAATTGCCACACTGCGGGGGCCGGCCCCAAGGCATAGCAGTTAAGTGCTCGTGCTCCGCTGCTGGCGGCCCGGGTTCGGATCCCAGGCGCACGCTGAGGCACCGCTTGTCAGGCCATGCTGTGGCGGCGTCCCATATAAAGTGGAGGAAGATGGGCACGGATGTTAGCTCAGGGCCAGTCTTCCTCAGCAAAAAGAGGAGGATTGGCATGGATGTTAGCTCAGGGCTGATCTTCCTCACAAAAGAAAAAAAAAATTGCCACATTGGCCCTCAGATATATTTGTAATATGTGTGTAATACGTGGCTAATTAAATGTAAAATAAAAGGACATAATAAATAACTAAATGAAAATAATTACAAAAAATACAAAATCTTCCAAATACAATTTATTTCTGACTTACATGATCCACATTTTATTACGTTTGACTCAATGGTGAAGAAGCGGAGGAAGGCTGAGGAGGATGAACGGCTGAATCATAACACTTAAGCGTTCTTTCTTTAGAATAAAAATTTCTGTCAGGTCTCTTCCCTCGCTAAACCTTCTCTTGGTTGCATGCATCTTGGCTAGAATCAAATATACTGGTGTCACATAGGACTTGCTACATTGATAAACATAAGGAGTGAAGGAAGACAGGAATCTCGTGTGGAAAACTCCAAGTATTCCATACGTTGTTTAAGGAGAGAGTACTCTGGAGCTGGAGGAACATTTCCCTACTATGCTGGCAAATATTTCTTGGTTTCCATTGCTTTCAATGAGATGGAATTGGATGTACAAAAAGCGCTCTTGGAACTATCCAGGAAAGGTACCCTGAGAGCCACAAAAGTGGATTCCACTATTGGCTCTTCCAACATCTAGACTTTAGTTCTCTCATCCATAAATCTAGCAGGTTAAATGAAAAGGGAACTTCAAGTTCTGAGATCCTATAATTTTGCTCCTTTGTCTCAACAGGATGCCTAAATACATTAAAGGGAGCAAATTTCTCCCTTTATCATAAACTCAGATTTTGTAAAACATCCCATCTAATGCTACTTTGGAGAATTCCACTCCATCTGTTTTACTCCTTGTAAATCAGGAGGTATGTCCTTCTGAACCGTGGTATGTGGTCTGAAGAAATGAATGCTTTGAAGTAGCACCGAGGGGAAGGGTTATAGCCAAAGTGTCACAGAAAATTAGACAGAATAACTATGAAAAGGATGTGGAAAAAGTATCATGTGAAATGAGCCTCGCACATAGGTGCTCAGCCTGTTTATCTAGGACAGTCGTGTCGCGGCTAATCCTCAAAGTGCACGACTAAATATTCAGCATCTGTTACACTCTCCCACACTTCACTGTTGATGGAAGCCAAAAAACTCATGCCTGCCTCTCTTCACACAACAGAAGGTAAACTATTGGCACTCAGATGTTCAGTGATGCCAGTTTAAAGAATGTTATGTATGAAATATAATTAAAAAATAAACTCATATGCTGCTTGAAGAGTTTTTTAAAGGCTATGCTATGGTAAAAACAAATAACTACTGATCACTTTCAAATCTCTCCTAGGTGTATTAGCCAAAAATGCAGAGGCTTCAAAGTTAAACTTCACATTATAAACTTACTTTTCCAGCACCAATTCACTTAGATTTGCCCTTTAAAAACAGTGGATATTTGTATTCATTAATATGAATGAAAGCTGGAATATCACCTCGTATATTCCTCTCTGGCTCTAAAATTGTATCTAACTTTTAAAATTAAGGTTCAATAGTTGAACTTGGATGATCTTCTGACAAGTTCATTAACAGTGGCTGTATAGAGGTCAAGAAAGAAGAAATGTAATATCCTGTGTACTGGCTTTTATTTTAATTTGCTAATTGGTGGATGGAACCTCCATTCAAAGCCGTAGTCTTATAATAAAATTAGCACCAACAATTGTCACACTATAAACCCACGTATTAGAAAGTTAATAAAAAAAGAAGCCTCAACCTTTAGGATAGTAATAAAGAAGAAAAACTTCATTGTCAGACATGCTGGGTTTGAATCCCAGCTCCATCTCTTGCTCATTTAAAGTTCTCTCATCCTCAATTTCCTCTTTGAAATGGGGTGATTAAATACCTCTCTCACTGGGTGATTTGTGAATTAAATCATATATGTATTTAAAGCAGTTAACACGCTGCCGCTCTGCAGAGTAGGGTCATTATCCTATTAACTGCTGAAGTCTCATTGCATAATGTTACGTCTCACACAGAGCGGATTTGCTCCTGTTATGTTTTCCAACTCACTTTTCTTTTTCTATCCACTGGTCCCACCAATCTACAGTATTTTAAAAATAAAAGCCCTAGATGCTGTGCTTTCTTCAATTCTTTCCTTCAATTGAAACCATAAGAATATGGAGAAGCAAAGAAACATATATTTGGAAAGAGGCTAATACTGTTTTTCTAATCAGAGACATTTGAGAGAGCGTAGGCCGGCAGTTGGTCTATAGCATCTCCTGGGTTCGCTTTCTTGGAGAGCTCAATATTAAGGACCAACATTCTCCTAAGTCTGTGCTGCGTATGGACAAAAAGAGATCACATTTCTTCCACCTTTGCAGCTTTAATAATTGTTTCGTTTTAATGTCTCCTTGATTATGAACCCATGTGTATCAAGTATGAGACTTGGTTATAACCTTGCAAGGTATACTTATCAGCAACAGTTGATATCACTTCTGACACACAGGAGCTTGGGTGTCAGTCTAGATGGCAACTAGTTTCAGAAGTTAAAGGGTAGCCAAGATCCCCATTCCTCTCTTTCCTGTGTATCCTAGTTAGCGTCTACTCTATAGATGAGAGTCTTTTTTTGGGTTCCTGAGGAGTTATTTTTTAAACTTGCATGGCCAGTGCACAGTTCTGGTGCTACTGTGGTGGCAATTAGGACTTTCACCTAATCACTACTGCTAGCAAAGACGGAGGAGCATTTCTCTCTCCACCCACCTTTTGGTTTTGTAATGTTCAGAACTCACTGGTGCCTGGCAGAGAGGACATTCATGCTGAAATCCATCACACATCCACTAACCAAGCCACATGTCCTGCTTAAGGCTGCACCCACCTGGAGGAGGCACTTTGTCACAATTGCACAAAGAGCCTCCTGGGTTGGCGATGCACCTGGTTTCTCTCTCCCCAACTCCAGCACTGGAGTAAGGACAGCTATCAACTTACTTTTATTTATTTATTTATTTTTTAGTTTTATTTATTAATTTTTTTTTGTGAGGAAGATCAGCCCTGAGCTAACATCCATGCCAATCCTCCTCTTTTTGCCGAGGAAGACTGGCCGTGAGCTAACATCCATGCCCATCTTCCTCCACTTTATGTGGGATGCGGCCACAGCATGGCCTGACTAGTGGTGCGTGGGTGCGCACCAGGGATCCAAACCCGGGTCGCCAGCAGTGGGGCAGGTGCACTTAACCGCTACGCCGCGGGGCGGCCCCTCAACTTACTTTTAATGGATTGGCATTTAAGTCACAAAACAACTATTTTTGTCTAATCTTTAACTGTTACTCATAATGAAAGCTTTTCCCCTCTCTATCTCCTAATTTGTATCAGTGCCTAACCTCATGGAGGCAGAATCTTTCTAATTTGGGAGAAGTTATCTGATTATATACTTTCTGACCCAAATTCCCAGTACTAACCTGCTTCAAAAAACGCAATTTCATATTTTTTATTGGTATTGACATTAAAGGTATTAAATATTTCTTCCAGTCTTCTCCCCTGCTTGCCTTCTTCTCTTCTCCAAAGGAAGTAACATACAAAAATGGAAAAGAAGATTTCTGACATAAACTTCTTATGTCGGAATTCTTGATTCCATAAATGTTTGAAAAGTTTCTACTTATATACATTTTTTTCTCATTTCAAGAATTAACAGCCAGCCAGCCAGCCATACATAAGATACATACATACATACCTTTTCTTTGACTTTCCCCAATCTAGTCCCTTAGCCACTGTAATTCTGGACCCTCTGAGAAAAGCATTTCCCATTATAAAAGAATTGTACAGAATCAGCTATTGTGCAAATCATCAATTCTGTACTGCGTGCACCACATGCTATGCCATTTTCTCAGACTTCCTTGTTTTTGATGACCTTAACATTTTTGAGAAATACTGGTCAGGTATTTTGTAGCTTTTATATTGGAATTGGTTTGATGTTTTTCTCATAATTAAACTAGAACGATGGGCTTCGGGGAGGAAGACCACAGAGACAAAGTGCCATCCGCATCACATCATATCAAGGGTATATACGATCACCATGATTCATCACTGTGGACTTTGCTCACCTGGCTGAACTGGTGTTTGTTAGATTCCGCCACTGTCAAGTTACTGTCTTTTCCCTCCTTTTCACACTGTCCTCTTTGGAAGGAAGTTGCTATGCATAGTCCACACTTGTGGAGTGGAGAGTAATGAGTCCCCCATCCTGAGGGTGGGGTATCTACATCAATTATTTAGAGTTCTTCTGCACTAGAGATTTTTCTATTCTCTTACTTATTTATTCAATAATTCATTTACATAAGTAACTCTTTAGGGTATTTATTTTATACTTTGGATTATAACCTAATACTACTTTATTTCATTGCTCAAATTGTTCCAGTTTTGGCCATCAGGAGCTCTTTTAGTTAGTTCCTGTATCCTTTTTGCATGTCCCCATCATTGTGGGATTTTGTGTGTGTGTGTGTGTGTGTGTGCTTCTTTACTTTCTGCACAAGATACTCCAGGGTCGTCTTATATATTTATTGCCTCAGTCTTAGAACCAGCCATTTCTCCAAAGAGCTGAGGTTCCTTTTATTGGCGAATGGAATGAAGTCAAGATCTGGGTAGTAGTTGCTACTAGGATGTCGATGCTTCTAGGCCCTTTCAGCAAACAGAGCAAGGAAATATATTTATGTATCTTATATACATAAATATATTCTATATATAATGTGTATATACATATTATATATAATGTATACACATATCTATATATTTCTACATGTAACCATCTGCATCTATATTGCTAAAAATGAGTGCATAGTGATGTCTCAAATTTTAATTCATGACAGTATGGATCATACCAGTCTCTTCCCCTTGCACATCTGAAAGCTCCCACTCCAGCAGTAAGAAAGCTCCAACCTTCTGCCATCTACTTACTTATTTTCCAGTATACGTGTACAGTGGTTTCAGAATTGTTCACCTGTATGGAAACAACTTTATCAACTCAAGGACATTGCTATGAACAATTCCTTTAGTCTTAAAGACTTCAGTCATTTCCAAAGTTACTTAGGTTATCACCTTTTCCCTCCATCAAGTTCTTTCATACCTTTGTAATATAATTTGATTGTTTTGTTTCATTCTGCATTCCATCTTGAGATGCTTCTACCTGCTAAATGGTTGTTTCATTTTGCATATATTAAGGTTCACTCTTTGTTCTATAAAGTTCTATAAGTTTTGACAAATGCATAATGTTATGTACCCATCATTATAATATCGTACAGAATAGTTTCACCGCTATAAGAGACCACTTATACTTTGTCTATTCAAACTTGCTCCTCTCCCCTTGATCACCAGGCAACCACATTTCAAGTTCATCTGTGTCTTTTTGTGCCTTGATAGCTCATTTATTTTTATCGCCCAATTATATTCCAATATATGGCTATACAATAGTTTATCCTTTGACCTATTGAAGGATGTCTTGGGTACTTCCAGGTTTTGGTGATTATGAAAAAAGCTACTATAATCATTCACATGCATGTTTTTCTCTGGACTTGTTTTTAAATCATTTGGATAAACACCTAGGAGCAAGATTGCTGGATCATGGTAAGACTTGTTTAGCTTTGTAAGAAACTGCAGCAACTCCAATGAAACTGTTCTTTTTTGAGATCACAATAAACCCCATATCTCGAAATCAAAATAGTTACTTCCCTTGCTCATCTGATGTTCTTGTCTCTTTATTTCTGAAAAATTTCCTTCCTTTGATTTCATTGACATATTCTCCTCATCTCCAAGTCCATATTTCTCACCCTACAACCAGATGGATCTGTCTAACATGCATAATTTATTGTTGGCATTAAGTTTAAAATCCTTCCATAAATCCCAACAGCACTAAGAATAAAGTATGCACAACCTGGTACAGCATGCAAGGCCTTTTGTAGCCAGAACTTGCTCGTCAGGCCCAGTTTCTTATCTCTTACTTTTCTGCAACACCTCCCAATCAATCTAAGATCTAGCCCTAGCAAATCACTTGCATTACCTTGAACAAGAAAGTCATGGCCTTCTTTCTATCTATGCCTTTGTCTATATGATACCTCCTACCAAGGAAGCTCTTTTGGACTCCACACTCATCCTCTATACCTCCATCTTCACATGGTTCCAGGTTTGGGTCAGGGGTCTCTTCCTCCGAGAAATATTCCTTGGTTAAATACTGTTCTTCTGTGATCTGAGACTCCCCTCTGCAGATTTCTACTAAAGCACATATCATACTGATTTACAGTTGCCTAAAAGCACTGTAGCTTTGCGAACACTTCTCTGTCTCATCTTTCTATTATTCACGTCTTCATTCAATAAGCAGCTATGGAATGCCAGGCAGCCGTGTTGTGTAAAGGGGAAGAAAAATAATTTTCCCTCTACCCTTCTGAATTCTTGTATGAGACTCCTATAATAAATGACAGATTAACAAGAGAAAAACAACAGAGTTTATTAACATGCATACCTCATGTATACCTGAGAGATATGCAGGGAAAAACGAGTAACTCCCCCACGTGGTTTAGAATTCCAGCTTATATAGCTTTCACAAAGAACCATAAATTTGTGGAGAAATGTCAGGACAAAGGAAAGCAGTTTTAGGCTTCCAAGGGCGGAGATCAAGGCTAATTAGTAAAGTCTGTTATGTAGATTCCTCTGGTGCCTTCTCCAGGCTGATAGGGTCTCAAGTTGTCTCTGGGGTTCAAGCTTTGTCCTTCCTGGTAGAGAGGAGAGGAGGATACCTTTGTAAACTTAAGTCCCGCTTTTAGACAAATGGGGGAGGGCAGAGAGCTTTTGTATCTGTTTTTTCTCAATTGCCTTCAGCTCAAAATAATCCTTAAGCCAAAGTGGTGTATTTTGCGGTGGCTGGAAACAATGCTAAGTGCTAAAGGAATAAAAATGAAAAAATAAATCACAGTCTTTGCTCTCCAGAATTGATTGTCTGGGACCAGAATTTGGCAGTTAGTAAAAGTGGTGATAATAATTCTAATACTAATAACAAAGAAAAAGAATTGTGTCCACTATCTTTTATTGAGAATGAATACACGCCACGCACTGTGCTTATTCTTTAGCACGCATTATCTTTGCTGACTGAAGGATTTGTCTGCTTGATTTAACAGTTAGCTCAGCATGCTGCCACTAGGGAAGGTCTTTCCTGTCCCTCGTTTATGGAGGTATTTAGTTCATTTGTGACCCTCCTGTGCCAACAACCAGACCTATTTGAGGGAGAGCGTGAAACTGAGAAATCCGTCCATGGAGCAAGGACAGCAGAATCACTTCAGTGATGGCGTCTTTGAAGTTCCCTTACACACATTCTCCCACTTCTCACTTCCTTCTGACTTTCTTTTCAGTTTTTCATCTTCCGCTTTTGGCCGCATGCTTTATTTTTGGAACTTACGGTCTTTGTATGTAGCAGAGTCTCATATCCTCTTTTCTTTTCACCGTCTGGTCTTGAAATCTCACTATCGTGAATATCTCCCTGGCTCTCACATATTGCTGTAACAGACCCTCTCTTTCCTTCTCTAGAGATAATGTCCATTCAGTTTATTACCCTTTCTTGGGTCGTGTTGCTAAGTCTATAAAAAATGCAGACTCCCCTAGACTGACAAATGCCATACCTCACCAAGAAATCCTGAAGTCAGAGAAGGCACTTTAGACTTACATAATAGACTGTAGTACTGCAATTACCTTTTTATGTTTTATTTTTATTTTATTTTTTATTTTTGGTGAGGAAGATTTACCCTGAGCTAACATCCGATGCCAATCCCCCTCTTTTTTTGCTTGAGGAGATTACCTCCAAGGTAACCTCCATGCCAATCTTCCTCTGTTTTATATGTGGGAGGCCATCACAGCACCGCTGATGAGTAGGTCCGCGCCCTGGATCCAAACCTGCAAACCTGAGCCGCTGAAGCAGAGCATGCTGGACTTTTAACCACTAGGCCACAGGGCCAGCGCCCTGGAATTATCTTTTTAATGAGAACTGCTTAAGCTTGATTTGTGATTAACATCGTGCACAACTTTCTCTTTTTCCTCAACATTCTATAATCCTTCACCCATTTCCAATTTCCAACATAATAAACTCTCTGTTCTTGCTTTGGCAAAAAATCCATTAAGAATTTGTCAGGGAAGTATCTGGAAATATATATGCTATTTGTTTTATCTCATCCTTGGGTTTGCAAATAGTAAGTATAGCATTTTAATATTTTATATTTAAATGTATACATTATCTTCACATGTTCCTCTCTCCCCACTTTGGATAAAAAGTTGAGGATTGACAGTCTTCTACTTTAAATTTATTCTTATAGAAGGTTTATACCCCAAGTATCCTTAGCCAAGACTTGTGGAAGATTTATTTGGTTTTGTAACTCTCTTCTATAGTCTTTCAAACTAGGAAAGAAAATCTCTACCATGTTCAATTGGATTGCCCTCTATAACAAATTGCTCTACTAGCTCAGTGAGTTTTCTCTTTAAGCGTTTCTCACTAAGCCCCAGATTTTTATATTAAAGATCCTAATTTGGTTTTCTAGTTCACTGTCTTACTGACTAAATATATTTATGCAGCAAGCTGCTTTTAACTTAGCCTTTGCTTAAGTTATTGAGAAGTGATTTTCCTCCTTTCATAGTGGCTTGATTTGCTGACTTCATTCCCCATGATTTGTTTTCATAAACAGGCTACCACATAAAGGTCAACAGTGAGAGTCTAGCATCCTGAAATTGAGCACATGGTTATTATTTAATGTGTCTCTTTTTCTCTGATTCAGGTATGAAATAAACCTAGCTTGGAGACACCACATGGAACAAATATGTTTGCTAAGAGCTTAAGGCCTGAATGCTTTTACTCTCCGAATCAATTATAGGTGACCAGAAAATCTCCATTCCACAGCACTCCCCAGACAAAAACAAGAGAGCACTAAAAGATACTTTCTATATAAACCAATGTTTTAAAACCAAAAGTGAAGAGATGCCTTGGCCTGCCTGTCTTTAGAATAGGCAATAGCATTGAAGTCAGGACAGCAGGATACCCTGCAGTATTGTGCTTTAAGCTTGAGTCCTGGTCCAGAGGCACCATTGCTGAGAATTAAAGGGCCACGCATTTTCACTGACTATTGATTACTTTGCTGCCCTTTTGAGGACTTCCATTGACAACCTCAGCTAGAAGCCCACTCCAATGCACTGGGCCCTGCGTTAAGGCCTGTTTGGTTCTGTCAACAAGCCATTAAATATGGCTGTAGGCCACTGTTACTCTGATAGATTTAAGCCAAACACAAGGAATTTGGGAGTTCAGGATCTTTGTCAAGTGTCAAGGAAAATTTATATTATGCAGCTTTGATAAAAGCAGATATTCTAATAGTCAATGGATATGCAAAGGCTCTTTAACATATGAGAAGCTAGAGTTATATAAGTAAAAGTATCACATTTCTTGTGTGTTTTCTTTGGTTGGGTTTTCCCTGGGGAGATCAATAGATTGGAATAAGATTAGTGATTAACTACTGGGCTGAATTCCTGTGAAGTAAACCTTACTACCTATTGTTTCTCAAAATAATCTCAGCCCTTTGTCGTCTGGGATTCTTTTTCTCCCAGCACTCTTTCATCTGCTTGAGCTACCTGTACGTTCACACCCCTTTCTCCCTCCTCCCTGCTGATTTCCCTGAACCCTCCTCTCTTGTTTCTGCATTCCTTAAGCATTTATTACAGGGCATAAACATCCAAGGTGGAGCTAATTTGGTCCTCTTCCAGCCGCTAATGTTGGGTATTGCATGTACTAGTGATTAAATTTAACTAATAGTGAAGCCAGGTACCTGAGGGTTACTGTAAACATTCAATAAGAAAATGATTACCCTTTGACCTTGTTCCTAACATAGACACAGATGAAAAGAAGTTAATCTTGTTAATTTGCTGTTTTCTTGTTTAACCTGAGGGGTGACTCAAGAGTAACAAGGATTTATGAGCTTTTTTGCAGAAGAAAAAGAATGCCTTCAAGGAAGTTACGATCACAGGAAAAACCAGCCCCCAGTTGCCATTGGTGCCCAAGGATCTGATCGCCCAAAGGCTTATCTGGAATGAAAGAAACGTGGATTTCCCCTTTGTTTCTCCAAAACTCCTCCTCCCAAGCCCCTTGGCTCTATAAAAACCCCTACTTTCTTCTTTTGTTAAGGCGGGTTTGAGAGAACCTGTCCTCTTGCCATCTCATTTTGGCCAATTCAAATAAACCTTTCCTCACCTCCAAGCACCTGATGTCTCAGTGATTGACTTGTGGTGCATTGGGCATGTGAACTTGAGATTAAGAGGGTTCAGTATCAATAGCAATAATAGCTAACTGCAAAAGTACTATTCTAATAAACATTTTGCCTTATTCACTCATTTAATCCTCATATTGATCCACTGAGTAATTTATTATTATCCCCAATCTACAGACAGTGAGGCACAGAAAGAGTAAGTGTCCCCAAGTCCCCACAACTACATGGTAGCAGAGCTAGGATTTGAACCCAGCTAGCCTAGCACCAGAATTCTTGCTCACAACCACCATACCAAACTAGCCATTGAGTGGTGATGCTGCCTGGCCCATAGAAGACCAGTTCTCTTCCCATTTTCTTTTCTCTTTCTGAACCTTTTTAAACTATGTCTGCATTCAACTAATTCAAACAACAGGTATTACCGAGTGCCTCCTACATAACAAGCACTTTTCTCCATGCTACGATAATGTGGTGACAAAGGCAAACATGTGAATGTCACTCATTAGGTCATGCTTGTACTGTTTTATGCTCGGGAATGGTACTTGTGGGGTGATGTCTATTTCTCTCCTAGTGTTTTACCCACACCCAGGCACTGCAGTGAGAGTACAAGCTGTGTCAAAAATGGGCAAGTTATTTAAGTTCTCTGTGTCTCAGTTTCCACATAAGTAATGTGGAGATAATGGTGCCTGCATCTTAGGGTTGTGGGGATCTTTAATGAGTTAGTTCATGTAAAGCACTTAGAACCATGACTGGTGTCTGTAAATGCTCCATTGCTCTATTACTGCTCATCTTCCCTGCCACCCCACCCCCACCACATATGCTTCCGTCACTAATTATTTATTGACTAGATGGACACAAAAAAGAGGAACTACTCTTCCAGGACTGCTAAAGATAATGCTATTCTTTGAAAGTGCTTTCTGCTTCACTAATTTGCTTTGATTTTTTATTTCCTTTAGCACATAATGCTGAACACGATCCTTACATACGTGAAGGTCTGCCTTTGGCCTCTGTACACTATTAGGAAAGAGTGAGCTTTCATCATTAGTCAGCTAATGAATAAGGGTTCAGCCATTGCTGGAGAGACTTGAACTCAGAAGGAAAAAGGTTATTCTTTTTTTCACTGTAGAGAACCTATTTATAGGAGAATAGACCATTATATCTTTAGTATGAAGTTTGGGCTTTTTGAATAGTTTCTTGAATTTTATTCACTTTCTTTCCTTTAAACAAACCATTATCAGTCTTTTACTCATTACTCATTCTGTTTGAGAAAGGATATTTTTTCCCTCATGTCTGAGACAGCACAGTTTCGGACTCTTGTTTTTTGCTGTTAGCAAGGTCACATTGCCCTTGCCAGAGCATTTGGTGGGGAAGTATTTAAACTTGACTTAAATTAGTTAATTGTACAAATTCCCCAAATTTAAAAGAACTCAGGACAAAAATTCCATCCAAATTGCCTCTAGGAATGTTCATTACAAGGCAAGCTCTCAAGGGGACAACTACATTTATGTTTAATGTTAACTGTTAAGTCTTCTGTGACTGTGATTGTTTCACATTGGACTTGAAGCAAAATATGAATCAGATGATAAATGTGAGAAATTTCAGGAAAGCATTTATAATCAACCAGAAAACAAATTTTCTGGCAGATCACGCCATGAGTATATTCATTTAATCAAACATTTATTGAACATCTCCTGGACATCACGACAGGCATTGTGCTAGGTGCTGAGATCAATGACGATGAACATACATCCTCTGCTCTAAAGGAGCTCTCAGAATAGTTTGGAGAAGTAGATTTGCAAGTTGATTATTTTTCTTTTTATTGAGGAAATGGTTGTGACAGAGACAAGCACAAGATACTATGGAAACACCTAATCAGCCTGGTGGTGAGAGATAGATTAGGAAAACTTCTTGGAGGAGGTAATGCCAAAGCTAAGTCTTATAAGGTGGCAAAAATTAGCTAGACCAATTATCTAGCTAGGTAGAACATAGCATGCACAAAGTCACGGGAGGGTGAACTAGTATAGCATGTCTACAGAATCGCAAGTGCCTCTGTGTTGCTTGAGTATAACATCTAAGATGGAGTGGCATGAGGTGAGGTTGGATAGGCAGTGAAGGGGAGCAGAATTTGTCACTCCAAAATATGTCTTGATGAGAAATTTTCACATATTGAGGTATAAGAGGTAGCTATTCTGATTTAAACCTGATTCAGCCTGAACTAAAGAAGCCTGACATATGGCCTATCAAAGATACATTGTACATTTGCTTTAACTATTAAAGTAAAGAATGCATTAAACATTATCCCAAAGTAAAGAATGCACTCTTTGACGATAGGGATGCATACTTCCTTTCTTAAGACCAGTACCAGTACTCCTTTGAAGATAAGTTTCCTTTCCCAGACATCAGGGTCATGTTGACCTGCTAATCTGTATCTAAATATCTCTTCGAAACTTTGAGGAATATGTATCCTGTTCTTTGTTCTAAAAAGGTATAAAACTGTACCGAAAACCATGCTTCTCCAGAACTCTTTCTTCCTTTGTGAAGATTGCGTTCCCAGGCTAGTCCTCAGCTTGGCTCAAGCAAAACTCACCTTATCTGTCTTATTTACAAATTTGTGATCGGTTATTTGCATTGACAGCCTCTTTGGCATAAGGAATATTTTAGATTGGTTATTTTTAAGAAGCAGCAGATGTAGGAAAAGCTCTGAAAACCAAGTAGAAGCTACTTTTTGTAAGAGAAATTTACATTTATAAGGGTATCTGCCTCTCTGTACCAGAAAGAGGAGGATAACTAAATCTTTGGAAACTCTTATCAATGGAGAAGGCAAAGATTTAAATCTGCATAACAATCATACCTTTGATTACTGTACTTTGCCTAATAAGCTCCCCTAACTGGCTTCCTACCCACGAGGACATCTTTTGTCTTAACTGAAGGTGGCATTTAAGGTGGTGGCTTGGGCTATTTCAGGGGGTTATTCAGTTTTCCTGGGTATCTCCCATGTATACAGGAGGTATGTGTGCTGTTAAACTTCTGTTTGTTTTTCTTCTGTTAATCTGTCTCTTATTACAGGAGGAAGTCTCAGCCAAGAACCTAAAAGGGTAGAGGAAAAATTATTTTTTATCCCCTACAGCAGGAAGAGGTTAAATTATGGTGGCTTATTTTTTGTTTTTTGTCTTGTTAAGGAGATTAAGCTTTAGTCTCAGGGATATGTGGAGCCAGCTATGGGTTTTAAACCTAGAAATGACATGGTCAGATTTGCATTTAGATAGATCATTCCATAAACTGTGTGGAGACCGGGTTTGAGAAACCGAAGATTGGATGTAGACAGCTTTACAGGAAGCTGTAACTGCAAGAGATTGTAAGAGCTTGACATCAGGCTGTGTAGTAAAGCTGGAGGGGGAAATCTGAAGATATTTAGTACGTGAAATCACCATAACTCAATGTTGTTAGAATTTTGGGGATGACAAGTCAAAGATGAATCCAAGATTTATTACATAAATGGCTAAATGGATAATAAAAAGGAAATCAAATATTTTACATTAATTCCCTTTAAGTTACTTATTTCTAAACCCTGTGTAAACAAAGCAACAAAACACATACATCATGGTAAGTGGACAACAATTCCAGAATGGTCTTTTTTCCTTGATTCTAAAATAAGTAAAAGTAGACAAACTGAATACTCACTTTATGAAAAACCTGAAATTGCAGAAAAATTAGTCATTTTGTAAAAATATGTGTAAACATATCCTTGGATAATTAAAAGTAAGACATGAATTAGGTGGATTTATCCAGCCAACTCTTGTCCTAGTACCTTGTTGGCAATGAAGCTAGAATGTCTAGTCTTGGTTTTGTATTTCCGCTGCATTCACAAATCATAGAAAACTAAACAACATACAGAATTTTGATCCAATTTCATGATAGCTGCAGAAACCGAGCCTGAGGGTTTGTTTACTGTTGCTGGTGTTCACAGTTTCCTCTGATGCCCCAAGTCTGGCTGAATTAGATGCTACTTTAGTTGGGTTGAGGGTTCCAACTGTGCATTCTTTTCCTCTGATGAAAGGAAATTAATAGTTTTTATTTTCAATTTGGTTACAGTAGATGTTTATTTCTTTCATTCCTTATAAAAACTCCAGTAGTAGCCCCATTATCCAGATAACTAAATGGAAGCCAGAGATGTCATAGAGCAAGGAATGAAGGGAAGAGGAGTTGAACTAAATTCCTTCTGGAGTCAGTGTAAATGTCTTTCAACACTGCCTCTAATGATCTTGAGTGTTCTAATCGTTGGGCAGAGAGAACAAAAGAGACCAGCTATCTCCAGTCATTCTTCATTTGTTATAGTTTATCACTTACCTTTTTTTCCTAATAAATACAGTTGTTTAAATTAAGGGTAAATGTATTCAGTGCTTACCGCATGCCTCACATGAGTTAGGAAGTGGAAGTCACAGAGGTTTGAAGTCATGTGGACTTGGAGTTGACTCCAGGGCCTCCTGTGTGGCTCCAGGCAATCATCTCAACTCTCTGAGCTGCAGACTCATTTTCATAGAATCGAGTTTTATAAAGACTAAATGCAATATTTCAAAAATATTGCATAAAATAGGTAGCTTCTAATATTATTTCTTTAACCATTTGCTTAAGTTATTTCACATATATGTCTACAAAACAATTCAGTGAGATAATTAAAAAATTTTTTAAATTCAAACGTTGAGATAACTGAGACTAAGAGATTAAACAAAAAAGTCAGTTGTATTATTAGAATAAAGCAGAGGCAAAATTTAAATTTCAAATTAATTCCAAAAAATATACTTTTCCTACAATAATATGAATTAGAATATATTTGTTAAAAATACTAGATCATGTTTATTGTTTACTTGAACCAAGCACTTTGCTTAATATTTTATGTATATATTTTTAATTTAATTCTAAAAACAACCTTTTGAGGTAAGTAGGATTTTTGTTGCTTTTTTTATAGATAGGAGAACTCATTTTTAGAGAAGTTACTGAACCTGCCCAAAGTCACCCATTAAGAAAATAGTGGGCAATTCAGCACTCTAAACACACTATTAAATGGATACATGCCCTAAAATAAATATCTTCTGTGATCAATCTACTTTGTCAGTTCATGTTTAAGACTTGTAAATACTCTAGAGAATTACAAAATTAAGGTTTAAAATTGTTGAATAAGTGTCTGTGACCATATATACTTGGGCCAATCCAGAGTATTAGTTGCATGCATCATAAACTGGTTCCAGCCCATTAAAGCAGCAAAAGAAATTGATGGAAAGAATGTTTAGTAATTTACCATCTTGCTAGGAAGACTAAAGAAATGGAAATCATCAATAATAAGGTAGACAGAGCAACATCCACAGTCAAACACCATGAAACCAGTTCAGTGAGGACCCCACAGCCGTGAGCCGAGCACTGCCCTGCACAGGTAGGCTCAGCCACCTCCTGCACTTCACACAGGTTGTCACTGCAGCATCTTCCCTTGCATCCCCGGGAAAGTGTGCACCACCCCTGAAGTTGCCACTGGTGGCCCCTGAACTGATTCTCCATGAGCTTCTGGCCAGCTTTAGGGGAGGATGGCAAAGCAAGTAATGAGCAATATCAGACTCTATTGTTTGAAATTGTCTCTGTCTTCTGTCCTCAAACAGAGGAAAAAGGTTAAGATTCTGAGAAGCAACCCTTCCCCACAAAAAAGACAAATATCTACTCTACTGCATAAGCAAAAATGATCAGACAATCCAACTTCTTTATTTTAAATTTGTGCTTGTGGTTGGACCTTTTTGTAATATGCCTGGCTGTGCCTTGAGTTTTTTTTAAAGCTGAGTTAATAATGAATGCAGAAAATCATTCTGTAGCATGCATTTTTAATTGACCTCATGTACACTGTACTTTGTTTTTTTTTACATAACCTGAGAGTTTTGGAAAACTTTGTGACTCAATAACAACTAATCCAAAAATATTGATGAGTAATATTCATAAGGCAATTACGTTATGTATTAGTCGGCCAAGTGACTCATGAGATACGAAGAGTTTAAGAACAAAAGAGTGGTTAAAAGTTGGTAATTCTTGGCAATAGATGTTAGCTCAGAGCCAGTCTTCCTCAGCAAAAAGAGGAGGATTAGCATGGATATTAGCTCAGGGCTGATCTTCCTCACACACACACACCAAAAAAAACAAACAAGTTGGTAATTCTATCCCAACACCATCAGTTTTCAAATAAGCAGAAAAAAGCCCAGAAATGTAAAATGAATTCTCCGAAATCCCATAGCTAGATAGGGACAAAACAGGAAGCTTATTTATCTTTGTGGTGTAACCTTATGCCTATCAGAGTAGGTGCTTTTTGAATTAAGTTGGCTTGAGCCAAGTTTTCATGCTTCTCCAACCTTTTCATTATGGATGGTATAGTCCTTTGAGTTCTTTTCTCAACTTTTTGTGTTCTTATCATCTAGCAACTTAAACTGAGGTGACATAATTAAACTAAATCCTCTATGCAAACACAAAAGCAGTTAAACTAGTCACATGTACTATCAAGCTCTGCAACTTACACATGTATAGAGAACACAATTACTATTTCTGTAACATATCACATTTTTGGACTATCTAGCTGAATACTGTTACTGTGAAAACAGAAACTTAAAATAAGAGGGAAGGACGGCTACCCATCTATAGCATCTTACTAAACAAACAAACAAATGTGTGTGTATATATGTGTGTGTGTATGTGCCTATCTCCTTCGAATATCTTCCTACTCACAGCCATGACTATAATCTATAAACTTTACAGGTAGATCACAGAATGTTGAAAGATGCAATTGTAGGGAGGAAGACCTATTCTCCACCCTCTAGGTTCTTCTGGCTGGTCTAAGAATTAAATTGATATGAGACAGACTAACAGGAGAAAATCAAACAAACTTTAATAACATATCTACATGGGAGAAACCCAGAAAAACTGAGTAACTCACCAAAATGGCAGAAGCCATGACCTTAAATACCATCTTCAACTAAAGACAAAAGAGAATGTTGAGGGTAGGGGATTGGGACTTCAAAGGGGAGGCAGGCAATCCACAAGTTGATGAAAAAGCAAATGTTTGGTAAACAAATGTTTGCCATACCTTGCAAAAACACAATGGGACACCGGGAGGACTTTTATGGGCCTTGCTAGGTTCCTGCCTGGCTGGCACACCTCTCTTTGTTATACTATAGTTATCTATGATGATAGCTCCTTCACGGGACAGGCTTTCTATCATAAATTCTTTTGGGCAGTTAGGGGGAAGGACACAGTTTCTTTCAGAGTCTTTTGTTCTTAAAAATAAGCCAAAAAGATACATTTTGTGGTGGCATATTCTGATCCCCCACACAATCTAATGCTTGAAGGTTAGCATTAAACCTTGAGAAGAACTAAACATCTTTAAAAAAAATATACCATATCTGTGGGGAAAAGTTGAGGCAAGCTGGTATCTTATCCAGGTGATATTTAGTCACTGAGGGGACCCACATTGCCTTCGTATTAAGGTGACATATTCCATAGGGAGAAAGGTATAACAAAGTTCCTTTGAATTCTAATCTTAAACCATAATCCTTGATAATACTAACTCTGTAAACTTAATATATATACTAAGATTAGCGAAGCTTGTCTTAATATTGCATCGAGTCTATTAAGGTTATAGTAATCATCCCTAGTCCTCACTTAGTGATTCCCACAATTCCAATAGTTCTGCTTTATAAAGCCACTCAAAACTATTGTGATCATTCTAAAAATCTGTCTCTTCAATAGATTCTCAAGAAGGTTGATCATTCCATCTAAAACTCTTAAGTTTGAGTGTATGCCACTAGCTAGCTTGACCATTCTTTCTTTTCGTCTGGAGTCAGCACATAAGGAACAGATTCTTTGTGCTCTGTGCTTAATGTCAGTAGTTGCATAATCAAAATATATTGACCCAGCCTTCTCCAGATTCCAATACCAATCCTGTCCATAAGCATGAAGAGGCTTGCTGCTCTTGGGTCAATCTTACCTCAGTTTTTCCTTTAGTTTCGTGTAATTGTACTGTTTTTCTTTCTTAATGCCTGCATTTTTCATTAAGTCATTCACCAAAAACTGTGAGAATATATTATGTGCTAGACTAGAGAGAGCAAATATAAAATATGCATGCTACTATTCCTACAACCAGTGCCCAAGACAGACATCATTAATCAATCATGCCACTTTTGCTGGTATGATCATGTCAACACACTGTCCTAGATAGCTACTTCCTGGGAGTTGGATTACAGGTTGAAACCTACTTAAGATGCCTGCACTAGATATTGCAAGTGATAAATGAAAAACACTCTGAGTGACCACACAGAATAGTGGAGAACATAGACCAATAAACCATTAGATACAATATAGTGCTTGTTATGTTAATAGATTTGAGCATAAAAATGGCAACACATAAGAAAAGTCAGCCTTGAGAAGGAAGTTGAGCAAGTAACAAAATCTTTTCCCACACGAGGTGCAGCCTGAGTTTAGTTTAGAGGAACAGGCAGGAATTTTTTTTTTTTTTTAATTTTATTTATTTTTATTTTTTTCCCCCAAAGCCCCAGTAGATAGTTGCATGTCATAGCTGCACATCCTTCTAGTTGCTGTATGTGGGACGCGGCCTCAGCATGGCCGGACAAGCGGTGCGTCGGTGTGCGCCTGGGATCCGAACCCGGACCGCCAGCAGCAGAGAGTGCGCACTTAACCACTAAGTCACAGGGCCGGCCCAACAGGCAGGAATTGACCAGGTGAAATGGAGATGAGTGAAGGGCAACCATCAAGGTAGAGACAGTAAAATGTGCAAAGCTCATTAGACCTGAGACATCATGGTTCCTCTAGAAAACACCCACACACTTCAGTGTGGCTGGGGACAAGCAGTTGTGAGGGATTCATCAGAGTCAAGGCGTAGCCAGCTCCTGAAAGCCATGCAAAGGATTTGTCACTTCATTCTACAGGCAATGGGAAGCCATTGATGGATGTAAGACAAGGAATTCCTAATGTAGAAAGATCACTTTCACAGCAGTGAGGAGAACAGAGTAGAAGGTAATGCAGGAGGTAGAGAAAACTATAGGGAGATTTTCACATTAACTAAGAGGATTGATGAGGTCAGTCATCACACAGAGGATTTAAGAAGTTCTAATCCATAGAACTTGGTGACTCATCACCTATGGTAAGAAATGGAAAATAAGAAGCCAAAGTGAGTTCCAAGTATGTATGCTGGAACTTAATTTCTGTCCCTATATATCAAGGTTCCTTGTACTGGTTTTTAAGATTTTAAATTCCCATTATCATCATACCACTTGCTCTAAGCCCTTAGGTTTTTACCACCTATTAGAACTTTGCCATGTGAAATTCTCCTACCACTTCAAGGTTCTCCCTGATCTTGGAATTAGTTTAGATGTAGGGCTAATGGTACACATGACCTGGTTGCGCTCCTGCTGGGTAGCCCGGTCGTTCAACTAGTGTTGACTTGCCTACAGGTACATTTTTTTAAATTCAAGAGATTTCAGAGACTCAAATCTCTGGTCTTAGTCTGGTGTTGCAACCCCTAGTCTCTGCCGTCACAGCATGTTTATGAAGACTCCCCATTCTGCCCTCTCTTGAGTTTTTTGCCCATCCAGTTATCATCTCATCCTGCAGCCTTTGAAAGGGACACCTCTAGGCCGGCCCCGTGGCTTAGCGGTTAAGTGCTCGCACTCTGCTACTGGCGGCCCGGGTTCAGATCCTGGGCGCACATTGATGTACCGCTTCTCTGGCCATGTGGAGGCCGCGTTCCACATATAGCAACTAGAAGGAAGTGCAACTATGACATACAACTATCTACTGGGGCTTTGGGGGAAACAAAAAAGGGGGAGGATTGGCAATAGATGTTAGCTCAGAGCTGGTCTTCCTCAGCAAAAAGAGGAGGATTAGCACGGATGTTAGCTCAGGGCTGATCTTCCTCACAAAAAAAAAAAAAAAAAAGAAGAAGAAAGGGATACCTCTATTAAAAAATGGGAAGTAACTGGTCATTACAACAATTTTTTGTTAAAGGATAAGGATAAGAAGAAGATAAAAGAGGCAAGGAACTACCTAGCACATTTTCAGGAACTGTGTTTTACTTTCCCAAGTATAGTCTGCAGAATCATAAAGCTGTTATAGAGAATAAGGGAGAAGTTAGCATCATCTACTGCAGGCAAACACCCTGAGGGAAAAAACCAAAACCTGTGGTTTCCACAAAGGAGAATGTATCATCTTGTGTCAGTTAGGCTATCCCTGGATTATTGACTGTAGCTGCAGATAATTTATTTAGAACATGGCAATGCATTTCCCAACTATTAGAAAGCAAATACAGATTGTTTTACAACTCACTGCAGGCTTTTCCAGCCAGGTCATTCCTAATCCCTCCATTTTCATGTCACTAGCACACTCCGTGCAGAAGCCAGAATCGCGTAATTCCCTGATTGCATTAACTGAGTCAATTTTTGAAAACACTGGAGCAGTTTAAGAACACTCCTTATTTGAGGTTGAAATCCAACAAAAGGCTCAAGAGAAGCAAAAATTTTGTTTCTACTGTAGTCTCTCACATGTACAAGATAATGCCTGTCATATGCATTCAACGTTAAGGAATTGGTTCATTCTTGTTAATGAGTGAATGGCTCAACATACATCTGAATGAGCTGGATGAAACAAGGATGCAAAGGAGGTGAAGGCAGAGCTAAGGTGTTGGTTCACAACCTTGGAAGTTCCCCAGGTGCAATCTGAAACTCACTATCACATGTGGAGGGCAAGGAGAGACGAAGAAAGAGGTAGACCAATCCGGATTTGTAGGTGGCAGCTTTAATAAGCAAAGGAACTTACTGGAGGCTTGTCTTGGGTGGCTGCAAGACAGCAGATTTCTGCAACCACCCTCCAGAATCTTAAATTTTATATAGAGGCCTTAACGGGATTCAGTCACATATTCAGTCCAGATGGTTTCAACAACACCTTACTTTCTGAAGGCTGATTCCTTGAAAGAGCTCTTCTTGTGGGCATGGTGGGTGGAACATACATTCCAAGGACAGGGGAGGGAGTAAAGGGCCTCTGATTGCCCTGGTCCAGCTCATAGGTCAACAGGCAGTCCCATCCTCTTAATGACCTTCTCCAACATAAAGTTGGCTGGAAGGTGCTCGGGGATGTAGGAAAGTATCAAGGCCATCTCAGAAGAAGAAAATACATTCATCCCTTGGTATCTGCGGGGATTGGTTCCAGGAATCCCTGCAGATACCAAAATCCACAGATGCTTAAGTCCCTTACATAAAATAGTAATATTTGCACATGACCTACACACATCCTCCTGTATACTTTAAATCATCTCTAAATGACTTGTATTGTACCTAATACAATGTAAATGCTATGTAAACAGTTGTTATTCTGCATTGTTTACGGAATAATGACAAGAAAAAAAAAGTCTGTGTATGTTCAGACTTTTAGTCCATGGTTGGTTGAATCCACAGATGTGGGAACCTGCCGACACTGAAGGACGACTGTATGTGCCATTTCTTTGCAGAACATTGAAATGATCCTCAAAATTACCTCTTGAGAGGCAATGTTCTGTCTCAAACAGGGCACCGAAGTTGAGTCAAGAGGGAAAAGTTGGTTCTTCCTTCAAACTCCAATACCATGTAGCATCCTAACAACTGGGTGAATGAGACTCTGCTTCTAATCAAGAAATTAGTGAATAGCCTCAGGCTAAGTCTGTTTTTGGCAGAATATTTGAAACTCTGGTCTACTCTATGGTGTTAGCAAGCTGCATTAAATAAAACCGCTTCTATGGAAATATCCATAGACAGTATAAAACACAGAGAAGTGTGAAAGAAGAATTATGCTTCATTCTGTGCGTCTGGGAAAGTCTGACCAGGTGAAGGGGCCCAGATGCTAAAGCCTTTGGCACGCAGCTCTAGTTCCTTAATCAAAGGTAAGTGCCAGCAGCTTGCTTAGATTACCAAAATTCTTTGTTCTAAAACTGTATTTCTCAAGCAGCCTTTTGATTACAATTTAACTTCCTGTATACTTTCCCAAAGGGCAGAGAACATATCTGATTTGTGAGCATTTGAGGAAATATAAGTGTTTTATTTGTCATGCCCTGATGCTTGAGTCTTTTTTTAAACAGCCTTATTGAGACACAATTCACATACCCTGTAATTCAACCATTTAAAATGTACAGTTCAGTGTCGTCATTGTTGTTTACTGCTGTTTTGTATGTTCACGGAGTTATTCAACTGCTACCAAAATCAAATTTGGATTTTCTGCTACTTTCATCACCCCAAAAAGAAACCTCATAGTCATTAGTAATCACTCCCCATTTTTTAGGATTTTCTTTCCCAGTTTTATAGAAATATAATTGACATATAACCCTGTATAAGTTTAAGATTTACAATATAATGATTTGATACACGTATATGTTGCAAAATCTTTACCACAATAAAGTTTAGTTAACACATTCTTGGCCTCACACAATTACCATTTTGGTTATTGTTGTTGTTATGGTGAGAACATTTAAGATCCATTCTCATTGCAACTTTCAAGTATATAATACAGGATTACTAACTATAATTGCCATACTGTACATTAGATCCTCAGAACTTATTCACCTTGTAACTGAAAGTTTGTACCCTTTGACCATCTCCCCATTTCCCACTTTTTTGCCCATTCATCAGTTGATACACATTTGGGTTGTTTCCACTTTTGGCTATTATGAATAACGATTCTATGAACATTCATATACAAGTTTTGGTGTGAATATATGTTTTCAATTCTTTTGGGTATATACTTAGGAGTGGAATTGCTGGGACATACGGTAACTCCATGTTTAACATTTTGAGGAAATGACAAACTGTTTTCTAAAGTGGCTGCACTGTTTTACATTCCTCCCAGCAATGTATGTGGGTTCCAATTTGTTCACATCCTTGTCAACACTTGATAAAGTGAGTTTTTGTTTTAATCATAAGTGTCTGTCTCTTCTATCAAAGCAATACTAGTGATTGTGAAGTGGTATCTTATTGTTTAGCTTATTGGCCATTTGTATATCTCTCTTGGAGAAATGTCTATCCACATCGTTTGCCCATTTTTAATTGAGTTATTTATCTTTTTATTATTGAGTTCAAGCGTTCTTTGCATATTCTGGATAAAAGTCTCTTAGCAGTATTATGAAAGTATTTTTTGCAAATTCTGTGGGCATTTTTTCACTTTCTGGATGGTATTGATTGATCCCCAGCTTTTTAAAGGATAGTAGAAGAATGTTCATTTTCAATAAATTGACTGTTTCACAAAGATTGACTAAGCATCTAATTTTGCAAAGACCTTTGATTTGTCAAGCAAAGACAAATGAGACGTTCTTTTTCACGGCATTTAGAGTCTTATGGGGAAGAGAGAAAAAACAGGTACATACTTATATAAATAATGTGGAAAATGTAGTCATGGAGATTTGATCCATTGTTATTGAAATACTAAGGATGAGATGTGCAATTCAGCTTGAGGAGGTCAAGTAAGGTTTCCTGAAAAAATTGATGGCAAGTTACTATCCTTCCCAAGGCATATCTCAGTGTTTAATCCATTGTAAGTGCTCAGGCAATGTGTATGAACTAGGAATAAATATGAATGAATGAATAAATGGGTTATGGTCCAAAAATAATGAAACAGAACATTTATATTAATATGTAAAATCTTTTATGCTCCAAAAACCTCAATCAAAATGCCTAGTTCTTAATGTTACTGACACATAGTAGGCATTCCAAGTTTATTGAATTCAAAGTATTTTTTTAAGTTGGTAAGAGCTATATGAAATATAGGAGCTTTATGTTTTTTTTGCTTTTTTGGTGGATGGTAGTGTTGCAAAATTTACTAACCAAAAACTGGCTACTCCCCATCTTTTGATTGCAAGTCAAGGGATGATAATAAATTTCTTTCTCTGGAGAGTCTTTTACAAATATGACAAATTATTTTTTTATTGAGAGTGGTTGAGATATAAATTGCAATTGGTAGAAAATTGCATAATTGCTTTGACTTTTACAGATTACAATGATTATTTGTATGCCATAACTATTGAAATAGTTGAACTCGTGTGTGGGCATTTGCATGCTAAATTAGATGAGATAAAAGGGTGAAAGTTACTATTTACATATCTGTTTCCCTATCTGGTCATTCTGATTTAATAATATGTTCAAGAACACTATATATTTATTTTTATTTAAGATTGTTTGGCTTCTTTTGTGACATTACTATTAGCAGATGGCTTGAGAATAATATGTTTTCATATAGAGAACGTTTGCATGACAAAGATAATGCAATTAACATATGTCAACTAGTAAGTAGAAAGTTTTATTTTTTTTTTATTTTTTTTATTATTATTTTATTTTATTTTTTTAAATTTTTTGTTTATTGAGGTAACGTTGGTTTATAACATTGTAAAAATTTCAGGTGTACATCATTGTACTTCTATTTCTGCATGGACTACATCATGTTCACCACCAAAATACTAATTACAACCCATCACCACACACATGTACCAAATTATCCCTTTCACCCTCCTCCCTCCCCGCTTCCCCTCTGGTAACCACCAATCCAATCTCTGTCCCTATGTGTTTGTTTATTGTTGTTATTATCTACTACTTAATGAAGGAAATCATACGGTATTTGACCTTCTCCCTCTGACTTATTTCACTTTGCATTATACCCTCAATGTCCATCCATGTTGTCACAAATGGCTGGATTTCATCGTTTCTTATGGCTGAGTAGTATTCCATTGTGTATATATACCACAGCTTCTTTATCCATTCGTCCCTTGATGGGCACTTAGGTTGCTTCCAAGTCTTGGCTATCGTGAATAAGGCTGCAATGAACACAGGGGTGCATGTACCTTTACAAATTGGTGTTTTCAAGTTCTTTGGATGAATACCCAACAGTGGAATAGCTGGATCATATGGTAGTTCTATCGTTGATTTTTTGAGGAATCTCCATACTGTTTTCCATAGTGGCTGCACCAGTTTGCACTCCCAGCAGCAGTGTATGAGAGTTCCCTTCTCTCCACATCCTCTCCAACACATGTTGTTTCCTGTCTTGTTAATTATAGCCATTCTGACGGGCGTGAGGTGATATCTCATTGTAGTTTTGATTTGCATTTCCCTGATAGTTAGTGATTTTGAACATCTTTTCATGTGTCTGTTGGCCATCTGTATATCTTTTTTGGAGAAATGTCTGTTCAGGTCTTTTGCCCATTTTTTAATTGGGTTGTTAGTTTTGTTGTTGTTGAGATGCATGAGTTCTTTATATATTTTGGAGATTAAGTCCTTATCAGAAGTATGGTTTGCAAATATCTTCTCCCAATTGTTAGGTTGTCTTTTCGTTTTGTTGATGGTTTCCTTTGCTGTGCAGAAGCTTTTTAGTTTGATGTAGTCCCATTTGTTTATTTTTTCTATTGTTTCTCTTGCCCGGTCAGATGTGGTGTTTGAAAAGATGTTGCTAAGACCGATGTCGAAGAGCGTACTGCCTATGTTTTCTTCTAGAAGTTTCACAGTTTCAGGTCTTACATTCAAGTCTTTAATCCATTTGGAGTTAATTTTTGTGTATGGTGTAAGGTAAGGGTCTACTTTCATTTTTTTGCATATGGCTTTCCAGTTTTCCCAACACCATTTGTTGAAGAGACTTTCTTTTCCCCAATCTATGTTCTTGGCTCCTTTGTCAAAGATTAGCTGTCCATAGATGTGTGGGTTTATTTCTGGGCTTTCAATTCTATTCCATTGATCTGTGTGTCTGTTTTTGTGCCAGTACCATGCTGTTTTGGTTACTATAGCTTTGTAGTATATTTTGAAATCAGGGAGTGTGATACCTCCAGCTTTGTTCTTTTTTCTCAGGATTCCTTTAGCTATTCGGGGTCTTTTGTTGTTCCATATAAATTTTAGAATTCTTTGTTCTATTTCTGTGAAAAATGTTGTTGGAACTTTGATAGGGATTGCATTGAATCTATAGATGGCTTTAGGAAGTATGGACATCTTAACTATGTTAATTCTTCCAATCCAAGAGCACGGAATATCTTTCCATTTCTTTGTATCTTCTTCAATTTCTTTCAGCAATGTTTTATAGTTTTCGGTGTACAGATCTTTCACCTCTTTGGTTAAGTTTATTCCTAGGTATTTAATTCTTTTTGTTGCAATTGTAAATGGGATGGTATTCTTAATTTCTCTTTCTGCTACTTTGTTGTTAGTGTACAGAAATGCAACTGATTTTTGTATGTTGATTTTGTATCCTGCAACTTTACCATATTCGTTTATTACTTCTAAAAGTTTTCTGGTGGATTCTTTAGGGTTTTCTATATATAAAATCATGTCATCTGCAAATAGTGACAGTTTTACTTCTTCCTTTCCAATTTGGATCCCTTTTATTTCTTTCTCTTGCCTGATTGCTCTGGCTAGGACTTCCAATACTATGTTAAATAGGAGTGGTGACAGTGGGCATCCTTGTCTGGTTCCTGTTCTTAGAGGGATAGCTTTCAGTTTTTCATCATTGAGGATGACATTAGCTGTGGGTTTCTCATATATGGTCTTTATTATGTTGAGGTACTTTCCTTCTATACCCATTTTATTCAGAGTTTTTATCATAAATGGATGCTGGATCTTGTCAAATGCTTTCTCTGCGTCTATTGAGATGATCATGTGATTTTTGTTCTTCATTTTATTAATGTGGTGTATTACGTTGATTGATTTGCGAATGTTAAACCATCCCTGCATACCTGGAATAAATCCCACTTGATCATGGTGGTAAGTAGAAAGTTTTAAAAGTTTTTACCTCCTAATTAGAATTAATCATGATTATGAGTTTTGGCCTCATGTAATTTAAGTATTTATGATAAAAAATAAGGTTGTGATATGATCTCTGCCAATTCCTAATATTTATAGTAAAATAAAACAAACAAAGTGAATAATGAGGCAGATTCTTCTTTTTGAGATTAACTAATAGATTTTCCTGACACTGGAGGATATCCATTATGATTAACATTAATAGGCATTTAAAATATTTTACATTACCATACAAGTGTTTAATGACTTTAAAAAAAAAATAAATGGAAATCCGGAAATAATCCCTTGAACGGGAATGTGATTTTAATTTTTCACAACTCGATCCTGATGAACTCATCTGAGCGCAGTGCTGTCTCTGCAGTCAATGAAAGTGAGGAACTGGGGGCCATTTAATGGATCACAAAGTTGAATGAGAAGCGCCCCCTATAGCTATAAGTAAGACAACTATATTGGTCACCTTATTCTTCATTGAAAAATAGATGTTGGAGAATAAACTCATTCAACTCTAGCTACTTTAAAGAATAAAATCAGGTCTCAGTTCTAGCTGCATTTTTCCTATAATATATGGCTTAAAAATTAACTGCCAAAATTGGACAATCCTGCTAAAATATTCTTAATCACAGGCCTGATTTGTTATACTTTTATTATAAAAAATTTTACAAGACTGATAGAAGCCAAGACAAAGAGAAAATTTGTGTTGAATTGGGCAGAGAAACTGTTTTCCCATGCAGGAGCTATTGTGTGGATACAGAGTATCAATTTTCCATTTTCTTGTCATTGTTGTTTGCAAGAGAGATAGTTGTTTTGCAAATATTTAAATACTATATGATCTTTCTAAGTTTGAGTGATGATGGTTTCATTTTGCCTTGCCCCTCTGCTTCGCCTCCTTAATTAATCTTCCTTAACCATTTTCTTCTCTCCTTCCATCTTTATCCCTTTTTCTCTACCATGTCGCACTCTGGCTTCTCTTTCTATTTTCCTTGTAATCTTGCTCTGCACACACTACTTTTCCAGAGCCAATTTGTTTCCCTGAATGGAAGGGACTGCTTATCTGAGGAAGGGGAACTTTGTCCCATGGAGCTGTTCTGGTCAGATAAGCAGCCCGCTGCTGATTGGACAGGACGAGCTTGGCAGGGGTCTCTCCTGGGCTCAACTGAGCAGCAGGAACAGAGTCGAGTGATGATGGAGCAGGGAGCCAGAGTCCAAGCTGATAGCAGAGAATGTTTAGAGGTGGGATAAACATTTCAGAGAATCTAAACCTGAATATGTTTTGCTTGAGTTGGTCATTTTGTCACAGGTTTCTCTCTCTGCCTGCTATTCAGCCTATTCCTAATGGATTTACAATGGCAGCTAAATAAGGGCTATCTCGTGTACCTGAATTTTGAAAACATACATCTTTCTCAGCAGGTCCTTGTGAAATACCCCCTCTATTAGCAACAATGCTCCCGGGGTGTCCTGTTACTGTTCTCTGTTGAAAAATGGCTCAGAGTTTGATTTGATATATTTTCAACATTTCGTAGTCAACAGGACTTTTCAGAATGATTAAACACTAGTGGTTCATTTTGTGTAGGTATACAACAGCCTTTTTAATTAAGGAATTATTTGTGTAGCTCTTTGACAATGAAGATGATGCTTCTGACCTTGCAACTGTGCGCAGCTGTGGCCAAATCTGCTAATCAGTGACCCCATCACATCACTGTTTGCGTACGTAAGTTAGCTTGACAACTGAGGCCAGCGCCTCTTTTCTGGCTGTGTTTCATTAATGCTCTTTCATTTTCCTCATAGGATAAGGCTATTGCCACGTGCAGACAAGGCATCTAAAAAGGTGCAGGATCCTTCTATAGGAGGATTTTCTGAGAAGAGACTATATTACCATGCAAACTGTTGCAATGATTTGGATAGATCAGTCCTTCCCAGACTTGAGAGTGCATGAGAATCACCAGGAGGGCTTGTTAAAATACAGATTACTGGAATCTATCCACAGAGTCCCTGATTTGATTGGTCTGCAGTGGGGGGCCAAGAATTTGCCTTTCTAACAGGTTCCCACGTGATGCTGGTGCTGCTGCCTCAGGACCACACTTTGAGAATGCCTGGAATAGATGTGTGGATCATCTTACAGATGTCTCAGCCCCCATGGGTATACCTCATGCTCTACTCTACTATATGTTTGGTCACAGCTGTCATTAACACTCAGGATGTTGCCATTGCTCATCAGCCCTTCTGAGCATCATTATGTAACTAGAGGGCATGCTTCAGGCTGATTTTATAAGTTCATAATCTATCCTCATCCTCCCATTCCCTGGCATTTCTGGGATGCTTCACAGTGATTCATTTTCTTCAGACAATATGCTGTGTATGACTTTTCTCTCAGAGGAAAACATATATGTCCTTTGAAGATGAACTAGGCTATAAGAACTTGTTAGTGGTTTCTTTTGAATGCTGAGCTGGGCACACAGATGGGACTAATCAAAGTGTTTGTAAATGGGAGCCACATGCCTATTATCTCAGTTCTGCTCATTGAGGTTAGGTGACATTAGAGATTCTGATTTTAGGTTTGGCTATGTTGTCTGACTACAGGCCAGTGTGTAGAAAAGATGTATCAATTTTCTTAATCTTTTTTTATCTCTCTGTGTAGTCTCGAAAGGTCTAATAAAGTCACTTCTTTTTCTTTGAAGCTGTTGATGAGGATGTTTCAGCAGACATGGTCTGTCTGGGATGCTGGTATTGGACAGTTTTGAGTTGTCCCCTAGGCCCTTGCCATTTTGTTAAAATAATTAATTACTGGCTAGGTGTTATTTGAGGAGTGCTACTGTCAGGACATGGGGATGGAGGAGAAGTATCTGTGGGGGAGTGGAATTTGCACCCCAAAATGTGTCTCTTCGGCTTGATTATTTTTAAGAACAAAAGACTCTGAAAGAAACGTTGACCATCCCCCAGCTGCCTAAAAGAATTTAAGAAAGAAGGCCTCTTCCAGGAAGGAGCTGTAGTATAGTATAAACTAGGTGTGATAGACAGGGGGGAACCTAACAAGGGCTTTTTAATCAAAGTCCTCTCCATCTCTCGTTGTCTTTACAAGGCACTGTCAACACTTGCTTATCAAACATTTGCTTGTCCATCTCCATGTAAATTGTCTTCCTCCCCTTTGAAGTCTCAAACCACTACTCCCAACATCCTCTTTTGTCTTTAGCTAAAGATGGTATTTAAGGTGGTGGCTTCCACCATTTTGACAAGTTACTCAGATTTCCTGAGTTTCTCCCAAGTATACATGTTATTAAACCTTGTTTGATTTTCTCCTGTTATTCTGTCTCATGTCAATTTAATTCTTAGACCAGCCAGAAGGACCTAGAGGGTAGAGGGTTCTTCCTCCTCTACATATCCCTTGAAGGATTTTGGGAGGACAACTTTGAAGCACCAAAAGTAACTAGATTTCAAGTTCCTTGAGGGCAAGAGACATAGCTTTTTCCTTCTTCATGATCACATCCACAAATCTTCACTGCGTTTGCCTTTAACACCCACATTTAACCCATTGATTAAACAAATTACATTAATGTAATCTTGAGGAAAGGAAATCCTGAGAGATAATGTATCTCAGCATTTCCCAGAGTGTGAGCCTTGAAAATCTAGTGTCTTAGAAATAGTTTTCATCATCAAAGAATTTTGGAAAATTCAGAAAAAATATGAACAACCTCCTCTCTGCTCAGAGTCATAATACACATAAGCAAAATAAAGGCACCAGGAGTTCCTGCAGGGAAAAAAATGTAATAATATCTTATATCAAAATCTTATATTTAAGGTTGTTTATCCTGGGATTCTTTAAATTTATTTAAACACAAACCTCTCTTTTCCCTCATGACTTTAAAGATATCCCTTAAAACCAATGTTATAACAAATACCACTTTAGAAAAGTTGATATAGTTTATGTTTGAAAACAGGACTGGAAAGTAAACAGAAGTCAAAGTTGAGCACCTCCAGTGAATTCGCCATATATATATGAATATATACACACATGCACACCCTACACGCATACACACATTCTTGCATTTGATTGTCAAACAATCTGTCCAGTTGGGTATTATTATTCCCAGTTTGCAGGTGATAACACTACAGAATAGAGACATGAATTAGTTAATCTATGGTTTCCCACATGTGCCATCCCAGTTAGTTATTGATGGGAAGTGCAGCACAGAGCTCAAGTACTCACAGGCAGGCTGAGCCCTTGCTTAGGGCCCCTGTAACACATAACCACAAACAATGCAAAAGGTTATTTTCCGAAGAATATCCTTCCACTTATTTTACAGAATACATTTTATTTTTATTTTGTATTTTATAAAGGGCTCTCCCAAACCTTTGTAGTGCCTGAGATCTATGAAGTTCTTATTCTGTCTCTGCTGTTCCTCCTTCAAAATTTCAATTTCAAGTGCACATTCCCAAACTAACTCCTATCCACCATCTCACTTACTCTAAGCATCACTCCAAAATTTCTTATGCTCATTGAGACCTTCCATTCACTCACCACATAACTTTTTCACCTTTTATTACCTCCTCATGTCCATAGCTTCCATCATCATAACCACTGCCTTGCAAATGCCCTCAATACCATCGCCGCCTTTTTCCACTCATAATTGCCTGGCTAAACGCTTTCTTGTTAAATCCAAATACCTTCCTAAGTTCTAGATACATGCCTTAAGTAGGCACTGAAGTAAACTTGAAATCCTATCCTACACCCTGGTTAAATTCCCACTCCCAATGGAACTATTGCATACTATCTCTCTTTTCTAGCTTCCCACATCCTTTCCTGGATCTTCACACTAAGTCAATGTCCTTGATTCATAATAAAATAGAATATTATCATATGACTTACCCAAACTCTACTTTCATCTATATTGATGTTTTCTGTCTTCTCTTCTCTAATAATAGAGAAAAATTGCCTACTTTGAACAGAGGCAAGCCCAAGCCTTAGGCTCCACATCTGTGATGGTTAATTTTATGTATCACCTTGACTGGGCCATCAGATGTCCAGATTAAACATAGTTTTTGGGTGTGTCTATGAGGGTGTTTCAGGATGAAATTAACATTTGATTCCATGGACCCAGTGAGGTAGATTGTCCTCCTCAATGTGGGTGGGCGTCATCCAATCCATTGAGGACCTGAATAGCACAAAAGTTAGAGGAGGGGAGGGTTCATTCCTTTCTTGCCTGCTGGCTTGATGTTGGTCTTCTTCTGTCATTGGGCCAGACTTGGGCTGGAATTACACCATGAGCTTTCCTAGGTCTCCAGCTTTCAGATAGGACTTCTCAGCCTCAATAATTGCTTGAGCCAACTCCTTACAGTAAATCAGTCTCTCTCTCTACATATATATCTCCTATATATCCAATATATCCTATTGTTTCTGTTTCTCTGGAGAACACTGACTAATACAGCATCCATTGTCTCTCACTCTCAAAGATTTTAATAGGGCTGTTTTCCCTCTTTCTACTACAACATCTGTTTCTACTACTCAAACGGATTGTTTTCTTGAGGATACATAATGCACGATTAATTCCAATAAAAACAAGATGTCTCCTTTGCCCACTTCTCCCCCTTCCATGATCCAGTTCTCTGCTCCTTTTTATATCAAAATTTCCCCAATGATTTATAATCCCCACTTCACTTTTTAAAATCACCCGTTCACTTTAAATCATGCCATTTATACATATATGCCTTTTCCTAACGAAATGCCCCTTGCCAAAGTCACAGATGACTTCCACACTACCATAGCCAATCGTTGTTTCTTTTGCTTTCAGCTTCTCTCTTATCTTTGTTGATGTTATAATTTCCTAATTTTCTTTCTCGCTGACTGCTCCTTCTCAGGTCCTTTGCTGTTTCTTCTTCTTTTAACTGACTTCTAAATGTTGGAGTGGCCCCGGTTGGGAACATGTCAGTTGCTATTTTTCACCTATACTCTCTAGGTTTTCTTATCTATTCAATTTTTCTGATGGATTCTCTTTGTCTCTTGAGCCATGACCTGTCCCCCTGTGTTCCAGGATTCCGAAGCCATACATCTAGCTGCTTATTGAGAGCTCCAGTTTTAAGTCTAATAGAAATCTCAAAACTGTCAAGAAAATATTACAACTCTATGAAACTGTTTCTCCCCCAATTTTCTCGATCACAGTTAATGACATAAGCATCTATCATTTGCTTACGCAGAGAATTTTACCCCAATTCTTCCTTTTTCCTCATCACTGGCCCCCTCCAATCTCTCAGAAATACCTATCGTTTTACTTCCAAAATACTGCCTGAGCCTATCCTTGTTTCTTCTATATTTACTGCCGTCACCTAAACTGGCCACCATCTCCTCCCCGGAATACTGCAATTGCCTTCTCCTTCTGTCATTGTATTTCCACTCTCGCCCTTGAACTCTCCCAGATCCTTTCTGGACACATCACCAATCTAAGCTAGTCTTTCAACAACCTAAATAAGATCACGTGACCACCATACTCAAACCTCATAATTATTTTTATGATGACTCAAACAAGGTTCAAATTCTTTATCATAGCCTCCCCTGAAAGACCTATATGATGTGGCCCTTACCTGCCCATGTGCTCTTATGTTATACAATTGTACTCCTCACTAAGAATGCTGTAGCCACACTGATCTTTTCTCAAGTTTTCAAAGAAGTCAAACATTCCTTCTTAGGCTCTTTGTAGTGGTGCTTCTTTCTGCATAGAATGCTCTTTTGGTGCTCTTTGTATGACCAACTCCTCAATTCAAGTCTTAGCTTAATTGTGTCCCCTCAAAGAGAGCTTCTGTGACTACCCTCTCTACCCCCTACTTACCTTTATCATGTCAACATATTCCATTTTCTTTGTAGGTCATCACCAGTTGAAATCATTCTATAAGCCTGCTTTCACTTGAATTTCTGTGTGTCCCTCAACTGAAGTGTGGACTCCTCTCTGGTTTGTTAGTTTATCTGGTTGCATACTTTGCCCTGTACAAAAGCAGAATTACAAAAGAATAGCCAGATAATGAAAGGCGAACTGTAAAGTGGTTTCAAAAGACAAATTGCATTATAGATGCATAAAAATAATATACAGCAAAGAACGTTGCTCTCTAATGGGAAGAGTTGATTGTGTAAGGTCATTAAAAAGTAACTCAAACTACATCACATTAACAAAAGAATAAAATTCCATTAGTCTAGGGCTGGGAGGTTGGTTATTAATTAAACTTTGCAGTGCTTGCCTGCATACATAGTCTTTAGAAACTCCCCTAAAAATTCCCTTAAAGTAAGTCAATGTAGATTGAGCTTTGGCATATAATAAATAAGACTTTTACCCAATGAAATAATGGAGCTGGTTTATGATCATCAGTGGATGCTAAATGAGAAAGATTGCTATGGAACTTTTTAACAGAAGATTTAATTTAGCCATTATTGGCCTAAATATTCACATATACCTTAACATCACTAAAAGATGAAAAACCTCATGTTATGTGCTTCCTGATATGATGGGGAAAACAAACAGTAAAACCAGCCCCAACAAAATAAAACTAAGAGAAACATAATCAAATTAAGTCTCTAGATGTAACTACCAGCTAACAGAAATATGTGGAGATAGAGGAACATGTGAAATTATACCACAACGATACAATCAAGCATATCTAGAATGCAGGGAATTCTATAGCACAAATGATGTACCTTCTTATAATTGGAAGATATTCCATCCTTCTGATTCTGAACTTTTTTGGAAGAAAGGAAAAAAGGAGAAGTTAAGGAGATTAAATAGGTAAGATACCAGAATCCTCATTCCTCCTTCCCTCTTCCCTTCTTAGAGGCTGACTATAAGGGAAATATCTTTCAGAAATATTCAGATAGGTATGAGGGTGTCCCAAGAACACTGATATTAGTGGCACACTTTCCCTGGATTATTTGTGAGAGGCCACAAACCTCTTGAGAGAAGCCTCAAATATGTCTGTTTCTAATACCTCATGCAGTGAGGGTCCAGGAGCATTCACGGAAGTTGACCATATATATGAACATTAAGATGTGATTCAAGATGCAGGGACTCAAAAATTGACTTAAAGTTGCACAAAGGTCTGGATTTGGGAACTAAAGGCAACCACAGGTAGAGACTGAATCTAAGAGTGAGTACCAGCTCAAAGAGCCAGAGGGAACCAGATTAAACATAGTGATCACCAATTCTGGGAACACATTACTCTAGGCATTGACAGCATTGATTCAGTCCATTCACTTTTTCAATGAATTCAATCATTTGTTTAATTAATTCATTCAATTAACAAATAAATACTGACAATCTACGATTTCAGACACTGTTGTATGTCACTTTTCTCAAGTAGCTTAAATTACAGTTGGGGAAGAAGAGAGAAAACAAATTAATGAGATAAATGAATGAATGAATAAATAAGAAGAAAACTTCAAATGTGAGTTGGTAAAGTGTGTCGATGGGTTTTTTAGATTAGAAGCTGTGGGAAGACTTCTCTGAGGAAGTAACATTTAACCTGAATCATTGGGCAGCTGCATGATAACAAAAAGACAGATATTTGAACTTCAAGGATATGTGAATTCTAGGTAAAAGTGAGAGAAAATTCAGAAGTCTAAGATGAAATCACCTTAATGTACTCAAGAATCAAGAGAAGGTTAGTGAGTTTGGACCACAGAAGAGTGACGCTACTTGTGTTGGGAAAGTAGTGAGGAGCCAAATACAATTCTATTTTAAAAGCTATGTTAAGTAATGTTAGTAATAATATAAATGTGATGAGAAGCTGTTGAAGCATTTTAAGCATGATAGTGACACGATTTAGGGTTTAAAAGATCACTCAGATTGCTCTGTGGAAAATAGCTTATGAGTTGCAAGAGGGGCAGCGGGGAGAACAATGATAAGCCGTTATGGTAAATGAGGTTGAGAAATGATGGTGGTTTGGAATACAGTAGTAATGGTGGAAAGAAAGGTGAAAGGATCTGTCTGGGGTATATTAGACAAGAGCCAACTGGACTTGCCAATGTGGAGTGTGACAGAAAAGGAAACATAAGAGAAATCTTAGATTTGGAATAGGAACAATGAAGTGGATGATGGGGATGGAGTGGATGAGGAAGACTGGATGAAAAGTGGGTTTGGGTGTAGGAAAAAAATCAATAATTCTCTTTGGTCTATGTTGCTTGGAGATATTTATGAGACATCCTAGTGTAGACGTCAAGAATGGAGTTTGATGTACAAGTGTATTTCTCAGAAGAGAAGTTGGGATTCAAGATTGGCAACAGTCTGAATGATCCAGAAAACACTCTATGGGTTTCTAAATCGAGTCTTCCTTGGCTATAACCCTTTTTCAGTAACTTCCTCTCCCTCCATGTACTCAGCCACCGTCTTGCAGAGAAACAGAGGGAAGAATAGGAAATCTGAGAGAAAGAGCATTTTAGCTAATGAAATTGACAAATCACCTAAAGGGTTGTCTATATGTTTTTCGTTAGACAAAGAGTAATAAATTGGTCTAAAATTTAATTTTCATTTTAGCTTTTTTTTTCATTTGCATCTTCTTTAATCCCAAATAATGCCCTACCTGTCCCTAATAGCTAATGTTTATTGAGCACATATGATATGTCAGGCTCCACGCTATGCTCTTTACATGGCTTATATTATTTAATCCTCCCAACAACCCTATGAAGTGGGCAAGATTATCTTCAACATTTTACAAATGAAGAGACTGAGGTTCAGGGAGATTTTATAATATTTAGTAAGTGGTGGAGCCAGAGTTCAGAACAACGCAATCTGACTCCAGAGCTCACTCTTTTTTTTTTTAAATTAGATTATTTTATTTGCTAAAGGCCAAAATAATAAAAATATATGTCGAAATTATCAAAGCAAATACATATGAGCCAAACAAGCAGTCACTAATAAATGGCATGCATCAACATGATGGTTACTTGGTAAATGCTACAGCTGCATAAATGTGCAAAGTCAACATCATGTGTTTAATTTCAGCTTTGTTTCTCATTAGTAAGCTGGTGGAAATTCATGAATAAGATCAAATGAGTTAGAGATAAATGATGAAAACAATTTTCCTTTCACATTGCCATAAGACAACTTAATTCAGTTTGGCTGTTGAGGTTGTTTGGATAAACAGTAAAAGCCCCTACAAAAATAGGTGGCTGGAGCTTCTGGTTTCTTCCCCTAAATTGTATTACCTGGGAGTTTTCAAGCAAATTTTCTCAGACTGACTCCTACCGTACACATACCTCTTATTACTCTATTATGCATGTATATGAATTATATTATATATATACACACACATGCATGCACGTGTATATAATGTGAATATACATATACATGCTTACATATATAGTTACACGACAGTTATACAAACTATTATTAAGCATGATGACATCTCAGTCATATATTTTGTATGAAGAGTTCACTACAAAGGAATAATGCAATAATATACTGATTGTAAGGTTTGCTAAACTCTGGCAGCAGAATATTCACTTAGAAAATATTTCTAGATTTAAAGAGTTACTCTGAAGTTGTTAGGCTTCTGGATTCATCAGATTGTTATACCCTATTCATGAAAAAATAGGCTCACCTGTATAACATATCTAGCCATTTATCTTTAACACCACTTACTTCAATTATTAAAAATTATTTCTAGAATTACTTATGCTAATTAATAAACCTTCTAATACAAATTTAAAGATCAATATTTGAAATTTGTCCGTAATTGCTTATGGAATATAGAAAGGTGATTAGGATTTTTCTACATGCTAATTTAACCTCATTTGGTGTGTGGATTCCTGATTAGGATATTTCAAATATTAACAACTACTCTAGAGAATAGATACAAAAATAACTTCTAGAGAAATATATTATACTATTGAACTCAAGATGTATTAAAGTAAATTATACGTAATAAACACTCATTGAAGTAATATCTAGATTTGTGACTTAATCATAGACTTTTTAATTATATATTGATGAATGGCAGTTATATTTTCCCCTTTATTCTTACTCTTCCTTGTCAGTGTGAAAGGTCTGATTATATGAAGAGCGGCCACAAAGTCAAGATCGCTTTTCTTCTCTGATTCCATACTTTCTCTTTCCTTTTCTCTCTAATCTTTTGACCAGACTCCACCTGGAAAGAACAAGTTAAAGTTGAGCAATGAAAAATTCATTGAGAAGTCTGAAGAACCAAATCCCAAGAATGAGAAGGAAAAGCTACACCACCTGAATAACTGTCATAACTGATCAGTCTGAACTGTGTGTGTTTAATCCCTTGCATCCCAATTCTTCATGTTAAAGTGAGTGTTATGAAAACACTCTTTAAGCCACTCTTGTTTTTCTTTTGCTTTTTCCTGGTGAACATTTTGCTATTGACAGACATTTGGAAATCACAGCTAAATTTTGCGCACATGCCTTCTTTTTTGCCGTAGTGTCTATATTCGGAGTTTGCGAACCTGAAAGGTTTGAGGGCACAATCTCTAAGACTCCCAAGTCTACCCAAGACTTCTGAACCAACTACAAGGAGTTAAAGGACAACTACAAAGTTAGAGGGAAGAGTCCACACAAGACCACCCTCATTCTGACACCAACTCTAATTTCAGAGAGTTCTCAAAACCACCCCCAGTTTTGATTATTTGGTAGAAAGACTCACAGAGCTCACTGAAAGCTGTTATACTCACAGTTATGGTTTATTTCAGGGAAAGGATACAAATTAAAAGCAGCCAAAAGAAGAGGCTCATAGGGCAGAATCTGGGAGGGTTCCAAATGAAGCCTCTATTGTCGTCAGGATGTGTTATCCTCTCAGCATCAATGTGTGACAATACACGTGGAGGATTGCCAGCCAGGGAAGTTCACCTGAGCTTATATGTCCAGAGTTTTTACTGGTCCTTCACTATGCAGGCATAACTGGTTAATTGGTTTCCCACACGGTTGAACTCAATCTCTAGTGCCTCCTTCCCAGAGTTCAGGCTGACATGATGTGGTCCATGGGGCCCTCAATGAGTCACTAGTTACTATAAACTATCAGGTGTGGTCTGAGGGGCCACCATGAGTGACAAAGACACTCATCACTCAGGAAATTCCAAGAGTTTGGAGGTTACCTTCCAGGAGTCTGGGACAAAGCCAGAGCTCTCTTTGAGTGAAGCCAAATTCTACATATACAGTCGCCGCACAGTAAGCACTCAACAAGTGCTCCCTCTTCCTGGAATACTCTTCCCATGGTTAGTTAACTCTTTCTATCTATCAGGAATTAAAATAAATAGTCTCTTCACAGAGATCATTCCTGATCATACTCTTAAAGGATAATTGTTCTCTTTTTCTGTGTCTTGTATATATCCTTTAAAAAATTCCCATGTGATATTATTTTATTGTAATAGTCTGTTAACTAATTTTAGAATTTGTCTTCTCTAGTAGAATATAATCCAGAGGACAAGAAACACATTTATCTTTTTTACCATTTTATGCCCATAATGTCTGACACATACTAGGAGTACAAAAATCTTTTTGAATGAATGACTTAATAAATTAATAGACTATAAACTCTGTGACAGCAGGAACGGTCTAACACCTTCAAAATGAACTAATCTTCAGAATCTTGCAGGGTGTCTGTCACATACAAGGCTCACAATTAGTGTGTGTCTAATGACTAAAATGAATTAAAGGGCTTTCTATTTTAGATTTGGGCTTAGAGATGTTAAGGGATTAAGATGTTACTCGTTAGAAAAGATTTTAAGGGGCAATTAACTGTATTGAATTTATATTTTTTTGGTAAGTACATTCTCCTAATTAAAAATTTCAAATTTCTCTATGTATTCAAGCATAAATTTAACCACCACAGGCAGCTGCTGTGGAACGAAAAGAGCAATAGTTTTAGAGCCTGAGGGTCTATATCCTTCTGTCTTCAGTATCGCTTACGAGATGTGTGATCTTGGAAGTCACCTACACTCTCTGAACATCAGTTTGTTTTTCATTTAAAAAATATTAAAAATAACACTTATTCAGTATGAATGCAACAACATTTGTGAAAACGACTAGTCCAATGCTTGCTATATAATAAATATCAAACAAAATTTTGAAAGAGTAGCTCCCCCCAGCCCCAAGTAAGCTACTTTCTCTCTATTCCTCATGTGTTAATGGGGACTGTTGCTCCTGTTGTCTAAAAAGGGTTCAAAGATAAGGGCACAATTTAGTTTTAAAAAACAGTCATAACCACATTTGATGTGAGTACCAGCACTCTCCCTCCCATGCGGAAAGAAGATTTTGCTTCTTGCTCATGACACTCTTCCCAGCTCAGCCAGAGGCAAAGCAATGATTGGTGCTTAAGTACATGGACTCTAGTGTTAGGCCTCCTGGCTTCGAATTACTGTTATGCAAAAGACACAGAGCTTGGGAGCCCATAATAGTAGGGGTAATACTAATAATGATAATCTTATTTGGAATAATGTTTTCTTTGGCTGAAATAATTTGTGAACTTGGGCAAGGAACTTAACTTCTTCACTTAGTTTCCTCATATAAAAATAGTTCCTAGTTGATGAAATTACATAAATTGACTTACACACATATACACACATATTATATGGATTGTGTCCCCCCTCAAATTCCTATGTTAAAGCCCTAACCCCAATATGATGGTATTTGGAGATGGGGTTTTTGGGAATTAATTAGGCCATGAGTGTGGAGCCCTCATGAATGAGATTAGTGCCCTTCTAACTAGAGACAGAGAGAGATAATCTCCTTCTCTGCCATGTGAAGGTATGGTGAGAATGCAGCGATCTGTGAACTAGGAAGAGGGCACTCACCAAGAACCCGACCATGCTGGCACTCTCATGTCAGACTTTCAGCCTCCAGAACTGTGAGAAATAAATGTTTGTTGTTTAAATCAACCAATCTATGATATTCTGTTATAACAGCCCAAACTAAGACTATATATATATATATATATATATATATGTATGTATATATTCTGCATTCTTCTTCTACGTCAGAGAGCTTCTCAGAATACTTTTCAACTCTTGGGGTTGTAGGTATTAAAACATGTTAACAAATAGTTGTGTCCTTTTCTTTCTCTAATGACACAAATGGGAAGAGCCATGATATTAGTGCTTTTCAAAGAAAGTCGGCCACTCAAGAATTCATCCATTCTCTGGATTTATTCCCCACAGATGGGGCAAGCATTCCTGGACTATTGGTGACAATGAGTTTAGCAAATTATATTTTCGTCACCCACTAGACTCTTTGGAAGCATGATTTTATTTTAATCCAGTAGGGAAATTATGCAAACTGGATCACAAAATTGTCAAGAATTAGGTTGAGCTACAACAAATCGAGCTAAAGTCAGTGAAAGAATAATGTAGAAAGGGCAAATTTGGTCTACAGCCCCACAGTGTGTCTTTGAATAATGGAAGAGTTTCTTTTTTTTTTTTAATGCACTAGCACATGATGCTGAAACATTTGGGATGGGAAAGCCAAAATTGTTTTTATGTGAAGATAATATTGTGAAACAAACTCGCGCAGGGCTCCAAGAATTTAAAATCCTTAAATAATTACTCTTGTTGCTTGCATGAAATTACTTAGGAAGAAATTTCAGAGTTGAAATGTATAATTCATGATAAAGGCTTCTGCACACCAGCTTTTCACACATTACTAGGCTATAGGGATATATTCATTATTATATAAACTTGAAAAACATTGAGTTGCTAGCAAATATGTCAACAAATATTTATTGAAGGCTTCTTATGTGTCAGGCATTGCTCTAGAAACTGGAAATAAACTGATGCACAAACAGGCATGGATTCACTCTTATAGAGGAATAAGCAGACAGTAGTTAATTGTGGGATTAAATTTAATGAGACTATAAAGGGGCAAGGAAGAAGGAAACAGGAAGAAGCTTTAAACTAATCTCAGATTTCTCTGAGAAGATTACATTTAAACCAAGACCTTAAGTATGAGTGAATTTAGCTAGGATAAGTAAATGGAGGGGAGGGACACTTCAAATAGAAATAACAGCACAGTCAAAGTCCCCAAGACAGGTAAGAGGATGCTCTGTTCAAGGAACTGAGCAATGTCCAGCATGGCCAGAGTAGTGAGAACCAGGAGGAAAGTGATATGAAACTAGGATCATAAATTATATAGGTCACAAAATACACAGAGCTTCCTAGATCATGTTTTAGTTTTGGGTCATCATTGTATAAAAATGTTATGAAAATAGCTTATTACCTAAAATCTAATACCAGAAATCCTAGTAGGCATAAGAATGTCCTTGTTTGAAATAAAAATGCAAAACAAAACTTGGAAAAGTTCTTAGAGTAGAAGGCACGTCCCCCCACTACTGCAGGGACCTATGTGTTGGTTGGGGCCAAGGTTTAAAGGAAGTGGGGTGCAGGCCAGAGCTTGGCATTTGCAGGTTCCACATCGAGAGTTCAAATGGACGCTTAAGTACCTTGTGTCTAAATATTTAAAAATTGTAAATCAAGCTAACAAACTGATAAATAATATGCTCCACCATCCTACCTTGATAAAATGTCTTCACAATAACTTAGAGAAACAGATTTGAATCTAAAATCCTTGGACTTCTGGTAATTCTGTGCTGGAATATGACACAGAGAGCCAATATTTGGGCTCCAGCTTCCATTCTCAGACCATCTGCCGTCTTTTTGTAGCCATATCATGGAGTCTTTATGAAAGCACATGGACACTCTAGTTTAGATATTTACAGCACTTATCCTGGGGAAAAAAGCCTACCCAATCCCTGAAAGTGAGCTTGGGACTATTTGAGCAGAGAATTCCTGAGCTCTAAGTACCCAGAGCATAATCTACAGGACTGCTGGCTCTGGGTGGACACATCCCAGGGGCCCTGCATGTTCCTCAGCACTTGGAGAGGGATGATCAGAGGGGAGAGATCCTCTAAGGTAAATGGCTAACGGGGTTACTGGTGGGATGTTTCTCTGCATAATAGAAAAATAATTGGGACCTTCTAGATTAATCTAAGAAGAAAAGGAGTAATGGAGATATGGGACAGGGAGAGAAAGAGAGGAACCAGCAAGATGGTAAGAGTCTGGGATTAGGTGAGATTCTTGAGGCTCTATAGCTTGCTCTTCCAACAAAAATTGTTTGCATTGTTGTGATGTAAACACTTTCTCAGCCTTTTCCAAAAAAATCTTGAATAACATCAGTTATACCAACATTGGAAAATGAAAACCAGGGGCCAGGGAAGTAATGTATACGAATAAGTTTGGCCGAGACAGAAATAAAAAATTAGATGCATTGGGGACAATGGATACCTGAGGGCAAAGGCTATCTAAATATATATATATATATATCTTTTTTTTTTTTTAGCATCACATGCTAGGCAAAACATGTCTGTTTGTAAGCTGTAGTAATAAAGAAAAGAGCTGACACGTATTGAATCTTCACTGTGTGTCAAAATCAATTCTAAATGCTTTGCGTGTACTCATTAATTTATTCATCATAGCAACTTAAGTATATTGTTATCTTAGTTTATGGCTGAGGAAACTGCAGCACAGAAAGGTTAATTAATTTGTCCAAAGTCATACACATAAAAAGCAAAGAGGCAAATTTAAATTCAGGAAGTCTACTTCTAGAACTTCTGCTTTTAATTACTGTGCTATGTTGACTCTCAACGGTGGTTATGAGGAATGTCTGGTTTACCAAAGCTGAAGAAGAGGCCGAGTTTCATATTACGGTCAACGTGGCACTGGCCAAGGACAACAAATAAAGAGACTGGAATGAAACAGTCAAGAAAGATGATGAAACGTTGGATATCTTTTTATATATACAATTTCCTCTAGACCTCAAGGAGCTGCCCTAGTGCAATCTGACAATGAGCTAACCTCCTGAAGGCAGTGGAAGGACGTAAAGGGTTTTAAGTAAGGGAGTGACATACCTAAAACTACGTTTTATGAACATCATTTGAGTTACAGAATGGATTCAGGATAAAAGTAATGGGCCAGTGGGATGTTTTTGCAGTAGACACAAAAGAAATGTTGGTAGCTTGAATGGAGATGTAGAGACGTGGCTGCTTTTATATAGCTACTCACTTTGATATTAAGGGAGTTTTGTGTGTGTGTGTGTTTGTGTGTGCATGTGAAGTAATGTGTGGTTCCATAAATCATATTCCGCACCAGTATTTTCCACCAAGCTGTGAAGTCAGAAAAGTACCTCTTTTATGTGTTAACAAAGGTTCAGTGCACATACACATGTTCACACGCATGTGTGCACAAGGGTTTTTTTGGTCAAATATGTTTGACAAACTCTGTATACTACTTGCCTCTTTTGGAAATTCCCAATTCACATTAGTATATTAAAGGCTCTGAGAGCATATAAAAATCTGGTGTTTCTCAAATGTTTCAAGCAACTGTTTGATTGTTTATTTTTTTTTTCAAGTAAAATTATGACTATCCAAAGACAGTTTGGGAAATCTGTTCAATATGATGAAGTATCTTAGTTGTAAAATATTATAGAAATTCATCTTTTTGATTTTGACTTCAGGTACTTTTGCAAACAAATGATGCTGGTTTGGGAGGAAGTATTTCCTTTTTTCTCTGTCTAGCTGTAAGTACAGAAACATCCTCTCTGTGTTGAATAAACATAAATTTATACCAGCAGACACATGAACATAACTTTTATGCTTTTGGTAGTTATTAAAATCTGTTGTTTTAATCATGCAATCTAGTAATAAGCTTAGTACATTAATATTCAGAAAGCAACTGACAGGAACACTTTTGTTCTGTGCTCTAAAATATTATCCTTGGTGTTTGAGAATAGATTCATTTAAGAGCTGCTAAGAAGTGAGAAAATATACAGCTTTAACCTACATTGAGAGGTTAAAAATAGAAATGCTAGCAAATAGATTTAAATATATGTATCACCAGACATATATTTCAGGCAACTTTCTCCTTCTTTCCAAAAAAATTATGAGAAAAACTGTTGTATGCAATTTTATGTTCTAGTTTTTGATTATTCAGGACCATTTACATCATTTTCTTTTTCCACATGTCAAAAATCAGTTAAATATTTATGTGAATTTGGTAATAAATCCATTCTTCCACATAAATTTCTCTTTTCAATAATAATTTAGCTGTCTAAGCTCCATTCTGTAGATTGTTCTTAAAAGTGCAATGGTGGCGAGTGGTTCCCCACTAGGACGGGACAACGTGGAGAGAAGAGGATTTCTTCACCTACACTGAGCATAATGAGCATGGCCTGGAAGCCCAGTACTGGGATGGATCCCACCTGAAGGGGAGAGTTCCTGTTCTTGTGTTCTGAGGATGGTAGGGACATTCTCTAACAACCTAGTGAGCAATGTTTTGGGTTATTTTATTTTTGGTGATGATTAGTGACAAGGACCACACTCTTTCAGATTCAACACATTTGCAACCATATTGCCGCTGCCATTCACCCCTCAGCCCCGAGGAGGAGGCTAAAAGGGCACGCCTGCAATCTTCTCCATAGCATGCTGGGCATGCTGATGGAGAAGAAAAGAGATAGGATTTGTCTCTGCAGTTGGCAGTAATGTGCTCTTCTGGTCTGAGTCGAGAAAACGTTGTTTTCAGCAATGGTCGGTAGCAGCCAGCGTTACTGGGGATCCTGGGCTGCTAAGATGGGGTATGTCTCAAAGGACCTTCTCTTTCTGTGAGACCAGCAGATTGTGCTTCTGGATTTCATAAACCATCACAGATGTGATCAGCTAGTCCACCATCACTTCATCCCATCCAATCAATAATGATACTCAAAATTCAAACCCACACTTACATCATCATAATAAAATAGTTTATGTTTTGGGGTCTAGATGCTTTTATTATTTCCCCAAGAAATTGGTGACCAAGTAATGAGAGTCTTAAAACTCTAGGCAGCCAGCCCAAAGGGGGAAACTCTATGAATTTTCTTTAGCTTGAGCAAACTGCCCTGTTCCTCTTCCGGGTACTATTTTAGTTCATTTGTTTGCAAACATTTCAATTCTCCCTTCTCGCTAGACATCAAACTGACCATCTTACACAGACTTGGGACCTTTCCTCTATTTCCCGAGGAGTGTGGGGTGAGCAAGGGAGGAGAGGACATAGAAAAGTTGATCTTAATTAAATGTGCCCAATACAGTCACTGGAAAAACATGCTATTTTTTCTTATCACCATTACTGAGATAAGAATTTTAATATTAAGCATAGAATCAGATACAACTCCTTATCTATGTAATTAAATGTGACCAACATTTGAGATAAACATAAGGTCATTTTTTTCTGGTGAAGAGATGGCTGATATAAATATGAGCCTTATGGGCATCCAGTAGATCATAAAAAATTCTGGGATGGAGCAGAGAACTTAAAATTTTCTGTTATGGAAAACTGTCCTTCTTAGTGGAATCTAGTTTTTTGGTTCCTAGTTTTGTTGTTTCTTGGCATTATTAAGTATTTCAATACAATAAATTCTGTTATAATTACATGAACTTTATACAGTGAGATTTAGAAAAAGTATGCAATGACTTGCTTAAAGTCATAGGAAAGGCAGCTACAATGTAAAATGGGGATTAGAAGACAAGCTCTCTGATTTTTTTCTATTTAATACCCAACAGGGTGCCTTTTTATGTGTCTTTCAAAATGTGAGGCATATCATTAGTGGAAAAAAATGAAAGGAAGAAGATCAATATTTGGGAGGAAAACTGTATCAATGTGATAGATGAGGACTTGAATGGAGAACACAGATTAAAAGTGTGGCCAGTATTTGTTTATCTGTTGCTATGTAACAAACCACTCCCGAATCTTAGTTGCTTATAACAATTTGTTCTCTCTCCCAGTGGGTGATTGGGTTCACATCTCTCATACAGTTGAAAAAAATTGCAGGTGTAGCAAGAGTCATCTTGAAGTCCCAAATAGCGCGGATATCCATGATGGTCCTTTACTCGCAAGGCTGGCCCTCAGTTGATGTGGGAACTGACTGGATGTCTTTTGCTCTCTGGACGGCCTCTCAACAGGACAAGCTTGGGCCTGCTCACAGCAGGGCAGCCTCACGGTAGTTGAACTATGGCTTCGAGGCTTCTCCAGAGCAAGTGTTCCAGTATACCCAGGTCATCGAAGCCTCGGTTTCTAAAGACCAAGCATTGGGAATCACACATCATCACTCCTACCATATTCTACTGATTAAAAGAAGGTCACCAGAGAGTGTAGTCCATGGGAGGGGGTGTCTTTGGAGACTAGCTATCACAGTTAATAAAAGATGATGCTCAGGGGTAAGAACAATGAAGTTTCACAGAAAAATCTCGTATCTTTCCTTTTCATGTAAATTAGTCACTAATTCTTAGAATAGGGGAAGATCTTAAGCATTCTCTATTTAAAATATCTCATGTACCCTTGAAGAAACTGAAGCTCAGGAAAGAGAAAAGTCTTTGTGTTTACAAAAATAAAAATTGGTAATTATATCTTAATATTTTTAGACTATCAGGATGTCACCATATTTTAACAATTAATCTAATCAGAAAGCAAAGAAACAGAAAAAAAACTGTAGGAAAAATAATATATGTCTCATCTGAAACAATGTATAGGAATTAACTTGATACAATTTAGAAAAATCTTCCAAAATGTGCCTAAGGCGGCAACGGTTTTTAAATTTCATATTTAAAAGTAAAAAAAAAAAAGATAGCATCTGCAATGAGATAAAAAAAGTTTTGGTTTCTTATTGTATATCTTTTTCTCTTATTTCATTCGAAAAATTGTGACATGAGTTTGCAATGACATATTTCACCATATACTTAGTAAGAATGTTTTCATTTGAAATATTTTTCATTTCAGTCAGGTACAGATGATATGAGTAGTTTATTTTTTTAAGCTTAAGTTTTGTAAGCAAAAGGGAAACTAGTGATAACCCATCTGGAATTTCCTGTAGATTACCCTAGGAAATGTACGTAATGCCAGAAAATATTCAAAACTATACACTAGCTCTTAGTTATTTCTGCTCTGTGAATTCTTTGGCAAGGGGCTTATTACTGCTCTGAGGGGACTGAATGTTTCATTGTTGGTAAGTGTGCAGTGCAGAAATAGAGACTGGGGTCTGTGGACAGCTATACTTGACCGATAGGTTTGTAATGTGAGAACTCCCATCTGAAAACTCAGTGCACATGGAGAGAAAGAATGTTTTATTTTGCAATCTAACATTGAAATATGTCAAGCACATAAACTGAGACTTGCTGGGCTGATATGTGTTCTGAGAATAAAAGAAACATAAATTGCTGAGGCTCAGGAACATGCCCATTCTATGAATAGTGATTGACTTTGCTGCCAAGGGAGGCAGGTTGCTTGGGTTTTAGGTGACACTTTCCCACTCTTTACTTTACCAAGAAAAAGGTTTGGAAAGCAAACTACTTGAAACGTTTTCCCAGAGGTTTCCAATGAATGTCAAACCCATCAAGCATCATATTTATTTTAGACACAGACTCCCTGTGCCTCAGGAAACCCTTTCGATTCTAATGTCATTGGAAGCACCTGCCATCTTCTGTCCCTTTTACCGTCAGATTATCTGTGCCTTTAAGGTAGGTCACCTTTCTTTGGCATCCTGCTTCTCTACAGGTGTGGAAACTACAGTTCGTTTTCCACATGAGCTGTATTTGGAATTGAGGGGCCTTTTTGCTTGCCCTCATTTGCTCCACCCAACAGTTCCCATTGCATGACCAAACTGCTCCTCTCATTCATATATTTATTCAACAAAATATTTCTATATCATATTATATATTTAAATATTATAAATTCATATTTTATTAAACCACTATTTACTGAACTCCTACTACGAGGAAAAAAGTGTTAGGGGTAAAAGATTCAGAGAAATAGTCTTGCCCTTGCTGCCAGAGTTAGGTTGGGAAAACAACTCCAGGAAGAAGGTGAAGGGGTTTCTGCGTAAACAGAATGGAACCAAGGTCTGGTAATGTTCTTTTTATTATAGAAATGGTGGGGATTTCCCCATAACGTATATAGAGACCCTGCTTCCCACTATCCCTGAGAATTTGAGTCTAACTCCTCTATGAGGAAAGTAGTAAGTTGTTTTTGTAAAAAAATGGAAAACAGCTTTCCTAATTTTTTTTTTTACCAGATGTTTCCTACCTAGCTTAGAAGAAAATGAGCTCCTTGGATTCAGTATGAAGGTTGAGCCTGGCCAATATGTTTTTGTTTTATTATTCTAGAAACATTTCCTAAAGCCTCTCAAGGTTAATCAAGTATACCAGAGGTTTCTTTGGGGGTTGTAGAATCTAATTATTATTCCTTGTGGTTACTAGATCAGCTTCCTCAACCCTACTTTTAGAACTCCTTCTGAGAGAGTGAACAAGTTCCACAGCCATGTACATATGGAGAGAGTTATTCCGCCTCATATCAAATTCTGAAGGGCAAGCTGAGGAGAAAAAGGAGCCCTTTTGGTTTTGGTGACTGATCGAAACTGAGTTTTCCTTTATTCTAACTAAATTTTGTGCAAAAAGACAATGGTTTAATAAGCATATCATGTGTAGTAGGATGCCCAGATGAAATAGAAATGACTTTATTTTGAAGGAGTGAGGGAGAGGGAGAGAATTATTACCACCCACTTGGCCTTGAGAGCAGGGAAAGAAATTCACCTCAATTCAGATTATATTTCTTCAGAGAAGAATGTGCAGTGAGTCACCTTTAAGTTTATATTTATAGACAAAGAGACACAGGAGATAATTTGATAATGTAAACTTTTGCTCTCTGACCAGTTTAGCAATGTAGGCCAATGAGGCTGTAACAATAGGATAATTTCAAGGTAAGATAAAGACCAGACTAGTGACCTAGTCTGAAAAAGAAGGTCAAAGAATTTGTTGGAAGGAATTGGTTACTTAACAGAGCAAGGCTGACGCTTTGACCTCCACAGAAAGGTGTTTAATTTGGGGGGCATAATGACTAAGACTATAGGACACAACTAAAAACCAACTCATAACCTCTGTGCCCCAAATGAAACTTGGGCAGGGTCCTGGACCGCTAAGGTCACCTTGCTATAGTTACTTGAACAAAGTTAGAATCATGTAAGACTGTGAATGAACAACTGCCATAGGATGTGGGCTTCTGTTCTCAAGAAGATATATTGAACTTTCTGTGGTTAAGGCGTAGCAGACATAATTGGTCGGTTACCCCATAGCCATTCCTCACCCCTTTGTCCCTTGCAGCCTGCTCATCTTATAGGCTTAAAGTTAGGTCTCTTTCACTGCATGGGTGGCCATATAATCTAGTTCTGGACACTGATGTGTGAGGGGAAATCTAATAGGGGGAGTTTCTGGACAAGATAATTTCTAGATGAACTGGTCAGGAGCAAGAGAGCTACTGTCTTCCTCTAGCCAGTGCTTCCCTCCCCAGTCTCATACGTGGGCATGATGATGTCTCGAGCTTAGACAGCCGTTTTATTACTGGGAAAGGGGAGGTGGTGACATGCATGTGGGTGAAAAAACCCATATCCTAAGAATAATTCAGAGTCGAAAGATAGCCGGTGGCCTGTAGTGAACCCACTGAATAGTTTCCTGTCTCCAGACTTCATTTTAACTGAACAACAAATGCCCCTCTTAAATAGCTGCTATTTGGATATTAATACTTGTAGACAAAAGCATTTCTTACTGACAAAGTATGTGGGTGCTCAAGGTATTGGTTAAAAGACAAAATGTACATAAACATAAAGTTATTCCAAGTTTGGAAAGTGGGTTGTTCTAGTTACCCGTACCTTCTCAAAGCTCTTTCACGCAAATATTTATTTGGTTAACATATTAATTCTCAGAAGTAGACAGAGTTAGTGTTCTCTTTACAGCTTTATAAATGAGGAAATTGGATTACAGAGGTAAAGGAACTTCACCTAAAGCAACAAAATCTGTCCGTAGCAAGCTGAGGCCTGAACGAAGACCTTGAATTCTTTTCTAAGAACCTCTGCAGGGTCATGTTGCAAGTTTAAAAATAAATAAATAAACAGAATGACTTTGCATCGGAGAAACTGGATGACAAATGACGCGGATTTCCTCTTTTGTTTCAAACTAGGCACCAGCAATACACTAAAGCAAGCATTTTCACCTGGGCTCTCTCCCTGTTCTTCCTAGAAGGGAATTTATGCAATTACTCCAGAGAACTACCTTGCTACAATCACTGCCTGGATCCTGGCTGCAGGAAATATGTTTACTGTGGTTAGAAATCTAAAAATGAATGTTTATAAAGGAGCTGGAGAATGTGGTAGCAGCACCATTATAGCTTGAGTTTTCCTGTTTCTTTCCATTCAGACCCTGCCGCAGAGTCACACTCCCTCTGGGAATTCATGGTTTGCAAAGAGCAACTCCATCCTGTTTTAGAGCTACCCCACTGAAATGCAACAAAATGAATAGTTAGCACCTCAATCCAATGATGTAAATCCATAGATTGCTGATCAGCCTTTACAGGAATCTGCTCATGTCTACATGGAAGAATCAAGTACAGTGTTTCTTCAAATGCCATGTAAAAATAAAACTAAAACTCAATTGCTTTTTTCTTATTTTGGTAATTCAATTTATTTTGAGATTGTCCTTTTATAATAGAGAAAATGGTAGTAAATGCTTTTGAAATGAATGCAATAGTTCTATGAAAACACCCCACAACTATAAGTGTTCCATGCTTTACCTCACAAATGCATCAATAAGTTGAGGGCAGACCCCAGGCAGCAAAAATCCTGAAATGAACAGGCCAGCAGTGATTCACACTTGGCAAGTGTGTAGTTACCGAGAAATTTATCCTTTTAGATAATCTTCTGAAAAAAAGTATTCTTAGATCCCACTTGGTTTTCCTGTAGATCGGTTCTTTTTGGGGAGATATTTAGCATGTCCAAAAATATTTGATAGAAGTGATTTTTGCAACACAGTTTGCCAAATGCAAGCCATGGGGCTCGTGGTACAATAGACGTTGGAAGGTTATTTCATCTGTCCTCTTCAGAGAACAGCTGCTTCTTTTCTTTAGTGAGTAGAAATATCAAAGAGGAAGATAATGATTTTTTTCCTAACAGACATCAAGATCATTCTGTGGTTTTAGGACATGATACGATTTAATGAGTAACATTCACACACAATAGTCTGAGCCATGACCCGGTGCAACTTCCATGAACCCATAATTCCCCAACTGATGAGAGAATGAGGAGAAAATGCTAGAACGTAGGAATAAGCAAGACAGATAGTTGAAACGAAGTGATGAATTAAGAGAAAGAGGAGAAACTTAAACAGGAAAATAGATAAAGTCACAAAAATGAAGACAGCGGCAACAGTAATAAACAAAAACCACATTTTTATGTTGTGTGCTACTTAGCCACATTATGATTAATTTATTTCCAGTGACAATTCCTCACTGTACTTCTGTCTTCTGTCCCTGTTATTTAAATACATCTTTTAATTTTTTTTTTTTTTTTTTACCTTTTGGAAAAATGCTTACTCTTTAAATCACTTATTGCTTGATGGGCTGACTCATTATCCATTTGTCCAGATTTTTATTATTGGATTATTTTAATGTTCCAGGAATTAAGTTAAGGCATAGAAATACAGATAAGTATAAATCACTTTCCTGATGGCCTGATGGGTGGACACAGAAACTCACATAAATAATTAGAAATAACCTTTAAAGGTACTTTGATACAAATATATGCAAGAGGAGAAGGGAGAATGTTAAAGTCCAGAATCTGGATGCTTTTCAACACTTCCGCTGTTACCCCCTTGGTTAGAGCCCCATCATCGCTTGCCTGGATAGTTGCAGGAGCCTCCTCACTGCTGTCGCTGTGTCTGCCTTTTGCTCCGCTACAATCCATTCTCAAGAGCGCAGTCAGAATAATCCTTCTAAAACATGAGCCAGATCATGTCACTCCTGTGCTCACTGATGGCTCCCACCTCCACTCAGGTAAAAGCTGAGGTCCTTGTACTGGTTGAGGAGGCCCCACAGGATCTGACTCCAACTCCTGGTCTCTCCACATTCACCACTGCCTCGCTCCTCCTGGCTTACTGCGTCCATTCCCCCTGGCCAGTCTGGTCTTATGGCCTTTGCTCCAATAGCTCCCTCTATAAGAAAGAAGATCTGCTTAGCTTTATCTCTTTCTTTTTTCAAATATTTTCCTAAATCCCACTTTCTCAATGAGGCTTACACTGAGAATCCAATCTAATAAGGCAAACTGCCCATTTTCTACACATATTCCCTATGTCACTTATACCTGTTTTTTTCTTATTTTCCCATAATAACGTTCACCATCTAACATGCAACATGATTTATTTACTTATTTTGAAAATGGGTATTTTCAAATATCCATTATGGAAGCCAGAAAGAGCTGGGATCTCTCTTTTGTTCACGAAAATATCCCAAACATGGAGAATGTATAGTAGGCACTCAATAAAATGTTTCTAAGTGAACGACTGAAAGGTAAGAGGTTTATTCTCCTAGAGGGGCAGGTGGGGAGAGGAAAATTAAGAAAGGCTGCCTTGGACTACTGACCCATATATTTAGACGGGTAATATCAGTAGCTATTTGACAGTCATTCACAAGGACACAAACTCCTAGGTGGAGAAAGTTGTGTGGGCCAAGGAGAAAAGGCTGGAAATAGTAAGTGTGTGGAGATGTGCTGAGCTGCCTAAGTCAGGGGTCAGAAAGCTATGGCGTGTGGGACAAATTCAGGCCATACTCTATTTTTTGGTAAATAAAGTTTTTTTGAAACACAGCTATGCCCATTTGTTTAGGTATTATCCGTGATTACTTTCACACTATGGCAGAAGAATTGAGTAGCTGCAACAGAGAGCAGATGGCCCACAAAGGCTTTCTAAGACAAAGTTTGCTGACCCCATCCTAGGAAATAAAGAAAGAGCGAAGGCGTTAAGCTGGAAAGCACCATGACCAGAACCATGCTGCGGAAACATCCTTCTCTAGCCAGCTCAGCTTTCCCAGTTGGTCTTTCCCTCGAGATATCACATCAACTATTTTTTTTTTTTTCATGTACCTGTGTAGTTTTGTTGTACCAACTCTAAAAGGAAACTTTCACTTTATGTAATTTTTTTGTTTTCTGTTTTATCTTCAATCATGGTCTTCTGGTCTTTGTGGATCTTTCTTGTAAATATAGCAGTTGTTACTAATGACTTAATGGACGATGTCACGGGATAGCTATAGAACTCACCAGACATTAAAGTACCATGTGAGATGTTTCTGACTAAAACACGAAACATCGTATGGCTTCCAACGTAGTTTAGTGAGTTATCCATGTCACGACTTGGGTTTGGTTGGCTTTCCAATCTTTTTATTTTCTTTTGGCGAAACTGGATAACAGCAGTATATTTGGAGCATAAGTTAATTACTGAGGTGGGCCAAACACAGCTTAATAAGGCAAGGTATCTGCTACAGAGTGAGCTGGAGTCATCACCCTAATTTCATTTATAAAATTCAGACTGGCAAGAGACTGTACAACACTAATGATAGCCAGTTACCTAATTAGCTCTGAAACACAGTCTTTCCAACTTATTAAAGCAAAATGAGTCATAGTTGTGAACCTGGGGCTGCAGATAGCTTCCTGTTAAAAATCTATTTTAAAGTAGGTATAGGGGTTACTGGTAGAGGAAGCCGGTACATGAAGGTTTCTTTTACAAATGAGAGCATGCAAGTGATATCTTGAAATTTAAACTATATTAAACAGATAAAAATCTGTGTCTTTATCTAAAACAATGAGCATATCCAATAATGATCTGAGCATATTTCTCAATAAACCCTAATATATTGTTTAAAAGACCTTCTTTTTTTGTTTTTTTTTGAAAAAAGGGGAGATTTATTTTATTATTTATTGTGTGTTTAATTTTTTACCCAAACTGTTTACTTTGGATTTATTTATTTTTTTGTTTGCTTTTGGAAATGAAAAAAATTATAGAATCTCTTTCAACCAAGAAATTTCTAAGATTTTCATCATCATTTATTGGGTTTCCTGTCTCTGTGATATTCAGTTTTAATTCAGAGGATAACCCAAACCATGAAAGACATGATAATGGTGCTGATTTTAAACTTTGTGACCCAGTTTAGTTCACTTAATACCCACAAAGATCTGCCTTAAAGAGGTATGTAAGTGGGAGTCATTTCTTCTGCTTTCAGAGACATCCAGACATTCTGCTGTGCTCTGAAAATCTGAAACTGCCCAGAAGAGAAGGGAGAATGAGGCTGAAAGGAGGAACCAACAGTATGGATGCGGTGGAATCTTCCAGGCTATCACTTCTTGGAATAGGTGACACAATAATATGGCATATTGGGAATTGCCCTTAACTCCTAGTCACAAAGCCAGGTCAGCTAGGTATGTGGACAATAGCAGCATGGGTTATATGGTTGAAAAATGAGTCTGAGGGCATCTTTTCAACACAGAGTGGCTGTAAGTTTCAGGCATATATGGTAGATGGTAGATGGAACCAATAACAGTTAAACACCATGTAGATATTTGACTGTTCTTTGTGAATGAATGGAGAAACACTAGGTCTTTAATTAAGTTGCTAACTCAAGAGGATGAACTGAGGTAAACTTACATACTTGCTGTTGCAGCCCTTTCAAACGAATGTTCTTGAAAATTGATACGAGTATTGAATAAGGGTTGCAGCTGGTGGGAGTGTAGTATCATTCTACCTAGTTGTTCATGCATAGATTCTGGCTATTAATCTTACTTTACAAAGAAAAAACATTTTAAAAGGGTTTACTGTATTTTATAACCAACTTAGCATCCCCATATATCTGAGGATCAATAAAGGAACTGTAAGAAGGCAAAGAATGCTCAAGGAATCAGTAGGGTCTTCTCAGTTGCCTAGGAGAACAAGACATTCTTTTTTTTTTTTTTTTCTTTTTTTTTTTTTTTTTTTTAAATTTTTTGTTTATTGCAGTAACATTGGTTTATAACATTGTAAAAATTTCAGGTGTACATCATTGTACTTCTATTTCTGCATGGACTACATCATGTTCACCACCAAAATACTAATTACAACCCATCACCACACACATGTACCGAATTATCCCTTTCACCCTCCTCACCAGCCAGGTATCCAGTGGCTTTCCATCATGCTACCTTGATTCTTCTTCCCTTAGAGCAGATTTCCTTCTTGGAGAAACAAATAAATTACTTACATGTTTCTTACTAGGTTGACCCCATAAAGCTCAATCTACTTCATTATTATTAAAGAACTCACAGAAACCACTTGTTTTGACATATATTTTCGAACATCAGTGGAAGAGTAGAATTGTACCAGAATATCAGGTAATTTCACTACTCAGTTTGGAATTATTCTAATAACACTTCTGCTACTTCAGCAATTCGACTCTCCAGATGAAACTTTGAAACGAAGAAAAAAATTCTCACTCTTAGATGAGGATTTGAATTAACTATTGAAAAATGCAAATAGGATTTACTTTGGTCACACCAAACCTGCTAAGATGGTGATTAGATTACGTCCGTTTAGAGAGAAAACACCCAAAAGAAACACCATTCTTTCTTTTATTATACATTTTTTGGATTTCTAGAAACATCTTACACGACATTTTTGAACTTTTCCACCTATGTTCATGGCAAGTGGTGCAGTGGGAAATTGCAGGCTTTGAAGTTTTACAGACTTCTGTATCTGTCAGTTACTGATTTTGCAGCCTAAGGGTAATTACTAAATCAGTATAGCCTTGCTTTCCACATCCTTGAAATGGGGGTGAAGCATTTAAATTATAGGACTGTTGTGAATAGTAATTGAGTTAATGAATTTAAAGCCCATGCAGCACAGAAATTATACAAAATAACCTTACTATTATAATATTATTGTCATTATCAAATGAAAATATATACAGTCATTTAGTAAATAATTTATTAAACAATATTTACTTTCATCCCTTTAGCACTGTTGAGTCTTTCTATCATTGTTAACCTGGCAGAAATTTCTTGTATGCTTGTGTAAAACACATACACACACACGCACACATCTAGTATCTTTTTCTTTAGTGTTAGGTATAGTTCATACAGCACAACACAATATTTTACTCTGTCCATAGTAGAATCTGTGTTATTATGCCCTTTACCATCAGCTTTTAGCAGAATTTATTTTAAGCAAATTCTTGTCTCTTTCCTATTTTCCATGCTTTAATTTGGTGGCTTTCCAAGTTCCTTCCTTTTTAGCCACTGTGCCCTTCCCTCGCCCCATTCAAGCAAAATATTACACAGAACTTCGATATATAAAACTGATACAAATTGAGCTTTTACTAAAGCTGAAATACTGGATTGGGAGTTTCTTATTCACTTTCCCCTCCTCCTGCCTGCCCGCCTGCCTGCATTGCTCCCTGAGCCACTCTGGAAAAACTAGGGACAACAAAATACAGTTTGAAAACCGCCATGTTCATCAACCTACTGGGTGCCCTTCGCTTAGGTTGTGCTAACATAGTGACACAAACTCTACCTAACGCAGTAACACAATGTTGAGAAAATTAAAATCCCGAATATCACTTTTCTTGGTGCCTTCAATGTGCCAGCATTTTTTCTCTCTCCACGTTCATCATAGGATCCAGCATGTCTTTCTGTTCAGTTACTTGTCTGTTCCCTTAGATCTGAATAGTAATCCTTGCCTCTGAATATACAACTTGAACTTCTTTTGTTAATCTTCATCATGTTTCTGTAAAGCCATTTCTCTAGTTTTTCAAGGTCACGTCTGCATTTTCTGTAACCCCGCCCTACATACAGACTGGCAGCCTTTTTGTGACCACAGGGATGAATTTGATGTAACGCCAGCTGACCACTAAAACTAATGAAGTCGCCAGTTGATCATACTTTTCTACAACCGTTGTTTATTGTGTGTTTTCTGCACACTTTAAATTTCATGATGATAATCATATGTTAATGACTGAGGCTCTCCTTCCTATCAGGCTGGGAAGACAACTCTCACATCAGAGAAAAGATGCTTCTTCTCCTGCCCATTCACCTTAAAATACATCCAGACTAGGGACTTGCTCTCTACCAAGAAAGAGGGAAGGCATTAAGATTCATACAGTGTTTAAAATGAAAACAAACACACATTGCCATCAATTTACTCTATCATTTTTGATCACTAGAATGTCCTCCTTGGGAAACTTTAATTACAAATTTTGCATTTGGAAAGTCATAAGGTGCTACTGGTACTTCCATTCGTGGCAAATATAAAGTTGTTTCAAATGAGCAAAATTTAGGTTTCTGTCTCTATATCTCATTAGCATTAGAAAGTTCCAGTCTCATAGCAACCCAGATCTGATGATAACACCTGCCAGCCCAGATGGTTTAGGGAGGAAAATTTTTAGCTAAATGGAATAAAGTTCTGTTGTTGAGCTGTCCAAGCTGTTCTTTAACAGGGAGGCTGTGAGAACTCTGAAAAGCTATTATTATGGAATCTTAACAAACAAGTGTCTCCAAAGTTGTCATGTTCAACTGTCATCATTTCTAATGTCTAATGCCCCTACTTCTTAAATTTGTGCAAATAATATATATGTTATTACATCTCTTTTCACATTACAGATGACATTGCATGTCAATTGGTATGGGCACAGCAGTGCAAGAAAATCAATAGCATCTGCACAATTATGAAACAAATGCTTGCATTTTCATACTTGCTTTTGAATACATCCAGTACTTTTTCCTTCTAACAAACTGGCTGATAGACAAAAACTATCTTCTGAATAAGATCTTAAATAGATATTGAGTCAACTGTTCCAGCCCACAGTAATTTCTCCCTCATCTGAACTAGAACTTTACTGTTTGTGCCATTCAGTTGGCAGAGGGCAGCTGTGGCAGGGAAGAAATGGCTGGATGTGAAGTCAAAAGTTTTCAGCTGTTGGTCATCCTTGTTCTGTTCTTACCGTTTTTGTGACTTTTTTAAACCATTTAATCTGAGTTTTCATGTCTATACAATAATTTTGTATTGAATGCCTACTTAGATTTTTTTCTAGTGTGGAAATAAATCTTGCTTCATTATTTTTATATGTGCAGAGTTTCTTTACACAAAAGTGAACCCCTCAGGACAAGGACTGTATCTATCTCCAACCAGTGGCACAGAGCTTTGTACACAACCGATGCTCAAGAATTTTTAGTTCCCTCATCAATTTCCCCTGTAGTAGTGGAACTTACAAAGCTCGTAGACTTGGGTAGAGGATTTACTGTTTTTTTAGCTCTACAATCTTGGGCAAATTACCTAAGTTCATTGAGTTTCTATTTTCTCGTTTGTGCTTACCTCCAGAGGTTGGGAGAGTGCTTAGAACATCGATGTACACATTGAGTGTGTACTCAGTAAATGTGATTTCCTATGCTTCCCTGTCCATGGTTGCTAACACTGAACTTGGCATAGAGTTGATATTTGGGGTGATGCCGTGTAATAATTGAGAAAATCAGAAATTTGGGGATCAGATCTGGCTTTGCCACTTCCTAGCCTTGTGACTGTGTACAAGTGATTTAATCTTTCTATTTATCAATTTCCTCACATTTAGTGGAGACAATGGTGGTATTTCCTCCACAGAACTTTCATGAAGAGTAAATGAATTTAACACATGTAAATTATTTAAAGAGTATAGGACACATAAGTGTTATTTAAGTTTAGATCTTAGTTTCAGCTTTACAAATACCCGTTAATACGAGTTGCAAGGAAAATGCTATTATAATGTGGGTTGTTTTTAAACTTCTATCTTATAAGCTTGATACTAATTATGTTCAAGACGAGCATGACAACTATCCTTGAATTTGGTGGATTGTATAAAATATACATTTTATAAAACAACAGATTAATGTGTGCTTTTTAAACAACTTTTTATAATTTACCTTTCTTGATTATATGCTAATCAATATTTTAAAAGAATGCAAATAAATTCCTTGTTTACTCTCTACACGTTGTGTTAATTTCTATCTTTTTAACCCACAGATATTGCACACATCTTCACCATATGCTGACTATACTCTAATTTTTTTTAATGCCATCAAATTCTGCCAGGTTTCTTCACTTCAACGACACACGAAATTTATAAATATAGTCTATGCTGCTTTTTCATCTGTTTAGCTCTCAACTTCTTTCGAACCATCTTTCGACTTAGAAAATTGTATCTTCTAAAATTATTGAAGATATTTCTTGTGTTTGGTGTCTTTTTCCCCATATGTAATAAACAAAACAAAACACAGCAAACTTTAGGAGGTTGTGTCTCCCAAATATTTTTGCAGTGAGAGTCATGATTAATGTGAAGTAGAGTTATAAAAAGAAAATTTTAGTAATTAAAATCAACAGTATTATATTGTTGGTTCTTCCAAATCAGAAAGTGTTTCGGGTGATTTCCATCACAGTAACCATAAGATTTTTAGTCTTGTGTTGCTGTCTTCACATTTGAAGAAGCGGCCACCTCCTCCAGTCTTCACTGACTGGTTTCAGGAGAGGAATACCTCTGTCAGCCCTGCTAGGGGCTCTGAGGCTTTCTCAGATCTTTACTCTGAATACGCCTGCTCCACGCTTCTTTTTCTCTCTTGGGGGCTAATTCTTAAGATTGTATGCCTTCTCTCCATCCTGCAGAGCCAGGCTGAGCACTGACAGCTTCCCATTGGCGTTCCCTAGGGTGGTGCTGAATGCTCAAATTTGTGTGCTTTCTCCCAGTCACGCAGAGACCCTCTGGATTCCTGTGCATGCTCGCTAGGTTTCTGTGACGCCTCGCACTCTTGCCCTCTGGGGTGGGCGCGGGTATTCGGCCACAGGGTCGGGGTGTGTGTGGGTGAGGTGCAGAGAGCATTGGGGGTGCGTGTTGGCCAGTTGTGGGGACATGCAGACAAGGCCTCTCTGGTGGCTTGTGCGTGGGCATCCTGACGGAGTCAGAACGAAGTGGTTGTAGGCTCTGCATCTCTTCCACACCCTTCAAGAGCTCTGGCTGCTGTTCTTCCACCCACTGCCCCCACACCACAGGAAGAGAAAGAAGTGGGTCTCTGTGGCAGCGTCCCGCACAGCTGGGGAAGCTGGGCGCTCACTCACGTGCTCTCACTTCCCGCTGCGGGAGAAATCACAGGCTGAGAAGGTCTCTCTTGGAGTGAGTTGTGCCATTTTGGGGGAGGGTTGACACGGGTAAAGCAAAACTGTTCTTCTTACCGTCTTCGGTGAGTTCAATTTCGCATTTTTTTGCTCCAGTGGTGTGTGGAAACTTCTCTGCTGGACTCCCAGACTTCCACAAAAGGGCTCTTGTCTGTGAGTGATTGTCAAAGTCGGTGTTCTTTGGGGGGAAGACAGTGGAAAACTCCTATTCTTCCAATTTGCTCAGTGAAGACTTTTTTGTGATAGTAAACTAAAATGTGGGAATGATGCCGATGGATAGGAGGATCACTCTTGAAATGACAGTTGTGGTAATTCTTCAGTTATATCTAACTTCTAAGAATGGGTGGAGCGAATGTTTTCATTTTTAATTTGCTTTATCTTTCAAATGCTAATCAGTTTTAAGGATCTGTTTTAAGTTGGTAAAAGTACTATCAATGTCTGCTGTATTATTAATATTGCTCTTGTATTAGTCAGAGTTCTCCAGAGAAACAGAACCAATAGGATGTAACCAACAGAAAGTGTGTGTCTGTGTGCTTCCGTGGACGCGTGCGTGCATGTGGTGTGTCTCTTGTAAGGTCTTCAACTGATCGGATGAGGACCTCATGTTATAGATGGTAATTTGCTTTATTTGAAGTCTACTGGTTTAAATGTTACTCATATCTAAAAAATACCTTCACAGAAACTTCTAGACTGGTCTTTGACCAAACAACTGGGCATAGTAGCCTAACCACATTGACGCAAAATAAGCCATGACACTACCTACCCCCGTTCCTGCTCAGCACAGTCCAGAGATTTTAATCCATTGTGCTCTCTGATTTCACTCAGGATCCTACTTCTCCACTGCTGCCACAGAATTGATTTGCATATAATTTTTTTTTTTATTCTCCATATGCAATTATCTTCCTCTTTCCATCTTCTTTCTTCATTTCATTATATATATTTTTGTTCTGAAACCCTCTTTTTCATCTTTTTTTTTTTTAATCTTCCTTTTAAACTAGTCTCTCAGCTTCTCTGTTGAACCTTGTTTCTCATCCTCTTATTTTTTTTCCTTCCACTTCCAAACGCCACTCTCATTCATCTCTGCTTGTATGAAGCTTTCACTGCTTCCTTTGCACCTTTCCTGTATCCATTCAAGATGGTAAAATTTGGCCAGTTTTTTCAACTCTTTTTCCTCTCCATCACTCTAAGTTTCTCGTTTAGTACAATTTCAAGCTAGCGAGCTTCCCTTCAAACCTGTGTACCTAACAAATTTCTGTATCAGCCAAAGCACCTCACACCCTATTTCTTATTACCTGTCTCTGCTGCTGTCTACTGGCACTAGTCCTCTTTATCTTTATTAGTAATTAATATTTAGAATTCCCTTCTCTCTATTTCCTCAGCCTAAGCTTCCTTATATGCCTAGCAAAAACCTCCTTTTTCTTTGAAAGTTAATGTTACTACGTTGCTGCTATCATCAATTTATTCTAACTGGATTTCAGTGTTCTGATTCATTTCTTTTTCTTTTTTCTCTTTCCCATTTCTTCAATATCGAAACACACCACTGTTTTCCTCTGCTGTGATTATGACCAGGTGAAACAATATTTTGTTTTTCTCTTTTTCGCATTTTCTCTGAAATTTGATAATGCCCTTTACCCCATCTTTCAGAAATATTTGCCATTCACAATCTTCTGATCCTCACTATTCACTCTGCAATCTTCTCATGCTGGTCCATCTACTGTGCTGCTGCCAGATATAATTTCTTTTCAGTGCTGCATTCCATCTTCTTACTTTTCTTTACTTGTTCTCAAACTTCTTTTGAAAACACAATTTTTCAAAAACTAATTTTCTCTAGGCATAATATCTGTATATATCTTATCTGTAAGAGTTCTGATCAATGATAACAATAATAATTGTAAATTATTTTTATTATTCCTATCTATATTTTTAATTCTTTTAAAAAATTTTCTTCACCAGTGTCACTTCTTTGTCATTTACATTATTTCATTCACACCGTCTTTAATTTACCTTGAAAATTTTGAGCACTCTTACGTTTCTTTTGTCATTTTTTTCCCTGTTGAGGTTTTGAAGTTGGTCTTTTGCACCTAGCTGGCTTAATGAGTTATGTGAAAGAAAAGTATCAAGTGTAGAAATTAAGAATCTGAAAATAGATAGGATACTTAGTTTGGAGGTTTCATAAAAATGTATAGAAAAATGCAGATGTAACAGCACATTCCCTGTGTGTGTCTCTGATGTGTTCTCCAAAAGTAATATACGTATCAGTAGTATGTTCTCAAAAGCCACCATCGTGTTTTATACAGAAGCACTGAAGTTGTTCTCAGTAAGGTTCAGACAAGAGTGTTGCCCATGTTGTTTTACATTGTTCTGGAGATACCAGACCAAATGATTAGAAAAGAAAAGGAAATAAAGTGTCAAAAAGCTGGTAAAACATTATTATTGTTATTATTTGCATATGATATACTTGTATAATTGAAAAACTCAAGAGAATTATTACAAATTAAAAGATATTGTGGCTAGGCACAAAATTAATATATGGAAATCAATAATCAAAGAAAGACCTCATTTACAATAATAACCCACATCCATCTCCCCCACACACAAATGCCTGGAAATTCATTTATCTTGTAAAATCTAAAAATGGGGAAAAAAAGTCATGCCATATTCTTCGATAACAATACTTCACATCTTAAATGTGGCAATTTTACCTATGAATATCTATAAATTTTCTTTGTTCCCAGTAAAAATGTCAAAAGGACATCTTGGAACCAAATAGGCTAATTCTACAGTTTACATGACTGAAAATAAACAATAGCTAAAAAATTCTGGAAAAGAACACAAATGAGAAGAATCACACTACTGGACAATTAAAACAATGTTGGCCTATCACATAAGTGAGCCAACAGATCTATGAATCATAATAGGAAATATAAAAGTCAGCTAAAATACATACAGTAACTTGATGATATTTAAAATAAGTGGCTTATTGGGATCAGGGGCAGATGTAAGGTAAATATTGGAATGTGCAATGGCTATGGAGCTTATATGTTATAGGTTCAATAATCATTTTTAAAAATGCAGAGTATATGGTTTTATTTTAAATGTTTTAGAAATGTTGCAAAAAGAAAATGAGTGAAGGGCAGCCAACTATCAACTCAAGGCACTCTGTAAAATCCAGAAGGCCTCTACCACAACTTCTACCTTTCCTATTAAGGAAATATCCAATTTCAGTAGTCCCAGAGGGGATGAAAAATCAGACCCAAGATATAATTGCAAGAGAGGCAAAACTGCAAAGGAGACTGTTGGCCCTATCTCATTTATTTCTAATGTCACCGTCAGGACTCTGATGGGAAAGCAGAAGAACCTTGATACCTACAGTAGAGGCCAAATATGTGGATGAGCCTGAAAACCTGAACTCTAGATTTCCCAGAACTAACTGAGCTATCAGAAACTGCTCTCTCCTTCTCTTGAAAAGAGAGAAATCTCTTCATTCTTGGTGGCAGGTGACTTGCAAGATAACACTTATCTTATTTTGGATCTTCCCCTGCCAAGTCTCATTGCCACGGGACTGATAACCAGCCAGGTCTCAGCACTCCTAAACAGGTTAGGACAAGCCCTGATCCTGGAGGAAATGGCTTAACGATGAAGAAATTGCAAGACTTGGTTAATATATTCTGTTAGGAACCAGTGGAACAGATATTGGAGTGGATTTTCAAGAATTTGAAACTGGGAACTAAACACAAGACTGGATAATGAGAATTTGCTGACATGGGCAATTCATCCACCACTTGATATTCAGCGTTCTGGCAAGGCCACGTGGACAGAGTCTAACATGATGACTCTTTGAAGCTTGGACATGGTGATGGCCTTTACTGACTTTAGAGAAATGACAGAAGTTTTTTGACATAGTATTGAGAAAGGGGCAGAAGGTCCAGAAGGTAGGAATTGAAGGGGAGGAAGACCATCCTCTACTCACTCTGGGTCCTTTCTGGCTGGGCTACAAATTAAATTGACATGAGACCCAATAGCAGGAGAAAATCAAACAAAGCTTTATAAGATGTATACCTGGGAAAGACCCAGGGAAACTGAGTATCTTGACAAAATGGCAGAGGTTCTCTTCTTAAACAGATTCAGGTAAAAATAAAGGAGGATGTTTAGGGTAGGGGGAGTCAGTTATTGGAGATTACCAGAAAAGCACAGTAAACAAGAGTAAGGTTATTATGCATATTTAAGGCCTGGCCTTCCACATTGACAAGTTTCTAGAGGTCATCCCCCCTTCTTCCCAGTACACAGAGGGAGATACTTTTACAAATGGAGATTTCCCTTACAAATGTAAATGTCTGGTAAACAGAACTTTGATAAGAATAGGCTTAGCAAGGACCCTCCCAGTCTATGGATACCCAGAGTTATCTATGGTGATGGCCTGTCCTGGGGACAGGCCTCTTATCTTAAATTCTTTTAAGCAGTTTGGGGGAAAGTCAAAAGTCCTTCATGATTCTTCTGAGCCTTTATAGTTTTTGGCTAGAAATAATCCACATACCAGAGTGGCACATCTTGGGGCAGCCTGCCCTGAACACCATCAGAATATTAGAATAGATTGACAACGTAAGCCCTGAAAACCCACCACCTTATAATGTTCCCCTAGAAGACCCAAAGGACACTTCTCTCAATGAAGCATAAAGAAATACACTGGTGGGCCGGCCCTGTGGCTTAGTGGTTAAGTGCGCACGCTCTGCTGCTGGCAGCCCAGGTTTGGATCCTGGGCGCACACTGACGCACTGCTTCTCCTGCCATGCTGAGGTGGTGTCCCACATACAGCAACTAGAAGGATGTGCAACTATGACATACAACTATCTACCGGGGCTTTGGGGAAAAAAAGCAGGAGGATTGGCAATAGATGTTAGCTCAGAGCCAGTCTTCCTCAGCAAAAAGAGGAAGATTAGCATGGATGTTAGCTCAGGGCTGATCTTCCTCACACAAAAAAAAAAAAGAAAAGAAAAAAGAAATACACTGGTGAGGGAAGGCACTAGATTATCTGAGAAACTCGTGGTGGTTGTCCTTTGTAAACTGGAGTTAATGGTAGGATTTCTTGCTGTGGAACTGGGCTATCTTGACTGAATGGAATGATGGAATTACAAAATGGTAGAGACCAAATTTCAGCACTTAAATGTGAGAAGCAAAATGAATGCAATTACATTAATAGGAAGCAAGGCCAGAGGGGCAATTAGGAAGCCTTGACTATTAAGGATCTTCAGTGTTAACTGATAAGATATGGTATTCCTTGGGTTAAGAAAGATGGACTGCTGCCAAGGGTGTTACTGGGTAAAAAAAACTCAAGAACTGTTGAACAGAAGGCTATGAAAGCTGCTGCAATGGAAAATTGTGGTCCCTTGCCCAACCAGTTCAAATTAAATTCACAAACCGAGAGCCCATTGATGGAAGGAGAAGCCTGGAACCTTTGAAGAAGGGCCCTGCAACCCTTCTGAAAATATATACAATAAAAGTCCTTCCCCCATAAGCCCTGTGGCCATTTGCATGTCTGTTTGATCTGGCATTGATACCTGGGAAGCCAAAATATCAATTAAAGTAGGAGATTATGGAGGTCAAGTGGAAATAAAGTTTTGGGTAAATCTATCTTGTAACATTTCTAAGAGTTTCCATGGGCACATTTTGTGATTATTACTCTTGTCCTGGAATGTGTATTTGGAATCAATATACCTAGCAGCTGGCAGAATAATCACATTGGTTTCCTGACTAGAAAAATAAGAGACAGCATTGTATGAAATGCCAAGTGGAAGCCCCAGAAACTACTGGAAACTATTCTGCCCTTGCCAAGATAATAAATCGGAAGCAATAATGCTTTCTGGGAAGAAATGTCAGGGGTTTTCACATCATTATTTAATTAACCTTTATAGTCCTTCCAAAAGTGAGATAGATAATGGTTGATGAAGATTGACAACTGTAAATTTAACCACTTGGTAGCCCCAATTTCAGCTGCCATGTTGGATGTTTATATTTTTATTTGAGCAGATCATTAAATCCTCTGGCACTTGGTATGTGGTCATTGATATTGCAGATGACTTCTTCTTTATCTCCATCAATAAGGAAAGTCAGAAGCTTTTGCCTTTGCATAAAGAGAGCAGAACTCAGTCCCTGCCTTGCCCCAAGGATATACTAACTCTCTTCCTGTCATGATATAGTCCGTGGAGATGGCAATCGTTTTGATGTTCCACACACATTGTACTAGCTCATTATATTGATGACAGCATACTAACTGAACCTGATGAGAAGGACTCTACATGCCCCAATAAAATATATACATCCCAGAAGATGAGATTTAAGCCTATAAAGATTGAAGAGTCTACCACATCAGGGAAGTTCTGAGGTCCAGTAGAATAGTTGCCCACCTAAGGTAAAGAACAAGTTGTTCAGACTTTGCCGCTTTTTTTCACTATGCAAAGATGCAGCTCTTATTGGGCCTCTTTGGATTTTTGAGGCAGTACAAAGTGAATTTCAGAAAAGCACTTCCAACCATTGGTTAGGTAACATGAAAGGCCCATGGCTTTCGCTAGCGCACAGAGAAAGACAGTGTTCTGTAGCAGGTCTAGGCTACAGTGCGTCTGCTTTGCCGCTATGACTGGCAGATCCAATCGTGTTGGGATCCTTAGTGGATCATGATGCTGTTTTGTTTTTGGCAAGACTCAAAAGAGAGTCACAGCCATAGGTCGTGTTTTCTGCAGCTACTCGAGTGCTACTGAGCCCTGGTAGAGACTGAGCACCTGGTCAAGTGACACCAAGTGACTGAGTGGCTTGAGATGTCCATCATGAGCTGGGTCATCAGATCCAGAAGGTTACAAAGTTGGGCAGGCCCTGCAGTAGTCTGTTGTCTGGTGGAAATGGTATATTCAAATTTGGGCCAGAGTGAATCTAAAAGGCATGAGTAAACTTATAGAATCAGAAAGTAGAATGGTGGTTGCCAGGGGCTGGGGCTGAGGAAAATGGGGAGATGTTGGTCAAAGGGTAAAAAGCTTCAGTTATAAGATGAATGTATTCTAGGGATCTAATGTACAGCATGGTGACTATAGTTAATAATACCCTATGGTATACTTGAAATTGGCTAAGAGAGTAAATCTTAAGTGTTTTCACCACTCCTCCTAAAAAGGTAACTATGTGAGGTGATGGATGTTAGTTAACTTGCATGGTAATAATTTCACAGTGTATATACATATATAAAATAATTATGTTGTATACCTTAAATATATATAATTTTTTGTCAATTATACCTCAACAAAGCTGGAAAAAAATGATCTAACCCAATTTAAAAAAATAGATATGAAAAGATACTCAACCTCACCCATTTTAATGTAAAGACTAAAATAAGAACACTTTCATATGGATGAGATCTAGCATTTTGACAATGCAGTGTATGACCAAGGGTGTAGGTAGGGAGCCTCATAGTCGTATACTGCAAGTAGGAGAAGTATTGGTGCAACCTCTGTATTAGGAGGCTATTGCTATTATAATGCTGTATAATAAATATCTTCCCTCCTCCAATCTTAGTGGCTTACAACAACAAACATTTATTTCATGCTCTTAGGTGTGCAAGTCAGCTGTGCTTTGGCTAAAGTTGGCTGAATTTTGCAGGGGGTTGGGTGAGTCAGGAAGGATGACAAGTTTTAGGTCAGTTGTAGGTCAGCTACACGTGTCTTCATTCTAGCTTCCAGGCTTCAGGGGCAGCAGCTTCCTAAGGCGTGCTCTCCTTATGGCAGATGTGATATTGTGATATAATAAGAAATATTTTCTTTTGGTCTTCATTCCTGCTTCCTAGAATAGAGTTCCTAAAACTCTTGTAATTTCCTGAGTGATAGAGATAAGAGCATATTTAGTCATCAAATGTGGCCTTAGTTCCTGGAGCTTCTAAGACATTTGGAATCTCCAGAGCTAAGAGTGTCTTTTTGTATATTAATTAGATGACTGGTTGCTGGGAGCCCCTAGATAGCTTGAAGATAGAAGGCTGTTGCCAGAATGACCAAGGCACGATTAGAGGCTTGGAACTTTCAATCCTACCTACTTCCTGACCTTTGGGCAGGGGAGAGGGGCTAGAGGTTGTTAAACACCTATAGCCAGTAATTTAATCAATCAAGCCTATGTAATGTACCTCCATAAATATCCTAAACAACAGGGTTTGGAGAGCTTCTAGGTGGCAAATGCATCCACATGCCAGGAGGATGGCATACTCCAACCCCATAGGGACAGAAGCTTCTTCACTCAGACCCTCTGGTCTTCAAGCTATGTACCTCTTCATGTGTCTGTCTATTTGTATCTTTTATAATAGGCTTTACAATAAACTTATAAATATAAATAAAACGATTCCCTGAATTCTCTGAGTTGTTATAGCAAATTATCCAACCTGGGGAGAAGATTGTGGGAACCTCCGTCCAACTTTTTGGCCAAATTGGACAGAAGTGTGGGTAACCTGGGAACCCACTACCTGTGATTTTCATCTCAAGTGAGGGACAGCCTTTTGGGACTGAGCTCTGTATTTGTAGGGGTCTGCCTTAACTCTGGGTATTTAGAATCAGAATTTAATTAAATTATAGGACACCCATTTGGAGTCTCCAGAGAACTGGGGAATTTCTTGATATGGAAAACCTACATATTTGGTGTCAGAACTGTTGTGAATAGAGAAACAGTTTTCTTTTATCGGATTAGAAGAGTGCAAAGGAATTATGCCATGCTTGTAAGGCCTCAGCTTAGATGTGACACATTGTAACTTCTGATCACATCCCATTGGTTGAACCAAGTCACACGCTCTGGACCACAAGAGCTTGGGAAGAAGAGACAAAATTTGCTGAATTATAATCCAATCTACTACAACTTCTATGAAATATGACTTAGTGATACCCATCAACACAGTCCCAGAGATTTCACTTCTAGGATTAGCCTATAGGTACATGGCACAAATATGAAATGCTATCAATATATGATTTGTAAAGTGACTTAAGTTACATCAATTCAATAAATCTATTGGCCCATTAAAAATAATGAGGTGACACTATATATACACATGTGCAACGATCACCGAGATATACTGTTAGGTGTAAAAACCAAGGTACAGAAAAGTATATATAGTTGCTATAATTAAGGAGGAAAATATAAATATACCTGAAATATATATATACTATCTCTAGAAGGAGTTATTAAAATCTGGTAACAATAGTTACTCCAGTGAGGAAAAATGAGGTGCTGGAGAGAGGAGTAGGAGGAAGACTTTCTCTTTTTTGTGCACTGTTTTATTACTGTTGAATTTGGTACAAGGCACACTTTTACTCACTTAAGAACAACAAGGGAGCAATATACAAGTTAGAAACATAGAATTCTTCTCATTTTTCGTTGATCTGGAGTTGTTGATAGTCCAACATTTTCTGAGCGTCTGCCCTCTGTTGTCTCTCTCTCCCCTAGATGAAGCTGTGGGTGTACTAGATAAATTCAACTCCCTGTGTAAACTATTGCATCAGGGAAACCTGGTTCTGCCTCAAAATTTGCTTCATCCTACTTATTCCTTCTTGGAGTCACATACTTCTCTATGGCTCAGTTTGTTCCTCTCTGACCATCCCTTATAAAAGGATGCTTTGCTTTGTTCTGTACATTCTGGAAACCACTTTCATTGCTTTTTTAAACACTTCACAACTACAGTAAGCATTGTCATTCTTAAAGGCTTTTGTTTATTCAAAATTACTATTGAGTTTCAGGGAGCTGTTAAAGAAAAATGTATTCAGACAGTCATTAAGGATGGTAAGGAAGACTTTATTGAAGAGGGACTTTATGCAATGGGACTTTTGCAGTAGGAGAGAGAGAAGTCGGGCTCCACTCCCAATACAGCAAGGACAAGAGGAGACATAGCCAAGGAGCAGAGTGGGGAATCAGTGGATGGAAAATTGCTAAGAGAAAATATCAAGTCTAGGGCAATTCTTGCTAGACCTATTCAGTAGGAGTAAGCCACAAATAATGGCAAGAACAGCAGAGACATAGACACACACTTCTTGAGTGTAGAGGACAATTTTTTAATTCAAGGGACTTGTCTTTCAAGTCCAGCTTCAGCGAGATGATATATGAACTAGCAGAACCAGCTCCTCAGACATTAGAGTGTACCCCAGTTTACTGGAGGAGGGAAACACCCAAGAAAAATTTTGAACTTCCTGCTCATCTGAGCAGGCGGTGGTTCAAGCAATGAATTTGAATGTTCAAGTAGATATAGTCCTATGGAGGCCAGGAGTTTATGAAGTGGATAGAGGATACAATCTGAGTATTACCCAAAATTTTCCCTCCCAGGGAACATCTCAGACCTCAAACATTCATGTCACACTATCAGTAATTCTCATAGTCTTTAAATCTTTTTTGTTAAGTCATTAAAGGCTTTTGTTGAAATGCAAGTTTTCTCTAAATCATTAGTTGAACATAAGCTGGTTAAATAAATGAATGCTATGTGGAGAAGAGGATAGTAGGATTCCAACACAGTAGATTGGTTGCAAAAAGAAACGAGTGAAAATTATTTTAAGTAAGAAAGCAAGAACTGTTTTTTAAAATTCATTATTGAATAGATAACAAAATGAAGGTATAGATATCAAGGCTGAGAAAAACAACTTATGATGTAGTTTTTCTTTTTCTGTTCTACGTCTGTATCTTTTGTGGTGATACAGTTGTATCCAAAAAGATTCCGTGATCTATACTGAGAATAAAAACCAACAAGAAGGTCTTGAGCCATCAATGAGGTCATGGTTTAGAGTGCTATGAGAAGTGATTAGAAATGTGGGTCAATGGTGAAGTGGGCATGTTAGGTGGACTGGGACACTAAAAGGAGGAAAAAGTATAGGAAAAAAGTGAATAGTATCATCTTTCCTTTCTGACATCTTTGCCTAGTCACTGACCACAAGAGAACTTTGTTTTTTTCCAAATACCATGAGGAAGAAGAATATTTGCATATTCTATGTCTGCCTAGTCACCAGAGAATACTGTTTATTCAAAACTATGTAGATTTCAGTCAAACCAGTAGCCAGAATTTAAAGGATGTAATTGACTGTAAGGGAAGTGACAGCTGATTTCATCAAAGCCATCTTTATCTGATTGAGTGGGCTTTCTAAACAACATCTGAGTTTTCAAACCTCTGAGACAAGAAGACATTATTAATAAAAGCACATTTTGAGAAATGTATCTTGGTGGCTTTCAAAACCTGGCTACACTTTAAAATTATCTGGACAGCTTTTAAAAAATACTGGTGCCTGAGCCTCACTTTAGAGTAATTAAATGCAAATGTTTGGGAATAAGCCTGAGCCTTGGTATTAAAACCGACGAACAAACAAACAGAATCTCCCAGGTGATTCTATTGGGTACCCCGAGTTTAGAAACGGCGACTTGAAGAGCATCGTTGCCCACATCTGTGTTTACCTTGACCTATTTGTATCTTCACTGGGACAAACCAATGATATTCAAGTTTCTGTTTCCCAGAGAACTGATACAGTTGTTTCCAAGTGTGATAGATTGTATTATTTTACCATAATTCTTCCATCTCTATCTCATCTTGCCATTGCCTCCCCGATGGTGAAGTGAACTTTTCCACACTATTGACTTCAGACTTGGCCGTAGGACTTTAACTAATGGAAGGTGGAAACGACACTTGTGTCAGTTTTGATCTAAGCTCTAAGAGGCATGGCAAGTGTCCACCAAGACTCGGAGAACTTAACGTTTTCCCCCATTAGGAGAGCAGATAGCCATTACTCTTTCAGCCTGAATCCAGGAATGAAGCTATGTGGAGGAGACCCTAACCCAAAGTCCAGACTCCCACCTGGTCCAGCTAAGCCACTCTGAGTCTACCCAAGATTAGCAAAACTACAACTAACCTACAATACTATGAGTATGAAATTAATGTTCTTGATGTAATCCTCTGAGAACTTGGAGTTGTGTTTTTAATCCAAAATTATTGCAGGAAAAAAAAGAAAGAACAAATACGTTTGTATTTGTAAATAATTAATGTATCAAGCAATAGCTAGTAAGTAATAGGTGCTAAGTAAGTGTTGGTTAAGTTAATCTGCTTTTATATAGGACTCTTAAATTTGATGATACTAAAAAAATAGGAAATCAGATTTTAAATGGTTTATATTAAATTTAGTTCAATGACGTTAAAAATGTGTGATTATTAGAGTTTAAATGGTTTAAATGGATTGCATCTCTATAGCCTTCTAGTTATTATGTCCATTTATGAAAAGGATTTAGTAAGTATGCTTAGAATTGCTTTCTCCAGGAGCCAAATGGATCAAGTTTTCATCTAAATGGGTTTGTGGAAAGAAACTGTCTGCTTAGCAAATGTGTATATAGTGCCAATTTTTTTGTGTGTACTGCCAAATTTTCATTAAGATTCAGAGAATTCAATTTATTGTTTAGAAATCTATGTATTGAGTCATTGAGACAGATTTTTGTCATTAATGCTCAGAAATTATTAATAGCAATAAACAGATAACACTTCTTGAACAATAACTGAGTCCAGATGAAGAGTTAATGGGTAAAAGTCCTTGAAAATGTCTTTTGTGATATATTAGGAAGTTACACTAACCTTTTGTGATGTATCAGGAAGTTACAGAGAGTTGGACAAGCAATCATAGAAATCTTTGAAAGAGAAAATCCTAGTTAGAAAGCCAAATAAGTCTTAATCTCAATTAAATTTTCTTTTTGAAGCTCTCTTCTCCTTGATAAAATATACTGTGATTCATTTTAGAAGGTGTTTTAGTTCTTTTTAATGCAACCGTTTTCGTTTCTAAAATCATTTTGTTAACTTCTTCTTTATAGTAACTATAAATTATTTTATATCTGCTTTTCAGTGATCCATCAGTGATTACTAAAGGATTTATACACATAAAGTAGAGGTACTGAAGAAATTATCTACGTTATGGGTAAAGGAAGGTGTAATTATGTTGTCACTTCCTCACGTTTTGAGACTTATAAGAATGCAATAAATAAATGCAAAAAAATCCCAACTTTTTTAGACTATAAAACTGCCATTTATTTGTGATGCTATTTATAGCAAAGGCAAAAATAGCATAGCAGAATTATACAAGGAATGCAGTGCTCATACAAATTGGCTTTGGTGGCCAAGTGTCTTTGTGAAAAAAGTATTAATTTTATAGTATCTTGGGTACTAAGTTGATGCTCCACACATAATCCACAGTGTCACAAATGTCCTTAGTAAACCACACTCCCAATTGCTAAGCCTTCACATTTAATATAGCAGAATGTCACTCTGTGCTCACTGGGTTGCCAAAAAGTGCTAGCAGGGTCATCACTATACTACCTACCTTCCCCCCGAGATGGGAGAAAGTAGACAATTGAAATTAGGTGCAAAGGAAGGCAGTGAGTAGAGTAGTGCATTTTGATCCCAGATATTTGTTTGAATCTATACTATATGTTGGCTAAAGTCTCATTCCATGTATTAATGTGGTCCTGCTGTAGGTTTGCATAAGACTTTTAAAATACATTAATTAGGATGCTAAGATTCTTCTGTAGTCAATAGATGGTGGCCTATGCCTAAATGTTATATTGCTATCCATTTTCTCACGTTTTCACATTTTTTTCACTCACATTCATGAGTTAAATAGAAATCTGTAGTGAATATGTACCAGATTTAGATTCACAAATATTTTAATATCAGAAAAGTTATCTTTCTATGAGGAATATATATTTGAGAAAAAATCATTAAGTCCAAACGGGGAGGCCAAGTCAGCACTCAGCGGTAGGCAGCCCTGGGGCAATAAGACATAAGGAAATATTACTGATAAAGTGTACTTCCTTTTAAGAAAGTGCAGCTCTGTCCTTTTGTGAGATGGGAAATCCTAAAACTTTTCAGTCATGGATTAGTTGAATAAAGAGATAATCTCAGATTCCTGATACGGTGAAGGTAAGATATGAGGCAGAAAAATGGTAGTGCCCAAGAAAATTTTATGGAAACCATTTGTACTACTAAGAAATGGAGGAACCTAAAGCAGTAATTCAAGTTTACTCAAAGACGTCATCAGAATCTAAAACAAAAGTGATGAATAGAAGGAAGAGATGGTTAAAGGAGAAAAATGGAGAAATAGAATACTATTTATAGAACATATATTACTGTAGAACATTTACTATATGCACGTTTCAAGGTAATTTTTAAAGTTTGACTTTCCACCTTTTCAAGGATCTAGTATTTTATGCACATACTTCAAAAGAGGTAAAAAAGGATGTGACTCATTTCTTGTAGACATGATTCTTAAGTTAAAATGTTATAGAAGAGAGATTCAACCCTTAGCCCTCAGGTTTTTCATCCATAAAATGGATAGGTAGGGCTAGATAAAGTCTGAGTTCTGTGCAGTACTATATTTTGTGATTAAATGAAAAAGTAAGTAAATTACTTAATTAGTGAATAAGGTATATTAAGACCATGTCAAAATGCTCAGTAAAGGAATTACTTAGTCTAAGTACTCAGGGTCTCAGAAGACTATCTACATAAGATTCCAATAGGAACTAATATATATATATATATATACATATATATATATATATATATTTTTTTTTTTTTTCCTGAGGAAGATTTGTCCTGAGCTCACATCTGTGCCAATCTTCCTCTTTTTGCTTGAGGAAGGTTTCCCTGAGCTAACATCCACGCCAATCTTCCTCTATTTTGTATGTGGGTTGCTGCCACAGCATGGCTGTCGACTAGCGGTGTATGTCCGTGCCTGGGAACCGAACCCAGGCTGCCAATGCAGAGTGCACTGAACTTAACCACTAGACCACAGGGCTGGCCCCTAGAAACTAATATTTTGCACATTTTTCTTGGTCGTATTATAAGGAGATGAACTATATTGATTGGTTGGCAAAAAAGAGTTGCATGAGAGAGATATGCTGTAGATTACTTCATATAAGTGTATGGAAATGTTCCTCATACCTTTTCACCATCTATCGTGCTCCGTGTCTGAATGCACCATCATTTACTCAACCAGTGCTGCTCTAGTGACAGACTCTCAGGGTGAATGCAGTATTTTGCCATCACAATTAATGGCACAAAGATTAGCCTCGCGCAAGTCATTTTGTGTTTTTGCCAATTCTATATTTTGAATACATTTCTAGCAATTAGATTACTGGACAAAAACTATAAGTACCTATGTTTTATATTTTGGTATTTAGAAAGATTTGCAGTTGTGTTCTAATTGTTTTCTTTGCACCAATATGTTGTGTGTTTATATTTGTTATATTTGTTACCTAATATGAAAAATAACACCATAAGCTAGTACGTCCTTCTTCCTTACCCTTTCCTTTTCCCAATCTTCAAATTAAAATGATACAATTTTGCTGTCATTTGAAACCTATGCAGCAATCAGGAAGTTTCTCTATTTTCTAAATACTGTTTCCATTCCCCTGCCTGAGGCTAATCTTTGTGCCACAGATGGTAAAAAGGGATAAGAAACATTTCCATCCACTTACATGGAGTAATTTACAGCATGTCTTATTAGACAAAAAGAGCGGTGCACTGATGTTGTTTATAGTATTCTACAGTTTAAGCGTTAAAGGGGGATTTTTAAGTAATAAAGTGGAAAGAATGCTTATGGATTCAAAAAGGGATGATGGAAGAATCAACCAAAAATCAATAACAATTGCAGCCTCCAGGTTGGGGGAGGAACAATGAATGTTACAGAATAGAAGCATTAGAATAGGTGCTTCTGTGAATGTAAATTGTTTCAGAGTTTTCATTGTGAACTCGTGTAAATGCATCTCATAACATAAGAAGAAATAAAATTAAACCAAAATAGGAGAAAAACTAATCCATAAAAATTGAAAACACATTGAAGCAAACAGACCTTATTATATATAAAGTCGGTGGCATAACCTAAAGAGAAAAACATTATTTCAAGTGAATTTAACACATAATATTCTTTCAACAGCTTTACTGATATAATTGACCTGCAACAAAATTCACTCATTTTAAACATAAATGGAGAGTTTGAGGAGCTTTGGCAAATGTAGATGGTCATGTAACTTTTACCGTAGTCAAATATAGCCTATTTCCAAGTCAAAAAATTCCCTTGAGTCCTTTAAGAATCAATATTGTCCTTCAACTTTTGACTCCTGGTGATCACTAATCAATTCTGTCACTTCAGCTTTTATAGAATTTCATACAAATATCATCATCAGTATGTCATCTTTTGTGTTTTCCTTTTTCCACGTAGTGTGATGTTTTAGTTTGTCCATGTTGATGCCCATATCCTTATTGATGAGTGATATTCCTTTATTTGGATATACCACAATTTGTTTATCCATTCACCAGATCACAGCATTTGAATTTTTTCCAGGTTTGGGCTAGTATGAATTATCCTGCTACAAACATTTGGATATAAGTCTATGTGTGGACAAATATTTCTCCTGAGTGAATATATAGGAATGAGATTTCTTGAAATTTCTGGGTGATATGATAGGTATATGTTTAACTTCTTAAGAAAATGTTAGACTCTTTTCCAAAGAGACTATGCTATTTTGAATACCCACAAGTAATGTTTGAGAGTTTACATGTATAGAAAATAAATCACACAAAAGGAAAAACCTACAGACTCTTGTCCAAATACCAGGGGGACCACTACCAGTTGGATAAAATGCTTTGTGGGTCTTTGTGGAACTAAAAAGAGAAATTCCTCCCAACTTCCATCTCAAAGCTCTGCTCCAGTTCCAGAGTCCTGGCTCTACCCTTGGCACAGCAGTCTTCTATTCCTTTCTTTACCTCTCCACTTCTTTAATCTCCACTGCGGCTCTCAGTGCCTCTGTATAAGCTCGGCCTGCTGTTGCTTGTCCTGTCTGGGCTCTCAGGCCTTTCTCTCTGGCCAGTCCCATTTACCTTGATTCTCCTCCAGCCCATTAGCCTCCACTGGATTTCCTGTTCCATTGTGTGTACAACACCTCTTTGCAAATAGACAGTTGTTTCAACCAGCAGTTCCTTCTCTTTGGGCATTGAAATCCCAGTTTTCAGAAACTACACTGGGGGCCCAATCACCAGGAGAGTGACCAAGACTGTTTTTAAATCTCCCCCTCGCAGCAATCAGTCTGCATTTTAAAGAAAAAGACCACTTTCTGTAGCACTGCACTTGATCCTGGAGAGTGTCTTCCTTTCCCGGGGAGTATTCCAGGGGCTGCTGGCGAGTTACCACCACTGCCCCCTCAGAGCAGAGAGTGTTTTAGTCTGAATGTGGGGAACGTTGTTCTAGACCCCAAGGTCTGCTCTCTAGATACCTCCCTTGAATTTTAGCAGCTCTTTTGAAAACACTGATGTTGACCCAACTTCTCATGACTTCTGAAACATGTACTGACAATTGGATCCAAACAGTGACCCTGGATAACCGAAGAAAGCAAGTCGAATGGTCCTGAATTCTATAGGTAGTGGACTTGTGTCACTAAAAGCAGAGAGGTGGATAGGAGCTGTCCCATTTACTGAGCCCTGCGAGGAGCAGGGTAAATTTCTCAAGGGCAGTACACCTAGAGGCTAAGAGCAAATGCTAGGATAAGAAAAGTCCTTGTTCTTAACCCAGCTTGTCACTTGCTACCTTTGTGACCCTTGGCAAGTTACTCTGACCTTACTGAAACTTAGTTTCCTCAATTGCACATGTGGATAGTCATTATCATCTCATGGGACTGTTAAAGGACCAAATGAAACAATATATTTAAAGAGCTTTACCCAGGGCCTGACATATGGTGAATATTCAACAAATATGTATAGATTTTTGTTAGATTTGTTAATGAGAATAAAACTGCATTATTTATCACAACCAACTGCTTAGACATCAAGCATTAGACTGGTTCTCCCTTGCATTTCCTAAATGTAATGGTACAAAGCAGGAGTAAAGTGAAATCGGAAAGAGCTCAAATCCTAAACTGACTTTTTTTTTTTTTTTTTTGCTGAGGAAGATTAGCTCTGAGGTAATATCTGTACCAGTCTTCCTATGTTTTGTATATGAGTCACCACTACAGCATGGCTTGATGAGTAGTGTAGGTCCACGCCCAGGATCTGAACCCATGAACCTGGGCTGCTGAAGCAGAGCATGCCTCGCCCCACCACTATGCCATGGGGCTGGCCCCCTAAACTGACATTTTAAAATGGCGTATGGTATGGCCAATTAATCCTACTAATCCTTAAATCTCCTCACCTGGCACAAAGATTGTAATGTCTGTGTAATTTAGAGTTAATGTATTGGGACCGGCCCCGTGGCTCAGTGGTTAAGTGCGTGCACTCTGCTACTGGCAGCCCGGGTTCGGATCCCGGGCGCGCACCGACGCACCGCTTCTCCGGCCATGCTGAGGCCAAGTCCCACATACAGCAACTAGAAGGATGTGCAGCTGTGACATACAACTATCTACTGGGGCTTTGGGGGAAAATAAATAAATACATAAAAATTAAATAGAGTTAATGTATTGTTGCTTGTTTTTCTTGTATGTGATTCTCTATGAGGATGCAGAACTCCCGAAGTGAAGGCTATAGAATCAGCCCCACAGTGGTCTGCTTAGATGGCAACGACTTCACAGCTACAGTGTTATTTTGCGTGGTGGAAAACGATTTATTGAAAATGAAGAAAAATGTAAATGATTCTTGTAAAGAAATTAAATTAATGTTAGGTACTAGAACACAGATGTTTTGAGTGCCATACCTATGCAACCATGTCATTAAATTCAAATCTCTAATTAACTGACATCTGTTTCCTGTTCAGTTTTGAAATGATTCATTGAAACCATTTGCAGAAACAAGCACACTTGTAAAGAAAAAGGAATGTTTCTGACCTTTTCTCCCCTTCTATTTTTTTGTACTTTATTATTGTTTTTTAAAATTGACTGGCTGAATGACTCAGTGACTCAGAATTAAGACATATTTGATGTGCCAAAGCCTGTCTCTTACTTCCTTGCTTCAGATGCTGTACCACAAAAGATTCTATTAAAAAAATCAGAAACACTAAATAATATTAGGTCATGAAAAACAGGTTGCTGAAACTTGGGCAAGATAGTCTAATTAATTTTAGAAGAAAAGTAGATGAGCTAATTTTAGACTAGCCCTGATGATCAGTTTCTATTTATCAAGAAATATTAACATTTGAATTTAATTAAACAAATATCGTTGCGCGTCCGTCTATTAGACAGGTAGCTGTATTGCAGTAGACCAAAAAAAAATGGACTTGGAAAGAGACAGAATTTACTCAAGTTCTAATTCTGAAACTAACTTGGTAACTTTGGTAGTCAGCCTCTGTGAATTCCATTTTGCTTACAAATAAATGGTAATAAAATTGAGACCAGTATCCAGGAGTATAGTGAAGAGTGACATAAATACTCTTTATGTGTGCACTCTGGTGCATTATTCATAATAGCTGCTTAATAAGTCATAATTTAAACCTTTATTACTTTCTTTAGTAGCTACCCAGTACCTTAGAACATGCTTCCTACATGTTGGCAATTTCCCACATTAGCCATCCATTTTGCCATGATAAAAGCCAGAAGATTTGAATTCTTAGCCTCTCTTATAAGAGAGGCTTATGGGATGGGCATATGCCCTAGGTGTCAGGAGTTCAGATGAGCTGCCAGGTGAAGAAGTAGTTAACTCAAGCAACAAGCCAAAAATGAAAGTAACAACAAGCCTTTCATCATTTCCTGTGATAGTAGAAGCAAAGTCTAAACCAGAGGAAGCGCTGACCTCTCCCCCATCTTCTTCCGTTTTCCTTCATGGAATGCGCAGCACAGGTCAATGATCAGGTGGACAACATAGACATAGGGAGGCTCACTGTTGAGAGAGCCCCAAAGCAAATGTTCCTGCAGTAGCATGGATACAGGGGCAGGAGGGGAGGGCGAGGAGGAAGAGCTAGGTGTGGAAAAGCACTGAGTACTGACTCAGAGTGAAGAAAAGTGTCTTCAAGCTTCCCCTCCACCTCTTCTCCCAGCAAGAAGGTCTCAGAAGAGGTGCCTGAGGATGGCCTCTGTGAAGGACCCAGCAAAGGAGGCCTCTGAATGAAGGCACCTGGGCTGGGAATGCAGATATGCAAATGAGCATGGCCAGCCAGGGGTGCCTGAGTCCTGGACCACCACGCCCTTCAGAGACTGCTTGAACATTAGGTCTGGCGTGGAAAGGGCAGCTTTCCCCTGTGAGGCCTCAGGTATAGCCTTTGTCATTGTCCATGTCTAGGCCTGAAAAATCATACATAGAATTTTGGCCTAGAGCTGGACTCCTTAGTAGGATCTTTCAATCAGGTAAATTCTAAGGATGCTTAGATATAGACTTGAACAAAGTGAGGGGTGGTCTCATTTGGGTTGAGAAGGGAGTGGTATTTCTTCCTTCATTCACAGTCAAAGAACCATTTAGTTGATTTGATGTAGCAGAGGTGAAGTTGCTTGCATTTGAACTTGACCATCCTCATTGCCAAGTGAGGAGGGCAGTGTCGCCACTAGAGCACTCCATTGTGCGATTGGGTCTTCCTCTGGCTGCTTAGCTTCAGAGCGGGATTCTCTAACCACCTGCTATAGTACATCTGCCAAAGTGAGTGGTAGATGATCTCAGTACCATCTACCAAAGGAAGGCATATGCTGTATCCAGAGTAAGGCCTTATGTGCAGTTATCAGCAGAGCTGTGTATGCAGAATTTTATTAATCTGAATAGCTCTTTATGGTCTCCTCATTTGGTGAGATTTCTTTTATTTTCTCTACATTTTTTTACACTAAAAAATTATTTGTTTATACATTTATAGAATGAGGATACATGAATTATATAGTGTCTTCATGTCTTGGTATAGTACCAATGAACTCACAAATATTTTAAATTAGTGCCGCCACAAGCAAAGATATGAATGTACCTCCATTTGCGTGAAGGCACCATAAAAAAGTTGATCTCAAAGTTAAAGGCAATAATTTAATAAATGCAAATTCAATGATCTCAGGAAATAGGTAGTTTTTAAATTAACAATTCTTTATCATGATTTAAGTTCTCGTTTGAATATTAGCATTATTTCATTTTGAGACATCCTATATTGAAGGATAAGTAAAAATAATTAAAAAAAAAATAAATGAAAATGTTTTTGGTCTCTTTTTCCAAAGATCTCAAGTTAAAACATATTGACATAATGTCAGAATGATTTACAAAAGCCGGGACGTTCAAGCTGCAGCACTCTTGCTGGAAAAACCAATAGACGCTGCTGATGTAGAGTGAATTTGGGTTAAATTATTCATTATAATGGAAGTTTAAGTCTGGCTTTTTTATGTGCATGCTTAGGAAACTTGATAGAATCAGTCTCTATGATCCTGGAGTGAAATCTTTAGGTATAAAAGACAAAAATACCTGGGGGGTTTGCTATCTGAGCAGAACAGAACACTCGCCAAATTGAATGATTTTATTGAGATCACTTCCGAGTGATGCCCAAGTATATTTTCCCAACATGTGCGAATACACACTTGCTCATTTTTTTTTTTTTTAGCTTTAGAAATGTTTTCATTCTTTTATTGCCTGCTTTTAAAATTGGTCTGAAATCAAATACTAGTGTATTAAGACAAGTCCGCCGAGGAAGGGGCCGGGAGGAGGTCTTGAGGGAAGAACAATCTTTCAATAGGATTCCTCTTAGAGTTTGGTGTTGCGGCATTTATGATGTATCATGACGTTGCTTGGAGTTACCATCTCCTCCTTCTCTTTTCCAACTTCCCAATCATGGCCCTTGGGACTATTTCAATGCCAAAAGCTCCATTGTAAAGCCCTGATCATTACTTATAAGAAAATTTGTAACAAGAATGTGGAAAAAAAAAGAAAAAAAGAGAGGAAAAATAGAACACGTCTCCTGTCCTAAATCTGGATCAAACCCAGGAGAAGGAAAATTCCTTAGAGGAAATTTGTCAGCCTCAAGATTTCCTAGAGTTGGCTCTGCTAAAACATGGCGTGGTTTCATAGTTTTAACCCAAGTGATTGTAATTGGGTCAACTTATTTGACACATTATATTCTTCATCTTTGTTCTCCAAAAATACATAATTCAATCACTCTCTAAGGAGCTACATAGCTTGCCAGCAGAGACTTTGAAGAAAAACATTGAGCTTCTTAATTAAAATCTGAAATTGCATTTTATACTAGCTTGAGTGTTTGGTGGTCTCAAGTATAACACTGGAAGAATTTAGGTAAGAGAGTTCCTTGGCATGAATAGACAAGTTTGCCATAAATTTTACCTGCTGTATCTTGATGCCACAAAACATGCTATTTAATAATATTTAATAATATTGATATGTTCTGTTCTTTGCTGCTTTTGTGCTCACGGGATTAGTTATGTTGAGGGCTTTTCTGATTCTATCTTTGCGTTATTTTAGAAAGTGGGGCAAGGAATATTTTCTTCAAAAGCTTTCAGCTTTCATTCTCTCAGACATTATGAGAATTTGAAAGCAAAATACTAAAAGTTTAAAATGGAATTGGAAGCAAGAAACAAGTCCTCCGTAAACTTTAAATCCCACCACCTCCTTTCCTAAGCCTTTTCTTTCTCGTGCCGTCTCATAGAACTGTGGGAAAAACTGAGAATTGTGAACACGTTTTATAAATCATAAAACTCTACATACTCTTCTGGGCATTATTAATTACACTTCAAGGGCAACAGTTAATAATTTATCCTCTTGCTTTTTGCCACTTCTTCTACTTCATTTAGAATTTCTAAAAATCCAGTGTTTGATCTTTATGCTGTAATTTAGTAAAACACCTTGGTGGTTTACAAATATCACTGACAATAAATCTAAAATAGTTTTGTACAGAAATGATGTTACATGCTTAGCATGACTAAGTCTCTCTTTCTGTTTTTATTATGTCATAATGTTTGTCCAAGTTTAGTTAGCTTGTTCAATATAAGAAAATATGTTTTTAAGTATGTTTAATTAAAAATAAAACATAAAACAAATTAGAATGATGCTTTTATTTTTTTGCTTTTTGCTATTTTTATATATCTTCCAGACATACCTAGGTATTAATGTGCTAATATTTCCTAACTTTTTAACCAATGTAAACTTTTATAGTCTTATCCTCTCTACTTCTCTTTCCCACATATTTCCTAAGGCATTTTGCAATCATCTTTCTCTCCAATTCGCTAATCAAACACTTGAAACAGTTTCAATGCAAAATGTTTGCTATAATTTTGCAAAATAGTTTGTACATTTTATGTTTATCTTTATTTCGATGTTTCCTATAATATCTTCAGCAGTAACCTTGATAACTAAATGATTTACTAGTATGAGGCAGTTACATTTTTTGCAAAGTCTGCCTTGCCCAAGTCTTTGCATAATTCAAGACAGATTATGGCAAAAATTGTGAATATTTCTGCCCATTAGTATACAGAATAGTGTCACATAACATTAACATAAACACAGTTTGCAATCATTTGTTATTCCTCAGCTTTGGAATTATGCTAATTTTAAAGGCTTTTACATTTTCAGGATTCTCATTATTTCAATTTTTGTTGATGAAGTGAGATTTACTAACATGTTTTTTCCAATGTATAAAATATGATATTCCCAAAATAATACTCGAATATGTAAAAAGATACGATAAATACATGAAATGAAATTGTATTTGACTATAAGAATAAGGTGTCCCTATTAAAACCAAAAGCATGGTGACATAAAACTATCCCACAAACTTCTATTCTTCTTTACAACTTCTGGTCATGATGGAATACCTAGCAACAGACTAGCTCTTTTGCTGCAATAACTATGAAGTCACAAAAATACTAGGAAACAAATTGTGACAGGCAGAATAATGGCTTTACAAAGATGTCCATACCTTAATCCACAGAACCTGACAATATGTTACTTTACATGGCAAAAAGGGAATTTGCAGATGTGAATAAGGTTATGTACCTTGAGAAGGGAGATTATCCTTCTGGATTATCTGGAAGGGCCCAATCTGATTACATGAATCCTTAAACATGAAGATCATTTCTAGGCTGGGTTAGAGATATGAGACAGAAGGAGAAGGAAGAGAGAAGAGAGATGTGATGTGAGAAGGACTCGACTCATTGTTGCTTTCTTTGAAGGTGAAAGAAAGGGAGCTATGAACCAAGGAATGCTGGCAACCTCTAAGAACGCTGGAAAAGGTAAGGTAATGGATCATCCCTTAGACCTCTAGAAAGAAACACTGCTGATATCTTGATTTTAACCCAGTGAGACCCATGTCAGATTTCTGACTTACAGAACTGTAAGATAGTAAATTTGCATTGTTTAAGTGGAACTTGTTACAGCAGCAATAGAAAGCTAACACAGAATCTGGTATCTAGAAGAGGGGTGCTGCTGTAACAAATACCTAAAAGTGTGGAAGTGGCTTTAGAATTGGGCAACAGGTAGAGGCTGGAGAAATGTTGATGAACATGATGAAAAAGCATAGACGGCCTTAAACAGACTGTTAGTAGAAATATGGACATCAATGACTGCCAGTGAGGACTCAAAAGGAAGTGAGGAGCACTGTGGAGAAAACCTAAATCATTCTAGAGAAAGGCTAAGTCATCATGAAATGAGTATTAGTAGTTACATGGACACTATAGACATTTCTGATGAAATCCCAGAAGGAAGTGAACAACATGTTACTGGAAACTGGAGGAAAGAGGATACTTCTTATATAGCGGCAGAAAACTTAAAGGAATTGTGGACAGCATATAGGTGAGAGCAGAATTTTTAAGCAATGAATTTGGATATTTGATTGAAATTTCCAAGCAAAGTGTTGCAGGTGAGTGCTATTTTTTTTCTTGCTGCTTATGATAAATGCAAATTGAGGGTAGAACTGTTAAAATGGAACCAATACTTGGTGATTTGGGAATTTCTCAGCCTACTCAGATAGCAAAAGATGCTAAACTTAAAAGATTTGCTATCAGGAAAGAATGGGCTCAAGAAAAAAAACCAAGGCTTTGCTCAACTTTTTACTAACAACTCTGAAAAATCAAAAGGGCAGTGTATTCAGTCACACAAATGGGTCTTTGAAAAGATTAATGGTGTGACTCACAGATCCTCTCAGCCATCTCAGAAGAAATGAAAAAGATAGAGGGAATTATCTAGGAATGCTCTGTGGATGGGTCCCTTATCTAAGAGTGAATCTCCGTGATGCACATGGGAGATCTAGGAAGTTCTTGATTATTTGACATCATCAGAAATACTGCCAGCTTGGACCAAAAGGAAAGAAACAAGAACAAGTGAAAGAAAGCTGCCAGATCCTCCAAAATTCTACAGGTAGGAAACAGGCTGATAAAACTACTCAGCTGCAAACATAAGCTATCTTTCATGGAAAAAGGAAGGTTATCTTAGAGGACGGAGACATGGGCCTTGAGAGCAGAGTTTCAAGCTCAGAGGACAGAATCACAAGCCACAGGGATTATTTCAAACTCTGAAACCTAGTGGAATTTGTCTGGTGGATTTACTCGTGATCATGGACTCCTTTTTTCTCAATTTTCTCCTTTTTTGAACAAGAATGTCTATAACTGTTATCCTAGGGCTGTTCCATCATTGTATTTGGGACAGATAACTTATTTATTCAGTTTCACAGCCCCACAGATGAAGAGGAATCATGTCTCAGAATGGATCACATCCAGAAGCTCACATCTAATTTGAATATTATCGATAACAAGAATTGGAACTTTTGAGTTCTTTAAATTTAGATATGATTTGGGAACGTGAGTTGATGCTGTAGTGGGTGAGAATTTTCTGGACCTTCAGACGGAGGGAATGTGTTTTACACGTGGATGGACATATATCTTCAGGGTCCAGAAGGCAGGATGTCGTAGTCAGAATACTGACTACCCCAAAGATATCCACGCCCTAACTGCCAGGACCTGTGAATGTCATTGTACATCATAAAAGGGACTTTGCAGTGGTGATTAAGGGTACAGGTAGAGGTGATTAAGGGTGGCTTGAGAAAGGAGATTATCCTAGATTATCAGATTGGGCCCAATCTAATTCCATGAGTCCATAAATATGGAGAACATTTCCCTGATGATTCAAATGAAGATGAAGAAAAAAAGAAAAGAGATGTGAGATGACAAGGAGCTGATCTGCACTTGCTGGATTTGAAGATGAAGAGAAGGGAGCTATGAGCCAAGGATTGTGAGCAGTCTCTAGAAGCTGGAAAATATAAAGAAAATACATTAGAGCTTCAAAAAGTGATGCAGCCATGTCACCATCTTGATTTGAGCCCAGTGACATCTGTGCTGGACTTCTGACATACAGAATTATAAGATGATAAATTTGCATTGTTCGATTCACTACTACACAATTGTTTTCAGCCATTGGACAGTAGGTGGCTCACAACTGTTATTCCCAAGAGAAGGGAAACATACTGATGGGGTTCAGAGCAGGCCACCCCAAGATGTGCCACTCTGGTATGTGGATTATTTCAAGCTGAAGACAATAAAGGCTCAGAAGACTCTGAAAGAAACTTTGACCTCCCGCTCCACTAACTGCCTAAAAGGATTTAAGATAGAAGGCCCGGCCCCGGGACAATCCATCACCATAGATAACTCTGGATATCCATAGACTGGGAGGGCCTTTGCTAAGCCCATTCTTATCAAAGTTCTGTTTACCAAACATTTACATTTGTGAGGGAAATCTCCATTTGTAAAGGTATCTCCATCTCTGTACTGGGAAGAAGGGGGGATGACCTCATCTCTAGAAACTTATCAATGTGGAAGGCGAGGCCTAAAATATGCATAATAACCTTACTCTTGTTTACTGTGCTTTTCTGGTAATCTACCATGACTGACTCCCCCCAGCCCCAACATCCTCCTATGTCTTTAGCCAAAGATAGTATTTAAGAGGAGAATCTCCACCATTTTGTTGAGTTACCCAGTTTTTCTGGGTCTCTCCCATGTACACATGTCATAAAGTTTTGTTTGATTTTCTCCTGCTATTCTATCTCATCTCAATTTAATTCATACCTCAGCCAGAATGGACCCAGAGTGGGTAGAGGATAGTCTTCCTCCCCTTCAATAAAAAGTGAGACCCACAGTCTTCCAGGCTTTCTGTTTGAAGGCAGTTTATGAACTGCAGTCCATAGAAGTGGAACTTAGAGCAGAATGGTCTTGCTGAGCTGAGGAAGCTAAGTTCAGAGGTTGGGGCTCCTGAGGTAGCCATAGTGGAGTACCTCAGAGAAGCGAGATATTCAGAGAAATCTACTGCAGAAATCTGAATGGGGTCCCTTACATCTTTGATGAATTACTAAGCTAGGCAAGTGCCAGCTGAAATTCCATGAGACCTAAGAAAGAACAGCTACCAGAAAGCTGTGCTCAGAATAGAGGCTTAGAGGGTGACAAATTTCTGGAAGACATTGGATTTGTGATGATCCAGAGTGAAGAGACATTGCTGAACACTTGAGATTCAGTTGAAATATGGGAAAGGCTACATGTAGGAGTAGGACTACTATAGTGTTAGAGTTAGGGTTATTCTGTATGTGACTTAAAACAGCTTGAAAACAAGACTCGAAAGTATCAAGCTACTTTGCTAGTAAATTAACTGTTTGTCAGAATAAACTCAACTCCCTTTAGAGGAAAATTAGCAATATTCAGATTCTCAACGACATGACATCTATAACATAAAATAAAAAACTTATTTGATATTGAGCAGGAAAATGTTACTAATAATGGAGGAAAACATCAATCAATTGAAATAGACCCAGATATGGAAAACATGTTGGAATTAGCAGACAAGAACTTTATTTTTTTTATTTTTATTTTTTTTGTGAGGAAGATCAGCCCTGAGCTAACACCCATGCTAATCCTCCTCTTTTTGCTGAGGAAGACCGCCTCTGAGCTAACATCTATTGCCAATCCTCCTCGTTTTTTTTTCTTTCCCCAAAGCCCCAGTAGGTAGTTGTATGTTGTAGTTGCACATCCCTCTAGCTGCTGTATGTGGGACATGGCCTCAGCATGGCCGGAGAAGCGGTGGTCGGTGTGCACCCAGGATCCGAACCTGGGCCGCCAGTAGTGGAGTGCGTGCACTTAACCGCTAAACCACAGGGCTGGCCCCAGCAGACAAGAACTTTAAAATAACTATTCTAAAAGTGTTTAGGGATTTAATGGAAAGGATGTGCACAATGAGTGAGTAGATTATAAGGAGCAATTGAAAAAAGCATAGTTAAACAAATAAATGGAAGTTACAAAATTGAGAAATTCAGTCTATAAAATAAAAAAGTCGGCTGCTGGGCCTAACAGTAAATTGGACACTGCAGAAGAAAAGATCAGTGCATTTGAGACAGCGCAATAGGAGGCATCCAAACTAAAGCACAGAGAGAAAGACGGTTAAAAAAAGGAACAAGCCTCAGTGACCTGTGGACAATATTAGGTGGTCTAACATAATTAACCGAAGTCTCAGAAGGAGAAGAGAAATTGGGGAAGAGAAATATTTAAGTAATTAATGGCTGAAAAATTACACATTTGTGAAAAATTTTTAATCCAAAGATCCCAAAAGCTCACTGTCCCCAAGCTTATTGACAATAATGAATGCATGGGATATTATAGTCACATTGATTGAAAATATAAGTAAAGATAAAAGCTTAGATATAGCCAGAGGATGAAAATAAACACATAGTATACAGAAGATCAGCAGTAAGCATGACCACTGACTTCTCATCCGTAACAGTGCAAACTACATCAAAACCAACGACATCTTCAAAGCACTGAAAGAAAAAAACAATTGTCAATCCAGAATTATCTACACGGTATAGACATACTTAATAAGTAAAGGGAAAATAGAAATATTTTCAGATAAAAACAAAAGCTGAGAGAAATTTTCACAAATAGAACACCACAAGAAATGTTAAAGAAATTTAAATTGAAGGAAAATGACACTGGATAGAAAGTTAGATCTATACAAAACAATAAAATACATCATAAATGCAAAATATATAAATGCATATAAAATAAATTTTTCTTCTTTCTTAAATTCTATAAACTCAATACATTTCTTAAATCAAAAATAATAACGAATTGTGGCCATTATAAGATATGTAGAAGTAAAATGTGTGATAAAATTAGCTCAAAATATGGGACCAGGATAAGTGAAAGAATATTATTTGTAGGTTCTTCCACTATACGTGAGTTGTATAATAATTCTTAGTACACTGTTGTAAGTTAAGAATGCATATTATAGTTTCTAGATTAACCACTAAAAAATATAACAAACGTATAACTAAAAAGTCAATAGAGGAAATAAAATAGAATATTAAAAAAACCCAAAAACTCAGTTAATATAAAGCAAATTAAGAAAGGAAGGGAAAAAAACCTAATCAATTGAACCAACCAAAGAAACAATTCCCAGATGGGCTAAATAGAAAGCAAATAGCAATTTGTTATACTTGAACCTGATCTTATCAATGAAGTTCAACACTTTGTGAGAAGGACTAGCTGTATCTGTGACAAGGACCAGCTCAAAGGCACGAAGAATTTTTTCTAATCTCCTAACAGTCAAAACAAAACAAAAAAAAAAACCTTTGGAGCATAATGACAGTAAAATTTGCTCACATCAGGCTGAAGATTGTTGTCACTTTCATTAAAATGCCATACGTCATCCCCTGGAGCTTTTGGTCTCCGCAAAGGCAAATGTGCCATCCTATAAGGTGGATTCCTGGAGATTAACTTCTAGGCACCAATCCAGAGTGCTCAATAAATAAACAAGAGGGATTTTGTGAAACTATGGTTTCAGCTCCTTCCTGTTATTCTGTAGCTTACAAAATTTATTAATAGCAAGAATTATAAACATCTGGGTATAAAAGTAGCCACTTGGGCTATGTCATATAAATAGGCTAAACTCCATCACCACAATGACTTTTCAGACTGTAAGACTCACCTCACATAAGCTGCTGACACTGGACGTGCTGGTGGTGCGTTAAAGTGGACTAACAAAACATGAGGCCTTGTGTGAGGGAAAAGCAAATACTCACCTGCCTAAAACCTCTGGGATCATCTTTCGAATTTTCTTTTGGTAGTAAGTTGCTGTCTCATTGCACTGATAAGAACCTTGGCATAGATTTAAGGCCTAATCACTATAATAACACATTGAACCAAAGGACCCCCCACACGTGTAACATGCACTGACCGGAACATAAAAATTAATGTTGAACATCCCACTTTGTCTTAGGAAGTTGACCTAAGTTATGACCTACTTATTCTTGATGGTTCCTGCGTCTTCTTTTCTCAGCTCTGGGATCCCTGAATCCTTGTCCTTTCTAGCTTGTCATATGCACTTTTGCCCTAGTCTATTTTGAATACCTATTTGGACTACACTTTCTGGCTGTCCTCTGGGTTTTTATCTCTACATGATACCTCATTTTCAATTTCTCTAGGGCTCCATTTGGTAGACATCTTCAGTCATTTTTAGCCCCATGGAACTCTTCTTCCCGGACCGATCAATACTCTCCACTGAGAGACGAATAACGACAACAGAATAAGAAATCTAAGAGTGGAGTGGGAAGATACTTCTGGGATTGAAAAAGAACACAGTCAAGTAGGGGTGAAGCTGTTAGATAAAAAGGCAAACATAAAGAGTTGAGCAGGAGCTCTGACAAGGCGAGAGGACTGGATAGAACTGGCCTCTACATAGTTGAAAACATCGTTGAAAAGGTATGTTGGGGTTAGAACTATTCAAAGCTCTAAAGAGTTTCTGATTATATCAGCATCTTCCCAGAACAATTATTATAAATAATTTGGGTAGGATAACACTTGGGGAGGAGGCAGAGTGGAAAATAAAATTTGCCTCCAAGTTTCCCTGTTTTGTTGTTTTGGTTTCAAAAGCCAAAGGGAATTCTTAGACATAGACAAACTATCTTGGCAGGAAACTGGGAGGATAGACATCAGTCTCCAAAAGATTAAGTACAAGGCATTTTTTCCCCTGACTGTGAAGAAAGAGAGAGAGAAAGAAAAGAGCAGAGACAGACTGAGACATATCTGGGAGTCCTGAGAGTTGTTGGTCCTTGGAGCCTACTGCCCAGTTATGGTGCCATGGAAGTGGCAAGACTTGAGAGAGACGACTGAGTGATGTGTCAGGCCACATGGGACTCCCAAGTCCTGCGTTTGGCACGTAAGTGGTGATACAATCATCTCCCAGCCCCACGTGCTATGTAGAAGCAACAACAGAATCATTGAAACTGAAGGAGCACGGAAGAATAAAATGATGGACATTTTAACAGCAGCCTATGTGAAACGCAAGCACCAGATGTCTCCAGCTCCTGAACTGCCTCCCTAGCATTTGAATTGGGTTAAACTCTGGGACTGTGGCAAACTATGAAAACTAAACCATGAATATCAAGTGACGGTAAATGTCCTGGCCTCCTGGCAGGTTGGTATTGGGGTGGAGGGGGTGTCCAAAAGGATATGAAATTGTTTTAACGAAAATGGAAAAATTGACTATGTTTCACACTTTAGTTTGTGAACAGGCATTCCTCTTATTAGCACTAATATTTAATGAGTGCTTTGTGTAAGGCATTGTGCTAAGAACTTCGCATGCAGTATGTCATTTAATCTTCACAACAATCTTTTGTATGAATTATGGAGCATTATTTTAAATTGTATAGTGCACCAGGTAATCTCTAAAAGTTGTACCCATACATTTTAACCTTCATGAGAAAGGCTTAGAAACGCAGTTCTGTCAGTCAGCCAAGCTGGTTTTTCTCTTTGTCCACACTGATTACTGTGCTGTGTTGCCTCTTAGGCTGCATAGAAGTGAGCAAAAACTAAGAGGGGTTTCTTTCTGAGCGAGAAAAGAAGCATATCAAGTTGATGGGATTTCTCAGGAAGAGGATTGCTGCTGAGAAGGGCTAAGATGGAACAAAGAAGCAGAATGTGTGGTGTTCATTGCATTAGTTCATGTTTTAATTCTACATTTCTTCAGCCCAAATGGTTCAATGTATGGAGGTGAATGCTTACAACATTATTTCCTCAAACATGCTCTTTGGGTCACTATTTCTACAGAATGTTAATAGGTGTAACAAAAAGAGTTCCCAAGTCAGCCTAAGTTAAGAAAATAGTGAGTATATAAAGTTAAAATCTGTGTGTGCAGGGCCGGAGAGGGGGAGGGGAGGTTCTTTTTCTCAGAATTCACAAAGCTTTTAATTATCACAGGAACTCTCAGAGGTTTTAATTAATATTTCAGTGGAAATCTCCTAGGAGGGTTATGATTTATAGCATTTCTTGAACTTGAGTAGGGGTTTATAAAATTATTTAAAGTATCTATTTGTTTATGTATGTTTATGTGCATATGCATTTATATGTTGACTTACGGATGTATTATTTATTTACTAGGTACCTCAAGGGAACAATTGTGATGGGGTGTATTGTACAAAACATTGGTTTATAAAAAAAATATTCCTAAGCAGCTTACAATCTATGCATCAGTCTTCCTGTCCCCTACTGTTGCCCCATGATATGAGGCCATTATTAGACCATTATTATATCTAATCCTTATACTTTGCTCCTTATCTTTGTTTCTGGACATAAAGAGTCAGGCCTTGGGTAACCGGTACCTACCTTCCTACCTGATCCTATCTTTGAGTCTTAGGAAATGATTTGAACTTTTAACAATAACGCACAGGCAATCACTCTCCTGACTCTGATATCTGTGAATTTCTGTATGTGGTGTTTTGCATTTCTGACCTTAGACAAGTCAGCTAATCACTCTGTTGCTCAACTTGCCCTTCCGTAATGAGACTCTGAGTTAGAAAAACCTAAAAACTCCCCTTTATGTATGTAATTCCCATATTTTAGAATATGAGATGTTTAGAAAGATTTTAAACTATACTAGATCATCAGCATGATAGTAGCCTCAGGATTTTGTCATCAATAAATCAGCCTGCATGGTAAATTTTCCCAGATATTTGGGAAAGCTTGTTTGTAACTCTTTGCAACTAATTAAAAATATGGAAATATGATAATGAGGACAACTGGCATGATGCCCAAAACCCCACATTCAGTCAACCCAAATCCTTTTTAAGAAATAATACATGAAAGTTAAAAATGCCATTATTTGTGAAACACAGCCTTTTTTTCTTTTGGTGTAGAAATGCAGACTAACCGGATGTTTCCCCACCCTCTCCACTTCCAATCCTTCTTCTGTAGAGGATGGCGGACATCTTGCATAACTACTGTTGCCCCATGATATTTTCCTGAGGTCATGTTTTTCTCTTTCTGCACACATTTACTAATCTATGAAAGTATATTTTTTGAGAAGAATATCTAAAAGGGAACATGGGGATGTGGATCAATAGGAATCATAGCTTTAAAAAGAGACTAATGGGAAACCACAGAAAATGTCAATATGAAAACCCTTATCAGCTATACACGATGCTGTTTAAGGAGTAAGCTTTGCCTTGGGGTTCTCTAACCCAGTTATTCATTAACTGACAGGAATGCCTGACCCGGGGGATGTTATTATTGTATCAAACTCGGTCTTTTTCTTTTCCTCCCAAAGCCTACAACGTCTCTATTTCACTGAACGTTTCTAATAAAATCCTTTTTTTGTGTGACTATACATTTTCTAGAAAGTGATAAATTGTGTCCAGCAGGAAAAAATGGAATTTATTTTAAATGTTGTTTGAAGGTTACACTCTTATTAGAAGTCCATGAATTTGAAAATGTTAACTATGCGATGTGTATCAGCTCCTGCATTATGCAGCACGCCGACGTCTACTTAGCTAGAGCCGCTCTCTCTGCAAATATTTCTGTTCAGAAAAACCACCAAATGCAATTTCATTTACTGAATGTGTCATTATTGTCCCTAAGAATGCTTGATGTTCTTTTTGGCTCATAATTTATTGGTTTTTACAAAAGACCAATTGATGACTGAACAGAATGTGAACTGATGAAATGTAATATTCAATTTTATGCACATGTTTTTCTTTTTGCCAAAAAGTGGTGTCCTATTTCTCTTGAATATCATATATCACCTCAATGTTTAGCATTTGGTTCAACTGAATACAGATGGCTAATGTTTGGTAGTGTTTTGAAACTAGTCCCTAACTCGGAGATGTTTTATTATTATCTAGTGTTTTCTCCTGTATTGAGAAAAGTCTAAAGCCGTATCTATAGCTGATAATATTTTCCTGTATAATTCTGCTTCTTTCATTTAACTCTTGAGTTTTATTCTGATAATTCCAACTTTGAGCAATGGACTTTGAGATGAATTATTAGTAAAAGACAGTACACATGCAATCCAAGTGGTAATGACAAATCATTTAAGTTTTTATATTGTCATGTAGTGAAATGAAATCCTAGGGTAAACAACTTTTAAATAGCATGTGCTATATTCCACAACTGCTTAGTACATTGCTTTGTCCTGAAAGAGGTGGATACTTTACATAACAATCAGTGCCTCCCTGTACACTACCTATCATGTGTTTGTAATTGCTCCCCTACCTGTCTCTTTGGGGTATGGTAAAGCACTCCTTGGCATGGCTTGGGTGACATCAAGAAGGTGAACAATAATGGCAAACAAGTATACTTAATATACCAAAGAGAGAAGATAAGGGGTATTTAAAAATATATTATTATGAAAACATATTGACTGGCTTTATAGGTCTCATCTATGGGTTAGAAGACGGAATGGCACGTGACCTCGGGTTTTCCAAGGATTACATTCCCAAACATGAGTACTTTAGAGTTTATAATATAGGGAAGTAAATGATCTTTTATTGTGCACTTATTTGCTATTCTTATGATTTTACCTTAGATAGACTGAATTGTCTTCTGTGGCTTACATATTTTTGAAATATAATCTCTCAACCTTTTATTAGTGAAACAGAATTATAAGAAAAATATTTTAGTATCATTAAAGAGGTTTAATTTCATTGAATCCTTACCATTTCAACTTAGCTTCTCTGAAGTAGTGAGATAATAGGAGACTATATGATACCATGCCTACTTGTTTGGCAGAAGAAATGAATGAAATATATAGTCAAGGGAATTTCAAACAACATGAGAGATGTCATTGTGGAGAAATGGGAGCACAGGTAAGCATACGTTGCGGTTATGTTCTAATTAGATGGGATAGATTCGTGCAAACTAGTGTTCATTATACTGTATGGAGTGGAACAATCATTAGCAGTCAGAGAGACTTCACAGACAGCTAACATTTGGAAATCCACAGCTCATTTAAACTTTTCATTTCAAAAATGCCCATAAAGCTATAGATTAAACCACAAAAAAAAGACACTGCTATGTTTGTATAGTTCCAGTTTATGACTTTTATTGGCTCCTGACAAATCAGATTTCCAAACGCTACCCTAAGTTGTAGTAAATACATTTTTTTTTTTTTGCAAAATATTTATAACTTGAAAGAGCTCAGGAAAAGTGGCAGGAGTAAGAACTATTAGTTTTGCAATCTTATTATGCAAATTGAAAAATCCATTCATTGTAGTGTTCAATCCTCTGCAGGCAATTGTGGTCTTTGCAACTGGAGAACGGGATATTTGCATTTTTTAATTTGAACATCCTAGAGTGGCAGAATGTCTGTGCTCATAACCTTAATAAGCAAAAATAAATTCTGGTATCAAACTGATTTAAAAATATATCTGAGAAATGAAAACCAGAATTTTCTTAACTGTCCTTTTATTAATTCAATATTTTTTATATTCTTACCAATACTAATTGAGAACTTTCAAAGAATTAGACACAGTCCTGGACACTGAGGATACAGAGATCAACAAGACTCAGAGATGCTCAATGTAGCTGAGAGGATTGTTGGTAAATATTCAAGTACAATTCTAATACAGCGTGGTTGGTGCTTCGATAGAGGTAAATAAAGTGTGCTGTGGTTTATCCCAGAGGATAAGTCCTGTGGTTTCTCCTGTGATTTAGTCAAGAGGGAATGTCCAGTAGGCAAGGCGGGGATCTGAGGAGGCTGATTTAGGAGTCCTGGGCGTCCCGCAGGGCTCACCTCCCACGCTGCCTCTTTCTCCACCAGTGTCTTCTTGGACTTCTTCACCTGGAATTTAACTCTGTCTTCTTTGTCCTCTCACGATACTTTGCATGTGAAAGTGTTCCATACTTTTCATCTGAAAGTCTCCATACTTTCCCAGATCACCTGCCAAAGTCGTATTCAAGGTGCAACTTAATAGCACAACAGTTAATCTATGCCTTATCTTTTTTTCTTTGGCTGAAAAAGGAAAGTAATTTCTGGGTGTCTCACACCTGCCAGCTTCCTTTTATGCCATGTGACTGATATGGCTCTCCTTGTCTAACTACCCCAGGTCAGAATGTCAGAAGATTCCAGACTGTTTGAAAAATCCACTGAGAAAGTATCACTGTTATTATAACTTGTGCCTGAAGTGATTCTCCTTTGCATTCCAGCCTCTTTAGCCTTCCAGAGATGATAGGGTTCTGGGAATGGGCTACAAAGCTTGTCACGATTCTATGTTAAGGCTAGAGCAGGCATCCTCACACTGAATCTGCCACACTCTGTGTGATAAGGATTACGTGTGTGCACCCTTGTGCTCTGCTCATATTCGGCAAGACTTGCCTCTAAACTGACGTGTTATTTTGTCAGGCCTCGTCCTCAGGATGGATGTAGCTCCTCTTCTCAAATTTAAACCAGATCATCCCATTTCCATTAGCGAAGTAGAATTCTTTTGGGTGGAGTTGGCAGAGAACATAAACGTGATAAGCTAACATACACTCAAAATGTAACTCATTTTTTAATTCTACTTTCTAATCATTTTACTGGATCAAGAAAATTGTATGTAATTCCAGTGCAGGCACCCTTTATATATTTATGGGTGCCAAGTAGTCTTTACTGCTGGTTGGGTAGTATATTTAGAGATACCTCATAAGTCTCATAAGCCTCCGCAGCACCAGGCTCTGAATTTATAGTCTGTGGCCCTCTAGAAGGATTGACAGGCAGTATGGGCCGTATATAGATGTCCTGTTTTACAAGGCTAAGCACAGCAGAGACAGTTGTGGTCATCAGTATCTGTCACAAATCCTGCTCTGCCTCCAATCTCGACTAGAGCTGGAGAGTTTATTTACTGTCTTATATTACATATTTCTTGTGTCAACACTTAATTTGCTTTGTCTGTAATACAGAATGGAATTCCCTGCTACTTTGATTTTCCTGGGTATTTTTTACAATGCAGAATGACTCAAAGGCTGACAATCAGGCTTTGTCTCATTTTATGTTTTTTGTTTACAAGGATACTAGAGGGATGCCATCCAGGATAAGTTCTCGGTATCAGTGTGTTTAAACACTAGCAGCGGGATAGCAAAGGCACCATCTCAAGTCTTTGTCACTTAAATAGAGAGTATGACATGGTCTCAGGATAACACAGTCATACCAGGGATTTTAGATTTTTAATTACTCAAAAGGTATGGTTTAAGTCAGTGATTCCAGAGCAGAGGGACATGAACTCGTAAAGACCTTGGTGTTATTGCAAGTAGTACATGCAAAAATCTATATGTGCATCAATTTTTTTCTAGACTGAAGGAATATTATGTGTTGCATATATGTATTATATAGTTTTTAAAGTGTAAATAGATGCTATTGGGATTAATAAATTACACATATATTAAAAGCATTATCCAAATATAGACTATGGTCATAGGTGGTCACAGTTTATGTCTATTAAATTGTTTTTGTGTGGGAATCAGCAAACGTTTTGATATTAAGAAGGGTCTTCATTCTGAAACATTTGCAATTCCTAACCTAAGTGACATATGCACTCCTATCCTGATAGGTAATGGATGAGGCAAAAGGGGAATCATTATTTCTTTTTTATTTTCTAGAAAGATCTTCTATTTGAAAATATCAACTTTGAATAATACTCTTATCCTATCCCCAAGCGACTAGTTACTGAACAGCAATATTGTGCCTAGAAGTATAAAAATTGCTTTACACACATCGTATTATTTATACCTCACAACAGCCCTATGAGGTAAGTTCCTCCTTTTATAAAGGAGGAAATTGAGTCTTAGAGAGATGTTACTTGGCATAGGGGATATAGTCCTATTATGTGATAGAGCATATATTAAGTCATGTCAGAATTGTTTAATACTTCTGCTGTACACAAGCCACCAAAAGAAAAAAATCAACCTTCGAAAAAATCCTGGAGAGAACAATGTTGGCGATTCTAAATAATCTTTTATTAAACAGGAAGTTCATTTATCAATAATCGGTCAAGTTTTCCCAACTGCTTATAATATTTTTTTAAATAATATTTATTTATTATTGCTCCTTTTTTGGAACAGCTGGGGAAGGTAAAACGAACAAATAAACAAACAAGAAATCTTTTCAGTTCTAGACAGGTAGATTCTAAACAGGTAACTAGACATCAAATATAGTTATTCTATGATTAATTAAAGCTCTTGTTCAGGAGACCTTCCTACCAAGAGACTTTAAGAGGCAAGAAACCTGCACACTGTCTTGAGTGACTTTTCAAATGTTCTTTAACTATAATGATCAACAATAATTTAGAGCCAAGAGGATTCTGGATTTCTTTTCTTTTACTTCTCAGGTTATCTTTAGATGAGCAGCAGAAACATTGCACAGATTTCTGCCATTTCCAAAACCAATATGTTTTTATGACTTTTATGTTATTGGCATGATTGATATTTTTATTTGTAAAAATAGCATTCTATTGACTATTTTCTAGAGAGTTGACTGAGTTTAAATCTCGTAGTTTTTTTTTTTTTTTTTTGGTAAGGAAGATTGGCCCTGAGCTAACATCTGTGCCTATCTTCCTCTATTTTTTATATGTGGGACACCGCCACAGCATGGCTTGATGAGTGGTGTAGGTCCACACCTGGGATCCAAACCTGCAAACCTGGGCTGCCAAAGCAGAGCATGCCGAATTTTACCACTTTGCCACTGGGCTGGCCCAAAGCTGGTAATATTTTAAAAGGAGAAATAGCATCTATGTTTTTATAAAGGGTAACTGTAATCATAAAATAATAATGACTTTTTAAATAAACTTTTTATTTTAGAATAGTTTTAGATTTATAGAAAAGTTGCAAAGATAGTACAAAGAACTCCTACATACCTCCACACCAAGTTTCCATTGCTATTAATGTCTTACATTAGTATGGTAGATTTGTCACAAGTAATGAATCATACTGATACATTTTTGTTAACTAAAGTCCATATTGTGTTCAGATTTCCTTACTTTTTCCCTAATGCTCTTTTTATGTTTCAGGATGCCATCCAGGACATCACATTACATTTAGTTGTCATGTCTCTTTAGGCTCCTCTTGACTGTGAAAATTTCCGTGATTTTCATTCTTTTTGGTGACCTGTACAGTTTACCTTGATATTTTGTAAACGTCCTTCAACTGGGATTTGTCTAATGTTTTACTCAGGATTAGACTGGAGTTACGGGTTTTGGGGAGGAAGACCACAGAGACAAATGCCACCTTCGTCACATCATATCAAGAGTATATACTATCAACATGATTTATCACTGTTGTTGACTTTGATCACCTGGCCATGGTAACATTTGTCAGGTTTCTCCACTGTAAAGTTACTCTTTTCCCTCCATTTTCCATACTTCTCTGAATATAGATCAACATCAAGTTTGAAATGTAAGAAACACAATTTTCAAAGATTTCCTGTGGACTATACAATTTATACAGTGTTATTTACCAGAAACAAAAGTTTGAACTTTTAAATGGATCAAGAAACAGCATTAGCTAAAAAAGTCAGTACTTTGTCCATCATTTTGGTGAACTATCCAAGCACTTCAATATGATATGAACAGTTATTGAAAAATATCAATTTATTTCCAATATTTCTCCAAAAATATTTACATGTAGCAAAAATGTGTATTCTTTCACCAAATGAACCTACTTTTGAGAACAAAAGATGTGTTATCCCAGAAATGGTGCTGTCATCATGCTGTGTGCCTTCCTCAGACTAATAACTCTTGCTTTTTGCTTTTTCCACTTAAAAAAGAAAGCAGAGAGAAAATAACGGGAAATATATAACTAAGACAGAGGATATTATTAAAAATTTAAAAGAGAATAAAGACGACGTCTAATACTTTGTAAGAAATTCACTATTATGAAAAGTGATATATCAGAGGAAAGAAGTTTCCAGCCATTATTGAAACAAATTTCAAGCACACACTTCATTTCTTAGCTCTTTAAGAAAGATCTAGACAGGCCACCCAAAATGCTTGTCCCTTCTTGCAACATCTGGAGTAAAGTATGTTTCACAGCTTCCCTTGCTGTTAGTGGTGACTTTGTTGCCAAGTTTTGACCAAAGGGATGTCAGATCAACTTATATGTATCAGTTTCTGGGAATCTTCTTTAAGAGACAGTCAGTCTACACCTTGTATCCCTTGTTTTTTAGGCTTTCCTTTTCTCTGTTGGCCTGAATGCAGATGGATATGGCTGGATATGGTCAAGCCAAAGCTGACCATGAGTTGAGTAAAGGGATGGACACCATACTTGTCAGAACAACAAGATAGAATATGTTGCGTTCCTGACACAGAACACATACCAGCCCTGAAATGATTATTTCCAAACTTTTACATGAAATATAAATGAACTCTTATCTTTTTAAAGCCACTGTCATTTCCAGTTTTCTGCCACACACAGCCAAACCTAATTTTAATTAATACAATAACATTCTGAGCCCAACCTCTTACTTTTGGCTACTACTAATAATAGCTAATATTAATTGACTATTTTCTTTTTTGCAGGCATTGGTCTAAATGATTTTCATATATTAACTCATTTAAAGTTTACAATAACTGTATGAAGCACCATTATTGCACTTATTTTACAAATGAGCAAAATGAAACTCATAATTTTTTTTTTTTTGAGGAAGATCAGCCCTGAGCTAACATCCATGCCCATCTTCCTCCACTTTACGTGGGACGCCACCACAGCAGGGCCTGACAAGCGGTGCGTCGGTGCGTGCCCAGCATCCGAACCTGGGCCACAAGCAGCAGAGTGTGTGCACTTAACCACTAGGCCACAGGGCCAGGCCCCAAGCTCATAATTTTTAAATAAACTCTCAAAGATCGAAAAGCTGTTCAGTAGCAAAGCTAGGATTTGAGTTCAGTTAGTGTGGCTTCAGATCCTATATATTGAAGAACCTGAAATCTCTGTACTTAAGACTTCTTTCCAGAATATCTAAATAAAAGTAATTTTATATTAAAGAAAATTTTGAGGTTTGAATATTGTTAATAAATACTTACAGAGGGAATAAAGTTTAAGTAAATGGGTCCTAGAGATAGACCACTTAGACTTTTGTCTTATCTACTTATTAGCTGAGTAATCATGGCCAAGTCACTCAGCCTCTCTGAGCTTTGGGTGCTGCATTAATTCAGTGAGGGATAACAATAGGACCACATAAGATTGTTATACTGAGGATTCAAAAAGATAACTAATGTAAAGTGGTTAGCACTGTGCCTAGACCAGTGTTAGCTTTCAAAATGAAATGTAAATTATTATGGTTATTCCTAAAGTCACAAAGAGAGAGAAAAATCTGCCACCAAATTTTCAAAAGTTTGACAGTTTGTTTTAATTCTTTAAATTCATATTTTTACCTCTTTTTTTAGAATCCATTTCTAATTACACAGATTGAATGGTCAGTTTGTTAATCCCCCTTGCCTTATTTGCACTCTAGGGAGGTACATATTTTACTCTGCAAATGGCAAATATTTGCTTTGTTATGATCCTTTTGAGAAAAAACAATTGAGTATGTGCTTCCTACTTGGCAGTCTATGATAATGGCCTAATACGACATAATACATAGAATGTGACAGGTGTCAGGGATGAAATAATTTATGATTTGAAATAGTGGAAATTGCCATTCCAAGATCTCATATAGTTTTATTCTCTAAACATATTATAGCGTCAGGTGTGCCCGTGAGACTATTATTGTGTCAACTATTAGACAAAAGTCTACCAGCATGTTTTCTCCAATTTTATTTTTCTGTGTGTTTATTTATTTATATTTCTAAGTTGAACCTAGTATTGATAGTCGGTTACCATGTACTAGAACTGCTACAATCAAACCAAGAAGATTTAGGTAAAGTGCTCAGAATAGTCCAAAAACATATGCTCAAAGACCATAGTGACAACACACCTCACGCATGCTGAGCGCTTACTGCGTACCTGGCACTCGTCTTGTGTTTCTCATGCTTTAATTTATTTAATTCTTCTAATTACCATTGAGATATAAAATTATTATCCCTATTTTACACATGAGGAAGCCAAAGCATAGAGAGGTTGAAAAATTTGTTGAAGATCAGAGAATAAGTTGCAGAGCTGGAATTTGAACCCAAGCAACTAGTTTCTAGAATCTGTCTTCAATCATCACGCTATATTGTTTCTCAATGTTTAAAATATAAGGCCAAGAGAAATAAAAAAAATAACCAAGAAGATAATTTTGGAGTTAAAGATTCTCTATTATTTGTGCTTTCTTGCTGCTGCTGGCCTAAAATGTGAAAATCACCAACAGAGTTGTTGTGTTAAGCCCTTGTTTCAAAGAAAACTGTACAGTGGTAAAAGTCCACATAAACTTCAGAGGAAATTTCCTCTGAAGATTATGTTCAACAATATTTTTATTGTACATTTCATTAATTATGCATAGTATCCTCCACGCTGTGTATCTTGCTTAACTCAGAGAAAATTCCACCATCTCGGAGCTTTCACCTTGAAATCAGAAGTATAATTAGAACTCAACGAATCAATATCATCATCCATCCAATGTATCAATCCTCTAGAGTAAACACAGTGATCGAGTCTATTTCTCTAAATACTTTGAAATGATAATTTAAATACAGGGATTTTATACAAGGTATTGTCTCTTAACAGTCTCTAAATGTAAATGCCCTGTGAGTCTGAGTAACACATGAACTTGTCGGGAAACTCAAGAAATGAAGTTTTTATCAACTGCCTCCATACACAACCACGGAACATTAGTATTTAAAAAGTAATAGTAGGTATACAGTAAGTACATTTTGCAACAGGATTATTAATATTTAAAAATACTCTGAGCTCTATCGTTAGCCTTTAAAATGTACTGCTATTTTAGAGAACCAGATGAATAACACAATGTAGACAGAAGCCATGTATTGGGGATTAAAATCAAAAACATAGCCTTTGGTAAAGGTATGTGGACTACATTGATTTTGAGCGCTTGAATTAATCGCCGTCTTAGCAAATTTATCCTGCTTAGTAGTCTTTACCTAGGAATGATTGATAATTCAAAAAAACCAAAATAGAATTATGACAAAAAAACCTTTAGGCTGTTTTACTGCATTAATGACACTATTCATAAACATAGAGCTTGTACTACTGTTTTCAGTTATTCACTAATTCAATAATTATTTTTTAATTCTTTGGATGTACATAATAATATTGTGCTAAAGAGGTTGCAAAGATAAATGAGACACGTTGTATACTTCAGGAGCTCAGTTTCTTAAGAATACGAGGTGTTGTAGCGAAAATGCTTCCCTCATTCCAGCATTTTACACACTAGGTTATAAACATCTATTTATGTTTCTCTTACAGAATCTCCACAAGATGGTATTTTCTTCCTTTTTGCGTCCCTAGCAACAAACGCTCCGCTCGGCACAAAGGAAATCAAGGTTTGGTTTGGCGAAAGAAATAGACACCAGGACATGAGAGTGGGTGGCCTTCTCAGGGAACAAGTGAACTGCCCTGTGTGTCTGGAAGTGAAATAGCAGACACCCGGGAAGGTGAGTCGGACAGGAGCTGCCTCGATAATATCCACATGAAATATTTTAGTAAAATGGTAAGTATTTTATAAAAATCAATTTGGGTATCACAGAATATTTTTCTCACAGATGCTGATTATGCTGTAAAAATAGCTATGGGTTTGTGAGAAACAAACAAACAACCTTCTCGGTTTAGTGCCTAGTTCTAAGAGAGCATCCTTTCCTCTTGTGATAAGGAGGAAGGTGATCTTCCTTCATAGGTCAGCTGTGACCTGGATCTGGTCCTGCTTTCAAACATCTTGAGGATCCATCCAGAGCACTCTCGTTTTATCTGAAACTTTGTCTTTCTATGAGTACTCTCATATGAAATTTACACATGCTGAAATCTCTCCCATCCAAGAAAAATAAGTGCCCCGTTGACTCCCTCTGGTAATCCAGGGGCTGTCTAATTGCCTTCATAACAACTGCTTAAGGGGTATCCTAAATTGCTTTTCCTCCATTTTTTTTTCACTTCCCACTTCATTCCATTTTAGCCTCTCATTACTCTACTTAACATGCTTTTATTAAAATCATCAACATTCCCTTTGTCACCTAATAAAAAGATACCTCTTAGATATAATCTTGTATGGCCTCTCAGCCTAATTTTACCTAACTTCTCCCTCCTTGAAACACCTTACTTCTCTTAAATATTCTTCTGGTTTCTATTTCTTCTCCTTCTTTCTTTCCTGTTAGAGGCTGACGCTGCTGAGGCTTCTCTGTGAATTCTACATATTCTTGCATAGCAATCCCATTCACTCCAAGGCTTCAATTGCCATCTCCACGCCAACAATTCCCATATTGTTATTTTCAGTCCAGACCTCTTTTCTGAGCTTCAGATTTCCATATCTGACTGCTTACTTGACATTTCCACTTATCTATCAAAATCGTCTCAAAATCAGCCCCATCTAATTGTTTAAACTAGAAATCTATGAATCACGCTTAACTCCATAGTCTATATAGATCGCATTGTGTTTAGAAAAAAGATTAACGCATGAAGCAAGTCTTCTCAGCTTTTAAATAAAAGTTTAAAAGTTCTTTAAACTTTTTACATGAGCTTTGCTTATTTTCACCATACTTGGCAGCCTTTGTGTCTTCTCTTCCATCTCTTGGAATTCTCTTCCCTCGTCTCTCCCTGAATGTCTACCAAAGTCACACCCATAGTCAATCTAGGAGACCTTCCCAGACATCCCAACACAGGCTCTGCCCACTTGTTGCCTGCTCCCGTACCACTGTGCAGGCCTTGACTTTATCACTCAGTGCCCTTACAACTACGTGATCAATGTTAATTTTTTTCCACTACATTTACATCTTTCAGAAGATAGTGTTTAGCACATCTCTGAGGCTTAATAAATATTTGTTGAATATGTGAATGTGTCAGATATTTATTGAGTGTTTACTATATTCCAGACACTGTTTTCTGTGCTAGAGTCACAGCAATGAACCAAAGCAAAGTCATCACTCTCTTGGAGATGCCATGCTAGTAACATGAGATTGCAAATAAAGCAGACTAGGGCCGGCCCCGTGTCTTAGTGGTTAAGTGCGCGCGCTCCGCCACTGGCACCCGGGTTCGGATCCCGGGCGCACCGACACACCACTTGTCCGGCCATGCTGAGGCCGCGTCCCACGTACAGCAACTAGAAGGATGTGCAACTACGACATACAACTATCTAGTGGGGCTTTGGGGAAAAAAAAGGAGGAGGATTGGCAATAGATGTTGGCTCAGAGCCGGTCTTCCTCAGCAAAAAAGAGGAGGATTAGCATGGATGTTAGCTCAGGGCTGATCTTCCTCACAAAAAAAAAAATAAAATAAAATAAAACAAACTAAATTCATATCAGTTGATAATGTGCTAAGAAGAAAATTAAAGCAGAAAGGGGGAGAATAACTGGTACGGTCTTTTAAATAAAGTCTTTCTGTTAAGATTGCATATGAGCATAGACCTGAAGGAAATGAGGTGCCATTGTGGACATCCAAGAGAAGAGCAATCCAGAAAGAGGGATTTTTCAAATGCTATGAAGTAGCACGTGCTTGGCTTGGTCAAGGAGGAAGGCCAGGGCACGTGGAGTGGGGCGAGGGAGAGAGTGGAAGAGAAGAGCAGGTGACAGATCGTGTAGGGCTTTTAAGTCCACGGTTAGGCCTTCCAGTGAAATAGGAAGCTGTTGCAGGGTCATGAGGACAAAAGCGGCATAATCTGATGTACTTTTTCAAAGGAACACTGTGGCTGCTTTACAAAGAGTGGGCTATAGAGGGAGCTAGTATGGAATTAGAGAGACCACTTGGGAGACAATTTAAAATGGTCTTGGTGAGTGATGATGATGGTTAGAGCAAAATGATCAAAGTAGAAATGATGAGAAATGGTTTGATTCAGGATAAATAAGGTAGAACTAATAGTATTTGCTGATGAATTTGATGCGGGATGAGGGAAAATAAAAGAAAATATTTATGACTGATATTATTGGCTTGAGCAATTTGGGAGGATGGTGTTGCCATTTATGGAGAAGTGGAAAACAAACAGAAGCAGATTTAATAGTGACAATAAAGAATTCAGTTTTGGATATGTCAAGTTTGAGATAACTCAAACATATCCAAGTGGAATGGTGAGTCGAAAGTTGGATATATGAACGGATGAATTTCATTTACTCTCCGTGAGTTCAGGAAAAAATTACCTAATCTCGTCAAGCCTCATTTTCTTAATCTATAAATTGACCCTGCTGAATTGTTTTAAGGATGAAAGGTAATATACTTGCAAGTACCCAAAATATGCCAACACGAAGTAAGTATTCAATAAGTTCTAGGATTTTTTTTCTTCCATCAAAATGCAGCCCATTTCATAAAGTTTTTCGAGATCTAAATGAGGCATGGGAAATTTTCTATAAACTCAGAAATATCAACATGTAAAGTATTAGTTCTATTATCACTGGCAGTGTAACTAATAAGGTTTCAGTACATTAAATTTGTTTTTTATGCTAGCATTGTTTTTGGAAAATAAAGCATCACCTTAAAAATGTATAGGAAATATAAAGTCTATTTCTTAGGCCCTTTATGCAGTGGAAGTCTCAACAAAGAGAAACTTTTATTTTCTTGACCTTTATATAATCTTCAAGTCGATGGAAAATTGTAGTTCTTAATCATTACTTGGACAATAGTGGTATGAACAACCAAGCATTATTTATGGTGTTAATTTCCTAGAAGATACATTATGAGTGGGATAATTTACCCCACAAAGTAAAACATGTGGCCAGCTAGGAATCATGACCAGTTTTCAGCCTATAGAAATGGATGGTGTCCAGTGCTACAAATATAATTTTTCCTGGTATAATCTAGTTCCAGATGATTAGATGTCAGATAAAGGAAGCAAGGCAAGCAGAATGTCTTCTCTGATAAAACCACGTTTTTATTATAGACCTATCATCAGAGCTCTTCATTCTGTAATCCTTGCCAATGTCAACTACTCTAAGTCCTGAATACTCGTGAGACATTGAATTCCGTTTAAAGACAGTGTTACCTTTCTGCCCTCTTTATCAGCATAATGTAGGAAATGAAAAAAATGATTCCATTCTGATATCTGTCACATCAATGATCATGAAAAGTAAGATAGAAAAATGGCATATTCATTTATTTAAGCTAATACATTCAGTTTCAAAAGTTGGAGAGAAGAGATCAAGAGCAAGATAGTCGTGTCTGAGTTAAAGAAACTGACTATGGTCTTATAGAAACTCACTGATAAGTGTTTAATAACTTCCTTGATGGAGATCAGAAAGAGAAATTCAAAAGAGATTTTCAACCAAAAGTAGAGTAAGTTATTTTTTTATATTTCCTTTGTGAAAAGCAATCTTGTCTAAGAGAATAATTCTGAAAACAAAAAATGGAAGAATAAAATTAACAAATAGTAAAATGTTGAAAGGGATGACTTGAAAATCAGTGTGAAGGTTTGTGTAGAAAGTAAGCTGAACTCGAGGATATTAAATTCTGCGTGAGAGACGGGTAGAGCAGGAACAGGAAGCTTCACCAGTAGCTGCCGGATACAGAAGCACTCATTAGCGACCAGCCTTTCTGTCTTTATATTGTTGCACTTACCCTGGAAGTCAGAGTTCTGATGCTTTTCTTATCCTGATGTCTGGTTTAATGACTTTGACCGTGAAAACCTGTGTCTCACCTCCCAGTCTTGGTTTCGCCCTGATTATGATTTCCATTATCTTTGCTGCTGACTGCTTAGCCTTTGCTCATTTTGCGTCAGTGATTTCACAGCTGCCCCCGTTTCCCTGACTTGTGATTTCTTACCGCCTTTTCTACTTGACGGCTTTGCTTGTGTATCCGATCCTGAGTATCCTCTGACTCAGATTAACCCAACTATCGGGGCCCTTAGAAAGAGCCAGATAGCCACTAACAATGAAGATTATTTAGTCTGCATAAGAGATTAAGAGGCAATGAATGTGTTTTATAGCCTCTTTTACAATCAGAAGGTGCTAGCAATATTCCTCTCAGGGTGCAAAAGCTGAGATGGATCCGTGTTATCTTGGTTAGGCTTTTTCCTTAATGGAGAGAGAATTCCCTGACTCCAGCACGTTCTCATTGAGAGAAAAAAAACAAAAAGCTATTGCTGTGTGCAAAGCTATCAGCTCTCCTATAGAATACATTGCTTTATTCATTAAATCAATAAATATTTCCTGAGTGAGCAGAGCACTATGGTAAACACTGCAAGGGCTCTAAGCAAAGTGAGGGTCAGACTTAACATCCTGGTCTTATCAGTGCTGACCACCTGGACCAAAAGGTCGTCTCTGAATCTTAATAGCTACACTGAGCTCACGTGTGCAGGTGGCAACTCTCCTAGGCACCACATAAAATCACATAATGGCATCTAAGTGTCTTGCACTGTGATATTTTTCAGTCTGTGTCCACTTAGGGGAGATACTTATAGAGTGTAGAATTAAGGAGGGAAAAAAGAAGCTACATATACTTTCAACTTATAAATTTTTAAAAACTCACACAGTGCTAAATAATGCTATAATTAGATTAAGCAAGATTAAAAGAACTTTATTGATCTGTGTAGATTTATAGTTAGGGGAAAAAAGGAAACAAAATTATTTTCTTAGAATAATCCCAAAATGAAATAGCTTACCAAATGAGAGTGTTAAAATATTTTTTATTGAAATTCTTGCAGTGTGACAGACACGAGCATATATGTGTATGATGATTTCCTATCATCCTATGTTTTATGTCCAAAGATTGCTTTTATACCAGTATTTGAAATATCTGTTATACTGTGTTAGAAAAGCAATATTGTAATTTTTACTGTCAGTAACATTTAACATTACAACTGATTAACTTGGCAGCTGAATTCCCTTCCCAGATGCTTTCATTAGTTATACATTGTTCCTTTCACTTAATTTGCAAATCTTTCCATAAGAAATATTTCAGACCCATTTTAGGACCAAGAGATTTATTTCCAAAAGCAAATATAGCTCTGGGCTCTGGGCGAGGGTTGTTGATCTTAAGGTAAACTCTTTTCACAAATGAGGACCCTCCCATTTATATCAGGTCATTTCTTTTAAAATTAGACAATATAACATAATGCTTGCCTATCTAGGCATTTGACAAAGACACATAGGGTTTTAGGAAGACAGATAGGGTACCAGTTATGTCACTTTCTGGCTGTGTGACTTCTGACAAGTCAGATTTTCTCTCAGTCATCATTGTTCTTACCTGTTAAATTGGGATAATAATATCCATACCGCAGGGTTATTCTTAGGATAACACATGATCATACATATAAAGCACCTAGTAGGGGGTCTAATAATATTCTTTCTCAGTTTGACTCTAATTAGGGAATGCCTAGGTAGAAAGGTGAGAATAATTATTCACAAGTTTGTCTTTAAGAACCCACAAGAGACATCTAAATCCTAAAACACAGGAGGAAGAGAGAGTCCATGTGTAAGGTTGTGGGGTGCTTTGTGGGATAGGGAGATGCTGGGTAATAGGAATTTGCACCTTGCTAAACTCAGTTCAATGACATATATTTGACCATGTGCACCAAATCTCCAGGGGAATATGGAAGTGGAAGGGAATGTACAGGTAAAATAACCCATTGAGAATCATGGATGGGGTGGTGATAATGGAAAGTCTTGACCAACCACATAACCAAAACACCTGGTGAGTTAAAAATTGAACTCGGTTGACCTGAATCTCAATTCAGAGCCACTTCATTGTTTTTTTATATACCTCTGGAATGAGATTCCTTGGCTTTTTGTTTTCATGTTTTGTTTCATTTTGTTTTAAGTTAATGCAATGATTTGGTGACATGAACTTCAGATGCCATGTGATAGCACATTCGAATTCTTCTATAATTTAGAACTACTCCACCTTAGCTTAGTCCAAAGTTGAATTTACTTCTGATCAAATCAACAGGACCATTACCAGGATAAGCAGCTCGAGTTCCAGAGATTTGTTTCTCTTAAATCATGACAAATTTCAAAGCAAATTATTTTGCCTATTTCTGTAGTAATCTTGTCCTATTTTCTTGTTCACTTACTGAAGTATAAGAGATGACAAGCTTCCTTTGACAGGGTTTTAATTAGTTTCCATATGTGATACGTTTATACCATGTGGTCCTGAAATTTTCTTTTTGTATGGAAAAAAAAGCCACTTAAACTGTTTTAATTATTTACCTGCATCAGTTCTGATATTCCCCAAACAGATGGCTTTGACACTTTTCTGCTTGTTCGTGCTTCTGATTTTTTTTTAAGCTTTGCTCTCATTCCAGCAATTCAGATGGTCTGGTTTACTTTCTGAGCAATTGTATTAAAGAAAAAGTAAAAGATTGACTGTAGGTCAAGTGAAGGATTTTCTGCAGTTAAACTCAATTACAAGCAATGACTGAAATGAATTTAAAATTGCCTTTCCTGAAGGGTGAACCGATGCTGTCCTCTGATTTCCGATAGGAGGGCGCTTGTAGGGCTTTTTCAAAATGAACAAGGTTTTGACATTTCTTATCTTCTTTTTTTTGGCTTGTGGGGGCTGGGTGGCAGAGCTGTTTGGTGTGAGCTCCATTCAGTTTCCAAAGCTGCACTAAAACAACAGCCAGTCTGGGCAAGGATAAATCATTTTGTATAGGCAGATGAGGCATTTCTCTGATAGGAATGATTTATTTCTAACATACATAAATCTTTCCTATTCTTGCAGATGAGGGTGCTGACTGTGCTGCCCCTTGGGAGTCAAGCAGAGAGAGTTACCTTCTCTTTCTCTTCCTCTTTTTTTCCTTTTAAAATTATAGTATTGAAGTTATATTGGCTTATAACATTGTAAATTTCGGGTGTACGTTATTATAGTACAGTTTCTGTATAGATTGCATCGTGCTCACCAACAATAGCCTAGTTTTCATCCATCACCATGCGTATGTGTCCCTCTACCCCTTTTGCCATCTCCTCACCCCCTTCCTCTCTGGTGACCACTAATCTGTTCTCCTTGTCCAAGTGTTTATCTTCCACATATAACTGAAATCATACGATATTTGTCTTTGTCTGACTTATTTCACTTAGCATAATACCCTCAAGGTCCATCCCTGTCGTTCCAAATGGCATGATTTTGTCTTCTTCCTCTTTCTCCTTGACCCTGGCAAGTCTCCTGCCTGGCAGAATGCTGCAAATGGGGGCCTCAGGAAAGCTTGAAGCCAACACTCTCCCAGAGCTCTGATGGTTGCTTCTGATCTCAGAGGCTCCTCTATACCTCTGTCAGCCTGCAATCTTCCTTTTGCTTACCCGTCTCCTCTTTTCCATATCTCTGCTTGAAATTCACCTTCTTCAAGAAACATGTTCTATTCAAGTTCATCCATCTGAATTATTCCCCAAAGCATTTTGTTTGAGATTTACAACATGAACACTTATTCACATATTTTTACTTGAACTCTCCTTTTAATACAATATATGTAAGTCCTGTGTCCTTAACCAGATTTTGAAATCCTTCAAAGACCAGATACACTGCTGCTATTTCTTTTATACTGTATAACCCATATGCCTAATGCTCTATTGGTCAGTGTTCCAGAAACTTTGAAATTCCCTCTGCCCCCACCTCTTTCAGTCTCATTGACCATAAATTGGTGTTGCCAGTTTCTTATCTCTTGGTTTTCCTGGTTCATCACTATTCTTTAGTTTTAGCAGGTGTGGCTATTTAGCCTCATCTGAGCCTTCATTAATTACTACTCCTTTTAATTATCTCTAATTAATATTCTATCTTATTTACTGTACTGTCTGTCCCAAATCTTCACCAGGCTTCTCAGTCTCAGCCTGAAAACCTGCCCTTGGCTTTAGCAAATGCTTTGCCTCCTACTTTACTATAAAGTTTGAGGGCTTTTACCTCTTTTCTTCCTGCCTCTGGTTTTCTCTGTATTTTCCTATCTGTCTCCTGCCCTTGAAGATGTATCTTTCTTTCCTCCCAGTGCCTGCTGCCCATCCTTTCATGCCTTCTGTCTTTTCAGAAACACTGATCTATGGATTACCACCACTTCGATCTCTGTTTTCCTTGCTTTAGAATATGCTCAAGTCTGTGTTCTGACACAGAGTAGTTTCCCAAGATGCATTTTTTTATTGGTCTTTTCTAGTATAAAATCCAACTGATGGGATGTATCTTTAAATGCATGAACATTATATGAAGGAGCACACTTGTTTATCTCATTAACAATAAATAGGCTGGGTGCAAGGTTATTATGCACCAAGCTAGGAAGAAAGGTGATAATTTCTGCTCCTATTCCACAGGTTAGAATACACAGTCATATGGCCATGTCACTGCAGTAGTTGTGGAAAATGTCATCCCTAGCTGTTCAGCCACTTCTCCGTGACAACTCTACAGCATGGAAGAGGTCAGCACAGTGAAAATTACTCGATGACGAAGCCATCTGGGTTTAGAGTTTGCTTTACAGGAGTTTTTTTTTAGTAATAGATCCAATTTCTTTAACAAATATAAAAGTCTCTCACCACCTGCATGCACAGTTTAGGAGCCAGAAACGGGAAATTGCACATAGAATATTAGACATACTTTGTGCAGTTCTATATTGTCTAAGATATTGGCCCATTTTTCTTGACTTCCTTGGTAGCTCTGAACTCCAATTTTTGTATCTCCAGCCCAGTGAGGCTGCCACAACTATTGGATGTTGCTTTCTGATTGGTTTCTATGCCTCACAAATAGAGGTAGCATTTGATCTTAAGTGGAAAAAACCATTATGGTAAACATAGGACTTAGCACAAAAATTTATTTTCTTGGGAATATTTTATTTTTGTTTTCAGTAGAAAGGTTAGTCCAAGGTAAACTACTCTTTTATAGTTGCAAGCAAAAGCCCTAATAGAGGATTTTGAGCAGAGAAGTAGAATTACATGACTTGAGTTACATTTTAGAATACCACTCTGAATACTGGGTAAGAATAGACTGTAAGAGACAACAGTAAAATTGGGAAGAAGAATTAGGAGCCTATTGAAATAGTCCAGGTGAGACATAAGCATCATGGAAACACTGACAGCTCTCTATATTCCCTGTATGTGAGGTCACTTTAGAATGTGGGGCTGAAGGGCCATGGCAGCTGCCCTTTAAATCTCACCTTACTGTGGCCTCAGTTTAACTTCTTTCCAGACACCACTATAAGTCAATATAATGAACATTAAGGTGTCCCATAGCAGCACTCCAAGTGTGTATAACATAAGCGTTTAATTAACTCTCCTCGTACTGTACATTTTCATTCCCATAAAAGATTGTATGGATATTTCCTTTCAAGTGTTAGTGATATAAATGAGCAAGATAAAATGTCAAGAATGATTTGCTTCACACTCAAAAATATATTCTTTCTTGCTCAAGAAGATTCCTGATTGATTTATTTATATAGCGTAAAACAAATCAATTCTTTTATTTAAGTATCAATCCATTTATTATTAATGAGATAAACAATTATACTCCGCATAATGTTCATGTATTTAAAGATACATCAAAGTAGTAGTATTGATGAAATTATGGTATATAGATTGTTTCAATCATCCAGAATTCTTAAACAATGTGTACAAATCATGTTTTTCTTAAATATTTTAGCTCTCCAAAAGACAGTATTGCGTAAAGTTCGAGTATGTGTGCCCTGGAATAAATTTGCTAAGTAGAAAGCTTAGCTGTGCTCCATGCTACTGGTATTAACCTGGGCATATACGTATTTTATAATGTAATTGTGAAGCTTAAGTAAGATAACCATAGAAAATTCTTACCACCATGCTTGGCTCACGAAAAATTATTCCCATTTGTAGATTGAATGCAAAGGATGCCCTTATTTTTAGAGGTGAATTTAAGGAATCTATAAAATAATATCTATTTATTATTATCCTTTTAAAATTTAGACACTCTATGTCCCTTCTAGCTATCCCATCATGGAGAAATAATCTAAGATGATGTCAGGAGAATGCTAAGAGATTCCCTAAGCAAATAATAATAATAATAGTAATAAAGACTAACAATAATAAATTCAATTGACAAAAACTGCCAAATAAAACAAAGAATGCTGAAGTTCATCTTTTTTCTCCTTGTTTCTGTAGTTTTACAGAAACAGCAACTGAGAAACATCTGTCACTTTTATCTAGGAATTGAAATACATAAATTATTAAATACAAATTTCCTTGAATTTTTGAAAGTATAATATACTCCATCCAGTAACCGGATGTTTCATAATCTAGCTCAATTGCAGTTGGATTGTTGAAATGCCAAAGTAAGCTCCAAGTACATAAATTATTTTGATTGATTTGTTTTACCGTCAGCAAAATGACACCTCAAACCAGCATCTGAGTTCATGGTATAAGACATGGGCAGTAGAAATCGCTAGAACTGTTCCCTCATGAATGATTGCTGCAGTGTATTGAATAAAAAATATTATTAATGGGTTTTACTTGGTACATAGGGTTTAGTCAGCAAGTGAAAAGCAGTTTTTGCTAATAAGATAAATAATAGTGTTGATTTAGTGAAACAATTCTATATTTTTCAAGCGTGTTTCATTGATAGAAAAAAATTATGCGTCAAGTAGGCTATGCTTTCTTTCATCTTCTCCCTTTCCGTGATTCATTTAAAAATATTTTTGAGCACTTTTTATGAAAAGGCATTGTGGAAATGCAAAGATAAACAGTAAACGTCTCCACTGTCTTGATATAAAGTAGAACATTATAGCTGATAAAAGAGGTATGAATATAAAATATGGTACTTGAAATAAGCAAAAGTTCACTTTGGCAGCGGAGTTAGAATAAGACTGCGAAAAACAACGTCATTTGATCTGGACACTAACAGGTGGATTATACCTTTGAGGATAAGAAAAAGACATTTTACAGAAACAAAAAATATGAATTTAGAAATGGAGAAAACGAAAGGTCATTAGTAAGAAACAAAAAATAGACCATAATGTATAAGAGGTCAGAAAAGATAGGTTGGGGCTAGACTGTTGAATAATGTAGAGTTAATTTTTTTTATTCTGGCCAATTTGAGACCACTGCAAGTTTTTGAACTGACAAGTTTTGTGGTGTGTATTTAAAGATTATTCCTGTCTCAGCACTGCATTAGGTTGATTGGACAGGGAAAATAATTGAGACAGAAAGACCAATTAAGAGCTCATTAGGCCGGCCCTGTGGCTTGGTGGTTAAGTGCATGCGCTGCGATGCTGGCGGCCCGGGTTCGGATCCCGGGTGCGCATCGAGGCACCACTTCTCTGTCCATCCTGAGGCCGAGTCCCACATACAGCAACTATGAAGGGTGTGCAGCTATGACATACAACTATCTACTGGGGCTTTGGGGGCAAAAAATAAAATAAATAAAATCTTTAAAAAAAAAAAAAAAGAGCTCATTAAAATAGACCAGCTAAAATGATTCTAGGATCTCAACTTGAATAGGGGTAGAACTAAGATAAACCAATTTTTGATTCTACTTAATGATTCTTCTAAATTATTGGCTCTATATTGTTTAAATTCAAATTTGATTTATTGAACAGTGAAAGCACAAATAAAGGTATAAATATGAAGATGTATATATTTTTTAAAAACTTGAAAAAAATATTTGTACCATGATTTCCAAGTTCTAGTAACTGAATCCCAATATTGGAGAAGAGAGAGTTGCATCTGTCCAGCTGGTTTGAGGTGTGCGCTCCAGGCAAGTCGGTGATCTTGTTCCCTGGGTAGCAGAGTCTGAGAGAGAGATTTGCCTTCAGGAAATTGACTGAGGAGTGCTCTCAGATCAACATGTATGGGGAGCTGAGTGGGCAGAGGGAGAATTTGAACTACAAAGCAATCGTTAACAAAGGCCTTAACCAATCCTCTGGGGAGCTCTGGCGCTAAGATAACCCTTCAGAGTTGTCCTGGATTGGGGCAAGGGAGCCAGCCTTTGTACATACCATATCTATCATTTAGTAAGTAATCCCCAGAGTAGGACTTAGAGTGCATTCAGCTACCAGTACTCCCAGCAGCTGAAATAATGAGTGCTTCAGCCCTGAAAGGAGCTGTATGGCAGTCTAGGCAGTATACCACAATGAAGGATGGCAAAAAGGAGAGGTGAAGGGTCATGCGTAACCTGAGTTCTCTAAGAAGACAGGTCAGCATTGTGGGGTAACTAAGTAGCAACTTCTATTAAAAGAGTTAAGTTGTCATTGAGTCATACCATAATTTAATTGATCATTCCCCTGTTGTTGAATATTTTGCCATTACATTGTAATAAACATCTAATTAGTCATAGTTTTCTATGGGAATGTTCCTTTGGAATATTTGCTTTTGATGTCTTTCAATCTCCATACTTTAGAGAGAAATGTAAATACTGATTCTATAAAGAATAGAATCTGTCCATTTCTGAAAATCTTCAGCCAGACGCGTGCATGGCTCCATCCATTCACGTCCCTAATTGGACAGGAATTAATTTGCTGTCTAGAAGCCTGAAACTAAACCGTTAAAGGTTACTCATGAATCTAAAGATGTATGTTAGCCCTACCCACACCCTAGCTTCAGCCCTTTCAAGTAATGTTACCAAGTGGATCACACAGTTCTACAACATACTCTTCCTCCAACTTACAAGGCACCGATATGATCTGGGTCATGATATTCTTCATTGGTTGGTACAGTCTTGGTGGCTGAATGAACCAGGAACGAATTAGAAGCAAGGAATCAAGTAATTACTATTGCAGGATGATTCCACCACTTGTGGTAAGAAATAATTATGGAACTGTGCCCAATAGCTGTGATTATTTTTGACCTTCTATCACTATCAGACCACTGTCTATTCTTCATTGGAAACACAGGAACATAAAAATATGGCCGAGTTGCGTGTGGCGATAGAGAGACCGAGGAGAGCAAAGAGTCAGTCTTGTGGTCAGACATGCCAGCTGATTTCCTTAGAGCCCAGAACAAAGAGGTATTTTCACTGTTGTTAATCAAGATGGAATGATATCTGTTATCTGTATCTATAGCTACATCTATGTCTCTGTCTATATTTGTATCCTTATATATACATTATAGATATTTTTATTAAATGTCCATTATGATCCAGATACTTTTGTATTTGTTAATTCTTATAGAAATCCTTTGAAGTACAAGTTAATACTATCTATTTTCAAATTGATATATAGAAATGACAGACCCAGGATTGAATCACAGAACAGTCTATTTCAAAGCCTTCTTTCAGAGTTTCCCATTCCTGGCTACACAAAAGAAACACATTTGGAGCTTAAAAGAAATTAAGATGCTGGACTACGTACCTGGGAATTCTGATTCAGTATGTTGTGGGTAGGAGCTCCAAATGTGTGAGTTAAAAGCTGCCCAGGGGGTTTTGACGTAAAGCTAAGATGGAGAACTGTTGCCCATGCCCATTCCACTCTATTTCCCTGCATTTTAATGTCAAAAAAAGAAGGCAGTCAAGTTTCCCAGATCGCTCCTTGTTGGGAGTCTTGTCAGGTAGATACACTGAAGGTTATGTATTGAGGATATCTGGTCAAAGAAGTTACTGTTTCTGTTTATTTTAACATCACAACCATCTGCTACATTCGTAAATGTCTAAAAATGTTTCATCAGTTATTATGTATGCACATTCTAATATTACAGATAAACAGGACCTACTGGTAATATAGTAAAATTGTAACATCAATGATGCAAATAAGTAAAATACTTAAGTAGAAATCTTGTTTATTTATTTTCCCTACAGGATTTTTTCCTGTTATACTTTTGCCATTTTTGACTTATTTCATTAACAACATTTTACTTGCATTTACACTAATAACCACATAAATTATAAGTTCTTAGTGGTTTACAAATAGAATCAGGGTGCTGAGTGTTACTGTGAATGGAGATTTTCAGTCTGGGCACATATTAAAATAACTAACTCATTCTTACCTACTAAGTAATAGGTACTGTACTAGGAGCTTTCAATTGTCTTAAATTGAGCACCTCCTATGTGCCAGGCATTGTGCTAGGAATTTTATATTCATTTAATCTTCAAAACATCTTGGGAGTTAGAAAAGCAGCCTTGCTCTCACTGTGCAAATTATGTAGTGGAGGCTCAGGGAGGTTAGGCCAGTTGCCCAAGCCCACACAGCACGTTATTGGAGCCAAATTGAATGTTGGTCAGTCCCAGGCCACTTGCCTTTTGCCCTATATCCAATGACTACAATTTTTTTGCTTAGAATCCCAGGCCAACATTATTTTCTTACTATTTCTATAATGTTTATTTAGCAGCTGCCAGAGTAGGAAAGCAGTATATTATGAAATAAGAAATCTAGGCCTATGTTCTTTCTTGGCCAAATGGATCCATATGGTGAGAGGATAAGATCATGGGGTTTGGAATCAGAGATCCTGGGGTCTAATTTCTTCTACTAAGAGCTCTCCTCTATTAGCTTTAATCAGCTCTTCATCTGAAAAATGGGGAAAACATGGAACCTATATCTTAGTGTTGTAGAGAAAATTTAATGCAAAACTACCAATTTAAAAAGCACTTAGCATAGTGGATGCTTCATGCATACAGTTATTGTTATCATTAACAAAAATTCTTATTAGCTAATCAGCCATCTTATTCCTGTTTACCTGTCTACCTTAGCTTTGGGAAATAGGATAAGTATTTCACGTTTTAAGAACTGAAGGCTTACATAAATAGATGTTACTGATATTATTACTACATATAAGCCTTACATGATAATGTAAAGTTCTATGAGCATTTTTTTAATACCACAACCCAAAATCTAGGGAATTTAATTGTGCCTTCTGAATAAAATGATACAGTGTGTGAGAAGAACTACACTTAAGAGATTATTGGAGGCATGAGGGATAAATGGTCTGGGTAAATTTATACGGAAAGGGTATTGGTGACCTTGAGCTTAATGGTTTATATCAGGCTAAATCAAACCATCTGGGAAGCAGGTGTATCTGAATACCTGCTACAAAATGTGGGGAGATAAGAGAGGACGTCCTGGGAATACCACATGTTTAGGCAACTCTTTCCATATTTATTGAAAAGATGGCAACTAGTATACCAGCGCCTTCTAGAAGCCAAGTAAAGTAAATCCCAGGAAATTTAAAAAATAGCAAAAAGTATTTACATTACTATTGGAAATACAGTCAATGTTATACTAGCTATCCAGCAAACTGAAGCAATTAACAAGGTTCAATATCAATAGCCATTCCAGAGAAAATAATGTAGACTGTGAAAAGTCAGAAGAAGTCTTGGCCGAATCTTGTTTATGCACTGACTTTGGAATGGCTAGTTTCAGATATGAAGAAGAGTTGCAGGAGAGGTGCTTTTGGCCATTTGGAAATTGGCTGAGGTGGGCAGTCCAAGGGCAAACACTGCCAATTCTGTAAAAGAAACCTTGTATGGCATTTTGTGGGCTTATATTTTCCCTAACAGGGCAGATTTCTTCCCTACTGCAATAAACTGCAAACAGGAAGGAGGCCCAGAGAGACACCATATATCCAAAGCCAAGGCAAGGTGAGATAGAAAACTACATATGAAGATCTGACTCCAACAAACAGTAAATGAATGAATGAAGAAATGTCAGAAATTAAAATATTGTTCAAAGCAATAAAAGGAGTAGCAGATATCCTGACGTCGAGGACAAATTGAGTGGCCACCGTAATTCGGAGGAGTATCTTAAAAAGGAAAATCAACAGAGTAAAAGCACAGGCTGCAGAGCTGGACTGTGGGTTTATATTATGACTTTACAATTTTTTTTTTTTTGCTCTCTGATAGGAATTATATCACTTTATTTCTTTTTTTTTTTTTAATTTTTTGTTTATTGCAGTAACATTGGTTTACAACATTGTAAAAATTTCAGGTGTACATCATTGTACTTCTATTTCTGCGTAGATTACATCATGTTCACCACCAAAATACTAATTACAACCCATCACCACACACATGTACCGAATTATCCCTTTCACCCTCCTCCCTCCCCCCTTCCCCTAATAGCTACGTGAATCAGGGAGATACTCAATCTCTCTTTTCCTTGACGTTCACATCTGTCAAATGGAGATAATAATGATTCCTAGTTAGAGGACTGTATAAAATCTTATTACACGTAAAGTGCTATTATATTAAAAACTTTTATGTGACTATTAGGAGAATTAATTATGAGAGGAGTAAAAACATCAAAGGAAAAATAGATAATGTAGCATGAGAAAATGAAGGATATAGGAAAAAATCGTTAAATTAGACACCTTAAAAATATTGGCACAAATAATAATAAATATTTCATTTATAAACATGTTAGATTGAGTCATATGAAAGTGATGTTGTATGAGTCATAAAATGTCAAATATCAGGAATTTCATGTGGGTTAACCTAAAGACATAAACGGGTTTTTAAAAAGTTCTCTTTTAGAGGGAGAAATTAATTTTTAGAAATTCATCCAAAATATAATCACCTATACCCCTCACTTGTTGAGATTATACAGTCCTCAGTAAACCTTGAAAATATTTCATGTTCTGAATTAAAAAATGGAATAATTATAGTTGCTATTCCTGCAACTTCTTTGTTAGTGAAATAACTCAAATAATTTTATTATGAACTACTAAGAGGTAATTTATTAATTGCTATTTTATTTTAATTTCATTAACACAAACTTATTTTTAATTTCCCCTTTTAAAACTAATTGGAAGCTGAGAAGGAAGGGCTTGATATCTATCTGATGTACTTAGACACAGAAAATATTTTCTAGAGGTAACAGCAATTAGACATATAATTATACAGAAGAGCAATTTATTTAATGAGATTTCACCAAAGGTATTTAATTTGTGATTAAATTATGTGAGATTGGAAAATATTAGACTCAATAGAAGGACCTAAAAGGCTCAAAACTTCTTTTCTTATTTTAGTTTATGTAACTGTGGATACTGTGAAATGACTCTAAGAAATGTTAATCACATATCTGCTATTTTTAGTGGATGATCCTTTTGATGGTTGTCATTCAATTGAAATGAAAGATGTATTAAGGTATGTTCATATCTTAATATAATGGAAGATATGTTAATAAAAATGAAATTAATGACTTTCTTAATATTTTTAAAATAATGATGTCACCTAGGTGTGTTAATATATCAGGTTTTTCACCCGGAATACTATTTATGAAGGCATATTTTCAAGGAATAAGCAACACCTATTTAACTGCATAATTTGGTCAAGAATTTAAAATTCTGAGAATGTCATTCAGAAAAAATTTTTCCATCATTTGGACTGAACATAAAATTTGTTGCAATTTTAAAAGGTTATTATCATTATCACTCTAAGCAAGATACAGTAATTAAGTCAATAACTAATTTTCCGAGTCTTTAGATAAAGAGATAAGCCCCCCTTTTCTGATGTAATATCTTTAGGAAGGACAGTGAAGCAAGAAGCTTGCCCCGTGCTGACGCAGACAAGCAGAGAGAACACTGACGAGACCAGCACCCCTCCCTGAGGGGAGGATGCTGCTGTCGGAACATCCCCCGGATTCAAGACTTCATTGACATCCAACCTCAATTAATTCTCCCTGGTCACGTGCGTTGGCAGATACCCGAAGCAGACAGGTCACGGAACAAGCAGCGCCCCTAACACTACACCCGCAGTCACCCCAACACAGGGAGCGCCTGCATCTGCAGAGGATGCTGCCCAGAAGCGAGGCCTGGGGACAACGGGGGCCTAGGCAGTGGCTGTGTGCTTACATTCTAGGCCCAATGGTCTATGACCAAATTTCAAACCTTCTAATTGCTAGCTGGGGAAATGTGGGCAATCTATTTAACCCCTCAGTTTCCTTATCTATAACGTGGAGTTAATGGTACCTACTCACAAAGTAGCTTGAGTTCAATGACTTAATTCTTTGAAAGCATTTTGAATCATGCTAAGCATACAGTAAGCACTCAATAGATTTTAGTACTCAATAGTTAGCACTCAATAGATTTTAGTACTCAATAGAGTTAGCACTCAATAGATTTCTACCACCACTACCTACACCTAATACAGCCTCTTTTTCTTTTTTCTTTTTTTTTTTTTGGTGAAGAAGATCAGCCTGAGCTAACATCCATGCCAATCCTCCTCTTCTTGCTGAGGAAGATGGGCCCTGGGCTAACATCCATGCCCATCTTCCTCTACCTTATATGGGACGCCACCAGAGCATGGCATGACAAGTTGTGTGTCGGTGTGCGCCCGGGATCCGAACCTGCAAACCCCGGGCCGCCAAAGCGGAGCGTTCACACTTAACTGCTGCGCCACTGGGCCGGCCCCCTCTTTTCCATTTTCAATGCCTGATATTGAGTGTTAGATTCAGGTGATACTTTTGGTGGAGAGGTAGGGGAAGATTAACATGGTTTCTGACTCCTCTAGCTGACCCAGAAGCTAAGTTAGCCTGTTACAAATGGAACCCACATTTCATAGGTTATTATATTTTATTTGGTACACATCCACCAGGGTTTTCTTATAGTCACTTCATGTGGCTGCTCTCCTCCTTCCACATGAGTGCTTGACGCTGCTACCATGCCTCCAACATTTTTTCCATTTTTGTCAGATGCTTCCAATGATGTCCCTTTGAGACAGGACAGTGGGCAGGTTTCTGTACTGTCCATTTCACTGTTATTTCTTTTACTAATGTACCCACTATTTGAATGGTCAAAATTGGAGGGGGGATTAGAGAGATGGAAGCTCTTTCAATCCACCTTATATTGTCTGTTCTCTCAGGAATCATATCAATTTTCAGAGCTCCAAGTTACATTATTTTCAGTTTCAAGTCCCATTTGGAGGACCAAGTTTACTAAATCCTGGACACATGTACCTTTTGGTGCTTTGTCCCAACATCCTAATGTTTACAAATTGAGTGTGGTTTGTAAACTCACTCATGTTGCTCTAATAAGTTCAAATTAGGTCAAATGGGACTTTGATGCCCTCATAGCTAAAACTTAAGAAAGCAGTTGAGAGGAAAGTGAAAATTAAAGCAAGAGATTATCAGGATTGTGGCAGATGAGGGAAGGACTACAATCAAACACACATGAACACTGAAAAAGAGAATGAAACTTTGAAAAAGGGGGGCCGGCCTGGTGGCCTAATGGTTAAGTTCCACCCACCACTTCGGTGGCCCTGGGTTCATGGTTTGGATCCCAAGCGTGGACATATGCACCGCTCATCAAGCCCTGCTGTGGCGGCGTCCCATATACAAAATAGAGGAAGACTGGAGCAGATGTTAGCTCAGGGACAATCTTTCTCAAGCAAAAAGAGGAAGACTGGCAACAGATGTTTTTTTCTTCATCACCAAAAAAAAAAAAATGGTGAAAAAGAGAGTAATGAACCTTGAAGGGGAGAAGCAGGAAGTCGGAGGACTCACACTGAATGGCTGTAGGCTTCCCGGTAAAGAAGGACACAGAGTCATGTAGAAACAGTGAGAGGACAGAGGATGTGGAACTTGACGGTGGGTCTGTTTGTCACCACAGGTCTGAGAATTGCCACTTAGAGATTAACAGGCTGAATCTTGTGCCCTGTGCAGTACCTTTTTGACCCTACATGTGTCAATTTAAGAATTAATGTAACGGGGAAAGATAAATGCCATTATATTTGGGTGGTTCCTTTGGCCATCTACTTACATTTCACTCAAATCTCCTGAGTGAGTTGATCTGTCACAAATGAAGGACACACGATAGGTGACTATAAGCCAGACTTCTGATGAAAAGTGAGGAGGTATACAAGTACCCCTTCCTCTCTTTCATTCTTCCTCTTTCTTTCTCTCTTGTTCTCTTGCTCTGGTTCTCTCTCTTTCTTTCTCTTTCTAGAGTTGCTATTTTGGTAATCAGGTTTGGGAATGAGGATGACCTCAGATTAGAGTTACTTTCCTTTGCTTTGGAAAATTAAGAGAGGTAAGGAAGGGAATCAGGAAAGGAAACAAGCCACTAGCCTTTCTCATGAAGAAGGGAGTTCCTTGGGTGTCCAACATACCTCCCCATGTGGAAGAGGGGCAGTAATTCAGGAAAGAAGTATTGCCGAAGATACAGGGTATTAATTGTTGAATAGTGGGCATCTGAGTATTCTTTCATTTTTTCTTTCTTTATTTTTTTATACCTCCGTACGTTAGTAGGCGAATGTTGCTATAGACCCGTCGTTCTCAATTCAGCAATAATGGGGAAAGATTTTTTTTTTTAATAATTTTATTTATTTATTTTTCCCCAAAGCCCCAGTAGATAGCTGTATGTCATAGTTGCACATCCTTCTAGTTGCTGTATGTGGGACACGGCCTCAGCATGGCCGGAGAATCGGTGCGTTGGTGCGTGCCCGGGATCCGAACCCGGGCTGCCAGTAGCGGAGCGCGTGCACTTAACCGCTAAGCCACGGGCCGCCCCGGGAAAGATTTTAAATACTGTAAATATGTATCATCCCTAATGATTCAGCTTCAGTTGGTCAGGGGCAGGGCCAAGGCATCAGCCTTTTTAAGATGCTCCCTATGTAATTCTTATATGCAGCCAGAATTCAGAACCATTGATCTAGACACAGATAGAGAACCTCTTCTGATACTCAATTTCGGTATTAGGTTAATAAGTCCAGAACCAAAATTTTTAGAGTTTAAGTTTGAATCTAGAAACTATATGCTGTTGTTCGTTTCTGGGACGGTTCTCTGAGATTGGTTTTGCAATGTTAGATTAGTAGTGTTTTCTGCAGTGTCACCTTTTGGGTGTTACAGATTTCAAATTCAGGGGACTGAGGTTTGAACTAGCACTTGAAGGCTCTGAGCCAAGAAATTACGTAGCAAGTCAATAATTCAGGACTAGCACCACTGAATTGCACTTAACCAATGGGTGAATCAGAACGACAGTTGGCATATCAGTTTCACAAAGAGTGATGGGAGTGATGGTGGATGATCAAGGACTAGAAGATCTCAAGAAACTGAAAGAGTGACTGAAGGGAGCAGAGAGTTTGGAGGAACCAGCAAGCTTGGGATCTGAATAATTACCAAACCAAAATTATAGTTTAGTAAGATTTTCTTACAATTTTCTCTAGCCGGGAGTCATGCTTAGAGGCTGGCAGTCCATATCCCTCAGGTGAGTGTAGGCAAATAACTTTATCTGGTTAGAAAATTCTGAACAAGTGGAAGTTAAGTGAAATATATGAAATCAGTAACAAAAAGTCAGAAAAAAGAGAACATCACTGCCTTTAACATTGTTCCATCTACTCCTCAGTGGAACTCTCTGGGAAGCTGAAAACACAGTAATGAATCAATATCAAGAGTAGGGATACTTCCTAGTTACTTATTCTGGGGTTTGAGGCAGTGCTTGGCAAGTGATATGTTACCTTTTTCACACAGCGCTGTGGAATCTCATTAGAAATTTCTTCTTTGTAAATAGGAAACTATATTACGTTATTATTTACGTTGCTTATATTGTCAAAATTGGGTCTCAGCACTCTGGCAGAACAGATCCTAAGGCCTGAAAGCTCGCAGAAGAACCAGTAATAGTCACAAACAGGCAGTCACCCCACAGAGGGTAAAAACACATGTGGGACTCCAAAACAACCAGGAGACAGCAAACTTAAAGGTGATTGGTTAGTATATGATCCAGTAATCCCACTTCTGGGTATATATCTGAAGGAAATGAAAACAGTATCTCAAAGAGACATCTGAACTCCCATGTTCACTGCAGCATTATTCACAATAGCCAACATATGGAAATAACCTAAGTGTCCATCAACAGATGAATGGATAAAGAAAATGTGGTGTGTATATGTGTGTGTGTGTGTGTGTGTGTGTGTGTATACATAAGAATATTATTTGGCCATAGAAAGAAAGGAGATCCTGCCATTTGCAACAACATGGATGAATCTTGAGGGTTTATGCGAAGTGAAATAAGTCAGACAGAGAAAGACACATTCTGTATGATCTCACTTATATGTGGAATCTAAAAAAGTCAGCCTTGTAGAAACAGCGAGTAGAATGGTGGTTGCCAGGGGCTGGAGGTTGGGGGAAATGGTGAGATGTTGGCCAAAGGATACAAACTTTCACTTGTAAGATGTATAAATTCTGAGGATGTAATGTAGCACATGGTGACTATAGTTAACAATACTCTATTGTTAGGGAATAGATCTTAAGTGTTCTCACTACACACACACACATACACACGCACACACAGAAACACAAAAGGTAACTATCTGAGGTGATATATGTGTTAAGCAACTTTATTGTGGTAATTATTTCACAGTATATACATATATCAAATCATCATGTTGTACACCTTAAATTTATGCAATTTTATTTGTCAATTATACTTCAATAAAGTTTGAGGCAAAAATATAGTTGGTTAGTGTGAGGTGTTCAGAGAACGGAAGCTAGCTTCTTAAAAGACTGTCAGATGGTCTGATTTGAAAGATTTGGCTTTTGTAGTAAAAGAAGGTAGTACTTTTATTATGGAGTACAAAATTAAGACACCATTTACCAGGGCTGAGATAAAAATGAGAGTTTATTCACAGAATAAAAAAAGAGCAAAAATTGGGGTACAAGGTGTGAGGCTGTGAAGAAGGCTAAATTAAGGATAATCACCCAGCTTGCTCCCTAACAACTTCTTACATCCCCCCCTGGATGAGACATGGTGGTATGGAAACTCTTACACAGCAGCACCAATTAAAATAATTTGAATGATATATCTCAAAGCAATAAAAATAAGCTTAAATCCTAAAATGAAAATCACATATAGCACTCAGCTCTTCAATTTATACTTGGGAATTAAATTCAGTAGTATATTTAAAACCTTGAACTTATCATGCAAAATATATGCTAAAAAGGAAAGCAAAAGTTAGACTTCTGCCCTAAAGTTTTCCAAAAGGGAGTGCACCCTAGATATAACCTTAACTATTGATGACATAAATATATTTGAAACTAATTTTGTATCATTGTATTCTACCACAGAGTTTTTTTTAAACAGCTTTATTGAGGTATAACTGACGTATAATAAACTGCATGTATTTACAATGTACACTTTGATGAGTTTTGACATTTAAATACACCCATAGAACCATTACCCAAATTAAGATAATAAACATATTCATCACTCCCGGGAAGTCTTCTCCTGCCCCTTTGTAGTTCTTCCCTCCTGCTGTTACCCCCCACGCTCAAGCAATCGTTAATCTGGTTTCTGTAAACATGGACTAGTTTGCATGTTGTAATTTTTTGTAAATGGTATCATATTTTATGTCCTCTTTTTTGCCTCTTTTTTTTTTTCATTCAGCATCACTATTTTGAGTTGTGTGTATCAATAGTTCATTTCCTTTTTTTTTTTTTTTAATTTCCTGAGTAGCATGTCATTGTGGGGATATACCACAATTTATCTATTCATCTCTTGATGGACGTTCATGATGTTTCAATTTTTAGTGAAATAAAGCTGCTGAGAAGATTCATGCACAACTCTACCACCTCTAGAATCCTTGTGTTTCTAGAGTGTAGGCATTCAGCTGAGGAAGTCAGAGCAAAATAATGAGAAAGCTGTTCAAGAGAAATTGTAGAGTATGTGTGGCCTCGATGGCAGTTACACTGGTACCCCTTCTCGTCCGTGACAGCTTGTCATGTTCCATCAACGCGAGTGCCCACTGTGTTTCACTGACTCAGGATGAATATGTGTCTAAAGAAGATTCTATGATATAGAAGGTGTATTGAAGCTAAACTCTCTGTTAGTTTGAACTTCTAATAGTATCATTACATTTCTTTATTTCTAGAGCACCTGTCTAAGGAATTGTAGAGAAGATGCCCAAACTTCATAATTGTGAATTTTGGAGTATAATCATCTCCAAATTATTTCTAATAAAATAATCATAGAATGTAAGAATTGGTTGAAAGTTTAGGCATCATTTAATCAAGGCTATTTATTTTATACTTTTGGAGGCGAAGCAATTTGCTTTCGGTTACATAAGAAGAGTTGCTAGTGACTGAGTAGGCAATCAAGCCAGTTACCAGTTAGACTTCTGATGTAGTTTTATTTCTAGTATTCTTTACTGTTCCTGTTGCCTTCTCAATTTCTCTTTCTTTCTTTTTTTTTTTTTGTGTGTGAGGAAGATCAGCCCTGAGCTAGCATCCATGCCAATCCTCCTCTTTTTGCTGAGGAAGACTGGCCCTGGGCTAACATCCATGTCCATCTTCCTCCACTTTATATGGGACGCCACCACAGCATGGCCTGACAAGCGGTGCATTGGTGCCTGCCCGGAATCCGAACCCGGGCTGCCAGCAGCAGGGAGTGCGCACTTAACCGCTGTGCCATGGGCAGCCCCCTCAATTTTTCAAATGGCTTTCAAATTTGGAGAGATATACATTTTTATGCTAAAGTTTTCATGAAAATAGATGTGCATTTTCTTAGCCAAAAGGTGTCATTTTACCAAGACAAGCTGTCATCACTGTGAAAGCTACAAACTTCTGTCCATGGAGAAATCCAAAATCTATACTTTTTGTTCTTCCTCTAAGTAAAATGTTGTCTTTATTTACTTTAACTTAGAGCTGCTCTTGCTGGTAGAAATAGCAACAGTTTGCTTTAGATTAAGTGTTCTTTTAAAATGTCATAGCTCTCTTTCCTCCTACCCAAACACACCATTCTCATCCAAGGAACTTTTCTCCATACAAAAGTTTTTCTACATTTTTTTATAAAGAAATAGACAAGTTTATTAAGTCACATAGTGGATAGAGTATACACCCTGAAGTAAGAATACTATATCACTTAATAAATGTACAAACTTGTGCATGTGAATTTAGCTCCCAAATCTTTAGTTTCATTAGAAATTACACATAATATTCTCTTCTGTGCCCAATTTGGAAGATTGTCATGAGAAGGAAATGAGATACCTTATGGGAAAGCACTTTATAGACTGTAACATGCTATAGACAATATAATTGATTTTATCAGATCTCTGAAGTTGGATAAGGGATATGTGAAAATCTTGTCAAAATGCTAGGTCTAGTCCACTGGGTTCCTGCTTATGGCAAAATATAGGGTAAAGAACTATGAATTTTAGAAATGCAAGATCCACTGTGTCAAGATCACTGCAATGGCTTTAGCAAAATCTATCTAGTTCTTGCCCCAGGGTGTGCTGAACATGTGACGAGGTATGTCCTCATGGTAGTGAAAGCGCTACTGGGGGGCAAAAAGGATTCAGAAGTTTCTCATACACCCCAACATTTCTGTGTTCAGGGTATGAATCCCCTCTGGTAGTTCAGATCCTGGATCTGAGCTGTCTAAATGAGCCGTGGTTAACCAAGGTGACCACATTCTTCAATTTGGATACATTCAACACGTGTGTATATAAATAAACTTCTCTGGGTCAGGCATTGCTATCCCTGGATATTCAGTGATAGACAAGATCAACATAGGGCCTGACTTGAGTGACACATAAGTGTATACACATACCTCTCCATTATTTAACTCAAGTTTGTAAATGAGAGAAGGTATATGGTGGTGTGAATCTGACCAAGAATTTTAAAGTAGAGGCTCTTGCTATCAAGCCATGAAAAGACATGGAAGAATCTTAAACGCATATTATTAAGTCAGAGAGGCCAATCTGAAAAGGCTGTTTACTGCATGATTCCAACTGTATGACACTCTGGGAAAGACAAGACTATGGAGACAATAAAAAGATCAGTGGTTACTAGCGGTGGGGTGTGGGGACAGATGAAAAGGCAAATCACAGAGGATTTTTAGGGCAGTGAAAATACTCTGTATGATATTATAATGGTGGATATATGTCATTATACATTTGCCCAAACTCATAGAATGTACACCAACAGTGACTGGTGATTATGATGTGTCAACATAGGTTCATTCTTGGTAAAAAATGTACCATTCTGGTGAGTGATATTGACAGTGGTGGAGGCTATGTGTGTGTGGAGGCAGGGGGCATGTGGAAAATCTCTGTACTTTCCTCTCAATTTTGTTGTAGACCTAAAACTGCTCTAAAAAAAAAAAGTCTTAAAGAAATCAAATACAAAAAAAAAGTAGAGGCTCTTACTGTAATAAAGGCAACACTTTTCTGCATCTTCATCTGGTATCCATGTATTTAATTCCAATACACATTTTCACTGTCTATTGATGATAGTTATTTCCTATTTCTATAATATCATTTTACTTCACATTTTCAAGAGAGAGGGGTAAAAAAAATACATATGTAATATCTTTGACAAATTTCCAGTGTTTTGTGATAAAAATATTTTGAAAATGTGTACCTAATAAATGACTTCTCCAGAAAATGATATTGGTTTATAATGAGAATTTTTAAAAACCTGTGCTTAAAATACTGTAGAATATCTGATGTGTGTAAATACAGCCTTGGTGTGTTTCAGATTTGACAATCTAAAAAGCCCTAATTACCATTATTTTATGGAGAATAATTCTGATTTTAGTTTGTAACTGAATTTCTTAAATAAACATGAACTTAAATCTTCCTGAGTGGAGATCTTTGGTTTTCCCTGCAAAGTCTGGCTAAAGTAAAAAGAATAATTTTAATTTAAAATATTTAGGAAGTAGATGAAAATATACCTGTTTTCAGAAATTATATTTTCAACTGAAAGGTCAAGTAAGTCTTGAGTAAATCTTATTTCATTACTTTTTATTTATAAAGACATTTTTATTCATATATATTTTAATTGCTAAAACCAAAAGGAAATATTTGGAAGGAATATTATGACTTTCAGTTTTATTCTTTCTGTGACTGTTTTTGGTGTTAAAAGAAATTTAAATGCTGCATTTTACGGAGCAGCTACGGAAGCATGGATGGAAGTTATACACAAACATCACAGCATGGGCTCCTTCTCACCAAGGCTGATCTAGCTGCTCCTGAATTCCTGAACCATAAAATGAGAGACAAATGCTGAGCCCCCGATGTGGTAACATCTCTCAGGGATCTAGCCAGGTGCTTGGAGGCCCACTGATTTTATCTGAACTCTTTCACTGAGGAAGGGACAAAGTTTTGATCTTATTGGGAATTCATCTACTTTGGATATGGGTTTGCCTTCCTGCCTCCATTGTTTAGGTCAAAATAACTGTGTGATTGTTTACATAAAATTTGACTTACTGACATAGGATCCTGTGTAAAACCACTTTGAATCAGGTAAAGAGTCTGGGGATGACAGCCTGTAGGGCTGAATTGCTGTTTTCCAGGAAGCAGACTAGGCGTTGGACCAAAACGTATATATTGCACAATTGCCCAATGGCTAGAATAAATAAATCCCAAAACCAAGGAGTGGAAGTAGAGTTAGTCTTGCTCACCATCATTCTCAGTGACTTGGCAGAATTTGAGCTTTTCGCTTATGCAACCCTAGGTTCTCCAGGATTGGAGGTCCTGGTCACCAGATGGTAGGTATGCCTCTACCTGGGTACATTGGAAGAGCTCCACTGAATATAAAACGATTCCTATTGCCTGGTCCCTTTGAAGCCCCCACACCAGTGGATGAGTAGGTGGAAAAAGGATATATTATACTAATGGGGATAATCAACTCTATTTTTCATGAGAAGGTTTGGTTAGTGCTATATAATGGGGACAGGGATGAGTATGTTTAAAACTTGTAGGTTTTACTGGGTGTCTCTTGGAACTGTCATGACTAGTGACAATAGTGCATGGACAATTGCTGAAACCTAATCTGACAAGGCGAAGGGCACCAGGGACTCAGATGCCCCAGGGGTGAACTTCCAGTGACTCCACCAGACAAACAACTTACGCCAGCTGAGGTGCAGGCCAAGAGCGAAGAAAGTCTAGAGTGGGTAGATGCATGTGGCTTGTTTTCTTAACTCTAATGTAAACAAATCTTAGTTTTAGAGGCTGCAAACAGTACCATCTACAAAAGTCAGCAACGGAGTGGACTTAATATGAGCACAAGCAGATTCAAGTGATATAACTGATGATCTATGCTTGGATGCGCTATGCTAAATCTCCTTGACCTCCCTGAATTCAGAACAGCTGTGGTGTACCGTTCATTCACCTGGTCTGAGTGTCATAGCAAATATAGATAGTGTGGTCTCTTTGCTTTCCTGCCTCGTGGCTTCCTCCTTAGCTGCAGAAGGCTGTTTAATGTTGTGTTGCTGCAACCTGAGGTTTCAAGGTAGTGAAAGCCCCCTGGGTCACTCCTGAACAAATAAGGACCAGGAGTTGGTGTATAGTTCAGCCAGCCTCTTTATCCTCTGGAGAAATGGGTCAATTTGGAGGTGCATTCTATGTAGTTTCTCATAGTTTCCCCAGGGGGATTGATCCCTAGTTTTCCACAGAAGTAACCAATTAATTAACTCACACTTTATTGGATTTTCTGCCTTCCATGTCTCACATTCTCTTTTATTTAAATTTTAAGAGCTGTTACAATATAAAATACAAGAGAACTAAAGGGACATTGTCTAGGTTACTTTTACAGCCTCATTATGTTATGTGTCCATATGCAAATGTGGAGTAGAATGGTGTCCCACAAGAATATTTGCTTAACATATTTCATTCAATCTGATTTTGGGCCAAGTTCAGTGACTCAGTTCTATACAGAATTCCAATTTCTCCACTCTGGGACATGTCTGCATTTCAGTATAGTTTCTATATCTGGATCACACATTTTCTTTTGTCCTATAAACTTGCCTTTAAATTTATTTACTTTTATGTAAATTTCATCCCTTTTCTCTCCAAATCATAGTGATGCTGAAAATGTAATAGATTTACATTTTGCTCTAGCAAAATGAATCGACACCAGGGAGTATGGAAAAGAAAGCACCTTCTATGGATATCTTTCAATCTTAATTTGAAATGTTAAATAATGCTTGGACCATCAAAGAAGGCTGAATCCAGGGATATCCAAGGGGTAGCTATCTTATTTAGAGCTTGCAATTTAATTCCTTCTAGAGCAGCTAATATCAAACTTTCAAATTTCACTATTCCCTAGCATAGTTTATGGTCAGTGGATTTTGTACTCATTTGTTTGAGAACTGTTCTTTAGAATAAGCATAAAAGAAATTTATGAGGTGTTTCACAATTCTACTTGCGGCGTTAGGTGACTCTAAGGACAATAAAATTGAGTGTGTTTCTGAATATTCTTTTCTACATACCACCCCAGGGTGACTTCTACAATAATATAATAATTGTCTTTTTTCTTGCCAGTCTTGAAGCTAAATAATATTTTGCCAATTCCAAGAAACAGACTATATATAAATATTCTAAATTTTATTAGTCTGTAGGTTTTATTTTTCCTATTTAATAGCAAAAAATATTTATTTAAATAATGACACTGTAGGAAAATATATAATGTTATGCCATCCAGGAAATTAACCAGAGGACAGAAAACACCTTTGAAAGAAAATTGTACGAAACAAATACTTATTGAATGCTTGTTAGGTGTCAGACACTGAAGCAAAGTTTATTGTAACGTGTGAACAAGTGCAATTTGAGTCTCAGCTTTGATATTTGCTAACAATGCAATCTGGACTACTTATTATTATCTTCTCTGCTAATTTCTTTATCATTAAAAAAGGAGAATATGGATACTTGTCTAATAAGCTTGACGTTAGGATTAAATGAAATAATACATGCAAAATGTCAAGCAGGGCAAAGTGCTCAACAAATGTTATTCTTAAACTCTAGGGGTTTAGGGATGAACAGTGAGACTGCTAGTATAGAGACAGACAATTTAACATGTGAGTTAAATTGTAACATGTAAGTTACAATAAGTAGGATGAGTGCTCTTGTAAGTGAAATAGAGGAGGCGATCATAAGATAAAAGAGAACAGGCTTTTGGAAGAAGGTAATATTTAGAAAAAATATTAAGTATTAACATTAATAAAAAGAAAAAGAGAAAATTAGCAGGGAAAAACAAAAGAATGATAGTATTATAGAACAAAAGATAAGGCCGGAAGAGTGAAAGAGCATGGTGATTTCAAGAAACTAAAATAACTTAAGTGTGGGTAAATAGGCAGTATGATTGAAGTGGAAACAAGACATAAACACAGAGAGATAAGCAAGCTTAGATCAGTGGCTCTCAAACTTTTTGGTTGCGTGACCTCTACTTGCTCTGAAAAATTACCAAGGACCTTAAAGGGCTTTAGTTTACATATGCTATATCAATCAATATTTACTACATTAGAAATTAAAACAAAATTTTAAAGCATTTATTTATTAACTTATTTAAAATTAGCAACAAGCCCATTACGTATTAACATAAATATCTTTATGCAAAGTATATTTAAAAGAAATGGTGAAAGAGTGGTATTGCTCTACATTTTGCAAATCTATTTCAAGTCTGTCTGAATAGAAGATAGCTGGATTTTTATATCTGCTTCTGAATTCAAGCTTTTGTGATATGTTCCTATGGCTGACATGTATGAAGCAAATACAGTCTCACACAGATATGAAGTAGGAAAGTGGAGGGAGTATTTTAACAGCTTTTGCAGACAATCATGGGTGGTCTTCTTTTGATACTATGCCAAAAATCAGCAAGGAATAGTTTCTTAAAAGTTAGTTACAATGTGAGATATGATCCCGTATCAATGAAATTATCATAGACTGTTATATTAGAATTCATCGGTCTATTTTGCACTTTAAATGAATCTTTTTTCTCATGTATAATTTTGCATCATCAGTCACTGGTCATTTGGAAAATACTGGTTCACTGTATTATCCCATTTTGGTCTCTTCAGAAAATCTTTAAGTATTGGGAAGATAAGTTTGCGGTGGCAAATACAAGTTTCTAATTTTCATTTGAAAGCTAAAATTTTATTATTGTCAACAAATACTATCATATTTTTTATGAACAAGCTTGCTTCATCCATTTTTGAGAAAATTTTTGGCAAATACCCAATTCTGAATTACCATCTTTTGTCTGCCAGTTGTTCTTGCAAGTGAGAATGGTGTTGAATCAAGAGAGAGGCTAGTTCAGCTTGCAAATAAACAATTGCCAGGTGCTTCAGAAGTGTTTTATGCACATTTCCCATTTTATCACACAGAATATCAAAAAGGCAGTTCACAAGGGTTGAAATATGACAACATTGATGAGTCTTACTTCTTCAATAAGATTATTTTTAAGTGAAAGTGGCTTTTTTATTGTTTAACAGAGAATGTATGACAATGAAAAATAATTCAATGACTGCTAGTAAGTTTGGTGTCACTGTCTTGATTTGTGCTTAGCTGTTAGCAGTATTATTCATCATTGTTTCTGCACGTCCATACAAAAGGGAAAAAGATATTTTAGGATCATTACAAAAATAGTTTTGATCCCATAGGCTCCTTTCAGAGACCCGGGGGTCTTGGACCACACTTGTTCTAAGAAGGATCAAATTATTGAAACCCAAAAATATCCAAGAAAAGGAAATTGATATATTTTCAAATGGCATATAATTTATCTTTTTAAATTGTATTTATTCACCATATAAAGGTCTCTTTAGGAGTTTAGAAACTGTTAAATAAAATAAGAATTAGATGTTTCTTATGGTTGATTTATGTGGGTAAAACTAAAACTAATAAGCATAAACGGCCATCAGATCGATTAAGGAGCAGCATGGACACCAGTTGTTACTGAACCAAGTGGGTTTGCATCCTGGTGAGTTAAATAAGACTCTATAGCAGTGGAAGTTGTCTCACAAAGTAAAGTGTATTTGCAGCAAATAGGAGGCCATGAGGAATCATTTCCAAAGTCATGGCATCCCCAAGCAAAGGGAAGCAGGAACTTTTATTTTGGATGGGGAATGAATATTTAAAAGGGAGAGGCGGGTATTCACTTGTACAGGCTCAGTTGGAAAACATGCTTCCTCATACACTGCAGTCCCTAAGCTCCTCTTGGAGAGATCTTAGCATTAAAAAGAAGGCAAAGGTGGGTCGGCCCCGTGGCTTAGGGGTTAAGTGCATGCGCTCCGCTACCGGCGGCCCAGGTTCGGATCCCGGGCACGCACCGACGCACCGCTTCTCCGGCCATGCTGAGGCCACCTCCCACATACAGCAACTAGAAGGATGTGCAACTATGACAAACAACTATCTACTGGTGCTTTGGGGCAAAAAAAGGAGGAGGATTGGCAATAGACGTTAGCTCAGAGCCAGTCTTCCTCAGCAAAAAGAGGAGGATTATCATGGATGTTAGCTCAGGGCTGATCTTCCTCACACACACAAAAAATAATAATAAGGCAAAGGTCATGGGCGTAGCTCTTGTGGTGAGGCTTGGTCAGTTTCAGGGTGGTTGGTGGTTGCATCTCCTTAACATAGCAAAAGGGAAAAAAAACCTTGGAAAAACATTTAAATGCTTCCAAATCCACCCTTGAATTTCTCGGGGCACCTAGCCCCTAGTCGGTGACACAGTTATCTAAGCATCACTGGCCGTCTCAGATGGTGAGACTATTGGGTAAATGATAACTTTCTATGAACTGAGCCAAGGCGGGAAAATAATGCTACAGAGCAGGTTTAAGGGCTGGAGGGGTTGTTGGACAAAATGACTGTCAATTTCTCTTCAAGTGTTGAGATTCTATGATTTTTTATTTATCAGATTGCCTCAGATATAAAACAGTAGACGATAAACACACAAAAAATTACAAGAAAAGCCTTTGTCAAATAAATTCTGCAGAGTTGTTTTGTTGTTGTTGCTGTTTCCAATCCTAATTCCACAGATTCCCATAGACCAATTGCTTTTGGAAGGAAATTCTATTGGTATCTCATTTGGCTAAACCATTTATCCAAACACAGTCTGCTCAGTCCTCAGTAATGATAGGAGCTGCACTTGGATTTCTGTTAAAGCAGAAACAAGTTATTTGTAATTTTGCCTAGTGCCAGAGCTAATTAATTTTTATGAATTCTGTTGCATTTGTCTAGTTACCATGATCACCATTCTGCTTTGCTGATTTCTTTTTCAGTTTTCAAGTGGACAATGGAATTTTTGTATCAATTCAAAAAGAGTTAGGGCAACTATATATAAATTAATGAATGACCCATAATGAATAGGCAACAAGTTTCTCAATTGTTTCAATGAAACTTTAACTCAGGTGTGATACCTAAACAACCATTTGATTCAGTTAATTTGAAGACAAAAGTACAATGATGTTGGGTGATCATTGGCTTCCTATATATCTCAGTAGGTTACACTGCTAATTTTTTGATGTTGTGTAGACATGGCAAGATATACTTTGATCTAAAATAATAAATATATTTTGTTAACCAATTAGCTTAATCTGTAAAAAAGCAAAAAGATCTCTACCTCTGTCTCCCTCTCTGACTCTTTTAAAGTAGAAGAAAAGTTGTAAAGAGAGCTGAGAAGCTAAGCGATAAAAGGATGCCCACCAATTTTACGAAATACGTAGAGGTGAACCCGTGAGAGATTTTTGAAACAAATGTAAAAAGAAATCTACGGGCTTCTTTTATTCTTTATTGTCCTTTGTCTCCTCACTAATGTTTAAGAACATTCCAATCCCATCATTCCCCGCTTGAAGTGGCTATTGTCAGTTGTCTTCTTCTTTCGGACTCTTCTCTTTTGCCTGGTAGCTTCGTTCATCTTTACTTGTTAAACGATAACTCTAGCCATTGTTTAAAAACAAGCAACCCGAGGTGAAGCTCAAAAGCACTAAAGAGCATTACCTTTATTGAATTGTACTTAAGCTCCATGCATTATGAATTTCCCATTAGTGTTCCTTCACTATTTTACAGACACACTCTTCTATTCTTTGTTACACGTATAATGTACCAAGTCTGCATGTAAGCGACATTCAACTTCCCCTTCAGGCTTGTCTCGGTTTTCTCATATGGGCTTTTAGTAATTCTCTCTAAATCAATATTTGTCCTTTCTATTAAAATACAAGCTCTTAAAAGCACGAAACCATTTACCGTGGATTCCAAATCAACAGAATATAAGCTCAGAATTGTGGTGATTCTAATGCGTGAGACTTTAACATAAAGAAAATAATTTAACTACAATGTGAAATTTGTCTCCAACAAAAGTTAATTTAAAATTACTTAAAATATTTGTAATAAGGTAAGCCTAGCTGAACAGCTTATAAGGATAAGATTTAAATAGGTTACAATGCATTCTCAATATCATGATTATGATTTTTTTGGAGTTTTTATAAGTCCACATATTGGACAAATTCGATACATCTTTTCTTTCCTCATTGTGGTTCTCATGTGCAAAGCAAAAATTAAACCAGAGTAAACAGGCAAGGAAGACTTTATTCAGCCTATTGCAATAGAGAGATTGAACTCAACTCCACTGAAACAGAAGGCTGAAGAATTTTTAAGAGCTAGAGTGGACGAATCCTAGGCCATCTTGTTTTCTAATTGGCTTTACTCGAAGGGGAAGTAAACTTTCTTGTATCTTAATGACAGGAGGTAGTTTTACAACTTGGAGCAATATGGCCATGGAAGTTAGGCTCCTACCTTTCCATAGAAACTGGGAGATATGGGTGCTATCTTCCTCCATGTTCGCATTTCAAAGGGATGGCTCTCAGGTCCTTAAGAAAAACTTTCCTGGGTTGGAAATGTAAGAAGCTTGGAGAAGATTTACATACATTTCAAAGGGTCAGAGAAAGAACTTATAATGACCAGTTTTTTTAAGTAAATGCTCTAAGGAAAGAGCGATCAAGGACCTAGAGGCGGGAAGAAGGCTGACTAAAGTTTGGTCAAGCTGAAGAGGAGGCTAAGACCATCTTGATTACATGTTTGATTTTTTCTATTGAGATGTGTTTTCTATTCCTTTCATTGCATTGGCTCATCCTAATTACTGACAAGAAAGACAAAGTAGTTCTTAAACATCACAAAATTTGAAGGAGGTGTTTTGTTTTATATACTTTTATAATAAAAATATCTATAAAAATATTTCTTGATTTAGTAATTGAGAACCTATAATTTATAAATTTCCATTAAGTACCATGAAGAAACAGAGTACATAGGATATTCCCTAACCTTGAATAGCCGTAATCATGTATTTGTTAAAATAATTGGTGATTGTGATATTTCTAATATTTACAAGGTAGGGGATAATAATAGTTGGACACATAATTGAGATTTGTCTAAATTCTTGCCAAAGACTCTGGATTATTACATATACTACATGCACAACCACTTGGTTTTAACAAATACTCCTTGAATATTAAACATATTTCAATCATCTCAACATTATCTACTCTGTGAAAGTCTGAAAGGAGATCAAAAGGAAAGAAAATTAGAAACATATGTTGTTAGAATTAAATGCAATCTTAGATAATGTCAAGCTCTACCTTATCATTTTATAGATGAGGAAGAGAACACAAAGGAAAAATGAGACAGTCCAGAATCACAAGATTATCTGTAGGACTTTAGCCCTATCACTAAGCTCTTGAATATTGCTTCGAGGGCAGAAAGCACATATAGTTTAACTCTGTCTGGAGAGTTGGTAGGCACTTGATTTAAAAACATTTCTTAGGTAATTACGAACAGGAGCAAAAATAAAGATGGAAGAAACACTGGCACATACCATAAAATAAATTTTCAACATATGGTTGAGACAGTTGCTAGTAACAATCACCTTTTAATTGTTCAAATTTTACTTTTACCATATTGTAATGAATATTACATTTTATCAGATTCTTTAAAATGTGATTTGCCCATGTGTCCTATAATTATTTATTGACTATGACCAAATGGGTGTGTGAAGAAAACTCTAATCCTATATGTTGAGAAAGAATCGTTTTTAGTACCATTTTACAGAAACAAGTCACTTGAATGACCCCTTTTTATATAGGTCTTGACTGCTCTTAATTGGAATTGAATGGATAATTAGCAGGCAGAATTACCTAGAGAAAACAAGCTATTTTCAGTTCTCCAGAGGGAATTAGCTTGTAGGGATTCAGCCTAGTGTGCAGAACATCTCATTCAAATTATTGTAACTTAGAAATGTCTTATGTATGGCCATGAAATGGTGCTGTTTAACGACTTCTCTGAGGGTATGGATTAAATAGAGCATTTTATGACAAAACAAAGGAACAAAGCGGTGTGGCCTGGATCCTTGCCATAAGCATGCTTTTGTTGCTTCTCATTGGTAACTTTGCCTTTCCATTTCTTTTTAAGTATCGTATGTAGATGTCAGTAATAGAACGAGAGCCCAACAGAATATTGTTTTAACTGAGCCGAAGGCAGAGTATGTCTTCAAGTCAACTTCAAATGCAACCTAGGAAATTAATCTCGAGATGCCTTACATGACACCATCGATTTTGATTTTCAAGCAAAGTAGTGTGGATGGGACAAGAATATTATTTTCCCATCATTACTGTGTATGTGATGACAGGATTCAAGCTGCATAATTAGATCCTAGTGGGAAGAAAATGTTCCAGGAGTTTAGATCCTGAAAAGTGGTGGTCAGGAGGGTAAAGTCTCTGTCAGGGGGTGACGACTACGTTTTTCACACTGTACATGTTCAAAGTGGTGTGTGGGTAAAAGAAAAATAACCAGTTTAGATAATCCCTTTAGTATAAATGTTTTCCTAAATGTTCTGTATTAAATAAGTCAAAAAATATTCTCTGACTGCGGATGAATATATTATTAGTTTAAAAGGAGTAGTGAAGGTGATTATAACACCTACCCTGGAGGATATGCGTGAAGATTTCCAACTCTTAAATGTGATATATATACATATACTAATAAGGTAGGTATTATACACATACCAATAAGGTAGGTTATATACATATATGTGTGTGTGTGTATATATAAAATATATGTCTTAGCTGTTCCTAATTTGAATTGAATGGATAAGTAGCAGGCAGAATGGTGGAAATACCTAGAGAAATTGTTATTTTCAATTATCCAGTGGGAATTAGCTAGTGGAGATTCAGCCTATCGTGTTGGTTTTATATATGTATTATATAGTGCCTAGGACATCCCTGACACTTAATAAATGGTAGCTTCTTATTGCTTATGTCAATACTATAAAAACTATGGAAAATCCAAATATTATTCATATTTGGCTTTGATATATAGTCCTTGCTTATTATACAACTAATATATAAATATTTTCTCCCTGTAAAAGATTCAAAGTGCACATGAAGAGTAAATTGTGCAAGTTCTCTTTTCTTCCTCTTCCCAGGCCTGTTTTCATCCTTAGTGATTACCACTCTTATGTTTGGTGTATAAGCTTTTGCTGTGCATTTATATACACTTACATGTAAATAGAGAACTTATGTACCTTTTTGTTTCACCTACATAAGATTGTGGTATATGCGCTTTTTGGCAACTTGTGTATTTGAGCAGCTAAGTTGGGGTGACATTTCCATGTCTGTGCTTATAGGCCTACCTCATTTTTCTTAATGGCTGCATAGCATCCCACAGTGTGGCTACACCACATACTGTATAATTATCCATCTCTTGATGAACAGTTTGGTCGTTTGCAGTGTTTAGCAATTACAAACAAATCTGCAATGAACAATCTTTAACAACCTTTGTGAACTTGTATTTCTGGGGTTTAGATTTCTAGATGTAGAATTTCCCTCTCAAATGTACTGTCTTAAAATCTGGTAGGTACTGCAAAAGTACCTTTCAAAGAGCTTTATGCATATACATTCTAACCACCAGTAAGAGTGTGCTCACGTCCCCCACATTCTTGCTCCTTGTGTGTTTGTTAGGTACTTTTGTCATGCTGTGTACATAGTAGAGATGGGCTGGTGCCATTCTTGATTTGGTGGAGGGGGAAGTATTTCATCATATTTTGACAGATTCTGCAGTGAGCTATTGCACAGTCTTCTGGACAAGCCAGGGCATTATATAACAACTAGTGACACTAATTCTCTTCGAACAAACATTTTGCTGAAAACACTGTCTCAGAAAATCTAAAAGCTTAGGAAGTTTCAGAGCTCTATGAACTTTTGAAATCTTCCTATGAAAGTGGTGAAAGCTGCCCTTGAGGAAATAAGTTCTATAAGTTTACTATCTAGTGTTTGTTTTCAGATTTCTTATATACATTTCCCTTACAATTTTGTTTTTATTATTTTGTCTTTATTCTTATATAGAGAAAGAACTTTATGTCTATGTTAAAACTACAAAGCATTTAGGAGACTGTTGATGAAACATGTTATTAATAATTGCTTTCATATATTTTCTAGGTAATAGGTGAAACTTATGATTAAAGGTATTAGTGTCATGAGAATGATCTATTATCTATATAAAATAATCAGATAAAAGAAATTTAAAAACTTAGATTGTCTTCATATAGTTTTCTCTAGAAAGTGTTTATAGTTTTATTCTATTGACTACCACTTTTTTCACACTTTTTTTTAAATCAATATATTGATGGATGAATTACAACAAATAGATAGGAAGCAAGTTGTTCTTTGCAGTGATATTTTCATTCAGGCAATATTTCTCTCTGTCCTTTAAAAATATTGATGTTAAAATGGAAACAGTTCCTATTTCCTCGTCAGACACTTCATATGAAGTATGATTGGAAAAAAACTTGAGCAATAGGGGCTGGCACGGTGGCGCAAGCGGTTAAGTGTGCGCGCTCCGCTGTGGCCGCCCGGGGTTTGCCGGTTCGGAACCCCAGGCGCGCGCAGACGCACTGCTTGGCAGGCCATGCTGTGGCAGCGTCCCATATAAAGTGTAGGAAGATGGGCACGGATGTTAGCCCAGGGCCAATCTTCCTCAGCAAAAAAAGAGGAGGATTAGCAGATGTTAGCGCAGGGCTGATCTTCTTCACAAAAAAAATAAAAATAAAAAAACAACAAAAAAAAAACACTTGAGCATTAAAAATAAAAGAGCATTTATTGAGCATCAACTATTGCCTGATACGATGATCTAAAAATCCATCTTTTCACATGTGTGCATAGGGGTATTAGCTGACAATTTATTTAATGCATTGTTATATAAATCCAGACAGTTGCATATTCTTGTATTGTAAAATCTTGTAAAATGTAATAGAGAAATCAAGACTGTCTAGTTCCTTGGCAGATAAATGTTTACTAATTGAAAATAAAATCTCCCTTATTGATATTTTTAAATGATGAATTATGCCAAAAAGCTCAGAGAAGTCATACATATTTCAGCTAGATGTGTAAAAAAATGCCTTGGTGTGCCAAAAAAGACAGATTTCTGCTCTCTTATTTTTATACATGCTTGGCTCATCTTAAATTACAGCAGTGTTTCATTACTACCAAAATTCTGAAGATAAAATTCGTAACACAACTGCTTGCTAAGCAAAAGGAAAAACATAAATTGTATCTATGCTGAGCAAATGGATTTGGAGACTGACTTTTATTTGGCTTGCAGCTCCCTTTGCAGAGTAAAGTTTCTGCTGATTCTGTCGAGGATCTGGCTAAGGTCATGTGGATAATCTGATTGACAATCAACTGATCTACAAGAAGGGTACACCCAAATAGATGTTCCCCGTAATGTAAACAGCAGCCATTCCTTTAACCTCACCAGCTTTATCTGGAAAAACTAACTGCTCACATCAATTCTTTTTTCTGAAAACAACATTTTTGGTTCTTCATTTAAAGGAAGCCTAACGGTCTAGCTGTAATTATTTTATTCCAATAAAATTATAAAAAAATTTTAAGTCTTTTTACTTAGAAATGATCACTTAGGACAAAACATATGCCCACTTCAGTCTGTTCAATAAGGCTCATTTAAATCACTGACATGTTCCTTGCATTCCCTTTAAAAAAGGCATTTTCTTTTATTATTATTTATTTACTTATTTTTCTTTCCCCCAAAGCCCCAGTAGATAGTTGTATGTCATAGCTGCACATCCTTCTAGTTGCTGTATGTGGGACATGGCCTCAGCATGGCCGGAGAAGCGGTGTGTTGGTGCGCGCCCGGGATCCGGGCCCGGGCCGCCAGCAGCGGAGCGCACACGCTTAACCGCTAAGCCACAGGGCCGGCCCATTCTTTTTCTTAATATGTGAGTTGCCTAAAGTTTGCAAGAAGTCAGGTAACTCACGTTAACTTGCATGCACTTCCATTCTTGATCATTTATTTTCTCATATAACAATTGCTAGTCCAAGCAAATAGATATTTACCATGATTTTACTGCTTTCTTCAATAATATTTTTGTTTATTCAATATTCAGTTTGCTAAGCCCTGCTGTAAGTTACTTTGTTTCTCATGTTGCCGGAGAGAGGAAATCAGAACAGATGCTACATGGCCTCGTTTACATACATTGGATTCCCCATTTTTTTGAACAGTTATTGTTTAGATCCCCTGTTTAGTTTTGTGCATATCTGTATTTTGTACTTTGAGTTGACAGAGAAGGAGTTGGAAACTAATGGTCAAGGCAAAATTTGGCAGTTAGTCACGTAATATTCAGCTTCTACTGATAGGTAGGTTTATTTTCTTTATATGAATAATTTCTCTGAATGTAGTATAAACTGGTTTCAACATGTAGGATTGAACACATGTTTACTTCCACTCTTTCCTGAAACTCCACTAAAATGTAAATAAATAGATTTTAAAAAGGCATAAAATGTCAAGGACAAATAGGACAGAAGTGGCAAAGACAGCAATGACATTTTGAGACTGGAAAGCAGAAATAATAAATCTCACACACACACACACACACTTCGATCTTCCATTCTTGCTCAGTTTTTCTCCTTAGCACTTATCACTTGGCTCTGCCAGAGCCTGAGTCTCAGCCAGAACAGGATCTACAAGAACTATTAGGATATAATTTCCCAGTAGAAAGTGGAGCACGTGTTACCATGTCCTAGAATCTGAATCTTCCTCTTTCCCAGTGATGATCCAGTTGGTAGAGGTTCAATTTGAATATTAGCTCATGATATTCTTTTCCACATAGTTTATAAAGTTCTTAATAATGTTCCTGGGCCGGCCCTGTGGCTTGGTGGTTAAGTGCGCGCGCTGCGATGCTGGTGGCCCGGGTTCGGATCCCGGGTGCGCATCGAGGCACCACTTCTCTGTTCATCCTGAGGCCGAGTCCCGCATACAGCAACTAGAAGGATGTGCAGCTACGACATACAACTATCCACTGGGGCTTTGGGGGGAAAAAATAAAAAAAAATAAATAAATAAAATCTTAAAATTAAAAAAAAAAAAAAAATAATGTTCCTGTAATTCTGTGTCTTCATAGATATTCATAATGGCTTTTTAGTTCACCACCATTTAACCAGGAAGACTGGAATGCTTTTTCATCTTACACATTTTCGATTCTGTGCTCTAAACTTTTATGCCAGGTTAGATTTAGTAGGAAATGCATCTTCCAAACTTGTAAATAAAACAGTCTTGGCCAATGAAACATGAGCAAAACTGATGTATGGAATTCTGGGTAGAAATCTTAAAGGGAAGTAATACTCTTGTCCCTTCCTCTTCTCTTCATACTGGGTGAAATACGGATAGGGTCTTTCACTATCTCCAACCTTGTCAATATATCCTATAGATATTGGAGAAATAAGGAGAAAAACCTGGGTCAATCATTATTTTGCAGACACACATTTTGCTAGGGAAATAAAATGACCTTATTTTAGCCACGTTATTTTGGTTCTCTGTTGCAATTTGTTATGAACTGAGTTTTGTCTTCCCAAAATGCATGTGCTGAATCCCTACTTCCCATGTGACTGCATTTAGAGATAGGGCCTAGAATGAAGTAATAAGGGTTAAGTGAGGTCATCAGGGTGGGGCCTAATCTGATAGGACTGGCGTGCTAAGAAGAAGAAGAGACACTAGAGATATATCTCCTTCTCTCTCTCTCTCTGCATGCAGAGGAAAGGCCATGCAAGGACACAGTGAGAAGGCAGCCGTGTGCAAGCCAGGAAGAGACGCCTCCCTGGAAATAAACGCTGGCATCTTGATCTTGGACTTCCAGCCTTCAGAAACATGAGAAAATAAATTTCGGTTATTTAAGCCACCCAGTCTGTCATATTCTGTTACAGCAGCTTGAGTTGACTAACACATAATCAAACTTAAGAATTAAGTAATATGGATGTGGTTCTGAAAAATGGGGTGTAGCACACAGGAAAACCTAGACTATGTTGGATTGGTTCAGCAGTCGAGTTCTAGCAACAGGACACTGGTTTTTCACAGTGGAAAGCTGATTGCTCTTGTTAATGGCATAGTAAAACATTTTGTTACCACTGTGTGCTCACTGTGTCTGTAGCTCCCAGGCATATAGTTGGAATAACTCAAAAAGTTGGTGTCACCCAAAAGTTGGAATAACCCAAAACGTTAGCTCTTTTTTGACATCTTCAACAGGTGGAAAGGGAAAGGAATATAGTTCTTTAAGGGAGGTTCTCTCTGATGTCAAACTGTGATATAGGTTGAATAAGACTCAGGCAATATGTGACCTTTCAGTGTTGCAAGATGCATCTACTTCTGATTCCCAAAATGGAAGCAGATATAAGGGACAGCTTTGAAGAAACAGCCTTAGAAGATAAGTCAGTGCTTCTAAACGTTTCTCGAGTATCTCCGGGAATCAGTGAGAAGTAACCCAGAATTAAAAATGTGGTTGAAATTGCTGCCTTCCATCAAAGCCTGTTGTTTGAAGATGGTCTTAAGCGAGCACACATTAAGTTGCGGGGGTGAGAGTCGGGATTAGTCATAACTGAGAGACCATAAAATAAAATAACAATTTTTAGGAATAAAATTTATGCCTAGATAAGATCATAGACTGTGGCTACTTCTAAAGGAAAAGGACTGAAGACAAACAGAACTGAAATCATCTAAATTTTAAGGGTATAATGGTATCAAACAAATGACAAACTAGCTCTACCAAGAGTATGGTTGTTCAAACGCTTACTCCCTAACACCGAGGTAAGAACTTGTACCTGTAGAAAGAGCTCAACAGGTCCAAGGAAGGGCATGACTTCCAACAACTGTTTCAGATGAGGGTCCAACAAATTTTGGAAAAGGAGGAACCACAGAGAGGGACAGCCCAGGGGCTGCTGAGGAAAATACTGGGGTAGGGAGCTCCTCCAACAGACCAGAACCAAAGGCTGTCAGATGGACAAAACAAGGGATTTACTCTATTGTAAAGGCAGGGAATCCTATACAAATCCTGTCTGCAGGAATCAATCATTGCAAAAAACCCAAATCATTGCTACACGTGCCCCATTTATCTCTTCAGAGTGATAGTTTTTTGATGCAGTTCTCCTATTCCTAGTCCATAATTCTGCACTGGCTGTGAAGAGGAAATATAATTTGCTTTTTATTTTATAGGTTTAGTTTGTAGGCGGATGGCCTATGAAGAGCCTCCTGCATGTTATCCTGAGACCCTTAACTTTGAGCTAAATGCAGAAACAGGATGTAACTCCCTGTGGGAGATGGTGTACATGGACATTTGGGTGTCTCAAGGGGTACGCTGTGGCCGAAACTGCTAATTGTCCTTTAATATCCATTCTCTATTTTTATTTGTAGTAGAACCATGCATCTTTAGCTGGACACATGGCTGAAAGGCTGATCAGAATAAAGCTAAACTTCCGGAACACCCTTGTATCTAACTGTGACCAAGTTCTAACTTCTGGCCAACTTCTAGGTTATAAATTTTAAGCAACAGGAGTTGTGTTTAGGAACAATATGCTTATCCAAATATGGTGTACATGGCCCAGCTCCTATTGTTGGTGGCTGCTTCAAAACTGTTTAGTTGAATATAGTAGCCACTAGATACATGTGGCTTTTGAGACTTAAAAGGTGGCTAGTTTGATAGAGAAATTGAATTTTTAATTTCATTTAATTTTAATTAATTTAAATTTTAAATGTTGATATTTAATTCAGTTATTGAAAACTAAGTATGCTTGGAAAAACTTGACTATGTTGAATCTACTTTTTCAAATGTAAATTTTGTGAAATCTAAATATAAATCAAGTATTTCTGGTGAAAATCTAGTGTCCGATTTGACACATGCTGTAAGTGTAAAATACACATCAGATTTTGAAGAATTAGTCCAAAAGTATAAAATATTTCATTAAAATTTTTGTATGGATTACATGTCAAAATGATAACATTTTAGATAAATTAAGTCAAACAAAATCTATTATTAAATTAATTTTACCTATTTCTATTTGCTTTTTTAATGTGGCTACGAGAGAATTTTAAATTGCATGTTGTGACTTGCCTTCCGTTTCTATTGGGCGTCACTGCTCTGTAACTTGAATGGTGTCTAGTGGATGCTGCAATACAGAAAGCCTAGCTCTGCCTCCCTTACTCTCTTTATACCTTCCCGTTGGTTGAAATGAGGACATGAAGTGAGCCATTTTGGATCACGTGGCAAGTTAACATCCTAGAGATGGCGGAGCAACTGGCCAGAGGAAGCTTGAGTCCTTCACAACAATTTAGAGCTGAGCTGCCACACTAGCTCAGACTTCTGCATGACACAGACTTTCACATGACACACAAACTTCCATCCAGATTAAAACATTGCCTTTTGAATTTCTATCGTATAAAGCTAATGTCACTCCCAACCAAAAGAAATAAGACACTGAATGAAACAAAGCTTGCTGGACTGGCTCAGATAAAGTAACTTCAACTTTAAAAATGAAATATGTTTTGTTCTAAATTTGGGACAAGTTCTTTACTTCTTGAAACACATAAACCCCCAGCACCCCACAAACCTTAGATTCTTAAAATACTCTGAACTCAAAAGTAACTATAACTCTCACATTTGCATTTAGCAAATTCAGTAATTTCAAGCAGGAGGATACATTCAAGTTTGTGCATATGAAGGACTCTCTGACATAATCAATCACAATTAGAAAACCCAGTGTACTCAGTACCAAACAAGTGACAAATGCATGGTCTGTTATTCAGACTGCGTTTTGTTGAGATATCATGGGAGTGTGCACCGGGCTGGTTCCTGGGTGTAGGAAGTTAGAAAGGGTGGAGAAAGGCCCTCAGCTGGCTTACCTAGCAAAGCTAGCACATGAGTTTATTTTTTTATTTTTTTAAAGATTTTATTTATTTTATTTTTTCCCCCCAAAGCCCCAGTGGATAGTTGTATGTCGTAGCTGCACATCCTTCTAGTTGCTGTATGCGGGACTCGGCCTCAGGATGAACGGAGAAGTGGTGCCTCGATGCGCACCCGGGATCCGAACCCGGGCCACCAGCATCGCAGCGCGCGCACTTAACCACCAAGCCACGGGGCCGGCCCAGCACATGAGTTTAGAAATGCAATTATTTAGGTATGTTTCTCAGAAATTAATCGAATGATATCATTCCAGAAAAAGGTTTCCCTGGTTAAATATTTTGAGATACACTATGTAATATATCCTTTTAGTAAATATTGAAAATGCATATTAACTTCTTAATGATTTTAGGGAAATTGACAGAACACTGTTTTAGTTTTATTAAGTGAATATTGTCTCATATTATTTAAACATCAAACACCTTTTCTCTTTTTTTCACATAGTAACTATATATTTCTTGAGGAATTGGGGTTGAGTAGAACGCATATTGGGAGATATTCGTCAAGACATCAGAAGTTGGACTAACACTTAACTGAAGCTGCTAAGCAAGTCCCAATCAGGTCCTCCCCCGTGAATTCCTGTTGGAAAAGAACAGTTCTGTTCATCGTGTTTGTAGTTGATCCTTACCAAATCAGCATACGTTTTTCCATCAATTGTTCTCTTTGTCTTCTCATTTCCATTTGAGAGTCCACTTAGTTTCTGATAAACTGACTCAGTAGTTCCAGGATTGGGGCCCAAAACTTAGTTTAAATCTGTTGTTCCTTTCTATCTTCTTGGCCACAGTGGTTGGTTCAGAGAATGGGCATATGCAACTAATCAAAGAGAATCTACGCATATAGTTTGGAACACTGAGCCAAGAGTTCTTCTTTTCCTCTGAGTAGTACTCTATGTGGACTTTATCCTGGAATTGTGAATGTTATTCGTTCAACTATAACCCAGGAAAGGAAGGAGGCAAACAGGAGATGAAGCAAATTGAAGGAGAGGGTAGGCAAGAGATTCTCAGACCAGTGGACCAGGGGCCCTGATGCTACTGTGAGCCCAGGATTTAACTCATGTCTGAAAACTGACATGCTGTTGAGATCTCCAGTTATGTGAGGCTATAAATTACTTTCATTGTTGGAACCAGTTTGAATTGAACTGCTACTCATAACATGAAGAGTGCTGCTATACCCATTCCTATAGCAAATGAGAGCATTCAGTCTGAAGAGCTCACTTCTAACTTAACTCACATCTCAGAGAAGAGTCAGAGTGGGGCAGGTATCTAAGACACTGATCAGAGAAGGGCAGAAAAAAAAGAGTTTAGGGCTGAAGGATATCCTCAAACTGAGGCAAGAGTGAAGGGGTCAACAATTATTTATTACATTTGGAGTGGGAGTTGAATTTTGCTGGGATTCTTATTAGAAAGCAAACTGGCCCTTCACAGTAGACAAAAAAAAAAAAAAAAAAATTGATGTGATTAGAAAGGAAGAGAGAAAACTGTATTATTTGAAGGAACTTTTGAAATTACCTAGAAGCTGGGGCTATTAGAGTCTCTTTTGCCCAGTAGTTTATAAGCAATTTTCAACTGATTTATATATATAGTCATGCACTGCACAAAGACATTTCTGTCAATGATGGACTGCATATTTGATGGCGGTCCCACAAGATTAGTACCATATAGCCTAGGTGTGTAGTAGGCTATACCATCTAGGTTTGTGTAAGTACACTCTATGATGTTTGCACAATGACGAAATCACCTAATGACACATTTCTCAGAATGTATCCCTGTCATTAAGCAATGCATGACTGTGTTATACCTTGATTATTGGTTAATTCTGGATTTCCCTGGCAAAACCAAGTGGCTCAGATATTTTTGCATACCTCTAAAGATAAATAAATAAAACTAGGATAAATGAGTTTGTAGTATCTACTGGTCTCCTGCCACCATGTGGAGATCTAGCCCATGATAAATTTTAATTTAACTATGAATCTATTTACATTAGTCTCACAGACTAAATTTAATCAGTTGGAGATGACCTAAGGATAATGTTGGAATGAAAAGTGTGAAGACCAGTTTGCTAAAGGGCTGTGGCAGATTAGATTATTATTCTGAACTCTTCACTCTGTTTCTATTAGAAAATTATTTATCTTGACAAAGGAGACAGAATTTATTTCTCCACCTGATTGGCATTTTGATTGGCCATGTGACTTTTTCAGCCAATGGGATATTAGCATATCTGACACAAGTAGTTTTACATTAGTTTGAGGATTTGTTTTGCTTTCTCACACTCTTGTAACCTACCTCTAGAAGAACATGCTGTAGGTACACACCACCCCCTCAGCCTGGACTACAGAATGAAGATTTGCAGATTTGAACTTAGCTGGATGCCTGGAGTCCAGCCTGGCCCAGTCAAGTCCAGCCCAAATTAGTTGAACCACTGTCAACCTGAAGATCCTTGAGCATGAAAGTAAATATTTGTTTTGTAAGTCATTGAAATTTTGAGATTTTTTTTGTTATGCAGTATATTGTGGCAATAGGTGACTGAAAAAAGATATCGGTAATCAACTATTGAGGAATTGACTGACACATTAAAGAGTCACTGTAGAACTTTTATGTCAGAGATGAGTTTTGATTATTTTGTGAAAAAGATTTGAAGAGCCAATGGGCTATGATAAAAACAGTTTTGGATTAGTATTCATATAATATAGATGGATTTTGTTTTTTTCATAACTGGTATTTTCTTTGTGTAGTAGGTGAATCTAATTAACTTACAGATATATTTTAATTAATATAGTGTATCATTTTTTTCATTCTGTTTGATTTTTTGCATTTTTCCTTTACCTCTTCTTTTATAATTAATCAGTTTTCTCTCATTTAGTACATTTTAAATATTTGAATTTGCTTTCTCTCATTTATATGATAGTTTGGTCTAGTATTTTAGTTCTACAAAAGCAGACATTATTTTTATTAGGAATTTTTTTCTTTAGCTTTCCACTTGTTTAACAATTCATCCGCTCATAATTCATTCTTTCTTTTATGTTTTTGGCTTTGAGATCAATTTTCTCCTCCTGAGATATAGTCTTTAGAGTTTTTTTGTGAAGAATATTGGTGATTACCTTGAGTGTGTGTGTGTGTGTGTGTCTGTGTGAAAATATTTGTTTCTCCTCTTCCTAATCTTTTGTTGTTGTTTTTGTTGAGAAAGATTGCCCTTGAGCTAACATCTGTTGCCAATCTTCCTCTTTTTCTTTTTTCTCCCCAAAGCCCCAGTACATAGTTGTATATCCTAGTTGTAGGTCCTTCTAGTTCTTCTATGTGGGACGCCACATCAGCATGGCTTGATGAGTGGTGAGTAGGTCCACACCCAGGATCCGAACCAGTGAATGCCTGGGCTGCCGAAGCAGAACAAGTGAACTTAACTGCTACGCCACTGGGCCAATTATTAGTTAATTTGACATAAAGTTCTGAGATGATAATAGTTTTCTCTCTTCATTTTAAAGTCAATTTCCATTATCTTCTCACTTTCATTACCATATTAAGAAGCCTGCTATCAGTTTTGGTTATCTATCTTTTTCCCCTGGTTGATTTTAAAGATAATATACATATTTTTTACTCTGTGTCTTCACAAAGGTGTAGTTAATTTGTGGCCACCATTTGAATATTCTGCTTTAGACTGGTTGAGACTCACAAATTTGAGAATTCACTTTTCATCAATTATGTAAATTCTCAGCCATTATTTATTTATAGGTTAACTCTTCTTTATATTTTTTCCTTCTAGAATTCAATTAGTTTATTTTAAATCTTTATTCTTTCTCCCTCTTAACCTCTGTTTCTATTTTTTATTTTTGTGTTGCTCTGTGTAATTTCTTCAAATGTCTCTCCCTAACAATTAATTCTATCTTTAGTTACACGTGATCTGCCATTTAACTTTATATTAATTTATATAATTTTATATTTTAAAGATTATAATTTGTTATTTCTATAATTTCTCTTTTAATCATTTGGTTCTCTAAGGTTTCTAAATATCTCTATTTTTTATTCTGTGTCTGACGGTTCCATTTAGGTCTAATTATTCAGGGGTTTTGTTTGCTTGTTCGGCTGCATTTTATTCACGGTGGCTTTCCCTGCTGTTTCTCTAATGTTGGGAAGGGTTCTATCATTGACATTCCTGTGGGGATTGGGGCTGCATCTCTCCAGGGACCCCTGAACACCACAGACGCCAAGTGTACCACCGTGCTACCAACCTAGGGAAGCTTTAAATTAATTTCTCCTCTTGAGGATCTTTGAAGCGCGTAAAATTATAACTTCAAACTCTAAGCACAATGAGGGAAGAGCTGATTACAAATTATCAAAGGAATTTTCTTTCCTACACATTGCCCACGTCTAGACAGGTAAGGTTCTTCACTGTCTAGCATTGATGGTTGGTAAATTTTTTTAATTGTCCAAATATTCAAGGAGTCTTTGAGGTTCTATGCTTTAATCCTCTTTCACAAATAGGTTCAGATTCTTATGTTTGATTCTCTGTGCAGTTCTTATAACTAGAGATTCTTGGATACTAAGATTCACAAATGCTTCCAAGGAAGCCACAATTTCAATATTATTTTGTTTCTAGTTTCCTATTCATTTTTGGCTAGATAGATTTTGCTGTACAGTCTCCCTCAGTATGCACAGGGGATTGGTTCCAGGACCCCCACGGATACCAAAATCTGTAGATGCTCAAGTCCGTTATGTAAAATGGTATAGTATTTTCATACAACCTGTGCACATCCCCCCAGTATACTTTAAATCATCTCTAGATTACTTATAATACATAATATAATGTAAATGCTATGTAAATAGCTGTTATACTGTATTGTTTAGGGAATGACGACAAGAAAAAAAGTCTGTACGTGTTCAGTACAAAGGCAGCCATCATGGACCTTTCAAACCGTGGTTGGTTGAGTTCTCAGATATGGAACCAGAGAATATGGAGGGCCAACTGTATTTTCTCGCATTTTTTAGCGTTTTACATCTTTGCATTTTTTTTTCACGCTATCTAGTCTACCACATCGCCAAAATGAGTTTTGTGTTTTTCTCTGTAACTATGTAGGAGTTCAAGGGATTTGGGGATGATCAAGGAAAAAGATATGATTGCCAGAGGCAGTAACACACAACTAGCTTTACTGGGTGATGCTTGGACAGGGTTGCAAGTGAAGGGGAAGTCTCTCATAGCATGAGACAGTCCAGAGGCTTACAGCAAGGAGGCCACCCTCCAGAAGGGGAGGAGGACAGGGGAAGCTTCAGGAAGTGAGTGCAATCTGAGAGGGGGATTATGTGTGTAGGTGACGTTGCTCAGAAGCATGGTGGGGAGGTTATAAGTCAGAGAACTCTGAAGTGCCACAGCAATGTGGGGGTCTTCTAACCTTAAGGCTCTGTCTTTAAAAAACCACTAGATATGGGAGGACGTTTCACAGGTCTGCAAAGCAAGCAGGGTGTAAATGGCTAGAAATCTGCTTGTTTGTGGCCATTTTTAAAATAATTGGATGTGCAAAAATTTGATTTTGGCACTGGTGGGCTCTTGAGCTAACATTTCCTAGCCTACAGAGAAGAAATTAACAAACTAGGGGCCAATACACAGGGGACATTTTGGCCCATTTATACCACAACTACCTGAATCCTAATTATCTTGCTTTTATAGATACACAAAGTATAATACTGAACAGATGTGTTCATTTGATTGTTCTTTAAGCCCTCATGATGTATGCAAGGGAAATAATAGACAAATCAATGCACTGATCATTGCTCCATTTTCTCATTTTCCAATTTTGCCTGCCTACATTCTAAGGGATATGGGAAAAATAAGGCAATGTACAAAGACATATTTATTTTTCTCTAATTAAAGTACATAAAACTAGGCTTCTATCTGTGTTGACACATCAGTATTCTTATGAACTATTTGTATTTGGGATGCTAGCTATGAGTGGTCATTGTCCATTTCATATAACATCTAACTATTGACTTAGTCATTAACCTTGGTGTCTGCTGTGCCCTGTCATTCTTTGGATGTATGGATGAGTTCAGCTCAAAACCTTGATTCCATGGCCTAAAAAAAATCTAAACTCCTTCCAAGGATGTCTGTGAGACTCATCAGCCTCCCTGCCTCTGGTTTTTTACATCCACATATAAAGTTCTCCTTATCTGATGTTAATATGGATGTGAAATCCATTGCTTACAGGTTTCTGTATATTCTAAATCCATCCACGCCAAGGATTTAAAAGTCTGGGGTCATGGATTAACATCCTTGAACTCATTGCTCTATGACATTTATCTGACTCTCTACTTTTATTTCATCTTTTGAGATACTCTCTTTCTCTTTTCTTCTCCTGTTCTTTTGAGAACAAAATAAACTTTTCTTCCCTCCTCCCTCATAGTACAGTGATCCTCTTTGATGTGAGAACACTCATTTCAAGAAGCTTCTCAAAGTAATTCTTCTTAATCATTTACTATTCTTTCAAAAAATAATTCTGGAAAATAGACTTTTCTTCATTATTTGCAAGAAGAGCAGAGGTAAATCGGAATGTAGAGTGGATATTTATTCACCTATGTATGTGTGAATAAATGCAATTATCTGGAATCCCTCAGATTTAATTTCATTTTTTCTTTGTTTAGAATATTTATTTCAAATATATTTAAAATATTCTCAAGCTACCTATATTTGTCATAGAAATAAAATGATAGAAAATGCCGATTATAATTGTACCCATGTGAACAGTTGCTTTAAAACTGACAAAGATGCCAGAACCACTCTTAATTAATTATAGAGGTCACGAACTACAGGCAAAACAAAAATAAAAACAAACTGGCTCTGTTCAGAAGGGACAAACAGAAACAATATTCCTACTGAGCTCCATGGCTTGAAACACTTCAAAGAGAGGCTACAATTAACGAAAGCCTGTCTCCAATGGGTTGTTGATCATTGTTAAGAAGAACAAAGGCAACTCCAAGCATGGATTTACAGTTGCTGCTTTCTACAGCTCTCTTAACACAAAACTATTTGCAAAAAAATTTAGATATATAAATAAAATAATGAAAATATTTGATAATATGGGATGATGTCACAATCAATACATGATAATTAAAATAATAATATTTGGCTATTTTTTAAATTTTCCAGCCAGTACTTGCTGCTTCTACCTGTACTATGTTCCCCAATTCTATTGTGTTAATTTAATTTACAATAAATTATTCTAATATTCTCATTCTCTCTTGGCATCTAAAATAAAATTTTTACTGAGAATGAATTTATAAAGGGATCAAAATATGAGGGAAGTGATGAGCATCAATTCAGGCCTATATTTGTATATAATTATTAATATTTCCAAGTTCTGTCTTAATTATCTACTCTGATATGTTGGCTATCCCATCTTTCCTAATTATCCAGATGAAAATCTGTACTCTAAGATCTTTTCAGAATTTACAATTTTGAGTTCTCTGCCAACAAATATTTATTAAAATTCTAGTTTGTTTATTCAATCAACAAACATTTAAGTTTCTACTATAGTTCAATAGCTTATGTTTCTTACTATTAATGGACATAAAACAAAAATAGAAGACAAATGTATAAAAATATAAAATAAGTTTTCATATCTATTTTGATAGAAGTCACAAAGGAGGTCAAAATAAGAAATAGTCAATGTTAGAGTATAAGGAGATTTGTTAGTAAAAATTATTTGAATAATTTCTGCTTCAAAAATAGTATTTTGGTGCCATTCTGGGATATAGAGAACTTGAAAGAGTGCTACTGCTAACCTATAAACAGCAAGTTCATGACTTTTCTTTAACCCATTGAAGTGCTAAGGTTACAGGGCAACTAATGCCGTAATCTGTGAAGAGACAGGTGCCTGCAAATACAGATAAGATGTGAACATGCTCTTACTCATGCAAGGCACATCTGGGCATTGATAAGGGACGTTCAGCTAGGGTGATTGGTGAACTGGTAAGCTTAGCGTGCACTGGTGAGAGGGGGGCAAACCCCTGGGGCTATAAAAATAATGGAAGTCTGCACTCTCCTACAGGCTTTTTTTTCCCCAGTGAATTCCACCAGTTACTCACAAAACATATCAGGAGTGTTCTAAAAATGTCTCTTTCATTGTGCAGAACTGGAATAAGGGAACAGCAACATTGTGGAAGGAGCAGAAAACTCCACTTGGACCATTTGTCCTACTTCCCCTGCAGAACTAAAGCCTTAATTTGTGGGTAGAAGGGCAAAAACATGCACATTTAGGGTACTGGCAAAAATGCAATGCAAGAGAAAAGGTGGGGAAAAAACTCTCTATACTACCTGGAGGAAGGACAAGAGTAAGTTCCGGGATCAGATGAATATTGGGGAGGTTACAAGAATGCAGATATGGAACAAAAGAAAGTAAAACATCATGTTTTTCATCATTTTTAATTGCTCTAAAAGATTGTTCACTCTCTAAAGCAAAAGTATTGCAATATATTTTGTGTTAGTAGCAAGTGTAAAAGTAAAATATATTCCAATAATAGCACATAGAATGAGAGGAAGGGATTGGAAATATACCGTTGTAATTGGGTTATACAAATGATGAAGTATAATATTAATTGAAGGTAAGATTTGTATTAATTAAAATATATATATTACAAACTATAGGTAACTCCTAATTTTTGAAATATATAAATATGGTCAATAGAGAAGCTAAAAGAAAATTATAAAAGGTCTCAACCACTAAAAAGAAAGTAGAATATAAAGAAAAAATAGAAGAGAAGTAGAAAATAGCTAGCCATATGATAGATTACCATATTACCATACCAGACCAATAATGGCATTAATGTCAATGGTCTAAACACACTAGTTAAGAGACAGAGAATTTCAAACTGGATGAAAAAGCAAGACCCAACTATATGCTATCTACAAAAACCTCCCTTAAATACATAAGATATACATAGGTTAAAAGTAAAAGAGCAGAAAAAGATAAACCATGAAAACACTCTCCCAAGAAAAGTGGAGTAGGTATAGTTAAGTCTAGGTGCAGTTAAGAATTCAGAACAAGGAATGTTGTCAGGGATAATGATGAATATCACATAATACCAAAGGGGAAATTCTCCAACAAAGTATAGCAGTCTTAAATGTGTACATATATAACAACAGAGCTTCAAAACAATGAGGCAAAAACTTAAATATAATGTAAATAGACAAATACACAATTACAGATGGAGACTTTAACACTCGTTTCTTACACGGGAATAGAAAATGAATAAAATTTTACCATGTAAATTAATTTTCTTCCTTTGTTTTCTCTTCTAGACAGTGTCTATAACAAAACTCTGCCCACAGGGGGGAGAAATCTATAAATGTAGTTGATTAACTCTAGAATACTTTTCTGAGTTTCTGATTAAAAATAAATAAACAAAGTAGCAACATCAGTGAAAATGGCAGAAAAGGTAGACCCAAGGGCTTATTCCCTCACAGACACAGAAAAATTAAGCAAAAACTGTCAGAATCAAATTTGTCAGAATTCTGGAAAAAGTCAAAAGCTTACAACAACTCAGTAAACATAGAATCAAGAAAAATGCAGCTTAAAAATGGTAGGAAACATTTGGGGCATACTAACTTGGGCATTTTATTCGCCCTTCCACACCCCCAAGCTTTTGCCTCTGCTTGATATTTAGGCTCAGCACAAGCAGGAAGTGAACTTAAGGCAGAACTGTAAACAGCTTGGATAAGTCTTAAAGTAGTGCCTCAATAAAGAGCCAATCTGCAAAGACTGGGAGAGTTGTTGTTTCTCTTTTGTTTCCTTTCTTTTCTCTCTTCTCTTCCCTTCCCTTCTCTTTTCTTTTCGTTCCTTCCTTCCTCTAGTCTTTCCTTCCTTCCTTCCTTTAGTCCTTCCTTCCTTCTTTCCTTTCTGTCTTTCCCAAAGTATTCAAGGAAATCTCTGTCAAAACACTAACTGACCACAAGCTAAAGGAGTGGAGGCTTAAGAGACTACACACAACAAGGAACACATACTTTACAAAAATAGTTTAGAAATGTCAATTAAAAAACAATCAACCACAACCCATAGCAAACAACAAAACAAAACCTGAGAGGGAGGAAGGAATCTAATTTCCAGAGTTATTACATATAATATTCAAAATGTCCAGTATTCAATAAAAAACTATGATGCATGTAAAGAAAAAGGAAGTATGGCCTATTCATAGAAAAAATTAACATAAAACTAAACTGTCCCTTGGGAAGAACAGACACACTTACTAGACAAAAACTTAAAATCAATTGTCTTAACTATATTAAAAAATCTAATGGAAACCAAGAGCACAGATCACAACAAATAGAGTATATCAATAAAGAGAAAGAAATTATGAACAGGGACCAAACAGAAATTCTAGAGCTGAAAAGTACAATAACTGAAATGAAAAATTAATTACAGAGTTTCAATAACAGATTAGAGCAGAAAGAGAAATCAGCAAATTTAGGTCAATTGAAATTATCCAGTCTGAGAGGCAGAAAGAAAAAAAACAAAGAAAAGTGAACAGAGCCTAAGAGTACTGTGGGACACTGCCAAGCTTACCAATATATGCATAATGGTGGTCTCAGAAGGAGAGAAAAATATGTGAAGAAATAATGCTTGAAAACTCTCCAAATTTGATAAAAGACACAAATATACACTTCAAAACAGTTCAACAAACTCCAAGGAAAATAAACACAAAGATATCCACACCAAGACATATTATAATCAAATGGGCAAAAGGCAAAGACAAAGAGAAAATCTTTAAAATCAGCAAGAGAGAAGTAAATCATCTTATACAAGTGATCCTCAATAAGATGAATAGACGATTCCTCAGGAGAAACCATGGAGGCCAGAAGACAGTGAGATTACATATTTAAGTTTCTGAAAGAAAAGACCTGTCAAGCAAGAATTCTATATACAGAAAACTTATCCTTCAAAAATGAAGAGAAACTAAGACATTTCCAGATAAATAAAAGCAGAGGGAGTTCACACTAGTAAACCTGCCCTAAAAGAAATGCTAAAGGAAGTCTTTCAGGCAGAAATGAAAGGATGCCTGACAGTAACTTGAAGTCATACAAAGAAATAGAAAACACTGGTAAAGGTAATAACTACATAGATAAATAAAAAGGCCAGGATTATTATACTTTTGGTCTGTAACTTCTCTTCTTTCCTCTATTATTTAAAAGACAACAGTATAAAACAATAATTATAAATCTCTGTTAATTTGCACACAATGAATAAAGATGTAATTTGTGACATAACAACCTAAAGTAGGGGTACATAGCTGAATAGGAGCAGAGATAGTGTATGTTATTGAAGCTAAATTGGCATCAATTGGGTCTAGATTGGTACAAACTTAGGATGTTAACTGTAACCCTCATTAAGAAAATAACTAAAAATATATATAGAGAAAAGGAAATGAAAAGTATATAAATATGGTAGAAAGAACAAACAAACAAACTAGAAAAAACAAAATCAAAAACAAAAAGAAGGTATTATTAGAGGACTTGAAGAACAAAAATGATATAGGAAATACAGAAAAAAAACAAATGGCAGAAGTTAGTTCTTCATTATTGGTAATCACTTTATGCGTGAATGGATTAAACTCACCAATTAAAAGACAGAGATTGGCAGAATGGACTTAAAACAACAACAAGAACATGATGCAACTATATGCTATTTACAAGAGACTCACTTTAGACTGAAAGAAACAAAGAAGTTGGGAGTGAAAGGATGGAAAAATATATTTATTTAATTAGTAAACAAAAGAGAGCTTGAGTGGCTATACTGAAAAATATACTTTAAGTTAAAAAATTTACAAGGGACAAATAAGGACATTATGTATTGATAAAATGATCAATTCACCAAGGAAATAAAAGAAATTATACAGAGATATGCACCAAAAGCAGAATTCCAGAATATATAATGTAAACATTAACAAACTAAAGGGAGAACAGGCAGTCCTACAATAACAGTTGGAGACTTCAATATCCCACTTTCAGTAATGGATAGAACACCCAGACAGAAGGTCAATAAGGAAATAGAGGAATTGGATAACACTATAAACCAACTAGGCATAACAGACTTATATGGAACATTCTACCCTTGAAGAGCAGCACATAAATTTTTCTCAAGTGCACATAAAACATTCTCCAGTATAGACCATATGTTAGGCCATAAAACACGTCTCAATATATTTAAATAGATTGAAATTATCTAAAGTTCTTCTCTAACTACAATAGAATGAAACTAGCAATCAACAACAGAAGGAAAAGTGGGAAAATCACAAATATGTTGGAATTAACATCCCCTTAAACAACCAATGGGTCAAAAAATAAATCACAAGGGAAATTAGAAAATACTTTGAGAAGAATGAAAGCAACACCACAACATACCAAATGTATGGGATGTAGTAAAAGTAGTGTTTAGAGGGAAATTTATACAGAATGAAGGAAATAATAAAGTTTAGAGTGGTGATAAACAGAAAAAAGAAAAACAATAAAGAAAATGAAGTCAAAAGTTGGTTCTTTGAAAAGATCAACAAAATTGACAAACATTTAGATGTATTGTTTAAGCAAAAAAGAAAGAAGACTCACTAAAATCAGAAATGAAAGTGGCCATGTTACTACCAACTTTCAGAAATAAAGAGGACTATAGGAAAGTCCTGTGAATAATGGTATACTAGCAAATTAGATAATCTTGATGAAAAGGAAGTATCTTAGAAACAAACTACCAAAACAAACTAAAAATAAAATAGAAAATCTGAACAGACTTATAGCAAGTAATTAGATTTAATTAGTAATCATAAAACCTTCAAATAAAGAAAAGACCAAGACCAGATGGCTTCACTGGTAAATTCTACCAGTCATTTAAAGAGTTAACAATAAACCTTCTCAAACTATTCCAAAAAACAGAAGAGGAGAGAATAGTTCTTAACTCATTTTATGAGGGCACATAGCCCTGAAACCAAAGCCAGACAAAGATATCACAAGAAAACCACATATTCCTTACGAATATAAGCAAGAATCCTTAACAAAATAATAGCAAGCCAAATACAGTTGCACAGCAAAAGAATTATACCCCATAACCAAGTGGGATTTATCCCAGGAATGCAAAAGTGGTTCAACATATGGAAATTAATCAGTCATATGCCACATTAATATAATGAACATCAAAAAAAAACCATGGTCATCTTAATTGATACAGAGAACATTTGATAAAATCCAACATTTTCCTGACAAAAATACTTAAACTAGGAATTGAAGGGAACTTCTTAAAACTGATAAAGGGCATTTATGAACATCCCGCATCTAACATCATATTCAATGGTATAAGACTGAGGGCTTTTCTTCTAAAAACAAGAATAAGACAAGGATGCCCACTTTTGCCAGTTCTAGGCAACATTGTACTGGAAATTCTCGATAGAGAAATTAAAGAAGACAAAGAAAAAACATCCAAATCAGAAAGGAAGAAGTTAAATTATCCCTACGTGCAGATGATATATGAAAAATTCTGACGCATCCACACATAAAAAATCTATCAGAGCTGATAAACAAATTCAGAAAGATTGAAGGATACAAAATCAACATATACAAATCATTTGTATTTTTGTACACTAGCAATGAACAATCTGAAAAGATAATTAAGAAATTTTTTCATTTCCAATAACACCCAAAAGAATAAAATAGGTAGGATAAATTTAATGAAGGAATTGCAAAGACTTGTACACCTAAAACTACAAAAAATTGCTGAAAGAACTTAGAGCAGTCCTAAATAAGTGGAAAGAAACCCCCAAAATTGGTTCTTTGAAAAGATCAACAAAATTGACAAAACTTTAGCTAGATTAACAATGAAAAATAGAAAGAAGGCTCAAATTACCAAAAGGAGAAATCATAGTGAGACTTTGCCACTGACCTTACAGAAATAAAAAAATGATTATATGAGTTCATGGATTGGAAGGCTTAATATTGTTAAGATAGCAATAATACTCAAAGCCTTCTACACATCCAATGCAATCTCTGTTAAAATTCCAATGGTCTTATTTGTCAAAATGAAAAAAACTGATCCTTGAATTCATATGGAATTGCAAGGGGCCCCAAATAGCCAAAACAATATTGAAAAATAAGAATGAAGTCAAAGGACTCACACTTAATTTCAAAACTTACTACAAAACTGCAGTGATCAAAGCAGGTGGTACTGGCATAAGGATAGACATTTAGACCAATGGAATAGAATTGAAAGGGCAAAAATAAATCTATACCTCTGTGAACAATTGATTTTCACTAGGGGTGCCAAGACTATTCAATGGGGGAGTGAATAGTCTCTTCAACAAACAGTGCTGGGACAACTGAATATCCACACCCAAAAGAATAAAGTGGGACCCTTACCTCACAATAAGTACAAAAATTGCCTCAAAATAGATGAATAATCTAAATAGGAAACATTTCAGTAGTTCAAGTTTGAGGTTATTGTGACTTGTACTAGGAAGAAAGCAATGGAAAAGTGAGAAGTAGACAGATTCAGGAATTTTTTGGGGGGTAAAACTTATAGGATTTGCTGATGGGTTGGATGTGAGGGGAAAGATGTAATCAAGAATAATAAGGGGATTTTTGGCTGTGCAATGGGTGGAATGATTGTGTCATTTACTGAGATAGGGAAGGTGGAGGGAAGAACATATTTTAGGGCAGAAATTGAAAATTCTATTTTGAATATTTTACGTGTGAGGTCCTTATATATATCCAAGTTCAAATATAATGTAGGCTGATGGAAGCATGTGTCCAGATCTCCGAGGAGCTATGTCAGCAGTAGGAGATAAACACTCTATTTTGGTTTCACCAACACTTTTAGCTACTGTGATGTCGCGTGAAGTGGGGACAGAAAAATGACCAGATTTGGCCTTGAGAAGTTTCGATGGTTGGATAGTGGCTGAAGATGGTTATGAGTGAAGGAGTAAAGGTTGAGTTGAGGACGTTAATATGGTCTAAGTATAGAGTTTTGTTGACGAGAAATATAGGATTGGACTTAAAGGAACGGAGATCAGTGAGATATCCTATGAGAAACTGAGTCTGTAAGTTGGAATCATGCATCAAAGAGACATCCTGATGTCTTCTTTCTGTGCAGTTTGGAAAACTCCAGACTGAAAAACGAACTGAAAAGTTGGTTCAGAAACACAAAATCCCAAGACCCTGACGTAAACAAATACACGACTGCTTTATTCAGATACATCATCAACTTAAGAAAAATTAGACCCCCACAAATAAAACAAAACAACTAACTTCACAGATGATAATACTAATTATGGAAAATAATACTAATAAAACATAACCCTATCAGTTATGAGTTACTATGATGCATATTCAACAGTTACCAAAAAAAGAGAGAAATAATATTTGCCTAAAACTAGATATAATGAAGCAAACTCAGAGTGTTTATAATATAAACTTCATTTAAAAAGCAGCACACAGTTTAAAATATTAAACAAATTAAAAAGAACTGAAAAGGAAACAAACTGGAAAAAATGTTTAGAGGATGTTTTAAGGGTGGAATAGCCAAGAAGGTGGTAGGAAATGGGCGATCAGAATTCAAAGGAGATGGGCCGGCCCTGTGGCTTGGTGGTTAAGTGCGCGCGCTGCGATGCTGGCGGCCCGGGTTCGGATCCTGGGTGCGCATCGAGGCACCACTTCTCTGTCCATCCTGAGGCCGAGTCCCACATGCAGCAACTAGAAGGATGTGCAGCTGTGACATACAACTATCTACTGGGGCTTTGGGGGCAAAAAATAAAAAAAAAATAAAAAAAAAAGAATTCAAAGGAGAGTTCACGATGATAGGTACAGATTTGACAGCAACCACATCATTCAAATCTTGAGAATACAGCATTTGAAAAAAAAAAGAATATAGCTGAGGATATCTCTGTGGAGAACACACATCAGGAGGCAAGAGATGGTTGACAGCAGTGTTAAAATCAAAAGGAAGACTATCAAGGATAATGCTCAATTGAATTTCCAGAGTTTGAAAACATCTATTGTTTCAAATAAGGAATTAGGCATTGTCCAGTCATTCAGAAACAGGATACGTTCCCTCTCTCTCTCTCCCTCCCTCCCTCCCTTCCTCTCCCTTTCTGTCTCTCTGTTAAGTCACATCAAATAATCCGATTGATAGTGAGCACATGAAACCTGTCTTTTGATCTGAAATGCTGATGCCAACCAAATTTGACTTAACGCTTTTCCATTTCTTTATTTTCAGAGTGCTATTATTAGAAAATTTTGACAGTGAAATATATCTAAAATTGAGAGACTTGAGCAGTGCTGTATGCCAGAATAAATATATTAGGTGGTATGTTTGATTTTAATAGTGCATTTAAAATAATATGATAGGAGGATCCGATTTTGCCAAAAAGCATGAAGTGAATAATTTATTTTATAAAATTATCCATTGAATCAATGTGTAGTGTTTTAGCCACCTTTTCTATATTTAGTTTTCATTCATGTGATAAATTTTAATGAATTCTTTAGAGCAGATAGGTTATAAATTGTGAATTTATACAAATGATAATGCAGTTGCATGTGACAAATTCATGAGCAGAAATACTTAGTAAAAATATTTCTTAAGGGATATTTGTACGTTTATTGATTTCTCCTAAAACTTAAATGTAAAACTGTTAATAGTTCAACTCTCAATAACGGAGTATTTAGGGATAAATAATCTAGTTTTACTACTTAAAACTCACCATAGTTGTGCAAATTATGGACTCATATATGTTGTAAATATAGATTTTACATCAAAGGATTTATAAATATATATATTTTGCAAATTTCAAGGTAATTTTAACTATTTGTACTATAAGTAAGCATTTATTTACTCTTTTAAATAATTCAAATCATGCTCATTTTGACATGAAATCTTTAAAAATTTGCAATTTGAGAAAATCGTAATTAAAATCGTAGAGTAAAATTGTAATAGCAACTATTAAAAATACATTATTTTTAAAAATATATGAAAAACCCTGTCATCCTTCTATAGAGTACACAGATTATTTTGGATGCCTGATAACCTCTTCCTTTTAAAACTACCGAGTAAAATTAACACGAAAAAGGCTTGGAGTTTTGGATAAATTTAATGCCTTATAAATCCATAGAGTGATGTGGCTGCTACACGGCAAATATAAATCTAAGCTTGGCAACGGATATATAGCATCTAGGACGAGCCCCACCTTTGTGCTATTTTTCTCAAGTCTGACCATAACTGTAATATTACATTCACTTCTATGCTCCACACCTTGAAAGATATTGATTGGTTTTAATGCATTCAGAGAAGAACAAAAAGAGTGATAAAAATGAAAAGCAATTAAAGCAACAAGGGACATTTACTATAAAGACAAGAAGATTGCCAGCAATGTGGTACTTATCTCCAAAATTCAAAGGACTATCATATGTAAGAGAGATTAATGTTCTGTGACTCTCAGTAGTAGAACTAGAAATAATGTGGTGCCTCCAAGGGGAGAATTATTTTAGTTCAGCACATGGTGATATTACCTCTGCTCTGTAATGACGTAGTTGGCAAAAGAAAAGATACTTTTACTTGGATTTCCCTGAGGTACTTCAAATTTCATCTGAAGTTGATTTCTTTATTTATAGTGAAATCCACTATGAGTTGTTGTTGCTATATCACACTTCACAACTACCTTTGAGATGAGGAGAGGCACCCCGAGATGATGGAATGAGCATGGGGTTTAGAGTCACAAAGACTTGGCTTTGAATGTGGATTTGGCCACCGACAAGCTCTGAGAGCTTAACTAGCCATTTATTTTCACATAAACCTCTTTGTCAAAGGGGTTGATGACATCTTCTCAACTTTCCTGTTTTTGAACATTGCATTCTAGTCTTCTGGTCACTCAAACTTTAAATTTTAAGGACAGAATAATTGAGTAATCATTGGCTTTCAGAGCCTGAAAGCCGACTGCCTGGGTTTGAAGTCTACTTCATAGCCATGGGACCTAGGGAAAACCACTTAGCTTCTATGAGTCTCAGTTTCCTTGTCTGTGAAATCATTGGTTTTGTGGGGGAACAAGGGCTGAGAACTCCTATTCCGCTATCTTGCTGACATCACTTTCTCCTAAATTCTTCCTCTTGACACAGTTTGGAGGCCCTAGCTAGAGAATAATCAGTTCCTCTTCGTGAGCAGCGGATTAAGTCTGCGCGCAAACACTTCCCTTATCAGGCTCACACTCTGCGCCGCTATGAACCTGCCGTAATCCCCTGGAGCCAGGTCAGACAACTAGGGAAGCCACCATATGCTGAGCTCAAGAATTTATTCTAATTAGCCAGTCCACAGGGAGTCTGTGAAACTTAGCTCACCCCACCCTTCTCGCCACACAGAACCTGCCCCTACAGCTCCAGCTTGCTGCTACTCAGCCCACAGGTGGAACGTCCTATGTGGCCCTGCCTGGCAGCCTTCTCTTGTACAGCTATAAAGTAACAAAAAATTCTGCCTTTCATTCACGGGAGTGCCATTGTGTTATGTTCTGCCATTAAAAGAATCTTTAAATCTCATAAAACATATCCTGAGACAGATTTAGGATTATCTGATAACTGAATAGAGGGGTGGAGTGAGACGTTTGGTAGAGTAGAGGGCATAAATTCCAAGGGATCATCAAGGGAAAATATGGAGTAAAAACAAATCCAAAGACAGAAGTTTGGGGATTGCCTAACCTAAAAGAATTTAAGGAATGGACTGAGGAGGAGAATGTGCAAAATCAGAGTAAGTGGTCTGAGACCTACCAGAAAATCTGGGACAGTGCAGGGTCTAAGCCAAGGGTTATTATGGGGTATGTATCCATACAGATTGTAAGAACCACTGTAATTGTTAAGAAATAGAAATGAACGATCCACAGGGAAGAATGCTATAGCAAGGAAGAACATGCATGGGACTTAAAATAGCTTAATGGCTATTTAACTTACAAATTAATCCCCATGGCAACTTCTTCAAGCAGTTAGTGGTTTCCTCTGCTGTGTTCCTATAGCCCTTGATGCATATCCCTTATTATTGGCACTTACTTATAATTTGTCCTTTTTCATACATTGAAATGTAGGCACTCTGAGGATATAAATCATGGACTTGCCACCTGTCTTTTTTTGTGTGTGTGAGGAGGACCAGCCCTGAGCTAACATCCAATGCCAATCCTCCTCTTTTTTGCTGAGGAAGACTGGCTCTTGGCTAACATCTGTGCCCATCTTCCTCTACTTTATATGGGACACCACCACAGCATGGCTTAACAAGCGGATTGGTGGTGCACCACCGGGATCTGAACCGGCAAACCCCGGGCCGCCGCAGCAGAACGCGCGCACCCAACCGCTTGCGCCCCCAGGCCGGTCCCTCCAGCTGTCTTTTTTTAACATCACATATAGTCACTGAGATAGACCTATTACTCATTGAGTGTTTGTTGAAGGAAACGAATGTTTGTCTTACTCCAGTGTTAACATTTCAACGCTCTTGGTATCCCAGAGGGTATTAACTGCCTCATCTCCTGGCATTGAAAGAGGTCCTTTCTTGATTTCCTGCCTTCCCTAATATAGCTACAACAGTCTACAGAAGCTCAGCTCTGCAGTTAAATTTGAAAATTTGCCTTGCTCTGTATGTTTCATGTGTTCTTTCTAATATTTTACCAAGAAGAGCTAGAGAAACTAGATCATCTGGTGTCAGAAGTTCAGTATCAGTGTACTCCTCAAATTTGTCCCATTCCCCACAGCAATAGCCTCGTCTCCCTCTGTAAGGCATTTTGTGCAAAGCTGTTATGTATGTGATATGGAATCATAAGTCCTTCTATTAGTAAGTCAGTGGGTTAAAATCTTGTGCTTATGAGAACAGTGCTATGGGGAATAACTTCTCTAAGGACCAATTAACTTCATTTTGGCTGATGAATACTGAGAATATTCTTTACCCTAATAGGTCATCTTATAAGCTGAGTTTCTGGTCACAGGGGCAATGAAATAAGAAAATGTATATCCGAATTCAGAAAATGAAAACTTACAGCAAAGTAATACAACACATATATTTATATTGATTTCCTATTCCTTGCGAGGCATTTGGACACTGGGGCTGTGTCCTAGGCAAAAAACGGATAATTGAGAGTGTGTTACCTCCTAGTAAGGAATGCTTGTTTTGGTCACAGTGACCATGTAGTATCATTTGCTCCTAGGATTTAGAAGATGAGGTCATGAGAACCAAGTCAGTCACTTTTGAAAAGCTCAACAGAATATTATAGCTAAAAAAACAAAAAAAAAAAACCCTTTTTTTAAAAAAAATAACTAGTTAGTAACCTATAACAGTTGCTTTAACCCTGACTGCATGTGAATATCACCTAAGGAATTTGGAAAAAATATGTTGATGCCAATTGCCCCCTACCAAGTGTTTTGATTTAATTTTTCTGTGTTTGGCTCACATTTTTTGTGAAATCGTTAAAAGACTGAATGGTATTTTCCTCATTCTGGGAGAATGAAGGATGACCATAGCAGAATATTAAAAACATCCAGAGATTACAGCAATCCCTTTCTGCTAAACAGGCAAATATTCTTGCATTAGGCAAGACAAAATCTGCTTTTCAAAAACAGAAAAGGAAGTAAAATGAGAGGAATAAAATATGTTCATATTTCCAAATGCAATGTGAGAATGGACTTTACATAAAAATGAGCAAATATTTGCTTTTATTACCAATGTTGCTGCTATCGACAACACAAATTTCATTGTCTAATTTTATGGAAATTTTTTGTTTGTATTTTTACATTTTAGAAACTAAAGGGTAAATTTACATGCTGGCCTTTATTTACAGAGGTAAGTCTGTTTACTAAAAAAAGAAAATAAATGAGTTTAGATCATGCTTGAACTAGAGAAAAACTAATTACGAATTTAGTTGTGAGCAATTTGTAAAGAAGGAATTTAAATGGGCACCATTTCAGAGTTCCTAATGTGCAGGTGGGTTTGAGAATGCAGTCAGGTTTGAAAACAGTGTCCTTTAATATCTAACTTTAAAAAGTGATAAAATAAAGATTTTATTCACAATAGAAATAACTATGTACTAGTAGTAAACTGAACAAAATGTTAAAAAAAAGAAAACCTACAAGAAATCCATGAGAAACCTTGGAGAATAATGAATAAATGGAGAGAAAGACCATATTCCTGAATGGTAAAACATTTCCAGTATTTTAAAGATGCTGTTTGCCCCCAAACTAATTTACAAGCTTAATATAATTCCAATAAAGCATCCAATGGGTCATTATGATTGTTTTTTAGGAGTGAGAGAGATGTCACAAAAGCAATTGTAAATTTTGTACATTTTTCTATTGATTCAATATGCTTAGGATTATGCTGAACGTAAAATAGAATCTTAATAAATATCTGCTAATTGATATCTTGGTACTTCAGTAAGTAGTCAAGACCTCTTACTTGGGTTTAAACAGGCTATGTATTTGACACTTAAGTTTAGTATCAAATATTATAACTAACACATTATAACAGAGTCTTTTTTAGTGTTTCTATTAGGAAAAGTTCCTCTGAGTTTTATTAATTGAAAATGCAACAGATCTTCAACCTTCCTGTAGTCTTCAATAAACCCAATAACCTTAATCAAGTTTGAAATATTGCAATGCAGACATGGAGTTTTCACCTCGGAAGTAGGAGAGGAAGTTTTGAGGAACCTAGTGTGGATTACATCCGAGAAATGTACCACTCTTAGTCTCTTGGGGACAGAACTCAACTCCAATCTAGATCCACTGGGAGCCAGTCCCCAGTGGAGCCAAACTTACCTGTTAATCAATTCTAGCCCTGGGCCAGAAACCCCACGTGAGTGAAGCCAGCTGTCAAAAACCGTTGAAAAGTCAAATGAGCAAAACACAGCACCTGTTTCCTTTTGTTATTTTTCATTTTACTTCTTCCAGATTCCCATTTCTCATTTTTTCTTAACATTGCAGCTTTCTATTGTGGGGGAAGAGGGCGAATTCCCCTCTGCCCTTTCCCTTAAGGTTCTTACAGCTGGCCAAATAATTAACAAGTCAGGTTAGCAGGGGAAAATAATGCCAAGCTTAATAACATGTGTACATGGGAGAAACCAGGGACACTGAGTTTCTCAACACAATGGCAGAGATTCTCATCTTAAATACCATCTTCAGCTAAAGACAAAGGAGGATGTTGGGGGTGGGTGGTGTTTTGGGATTTCAGAGAGGAAGATGACAATTTACATGAAGAGGGAAATGTAAATGTTTGTCAGACAATGCTTTGCAGGGCCGGCCACCTATAGAGAATGTGGCTGGAGAGACAGAAGTTATAGTAATCAAGAGTATGTACATTTAAGTCTTCTTCTCCCATCCTGATAAGAGTTTTCACAGATAAGGTCATTCCCCCCTCTTCCCACTACACAGAGGGAGATACCTTTACAAATGTAAATATTTGGTAAGCAGAACTTTGTTAAGAATGGGCTTAGCGAGGACCCTGCCAGTCTATCCATACCCAGAGTTAAATTCCTTTAGGCAGTTAGTGGGGGATGTCAAATGTCCGTCAGCGAAAATAATCAAGGTAAAGAGATATATTTTAGGGTGGCCAATTTTGATCTCCCACACTATCCTTTCTCCCACTGACTTGTGAAATATGGTTACATAAAGATATTAAGAATATTTTTCATAGATTTACATGGGATAAATCAGTTACTGATTTCTAATAATAAAACATATAAACATTCCCCTGTGGTAAAATGATAGCTTGATTTCTCCATACTGATAGCATATGTTCAAAAGGTTTATCATTTGTTAATGGGTTATGATATGTTTTCCTAGAAACATCTGAAAAAAACTTTAAAAACACAAGAATTTTGAAGATAGAGACATTGTAATATCTAAAATTTTGTGAAATTATAATCATATTCATAACTAGATGCCATGTAGAATGGAAACCCATTTTCCCCATCTATGAATGAACATTGGGACTAGATAATTCCTAAGTTCCACTCAAATTCTTACTATCTAAGATGATTTTATTAGTCATTTCATTTCCAAGTCACAGGAATAACTTAAGTACTGAGAATTAAATAAGAAAGAAAAATATGTAAAAGAGAAATTTTTTAAGAAATTCTAAAGATATATTTACATGGACCAAAAGAAAATAAAGTTTCGTGGGTGACATATATCCAAGTAACTAATTAAACGTATGTCTGGATGAGAATTCCAAATTCTCAAATCAGCTTTTCGACACTATATTCTGAAAACACTAGATCTATAAGAACCCACCCCTCCTCTTTTCTTGAAAGAAAGAAAGAGAGAAAAGAGGGGAAGGAAGAGGAAGAGAGGGGAGGAAGGGAGAAAGGAAGGAAGAGAGAGAAAGGAAAGAAAGAAAGATGGGAAGAAAGGAAGAGAGGGAGGGAGGAAGGAAGAAAGGAAGAGAAAGAGAGAGAAAGTTGCTTGTTCCATTTCAACAAGCTTGGGCTTGTTTAGGCAAAGTTTTTCTTTATTTCATGGGATTTCTTAGTGCCATTAATATGATTCTGAGCATTGTGAATCCATATGCAGGAGAACAGAATAGATATTATTTCTCAAACTGATTTGGCCACAACAACATTTTTATTACTAAATACTTGTTAATGTACTATAGGGTTCATTTAGGAAATATTCCCCTAAATGAATAGAGGTTCTTCTTAGAGCAGTTAAGATAACATTACTCTTTTAATGATTCCAATTCTATGATGACATATTTCTTTTCAAATACTAAACTAAATCATTCCTAAATTGCTTCTGGTAATGAGAAACAGGAAATAAACTTTTTTATTCTTAGATCAATATGTAGCATGTTATATCATTTCACTGAGAACTAAAGCTGCACCTAAGAGTTATGTTTGTCAAGACCAAGCAGTTATCTAATTTACCCCACAGGTGCATAATAATTTTTTGATTATTATTGTTGAATTATTCATCATTTTTATTAACATCTCTTCATCACATTTTCAATGAAAGCTTAAAATGACTTTTTTGGAAGAATTGACTGTTGAATTCATAGATGGATCCATGCTACTTTCATTTCTTAATCCTGTTCTATATAATGGAACAGAGCTGTCACTGGATAATGTATTTCCATGCCAAACCATTTAAACTCTCCAGAGAAACTTCTGTTTAAATAAGGCATGCTTGACCAAAAAAGGTTGTCATGTATTAACTGTCTCTGTAGGGAGTTGATGTTAAAAGTATAACTGGTTCAGTGGAGGGAACAGAAACTAGGCTTTTCCGTTCAGTCAGAAAAGCAGCCCCCAGTCATCTCTGCATGTAAGTGTTGCCACTTCTAACTAAGAAAGTGCCACCATGCACAATTAGCATTAAGAAGATTTTTGCTTTTCAAAACTTCAAGATTGTTTTTTTCTACCGTGAGGATAAAAATCCTCCTAATGTGGATTCTCTGATTGCCATTTATCTGGTAGAATGTGAGGATGCACACTCAAAATTTTTCTTTTTCTTATCAAAGAGAAAATCAGATGTCCTCTTACTGTTTCCTTCTCATTTCCATTCTCAATTTTTCATGATTTTATATTCCTCTTGGTATTTCATATTTTCTTCTAATACAGAGAGAGCATTTATGCCATGGGATTTCAAGGTTATTCCTATGCTATATAAGCAGAAGCATTCTCCAACACTACAAAAGCAAAACAATTTTTAAAGAGGGAGAAAAAGATAAAAGAACATCAACTACAGGGAGAACAAGAATCCTCCTAGGATTTTTAATCCACAGTTCAAACAAGGTTCTAATTTCTTAATCATGATATAGAAAGACTAATGCATCCAAGAGTGAACACTGTTTATTCCCTCCCTCTTTAACTATCTCTACTCAGCAATAGTTTGAACCAGGGGATAAAGTACTTTATATAATTCTTCACTGTGAGTACCCAGTGTTGGTACTGCAAACTACAAAGGAATCTGCAACTTAAATCTCAGTTTATTTTAGGAAATGTTTGATTTTTCCCTTGGCAGCACAATTTATTGTTTCTATTGCCTTTTCAACAGCGTTAGGTCAGACTTCTTCAGCTTTCAGAAATAATGGCTTAATATCATTTCTGTTCTCTCTCACACACACAAAAAGTACAAAACATACTTTTTGTACTGATTGTGGCTGATTTAATTTTTTACTTTTTTGTGTTCAGACAACATGGACTATATGATATCAATTCTTTGAAATGTATTGAGCCTTGGGAGTGACCTAGCATATGATCAATATTTATAATAGTTTAATGTGTACTTGATAATAATGTATTATCTCTGCTTGTTGACTATAGTACCCAGAATGCAGAAAGGTTATTAGTTTTGTTTTCAAAATCTTCTACATGCTTGCTAAAATTTTTGATCTACTTGATCACAATTTTCTGATAGAGTATTATAAAGATTTCCTATTATGATTAGAGGGTTTGTTAATATCTCCATGTAAGTCTCAACAGGTTTTGCTTCATATATTTCTTGAAGATGCTAATAAATTAATTATTTTAATATATCCTTATTCAATTGTTTCTTTTATTATATAATGCTAATATTCATCTCTATTAATGCCTTCTACCTAAATTTTTTTTTGTCTAATGTGAAATGTTGCTAATAATTTTCCTTTGTGTAGTGTTTGGGTGGTAAGAATTTTCCATATCTTTATTATTTAACTGATCTTTTTGCTTTTGTTTCTGCTGTGCTTAAATGGTCTTACTTTGTTTTAAATGATTTCATTTTGTGTTTTCCGTTCAAGCCCGTCTTCTTTGCTTCTTCCTTTATCTCCTTTCTTGCCTTCTCTTAATTGATACATATGTTGATAATTACTGTTGATGTTTCTCTATTAGTTTGAAAGCTATAGATTGTACTTTTAGTATTTAGTTATGTTTACATTTTAATCTATATATTTAAATAAAAATTTTTCTAACAAACAAAAATTATTGAATATCTTCATTTTCCTCTGGAATAAGATGACTTTATTAGTCTTCTCTCTTACCACCATCCCAATTTTATTATTTGTGTCTTGAGATATAATTTTATTTTTATGTTGTTAGGTGATTTGTTCCCTTTTATACATAATAAAATCATTGGAAAATAATTCCCTGAGTAAGAGAAAAAGGCTTAGAGTAACTTTCTTTACTCAGTGAGAATGTTTTTAAAAGATAACTCTTAACTTCTGCCTTTACAGTCTATCCTTGAAGATATTTATAAGCATTCAGTTGAAGAAAACCTTTCTCACCCCGACTCATTTAATAAGTTCAACTTTCTTGCTTTCTTTGTATTTTACAAATTGTCTTAGTATCTGAAGTTCTCTGGCACGATGTGGAGTGGGGTTTAACATCATGACTTCCCTAATCAACATGGAAAGCAAAGTGACAAAGCCCCTTGCCTTCTAGATGCTGTCCCAATTTTACCTCTTATGTGTACCTTAGAAAAGCCTGAAATCTATTCAGAGTGTTATTGTTATTTTTATCGGTCACATTTGTGTATATATATATATTTGGAACTACAATGTGTATATTGTAATATATATCAAATAAAGTAGGGGAGAAAATGGTTGATTTCAGGCCTAAGAAGAAAATGTACACAGTCAACTTATGATATATTGCTGCACTAGAAAAAAAGGCTGATATAAAAAACAACTGAATCATACCAAAGGAAACAGACAGTCTGCAGGTTGACAAAGACGGGAGATTTTTTAATGCAATAGAGCAAAACACATCAAATACATAAAAATCTAGAATTCATAATGATATTCAAATAGATTTTAGGCACCAGCTAGAACACTAACTCATTATTCAGAAAAGTGGTAAACAAAGTGGAAGGGGGAGCATTGGTTTTGCTCTGTTTACATTGTTGGACAACCAATAGTTAATAAGAGAAAGTCTTCTCTATAAAAAAAATCGCAGGTAATAAATTCAAGAGGAATGATAGAATTTTTATATTACTCTTTTGCAGTCTCTAATGAAATAATGGATCTAGGCAGTGATCAATAGTGAATACTGAAAGCGTTTGGTGAAAGGCTGATGGGGAAATTTATAAAAGAGGAATAAATCTGATGTAATAGAGTTCTATTGCTGTCATAATAAATTACCACAAATTTAGTGGCTTAAAACAACACAAATTTATCATCTCACAGTTCTGTAGATCAGAAGTCCACGTACAGTGTGGCTCATTTCTCTTACCCAGATGTCACACGAACAGAAATCAAGTTGTCAGCAGGCCCACATTTCTTTCTGGACGCTCTGGGGATGTCTCTACTTCCAAGCTCATTCAGGTTCTTGGCAGAACTCAGTTGCATGTGGTTGCAGGACTGCGGTCCCATTTACTTGCTGGCTTTTGGCTGGGGGTCATTCTCAGAGGCCACTTATATTCCTTGGCTGTGCTGGTCCCCTTCCTCCATCTTCATAGTCAACAACTGTTCTAGTTCTTCTCACGTATATCTCTGACTTCCTCCTCTGTCTCATCTCTCCTACTACCTCTTCTCTCTGAGAAACTCTGCTTTTAGGGCTCAGGTGATTAGTTTGGGTCCACTCATATATTCCAAGATAATCTCTCTACCATTATTGGATCCACAAAGTCCCTCCACAGCAGTACCAAATTAGTGTTTGATTGAATAACTAAAGCCAGGAAGTTGGGTGGGCATCTTTAGAATTCTGCCTACTACACCTGACAATACTTAAATCTACTGATCAATCCCAATCAAATCCAATTGTAGTTTTCATAAAAAACAAAAAGAAAAACAAAAACAAGTGGAAACTGGCTTTCTGATTCTGCATGTAAGGACCTTGGAAGTTGCCATGCCAATCTAACAACAAGCAAAAAACCTGAACAGACTGAAAAATCAACAACTCTTCTTGGATGCATAAGAGAGAAGAGGACACAGTGCAAACCACTGTCCCCAAGATTAGAGAGACAGACGGCAGGGAGTCGTGGTTTATGAGAGCAGACTCACGAACAGAAACTGCCTCAGGAAGCAGTGCCTGGGTAGGAAAACCTGGACTGTAATTGACTGATTGCTGGGGGCTCTGTGTGGATAAGTCTGAGAGTTAAAAACCCCAGTCATCAAGGTGCGCCCACAAAATTGTGAGATTTACCTTCAGGAGCTCGACCAGGTTCCCATAGTAAATATCAGAGAAAATCCCTTCCTGCTTTCAGCAGGGGGAAAGGGGAAAGGAACCATTTTGAAATATACACGTCAGAGCACTCTATCCTTCCTAACAAGGCCTGACATCAGGGGAAACTAGTTAAGCAGATCCTAACCTGCTGGGGTATTATCAGAGCCTAACTGACCTAGGGAAGGGAAGTACCCAACTCTAGTCAGCTCTAGCCTTCCAGGTGGGAGGGAGGAAATAACCAGCTCCAGCCTGCCACAGAGAAGAAGGGAAATACCCAAATCTAGCTGACTGTAGCCATCCTCTCTCACCTAAGGGGGGAGAATAAAACTGAGAAACACTTGTGAAATTCACAGTCCAGAGGCTTAGGCTCACTAAAAAACTGAGACCTAATCATAGGACTATGGAATGCTTCCTCTCCTTCTCCACCTTAAAGATCTATTTATAGCAGTTCCTTTTACCCAGTACATCATATTTGGATATCAAGAAAAAATCACAAGGCATACCAAAAGGCAAAAAACACAATTCGAAGAGACAGAGAAGGCATCAGAACCAGACATGGCAGGAATGTTGGACTTATCAGACAGGAAATTTTAAACAACTATAATTAATATGCTAAGGGCTCTAATGGACAAAAGGACAAGATGTAAGAACAGATGCTCAAGGTAAGCAGAGAGACAGAAATCCTAAGAAAGAACCGGAAAGAAATCTTAGAGATAAAAAATGCTGTAACAGAAATGAAGAATGCCTTTGATGGGCTCATTAATACATAGAACACATGTGAGGAAAGAATCTCTGAGCTAGAATATATTTCAATAGAAATTCCAAAATCCAAAAAGGATAGAGAACAAAGATTGAAAAAAACAGAAAAGAATATTGATAGACTGTGGGACAACTACAAAAGATGTAACAGTCACATAATGGGAATACCAGAAAGAAAAGAAACACAGAAAGGAGCAGAAGAAATATTTGAAACAATAATAAGAATTTCCCCAAATTAATGTCAGACACCAAACCACAGATCCAGGAAGCTTAGAGAACACCAAACAGGATTAAAGCAAAAAAAACTCTCTACATCTTCATTTTCAGAAAATCAAAATAAAAACATCCATGGTTGCCAGGGGTTGGGGGAGGGGGAGGGATGAATAGGTGGAGAACAGAGGATTTTCAGGGCAGCGTAAATACTCTGTATGATGCCATAACAATGGATGCATGTCATTATACATTTGTCCAAACCCATAGAATGTACACCACCAAGAGTGAACTGTAGTGTAAACTATGGACTTTGGGTGATTACGATGTGTATGGCAGTTCACCAATTGTAACAAATGTACCACTCTGATGGGAGATGTTGATAATGGGAGAGGCAATGTATTTATGGGGGCAGGGAGTATGTGAGAAATCTCTGTATCTTCCCCTCAATTTTGCTATGAACTTACACCTGCTCTAAAAAAGTAAAGTCACAATTTTAAGAAAATAACAGAGCTAGGTAATTCAAACCTTGCACCAAAAATAAAATAAAATAAAAAAAAACAACAAACATAAGCAGAGATGGGTGACATGAAAGAAAATTGCCAAAATGTTCACTGTTGATGCAGGTACATGGGGTTTTATTGTATTATTATAAAATTCCTTCTTCTTTTGTGTATATGCTTCAATAATAAAAAGAATAAATCAACAAACTACCACTTTAGACTTTCCCAGAGTAGTGCCTGAATTGTACTTAAGAATGAATCCATAGATCATTCTCCTTCAGCCTTCAAGCTTCTTCTCTGTCTCTCAGACTCATGACATTTCCACTCTGCTTGGAGCAGAGTCTTAGTTTGTGACTGCAATTGGCAAAACCATTCTAACCTTGAGGGTATGGGGAAGGAAACCCATCTCCTAATATCTAAATGGCCACTGCTGGTTATATTCACTCTTTGTAAGTGAACCTATAAATAAAAATGGTCAGTCGTATCACGTGGCATCCATTACTAGCGCTCTGGTTATAGCTTGCTAAGGAACCTGGCCGCCTCCCTAGGATTAGATTTGCTGCACCTGGAAAGAAACCTAGTACTGAGTTATGCTACTTCCTGACCTATTTCTGTTTTTCCAGAAGGATCTTATTTCTATTCCTATAATGATTTTGACCCCTCCAAGGCTCAAAGTTTGGCCTTTCCGTCAGTTTTAAAGAAAAGTCACTTCTATTATAAATAGAACAATAGTTTAACTTACCGTAAATAGAAGGTAATTATAAAAATAATCAAAATAAAGACTTAGTAATGTTATTAAAATTTTTCTAAATGTCCTCATTCTCTGAGTTTAGAGACTGTCTCAGTTGCTGCATCATCTTCTCAGATGATGAATGGGGCAAAATCAATTTCTACTATGTCCACTACTTTGTGTTCTTTTCTAGAGCCTCAATCACACTCCGTTATGATTATAAAGATATCATACTTGCTTCTTTTTTAAAAGATGGGATTATTCAGTCTTGTCCATGGTCACCTTGCTTCCTGAGGATACACATTGATCGTACCTGGACATTACCAAGACATACGGAAGATCTAGCAATAACAATTTTAATCTTTCTCAGGGTCTATATACTACTCATATGATTTTCTGCTTCTGAGTGTCTTTTTTATTGTAAACTGGACCCATTGTCTCCATATGTTCTGGAGAGAGTTGGTCTTGAGGATCTTGCAAATTAGCCTAACCCCTATTGATAAATTCATGGACTGGCTGGTCCTTTGCTTCTAGCAACCTCATAGGTTACTACCTACTCTAAAAATAATCTTCAGTTGGGTTAATTTCCTGATTACAGTCCAATCAACTGTCAAACTTGGTAAAACATAGTCTAGAACTCCGGTTTCACAGAGGCTGTGTTGGTTAATTACATCTATCATAATTTGGGCCTGGCAGGTACTCTGAATGGCATTCCCAACATAGCCTGAAGCAAACGATTTAAGCTGAATGGTAAAGATAGTAGTCAGAATGAAAGACAAGAAAAAGAATATGAATTAGAAATATTTGGAGGCTACCATCAGCAGACAAACATTTGAAATCCATTGTTTAAAAAAATGGAGGAAGGAACAAAAGAGTAATTAGGGTTCTAGTAAAGGTTGTTTTGTTTACTTCCCTTTTTTTTTGTTTTTTACCACCAGGACCAATGCAGACCTGCGTGTACTTGAAGGTATGACTTGAATGATACAGGGAAAAAGGATTGGCACTTTTGGAAAAGGAGGGAATGTGCGATCCACTCAGAGTTAGGAACAGAATAGAAAGTTAGCCTATTTCAGGTGTAAATGAGAACAAACTATGGAAGCTGTGGGAAAATAACACAACTCTTTGATCTCATCAGAAATGCTGTATTTCAGCAAAGTTTTCAGGAAGTATAACATATAAACAGTGCTCATCTGGAGGAATAGAATTGACATTGATGTATTAGTACCTGCATTTGTTCAACAGGATAGGGAAAAGGAAGATTGTTTTCAGTGCAGTTAGTATCTTATTGGTTTAGTTCTTATTTTCTTATCTAAATACACACAATAGAATATTGTTCAGCTATGAGAAAGAAGGAAATCTTGCCATTTGTGACATGGATGTATCTTGAGGGCATTATGCTAAGTGAAATAAAGTTAGACAGAGAAAGACATATACTGTACGATCTCACTTATATGTGGAATCATTAAAAGCCAAACTCGTAGAAACAGAAAGTAGAATGATGGCTACCAGGGGCTGGGGGGGTGGGGTGGGGGAAGAAATAGGGAGATGTTGGTCAAAGAATACAGACTTCCGGTTAAAAGATGAATAAGTTCTGGAGATCTAATGCACAGCATGGTAGTTATAGTTAACAATACTGAATTATATACTTGAAAGTTGCTAGGAGACTAGATCTTAAATGTTCTCATCACAAAAAGAGAAAAAGTAATTATGTGATGTGATGGAGGTGTTAGCTAACACTACAGTGGTAATCATATTGTAATATAAAAGTGTAACAAATCAACAGGTTGTACACCTTAAACTAACACAAGGTTATATGTCAATTATACCTCAATAAAGCTGAGGAAAAAAAGATAATATGCATTGACTCAAAAGGAGCATTAAGACTTTCCATTAAAGTAGTTACTAATCATGAAAGTTAAAGATATTTGAAATTTAAGTTTTTTAAAGAAATAATATGGCGTTCTACGACCTTGTATCATAAAACCGATTCACTAATATAATATTTATATAATTAAAAATATAACCTAAGGCTGTAATTTGTTTCCTCTCTGAACTAATCCTGAACGCCTGGTTTTCAAGAGGTCAAGGAAGAACAAGTCATCAGATTAGCTCTGTGCAGACGGGGGCACAGAAGGGACCAGACAGGTGAGAGGATGCACATGACAGTCTTTTATAAGGCTCATCACTTTGACTTGTGAAGAAGAAAAAGACACCATCTGTGCTGTCATCCTTTTTAACCTTCTGCTCATAATAGGAAAGATAAGCTAAAGACGGAGAGTAGGTGAAGGAACACAGAACAATATTTGCAAGAGGGCAGTGAAAATCAAACTCAGGATGAGGAACCGTGCCTCTTTCTGTCACTCTTCTTTATATGTTTTTATAGATAGTTATCTTTATGACTGAGAAACCACATGTTTTGTGGGAAAATAGTATATATCAACTCTGATTTAAATTTGAAACTAGTCTACTTTTATGCACTAAAATTACTTTTTTGATGTTAGTGAGCTATTTATTAAGCAATGTTTAACTGTGGCTCTTATTTTTAATGTCTGAGTAATTTTTAATAACCAATCATGGAGAAAGGAAGTAATTTTGATTTTTACATATCATTTAGTGAAAAAGAAAGGAGGCACATTTTAAGGATAATTAAGCCATACATATTTTCTCAGTTTGATAAAATTGTGAGAGAATAATAGTGTCTTTTGTAACCACCAGTCTTCCGGTTCTATACTATTTGATTGATTTAATTTCTCAGAACCTTAAGGCATTCATTTCTTTCCTCCTATTATATCCTGTTCCTGGGAAGAGAACTGATACTATTCAGATCCTCCAAGGTCTGTGTAAATATACATTGCCGGTATACAGTAAGTAACAGTAGTTACTTATTTCTCTGAGCTGCCTAGGATTTATGTCAAACCATGTGTTTGACCAATATGTGTTTCCCTGTGATTTCTATATCTTATGTTGGACTGGGTGTCTATTTGTATTGTTTAACTTGTATAGCTATCCAATGTCTCGTAGATTCCTTTGTCTCATCTCAGTACATACCATGTTCTTCTTAAATGTGTGTTTTTATTTACTAGCTGATTTCGTTGTCTGTAGGATAAAATTTAAACTCCTTAGTATAGCATGCAAGGTTCTTTACAATTTGACTGAAACTAGTGCCCAGAGCTTCATGTCCTTTGATTGCATCTCATACCCTATGTTTCAGCTGAAGCTATAGTCTTGCAACTCCTTACACACTAGTCCGTTGGCCTAGAATGTATATGTATCACCCCTCTGTTCTTCCAAGGCTAATACTTAATACCCAAACCAGCTTAGCCCACATGCCTCCCTTAAGTGAATTCTCCCATAATTTCCGTAGTAATGACTCTTCCAGCATCCTCATTTTGTTGGAGCTTACTCTCAAGTAATGTCTTCAGCAAAGGAGAATGGAAGGTAAACCTCTTAACTCCATGAATATTGAAGATATCTATGTGGTGTTCATATTTGATTGAGATCAAAAGTAGATTTGGATAATTGTGTTGAAACCTTATTACAGAAAAGTTAATGTTTTTTTCAAATTTACTTATAGATTTTGTGTAAATCCAATTAAATTCTAAAATTTACAGAGAAGAGTAAGGGATAACATATATATATATATATATATATACTTTTGTAATATATGTATATCCCAAAGCTGAAACTATTATATTTTTAATTGTAATGCATTATAAAATAATTTATTATAAATAAAAGAACACAATTCTTTATAAAGGTATTTGCTTATATGTCTGTCTCTCCATAAGACTGGAAGACACTTGTTGACAAAACTGTGTCCTGTGATTTTTTCTAAACATAGAGCATCATTATAAATAAACGGCTCAAATAATAATCTACTGGTAATAAGCGTTAATATTATTTTTGACATACTAATTCAATACCTTCTCATGGTCATATTTTTTTAGTTCAGATAAATAGCAGAGTGGATAAATATCTCCTAAGAGCCAAACTCATAAGTTATGATTCATGCCTAAAAATCTAGAAAATTCAGTGTTAGCTTCATCTCAGGTTCTAAACAAGATCTTCTCTCACTCTTTGGAGACCATAGCAATATCGTTTCTAAATAACTACTATGTGTTTATTTTCTGATGCCTTGAGACAAAAGCTGTCTATTTCATAGATGTTTTAAAGAAAGTGATTAAAAATATATACCTAGCCTTTAAGAAAAAGAAAATATAGTCTTATATCTTGAGAGTCTTGATGAAGAGCAAGTAGTAGGAAGGAGTGGGTCCTGCCATTAGACTACACATAAGAATTAAAAAAACCAGGGAGATGTGCCCAAGGAGGAGCCAATGTTCAGAAGAGGAGAGACAGGACACAGTGTCAAGATTTAGAAATTTGAAGTTTTTAATTAGGAGAATATTTGGTATGTTGCATTGTGTAGACAATTATCTCATTATTTAGTTTATAAGAATATCTGTTGTGCTTGCTATGAATCAAGCAGCCAAGGCAGCACACAAGAAACTCTGTTCAAAGAACAGTCAGAAGTTGAATAGTTGCCCAAGGACAACAGAGAACCAGCTGCTGAGAAAGGGTTCAAGGGCAGTGTCAGGGAGCTCAGCCTTCAAATGTAGTGCTTACACAACTGTCAAAGTGAGGGAACACGTGAACACAGGTAGATAAATTATTTATGACTTCTTGGTTTTGTTTCTGGTCTTCAATGTTATTTTATGAGGAGTTAGGAATGACTTGGAAAGCAATTAAACATTTTATTTTTTTTTTACTCATGAACATGGGTACGACCTAAGGGAAAATTTAGTGAATTTGGTCATCAGCATATTTTATATGCTTACCTTATTGTCGTAGTCTTGGCTATAGTTTTCACTTTTTTCCAAATCTTGTTTCTAGTTCTTTCAAGGTACTTAACTCCGAGTCAGATTCTATCAAAAATTATTCATATGTGTCCAAATTTCTATTTCTGTTTTTCAGCCTGAAATTTCATTCAGAGATGTCATGGAAATTAAATCAAATTTAGAACCCCAAATCATTGCCATAATACAAAGGTAGAAGTAGAAAATAATGAATAGTGCTCCATTCACTCAAAATGTATACGTCAATTCTTAGTAAAATAAAATATAAATATGAGGTTTTCCCAGAGATTTATAGAGCATTTAAGGTGCACACAGAGGCGTTACTCAACATAATTCATTTAAACCAGGATTCTAATAGTATAAAGCAAATCCATTATACACATATAAATATTAAGGTAAATTAAAATTTAATTAATCTGAATAAGCTATTGTATCCTATTTTCTATGTATATTGTTAGAATGTTCAACATGAAAAACTCAGAAAATTATTGAATATGTTCACATATATTAAATTGGGATTAAAAAAAATCTCAGCTTCTATCATCATCAGAGAAATGTTTTTTTGCTATATTATGCTACCATTCAATAAACTATTGACTAGAATCTCATTTATATAACTGAAATGCAATTGCCCAGAAAGAAGAATATGGTGAGAAAAACACTCAAAAGTTTCTGTTTGTATTGTATCTTTTCTGGCTTGGAATTCAGATATCTAATGAAAATAAAATCTTTTGATATTATTAACTATTGAGCATAATCTATTTAATCAGCTATTTCTGTTCTATTCACCAACTGCTAAAAGACAATCAAAAGAAATATAAGGCCATACAAAGCTTTTGAGGCTTTATCTTTCTTCTCTTGAGAGACAAGGGGAACTCCTCAGTATCCTCTCATTGCCTTTAATATACAGTCTGAGTCTTAACAATTATGCTATTTTGCTTCAATCTCTTTGCTCTACATCCTAGAGTTGACAATGAAAATGACGAGTCCAAATAGAATCGCTCCCAGCCTGGCTGGAGTGCAAGATTCATTATTGAGTCAAGAGGGAGTGAAGAATGAGGAATAAGGTGAGGCAGATAGAATAGGACCAGATTAAAGAGAGCCTTGGATTTCAATGTCTTCTAGTGTCCTACGGGAACAGAGAACCATTAGAATTTTAATAGGGACCAGTGTGAAAAGCAGTGATTCATGAAGGTTAACCTGGCAACAGGGTCTAAAACAACACAAGGAGGTTACAAAATAAACTCCTTTTCCTTGACCATCCTCTCCATTTGATATGGTTATATCAAGTCATACTTTCATGACTGCATTTTCCCCTATTCTGCCACCTGTTAAAAGAAAATTCTCTCTGTAGCCTGTTATTGAAAAGGAAATTGAAGATAAATTTTGAGATTAAAAAGGTAACTCTGAGCGGTCCGTAGTAATTGGAGACTCAGAATCTTCTACCATCAATGAATCTGGCCTTAAGTGCTTAGCTAGGAAATCACACACAGAGGGACAGCTTTAGAAAGATGACGTCTACCAAGTGACTTAACTAGGGTTTTAAAATGCTTAATCCTATATCATCTTTTAGATATTGCTACAATATAAATTTTTCGCTGATTGGTTTGTCGAACTAGTATAAATAGATCACTTATTAATACAGAGTTGGAGCTGCATACTCACCAGGAACGTCTGAAACAGACTTAAGGAAAGATGCATTTGCCATCACCTCTACATATAGATGGACAAATAACTCAGTTCATTACTACTTCGTCAAGAAGATAAGGCATTTAAACAACATCACAAAGTTAAAAGACAAGTGACATTTTTGGAGAAAAATATTCTCAATTCTAAAGAAAAATATTAATATTTATTTAATATTAATACTTAAGAATATTAATATTGCCCACAAACCATTAAAAAAAAACTCCAATTTTTAAATGGTCAAATAACATTAAGAGCTATTTTACAGAAAAAAAAATACCAACTAACCAATAAAATATGAAAATAAATTTGACCTCACAAGTAAACAGTGTATGGCAAATTAATACAGTGATATTTTTTTTCCTTAACAAATGAGAGCAGTTAAATGGATAATATGCACATTGCTGAATTTTAGAGTGAATCGGTACTCATATTCAATACTGGTTCTCAGTGTACCTACTATATTTTGAAGCATAAATCATTAGTTGCATAACAAATAATTCTGGTTTCAGGAATCTAATCTATAGAAGAATTATCACAAAAATGTTCCCTGCAGTGTTTTGTAATAGTAAAAACCTCTAATAACTGAAATGTGATGTAGCAGTTAAAAGAGTAAGATAGATCTATATAATTGGCATGGAAAATCTCTATCCTGAGTGAACGGCTGATGGCAAAATACATACAATGTAATTTTGCCTCCATTCTCAAAAACTCAAAGCAAAAACTGTGTGTGTATACATATATAACTGTATGTGCACATACATATAACTATGTGTGTATGTATGCATAGGTATATATGTACACATGCATACATACATCACATATACACATAGGTATGACAAACATAGAGTTCTGGAAGAAATATGCCAAAATGGTAACAGTAAATAACAGTCATTACCAATGAGAAGGAGTGTGGTGTGGAGGTAATAGTAAGAGGACTTTTCCTTGCCCTGTGTTCTTTGAAGTTTTCACAAAAATAGTTCATGTGTCACTTGGAAAGTTAAAAAAATAACATGCTTGTTGAACAATATGATCTTGAAAGTATCCAAATCTCCCAGATTGAATACTCCATGAATTCAAGCATATTTTAATATAATTTTTCACCATTTATAAGCTTTGAAAATTGTAAATGTTGAGCCAGATATAAAAGTAAATTGTTTTTCTGCTACTCTTAGAGCAAGAGTCATTGAGAAAGAATAGTATTCTCTGTAGCCAAGAATTAATATGTAAAGTGTTTTATTTTAAATATCATATGATGCTACTTATATGAGGTATCTAAAACAGTCAAATTCATAGAAGCAGAAAATACAATAGTGGTAGCCAGGGGCCAGGGGTAGGGGAAATGGAGAGTTGTTACGCAAAGAGTATAAAGTTTCAGTTATGCTAGATGAACAACATAATGTACAACATAGTGCCTATAGTTAACAACATGGTATTGTACATTTCAAAATTTGTCAGAGGATAGGTCTCAAGTTAAGTGTCCTTACCTCCCCCACCCCCAAAAGAAACTCTAGCAGGTACTGGATATATCTATTACCCTAATTATGGTGATGGTATCATGAGTGTTTACATATGCCCAAACTCATCAAATTGTACACATTAAATATGTGTGGTTCTTTGTATAGCAATTATACTTCAATAGAGCTATTAAAAATAAATTTAAATCCATTTTCAATGTAAAATATGCTTTCATTAAGCTTCTTTGCCTTTCTTTCCTGTTTTTTAAGTTGTAAGGGTAGCCATAGATATAGATGCTGAATGTCCATCTAAATAAATGAACTGTGATGAATGGCCTTTACTGCACAACTCGACTGCATTATTGCATGCATCTACTGTGGTACGCAGGCATTTTTTAGAGATACTTCAAGTTCAGGTGACTATTTGCCTTTCCTTTTTCTTGACTTGGAGCACATATCTGTGGAACATCCATTCTATTTGATATCAGCTCTCTTCTTCCATAAAGTCTGTATCTGTAGATTTTGTCATTGGTTTTGAAGTCCTCGTCCAATGTATGATGATGAATGCATTCTAGTCTAGCTCTGCCCTTTGTCTATCGTGTGATATTGGTAAAATTACTCTACCTCTCTGAACATGAGCTTTCCCAACTGCAAAAATAGGGTTCTTCACCTCTCTTATACAAATTTTGTGTGGATCATATAACACATTTAAAGCATATAGCAGAGAGGAGAAGTCAAGATGGTGGCATAAGCAGACTCTGAACTCACCTCCTCCTGCAGACACAGCAAATTTACAACTGCTCGTGGAAAAATTATCCCTGAGACAGAACTGAAAACTGGATAAGAGGAACTCCTGCAACTAAGGACAATCCTAATTGAGGTGGAAGAGGCAGAAACTCCCTTAAGGAGAGAAAAAACGCCGCCATCACAAGCCGCCAGCTTCACGGCCGCCTGGGAGCATCCCAAAGGTATGCAGCCCTCCCTGGAGGAGCGGGACCCTGAGCCAGGGAGCGCCCCCGTTGTAGGCGTTTTGTGGACCCAGCAGAATCGAAACCAGTGGCATAATGTCTGACGTTGCCTGCTACTAAAACATTGGGGAGTACCACCAGAAAACCTGGTTCACAAAGAAATTAAAACCGACTTTTAAAGGGCCCACACACAAACTCACCCATTTCAGAAAGCATCCTAAAATCACCAGAAAGAAAGGTGCATAGTGCTTTGGTGAAAAGAGACTCACCTGATAGGCCCTGAGTGCATCTCGGTGAGGGGTGAGACCTCTCCAGGGACTGGGACATTGGCGGTGGCCATTTTTGTGGCCTGGTGAGGGTGTGCTGACACAGAGGCCATTGGAGTTCTCCCTGGGGCCTGCTAGCCCAGGGTCTGCCCCACCCACTAGAGCACCAATTTAATCCAGCTCAGCCAGGGCAGGCAGACCACCCTAGAGACTGGCCCCACCCAATAACAAGCCCTCAGGCAACTTGTGGGCCTGCATAGATTGGTGACTGGATTCTCTGAAGCCTGGCAACTGAACAGACTTCAGTCGCGCAGGGTGTGCACAAGGAGCAGGTGGAGAGTGTGGGGCAGTGGTGGAGCATGTGGGGCTCCCGCCGTGGAGAGACTGGGTCCACTTCATGAGGTCGGGGCGTGCACATGGGTCAGGACTGTGTTGACTGTGTGTGTGGACCTGTGGGCGGCAGGGCTTATCAGCTGCAGAAGACTTGTGCTTATCAAAGACCCACATAGGGAGTTTGCCCCACCTTCCAAAGTCTGAAACAATTGGGTGCTCCTGTACCTGAGGCCAGCCCCACCCAGCTGCAATCCTCAGAGAGCTGACAAGAGACCTAAAGGCTGGAGGCTTATAGCAATTGTAAGCCCCCGAGCCTAACAACCTGCCACGCTGGTGGCCTACTCACTTAAAAGAAATACTGCAACACAAATGTGGTATCAGAACTTAAAGCCAACTGTGCTGGGGCTCCCCACACCGGATAAAGAGACTGAAGGGCTCACAACAACTACAAACAGCTGAGCATTACAACAGCTGACCAGGAACATAACTCGGCCTACCTGGGTGCATACAGGGAGAGTAAACAGGCCACAACAGGAGGACACACGTACCCAACATAGGGGTCACCCCCGAAACATTGAAAACTGAAGGAAGCACACTGCAGGCCTCCTAAGGCATCACTTGTATAAGGTCACCTATCCAAGAGCAGGAGACATAGCTGACCTACCTAATACGTAGACACAAGCACAGGGAAAGAGGCAAAGGAGGAGGCAAAGGAATACATTCCAAGTAAGGGAACAGGACAAAATCCCAGAAAAGGAACTAAGTGAAACATAAATGAGCAACCTACCTGACAGAGAGTTCAAACTAAAAGTGTTAAGGATGCTAACTGATGTGGGAAGAAGATTAGATGAATTCAGTGAGAATGTCAACAAAGAAATGGAAGATATAAAAAAGAACCAATCAGAAATGAAGAATACGATACTGGAAATGAAAAATTCGCTAGAAGGACTCAAAAGCAGAGTAGAGGATACAGAAGAACGGATCTGTGAGCTGGATGAAAGACTAGAAGAAATTACCCAAGCTGAACAGGTGAAAGAGAAAAGAATTAAAAAGAGTGAGGACAGTCTAAGGGACCTCTGGGACAACATCAAGCGCACTAACATCCGTGTTATAGGTGTCCCGGAAGGAGAAGAGAGAGACAAAGGGGCAGAGAATCTATTTCAAGAAATAATAGATGAAAACTTCCCTAACCTAAGGAAGGAAACAGACATCCAGGTGCTGGAAACCCAGAGAGCCCCAAACAAGATATACCCAAAGAAGCCCACACCAAGATATATCATAATCAAAATGTCCAGAATTAAAGATAAAGAGAGAATCCTAAAAGCCGCAAGAGAAAGACAAGTTACATACTAAGGAAACCCCATAAGGCTATCAGCTGACTTCTCAGCAGAAACCTTACAGGCTAGGAGAGAGTGGCACGATATATTTAAAGTGCTAAAAGGAAAAAACTTACAGCCGAGAATACTCTACCCAGCAAGGTTATCATTCAAAATGGAAGGAGAGATCAAAAGTTTCCCAGACAAGCAAATATTAAAGGAGGTTGTCACCAAGAAACCTGCGCTACAAAAAATGTTAAAGGGGCTGATTGAAGGGGAAAAGAGAAGACCACAAATAGGAAAAATTATCTATTTCCATGATAAGAGGGTAATATACAAACGCACAAAAAAGAGGTTAGATACGATATCAAAAACTTAAAATGAGGGAGGAGGGGAGTTAAAGAGTAGAGCTTTCAGACAGAGGTCAAACTAAAGAGACCATCAATTCTGTATAGAAAGAGAAAGGAACAGAGACGGACTATTAAAACACTGAGAAAAAAAGTTAAAAAATGGCAGTAAGTACATACTTATCAATAGCTACTTTAAACGTCAATGGACTAAATGCTCCAATTAAAAGGCATAGGGTGGCTGATTGGATAAAACACCAAGACCCATATATATGCTGCATACAAAAGACACACTTCAGACCTAAAGACACTCACAAACTGAAAGTGAAGGGATGGAAAAAGACACTCCACACAAATGGCAATGAAAAGAAAGCTGGGGTAGCAGTACTCATATCAGACAAAATAGACTTTAAAACAAAAACGGTAAAAAGAGAAAAAGAAGGGCATTACATAATGATCAAGGGAACAATCCAACAAGAGGATATAACACTTGTAAATATCTATGCACCCAATGTAGGTGCACCTAAATATATAAAGCAATTATTAACAGACATAAAAACAGAAATAGACAGTAACACAATAATAGTAGGGGACTTTAACACTCCACTTACACCAATGGATAGATCATCCAAACAGAAGATCAATAAGAAAACATTGGCCTTAAACGACACACTAGAACAGATGGACCTAGTAGATATATACAGAGCATTGCACCCAAAAACCTAAGAATACATGTTCTTTTCAAATGCACATGGAACATTCTCCAGGATTGATCACATATTAGGCCACAAAACAAGTCTCCATAAATTTAAGATGACTGAAATAATACCAAGCATCTTTTTTGACCACAATGGTATGAAACTGGAAATCAACTATAGGAAGAAAATCTGAAAAGCCACAAATACGTGGAGATTAAACAAAATGCAACTGAACAACGACTGGGTCAAAGAAGAAATCAAAGAAGAAATCAAAAAATACCTCGAGACAAATGAAAATGAAAATACGACATGCCAGAATTTATGGGATACAGCAAAAGCGGATCCAAGAGCGAAGTTTAGAGCAATACAGGCCTATCTCAACAAACAAGAAAAATCTAAAATAAACAATCTAACAATGCACCTAAAGGAACTGGAAAAAGAAGAACAAACAAAGCCCCAAATCAGTAGAAGAAGGGAAATAATAAAAATCAGAGCAGAAATAAATGAAATAGAGACTAAAAAAACAATAGAAAAAGTTAATAAAACCAGGAGTTGCTTCTTCGAAAAGATAAACAAAATTGACAAAACTTTAGCTGGACTCACAAAGAAAAAAAAGAGAGAAGGCACAAATAAGTAAAATCAGAAATGAAAGAGGAGAAATTACAACAGACACCTCAGAAATACAAAAGATTATAAAAGAATACTATGAAAAGCTATATGCCAACCAATTCGACAATCTGGAAGAAATGGATAAATTCTTAGAATCATACAACCTTCCAAAACTGGATCAAGAAGAAGTAGAGAATTTGAATAGACCAATCACCAGTAAAGAGATCGAAACAGTAATCACAAACCTCCCCAAAAATAAAAGTCCAGGACCAGACGGCTTCCCTGGTGAATTCTACCAAACATTCAAAGAAGACTTAATACCTATCCTTCTCAAGCTCTTGCAAAAAACTGAGGAGGGGGGGAAGCACCCTAACTCATTCTATGAAGCCGACATTACCCTGATACCCAAACCAGACAAGGACAACAGAAAAAAAGAAAATTACAGGCCAATATCACTGATGAACATCGATGTAAAAATCCTCAGCTAAATACTAGCAAATCACATACAACAATATGTTAAAAAGATTATACACCACGATCAAGTGGGATTTATTCCAGGTATGCAGGGATGGTTCAACATTCGCAAATCAATCAACGTGATACACCATATTAATAAAATAAGGAATAAAAATCACATGATTATCTCAATAGATGCAGAGAAAGCATTTGACAAGATACAGCATCCATTTATGATAAAAACTCTGAATAAAATGGATATAGAAGAAAAGTACCTCAACATAATAAAGGCCATATATGACAAACCCACAGCTAATATCATCCTCTATGGTGAAAAACTGAAAGCTATCCCTCCAAGAACAGGAACCAGACAAGGATGCCCACTGTCACCACTCCTATTTAACATAGTACTGGAAGTCCTAGCCAGAGCAATCAGGAAAGAAAAAGAAATAAAAGGGATCCAAATTGGAAAGGAAGAAGTGAAACTGTCACTATTTGCAGATGACATGGTTTTATATACAGAAAACCCCAAAGAATCCACCAAAAAACTTTTAGAAGTTATAAACGAATACAGTAAAGTTGCAGGATACAAAATCAACGTACAAAAATCAGTTGCATTTCTATACACTAACAACGAAGTAGCAGAAAGAGAAATTAAGAATATAATTCCATTTACAATTGCAACAAAAAGAATAAAATACCTAAGAATAAACATAACCAAAGAGGTGAAAGATCTGTACATGGAAAACTATAAAACATTGCTGAAAGAAATTGAAGAAGACACAAAGAAATGGAAAGATATTCCGTGCTCTTGGATTGGAAGAATTAACATAGCTAAGATGTCCCTACTTCCTAAAGCAATCTATAGATTCAATGCAATCCCTATCAAAGTTCCTACAACATTTTTCACAGAAATAGAACAAAGAATCCTAAAATTTATATGGAACAACAAAAGACCCCGAATAGCTACAGAAATCCTGAGAAAAAAGAACAAAGCTGGAGGTATCACACTCCTTGATTTCAAAATATACTACAAAGCTATAGTAACCAAAACAGCATGGTACTGGCACAAAAACAGACACACAGATCAATGGAATAGAATCGAGAGCCCAGAAATAAACCCACACATCTATGGACAGCTAATCTTTGACAAAGGAGCCAAGAACATACAATGGAGAAAAGAAAGTCTCTTCAACAAATGGTGTTGGAAGAACTGGACAGCCACATGCAAAAAAATGAAAGTAGACCCTTACCTTACACCGTACACAAAAATTAACTCCAAATGGATTAAAGACTTGAATATAAGACCTGAAACTGTGAAACTTCTAGAAGAAAACATAGGCAGTACGCTCTTTGACATTGGTCTTAGCAACATATTTTCAAGCACCATGTCTGACTGGGCAAGAGAAACAATAGAAAAAATAAACAAATGGGACTACATCAAACTAAAAAGCATCTGCACAGCAAAGGAAACCATCAACAAAACGAAAAGACAACCTAACAATTGGGAGAAGATATTTGCAAACCATATATCTGATAAGGGGTTAATCTCCAAAATATATAAAGAACTCATGCATCTTACCAACAAAAAAACTAAAAACCCAATTAATAAATGGGCCAAAGACCTGAACAGACATTTCTCCAAAGAAGATATACAGATGGTCAACAGACACATGAAAAGATGTTCAAAATCATTAACTATCAGGGAAATGCAAATCAAAACTACAATGAGATGTCACCTCACACCCGTCAGAATGGCTATAATTAACAAGACAGGAAACAACATGTGTTGGAGAGGATGTGGAGAGAAGGGAACTCTCAAACACTGCTGGTGGGAGTGCAAACTGGGGCAGCCACTATGGAAAACAGTATGGAGATTCCTCAAAAAATTAAGGATAGAACTACCATATGATCCAGCTATTCCACTGCTGGGTATTTATCCAAAGTACTTGAAAACACCAATGCATAAAGATACATGCACCACTGTGTTCATTGCAGCGTTATTCACAATAGCCAAGACTTGGAAGCAACCTAAGTGCCCATCAAGGGACGAATGGATAAACAAGATGTGGTATATATACACAATGGAATACTACTCAGCCATAAGAAACGATGAAATCCAGCCATTTGTGACAACATGGATAGACATTGAGGGTATCATGCAAAGTAAAATAAGTGAGAGGGAGAATGTCAAATACCGTATGATTTCCTTCATTCAGTAGTAGATAATAACAACAACAAACAAACACATAGAGACAGAGATCGGATTGGTGGTTACCAGAGGGGGAGGGGGGAGGGAGGAGGGCGAAAGGGATAATTCCGTACATGTGTGTGGTGGTGGGTTGTAATTATTATTTGGGTGGTAAACATGATGTAATCTATGCAGAAATAGAAGTGTAATGATGTACACCTGAAATTTATACAATGTTATAAACCAATGTTACTGTAATAAACAAAAAATTAAAAAAAAACTATAAAAAAATAGAGATGAAATGTTAAAAAAATAAAGAAAGATACAAATTTGGGGGAAATAAATAAAGCATATAGCAATGTGCCTTGTTGATTTTATTAATTCAATCATTAAATAATTCACTTTCTTACGCCACTGCTTTCTTATTACTTATATTTTCCGTCCAATTCCCCATATGTCTTAATTTTTAGTTGAAAAAGACTTGTATTTTTATAAATATTTCAAACCAAGCAGAGAACTTTTTTGCCTCCATGTTAGAGATCAACAATATATAGCACACCATATATTCTATTTGGCTTCTCAAAGTTATGTTGTCCTGGCTAACTCTTCACCATCAAAGACACTTTGAGCTGGGCTATTTCCATAAATGTTGCCCTTTGGAAAGTCAGCGTGATCTAAAGACTGATTTTTAAACATTTGAGTTTTTATAATAAAATATACTAATACAATATAATTACAGATTTGTGAACTATCCTGAAATATATATACACACACATATACTTTCTCTGCTTTATGTCATTTGTTTTTTTGGTCTCCTTTCTCTTAAAAACTAAGCTGATTCAAAAAACTAATTCACAAGAATATCTCAACTTTTCAAATAAGAAGTCAGAAAAATGCAAATGTTATTTCTCATAATATTAGTTTTCTAAAATTACACATACTGCGTAATCAACAGTTCATTTAGCAGCCTAGCTAATACTTTATAATAATAGCTATGTGCTGTGTTTGAATAAGCTTATTACATTTGTACTTCCCATATTTTTGCAACTTCCAATTTTAAACCACCTAACTTATTTTCTCACAAGCTTTTCCCCCTTTATTGGATAATACGATTTCTTTTTATTCCCAGTGAAAGTGAAAAAAAGTGGAAACAGATATACTTACTTCACTCTTTTATGTAGTTAGTTCATTTTGTTTTCCTTTTTAAAAAAATGCAATCAGGAGAAGTTTCCCTGTTTAGGAATTTCAAGTGCTGATTACCATTTCCTTTCTCCTTTACCTCCTAAAGCCCTCCATTCCAAATTCCATCGTTAAATTGCAAAAAGAGCTGTCAAATGTGTCCCTAGTGACAGCAAGTCTCCTTCCTTTCTATTTTCTCTCTGTGACTGCAGTATTCATGTTGAATGGAATTTAATATGTTAGGCCCAAATGACAGCATTACGTCCCTATGCCAGTGTCGTTACTTGACGCATAGGCGCAGTAAGCACAATGGACCGTGGAAAGGTTCAGCATATAATTTTTTCTTCACTGTTTTCGTCATTATTCTCAATATATACAATGGCAAGGCAATATTTCAGCCAAGATTGGAGGCACTGTATTATCAGCCATTCTTTTAGAATGAAGTGGCACTAAGTTCTGTCCAATGAAATAATTTCTCCAACAAATCTCTTCCAGTCAGAGGATATTTCTAAGCATCACATTTAGGTGGAAACTTATCATGAGTACCATGTGCGTTTTTGGTTGGCTGGTTTTCCAAACCACTGGACGGGCTGATAAGCAAATATAGCCACAGTATAAACTCACGATTAGCTTCTTCTGTGAGAAGAGATTTAAAGCAATTACTCAGGCTCTCACTGACCTCATCCTGCTCCTGCTCTGACTTCCTGTTTCACTCTGGAGAGGAGAGCTGTTTTCTGCATCCTGGGTTACCATCAGGTCTCATCAAATTGGGGCTAATAATAATCTTCAGCCATGTTCTAGGGGTAACAATAATAATAATTGCAATAATACCTAAAATTAAGTATTTTTTATGGTTCACACGCTGTTCTATGTCCATATCCTAAGCCATTTAATCCCCAAAACAGCCCTAGAAAGTGAGTATCTTATTGCCTTTCTGCAGACAAGGAAACTGGGACACAGTTTAATAGTTTGCCCAAGGTCATACAGATAATAAGCACAAAAGTTGAGATCCTAATGAAAGCATTATGGCTCCAAAAGTTCAGCTCTTGACCACTATGCTATACTGAAGAATGGGGAAACATTTTATCTGCCAGTGATTCTACCAACTTCTTCTCTCCTCCTCATAATGGGCTCTTTCTCTGCTCCTGTTTGCATGTAATCAGAACTCCTGAGTCAAAGCTTAGTCCTTGTCTACTAGGGGTATTCACCAGTCACGTTGCAAGCAACAGAAATTAACTCTTGCAGAATAGCATTTTACTGAAAAGACATTGCATAGTCACAGTATTGCCAAAAACATTTTAAGAACTAAATTAAAAAAAAAATACACAGAATAGTTAAGAACAGGCACATGGTTCCCCACCTTTCTAACATCAAGCTTTGTTCTGTGACTTGCTTTGGACAATGAAATGTAAGTGGAATTTTTTTACATCACTTCTGAGAAGAAGCTTTAAGAGGCATTGTATGATTCTACCATCTCCCTTTTCTTTTTGTCACAGACTCAGCATTTCTGACATTCCTAACGTACGAGTCCCAAGAAATACATGCTTATTGTTTTTAACCCCTGAGATTTTGGTTTATTAAGCAACACAATCTAGCTTAAACTGACTCATTAAAAGTGCATTCAGAAGCAAACAGAACCATATCCCAAATAATGTGACAGTGTTAGTTCAGTGAGGATAGTGTTTCTTTCTCCAAGGAAAGATGAGTTTGATAGCTGGTATTGCTGCCACCATTGCTACTCAACACTGAATCCCAGTCCGGGTACCACTGCCATCATTGTCCCAGAAACAAGGTTTGCTGTTGCCCCAACCACTGCGATCATGGATTTTACGCAGTGGTTCACGTTTCATTAGTTCCTGATTCAGTGTCTGGGAGAGACACTGAATGACTTGGTCACAAGGGTATCTAAGAAAGCAAATGTTTGGCTTTTCAGGTTTTGTGGCAGGAGAAACTCTTCTCATCAACACTCATGCAGAGGAACTGCTCAGATAATCTCATCACATGCATCAGATCTTCCAAGATGTCCAATGCCCCAATTAAGGCATGTTGAGTTCTCTCTCCGTCTCTCTTTGTGTGTGGGTATGCTCTATGCCTCTCTGTGTCTCCTCTTTCTTTCTCTGTCTCTCTCTAACCCTAACTTTCTTTCTTAACTTACAGTGAGTTTTAATAACACTATGATTCTCCATGAATATGAGTGAATTATAACTGAAGAAGAGACATAGTAGGAAGACCAAAATTCAGCCCCTGATGAAAGTTATATTATCAGTTCAGATTTACCATTAATGAAGCTGATACAAGTATCTTAATTTGACACTGTTATCTATTTCTCACTTTATTCAGAATCTATATGAAGAGAAGAGTAATGATAATTAGCACATCTCAAAAGCCAATATGCTTATTGTTTGAACAATGAAGTCACAGAGGCAGCCGTCTTTACAGTTGCTGTTCCGTACAGTGTGCATGGCTCTGCAGTACAGAAATTGGATTTTCTCTGTTTTCCATATATGTTTATTTTTATCAAAGAATGATTCATATAAATAAAATTTACAAAAGACATATATATAAAACATAATGCCACTGTCTTAACTGACAGATATTCCTTAAGAATCACTGTGTTCTCTCTCGTCACAGTTCCTTATGGAATAGTTGGTGATCAAAGATTGATGTGACTGACCCCATTGGTTGGGAAACACAACTTCCATTTGCAAACCAGTTCTCTCATGCTAATTCCAACTACAGTGGCTTTCTTACCTTCTCTTGAGTTAAAGATGGCCATTTGCCCCAGATATAACCAATAATTGTCAAAGTCTAGGGGTCACAGGATTCTGAGAAAGCTTTTGTTTTATTGATAAAGACCTCACAATCTAGCTCGTGTTATTCCTTTCCTTTTATTATTTCCTTCAACGCACACGTAGAGCTGCGGCCACCATTTTGTAAACTTGAAAGACAGCATAAAGGAGAAAAACCAACATGTTAAGGATGGTAGGGCAGGAATAAGGAAAGATCCGAGTTCCTTGAATACATTGTTTAACAACTGGGTAAATGCATCTACTTCTATGATACTCATTAATTTAATAATAAGTGTCTTTATATATCAAGCCATTATTATTCAGATATTTTTTAATTGAAACCAAAAGTATTTCCCTCTAATACACATGGTAAACACGAAATCATATGAAAGATAGTAAAATGTTTATTTATTATTTTATTTGAAGGGATATTTGACATAAACTTTGGGAAATCCAGTGAAATAATCCTATCACACAAAATCAAGGATATTTCTTCAGAGAGAAAATTGCTCCAAATAGCTTTATTTCCAGTGTATTCCTTGAGTAGACAGTATTTAATGTACTGTGGCTTTTGTCTAAGTGAGCTTATTTTCCATAATTTTATGCTGGTCACTAATTGCATGGAAAAATTCACATTTCTAATTAAATTGTTTATTTTTTTCTGGTAGACTTTGTGTCTTTTATCTTCAAGGGTTGATATTCATTAGTCTCTTGATTATAATGGCATCTTAGAGTTACTGCTTTGATGGATGAAGTCTGATTTTGCAACTAATTAGCTGTTGATTTTATGCAAATTATTTAACTAGAGCTTTATGAATATGTCTTAAATTATATCTTGGATATTTAATGTCTTAAGTATACACTAAAGCTTCTCTATCATTGCAGTATTCTAGGCTTCCCTAAAAATAAAAGCATCCTATTTCAATAAATAGTTTACAATTTTTTAAGTTTCTCATTGATTTTTAAACACTTGCCTCCATTATTTTCTCTTTAGGAACAAGAAAAAACATTTAAAAGAGTATCTACTAAAGAGAAAAATTTTTTAAATTTGCAATTAACATTGTCATAATTTATTTAATTAATATTATGTGTGGAAGTCAGTTTGAGTGACAGTAAAGACATATCACAGAATTTATGCAAAGTATAAGTTTCTCCATTTACTGCCCTCAATATATCCCCAAAAGACTTAGGCATGCTGACACTTAGCTAAGTTTAATATTTACTTTCCTGTTAAAAAAGAGGAAACTCCAGAATGCACTTTTTCAGAGAATATTATCTGCAATAAGTGGCTTTTAAAACACAGGTTCCTGGTAATAGAGTTATGAATGATCTCATTATTTAGGCTATTCAGTGCACAGCATGACTCACGTACATCTGAGATGTTTAGAGAGGACTAACAGGCTGCTTATGAAATTGATACCTAAATCTTAGTGAGGTTAAAAAATACGTTTCTATTTTTATCTTGAATGTTGACACTTTGGTCAAGGTAGAATTTGTTGGGTATTTAGAATTTCAGCCAGCTTTAATTTCTTGGTGGTGAAATAAATAGCTACTCTTTCCTCTCTTAATGTTTATACATATTCAGTACTAAATTATTTAAATTCAATTTTAATGCTTGATAATTTAAGCAGATAAATTAGGCTATTCAGAATTAAATCTGATTACATGATCATTGAAAGGTAAGATCATATGCAGCTTGGTACAACCCATTAAATAATTCTTTACAAAGAAACTGAAACTTTAATTACATGTGTATATAATTTCATATTATTATCTAAATTGTTATATTCTCCTTCACATACAACTCTAATTTAGTTTCAGTCTCATTTGATATTTCCCACATTCATTTTTTAATGTTTCTCCATTTTAATTTTGGTCCTTTGTCATATATTAGTATTAATGTTGTTTAGGCACATATTTATTTTCACCTACTTGTTCCCAAAAATATTTAATATTACCATAACGTTCTTTCACAAGGAAATTGAATAGTAATCAGAGATCAGAGGAATCATTTGGAACTATAGTAAAGATTGACTTCATTTTTGATGTTTGATTCTTGATGGCTTTCAAGACACACCACTTCCCTCCACCTTCTGCCCCACATTTGGGCAAGCTGATAAAATAAGCCTGGGGTCTCTCTCTTTCTGTGCTAGTAGAACGTTCAAAGCATGCATGTAATAAGAACCCTCACCCCAGCCCCACTTCCTAACCACAATAAAAGGAGAGGCAGTCTCCTTTTGGACCATCTTGGGAAGTTATCCTGCTCACCCCAGAAAGCCTCATTATGTAAGTAATAAACTTTTCCATACACTCTTGGGGTGTGTGTGTGTGTGTGTGTGTATGTAGCATCATTAGTCTCAATATCTGAAGCAAATGCTTAGTGGGTGTCCATCCCATGTTTGTGAGTTGGTTACAGCAGTGGCACTGTGAGCAGTCTGTCTAGACTATGACCACCACATGTGATAACTTTTGCCATTACATGTGTTGCAATTCTAGTGTAAGCCATGACTGATGCTAGTCTCAGGAGAAGAACTCTTACCCTGTGACTGCTGGCTATGTGTCTAAACCAGACATAGCCTCCCATTCTATTGAGTACTCAGAGGAAAAACTGATATTCTTTGCAACATTGGGCCCATAGGGTGGTCACCTATGTGGAGGAAGAATAGTCACCATGTGGCATGCCGTGGTCACATTTCAAAAGGCAGATGCCTTGCTAGGATCCTATAAAATGCTTCTGCTGTTGCTACTGACTATGTCTCTGTGGCCAAAGAAAAGATCCTGGCCCTCAGTGTTTTAAGAAGAAATACCCATGGCACCCCTGTGGCACAACCACAGGGTTAGTTCAAACCTGACTTGAACTCGGGGTCCCTAAGCCCTATAAAACAACCACTAACCTTGATTATACTGATTTAAGGCTCTCTGGAGGAAGAAACTTACAAATATGGGCAAGGTAAAGAGAATCCTCCCGGAGTAGATCCAGTAACCATGATGAAGAAGGAGGAGAAGAGGGAGGAGCAGAAGAAGAAGACGGAAGAAGGAGAAGGGGAAGGAGAAGTAATAGTAATAGTAGTAGTTATTGCCTGGATATAAAGGAAAGAAACAAAAAACTAAAACAGAGGTCCAAATTTTGACCCATTTGGAAATCCAAACTTTACTAAAATAATTTATACAAAAAAGAGATAATATAACACTGGTTGGCTTTTATGCCTCTACGACATAGGTTCTGAATTAACGTTAACATCTGCTGAAATGCACCAATTGGCGAACTGTGATAGCTTTAATGGATACTAGAGCTCAAGTTATAGTCATACGGGGGGTTCCACTAAGTTTAAAGTACCCGCTATTCTCTTGGAGGAGTTACCAAATATAAAAGTCTTATCTTAATCATTGGAACTATTGCCTTGCCTAAAATTCCCCGTGGTCATAGCACCCATTACCCTAAAATATTCCATAGTGGGCATGGCCATTCTGACCCAATGAGTAATACATTTAAATTAGTAAGTCTTTGGCACTTAAATGGGATCTGGGATCTGCCGTAGAACTCCCCCTGCCCCTTCAATTGAAATAGTTAATATGATCCAATATAAGTTAAAATAGGATTGCAAGGATTGAAACCCATTACACAAAACCTATTTTGATAAGGGGTGGCTTTCCCCACCATTTCTACACTTAACGGCATAATTCAGCCTGATTTTAAACTCGGAATGAATGAATGGAGACTCATTGCGGATTACAGCAGACTTTATGCTGTAGTTCCCCCCATTAAGGCACTCATATCCAATATTATTGAAATTACTGACTCCATCCAATCAGAAACTAGTAAACAATTTGCTGTCATAAATTTGACTAATATGTTCTGTTCAGGGCCTATTTCAACAGCCTGTTGGCTGCAGTTTGCTCTTAAGTTCAGAAAAACACAATGCACTTTTACTTGCCTACACATGGAGTACCTCAACAGCCCTCCGTCTCACACAATCTTTACAAAAAAGGTTTGTTTTTTGTTTCTTTTTGTGAGGAAGATCAGCCCTGAGCTAACATCCATGCCAATCCTCCTCTTTTTGCTGAGGAAGACTGGCCCTAGGCTAACATCCGTGCCCATCTTCCTTTACCTTTTTTTTTTATACAGGACGCTGCCACAGCATTGCCTGACAAACGGTGCATCGGTGCATGCCAGGGATCCGAACCCTGGCCACCATCAGCGGAGTGCACGCACTTAAACACTACGCCACAGGGCTGGCCCAACAGAAAAGGTTTTAACCCCATTCAACTTTCTCCAGGAGCGCAGGTATGACATCACGTCAGTGATGTCATTCTCCAAGGAGATTCATTTGACAAACTTGTTCAAGACATACAAAAACTCACAAAGGAGCTTTGCCAAAAAGGGATGGGCCATTGATGACCCATAGTACAAGGCCATCTTGATTAAACTCCTAAAAATGATTTGATCAGTCAAGGGTTGTTCCATCACTGACACTGCCAAGAAGCAACCATTGATCTGCTCAGCACCAGCAATGGTAACACAAGCCAAACATCTTTTAGACCTTTTTGTGTTCTGAAGGCAACATCTTCTCAATTTATAAATTTTACTTAAATCCATTTATGCTGCTTCTTACAAATCAGCCCACTTTGAATGGGGTACCTTACTACAGAAGGCTCTGGAATCCATCCAAGTTGCAATACCATAGGCACTCCCCTTAATGCCCCACAGTCGCTACACATCACTACGCATCATTAAAGCATCAAATGCTGGCTGAATACTGGACTCAAATAGGATCTAAGCCTACGATCCTCCAGACTCAGCTGCTCATTATGCCCTGGGTCATGAAAGCAGCACCCTGCAAGCTTGGTTCAACCACCAAGGTCTCCTTGCTAAAATGAAAAATATACCTACAAGATGGAGCTAAATCTGGGTTCTCTGACATATCCCAGCTGCAGGGGGAACAGCTTCCTCTGTCTTCAGCCCATCGTCAGATGCATGGTGCTATAGGGGGTCATTCTCATATGCACCCTTCTATGTGGAGAGCCTCTTGGGATTAACCAAACGAATAGCAGAGGGAGTTTTTATACTTTACATATGGCAGCAATATCCTCATGTATGACGGAGCTTGCTAGAGAGCTGCTGTTTCTCATACCTTAACCAGAACATCTCTGATCAGCAGTGGAACCCAAAGGTTAGCACAATTGGCTGAACTTCAGGCCGTGAACTTAATACTAGATTGCCCCCATCTGTATGTTTTTATAATCTTTTTGACCATTGTCAAAGGTCTGGCTATCTGGTCCAGCCAACAGCAGCAACAATTCCTTATCTAATATTGCTGCCTTTAGGACAAAAAGTTCTTAGAAACTCCTGCCTCACAGATACTCAAAATACAATTCAAAGTCATGTGTGTCTCTACTCATACCAAAACCACCATACAAGGCCTCATCAATATATTCCTCAACTCCTCCTGAGTTCTAGACATTATTGACCATGACCAGGGCCCTCATTTACTTCTCAAATAAACACTGTTGGGCTCTTAAACGAGACATGCAATGGAACTTTTCTTTCCTTGTCAACATTGGGTTACAGGTCACATAGAGAAACACAATGTCTTACTTAAACAGGTTCAAATTCAATTAAAGGAAACCTGGCACATTTTAGTCGTCAAACATCAAGATGAATTATAATAAAGAGTCTAACTCCACTTTTGATGTTTGATGGCTGATAGCTTTCAAGCCCCAGCACTCCCCCTTCATCCTCTGCCCCACACCTGGGCAATCCTATGAGAAAGCCTGGGTGCTCTGTCCTTTGGCACAAGTGGGAAGTTCAAATCACGCAAGCTACACAAGATTTGTGGGAAACTTCACTCCAGCCCCACCTCTAACCACCATAAAAGATGAGCTGGTCTCCTTTTCCCACCCTCTGACGTCATTTTCGGGCCAGGTCTGGATGCCACTCTGCTTTCCCCCAAAAGACTTATTCTGTCATTAATAATGCTTTTATACCCTATTGGTACGTACATGACATCCGGTGACATCTTGACATCCAAACTAATTTTGATTAGGGTGATCTATCCTGCTTTTTGGAGTGGCTACAATAGAAACATTGTGCTTCAAATGTCACTTTTTCTATTAGAGCATGCAGAGAAAAAAAATCACTTTCCTCAAAAATATCTAAGGCAGAAACCACAAATGGTTATCCGATCATCATAACAATGACAAAGATTTCCACATTACTGAAACACTGATTGCTGTTACAGATGAGTATTTTTACCCAATAGGACAAAATAAGATGTTTAACAACAGCAACAACAACAACAATAACAGAGTGTTATTGTTCTTGTGCAGAATCACAAAAAATATGCTTGGAAGTGAAGAAACAGTTTGCTAGTGTCTTGTTCTACACTGCTCAAGTGGTTGATTTTTATTTTATAGCTCACATTGGTTCTAAATGCAATATAAAGAAGTTTGGAAGCATTCATTTTTTTTCTTTCCAATTATTGTAATGAGTACAAATATGATACTTGTACAACAATCACTTCTATTAATAAATTTCTGACCCTTAGAAATAAGCATATCATTTGCATGTCTATCTTTAGAATCATTTCCACCCACCAGTTAATCGCTAATCAACTAGTACCCATGGGAGCTTGATAGCAAAATAGAAGAGGAAAAAAAGTCTAATGAAACTTGTTATTAACAATGGAGAAAATACAATGAAGCCTGTAAGGTTAAAAACATGTTTTAGCAGTAACTGGAATGTTTTGGTTCACAGATCAGGGGAAGAATAATACCCCGCTCCCACCTAAGGAGTCTCAAAGCGCCAGGATCACTAGCATTCTCCAGTTATATATCTCTTCCCCTAATATGTCCAGGAATGTGTGGGTGCTTAGTAGTGTCCCAAAGTATAGTCCTGCTGTTTTTTGCCTCACCATGATGAGAAAGAAACTTAGATGAACTTAGAGGGTTCCTCAGTTTTTCCTAGAAGTAGTTTGTTCTAGAATGAGCCCCTTCTTCAAAGAGTCATTGAACTTCTTGTACCACAGCCAACTTCCAGACAGCTGAGACCCATGCAAACTGAAGACACATGTTTGCTGCAGCACTGCCGGTCATGCTCTTACACTGCAGCAGCAGTCGGAAGCATAACCATGGAGGCCAGAGGAAGTCATTGGCAGACTTCCAGTTCAGACCATTTCCTCCGCCTCTGGTGTGAAATGATGCTCAGACTGCAGGAGTTTTTCAAGATGTGAAATAATATGATTTCCCCCACTTCAGGATGATGTTCAGCCAACTGGCATCCTATGCCCAAGCTGAAAATTTTCTAACATTAAAAAAAAACTCTGGAATTACTCACCCTGCACATTTTCAGAGTAAAGCCTTGTCCACTCACAGGATTAGATGAGGTCTCCGATGCAGAATAACCATCTTTTTCTACTTAGTGCAGTAGTGTTCTTGTGGGTTCTGTCTCTTTCTCTTCCCAGAGCAGTTTGTTTTCTTAATCGTATGGGCCTATTATCATTCCCACCACAGTGGGATTGTAATAATTTTGAATCTCAGGGAGAAGTAGTTAGAATATATAGTCTTCATCTCCAAGGAGACCTCTTGTTTCTTCAAAATTCTCCATATTTACCCAAGACATTTTGATCTTCTTAAATAAAAAAATTTTTTTAAAGGCAGCAGTGATTGTTTTCTAGTATTATTCTATATATTCAAGGTATTATTCCACTTTCCAACCATAGGACAGGATGCCTCAAAACTGGATATTGAAGGATATTGTTTATACATTGAAATTATTAACATGAATTTTTGACTTCTGAAAATATCTTTTTGTTGTTCAATCTTTATCATTTATTGAGTAAATAGAAAAAACATACATATTTGATTTTTTTCTTAATTTTTGTAGATCTATTTCTCTAGGAAACTAGGCGATTTGCTTGCAAAATTGCTAGACATTCTTAACTATCTGAAGAGTGTCTAGATTCCAGGTTGGTAAGTAAAATTAATTTTCATAAAACCAATATTATAGACTGCATGATACTCAAGGAGAAAATAATTTGCCTTTTTTGGTGAAAATAAATACATTAAAAAGTATACATCATCTACACACTTAAGTCAGTCAATAAAGTTATAGTCTATGAAAAATATCCAGTTAAAGTAATTTTTTCTATTATACATGACAATAGCTTGCTTTAACTAACTGTTTAATTTGCATGCATTGGTATGCAGTAGACTGCTTCAAAGGATGTTATGAGAGAAATATTTTCAGTAGTCATATTATCCCATCATCACCGTTTGAGGTGACTAAAAAGAAAAATCTGATGTTTTTGTTAAACATAGAACCGTAAATTAGGGTTAGAAGGAATATCATGCAATCTGTAACATTATTGTTCCCCAACTGTAATACCGGATATATTAAAAACTAGTGTATTTTTAGTATCCTGGAAGTTTAAGATTATTCAGAACTACACCCACAGAAATTATTGTTATTAGTCTTGCATATTGAGTACTGCCAGAGAAACTAGTTAATCGAAATAAATACTTAAAGAAAGATTTTCAAATATGGCTGTGTTTCTTTATTAAGGTACGCATGTCTATCTACTCTATTTCTTAACTTACTTATTTCTGCTTTCTTCGAGGAAAAAAATGTGTTTTTGCTGTTATGATTGTATGTAATAAGGTGTTACACATTTTGGCTTATCTTTTTGGTAACATTCTTAGTATTATAAATATTATTGTGTGTATATATATATATATACATGCATGCTTATGTGTATTTATATCTTTTTCTTTTACCTGTAAAATTATAAATTTATATCTAACGAAAATGTATATTTTGAGTAAAATAAAATAGCTTGGCTAAAGTTTTTCTATTTATAGTTTTCTTCTGATTGGTTTCTATTCATAAGATCTTAGTATTCGTGTCTTTGTTCACACTGTGTGCACAGCCGATCTTGACCTGTGGAAATTCTACTTCAAGATCTGCTTCTCCATGAAAATTTCTCAAGATCCTCACTTGGAATAAACCATCTCCCATCTTTAAACATGCCATAGATCATCTTATCCTTATTGTAGAGTATTGTATTCTTTCTAGCTGTCTTGTTATGGACATGCCTATAAATCATACTGTGAACCACAGACTATGGTTTATTCAGCTTTGAATCCCTCACATCAATTGATACACGAGTTCACTGTCCACAGTAAACACTTCCTAATAGTTGAGTTGAAATCCGAGCCAGTGGTACAAATGTTTTAAGATTGCCTTAAGTTTGATTAAAGGTAATCAGCAGTTCTGTAGAAGAGGTCATTGCAAGTACATTGACTACCAAATGGAGACTCTCATAAACATGAGAACATATTTTGCTTCGTTGGTTCATCTTCATAGGACAGGAGGAAAATGGTAGACGGTGGGAGGTGAAAGCAGTTACTAATATCATCTGCATATATTTTAGTTCCTTATTTGAAATTGAAGTAAAGTTATTATAAGGCTCAATACAGTTGTCGGCTCATCTGAAAAGCAAAGCATTGTTAAATGATGCCAATAAATGTCACTATCATCAGGCCTAGAAAAGTTAACTGTAGCTGTTTTTCTTCTACATCACGTTAATACTGTTATTAAAGCCCTTATCATAATTTCCAGTTTATTGTCTCTGAAATCCTCAGTGATATAGAGTGCCTTCTTCATCTCTCAGCTTCCAGTACATAACACAACTCACGGTCCATTCTATATACTCAGTACATATTTGTAGAATGAATATATAATCTTATTTGAATTGGAAGACTGCCACTTACTACCCAATGATAAATTTTGCCATTAGTACATGTGACTTTATAAAGCTTTAATTTATTATAAATGAAAAATAATATTGTTAATAAATTTAATTTCAACTTTTGAAGACATGATTAAGAGGATAAATAAAAATTAGGTTATAAGCATTTGCAAGGTTATTATAGTAATGATTTGGTTTGACAGATGTTGAGTTAAAACTCTCATCTTTATTCCAGTAAATGCTTCTCAGACAAATTTAGAGGAATTAGCTGCTAGTGTTTCACGAACCTTTAAAAGTAAAATTAACATCTGTTATGTAGACAAAAAGGAACAGAAAAAAAGAAAACCTATTTCACTAAATTTTCATCTACTCAAAGACGAAATATTATTAACAACAATTCATGTCATTATTAATCATAAAGTTGATAGTAATAACTATCATTTAGTTTGCTCATACTAATTTCCTAGTTTCCCAGTGGGTTAATTGTAGCCTATTCCCTATTTTTAGAGTAAAAAGGTAGTGGCAAATTCTTTGTCAATGTTACATAGTAAATAGCTGTGCTAGGATTTGAACCCAAGTCTTTATGATTCTGCAATGCCAGTGGTATTAGATCTGCACTGAAAATGATTAATTCTTATTTACATTGAATACCTTACATCTTGTTTCTCAACACACCCCACTTTGGGCATATTGGATCTATTACTGTTCAAAGATCTTACCATTCCTCATCTCAGCACCCTTATTGAAATGATGCCTTGCATCTGCAGGCATTTCAATTTCTAGAACTTTACTTATTATCTGATGTCAACTTCAGTTTTATAAGATGATTCCTGATTTTATCAAGTGGATATGAAATAACTTTTTGAACACTCAGAAAGAACTTTTATTCTCTCATGGCACAAATCATATCCTATTTTCCCTTTAGTTATTTGCATGTTCATAATGCTCCCTCCCCCGAAAACATTAAAAGCTTCTAGACCACAGGAATTATATCTTGTCCATCTTTGTATCCACTGTGATACCTGATGCAATAGAGTAATAATATTTTGTGTCTGTAGAGCCCTATGCAGTTTATTAAATATTTTCAAAAAATTCTTGATGATATAAAGAATAATTTTGTCAAGATTAGAGCTTTTCAAGCTGATATGACCTGCATCGAAAAGGGTATGCATACAGAATCCAATCATCAGATGGAGAATTGGATTGATTGACTTCAGAGGCATCTCCCCTGATGTTCCACAGATTTAACTTTTTAGTCATTTTGAGGGACTCTATCTCTCATGGTTATAAATGGGGAACAGGGACATTCAACCTGTACTTGAAGTTTGAAGTTAGGAAAATGACACCAAAGAGAAGGGTGAACTATAGTGTTACCAGATAACGGAGTCACGTTGGCTGAAGCACATCCTCATGACAGCTTTGTGAAGAGAGCGGAAAGGGCCATTTAGAAGACATATTTTTCTACTAGGTTGTTAATTCCCTAGACACCAAAATCTGAATTCCTCAGAAATGCTTCAATCTCTCATGATGATATTTATGTAGATTTCCATTGATTGCTTTTGCCAATCATGTAGAAGAGTAGTTTTCAAATTATTACTATGGAGTCAAATGACCTGGTGTGATGCACAAGGAGCAGGGGCCACTGCAGAAGGCTCCAGGCCCCCCACGAATTAATAGAAGTGTTACTTTATTTGTTAAATATATTGGAGTTGTTGGAAAAATATTTTATTTGAAAAAAATAGTTTCCTCAAGGGAAAAAAAAAGGAGACAGGAAGGAAGAGGGAGAGAGAGAGAGGAAGAGAGGGGGAGGAGGAGGAGAAAGAGAAGAACAAAAACAAGGACAAAGGAAGGGAGGCAGAAAGGAAGAGAGAGAAGCAGGGAAGATAGGAAAGGAGGGAGAGAGGGAGGGAGGGGGGTATATATTCACTGATCTGCAGAATTAAAGGCATAAGAAAGAACAGAAACTCTCATAAGTTTTCCTGAAAAATGGTGACTGAGAAATTAAAACTACTTCACACATATAGTTCAGGTAAACATGTAAATAGGGAGATAAAAATATATGTTCCAGATAGGGAATATGTATATACTTATATTACCTTTTTCCTAATATATGAAATCACAACAAGGAACAAATTTTTATCTAGCGATTGTTTTCAAGCAAAAAATGCTAAGAAAAGGGACTAAACTGGGGGAGCTAAGAGTTAATTGCCTTTTCTCACTGCTTATTCGCTGTCATAAAAAAAAGAGATATGTATTACTTCCTTTCTTCCACCTGTTAAAAAATCTATGCTGTGAGTATGTATCAGAAATTCAACTCCATGAATCACGGCAAAGAAATAAAATCCTCTGACTTTTAGAGTGTTCTCTCATTTGTGAGTGACACGACATTCCTTTTGTTACTTTATCACAGCTTCATAATCCTTAGGTTTAGTATACCGAAATTTAACTTTTTAGTCATTTTGAGGGACTCTATCTCTCATGGTTATAAATGGGGAACAGGGACATTCAACCTGTACTTGAAGTTTGAAGTTAGGAAAATGACACCAAAGAGAAGGGTGAACTATAGTGTTACCAGATACGGAGTCACGTTGGCTGAAGCACATCTTGTTTGTATGACCCCCAAAAGCAAAAGTAGTCTAGGAACTTTCGAAATGTCTACCAAGAAGCAATACAGGGTTGTGGTTAGGAACGCGTATTCTGAGTTGGGCTGTCTGTGTTCTCTAAATCTACTTCTATATCTTACTAACTTACTGAACCATTCAATGCTTCAGTTTCACCATTTGTAAAATGAAGATCATGAAGTATTTCTTTCATGGATTTGTTGATTGCATGAGAAAAATCCCTCCAAGAAACTTAGAATAATACCTGAATACATATGAAATACTCAGAAAAGATGAGTGAACATTATTACCGTGGACTTCATCAGTACAAATAAGCGAACACTTAAAAGGATAGTACCCACTGTGCTCTACGGCAGGACTTTTGCCACTTTGCATTGAGCACTTGTGGGAAACTTCAACATGGATCATATAAATGAATCAGATAAATAGCACTGAGTTAGAATCCCTGATGTCACCTTGAATAACTTTTAAATCAGTTTCTTTGCAAGTAAAATAGAAAAAAATAAAGTTTTAGGGATGTGCAAATGAGAAAATGGATATAAAAACTTTATCATAGGACCTGGGAAATGTTAATTACTCAAAAATTCACTCTCATTATTAATGTAATGGTCTAATTCCATTTGTGATGTTTGACTACTGGCAGCTTTTAAGGCCCACCCCACACTCTTCCGTTTCCACTCGACATCTGGGCAAGCTGATAAGAAATCCTGGTGCTGTGCCCTTGAGCCCTGGCAGGAAGTTCAAAGATTCACCTGCACAGAAACCCTCACCCTGGCCCTGCTCCCTACTCATTATAAAGATAGCAAGCCAATCTCCTTTCCCTGCTTTCTTAAACAATATTCAGACAACTTATTAAGTCTGCCTTTCTTGTCCCAGAAAGCTTCCTTATGTGATTAAAAAAGCTTGCATACTCTCTTGGTATATGTGAGTATCAACGGTCTGGACATCCTAACCGAATTTTAGGTGGGGTCTATCCTGCTCCTACAGAGTGGCTGCAATAAGAAGCCACCTCGTGAGCCACACGACCGCTTTGCTCATGGGAAGTAAGAATTCTTCTCTGAAGTAGAGGCTTCAGATAAACCGTGTCTGAAATACTCAAGCCATGTTGAAGGAGAGAAAAATTAATGTAACACCTCAGGTCATGTTCTTAGCAGCTTTGGGTAGAGTTTAACAAAGTATCATCGGAGGAACTGTTATTTTAATGAGTGTTCTTTGTTCACTCTGTTGACTTTTTTTTTGTGAATGTAATGCATATATTTGAAGTGTTTCCTTACATATTACTTTTCTTTTTGCTTCTCTTTTTATTATTATGTAAGTGTACTGCTTAACCTTTTCATGTCGTTTATATTCCACATTAGTGAAATTCTTACTTCGAATTTAATTTTTGTAAAGTTGTTCTCATTAGTCAATCTATTTTTACTTTCCCTGTCATGGTTTTTTTATTTTTTACAGAGTTACATTCTGTTTTATTCATGCTCCTTTTCATTCATCTTTTGATGTGTTTCTTTTCTGTAATAGATATCATATTTGCTCATCATTTGAATTGTGTTGTTGTAATAAGATTTATTCCAAACATGTCAAGATTTTGTTCTCACATTTTCAAGCTCTATGTCTTGGTTTCTAATAATCATTTTTTAAGTTATTTCATCCATAAACAAAGCCTCAGAAATCCTGTTATGACATGCTTGTTCATTTGCGTATCTGGATTCCAGTCATACTCTTTATTTTCTTTGGAGACAAATTATTTTTTCATGAAAATAGATTTTCATTCTTTAAGAATAAATAAAAGGTTAATAAATCTACACAGTTTTAATTTCAAAGGACATTACTATAGATTACCATTATATATGAAGTCACTTGACTTAGATAGCACTGATTATAACAAAGGAAATCTGAATAAAATTGAGTTGAGTGTTTTTTTCTGTGTTGTCACCTATCCTATTTTGTTGTAGTTTGGACACTTGTAAATGAAAATAGTATTTTTTTTCCAATAGTAATGTTATTTTTTTTTGTGAGGAAGATTGGCCCTGAGCTAACATCTGTTGCCAGTCCTCCTCTTTTTTCTTAAGGAAGATTGTCCCTGAGCTAACATCTCTGCCAATCCTCCTCTATTTTGTATGTGTGTCGCCACCACTCCGTGGCTTGATGAGTGGTGGTGGTCCACACTGGGATCTGAACCATGAACCCTGGGCCGCCCAAGTGGAATGCGCCAAACTTAACCACTACGCCACCCGGCCAGCCCCTCCAATAGTAATTAAAGAAAAAGAGTTAAAAATTATGAATTTTTGAGTTTCTTGAATTAAAGTTCTCATCAATTCAACAACTATAGTTATTGGTTTTTTATATTTTCTTTCATTTTATATGAGCTTTAAATAAATAATATATACCCAGTTCCTATTTTTTTACTTAATAAGTGGCAAAGTGAAGATTTCTAAAATCAAAGATTAGAACGAAAAGTTGATCTTTAAACAGTGAAAATGGATATAATTTGATCATAATTTCTTTAAATATTGAGTACATTTTCCTTCAGTGATTCTGTTCATGCTTTATATCATGCCTTGTTGGTTTTCCTCTATTAAGCCCCTTTGCGTTGAATCTATAATATAACTGACTTGAAATTTTTCTGGGGAGAAGCTAATTTTTATGCTTATTAGTTATTCCTTACCTCAAAAACAGCAAAAGTTGTTAAAAACTCCAGCCCACTGTCAACTTTATTCACTCTCACTGGCACTGGTTCATTCTTAGCCTGCGACTCTTTGTTGCTAAAGTGTCATTTTATCTTTTCCTGCTTCTCACGAAGTTCTTAAACAAATATAAGCTCAGTTAAAGAACGCATGAAAATCTGTTTCAATCTCTCAATATGTTAATGTTGCTTTGTTAGCTAGTCTCACTCAAAACATGTAAGTTGAGATAATGTGTTGTGGTGACGTGGACAAGTTCATGTAACATGGATAAGGGCAGTTTCTAGCATTGCTATGTGTCTAAGAACCTCCTCACAGAAAGGTCACAGGAATAGAAAATGTCAGGATAACTGCCTGGAGTCGAGGGGCGGTGGAAGGCTGGGGCAAGAAGTAGGACATTATGTTATAGGTATTTATGTTTATCTATTGATTGATAGATTTCATTAAGGTATTACTTAGATACAGTGAAATGCATAGATCTTAAGTGCAAGTTCAATGGGTTCAAGTATGTAGGTGATGTAACTAAAATCTTTCTCAAGATTTACATTGTCATCACCTGTAAGAGTTTGCTCACAACCCTTCCCTATCAATCCCAACCCTCACACCCACCCATGCCAGGCAACCAGTCTTCTGATTTTGTTAAGCACTTAGATGAATTTTTCTGTCAGAGAAAGTTCAGAAAGTTCAACATCTCCAATATGAATACTTTATATGAGGTTACCAGTTTATGATATTTGTGTATTATCTGGATCTTGATTAATATTTGCTAAGATTCTAGTGACATTGTTTTAGCTTAATGTGCATAATTTCTTTAGAGACCTACAAACAGCTGTCTTTTGTATGTTACTATTTTTGAAGGCAGGATGTAGGAATTTGGCAGTGAAAAAAGCAGATGGTGTATACTCTGGGATCTTTTCTAAGGCGTCAGATCATGGGTACGTGTGTGGAATAAGGAACTTTACATAGTCGGTGCCACGTGTTTGTCCAGCTATGGTCCGTGGACAGTCTTTATTAGGATCACTGATGATGCTCACTAAAATTCAAATTCCAGGGCTCTACTCCTAGACTTACTGAATCAGAAGCTCTGGGAACTAGGAACACACTGCTATCTTTTCAAGGTGGTCATCCCAAGTGAGTCACATACACAAATCCTGGCTCAAACAAGCAACTTACTTAGCCTATCTGAATTTTGATGAATTATTCTGAGCTTATTAATAGTTCTTAGATGAGGTAGGAAACCCTTAAGACAATCCCTCGCACATATGTTGTCCAGTTTTACTATTGTTATGTTTATTGTAATGAACACTTCTGCTTAAAATCCTTGAATGTTATCTTCTTGTTTTTGTGAAAAGGAATAAAGTCCATAACACCTTCTAGCCCCAACACATCTCTTCACCCACATCTCTAGCATCAAGCACGTTCTCATTCTCTGAGCTCTAGCCCAGCGGTTACTTGTCAGTTAATTGAACGTGCCACATTTCCTCTCAACTCTAGGCCTTTGGAGTTCCTGGAACTCCTGGAACACTTTTCTCTCTACTCTCTGGAAACACCAGTTCAAATGCCATTTCCTCAAAGTTTTCCTAATACACTTCCCCCAAATCTATCAAGTATCCCTAATTACGTAGTCTTCTGATACTATCACTATTTACATTTTTAGAGCATTTATCATAATCCCAATTTTATACCTGTCTGATTCTATGAATAGTGTGTCTACATTTGACTAAAACTCTGTGTAGATACTGTCTCGTTTTGGAAACCACTGACAACTAGTAAGTGATTAAAAAAAATAAGAGACTGAAGAGATATTTGATTTGTTAGGTTTTTCGTGTTTCTTAGTTTGTCCTAAGTTAAGGAACCAAATAGACTCTCACATTAATCTTTTTGTTTATATCATCTTTTCTTTTATTACAGTCTATAAATATACCTATATATATTAAATCGTTATGGGATTCATATTTTAAGGCACTAAGTCTCCAAAATTAAGGAAGCTATTGTACTTTGCTCTCTAATTTCAAACATTAAAACATGAAAAGTAAAACGGCCAACTTAACGTTAAATTTGAAGCTTAAATTTACAGAATAAATTAAGTACTTTCAGAAATCTCAAGTAAGGAATTAACAGGCTAGAGGTTGAACTAATAATCTTGACGTGGTTTGACCATCACTTGGTTTATTCTTATTACTCATTTATCTTTTTATTTACAAATCTAAACGGAATGAAATTTCTACTTTTAGATGGTACAGTAGAGCTATTAACAGAAGAGACACATTCACTCATTCGCTGTAACTCTGGACATTTATCTTGCTTTAAAATGCTAGTCTTTCCTGCCTTGAGTCTCTGACTGAGCAGGGAATGTTAATCTGTGCACAATCCATTTCTCTTTCTGCTGGGATTTTCTCTGGAATCAGTAGTGCTGTAACTGAGAAATTCTGAATGTGCTTCTTTAGGCATCTTTGTTCTGCATGGAGTCTTCTCCGAGATCTCATTTTCAGTTTTGGCTCCCACGGCTTCTTCTAAAACTGTCCAAGTCCTATCAAGTTGGTCCACCGTAAACTTTGCAACATCTTCAGTGAAGCACATTGGTGGCTTTATTTTAAGCACGTTTCTATGAGGTCCATCAGCACTGAGAACTGCTCACCTTTCTTTCATCTTGTAGATCGTGTGTTGAGTTTCAGCTGTGGCAAGAGTCCTTTCCAGAGGGTCTGTTAAGGACCGTCAATTTCGATAAAAAGGCCAATGACCCTGATATCTCCTATCAACATGTGTTTAGCCTTCTGTTTATTCAGCTACTCAGCAGATGATTCCCTACTTTCGTGACATTTCCTTGAAGGTCTTCATTTTCAATTATATCCGGGATGATCAAACAAACAGCACAAGATACTGGATTTCCTCCATACAGTATTGAAATACTCCATCCCAGAGCTGCTGAAAGCTTCTGCAATTTCTTTAGCTGTTACTATATATGCCATTGGATGGCCATTGCCTACTGGTTTTCTCATTGTGACAACGTCCAGAATAAAGTCTTAGCCATGCATTTGGAAGCTTCAGAAATGTTTCTCAGCTCTGCCAAAGCCTCACCTTAATTTTTAGTTAATTAAAATTTAGAGCATGACAAACCTAATTTTTCTAATTTTCCATCCTTTTATAAAATAAAGGAGCACAGTTTTGTGTTAATAATGATCATTTAGGAAACACCTAGCTATTTTAAGTATAGAAGACAGAAGTTTTATTATTTTGAATTTGGGACCTAAATTTGAGAAAGGTAAAAAATCAAAAAAAACAATTGCCACAGGAAAAAGATATAAACATAAGTCACAGGTATCCAAACATAAGTTATAGTATTCAATATGCAAGAAATAGTTACACATGATATTTTCAAATACACAAACACACACATAAACACATATACTCAGCAATAAGAGAGAGTAACATCAGAAACTTTTAACTTTTACAAAAATCAATAATATTTTTCAAAGATAATTTACAAGTATGCCAAAAAGTACAGAGAATTAAAAATACATTTGTGATAAAAGGAACCTCTGTTACTTGAGCACAGAATAACTTGGGTTTAACAGACAGAAATCTCCAATTCTACATACTCCTTTTTTTGTTTGCATATCATACATTTAACAATCTGCAGTAAAGGAAGTACAAGCCATTTTTTTCCTTATGAATAAACCTGTCACATTTTACACCCCCAGAACTTATTCATCTGGACGTTTGTACCCCTTGATCACCTTCACCCATTTCTTCCACCCTCCACCCCCACCCCTGGCAACCGGCAATCTCCTCTCTCTTTCTAGATTGGTTTATTTAGATTCCACACATAAGTGAGATCATATAGTATTTGTCTTTCTCTGTTTGGATTATTTCACTTAGCATAATGCCCTCAAAGTCCATCCATGGTGTTGCTGATGGCAGGACTTCCTTCTTTCTCATGGATGAGTAGTATTCCAGTATATGTATGCCATATGCCACATTTTCTTTATCTATTCATCTATCAGTGGACACTTGGGTTGTTTCCATGTCTTAGCTATTGTGAATAATGCTGCTATGAACATGAGAGTGCAGATGTCTTGTCCAGATAGTGGTTTAATTTCCTTCAGATATAGATCCAGAAGTGGGATTGCTGGGTCATATAGCAGTTCTGTTTTTAATTTTTCGAGGAGTTTCTATACTGTTTTCCACAGTGGCTGAACCAATTTACATTCCTACCAACAGTTTACAAGGGTTCCCTTTTCTCTACACCTTCACCAGCACTTGTTGTCTCTTGTCTTTTTGATAATAGACATTCTAACATGCGTGAAGTAATATCTTATTGTGGTTTTGATTTGCATTTCCCTGATGATTAGTGACACTGAGCACCTTTTCATGTATCTGTTGGCCATTTGAATATCTTTAGAAAAATGTCTATTCAGGTTCTTTGTCCATTTTTTAATTGAGTTATTTGATTTTTTACTATTGAGTGTAATGGCATTTTTTATAGAAATAGAAAAAATAATTCTAAAATTTGTATGGTAACACAAAAGACCTCAAATAACCAAAGCAATCATGAGAAAGAAGAAAAAAGGTGGAGGCATAACACTTCCTGATTTCAAACTATATTACAAAGCTATAGTAACAAAAATAAGTATGGTACTGGCATAAAAACAGACACATAGACCAATGGAACAGAATTGAGAGCCCAGAAATAAACCCACGCATATATGGTCAATTGATATTTGACAAGGGAGCCAAGAATACTCAATGGAGAAAAGACAGTCTCTTCAATAAATGCTGTTGGGGAAACTGGATATTCACATGCCAAAGAACGATATCAGACCCATGTCTTACACTACTCACAAAAATTACCTCGAAATGGATTAAAAACTTAAACATAAGATTTGAAGCCGTAAAACTCCTAGAAGAAAATAAAAGGAAAAAGGCCCTTTGACATTGGTCTTGATAATGATTTCGTGGATATGACAACAAAAGCAAAGGCAACAAAAGGAAAACTAAACAAGTGGGACTACATCAAACTAACAAGCTTCTGCACAACAAAGGAAACCATCAACAAAAAGAAAAGGTGACCTACGGAATGGGGGATAATATGTGTAAAGCACATATCTGATAAGAGGTTAATATCCAAAATATATAATGAACTCATACAATCCTTAGTTGTATACAAAGTAGAATATTGTTTACACTGTGATAAAACTAGGAAGAAGACATAAAAAGTTGCTTTAAAACCAATATTAGTAAATTTAATTTTTAAAAAGAACCTTCTATTTCTCAGAAATATTAAATTAACTTTTAAACATAAATTATAAACCCCTGTATTCACAAATCATATTTTAAAAGACTCTTTAAATTGTGTTTAAAAGTTCTGAGTATCATTCTTTTCTTCTTATCTCTAACCAAAACCAAGGCTATTAGCTTAATTCACTGAAGTTAAGACTATTTTTTACAGGAAAAAAATATGTACTATTTAGCCATTTGCAAAGCTGTTCTGGGGAGAAAAACATTTTCTTTAGTAGAGTCAAAATATTTAAAGTATTGAAAGTTAAGCATTTTTTTTCAATTTCTTAAGGTTTTTCATTTTAAATTTATATAAATCCTAAATATATATCACTTAGAAACTGAGCTCCAATAGATTGTAAAAGACCTTAAAATCTGATTCACTGCGTGCTTGCTTTATGGAGCTTCTGAGATGAACAACCTTGTTCATATCAAAAGTTCCTCTGTCACTGCAATTCCAAATTGCCCTTGGTGAAATTACGCCAGTTAGAGAGATTTGCAAATGAGTTGGGATTGTAACATGAACCTGAAGGAAGCAGGTTTTAGTCTGGAGAGAACACAGATTTAAGAAACTCCATGAGAACAGCATTAGTCAGTAAGGATTATAGTTGAGAAACCACGCGTCTCCAGAACCTGGCCAAAGACTAGTCATCACCAAAGACTAGTGGCTCAAAGAAGGCCCCAGCCCTGGCAGAGGAAATTCAATAAAATATTCTCAGGAACACAAAGGCAATACTGAGGTATGTCCTTATAAAGTTTTCAAAAGGTGAACAGATATATCATTTGTCCAAAGGACACTGGTGTGACATGACATTTTGAAACTGTCAGCTTTTAATTGGTTGAGATGTCAATTTTTCTGACATGTCTCTGTCTCTTGCCATTTGAACTTCATTTTATAAACCAGGGGTCAGCACACTACAGCCAGCAGGCTAACTTCAGACCGATATCTGTTTGTGTAAATAAAGTTTTATTGGAACACAGCCTCATACCTTCATTACATATTGTCTGTGGTTGTTTTCATGCTATAAGACAGATTTGAGCAGTTGCACAAAGACCGTCTGGCCCATAGAGTCTAAAATATTTACTACCTGGCCTTTTACAGAAAGACATTTGCTGAACCTTGTTAGAGACATAAAGCCTTAGAGACAACGGACAGGTAGAGAGGATGGTTAGTGGCAAATGAATGCTTTGGAAGATCCCACAAAGGAAAATGCATACAAATTTGACTAAAGACCAAGAAGTCTGGGGGACTCTTTTCTCAGGACAGAGAAGAAAACCTAATACTGAGGACTCTCTGAATACTTAGAGCTCAGATTAAGCATAAAACTTTTTTCATACCCATGGGCAGGGTGGCTCCCCAGGGGAAGACTCCGGGTATCTCAGATGTTCACGCTGTTGTAGAGTTGGGCTTCCTATCAGCGTCAATGAGGGACTTGGCTAAATCTTGCTGGGGACCCTGCTCGCTAAGCTTCAGCAGCCTACGACCATCAGGGACACACAGTATCAAGTTTATTAGGTTGCTACAGCAAAAGAAAACACAAACCAAGAGGATTCTCAAAATAGGGAGTCAGGCAAGGTTATTTGTAGCAGTTTGGGTGCTGGAGTTAGTCACGGGATGGTATTCACAGGGAATGAATGGATTTTGTAAAATAAGGAGCTGCTGGAAGATCAGTGGGCTTACTTTTAAAATATACGTCTCTCTGGAGTTACTATTAGGTCAGTTGGTCTCTGTTTTAGCTTGGAACATATGTGTCTGGATAAACTAATGTTAGAATAGTTTGAGCCTAGATAGTTTATCTTGCATGTCATGCTGTCACACAGTTTATCTGTTTTGTGAGTCCTAATGCAATTTTGAAAATATGGTTTCTGTTTCAAGGTTCAGTATAAGAACGTGCATTGGAATAACAAACATCATATTCAGGTTTGTAGGAAGCAGATACCATTGAGGAGGAGTACAGCTTCTACTTGCACTTTTCTGAAATTGGAACAGCTTAGTTTATATTTCTTCTAAGCTGCCACCTCCTCCCTTGGCCTATGAACAACTACTGAGAAGAGTTAAGAGCGGAGTCACCAGATACCTAGTGCTCCCGCCAAGATCTCTCCTGCCTTCTTCCCCTCTGACATATTCAGCTTTGTCCCACTACTTTCTGCTTTAAACCCCAAAGAATTCTCAATGTTCCTTTTAGCCTATCACCTCCAGAAGCCCAGGTCTCCCTGGGTATGTCTTATGTTCAGACTATAGACTGTGGGCTTACAATACCTTTCCACATGAGCACTTCTTATGCCCTACTTGCTTTATTTTTTCTATAGCCCATATCATCGTCTGACATAACATGTATTTCACTTATTTTTTTTTTTAAAGTGTTGGTGCCCTCTGTTGTGGTAGGTAGAATTCTAAAGATGCCCTTTTCCTAAGATTTCTGTCTGCTTATTATTTAATCAAACACTAATATAGGTACTGCTGTTGAAGGGATTTTGCAGATGTAATAAAATCCCCAAACAATTTACCTTAAGATAACAGATATTATCCATTCATCCAGGTGGAATTGACTTAATCAGACAAGCCCTTTAAAAGCAGGGTTTCCACTGGCTGGTAGCAGAAAGGAAAAATAGAGATGTTCAAATTAAGAGAAGAATTTGATGCGCCGTTGCTGGTTTTGGAGATGGAATGGGTCATGTTCAAGAAGCAGCCACATTCAAGGAGCTAAGAATGGTCCTCAGTTGACAGTCAATAAGGAAATGAGACCCTCAGTTCTACAACTGCAAGGAAATGAATTCTACTAACCACATGAATGATCTTGGAAGCAGATTCTTTCCCAGAGACTCCAGATAAGAGCCTACCTCTACCGACATCTTGGTTTTGTCATCCTTGTGAGCTAGCAGAGGACCCAGCCAAAACCAGTCAGACTTCTGACCTACAGACCTGAGATAATAAATGGGTGATGTTTTCAAGCTGTTATGAGAGTAGAGATATTTTTTCCCCATTTTGTTCATTGTTATATTCTTAGTGCCTAGAACTGTGACTGACACATAAGAAACATTTCAGAAATTATTCCAATTAACTTTCTAAAGTAAACACTATGAATAATTTGAGATGATTTTAATCCTGTAGACTCACTCTAGATATTTAACTGTAAATCCAGTTGAGTAAAGGATTAAGGGTTAAAAGTTTGAAGAGTCCTCTAAAAATCTTACATAATCTCTGATAAAATTTTATTAAAATTATAAAAGGCATCAATGATGCACTTACAAGTGTTTAAATCTTTTTTTTTTTAAGATGAATTGATTACTAGACACTGAATACTTAATTTAATGCATGTTTTAGTGCACTTTATGTGACACAAATTAATTTGCAATAGAGGCAGGAAACCTATCTCTAAGGTAATTAGTCATGGTCAAGTCTTAATTATCTTCTTAAATAGGAAAACAACAGGCTTATAAAGATATCTACTATGGTATTCTTGAGTGGTACTCTCTTTTATTTGTTAGTAACTCTTTCCACTAAAGCAAAAAATTCTATGATATAAATTTTAACGCAAGGACTTTGAAGTAATGATATCCATTTTTGAAAACCCCCAACCTTTGAGGCTCTGTGCATTCCATCTAATCACACTGCAAGGTGCTTTTATCTCCACTTTATACATGAGGAGTGTGAGCCTCGGAGATATTAAGTAACTAACGCAAGGTCAGAAAAATTGAATCGGTAAGTTAAGATTCCAGCACAAGTTGTTGCACAACTGAAGGTCCGTCTTTAACCTATTCTGCCACACTGTCAACCAGTGATGTTTTGTTTACTAAATGCATCCATAATTATTATGAATATATATGAATTTACATCTATGTCTGAATATTTGCACAGTGTTTGTAACAGATTTATTGAATGTGAACAAGATATGATCATCATTTTCCTAGACAACAATTTTATCCTGGACACTTTGTTAAAAGGACTGGGCTGTGTGAACTTTTGTCATGAGGGCAATAGTAAGATTTACAAAATAAGTGCAAAAGTGAGTTGACTTTGATCTACAAAAAGACTGAACAACCTTAAAGTGACCAATTATCAATTAATTGACATTTCTCACTCCTTCTTTCTTTCACTAGACATTCATTGAGAGTACATCATGTGCTTGGCATTGTCCTCTATGCCAAGAGTAAAAGAGCTTCCCTTTTTTGAGGAACTGAAAGAAACGCACTGTTGTTGGATAATAGAGTCCACTGTGGGGGAAAGAAGCACATGGAGAGAGAGATTAAAAAAGGGTGAGATTTCTGTCTGCAATGCCCTCTAGGTCACATTAATAAAGTTGAAATTTATGTGGTACCACTGAATGAAATGCAATGAGTAGGTTTTTCATCTGTTCATTCATTCATTCAACAATATTCATTAAAGGCTTGCTCTGTGCGCTGTGTGCCGGGCGCTGCCTCACGGGTCAGGAGCCACAGACGGCTGTGAATTTGTCACTGTCAGGGTCCTTTCCCTCATGGAGCTTATTATCTGGATTGATGGTTTTGGAAGGGCATTCTGCTGCAACATAAATAATAAATTGTAGCAAGAAAAGACCAGAGAGAGGGAGCTGGAGCAGGAAGCAAACAGGGATGATTGTCTGAGCTAAGGACTCAAGATCTAGTGAGAAGGAAGTCACTGGTGACAGGGACGGGGTTATACTGGATGAAGGAGGCATTTAGAGCCCAGCTTCTTTTTGTAAAGTTGAGACTAGACAGCAGGTACCGTATGCCCTCATCACTGTATTTCCAGTCCTTGTCTACTAATTTAACCTGGACTCTAAACCATCACCTTTGCCAGGTCATTGATTCCAAACATTCTGGATTTCCAAGTGTGCCCAACATCTGCTTCACATACTAAATGGGACTGAATTGGGTGATTTCAGGTACTTTTTCATGATTTTTTAAGTTTACAAGTAACCACTATCTTCTGGATAATGAATACCTTGACTTTTTGGACATTTTTTTTTTCAACATTATAGGGATATAGTCACATTCAATTAAAAAGTGCACAGCATGGTGAAGAGTGATTAGTGAATCTCTCTTTTCCAAAAGTATCTACTAATCCACTCAAACATTTATAAGATGGTCGCTTCCCAAATCGATAACTTACTTCACTACCTGTTGGTGCATTTATTTTTTGTACTGTGCAATCGGTTCTTGTATAGACAGGTTTGCTCTATAATATTTCATATATAAATGTTGATTCTCCCTCACAGTTAAAAAAAACTGTTCAAATAGTTGTTTGATTTTTCTTCTCTACCCTTGAATGAAAAGGTAAATAAATTCACCACTTTTCTATTTTTCTTAGTTTTTAAAGTTGTATTAATCTTATAAAGTGCATGCTTTTAAAATGACATTTTGGTTTCAGGAAAGTAAATATATTCAACAATTTAATAATTTTCTAAATATTAAAGGTAGAATATAATTATAATTTGCAAAACAGTTCATTCTCCCACTACATTCTTGAAACAAAAATGTGAGTCCTTTTCTCATACTCTCTGTTTTCAGGCTCTCATTCTCTCAGAAAAAAATGATACTTGGGGCCGGCCCCGTGGCTTGGCGGTTAAGTGCGCGCGTTCCGCTGCTGGCGGCCCGGGGTTCGGATCCCTGCGCGCGCCGACGCACTGCTTCTCCGGCCATGCTGAGGCTGTGTCCCACATACAGCAACTAGAAGGATGTGCAGCTATGACATACAGCTATCTACTGGGGCTTTGGGGGAAAAAATAAATAAATAAAATTATAAAAAAAAAAAAAATGATACTTGGGGATTTGAAAGGTTCCAACTTTATATTTATATCTGAAAGGAACAAATTTCAGAATAAATTCTATTCTTAAGCCCCGGACAATTTTTAACATGTCTATGCTTATTTTTTATTAGTCGTATAATGGCTTATTAGTACATTTGATGGAAGTCACAGTGTTGGATTTGAATATATTTGTGTTTAACTTTTCTTCTGCTAAAGTTTATTTGTTTTGGTTTGGCTGTCTGTTCTATCTCAAGTGTTATACATTCAAACTTCAGTAGCATTATATTATAAATCACATAGAATAAGTTTGACAGTTTTGGAGAAAAAAATGTAGAATTGTTTCTTCAAAATGTCCTAGTGCTTTATAATCTTGAACTGTGTAAAAATTAAAGTGTATGACAGAAATGTTTACTATTTCTCACACATCCTAGGGCTGCTCTCATTTCTAATCTGTTAAACACTTTCTTGATAAAAAATTCCAACTTTATTTGCCTAATCCACTTTTTTCAGTCTTCCTTTTCCTCTTATTCTTAGCAATTTACTTAGCATCACAGTTGCATAAATGGAAAATTTAAAATCTGAAGATTTACATTGGGAAATTGACAGATACATTATAGATACTAAAGGGTAGGGCAGAAGGAAGGCTTGTTTCTAGATAGTAGTTTCTAAAAAAGTACCCTTCATCTGTTCCTCTGGTGTTAGTTCTATGATAAAATCTCCCTTGGAGAAAGTTTCTATATAATTCAGCCAGGCTTTCCTTATAATTTTCAAGAATTTGCCTTATGAATGAAACCTATTTGTGCTTGTGGTTCATGTCAAAATCAAATATTTTTCTATTACTTGGAAGACTTTTAAATGTTAATTGTCAGTATTAAAAATGTATTATTTTCCCACTCAAAATCGTTTCTGCTTTTAACAGTCAAGCATGCTAGGTGAGTGGCTATTCTCCATAGAAATTAACAATTACAGATTTAAAACTCTGTTTCATGTTTTGCTTATAAAATCTTAACGGTATCCTGTTTGCTTTATGGAGGCAGATTACAAAATTGACTGATAAGTTAAGAAGTTAATTTCACCCTTTTGTATAAAAACTGATATGGAAAAATCAGGTTTCATTAACTATTCAATGATTAATATTACTCTTCTCTCTATTGCAGGCTCTTGAGCGTAGAGGGCGCTGTTACATTAATGAAGATCACCATTTCAAGCAGTTTTGTGTACAGCTCCTTTTAATGGCAAGACCATCAGCTCCAATGTGTTACATGACTCCTAGTATTAATCATTTTGTCTTTCTCTCAGTAATATCTTTTTCATAATGCTTTAATGAAGTCCTTTCCATAGACTTTTATCTAAGATAAGTAAAGATGCGAATGTGAATGCATGGAAATATTTATGGAAAACATTAGCTCATATGTTAAATGCCTCATTAAGTTTCCTGCCAGCACCACTCTTAATTTTTAACACATACAATAATATATCATGACAAAAATCAGTCAACATGAGTCACTAGACATTAAATATTAAAAATTATGGAAAGACTAATAACTTGCTTTGACATTCTGGAAAGGCACACGTTTTGTCACATTTATGCCAGGATATGCAGACCACTATATTTAGTCTGAGTGATGCACAATAATTCTGGCAATACATAAAGTAGCCCTAGTTAATTGTTATGTTGATCATCCCAAGAAAAAGAAGATTGTTTAAAATATTGTGCTTTTGAATCGCATTGATCTTTAAAATTTTGTCTAGCTGGTTTGAAGATACAGAGGCTATCTAATAATCTAATAACAGGTAGTATCGCTGTGGATGTTTTCTAAAGCCAGAGCAATGAAAAGAGAGGCACCAAATTCTCAATTTGGAGTGCTATTCACTTCTCTCCTCCAAGCTTTTAACGCTTTACTCATTCTTAAATTCTGACTTCATGTGTTACCACCTGCACTGCTGTTTTCCTGAGGCGAAATACTCAGAGACTGGCCCAGCTTCTGGGAATGAGCCTTAGCAGACCAAATATATTACTGGAATGATTAGGAGATGTAGTTATGGGTTATCATCTAGCTTGACATACAATAGAATAGATGCCAGGCAAAAAACAAAACAATAACAACCTTGTAAACAGTACATGCATAAAGAGCCTTAAATGTGTATCTTTAGACGTTCTAATCCTATTGCCTAGAATCTTTCCTCAAGATAATGTTCTGAAAGAGTAAAGATACCTTCATGCAAAAACACTGATTTCTGCAGTGTTGGACTCATCCCAAATAATTAGTACTGGTATACTACTCAATGTGGTATGACAGAGATATTGAAATAATCATTTTGAAAATGATACTAACATTGACTTTTTTTTTTTTTTTGGTGAGGCAGATTAGCCCTGAGTTAACATCCAATGCCAATCCTCCTCTTTTTGCTGAGAAAGATTGGCCCTGAGCTAACATCTGTGCCCATCTTCCTCTACTTCATATGGGACGCCGTCACAGCATGGCTTGACAAGCGGTGCATCGGTCTGTGCCCGGGATCCGAACCTGCAAACCCCCAGCTGCCAAAGCAGAGTGCACGCTCTTACCCGCCACGCCGCTGGGCTGGCCCCAGACATTGACATTTTTAATGAGTTTTGAAATGGAATAGAAAATTGTAGAGCACTCTGGTAATAATTATTAATATGTATGTATTATATATAATAAAAATATATAATAATTTATAGTATTATATATAAGTACACAATAATATATAATATATAAAATATAAATATATAATAATTATATTTAATATATAATATATGAATATACTAAATATATAATTATTATAATAATACAATTATTATAAATATATAATTATTATAAGATATATGTTAAATAATAATATGATATATAATAATATAGTGATAATAGAAAGTAAATAATGTTATATAATATATAATATAAAATATATAGGTTAAAGCATAGATTCTGAAACCTGATAGCTGGGGTTCAGATTCTAACTCAATCACTCACCAGCTATGTCACCTTGGAAAAGAATCATCTGCCTCAGTTCCCTCATTTGGAAAATGAGTATGAAAACAGCTTTTAAAAACTATTTTCATAGGATTGTTGTAAGAATTAAGTGATCTGGTCCCCGGTACAATGTTTAAGAGTGTGTTTAGACTATATCAAGGGCATGCTATTGTTATTTTCATGGTTCCTCACATTAAAGTGGCATTTTATAACAATAAGCTTGCATTTACCAGTGCCTAAATCTTAACCTCTAATCATGTACTCTGGTAAGGAATGATGTTACCAAAAGTAAACTCTAAAAAGATGAATTGGTGTATGCATCGTGGCTTTTGAGAAGCAGGAAAATGAAGGTATAAAATACATTGCAGTACTGGAATGAGGTCACGTGGAATATTGAGTCAGTGTTCCATCTTACCTCTGTTTGAGAACGCCGCAGACATCAAAAGCGTCCACCTACCATCATTTGTTCCTTTTGCTCCCTCTCATACCTTAATTATAATGTCTGCATATCATATCACAATGTTCTAATAGTGAGATTTTTGTGATATTTTATGTATCTTTTGATGGGAAGAGATCCGTGATTTGACCCATGATGATCAATTCCATGATTCCCAGGGAAGCATGCAGAGATTCCATGACTGCAAAGTTTGCCTGGTACCTGTCACCGGAAAGGTTGCTTTTCATTGTAGTTATATATAAGTCATGAAATTTCAAATCACTCTGCTTATGTCTTATAACATCCCCCCTCACCTCATGCTGCTCAGCTCCCTGGGTCTCTGTGCTGCCCTTGGACGCACTAAGCTTCTGCCATCACAGGACTTTACCCTTCTTCTCCCACACTGCCTGGCTTCCCAGAGGGCCAGTGTCTTCATTTCATTCAGATCTACTTAAATGTCACCATATAGGAGAGGATTCCAGTAACCTCATGTATTAAAATAACATTATCATCTCATCACTCCACATTGTCTAATTTGTTAATTTTTCAGCATAGCATTTATCATAAATATATATCTACTTCATTGTGAATTTCTGTCTTCCCCTACGAGAATACAATTCTACTGATACAGGAGCTTTGTCTGTTTGCTCACTCTTGTATCACTTGCCCCTAGAATATAAGACTAGTCAATTAATACACGTTAAATGGCTGAATGAATATGACTAGCAAATTTTAGTTAATAAAGTCAGATGAAATGTCTATGCAAACAATCTTGAAACTATGTAAGTCGTAACTAGGGAAACAGGTACCTTGTACAGATAACTTTAGCCAAACCCCCTTACTTAAAGAGTTGCAATACTACTAACAGCACTGTCAAATATATTTGGAATGTTTCTAAGGGAGAATTGACCCAGGTGTCATCAATGAATTATGGGGCAACTGAGGAGGGACGATGTAAGCATCAAAGTAAAAATAAAAATTAAAAATTGCTCTAAAATCTGAAGGCTAATTTTGTTCCTGTTTTAAAGAAGATGAGTGAATTTAGAAATAAAGGCTAAAATGACATTTTACCTGACCTAAATCTTAATTTAAGTGCTTTTCTGATTATCTGATGACCAGACATTTTCTGAGTTGAAAGACAAGATAATTATATTTTGGTTTATGCTGTTACAATATGATTTCTTATTTTGTCTTCCAGTTATTGTGTGAAGTCAGCAAACAAACTGAAAAATGCTAATGCTTAAATGGCTACTCCTACATATTCATATTTTATGGTCTGTCTTTAGAATAAAAGGTAATATTTCTCTCTGAGGGAACATGTCATAAATAGCAAAGACTTTGAGACTACCATCTTAGACTAAAGAGCCCTCTTGACCTTCTGTAAGAAATAATAGTATCGTAATCAGAGACTCTCAAGTGTAGAAATACAATTATAGACATTATTCCATTGATTCATGGCGTTCTCACATCAAAATAGGGCTTTCTTTCTAAATGTACTCTTTCGCTCCATTTTCTATATAAATTCCTGTCTTAATCACTAAAGCACCCTTCAGTGCTTGAAATTTTAAATAATTGAACAACTTTTAAGGATGAATGAAAATAAAGATAACCTCAAGTCAGTAAATCCTCAGAAATGCATTCAGAGGCTGTGTCATGAGAGGTGTCACATGCTGTGTTCTCTGTAAAGAGAAGGTACTGAGGCTTGAAGAGATTGACTTTGGAGCCAGACTACCTCACTCAAATCGTGGTTAGACCGCTCGCTCATTAACTGTGAAATCTTTGTCAAGTTACTTAACTCCCTCTGTCTTAATTTCCTTATAAATAAGACAGGCATTAATAATAATACTCAGACATTGACGTTGTCTTAAGAAGGAACTGAATGGAATATCTGGCTCATTATAAGCATATACAAGTTTTTTTTTAATATAAGCTTTTTTTATCTCCATGGGATTTGCCAATTATTTTGGTAACGTGAGGTTGTTTTGACCATTTATATTAGCCAGTTCATTTGAAATATTTCCATATGATGGTAATCAAATTCATTAAAATAAGTATTTATAAGAGCATCACTGAGTCAATTTTTAAAGATGGTTAATGTGAGAGAAATGAGTTATCCATATCCTGCTGATGATTTGATAAGACATCCTGGCCTTCTTTAACTACTCTTCAACATATTTCCAAAGTGATGTTGACATGGCCACTGTAAATATTTACTAACCATATTTCATGCCTAATAATGAGAGAAGTGCTAGGAAGGGAGTGAAAGAGGACATAAAAAATGTTTATGACATAGTCATCCTCTAAGGGATAGAGGAATATTCAGAATATAATTTATTTTTCAGAGGTCAAGTGTAAGTTAATTCAGTTAATGTCACATTTTATGGTATTTATTCTCACTTACTAACGAATTTTCAGATCTTACCAAAACTGAGGAACTCCTTCATGAAACTTAGTGAGCAGTCTCCTTGGGGAAAACCACCAGTTTACAAGTGTTTTTTTGGGGAAGTATTATGCTCGCATTGGAACTTGAATCAACGCCTGCATATTCGTGCTTTGGTAAATGGCCTGCTGTTGAAAATAGAAAGTGATTGATGTGAGTGAAATTTGCATTATTTGTTTTGATTCTTCATAATATTTTACACTCTTAATTTTATTTCCTACCTCTCTTCTTCTTCCTCCTAAACACACACACAGACTTATCTGATGTAAAGTATTCTGAACAGAGAATCTACATAGTCTATTCATTGACAGATGAGCCATGCAAGTTATAAGGTCAGAAAAACGCAGCACTCTAGAATTGCGTTCAAACCCGAGGCGTGTTCGGTGTTTGTATGATGTTTGCTGCGAATTAGCTGTAATCGACCATGGATCTTAGATAGTATTTGTTAATGGCTTTTCCTCCTTTTATTTTACATCCAGTTGTGCTTTCCAAATTGGTTTCACACTGCCGGCAATTTTTCTTTGAATATCAGAACAAGAGTAAAAATTACAATATGCCTTTGCTATTGGTGCTCTGTTATATGATGTTCAGTTTAACATCTTTGGTACTGTGAGAAAAATCTGATTTATAACCAATAAGTAACCTGCCACAAATATTTTAAGATGAATCTTTTCTGGAGCATTTCCTTTTGCTTTACTTATTTTAATCCCATTGGTCAGTGTGTGCCCTCACTCCTTGCTCCTGGTAACACAAGTCCTATGAGTGTTTAATGTTCGGGCTTGCAGCAGGTGGCTTAGATGACTCAGTTCTAGCAGAACTTTGCTTAGCAGTTACACTGTCTCAAGTTTTTCTCTCAGGGTTCTTCTAAAATATTTTTAACAATAAAAAATATAAGCAACAAAATTGAAGGCACAACTGGACAAAGCTAAGGTTAACTGTTATACAAATAGCTTCCACATCTTATTTTTATTTTTCAAGTTTATTTCTGTATTAGAATATAAGAACCCCAAGAGTAAGCATAGAGTTAAGCTGTGTACTAACTCAGCTGTCTACTAACTATGGCAGCATGTTTGCAGAGCTTGAATAAAAGGAAGAATAATATAAGTTAAGTATAAAATAATTCAATGTTATATTGCTAAGACATTAAGTGTTAGATACCGTAAAGTATTTAGGTCTGACTTGGTAAAGATTGTTCAAAAGTGATCAGATTGTAGTTTAGCATTAGACCTGAGAGAAATGCCTCATTTAATTAAAAAACATTAAAAATAATTATTTTTGTGTCAATCAGAATTCTTAGATACAAGAAATAAAAACTAAACCTGGCTGAAGTAAGCAAAAAATGAGTATATTAGAAGATCACTGGTGGCAAAAACAATCACTGGAGAGCTTAGTGGGTGAGACTCAGAGATATAAAGGCAGAATCACATTCAATATCAAGACAGAGACAAGTTGAGTCTGCTCTGTCAAGGTTGCGGAATACATACTACTTCTTGTCCCCTGACTCTGACCTTTCTGATTTGTTCACTGGAGATCACCACTGTCACCGATGCAAATTTTGCTGCCCTTGCAAACTAAGTGATACTGCCAGCGTTGAAACCAGCGCCAGAAGTGACTTTCCATAGCAATGTCTCTCTTGGGCCATTAGCTACAGCTTCTGAGGCCAGGACAGCTGTATGTGCTTGGCTGAGTGTAAGGCATGTGTTTGTGCCCTAGCAGCACGTGTCCAAGGAAATAAGTATTTGGCCAGTTTCTTCTTGGCGTTATTGCCCCCAAGATAGGTAAAGGGGATCTGACAGTCCATCTAAGAGATACCCCTTCCACTTTCCATTTATCTGTCCTTTTGTAGACTCCTCCCCTTGAATCTGGTTGACCCTGCAACTTGTTCTTGACCAACAAGATGTGATGGAGGTGAGGTTAAAAAAAACAATTTCTTATGGCTTCTACTTGAGTCTTTTGGGACATTAACTGTTGAGTTGCTCACTTTGAAACCCAACTACCATACCATAAGTCCACATGGGAGGCCATGTGTAGATGCTCTGACTGAAAGCCTCAGCTGAACTTCCAGCTGACAGCCAGTTTCAATGGTCAGTCATGTGAGCGAGCCGTCTGAGATATCCAGCCTAGTCCAACTTTAAGACCATTGAGGTCCCAGCGGACCCAGGACTGCAACCATTTGAGGGATCACAAGCAAGAGCTTCTCAACTGAGCCTAGGAAGCCCACAAAGTCCACAAACATGAAAGATCATAATTCACTGTTGTTTAGCCACTATATTTTGTGATTGTTATGCAGAATAGATATTATCAAAATAAAAAAATTCCACAGAGGTAGGAAAAGTTTGCAGATTCTTGGGGGCAGAGAGGGAGAGAGAGAAAGGGGAAAAAGAAGAAGAGGAGGAGGAAGAGGAGGAGCAGGGGGAGGAGAAGACAAAGATAAATGATTACCACAAATCTACAGACTCCACCTGGTCCCTATTTCATTCAACCCATCAAACATAGATACAACAATAACTTTTTAAAACACTAACATTTCTGGAGTGACAAGGACTGCACCAAATGGCCTCTCCTGGAGGTCTGTTTTTTCTCCGCTATTCATAAATCATCACAATTCTTTGAAGTAGGCAACTGTATTTTAAAAGATAAAAAAAAATCAGCTCAGAGAGGATAGATAATATGCCTAAGATCACACAGTTAATTGTCGCCAGAAGCAAGTTCTGGACTCAAGTCTTTGTGAATCCAAAGGCAAAGTTTAACTTCACAAGATTGCCAAATTTGCCTTATTTTTCCTTTTATTGTAGTGTGAAACTAGTTCAGTAAAGTTTTCTCACTTATTTCAAAGAAAACTATGCAACATATTGTTTAGATTGTTTGGAAGTGCCCATGTGAATTTGACAAGACAACAGCAACACCTGGTGATCCATATTACTAATTATATGCCTAGTTTCTTGAACAAGGCTTGCTGAAAGTCTCTATGTCAAATTATTTACTTTGAAATATGCTTGACTAATTAGTGCTTTTGTAGATATATGCCTTCAGGGCCATTCTGGAGACATGTTAACACCCACTTATCCATAGGCTGTGCCCACCAACTGGAGGATTTAGATATAAGCATAACAGTGAATTGTGGGGTAGAGGCAGAGAGGGCAAGATTGCTCACACTCACTATTTATAAAAAATAAGTAGTGTAGTGGGAGAATTATTTGGCATTTTTAGCTGGTGTGTCAAATTGACTGATTATGGGGTCACACAGTGAGATACTTACTAAAATAAATTAGCCTCTTCGTAATGCATCTTTGTTTTGGCGTTACTGCTAACCAGTTGTTGTAACAGGGCAGTTATAACAATGAATATGTACAAGCACATTATTTCCTAATGGCACGCTAAACTAGAATCAAAACAGACATATATCAGCATGGATTACAGCTGAATGGCAATTAAATCAGCACTGACACATTTTCCCATTTGTCTTCTCAAGTTACTCACATAGTTCGTTAAAAACCATGAGACTTAGAAACAGTGCTAAGAATAAGGATTCAAAGGTATTAACACTTACAAAATTTACGTGGATAGTTAATAAAAAACCTTATAGTCAAAAGGGAATATGAAATTATATAAATATTTATGAGCTTGCTTGCCATTTTTGAAATAAAAAAAATTGGATAATTTTTCCAGAAATAAAGAATACACCCTCAATGCTAACTTCTAGGGAATATATTGTGACTACAAGTTAAAGTAAATGATCAATTAATGAAGTTTAACATGACTGACTCAGTATTCTGGAAGAGAACTTTGATATTGGCACGTAAAGTGCATACATTCTCCAGACTTACAAGCAATATCTTGGTATCCCACCTCCCTGTCTAGTTCTTGCTCTTCTTCTCTTTGATTAGCACCACACTCTTGAAACACTTCCTTCAGTTGGAACTCCGCTGTCTGTCAATCTCTTCTTCCCTTATTGCTCCTCAACAGTCTGATTTGGTATTTTCTCCCCCTCTTTGAGCCTTCTAAAACTCAGAATGCCCTAGGAAAAGATGCTAAACAATATGACTGCTGGCTCCTTCTCCCAGCATAGACTGAAACTCATCTGCCACTACCTCTTAAACTCAGAAAGGCTGACCAGCGCTGTGCCTGGCCTTCCTCATGCTCATTATTTCACAGAGAAGTCATTCATCACAGAGGAAAATGAGCTCACAAAACAAAATGACAAAACATTTGCAAAGTACTTCCATTTCAAAAGAAAAGAACAAAGGAAGCTTTCTCTATGTTTCTCCTAGGAGTCTTACAGTTTCAGGTCTTGCATTTAAGTCTAATCCATTTCTAGTTAATTTTCAAAAGTGATGTAAGATAGGGTTTCAGTTTCATTCATTTTTTTTTCTTTAGATCCTCAGATCTTATTCATCGTATAACTGAAAGTTTGTACCCTTTTACCAACCTCTCCCTATTTTCCCCACCCTTGGCAACCACTTTTCTACTTTCTGTTTATGAGTTTGCCTTTTTTTTAGAGTCCACATATAAGTGACACCATGCAGTATATACTTTTTCTGTCTGGCTTATTTCACTTAGCATAATGCCCTCAAGGTCCATTCGTGTTGTCTCAAAATGACAGCATTTCCTTCTTTTTTAAGGCTGAATAATATTCCATTACATATATATACTACGTTTGCTTTATCCTTCATCCATCAATGGGCTCTCAGGTTGTCTCCATACCTTGGCTATTATGTATAATGCTGCTACGAACCCTAGGAGAACAGATATCTCTTTGAGATAATGACTTCATTTCCTTTGGATAAATACCCAGAAGTGGGATTGCTGGATCCTATGCTAGTTCTATCTTTAATTACTTGAGGAACTGCCATATTGTTATCCATAGTGGCTGAACCAATCTACATTCCCACCAACAGTGTATAAGCGTTCCTTTTTCTCCACATCCTTGCCAGCATTTATCTCTTGTTTTTAGTAATAGACATCCTAAGAGGTGTGAGGTGATATATCTCATCGTGGTATTGACTTGCATTTCCCTGATGATTAGTGATACTGAGAACCTTTTCATGTACCTGTTGGCCATTTACATGTCTCCTTTGTTCTTTCTTTATTGAGGAGCTGGGCACTACGCCAATTACTATGGAGATGAAGGTAGAAGAATTGGCACAGACCTTGTCCTCACAAGGCTTATAGCCTGGGGGGCCAGACAAGAAAACAGGCAGGTACAACAGAGGCAACACAGCACAACAGTTAAGAACCTGGGCACCTCTGGAGTCAGATTGCCCAGGTTTGAATCTGGCTCTACCTCTCAACAGATCAGCGAATTTGGGCAAGTGACATAATCACTCTGTGCCTCAGTTTCCTTCTCTGAAAAATGGGAATTATAATAGTAGTGCCTGTCTCACAGGCTGTTTTGAGAATTTAAGAAAATCACTTAGAACAGCAACTGGCACATAGTAAAAGTAAGCACTATATAAGTTTTTGATAAAGACAGTGATAATGCTGAAGTTCAGGAATATGGGAGCATAAAAGGAGCCCGACCTTCCTTGTGGGATCCAACGGGAGTTGCCCAGCCAGGCCTGGGTATGGCCTTGCTGAGAGAAGGTTTCAGACCCAGGTTCACCTAAACAAGCACAGATGCCTCCTCCTCAGGAGTTTCATTCTTTTGCATGTGGATACCCAGTTTTCCTAGCAACATTTATTGAAGAGACTATCCTTTCCCCATGTGTGTTCTTGACACCCTTGTGGAAGATTAGTTGACTGTATATGAATGGGTTTATTTCTGGACTCTCTATTCTGTTCCATTGGTCTATGTATCTGTTTATGTCAGTACCATACTGTTTTGATTACTATAGCTTTCTAATATAGTTTGAAATCAGGAAGTGTTATGCCTCCAGCTTTTCTTCTTTCTCAGGACTGCTTTGGCTATTTGGGATCTTTTGTGTTACCATACAAATTTTAGGATTGTTTTTTCTATTTCTGTCAAAAATGCCATTGGAATTATGATAGAGAGTGCATTGAATCTGTAGATGGATGTGTTGATTAGCTTAATTGTGGTAATCATTTCACAATGTATGCATACTATATTAAATCATCATGTTGTTCACTTTAAATATATACAACTTTACTTGTCAATTATGCCTCAAGAAAGCAGGAAAAAAAGGAAAAAAGTACATTGCATTACAAGTTGTATCGGGGCAGAAATATCAATATAGAAAGGCCTAGAATTTCATAGTAACTTGATAATCATACTAAATTATGTAAGGAAATATATTATCAGGAAAATATCAAAAAGAACCAAGTAAAATATTAGTTATGAAAAGTGTAAGAGTTTAAACACAGAATTCAATAGGTGGAATAGATACAGCTAGAGACGAATTAGAAAACTGTCAAATCAGAATCAGAAATCTCACAGAAGAAGATACTCCAAGAGGGAAAGTCAAGGGATATTAAGAATAAAAATGGAAAGGTAACATGCAGATCATAGGAGAGTCAGAAAGATTGGAAGATAAAAATGAAGAGGAAAAAATATTTGAAAAACAGCATAGATAAATGTGTTGTAATAAAAAATAAAACAAGAAAACAGTAAGAAACTTTATGTCATTGAAAGGGCTCATGCATCGCCAAAAAGGAAAGATAGGAAATACTTCAGTCCTATATGTAGAGTGAAATTTAAAATATCAAAGAGAAATAAAAAATATTATAAGGAAAAAGAGAAAATCACAGATAAAAGAGTTGGACAAAGGAGACAAAAAGATGGGTGACAAAAGATGATGGAATTGTATTTCCGGGGTTTGAAGGAAAAGAATTTATTCCAGCAAATTATCACTTCAACAGAAGGCATGAAAATATATTCTTGAGTACATAAGGCTTCAGAAGGTTTGCTACACTAGAATCACATTGAACACAGTTGTGTATTGAAGTATATAAATAATAGTAGACAGATTCAGGTGATACCTGAAGAAAAGATGCACAGATGACTTAGTAACATTTGTTACTGTCTTAAAATATGTATATTTATATCTATTTATCTAGATCTATTTATTTATCTAACTAAATATCTATCATGAACCAGTCTTAGAAATCTATATAATAGTATGATGAAGTTGAGAGGAGATCAAGAGTTTTAAGAATGTGGAAAATTCTTTTATTCTTATACTGAAGATAAGGATGCCAATTTTTTTTAAAGCAAGGAAAGATGAAAAAAATATTAAAAATAAGGACAAATATATGATAAATTATGTTATTGAAACAGATCTACATATACCGATGTTAACAGTTAATAGAAATGGACTAAATTTGCCAGTTGAAAGACGAGGATTGACAAATGTAATAATAATGGCTTGGAGTGTCCCAGAACTCTTCTTTTTTCTGTCTATACTTGCTCCTGTGTGATGATGTCATTTAGTCTTGTGGCTTTAAATACCATTTAAATATTGATGACTCCCAGATTTAAATTTCCAACCTGGACTTCTTCTCAGAGCTCTAGATTTAAGTACCCAATTACCTGCTCAACAACAACAACAAAATCACAGGCCCCCTTATTGGAAGAGTTAATCGGATTATAATCTGGAGTGAAGGTTCCCATGAGAGAGTGGTATTTGTAGTAAATTTTAGAGAACGAATCCAAGAGAAAAGTTAAAGTTGGGCTGGGAGCAAAGCACTTTCAGGGGAAAAGTGACAGATTCAGCAAAGGCTCTGAGTCAGGAAGGAGCCTAGCACATTTGAGGAACTGATAAAATGTCATCCTTGTCATATGTGAGAGCACTACAGGAAAGGCCCTACAGGTCACGGGGCCGGGATCCTCCACAGCCCTACAAGCCTTGTTAAAGATATTGATCTTTATCCTAGTAACAAAGGGAGGTGATTGGAGGCTATTAAGCAGGGTCATTAGCAAGACACATGGTATACAGCAGAGACTCAAAAATGTCCTTTGAATGTATGTGAGATTATTTAGAGCCATATCAGTGGTTAATAATTACATTTTTAAGAATTTTTGTATTATTTACTAATACTAGAAAGTAGCTTTTTCATCAGTTCTGTAAAATTGAATTACTTCATGTAAACACTCTCTGTTTACATTATGTTAGAGATATTGTGAGTTAGCAATGAGATGTACTTTTCAGGAGTCATGATTTATCCATTTAACGTAAACTTGAAAAGGTAGAGTGAATTTACTAGGAGTTGTGAATATACACTAAATGTTTAAAAGTCCTTGCGTCATTTTATGTGCCTAGATAAAACTTCAGAACCCACTTTTTTAGACTCAGTTTCATTTTAGGACAGTGGGCTGCTAATTGAAATTAAAAAGAGAAAAATTTTCACACATGGTCGGCAAACCAAATCTGCTGAGGTTTCTCCAAGTCTAGCTTGCTGTTGTCTGCTATTTAATTAACCAGGGCACAAAATAAAATGTCCTCAGTTTAATTTCCATTCCGTAGCTCAATGCTGTAAACTAGTCACAGCATAATTAAAAGTCCTTAATTCTCCCAGGAATGATATTACCAATAAGCAACCAATCCATGAAATAGAGAAGCCTGACTGTTACTCTGCTAAATCGTGCGTGTTAACAAACCCGCACAAGTGTTCTTTGCTTAATCTGACTGAGCTGAGAAAACCCAGCTGGCGTCAAAGCTACCTGCTCTTAAAACCTCTCCAAGCATCTGAGGTCCGGGAGAGCTCCAGTCAAGTTAATACAGGAATTGCGTTGTATTTTATTGAATTTCATTGAATTTTCTTTGTGAAAGAACTTACTCTCAGATAATACAAATTCACTCCAATGTCACCAAGTATGATTATTGTCAGGTTTCAAATTTGATGTTTATCTTGAACCAGAGGAAAAAGAAATGTAATATAATGGTTTTTTTCCTTTTTAAAACCATTTAAATTTGATTTTTAAATAGAAAACTTTCACGTGGTTCAAAAATCAAACAATATAAAGAAGGTATACATTGGAAATTCCCACTCTCCCCCCTATACTCCATCTTTTATTAGTTTCTTTTGTGTCTTTCCAGAGTTTAAACAAATAATAGCAAGTAAGAATATATATTTTTATTGTTCCCCTTTTATACAGCAAAGTGAGCATATTATACACTATCGTGCATCTTCCTTTTTTTCCCTTAAAATGTATCTTGGAGATATCTCTATAGCAATGTATGGTTTTAAAAGAAGAATAAAAAGGCTGCAACCTAACTAATGTCATTTAGAAAAATTACTCAGTTTTATGTACATGATGTTTAAAATTAAATGCTATATTTCTTTTCTGGCTAGTAAATATTCAAAAAGTCAGTAAGTTGAACTTTTAACTAAAATAACTACACAAGGCACCATTGACCTAGTTATTTCAGCCTTATGTAGAGAATCTGATTACAGCATGGTGAATACCCCCACCAATTGCTTCAGCAGTCACAGCGAAGCAAGGATAAACACAGAATGAATAGTGTTTTGCTACAGTGTTTGTATAAATATTCTAGCTATCCAGGCTCTCCCCTGAAAGTCAAATATTTTCAGGGATCTAGCCTATTACTTGTTACTTTGATATTTTTGATGAAATGCATTAAAAAGGTTTCATGGTTTGGATCAAATCTAGGTTCATGAATGATGCTCCTTCATCTGAAATACCCCAACACATGATCATTTTGTTGATAAATAGGAAAAAAATTGGAAAGTTTAGCCTTATTGCTTTCTTTCCTGAAAGATTGCTCATTCCTTTAATTGTCAAATCCAAACTCATCTCACACTTGAAAAATTATCACTTGAATAGCACACATTTATTCAGAGTGCTAGGGTGAACGTTCTGTGCCGCATGCTGGTAACTGTGAATGAAGGAAAAGATGAGTGTTGTGCTGTATTTCATAGATGTTTTCTCTCGGCAGATGACAATAAGGAGCTGGTGCTATTGATTTTGATGCTGACTTGCATGTTGCATGTTTAAAGAAATTCAATATCAGAATTGATTTAGGTTAAACAATTGAGTATGCATGCTAGAACATCTCAATTAATTGTCAAATTCATAGAACTTGCAGGCTAAAATGAGCATATAGAGATTTCTCAGGGTTTGGTTTAGGAACTATGTATTAAAATGGCTATAAAAATTTCAGGGGAAATGTTCTGTAATCCCCTCTAACTCACCCCGGTGGTCAAAAATGTTTTAGAGAAATGTTTCACATGTATTTATTTTTATCTTGACCTGAGTGGAAATGAAGAACTATATCCTGAAGTTAGTATCTCTTCTTTTTATTTATTTATTTTTTTGCTGAGGAAGATTCACTGTGAGCTAACGTCTGTGCCAATCTTCCTCTATTTCGGATGTGTGTCGTTGCCTCAGCATGGCTGCCGACAAGTGGTGTAGGTCCACGTCCAGGAACTGAACCCGGGCTGCTGAAGTGGAGCACACCAAACTTAACCACTAGGCCACAAGGCTGGCCCCAGTATCCCTTCCTATAGTTGAGACATAGATAAATCTTTTCTTCTCTAGGCGAGATTAAGAGTCAAACTCGATGCCCAGTTTATGAATGGGGCTGTTGTGTTTTAAAAGAGCATAATACTTATAAGAATCAGGTTATAATACAATGAGTTTAGCACCTACCATCTTACCTGGCCTGCCTTATACATGTAAATTAGCATCTTTTGCAGGCTTTTGAATGTGTGTCCCTGGATTAAATGTCTCAGTTTTCTGAGTCCACTTTTTATTTGTGAAGAATACTGTAGTATTGAAACTTGTGGGACTATCTTCTCTCACTTAACAAACTACAGATAAGTTTCATCCCTGTTATTGCATGGATTAATAGTTCATTCATTTTTACTGCTGAGAAATATGCCATTGTATGGCTGTACTATATATTGTTTATCCATTCACCTATTGAAGAACATCTCGGTTGACATGATTTGATTTTGTTGATATGATTAAGACTGCTATGAAATTTTGCATACAGATTGTGTGTGTGTGTGTGAACATGTTTTCAACTCATTTGAGTACCTAAAGTGAGATGGCTAGAACTTATGTTAATTGTGTTTACTTGCCAAGTAGATTTCTGAAATGGTTGTACCATTTTGCATTACCACCGGAAACATACGTGAGTTCCAATTGTTCCACATTCCCATCAACTCTTAGTATTGTTGGTATTTTTTATGTCAGTCATTTTAATACACATGTAGTAGTAGGTATGTTTCTAATTTGTATTTCCCTAATGAATAATGATATTGAGTATCTTTTCATATACATATTTGCTATCTATATCTTTTCTTTGGTGAAGTATCTTTATAGATTTCTTTTTTAATGTGTTTATTTCTTTTCATAGTGTGAGTTTTAAGAGTTCTTCATTTATTCTAGGGGGAAACAAGTCCTTTATCATGTATATGATATGCAGCTAGTTTCTTCCAAATTATGGCTTGTCTTTTCATTCTCTTAACAATGTCTCTTGAAGAGTGAATGTTTTTAATATTGAAAAATGCCATTTATCAATATTTTTAATGGATCATGCTTTTAGTGTGGTATTTAAAAACTCTTGCCAAATGCAAGCTCCTATATCTTTTCCCCATTTTCCTCTAAAAATTTTAGAGTTTCAGTTATATATTTAGATTTATTACCCATTTTGAGTTAATTTGTGTATAAGGTATGAGATATGTTCTGAGATTTTTTTTTTAATATATGAATGTTTAACCTTCTAGCACTACTTGCTGAAAATATTATCTTTTCTCCATTAAATTGTTACAGTTTTTTTGTAAAAAATCAGGTGTCTATATTTGTGTGGATCTATTTCTTGTCTCTCTATTGATCTATATGTCTATTCTTTTGTCAACATCATTGTTTTATTACTGCTTTTTAAAATAAAAATTGTACATATTTAAGGTGTACAATATGACATTTTCATATACATATATATAGTGAAATTATTACTAGAGTCAACCTAATTAATGTATCCATCTCCTCATATAGTTACATTTTGTGTGTGTGTGTGTGCATGTGTGTGGTGAGATCACCTAAAACCTACTCTCTTAGCAAATTTCCAGTGTTCAATACATTATTATTAACTATAGTCATCATGCTGTACACTAGATCTCTAGGTGTATTCATCCTACATAACTGCAACATTGTACCCATTGACTAGCATCTCCCCATTTTCCCCACCTCCCTGTCCCTGGTAGACATCTTTCTATTCTCTGCTTCTATGCATTCAACTTTCTTAGATTCCACATATATTGAGATCATGCAGGATTTTTCTTTCTGTGTCTGGCTAACCTGGAGGACGTTATACTATTGCTCAAGGTGTGTCTTCAGACTTTGTTTATTTTAGCTTCCTTATTCCTTTCTCTTTCCACATAAATTTTAGAATCAATTTGTCAATATCTTCAAAATTATTTTCTGTGATTTTGATTGCAAATAAATTGAATTGATAGATCAGTTGGGGGAGAAATGGCATCTTAATAACATTGAATCTTCTAATTCGTGAACATAGTATGTCTCTCCATTATTTTACATCTTTTTTGATTTCTTTCGTAAGTTTTTTGTAGTTTGCAGCATACAGATGCTTCACATATTTTATTAAATGTGTTCCTAAGTATTTAGCTTTTTTGGTCCTAGTGTAAATGGTAATGTTTAGGTAATTTCCAACTCAAATTGTTGATTTCTGGTATATAGTAATACAATTGATTTTGTATCCTAACTGCTTGTTACACTCATTAGTTCTAGGAGCTATTTTGTAAAATGTTAAGATTTTCTACATAGGTAATATTTTACCTGTGAATAGAGAGCTTTCTTTCATCCATCCCAATCTGCATTTTTTAATTCTTTTTTCTTTCTCTCTTGCTTTCGCTACAACTTCTAGTCTAATATTAAGCAGGACTGGTGAAAGAGAACATTTTTGCCTGTTCAATATCTTTGAGGGAAACATTCAGTGTTTTGTCATTAAGTTGTTAGCAGTAGGATTTGTAAGCACTCTTTATTAGGTTAAGAAAGTTCCCTTCTCTTCCTACTTTGCTGGGAGTCTTTATCATGAATGGATATTGAACTGTTGTCAATTTTTTCTCTGCATTTATTGAGATAGTCATATTTTTTCTTGTTTTAGTCTGTAAATATGATTAATTTTATTGATTCATTTCTGAGTATTGACCCAGACTTGCATTCCTAGCATTAATCCATTTCATTGTGATATATAATTCTTTTTATATATTCTTGAATTCAATTTAACAAGATTTTGTTGAGAATTTTTAGATCTATATCCGTGAGAGATATTGGTTAGTAGTTGTCAGGAAATCTCTTTGTCTGGTTTGGCTATTAGGGTAATGAAGTTTTCGTATAAGGAACGGGGAAGTGATTCTACCTCTTTTATTTTCTCAAAGAGATTTGTAGCGTTGTTTTTTTTCATTGATGTTTAGTAGAATTCCCAAATTTTGGGAGAATTCTCTAGTGAAAGAATCTAGGCTTGGGGTTTATATTTTTGGAATGTTTTTAACCATAATTCAGTGTATTTAACAGATATAGAGCTATTCAGATTATTTATTCCTTCTTGAGTGAGAGCTAGTTTGTGTTTTTTTAAAGGATTTGGTGCATTTTAATTTAAGTTGTCCAATTTACGGGCATAAAGTTATTTGTGGGAATCCTTCTTTATCCTGTTTAATGTTTGTGAAGTTCACAGTGACATCTCTTCCTTTGTTCCTGATATCAGTAATTTGAGTCTTCTCTTTGTATGTTTTGGTCAGTCTGTCTAGAGGCTTATCAACATTTTTGATGTTCCCAGCCAAACACCTTTGAATTTGATTGATTTTCTCACTTGTTTTTATTAATTTTTATTTTTATAATTTTTAAAAATTTTATTGTATTGAACAATTTGACAAATTTAGCATATATTCACAAAGTTGTGCAACACTCACCACTATCTAATTCCAGAGTATTTTTGTCATCCTAGGAAAAAACCCAGTATGCATTAGCAGTCAATCCCCATTGCCTGTCCCCACAAACCCTGGTAGCACTAACCTACTTTCTCTCTCCATGAATTTGTCTATTCTGGATATGTCATATAAATAGAATCATACAACACATGTCTTTTTCTGTTTGCTTTCTTTTCATTTAGCATAATATAATGTTTTCAAGGTTCGTTCACATTGTAGCCTGAATCATTATTTCATTCCTTTTCTTTTTTTTTTTTTTGGCTGAATAATATCCATTGTATGAATGCACCACATTTTGTTTATCCATTCATCAATTGATGGACATTTGGGTTTTTCCCACTTTTTGGCGATTAGAAATAATCCTGCCATGAATATTCATTTACAAGATTTTGTGTAGACATATGCTTTCAATTCTCTTTAGTATTTTCTTCCTTAATTTTTTATTTCTACTATATGGACTGGATAATCTCTATTGACTAATTTAAGTTCACTGATTTTTTCATCTTCCAGCAGAAATTGGTTGAGACATTGTCACGAAATTTTTATTTCAGTTACTGTACTTTTCAACTCCAGAATTTCTAATTTTTTCCTTTAATAATCTATCTATTTATTGATATTCTATATTTGGTGAGACATTGGTCTCATACTTTTTTTTAGTTCTTTGACACAATTATAATAGTTGATTTAAAGTCTCTGTCTAGTAAATCTAACATCTGGGCTTCCTCACAGACAGTTTTTACTGACTGATTTTTTTCCTGTATGGGTCATATTTACCAATATCTTTGCATATTTCATAATGTTTTTGTTGTTAAAAATTGGACTTATAAATATAATGTGGCATAAACTTTTAAAACAATTTATTTATAATTTTAGGAAATCATTTTTCATTCTATAGTTATGAATATAATTTTCTTTGGCATTTAGTGTTTATTTTCTCAGTAAACAAACAATAGTACCACATCAGGATTTATGTATTTGAAACTCTCCTTTTCCACTAATTTTCTTGGAGTCCTTGGTGCAATTTCTTTGTTTGGAGATAGTAGTAGTGTATGCAACAGCTATAAAAGAAAGTCTAGAAGAATTTAGTTGTAACACCATCATCTAACATTTGCATATATTCCATGTGACTGCTGTACTCATGTATCAAACCACAATATTATTTTATTCACTGGAAAGCTTGGTTGTCATAAAAATTGGATTAGTCCAAGCCTGAAAATTCCTCAGGTCAACTGAGAACATGATATTAGGCTAATTACTTTACTTCCTCACTATCTATTCATTTATTTAGATTTAGTAACAATTTTTGGCCCCTAAATTTGGGTTTGTTTTCTATAGCTCCTATTGTGCATATTTTTTAAAAAATTCAATATTCTTTTTTTCTCAGTATAGATGGTTTATTTATTCATATCTCTTCTAATCCAGAAAACTTTCCAAGCATGTATTATACTATACTATTTACCATTTCCTACTTTGAATATCTAGCATTTATGTTCCAATAATGTGTTGGTTGACTTCTTAATTAAGTGGAATAGTACTTAGCCTTATGGCTAAGTTATGTAATTCTTTTTGATTTATGTGTAAGAGCTATCATCTAATTTTTCTAAATACACAAACAACACTTTCCAAAATAAAAAACCATATCTTCCATTTTTTCCCTAAAAAATAAACAATTCTTTCTACATTAAAACAAAGCTAAACACAGCAAAATATGTCTTACATTTTTAAGGTATCAACAGCCCATTTTACATGTCCAATTTTGACAAAAATAAGTCCTTATATTAAATAGATGTAATTGGAAGGTGATTGTTCATAAACTCTTGATTATAGCATCTAACACCTGAACTAAATGCATTTAAAAACTGCTTTTCCATGCTATGGAGAAAATGTATAAGGAAAAGAAATCACGTAAAAGGAAAAGAAACAGCACATAAAGGCAGAGTGTCTGGATAGTAAACTCAGGGCACATAAAAATTGCAGTAAACTATCTGCACTTGGATCTAATATTTGTAACTCAAAAAGTTTTTAAGAAGTATTTTTAAGATGGCATAAAAAAGACAAAAGAAGAAAAGAAAAATCAGAGCATAAACTCTGTTATGAGGAACAGAAGTAGAGCCAGTCAAAATTCACATTACACACATTTAATGTTATTGTCTGCAGGATTTCCACTTATATGCCTCACATGCAGCCAAAGTTGGCTCAAAGAAAGTAGGGATATATTCTTTTTCAAATCCCCTTGGTCTTAATGAGCTGTTCAAGATGCAGTAGTGGACAGTTCCCTTATAGAAGGAGATACACATTATTGTGCATTTATAGTTCTAATCAGAGGGGTATACTGAACAGTTTTAGTGTTCTTCCTCTTGTTCAAATGGAATCATGCAACTTTTATTCCCCCTTCAATCTACACTTCAGCTTTCCTTGCTTTACACTTCTAACTCGCTGTTCACTTCATTAGCTGTGGGTCTGTTGCTTATCCTGAGGCCAGGAGAGCACTTATCCAGACACTTCTAAAACTCCTCTGGTGGCAAACCACAATGCCATTAAGTCAAGAACAGGGTGTGGGAATTATTCTTAGTTCCTCCAGGAATGGAAATCATGAGTGCCTCTTGATGTCTTCTGCTTCTGCAGGTAAAGTAAATAGCACTTATGCTATTCATCTTTTTACCTCGTATCGCCATCTTAAGGCTAAGAAAGACTACATATATTTACAAAAGTTATGTTATATTTTAAAAGATAGAGTTATTTTAACATTTAATGGTTTTAATTCCATTTTGGATGAGTTTAATCAGATGATATTTAATCTTTCATATGCTATTTGGAATATCTTAAAAATAAAATTAGAAGGATGTAATGTGCTGTTCTAATTTGCGAAGATGAAAACACATAGAATTTGACGTTTTTTTTAATTAATTGTCTGCCAAAGCAGGAGGAGAGAATTCCTTCTCTCTCTGAATTCTGAAGGAATTCAGAAGGACTGTCGGAGAGCTAGGAAGGATTAGTAATAAACTTAGTGTGGTTCAGAAGTGGATTGAGACTATGAGGTGGGAGCCAAGAGAGCAGAAACAGAGAGAGTTCTGGCTTAAGATGGAAATAAGGGCAGGAGAGATAATAAGCGGGAGGTAAGCAAAATGTTGTCAGATATATTAAGCCTAAAACAAATTAATGGACAGAGCAAAAAAAAAAGGATGGCTGCGTAGAAGGCGGTAGACATGTCCTGAGCAAAGTAAATTATTCTTCATGGGTGCAGAGGCAGATAAGCAGAACAGCAAGGTCATAGGAGTTCCTCACAGAAGCTGGTGTGGGTCTGTGGTTGATCATTTGTTTTTAGCCTGGTGGTAACAATTGTAAATGCTTCTGCACTGTCTCCCTTCATTCTGGATTGAAAGTTTGATTTTGTAATATTAGGCAAGTCCCATTCACTCACACAGCTAAAGCTTTTGGCAAAGTATGTCCCTCTGAGCATTGGACCTACAACCTTCCTTATAAATACACATTCATGAAATTCTGCATATTATTTCCCTCACTTTGAAATGTTCAAAGCATACCGGAAATTTAAAGGCTCTGTCAAGTCCCGCTGCAAGCAAACCAGATTATCATGTGTAGCTCAGATTTACCCCAAATTATTTAAGCAGCAGTTCATTTATTTATTTTTCACCTGTAGGATGTGAGTTCACATCTTACACAACACACTTTGAGAAAGGCTGTCTTAATTACTCTGTTTTACTTAGAATAGCCATTCAGATGTTTGGAAAGAGTTTCATTATTCTTGTTAGATATTCTACTCTCCAGGCTTCAGGTTCCAACTTCCTTGTGTGAAGACATTTCTAAATCTTTCATTACTATAATGAAGAAGGGCATCTTAAAATTACATCTGTGGAATAATATAAAGGAACAAGAAATTGGGAGTCATAGAAATATGAGTTTACATTTTTGGTCTACTACTAACTCTTTAAGTCAACAAGACTCATTATTTAAAATCACTGTCCCATGTTGTCCTCTTCTGGAAGAGAGAAAAAAGACAGTAATGGGTCTTCCCTGTAGTAATTGTGAGGATTAAATAAAATAGGATAATATATATGAAAGCAGTTATTTTTGTTCCTATCTCACAGAAGTCTTTCAGTCAATGCTATTTCCTTTTTATTTTCTCATTTCATGAAATATATATTTTTTCATATTTTCCTATTCATGAGAATTGTATATTTAACAATTTATTGTAATTTGTTTTAAATCATATGCTCAAATATATATAAAAAACATTTCCTCCAGATGAATGACGGGGAAAATCTTAGCAATTTTATTGATAAAACGATTTTAAGATACCTATATGAATATTTGAGAATAGAAAAATTCACGTTAAATAATTTTTAAGAAGTTGGACTAATTTGCATCAAAACTCTTAGAAGATATTTTCTCTTTGATCCAAGTTTTCTAATTTCATGAATCTGTCCTAAGGTAATAATCAGATAAGTAGACAAATAAGTGTATGTAAGGAAGCTTAACGGAAGGCTACTTATAAGATAAAGTATATCACAGAACAACGTGTAGCCAGTGAAACACTATGTTTAATACTTTTAAGCCATATATTTTTAGAAAATTCTTGTTGGATATATATCAAATTCTAACACTCCTTATCTCTTAAGGGTGAGAAAATAAGTTCATTTTTTCTTCCTTTTTGCTGTCCATATTTGCTGAATTTTTACAAAATGAGCATGGATTACTTGTGTAAATTTTAAAACGATGAAAATCACTTGGCACAGAATAAGAATTAAATCTGTTCTCTGAGTTTTTAAGAGCACTTTGAATCTTTGTAAACCATCCTAAAGAAACTCAAACTTGGTTTAAACGAAATACTTCAAACTTGGCTAAGCCATGGAAATTGCATGTTTCTCCACAGCATCCCTGAAACAGTGTCTATTTCTGTCCTCACTGAGTACAAATGACAAGATGGGGAATTGATAAATTCAGAAAAATGTCCCAAAACACTCGCAATAACAGTTACAGCATTTGCGATATCAATATTTTGTAAATCAACTGGAGACGTTTTGCTGATAGCAGTTGGAGCACAATTTTGTTCCATGAAATTAGGTCACTGAAACTTCAGACAGAACCTGATTATCTGAACGAGTCTAGCACTTTTTAGAAGTCCAGACAGACTGTCAGTGTGCAGGCAGAGCCAGGCTTCGGCGCTAACCATGTTCTGCATTGTGTAGCAGAACCTTATGTAATATTCTCCGGGCCACGGTAAATCTTACCACAGTTTAGACTGCCTGTTGAGATCTAGCCAAGAAGAACTCTGAATGGGAAAAGCTACTAATAGCTCAAACACACTTTGAATGTTACAATATGTTATGGGTCAAACTGCGGAAGTAGAAAATAGATACCAAAACCATCAAGGGGCACGAAATGGGTGCCTATGTCTCTTAACCCTCATGAACCTTAACAGGGGAGTGAACTGACTTTTTTGTGTCCCTGCCTTTCTCTGTTTGACCCAAGACATGTTAACATTTTGGAGGGTGAAAATGGAGGTTGAAAAACAAAATCAAATAATTATATATCCTACAAAAATATAAATTTTTTCTATAGCTGTTGAAGTTCAGTTCATGTTGCTAATAATTTTAACTGTATCTCCAAAGTTTTGTAAGTATAGGCTATATTTTATTACCCTAGAAATGTGAGAATGGTGCATCAGAGACAGGGATAATGCAAGATTGGTGGAATCTGAGTGTACACTCTTGGGGTGGGAAAGGGAAGAAGATGCTACTGATTGATTCCAGGTATGGCAAGTACTGAGCCAGAGGGGAAGTAGATGATAGTTTATAGCAGAGTGCCTGGACATGGTAGGTTCTTGAAGAACTCAAGGTTTAGATCTTTTATAAATCAAAGTAAGTGAAAAAGTTAAAAATTCTATTTGCTACTCTCATTAAAAGATAAAATAGTTTGATATTGTCAAAAATACTGTCAAAAATAAATGTTTATAGATCTAGCTTATATGGATTACTAAAGCCGATAATTTACAAACCCTCAAATGCCTAACAATTTAAATAATTGTTAGGCAATAATTGCCTAATAAAGGCAATATGTTGAAAATTTATTATTTTCTGTTGACAAGAATGTTCCCTGATTAAATATTATCACCAAATCATAACTCTTGGGTAGAATTGTGTTGTAAATTTGCATAATTTAAAAGCAAAGCATTTTATGTATAAAATGTGGGAAAACAATGTGTATTCTAAGTTCTGCTTTCTTTTTTTTTTTAAAGGTTATCACTTGTTTTTTTTGAGGAAGATTGGCCCTGTGCTAACATCTGTTGCCAATCTTCCTCTTTTTTCTTTTTTATCCCCAAAGCCCCAGTACATAGTTGTGTATCATAGTTGCAGAGTTGCAGCTCTTCTATATGGGATGCCATCTCAGCATGGCTTGCTGAGTGGTGAGTAGGTCCATGCCCAGGATCCGAACCAGCGAACCCCAGGCCACCGAAGTGGAATGCACGAACTTAACCACTACACCACTGGGCCGGCCTCTAAGTTCTACTTTCTAATGAACAATATGTTTCTTCACATTGTAGTTACACTTAAAGTGAAAAATTACAACTCCAAATTGTAGGCTGGAAGGAGATTTAATAAGTGATTGAGTCCAATCTCTCACATAATTCAGGAATCCCTGTATATTTTTGGACAACAACGTTACACAAAAATTCGCAAGGCAGCTCACTGTTGATAAAAGGACTTATGAACTTTTTCCCTTAAATGAGATTTAGAGTTAGTGTAGGCTCCAGAACTTCTGTAAAGAATTTCACTGCCTGCATTGCAAATTGACTGAGGACTGGAAGCCATGTATTCCTATAACATCACATAAGGTTCGTAAAATCGATTGACTATATCAATAATAGTGAGAATCTTATTGGAATTATGGGGTTTAAAACTGTCCCAACACTTCCTTTGAGACATTATTGCTTAAACTAGTTCAAAACAATTATCACTGGTCAGCACTTCAAATATTTAAAGATAATTGTAATATGCCTTTTAACTCCTCCACAGTCTAATCATCATAATTCCTCCCCCCCTGCAGCATATAACATGATTTCTCTACTCTCCTGGTTTCCAATGAAGATTTTGAATGAGCTTCCCACTTTATGTGAAAGATGAACTATTAACTTCTGTCCTCAGAGACCAATTTAGCTTTCAATTCATGTATTTAAAATGTTTCCTGTTTTGAAATAATTTTAGACTTACAGAAATGTTTGCAAAAATTATAAAGGGAATTCATGCATACGCTTCACCAGCGTCCCCTAATATTAATATCTTACGTAACCATAGTAAGATGATCAAGACTAAAAAAGTAACATAGCACAATATTATTAATTAAACTATATGCCTTATTCAGATTTCACCAGTTTTCCACTTATTCTCTTTTTATGTTCTTGGATCCAATCTAGGCCCCTACATTACATTTAGTTCTTCTGTCTCTTTAGTTTCCTCCAGTCTGCAACAGTTTTTCAGTCTTTCCTTACCTTTCTTGACGTTGGCACTTTGAAGAGTACTGGTTAGTTATTTGGTAAAATGTCCTTTGGGATTTGTCTGTTATTTTCTCATAATTGGATGAAGACAATAACACAAAGTTTATTCTAGCCTTCTCCCTTCTCTCATTTGTAACTTCTTTCTCCAGATGTAAAAAATTAAGTTCATGATATACAATGTATATCCTTATATGATCAATTCTAGTATATACATAAAGACATTTCAGAATTGCTGATCCATACCCATGTGAAAAACCAATTCACTAATTGGATTTCAGTATTTCTGTACAGTTCTTATCTTTAGCCTTGCAGTATCTAGTCAAGACACTATTTTCCAAAGTTAAATATTAGTTCTTTTCCTGCTCAGTGTAGTTATCTTATTTATTTGCAATACAATTCAGTTCATTTGAAACTGTTTTTATTCTACTTTGCCCCGTCCATTTGTATTTGTTCTGTTTATCTTTTTGAGGGTTTGCGAAACAGTACTATAATGTTGAGAGTCATGGCTAAACAAAAACATACTCAGAAAAATGTTACTTCTTATCCATTCCCATTTCAATCTTCTTTTTGTTCATTTCCCCTCAGCCCCTCGAAGTACCCAAACTTCTTATTTTCTGGCTTCTTTTGCAAAGATGAAAAGATAAATACATGTTTTATTATGTCCTTGTCTTCCTTACATGAAGGATAGCATGTTCTTTTGCCCTTTGCTATTTTTCAGTTAACAGTTGTATTAATTTGCAGAGATGCCATAACAAAGTACCACAGAATGGATGGCTTAAATAATAGAAATTTATTTTCTCACAGTTCTGGAACCTAGAAGTCCAAGATCAAGGTGTTGACAGGATTGGCTTCTTCTAAGGCCTCTCTCCTGGGCTTGTAGATGGCTATCTTTTCCCTGTGTCTTCACACGGTCTTCTCTCTGTGTGTATCTTGTTCTAATCTCCTCTTATAAGGACACTAGTCTTGTTGGAGTAAGACCCATCCTAATGACCTCATTTTAATTACCTCTTTAAAGACCCTATCTCCAAATATAGTTACATTCTGAAGTATTGGGGGGTAGGACTTCTGCATATGAATTTTGGAGGGACACAATTCAGCCCATAACAACAGTGTATTTTGGAAAATACTCCATATTTCAGTTGATAGAAATCTCCCTCTTTTATCTTTTTAAACAGCTTCCTCATATTCCATTTTGTGGATGTACCAATATTTATTCAATCACTCTCTTCTGCATAATGCAGGATATTTCTGATATTATGCGATTACAAGCAATGCTGCAATTAATAACTTTGTGCATATCTATTTTCATATAGATAGAGATGTGTCTTCAAGATAGGTTCCTAGAATTGAGAATCCTGGGTGAAATGGAAAGGGGATATGTCGTTTCATTAGGTCTTGAAAAATTCCTATCTAAATAGAGTTTTACCAGTTTATATTTTAAACATCAGTGTATTAGAATGCCACTTTGTCCAGAGCCCCACAAACAGAATATTTTTTTTATCTCTGGCAAATTTATACATGAGAAATGTTACCTCAGTGTTATTTTAATTTTCACTTCTCTAATTCTGAGTGAGTTTATTTATTCTTTTTTTGTCTGCAGGCCATTTTAATTTCTTTTTTGAATTGTCTGTTCATGTTTTCCCCACTTTTAAATGCAGTTTTTGGTCTTTTATCACCCGATTTTTAAGTACTCTTTGCAGATACCTTTTGTCTGTTTTATATATATATATATTGCAAATATTTCTCCCAAATTGTCAGCTGTCTTTTTAACTTATGATTTTTTAACCATGCATGATAGACACACACATCAAATTTGTCAATTTGTATTTAAATTATAAGTAGAAAATCTTTCTCTATCCCAAGATTAAAGAGGAATACACCCATTTTTTCCCCTGGTACTTGCATGTTTTTAATCTTTAGATCCCCAATCCATTTTTAACTTATTCTTGTGAATAGTGTGATATATAGATCTAATTTTGTTTCCAAATAGTTACCCAGTTGTCCCAGATGACTTAGTAAAACATTTAGTTTTGGCCCAGTGATTTGATATACTATTTTTTTTTTTCTGAGGAAGATTAGCCCTGAGCGAACATCTGTGCCCATCTTCCTCTATTTCATATGTGAGTTGCCACCACAGCATGGCTGACAGTGTGTTGTCCGTGCCCAGGATCCGAACCTATGAACCCTGGGCTGCCAAAGTAGAACACGCTGAATTTAACCACTATACCGCCAGCCCCTGAGATACCATCTTTATCATATACTGAATTTCCACGTGTATTTTGGTTTATGTCTGGGCTTTCTAATCAATGTTTCTGGTCTTTTTTGTATTCATGTACCAATACAACATTGTCTTTATTATAGTGACTTTATAATACATTTTAATATGTGGAAGAACTAATTCCCTACATAGTTCATTTTCTTCAATGTTTTCCTGGCTACATATCCATGCTTAGTTTTCCATGCAGACTTTATTATTAACATATCTGATTCCATAAAATAGTTTACCGATGTTGTTCTTAGGGTTGCATTATGTTTGTAAATTAGGAAGAACTGAAATTTTATAATGCTGAGTCACCCTATGCAAGAGCAAGGGAATGCCTTTTCAATTATTTAGTCTCCTTTTGTGATTTTCAGAAGCATTTTAAAATTTTCTGCATCTTGGTTTGCACATTTTTGTTAGTTTATTCTTAAGTATTTAGTCTTCTTTTTTTTTGTCATTGTAAATGAGGTTTTTCTCTACTATGATGTCCCTTAACTTCTTGCTCTTTGTGTATATAAAGGCCATTAATTTTTGTTTGAATGTTAATTTGTGTCTTACTATGTTACTGAATTGTTATACTCTTTATTTTATCATTGATTCACCAGCGTTTTTAAGGTATATTATAATATCTGAAAATATAAATAGTTTTAATTCTTCTTTACCCATTTTTACATATTTAATAGATGAATTGTTTTCTTTCTTTCTTTTTTTTTTAATTTTTTGTTTATTGCAGTAACATTGCTTTATAACATTGTAAAAATTTCAGGTGTACATCATTATACTTCTATTTCTGCATAGATTATATCATGTTCACCACCAAAATACTAATTACAACCCCTCACCACACACATGTACCGAATTATCCCTTTCACCCTCCTCCCTCCCCCATTCCCCTCTGGTAACCACCAATCCAATCTCTGTCCCTATGTGTTTGTTTATTGTTGTTATTATCTACTACTTAATGAAGGAAATCATACGGTATTTGACCTTCTCCCTCTGACTTATTTCACTTTGCATTATACCCTCAATGTCCATCCATGTTGTCACAAATGGCTGGAATTCATCGTTTCTTATGGCTGAGTAGTATTCCATTGTGTATATATACCACATCTTTATCCATTGGTCCCTTGATGGGCACTTAGGTTGCTTCCAAGACATGGCTATTGTGAATAACGCTGCAATGAACACAGGGGTGCATGTACCTTTACAAATTGGTGTTTTCAAGTTCTTTGGATAAATACCCAACAGTGGAATAGCTGGATCATATGGTAGTTCCATCCTTGATTTTTTTGAGGAATCTCCATACTGTTTTCCATAGGGGCTGCACCAGTTTACAACAGTGTATGAGAGTTCCCTTCTCTCCACATCCTCTCCAACACGTGTTGTTTCCTGTCTTCTTAATTATAGCCATTCTGACAGCCGTGAGGTGATATCTCATTGTAGTTTTGATTTGCATTTCCCTGATAGTTAGTGATTTTGAACATCTTTTCATGTGTCTGTTGGCCATCTGTATATCTTCTTTGAGGAAATGTCTGTTCAGGTCTTTTGCCCATTTTATAATTGGGTTGTTAGTTTTTTTGTTGTTGAGATGCATGAGTTCTTTATCTATTTTGGAGATTAAGCCCTTATCAGGTGTATGGTTTGCAAATATCTTCTCCCAATTGTTAGGTTGTCTTTTCGTTTTGTTGATGGTTTCCTTTGCGGTGCAGATGCTTTTTAGTTTGATGTAGTCCCATTTGTTTATTTTTTTTATTGTTCCTCTTGCCCGGTCAGACATGGTGTTTGAAAAGATGTTGCTAAGACCGATGTTGAAGAGCGTACTGCCTATGTTTTCTGCTAGAACTTTCACAGTTTCAGGTCTTACATTCAAGTCTATAATCCATTTGGAGTTAATTTTTGTGTATGGTGTAAGGTAAGGGTCTACTTTCATTTTTTTGCATGTGGCTATCCAGTTTTCCCAACACCATTTGTTGAAGAGACTTTCTTTTCCCCATTGTATGTTCTTGGCTCCTTTGTCAAAGATTAGCTGTCCATAGATGTGTGGGTTTATTTCTGGGCTTTCGATTCTATTTCATTGATCTGTGTGTCTGTTTTTGTGCCAGTACCATGCTGTTTTGGTTACTATAGCTTTGTAGTATATTTTGAAATCAGGAAGTGTGATACCTCCAGCTTTGTTCTTTTTTCTCAGGATTCCTTTAGCTATTCGGGGTCTTTTGTTGTTCCGTATAAATTTTAGGATTCTTTGTTCTATTTCTGTGAAAAATGTTGTTGGAACTTTGATAGGGATTGCATTGAATCTATAGATGGCTTTAGGAAGTATGGACATCTTAACTATGTTAATTCTTCCAATCCAAGAGCACAGAATATCTTTCTATTTCTTTGTGTCTTCTTCAATTTCTTTCAGAAATGTTTTATAGTTTTTGGTGTACAGATCTTTCACCTCTTTGGTTAAGTTTATTCCTAGGTATTTTATTCTTTTTGTTGCAATTGTGAATGGGATGGTATTCTTAATTTCTCTTTCTGCTACTTCGTTGTTAGTGTACAGAAATGCAACTGATTTTTGTATGTTGATTTTGTATCCTGCAACTTTACCATATTCGTTTATTACTTCTAAAAGTTTTCTGGTGGATTCTTTAGGGTTTTCTATATATAAAATCATGTCATCTGCAAATAGTGACAGTTTCACTTCTTCCTTTCCAATTTGGATCCCTTTTATTTCTTTCTCTTGCCTGATTGCTCTGGCTAGGACTTCCAGTACTATGTTAAATAGGAGTGGTGACAGTGGGCATCCTTGTCTGGTTCCTGTCCTTAGAGGGATAGCTTTCAGTTTTTCACCATTGAGGATGATATTAGCTGTGGGTTTGTCACATATGGTCTTTATTATGTTGAGGTACTTTCTTTCTATACCCATTTTATTCAGAGTTTTTATCATAAATGGATGCTGTATCTTGTCAAATGCTTTCTCTGCATCTATTGAGATGATCATGTGATTTTTTTCTTCATTTTATTAATGTGGTGTATTACGTTGATTGATTTGCGAATGTTAAAGCATCCCTGCATCCCCGGAATAAATCCCACTTGATCATGGTGTATAATCTTTTTAATGTATTGTTGTATGCGATTTGTTAGTATTTTGTTGAGGATGTTTGCATCAATGCTCATCAGTGATATTGGCCTGTAATTTTCTTTTTTTGTGTTGTCCTTGTCTGGTTTTGGTATCAGGATAATGTCAGCTTCATAGAATGAGTTAGGGAGCTTCCCCACCTCCTCAATCTTTTGGAAGAGTTTAAGAAGGATAGGTATTAAGTCTTCTTTGAATGTTTGGTAGAATTCACCAGGGAAGCCGTCTGGTCCTGGACTTTTATTTTTGGGGAGGTTTGTGATTACTGTTTCAATCTCCTTACTGGTGATTGGTCTATTCAAATTCTCTACTTCTTCTTGATCCAGTTTTGGAAGGTTGTATGATTCTAAGAATTTATTCATTTCTTCCAGATTGTGGAATTGGTTGGCATATAGCTTTTCATAGTCTTCTCTTATAATCTTTTGTATTTCTGAGGTGTCTGTTGTAACCTCTCCTCTTTCATTTCTGATTTTACTTATTTGTGCCTTCTCTCTTTTTTTCTTGGTGAGTCTAGCTAAAGGTTTGTCAATTTTGTTGATCTTTCCAAAGAACCAGCTCTTGGTTTTATTAATTTTTTCTATTTTTTTTTTGGTCTCCCTTTCATTTATTTCTGCTCTGATTTTTATTATTTCCCTTCTTCTACTGATTTTGGGCTTTGTTTGTTCTTCTTTTTCCAGTTCCTTTAGGTGCATTGTTAGATTGTTTATTTGAGATTCTTCTTGTTTGTTGAGATAGGCCTGAATCGCTATAAACTTCCCTCTTAAAACCGCTTTTGCTGTATCCCATAGATTCTGGCATGTCGTGTTATCATTTTCATTTGTTTCCAGCTATTTTTTGATTTCTTCTTTGATTTCTTCTTTGACCCAGTCGTTGTTCAGTAGCATTTTGTTTAATCTCCACGTATTTGTGGCTTTTCTGATTTTCTTCCTATAGTTGATTTCTAGTTTCATACCGTTGTGGTCAGAAAAGATGCTTGGTATTATTTCAATCTTCTTAAATTTATGGAGACTTGTTTTGTGGCCTAATATGTGAACAATCCTGGAGAATGTTCCATGTGCATTTGAAAAGAACGTGTATTCTTCGGTTTTTGGATAGAATGCTCTGTATATATCTACTAGGTCCATCTGTTTTCTAGTGTGTTGTTTAAGGCCAATGTTTCCTCATTGATCTTCTGTTTGGATGATCTATCCGTTGGTGTACATGGAGTGTTAAAGTCCCCTAATATTATTGTGTTACTGTCTATATCTGTTTTTATGTCTGTTAATAATTGCTTTATATATTTAGGTGCACCTACATTGGGTGCATAGATATTTACAAGTGTTATATCCTCTTGTTGGATTGTTCCCTTGATCATTATGTAATGCCCCTGTCTCTTTTTGCAGTTTTTGTTTTAATGTCTATTTTGTCTGATATGAGTACTGCTACCCCAGCTTTCTTTTCATTGCCATTTGCGTGGAGTATCTTTTTCCATCTCTTCACTTTCAGTTTGTGAGTGTCTTTAGGTCTGAAGTGTGTCTCTTGTATGCAGCATATATATGGGTCTTGGTGTTTTATCCAATCAGTCACCCTATGCCTTTTAATTGGAGCATTTAGTCCATTGACGTTTAAAGTAGCTATTGATAAGTGTGTACTTACTGCCATTTTTTAACTTTTTTTTTTTCTCAGTGTTTTAGTAGTCCTTCTCTGTTCCTTTCTTCTTCTATAAAGAATTGATGGTCACTTTAGTTTGACCTCTGTCTGAAAGCTTTACTCTTTAACTCCCCTCCTCCCTCCTTTTATGTTTTTGATATCATATCTAACCTCTTTTTTGTGCATTTGTATCCATTACGTTCTTATCATGGAAATAGATAATTTTTCCTATTTGCGGTCTTCTCTTTTCCCCTTAAATCAGTCCCTTTAACATTTCTTGTAACACTGGTTTTTTGGTGACAAACTCCTTTAATTTTTGCTTCTCTGGGAAATTTTTGATCTCTCCTTCCATTTTGAATGATAACCTTGCTGGGTAGAGTATTATTGGCTGTAAGTTTTTTCCTTTTAACACATTAAATATATCATGCCATGTTCTTCTAGCCTGTAAGGTTTCTGCTGAGAAGTCAGCTGATAGCCTTATGGGGTTTCCTTTGTATGTAACTTGACTTTCTCTTGTGGCTTTTAGGATTCTCTTTATATCTTTAATTCTGGACATTTTGATTATGATGTGTCTTGGTGTGGGCCTCTTTGGGTTTATCTTGTTTGGGGCTCTCTGTGCTTCCCGTACCTGGATGTCTGTTTACTTCCTTAGGTTAGGGAAGTCTTCATCTATTATTTCTTGAAATAGATTCTCTGCCCCCTTGTCTCGCTCTACTCCTTCCGGGACACCTATAACACAGATGTTAGTGCACTTGATGTTGTCCCAGAGGTCCCTTAGACTGTCCTCACTCTTTTTAATTCTTTTCTCTTTTACCTGTTCAGCTTGGGTAATTTCTTCTAGTCTTTCATCCAGCTCACAGATCTGTTCTTCTGTATCCTCTACTCTGCTTTTGAATCCCTCTAGTGAATTTTTCATTTCCAGTATCGTATTCTTCATTTCTGATTGGTTCTTTATTATATCTTTCATTTGTTTGTTGACATTCTCACTGAGTTCATCTATTCTTCTCCCCACATCAGTGAGCATCCTTAACACTCTTAGTTTGAACTCTCTGTCAGGTAGGTTGCTCATTTCTGTGTTACTTAGTTCCTTTTCTGGAGTTTTGTCCTGTTCCCTTACTTGGAATGTATTCTTTTGCCTCCTCATTTTGCCTCTTTCCCTGTGCTTGTGTCTACGTATTAGGTAGGTCAGCTATGTCTCCTGCTCTTGGATAGGTGACCTTATGTAAGTGATGCCTTAGGAGGCTTCCAGTGTGCTTCCTTCAGTTCTCAATGTTCCAGGGGTGACCCCTATGTGGGCTACATGTGTCCTTCTGTTGTGGCCTGTTTGCTCTCCCTCTAGGCACCCAGGGAGGCTGAGTTATGCTCCTGGCCAGCCGTTGTAATGCTCAGCTGCTTGTAGTTGTTGTGGGCCCTTCAGCCTCTTTATGAGGTGTGGGGAGCCCTAGCACAGTTGGCTGCAAGTTCTAATACCACATTTGTGTTGCAGTATTTCTTTTAAGTGAGTAGGCCCCCAGCGTGGTAGGTTGTTAGGCTCAGGGCCTTACAATTGCTGTAAGCCTCTAGCCTATTAGGTCTCTTGTCAGCTCTCTGAGGATTGCAGCTGGGTGGGGCTGGCCTCAGGCACAGGAGCACCCAATTGTTTCAGGCTTTGGAAGGTGGGGCAAACCCCCTATATGGATCTTTGAGAAGCACAAGTCTTCTGCAGCTGACAAGCCCTGACGCCCACAGGTCCACACACACAGTCAACACAGTTCTGCCCTGTGTGAGCGCCCCAACCTCCCCAAGTGGACCCAGTCTCTCCATGGCGGGAGCCCCACATACTCTGCCACCACCCCACACTCTCCACCCGCTCCTTGTGCACACCCTGCCCTGTTAAAGTAGGCTCAGTTGCCAGGCTGCAGAGAATCCAGTCACCAATCTATGCAGGCCCACTAGTTGCCTGAGGGCTTGTTGTTGGGTGGGGCCAGTCTCTAGGGTGGGCTGCCTGCCCTGGCTGAGCTGGATTAAATCGGTGCTCTAGCGGGTGCGGCAGACCCTGGGCTAGCAGGCCCCAGGGAAAACTCCAATGGCGTCTGTGTCAGCAAGCCCACACCAGGCCACAACAATGGCCACTGCCAATGTCCCAGTCCCTGGAGAGGTCTCACCCCTCACCGAGTTGCACTCAGGGCCTATTAGGTGAGTCTCTTTTCACCACAACACTGTGCACCTTTCTTTCTGGTGATTTTAGGATGCTTTCTGAAGTGGGTGAGTTTGCGCACTGGCCCTTTAAGAGCCGGTTTTAGTTTCTTTGTGAATCGGGTTTTCTGGGGGTACTCCCCAATGTTTTAGTAGCAGGCACAGTCAGATATTATGCCGCTGGTCTCGATTGTGCTGGGTCCACATTATGCCCACAGCGGGGGCGCTCCCCGGCTCAGGGCCCCGCGCCTCCAGGGAGGCTGCGTACCTGTGAGCTGCTCCCGGCGGCCGTGACGCTGGCGGCTTGTGAAGGCGGCGTTTTTCCTCTCCGGAAGGGAGTCTCTGCCTCTTCTACCTCAGTTAGGATTGTCCGTTGTTGCAGGAGTTCCTCTTATCCAGTTTTCAGTTCTGTCTCAGGGGTAATTTTTCCACGAGTAGTTGTCAATTGGCTGTGTCCGCGGGAGGAGGTGAGTCCCGAGTCTGTCTATGCCGCCATCTTGACTTCCCCTCTGATGAATTGTTTTCTAATTGCAATAACAAATACCTCTAGTGCAATGTTGAATAGTAGCTGAGACCGAGACCATCTTTTTCTTATTCCTGATCTCAGTGGTAATGCATATAATATATCCCAATCAAATAAGATAGTAACTTCAAATTTGTAGAAAAATTATGAAGAGGTACAGAGAGTTCTCATGTTTTCCATACACAATTTCTGCTATTAATATCTAACACTGGCATGGTTGAAATTAATGACCCAATATTGATATATTATTATTAACTAAAGTCCATACGTTATTCAAATTTCCTTAGTTTTTATCTAACATCCCTTTATTATTCCAGGATGCCATCCAAGATACCACATGGCACTTAGTAATCATATCCCTTAGGCTTTTCTTGGTTGTGACAGTTTCTCATACTTTCCTTATTATTGATGAATTAATAGCCCTCAATTTGGACATTCCTGATGTTTTCCCCAAGCTTAGACTGCGGGCAGGTGCTTTTGGGAGGAAGACCACAGAGGTAAAATATTAATTTCATCACATCATATCAAGTTCACTTACTATCAACATGACAGTATCCCTGTTGATGAAAAACTTAATCACTCTCTAAGGTAGTGTTTATCAGTTTTCTCCACCAAAAAGTCACCGTCATTTTGTTTACCCTTCCATACTGTACTCTGAAGGAATTCACTATGTGCAGTCCACATTTAAGGAGTGGGGAGTTATGCTCCACCTCGTGAGGGGAGGAGCTACATAAATTATTTCGAATTCTTCTGCAGAGGTGATTTGTCTATTTTCCTCTATTTATTTATTCAATCGTTTATGTGTATTGGTATAGACTCATGGAAGTGGATTATATACTTTGGAATATATTCCAATACTATTTTACTTATTTTGTTGCTCAAATTGTTCTAGCTTTGTTCATTGTTAGCTCTTTCAGTTGGCTCCTGTATTTTTTTGACATTCCACCACGATTGTAAGATTTTTTTGTTTGTTTATCTGCTTTGAGCATAAGATGCTCCAGGTTTATCTTGTATAATTCCTGCCCCAGCCTAAGAATCAGTCATTTTTCCAAGAGCTCTTGTATCCTTTTATTGGAGAGTGGTAATGGAAACCAAAATCTGAGTGCTAGGTTTACTTGTTCATACTCCAGAGTCATTGCTTCTAGGCCCTCTCAATTAATAGAGAAAGGAAATATGTGTGTGTATACTAACCCCTATACATACGCATATCTATAAATATCCCTATATGTAACCATCTGTATCTATATTAAGCTAAACATTAGTTTGCAGTATTGTTTCCAATTATAATTCATTACCACATGGATAGTTCTGGCATCTTCCTTTTGCTTATCTGTGAATTCCCATTTCAGCAGTGAGAAACTTGGCTCCCAATATACACCATCCATTTACTTAATTGTTCATATACAGTTAACTGTGAATATCAGGAACAAAATTGTTGCCCTGTATCCATGTGGGAAACAACTTGATCAAGTAGAGCACAGTGCTTATGCATAGCTTCTTTTGCCCTTAGTTTTACAGACTCCACTCATTTACAAAGTTATTTAAGCTAGTGCCTTTCCCCCCATCTCCTTCAGTGAAGTTTTTTCACATATTTGTAATATAGTTATATTGTTTCATCACATTCTGCATTCCTTCCTAGGATCTTCTCACCTCCTAAATGATCTTTTAAAAATTCGTGTCAAGTAAGGTTCTCTCGTGATGCTTTACATTTCTATGCATCTCGACAAATGCATAATGTCGCGTATCCACCACTACGGTGTTAAAGAGAACAGTTTTACCACTCTAAAGTAAAAATCCCCTGAACCACATCTATTCAGTCCTCTTGCTCTCCTCTCAAACTACTGGCAACCACTGGTCTGTTCACCATCTCTCTAGTTTTGCTTTTTCTAGAATATCGTATAATTGGAATTAAACAGCAGGTAGCCTTTTCAGACTAGCTTCTCTCATTTAGCAATATGGATTCAATGTTCATGCATTTGAATGGTTTGATAGCTCATTCTTTTTTATCACTGAAATGTAGTTTTCATTTCTCCACTTATGTTACCCGTCACTTTTCCCTTTTTGTCTAGTTTTTTTGTTAGAATCCTTACCATATTAGTCAGAGTGATAAGAAATTCCTCCTGATAAATTCACTATCTGTACCACACCTGTGTCTGGTTCTGATGATTGATTTGTCTCTTCACACTGTTTTTCCTTGCCTTTTAACATGCCTTGTGATGTTTCTTTTTGAAAGCCACATATGTTGTACTAGGTAATAGGAACTGAGGTAAACAGACATTTAGTGTGAGGTTTTATGTTTATCTGGTTTGAGCTATGTTTAATGTTTCCTGTAGCTGAAGATGCCAGGGGCTTTATATTTCTGTAGGGGGCTTATTTTTGTATCCACTGCCGACTTTGGGTTTCCCGAAGCACTCTTCCTCAGAAAGAGGCTGTATCTTGAAACTCTTTCAGCTATAGTCCACTGTTAATATATTGGATTTTTGTTGGTGTGGTAATCAGAAGCGGGAGAGGATCTTTCTCAGATCTTCACCATGAGTACTTGACAGGTTTCCTTAACATAAATCTCACAAAAGCGTGAGGGTTCCTCTAAGACTGTGGCCCATTGAAGTTTCTCACTGTCACCCTAATCTACTTTTGGACGTCAATAATTTATTAAAAATACCATTTAGGTGTTCCAACCAATTTATGGCACCATCATTTTCTGTTCCAAGTAAGTAGATTCTGTATGTTTCTTTCTGGGTTTGCCTATCTCCCCATATGTAGGCATCACACTTTGTCCTGAAACTTCAGTTCTCTATTCCATGTAAGAACAGCCATTGATTTTAAGTTTGTTAAATTTTTGTTGTTGTTGTAAGGCCTGGAGTGATGACTTCAATCCCTTTACGTATTGCTGCTGAAGGAAGAAGTCTGGTAAGTTGATTTGAAAAGCCTAAAGCCATTCTAATTCTTTTGCCTTGGTTAATTTTTTGAACTTTTTACCTTCAGGTTTAGAGGATTTATTCTTCATCTTTGAAATCTAAAAGTTTTACTCTGATAAGTTTCAGAGTTGATCATTTGGGGTTAGTTTTTTTAGGTACCCAGTGAGCTTTTTTAGTGTGAGATTCAGCTCTTTTCTGTAACCAGAAACAAGTTTTCTTAGATTATAGTTTTAAATAATAGCTGTATTCCATTGCTTTATTTTACTTGTTTAAGGACTCTGAAACTGTAAATATTATTCTTCCCTGCATTTTCACTACTCCCAGTATTATTTTTGCTTCCATTTCCATTCTTTTCTCTCTGATAATTTTTACTTCTTTCTTTAAGTCATTTTCTTTCCTTGGTTATTTTTCTGCCTCTCTTTAATGTTCCGTATTAAATGACCATTTGAGTCTTTTCTACTTTGGGCACCTTCTAGCTTATTATTTATTTTTGAGCTAATTTTGCATTTTTTATATTTCTTTGCTGAGTGTATTCAAATCTTTTCCTCTCCTTCTGATTTTTGTCCATTTCTGTTTGTAATTTGTAAATTTCTGATTCAAGGTGACTTCATGTTATTAAATGCTTGTTCAAGTACATTTAATTCTCTTTGGTCTGTTGACTTACTGTTTTCCTGTTTCACAGATTTTATTGGTGAGGAATGTGGAGTTCCTCAGCTGAAATTGTGAAATTCCTCAGTTGTATGAAATGCTGTATCCTGAATTTATACAATTGCGTTGTATAAATTTATCTTTCCTATTGTTCATTTTTAATGTTTTCAGGCATTTTACAAGATTTCTAGATTGATGGTTCCCTTTCTGTTGGAATAGCAAGTCAGGTACTTTGGTGGTTTTCCTTGTTTGTATTGGTGGTGGTGAGGTTGTAAGTCTTCTTATTTTATGAATTTATTTTTTCTTGCAGGATCTTAAAAATTTTCCTTATTTCTTTTGTTCCTTCCCTACCCCAGTTCCAAAGGGTACTTCTACCTTTCTATTTGTCTTTTTCTTCCCTAGAATCTATGTGTTTCAAATCTAATCTTTAGATTGCATCTGACTCTTTAAATTGTGCCCTTCCCTTTAAAGCATAATCTCCCTTTTGAATCAACCATACTTTGAGGTTTATTCCCTGTATAATCTGCATGGATACATTTTTAGTATTTTCAGATGTAGGCTGGACTTCATCTTTCTAGAGGCAGTTTCTGATCAAACTTGGGCCTCTTCAAAGACTTTCCTCTTCTGCCTTCCTCCCCGGCTTGTGGTGGCATAAGAGTGTATTGGAGGAGGTCACTGAGAGGATGTGACTGCTGGTTGACCCACCAGCTGGACCCAGGCAATCGGAGACTTCTTCCCTCCCCCCATGTCCGCTCCCAGGAGCCACTTCAAGGCGGCAGCCCATCTGGACCGTATACGTGATTGAATCCCATTAAGGTCTCTGTATAAACTCGTAAGATTCTGGCTGCCGGGAGCAGAGATCCACTGTCTTTCGGGGCCCAAGACAAGCCTCTATGTAAGTTCTCTTGCTTGTCAAACTGCCACCTACCAGTCTAGAGTGGTCTATCTGTTTCTTTGGTCTGTCCCTACCCTCCCTTTATGGGAGCCAGTTTCAGATTTCACCAGGGAAATTCCCAAGGCTGCCCACCAATAGGTTGGGGCTGGGACTTGGTGTTATTTTCTATTTTTACTCACAGTTTAAAATGTGTTCTTTCTTCAACTTAGGCTGTATTCTTCATGTAGAATTGCTTTTCTCTTATGTTATTTTGTATTGCCCTGGGAGGAAATATTAGGAAGCGAGTAGAAAGGCTGCCATAATTGTCTATCTACATTCCACAGATATTTTCATTTTTTCTATAATTTGCATTAAAAATTAGTTTTAGTCTCTCCAATGAAAATTAAAATGTTAATTATTCTAAAAGTACATGCTTCTATGAGATTCTAAATGATACAAATGATTCTCAGTTTTTAAAATGCATTGTCCGGAACATATATATCCCCATAAGTGATATACACTAAGGAAGGCATTTGGGAATCTATTTAAAATTCCTATAGCTCTTCCTCTGGTGAAAGTTTCCTGACACTGTTTGGAAGTGTTTTCAGAACTAGTTTCTATTCCACATTTAAAAATTCCCTCAATCTTTTCAGTTATACCTTATCTTTGGTCTTTGATGGTAATACTCTGCTCGAGCTTAGCATTATCTTCATTATGTTCAACTATTATCATAAAATTGAGTTCAGTCTCACAGGATAACATTTCTCTGTCCTTCAAACTATTCATAGAATTGTTTTTATGATACAGAAGACAATTTTGGTAGAATAATTCAAAATATTTTGGAAAAGTAAGATGACCGTTTGGAAGGAAACACTAATTTAGATGCATAAGACTAGCGCTTTAGCTTAAAAATTATTCTCTTTGCCTTATAGTTTCAATTCTCCTGTGGGTAGCAAACATGTGTTGAATATCCAGGAACACAATAACATATCCAGTTCATCCTTTCAATTTCATTTCATATGTCAAATAATAAATGGAGATCAATCAGTGATTTTAATTTTAGTTAAATTTCCCAGTACTTTTACAAATGGTTTGTTATCATAATTGGAACCTATTTTAAATATAACATTGTATTAGCTAAAAGATATATTCCATAAAAATCTTATTTACAGTTGGTGCCATGGACAACTACACTAGTTTTTTTTTTTTTAGTAATATACTTCTCAATTTTTGGTTATGATTTTATAATTCTTAGCATTGTGTTTCTATGAGAAAGTTTACCAAGCCAAATAAATATCTCCTCTTGTTCACAGTTGCTTACTTGGAAGTACATAGTGTTCTTTTCTGTCTGTGCATTTGTGTGGCTAGTATATGTGACAGTTCCCTCTGACATAAAAGAATGAAAAATAATGAATACGAGGGAAGTGCACTGGTAATTGAAACATAAAAGTCTTCTGTGCTTAGGATTTTCTTCTATATTTTATCATTTCCATTCAATTTTTGTGATAAAATATATTAATTTTGAATTTCCCTCAAATGCTACATGTTGTAAAGGAAGTGATCTCATTATTTTTTTTTTAGAATATAATTATCTGTTGTTCTTAAATAGGACACCCATGATATTCATTCATTCAAAATGAAGACTTATACTAAAGTGAGTAATCTATATCTCTGATCGTTTACCTTGTGTTTAGTCTTCAAATTCCCATGCACTGCAAAATCAGTATGCATCTCACGCTATGAGAGTGGAGAATAGAGCTCACGTTCTGCCACTGAGAAGAAACAAAGAGAAAAATGTGCTCATTTTAGGGTATTTAGATAAGGAAACAATGGGTTTGAGAAATTTATTTTTTTAAATAAAGATTGTACCCTCACATATCAAGATAGGCTATAGTAATTGTTGTCAAGATATATTGATTATTTTTTAATTGGTGATTATACTGATCAGGTTGTAAATGCTAACTCTTGGCACTATGGAAGAGCCTATGGCCTGAAGCCTGGAAGTTTGCTCATTTAGTAATGAGTTTTTATTTTAGTCAAGCAGGGTATATCACATAATAAAAATTTGGGAGATATTTTCAGAGATTAAAAAGGTGAATAACATTCCTTGTTCTTTGTCTTTTTTTTGATTTGCCTAAAACAGCAAATACATTCATAATCTACTTTTTCAAGTAAACCAGAAGATATTTAACATGATTTTAGCAGCTCAATTTCTTCAGGCTTTCTTGGTACAGATAATATTGATTTGCATCAAATCTCATAGTATTTTTGCTTGGAAAAACAAACCTGTTAATCTAATAGAAAGTTCCTACTTTCACATTGATAGATGATCATTATTACCCCAATTAGAGCCAACTAAATGTAGTTGGAGCATAATCTAGAGTGTAATGTTCTTTTTATTTATTAAAAAAAAATGCAAAATCTAGTTACTTCTTCTGCAGAATTTATGTGTTATATAAAGGCCTTGACACAGATTGAGTCTTTTTCCTTTTTTAGGCTTTAATTCAGCAATCACATTTTCATGAGACCATTGGAACATATTTACGGTTACTAGTTTTCTCACTGGAAATACTTTCAAATTAGCTAGAGCATCATCAGCAATAGATTTGGTGCAATTTTTTTTTTCCATAGGGAATTTCAGGGATTTCCAAATATCTATCTCGCAAATTTTTGAAGGGCTATTTAGGAAAAGATGTAATTAAAGTGACCAGAAACTTTGGCTGTGGAACAAGACATGTGTGTGTAAAGTGAAAGAGAATGAGAGAGAGAGAGGCAGGAAGGGAAGAGAGAAGAAACCTAGATCAGGAGGACCTCTTACTCCCCTACTCCCTGAAACAGAATTTGTTTCTAGAAACACCTTTAGGGGTTAAATGCACTAAAATAGTGCTAGATTTGGGAAAATAGATATGGTTTTAGAGTAACACTGGTTTATAGTCTTGAAAAAATGATGTCAAACGTTATTTTCACTTTTTTATTTGGAAAAGCAGTGTAGACTCATCTGTTGTACCTGAGTTATACGTACAGATATGGTTTGAGCTTTTTTTTGTAATAATGCATTGTGAAGTAAATACATGTAAAACAATGACATAATCTTTTGTTTTCAGCCAGCAAATTTATAGGTAATTATAGCATAGAGAAGATTCTAATTATAAGAGTGAAGGAGAGGAGGTTACTATATGCTGTTTCCTGTTTTTTAAAAACCCATCACAGAGAAAGATCCATTTCAGACAGAGAAAGACAAGTACTGTATGATCTCACTTATATATGGAATCTAAAAAATGAAATCAAACAAAGCCGAACTCAGAGGGTTGGGGGTGAGCGAAATGGGTGAAGGGGGTCAAAAGGCCCTAACTTCCAGCTATAACCTGAATGAGTCCTGGGGATGTAAGGTACAGCGTGGTGGCTATAGTTAACGATACTGTATTGTATTTTTGACAGTTGCTAGGAGAGTAGATCTTAAAAGTTCTCATTACAAGAAAAAAATTTGTAACTATGTGGTGATGGGTGTTAACTAGACTTATTGTGGTGATCGTTTTGCAATATATACGTACATCAAATCATTGTGTTGTACATCTGAAACTAATATAATGTTATATGTCAATTATATTTCAATTAAAAAAAAGCCATAGCTATTGAACTATCATTCCAGTTTTGCCGCTTCTTTCAAGTATCATTTATATAGTATATTTGGTTTTTTAAATAGAAGTGTTGCAAGCGCCAAATAAGTATTCACAGCTTGAAAGAGTGTTAAGAAAAGACAAGCTGGAAAATTTAACTGTATTTACTTGACAGCAAAAGTCATTTATCTTTGATTTATGACCTTCTCTCAGTACCCTAGTAACTTCTTACTCAAGAAAGTCCTCTGTTTGTGAAGGTGCCATGTACAAACAGAGCAGAGAACACCAGAGAGCTTGCTAGAAATGCAGAATCTTAAGACTCACCCTAAAACTGCTGAATTAGAAGACCGTAGGTAAGATCCTCAAGTGATTTATAGGCATTGAGAGCATATAAGAACTACTGCCTTAGAAGACAGATTTCTAGAAAAGACAGAGATAAACCATTATGTTTGGTGCATACATAACCTTTGCCTATTGTATAAGATGATCTCAAATCGTAATGTTTCTTAATGCAATGAGGCATAAAATTTGAATTTTTTTCCCCAGATCATAGCTAATGAAAAGACCATTTCTGGGTTAAAAAAAGAGACTTGCCAGCTCATTACTTCAATTAAATGAAAATTATAGTCCTAGTCTTAAGCTGTGGGAATTCAGTTAGGCATGTGTTCGATAATTCTCCAGATAATTCTGGGAAACTGTCGGGGTAAAGATTTGGTGAAATTGTGACATCTTAATAAAAAATATCCCAATATTTGCAACATTTGTATTTCAGTTTAACAAGATGACAAATATATGCCCTGTGCTTTATAACATCCAGTATTCAAATATTTTAGCAGAGCAAGAAAGAATAGAAAAAGAGAAAAAAAGCCCACAAGCAATGAGCAGGTTTAGGCTAATTTTTTCTCTTGTAAGCTGTGAAAATCCCTGTTGAGAATGCCATAATTTCTTACAGATTGTCATTTCCTTTGGTTATTGTTACATGCAGTAAGTTAACAGGAGCTAATGTATTTCCAGCAGATACAGAGAAGACTGAGAAGTACAAAGCCTTTTATCAACGTGACGTGCCTACAGTGTAAAGTGTAAGAAACAGCCTGATTAGTAGAAGCTGGTTATCTCTGAAGCTGCTTGTGCGCACAACCCTGCCAACACAGAGCCTAATAGGAAGGGCTGCCAGTGGAAATCAGCCAAAGAACTGTTGCCAAGTTCGGTCCAGTGTTTCCTACTGGAAATGTCTCCTTACTCATTGCATAAGTATCTGGCACACAGATGACTGTACATGCACAGTAATACAAAAGGAAAAAAAATGTAGCTTACCCAGCAGAGAAATTAAAAAGGCACCAAGAGGCGACTTGTCATGCAGGCATATGATATATATGAGCCCATGCATAAGGCTGCCTCTTATTAACCATATGTGTGTTCTTCGCGTTATACTTCTTTGGGCTTCAATTATCTTATGAGGAGCTTGGAGTATGTCGTCGGTTCTCAACTCTGGCTGAACATTAGATTTATCTGAAGACCTTTAAAAAATACCCACATCTTACTCCAATTCAAATAAATCAGAGGTTCTGAATGTACAGCCCAGGAGTAGATTTTTATTTATTAAACTCCCTAGGTGACTCTATGTATAACCAGGCATTAGAAACACTCAACTATATAATCACTTAAGCTTCTTCCACATTTAATTTTCCACACTTTCTAGGAAAGCTCCATTTCTCCCAGTTTTCCTCATCTTTGCTTCTTTGCAAAAATAGCCTTACAGATTGAAGAATAAGAAACATAAGATAGATATTATTTTAGCCACAAGTTTATTTTTTTGTTTGTTTTTTGTTGTTGTTGTTGAAGAAGATTTGTCCTAAGCTAACATCTGTTGCCAATCTTCCTCTTTTTTTTGCTTGAGGAAGATTCACCCTAAGCTAACATCTGTGACAATCTTCCTCTATTTTGTATGTGGGTCACTGCCATAGCATGGCCCGCCGACAAATGGTGTAGGTCCACGCTCAGGAACCGAATCTGGGCTGCTGAAGCGGAGCGTGCCGAACTTAACCACTAGACCACAGACCCGTTAGCCACAAGTTTTATAAATAAATATTTAGTTTCTTTGTATGCATATGACTCCATGGCTACAAACCCCAATATCCATGTCAAGAAAAGCTATTTCATATGGGAAATGAAATAACTGAGGAGACAAGGTACAGCTAAGATATTCTGGTTAATACTCCATTCTATCCTGGAATCATAGCCTTTTTAGTCCAGGGTGTTCCAACAAGAAGATTTTTAGTAGAATCCTCAGTGAAAGCATTCTGCTTGACTAGATCCAGGCTCTGATTCAACCACTAAGATTTACTAGTTGAAGTAAAATTCAGATAATTGATTTCTTCAACAAAATCTTTCAAGAAAGTAAGAAATATGAGATGGATCAAATAATTATAGTCTATAAGCCTAGATAGATACAAGCAACATATCAGTAAATTACAATGTATGTACCTTATGTATAAACTGTAAAGCTAAGAATATACACACGTGTGTGTTTTATATAATGTGCATTTATAACACAATCAAGAAAATGTGAATACTTATTTAATATTTGGTGATATGCCTGAAATAGTCTTCAAAATAATCTGGAAGGGGTGACAGGATATGATATGAAAAAGTTTGGCCATAATAAAATGATTATTGAATCAAGCTGACAGGCACATGGAGCTTCATTATACTCAACTTTTGTTTAATTTGAAACTTTCTATGTAATTTGAAATGAATCATTTTGATTTGTCAAGTCTTGGTAAATTCAACTATTAAGTGATAATACATGATAATTATTTTCATATATTCAAATATTTTGCATAATTTCTACCTGCCCTATTGATTTAGAGAGAGATCAAATTAGAGACTTTTCAAAAGTCAAATTGCTATATGATCCCAACTCAGGAATTTACCTGAAAATGGTGATAATACTAAAAAGAAGACTCTTTGTTTTATAGTAAATCATTACTAACAAGGCAAATTTAAGGACACCATATGAAATAAAAGAAATGAAGTAATGGAAAATATTTACTTCTTAGCATGCTCTTGTTGGGTTAATGGGGGCAGTCATCCCTCCAGCTTGATAGATTTGTGGACGGCAAATAGGGTTATGGATTATCACCAACACACTAGGCCTATGACCTTGGTCATGTCATTGAACTCTTCTGATTTGTGAAATAAAGGGTTTAAACTAGATTTTCTTGAATGTGATTGTCATGATCACTATTGGACATTTACAATAGATTGAAAGATAGCTAGATGATAGATTGATAGGACAGATAGATGTAGATATGTAGGAGAAGTGGCAAAGGTTGGAATTGAACTGAGATTTGTCTGCCTAACTTATTGTGCCGAAACTAGTATAAAGCCTTTTAATGCTACGTATAAACTTAACCATGATCAACGACAGAAAGTGTAGTTTGTTGCTAGCAGTCTATATTTTAAAGAGATTCCAGCTGCCACCACTCTTTAGAAACACTTTTTCTTGTGTCATAGTGTCCAGTTTAAATTTAAACATTTCTCCCAGGAATCTTTCAAAGAAGATAATATTGGAGTATCATGTTCATTTAAAGGTAATTGGTCAGAATTGAAAGATGTTGACCAATGTTTCATCACGACAAGCTTGAGTCATTGTTCTCTAAACCTCTGTGGTTACTCAGACCAGGTGAGCATTGGCCTTTGCAGTCTGAATCAGGTGCTTTCTCTTCATTTGTGTTTATCCTCAGGTGTACAACATCCCATGTGGACTTGTTGAGAGGGAAACCTATCCTGATACTTCAGAGTAGTTGTGCACATTTTCCTGGGGAGAAAATTAATTGGAGAACAAAAAGAAGAAAAAAATATAAGTGAAAAGAAACAAAACCACAATAAACTGTGTTTCCAGGGATCTTTAGAAATCTGAATATCATCTGGAGAACAATCATTATTCTGATTGAGTCTGCAAACTTCCAAATTTCTTTGCTCTTGTTAGAGGACATTGTTACTCAACATTATTAATGACATTTAATAGTTTAATGGTATTTAATAGTATTAATGTAATCTTATGCTCTTTTCTAGAATTATGTTCTGTCAAGTAATTTGTTTCAAAGTCAGTTTCCTCATTTTGACATATAACTTTTTTCATGATGTGTATGATATATTTTCTATCCTTCCTTCAGAAATTTTGCCTTTGCTCTTCTTTCCCTGAGAACACTCTTCCCCGATTGCCCTGTAGTTGGCATCTTCTCAGCATTCAGGCCCTTGTTGATTGCTAATATGTAGCAATTGCTCTCATCTTTCCCTTGTTTGTTGATTCTTAGTATTAAAAATTACTCAGAAATCATCATGCAATTTATTTTGCTGGTATATTGTCTGTCACTCTACAAAGTTCCCTAAAAGCAGGGACATTGTCATATTCCGTACATGACTCCTGTAGCTAGCACATGGCATCACTCATTATTAACGAATAAATGTTAGATGAAATTTATCCCTTAATACACATTCTAGAGGTTGTTCATAACATCTATATTGTCATCAACAGACTTATATTTTAAAATTGAAAAGTTAGTCAATTATCTAGAAAATTCAATAAAAACACTTGAGTCAATGTTTTTCAAAAATGTGCTTTAAAGCCCAGTCAATGATGGGATAGGTCAGGTCAGGGGGGTCAGATTTTAGGAAAATAGTGATGTTTACTAGAGTGAACCAAGTATGGAGTTCAGTTTAGCTGCTGGTATCCAGAGAGGTCTGACAGATGACTTGGTGATTCACACTAGCAGTCAATGTGTTTGGGTTTAATAAGAAGGAACAGGTAGGTGTCCCGAAGGCAAAACAGCACAACAAAGACAACACAGCCTGTGTGAACAGGAGATACCCAAGGAGTACCAGTGGCGTGAAATTCTAGGAAGAAATGGACCAGAAAGTGGGGTCCCAGGCTACAGGTGGGGTTTAAGAGCAGGACTTGAGTGAGGGGGCTGATAAGGTGGGGACCCTGTCTCCCAGGCTTTAACATCCAATGTAGGGGCAAAGTGGAAGCATGCTTTCTGGTATTAAGAGATTTACATTGGTTTTACTTTATTTTTTGTCTGCTCAATATTGAAAAGCTCTCCGTACAAGTACTGACTAAGAACAGTTGATCCAAAGCCATGATGAAACTCAACTTGAAGGCAAAAGGAAAAGGATATGGCTAAGTGAGGGTAAAGGAAGCCAGCAGGAAAGAGAGCCAGCAGGCCCCTGTAATTTTAGTTAGTGAAAAGTAATAAACGATGTTGTATGGTGATCATTTTTAGAAATATGTGTTTTGTTATTCTTCTTGATAAACACACCTTAAGGACCATCATCCAGTTCAGTGACAGCCTGCTCAATGAGAAGATAATCTAATTTAGGAAAAGTCTATCTTTTTGAAAAACTATATATTAATAAGGACAAAAGAGTGGATTTTTCTTTTTTTGTAATAGCAAAATAAGAAAGTCAAAGCTTGAAAAATAGGTCTTTCTCGAATGGGTTGAAAATGGAGAATTCTCTCTCTCTGTGCGCATGAATTAGATTAGAGTATTATTGCTAAAGATATCTGGTAAGCATTCCTGCATGTTCACAAATCCTATTCTGAACCCAACTTGAGTTTACAAATCATCTCTGGCATTCTTTCAAATCAAACTGTTTCCAGAAGGAAAAGAAATGGAATAATTCCATAAATAGGATTTTCTTGTTTTTGGTAATAAAATCAGTGAACTGCATTTGATAGAACTATCTCAGAATATTTTTATAATAGAGGTGGATTTAGCAAGGGCAATCAGTTTATTCCACAACACATTTCCTTTTTCAAGGCATATTTATTTAACTGCCTTAATCCAGTCCTGCAGATTTCAGTTCATTGACAAGCCAATCACCTTTTAAAAAGGAAGGAGGAATTAAAGCCACATGCTTCTTCAATCATGATAGAGAGTTGAATCATTCTGATTTAATTACATCACTGAAAAAGGCAGAAAATTATAGTTCAATTAAGGATGTATAACATGAATCATATTACAGAATAGACTTTAAGCAATTTGTGGATTTCAGGATGAAACTTTCTAGCGCTTAACAAATGAACTTCAGTGGTTTCCTCAACAACTCTGGGTGAATTTATGCTAGAGTATTTAATCAGAAAAGCAATTTTTATTGCTGACATTTCTGCTAGGTTACCTTCACCATCTAGCTGAAATCCGCCCAGATGGTATCCTCTCTTGAGTGTTGAGGGGCTACATAAAAGACGATCCTGACAATAGCAGTTAGATCTTTTTTATTGATAAGAACCTTTAATCTGTATGTTTCTTTGGAGCCAGTTTCTTTTTCTTTCTTTTACTGTAAAGAACATTTTCTTTCTAGGTTTCTCACTAGGATAAATAGTTCTAAACTTGATTTTTAAAATGCCATGTGGTGTTTCAAAGTCAATTGAAAGATGCAGGTCTATTTTCTTTAGGTTTATTTTTCTTTTCCTCATTTGAAGTGTATGCTGAGTTCACTCACAGGGATTTACTGTGGGGTAAATCCAATAAAATTTACCAAGAGTGAACTGGACTGTCGGATCCAATCCAAAAGAGAAAATTAGGATCAAGAGAAGTATTGATAATTTAATGGAAAATGCTTAATTGAGAAGATTTAAATAAATGGAATCAATATTTCTCTACAAATATTTGGCTTTATTCAATTTCCTACTGCTATTATATCAGAGGACCTTATTCTCATTATATTTAAATAACTAATAGGTTAATTTATATATTAGGAAGGTGATACAATGATGACTTTTGCAATAATAACTGGACTTTTCTTCTCTACCAGATTATTTTATAATTACTCATTCTAATCACAGTATTTTGAATTTTTAAAAAATTTTACTAGTTAAAAATTTTTATTATATAACATGTGGTAAACACAGAGGGTAGATAGGTGGTAATAGCCTATTTATAAGTTTGGAACTATCATAATAAAACTGTAAATTCATCCTTTGTGAATTCACCCTCTGACTTAAGAATTAGAAAAAAAAAAAAAAAAAAAAAAAAAGAATTAGAATATTTTCAGTCACATGAAGGTGCTATATGCTTCTGCATGAGTCTCTCTCCTGCAGCAATCATGGTTCTAAGTTTTGTGTTTGTATTTCTTTGCTTTTTTTGTATGGTCTTACCATATATATGTGTCTCTCTGAACATGAAAGTTTTCTTTAACTTTTGTGTACATAATGTATATAGTTTACAGTTTTTTAAATTTAATGTTACTTAAACATTAAGTTTTAAGATTCAGTCATGTTAAGTTGAAATAGTCTCACCACTGTGTCTTTAGAACTTTATATATAATATTTCACTTAATTCTCACAACAGCTCCATGAGGTAGGTATGCATGAGTACACATAAAAGTGTGTACTTTTATTCCCATATTAAACTGTAAGGAATCAAGAAGTTTGGAGGAAATATCTCAAGGTCATATCTCGGGAAGGTGACAGACCTGCCCATAATTGGTAGCTGGACCTCTCTGACTCCTAATTCTATGCTGTTTAATATAGCCTAATTCAGACTTCTACATGGCAAAAAGAGCTCAATATATGAATAATATATGTATTCAATGCTATAAAACTTTCCTCTTAGTACTGCTGTCACTGCACACCACAAATTTGGATAATTTGTGCTTTCATTTTCATTTAGTTAAAAATATTTTTAAAGTTCTCTTGAATTTTTTTGTTTGACCCATGTGTTATTTAGAAGTGTGCTGTTTAATCTCCATGTATTTGGGGATTTTTCAGTTATCTTTCTGTTATTGTTATTAGTTCAATTCCATGGTGGTCTGAAAGCAGGCATTGTATGGTTTCTACTCTTTTAAATTTGTCCAGGTGTGTTTTATGGCCCAGAACATGGTCTATCTTGGTGAATGTTCCATGTGAACTTAAGAAGAACATGAGCTCTCTTATTGCTGGATAAAGTAGTCTATAGATGTCAATTATATCCAGTTGATTGATGGTGTTGTTGTGTTTAACTATGTTCTTACTGACTTTCTGCCTGCTGCTTTTGATCATTTATGAGAGTGGGATCTTGAGGTATGTTAGTTGATTAACCTATTTCTCCTTGCAATTCTATCACTTCTTACCTCATGTATTTTGGCACTGTTATTAGGTACGTACCTGTTAAGAATTGTATATCTTCTTGGGGAATCAACTCTTTTATCATTATATAATGCCTTTATTTATCCCTGATAACTTTCTATAGTTTGAAGTTTGTTTTGTCTGAAATTAATATAGCTGCTGCTGTTTTCTTTAGTGTTAGCATGGTATATTTTCTCCATCCATTTACTTCTAATTCTCTATATGTCTCTTTATTTAAAGAGTATTTCTTGTAGACAATATATAGTTGTATCTTGTTTTATGGTCCACTTTGACAATCTCTCTTTTAATTGGTGCATTTTGACCTTCATATTAAAAGTGATGATTGATATAGTTGGATTAATATTTAAAATATATGTTGCTTTTTTCAATTTGTTACTCTTGTTCTTGGTTCCTATTTTGTCTCCACTCCTCTGCTTTTTGTGGTTTTAATTGAGTATTTTTTTTATTATTCTATTTTCTCTCCTTTCTTAGCACATCAGTTATACTTCCTTTTTTACTTTTTTAGTGATTGTCCTAGAATCAACTGGGTATTTGATGACTCCAAATTTTTGTTGATGTTGCTGTTGTGTGTATGTCATATGAGCAGAGTGGTTTAGTAATAAGCTGTCTATTTTTAAAAAATGCTAAAGGAAGTATATATGGGTAAAATTATATAAGTTCTGAGATATCTCAAAATTTTAGTGAAGAAATGTTAATAATAATGAGTGGAAGAAGAGAAATCTTGATAATTTTTGAGCAGTTGATATGTATTGGGGATTTAATTATGCTCTTTTATCTACTTCAATGTATTTGAAATTTTCCTTCCTAAAAATATACTCTAAAATTTGAAATTTAAAAAAATTTCCAGATTCAAAAGTACTCTATAAATTAAGTCATAGATCTATAGATCATCTCTCCAATTTATAGGTACAATCAATAACTTAACTTTCATGGGTAAGGAAAAATTTTTGGCATAGATTGGTCTAGAAATGCACCCAGTGCAACAGAGTGGGTCAGTCACAGGAGAGTTACTAGTCTGGACTGATCTTCTCTGGTTGTCCAGCTACCCTTACATTAGGCTGTTATGGTCACTGGCATTGCCTGAGGTTTGAGCTAAACAACACAGGACTATGTTTGAGTGATACTTTTCAAATTGATCTGAAATAATAAAAAAGTTTAAGTTTTAAGCTGTCATCTTTAGTTGAAGAATAAAGCCACTTTTCTTTTTCTGCTACAACTGAATGGCAGGAAAAGTTTAAATGCAAATCAAAACTTCCAAGAACTTAGCAAAAAAGTTAGAATCTCTTGTGCTTGCTATAATCGCCCTTTTTAGAAGTACTTTATTTTCATTTCTTCAAAGGAGCAGGTAATGAATTGAACAAAGATTTATGCCATATAATGTCACAGTTGATTACCAACAGAAATTGGAAGAATGCAATTTTTATGACTTTACATAAAAGTAAGCTATAATTCAGGATGAAATAGAGATTGGCTAGACATACAGATTTAATTTTTAAGAATACATGTTATCTTGCAGGAAATATTTATATAAATTAAGAAAGTCAAATCCCTAAATTATTTATTTTAAATAATTCATCTGACCTGGTACTAGTCACATATATATTTCTTAAATATAACTTCATTAAGCAAGCTTTTATTGAAATATATTTCAAATTCATATCTCTTATTATTGATACTCCCAAATTGTTTTAAAAATCGCATAAAATACTGAAATCTTATGCATGAAATTAATTTAGTGAGTTAAGCAGTTATTATCTGACATTTATTTTTCAAATTTCATAATGTCTAACATGGTCAATATTAAATGTTTAGTAAACCCCTATAAATCATACCCATTCGTTAATGTTGGATGTGTATACTCATATTGCTTTATCTTTCACAGAAAAACAGCCTTCCTAAGATAATTATTCTAATCATATTAAATAGCAAGAACTTGATTGTGAGAAATACATCAGGAATACAATTAGTCATTAAACAAGAATGAATATATTCCCTGTCTTTTTCTCCCCTATCACCTTCAAACCACATGGAATTTTTCATAAATGCATTTATCTACTCATTTATCTAATTAATATTTTTGAGCGCTTGTGATATTCAGGCACGGTGTTAAGTGTTACAGATAAACTTGATTTACAAGATCTCCACTGTCCTCAGAGTTTATAGATTACTAGGAAAAATGGTTATTGAATTGTTTGACATTCTTGAAACATATTATGCAATTTTGTGTCTCTATATATTTGAACGTGTTGATCCTTCTACTTTAGATGTACTTCCATATTTAGACTACCTAATGAACTGCTCTTTATCCCACAGGTCAAATTGCATGGTGATTAGATATGTAGCTTTCTTTTTTTAAAAACTGTTTGTGAATTTGACTAATTTGGCAATACTGTAACCTAGATTTAGAAATGACACCTGCTAGCAAGCACATGCCACCTCTCTGGGAAGGTTTAAAAATATGGTGTTACTTGAATTTGCATAACAGATGTATCATCTGACTGCCCTTATTCACAATAAAAACAGATCATTTTGATATTATACTATATTATTCATATGTTATTAAATCAGCATGCACTTATGTAACTGGAAAGTGAAGAAACTACAAAATTAAAATGTTTAACTTCACATAATGGATATACCTACAGAAACTTATCTAAATGGAGATCTTTTTTTCTCATATAACAAGAAGCCTCAGACATAAAGGAGACCAGAGCTGATATGGATACTTCTATAATATAATCAGTTTCCAAGGGTGGTTTTATCTTTCTTTTCTGGTATCCTTATTCTGTTGCTTGTTGCCTTGTGCTAGAAAGATGGTTGCAGCATGTATAAAAAAAAAGAAAGAAGGGAGAAAGTGAAGGGCAAAATCAGAGTACCAGCCAAGTTTAATACTTATTTTAGGATGTCAACAGCTTTTTCGTAGTGCCACCCAGTAGACTGAAGCTTATATCTAATTGGTCAGATATAGATCAGTGATACAAAGTTAACTGCATGGGAGTCTAGAAAGTTGAATAATTTTTGGTGGTGCATTATCATTCTGAAAATATCAGAGCTCAGTTAGAAAGAAGAAAAATGAGAATGGATATGTACTAGGTACCTTGAAGTATCTACCACACATAGTCCTGCCAAATAAACACACTAATTTTAATCTTTCTTTGTATGTAAATTTCAAAGTGGTTGCAGCACGTGCACGTACTTTCTTAATATCTGTGTTTCCCAATGCATGTTTGATTTACGTATTGTGTTGGTCTCTAAACTGCCCTTAGCCCGGTTGGTAAAATAATTTCAATGGCTTGACAGAAATAAAGGCTCAATAACACGTACTGAAGTTAATTAAACAGCTGAGTAACATTTAAAAAAATTCTCCAGAATGGCCAGAATATTTCATTGATGTTTAAATATTAGCAAATAAAGAAGAACATTCAAACTAGAAATTCCTCAACTTAACAGATGATGTTGCAAACATAAATTGCATAAACAGACCAGGACACAAACTCTATAAAATGTAAAATCCTGAGAAAAATATGTACTTACCTAGCAAAGTCCCTTCTTTTCTCAGGTGGAGAATTGAACCCAGGGAAATGAAATGGCTTTCCTAAGTCACACTTCTAGTCAATGACAGATCAAACAGTAGAAACCTTCTGGGTCTAGTTTAAAAATATGTACATATAAATATAAAAGAGGATATCATTTTCTTATGCATAATGCTTCTATAGATAGACATGGTATTCAAGCAAATTTCGTTTAAATTATTTAATGGATGCTCTTTTACATGTTTCAGTTTTTTCTATAACAAATATATAAGTAATCACAATAAAATTAGGAAAAGAAGCAGTATTCAGAAATTCAAGAATATTTTATTTCACATGGGTGAAAGGCAAATCAAAAGGAGATTTCTAAAAATATTATACTATTAATAGAAATTAAAGAGAATCCAATGTGTAATTTCCATTTTTAACCCTTTGGAGAAATCGTTGTTGTAATTTGGTTGTCATGGCAAGAATAGTAGATAGCATTTTTGTTCTCCTTTCTAAATGCTGTTGGTAAATATCATGGTCAAGAGATTGCCTCTGTGGGCAAATGTATCTTTTTAACAAATGTAATTTAGCACTTAAATCTTATGCATAGGCTTGCAATTTAAGATGGAATACTTAACACAAGCATTTACATCCCATTATCCCTCAGCTACGTACCCAATGCTCCAAAGAAGTAATAGAAATAGAAAAATAATAGAGTAACAACAGCAAAGAGAACAAAGGAGTCTTCATAAGTAAATGAGAGTTTTTAGAATTTTCTGTAGCTGGACTCCGGAGAATGCCAATGGATGAAGCAGAGAGGAAGATGTCAATCAGTATGTAATGAATGCAGATTGCCTGGTCAAACCCAGGAAATGCTTTAGGCTTCTCTTTGGCAGTTTGCTGTAGGGCCAAGGTGAGGAGGGGTGCTGAAAACAGGGGAATTGATTGAAATTTGATAAAGAAAACAACCGTATCTTTTTGTACACTATGTAACCGAAAAATACCAGGCAGTCTAACATTCAGCCCCAACATAAAAAAATGGTAAAGGTAGTCTCTAAAGAATTGAGCACACCTGTGAGGAGCTGCTCTTGTTCTCATCATTGCAGCATTTGAGAAACCATAACAATAGACAGCAAACCTAACTCCCTGTAAATGGAAGAAAATACTCTTCTCATATATCAAGTTAACAATCAGCAAGCTTCATGTACTACAATAGCCATATAGTACACATTTAGCAAAGGAGACTCAAAACAGCAACAGAGTAAAAATACAAGACTGAGAAAAGAAAATAAACAAAAATATCAACCACAGAGAAGTCAGAGATAATTCATGGAGCAGAAAAGAACTTAAAAACAAAACCTATAATTAGTTTTCAGAGCTTTTCAAAAAGATGGTGCTATTGACTTACAGAAACAATATAATGATGTTATTAAAATGGGAAATAACAAGAGTATTCTTAGAGATTAAAAATATAGTTGCCAAATTGAAAAAAAAAATGCATACAAGTGCTTGAATATAATGGTAACATTCCTAGAACATATAGCAAAATGATAAAGATATAGTAAGCCTCAGAGGAGAAAAAATTTAAAAAGCTATAAATAATCATTACAGGTGGGCCAATATTCAAGTAATAAGAGTTCCAGGATGAGAAAATAGGTAGAATATATGGGATGACGTTAACAAAGAAATGTTGGAAGGAAAATTCCCACTGCTGAAAAGAAACCTGAGCTTCAAATTGAGCGCCTGTCTAGTACAGATGGAGATAAATTTTAAATTCTCACCTAGATACACACTAGTAAAATTTCAAAATAACAAGGGAAGACAAAAGTAAAAGAATATTGAAAACTTCTAGCCTGGACAAAATGGTATAGACTCGTTGTTCCCTACCCTTCCCTGCTAAGCACATCTATATAATTTCTGGAAAAGGCTCAAAAAACAAAAAAGAGGACTCTGAATGGTGGTAAGAAGGTGAGCTTGTTTGAGATCTCCAAACTGGAGGAACAGCAGCAGGGAGTCTTGTATGCTCCCACTCAACAGAAGAAGACCACCAAGAGCTGGTGTTTCTCAACTCCTACCTAGCAATAGAAGAATGCTCAGGTAGACTCATTCTTCACTTTGATAGGATGAGTATTCTCCTGACAACAGCAGGCCAGCCTGATACCAATAGTAAGGGAGATGAGTTGGGAGCTCCAATAGAAATAAGCAGCTAGGGGAAGCATTCTCTTGTACCAGGCCTAAGTCTTACCTTTTCCCCGAAGAGATATCAAGGAAGGTAGGTGGCCAACAGGAGAGATCTACTACAGCAGTAAATCCATACTGACCAGGAAGTTTCTTTGTCCTCTTGGGCCAGAGTTTCACTGTTCCTGCCCAGAGACACCAGGGCAGATGGTTGGGGCTGTGGTGGAGGGATTCCACCACATTCCTCCCCTACTGGGAGACACCTGGCACCCCAGCCTAGGGTAAATTCTTCGGCCCTCTCAGGCATCACCAAATAAGGACCAGTGGACGCCCCAGTGGCAACAAATAAATGAAGTAGTCCAAAATAACACTGCAAAAGCCCAAAAATCAAACTGTACTTGGAACGAAAGCCCACAGAAATAGGTTAGACCTGCATGCTAACCCTAAACAGGATAACTGCCTGCTGAAATGAAATATTTAAATGGGACTCAGAGTTTCCTAACAAAAAAGATAATATTCCCAGAATATAATTAAAAAATCAGCTGTCATACTAAGGGCCCAGAAAAGTCACAACTTTAATGATAAAAGACAATCCACTGACACTAATACCAAGATAAAATAGATGTTGGAATTATCTGGCAAGGATTTTAAAGTAGCCATCATAAAAACACTTCAACAATCAATCATAATTCTCTTGAAACAAATGAAAACATAAAAAAATAGAGAAAAGAAATAGATATTATAAATGAATGTTATAAAAAAAGAACAAAAAGGATATTATAGAACTGAAAAATATAACAACATAATTTTAAAAAAACTGACTGAATGGGCTTAATAGTAGAATGGAGATGACAGAGTACAGAATCAGTTAAACTGAAGGAAGTACAATAGAATTCATTCAATTTGAACAAAAGAGAAAAAAATACACTGAAGGAAAAAAAAGAACAGTCTCAGAAACTGAGGACAATAGCAAAAGTTCAACATTCATATCATTAAAGTCCCAGAATGAGAAGAGAAAAAAGTGAGACTGAAAGAGTGTTTGAAGAAATAACAGCTAAAAACTTCCCAAACATGACAATGGATACAAATCTACAGATCCAATAAGCTGAGAAAATCCCAAATTGGATAAACTCCATGAAATCCACACCAAAACACATCATCGTTAAATTTTTGAAAACTGAAGATAAAGAAAAAATCTTGAAGGTAGCCGAGGAGAAATGACAAACTACCTACAGGGGAACATCAATTTCAATTATAGACTTATCATCTGAAGCCAAAAGGAAATGGCATAATATTTTTCAAGTGCTGAAAAAAAAAGAACTATCCACCGTGAACTCTATATTCAATTATACTTCGGAAATGACAAGTGAATAAAAGCATTCTCAGATAAAGGAAAACTAAAAGAATTTGTTGCTAGAAGACCTACTGTTACAGATTGGCTAAAGGAAGTTCTTCAAAAAGAAAGGAAATTTAAAAAGAAGGAAATTTCGAGTGTCAAATAGAAAGAAGAAACAACAGAAAGAGCAGAAATAAGCATCCATGCAATTGCTGTGTTTTCCATTAGGAGATTTATAAATTGTATTTGATGAGTGAAAGAAAAATTATACCACTGTCCAATGTATGACAATGATATTTAAAAGTGAGAAAGATAAAGGAATCTAAATTGAAGGGAGGTTTCAACACTTCACCTAAATGGGTAAAAAGTTGATACCCATACACTCTTTATTTCTCCCAGCTTTATTGAGGAAAATGGACAAATAAAACTGTATATATTTAAAGTGTTCAAGGTGATGATTTGATATACACATACATTGTGAAATGATTATCACAATCAAGATAATTAACACATCCATCAGCTCACAGTGTTACCTTTTTTGTGTGTGTGTGAGAACACTTAAGATATACTCTCTTTGCAAATTTCAAATTTACAATTCATTATTATTAGCTACATTTACCATCCTGTACATTAGATCCTCAGAACTTATTCATCTTATAACTGAAAGTTTGTAACCATTGACCAACATCTCCCCTTATCTCCCAACCCCCAGGCCCTGGAAACCACCTTTCTACTCTCTGTTTTTGTGATTCAACTTTTTGTTTTTCTTATATAAGTGAAACCATACAGTATTTGTCTTTCTCTGTCTGGCTTATTTCACTTAGTATAATGTCCTCCAGGTTCAACCAGGTTGTTGCAAATGGCAGGATTTCATTCTTTTTATGGCTAATATTCCATTGTGTATATATACTACAATGTCTTTATCCATTCATTCATCAATGGACACTTAGGTTGTTTCCATACCTTGGCTATTGTGAAAATGCTGCAATAAACATGAGAGTGCAAATATCTCTTTGAGATCCTGATTTCAATTCTTTTGGATAAATACCCAGAAGTGCGATTGCTGGATCATATGGTAGTTCTTTTTCTAATTTTTTGAGGAACCTCCATACTATTTTCCACAGTGTCTGTACAAATTTGCATTCCCACCTACAATATGCAAGGGTTTCTCTTTATCTACATCCTCTCCAACACTTGTTATCTCTTGTCTTTTTGACAATAGCCTTCTAACAAGTGTGAGGTGATATCTCGTGGTTTTGATTTGCATTTCCCTGATGATTAGTGATGTTGAGCACCTTTTCATACACCTGTTGGTCTTTTTTACATCTTCTTTGAAAAATTGTCTATTTAGATCCTTTGGCCATTTTTTAATAGGATTATTTGAAGTTTTTGCTATTGAGTTGTAGGAGTTCCTTAAATATTTTAGATGTTAGCTCTTTATCAGATATGTGGTTTGCAAATATTTTCTCTCACTCTGTAGGTTGCTTTCTATTTTGTTGATTATTTCCTTTGCTGTGTAGTAGATTTTTAGTTTAATGTAGTCTCACTTGTTTATTTTTGCTTTTGTTGCTTGTGCTTTTGGTGTCATATCCAAAAAATCATTGTCAAGTCCAACGTCAAGGAGCTTTTCCTCTATGTTCTCTTCTAGGAGTTTTATGGTTTCAAGTTTTATATTTAAGTCTTTAATCCATTTTGAGTTAATTTTTGTGAATGGTATAAAATGGACGTCCAGTTTCATCTTTTGCACATGGATATTAAGTTTTAGCAGCACCATTTATTGAAGAGACTATACTTCCCCTATTGTATATTCTTCACACCCTTGTCAAAGATTAGTTGACAGTATATGGGTGGGTTTATTTCTGGGCCAGAGCTCTATTCCATTCCTTTGGTCTATGTATGTTTTTATGTCAATACCATGTTGTTTTGATTACTATAGCTTTATAGTATAGTTTGAAATCAGGAAGTGTGATGCCTCCAGTTTTGTTCTTTTTTCTCAAGATTGCTTTAGCTATTCAGGGTCTTTTGTGATTTCATATGAATTTTAAAATTGTTTTTTCTATTTCCATGAAAAATGCCATTGGAATTTTGATAGGGATTGCATTGAATCTGTAGATTGCTTTGGGTAGTATGGACATTTTAACAATATTAACTCTTCCAGTCCATGAGCATGGAATATCTTTCCATTTATTTGTGTCTTTTTCAATTTCTTTCATCAATGTCCTATAGTTTTCAGTGAAAAATCTTTTACCTCCTTAGTAAAATTTACTTCTAAGTATTTTATACTTTTTGATGCTTTTAAATTGGATAGTTTTCTTGATTTCTTTTTCCAATAATTTGTTGTTAGTGTGTAGAAATGCAAGTTATTTTTTATGTTGATTTTGTATCCTACGACTTTACTCAATGTATTTATTACTTCTAACAGTTTTCTGATGGAGTCTTTAGGTTTTTCTATATATAAGATCATATTATCTGCCATGAGAGACAATTTTACTTTCTCTTTTCCAATTTGGGTGCCTTTGATTTCTTTTTTCTTGCCTGATTTATCTGGGCATGACTTCCAGGACTATGCTGAATAGAAGTGGCAAGAGTGGGTATCCTTGTCTTGTTACTGAATTTACATGAAAAGCTTTTAGCTTTTTATTAGGGAGTATGATGTTATCCGTGGGCTTGTTATGTAAGGCCTTTATTATGTAGAGACATGTTCCTCCTAATTTGTTGTGAGTTTTTATCATGAAAGCATGTTGAATTTTGTCAAATGCTTTTTCTGTATCTATGGAGATGATCATATGACTTTTATCCTTCATTCTGTTAATGTGTTCTGTTAATCAATCACAGTGACTGATTTGGTACATTGAACCATCCTTGCATCCCAAGGATAAATGTCACTTCATCATGATGTATGTTCTTATGTGCTTTTGAATTCAGTTTACTAGTATTTTGTTGAGGATTTTTGCATCCATGTTCATCACAAGTATTGGCCTGTAATTTTCTTTTCTTGTGGTGCCCTCACTGAGCTTTGGTGTCAGGGTAATGCTGACCTTCTTAAATGAACCTGGAAGTGTCCCACTCTTCAATTTTTGGAAAAGTTTGAGAAGGAAAGAAATAATGAAGAGCAGAAATCAACGAAATGGAAAACATTAAAATAATAGATAAATTCATTGAAACAAAGGCTGATTCTTTGAAAAGATCAATGAAATTGGCAACCCTAATGCAAAAGAAGGAAAAAAAGGGGAAGACACAAATTACTAACATAAGGAACTAAAGGAAGGGAATCTCTAGAGAACCTGTAGTCATCAAAAGGATGACAAGGGAATAATGAAAACAGCTCAAGATACATAAATTTGAAAACATAGATAAAATTGGCCAATTCCTGAAAAAAACACAAACTACTACAGCTCACCCAGTCCTAAATAAATAATTTGGATTACTCTAAAACTACTAAGTAAATTGAATTCATAATTTAAAAACTCTCCCTCCCCCCCAAATAACAGATCAATTTCTCATAAAGCACAAACTACCAAACCTCAAGCAAGACTAATTAGTGATCTGAGTAGCCTCTACCAATCAAAGAAATTGAATTTGTAATTTGAGTTTGGTATCACTGGAGAATTGTACCAAACTTTAAAAGAATTGATACCAATTTTATACGGTATCTTTAAAAAAATGAAAAAGGAGGGAACACTTCCCAATACATTTTATGAAACATTATTATCCTGATATTAAAGCCAGACCAAGACAAAACACATTCATACACACACACACACACACACACACACACAAAACTATGGTCCAATATCTTTCATGCACTTAAACTTAAAAACCCTCAACAAAATATTAGCAAATCCAATCCAATCATATATAAAAAGAATCATACAAACTGACTAAGTGAGATTTATCCCAGGTATGCAAGGCTGGTTCAACATTTGAAAATCAAACAGTGTCATCCACTATAACAACAAGCTAAGGGAGAGAAATCATATGATCTGCAGTAGAGAAAATAATGCCTCCTCCGCCAAAGATATCCATGTCCTAATCCCTAAATTTGTGAATATGCTAGCTTATATGGCAAAAAGGACTTTGAAGATGTGATTATTTTCCTGGATTATTGCGTAAGCTCAGTGTAATCACACAAGTCCTTGTGAGATGGAGGCAAGAGGATCAGAGTTGGAGAATGACGTGATAATGGAAGCAAAGGTGGAAGAAGCAGACAGTGAGCTAGCTAGATAAATAGAGAGAGAGAGAGATTGAGAGAGAGATTTGAAGATGCTATGATGCTGATCTTGAAGATAGAGGAAGAGGTTATGAGTTAAGGAGTGCAGGAGGCCTCTAGAAGCTGGAAATGCAAGGCAATAGTTTCTTTCCTAGTCTCCAAAATGAACACAGCCCTGACAACACATTGTTTTAGGACCTCTGAACATTAAAACTGTAGGGTAATAAATTTGTGTTGTTTTAAGCAAAGAAGTTTATGAATTGGATACAGCAGCAAATTTTTGACATATTTGTCAAAAAATGTGACAAAATTCCATAGTCCTCCATGATAAAACTCTCAGCCAGTTAGGAATACAGGGGAATTATCTCAACCTGAAAGAAAGCTTTTACAAAAATTCTACGTATACTATCATACTTAACAGTGAAAGACTGAGTGTTTTTCCCAAAGATTAGGTACAAGGCAAAATGTCTGTTCTCATCACTCTTATTCAACATAGACCTGGAAATTCTAGTGATAACAATAAAAAGAAAAAGGCATACAGATTTAAATTAAGAAATAAATCTATTTGTAGATAACATGATTGTCTACATAGAAAATCTTAAGGAGTCTACAAATAACTCCTAGCACTAGAAGTGCTAGGAGAAGTCAGTTTAACAAGGCTGCAGGAGGCAAGATAAACACATAAACATCAATTGCGTTTCTATGTACTAACAATGAATATGTGCAAACAGAAATTTAAAGCACTATACCATTTATAATCATACCAAAGAAAATTAAATACTTAGAAATACCAACAACATATATACAATATAGATTGTATATTACAACAAATTACAAAATGTTGGTGAAAGAAATCAAAGAAGACACGGGTGAGTGGAGAGATAAATAGTGTTCATGGATTGGAAGACTCAGCACATTAAAGATGTCAATTCTCCCTTAATAGGCTTGTAGGTTTAATGCAATGCCTATCAAAATCCCAGCCAGGTTTTTTGTAGATATAGACAATTTTATTATAAAATTTCAATGGAAAGGCACAGGCCCTAGAATAGCTAAAACATTTTGTGATGAAGAATAAAATCAGAGGAATTACTCTACACAGTATTAAAGCTTAGTACATAGCTATAGCAATTAAGACAGTATATTATTGGTGGAAGGATAGTCACATAGATCAATGGAGCAGAAATAGACCCACATCACATATCCAGTTTATTTTTGACAAAGATGGAAAACAATTCAACTGAGGAAAGATAGTCTTTTTAACAAATGGTCATGGAACAATTGGCTATCCATAGGCAAAAGAACAAAGCTTGAGTTAAACCTCATACCTTATAAAAAAGTATCTCAAAATGAAACATAGTTTTAACTGTAAAACATAAAAATAAAGGTAATTTAAAAAATAATAGAAAATCTTTGGGATCTGGGGCTTGGCAAAGAGTTCTTAAATTTTAGAATAAAGGCATTATCCATAAAAGAAAAAAATTAATTTAGAAATTAGACCTCATCCAAATAAAAAAAAATTGCTCTGTGAATAGCCATGTGAAGAGAATGAAAAGAAAAACTACACACTGGGAAAATGTGTTTGCAAACCATGTATCTGATACACGACTAGTATCTAGACTATGTAAAAATCTTGAAACTCAACATAAAAAAATCCAATATGAAGATAGGCAAAATGAATGAACATACTTGTCACTGAAGACAATATACAGATGACAAATAGCATGTGAAAAGATGTTCCACATCATTAGCTCATTATAGAAATGTAAATGAAAACCATGATGAGATATCACACATCTATTTGGATGACTAAAGTAAGAAAATAAGGACACCACCAAATGCTGGTAAAGGTGTGGACCCTGGATTGCTCACATATTGCTGGCAGGAATGTAAAATGGTACATACACTCTTGAATACTGTTGGGTATAGTCTGGAAAAACTAAACCTGCTGCTACCATACGACTCAGCACTTGCATCCAGGGCATTTATCCCAGAGAAATGAAAACTTAGGCTCACACAAAAAATCTGTATGCAAATGTTTAAAGCAGCTTTATTTGTAACAGCAAAAAACTGGAATCAGTCCAGATATCCTTCAGCAAGTAAGTGGTTAAACTCACAGTGCCCCATATGTACCATGGAATGCTATTTGGCAACATGGAAGCACAGTCTATTGGTACACAAACACCTTGGGTGAATCTTCAGGGAATTCTGCTTAATGAAAACGTCAGTCCTAGAAGGTTAGACACTGTATGATTCTGTTTATATAACATTTTTGAAAAAATAAAATTTTAGAAATGGAGGACCGATTAGTAGTGTCCAAGAACTGGGGAGGGGAGGAGTAGGAGGTGGGAGGTAGGTGGTTGTGGGTACAAATGGCAATAGGAGGGATACTTGTGGCGTTGGACTGTTCAGGATCTTGACAGCAGTGGTGGAAACAGGAACCTACACAGGTGATACAATTGTACAGGATTTAATGCAAATGTGCGCGCACACACACACACACAAACACAGGAGTGCAAGTAAAACTGGATAAATCTGAATAAGACTGGTAGATTGTATCAATGCCTATGTTCTGGTTGTGATATCATAGCACAGTTTTGCAAAATATTTCTCTGCCTTATTTCTTACAACTTCACATGAATCTACAATTACCTCAACAAAAAAGAAGTAATAGAAAATCCAGAATCTCCCCAAAAAGACCAATGGAAGGGAAGAGACACCACTCAAACCTCTTAGATTAAAAGACTTTTTAATAATTTTGTTTATTTATTTATTCTATCCCTCCAAAGAACAATCCAGTATAAAGTCAAAGTAAATATATTTTCAGACAGAACACACATTTTCTTCCATTTATCTCTTTCAGAGGAAGATATTTGACAATAAACCACAACAAAACAACACCAAAAAAAAAAAAAAAAAAAGGAAAGGAAGATTGAGATTCCAGTAAGCCTGGGAAACATTGAAGTGAAGAATTTGGGAACATGTCAGGAAGGTAATTAGTCCAGATTAAATCTCGAGGGCTCCAGAAGAGATGTTTCAGAGACAACAGATGGATCTCATGCAATAGAAACTATGATTTTAAGGCTAGATAAACATGAGTTGAAGTTACATTACTTGTTTCTTTTATTTTGTCAGCATTAGGAAATGAACGCTTTTCAATAATTTAAGGAAAACAAAAAATAGTGATCCATATTTGAAGCAAACTAACACATGACATTATTTTAAAGAAGTGCTGTATGGTAAGCGAATGCATTTGACCTTGATGCTAGGGACATTCTCCGTTTATTATATGTAGAGTTTTTCATTCACAGTCATTTCCTCATCATACGGCTACTGGACTTTCTGAGATTTATTAGTTTTTGGCAGTATTAAAGACAACTTTATGTTGAATTTTTAAACATGTTCCCTGTAAGCTGTATAATTTTAGCAAATGTGAGAACTGCCAAAGATAACAAAAGTGTTGATTTCTTCCAAAGTTCTAATTAAGATAACCTTTGATTACAACTGAACTGAATTACTGAATCTGTTTTATTAAATGCATTTTCATTCACTGTAATCATTAACATTTCTTTAAATAAAATGTAATATTTCAAATCCAGTAATAACTAGTAGGTCTAAATGGTTATCTGTTATTTCTGCAAAATGTATTTGCTCCTTACAAATGAAAGGGAGTTTGCAAATCATATTAATTAGGTGTGTGTGATTGTTTATCTGAATGACAATATGTTGGACATTATAATAGGTTCAGAGAGATCTGTGAGCATCATGTCACAGTCATATAATGTAAAAGCCAAGTTGATAGGAAGAGAGGAATTGTGGATGGTGGAAAATGAGCTATTAAAATAGAAAAAATGCAACTAACAAAGAAGCAAATAGAAAACATTAAACTGATGAGCAATTTCTCAACCTTGGGAATAGGGTCAAGATGAAAAATGTTGCTACAAAGGCATCGTCCCTTAACTATTACATTTGTAGTTTTCCTGTAATGAGTGAGGAATCCTTATCAAGGAAAAGCAATTACTGAAGAATGTACCTTCTGGGAAGTAAATTTATAAGGTGAACACACTTAACCTAGAGATTAAATCTTAAAGGTTTTATTTATTTATTTTTTTCCCCCAAAGCCCCAGTAGATAGTTGTGTGTCACAGCTGCACATCCTTCTAGTTGCTGTATGTGGGACGCGGCCTCAGCATGGCCGGACAAGCAGCGCGCCGGTGGGAGCCCGGGATCCGAACCCGGGTCGCCAGCAGTGGAGCGCGCTCACTTAACCACCAAGCCACGGGGCCGGCCCTAGAGATTAAATCTTAAAAAAAAGAAAAAGATCACTAATGTTACCACAAACACTAACATTTTATTGGTTGCCAGAAGTTGCTGACAGGTCGTTAATAACAATAGCAAGTGTTGAAAAGAGTGTCAGGCTTCCTGTTAACCAGTCCATGTGGTTGTCAATTTGAGAGATTCATTTTATTGTGTGTGCACATTACCAGATAAAACCAGTGGGTGGGTTGGTTTTGTCTACCCCCCACCCCACTTGAACTTGAGAAAATGCGCTAATATTTCTATTCAGCTCTGTGCTAATGCACCTGACTCCTTCCTGAAACATTAATCAACCACAGCCAGAATGAAAATCAATATAACCCTGAAACACAGCTCCGGATACCAAAAATAAGTGTAAAAAAAAGACAGCACACGGCATCTTTCTCAATGTTTTGGAGAATGGCGCCAGCATTGCAAAGTGCAACTGTTCTTTTTTGCCTCTGTAAACAGCTGTGGATATGAATTTTATATGACATTTTCAATGCTAGGTGATGTATTCCCAGAGCAATATTATTAAAGGCTGACTCTATCCTCTCTTGGCTGTTATTTATGATTGCTGCTTTGTGGCAAACAAAACACCAAACACAAATAAATAACAGTGTGCTGTGTATGTGTTTTTCCCCACAGTGTAAAAAACGAAAGTATACATTTTGGTGTTTGCTCAGGCAAGGGGTTTGTCCACATAAAACAACATTCCTTTCAAGGGGGTGTGTAAGGAAATAAAACTAAGCCAGGCAATAAATTCTGTTGTGTGAACTAATTTACTGATTCAGCTGATAAAAAAAATCTGAGGCAGGACAGATGGAAAGTGGTCCATTGCAACTGAATAAGGAAGCCACACTGCTGATTCCTTCTCTTTCTCTCTCTCTCTCTCTCTCACACACACACACACACACGCATACTAGACGTTAAATGCAAAAAAGTACAGGTGAAATCTCTGATTCTGTGATGATTTTAGATGTTTAATTAGCAGTTAATTTCAGAGTAGTTTATTCATCCATATTAGTTTTCTTCTTAAAATAAATACATGATTTCCTTCAATAATGGTAGATCCTGGCTTTATCATTAGTACTATTTTTTTACAAAGGAAATACTATAAAAATAATGATGATATTTCCATATTTTAGTAAAAATTTGAGATATAAAAACGTGTTTGCTTACAGATTAATAGCACAGTAAGGATTTAATAATCAGATTTTTTTTTTACAATCCCAGCAAATTAAAAACAAAACTGAAGGAAATAATATTTCATTTTATTACAGATTTAGTTGTATTGAGATTTAATTGTGTTCTCCTACTTCACATCATTCTCACTAAAACATAAACATTATACATCTGCCCCCAATCCCATAACTACTACCGTCTATTTTTTTTTTTTTTTGCTATTGTTTCTCATGTGTTATCTCAGCTGTCCATCACAAAAAAAAATTAAGAGAATATGTGTGGTCATCAACACTATTTTACAGATGAGGAAACTGAGGTTCTAAAAACTAGAATGTATATACCAGACATATAACTTTTATCCAAATTGTCCAAAGTTTATTCAAGTGTGGCTCTCTCTGTACTCCTTCAATATTCACCTATTTCATGATTTCAAAGAGGTCCTGCCTCCTTGGAGTTATAACAGATTTCCTCTTGCTGTCTGTCATCTGCACATTACGCTTCATTCTTCTTGACTGAAGCTTAGTCAGGGAGTTGATATGTTCCCCCCAAAAGGCTGGACCTTATACCATTGGATAACCACTAAGCTGTAAGTTTTTGTTTGTTTGTTTTCATCCATATCACATTTCTCTAGTTAAGTTGTTGACAACAATTTGATTCTGATTCAATGTAGGATAATTTCAATTTTTTCTCATTACTTTCTAGGTTTATTGCTTTTCTCCTGTCAATCTATGGTCTCTTCTGTGCTGGAAGTAATAAGACATTTTGCAAAGAGATTAGTGTGCACGTGAAGTGCACACAGTCACCAGTCATCTCAAATGGGAGGAGGGGATCACTTACCCTTCCTGTGGCGTTCTTTCCCTTAAGCTTCCATGACTCTGGCACACCAAGATGACCTATGATCTTCATTCTTTGTTCCCAATATGCTATGCTTCTGTTCTATTTGGAAATAGACTGAGAATTCTGCCCCTCAATTTATATGTTTTTCAAAACCTATTCAGGAGTGAGATTCTAGGTATGTGGGAACATTCTATTTACATCAGTCTAACTGTTCCCATCTCTGTTAATATCTGCCAGAGAGCACTGATTTGTACCATTAAGCAGAAGCTCAGGCCATTTAGCAATAGGAATTGTTGAAAGTGTTAAAAGTTAGTAAAAAAGAAAAATAAGTAGTTTGAGTTACACCTCTCATCCCTATCATTTCTTCCCCACTGCTAAAGAAGATAATTGCTCAGCAAGTATTCAAAGAAATTCTCAGACAGGAGCCAAGGTCAGATATAAATCTCTAATAATGAATAGTAAGTTACCGGCTGTAAAAAAATGATATTAGAACAATTTTTATTGCTTTAGATGGATCTTGAAATTCCTCAGGAATAGAAGAGTAAGGGTGATTTCTAATCCCTACAATAATGACATTTTGATAACCAAATCCTGTTTTTAAATAATTGAGTGTGATATTTTCTGAGTTTCACATATATTCTTTGCGTCCATTTCTCTGAAGAAATTTACAGTCTTCTAAATTTTTCACAATTGTACCCTTATCTTCATTGGTCCCATCCTGGAATGCTGATGGGAGCCTTTCTTTTTCCAGACATTATTCACAAATCTGCTAACCAGGAACTAGGTTTTTTGTTTTGTTGCTTGATTGGTTTTGTACTATTTTTTTTTTTTTTTGTGAGGAAGATCAGCCCTGAACTAACATCCATGCTAATCCTCCTCTTTTTGCTGAGGAAGACCAGCTCTGAGCTAACATCTATTGCCAATCCTACCCCCTTTTTTTTCCCCCCAAATCCCCAGTAGATAGTTGTGTGTCATAGTTGCACATCCTTCTAGTTGCTGTATGTGGGACGCGGCCTCAGCATGGCCGGAGAAGCAGTGCGTCCATGTGCGCCCGGGATCCAAACCCGGGCTGCCAGTAGCGGAGCGCGCACACTTAACCACTAAGCCACGGGCAGGCCCATTTGGTTGGTTTTGTTTTTTGCAGCCACACTCGGGCTACTTATGGCCATGCACAGGGGGAATATCACAGGTCTTCAGGAAATTTGCCTTAATTACTTGGGGTTCTCATCCTGTGCTAATCTTTTTTGCCCAGTCCTAGGCATTCTGAGTCATTCCGCTGTTTTTAGGATCCCTAGATGAGCTTTATATCAAAGAGTCAATAATTGCCAATTTTCATGTTACCTAAGGATTATACGTAACAAGAATTACATGTTGTCTGCCTGCTTAAGATTGAAAAGGAACTGTTAGATTTGGTATTTCATTCTCCAAACAGCATTGATGATATTTTCTTCTCATGTGATTTGCATGTTCAAAATGTCCAACTTTCATTATTAGGCTAGTAGGATTTATCCTGATTATATACATTAAACTGTATCCTAAAAATCATGTATATGTATAATATATATGTGATTTACATAAATTAATAAATGTGAAGAGTTTAGAACCTACCCTGGCACATAATAAGCACTATGGTAGTATTACTTTTATGATATTTCACTTAATTCTTACAATGTGATATGAGTGGTTGTGCCCCAATTTTACGGATAAGTATTTGAGGTTCACATGTTAAGCTAATTAACTTCCATAGCTTAACATAATCAATGAATTTTCTGTTCTGTGGTTTAAATTCACATTTCTGATTCCAAAGCAAGTACTAATTTCACAAAATTATTTTACCTCCTATTTAAGGAAAAAACCCATTATTTCAGCCACAGAACAATTCGGAAATAATTAGTTCCATGTAAATCTTTTTTTTAATAGAAAAATTCCACACTTTTACAGAGATTTGGTTTCTGCAAGTCTCGCAGAACAAATTACATGCTTCTGAAAATACATGAAGAGAAAAAAAATGTTTAGGAACAAAATTCTTTATGGCAAAACTCTTCAACTAAAGCCTTGCATTCTACTCATACGACTTCATTTTGAGCTATATTGATTCTTATATAAAATATAAGAAGCTTTGATATATATTTTACTAGTCACCAACAGATTAAAGGCAGCAAAATGTATAAAGCTATTTGAAAGAAGCATCATTATTGTTGAATATTCAATGATTGACACAAAGAACATGAGAAGAATTTAAAAAATGAAATTTTATAAAGAAACATGCAGTACAAAATATGATGCTCAAAATTAGAACTTGAGGCATCCAAAAAAAAAAATGTGAAAGTAGTGTTTTCTGCTTTTAAAGACCATTGCATTTATAATGCATTTAATGAAGATTGCTATGAATTACCATTTCAAATGTATTACTAATAGAACTAAGCTTCATTTTCCTTGGAAAGTGCATTATGCTCAGTATATTTTCCCTCAGCAATGCTATACCTACAAACACACACATATTCTCGCATAATCCCATTTGTGAACAGTCTTCAGCCACAGCTAGAATGTAAGAAGATAAAATCAGGACTGTGCATGTAAATGCAGCAAGATAAAATAGCCGGCTGATGTCTAGGAAATACACCTGCTGTACATTTCCCCTTATGGTGCATTAGCGGAATGAGGAGTGTGTAAAGAGCCACATCCAGAGTGAATTAGAATGTCATTTAGCTTTGTACTTGTCATTATTTCTCAATATTATTGATAGTCAAAGTGTAAAATCATGGAGAAAAGAGTAGAGTAACTATTAACGGCCAGAGTTTCAATGAAATGCAAAAGAATGTTGTAAAATTCTAGTGCCCTGAAATGTTGGACAAATTACATATAAGGGCTGGAAGTATATAAAGCACATTCCTAATAGTATGCATATTATTAAAATATGATGCACAAACCTCAATATATTTTCCAGCTAAAATATAAATATGTATAGTGTTTCTAACAAAAGAGAGACAATACCAGAAATGATAATAAAAGAAAAATGTATGTAATTCACATATATTCATGAATTTCTTATGAAGTGTAAAGAATTTTGTAGTTCTCAGGTTTTCATAATTAAAACTATTTATAGCATATCTATTATATTCCAGGCTCTGGGAGAAGTCCTAGAGGTACTAGGGCTACTACAGAGTCTGTTTGTGTTTGCAGATTCATTCATCCATTGTTTCATTATTGGTTCACCAAATATGTATCATATACCCAACATCTACAAAGAAGTGTGCTATGCTTAAAGACAGAGTTTGGAGGACATGTACCAAATCCTTGCCCTTATAGAGTTTAAACTCTAGAGGAACATAAATCCTTTTGCTAAGTTCCATATTAGAATTAAGTATGGACAGTTCTGGATGTACTAAGGAAAATACAGTAGGGAAGAATGCACAGTGCTCTTTTTTCTCTTATGGTGTGGGGATCATGACAGGTAAAGCTTCTCAGAAGTGACACGAGTATATCTTTTAGGAAGGAATAGGTGTATTCAAGGAGAAGAGGATTAGGGAAAGGAGTTCCAAACTAAAGGAACAGTTTACATAGTTGATCACCACTTTCTGATAGTTTATACCTAAATTCAAAACAGACCTACACACCCAGATGCCTGCTGAAAATCTCCAGTGCCATGATCAACAGGAGACTTAAAGTCAAAATAGGTCACATGGATTCATTATCTTTACCTTTTCCCATTCACTGATCCTTCTCTTGTATCCTCTCTATCAGTAAATAGACTCACCCTCCACTCTACCACTCTTCAACCTTGACTCTTCCTTCTCACTGACTTCACTTCTGTGTATTCAGCTAGATATTAAGCCTTATGGCTCCTACCTTATAAATTGCAATTAAATCTATCCCTTTCTCTTCATTCCATTACCACCTAATTCAGGTCTGCTTCATTTCTCACCTGGATTATTACAATTAATCTCTGTGCTTGACATTCACTCTTCTCATATTCATTCTTGTCACGGGTGCCAGTATGCTCTTTCTTAACTAAAGCACACATTAGCTCATGTCCGTTCCTCTTTAAATGCTTCAATGATTTCCTATTGCTTTAGAATTAAATCCATATTACTTACATGGGCTAACAGGTCATTTGAGATCTGGTTCTTGTCTACCTCTGCTGTTTTGTGTCCAGTAATTTTCTCACTTATATCCTTCTTTCCAATCACAGTGAACCATTTATGGCTCAGAATATATGAAATTTAGTTTTATGTCTCTGCACCCTTGAACATGGTAGTCCTTGCTTTATTCAAATGAATATTTATTAAAATAAACATTGAAATGATCAGTGCTTATTTTTGCCTACTTTTTAATGTTTAGTCCTACTTTTTCTACAGCAGGAACCAGAGTAACTCTCTTACGCTCATCAGAGGAGTGTGGACATAAGCAAAATAAGGCCAATTAGATATTCTCTTGGGAGATTTGCTCTTGAGTGAAGACAAACAGGGGTGAAAGGCAATTAGAGAAGAATATATCTAAGAGATAGCCCAAAAGATCTTGCTAGTGAGAAGATAATGCTTATCAAGTACTTTTTTGTATAACAGTATTTATCAAACATTTTTCTGCATCTATTGAAATGAACATATCAGGTTTTTCTTTTTCACTCTGCCAGTCTGGTGAATGATGGTAATTTATGTTTAAATTTTAAACCAACCTTGCATTCTTGGAATAAACTCAACTTTGTCTTGATGAGTAATAAGGATTTGCATAGCAGACTAAAAATTTTTTTGATGTCCAATATACATACAAAAAAGTCTACAAACTATTAGCATGTAGCTCAGTGAATATTCAAAAGTGAATATTCAAAAGCAAAACACAATCCTGTAACTAAAACCCAGATTGATAAACAGATCCATAAACCTCCCCCAGAAGCATGCTTAGTCTCCCCCTCCAGGCAGCACTTCCACCAATTAGAAACTCCTCCCGATTTCTATTACCATAGAATAGCACATCTTGTTTTTGAACTTTATGTGAATTAAGGGGATCCGTTGGAGCAGCCTGCATCCAATGATTGGTTGACACAGGATAGAAAGGGCTGAACTCCCTCCCTGCTCTCCACTGGAACAATTCTGAAGGGCCATTCCAGCTTCGAAGCATTCCACCAGAACCTGTGAAGGCTTACTGTGTCTGTGACACTTAAGTTACTTTACCTCTCTGAGCTTCTATTTCTTTATTTTTTAATAGAGATAGTTATAGTAAGTACATATAGAGTTATTATAAGAATTATGTGAGATTATTCATATAAAGTCATTAGCATAGTGGGTAGGATATAGTAAGCACCTATATGGTTTCTATTATGCACAGTTAGACTCTGTATTCAGAGTCCATCATTTGAATCCTAAAATCCCATAGAGTTAGTTCTTTGTCAGATTTTAAAGTGTTGTGACATCTTCATTTTTCTCCATGTCCTAGTTACTACTGCTGTGTAACAAATTATCTCCAAACTTAGTGACTTAAAACAACAGCCATACTATGTTCATAAATTCTGAGGGTCAAGAATTTAGAAAAGATATAATAAGGACAACTTGACTCTGTTCCACAATATCTGGACCCTTGGCTACAAAGACTCCAAGGCTGGGGGTGATTCCTGGCTAGGAACTAGAAGCATTTGAAGGCTTGCTCATCCACTTACATATCCAGCACCTAGGCTTGGAGGCTAAAAACCAGGTACGCTGACTGAGCACCTATATATGGCTATTCTGTGTGGCGTGCCTTCCTCACAGTATGGTGGCCTCAGGTAGTCAGAGCTCCAACTGTGAGTGACTAAACTAGGCTGGAAACTGCATCATCTTTTCTAAAGTAGCCTCGGAAGTCACGCAGCATAATTTCTGCCACTTCTATTGCTTACAAGAAAATCATAAGCCCTCTAAGGCCTTACTAAAATAGCTAATATCTTGATGCCTCCTTGCACAACTATTTTTTCATTCTTTATAAGTTTAAGTCCTAAAGTGGTAGGAGTATGTGTGCTATATCTAGTCTATAAGAGAATCAAAAACCTGATCTTGTCACATCATTGCAAACTGTGGTAGCTGGTAGAAATGAAAAGTGGAAGGTGTAATGGAGATTATAACTTAGGATCCTGATTTAGTTAGGGGTTTCATGAGGGCTTGTCTGAGGAAGTGACATTTAGGCTTAGATACCAGTGATTCCTGAATTTATAAACCCCTTATAAATGAGGGGTTTATAAATATAATTTATAAATGTAAGCTATAAATATAATTATAAACTTATAATTATATATTATAATCTCACCCACCATTAATCCTGAAGAAAACACAGTTCTAATGGCAAAAATTTCTCAACGAGATGAACCATGCCTCAGAAAGCTCCCTCTCAAGTTTATAGCAATACAGGCCTATCTTAACAGGCAAGAAAAATCTCAAATAAACAATCTAACAATGCACCTAAAGGAACTAGAAAAAGAAGAACAAACAAAGCTCAAAATCAGTAGAAGGGAAATAATAAAAATCAAAGCAGAAACAAATGAAATAGAGACAAAAATAATAGAAAAAATTAAAACGAAGAGCTGGTTCTTTGAAAAGATAAACAAAGTTGACAAACCTTTAGCTAGACTCACCAAGAAAAAAAGAGAGAATGCTCAAATAAGTAAAATCAGAAATGAAAGAGGAGAAATTACAATGGACACCTCAGAAATACAAAAGATTATGAGAGAATACTATGAAAAGCTACATGCCAACAAATTGGATAATCTGGAAGAAATGGATAAATTCTTAGAATCATATAACCTTCCAAAACTAGATCAAGAAGAAATAGAGAATTTGAATAGACCAATAACCAGTAAGGAGATGGAAACAGTAATCAAAAACCTCCCCAAAAATAAAAGTCCAGGACCAGACGGCTTCCCTGGTGAATTCTACCAAACATTCAAAGAAGACTTAATATCTGTCCTTCTCAAACTCTTCCAAAAAATTGAAGAGGAGGGGAAGCTCCCTAACTCATTCTACGAACCTGACATTACCCTGATACCAAAACCAGACAAGGACAACACAAAAAAAGAAAAATTACAGGCCAATATCACGATGAACATCGATGCAAAAATCCTCAACAAAATACTAGCAAATTGCATACAACAATACATTAAAAAGATTATCCACCATGATTAAGTGGGATTTATTCCAGGTATGCAGGGATGGTTCAACATTCGCAGATCAATCAATGTGATACACCACATTAAAAGAATGAAGAATAAAAATCACATGATCATCTCGATAGATGTAGAGAAAGCATTTGACAAGATACAGCATCCATTTATGATAAAAACTCTGAATAAAATGGGTATAGAAGGAAAGTACCTCAACATAATAAAGACCATATATGAGAAACCCACAGCTAATATCATCCTCAATGGTGAAAAACTCAAAGCTATCCCTCTAAGAACAGGAACCAGACAAGGATGCCCACTGTCACCACTCCTATTTAACATAGTATTGGAAGTCCTAGCCAGAGAAATCAGGCAAGAAAAAGAAATAAAATGGGTCCAAATTGGAAAAGAAGAAGTGAAACTGTCACTATTTGCAGATGACATGATTTTATATATAGAAAACACTAAAGAATCCACCAAAAGACTTTTAGAAGTAATAAACAAATATGGTAAAGTTGCAGGATACAAAATCAACATACAAAAATCAGTTGCATTTCTATACACTAACAATGAAGTAGCAAAAAGAGAAATTAAGAATACAGCTCCACTTACAATTGCAACAAAAAGAATAAAATGCCCAGGAATAAACTTAACCAAAGAGGTGAAAGATCTGTACACTGAAAACTATAAAACATTGCTGAAAGAAATTGAAGATAACACAAAGAAATGGAAAGATATTCCATGCTCTTGGATTGGAAGAATTAATATAGTTAAGATGTCTATACTTACTAAAGCAATCTATAGATTCAATGTAATAGCTATCAACAACACAACAACATTTTTCACAGAAATAGAACAAAGAATCCTAAAATTTATGTGGAACAGCAAAAGACCCTGAATAGCCAAAGGAATCCTGAGAAAAAAGAACAAAGCTGGAGGTATCACACTCCTTGATTTCAAAATATACTACAAAGCTCCAGTAACCAAAACAGCATGGTACTGGCATAAAAACAGACACACAGATCAATGGAATAGAATCGAAAGCCCAGAAATAAACCCACACATCTATGGACAGCTAATCTTTGACACAGGAACCAAGACCATAAAATGGAGAAAAGAAAGTCTCTTCAACAAATGGTATTGGGAAAACTTGACAGCCACATGCAAAAAATGAAAGTAGACCATTACCTTACACCATACACAAAAATTAACTGAAAATGGATTAAAGACTTGAATGTAAGACCTGAAACCATGAAACTTCTAGAAGAACACATAGGCAGTATGCTCTTCGACCTCAGTCTTAGCAACATATTTTCAAGCAGCATGTCTGGCCGGGCAAGAGAAACAATAGAAAAAATAAACAAATGGGACTATGCCAAACTAAAAAGCTTCTGCACAGCAAAGGAAACCACCAACAAAATGAAAAGACAACCTAACAATTGGGAGAAGATATTTGCAAACCATATATCTGATAAGAGGTTAATCTCCAAAATATATAAAGAACTCATAAATTTCAACAACAAAAAACCAACAACCCAATTAAAAAATGGGCAAAAGATCTGAATAGCCATTTCTCCAAAGAAGATATACAGATGGCTAACAAGCACATGAAAAGATGTTCAACATCATTAACTATCAGGGAAATGCAAATGAAAACTACAATGCGATATCACCTCACGACCATCAGAATGGCTATAATTAACAAGACAGGAAACAAGTGTTGGAGAAGATCTGGAGAGAAGGGAACTCTCATACACTGCTGGTGGGAGTGCAAACTGGTGCAGCCACTATGGAAAACAGTATGGAGACTCCTCCAAAAATTAAGGATAGAGCTACCATACGATCCAGATATTCCACAGATGGGTATTTATCCAAAGAACTTGAAAACACCAATGCGTAAAGATACATGCACCGCTGTTTCATTGCAGCATTATTCACAGTAGCCAAGACTTGGAAGCAACCTAAGTGCCCATCAAGGGATGAATGGATGAAGAAGATGTGGTATATATACACAATGGAATACTACTCAGCCATAAGAAATGATGAAATCTAGCCATTTGTGACAACATGGATGGACAGTGAGGGTATCATGCTAAGTGAAATAAGTTAGAGGGAGAAGGTCAAATACTGTATGATCTCACTCATTGAGTAGTAGATAAAAACAACAACAAAGAAACACATAGAGACAGACATTGGATTGGTGGTTACCAGAGGGGAATTGGGGAGGGAGGAGGGTGAAAGGGAGAATTAGGCACACGTGTGTGGTGATGGATTGTAATTAGTATCTGGGTGGTGAACATGAGAACATGATGTAATCTATGCAGAAATAGAAGTATAACGATGTACACCTGAATTTTATACAATGTTATAAACCAACGTTACTGCAATTAAAAAAAAAAAAAAAAAAAGATGCTCCCTCTCAAATGAGAGCAGCGACTCACAGGTCACTGTTCATTAGAAGATAATTTAACACACACCCGTATTGGAATAAAATATCAAGTCAAATCCTCTCTAAAAGCCTTCAAGAGAGTCTCTGTCAACAAAACAGACTGAATTGGTTGGGGACTTTTGTGCTTATTTACTACATTAACAATTACATGTGTTCTAGCTCATCATTCCCCAAGGAAACCAGCAACAGTAGACCCTGCCCTCTAAAGATTACTTCTGATTTTTGTAGAACCCTTAGTAATAGAATACAGAGCATTACGGGAGACACTGTGATATCTAAAGATTTCTGTGAGATGTGCTTGATACTACAGAAACAACAACAAAGAAACTACCATCACCATTACCACCATAATCATCACTAATATTAAGTGACTTCCACGTGCCAAGCACATTTTCAAAAATTACAGAAAAGAGTTTATATTGTTTTGCTTTTTTTTATTATTAAAAAAAAAATTCCATAAAAACAGAGGATGCTTAGTTTTTCTAAAGCCATGCATCTTTGAAATGAATCAATATTTCAAGTAGCTTTTGTTTGGTTTGGTTTTGTTTTTTACATCAAATCCTATGTACTGGCACTTGACTATTTTGTTTCTTGAAAATCTAAGTAACTTTCGAGGCTGGCCATAATCCAACATTCATAAATACTATTCTTCATGATAGTAAATGTTTTCCAGCCAGTTTCAGGTTACAAGACATTATCCTTCATGATTGCATATCTCCATTGCCCTGAAATACCTTCTATTACTGGACCAAACTGAAGGAATTTCAAATGACAGAATGGCAGTTCTGTCAACCTGCCCTTATTGCCTTCTATACATGTGCAGGGAAAGGAAGGACAAGCGTTGGTACAGCTTTCTGTATTATTGATTTCTAAAATTTTCAGAAGACTTCCATTTTCAACCCCAACATATAAGTAGTGTGGAAGCCATTACTTCCATGTTTACCACAAGAAAAAGATGAAACTTAAATCAATAATATTCCTTGGACCCATCAAATATTTGAAGTTACCAGGCAAACTACCAATGTAACATGCATAATTGGCATGCCAGAAGAAGGTAAAAGAATAGAGCAGAAGAAATATTTGAAGTAATAATGGTTAAGATTTGGGGCAGAAAGACACATCTTAACAAATTTAAAGGAACAGAAAATGTACAAAGTATGTTCTCAGACAACAATGGAATTAAAGGAGAAATTAATCACAGAAAAATAACTAAAAATGCCCCAAATATTTATAGATTAAACAATATTCCTCTAAGTAACACCAGGGTCAAAGAAGAAGCCTCAAGACAAATTTAAAACTATTTTTAACTAAATTAAAATGAAAGTACAACTTATCAAAATTTGTGGTATGCTTAGAGGGAAGTTTATGGTATTGAATGCATCTTTTAGAAAAGAAGCAATATCTAAAATCAATAATCTAAGCTTCTACCTGAGGAAAGTAGAGAAAGAAGAGCCATTACAGCCTAAAGCATGTAGAAGAAGAGAAATAATAATTTTAGAGTAGAAAATAATTAACTTGAAACAGGAAAACAATAGGGAAATGCTGTGAAATAAAAAACTGGTTATTTGTGAAGCTCAGCAAGATTTATAAATCTCTAACCACACTAACCGAGAAAAAAAAGAAGAATCAGAAATTACCAATATCAGGTATAAAGTAGGGGCCTTCACTACTGATCCAATAAATGGATAATGAAGGAATGCTCTAGAATTTGCTGTCTTGGATAAAGTGGACCATTTCCTTGAAAGACAAAAATTACCAAAATCCACACAGGAGAAACAGATAATCTAAAAAGGTTTTTATCTATTAAAGAAATTGAATAAAATATTAATAACCTCCGAAGAAGGAAAAATCTGTCCCAGTTTGTCTCGCTGGTGAATTTTACCAAATATTTAGGGAAGAAGTGATACCAATTCTCCATAATCTCTTCCAGAAAGTAGAAGCAAAGGGAACACTTCCAAACTCATTCTTTGAGGCAAGCATTTTCCTAATATCAAAACCAGATGAGAACATTACGAGGAAAGACAAACAGACAAATATCACTCATGAACATAGATGAAAAATTTTCAAATGTAGATTAGCAAGTCAATCCTACAATGTACAAAATGTTTTTGGTTTTTTTATGAGATCAGCCCTATGCTAACATCTGCCAATCCTCCTTTTTTTTTGCTGAGGAAGACTGGCCCTGGGCTAACATCCGTGCCCATCTTCCTCCACTTTATATGGGATGCTGCCACAGTATGGCTTGCCAAGCGGTGCGTCGGTGTGTGCCCAGGATCCAAACCAGCGAACCCCGGGCCACCACAGCGGAGCGTACACACTTAACTGCTTGCGCCACCGGGCCAGCCCCTACAATGTACAAAATGTGTACAAAAGATTATGCACCAAGATTTCCTATAAATCTACAGTAATAAAGACAGTGTGTTATTGATGAAAGAATAGACACATAGACCAATGGAATATGGTGGGGATCCCAGAAAGAGACCAACATAAATATATTCAAGTATTTTCTAAAAATAGTGATGGAATAATTGGACATTCATTTGCAAAAAAAAAAGTGTTTCTAGACACGGACCACGCAGATACAAAAATTAACTCAGAGTGGATTACAGACCTAAATGATAAATGCAACACTGAAATTTCCAGAAGAAAATATATTTGATTTGGGGTTTGGTGATAAGTTTTCAGATATAACACCAAAAATACAACATATAAAAGAAAATATTGATAAATAGAATTTCTTAAACTTTTTTCAAAAGTTTTCTCTGGGGAAAAAATGCTAATAGAGTAAAACAAATAGCATTGATTGGGAGAAAACATTTGCCAAACATATATCTAATAATGGACTTGTGTCCCAAATATTTAAAGAACACTTAAAACTCATCAATAAGAAAACAAACAATCCAATTTAAAAATGAGCAAAAGATCTGACCAGGCACCTCACCAAAGAAGATGTACAGGTGGAAAATAAATGTAATGTTGATGCTTAGCATTATTTTTCATTAGTGATGTGTAAATAGTAATTAGGTACCACTACACACATGTTAGAACGTCTCAAATTAAAAAAAAAAATCTGACAACACCAATTGTTGATGTAGGTGAAGTGCAATATGAACTCTCATTCATCGCTGATGGGAGTGCAAAACGGTATAGCCATTCTGGACCACCATTTGGGAGTTTCTTAGAAAGCTAAAAGGAATTTTACCATGAGACCCAGCAATCATACCCCTAGGTATTTACCCAACTGATTTGAAAATTATGTCCACGTAAAAACTTGCACACGGGGGCCAGCTCGGTAGCATATTGGTTAAGTTCACATGCTCCGCTTTGGCGGCCCAGGGTTTGAAGGTTCGGATCCCGGGCGTGGACATACACACTGCTTGTCAAGCCATGCTGTGGCAGGCGTCCCACATATAAAGTAGAAGAAGATGGGCGCGGATGCTAGCCCAAACCTTGCACGTAGATATTTAAAGCAGCTTTCATTCACAATCTCTAAAAACTATAGTAAATTAATTAACTACTCTAAGTTAACTAGCGGTTGCTAGGGGTTCAGACGGATGGTTAAGAGTCGAATAGATTGAAGCACAGGGGAATTTTTAGGGTAGTGAAACTATTCATGTGCATACATAATACTATGAATTTGTGAAAATCCATAGAACTGTGCAGCACAAAGAGTGAACTTTAATGTATATAAATTTTAAAAATATTTAGGAGTTTGGGGGATCCCAGGATGGAATGGAGAACGTGACAATTTTAGTGTATTACAAATATATGAGAGGTCCTCACTGATGTGGCATGGGAGAAAATGCTGGTGACAGTCGTGACTTTGGAAATGAGTGAAGTCTGTAAGACTGAAGGCAAAAGGAACTACACATACTCACTGTACTCTAGTTGATAAAATTATTTCCCAAGGAAATACAGGTTAACAGTTCTGATACTACTATACACATATACTGGAATTAAAGTTAAAGAAACGGATGGCGGATAGTGGGAGCCAGGGTTCCACTGTTAGAGTGGGAGCTTAGAGATGAGCAAGGGGAGGAGGCTGTGATGATCCATGTAGTAATGGATTAGAGATGAAGACGTGAGTCTCCAACTCAAGTTTGGTCTAATGTATATATGGAGGTCGACCTATGGAAACACTCATAGTTATGTGTATATACTACACAGGTAAGTATACACACATATATTTCCTTCCTCTCTCAGCTGAGAGGGCCTAGAAGCAAGTCTACTCCAGTAGCAATGATTATGCTTAGTACTCATACCTTGGTTTCTAATAAGGAAACCAATAAAAGGAGACATTGCTGTTTTTGGGACTGGAACAGGAAATATACAGGGAATATACAAGATGAGCCTCTTATAGTGCCAGAAAGTAAGGAAGTGCACTAAAAAAAAAAGCCATAACTATGAGGATACGTCAAAGGGCCATAGGAGCCAACTGAAAGAGCTCACAATGTCCAAAGCTGGAAAAATTTGAACTAAATAATACATAAAGTAGTAATAGATTATAACCCAAAATATAGAATAAATACCCCTGAGTCCATAGTGTTATAAATGAATGATTGAATAATAAGTAAATGAAGGAGAAGAGACAAATCTCTCATGCAGAAGAATTTCAAATGATTTATGGCTCTCAAGGATCAGGAGCATAAATCCGTACTCCTTAAATATGGTCTGCTGATAGTGACTTCCTTTCAAAGAGTACAGCATGGAAAGGGGGAAAAAAGTTTAACTTTACACTGGAGAAACGTAACAAACGCTATCTCAGCCAGGGGACTAAGATCTATATTAACAGTGACAAGTGTACAGTATGTACCCTTGATATGATGTGCTGACAATAGCATAGTATCCCTCCAAAAAAACATATAACATCTTAAATCATCAAAACATAATAATAATTCCAATAAAGATGCATCCTGAAAATACCTGAGCAGTACTCTTCAAAATTGCCAAATTCATCAAAAACAAGGAAAGTTTGGAGACAGCCCTAATGGCCCAGCAGTTAAAGTTCAGTGCGCTCAGCTTTGGCTGCCCAGGTTCGGTTTCTGAGTGCGGAAGCACACTGCTCCTCTGTCAGTAGCCATGCTGTGGCAGCGGCTCATGTGGAAGAACTAGGACTTACAACTATACACAACCATGTACTGGGGCTCTGGGGGCCGTGGGGGAAGGAAGATTGGCAACAGATGTCAGCTCAGAGTGAAACTTCCCCTGCAATAACTACATAACTAACTAACTAACTAACTAAACTAACTAATTAAATACAATAAAAGGTGGGAGCACTAAAAAAAACAAGAAAAGTCTGAAAAACTGTGACAGCCAAGAGGAGCCTAAAGAGACATGAATCCTAAATGTAATGTGATATTCTGGATGGGATCCTGGAAAAAAAGGACATTAGGTAACACCAGGAAATCTGAATAAACTACAGACTTTAATAATAATGCACTAATATTGGTTCATTAATTGTGACAAACATACCATTCTAGTAAGACGTTACCATAAGTGAAATTGGGTATGAGGCATATGGGGACTTTCTATACTATCTTCTCTAAATCTAAAACTGTTCTTAAATAAAAAGTTTATTTAAAATTACTTCTTAAAATATTTTACTTTTTAAAATAAAAGTTTATAATTATCTATGAACTCATTTATATTTTGGGCCATAATTATATATTTATTTAATCTCATTATTTCTTTATTCCTGTACCTGTTCCAAGTCTTCATGGGAGTTCTCTGAGATTGTCAATTACATGACTTGTGCTTCCTTTGAACTCATGCAACTAACATTCAAAGATGTGTGAGCAGGAACTGTCAAGGACCAAGCATTCTCATTATGTTATTTAAAAACCTCTACTCTAAGACTGTCTTCTTAGGAGCTATGTGAATTAATCATATGAAAAATTCTCATATGTGATCTTATCAAACTGTGATTCTGAAGGATAAGGCTATTTTTAGAATTCTCATGTAGTTTCTATCTAAGTTAGGGTCTGATTTCTATTCCATTTAAGACATCGTGATCCTCCTATTCACTCATCACCATGTTGCCTTGTAGCAGATCACGGCCGACTCTCATCTCATCTAGTCATCCCTTCTTTCTTTCTTTCCTTCCTTCCTTCTTGCCTTCCTGCATGCAACAAGCAGCTACCATATGGTAGAAGATAAGACAAATAAGTATTAGAGCTGTCTTTTTGGAGTTTACAACCTGCTAAGAGGAGACAGACATTAAAATCAAAAAGCACAGTGATAGAAAAATGTACAAAACATAGAAGGGCTACACCAAGGAATTGGCTACGTATTACTCTAGTATACAAAAGAGGGAAATATTGAAAAGCTATCCAGAAAGACTAATTTATCTAAGGTAGAAAGTCCAGTGGGTTTTGTCTGTTTCTATTAACTCTACAATAAGACCATTTCAAAAAATGTTTCCCATCTTGTCAAAAAATAAAAATAAACAAACAAAAAAGTCCAAAGAACAGAACTAATTTGTCAATCATAGGCAATGCAATCAGAATTATTTCTTAGGTTTAGATTTAACTGCTGGAAACCTACATGTACAAAGGCTTAAATCAAATGAAATACATTTCTTTTTCATAGAAAAGTCAGGATGTAGGTGGTTCAGACTAGTACAGTGGCCCTGCTCCAGCCACATGGTCCCCAGGAATACAGGATTTTCTCCACTTATTGCTTCACCAACACTAGTGGGTAGCATTGTTCTAATGGTTGAATATGGCAGTTAGGATTTGGAACACATTATCCACATTCAGGTAGCAGATTGGAATAAAAGGCCTAGGAAAATGGAACAAAAACGAGAGCTGACTGTCTTTTAGGGAAAGCTCCAGGAATGTGACGTAACAGCACTTCCATTATCTATATTTGACCTGGCTGTAAATGAGGTTGGATGACATGGCCTTTATTATAGACAATTATATGCCCAGGTAAAAATTGCGGGAAAAGGAAAAACAGATATTAGGGACAGCTAACAGTTTCTACCATTCCTACCTACAATCCATAGGGAGATAGCTTGGTCTCTCTGCATGCATTTATAAATCACCACCACTTACACACAGTCACACACAGATTGTCTATAAAACAATGCTGATTAATAACACATTGTGAAATTATGGAAAAATTTCTGTATCTGCATCCTCCAGTGGAATAGCCAGTAGCCATATGGACTGTTATGGAGCACTTGAAATTTGGTTTATGTCATTGAAGAACTGAAATTTTTATTTGATTTGATTAAATTTAGATTTAAATAGCTACATGTGGCCAGTACTACCATATTGATAACACAGCTATAAAACTTTTGAATGTTCCCATAGCTATGATCAGCTTATACTTGCTTCCCAGCTTCTGTTGGACCCCTTATAGATCTGTGTGCTTAATTACCTGACAGGAGCAAGCTTTCCAACTTAGAGGAAACTTATGCAATGATACACTAAAGTGGACCAAACCTTAGTCAGAGATACGTTTCCTTCTTTTTTCCTTTCCCCATCAAGATTTCAGTCTAGGCTTCCTTTTTAACGTCTTGTTGTCTTCTATGTTTTCAATTAAAAAATAAGTAATAAAACAGAAAAAAGTATCTGATATAACCCTTTATATTAATTTGTAACATTGTCTGGGGTCATTTGAGTACTCAATCAGCCCAGTAGGTCATGTCATAAGGATACATGGGGCAAGGCTGGAAACTGTCTAAAAATTCTGGGAAATACGATATTATCATTCTTATTACAACAACACTGGAGGATCATAGATCGTTGAAGAAATCAAAGATTTCTCCCCTCCTCATGACCATTTAAACACATTCAATAGAAGTTATATTAGTAACACATTTTTTCCCTATGAACATGTGCGTGTGTTTCTATGTGTGTACATGTGTGCATATGCACGTGTCCATTTGAGAACAGTGGAATGACTAAAGAGAGAAACAGAAGCCTTACCATGTATAGATAGGAGACATGTGAAGTATCCTGACTGGTAAACGTATACCAAAGTTGCAGCTATTTCAAAGAGATTAAGAGGGGAAAAAAAAGATGAAAAGAAAAGATCATTTCTTAGCAAATAAGGAAATTTAAAAATGTAAAACTACAGCCTCATTTGCAGGAAAAAAGGATAAAAACTCTATAGAGGAAAAAGCAATTCATCAAAACAGCCAGCATATGTATTTTCTGCAAGGTACCTGATTGAATTTCATTTCTCCTTACCACATTTTCTTCCAAAACAATCTTCCTGTTCACTACAGTTAGAAATTTGAGGTTTGCTCATCTTGTTCTCATACTTCCGAAACTGAGCTCCTGCCTGGAATGAATTATGTAAATCGACATGTTGAGATTCAGGCAGAACATCAAGAAAAAGCAATTGCTATTTCAATTTATTAAATGTATTGCAAGCAAATTTCCGACTATAGGACATCTCTGTCAAGAAAATTAGAGTTTTAGAAGTGGAAATTTCCAACTATCACACATTTACACTTGGTTTATTCTGCACGAGGAAAGAGGAACAGGGTGGGAAAACCCGAATATGGTGTTTAGTTTTAGATGGTAGGACGAAAAAAAAAGACTCTTTGTTTTATTTGAATTTGATTTTCCAGAGATTATACTAAGAGTGTCACTTCTGTTTATGAGGGGAAAATCCTTTTACATTTCATGTGAAATTCTTATTACAAGTATATAGTAATACGGATAGCTAATGTATTTATATATCTAGAAATATAATCTATAAGACTAATTCTCCATGTGTATGGAAAAAGAGTTTGGGTTAGGGAGGAATTACGTACACAAATTATCATACATTCAAAGGAGTAAACTAAGATTTATAGGGAAATTTGCTAAAAATAGACAATTGATTATCTTCCTCACCAAAATATATATATATATATATATATATATATATATATATATAAATATATCATCTACTAAGATGTCTTACTCAAACAAAAAATTAGAGTGAGTGGAATGACCCTTAAGCTTCTCAGATAGTACAGTCAGGGGGTAAAAAAAATGGTTTGCTTTGAGGAGTTGTCATTCATCCTTAAGTGGGGCGAGACAAATATGTGTTTCAATGCCTTATAACCAAGTTTTCCCTGGAGAATAATTACCACAGCTAGAAAAGAGAGCAGTTTGGAGAAGTTAGGATAAGACTCATAGCTTCTCTCTAAGAGAGCGAGAGCAATTCACATCCTTTCCTAAAGCAGTTTTACAAGGAATGGGATGTGGGGGGGTGAGCTAAGGGATGCAGGCACCGGGTAAATTAGAAAAGAGAAACAACGTTAAGGGAAGAGAAGAGTGCATCTGAGCTGAGGGTCATGAAATCAGATTTTTATGACTACTTCTGCATATAATAAGAAGAAAGTTTTTAAACTTTCAAACTTTTCTAAAAATGTATGGCCTAATATCATTATAATGCTTTCATTAAGATAAAATATTAGAACCAAAACTAAGTACTTATTGAGGATTAATTATCTAACTTCATATTATTAAAGACCTATAACACATTTATTCAGCACTAATATTATTTCAGTAAGGAATATCTTTGCATTGTTGAGGGTTTGAACACAGAATTCTTTTAAAGAGAAAGATGAAATAGAGCACAGCTCTCTCTCCGTGGAATTCAGCCTCCAAAGTGGAGGGTGGGGAGCAGTTCTCTAGGACAGTTGTGGAGACCATTAAAATTAGCCTCATACAAACACTCACGTGATTCTAAAAAGTACCCCTGTTTCCTCTCTTGTATTTTTTAAAGTAACATATTCCTAAGCGCGAAAAAAATAATACAGCAATATAACTTCAAGAGGAAAGTGTTAACCGCATTGGACAATAGAATGCTTAACCCTTCAGAGTTTAACAGTGCTATCATTATGTGGGCTGCGTTTCCAAAATATGTGTAAATAGAGGATTTATTTCTTTGATATGCTTATTTCTAAGAAATTTTTATTGTTACTGGAAGATTTTCCTAAAGAAAATGCAATTGAACTTTGATTACTGACAGCAAGAATCTAATAACTTTCATTTCAGATTAAGCATCATGCATGCTGTCAAACATGTATTGTTCACAATATGCTGTCACGAAACACTTGATCTTCTTGCCAGCATCCCAGAACAGATTTAAACATAAATCAAACATTTTCTGAAAAAGAAGAAATAATTTAATAAATGCTCAGATGAAAACAAAGAGGATTTTGCCTCGCATGTTATACTAAAATTCCCCATAAATATAGCACAATAACAAGCACAATGCTATGTGGTAATAGCGTGCATGATTACTGAAGGACAATATGTTTAATATTTTTCAAAAGCCAGTGACATTTAGTAGAAATATTGTCTCATAAATATATTATTATCATTAAATTACTTAGTGATATTTCTCTGTTGTATGGCTAACAGTTAAAATGTTACCTGGCTTTATTTGGTCTAAATTATACATAATTCACTGGAAAATATTTCAATCTGGGCTCTAAGAACAGATACAAGAAATTAAAGATGAACTAATGGGTTCAAATTTAATGAATACTAGGGCATCTTCTTTAGTGATACTGTGTATGTTTCTAAAAAACGAATATAGGCCAATATCCTGAAGAGTTATCTATTACTGTGTAACAAATTACCACAAACTTAGAATCTTAAACAACATACTTTAGTATCTCACAATTACTGTGGGTAAGGAATCACCGCTTAATTTTGTCTCTTGCAAGAGGGTAATCAAAGTGTTGGTCAGGGCTGACTTTCGTCTAAAGGCTCAACTAGAGAAGGATTTGTTTCCAAGCTCACGTGGTTGTTGGCTACATTTGGTTCCTTGTGGACTGTTGGGCTGAATACTTCTGTTTCTTGCTGGCTGGAGGCTAGGGGCTGTCCTCAGTTCTTTGCCACATGGCCCTGTTCTTAAGTATATGGCATTTTGCTTCTTCAAATACTGTAAGGGAGAATCTCCTCTCAAGACAGATTTTGTAATCTTTGTGACATAATCATGTATGCAAAATCAAGCAAATCCTGTTATATTTGCTATATTCTGTTTAGAAGCAAGTCACTAGTTCCACCTAAACTCAAACCGAGGGATCATACAAGGGTGTGAATATCAGGAGATGGGGATCCTGGGGGCCACCTTAGAGTGTGGTACTGCAGCCATTTTTTTTATTGATGTCTTAATAGTTTATAAAATTGTGAAATATTGGTTGTACATTTTTGTTTGTCAATCACCATATACATATACGTGTCTCTCTTCACCCTTTGTGCCCACCCCCCACCCCCTTTGCCCCTGGTAACCACAATACAGTTCCTTCTGACCATGTGTTGGTTTATATTCCATGTATGAGTGAAATCATGCGGTGTTTGTCTTTCCCTTTCTGGGTTATTTCACTTAACGTAATACCCTCCAAGTCCACCCATGCTGTTGCAAAAGGGGAAATTTTGTCATTTTTTATGGCTGAGCAGTATTCCATTGTATATATATACCAAGTTTTCTTGATCCAATCATCAGTTGAGGGACATTTAGGTTGCTTCCACTTCTTGGCTATAGTGAGTAATGCTGCAATGAACATAGTGGTGCATAAGCCTCTTTGGATTGTTGATTTCAGGTTCGTTGGATAGATTCCCAGTAGTGGGATAGCTGGATCATAGGGTATTTCTTTTTTAAGCTTTTTGAGAAACCTCCATACCATTTTCCATAGAGGCTGCACCAGTTTGCATTCCCACCAGCTGTGTATGAGTGTTCCCATTTCTCCACATCCTCTCCAACATTTGTTGCTTTTTGTCTTGGTGACTATAGCCATTCTAACGGGCGTGAGGTGATATCTTAGTGTTGTTTTGATTTGCATTTCCCTGATGATTAGTGATGTTGAACACCTTTTCATATGCCTATTGGCCATCTGTGTATCTTCTTTGGAGAAATGTCTGTTCATTTCCTCTGCCCATTTTTTGATCGGGTTGTTTGTTTTTTTGTTGTTCAGTTGTGTGAGTTCTTTATATATTATGGAGATTAACCCCTTGTCAGATATATGTTTTGCAAATATTTTCTCCCAGCTGGTGGGTTGTCTATTCATTTTGATCCTGGTTTTGTTTCTCTTGTAGAAGCTCTTTAATCTGATGAAGTCCCACTGGTTTATTTTTTCTTTGGTTTCCCTAGTCTGACTAGGCATGGCATCTGAAAAGATTCCTTTATGACCAATGTCAAATAGTGTGTTTTCTATGTTTTCTTCTATGAGTTTTATAGTTTCAGGTCTCACCTTCAGGTCTTTGATCCATTTTGAGTTAATTTTTGTGAATGGCGATAACGGATGGTCCACTTTCATTCTTTTGCATGTGGCTGTCCAGTTTTCCCAACACCATTTATTGAAGAGACTTTCTTTTCTCCATTGTATGTCCTTAGCTCCTTTGTCAAAAATTAGCTGTCCGTATATGTGTGGTTTTATTTCTGGGCTTTCAATTCTGTTCCATTGATCTGTGTGTCTGTTTTTGTACCAGTACCACGCTGTTTTGATTACTATTGCTTTGTAGTATGTTTTGAAGTCAGGGATTGTGATGCCTCCAGCTTTGTTCTTTTTTCTTAGGATTGCTTTAGCTATTTGGGGTCTTTTGTTGCCCCAAATGAATTTTAATATTCTTTTTTCTATTTCTGTGAAGACTGTCATTGGGATTCTGATTGGGATTGCATTGAATCTGTAGATTACTTTAGGTAATATAGACATTTTAACTACGTTTATTCTTCCAATCCATGTGCATGGGATATCTTTCCATTTCTTTATGTCATTGTCGATTTCTTTCAATAATGTCTTGTAGTTCTCATTGTATAGGTCTTTCACTTCCTTGGTGAGATTTATTCCCAGATATTTTATTCTTTTTGATGCAATTGTAAATGGTATTATCATTTTGAGCTCTCTTTCTGTTAGTTTGTTATTAGTATATGGAAATGCAACTGATTTTTTAGGTTGATTTTGTACCCTGTGAATTTGTTGTAGTTGTTCATTATTTCTAATAGTTTTCCAATGGATTCTTTAGGGTTTTCTATATATAAAATCATGTCATCTGCAAATAGTGAGAGTTTCACTTCTTCATTGCCTATTTGGATTCCTTTTATTCCTTTTTCTTGCCTAATTGCTCTGGCCAAAAACTCCAGAACTAAGTTGAATAAGAGTGGTGAGAGTGGGCAGCCTGGTCTCATTCCTGTTCTCAGAGGAATGGCTTTCAGGCTTTCTCCGTTGAGTATGATTTTGGCTGTGGGTTTGTCATAAATAGCCTTTATTATGTTGAGGAACTTTCCTTCTATACCCATTTGGATGAGAGTTTTTATCATAAATGGATGTTGGATCTTGTAAAATGCTTTCTCTGCATCTATTGAGATGACCGTGTGGTTTTTATTCTTCGTTTTGTTGATATGGTGTATCACGTTGATTGCTTTGCAGTTGTTGAACCATCTCTCTGTCCTTGGTATAAATCCCACTTGATCATGGTGTATGATCTTTTCAATGCATTGCTGCATTCAGTTTGCCAGTATTTTGTTGAGGATTTTTGCATCTATATTCATCAGCAATATTGGCCTGTAATTTTCCTTTTTTATATTGTCTTTGTCTGGCTTTGCTATCGGAGTGATGTTGGCCTCATAGAATGAGTTAGGAAGTGTTCCATCTTCCTCTATTTTTTGGAATAGTTTGATAAGGATGGGTGTTAGATCTTCTTTGAATGTTTGGTAAAATTCACTGGAGAAGCCATCTGGTCCTGGACTTTTATTTTTTGGGAGGTTTTTGATTACTATGTTGATCTCTTTACTTGTGATTGGTGTATTTAGATTCTCTATTTCTTCTTGGTTCAGTTTTGGGAGGTTGTATTAGTCTAAGAATTTATGCATTTCTTCTAGATTGTCCAATTTGTTGGCATATAGTTTCTCATAATATTCTCTTATAATCCTTTGTATTTCCATGGTATCCATTGTAATTTCTCCTCTTTCATTTCTAATTTTATTTATTTGAGGCTTTTCTCTTTTTTTCTTAGTAAGTCTGGCTAAGGGTTTGTCAATTTTGTTTATCTTCACAAAGAACCAACTCTTTGTTTCATTAATCCTTTCTACTGTTTTTTTGGTCTCAATTTCATTTATTTCTGCTCTAATTTTTATTATTTCAATCCTTCTGCTGACTTTGGGCTTTGTTTGTTCTTCTTTTTCTAGTTCTGTTAGGTGTAATTTAAGGTTGCTTATTTGGGTTTTTTCGTGTTTATTGAGGTGGCCCTGTATTGCTATGGATTTCCCTCTCAGGACTGCTTTTGCTGCATCCCATATGAGTTGGTATGGCATATTTTCACTTTTGTTTGTTTTCATATTTTTTTATTTCTCCTTTAATTTCATCAATGATCCATTGGTTGTTCAGTAGCATGTTGTTTAATCTCCACATCTTTGTCACTTTCCCAATTTTTTTCTTGTGGTTGAATTCCAGTTTCATAGCATTATGGTCTGAAAAAATGCTTGTTATGATTTCAATCTTCTTGAATTTATTGAGGCTTGCCTTGTTTCCCAACATATGGTCTATCCTTGAGAATGTTCCATGCATGCTTGAGGAGAAGAATGTGTAGTCAGCTGTTTTTGGATGGAGTGCTCCGTATATGTCTACTAGGTCCATCTCATCCAATTTTTATTTAAGTCCACTGTTTCTTTATTGATTTTTTGTCTGGATCATCTATCCATTGATGTAACTGGAGTATTAAGATCCCCTACTATTATTGTGTTGTTGTTAATATCTCCTTTTAGGTTTGTTAATAGTTGTTTTCTGTACTTTGGTGCTCCTATGTTGGGTGCATATATATTTATAATTGATATGTCTTGGTGGAGTGTCCCTTTTATCATTATATATTGCCCCTCTTTGTCTCTGTTAACCTGTTTTATCTTGAAGTCTACTTTGTCTGATATGATTATGGCAACACCTGCCTTCTTTTGTTTGCCGTTAGCTTGGAGTATGGTCTTCTTTCCGTTCACACTGAGCCTGTGCTTGTCTTTAGAGCTGAGATGTATTTCCTGGAGGCAGCATATTGTTGGGTCTTGCTTTTTAATCCATCCTGCCACTCTGTATCTTTTGATTGGAGAGTTCAACCCATTTACATTTAGTGTAGTTATTGATATATGAGGGCTTAATGTTGCTGTTTTATTGCTTATTTTCTGGTTCTTTTGCATTTCCTTTGTTTCTTTTCCCATGTGTTTCAGCCTGCCAATTTAGTTTTGTTGTTCTGTCTTATGATTCTTTTAGTTTTCTCTTTATTTATCCTATGTGACTTTGTTCTGATTATTTGTTTAGTGGTGACCTTGGGGTTTGTATAAAAAAATCTTGTGTAGGAGATAGTCCATTATCTGATGGCCTCTTATTCCCTTTTACTAAGTCAATTCAATCTCTTTCTTCTTCCCCTTCTAAGTTATTCTTGTCACAACTTATTCTATCTTGTGTTGTGGGTGTGTGTTTAAAGTGATGAGGTTATATTTATTTTTGATGATTTCCTTCCTTTAATCTTGGATTTTGGTATATAAGTGGTTGGTATCCTATTCCAGTGAAGATCTACTATTTTTCTGATTTTGTCTACCCATTTTTTCCTTTCTCCAAGCTTTGTATTCCCTTTCTCTTCATTTTTTCAGGCCTGAGGGTCTTCTTGAGCATTTCTTGTAGTAGAGGTCTTGTGGCCATGAACTCCCTTAGCTTTTGTTTATCTGGGAAAGTTATTATTTCTCATATTTGAAGGATATATTTGCTGGATAGAGTATTCTTGGCTGAAAGTTTTTGTCTTTCAGTATTTTGAATATATTATTCCAGTCTCTCCTAGCCTATAAAGTTTCTGTTGAGAAATCTGCTGAGATCCTGATGGGAGTTCCTTTGTACAGTATTCTTTATTTTTGTCTAGCTGCCCTTAATATTGTTTCTTTGTCATTGACCTTTGCCAGTTTTACTACTATATGCCATGGTGTGGGCCTCTGCCTTTTGACATATTTAGGTGACCTGTTGGCTTCACTTACGGGTATTTCCTGCTCCTTCCCCAGATTTGGGAAGTTCTCAGCTATTGTTTCCTTGAATAGGTTCTCTGTTCCTCTTTCCCTCTCTTCTCCCTCAGGAATACCTATAATTTCTACGTGACATTTCCTAATTGAGTTGGATATTTCTCAGAGACTTTCTTCATTTCTTTTTAGTCTTAGTTCTCTCTCCTCCTCCATCTGAACCATATCTGTATTCGTATCCTCTATAATGCTAATTCTTTCCTCCATATTGTCAGCTCTGTTCTTTAAAGATTCCTTATTCTCCTTTATCTCCTCCATTGTGTTCTTCATTTCCGTCAATACTGATTGGTTTTTCTTTATGATTTCAATCTCTTTTGTGAAGAAACTCCTTATCTCATTGAGTTGTTTATCTGTGTTTTCTTGTATTTCATTGAGTTTTTTATGAAGCTATTTTGAATTCTCTGTCATTTAGGTTATGGATTTCTGTGCTTTCAGGATGGATTTCTGGGTGCTTGTCATTTTCCTTCTGGTCTGGCAGTTTAATGTACTTTTGCCTCATGGTTGCTGTATTGGCTTTGTTTTTCCTCAGCCTGGAAATATCTGGTTGCAGTTTCCACCTGCCGTCACCATGGGGTGGTCAAGGGCTGTGTAATCTGAGCCCCCTGTGCTCTGCCTTGGCTACTCTGCCGCCACAGCTGCCCATGCTCTGCTCCACTTTGGCTGTTCCGCTGCTGGAGGCGGCCCAGGCTCTGACCCAACTACTCGGCCTGCGCCACAGGCCACCCGCACTCCACCAGGGCTGCTCAGACTGGTCAGCTGAGCTGCAGTGTTGGGCATGCAGGGGGCAAGGGGCTCTCTCCCTTGCCTACTGGGTCTCTGGGTGGGGTGGCTTCTCACTCGCTCCTCGTTATCCGCTCTCCTGGGGTGCTCAGATGTTGATGGCACCCCTGCAGCAGTACTGAGTCCTCTGTGTGGAGTTTCTCACTGGCTGAGAGAGCCTGAAGAGCTATGGTTTCCCTGAAGCGGGCTGCCCCTCCCCTCTCTCTGGAAGCCCACATGACCCAAGTCACCAATCTGGTGAGGAGGGAGAGGATTTCTCCTTACCTCTCCCCACTTCCTCCGGGGGCCCCAACACATCCACTCTCAGATGTGCAGCAGTGTGTGTCTTTCTGATGTCTCTCTGTGCAGTGTGAGTGTCTCTTCTTGGTCTATGCTTGACCCTTTTGTTGTATCTTATAGGGGGAAGAGTTTACTGAAAAGTTCACTCTGCCATGATGCTGACGTCACTCCAACAGCCATTTTTTAAGACTGACAATTGTTACTCATTGCCTACTGGTAAATTCATTATTTGGTATCAAGCAATTTTTACAATCTCATCCCCTGCCATTCAGATCTCTTAACTAAGTTCAAGACACTCAAATATTCTTAATGGTCTTAAAATACCCTTAATCTTACTCAAATATTCACCTGTGTGAACACTTCCCTGTGAATATCAGGTATTCTCTTGTGTGAACACTGCCCTTCTCCATGCTCTCAGAGGACTTTGTATTCAGTACTCTTTTGATGCTTTTAAGTATTAAGTATATTTTTTTGTTTATGGTCAATCTCTTCAGTTATACTACAAGCTCTTTATTAAGATACGTGATATAATTTCTTGCATTTATCCATCACAAAACAAAGTTTATTGAATGTAAGGATGTGTAAATGAATGGATGGGTAGATGGTTTGATAGGAAAAGAAGTCTTTAGGTATTTTTCTAGGTTAATATTTTTAATATCCTTCTAATTTTATAGGCTTTAATATTCTAAATGTATAAATGTTAATCATTATTTCAATTTATTTACCCATGAACCCCTTTAGCAGTGGTAATATTATTATTTGGTTATTATCTATATTATGTGTTTGGAAAGACTCTAAAATCCTTCTTATCCTACAACTTGTTTCCTTTTGTTGAAAAGGTATCTGAAAGTTCTGGATAATTCACTCTTTTCAGTAAATATATTAAAAAAATCCCTTTACCAAGTGAATATAACCTGGAAGATTTAACACAAGTATCCATTAACATCCACATATAAAAGCATAAATCAACTTGGCATATGAATCCAGTAACTTCACAAGGCCCAGAAGTTCCAGAGACTCCTTTTGTGTGGATGAGAAAAATGTGTGTAGGAATATCTGACACTCAGGACACTCCTTGGAAGAGAAGATTTAGATATGATGTGATAGATGACACTTATTTTTATTAATTGATTAATTATTTAATACTATCACATATTCTTTAATAATTTTCCTGATGGATGGAAATCCTTAAGGCTGAGCAGTCCCCATAAGGAAATATCAAGGCTATATTTTTATCCCACAATCACTTCTTGAAGTTGACAGAGATGATCAAGGCCTAGCCACTGCTCTTAATGCATTTACGGTCTAAAGAAGCTTTCTGGTATCTAATCCTTGGTAGTCCCAGCTGAAAACTATCTTCAGTCCAAAATCTAAGAGTGATTTGGAGCACAGAAAAATGTAAAATCAAACCCTCTATCCCACAGATTGCCTTCAACTGTTTAGGGGTTCATACGCATAACAGCATGTTATATGTGTTTTAATGGGAAACGCTCCTTCTCACTCTTCAGCAGAGGCGTCCAATGGCTGTCATCCTTACTTGGATGTTCGGCTTAAACAAAGGTTTTCATGTTCAGTATCCGAAGATGGGTAATTGAAGAAGCAAACTAGGAGCCATGGGCAAGGTAATTAATGATTGTGCTGAGCATGAAAATCAAGAAGGTAGAAGGAGATCATTTACTTACAGGAAAATAAAGTGCACCTCCTTCCTATTTTGGCCTTAACCCAGGCTATAAATTTGGTCAAAAATACTAACGTTCAATAAGACTGAGCAAATGTTTTTTTCTTTTTACCTTAAGACATTGACCAAAACTAACATTGATGGGCTGAGAAACAGACACATGTATGGAACAGGAAGAAAGGAATGGAAAAAAAGGAATGTCCTAGTGTAGCAATGATAGTCTTTCTTAGCTGAATACAGCTGATATACTATCTTTTTTAATTTTTACACAGACCTCTTCGATGGATACTGTTATTCTCATTTTACAGTGGAGGAAACTAAGCTTCAGAGTTGGGTGATTTCACTAGGGTTCACAATGAGGAACTGGCTCATATAGGATTGGTCCATGGTCTGATTCCAGAGACTAAACTCTTAGCTTAACTTGTGTTATTCGGAGATGGATTAAGCCCACACCTTGTTAAGTGACAGTCTAGTGACTATAGACATAGACATGCACAACTCCACAAAAAGTCCTGAATGATCCAAAGGTGATTTCTACAATGTCACAGTAATTTGCAGAACTTTTTATGCAGCTGAAGGACATGTATTTGAAAGAGAAAGCTCTTACATTTATGCCTTCTTACAACCCCTTTAGAAAGACCACAAAATACTCTTGAATTTAAAAAGAAGTCTCAAATATATCATTGGTGGCCTCAAGAGGGTATTGTTTGCTCCCTTGTTAGGGGATTAAAGACTCTGTGATTTAAAAGGCAGGCAGCAATTAAGAAGCATGTTATTAGACAAATCCGAAATTGATGATAACTTCAACACAGCAAGGTTTTACCTAAAGGAAATTCCATAATATCCTTTGAGAGATTGTAAAAGCTACTCAAGGAATTTGGTTTCAAGGATATTTAGAATCTCAACTTAGTGATCCTGTTTATAACATTTCATATAAAATCAAACCACATAGTAAATGATAGTGGTTTAATATTTTGGACTTCAGACACTATACAAGGCACATATTAAACAGCAGTAAAACACATACTGCTTGCTTCCTAGGAACTCACTTTTTCTTAGTTTACTTCTACATAAGTACTGGTAATGCAGTTCTCACTAATTTTGGGGGGTTTACACACTTTAAATTATTGAGGATCTTAACAAACTGTTGTTTATATGGATTGTATCTATTGATACTAAAACATTTGAAATATTTATTTATTAATTCTCTTAAAATAACAATTAAATAAGTAACAATAATAAACCCAGTATATGTTAATCTCAACAGCATACTTTAATTAAAAAATAGTTATATTTTCCAAATAAAAAATATTGAAAACAGTGGTTCTGTTTTACATTTTTTCAAATCTCTTTAATTTGTGGCTTAAAAGAAGACAGCCTCATTCTCATATCTGCTTCTGGTTCATTCTGGAGTGATGTTTGCAACAGGCTGAATAATGGCTCTTCAAAGATATCAGGTCCTAATTTCTGGAACCTGTATAACATACACACATATATATATGGAAAAAGAATCTTTGTAAATGTGATTAATGATCTTGCAATGGGAAGATCTTGGATTATCCAGGTGAGCCCTAAATGCAATTACAACTGTCCTCGTAAGAAAGAGGCCAAGGGAGATTTGAGAGTCTTTATCAGATCAATAATATAGCATGATAAGGAAAATGATTCTTGTTGATTAGCGAGGCCAATTCCTTGGCCTCCCAGAGAATCTGAGAGTTATTCAGTATTATTTTAATAAATGACAATTATTTTTATATCAGCCAGGATGACTTTCTGTGGCTTGCATTTAAGAACTCCAGCACACAAAATTGTTGAACTTCATTGTACACAAATCAAACTCTTTATTCCCTACATTATCTTATACACTCTAAGATTCTTAAAGGTAGAAGTAATATCCTATTTATAGTTCTAGCTTCTAGTTTGACATAATGGTGATATGAGTCCAAATTAAATACTTGTTGACCAAAGGATCTATAATTAATGATTGCACTGCAATGTATAGAAGAAAGAAAATCAATGTTTTTCATTACTTTTACAATAATGTCCAAACACATGGAAATTCCTTTAAAATCTAGCCTCTGAATATTGTATAAGCCTTATACCTGATTGCTATATCTCTAACAACTTAAGCAACAATAAAACTGAATTACTATCCTTTCTCTTAAAGTAAAAGCTATTTCTTACCTTAAATCATTTAACAAATATTGATTGCATGACTACTGGAACAGCAAGCATTTTACTAGGTGCTGGGGAAACAAAAATGAATTAAGTCTGTAACTTCTACTTCTTAGAGCTCAGCTTGTATACTCCATTTCTCTTGCTAAGAACACCTAGAAAACTTTAATAAAATATGAAAACAAAACAAAAGAAAACAATCTCTTTGAAGACACTGGAAAACTACCAAGACAGCCAAGACCTGAAGGACCAAGAGCCTTGCTAGAAGGGATTATTCAGGGAAATGAGCCTGACACTCTCTGCCTCATTTTCCCTCATGGCATTTGCATTTGTCAAGCTGTAGCTGAGAGGCTCAGAAGCAAAGAAACTGAATAGAGAATTTACATGGTAAAAGGGACAGAGAGACAAACAATTACAGTTCAAAGCCTATCAAAATGGAGGAGAATGAGTCAACACCCCAAGCTTTCAGTTTTGAAACTTAAAGGCTACTCTCGAGGAAAAGGGTAGATTATATACAGAACAATACTAAAACTGGGTTTCACATTAGCTAAATCTTACGTGGATTAAGGCGATACTTCCTTTTCACTAGCTACCCATTAAAGGCAAAATTAAATCTATGAAAAAAGGTAATACACACAGAGTCTTAAATTGTCTATCCAGTTTATAATATTCAGCCTTCAATAAAAAATAATCAGGCATACCAAGAAAAAATTGACTTAAAGAAGCAGAAAAAACCGACATAGACTCACAAGATGTCTAGATACTAGAGTTAACTTAAAAGAGTTTTAATAGAAATAAGATCCATATTTTAAGAGATGGCAATATAGAGGGTTAACAGAGAGGAAAAGAAAAGAATCAAAAGTACAGCAAAGACCGTAAAACACATATGGGCTCTAAAGAATAGGCCAAACTCATATATAACTGAATTCCCAGGAGGAGAGGTTGGGGGATGGACCATCTTCAAAGGAAGAAGAATAAGAATGGTGTTTGACTTTTAAACAGAAATGAAGGAATCCAGAATATAATGAAATGGACTCTTTAAAGGAAAGAAAAGAAATAACTGCCAATCCTTAATACTATACCCAGCAAAAATGACATTCAAAAAAAAGCTAAAAGAAGATTTTCAAAAACAAATGAAAACTGAGATGATTAATTAAGAGGAAACACCTAACACAGAGTTACTCAGGCAGATAAAATTTGATTCTAGATGGAAACATGTAAATGCAAGCAGGAATGAAGAACAAAGGGCACAATACATAAGTGGGTAAATGCAGATGAGTAGTGACTCTATAAAACAAGAAAAATGACTTTTGAGGTTTAAAAAATGTATAACTAATGTATAATGTAAATATATAAGATTACATAAGCAAACGAGTCCTGGTGGTCTAGTAGTTAAGGGCTAGTGGTTAAGATCCAGTGTTCTCACTGTCACAGCCTGGGTTTATTTCCAGGTCAGAGAACCATACCACCCATATGTTGGTTGTCATACGTGGTGGCTGTGTGATGCTGTGATGCTGAAAGCTATGCCACCAACATTTCAAATACCAGCAGGGTCACCCGTGGTGGACAGTTTTCAGTGGAGCTTCCAGACTAAGATAGACTAGAAAGAAGGACTTGGTCACCTACTTCTGAAAATATTGGCTAGGGAAACCCTATGAATAACAGCAGAGCATTGTCTGATAGAGCGCCGAAAGGTGAGAGGATGGAGCTAAAAGACCAGGCAGGGTTCCACTCTGCTGTCCACAGGACACTAACAACAACAACAAAAAACAAAAGCAAGAGGGAGACAACTTGATTTTTTTTTGTTTTTGAGGAAGATCAGCCCTGAACTAGCATCAATGCTAACCCTCCTCTTTTTGTTGAGGAAGACCGGCTCTGAGCTGACATCTGTTGTGAATCCTTCTCCTTTTTTATTTTTTCCCAAAACCCCAGTAGATAGTTGTATGTCATAGTTGCACGACCTTCTAGTTGCTGTATGTGGGACACCGTCTCAGCATGGCTGGAGAAGCGGTGCGTTGGTGCACGCCCAGGATCCAAACCTGGGCCACCAGTAGCGGAGCGTGCGCACTTAACGCTAAGCCACGGGGTGGCCTGAGAGAACTGGATTTAAAGTATTGTGAGTGACTTGCATTGTATAGGATGTGGTAAAAGACTAATTTATGTTGATTACGAGTTAGGAATGTAAAAACAGGAAAACAACATTTAATTAACAAGTTCATAGAGTGGAAAAATAAATAATAAATGATAGTTAACCTGAAAGAAAGAAATAAAAATGACAAAAAAACCCCAAAATCCGGCAGAACCAAATAAAAAACAAATAGCAAAAATATAGTTGTCAAACCAAACATATCAGTAATTATCTGAAATACAAATGGACTGAATAATTAATGAATAAACAAAGATTTTCAAACTGGATAGAAACAAAACAATTATATGCTGCTTACCAGAGACACTCTTAAATATAATAATATAGAAATGTTGAAAGTAAAGTTATAGGAAAAAAAAATACCATGAAAACTCTAATCAGAAGACATCTAATATAAAATATAAAAAATAGACTTTGCAACAAGATGTAGGTTTCATGTTCTCTGCACAGCCAATTCAGATGGGAATTAGCTGCCGGTGTTTGGGAGGAATACTCTTGGGATGAGTACATGTAGAGAGGAGGAAGGAAGCAGACATAGGAAAGGGGCAAAGTGGATTACACCACAGTTAGAACGAGGACTCAGGCAACTCCATGCATGGAAGGAAGCTGAGGAAGCCCTTCAGAGCTGCCAGATTTGGAGCAAGGTGGCTATGTCTTGGTAAACTTTTCATCAACTAATCACTGAATGTAGGCTGTCACTGGGAAGGGAACTTGACCTTGGGAAAGGTGGCTTGCTTTACCTGAAGGCTAAAAGTTGAAGACTGCGCAATCAGGACCACTTCTAGTAGCTGGAACAATAAGTCCTTCTGTCCTAAAGGGAACCTAAGGAGCACAGCACAGAGTCAACTACACATGCCTTGTTTGTTTAGGAACGGAGTAACAGAAAATGACACCACCTATGTGTGCTTATTCATCCCAAACCATGCTAAATCACTTGTGACTCCAACTCTCACAAAAATCACACAAGGTGAGCATTGTTATCACATTCTTACAGATGAGAAAATTGAGAATCTGAAAGGTAAGCTGAAAAGAAAATGTTAAAGCTGGAAATCAAACCTAAGTTGATGTGACTCCCACGCTTTTGATCTCTCTGCTATATATGCTATTTCCAGACTAGCAAGGAATTAAATTAAGAGGGATTTCATGACAAAATTATGTATTTAAACATTAAGTATAGAGCTTACTTTTTAATTTATTTCCATCTACTTCATCTTTCTGTGTTATTTTTTTCTGAACAAATTACACTTTAATTCCACAAATAGTTGCATTTTAGTCTGAGGGAAAGTTATTCTTTGACTTAAAAGCACTCTAGAAGCTAGATTCAAAAGCACTTTAGGACTATTTGGTACAGGGAGTCCCAAAGGCAAGCCAGTATGAGATGTTCTAATAATATGATTTTCTCTATATAACAGGGACCATGAATTCAATTTTTCTTTATCCTCAAAAGATTTCAAATATGATCATTTCCAACCACCAGCCATACCATTCCACAGCTACATTCTTAGAGTACATAGAATTGCCCAAGTGTTTGAAATCAAGATGTAAAATGAAGAAATCATTATGTACTTTGGCTTAATTTGAGGAGATTCTACCACAGTCAAATTAATTCTCTAATATTCTATTTATACTGATAAGTGTTGACCGCAAACAAATAGACAGCCAGTTATATCTCCAGCAAAAATGGGTTTATTTGAGATCAGCAAAGAATTGCAATTCAGAGTCTGCAACCATGGCAAGCCACAAGCAAGACCCCAGCACAAAGAGAGGAGAAACTCTTTTATAAAGGGGAGAAGGTAGTTGGGAGGGCTATTGTAGACAAAGAGTCCATTGGAGGAGACGGAGAGTTTGAAGCGTAGTAGCTTTTCATTGTCTGTGTGGTGACAGTCTCTCATTGGCTGAGCTTCTTGCCTGTCAAGAAGAGGAAGTCTTGCTTCCTCCTGTAGGGCTCTGCTATCTAGGAGCATGCGAGCTCTCCCTTTTGCCCTCCTTCTCCGTTTTAATGAGATTTCTGTTTATTAATTTCCACAAAAGCATAGATCTTCTAGGGAGATAGCAAAAAGAAAAGAAAAAGTGTTAAGTAACTAAAACATAAATCAATTTTCACCTTGAAAATTTAAAGATAAAGTCAAGGTCCATTGTGGCAATTATTTCTAATAGAATCTTATATGGTTAGGTAGTCCCTTATGAATCAATGTGTGTGCGTGTGTGTGTGTGTGTGTATTAGCATTCACACGTGTTTAATTTATTTATTTTTTTGTGAGGAAGATCGGCCCTGAGCTAACATCCATGCCAATCCTCCTCTTTTTGCTAAGGAAGACTGGCCCTAAGTTAACATCTATTGCCAATCCTCCTCCTCTTTTTCCCTTTTACTCCCCAAAGCCCCAGTAGATAGTTGTATGTCATAGTTGCACATCCTTCTAGTTGCTGTGTGTGGGACGCCGCCTTAGCATGGCCAGACAAGCGATGCATCAGTGCACTCCCAGGATCCAAACCACGGCCACCAGTAGCGGAGCGCACGTACTTAACCACTGAGCCACGGGCCAGCCCCCACACGTGTTTAAATGCCATGGCAAGCTGATATCTCTCTATTGAGCATGTATAAACATTTTACTTGGAGAATTTGTTTTTCTCTGGTCCCTTGATATGCTTTTCTCTGTTTTCTGGCAATTGAAGGGCTTTGGCTTTCACTGCCTTCCTTTGACAGAGATGCCACCAGGTATCTATACATCTTGAAGCGTAACACAAAATCAATCAGTGAGATTATACAATTTAGCTGCATTTGTGGTGCTAATTTATCTACTGGCATCTGTAAATGACTTTATTATAAAAAATTCAAAGGCTCTACTAAAAGCCAAATCAGGCTTGGTAGCAACACAAAAACGTTATCAGCAAGGGAAATCTCTAAAAGCACCAGCAAACAAGGAGACATCAAGTGACGTCTGGAAACACATAAAATGTGATATCAATTCATTTAGTGCTGACTGTTGTTGTTTTAGTTGAGATCTGAGTAAAAGTGTATTGCTTGTGGATTTGCCAAGTTTCCCTACTGGGAACTAATTTACCTTTTTCCTTTCAGATACTTTATAGGCAAGGTAACTGGGGCCTGCAGTTATTAGCTAGTTACAGATGCCAAAGTTCAATGACTGCTCAATGAAGGAGAGGGGATAAATAAAGAAAAGACACGCCTTTATATTAAGGTTCCAAAAGAAATTTGTATATATATATATATATATTTTAATTTGGTACACTGTAAACATCAGCGAAAAGAAATGATTGAAAATTGTTTGATCAGGGGCCACCCAGTGGCACAGTGGTTACATTTGTGCACTCTGCTTTGGTGGCCCGGGGTTCGTGGGTTTTGATCCTGGGTGCAGACCTACACATCGCTCATCAAGCCATGCTGTGGCGTCATCCCATATACAAAAATAGAGGAAGATTGGCAACAGATGTTAGCTCAGAGCCAATCTTCCTCACTAAAAAATAAAAATTATTTGATCAAAAAACAAGACCTTCAAAATTCATACAGAAAGCAATAACATATTAAAGATGTTGCTATTTGGGCCACTGATGCCAATGACAAACAGAGATACTCAATGAAGAAAAGGGTAGAAAAGAAGTTTTTGTAAAGGCATGAATAAAATTATTTCTTTTAGTATTTGAATCTCACAAATTCTCTCAGATATAGTCACAGATATAACTTCTGTCTCATGAAGGTCCTGGTAAAATGTTAAATTTGACAAGAAATTTAAAGGTTATTTGAGGTGACATCTTCATTTTAAAGGGAGATCCAAACAGTTTAGTGGCTGTTCCACTTGTAGTTGAGAGTAAAATCAATCCATCAATTAGCCAATGTTCTTTCCTCAGCCGTTTTTCTTTCAATCATATTTAGTGATAGAAAAATCTTTCCCCCTTTTGGGTAATTTTTAGCTAACGGAACTTATTCACTAAACACTGATCTTTATTTAAAGGCCAGTGGCAGATTTAAAGTCTTAGAATTATACCCACCATAAAACTTCAAGAAAGTTCACAAATGCAAGCCACTAAGCAAATAAAAAGAACAGGCTTATGGGTGGGCTTTCAAACAGAACATGGCTGATTCTTCAAATAGTTTGAAGGGTCAATAAATTGAAGATTTATTAGATCAGAAATGCTGGTCTTTGGCCTTTAAATGAAAACACTACAGTAGCTTGAGTTTCAAATCTTAGAACTAGGTGTTTCTAATGCTTTCAGTGCGTGTGAGGAGAAATATTTCTAAAGGTTTTGAGATAAGCTAATGATAATCTTTATAGATTAAATCTAAGAATTTATGTTGATTTTATTTCCAGGCAAATCAATAACACATTGATGTGTATAGGGAAGGAAGATGCTTAAAAACTAGGCACTAATTATCATTTAACAGTACTATCTAGGTGTCCCCAAGTCAATTATATAACAGAATTTATCATTTGGATAAACACATGCATTTAAGTATTACCAGCAAAAGTAATTGCCTAAAATGATATAGTTGAGTTTTTAGTGAACAGTAAACAGGTAAACTGAACTGTGGCAGTAAACACAAATGCTGCTGCAGGCTTTGCCTTTTAGTGTTTTATACTCTGCATTGTATGTAACAGGTATAGAATAAACGACCCAGGTGACACTACCAACATGGAATGCAGTGTCATCATCCTCTTCCTCCTCCTACAATGTGGTTGATGATGTAACTGTCATAGCCTGATTTAAATCAGATATACTATAAAAAATTAAGATTTGTTCACAAGTGAAGACACATTCACATATTCATATACTAGATGATATCTCCCTGATCCAATGTGATTTATGTGACAACCTTATGTTTCCAAAGTGAGACTGACTATAGAGGAAGGAAAAAAAATCATTGCTTCAGCCTGGTGGATTCAGGGACCACTGTATGGAGGAGATGCACCAAACCTAGAAGCTAAAGTAGAGTTTAGATATTCAGAGAGAAAACAAAAGTAACCTAGGCCATAAATTGTTCATAACACAGTCACCCTAAGCCAACTGACAGAAAATGGTCACCTGATACCAGTGTACTCAACTATTACGTACTCTGATGATTTATTTGACTAGATACTTAACTACATTTCACCTAAATTCAATCATCTTTTAATGTTTTAATATCTGTTCAGGTATCCTTTGGGGCCTTTTATATAAATTATTTTGGAGATAATTTAAATTTTTTATATTTATCAAATTTTTTACCATCTTAAAAATAAGGAGATTGTTGTGTACTTGGGTGAGAGTTATATTTTTTCTATTTTTATTTGCTTTTAATTATACTAAATACGTGTGTGCAATTTGTATGATATTGTAGTCAAAATTTAATTACTTAAATTTTACTTTTTTTTTAAAGACTCCCAAATGAATGATTTTTTAAAAATCTCAAACATTTAAAAAGCAGTTGTTTTTAGGAAAATTAGTCATTTGTCAAATCGATTATTAGATGAAATAATTTAAGTGAAATTTGTTTGGTTAAATAATTGACATTTAATTAAATTTAAATATCCCTTTTAGGACTGCTACATACATGTAAAAACACTCAAAGACAGTTGGATTTTTGTGCCATCTGGACATTTTCTTTGAGTGATTATAGACGAACTGGTTTTGAACCAGTGGAGTCAACATACTGAAAGGTTTTAACCGAAGAAAGCACAGAACATATCAAAACGGAGAAAACCTCAGTTGGGGGAATTATGCGGTGCTTCAAGAGATTAGGGGTAATAAATTAAGGCCATACAGTGGAGGAATTTGACTTGAGGATTGGAAGAGTTTAGCTTTTCTTAGGTAATAGTAAATAACATAATCATTTTTATTTTAGGAAGCTTTATATGCACCGTGTAGGTTAGATTGAAATGAGAGAAATTAGAATTAATTCTACTTAATTAATTGTCTAATTAGAGCAGGACAATAAGTCAAGAGACGATTCCATTAGTGCAGGTGAGAGGCAACAGGTGATTCAATCAGACTGGGGCAAGCAAAGTGACTGTGAGACAGTTGACCACCTATGCTGCTGCGACTGCAGTTAGTGGGAAGGATGGTGAGAAGTGAGACAGGCAACATCCTTCTGACGTTATCTGTAAACAGGCACAAGAGCAGTTACGAATTGAGTAGAGGAATTAGGTGAAGAAATGACACATGTCCAAGTAGAAAGGACGAATTTAAAAAGGGCCAACTAGATTCAAAACATAAGAAGTGTGTTATGTTCTTTGAAATTTTAATATGTAGTTTTGATTCTAAATCATCTTTTAATTTCCTCCTGCCTCAATTTCGCTCATAAAATAGCATAACAGTGACACTTGGGTGTTATTCGAAGTACCACCCTGCATGATCCTTTGACGTAATAAAAGCACCCATCTTCGTGGGTCTGTTAATCTTCTACATTAAAAACATCTTCTGAATGTGCAGTCCCTACCCTTATAGATGTTATTTGCAGATTCTATTACTCTGCATCTTGCATCTAGAATTAGATCAGAATTTGAGAAGACTATGAATGTGAAATGGAAAACAAATTACATTGTTATTTTTATTAAGTTCTAACTGTAATTTAGCATTTCCTTTTATAGGAGTGTGGGCAACAAATTACAGTAATCATAGAAATCTTATGAACTTGCTACCAGGGTAAATCCCAAATACATTCACATCATATCACAGTTGTGACAGTTATCTCAAAATAACATTGATTCTCCTTTCTTCTTAAAAATTATCCACGTGACCACAGTCTTCTTGTCTGTAGAAGGTCAGGTAGCCTAGCTAACAACTAACAATTCTATGCCTAGTCATTATTCAACCAAACTTTAGATGAAGTCACATTTTCTTATGTTGCTTTCTGTTGTTCCCTAAACTTCAATTGTTGTTTGATCAATAGGTGGGAGGAGGTAAATGAAAGACTACTCTACAGTATACTGTTCAAATCAAGCTAATCAATAGACTTCACACTTTGCCAATATTTTAAACATATTTTATTTTTAGTTCATGTAAGAGCATGTATTATAATATCACATGTTTTATGTTTAGCTAATTGTATTTTGACATAATTGATTTCATTTGCAGTCAAATATATATTATTTTATGTATTTAAAATGATTATCTGAGGATAGTTTCATAGACTTCACATAGCTGCAACTGCTATTACATGTGGTTGGAGTAAGCAAAGCCTCGTGAGTTGCAATATGAATGACAGTTTTTGCTAAAAATGTGCTAGACTCCAAAGGACCTTTGTAAGATAAAAATAGCCCAAAGCTCCAGAAGGGAAGTATATTTTGCAGTCACTGTTATGACTTTAGCAAAGTTTATATGGGAGTGAATGGAAAGAACAGTAGTCTATACATCTTGATTAAGTCTTAACTCCGTAGTCTTGGGCAATCCAAGCTTTATAGGCCTCTTTTCTACCGCAAAATGTTGGATTTCCATTTGACAATTCTATCTTTATTCTAAATGTGATTATATGTATATTTTCCAGTTTAACATTGAGCTAAGAGGAAACGGGAGCTTTAGTTGGGGGTAGGTAAGGGTAGATTCCAATTGCAAGAATGAATTTATTGAATTTATTCTCCCCAAGGAGAATAACTCCATGCGGATTTGGGTCTCCAGGAAGAAGTCATAAGAGAAATATTTGAAAATGAGTTGGGAGAGAATTGATGTATATTTTAGCAATTCTGTGTTTCTCCCTTGGTATTACTGTCTATTATAATAGAAATATCACATTTCTATTATATTTCTCTGTATACCTGAGGCTCATAGACATTTATGCTAATTTTTTAAAGGGAAGGAGCTATTCTCTCTGGATTGCTGAACTTTAGCCAATATATTTGAGAAATGATTAATTGACATATACCTTCCAAAGCATTGGCTACATTTAACTGAACTTCCTGAATTAAGTTGTGAATAGACTGCATGATTTAGGCAGTATATGTGCATTTGGGAATACAATTTCTAAGAAATTAATAGTACTTTGATTTGATTTGGAAATGAAAACAAAGTCTGTCTTAAGGCATTCTATAACTGACATTAATTGTTCTACCACAAAAAGGTTATCTTAAGCTGTAAAAATGGTGATCAATCATAAATATTTCTAGGTCTTGGAATGTTCAGTAGTAGCTGTCCTGTGGCTCAATTTTAGATTCAATTCTCTACCTTTTGTCTAACTTCTTTGTGAAATTTGACTTCTGGGTTGTCATGTATCTTTCTTGAGAGTGCTGTCTGGTGTAAATCATGCATGACTGTTAAAATTATATTTGTGCAAATACCAGCATCACATTATGAACCTCTGATGTAACCATGAAATGATGCAGTACCTCTTATCAAATATCTCTTAGAGAGGGCAGAAACCAAGCTCCCAAGATAGGAGGAATCACGTGCTAGGATTCACGGATAGTTTATAAGAGTTAGGCAAAGCTACTGGAAGATGAGGGAACAGCCATGAGCCATCCCAACCAAGCTACCCAGACATGAGACCGATCAGGTTGCAAAGTGTCAGACCCTTGGGTGAGGTCACCTAAACCATCGAGCCACAGAGAAGCCCCCCCAGACAAGAAGAACTAGCCAGCTAACTTACAGAATTATGAAAATAAATTTTTACTCCTTTAGGCCACTAAGTAGTTTCTGAGTAGTTTATTATGCAACAAAAGCTAAGTCATGGAAGGATAGTGGGATCAAGCAGTAGTTTTGGAGTATTAATTTTTTTGGTGGTAAAGAAATTTTGTTTTGCTTCATTTCTAACAGGCTTAAGTGCTAATGAGTGGAAATCAATCCAGAAGATATGTCTATGTTCCAGGAAAGAGAAGTGATATTTCTATCTAACACTAAATCAAAACTAAATAAATAGTGTTAAAATAAGAAATTTGGATGTGGGAGGCTCTAGTGTAATAGAAAAGAGGGAGGATTGCTCTCAGGGTTTGGTGTTGCAACGCTGAGATAAGGGTTATTTCTTAGCTTTCCATTTTCTTGTGAGGTAGAATGTAGAGCCATCCACTGAGCCTGAGTGAGAAGCAGATCATCCAGTGTTTTGAGAAGAGTAGAGAAACTTTTGAATACTGCTGTGAAGATGAGAAGCAGAGCTGACCAGAGGAATGTACCAGACATGGCAGTATCTTTCGGAAATGTGAAACGACACTACGGCTGAGAGTTTAAGAATCAATTTTGTGATTCTTATTGCACAAAAGAAAATGGAATGTATTAGCATGAATAAGATATATACTAAGTCTTATTCTCTCTATACGTAAGTCTCAGAAGACGTAATGCATACCTTTGAGATTTGGGCAACAGTTGCTCTCACATTGCCTTGAGACCTCTCAATTCACTGTTTTCTTAATGTCTAACCCTAAACTCTGAGCCCCAAAGGAAATTATTTTTTCATTTTCATCAATGATCATTAATCCACATCTAGCAAGAGCAAACTTTTTTTTGAATAATCATATCAAAGTTTTAAATTTTGGAGACTTCTGCCTAAAGTTCTGATGCAGGCTTTTTGTGGGAATTAGAGGTGCTCCTGCCTGATGTTTGGCTTTGGGTTAACACAACAAAAAAGGACAATCACGAACAACAATAATGGAAACTATGGCTTAAGAAGCTAGAGGGGCCAGATCCGGGGCTTAGTGGTTGGGTGCGTGTGCTCCGCTGCTGGCGGTCCGGGTTCGGATCCTGGGTGCGCACTGACGCACTGCTTCTCCGGCCATGCTGAGGCCGCGTCCCACATACAGCAACTAGAAGGATGTGCAACTATGACCTACAACTATCTGGGGCTCTGGAGAGAAAAAGGGAAAAAAAAAAGGAGGAGGATTGGCAATAGATGTTAGCTTGGGACGAGTCTTCCTCAGCAAAAAGAGAAGGATTGGCATGGATGTTAGCTCAGGGCTGATCTTCCTCACAAAATAAAAAAAAAAGAGGCTAGATGTTCAAGATGTCTCTGTTTATAAATATACACTTACACACAGACACAAACACCACACACACACTCACACAAGCATTCATTTAATTCTCACAATGTAACATCGTATTTTTTTGCACCTAAATATGTTGAGGGACAGTGAGGTTAAGTAACTTGTCTTAGGTCACACAATTAGCAAGTGGCAGAGCCAGGAGGCAAACTCAGGGAATCTGGTTCCAGAGTCTGTGTCTTTAACTACTAGGCTATTTGCCTTGCAAGGTTCTAGACCATTTTCATCATATGATAACATATTCACAATAAACACTCACAACTGCCAGTGTTATTTGACAAACATATTCAGTTGTCAAAATTCAGATGAATGATAGCTTTCTGCCAGGTGGAAATTATTTTGAACCAAACACAGATGAGTTAAGTGCATAAATACATTTATAGTGATACCAACAGACAGAAACGTATAGATAGTTGGAAATAAAGGGATTTATTTTAGTATTTATTTGATTCTCCGAAGTTTAGTTAAACATCATAGGGATGTAGAATTCCTTATTCACAGGCACATAATTAGGAAATGGTTATATAAATAGATAAATGTGTATAATATAAGAGAAATGCCTGAATAGCACTGTGTTGCATAAGAATCATAAACCTGAAATTAAAGATAATAATAGTTTTTGTTTAACAACCTTTTATACTACTGAAATCAGTAATTACATTTATTCAAATCTGCAATGACAGAAGCTCAAACAATGTATATGTATTTAAACATGCACATTTCTAATGATGTCGAAAGCCTAGAAAAATGTAATCACAAAACTCTGGTGTGGGAAACAGGTTGTAATATTTAGGCAATGGTCCCTGGAAGGAAATGCTATAATAATAAAATTGTTTTTCTGATGACATTCAGAATTTCTGGTTGTCATTCAGGCAAAGCTCATTGATAATCTAACAATAGCAAAAAGCTTATGGGCCTCAAAATATTGTCAGCTAGATTAAAATGATTACATAAAAATATTGAATGGTGTCTGAATATGTAGAGTGGGGTAAGAAGAATCTCTTTAATTTCTTTTCTGTAAGTAAAATTGAAAAAGAGTTGAAAGAAAATGGAAAGGATAAGTTAATGTTTCTGAATGGATAGTTATGAATGAATAGCCTGGTACTAAGTTAAATCTTCCTTGTTTGTTTAAATGAAGAACAACGTTTACGTTCAAGTTATGAATAGTCAGCCTAAAAAAATTAAAAAGTAAATGTACTTTAAATACAATACACAAGGTCCTTATGTAATAGTACCCTTTGTAACAGGTCCAAAGGTAACATTTGTTGAAGTGGGTTTGAATCTACCTCTAAATAAAATATAAAATAAATAGAGAACCTACTTTCTCACTTGAAACTTTTGGAATAAAAATCTTTATATTCAGATATTGGCAGAATTCAGTGATCCCTCAAGTGGCTAATTTCAGCTCCACCAGGTAAGGCAAGACTGGAAGGAGTCGATTACACCACAATTCCCAGACAACTTTCATTCTTTGTCGTTGTTATATTTCATTATGGTTGATGAAAGGGATCAATTTCTGAAGTCTGATGGGGCAGTCTAGTGTCTGTGAAAGCATCCTGCTTCTCACGTTTTTGTTCTGGAGAGTTCCATGGATGTGTACTAATGCTTTTGTCACTCTGCTCCACTCAATTATCACCTTTGCTAGTGAAAACAGGCTCCACGTCATGTGATAAATCCAGCAGCAAAGAAGTCCTTGTCGCTGACAGCCCAACGCCAATCACTTCGCAGCAGTAAGGAAAAGTTGAACAGGAGAAAGCACGTGGCATTTTTAGAATATTATTTACCCATGTTTTCTAATGGGGAAAAACTCTGAAATAAGAGCACTTACATGTTCGTATTAGCGCCTGGCAGTCTTAGCTCTATTTAGTTCAAACATTTTTATCCAAAACTTTGAGAAAAAGGTTAGGCAAGGTTTTATTGTTGCTTTGAAATTTGGCACGTAACTACTATCCATTTATTATGCATGATTCTGCTAATGAGCAGTTTCTCTACTAGCAAATGAGTAATTGCTTCTTCCTTTAACTCTTCTTTGGCTCCACAATTAAATATAAAATACCTGAGGAAGAGACTACATAAAAGTTATGAATATATCCAAAATAACTCAGCATAAACTAGGCCCCAACTTAACATTCCCAGCTAAACTTTCCATTACTTGTCTACGTTCTGCTCAGTCCAGACAACCTGACGTTACCTGAATATGTCTTGCACTTTGTAGCCTCAATATATTTACAATTGTCATTCCATCTGCTAAAATACCCATTTGTCAAAACCCTAGTCTTTCTTTAAGCCCCAGTAGTAATGTGACTTCCACAAAATCATCTCCAATCATCATAATAAAAGTATTTCTTCTAACGCTTATAGCATAATGTATACTTTTGAATCATATATGACATAATGCATTGAATTAGAATTGATTCTTTACATAGCATGTATTCTACTATTTGGTAGGTTCTTTGAAGGCAGATCTTTGCACCTTCCTACCTTGTTTTGGTCAGGGCTATCTTAAGCCAGCCCCTACTGAACTCACCAGCTGTCTACATACATATGAGTTAGCCCAACCAAGATCAGCTGCACCCAACACAGGTCAGCCAAACCACCCAACTAATTTGCAGACAAATAAGAAAAACAAATGGTTATTAATTTAAGATACATCATTTTGTGATGGCTTTGCAAATAATAGCTAACTGCTGTAGCAGTTGATTGCTCTGTTCATTCTAATGAGTCAAATTGTTTTTATTTCATCTGTCTTGAAAGTTACCATAGTATATCCTCATGACTATTTCTCTTGACATCCTGTTTTTGGTGTCCTAGTCATTTCTATTAGAGACAAAGATTACTCAGAGCTGATCCTTAGGTCTCTCTGAGAATCGCCTATCTCACTGTGGTCTCCTGGCAACTTTCTTCCAGGGATGCTAAAGATCCTTTGTTTGCTAAATCTTTTACTAGCAATTTTCAGGTACTTTAGCTCCTCTAAGAACAAGTTAATCAAGTGATTCACACATCTACCACATATCACAGTGCCTGCTCTGGTCAGAAGCTCATCTAGATGCTGTGGTTTAAACGTGATGAATAAGACATGATCCCTTCTCTGAGGTTTGAGGATGAATGTGGTGCTCACTACTCATATATTACACTGACTAAGAGATGTGCTCTGATGTCACAGAGGATCAAGTTAAATCCCAGGTGAGCCACTTACAAAAAATATGTACTTGAGCAATTTACTTCTTTCTGTCACATACAATAACATTTGATTGAATTAAATGTATGAATCTGAGAAATGAGAATAACAATAGATGTCATTGAGGATTACTTTGAAATTTAATGTGTGTAAAGTATTTAGCATAATACTTGGCACATAGCAAGTGTTCAACAAATGTTAGCTATTATTATTATAAATCATTAATTGTATTTCCATGTGATAAATGGCACATTAAGAGTCTCATGCTCTACGGACAGAGCTAGCTGGTGTCTCTAATAAATAGTATATTAGAGGTTTGCAAAAAGTATTATGAGAACACAGGATAAATTGTCCGCCCTAGAAGGCTCAGGCAAAGCTACAGAGAAGGGATGACATTTGATCTGGGACTTAGAGAATGAAGAGAAAACTGGGCAAGAAAGGCAATTCCAGATGAAGATACTAGAATGAACATAAGCAGAAAAATCTGCTTGTGTGTGAGGAGGAGTATTGTGGTTTTGCTGGAACACAAGACGTTTGCATTGATGAAGCATTAGAAACCAGTTTTTATTTTGAAATTGGGAGGGTATAAAAATAAATAATTATAATTATTGTCTAATGAACACTTATAATGAACCAAGGACTGTGTTAAGCTCTTTGGCTGCAAAATCTCAATGACATTGTGAAATTGTAGTAAGTAACATTATTATCCCACTTGTTTGATGAGAGATTGAAATTCAGAAAGATTCAGTTACTTGCTCAAGGTTACTGCGTTGCCACAGCAAAATTATTATTATTATTATTTTTTTGTGAGGAGATCAGCCCTGTGCTAACATCTGCCAATCCTCCTCTTTTTTTTGCTCAGGAAGACTGGCCCTGGGCTAACATCCATGCCCATCTTCCTCCACTTGATATGGAATGCCGCCACAGCATGGCTTGCCAAGCAGTGTGTCGGTGCACACCGGGGATCCAAAGCAGGGAACCCTGCAGCAGCGGAGCACGGGTACTTAACCGCTTGTGCCACCGGGCTGGCCCCCACAACAAAGTTATTATAGACACATGGTAAATTTGTTTACCATGATTTGAACCCAGGCAGCACGACTTCAGAGGTCATACCACCTCCTGGGCCATAAATGCTTAGCTAAGAATACTCAGTTTTATCTAATTAATTAAAAAGTCACAAAATTTACTGCCTGCATAAGTCCAGCAACTAGTGTACATATATGAACCTAAACAGCGAAAGATATTGGGGAATGTTAATAGCATTGGAACTGGAGAATATATGCCTAGCCACAGGACCATTCAAATTCAAGTATTTTCTTAGCTAAATGAAACAGTCTAAGGGTCATACTTGCCCAGCTGGTCAGTTTTCAACTATGTTAATCAGTGAAGAATCATGTCAAAATTTTAAGTCACAGAGTGACATGATGGGTTTTACAATTTAGAAAGTACAAATGAGACAGGATTGGATTGGAGTGGGGAGAGGTTAGAGAGAGATACGTAAAGGAAAATTCAAACAAGGAATTAAGTTCTGGACTGGAGCGTTGGTAGTGGGAAGGATTAAAGGTGACAACCCAGAGATCCTTGCTATTGTCTAATGAAGCCAGCCTGTTTTTTTGCTGAAAAATAAGACTGAATGAAGACTCTCCACGATGGCTCTTATTCTCTGTATTAACAAATACAATCTTCTTGGGAAGTGCTTTTTTGTGGGTGTTAGGAAGACCTCAGTACTCCATTTCAGTATTATTGACTTCCTCTAGAATGCCTTACAAGAAGTGTCACTTCATCCTTATAAGTCCCTGGGAGAACATGGAGGCAGATCTATTATTCAGGCATGGTACCAAACATGAATCCATGGCAAAAATGCTTGAGTTAACAAAATAATTAAGTCCCAGGACTGCCTGGGTTCAAGTTACAACTCTCCTACATGCTAACTTTGTTCTATACTTGTGTTTCTTTATGTGGAGAATGGAGATGCCACATTCCTCATCAGGAAACATAAAATTACATGAATGTGGAGTGGCTAACACTGAGCATGGCAAGTAGTAAATGCCTAATAAATGTAAACCATTTTTCCCATTATTTCTATCATTACTAAAACCAGTCCATATAGACAGAAATGACAGAAAGTAGAGCAAATGAATGGCAGTTCTAGAGTATGTAATATAATTCTTTAAGTTACTTTTTAAATGAAGACATATAAAACCAAGAAAATTTATTGTAACATGTATGCTTTCAATACATGTTTCCTGATAGAAATATATAAATAAAATTTCCCTATAACCGATGTTTAATAGATGTTCAGTTGGCATTAAGAAAAAATCTCCCTAGGCCTCTCTTCACATTTTAATGTTTTTCCTTCTATAAGTTATAAACATTAACCTTTAATCTTACCTTGGCACAGCCCATTGTTGGGTAGTCAATAGGTGATATGATTGATTAGGACAAATTAAAGTTTTTACTTTGGGGATGACATGCATATTATTAGTGTTTTAGGATGATTGCAAGATTATGTTCCATTTTTTATACTCAATTGGAATGGTTCTTTGGATTTCAGCAAAAGGGAGTTGAATTATCATTCTACTAAAAGGACAACTTCCCCTTTCCTCCAGCAGGACAGAATTAGCATCATGTACTCAAGCCTTGACTCTGTTAGCATGTCTTACCAAACCAACATGAAACAGTGTAAACTAAAGAAGCTCTTGTCTGACATTTTCTTTATAGGAACTTATATTAACTTGGAGAAATTCCATTGATCTTCTTTTGATTTCTCATCAAAAGTAAATTTGATAGTTATGTCTGTTCACTGAAATTCTATAAAAATTTTTCCTAACAGTGTAACACTTACTGTTATTATTAAAATGTATGTGTTAAATTCTGTATGTGATTTATGAACAAAATTTATATGTGAACAATATGGTAGTGTTAACATTAGGATGTACTATATCGAACATATACTTTATATTTAATAGAATCATCTTCTCAATGTTTGAGAAGCATGTTTATATCCAATTGTCTGGGGCCAGCCCTGTGGCTTAGCGGTTAAGTGCGCGCTCTCTGCTACTGGCGGCCTGGGTTCGGATCTCGGGCGCGCATATACGCACCACTTCTCCGGCCATGCTGAGGCTGTGTCCCACATACAGCAACTAGAAGGATGTGCAACTATGACATACAACTATCTACTGGGGCTTTGGGGAAAAAAAGGAGGATTGGCAATAGATGTTAGCTCAGGGCTGATCTTCCTCACACACACACACACACACACACACACACACACACAAATAAATAAATAAATAAATAAATAAATCCAATTCTCTGCCTCTATGAGTAGAATGACCCTCAAACAATTCCATAAAAATGACACTAATCTTGCTTAAATATATCAAAAATACTTCTAATTTTATTTTTGTCTCAAGCAATGTAGATATTCCAAGCTGATTTTCATGGAAGCAAAAAATGATAATAATACGGCATTGTATGGTATACACACTTTAAAGAAAAGGTCACTGCTAAAAGCCCAGTCATCTTGAATTTCATCAAATATTGAAAAAAGTGAATATCTAAACTCGGGTCCATTATGTCCACTGGGGCCCTGGAACCTATATTTGGAGGACTAGGGCAAATGTTTGTTGATTTACAATGAATAATGCGTAGAGGAAGCAAGGTGCTTGAATTTTCTCACTGAAACTTATTTCCAGTTGAGTAGTATATAAGCAAACATAGAGCTGCTGTCTATTGATATTTTTCTGTTTGTAGACTACCTTCAAATAGATTTTTGACATCAAGAGCAAGAACTATTTCGGTGCTGGTATTTTGGTGTGGTCTTTTCTCTTTCCCTTTGTATATGAATAACTAATTATGATTAGCATTGCTGGTCACTGAATAATAGACCAAATGCAGGGAGAGAAAACTCTTTCAAGATTTAACTGCCTTATCACCTTGAGTGTATAACCTCATTCTATGAGTCAGAGGAACAAGAGGCAAATTATCACAAAGCATTGAAGCCCAAGTCATGCAATGTGGTGCTACGTTATAATGAAAAAAAGAAGCAATTGCTAAATTTATTTAATGAGACTCAGAAACCCATGGTTTGAAAAATTTTTTAGCAGTATGTACATATAGGAATATATATGTCAGTATTGTACACTTACATTAAACTCTTACTTTAATTAGATATTACTTATATTGAGTACTGGTTTTCTTTAATGCAAGTTGATTGAGAGAAAGTAGAGAGAAACACCAGAATTAGAGTTATGTTCTGTTAGTTATTGCTAACAAAGAACCATATACATTTAGGTGATAATTTGGATACTTTATACACATAAAAATGTTTTTGTTGAAATATATTTTTTAAAAGGCAATTTTCCCTTTTAATTTCACTGTATTTTGTTGGTTAATTATTTAAGTACTAATTTTATTCTGCATATGAAGACTAAACCAGGGTAAAACGAAAAAGGTGATAATAAAGTATGTCAGCATCATCCATGTGACGGGCACATATTTCACGCTCACATCAGCCCCACGGAGTAAGTGCTGTGATATTCTTGTGATACAGATAAGGAAACTGAGGTCCATGAGATTAAGAAAAGTACCAAAGTAGCACAGCAAGAATTCAAGCTCATGTGGTCTGGCTCAAAAGTTCATGCTCTTAACCACAATGCTTCACTGCCTTAAGATTTCACTTGAATTCCACCACTTTCTGACAAGTAGCATTCAGCAATGATGGAACACATAGAAAAGAAAACAGAAGAAGAAAGCTTTCATACAGACAAGTTTGAAAGCAACATGGGAGAGGAAATTAGACCCGTGCAAGTCATAGTTATTTTCCAGAATTTTTGCAATATCTAGAAGATAATTTTCTGAACATCAATAGTAACCATTAATCTACATGTTTGCATATTTTGCCACCTTCTGTATTCTTTGCACAGGAGGGTTTTATTTTTTCTATTATCTTGAAGAGTCTACAGATCTGTGATCCACTTTCAACATGAGCAGAAAAATTAATAAGTCTGGTGAAATTAATTTCCTAGATAATTTTAAAAATTTGATGAGTTTTCAAACTAGTGGAAGAAATGTAATTTATTCTGAGAAAAATGGTGACTCAATACATATGTTTTTTAGCATAAAAGTGCTGTTATGCAAGCAGTTGATTATTTATTTGGCATTTATTGGAGAGAAGGGGAGGATGAATTAGAAAATGCATCTTCATTATTCATTCATTCATCAATTTATGATATATTTTAAAAGCCTCCTTACTATACTCAGGCATTGTGCTCAGTATTTAGGATGCAAAAGAGAACCAGAGAGACATAGTCCCCATCTTCATGGTACTAGTACTCCATCTCCTAGGAAACCATTGGAATTGAACAGTCAAGAGATGATAAAGGCCTGATCTAGGAAGACAGATTAAAAGGAAACTCAGATGTGAAAAAGGTTAAGGAAGAAATGCTAGTCCTTGAGAACTGAGTGTAAAAAAGATAGAGGGGAATAAAATCGATGAAAAGGAAAATTTGAAAGAAAATATTTTTAAACATTCTATATTTAAACATACCATGACAAATTAGATCTGAATGGATACACCATCAATGTGATAAAGTACATCAAAAGTAACAACTGGCATTGTACTTGGGAGATTCTAGAATCACTCTAATTAAATCAGATCAAAAACAGTTACTCTTGGAATCAGTTTTCTATTATACATCCATTTTTTTCTTGAGAAACTCAAAGTACTCTTATCCTCCACTCACCCATTAGAGATAGAAATTAAGAAATGAGTGAGAGCTAAATGGGTAATATCAAGGATCTAATATCCTTGAACCTTATTCTTGAATGTCTTCCTTCCACGCTTCCACCATGCTCCCAATAAAATATGTGCACGGAGTACATCTTAAGCAAATGGCTTTGTATCAATTTTATAAGAATTTAGGGCTATAATCCAATAAAATTTTATGATAAATTAGTCTGCATGATGTGGAAAAGTTTTATCTAAGAGAGATGCATACACAGTGACCAGAACTACAGCATTCCAAATGACTTACCAAAAAAATATCCACACCTAAATCTCAGGCCAAAATTGTTTCCCTCTACTATGGTTGGGGAAGGTTACTTCAGGAGGAACGAGCCCACTGGGAAGAAGGTAGCGTAAGAGCAAGAGAGTTGACAGAGGGTCAACGTGTGGCTGGTTTAGGTTGCCTGCCTGCTTTGGTCAGGAAGTCCATCTAAAGAAACAGCATTGGCTGTTTCTCACTGAGGAGAAAGCAAGGGAGCAAATAAGAGAAAGAGTGAGAAGGCTCATGAGGAATAATAATTGTGCAGCAGAAATTCACATATCCTGCCAGTCCGTAGAGATAAAATCTAAATACAATGTTGCACATTTAATTTCAGTAAATACAGGGGATAAATTAGAAGGAATATGAGAACATTAGAAAATTTCACAGAAGTATGAGGACTAGCAAACTTCATCCTAAAGATCCTGAGACAGATAAACATCTGAAAATGATTTATTACGGAATCCAGGAAAAGGACTGGAGCTAGTAGGACTGAGAAATAACAATGCCTAGAGATTAACAGCATGCGCTATGAAGCTAGACCACCTGGTCTGGAATCTGGCCATACCACTTACTACCTGTGACCTTGAGTAAATTATGGTAGTTAAGAAACTAAGTTCATCATGAAATAATTGGTGTACAACTTGTTGTAGAAATGAAGACTGTAGTCTTTACCCTTATTTTCTTTATTTCTATAGCCCTTGAATATTTATATAATTTAAATATTTTTGTCTTCTGCCTAAATATTCACTGATCTTGTTATATAAGATGTACTGTGATGCTTAATTTTATGATATGAAAAATATTGAGTTGAGAGTATATCAGAACTAGAGGCGGTAACTTATAGATACACTGTAGATGGGTGAATGTGTTTTGGGCAGAATGCAGACTGATTGCATTAAATTAGGCAGAGACAGTTTTAATTATGCAAAGAAGCATGTATATGGATGTGGAGCAGCCAAAGTGGTAAACGGTATTGGGAATTTCTACTAGTCTTGTTGGCCAGTAACTGGCCGCTTTTCTGTTTCCTTGAGACCTTGGCACCCAGCTCATCAGTACGTGACTAAAGCTAAGCCAGTCTCATGGTATCACTTGGAACAGTGAGCCTGGAGTGACTATCTGACTCTGACTCTGGTGTTAATAAGGCAAAAAAGCAGCGACAGTTTAGGATTCATTCCACCAATCATGGCTGTGACTGCCAGAATCTGGAGTTCAGTGAAGACAGTGACACTGGAATCAGAACGCCTGTCACTGCTGTATTAAGTGTCTTGTGAGGGTGGTTATCCAGCTGTGGCAGTCGATTGTTTGTGCCCCATCACAAACAGTGGTGTTCTGGAGGTGTTTGGGAGACCTCACTGTGTTATCAGCTTTTCTCTCTTCCCTTCCACTTTCTAAGCTTGTTTTAATAGGGTTTCTATGGATTCTGTGAGCATCATGTTATACTTCCAATAATCTATCTTTTAATAACATTAATTGAAATTCATTTCCGTAACTTGCAACTAAGAATCATGATGATAAATCCATTGACTAAGAGTAATGTATGTGGGTTGGTTGCGGTTTGCAAATAAATCTGAAAAGTTTTAAAGTAACAAAATTGACTGTGGGGGAATAAAAGTGACCAGCCAAGATTTTTTTACAAACAAGATAACATTAATATAAAAGTAAACTCAGACAAACATTTATGTAAATATTTTAAGGACATTTCCTTTTTTAAATGAAGACTTTGGGGGGGGGTGGCTTGGAGCAGTTTAAGGTTTACAGCAAAATTGAGGGGAAGGTCCAGAGATCTCCCATTTACACCTGCCCACACATGTGCACAGCCCTCCCCATTATCAATGTTCCCCGTTGGAGTAGTACATTTGTTACAACTGATGAACCTGCATTGACCATCATAATCACCAATGTCCATTATTTACATTAGAATTCACTCGGTGTTTTACATTCTATGGGTTTGGACAAAGGTATAATGACATGTATTCACCATTATAGTATCATATAGAATAGATTCACTGCCCTAAAAATCCCCTGTCCTCTGGCTACTCACCCCTCTCTACCCCCAAAACCCTGGCAACCACTAATCTTTTTTCCATCTCCATAGTTTTACCTTTTCCAGAATGTTATACAGTTGGAATCATATGGTATATAGCCTTTACAGACTGGCTTCTTTTATGTAGTAATATGCCTTTAAGGTTCCTACCTGTCTTTTCATGACTTGACAACTCATTTCTTTTTAGTCTAAATAATATTCCATTGTCTGGATGTACCATAGTTTATTTATTCCTTCGCCTGCTGAAGGACGTCTTTGTTTCTTCCAAGTTTTGGCAAATATAAAGTTGCTATAAACCTCCATATGCAGGTTTTTGTGTGGACACAAATTTTCAACACCTTTGGGTAAATACCAAGGAGCATGATTGCTGGATCATATAATAAGCGTATGTTCAGTTTTGTGAGAAACCATCGATTGTCTTTCAAAGCGGCTGTGCTATTTTTCATTTCCACCAACAGTGACTGAGAATTTCTGTTGCTCCACATCCTCCCCATCATTTAGTGTTGTCAGGGTTCCAGATTTTGGCCATCCTAATAGGTGTATAGTGGTACCTCGTTGTTTTAATTTGCATTTCCCTGATGGCTTATGATGCGGAGCATCTTTTCATAAGCTTATTTGCCATCTGTATATCTTCTTTGGTGAGGTGTCTATTAAGGTCTTTGGCCCATTTTTTATCAGGTTGTTTTCTTATTGTTGTGCTTTAAGAGTTATTTGTATATTTTGGATAACAGTCCATTGTCAGATGTGTCTTTTGCAAATATTTTCTCCAAGTCTTTGGTTTTTTCCTCATTCTCTTGATATTGTCTTTCACAGAGCAGAAGTTTTTAGTTGTAATGAAGTCCAGCTTTTCAACTGTTTCTTTCATGGATTGTGCTATTGTCATTCTATCTAAAAGGGCATTGCCATACCCAAGCTCATCTAGGTTTTCTCCTATGTTATCTTCTTAGTTTCTGTTTTACATTTAGGTCTCAAATCCATTTTTAATTAATTTTTGTGAAGTTCTTTGTCTAGATTAATTTTTTTTTTTTTTGTGAGGAAGATCAGCCCTGAGCTAACATCCATGCCAACCCTCCTCTTTTTACTGAGGAAGACCGGCTCTGAGCCAACATCCATTGCCAATCCTCCTCCTTATTTCTCCCCAAAGCCCCAGTAGATAGTTGTATGTCATAGTTGCACATCCTTCTAGTTGCTGTATGTGGGACGCAGCCTCAGCATGGCCAGAGAAGCGGTGCGTCAGCGCACGCCTGGGATCCGAACCCGGGCTGCCAGCAGTGGAGTGTGCGCACTTAACTGCTAAGCCATGGGGCCGGCCCTAGATTAAATTTTTTTGCGTGTAGAAGTTCAGTTGTTCTAGCATCATTTGTTGAAAAGATTATCTTTGATCCATTTTATTTTCTTCACTCCTTTGCCAAAGATGAGTTGACTATATTTATATTGGTTTGTTCCTGCATCTTTGTTCTAGTCCATTGATCTGTCTAATCTTTTGCCAATACCACACTGTCTTGACCATTTTAGCTTTATAATAAGTCTTGAAGTCAGGTAGTGCCAGTCCTCAAATTTATTCTTGCCCTTCAATATTGTGTCAGCTATTTTGGGGCTTTTGCCTCTCCATATAAACTTTGGAATCAGTTGTTGATATCCATAAAGCAATTTGCTGTGCTTTTGATTGAGAATCCATTGAATCTATAGATCAAGTTGGGAAGAACTGACATTTTGACAATATTGAGTCTTTCTGTCCATGAATATGGATTATCTCTGCATTTATTTAGTTCTTCCTTGATTTCATCCATCTGAGTTTTATAATTTTCCTCATATAGATCTTGTACATATTTTGTTAGATTTATGTATAAGTATTTCATTTTGGGGGATGCTAATGTAAATGGTGTTGTGTTTTTGATTTCAAATTCTACTTGTTCATTGCTAGTATTTAAGAAAATCATTTACTTTTGTATATCAACTTTGTATCCTGTAACCTTACTGTAATTGCTTATTATTCTGGGATTTTTTATTGATTCCTTTGGACTTCTCTATACAGGTGAACATGTCATTTGTGAACAAAGACACTTTTATTTTCTTCCTTCCCAACCCATGTACCTTTTATTTCCTTTTCTTCCCTTATTGCATTAGCTAGAAATTCCAGTATGATGTTGAAAAGGAGTGGAGAGGGGACATCTTTGCTATGTAACTGATCTTAGTGGGAAAGCCTCAACTTTCTCACCATGAAGTATGACATAAGCTGCAGGGTTTTTTTTTAACTATTCTTTATCAGGTTGAGGAAGTTCCCCTCTATTCACATTTTAGTGTGAGTTTTTTTCACAAACGAGGGGTGGATTTTGCCAAATGGTTTTTCTGCATCAATTGATATGATCACATCATTTTTCTTTTTTAGTCTGTTGATGTGATGAATTACATTAATTGATATCTGACTGTTGGAACAGCCTTACATACCTGGGATAAATTCCACTTGGTTGTGGTGTATAATTCTTTCTATACATGGTTGAATTCAGTTTGCTAATATTTTGTTTAGGATATTTGTGTCTATGTTCATGAGAAATATTTCATGATATGTTCATGAGAAATATTTCTTTCCTTGCAATGCCTTTGTCTGGTTTTAGTATTAGGGTAATGCTGGCCTCTTGGAATAAGTTAGGAAGTATTCTCTCTGTTTCTACCTTCTGAAAGAGATTTAGAGAATCAATACAATTTCTTCATTAAATATATTATGGAATTCACCAGTGAACCCATCTGCGCCTGCTGTTTTCTGGTTTGAAAGATTATTATTTATTCAATTTCTTTAATAGATAAAGGGCTATTCAGATAGTCTATTTCTTCTTGTGTGAGTTTTGCAGATTTTATCTTTCAAGTAATTGATCCATTTGATCTAGGTTATCAAAGTTTTGGGAGTACAGTTATTAATTGTACTCCTTTATTATTCTTTAACATCCATAAGATCTGTAGGAATGTCTCCTCTTTCATTTCTGATATTAGTAATTTTTTTTTTTTTTGAGCAAGATTAGCCCTGAGCTAACATCCGATGCCAATCCTATTCGTTTTGCTGAGGAAGATTGGCTCTGGGCTAACATCTGTGCCCATCTTCCTCTACTTTATATGGGACGCCGCCACAGCATGGCTTGACAAGCGGTGCATTAGTGCAGCCCGGGATCCGAACCTGTGAACCCCGGGCCGCCGCAGTGGAGCACGCACACTTAATCGCTACGTCACTGGGCTGGCCCCTGATACTAGTAATTGTTGTCCTTTCTCTTTTTTTCTCATGTAGCCTAGCTAAAGGCTTATCAATTTTATTGATTTTCTCAAAGAACTATCTTTTGGTTTTGTTGATTTTCTCTATTGATTTCCTGTCTTCAATTTCATTGATTTCTGCCCTATTCTTACTACTTTTTTTCTTCTTCTTTTTCAAAACTTTGGATTTAATTTGCTCTTCTTTTTTTGGTTTCCTATGGTGGAAATATAGATTATTTATTTTAGATCTTTCTTCTTTTCTAATATAGGAATTCAATGCTATAAATTTCCTTCTAAGCACTGCTTTCATTGCATCCCACAAATTTTGATAAGTTGTGTTTTTGTTTTCATTTAGTTAAAAATCTTTTTTTAACTTCCCTTGAAATTTCTTCTTTAACCCACATGTTACATAGAATTGTTGTTTAATCTTCATGTATTTGGGATTTTCCAGTTAATTCTCTTATTGATTTCTAGTTTAATCCCCTGGTGATCAGAGAGCAGACGTTGTATGAATTCTATTATTTTAAATCTGTTAAGGTGTGTTTTATGGCCCAGGATGTTGTCTATTTTGTTGAATATTCATTACTCCTTTCTATTTGTTGTCCTTAATCATTGTTCCTATTTCATCTTTTCTCTTTCTTTTTTTTTTTAAGGATTTTATTTATTTATTTATTTTCCCCCCAAAGCCCCAGTAGATAGTTGTATGTCATAGTTGCACAGCCTTCTAGTTGCTGTATGTGGGACGCGGCCCCAGCATGGCCGGAGAAGCGGTGCATCTGTGCGCGCCAGGGATCCGAACCTGGGCCGCCAGCAGTGGAGTGCACGCACTTAACCACTAAGCCACGGGGCCGGCCCCTCATCTTCTCTTTTTCTCCCTTTTGTGGATTTAATTGAACATTTTATGTGATTCCATTTTCTCTCCTTTCTTCACATATTGCTCTTTGGTTTTAGAGGATTCCATTGATATTTCTTCTAGCTCAGAGATTCTTTCCTTAGCTGTGTTCAGTCTACTAATAAGCCAACCAAAGACTTCTTTATTTCTCTTACACGTTTTTTGTCTGTCACATTTATTTTTGGTTCTTTCTTAGGACTTCGATCTGTTTGTTTACATTGCCCATGTGTTCTTGCATGCTGTCTACTTTTTCTGTTAAATCCCTTAGTATATTAATCCTCATTGTTTTAAATTCTCAGTCTGATAATTCCAACTTCCCTGATATCTTTGGTTCTGATGCTTGCTCTTTCTCTTCAAAGTGTGTTTTTTGCCTTTTGGTATGCCTTAGAATTTTTCTAGATAGGCAGAAATGATGTACTGGATAAAAGGAACTGCTGTATATAGGCCTTTAGTAATGTGGTGGTGAGGTGTAGGGGGGAGGGGAAGAGTTCTATAGTCCTAGGATTAGGTCTAAGTCTTTCACTGGGCCTATGCCTCTGGACTGTGAATTTCACAGGTGTTTCTTAGTTTTTTATCCCTCCCTTAGGTGGCTAGAGTTAGCTGGAGTTGGGTGTTTCTCTTCCCACAGGTCACTTAGGCTCTGATAATACCCTAGCAGGTGAGGCTCTGGTCAACTATTTTCCCTTGAGGTCAAGCCTTCTTAAGAAGAACAGAGCGCTCTGGTGTATTTCAATATGGTTCCTTTTCCCCTCCCCCTGCTGGAAGCACAAGGGAATTTTTCTCCAATATTTACTGTGGGAACCTGGTTGAGCTCCTGGGAGCAAATCGCACAGTATTGTGGGGATTGCCCTATGACTGGGTCCTCCTGGAGTTTTAACCTTCAGAGTTGTCCACACTGAGCCTCTAGCAATTTGCCAATTATAGTGCAGATTCTCCTAACCCCACACTGGTTTCTGTGGTGATTTCTGCTTGAGAGTCTCTGTTCCAGTCTGCTGTGACTCCCTGTATTTGCTCATCTCTCCCTCCAGTCTTGGGGACAGTGTTTCACCCTATGTTTTCCCTTCTCTCAAGGATCCAAGAAGAGTTGTTTATCTTTCCATCTGTTCAGTTTTTCACTTGTTGTCAGGATGGAGTGGTGACTTCTGAACCCCTTACATATGAGACAGAAAGTTATACAAATTTTTAATCATTCACATAGCTTCAACTTCTTGGGCAATTGTCACTCCCTTCAGTACTTAACCTTATGTCAGGCTGACCTCTGGAAATCTAGATAAAGAAATTGTTATCAAGCCAGTGAAAAATTTTTTTATCTTGTTGCCAGCAGGTATATCATCATGATATTGTCTTCTGTAATTTTTTCCTATTTACTATTATCTATAAAGCAATAAAACTTTAAAGGACATAAAGCAATAGGTAAGAGGAAAAAATAAAATCAATCACAGAAACTTGATTTCCTATGAGGCAAGACAGTTTTGGAATGATTTTCCTTATCTTTATCTTTGATTGACTGACATAAGGGTTGGGGGAAAAAGCACTTTTAGTACTTAGTAATGGAAAAGGTAAAGGAAGCATACACTTAATTTTGCAATTTAATATATTGTTCTATGGTAAGCATATCAGTTGATCAAAATTAATTTTCATATACTGATAAGATGAATGCATCTGTAATATATATTGACTAAAATATTTTATAACACCAATTTAAATGCTCAATAACTGATTATTAAAATGTATATTAGGATTTACCAAGAGCAGATTCTAGAAAAGTGTATTTACTGCCATAGCAGTCATGCATTTTTAAAACAAGCTTTCCTTTATTAAATTGTAGAAAAAATTGAACTTATATAGTCAATGTATCATAATCCAGTTCTTATTTAAGATATTTAATTTATAGACTCACCAAAATATGCTTGTTTAAAAAATCCATTGTCATGTACAAGCCTATTTTCAAAAATCTTGGGATGCTGTTAGTCATAACCCAGATCTTTCATTATAAGAATAATAATCACCAAACATTATGCATCATCTTCCACAATTACATACACACTTAAGTCTAGACAGTTTATCTATTTCCCTTTTAACCAGCTTTATATTATAAGACAAGTAAATGATGCCTGTAAAAATAATTTTCTTGTTTCCATATATATTTAAAGACAAAAAATTTGTTCATCAGCAATTTTATTTATTTATTTTTTAATTTTTTGTTTATTGCAATAACATTGGTTTATAACATTGTATAAATTTCAGGTGTACATCATTATACTTCTATTTCTGCATAGATTACATCATGTTCACCACCCAAATACTAATTACAACCCATCACCACACACGTGCCGAATTATCCCTTTCGCCCTCCTCCCTCCCCCCTTCCCCTCTGGTAACCACCAATCCAATCTCTGTCTCTATGTGTTTGTTTATTGTTGTTATTATCTACTGCTTAATGAAGGAAATCATATGGTATTTGACCTTCTCCCTTTGACTTATTTCACTTTGCATAATACCCTCAGTGTCCATCCATGTTGTCACAAATGCCTGGATTTCATCGCTTCTTATGGCTGAGTAGTATTCCGTTGTGTATATATACCACATCTTCTTTATTCATTCGTCCCTTGATGGGCACTTAGGTTGCTTCTAAGTCTTGGCTATTGTGAATAACGCTGCAATGAACACAGGGGTGCATTATCTTTACGCATTGGTGTTTTCAAGTTCTTTGGATAAATACCCAGCAGTGGAATAGCGGGATGATATGGTAGTTCTAGCCTTGATTTTTTGAGGAATCCCCATACTGTTTTCTGTAGTGGCTGCACCAGTTTCCACTCCCTCCAGCAATTTTAAATTAAAATTTTTTCATTTCTTTTAAACAAATAATCACTTTTGATATAGTTCAAAGTTTGAGTGTGTTGTGCTTTTCCATTTTCAGTAGGATTCTAATCGTGTTCACATTTGCATAATATTTGTAGCAATATGCACTACTAACATCTAAAATTATTATATATTATAAGCAGGGTATGTTTTAAATTTACCTCTATGGGTATTAGTTATTAATACTATGTGGAAAGTTCTCAACTTGTTTTATGAGAAAAAAAATTTGCCCAAATATAAAGAGCCATTTTTTTCCCCAAAATTATCCCTCAGACATGAAGAAGTTACCTTATTTTTGAGAATTTACCTAGACTCTCTCATATTATGGGGCATTCCCTCAATTGCTTATTTTAAACTATGTAATATTGGGAAAAACAGGATACTATCTCAATTAATGCTAGTTTTAGATTCATTAGTTTACCAAAATGAATCAGTTATAAAGGAACAAAAGATAACTAATACAAATCTAATAAATATTTTTGAGACTCTTCTATATATATATGTAAAATCTTGAAAGTGTTTTAGAATATTAGCCATCTTTTCCAAGGTGAGACATTGGCAGAAAGAGAGTTGACTGTAGTTATGAATATGAAGAAAATGAGTGGTGTTATGGATGATCATTACTATAGATAAATGCAGAATTGCTGACAGAAGAGGCACAATTTAATGATGCTGTCCAAAAATGAGGACGTTGGAGAGGGAGAGTTAGTTAGTTTATGCCCTTCTTCCAATTTTCTGACGTTCCACATGTGCCTCCTACCAGAAAATCTAGCAGTAAGGAAGTATGAATACAGCCCCAACATTATAGAACAGTGTAGGAATCTGGAAGGGTGGATACGTAACAGGAAAAAAACAACAGATAAATACCCCATCATAGCTACATGTAGCAACTTTATGGTCAATTGTATCTCATGCTACATAAAGTGACAGAAGACAAAAGAATGTACTCAGATCTAAATGAGCCATATGTGAACTTTGATTCACATTGTTATAGGCGTCACCACTCAACTGTTTGATAAATCTTCTTGAGTCATAATTATGACTTGGCAGTAAAATTGCCATGCCATTGATTATGAAAATACTAAGATAGTGGAAAATATTTCCTAGAAGACAGATATAAAGATATCTTGTGATTATTTCTCTACATACATGAAATGTTGATGTAAATGTCTTTATAGTTTTATAAGAAAACAATTGAGATTTTAAAAATTGCTGTTTGTTTACCTTCCATGCAATTTTCAGGATACTAGAATTGTCCTAAGGTAGGTGGAAAGATATCCCCTTGATCTTATAGAAATATCCTTGTAACAATTTACTAGACAAATATGGGCAAAGAGTATATTCCAAGCTATTAGCTACATTTTTGTGAGAACGCACCACCCATTTGCCATCTGTGATTCTTCCAGCATTCCCAATATAGTGATTTGCATATCATAAATGCTTAATAATATTATTGAGTCAACAAATGCATAGATGAATATACTGTCCAACTTTTCTAGAAACTGTAACCATATTTGAAAGATTTTGGAGAAAAAATATTTCTATGCAACTATAGTATAGGTGAGATGGATTTAAGTAGAAAGCATGCAATAAAAGTAGAACCATATTTCAAGTATCCCAGGTTACTCTTTACCAGAACCAGGTTTATCTTGAGGTTTTATTAGATATCCCATCATACTAATTTTATGTATGGGGAAACAAAGTTTGCCCTAAGCATTCATACTGAATTTTAATGCAGCTAGGATGTTGGTCACATCATTTATTTACGTATAAATACATATATTGGTTCTATATATCTCATCTTCTAAGAACTCATTATATTCCTCACATATCTCTTCTTAAAAACAGCATATTTTTATAGTAACATAATAATATTCATGTATCTACTTATTAAATCTATTCAAAGCTATATTCATAAGTGCATTAGGCATCTATTGCTATGGAACAAGTTACTCTAAATATTAATGGCTTAAAATAACAGACATTTTTGTTTGTTTGTTTGTTTTATTGTGGTAACATTGGTTTTATAACATTGTACAAATTTCGGGTGTACATCATTATACTTCTATTTCTGTATAGATTACATCATGTTTTCATGTTCACCACCCAAATACTAATTACAATCCATCACCACACACATGTGCCTAATCATCCCTTTTGCCCTCCTCCCTGCCCTCTTCCCCTCTGGTAACCATCAATCCAATCTCTGTCTCTATGTGCTTGTTTGTTGTTGTTTTTATCTACTACTTATGAGTGAGATCATATGGTATTTGACCTTCTCCCTCTTACTTATTTCAGCATAATACCTTCAATGTCCATACATGTTGTCACAAATGGCTGGGTTTCATTGTTTCTTATGGCTGAGTAGTATTCCATTGTGTATATATACCATATCTTCTTCATCCATTCATCCCTTGATGGGCACTTAGGTGGCTCCAACTCTTGGCTTAAAATAACACATATTTGATTGATGTCAAGGAAGCTAGTAGAGGAGAAAGCACCAGGAATCCATGTCTCCACCTGCACAGCAGTTATACTGGCAGAAACAGTCTGAAGTGAATTTTTTTAAACTCTGGAGTTTATGTGAACATTTAAGCTTGCAAGGGAGAGCTTGGATGGTTAATTTCTGTCAATTTCATCAATCAATGTGATTGCTATCTATCCCCCATCCCCCAGCTCCATGTATCTGCTATCCATCACCCATCCCCCAGCTCCATGGGGGGCAACTGTGGGGAGTTAACCATAGATTCTGGTGCAGTGTGCTGGAGCCAGCATGGGCAATAAAGAACTTGTCCTCTAAATATTGTGGTTGTGTGTTCTGATTGTGTGTTACTGTTTCTGATTGCAGAAGTATATACACAGAGGTGGGTTGCCATTCTTGCACCCCCTACCCCACCACTTGAAGCAGCTTCTAGGAGATATAAATTGCTGCACTTGTTTTTTTGAACATTCTAACACAACCTCCTCTGTGAGAGAATTTAGAAACACCACACATGCCCATGAAAAGATGTAAACTTGGAAAAGACCTGAAAAGACATTAAGCTTTCACTTCAGGCTGATGCTCAGGACAGAGATTCCCTACAACAATAAAAACCTAAGTAAATAACAGCAAACCATGCGTAAGAGGAGTGTCTAATTACCAGATTTACCATATTATAAGATTTATGTACCCAGTTTTCAACAAAAGATCACAAGGCATACAAAAAAAGAGGAAGCAATAGCCCACTCAAAGGAAAAAAATAAATCAGCAGAAATTGAGAGTAGAGAAACCCAGAACTTGGACTTACCAGACAGATTTTAAAACTACTGTCTTAAAGATGATAAATGAGCTAAACAAAGACATGGACAAAGACAGGAAAATTACGTTGATGTATAACAAAATGAGAATATCAATAAAGAGAGAGAAATTATAAAAAGGAATCAAAAAAATTCTAAAGCTGAAAAGTACAGTAACTGAAATGAAAAATACACTAGAGAGGTTCAAAAGCAGATTTGAACAAATAAAAAAAAGAACCACCAAACTTGAGGTTAGGACAATTAAAATTATCCAATCTGAAGAACAGAGAGAAAAAAGAATGAAAGAAAGTGAACAGAGTCTAAGAGATTTATGGAAGACCTCAAGCACACCAACATATACATTGTGAGAATCCCAGAAGGAAAAGAGTGAGAAAACGGGGACAGAAAGAATATTTTAAGAAATAATGTTTGAAAACTTTCTAAATTTGATGAAAGTCATGAATCTACAAATCTAAGAAGCTCAATAATTCTTAGTAGAACTACTCAAAGCTACACACATCAAGACACATTATCACCAAACTATTGAAAGCCAAAGGCAAGAGAATCTTGAAAGCAGCAAGATAGAAGTGATTTGTCACATACAAGGGATCTAGAGCCAACTTCTCATCAGAAACCTTCAGATCAGAAGGCAGTGGTTTCATAAATTCAAAATGATTAAAGAAAATCTGTCAACAGAGAATTCTATAGCTAGCAAAACTGTCTTTTAAAAATTAGGGCAAAATTATGACAACCCCAGATAAATGTTGAAGGAGTTCCTTACCACTAAACCTGCCTTGCAGGAAATGCTAAGGGAGTCCTTCCGGCTGAAGAAAAGACACTAGGCGGTGACTCAAATTCATACGAAGAAATAAAGATCTCCCATAAAGGTAAATACATATGCAATTATGAAAGATATTACTATTGAAGTTTTTGTTTATAACTCCACTTTTTTATTTTCTAGATGATTTAAGAGATGAATGCATAAAACATTTACTAATCTATGTTATTTGACCATATAATGTATAAAGATACAATATGTGACATTGATAACAGAAAAGAGAGGCAGAGCTATATAGAAGTCGAGTTTTTATATGTTGTTGAAGTTAAGGTGTAAATTAAAATTTGATTGTTACAATTTTAGAATATTAACTTTAATCCCCATGGTTTAAAAACACAAAAAATTTATAGAAGGGGCCAGCCCAGTAGCACAGCGGTTAAGTTTGCATGTTCTGCTTCAGCAGCCCGGGGTTCACTGGTTCGGATCCTGGGCGCGGACCTACTCACTGTTCATTAAGCCATGCTAAGGAGGCATCCCATAAAGAAGAACTAGAAAGACCTACCACTAGGACATACAACTATGAACTGGGGCTTTGGGGAGAAAAGAAAGAAAAAAGAGGAAGATTGGCAACAGATGTTACCTCAGCGCCAATCTTCCTCAAAACAAAACAAAAAAATATTTACAGAATATATACATGAGAAAATGAGAAGACAATTAAAACATTCACTACCAAAAAATCAACTAAACACAAAAGAAGGTTGTAATGGAGGAAAAGGGGGGAAAATCTATAAGACACATAGAAAAAAAATAGCAAAATGGGAGTAGTAAGTTTCTCCTTTATCAATAATCATTTTAAAAGTAAATGGATCTAATTCTCCAATCAAAAGACAGAGATCAGCAGAGTGGATTTTAAAAAAGAGTTTCAACTATGTGCTGTCTGGAGAAGACTCAGTTTAGATCCAAAGACAAATAGGTTGAAAGTGAAAGGACGGAAAAAGATATTCCATGCAAATAGTAACCAAAAGAAGTGGTTATACTAATATCAGACAAAATAGACCTTAAATCCAAAAAATTTACAAGAGACTAAGAAGGAAATAATATATTAATAAAAGTTTCAATAGAGCAAGAAGATATAATGTTTATAAACATATTTGAACCTTCCAAAATGAGAACCAAAAATTGACAGAAGTGAAAGGAAAAATAAACAGTTCTATAATAATAGTTGGAAACTTCATTATCCTACTTTTAATAATGGATAGATCAATAAAACAGAAGAAAAGTAAGGAAATAGAGAACTTGAACAACACAATTACCAACTAGATCTAATAGACATATGCAAACACTCCCCGACAACAGCAGAATACATGTTCTTCTCAAGTGCACATGGGACATTCTCCAGGGTAGATCATATGTTGGATCATAAGACAATTCTTAATTGATTTAAAAAGATAGATAACATACATAGTATCTTCTCTGACTGCAACAGAATGAAGACAGAAATCAATAACAGAAGAAAAACTAAAAAATTCATAAATATGTGGAAATTAAACAACACTCTCTTAAACATCCAATGAATCAAAGAAGAAATTACAAAGGAAGTTATAAAATATGTAAAAATGAATGAAAACAAAAACACAATATTCCAAAACTTATAAGATGCAGTGAAAGCAGTGGTCAGAGGGTAATTTATAGCTATAAATGATTGTATTAAAAAAGAAGATCTCAAATCTATAACCTAACTTTCCACTCAAGAAGAAATAGAAAATCTCAACAAACCCATAACAAGAGATTGAATCAATAATCAAAATTGTCCCTACAAAGAACAGTCTTGGACCAGATGGCTTCACCAGTGAATTCTATCAAACATTTAATTAAGAATTAACACCAATCATTCTCAAAATGTCCAAAAAATTTTAAGGGGAGGAAACACTTCCTAAATCATTCCATGAGGCCAGCATGTCTTTGATATCAAAGCCAGATAAAGACATCATAAGAAAATAAAACTACAGACCAATATCCCTTATGAATACAGATGCAAAAATCTTCTACTAAATATTAGCAAATAAAATCCAACAGCATATTAAGAGGATTATTAACCATGACCAAATGGGATTTATCCCAGGATATGGAAGGGTGATTCAACATAAGTAAATCAATAAAGGTAATGCATTGCATTAATAGAACTAAGAAAAAAGCTACATGATAATCTGAATTGACTCAGAAAAGGCTTTTGACAAAATCCAGCACACTTTCATGATAAAAACTCTCAGAATACTGGAATAGAGGGAAAATTCTTCAACATGATAAAGGGTATTTATGAAAAATCCACAACTAACGTTATACTCGATTGTCAAAGACTGAAAATGCTCCCCTTGCAATCAGAAATAGGGCAGAGATGCCCATTTTCACCACTGCATTTCCACATTGTCCTGGAAGTTTTAGCCAGAGCTATTAGACAGAAAAAAAAAACAAAAAAAAAAACAAGCAAACAAGGAAACCAAATCAGAAAGGAAGAGGCAAAACTATTTCTACTCACAGATTATATGATCTTATATATAGAACGTCCAAAAAAATTCACAAGAAAGCTAATAGAGCTAGTAAATAAATTCATCAAAGTTGCAGGGTAAAAGATCAACACGCAAAAATCATTCCTGTTTCTATACACCAGCAACAAACAATCCAAAATGGAAATTAAGAAAGAAATTCTATTTACATTAGCATCTAAAATAATTAAATAATTAGAAATAAATATAACCAAGGAGTAGAAATACTTGTACGCTGAAAACTACAAAATATTACTGAAAGAAATTAGAGAAGACTGAATAAATGGAAAGATATCCATGTTCATGGATTGGAAAAGTTAATATCGTTAAGATATTAATACCACCCAAAGCAATCTACAGATTTTACACAGTGTCTATCAAAATTCTCACATCCTTTTTTGAAAAAAATGGAAAACTCAGTCCCCAAATACTTATGGAATTGAAGGAGCACTCATTAGCTGAAACAACCTTGAAAAAGAAGAATGACATTGGAGGACTCACACTTTACAGTTTCAAAACTTACTACAAAGCTGCAATACTTTGAAAAGTATGATATTGGCATAACGTTGACATACAAACCTATGGAATATCAGATGTAAATCCTCATATAATGGTCAATTGGTTTTTTGCAAAAATATCAATACCATCTATTAGGGAAGAATAGTCTTTTCAACCAATGGTGCTGGGAAAACTGGACATCTATACACAAATGAATAAAGTTGGACCTTACCTGCACCGTATACAAAAATCAACTCAAAACATATCAAAAACCTAAATGTAAGAGCTAAAACAATAAAACCCATAAAAGAAAACAGTGAAGAAAATCTTCATGATATTTGATTTGGCAATGACTTCATGTATATGACACCAAAAGCACAGGCAACAAAAGAAAAAAAAATAGATAAATTGAACTGTCAAAATTAAGAACACTTTATGCATCAAAGAATACCATCAAGAAAGCGAAAAGACAACCTAATGAATGAGAGAAAATATTTTCAAATTAAATGCAAGATTAATATCCAGAATATGTAAAGAACCCCAACAATAAGAACTCAACAATAAAAGGTAAACAACCCAAATCCAAAGAAGAAATTGACCAAGGTCTTAAGAGACATTTCTCCAAAGAAGATATACAAATGACCAATATGCACCTTTGTAAAGATGCTCAACATCAGTAGTTATTAGAGAAATGCATATCAAGGCCACAATGAGATATCATTTCACACTTACTAGGATGACTGTAATAACAAAATATAAATAAATCAAAAACACCAGGTAGTAACAAGTGTTGGTGATGATGTGCAGAAATTGGAGCCCTCATGCATTGCTGTTGAGAATGTGAAATGGTGCAGACACAGTGGAAAACAGTTCTGCAGTTTCACAAAAGATTACACATAGAAGTACTAATACACGGCCTAGCAATTCCACTCTTAGGTATATATCCAAAACAATTGAAAGTAGGGATTCAGATATTTGTACACCAGTGTTTATAACAGCGTTATTCACAATAGCCAAAAGATGGAAACAATCCAAGTGTCCATCGACAGATGAATGGATAAACAAAATGTGGTCTATACTTCATTGGAACATTATTTAGCTGTAAAAAGGAATAAAATTTTGATATACGCTGTAGCCTGGATATCACAATCATTGAGCTTAGTGAAATAAGCCAGATAACAAAAAGGACAAAAATTGTGTGATTCTACTTACATGAGGTACCTAGCAGAGGTAAATTCATAGAGACATAAAGTAGAAGAGTAGTTACTAGGGACTCGAGGGGAAGGGGTGTTATTGTTCAATGGGTACAAACTCATTTGGAGGATGATGAAAAAGTTTTGGGTCTAAATAGTGGTGATGGTTACCAAACATTGTGAATGTATATAATGCTACCCAATTGTACACTTACGAATGGTTAAAATGATAAATATTATGTGTATTTTACCACGACTAAACAACAGAAACAACACATTTATTATCTCCCAGTCTCTGCAGGTCAGGATACACACCCGGCTTGGCTGGGCCTTCTATTTCCGTCTTTCACAGGACTACAGTCAACATGCTGTCCAGCATCCGAAGTCTCAACTGAAGGTCCTACTGGGGAATAAACTGCTTTCATACTCACATACCTGGCTGTTGGCTGGTTCAGTTACTTGAGGGTTGTTGGATGGTGAGGCTTAGCTCCTCACTGGGGGGTGGCCCACTCTCAATTCCTTGCCACATGGGCTTTTTCAACATGACAGATCGCCTCATCAAAGTCAGAAAGAAAAGGAGGGCGTGCTAGAAAAACAGAAGTCATGATCTTTTGTAACCTAATCACAGGAGTGATATCTCATCATCTTTGTCATATTATATTGGTTAAAATTAAGTGACTAAGTCCAGCCCATAGTCAGAGGGAGAGGATTACACAAGCATATACATCCCAGGGGGCAGGGGTCTCTGGAGGCCATCTTGGAAGTTGGCTTGCTGCAATAAGACTGTTTCAAATGATACCTTAGCATCTGGATGAAAATTATTAATATCTCACTATTGTATCACCATATAACACCAAACCAAATGTTTCTGAATATTTGGCAACATGTAGCCAAAGATTTGGACAATAGACTTGAATATTCACCTTTATTCTACATTTTTATTGTACCACAAAGATAAATATACTTACTTTGATACTTCCACAGTTTCTTTTTGAAATATGAGAGCATTTTGCATGTCTGCTTAGAAAAATGACATTTTTTGAAAGATATTCAAACTATCTGGCCTTCTGAGAATCTGATTGCTTTATTATGGAACATCAATACCTTCCTTCCAACAATTTGACATGCCATTAATTGTGACTGTAAATCTGTGCTAGATCCTTATAGAACTGTAATTGATGCCCAATGGCATCTAGTTAGTACCTTAAATTGTTTATCAATAAAGTGAATTATATCTTTGAATAATATGTAAATATATATGAATCTCTATAAATGTATGAATATACAATTTGTGCATATTGACTCAAAATAGACTGATTATTTCTAAGAAAAAAATGGTAAACCCTAAAACTCTGCCATAGTTCTTAATAAAACAAAACATTTTTCATCCTACCTGGCCTCTAAGCTCTATGAAATTGACTAATTTACTCACATTTCCATAAGAATGAAAGAGACATGTCTTACCTACCTATCAAGTGCCTGCACAGGCTCTGGTGTTAACTCCTTGAGTGCAAAATCTTGCTTCATTTTCTTTACTAACTGTGAACTTCAGGGAAATTTACTGAGTAGCTCTTGGTCTCGGTTTTCTCAGCTGAAAATTTGATTAATAGTATTTCCTGCTAGATAGGGATATGACGGTGATTAAATCAGTTAATACTTATAGAAGTCCTTAGAACAGTGTCTATTACATCTCCATAGAGATACATCTATAAATAGAGACAGAAATATAGAGACAGATGTGGAGGTATAGAGGGATTATTGCTTAAAGCAAAAATAAAATGTTGCAACAAGTGTATTTTTTATTTTCTCTATATAAAGCTCCTGATGCTGGGAGCTCCAGTTTTCAGCTTGGTGTGGGTCGGGGGTGAGAATTAAGAAGGGCACAGCAAGGTTGATGACACACGTGAACTTTCCAAATAAATTTAACTGTAGCTTCTGGGTTAAAGCAAACAACAACAAAACATTCTTTCAGGTTAAACAGTATCTTCTGGATAATCGCTCAGTCAGTTCAACATTTAAACTTCCTCTCGGGGTTATTTCTCTCCTAATCACGCCTCGTTTTTTTTCTTCCCAATATAGCTTCTTTAAAATCTCTAATGATAGCACTAATCATTACAGTTTTCTTCGGGACAAAGTAGTATTTTTCTTTTTTACTGCTCTTCTGGTAAGGTAGAGAACTTTCAGGGGCTTCCACTTAGTCTTTCCCAATGTATTGTCCTTATGTGATGGTTTAGGGGTCTAAAATGGGAATTCTGCCATTACTAAGTTTGTCTATTCCTACTATGCATTCAGAAATAAAATTGTAATTGGTATGGAATATTAATGATATTTGATTACCTAGTCAATTCAGAGCCTGTGTTTAATAACTTTGAAAGTTTGGAATTTCCCTTTTCTCAGTACACAGTCATTCTGGTAATGGTCTTATGTTTTATTATGGGAGAAAAACTTATAATTGTGGGAGGATCTCAGGGTCCTACTTGAATGACCTAGTCTCATTTTCCTTCAAGGAATTCCAAGTCTGTGAAGTGGCTTGGTGTCATTAGTGTAGTTCTTAGGTGCACAAACCCTGAGACCAGATTGCCTCGGTTAATGGGTGCTCTGTAACTCACAGGGTGGGTAAGTTTAGGCAATTAAATATTCCAGTGAAACAGTTTCTCATCAGTAAAACAAGATACGTGAACACTCACTTCAGGTTTGTTGTGAGAATTAAACAAGTTAAAAAATGTTTCTCTCTTAAAGCAGGGATATTATAGCAAGCCAAGTCCTGAGAAGCAGGGACTCCTCTGAGGGCTGACTGAAGAATCTCCAGGGACTTTGTGAAACATTTTACTACTCTATGGTCCAGAACTCCACCCATATATCCTTCCCCTTCTCCTTCACTTGGGGGCAGACTTCCTTCAAGGTCTGATGGCTATCCACGCTTCTCCAGGGTCTATCTGCATTTATTCTCACAAGGATTTAACCCAATAAAATCCTTGCACAGTTAATTGTCTTGATTTTTGCTTCTCTGAGGGTATGCAGCAAAGGACGTGTTATCATTTGAGTTAACCAGGAAGCGCACTCTGAGATGGAGATTTGCATACCATAAGCTTATTAGGCAGTATTTTTGAAATCTATATCTGTGAGAAAAATAAAGGGAGCATACCTGGGGAGGGGGAGAATTTGGGCTTCATGGCAGTATCAACAAAGGTGTTGGCAGAACCCATGAGGAGCTCTAGATGTGAGGTGGCTCTTTTTACATGTCCCAGTTTGGGACTGGGTGGCTACGTTTTACATCTTTGCATCTTTCAGTCTTTGCGTGAAGACAATCCCTGGGAATGGGGTGTGACTTTAGGCAAAACAGGTCACCCTACCCAAGGAGAATACCCAGGTAGCTTGAAAGCTGAGGGCTGTTAGAATAAGAATGTGTATCAAAATGTTTTCAAAACGGGCTTTTCCTGAACTCTGGAAATTAACAAAAAGCTTGCAACAATCAGAGGAGCATTTATTCAAGAAAACTAGCTGAATCTTGGTAAAAAAAAAAAAATTCAGGTAAAAATAAAAAGCCCCCAGTAAACTTTGGGACTTATTAAATTGTCTTATTCCTATCACCCTCACTCCAGCTCCACAGTAGCCTTTAAAACCAACAACCTCACAATCAGTGTAGCAGTGAAAACCAGAAACCTAGTAGCCACTGGAGGGGGCAAAACATATTTGGAGCTGCTTCCGGAAAGCCCCATCCCCTAAGATTTGCCATTATTGTATCTGTCTTGCAGTTCACTGGAAACCCTCTCTCACACATGCATGATTTACCTTTATTTGACCCGACTCAGAGCTTGCTCACTTCAAACAACCTTTCCTCAGGGTATTTATGGAAAAGAATCAACAGCATTTGTTGTATATTACAGTTGCAAGAGGCAATGCTAACAACTGGGCAAAAAGGAAAGTGACCAACTTACGAGGAAAAGCTGAGGAACGAGAGGTTACTTGAATTTTCTCTCTCTTCTTGTGTCAGTTTTAGTAATTTGATAAGAAATTTGTTAAATTGATCTAAATTTTCGAAAACATTGGCAGAAAGTTGTTCATACTATTCCTTATACAATGCCTCTCTTTTATTCCTGATATAAGTAACTTATATTCTCACCTTTTATGTTGATTGAAATAGCTAGAGGATTATCAGTTTTATTGATTTTTTTTTAACAAAATAGTTTTGGTGTTGTTCATTCTTTCTATTGTTTGCTCATTTATTTTTTTTTAATTTCTATTATTTTTGTTATTTTTTCTTCTACATGCTTTGGTTTCAATTTATGTTTCTTTTTACAATATTTAGGTAGAAGCTTCAATCTTTAATTTTATATCTTTCTCTCTTTTATACTGTATGCATTTAAAGCTATAAAATCTCTCTAAGCAATGCTTTATCTTCATCTCAAAGATTTTTATCTGTTTTAATTTTAATTCAATCAGTTCAGAATATCTCTAATATAATTTTTGATGCCTTCTTTAACTCACATTTTATTTATGTGTATTGCTAAATTTTAAAGAATTTGGAGATTGTCTACGTATAGTTTAATTATTACTTATCTATTTAATTCTGTTGGAGTCTGTGTAGAAATTATAATTTCAGTTCTTTTCAATTTAGAGACTTGTTATATCATCCAGCATATTCTATACCTTGTTGAATGTTTCATTTTCATTTGAAAATATTTAAAATTCTAATGTTCTTGGGTTTGGTGTTCTTTAAGTGTATTTTCTGTAACTAATGATTTCCTTTCTACTTATTTATCAGTTACTCAAAGATGAAAATTGAGATGTAAATATAATTGTTAGTATGCATATTTCTGTCAGTTGCTGCTTCATGCATTTTGAAGACCTGTTATTTTACAGTTGGGATGTATATTTAGGTAATTATGCTCCCCTCTGAGTTGACTTCTTTTTATTGTGAAATATTCTTCTTACGTTTGATAATATATTCTCGCTCTGATGTCTACTTTGTTTTATATTAATTAGTGACTCTAGCTCTATTGTGATTATTATTTATATACTGCATCTTTTTCTTTGCTTATGCTTTTTACCTACTTTGTCTTTATATTTAAAGTAGGTTTCTTATAGGTAGCATATAGTTAGGTCTTGTACTTTTATCCAAAGTGTTTAGAACAATAATATTTAATGTAATGATCAATATGCTTTGATTTATATCAACCATCTTGCCTCTTTTAATTTATCTTATCTGTTCTTTGTTCTGGTTTTCGTATTTAGCTGCTTTCTTCTTGATTAAATGAGTAAACTTTACAATTCCGTATTATATCTACTATTATCTTCCAAATATACATATAAAATTTGCTTTAAAAAGAGAAGTTCTGGTTTCAATTATATAAAAAGAAATTAAGAAAGAGTAGAAAAACTAACAATGATTTAGTTTAGTTCAATGTCTTGCCTAAAATCCCACAAAATGATGGCAGAGCCAAGACTGGAATAAAAATATTTTGATTCGTATGTAGCTACTTTACCACTGAAATGATTTGTCTTTCAAGAAAGCAAATCAATAGAATGTTAATACTGCATTCTTCTATAATTAATTGATATATATTTTTTTCTAGCCAGGAAAATCTTTGGAAAGAGGCTAAATAAATGTCACTTAAACATGAAATCTATCATTTACATTAAAAATATTTATTGTTTTGGGCCGGCCCCATAGCTTAGCGGTTAAGTGTGTGTGCTCCGCTGCTGGCGGATCCTGGGTGCCCACCAACGCACTGCTTCTCCGGCCATGCTGAGGCCGCGTCCCACATACAGCAACTAGAAGGACGTGCAGCTATGACATACAACTATCTACTGGGGCTTTGGGGGGAAAAATAAATAAATAAATAAATAAATAATAAAAAATATATATATATATTTATTGTTTTACTATCAGAGGCTTCATTAAGTTCTGGTAATATGGGAGTTAACTTCAGAAAGAAATCTCTACCTTTATGGTATTTACATTCTTTTAGAAATGGAGACAGACAATAAAGGTACAAAATGAAAATACAATATAATTTCATGTAGTAAATGTTCTGTGAAGAACACTAAAGTAGGGTAATGAGATGATGAAGGAAATGTGGTATTGGGGGCTTTACCTCCTGAAATACTAAAACGTGCATTTTATATTTCAATAAATATTTATTAAAACTGTTATGAATATATTATACATTTATTATTTCAAATTAGTCAATGATTTCTGATATTACACATTAAGAACATTCACTAATTGACTTTATTAAAGGTAAAAAATTATATTGCACCATAAGACCATACAATAATGTATTATTAATCTCTCATAGAAAGCATTAAAATGCCTAGGTTAGGGAACCTCTACAACTTAATATTCTTTTTAAAGATTTTTTATTTATTTATTTTTCCCCCCAAAGCCCCAGTAGATAGTTGTATGTCATAGCTGCACATCCTTCTAGTTGCTGTATGTGGGACGCGGCCTCAGCATGGCTGGAGAAGCAGCGCGTCGGTGCGAGCCCGGGATCCGAACCCGGGTCGCCAGCAGTGGAGCGCGCTCACTTAACCACCAAGCCACGGGGCCGGCCCTTAATATTCTTTTATAGTGCTCTTATAGCTAGGTCAAATAGATGCTAAAGATATTCTTCTTAGCCTTGAGAATAGAGTGTAGAATGGCATTCCATAACTCTAGGACCTCCAGAGTTCTTAGCAGTTCCAAACAGAGCTAAAATACTGGCATCATGTAGTTTACCCACTATTATGTTACCTAAATAACCTGTACCTGAGCGGACATCCTCAGGATATTTTTCTCAAGCAGGAGCCCTCTGTAAGTGAGCACTTTCCTAGTGCTTCCAATACTGATTCTAGATTTAGATGCTGATAATCATCCTGTGAACTCCCACAGCTAAGCCTCTGCTCCTACTTATTTGCAGATGACCTTAGTATTACTATTTCTATAAAAACTTTTACCCAAACAAAGGCTGTTTTGGTAATATACACTGTGAAAGTATATTATAATAATGGATATTCTAGAAGAACATTCTAATACTCTGAGATAAAAAGGCTGAGCAGATGCTTCAGGGACTTTTAACTTTGATTTGTTAGGTATTCGTTGGTCCTCATCCATCTACATTTGATAGAGCATGATAAGTACCCCCAAAATACCAAAGTAATCATTTTTGTGCTTCCTATAAATACAAGCTCTGGGGAAAGGGATAACTGAACAGCCAGAATAGGGTAAAGGCAGAGAAGTATTTATTATAGTCCACTTCAAAGATCAGTTCGTACTGCCCTTGATAACAAGTTTAAATGATTCTGCCTGAGTCTGCCATTAGCAGTTGCCCTGTTACATTATGCATGGCATTTGACTATTCATAGAAAAGAAAATGCACTCTATTCCATTAGTGGTTTCCTATGAGTGCAAGTCTACAAATTACTGGTGATGTTTAGGCTGATGTGTTGCTCTTTTGCATATTTATGATGCTCCTGTCACATTCATTATTAATATGAATGTGATGTGAGGTACTAAAGATCAATATGATTTCTATCAATTTCAGATTCCGTGTTTGTGATTAAAACTCATGCAAAAATGATAGTGTATTTACATGGCACATTTATGCACAATTGCAAAAGACCCTTCCTTGTACCTTGTCTTATATCATAACTGGTATACCAAAAGTGTAAAAGGACACCCTGAAATAAGTTAAAATAAATGCTTTTATTTACTGAAATCAGGAAATGATAGCACTCTTAAGGTGACTGGGTTATTCTCCTGACCCAGAACCACTCATAGACACTTTCTAGAAAGACCGGCACATGACTTTTGCTCCTAAAATGAGGATCTGTTTTTATGGTAAATATTTCTAAAAGAGAGAATTTTATAGGATGCAGGTTTAACCAGAGTTTTCTGGACTCTGAGAAATGCATCTTTTCCCTTATTGTGTCTGAATATAAAAATTTTTGTGCCACATGATTTTACATGATTGGTCCCTTAAGGCAGTTTTGTTCTTACTGCACATTGTATTTCAATAAAATATTGTACTTTATTTATTTATTTATTTATTTACTTTTTTAATTTAATTTTTTTTTTTTGTGAGGAAGATCAGCCCTGAGCTAACATCCAAGCTAATCCTCCTCTTTTTGCTGAGGAAGACTGGCTCTGAGCTAACATCTATTGCCAATCCTCCTCCTTTTTTTCCCCCAAAGCCCCAGTAGATAGTTGTATGTCATAGTTGCACATCCTTCTAGTTGCTGTATGTGGGACGCAGCCTCAGCATGGCCGGAGAAGCAGTGCGTCGGTGCGCGCCCGGGATCCGAACCGGGGCTGCCAGGTTAACCGCTAAGCCACGGGGCCAGCCCTCAATAAAATATTTTAAATAAAATATTAATCTAATATTGTTTTGAGGAAATTGTTGATATTCAAATAATGGCCATATTTCTATTAACAAGAAATATAAAACCATGCAAGAATATAGTTGCTACTCTATGGTATCATGATATTCACTCCTGAGAAAGAAATTGGAGGAAGAAGTGGGACATGTATCCTTTTCTTGCTTTCTTCATCCAAATATCAACCTGTATTTATGAGAAGGAAATATTTTTCATGTAAATCATAATAAATATGTTTTAAGAAACAGACATACTTATTATAATTCATTTCAACAAAGAGAAGGAAAGAATGAACTATCCCTCCTCATTTCTGCTATTAAAACTGTACTCCTGCTTCAAAGTTTATTTCGAGTGCTAAATATTAAACATAGTTCCCTCAGAACTCCAATCAAAATCAATGGCCCCTTCTGTTATTCCAGTGTACTTTGCTTGGTTTCTATATTATTACTATAACACATGTAACTCTGCTTTGCATTTGTTTCAGTGCCTTCTCCCTCACTGAATCCATGTTATATGTGAGAAAATAACAAGTACAAAGATGAATAATATGGAGACTCTGTCCCCTCGATTTTTCCTTTAAAGCATACACATTGATTTTTATTGTAATGGAAATCTACAATAAGTACTGCCATTGAGATGGAAGAAAAATACATTTGGACAAAATGCATCATAGGGAAAGTCTTGTGAGTGAGGGAGGGTTCGAGCTTGATCCAGGAGTACAAGAAGTTGTTCCTTTGTTATTTTATTTAGTCAATTATTCAAGATTTATTGAGTGTTTCTACCTGCCTGGCACTGAGATAGATGCTGGAAATATAAAAATGAATAAGATGCAGCCTCTATCCTAGAGAAGTTCAGAGTTTAGTGGTAGAAATCCATGCCCTGATATACAGTCACAACAGAGTGGAATGCATATGTAAGAGCTATGTTTAAAGTGCTCCGATAGCATAAAGGAAGAGAGAGAGTGGCTGAGTCGTCAGTAGACACACAACATCAACAATATTTTTCTCAAATTTACCACATATGAGGCACTGCACTATTTTCCATGCATGAGTTCTCTCATTTGTGCCTAGACTAAGCCTCTCCAGTAGGCATTACTACTGGATTTAATGGATGAGGAAGCCAAGGGACGAGGAGTCAAACTAGTTTGCCTAAGGACCCACAATTAGTAATTCACAGATCCAGGATTAGAAACTAAAATCATCCTATTTCAAAGCTCTGCAAATACTACCTTAACCTTTAACATAGTCTCTGTGAATCTACGCTCAAGTGCTGCTTTGCAACCTTCAGGCGTTAAGAGCAGTAACTGAAAATAATTTACCAAACTATTGCACTGAACGTAGATAAGACTCAGAATTTTTCTCAACAGAAGTCTACAGCCACCACTAATCAATCGGAGTTTTACTGTGTTGTAAGTTCTTCCTCGGAGAAGTCTTTAGAGGGAGATGAACTCTGAGCAGATGTAAAGTAGGGGAAAAGGTCAGGAGCGTGAGACATGGGCACATTCCTAGCCAGCCATAGAGAACGGCGTATGGAAAACACAGGTGACTGAAAGAATGGGATTTATCCGTGGTATTTCAAGCACAGTGATTTTAGAAACTGTGGCAAAAGACACAAAGGGAGAAGGTGGCAAATTATCCTGAGACTTCAACAGACATGGATGTGGGTGAAGAAAATTTTGTGTAAATAAATTTGTAGGAGTAAAGACATAGCAGTAAACAATGCTGTGATATTTCTAACTTAAAGCTAATAATATGTGGAAGTGAAGTGTCCAATGAGCAAATAATGCCCTGCATATAATATGTACTTAATACATATTTATTGACTATATTTTTAAAAGATTTTGCTCAGTATTTGCTGACATATAAATATAAAAAACCCAAATGTTTACTTTAATATTATTGGAAGATTTTTTTTTTTGAATGAGGCAAGGAAATATATGTATGCCATGCACAGCACATGCTGATGTTTTTTTCAGAATTTTTATTTCTTCTTTTGAATTTTATTATTAATGTTTACAATGAGTAACAATGAAATTTAGACATGTAATCATATAGTCAACTTCCACTTTTACAATGCATCTCTGCTTGATTTTGGCGTCTAGTATTAACATCTAGGGTTACTAAATTTAGAGGTCAGAAAATGTATATTATAAATCTTCATTTGTTCCATGTTTTATGCATTTATTAAGTGTGGACAATGGTAAGGCAGCACTGCTATTTTGTTGTGGAAATCTTACTGAAACTTAAAACTTGATGTCTAAAGGAGAATCAAAGCATATCTGAAGGTATTGCTCTTGCTGGAATCTAAATGTGAGACACAGTGTCACAACCAAAAATGACAGGGCTCGTGTTACTGGAAAAGCCTTTCACTTTGATAAAACGTCCGCCACAAAGCATCCAACACTCTCACATTTAATGCAAGAAATTGCTGTTTTGATTTTTGCTCATACATGAATAACAGAAAAGAAAACAAAGCTGAACAAAAGACAACGATTTTATCTCCGAAGTGAATCAAAGAGATTCAGCCTCCGTTCGTCCATATAATATAGAATGGTGGAAAGCATGTAAAGAAAATCTGCAGGAATTCCCAAAGTCTAACTTTAGCTGATAATTTTAATGTACTTCCCCATAGAACTATTTAATCAGGAATAATGAAAATTAATAACTACTGGACAGCATTCATTTCCAGAGAGCTTCAGGAAGTTAACACAGTGTTATATGGACTTAGCTCTAATAGGCTTCTGGGTCACTGGTGAGCTGGTTCAAATATGGATCTACTGTGCTGATTAGTCACGAGTCGTGTGTTTGCAATTACAAGGGTTGTGCCTTGGATACTCTTCAAAGACATTGCTGGATAAACCAGCTGTCTGTTAAAAGCTTTTATGCAAGATATATGAGTCAATTCAACGGTGGAGAAACTTCTCATTTTGTTAAGAAAAAAATAACAATCTGTGTATGCGAGGGGATACTTTAATGTATTTCATCTTTCTCTATTTACTTTTCAAGTAGGTCTTCTGCTCTAGGTGATATTTTCTTCCAATTCTGACGACATCATCCATACCAGCTTCTCAATTTTCACCTGTATACTACCTTTTATTTTGAGAGTACCTGAAATCTACTCACTTAGCAAATTTCCAGTGTTCAATACTGCATTATTAAGTATGGTCATCATGCAGTACGTTAGATCTCTAAACTTATTCATCTTACGTAACTGCAACTCTTTACGCTTTGACCAACATCTCCCCATTTCCCTTACCTCCCCACCGCTCAAATCTCTGCTTCTATGTATTCAACATTTTAGATTTCATATATCAGTGAGATCATGCAGAGTTTTTTTCTTTCGATATCTGGCTTATTTCACTTAGCATAATGTCCTCCAGGTTCATGTCACAAATGACAGGATCTCCTTCTTTTTTAAGGCTAATAATATTCCATTATAGAGTCATGTACAGAATAATGACATTTTGGTCAACAATGGGTTGCATATACGATGGTGGTCCCGTAAGATTATAATGGATCTGGAAAATTCCTCTCGCCTAGTGATGTGGTAGTCATCATAACATTGTCTTGCGATGCATTACTCATGTGTTTGTGGTGATGCTGATGTAAACCTAAAGTGCTGCCAGTTGTATAAATGTATAGCACATACAGTTACATACCGTTCATAATACTTGATAATAATAATAAATGACTATGTTACTGGTTTATGTACTCACTATATTATACCTTTTATCATTATTTTAGAGTGTACTCTTTTTTTTTTTTTGGTGAGGAAGAGCTAACATCCGTTGCCAACCTTCTTTTTTTTTTTTACTTGAGGAAGATTGGCCCTGAGCTAACATCTGTGTGAATCTCCCTCTATTTTTTGTGTGTGGGATGCCTCTGCAGCATGGCTGATGAGCATAGTAGGTCTGCACCCAGGATCTGAACCCACAAACCCGGGCTGCTGAAGCAGAGCGTGCAGTCGGCCACTCGGCCGCAGGGGTGGCCCTAGAGTGTACTCTTTCTACTTATAAAAAAATATTTACTGTAAAGCAGTATGCTGTGTGATACCAGCAGCAGCCCCAAACATCTCGGGTTTATCGTGTCTCTTGATTGCACCATTTTCTCCTGTGCTTGGTTTAATCTCGTATTGTTTTGTTCCTCATGGCCCCTCTGCATCCACGGCTACTGTTGCCAGTAAGAGGCCACGCCCAGCGTTGGGCCTGAAAACAAAATTAAAAGTGATTAAGGACTACGAAGGTGGAAAATCAGTGACGGCTATTGCTCACCTTAGTCAGGCGTGTCCCATTCCACCATAGGTACGATCTTGAAGAACAAGAACAAAGTGACAGAAGCTGTTAAAGGATCTGCTTCATTGAAAGCAATGAGACTAACAAAAATTTGAGAAGGGCCTATATCAGACCTGGAGAAACTTCTAAAGACCTGTATTGAAGACCAGACACAGAAGCATATCCCTCTCAGCACCATCACAGTCACAGCCAAAGCAAAAAGCGTGTTTGTGCTATTGAAAGAAAAGGCTGGACACGACTGCAATGTTGAATTTACTGCTAGCTCTGAGTGGTTTAAACAATTCAAGAATTGTTATTCATTACATAATGTGAAAGTGAGTGGTGAGTCTGAATGCTGATGTGAAGGTAGCAGAAGAATTTTTGGAAACTCTAGATAATCTGATTGTAGAGGATAATTACTTGCCAGGGCAAATATTCAATATGGCTGAAACCTCCCTCTTCTGGAAATGGATGCCTAAAAGGACTTTCATCCATAAGGAAGCCAAGTCAAGGCCAGATTTCAAGGCTTTTAAGGACAGGATAACAGTATTTCTTGGGGGCAATATTGCAGGTTACAAATTGAAACTCTTTGTGATCTGGCACAGTGAGAACCACAGGGCCTCCAAGTGTATCAATAAGCACACACTGCCAGTGCACTACAGAAGCAATAAGAAGTCGTGGATGACCCGTTTCCTCTTCCAAGATGCCCTTCTGAATTGCTATGCCAGAAAAATGGAGAAGTACTTTTTGGAGAATAACATACCTTTCAAGATTTTGCTTATTATTGATAATGCTCTTGGACATCCTCCTTTTGTTGGTGATCTTCATTACAATATCAAAGTGGTCTTTCTCCCTCCAAACACCACCTCTTTGATCCTACCAATGGATCAAGCATTTATAGCAGCTTTTAAGGCCTACCACCTCAGGAGGACCTTTGCCCAAGGCTATTGCTGCTACTGAGGAAGTCACTGATGCAATTCTGGAAGGATCACAACATCTATGACTTCATCAAGAACCTTGCTTGGGCTTGAGGTGGTGTCACTAAGGAGTGTATGAATGGCATCTGGAAGAAGACACTCAAGAAGGTCATCTACGACTTCAAAGGATTTGCCTAGGATAAGGAGGTGGTAAAAATCAACAAGGCTATGGTTCAGATGGTAAACAACTTTAACCTGGATTTGGATGAGGGTGACATTGAGGAGCTCCTAGATGTGGTTCCTGAGGAACTGATGGATGAGGAGTTGTTGGAACTAGAACAGGAACATAGCTGAGGAAGAGGCAAGAGAAAAGGAAACTGCAGGAGAAGCAAAAGAAAATGCACAGTGAGGAGTTTAGCAGAAACTTTTACAAACTTCCACAAGCTCCTTAAAAAGTTTGAAGACGGGAACCCCAACACTGACAGGATTTTATTTAATAGAAATGAATGTTCATGGTGCATTATCTGCTTGCAATCAAATCTATGATGAAAAAAAGAAACAAACCAAGCAAACCACCATGAACATACTTCTGAAAAGAGTGACACCTCCTCAAGAAGAGTCTCAGGCAGGTCCTTCAGGAGATATTCCAGAAGAAGGCGTTGTTATCATAGGAGATGACAGCTTTGTGCATGTTATTGCCCTGGAAAACCTTCCAGTGGGACAAAATGTGGAGGTGAAAGCCAGTAACATTAATGATCCTGAACCTGTGTAGGCCTAGGCTAATGTGCATGTTTGTGTCTTGGTTTTTAACAAAAAAATTTAAAAAGAAAAAAAAAAAATTTTTTTAAATAGAAAAAAGCTAACAGAATAAGAATATAAAGAAAGAAAATATTTTTGTACAGTGGTACAATGTGTGTTTTAAACTGTTATTACATAGGAGTCAAAAAGTTAAAAAACATTAAAAGTTTATAAAGTAAAAAAGTTACAGTAAGCTAAGGTTAATTTATTATTGAAGAAAGAAAAATATGTTTTATAAGTTTAGTGTAGCCTAAGTGCAGGGTGTTTATAAAGTCTACAGCAGTGTACAGTGTACAGTAACGTTCTAGGCCTTCACGTTCAGTCACCACTCACTCACTGACCCACGCAGAGCAACCTGCAGTCCTGTAAGCTCCATTCATGGTAAGTGGCCTGTATTGGTGTACTATTTTTTATCTTTTATACCATATTTTTACTGTACCTTTTCTATGTTTAGATATGTTTAGATATGTTTAGATACACAAATACTCACCATTGTGTTACAATTGCCTACAATATTCAGTGCAGTAACGTGCTGTACTGGCTTATAGTTTAGGAGCAGTAGTCTATACCATACGGCCTGGGTATGTAGTAGGCTATGCTATCTCGGTTTGTGTATGTGCACTCTATGATGTTTGCACAATGACAAAATCACCTAATGATGCGTTATATATACCACATTCATCTGTTGATGATCAGTTAGGTTAAAATTACTTTCAAGGATGTCAAAGCATCAAGCATCTATCATAAAGATAGGATATCCTGTCATAAGACAGAAAGTCATAGCAAAGACATAGAAGATATAAAGAACTAAATTGAAATTTCAGAAATGATAAATGCAATAATTTTTTTTTAATTAATGGATTGGCTCAACAGCAGAATGAGATGTACAGAGGAAAGAATCAGTGAACCTGAAGAAACAGGAACAGAGATTACCCAACCTAAACAACAGCAAGATGAAAGACTGAAAAAAAAAAAAAAAACACCTGAGTCTCAGGAACATATGAGACTATAACTATATATCTGACATTTGTGTCATCAGAGTCTCAGAAAAAATGGGAGAAAAGTGTGGGGCTAAAATGTATTTGAATAAACAGTGGCCTGAAAACTTCCCAAACTTAGTAACAGACATAATCTTACAGATTGAAGAAGCTGAGCAAACTCCAAACAGAATAAACTCAAAGAAAACCACACCAAGACACAGAATCTGCCAAACTTCTGAAACATAAAGACCAGGAAAAAAATTTTGAAAGTATTGAAAGTGAAACAGTACCTTACATATGGGGGAAAGTAATTCAGACGACGCCAAATTTCTCACAAGAAACTATTGCAATCAGAAGGAATTGGCACAGCATTTTTCAAGTGCTGAAAGAAAAGAACTGTCAATCTAGAATTCTATATTCAGGAACATATTCAGGAATGAAGAAGGAATCATGACATTGTCAGAGGAGGAAAACTGAGAGAATATGGTGCCAGCAGACCTAACCTTTAGCTTTACTGTTTTTCTCCCAGTCAGAGAATCACTTTGCTTCACCAGAAGGCCTTATGTTTTGTTTCCAAAAAACTTCTGGCAATGTAAAACATGTTGAAATTCAAAAGACTATCTTCTCAAGAATATTCTGCCTTTCTCATTGTTGGCAGAAATGGCTCTAAACTCACTGTTTTAATTACTTTCTCCTCTCTGGGCTACACTTGCGTAGTTTGGAAAAAGAGGGTGGTATTGATTCATCTGTTGATTTATTTAGTAAGAATTCAGGTCTCACTGTAAGACCAACTCAGTATTAGGTACCAAATAAATATAGTTGAAATGGAGAAAAAGATCATGAACTCTGGGAGATAGGGAAAAGTTTTTTTAAAGAGAGAGAGAGCCAGAGAACAATTTGAGACAATTTAAATGCTTTGCAGTTTTCCTAGCTAAAAAAGAACAATGACACCACAATATATTGACAGAAAAAGTTACAAATTAGGTTTTTTTCTGTAATGTATGAATTTTCATTAACTAGTTTAAATAACAATAACTGGGATTAGTAATGTACAGGCTACAAAATTTTCACTAAATTATTTTCTGTAGTTGTAACAAATGCTATCTTTTGCTCCAAGCACCAGATTTGATCCCCCGTGCTTCTTCTTTATGTCAGTACGTCAATTAAATGAATGAATTCTGGAAAAACATAATAGGATATCATATGTAATAACCATCCCTTTAAAATTTAAATAATTAACATACTATAGAGGATATTCTACGCTTAGTCAGTTTTAGTTTTCTTTCCCAAACATAACAATTTTTATAACTTGTGCTTTAAAAAAAATCTAATTTCCATTCTCATTTAATTTATAACAATTTTAAAAGTTTATATCAATTTAAAGAAAAGCGTAAAGGTCTTTTAATTTTAAGAATGAAGTAGATGGGAGTCTGATCATGTTTGATCCTATCAGAGTGATGTTAGATTGAGTCTTGTAGAAACATTTCAGTTTATGGCAAAAAGCATCTGACCACAAAGAAAAGGTTCAGATAACACACTCTCAGTCTTTTTAATATTTGTTCCCTCCTGTTAAATGCCTAGTATTCCCAAAGGTAAATAGTAAAGCACTTTCTTCTCTATTTTCAGAAAGCAAACATTTTAGATCTCTAATCTTGGAAAAATTAAGCAATGATTTAACCTTCAAACTAAATTCTATACAACACAGACATTTGAAAATATATTTTCTATGTGATTGCATCAGGATATTAGGTTTTGTTTTTTGTATTGCTTGGAGATTAATTGTGTTAAATATAAAAATCAATAAAATAAGTAAAGTTTATAGTGAAACCATTTGAAAGAAGGATTTCTCCTATATAAATTAACTAATTTTAAATCTAGATAAGGCTTTATTCTTTATTCCATAGATACTTAAATGAGTTAATCCCACAAACAGTAAATTCAGATTTTTCTATTTTTAAACTAACCTGTTTCTCCAGACATCTGGTTTGGACTAGGCTTGATAACATTCAAGGGCAATATTGAGCTCACTATATTACAGATTTAAACTTGAATTATGTAGACCTTTGAAACCAAAAACAACTTGACATTGAAACATTTATTTGGCTGGTAAATTCTCGTTTAAGTATCTTCAGATGACTCAACACTTTCGTTCAGACAAATAAGAAACAAAAAAGTTATGGGTATTTAAATATATAAAAAAGAATCATATTTGAATCAAGTGTTTTAAATCATTGTAAATCTGAACTCTCGTAAAAATTGTAATGACACTGTGAAAAGATCTGTTTCATTTTTACTTATCAGTTATATTTAATCTTAGTTTCTCAATGATATTCAGTGATGTTCTGTGTCAATAAATAGTTATAAGTGGAAGAATCACTTTATATAATTCAGGAAAACTAGCAAGAGTTTGGAGGATTCTAAATTTAATACAATTAAACCAATCAACAGACAAACCTTGGTAGAGAAAGACGTTGTGGGACACCTTCGAAGGATGTCTGTGAAAGTTTAAAATGTCTAATTTCTTGGCAGAGTACAGAGATAAAAATCCCCTGGGAAAAAGGAGGACAAATATCTCCCTTTTGAAATTCCCAGCTGTTGTGTGTATTCAGTAGGTTTCAGTGTGAGTGAAGTGAGCTGGGAAGCACAGGGAGGAAGTCAGTATCTACCGAGCCTTGAAGAACCAGAGCTATGTGTGAGACACCTTAATATCAGTCATAAAAGAGTTTGGAAGAAAGCATGCTTCACGTCAAGGAAAGACAATCTACAACCTCAGCTGCTACTGTTAGTAGAAATTCTACTCTTAGTAGAAATTCAGAGAGTTAGAATTTGATAATGAGGAAATATATTCTGATATCAAGCACCAACTCATAAATTAATGGTGTTAAGTGCTGTTCTGCTTAATTTAATTCATTGATATATTTATAGGCAATTGAGTGCATGCAAGAGATGGGATATTGGGAAAAAATGCAAATGATGAGGCATATCAAACACTGTATTTTAAGTTCTACTCTTAGTCTTGGCTGTCAGCTGCAGAAGACACAAATGTTAGACCATAAATCGGATAAGGCACAACAGGGTTGATTGTGCTTTGTTCATTTTTTAGCTGTAATGTCTTGGGTATGTTACTAAACATTTTGGAACTTCAATTTTCCACATGGAATAAATATTATCATAGTGTTTTCCCTACAAGATTATTTTAAGAATTAAAGACAATACTTCATACTTGAGAACAACTAGCGGAACTAAGCACATAGTTATTATATTCAGTTGATTATGAATTAGTGATCATGTACTTCAGATAACTAATCCTATCATCCTTTATTTCACTCTGAGTAGGTCCAACTCTTTTGTCTTTTCTTTTTTGCTGAAAAGCTAATCAGATCTATGTGTATTTCTTGTTTAGTTTTATACTATTGACTCATTTTCTCTCATGGTATAAACTCAAGATGTTCGGTGATTTCCTACCATTTGACTGCTTTTTATTCTACTTGGGTTTCTAGTTTTGAAATTGAAGTGAGTCCTACATAAAGTTCTCTTTTCACACATGGCCCTGATAATTGGAATAAATTTGAATCTAAAATTTTGCTCTGCACTGATCTCTTCTGGGTTTTTGGATAATACCCTCTCAAAAATCACTTTGTATTTTACCTCCATCCTATAATGCTGCCATGTGCTGCCTCCTGCCAAGACTTTATCTCAACTCAGTTTGTAACTTATTCCCTTATTCCAATAATGATTCCTGACTTTTATTTGGGAATGTTCTATGGAAAAATTCATATATCTAATCTTGGGCAAATTCTGATCTGGTAGTAAATTTGTTGCAAGTTTAATAAAATCTGAATACATGTAATCATCCTAATATTTCTTTTTTAATAAATAATACAGCAGAAATCCACCTGTAAACAAGGTTTTTTAGTATATCACAGAGAGTAAATTTTTGAATCAAAGAGCAGTAACTTGGGATTGTTAAGCATCTCTTGTCAACAAGTCTGACCCTTCTCTGTACTTTCAGCAGAGTGAACTCTCTTTAATGGATGCATCTGACAGTAGCAATCCATTACAAGTGCTTTAAAAGCAGACATAAGTAAAACAACCTAAACCACATCCATTGTTAATAATTGATGTTTATTTATCATTGGCAACTATTGATTATAGGCTTAAAAGGAAGTTCTTTGTGTATGGATTTTGGAACCTTTGCCTTGCTGTATAGACAACCGCAAGCAATGCGAGCTTAAGGGAAGTGTGTCACAATTCTTAAAAAATTAAGTGCTCAATAAAGAAACAAGATGCAGTTGAGACCATGCCTTTTGTGGAATAGAAACAGGTTGTCCTTGAAGAGATCTCACAAAAGAATTCCTTTGAGATTTTTTAAAACAGTTTACTGTTGTTACAAATGGCGCAGTTATAACTGAGAAATGTTTTATTCCAGAGTTTTAAATATGTGTATCCTACATTTTGGATAAATATAAGTTGAAACTGAATCTTATCAATTGTTTAAATACCAATCATGCTGTTTGAAATATGTTTATTTCACTTGTTTTGCTCATGACTCCAAACACTGCTTCATTCTGTGATGTAACAGGTACCTGCAAATACACTAATGGAATAGTGGGCCCACTGTAAGGTGGTCTTACTGTGGCTTCTTGTTGTGAGAAATTCTACAAATAATGGGAGGAGAGAGTTAAAAGGGAGAAGAAACGATGACTAATACTTCTGTGATATAAGAAATCCTAAATTGGGGCATAATTTGACAATTATAATTACATTCTAATATTGGAGCTATCATTAATTAGGTTGTGACACTTGACTTTTCACAACGTCTATTGTTTCCTACATATAAAATGAGTGAAAGTAAACATTTGTCTTAACTCTCTAACAGAATGTTGTGAAAGGTAAATGACAACAAATATGTGGAAGCAAATTGAAAAGTGTGAAAATAAAAAAATAGTGGAAGGTGGGGTCTTACTATTATTTCTCTAGACTGAAGATAGAGGGGATATGAGGGACAATGACAAATACAGGGAAATTGGTTAAAAGCAATTATAAAAGTGGTTATTTTCTAATAAGCTTATAAATTATAAAAAGATGAGTACAGTCATTAATAGTTTTGAATGTCAAGCTGTTGAGATAAAGTCTTTGGAGGAATATGAGTTAGAATACTTAGACAAAATTGTTTCATTGCCAGTAACTTACCCTGTCTGGAACATAAGCAAAAGACTAATAAAATACGTGTATCTTCCTATTATTCACACCCACTTTTTTCTGTGAATGTATAAAATGTGTGTCATGTTTTGAAAGAGAAAAATCTAGTGTCATGCTCCATGTTAGTAATGTCAGAAAGTATGTATGTCTACACACATATGTATATGCTAACATACAGATTTGCATGTGGAAACATATCTTGTAAGTACAGTGGCGGATATCCATAATACTGCTTTTGTGGAATTATGGTGCAGTGAAAAGTAAATAGAGTTTGAAATGAGAAGCATATCCATTTATATCCTAGCTCTGCTGCTTACTAACAGTGTAATTTTAAATTTCATTTGTTTCCATTAGTTAATTGAGACCTAATTCACAATCTAAGAATTAAAAATAAAAGGATGGAGGTGAAAATTAGCATAATCCCTAGCATATACTTATTTATCAGTAGAGATCAGTTCTCCTAACAAGCCAACTGTTTTTTCTTAAGACTTTTCTACATGTAGTTATGATATGGTAAACATTATTTAATAAACAAACGTGTTCTAGTTTAAGGAAATTTTTCTCATTTGTTTCTCACAGTGACCCTTTTACCATTAGGACATTTTCAAATACAATAAAAGGCAACACAACTCTAACTGGCTTAAACTATGAAAGAGTTTTATTGGCTCACTGATTAAGCTATCCAGAGACAGGGTGGGGTTTTGGCCTGGTTGGATCAGACATCTAGTTTCATTTGTATGTGATTTTCTTAGCTCTGCTTTTCTCTGATTGTCATCTTAGTTCAAGATCAAGTCCCTCAACGTGGAAAACTGGCTGCTATCGTTCCCAGTTTCGTGTCTGCATTTTACAACATCTAGAGAGAGTTTCTGCTTCTCAAAATTCCTAGAAATAAGTATTGAGCTTTGCACTGATTGTCTTCCCCTGAAGAGCAGAGACATTCCATCTGGTTGGCTGAGACTTGAACTTCCTGAATTTCCATGCTAGAATGGGAATGCTCCTATTGGCTTAGAATCCAATACAGGAGCTGGGAGTAGGATAAATCCTACCAAACTATACGCCTGCTGCATTGGAAATGAATACTGGAACAACAATCATCACGTTCAAGTGAGACCCTGTGGAGTGTGTAGGAACAAATTTGCCTAATCCCTTACATATAGGATTATGGTACTGGAGGAGAACTTCCAGATTATCAGTCCAGCTTTCACTTTAAAACTTAAAAAAATATATGCTTAAGAAGTTTGAATGACTTATTCAACATAATATAAAAATATTTCAGTAAAGCTTATTCTGGATTCCATGCTTCTGACTGCAAAGAGTTCCAATAATAACAGTGACTCCTTACCTGACGACTGTGTAGCATTAATGAGAAGTATGGAGTTACTCTAAGATATTCAGCAATCTATCTGAATATCAAACATAATTAACATACTGAGTAAATAAAATATTAACTATTATCATACAAATTATAATTAAAAATATGTCTTCATTCTAAAAAACTGGGAGCTATTGTACTACTACATGCAACAATTCAGATGAAATATTTTCAAAATGTTTACAGGAAGCTAATTCCAAATTGCAATTCTTTTCTCTTGACACTTTTTTATTAGTACAAGGTTATTTACATTCAATATTCAAATAGAAATTATGATGTACTTACATGCACTGTAATTATCAGTTACAGTGACAAGTACAAACCAATATTTATGTGATCTAAATGTTCATGGAGTTTAAATTGCATTAAATATATTTTATTATACTCACAACTGGAAATATTGGGAGCACTCTTATAATCTATTATTTAGTTACAGGAAAGAAAATATAAGTTATCAAAACTCTATTACCATCTTGTTGAGGCAAAAACTGTAGTCTAAAATTGTTGAAAGAGTATTCTTACAATGATTTTTAAAATAGATTTAATACCAAGAAAGAAAATCAACAATGATTGCAGTTAATATACGACAATTTGTTCATGACTAGCACTCCTATTATCTATCAGTTGCATTTTTTCTTTATTAATAATGATTTTTATTTTCAAAATTAGTGGGAGTAAAATATCACATTAGTTATCTATTGTTGCTTAATAAATTACTCCAAAATTTAGTGGCTGAAAACAACAAACATTTATTATCTCAGTTTCTGTGTGTCAGAAATCTGGGCATGACTAGCTGTGTTCCAGAGGTGCACAGTCTGTCATAAAACTGCATTCAAGCTGTCCGCTGAGGCTGCAGTTTCCTCTGAAGGCTCAACTTTGGGGCATCCACTTCCAAGTTCATGTACATGGTTGCTAGCAAGCCTCATCTCTCTTTACATGAGTCTCTCCACAGGGCTTCTCACAAGATGGCAGCTGGCATCTACAGTGAGTAATCTGAGAGAGAGAGCAAGAGAACAAGAGAGAATACCCAGAAGAGAATCCATATTATTTTTACAAGCTAATCTCGAAAGTCACATCCCATCACTTTTGCTATATTCTATTGGTTGGAATGAGTCAATAGGTCTAATCCACAAAGTAGGAGAGAAAATTAAACAGGACATGAATATCAGGAAGTGGACAGCCTTGAGGATCTTCTTGGAGGCTACTTAACACAATCTTCCCTCTGGCCCCCAATGATTCACATCCCCGCCATGTGCCAAATACACTCACACTTTCCCAAAGACCCCCAAACCTCATCGAATTACAATATTAGCTCTAAATCTAGAATCTCATTATGTAAATTGGGTGTATGGATAGATGAGGATCCTCCTATATAGTTTCTCAAGTATAACTCCTCATGTACCATTTCTTTTTATCTGAAGACCTACAAAATTAAATGGATAAGTTATCTCTATTGTTCGTCTCTATCTATGCTCGACACAGAACATAGGCATTCCTGCTAAAAAAGGAGGGGGTAAATGAGCTGCACAAAGAAATCCTTGGTTCACAGCAATTCTGAAATCCAGTTAGGAAAAATTCTGGATTAGATCTCAAGGCTTAGGAATGATACTCTGGCTCTCTTGCCTCCACCCTCTAGGCTCTTGATTCCACCCTCTAAGTTTCTTTCCTTTTACAAAAAAAGTATCAAATGTTTGCAGATGAGCAGCTTTCTCAGTCTGCTTCCTGCCAGTGGAATTCTGAGGCTCGAAACGGTGCTTCACATTCTATATTTTCTCAGTAAACATCTAGTCCAAATTGGTAATGTCTCTCTATATATAACTGTTAAAAACACTTGAGAATCTCTTGGGAATCTCCTTGGGGTTCATGGCAATAGACAAAAGCATATTCAAAAATCTCTTCCAGATAAGCCCTTCTCTATCTTGGGTTCCTGCTAAGAGGGCTGATAGAAATATGTTCAAGTTTCCTAAAGGTCTTGAGGTAATTGAGAGGATCGGTGAGGTATACAGATAATCTCTTTAAAGGGCCTTTTGTGTAACTGAATATTACTCTGAAGCACCACATCAAGAAAGAGAGGGAACCCAAAGTGGAATCCATAGTCTTTATAAAACCTAATTATGAAGTGAAATCCCACCACCTCTGCTGTATTCTATTTATTAGAAGTGAGACAATAAGTCCACCCAGAAAGAGGAGAAGAAATTCACACAAGGGTGTGAATACAAGTACAATAGAATCATTATGGGCCATCTTAGAGGTTGCCTATCTCAAATACCATGGACCAGTTTTAATAAAAGATAAGGTAAACAGTAAAGGTAGAGTGGAAGTTCATTTAAGTACACTTATTGGTTTTTGGATGAATACAACTGATAATGAGTTATAAATTTAAATATACCAGGCCCTGATGGATTCACTGGTAAATTCCACCAAACATTTAAAGAAGAAATTATACCAATTCTCTGTAATCGCTTTCAGAATATAGAAGCAGAGGAAATACTCCCTAACTCATTCTATGAGGCCAGCAGTAATCTAACATCAAAACTAGACAAAGACATTACAAGAAAAGAAACTACAGACCAATATTTCACAAACAGAATATAGATGCCAAAACCCTCAATAAAATTTTAGCGTATAAAATCTAACAATGTATAAAAAGAATTATACATCACAACCAAGTGGGATTTATCCCAGGTATGCAAGTCTGATTCAACAGTCAGAAATCAATTAATGTAATCCATCACATCAACAGACAATAGAAGAAAAATCACATGATCATATCAATAGATACCAAAAAAACACTTGACAAAAATCCAACATCTGTTCATGATTAAAAAATCTCAGTAACCTATGAATAGAGGGGAACTTCCTCAACTTGATAAAAAATATCTACAAAAATTCCACAGCTAATATCATACTTAATGATGAGAAATTTGAAGCTTTCCCACTCAGATCATGAATAAGGCAAGGATGCCTCCTCTCACTACTTCTTTTCAACATTGTACTGGAAGTCCTAGCCAATGCAATGAGACAAGAAAAGGAAATAAAAGATATACAGATTGGGAAGAAAGAAATCAAACTATCTTGTTGATAGATGATATAGTCATCTTTATAGAAAATCCTAAAGAATTGACATAAAACTTCTAGAATAAAAGATTATAGCTAATTTATTGGATACAAGATTAATGTACAAAAGTAAACTTCTTTCTTGTATATCAGAAATAGACAAGTGAAATTTAAAACACATTACCATCCAAAATAATGAAATACTTAAGTATAAATCTAACAAATACGTATAAGACCTATATGAAGAAAACTACGAAACTCTGATGAGAGAAGTTAAAGAATAACTAAATGAATGGAGAGATATTTCATGTTCATGGATCGGAAGACTAATACTGGCAAGACATTAGTTCTTCATAAGTTGATCTACAGAATCAGTGCAATCTCAATCAAAATCCCAAGTTATTTTGTGGATATGAACAAAGTGATTCTAAAGTTCATATGGAGAGGAAATAGACCCAGAATAGACAACATAATATTGACAAAGAACAAAGTTGAGAGACTGATACTACTCAACTTCACAACTTACTGTAAAATTACAGTAGTCAACACAATGTCGTATTGGTGAAAAAATAGACAAATAGATCAATGGAACAGAGTAGAGATCCTAGAAATAGATCCACATAAATATAGTCAACCTATCTTTGACAAAGGAGCAAAGACAATACAATGGATCAAAGATAGTCTTTTCAACAAACGGTACTAGAACAATTGGATATTCACAGGCAAAAAAAAAAAAAAATCTAGATGCAGATTTTATACCCTTAAAAAGGATTAACTCAAAATGGATCACAAACCTAAATGTAAAATGCAAAACTATAAAACTCCCAGAAGGTAACATAGGAGAAAATCTAGATGACCTTGGGTTTGGAGATGACTTTTTAGATAAAACACCAAAGGTATGATCCATGAAAGAAATAATTGACAAACTGAACTTCATTAGAATTAAAAAGTCTGTTCTATGAAAGATACTGTCAAGAGAATGGAAAGACAAGCCACAGATTGGGAGAAAATATTTGCAAAAGACACATCTGATAAAAAAGTGTTATCGGAAATATATAAAGAATTCTTAAAATTCAAAAAGAAAACAAAAAACCCAATTAAAAAATTGGCCAACGACCTTAATAGATACCTCGCCAAAAGGATATACAGATGGTAAATAATCTTATGAAAAGATGCCCCCCATCATTTTTCATCAGGGAAATGCAAACCAAAACAAGATACCACTACCACCTATTAGAATGGCCAGAATCCAGAAAACTCAACACCAAATGCTGATGAGGATGTGGAGCAACAAGAATTCTCATTCATTGCTAGTACAAATGCAAAACGATACAGCCACTTTGGAAGACAGTTTGGTGGTTTCTTACAAAACTAAATGTACTCTTACCTTATGATCCAGCAATTGCTAAGTGAAAGAAGTCAATCTGAAAAGACTACGTACTGTATGATTCCAATTGTATGACATTCTGGAAAAGGCAAAACTATGGAGACAGTAAATGATCACTATTTGCTAGGGGTTGAGGGGAGGAAGCGATGAATAGGCAGGTCACAGAAGATTTCTGGGACAGTGAAACTACCCAATGATACTATATGGGTAGATACACATCATTATACGTTTGTCCAAACCCATAGAATGTACAACACCAAGAATGAACCCTAATGTAAATTATGGACTCTGGGTGATAATATGTCAATGTAGGTTCATCAATTGTAACAAACGTAGCACTCTGGTGGGGGATGTTGATACTAGGGGAGGCTATGCATGTGTGGGGGCAGAGGGTATGTGGGAAATCTCTTTACTTTCCTCTCAGTGTTGCTGTGAACCTAAAACTGATCTAAAAAATAGAGTCTATTTAGAATTTTTAAATACAAGATGATATGATGTAATGAAAATAGCTAAACCATATGGAAATTTTGTCATCATTTAGTTAACTATCTTGTCTCCAAGTATATTTGTAATTGTATTCAAAATGTGGTTATTATTTGAATTTTCACTGTTAAAAGTATTACATAAATTTGTAAGTTTAAATATTTCAAGAACAGTTTTCGGTTAGCACCTTAGCAAACAGTGACGGTATAATCTATTTTCCAAACTAAGTACCTTTGAAAGTGAAATAATTAATATTCAATAATAATGAATTACGTTAATGTATGATATTATTATTATGATATATCATTGTAGTTTCAGCCTCCTCTCTGCTCTATAATTCGCTTTTTAGTTCTTTCAACTCAATCAAATAAAAAAGGCTTTAGTATTTATTATATGAATTGTAGGGCACATATAAATTATTAAATTACTTTCAATTTAAGCAATTTTAAAACTTTTCTCTTTTAAAACATTTTCTCTTTTGTGTGTATGTGTTGTATTGATTAAGGCTCTTTTGCTTAAAAACAGTAAAACTTAAGTCTAACGTAAGCAAAAAAAAGAATTATTAGTGGAGGCTTATAAGGGGATGTTGCATGTTCTCTAGTAGGAAAGTAAGTGCATTTGGACCTCAAGGATAACTAGTCTGGACTGAAATTTTACTAGTGTTCTCTCTTTCTCTATTTCTTGTATTTACTTGTATTAATATATCAGCTTAATCCTTTCTTAATGCATCCAGGATTGCCTCCATAGACCAAGACATATGGCTGCTGAGAGCTCTTAATTTTTTCCATTGTATCAGTTAGTTATTGCCGTGTAACAAATCACCCAAAACTTAGTGGCTTAACACAACCATTTACTTCAAGGGTCAGGAAACTTTTTCTGGAACGAGCTATAGAGTAAATATTTTAGACTTTGTGGATCATAAAGTCTTTGTTGCAACTACTCAACACTACTATTGCAGTGATAAAGCAGCCATAGACAATAAATAAACAAATGAATGTGCTGTATTTCAATAAAACGTTATTTACAGGCTCAAGCAGCAAACTGGATTTGGTCTGTAGGTCATAGTTTTCCAACCACTGATTTATTTAGTTAGTTATGATTTTGACAATCAGCAATTTTTTTGCTAGACTTAGTTGAGAAGTTCTTCTGGTTCTTCTAATCTCAGTTTACCATGCTCATTCATCTTCAGTGAGCCAGAGGTCAGCTAGGGAAGTTCTGAACTCTGCTTCTGATGATTGGATAGGTTGGCTATAGCCTGGGGCAACTTGATTCTCTTCTACATGCTCTCTCATCATCCAGCATGCTGTCCTGTGTGTTTCCATGGAGGTGGGAATCTAATATGGAGAGTAGAAATGTGCAAGTCCACTTTGATCCTGGGATCATAATGGCACACCATCTATTCCTCCACATTATATTTGCTAAAGAAAGTCGTAAGGCCAGCCTAAATTCAAAGGGGGATAAATTTTCTTCCTTTTCTTATTGGAAAGTCACATTGAAAAAAAGTGTGGTTATAGGGAAGGGTGATGTTTTCTGGCCATTTTTAAAATCAATTGTCACATCTCCTATGGCTCTCATCACCACTAGAGTAGCAATAATTCTTTTCTCATTGGTCCTATTTGAAAATACCTTGAAAGATCTCTGTTTGACTGAACTTAAATCACATGCTTATTCCTGAACCAATCAGCTAAGTCCAGTGGATAATATACAGATTGATTGAAGGCTAATCAACTACCCCTCTTGGTGGTGAATATATATTATTCATATCTAATTATAAAGTACAACAAATATTTCTTATTTTATCAATATCAACAGCTAGCTTGAAATTGTGAAAGCCAAATTTTAGTCTTTACGTTACCAAACTTCCCAATCACTTGATACTCACCTGTCTGTCTGTTGCACTTTTAACACCCTTGACATCTGAAACTCCAGACTCATTTGTTACCTTTGCTCTTTTCTAATAATTCCATCTCTCTACTCAAATCTTTAATATTAGTATTTTTCAGAGTGTCTTGTTCAACTCATTCTTTTTGTCATCCTAAATACATACTCTCCTGGGAAACGTTCACATCTGCTCTTCTAATTTCAGCTACCATCTATAGCTTTGTTAATAGCACCAAATCTTAATTTCCAACTCAGCTTCAAATTTATATAGTAGGTATTCAGTAAATATACTTAATGCATGAATAAATGATCAAATAAGCTATAGGTATTAAAGTGCTCCTTAAATCCCAAGGTTCTAACGAGTAGCATATGTTACTGTGTAATTATGCAACCAGGATTATAGTTCCATATGCCTCTGGAAGTTTTTACTCAAAGGGCACTTTTCATACCTGTGCGGGACTATCTTTCTAATCTAAATGACTCACTTTATATTCTTTTATAATACATATTCATGTTTATTAAAGTAATTGAATAAAGTTATTGAATGAAATAAATAAATTGAAGTTTGTTATTAAAGAAATTCTTTTTCTTTTGCATTTACCCAAATATTGGTCCCAGTTTTGTTTTTATTTCATTTTGACAGGGATCAAGTAGTTTTGACTGGCAGTTTGCCATTAGGGTACCTATTACAATCCTGTAGTGGGATTACTTGGAAAGAATTCATGCTTGTAGAATTTCCAGCTTCCTAGAGGTTTAGCATGCAGACTGGGAAAACAAGGCAGCTTTGTTTGACTCTTTCCCTTTGAAAGTGAGGCAGCAGGAGGACATCATCTTTGAATGTTCCCAGAGCATCTGTATTATTCCTGCTTCTCTTAATAAACTTTAGAAAACACCTGCCTGGGAATATATTTGTTTGTTGTTTGCTTTGGAATTCTGCCCTCTTATTATGTGCATGAAATATATTCTCAATAGTTTGTTTATTGAGGGACTCTAGCAAATTCATCCAACTTCAAATCAAAACTGCTAATTCTAAGAGCAAGTAGATTTAAAATCTGTTGCTTCTATTTGCCAAATGTTAAAGTATCAAAATGTTCCCAGTGAATAGCACCACTTATTACACTTTAGGAGAATTATTTGTACATGGATCATTTATAATCCACTTTTGGAGCTGGGACTAATTTTAAATGGGTCATCCTGCCATTTTTGTATATTGGTGAGAACTCTTCCTGGACAAAACAAATAATACCTGACAAGAATTTGTTAATCTTTCACCATTGGAAATATGCCACATAGAAACCATGTATAGGCAAGACCCCAGAAGAAAGCTTTTAGTCGTTCTTCTCGTGGTAAGGATATTAAATTTATGGGCTAGGAACTTGTGATACTCCATTTGAAGTAGATGCAAAATGTTCCTGTAACCTCTGACATATTGTAGAAAAGAGTGACGTCACTAAAAATGAGCATCCTAGCGCAGAGAACAGGAAAGAAAAGGCAGATGAGAATTTCCTTGTGTTCTTTTCATTAACACCAAATGTTTGTTATGATATTAAATTTTAAGGCAGAATCTCACAGAATATGTGCTTCACATTGTGAAAAGGTAATAAGAGAAAACCATAAAAATTTGCCAATATTTCCACAAGATAGCAACAAAAAAATATTTATACTTATGTTTTCTCTTTGAATTATTTTATTTTATGTAATAGAACAGTGTTTTGCAGTGAATAAGAATATACTGGAGTAAAGTAAAACATACCATGTTTAGGTGTTTTTCCCCTCATTGTGAATTTTTTCATTTAAGAATGCTAACTTTCTTACCTATATTATATTTAAAGTTGGTGTATCATTTACATAACTTTTGGTCACTCCATGAGAATTGCTATTTATAGTAAAAATAAAAGTTCTACCATACAAGCAATGTGAGTACATAAACCAATAACATGTAGTTAAAACTAAATTGGTTTAGGGGCCGGCCCAGTGGTGTAGCAGTTAAGTTCGCGTGATCCGCTGTGGCCTCCCAGGGTTCGCAGGTTTGGAACCCCAGGTGAGCACCGAGGCACTGCTTGTCAAGCCATGCTGTGGCGGCATCCCATATAAAGTAGAGGAAAATGGGCAGAGATGTTAGCCCAGGGCAGATCTTCCTCAGCAAAGAGAGGGGGGTTGGCAACGGATGTTAACTCAGGGCTGGTCTTCCTCACAGGAAAAAAAAAAAAACTAAATTGGTTTAATATAATGTAAACAGATAAGTTGTGTGGGTTTTTTTTAAGGGTGATGAAGAATTTTGCATCATTTTCCTCAATCAAGATATATATTAGATACCATTAATATTTTAAACTTCATAGAATTTTAACTGGTAGATAATTGTTGCAATGTTGCTGGATTAAACTTTAGTACTGTATCAGGTTTTGAAGTACTTGACCCTAAAATCATATTTATGTTCAATTCCTGTTTAATAAATACATTCAGAATTTATTGCTTAATTGCATCACACATCAACACATTTTGCATTTTAATTAGGTAATAGTTTTATGTGATTCTCTGGATCATTTGATTAGACATCCACGGAACAACTAAACCATGCCCATTAGCCCCAGAAAGGACAAAATTATTTTTCTTGTATTATGTTTGTAAAATTAACTTGCTGCCTTCACAGGGACTTTCTTTGTATGCTTAGCATTGTACCACCCAGAATAATTTTTGGCAGAGTTTCGTCACCTTGAATTGTATTTCTGATCTCAATTATTTATATCAATTCTTTACTCATCAATTCCAACTCACCAATACTTACTGTGCTACAATGACTCATTTGACAGCTTGAATATTGTAATAAGGTCTTCTGAGAGTTCAAGGAGATTGCTAGTCTCACTTCCAAGCTTTGAGATATAGATGGATAGATATGAACTGTTAGATATCATATAGTATAATATATATGATTGTACGTAAGTATGATTATTACTTATATATTTAAATGTAATATGCATTACATAGTATATATACATAATTCTACTATATATATGTATCTATCATCTACCTATCTAAAACTATATCTAGGCCTTATATCTTCCCTGACTTTAACATCTCACAAAATATCACCCAGTGTTTCTGTCATTTTGATTATTTGGACCCTGATTTCGACATTTCTGAGAAAATGTAACATAGTTCCTGAGCAGAATTCACAATTGTCTGCACAGAAGAAATATAATCCACACAGTTTCCCTGAAAATGAGTATACCCGGGATACTTGTGCTATTCTTTAGTGAGAAAACATAAATTTAAATAAAAACATGAACCTAATAACTTTCATTACTCTACCATGGAAGGTTATCAAGGAAAAGAGGAGGATTATAGAAGCATAAGAGGGATGCCATAATCTCCACTCTCGGTTTTTTGGAAGTCTGTCTCAAACATATTTTCCAGATATTAAACTCAGATTTTTAGATCTTAAAACAAAAATACTGAGTGTAGGTTATATTTTCTTGTGGACTAGTGACAGAATCAGGTTAAACAAGTAGCATTTCATATTAAATACAAAGTGGGGACTCTCATCACCCAGCCTGTCTTGAGCTGATAATAGTTGTGAAACACGCCACAAAGACGATAATGCGAGAACTAGCTATTCCATTTTGAATTTCCTTTCTGCTCTGGCAATGGGGCATAATGTTCACATTTATGAAATATCATATGCATACCTTCTCTTTAACAAAATTACTCTAGTAATTTCATTAACAATAAATTATACCACGTGCCCAGCTCTCATATTGAAATGTATTCAAGTAGAATTTAGAAAACTTCAGACTATTTCAGATTTTTATTCTCCATTGATTTTTGTTTCCTCCACACCTAGTTACCACTTAAAAAAAAAAAAAGCAAGCTAGTTGAAGGAGAAATTTATAAAATAAATTTTTCCAGGGATTTCCTATCTTCAATATTGTACTATAGATCCTTGTGAAATTACAGTTTTCCCATCAGAAAGTAGGTTTTTCATATTTAAATGCATTTCCTTGTCTGTTTGCTGGCCTTGCGTGACACCTTAGTGGTAGCGAGGGTACCACCTTAGTGGTAATTAGAGAACACAGTAATAGAAAATCACTAATCAGAGTCTTTGCAACTGCCAGCAGTTTTTCACTTTTCACATGAGGATGGGTTGGCTAATTGGATTAGGTCTGTCTCTGACTGTAATCTCAGCAAGCATCGGTTCAAGGAAGAACTGCCACCTCACACCTGGGTTGTGTGCTAGGGGGTGAAGCACACAGTTAATAAGAATCATTTAAAGCACAGCCTATGTGCATAATTAACTCTGCCTATTTCCTTGATTAAAAGTCTGCTTATCAAGGATAATTGTTCACCTGAATCTTCAGGGCTAGCTGGAGGAACCAGCTACAGTATGTGAACTAGAGGAGGATTAAAGGCGTCACCAAGTGTTTTAGTTATCAGGAAACAAAATTGCAGCTGATTTTACAGGCTTTGAGAGAAATACAAATACTGAGTTTTAGTGATAGTGGGTGGCAGGGAATTACAGTGTCATCCAGAATATTTTTAGTAATTAAATACATGCAGGATTCAAGAGAATACAGAAGTACCTGCTGGGTGTGGAATCTATTTGTGAGCTAATTTAGCTTATTTGAATAATTTAACGAGATTTACTGAAGCAGAGAGTCATTTACCAATACAATGATCTCTCTCTATTAAAAAACTTCCAGACTACGTACCCAGGGTCCTTGCATGTATATGGGGCCAAGGGATCCAGTTTTAGCCTGTGAAAAGTGAACAGAGAAGTTGGCCACTAAAATGTCTCTCCATATATCCCAGAGGATCTCTCTCTTTGATTATCAGCTAATGAGTTGCCGAGTTTCCAGTGGAATGTGCTCAAGCCCTGCAGACTGGCCAAACCATTAGACGGAATGAAACTAGGTCCCAAATGATTGCACGGAGCAGAGACTTCCTTCCTCCACAATTGACCCACATTAAAGTATGTGTGGAGCGAGAAATAAACCTTTGTTATATATCAAATTATTGCTTTAAAGACCTGGAAAATTAGAATTCTGAAAAATATGTTTTGGTAGTCAATGTAGTTTGAAATTTTCTCTGCGCCTTAGGAAGTATTAATGCTGGTAGTTTCTTTTCCCCTACGGTTAGTGGAGAACTGTGGAACTTCCTTTACAGGATAGAAATTTCTTTTTAATCCACACTGTTCCTACCTCCACTGTTGTCACCTGTAAAGGAGTTAGCACCCTAGGTAAGTGTGAAATAATTCAACTGGATAATTCAGGGCCCTGGACATAGTTGAGTAACTTAGAAAAGTCACTGGGGTCCAAGCATTGTAGTTTCTGCCTTCCATTTATCTCAGGATGGTTTGCTTGCTGGTGTTTATGCTCAGGCTCAACACTCGCTAGCAGCAGCAGCAAGCATGAACTCAGGAAATGAGCATACATCTCTCTCTCACCCATTTCTTATTTCATCCATCACATGCTTTTATTCTGGTACATTTCCTAGCAGCAAAATGAGAAGCTCAAGTTCACTCCTATTATCAGCTTTTAAGGATATTAGAAGACACAGATGTTGCCACACACTAAGTCAAGCTAATTTGCCAACCCTGTGGTCTGCACCCAGCTGAAGCTCCAAGTAATATACCATTGGATAGCATGGTCTCCTTATTAAGGGAGCGAGCAGTATGCTGCAATTTCATATATTAATTTTAATATTATTAATCATAAATTGATTTTTTTACCCTAGACTCTTTTATCTAAACTTATCTTAAGGAATAAGCATATATAGAAATTTATGGCTATTAAATTCATAAACTTAATGAACCACTGTCAGTTATACCACTGGGATAATGCATGTAGAAAAGGATTATTATACAAACTGAATTAGATGAGAGCATTGAGAAAGAAATATTAGGTCATGTGTCAAAGTCTTGTTAGAATAAATATGATTTTAAAGAAGTGTTCAGTGTAAACTTTCTATTTCTGTATCATTTCAGCTAGAAAGAATGACTATTATAAAAATTTTTATTAAGAATATTTTCCTTGATTCCTCTCCTTTGTTCTTAAAAAGGATGTACAATGTTATATAGAAAGTCAGTGTTTCATAGAAAAAGAAAGGATGCTCAACTAGGAGAGACAAGAACCCATTCTGTCTCCGATTACCTTCATGCTCTTGGACCATGTCTTCACCCTCCCAGGGGCTTGGTGCATCTATATTGGATAGTCCCTAAGATCGCTTCCAGATCCTTTACGAAATGTAGAAAGTGAGAGGAGAACTGAACCATCATACAGTTCCTCTGAATTCCTTCGTTTTCACTTCAAATACCAATGATCTTTTAAGTCCTCACTCCGTTTCCCACTTCAAATATCCCAAATTCCCACATAATTTTGACTCAGCTTAAATCTCCAAACTTCTACAAGGCAGTACGTGAAAAGACTCTCAGAATGAAAGGAGGAGAGGGATGAAGGCAGGACCAGCGTGATGTCTACGTCTTCCACTTACTAGCTCACTGTAGAAGAGCCCTAACTATTGTTCATCTTTAAACCTTGCATTACCAAAAAACAATTGAAGCAATCAGTTTTTCTTTCAGCCATTCAATCTTGGTGGGCCTTAAGATATTCTTGGATCTGAGCTAAGTACTACTGGGTTGGAAAATTTTAAAATATCTAACTCTTGCATGGAAAAGCATATCCTAAATTGTGTTCCTAAGCATGTTCCTAACAAGTTAGACAAGGACCCCATGACAAAATAATATGAGGAGTAATAATTAAAGACCATTCAGAAATAGGCAGCATTTTAATAAAATTTAGAAGAAGACTAATGGAACTACAAATACACCTTTAAATTGACAATAAAAGTAAATGCAGAGAAAAATGGAACATACCAATTAGACATTTAAGCTTTAAAATATTTGCTCTTATAGTAAGATCCTACATTAATTAGGGTTTACATGTTTTGTTTTCTTAAGCTACATCAAATAACCCTAGTAGAAGAAAGATTTCATAATATAATTTCATAGAGCCTCTCTGACTTGATATATCTGCTTTGCGTTCCTGTCTGTTTGGGATAGGTTTACACAGAGGAAATAAATGTTTTGTGGTTTTTTTTGTGAAGAAGATTAGCCCTGAGCTAACAACTGATGCCAATCCTCCTCTTTTTTTTTTGCTGAGGAAGAGTGGTCCTGGGCTAACATCTGTGCCCATCTTCCTCTACTTTATATAGGACGCTGCCACAGCATGGCCTGACAAGTGGTGTGTCAGTCCGTGTCCGAGATCAGAACCTGTGAACCCTGGGCCGCCGACGGAGCACGCGAACTTAACCGCTATGCCACCAGGCCGGCCCCAAAAGTGTCTGTTCTTTATAACCAAATTTCCTTTGGTATTATATGATTTTTAAGAAAGCAATTAGGATTAATCTGAAAGATCTACAAGTAAAGGCAGTTATGCCTCACAAGTAAGGACTTGGTAAAATGATCACAGTAAGTTAACTCCTGCGATCCAATGATTTTTAAACATTATTTAGAATAATTCAGAAGAGAAAGAGCTGTGTGTATATGAGTAAAACTACTTCACTCTCATGAAATGAGTTTAATGAATACAGAACAGCATAAAAGCTAAGGATGAGGTCCCTGAAAAAATTAAGTAGAAGCTTCACGTTACTCAAATAAATGTAAAGAGTATTGTATTACTTTTCTATTACTGCCGTAACAAATTACAACAAATTTAGTGGATTAATGCAACTCCAATATACTATCTTCCAATTCTTACAGTAGGTCAGAAGTCTGACACAGGTCTCACTAGGTTAAAAGTAAGATGTTGGCAGCCTGTGTGTCTTTCTGGAGACTCTAGAGGAGATTGTTTCCTTGGTCATTCAGGTTGTTGGCAGAATTCACTTCCTTGCAATTGTACTACTGAGGTCTCTGTTTTCTTGCTGCTTTCGGCTGAGGGCTATTTCCAGCTTTAGAGGCTGTCACGATTCATTCTCTTGGCTCATGGCCCTGGTTTTCACGTCTTATCTCTCTGACCCGCTCTTCTGCCTCTTTCTTCTTTTAAGGAGCATATGATTAGGTTGAGTCTACTCAGATAGTCCAGGATAATTTTCCCATCTCAAGGTCTTTAACCTTAATCACATCTGCAAGTCTCTTTTGCCATATAAGGTGACATATTCTCAGGTTCCTGGGATCCGGTCATGGACATTATTGGGGGACAACTACTCTGTGCACAGTAAATATTTATTATGAAAAGTGAACTTCACATTTAAAGTTAAACTTTAATTTAAGGATTTAGGGGAAACACTATCTTATCTATTTAGAGTGTCTACATTTTTTTTTTTTTTAGATCATTCAGGAATATTGTGAAAGCTTACATGTTCTTATTTGCTGCCCAGAGTAAAATAATTTGCTAAGATTTTAATATTTGAGAAAAGATACTTTTAGGCAGATAGAAGTTATTTTCCATATGCTCAGGAAATGCCTTTTTACTGAGGAAATTTCTCTTGTTTAGAAGAAGAATGAAGAAAGAAGAGAATTATGTTTTAAATAATTTGTCTTCACTTTTTAAAAGGAAATACGTCTGTGATATGCTTTGATGACTGACTTTTAATTCCAAAAGTTATAATTTTTTGCAGAAGATATAAATACCATAAAGCTCAGAACTAATGCCCTTTAATAAGTCAGCTGTTACAGATGTTTTATCCTAAGACCATGACTTGTAATTTGGAAAGTTCTGTGCATGCAGCAATTTTACGGGGACTTGTCAATCTATTTTACTACATTTTTTATCTTTGCTCTTTTACTTTTTGCTATCTCCAGTAGTTTATTTAATTTTATAGTTACTGAAGTATTTTCATCTTAAAAAGTAGGCCCTGGAGCTGCCTACTATGATGGACAGAGATTATAAATATACACTTTTAAATGTCATGGTTTCAAGTAAATTATAAGAAAATGGCTTTTATATGCCTATTATTTAATTTAGAAATATATTGAAAGTACATGAACTATTTTACTTATGTTAAAGAGCAAATTAATATAGATATATTTTCAATTATCTGTCATGAGTTATTGAATGAGAGAATATTTGGTCCTGTAGGCATGAAGATTAAGGGAGGTTGGAAATGAGCCATAAGCACCATTTACCATGAATGTTCAACCTAATGCCAACTAGCCACAGTATCATTAAATAATTTAGTTGCATTTAAGGTATATATCTTGGTCCTTGATCCTATAGTGGAAGTACTGAATCACAGCAATTGGAAGGCATAAAAATAAAATAATTCCCCTAAACCTAATAAATATATTTACTATGATAGTTAGGGAAGCAAAGAAGAATGAAAAACAGTCCTTGAGTACGAGAAAACATTAAAATTGAAAGAGACATTTGTCAGGATAATGTTTCCAGAGAATGAAAAGGTGTAGTAGTTCTACAACTTTATGTTCCAAGCTTACACTAAAAATGCACAGCTATAAACCAACTACACCTAACAGACATCTGTAGAACACTACACCCCAAACAGCAGAATATGTATTCTTAACAAGAGCACATGGAACATTCCCAGGATAGATGTTATGCTAGGACATAAAACAAGCTTCAATAAATTTAAAAGTAACAAAATCATACAAATTCTGTTCTCTGGTCACAATGGAGTGAAATTAGAAATTAATAACAAAAAGAACTTCAGGAAATTTCAAATATGTGGAAATTAAACAACACACTTCTAAATAGCCAAAGGGTCGAGAAGAAATCACACAGGAAATTAGAACATGATTTGAAATGAATTAAAAGACACACTATACCAAAACTTACGGAATTCAGCGGTGGCAGTGTTTAGAGGGAAATATAAAGCTGTAAATGCTTATATTAATTAAGAAGAAAGGTCTCAAATCAATAACCTAAATTTCACCTTAAGGCACTGAGAAATGAGAGCAAACTAAACATAAAGCAATAAATAAAAGGAAATAATAAGGATTTGAAAGCAAGTTAATGAATTATAAAAGAGAAAATCAAAGAACACAAAAATTGGTTCTTTGAAAATATCAACACAACTGACAAACCTCTCGCTAGACTGATCAAGAGGAAAAGAGAAAAGACTCAAATTATCAAAAACAGGAATGAAAGGGGGGGCATTATTATTGACCTTGCAACAATAAAAAAGGAGTATGAGGGAATGTTATCAGCAATTGAATATCAATAAATTAGATAATTTAGATGAAATGGAAAAATTTCTGGAAAGACATAAGGTACAGAAAAAAAAAGCTACCCACAAAGAAAATTCCAGGTGCGGATAACTTCATTGTTGAATTCTACAAACATACAAAGAATAATTTACACTAACCCTTCACAAACTCTTCCAAACAATAGAAGAGGAGGGAACATTTCATAACTTATTTCATCAAGCCATTGTTACCCTCATACCAATATCAGGCAAACAATTCAAGAAAAGAAAAGTATAGGGGCCAGCCCAGTGGCATGGTTGTTAAGTTCACACACTCTGCTTCAGCAGCCTGGGATTCACCAGTTCAGATCCCAGGCACAGACCTACACACTGCTTCTCAAGCCGTGCTGTGGCAGGCGTTCCACATATAAAATGGAGGGAGATGGGCACAGCTGTTAGCTCAGGGCCACTCCTCCTCAGGAGAAAGAGGAGGATTGGCAACGGATGTTAGCTCAGGGCTAATCTTCCTCACCAAAACAAAACAAAACAAAACAAAAGTACAAAGCAATATATCTTATGAATATATGAAGATTAGGAAACTGAACAGCAATACATAGAAAGAATTATACACCCTGGCCAAGTGAGATTTACCCAAGGAATGCAAGGTTGGTTTAACACCTGAAAAATCAATTAATATATATATGTTAGTTTCCTAGAACTGCTGTAATAAATCACCACAAACTTGATGGTTTAAAATAACAGAAATTTATTGTCTCACAGTTTTGGAGGCCAGAAGTCTGGATTCAGGTTGGCATAGCTGTGCTCCCTCCAAAGATTACAGACAAAAACGTTTTCTTGCCTTTTCCAGCTTCTAGTGGCTCAAGGTGTTCCTTGGATTGTGGCTGCATAACTACTACATCTGCCTCCATCTTCACATGCACTTCTCCTCTTCTATGTGTGTCTATGTCTTCTCTTGTGTTTCTTCTAAGCAGCACTGTCATTAAATTAATGGGTTACTTGGATATTCCGTGATGATCTCATCTCAAGGTCCTTAATTACATCTACAAAAAACTTTTTTCCAAATAAGTTCACCTTCCCAGATTCCGGGAGTTAGGACATGGTGATATCTTTTGAGGGGGCTACCATTCAGCCCACTATACTATATTAGTATGATAAAAGACAAAAATCATATGATCATCTCAAAAGATGCAGAAAAATAATTTGACGAAACTCAGCACCCTTTGGTGATAAAAATACTCAACAAACTAAGAAGAGAAGGGAGCTTCCTCAACCTCGAAATAGACATCTATAAAAAACCTGCAGATAACATCAAACTTATTGATGAAAAACTAAAACTAAATACTTTCCTCTTAAGGTCAGGACAAAACAAGAATGTTTGCTCAAGCCACTTCTATTCAACATTGTACTGGAGATTCTAGCCAGAAAAATTAGGCAAGAAAAATGAGATTAAAGATATTCTAATTTGAAAGGTGATATCCAAATGGCATGATCTTGTATATAAAAAATCCACTAAAAACTATTAGAACTAATGTACATGTTTATCAATGTTGCAGGATACAAGATCAATATACAAAAATCAATTGTTTTTCTATACACTAGCAATGAAAAATCAGAAAATGAAATTAAGAAATCAATTTTATTTACAATAGCAAAAAACAAAATAAATTATTCAGAAATAAATTTAACAAACAAAGGAAGTGCAAAACTTATACTCTGAAGACTGCAAAATATTGTTGAAAGATATTAAGAAGACTGAAATAAATGGAAAGACATATCTGATTCACGGATTTGAAGGCCTAATAATGTTAACATGGATATACACCCCATATTGATCTATAGATTCAACACAATCTTTATTAAAATCCCAGCTGGATTCTTTGTAGAAATTGAAAATGACCTTATATTCCACATGGAAATTTAAGGGAGTCAGAATAGTATAAATATTCTTAAAAAGAATAAAGTTGGAGGACTCATACTTCCTAATTTCAAAACTTACTGAAAAATCATGGTAATTAATACAGTGTGATACTTTCGTAAGGATAGACATATAGATCAATGGAATAGAATGTAGAGTCCAGAAACAATTCCTCACATTTATGGTTAATAGATTTTTGACAAGGATTTCAAGATTAGGTGGGGAAAAAACAGTCTTTTCCACAAATAGTAGTGGGACAACTGGATATCCTATGCAAAGAATGATATTGGGCACTGCTTCACACCATTTACAAAAATTAATTTAAAATGGATCAAAGAGCTAAAACCGTAAAACTCTTAGAAGAAAATATAGGCATATTTCTTTGTGACTACGGACTAGTCAATGGTTTCCTAGGTATGACACCAAAAGCACAAGCAACAAAAGAAAAAAATAGATAATAAACATCTTCAAATTGAAATTTTTTCTTCAAAGGATACTATCAAGAAAATGAAAACATAACCCACAGAATGGGAGAAAATATTTGCATCATATATCTAATAAAAACTTTGTACTAGAGTATATTAAAAAATATTACACCTTAATTATTCAAAGGCAATAGAACTAAAAATGAACAAGGAACTGAATACACATTTCTCCAAAGAACAAATATAAAGGCCTCTAATCTTGTGAAAAGATGATGACACCACTAGCCATCAGAGAAATGCAAATCAAAACCTCTTGAATGACTGTAATCAAATAGTCAGATAATAACAACTGTTGGAAAGGATATGCAGAACTTGAAGTCCTCGTACACTACTGGTGGGAATGTAATATGACGCAGCTATTTTGGCAATATTGTGCCAGTTCCTCAAAAGGGTAAACATATAGTTATCACATGACCCAGCAACTCAACTCCTAGAGACATACTCCAGACAAATGAAAGCATGTGTCCACACAAAAATCTGTACATTAATGTTCAAAGTGGCCTTATTCATAATGACCAAAAAGTAGAAACAATCCGAATGCCCATCAATTGATGAATGGAAAGATACAAAGAGGTATATCCATACAATGGAATATTATTCAGCATTCAAAACCAGTTAAATACCGATCCATGCTGCAACTTGGATGAACCTTGAAAACATTATCCATGTGAAAGAAGCCAGTTGCAAAGGACCACAGATTGTATGATTACATTTATACGAAGCGTCTAGAATAGGCACATCCATAGAGACAAAAAATAGATTGGTGGTTACCTAAAGCTGGGAGGTGAGGTGTTGGGGAGAAACGAGGAATGACTACACAGGTTTCCTTTTAGGGTGATAAAAATACTCTAAAATTTATTATGCTGATGGTTAAAAAACTCTTTGAATATACTAAAAATTATTGAATTATACACTTTCACATGAATGAATTGCGTGGCATGTGAATTATATATCTGCAAAGCTGTTATAAATAAGTTGACGTAGTAGAAGACATAAGTACAAAACAAAAATGAATACCAATTTTACTTATAAAGTTTCCCTGATTTTTATGTTTTTACTGTTTAGATAAAAACATGTATCTTTCTACAATTTTTTCTGACACCTGTTATTAATTTCCTGTACAAAGGGACTGTTTTTAAGACATTTCTATACCTCAAGGTACTGTGATTGGTGAGCTACAATAGGTGGGTGGAATTAAATACATGGTTATTTAGGCTGGCATAATGTATGTCTGACCTTCAGGCGTACCTACCTGTCAACTTTTATTTTATTGTATTTTTTCTTACTGGAAATGTATAAGATTTTCTTATGTATGTGAGAATTCTTATCCTGTGATTGTGGAATATATGCAACATTTTGCTCTAAATTTTTGCTAGTGTTCTTGGGCCCTGGGGACAATCGTGGGCCTTGAAGGTGGATATAGTGCAGGCTTCTTGCTCAGCCCCTGGGCTTGGTTACTGAGGCTTATGGGACAAGAGGGCTACCAAAGGAGCTATTTCATTGATGTCTGAGAGCCAAAGATAAAGAAATGCCTAACTGGGATTTAATTATAATGAGGGAAACAGATACTAACACATGGCTTGACAAAGAAAAATACATAAAAATAAGTTAGGTAGAGGATATATTAAAACAAACAAAAGAATATAGTCCAGGAACCTAATTTCAGTTCTAGGCATGGAGGAAATTCTCTCTAAGGAAGTGCTGTTTATGTTGAGACCTAAAAAATTGCATAGGATATATTTTGAATTAATGTTTATATATGGTGCAAGGTATTGATCGAGGTGTATTTTATTTTAGCATTTTGCATATGGACGCCTAATTTTTCTTTAATCTATTGAACTAGCTTTGTGTCTTTGGCTAAAATCAACTATTTCTATATGTGTTGGATTATTTCTGGACTTGCTAGTGTTTTCCATTTAGCTATATGTCTATTTTTTCTCCAATATCATATTCTTTTGATTATTATTACTTTGTAATAGGTCTTTCCATTAGATATGGTGTTTTCCAAATTTTTTTTTCTTTTGCAAAATTATTTTCAGTCAAAATTACTTGATCAATTTTAAAATTAGCTTGCCTATTCTATAAAAGAACGTTGCTGGGATTTTTATTGGAATTGTTTTAAATCAATAGATCAGATTGGGGAATATTGACATGTTAATAAGCCAGGAACACAGTATGGCTCTCCATGTATTTGGGTCTTTTTTGATTCCTTTCGCCTGTGTTTTATGGTTTTGAGGATATAGAATTTTCATTTTATTAGATTTGTACTTGTTTGGATACTATCATATATGCTATTATTTTATTTCATTAATTTAATTACTACTGTTCATTGCTAGTCTGTAAAAGTGTGAGTTTTGTACATTGGCCTTGCATTTTGTGACTTGCTACACTTGTTACTTCTAGCAATTTTGTAAATATTATTTAAAAACTTTTTCTGTGTAAAAAAACATTTTCCTTCTTTTTCAATCTGTATCTGTTCTATTTTTTTTTTTCTTATCTTATTGAACCTGCTAGAAACCCAGTAAAATATAGTCTAGGAGTGGTAAGAGAAGAAATAATTTTATTCCATATTTTATAGTGAAATTAATATTGGATGTTTGATATGTTTTTTGTATATTCCTTTTATGAAATTGATGAAATTTCCTTCTATTCTAGTTTTCTGATAGTTTTTAGCATAAACGAATGCCAAATTTTGTTAAAAACTTATTTCTGCGTCTATTGAGATATGTTTCTCTTCCTTGTCTGTTGATACGGTGAATTACAACAATTGAATTTTGAATGTTGTTTGAGCCTTTAATTTTCTGAATAAGCCCCACTTGGTCATAATATATTATCCATTTTACGCGTTGATTTGTTCTTTTTAATATTGTTTTATTGAACATTTTACAACTGTGTTCATGAGGGACATTGGTCAGTAGTTTTCTTTTCTTGTAATGTCTTTCCTGATTTTAAAATCAGGTTAATGCTGGCTTCATAATATGAATCAGTGAGCGTTACCTCCTTCTGTATTATGGAAAAGTCTTGTGAAAAATTGATGTTATTTCTTCCTTAAATCTTTGGTAGAATTTTTCTGTAATTCCATCTGGCCTTCAGATGGAATATTTTATCAATGAATTCAACTTCTTTAATAGCAATAGGACTATTTAGGCTCTTTTTTTTTTCCTAGAATAAGACTGGGCAGGCTGTTTCTTTCAAATATCTTTTCCATTTCTTCTAAGTTGTAAAATTTCTAAGCATAGAACCATTTCTAGTATTTCCCCATTATTCTTTTTAATGTCTGTAGGTTCTATAATGATGTTGCCTCATTTATTCCTATTATTTGTAGATTGTTTATTTGATTTTACTTGATCAATCTGGCTAGAGATATATCAATTATATTGATCTTTTCAAAGAATCAGCTTTTGGTTATTTTGATTTCTTCCATTTATTTTCTATTTTCAATTTTATTCATTTCTGCTCTTTTCTATATTATTTACTCCTTTGTACTTTTAATTATTAAGTTGGAAGCTTAAATTAAATACATATACATACATACATAATTATCATTATTCAAAATATTTTCTAATTTTCTCTGTGATTTCTTCTTTAACCTATAGGTTATTTATAGATGAATTGTTGATAATTCATGTGCCTTTGAAAAGAATACACATTCTGCTCTTGTAGGATGAAGTTTACTATAGTCTTACTGATATTCTGTGATCAATTATTGAAAGTTTCCTGCTGCAATAGTGATTTGTCTACTTCTCTTTTAGTGTGTCAGTTTTTCCTCCATGTATTCTGAAGTTCATTTGTTTAATCCATAAGCAATTTTTGTGTGTTATATCTTCTTGGTGAATTTATTACTTTATCATTTTATAATGTTTCTCTTATCCTTTGTAGTCTTTCTTGTTCTGAAATCTATTTTTTCTCTGACATTAATATAGCCATGTCAGCTCTCTCTAGATTAGTGTCTATATGCTATTTTTTCCATCATTTTACATTTGATCTATCTATTCTTCATATTTAAAGTAGGTTTATTATTGCCAGCATGAAAGTAGACCCCTCTTTTTTATTTTTTTATTGATGTTTTAATAGTTATTAACATTGTGAAATTTTGGGTTGTACATTTTTGTTTGTCCATCACCATATATATGTCTCCCTTCACCCCTTGTGCCCACCCCCCACCCCCACCCCCATTGCCCCTGGTAACCACAATACAGTTTTCTCTGTCCATGAGTTGGTTTATATTCCACATATGAGTGAGATCATACAGTTTTTGTCTTTCTCCTTCTGTAGAGCCCTCTTTTTTAATCCAATCAATCTCTGTCTTTTAATTGGTGTGTTCGGACTGTTTACATTTAATGTAATAATTGATACAGCTGGAGTAAAATCTACCATCTTTTTAGCTGTACAGTTGTCCCTTGGTATCCTCAGGGGATACCATGTAGATACTAAAATCCGTGGATGCTCAAGTCCCTTATGTAAAATGGGACCTATATATTAAAATTTATAAAAAGTATTTGCATATAACCTGTGTACATCCTCCCATATACTTTAAATCATCTCTAATAGTTATACTACCTAATACAATTTAAACGCTATGTAAACAGTTGTTATACTGTATTGTTTAGGGAAAAATGACAAGAAAAAAAGTCTGTACATGCTCAGTGTAGACACAACCATCCTTGGCCTTTTGATCTGTAGTTGGTTGAATCTGTGGCTGGGAAACCTGTGGATACTGAAGAATGACTGTGTTCTATTGTTTATTGTTTTTTTTTTTCTTTTTTTCATTTTTAACAGGCTTATTTTTGCTTGAGTCTTATTTATGATTTCATTTTTATCTCCAGCATTCTCTTATTTAAATTTTGTTAGTAATTTTCCTTTGGTGTACAATATATATCTTAACTAATTTCATCGTTTTTCAAATAATGTTAAACTGATCCAAAAATATCAAATATCCCAAATATTGTCTTCTGCTTCCATAGATTATCACAAGAAATCTGCCATATTCCTTATTTTTATTCATCTATATGTACTGTGCCTTTGTTTTTGGAAAATCTTATAGTTTTCTCTTTATTTTCGGTTTGGAGAAGTTTGAATATTATGTGTCTAGATGTATGTGTGTGTGTGTGTGTGTGTTTATATTTATTTTAGTTGGTATCACTGAACTTCTTGAATATGTGTTTTTATGTCCTTCATTAATTTTAGAAAATTTTCACCACGATCTCTTCAAATATTTTTTCTGTCCTTTCTCTGTCCTCCTTTTTGTATTCTGATTACAGATATAATAGACCACTGCTATTGTTTCACAGCTCTTGGATGCTCTGCTTTGTGTTTTTTTTCCTCTCTTTTGGTGTTTTAGTTGGCTAGTTTCTATTGACTCATTCTCAAGTTTAGTGTTTATTTCCCTGGCTGAGGCGAATCAACTAGTGAGCTTATCAAAGGCATTATTCATATCTGTGTCTGTGATTTTTATTTTTAGAATTTCCACGTGTTTCTTATAGTTTTCATCTGTTATAGGCTGAACGTTTGTATCCCCCCAAAATCTATGTAGAGTGAAATACTAACCCCCAAGTTGATGTATTAGGAGAGGGGGCCTTTGGGAGGTCGTGAGGGTGGAGCCCTCATAGTGGGATTAGTGCCCGTATAAAAGAGACCCCGAAGAGATCCCCAGCCCCTTCCACCATAAGAAGAGAGAGTGAAAAGACAGCGTTTATGAACTGAGAATTGGGCCCTCACTGGACACAGAACCTGACCATGGCACACTCTGATCTCAGACTTTCAACATCTAGAACTGTGAGACATAAGTTCCTGTTGTTTATAAGTGACTTAGTCTGTGATATTTTGTTATAGCAACCCAGAAATATTAAGAGATCGTCACTCTGCCAAAATGTCCCTTCTCTTCACTCATGTTGTTGCTAACTTTCTCGACTAGGGCTTTTAACATATTAATAATTATTATTTTAAATTCTCTGTCTGATATTTTTAACATGTGTATTATATTTAAGTCTGATTTTGTTGACCGTTTTGTTTTTTGTGTGTTATTTTTTCTTGCTTCTATGTGAGTCTCCTTATTTTTTACACAATATCTTGTGTAAAACAGTAGAGCCTGAGGTAAATGGCCTCTATGCCTGGAAATGGCACATCTTTCTTTCCTTCAGCCTTTAGTGTTGAGGTTGAGTCAGTCTACCCAGGAGTTGAATTGGATTTGGAATTTTTATTGCTAAGTTTATCCTCAGTGTGCCATAAGCTTCAAATTCCTCTAATATTACCTTGCTTTTAGAAGAGGTCTGGCTTGACAGATGGTTTTTCTCAAATATCTGTTGTGCCCGTAGCTTCTGGTCTTCGTTTTGTGCCTATACCTTAGAGAGGATATTTCCCGTCTCCCAGATGTCATTGTTTTTACTTGTCACTTAACACTATCTAAGCTGGTTAGTTGGGGGTCAGGACAGTGTTCTCTGTTATTTTACTTCATCCCCAGTAGTCACCAAGGTTGGGCACTCTAATGACTCCACTCTTTCCCACCGATACACTTTTCTAATGATCTGGCCCCATGAAGTCCACCTGCCCTTCTGCCATGGGTAGGGGGTACTTTTCTGTTTTATTTTCTCAGATGCAATGGGTGCTTATCTCTGGCCTGAGAGTGGCAAACTGTGCTGTCCCTTCCTAGTGCCTTAAGGCTTTATTCCACAGGAAAGAGAGGGAAGGACGTTCCTGATAAGGCGTTGTCTCTTTGTTACTCTCTGTGGCTGCCCTTCCCTTCTTCAGATCCACATCACGAATGAGATATTCTCTCATCTTCTACTTACTCTCAGTCTTCCTTATGAGCATTTGATAGAGGTCCTTGGAGAAGACCCTGCAAGTGAGTGTGAATGCCCCTGCATCTGCAGTTCTCGGGGTGTCAGTGCTCATGCTACCCTATACTTGGCCTTTAGCAATTCATTAAAACTTTTACCTGAATTATTTTTACTGGTTTTCATGCTGTCTCACATCTCCCCCAGCCAAGCAAGTGCTCGCATTCTGAACCTACTTGGATTTCTGTCTGTCGTTAAATTTCAGATTAGTCGTTTGCCCTGTAAACTCAGTTCTCTGATTGCTTCAAATAATTGTGATTTCACAGACTGGTAATTTTTGTTGTTGTAAGAGTAAGAGTAATACTCTTTCCAGCTTTCTTCATTCTAAGGAAAATTTACAGGTTCTCAATGAAGGGTTTTAAACAAGAAATTTATGCTCAGATTTCAATATTTAACAAAAGGAATATCACTGTAGCTGTTTGAAGGATATGAATATGTGGGGTACAAATTTAGAAGCAGGAATAAACATCAAGAATCAATAAAGAAAATTTAGGTCAGAGATGATGGCATTTTAGAGGCAACAGTGAAGAAAAAGGAAAGTGGACAGATTTAAGGAAGATTTTTAGAATTAGAATAGGAGGGAACTGGATTGAGTATGGCAATGTGGTATGGAAGAGAGAGAGAGAAGTATTAATGATGATAAACAGGTTTCTTTTTATTTTTTATGTATTTACTTTTTTTGGTGAGGAAGATTAGCCCTGAGCTAACATCTGTGTCAATCTTCCTCTATTTTGTATGTGGGTAACCACCACAGCATGGCTGAGGAGAGATGTAGGTCTGCCGCCCGGGATCAGAACCTGTGAGCCCGGGCCACCAAAGTGCAGTGTTCTGTGCTTAGCCACTATGCCAGGGGGCCTGCCCCAACAGGTTTCTTTTTGAACAATGGATTATGTTGGTGTCATTTATTGAGACAGGAAACAACTAGAGTATAAGAAAACACTAGTTACCAAAAGAGGTGAAAGAAACTCCCAAAGCACAGGATTTACCATGTCAGCCAACGCAGATATTCAGCAATTAGTTGTGCTTGCTGCCTTTCAGGGACCCTGGATTCTTTCACCTTATGACTCTGGTTTCAGAATCTTTACTTTCTAGACATTGCTCAAGGAGCTATATAGCAGAGAACACACACTCACCTCATGACAATTTTACTCAAGAAATTATACACATCAACATGCATCGGAATATACAACTTTTTGTCAAAATGGAATAATTAGTCAAAAGGTTTTTAGAAAAATCCTAAAATAATGCATCTATATTTTAGCACATTAGCTCATGCTCCAAGAACTACCTACCACCCGAGTTCTTGTGTCTCTTTTTTATATACTATATTAGATATTGCTACTTCTTAGGTGCCCTTCACATACAGTACAGTTAGAAAGTCTGTTTCTTTAAAGAAAGAATCTATAACAGAGCAATTGCAATAATTTTGCCTTTAGGGCTTCAATTAAAGTTATACCACTATTTTTTCATTCAATTCAATCCAAAGAACTTACTGTACTATTACTTCTTTTCATATTTTATAATTTTCCTATTTAAATGCTATATGCTATATAATTTCACCACGTTCTACAATCTTATCTGCTTAAACTTTGCTCCACGTTAAGAAGAATGAAAATAGCATGTTATTCTCAGACTACAAAAGGGTTAAATCTCCTTATTCCCCTTTCCAAATTATATTTTGTAAATGTTAAGGCAAGTGTTAATTACTGTAACCAGACAAAAATCTGGAATTTAGAAAACTTTTTCATTTCAACCTCAATAAACTTCACACATTTTCAAAGATATGCTAGATAAGTGACAGAAAGGTGGAAGACTTTTGTAATTCAGTGTGAAAACTCCATAAATATCTCTATAATATGTTTCTCACACTTTTTAAAACTATTACCTGTAATAAGAAATATGTTTGTATTTCCCATGAAAAACATGCTTTTCTGGGATATCAACTATATGCCGGCCTCTGTGCAAGACATTATTCATACAGAGATAAATAAATTAGAATTCTAATCCCCAGGGAACTTGAAAATTGTTTTTTATAGTGAAGATTGTTGCTTCTAAGGAGCATAAAAACATTACAAAATTATTTACAAAATTATTCATGTTTTTATTAATGTAAAATTGCAGATTATTTGTAAATAGAGAATTAGCTCTTTCAACATAGGAAAAATTTAGAAATATGTGTTCTGTACCAGTAGAAAATAGAATATAAATGAACATCTAATGTTCAGCATTGAGATTAGACCTGTTTACACAAGTGATTTTACCATTTTTATTGTATTAACCTGCTTCTAATCAGTCATTCAGTCAGAGTCACTTATCTACAGGTTGGCCATAGTGTTGATTAAATAAACAGCCAATTATTATCCAATTAATTCTGTCCATTTGATTGTGCTTGTAAATACTACCTAAGTATCCTAGATAAATATATCTAAATATTTACACAAGATTATTTTCAAGATGATATAGGGATTCTGTACAGCAAGAAGTTGTATTTCCTGCGTAAGGAAAAACTCTCCTATTGGAGGGAAAGATGAGAGAAGAAGGCCAAATTTTAGGGTACAGTTTTAGCAGGGATCTCCAGTCAGTATTGACTGCTCTTCCGGTAAATGTCAACATTTTGCTTTAAAGAAGGGGCCTCGTCTGTAACTGGGGGTAGAGAGAAAATCCAGACTACGAGTTTGTAAGTACAAGGAAGATTAACTGGTCCCTCATCAACTGGGTTGTAATTATAGTGGGGAACAGGAAAGTAAACCTCTAACCAGGGTTGACTAATGGTTATTTGGAATTGGCCATCCACAGTGGAGGTTAAAATCTCTGCTTCAATATGTGTTTTGAATTGAGAAGTTGAAATTGAGTACTGGATTTATGGACAAAATCTAATTTCAGATTCGAGTCAAAAGTAGTGCTGATTAGAAAAGGAAATACATGCCAATTTAGAGTTTATAATTTAAGAATGTGGTAGTTTTTGTTTGTTAAGAACTTACAAGTTTTTAGGATCATTATGTGTATGTGTGTGTGTGTACACAAACAATATATATACATTCACCACTGTCCTTTGAGTTAAATATTTTATTGTCTTTTTTATAAATGATAAATCTGAGGCTCAAAAAGTTGAAGTAAATTTAAATGTCACGAGAATAATAAGTAGTAGAGTCTTTTACAATGTATTTGCTATGGAATGGTGTACTCACTTGTCTGAATCTCAGAATAACTCTGTGGTTGTACATTGAAAGGGTTGTGTCCGACACTTTTTGGTACTTTCTTCCTATCCTGTTACAAGTTTCTACCTGACGTTGTGTATGATTCATTAACTTCCATATCTCCAACCAATTAGTCATTTAACCAGCATTTAACCAGTACATATTCTCTGCCACGTACTCTAATGCTTACTTGTTTTTTCTCATTAGTTACAATCATGTCCGAGGAGCAGTTGCATCCTTTGCTCTTTCTACCTTTTGGAAGAAAAGTAAAATGTCAGCAAAATTAGATGCTTGTCTAAGTGGAACTTGTCTACTTACAGAATAATCATATATCTTTCTTCACGTTCAATTAGTACACTCTTCAGTGGGGTTGGATGCTTTGACCAACACTTTCAGAAACTTACGTGCTGTATATCAATGCAGTTTCCTTCCAAACCTTTGTTCCTTCCTTCCAAATCTTGCAAGAAACTTGGAAACCGAAGCACTTAGTAAAATTTTATCTTAGTAGTTTTAACGATGAAATGAGCATTTACTCACCTATTTAACTGCTTATTTCATTCTCTTTGATATTTGTTTAAAATTGTTCAATTGGCATACTCCTTGAGAGATTCTCTCTCCGTTGACATGACATTGCTTGAAAAATCGTCGGAAACAGATTGTATAGCAGAAGCATAGGAAAGACTGCTCTGGCTTCCTCCTCTGATCAGATCTCTGTCTGCCACCGCTCATGCAAACACTTCCACAAAAATTAGTGGACAGGGAAATTATCTCTGAGAACAAATGTGGCAGATTATGCTCCTCCAGGTGTTCTCTCTTAATTTCATTCAAACTTGAATGCAAGGGCTATAAACGGTGGAAGGTTTTTTTCTGTCTTACTCAAATATACGCTTAAAAAATTTACTTATGTGTGATTATTATGATATTTATCTATATTTTTGGCACAAGCTTATAAAGATTGGTTAATTTTTAGTTATCTATATCAATGAAGTTGATCAATGAAGTGAATAAAGCTTGGTGGAAAATAATCAAGAAGCTATGCTGGTTGTGGGAATTAATTATATCTGTACAATAGCAGGGGCAAAAGATTTGCCTTTTTAATTATGTGTGTGTATGTCTGTGCCTGTGTGTGTGTGTGTAACTCACTCTTACCTGAATATTCACATTTACCCTCTAGTTGGCTAGCACAAGCCATCTCAAGGCACACTTAATGGCTAAAGAAAAAGTGTTTCTAATTTTAACATTCTCAGTGGAAAATCAAAAGTGCTTATTTAGAATTGGAAGTCATGTAAGCACAGCAAAGATGGCTCAAGATCTAAGTATATATGTGAAGTAATTTAATAAATGTTAATATTTGATAATTCAATGTTTCAGTTGCAATTGAAAGAAATTTGAAATAGATTAGTCAAATAAAAAAAGAATTTACTGAAAAAAGTTAAAATATCTTAATTGAAGGAAAGGTTGACAGCCAAAGCTCTCAATTACAGGAGTACGGTTGTGTCAAAAAAAAAAAAACACCTGAAAATAGGAAGTAGGAGATCAGACATTCTCTCTCATTTCTTTTCCATCTCTGTTTCTCTCTGCTTATTAGCCTCATTCTTAATATAGTTTCTCTTCTCCAGATGATGAGAAACATTACCACTGACATTTCCTGAGTCCTGCAATTCACAACGTCACCAGAAGATGCCATAAACATAGGGATTTTATACCTGTAAAAGAGAAAACATACTAAGAGGTCAAAATAATAGGTCCTCAATAACTGGGGGGACTGACAGCACCATGTCAGCTGTAATTGTATTTTTGTACATATATACATACATATACGTTTTGTACACATACATATATTTGTAAAAATGGTCCTTTTTTTGTTAGACTAGCAGAAGTGTAATGGTGATTAAGAATCTTCTGTTATTATTTTCTTCATCAGTCATACCAGTAGTACTAGTATTTTCCTTTGGTGTTCAGTTTCTACGACCTGATATTTTTTTAGGTAATTCAGCTTCTCATTAATGTGAACTATCCTTTTCAATGAAAGAAATACAATCTCTAAGTATATTCTAACTCATTAAAATGTATTTATTAAGTTCTTTTATTATAAGACAATTCAGTTGCTTCTTTATTAGCTAAAGTATTTAGCGTGTGCTTATCTACCTGTAGCACTGCGGAGGGGCCACCCTGTGTAAAGGTTTGACAGTTCACTTCAAAGTAAAATTTCACTGTTTACTTTCCTCAAATCTTTTGTATTTATTGCTTAAAGCTTTGAATTCCTCTAACATTGCATGAAACTTTTTTTTCCATTGTTAGAGAAGCTATTTAAAATTAAAACAAAGCCGAAAGACATAACACATAAATATAAAAGTATTCAGACTAATATTTTAATAAGACAGGAGGACAAGCACAAATATAAGTGGTAGACATCAAATGTTTTCAGTATAAGGAGTCTGGTAAATTGACAAACATAATTTGCTACACCATCTCCTTAACTCTTTATTGATTCCTCCATTTGCCTTGATTTTTTTTTATGAGCAGAGAAGGTTGCCAGAAAAATATTTTTTTAAAAAACTATAAATTGGAACATACAATTCCCCTCTGAAGAGCCATCTGTGCTTTTTCGTTACATATAAAGCAAATCCAGACATTTTAAGTCCAATTAAGTTGTGAGAAATCTGACCCCTTCATAATCTCATCTGCTGCCCTCACAACTGTACGCTGGATGCAGTGGTCTGTTGTCTGCTCAGGGAGCATGCCAAATTCTTCTTCAAGGATCTTCTCACGTTTTATTTTCTATACCCTGTCTTTAGACAGGTGGACTTGTCCATGGATGGACTGCTAACCAGTCAGCAAATGGTATGTCACAGACTAGCAAACAGATAAATTCTTCAAATATAAATCAAACACTTCACTGAGCTCAGCTGATGTTTGTTTGTATCGTTTTATTTTCTCCTTAGCAAAGCTGTCTCAATGAAGTACTTTGATTTATCTCTTCCAGACTAGTAGGCTGCGTAATGGCTCTCTAGACATTTTGCTTTCGCTTATCTTTCACTCCCATCTGACACATTCACACAGACTGTGACTCAGACACCAGTTCTCGTGTATCTCTGGATTCCTTCTCCTGCTTCAAGTCTTAGCTTAAGAGTAACCTCATCAGAGAGAATTTGCTGGTCGCCAAGCTAAAATGAGTTGCTTGACCCTCTCTATATTTTCTATCAAGACATCTTACTTGGGGCTGGCCCAGTGGTGTAGCAGTTAAGTTTGCGAGTTCTACTTCCACGGCCCAGGGTTCGCCGGTTTGGATCCTGTGTGCAGACCTACTCACCACTCATCAAGCCGTGCTGAGGCAGCATCCCACATAGAAGAACTAGGAAGACCTACAACTAGGATATACAACTATGTACTCAGGCTTTGGGGGAATGAAAAAGAAAAGAGGAAGATTGGAAACAGATGTTATCTCAGGGCCAATCTTCCTCAAAAAAAAAAAAAGACATCTTAATTTCTATGTAACAATAATCACAATTTACAATTTTTTTTTTTTTTTTTTTTTGTGAGGGAGATCAGCCCTGAGCTAACATCCATGCTAATCCTCCTCTTTTTTTGCTGAGGAAGACCGGCTCTGAGCTAACATCCATTGCCAGTCCTCCTTCTTTTTCTCCCCAAAGCCCCAGTAGATAGTTGTATGTCATAGTTGCACATCCTTCCAGTTGCTGTATGTGGGACGTGGCCTCAGCATGGCCGGAGAAGCAGTGCGTCGGCGCACACCTGGGATCCGAACCCGGGCTGCCAGTAGCAGAGCTCGCACACTTAACCTCTAAGCCACCGGGCCGGCCCTACAATTTTATATTTATTAGTTGCTTACTTGGTTTTGTTAGTCTCCTCTTGAATTGTGGGTTTAATAAAGACCCATGCCATTTTTGGGCACTATGCCCAGTGCTTGGAATGTAGTATTCAATATCTAAATAAAAATACATAGGTATGTATTTGGCTGTGTATTTAGAAAGTTACTGAGAAGAAACAAGTCTCTCTCCTGGATTCTTTTGCTCTGGCTCATTGAGTTGTGACTCGATGGCCTAGTGAATATCTTGGGTGTTATTAGTAGTTGTCTTTGGTTGTTTGGAGAATTTCTCTTTAAGAAATCCTTGATATTACAAATTTATGCTTTGTCTCAAACCACAGCTTCAGAATACATCTTCCCTGACCGTCTAATTTGGGTGATATAGCCCTCATATGTATGTTCCTGCAATCTGTGTATACCTGTATCCTAGAACTATCACTCCACACTGAGTTTATCTGTTTATATGTTGTATTCTCCATCGGGCAATACATTGCTTAGGGATAGGGAGTTTTGTCTTTGTGTTCCCACTTTTTTTCCACTGACTATGTAACCATATAACATGAAGTCTGTTTAAAAGTAACTTCTAGGCAGACTTTTCCTCCTCATTGTTCTTCTCCCATTACAATGCAGATTCTTTGGAAACTGGAGATGAATTGTATTTGTCTCTTTGTTACCAGCTACTAGCCCAGCATGGGCAATATTATAGCTTGCAGAAACCTTCTATGCATTCTGGAATAAAAAGTGACGAGAGATTTTCACATATTGAGGTATATGAGGTAGCTATTCTGGTTCAATACTGATTCAGCTTGAACTAAAGATGCCTGACTTATGGCCTATCAAACATACATTGTACGTCTGCTTTAACCATTACAGTAAAGAATGCACTCTCTTAAGATAAGAATGCATACTTCCTCTCCTACAATACCAGTCTCTGTAACACCCTGTCAAGATCACCCTATCGGGTAAAGCCTCGTATTAGTATTAGTACTCCTGAAGATAAGTTCCCTTTCCTGGACATCAGGGTCATGTTGATCTGTTAATGTGCAAGTGAATACTTCTTTTAAACTTGATGAATATGTACCCTGGGTGTGCTTAATACATCTTCTTTGTTCTAAAAAGGTATAAAACTGTACTGGAAACCATGCTTCTCCAGAACACTTTCTTCCTTTGTGGAAACTGCCTTCCAGGGTTATAGTCCTCATCCTGGCTCAAGCAAAGGTCACCTTCTCTCTCTTATCTACAGAATGATTATTGGTTATTTTACATCTATAAAAGCAAGTAATATTAGATAAGGGAAGAGGTCTTCAAAATGATCTAATCATCTCTTTCATTTAGAGATGAGGAAATGCTCTAAAAGATGATATAATTGTCCAAGATCACAAAGCCAATTGGTGTCAGAAATGTGATTAGACTGGTTCTCCTGTAGCCAATTTATGGATTTTCGTCATCATCCAATGTAATTTTAGGTGTATGTTTTAGCTGAAACTGTTTTATCCCTCAGGCAGTCACAACCTGGACAAAAGAGAGGAACTGTTGAGTCTTTGAAAGTATTATGAGAGCCCAAAGACTGCATATGAATTAAGGGCAAAAGGCTTCCTAGGATTCTGACATTAGTATATTTCTTCCTTCCCCTTGGGATATGAATACACTTAGCAGTTTGAGTAGATATCATAGTAAAAAAAAAAAAAGATTTCTACATCCTACACCTTTCTCCACCTTGAGAATATTGATATTTTATATTATGTTACACTACTTTTCTTTAAAAAAACCTTATCTCACTTGGACAGGCTGAAATTTGGCCAAAAGTAATTTTCAACATTGCCCTGGTTTTAGCCAGGGGAAGAGTGATTATACAAAGATAGTCCAACCGTGCCGTGCCTTTAGGGTTCATGAGTCAAGCTCCTTATTTTTCTTATCCACACTATGGACACTGACACTTTCGAGAGCTAAACTTAGGAAAGAATATCCCATTTCCACCAAGGCTCACAGGACTAGAGTGTTTATACACAACAGAGAGTGAGGCAATTCTGCCTTGAGTCACATTTCTCTTGGTTGCCTTGTCACCCTGGTGGTGTGGAAGGGCACACTTGATCTCAGAGTGCAAAAGGATAATGAAGTGATTGTGAGATGTGGTCAGAAAAATAGAGCAAGAAATGTATGTTTTCCATTCTGGTCATAGAAATATTATCAGTTTTTTTGACTTATTCAGAGGAAAAAACAGCACCAGAAAACAATATTATTGTTTTTAACCTTATTGGTTCTAAATCTAAGCTTTCTTCTAGCTGGAACTACTAGTAGATTCCCAAGTATGCAAGAAAAGTCTCATCATGGCTTTGCTCAAACTGCTACATATGTCAGGAATGCAGCTGAACACTGGCCCCCTCTCTAGTCCACAACCTCAGCAAATCATCATTAAAAAGTAGAAATGATAGAAAACGACATACTGTCACTGGGTTAGGATGAGCAATGACTAACCAAAGCAGAGTTACTGGAAGACAAATTAGGAGAGACTAGGGCAACAGAAATCAGGTAAGTCAGATAGAAAGATCAATCAAGTCACTAACACAGAAATATTTTGTAAAATTAAAACCGAAAAATATTTATGAGCAATGTCAGTAGAAGTGGAAATCAGATCATTTTGGGTCAAAGAATGAGTAAGAAGTGAGTAAATTTTTTAGATCAAGCTTCTGTAATTGTTTTAGTTCCTATTCTACTCCTTCAAAAAATTGTTTTACAAAATAAATAGCTTTCTTGTTTTAAGAAATACTACAGTTAGAAGGCAAGATACTTAAAGTAAATACTTTCTCTTCAATGTTGTATGTTAATTCAAAGTAAGAAGATGATTATATTGTGAACGAGTTCAATTCACAGCAATGGTCCTAAGGCTATGTTCCGAGTGATCTCTTCTCTTCATCAAAGTGGTTGTGTTAAGAAATTGCATCTTTCATAGAAACAACAATTGGAACAATTAATTAGTTTCGATTTTAATTAAACAATGATCTCATTTAGCTCTGACTAAATCACAACAGCTAGATAAATCCAGACAGCGACGTTTAGCTAATTTAATTTGGTATGGCATTGCTTGTCTGTATTTTCACTCTGAATCACTAATAGTTGGGTGCTGGTGATTTTTCTACACAAGATTCTCTGCCCTTTTATTGGATAAGTATATGTAAACAATAAGCAAACTAAAACTAACTAAATGATATCTCACTTTTTTATTCAATTTTAATTCTTAAAAAGATTTTATGATACATGGCAGTCTTTTTCTCTGTTAAAATAAAAGAAAATCCTTAACAAAAGTTATTACATTTAAAAATTATTTTGAGATAGTAAGAGTTGAATTTCACTATAGAAAGCCTAATCCTCCCTACCTCCACTATTTTTTAAAATTATTATTTTATGAATAATTTTAAACCTTTTAATTCAATATTTGGATTGTATTTTTCTTGTTTTCTCTCTCTTTTTTCTTTCTTTCTTTTTTCTCTCTAGCTTTACATGCCTAAGAGGATTAAACTTCAAGTGGTTATAAGCTATGATTCAACGTTAAAATTTCTGATTTTCTTAGAGAATTATATATTAATTAGGTATTAGATTCAGTTTCATAAGTAACAGTAACTGGAATAAGATTGAGATGTTTCTTTTAAGTAACAGCAAATCGAGGGATGGGCATCCCAGGTCCAGGGGGGCAGCTGTTAAAGGAAAAAAAAATCATACTGAACAAAATGAACAAACAAAAGTCAATTTTATTCCAATAGTTGCAACAGGGAGAGACATTGAACTCAACTCCACTGAAACAAAAGCAGGAGAGTGTTTAAGAGCTGGGGTGGGTGGATTGTAGGCTACCTGGGTTTGCCAATTGGTCATACCCAAGGGAAGAGTAAACTTTCTGCTGTCCTCAAGACAGGAGGTAGTTTACAACCCAGAACAAGAAGCCCACTGAAGTTAGGCTCCTACCCTTCCACAGAGTCTGGGAGATAGGGGTGCTGTCTTCCTCCCACGTTTATAATTCAGAGATCCTTCCCAGGTCCTTGAGAAAGACATTCCCCAAGACTCATAAAACTGGCAAGAGACTTTTAAGGAGATTTACATACATTTTCAAGGGGCAGAGAAATAATTTGCAATTGCAAATTTTCTAAATTTTCTGAAGTAAAGGCAACATGATTGCTCCAGCTCCAGCCATTATATCCACCTTTGGACTGGAAAGACGAGGATGTGCAAAGGGCAGAAAACGGAGAGTAGGAGCTGAGCCTGGATCCTTGTGAAAGGATTTTTTAAGCTCAGCCCAACAAATTCAACATGCAATGCAGTGCCCGTTACTGAGTCTTATGGCCATGTCTATCTATAAGACAAGCTAGAAAAGTAGTTGGTATACATATATTCTTTGAAATCTGGGCATATAGCCACTGTAATAAAACTGGTTTATATAATGTTGAAATAAGTAAAATTTATTTAATTTATTAAGAAACATAATAAAACAGTTTGATTTTAATTTTTTTTAAATCAAACTATATGATGTTTTCCCAAGTAAAAACTAGAAATTATTATTGTGTTTTTCTTCTCAATTCAGCCTTTCCGTAAGTTATTAAAGCTTGATTTAAGGACTGCCCTGGGAGCTTGCTACTGATTGTTCTTTGTGCTTTTGTTCCATTGCTTTCCTGCTCTCTTAACATCCCTGACCTTTCAGATTCAAAGGGCTTGACTTCACACTTAAATACCACGAAACATCTCCAGATGTCATTGTTAGGTTTACTTTTGAGTTGCACAGTTTATTTCCTTTCTTGTATTCCTAGACACTCAGTGATTTTCAAGGATGAAAATACGGATATATATGAGGATTGAGTCTATGTTTCAAGGAAAACATCTTTTTCTATGTAGTAATCCATTTAACAAGGTTCTTCAGATCAGCAGTAAACCAGCTGGCGTACTCACTGTAAATTCAGACACTTGGCCTTTGCAGACATAATTCTGCAGGAGGACCTGCAAGATTGACCAGTAGGACTTTTACTAGTAGGAATATGGGTATAACAGTCTATTTTTGTTACTGCCCAAGGGAGGGGTCATCTGCCCACCACAAGACATGCTGGTAGTCAAGGAGGCAGGAGAGAAAGGACTTTTTATTACAGCCTTCTAGCAAGGGGGAAGATGGCCAACTAATGTCCGAAAGAACCATCTTACAGAACAAAGACTACAGGCCATTTATATACGGGGCTGGTCTCCGGGTGGCGGCATCCATCTGATCTCCGGGTGAGAGCTGACATCTGGTCTTAGCTCCTCATAGTCTTTTGTTTTACTGGGTATGCGTCAGAGACCGGAGCAACGCCCTACACCCTGATCTTTCAGATGGCATTGGTGATGGCTATCAGCATGGACTCTGCCTGGGGGTCATCACATTCCTAAGGAACTCAAAAGAACAAAGTTATCAACTTACAGCAGCTGGAAGGGGCCACAAAATCTACAGAGCATGTCTGGGTTGGTTAATCAGAGGTCATTCAAAGTTACAATATGGTTTCTTTTCTACAATATGGCTTCCCTTATGTCAACCTTGTGTTGAGCCGGTATCATTTTTAATAGAGGCAAATAAAGTTAAGTTGAAATAGGAAATGTGTATATAAATAACCCTTTAAAAGACTGTCGGGGTACATGAAATGAGATCTGAAATAATGGAAAAGAAAATACATTCTGTTTTGGAATAAGGATATTCAATATGAAGTTTTCAGTTTAAAAGTATCAGTTCTCTTTAAAGTAATATATGAATGTAAAACAATCCCAATAAAAATGGAAACAGAAAAAACATTTACCCAAAATATGTCTCTCTATCTTCATCTTACCCCACCTTTCAGCATCACTTAGACTCTTTGATGAAACAACTCCTCCTCCTTCAGGAATTTCTGTGTGAAATTTCTGTGTTGTTCTCCTAACCAGGGTTTCATCCTGTCTCACTAGCTTTTCTTCTTAGTCACAGTAGTTGTATTTTCTCTCTCTACTAACCTCTAAGGGCTAGATTACACCAGGGCACATCCTTAGGCCCTCTCTTATCCTATACCTACACTTACTCCTTGGGTGATATCATCCTATGCTTTTAAATACCTTCTATGTGCTGATGATGCCCAAAATTATATCATCAGCTCTGATCACTTCTCTGGGTCTAAGGTTCAGGCATCCAAATGTCTATGGGGGCATATCTATGGCAATAAATAATAGACACTTCAAATGTAACATGTTCAAAACACAATTGCTAATTTTTCTTCCAAATTGGTTGCTCCTGTAGTCTCTCCTATCTCAGCAATCGCTGCCATTAACTACTCAATTTTTTAAGAAAAATTAAAATTTCCCAGAAATAAACAAGCATACAACAATGCAAATATAATGGGAATAATTTTTGATGAATATAATCTCATCGCATTCTACGTCTATCCACCTTTCTTCTCCTGTATCCCTCAAATTCTCAAACTCTCCTGTCTCTTCCCAGTCTGACACCCTAACACCTATCTATATAATTCAGTAGCCTTCTAAGTTGTCTGTTTTCACCCTTTTCTTCATTGTTAATTATTTTCCACACATTGAACAAGATATTATTTTTAAAACAAAAATCAAACCCCATCTCTGGCTATGACAGTAGCTGGAGTGAGATGAATTCTACTGACAAGAGCCACTGAAAACTGGACGAATTTTTAAAATGCCAATTTTTTACAACAGTTTCACTGTGCTGGGAAGACACACTTTATAAACTATGTAACTATATAACTGTAATTCAGAGTTACTAAGGTTGTAGGATTTGTAGGATCAAGAACTCCCCCAAAGAAGAGGACTCAGAGAAGTGAGCAAAATATTTTGCATACAACTTCCCTTGAGACATTTTCCAACTCCTAGCTACACATGTATATTACAGGCCAAGAAAAAGCAGCATCTACATGGCTAAGATACTACATCTTACAACGCTGCAAAAATAATGAAGTAGAGATAAGGGCCTGTGAAGCAAAAATCTCTGCTAATAATCAAGCCTTTCACTGAGACCTCAAAAAGGCTACAACTTAGGAGTAATGGTTTCAAATGAGTCAAGTTGATCTGTCCATAATCTAATGCCTGCCAGAAAGAAGAAAATTAAATCCTATGTATTGGAAGGAATCATCATCCAGAATCTCTACATTTTTTTAAAAAACATAATGTCCTTCATTCAAGCATACCAAGAAATAACATTCATTTACCAAAAACCAAGAATAAAAAATAAGAAATAGAATCAGATTTATAGACCCTAGATTTATCAGAAAATAACTTTAGAATAACTATAATGAATATTTTCAACTAAATCAATGAAAAGATAGAGGCTATCATAGGTGATCTTAAATCTATGAGAAAGAATTAAATAGAATCCCTAGAACTGAAATATAATATACGAAGTAAAGAATCAATAGATGAGTTTAACAGTGGATATCTATAGCAGTAGATAAGATTAGGAAACTGAAATATAGCAAGTAGGAAATATCTAGATCAAGGACTAAGATTATAAAAATTGAAAAATATAAAAAAGAATATAAGAGAATTACAAGATACATACATATAATTGGTGTCCTAGAAGAAGAAAGGAGAGATAAAGGAACAAATTCAATATGTGAAGGGATACTGGCCAACAATTTTTCAAGATGAGAAAAAACATCAAACCAGACTCAAGAATTTCTATGAACCTCAAGCAAGGCATAAGGGATATATATTATATATGTGCTATGTATATATACATGGTATATAATAGTATACTATACACTATATACACTATACATAGTATACTATACATACTATACTATATACATACTATACTATATACAGTATACTATATACTATATATACTATATATACATGATGTATATATGTATATATACACATATACATGGTATACTAGTATTACATAATACATATAGTATATTATATTATATATACTATAGTACTGTGTACACATGTCTGTATATATATATATACTCAATAAAATAATTAAAAGTATATGAGTACCCTATTTAATCTGGTTCCCTCTCATTCTCTTGTTTTCTTCTTTTCTTAGAACACTCCCCCTTGAAATCACCTTTGCTTGTTTATCGTCACAGTGCTTTCTAAGCTAAAAGGTAAGGTCTGTGATGACAAAGCTGTTAGTCTTTTTTGTTTACTGTTTAAACGCACACATAAATCAGAACCCGGACCATAGGAAGCATTCAGTTAACATGTTTTGAGTGAATGAATGTTGAATGCATATAACCTCTTTGGGAGTGGTAGAAATTCCCATTATTTTATTATATTTCCTTTTTTTTTTTTTTTACAGTTTTTTCACCTGTGTTAATTTGATCCTGGCCGTGAGCACGGGAGGTAATATTAACTTCATTACTCTGATGGTAAACTCAAGAGTCAAAGGAGTTGCGATTTGCCTGAAGTCACACAGCTTAAACATAGCAAGACCCGAACTGGATCTCCATACTATGGTGTACAAGGTGGGGCATAGCAACACATAACAAGAATTCTGTTATTTGATCTGATTATGTCTGTAACAATTACATGACAATAAGCCTTAGTTAAAGTTAAGATGCTAAACTCTGGAACTAGGAATAGTTCTTGCTTGCTTTCTAGGTGCCAAGTAGATGTAAGAGCAAAGGGAAGAATATATGAATGCTGGAGAATAGCGATCCTCACTGAAGAGATACAAAGGGATTTGATTTCAAGAAATTAGAAATAAGCCATAATCATTGTAATTTCACCCTTTTGGCCTAGCTTCGATCTTTGAACTATTCGAAGTGATTTGACTCAAGCTTGGCAGTCATGCTTCCTGGTGTATTTGAACAAAAATCCTCTCTCTCTCTTTCTCTCTCTCTGTCTCTCTCTTAAAAGGAATTTATACATTTCTCCTTGGATTATTAGGTCACTGTAGGAGTGAAAATTAGGTTGCTGCAGTGGATAAAAACTAGGCCAATAATTTTTTTCCCATTATATTTTGTACAAGAGCTATCTACTGTCAGAGGAATACTTTCGGGAATTATAAACTCCTATGTTCACATGAGACTTTATATGCAATCTTTATTTGAAGATATGAGCTCTGCCATTACTATTGGAGCTGCCTAGAACGAAAGGTTAAACACCATGACGATTAAGGTAACTTATGCTAGTTTGACCCCAGTGCAAAAGAACATTATTTCTGGGAACAATCTTTCTTCATCATAAAAACTAAATTCTTTCATCAGACCCAAAGCCACTTGTAGTTATTAATATGAAATTACAATTTCATGAGATTTGAAGTGTAGAATTAATTATCATTTTAATATTTGATCTTGCCTTCATTTTTAATATTATAAATATGTTATTGAAGCCTTTCCTCCAGATACAATACATATTAGGAATCTTGAATATGATGCCACTTAAGTGGAAACATGACACATGTCATTGCCAAAAGTGAAGGTCCAGAACGATGTTAAATTAGTACAATATTTATAGAAGTATCAGTATGAATGGTGCGAGGGTCATTTATTTTTTAACCAACAAGGAGGCTTAGGCTTGGATTTCACGGTCTCACCATCCTCCTCAGCATAACTGGAATGTGATTTAGAGGGCAATAAATGTGTATCCAAAAAATGCACATAATTGAGAAAAAGATGCAGATTTCAGAAATACATGGCTTAATTGATGGCCCGAGGAACTAGAACAGCTGGAGGCGTTACTTCGTTATGCTCCCTCTTCACACTGGGAGAGAAGCACATGAGAAGCTCTCTCTAGCTGCAACAACACCCACTATCTCCTTTCCCTGCTGTAAGCAGAGTCCTATTTTCCCAGTTTTACCCTCAGATTTTATGAATATCTGTTCCTGAAAGAAGTGGGAATTCTTTGGAGAAGAGAGGAGATTATGCAGCACATATGTTGAATTGCATCTCAAATTAAAAAGTACTGATGTGTCTTCCGAAGTGAAATTTCAGCCACCACGGACAGCAAATTCCCAAATTAACTGCAGATTAGTTTATTTTTTACGTGTGCTGATATTCAAATTAACATCATCTAGATTGACACGTGGGACCAGAGTGAGAACAGATGAGGAATCAGGCAAGGTTCTGTACTCTCATTTAATAAGCGTGTAAAATCACTCGAGGAATCTTTCAAAGAATTCATACATAATGAACGCAGACCCAGGCAGAACATAGCTGCTGTTTTAATGGATGACAAAGGTGATCCAGATTCAAATATTCCTTACAAATTTGCATCCAAATCTATTTCCTTACTCTCCCCAAAATAACTTTACAGTGTCCGTGGTTTTTCAATTAACTGGGTAAGAGAAACATGGATATTTCAATTTTGTCGCTTCAGGGTTCATCTGAAGTATTAATTTGATAACAATAATTGGCTTGTTTAGAAAACAGAGTTCTTACACTTGAAAGGGAATAAAAAAGAAAAGGCACCAAATTAAACGCACATGCTGAAATTCCATTACAAAGTGAGATAACGGAAGAGAACGATAAAGGAGTCCTTCTTCTTTATTCTATAAATTGCAGAAATGATAGAAATAAAGCTATTTAATCATTGACAAAATTAAACAATTCCTAGTTATAATGGGTTGAATAATGTCCCCCCAAAATTCGTGTCCACCTGGAACCTCAGAATTTGGCCTCTTTGGAAGTAAAGTCTTTGCAGACGTATTAGAATGAGGTCATGCTAACCTCATCATGTGAGGTCATGGATGATGGTGGGCTGTTAATCCGATGACCGGTGTCTTTATAGGAGGAGGAGAGAACACACAGATGCACACAGGAAAGAAAGCCATGTGACGGTACAGGCAGAGATTAGAACGATGCAGCTACAAGCAAAGGAATGCCAAGGATTGCTGGCACCCATCGGAAGCTAGGAGAGAGTCATGAAGCAGATTCTCTTTCAGAGCCTCCAGAATGAACCAAGTTTGCTGACAACTTGACTTCAGACTTCTAGCCTCTAGCACTGTCAGAGAATAAATTCCTGTTGATTTAAGTCACCAGTTTTGTAGTAATTTGTTTCGACATCCCTAGGAAACCAATGCATTTGTTAAAAGATAACATGATAGGTAATTCACAAAAGTGAAAAGTGATGGAGGAAGCCGGCCCCAATTTTCCTATGCATGATTCTTTGTCAAGAGAAATTTGCGCCAATCCTTGGTACGGGCAGGATGCTCTGGTATGTGTTAATCCTCCCAATATCATCTTGGGACATTAGATTGCCTCCCTCCCCTAAAAAAAACATGTTAGCAAAGCAGAATAAAATTATACCAAAGATAACATGGGAAATGTTCATCTAAGATGATTCTGTATGTGTTGTCATGGATTATAGAAAAATTTAATGACACAGGGTTCCTACATCTTATATCCTAAAATAAATAACAATTTGGATTAAAGAGCTATAGACACAGAAAATTGGAAAAAAAAAATTTAAGAAAATAAATGACATATGTTATGACATTAGAGAAGGGAAGAAACCCAAAATATGTAAGAACAGGATTTTTTGCTACATTTGACTAATCAAAGTTTTAAAATTGTATAGCAAAATGTACACTATGAACTGATTTAAAACTCAAACTTCAACCTGTCACAAGCTCTTTGCAAGTCACATAACGTCAAAGGTGGATAATAGAACACTAACTCTGTTTGAGGGCATCATTCATCTAGCAGGGACTCTCGTTGCTTAAGTAGTATGCCCAGAGATAACTCATACTGTTGATTTCGTCCCAGATAGCCTTATTGTTCTATCTTCAAACCTGCCACAGTCTGAAGGTATGTAATGACTCTGCAGCTTCAGCATGACTTATTGCTATCATTTATCCTTTTTTGTTTGTTTCTAAATATTTTAAAATATAAATATGGCAGAACCAGTTATTTATTGCTAACAAACATTCCCAAAATTCAGAGTTGATGTTTTTAAAAATCTTTTGCATATTGTAACCATTTGAATATGTGTTTGTACCCATCTCAGCCAATTGATAACCAATGTTGTGGCTAGACGAGCCCTTGTGTTCTTATGATGATTGCAAGATGCCCTCAGCAATGACCACCAGGAAACTTTGAAAGAATCAAGGTTTATTACTTACAAGTCCTGGAAATTAGAGGACACACCTGGGGCCGCAAAGCGAGGTCGAAGGTAGAGAGAGATTGAGAGCATGCATGTCTGGGGATCTGCTTTTATTGGGGTCAAGGGTGGGGGCCTAGGGTTTGGCGGGCTCATTCTTTGTTGGTTAATTTAAAACATGAGAGGAGGAATTTAAAGCACAGGAGGGAAAAAAATCAAGGGACCTAAGTGGTGAGTTATCTAAGGAGCCTGGGGGAGAGAGGTGGGCTGTCTCCTTAGCTAGTCATGTGGCTGGCAATGTGTTTATTGAGGTGGGTGCCTTGGCAATCAAAGCTTAAGTCAGGCACTTGCGTTACAAAACAGGGAAACCAGCTGCCAAGGTTTGCACCACAACATGTCATAAAAGCTATGAATCATCTCTGTAAGAAAATGCACGTAATCTTACATACACGCACCTATACAGAACACACACATCTATATACTAGGTTTTTGTACTATTTTAAACTACTCATGGTCTTCCTAAAATTCATCCTTAAATACTCTGATTCTCTGATCTTGAATTAAGAATCACTGCAAATAATTTTCTCTAAAATCCACTCAATTCTTTGTTGTCTATGAAGCACCCAAACAAAAACAAAAGTAAAAAGATAATATGAATATTAAAGTATTGAAATAATATAAATTCTTTGAGATCAAATGCCTTTTTCTCCTTTTTAATACAATGATCTGTAAGATATCTATTCTGAAAAAGTCATATGTCATATAAATTTTTCAAAATGCCTCTTTTCCCACAGTCATTATTCATACACTACAAACTCCTGCAAACACAATTCTTACATCTACTTTCCAAATTAATTTCTCAATTATTCAATTAACTGACATGATTTCACAAAAATGTTGTTTGCCAAAAAATCTATCCATATCGTATCAATGATAATGTTCTGGTATTTTACTGTCTCTTTGTGCATTTTTTTATTTAAAATATTTTGCTTATTAAAAGTAAAAATGGGGGCCGGCCCGGTGGCGCAAGCGGTTAAGTGCGCGCGCTCCGCTGAGGCGGCCCGGGGTTCGCTGGTTCGGATCCCGGGCGCGCACCGACGCACTGCTTGGCAAGCCATGCTGTGCCGGCGTCCCATATAAAGTGGAGGAAGATGGGCACAGATGTTAGCCCAGGGCCGTCTTCCTCAGCAAAAAGGAGGAGGATTGGTGGATGTTAGCTCAGGGCTGATCTCCTCACAAAAAGAAAAAAAAAAGTAAAAATGCACACAATGAATGAAAATCATTGTATGTGGTCTTACTTCTTTTTGGAATCCTTATTCCCTGTTCTGACACATACTTGATAAATAGTAAGCTCTCAAAAAAAAAATGTTAAATAGAACTTAACTAAGGAATTTTAACTATTTCCCTTATTATGTTAGCAAATTCTTTTAAATTTCGTAGCTTAATTTTTTCATCTGTATGAATAAAGAAAGTAAATACCTACCTTCCAGGATTGATTTATGTGTTAAGATAATTTATGTAATAGCACTTAACAAATTTCTTAGCATATAGGAAGAACTTAATATGACTTCCTCTTCTTTAAATCTTTTCAATCTATGAATGTGATACATGTTGTGAATTATTTATGTATGACTGGTTTTTAAAAGCCCTGGCTAAATAAATAAAAAAATAAATAAATAAATTTGCCAAATGATAAATGTAGTAATGGTTTATTCTGCTATGTTGGATCTAAACTGAATTTACAAAAAATCAATTTAGACAGTTTTAAGATTATATTAAATCTCAACTTTTATTTCAAACTTACTACTTGTTTATAAGGGAAATCTGATAAACATAGAAATTGTCAAAAAAAAATTTAAAATTATCTTTATTCCTCTGCCTCATTCCTTCCTTGCCTAATAGGTAAATAAAGTTAAAGTCCTTTCTCCTACCTATCCAATTTCATTTCCAAGAAGTAAGCACTGTCAATGGTTTCCAGGAGGTTTTTTTTCAGACTTTTTAATATAATCTGATTCGTGTGATGTGTAGAAGAGTAAACCTTCAATGAAAATGCATTCTACCTATGTAATAGATCTCTTTCTTTTCTCCCCTTACCCATTCTCCTCACTTCTGAGATTTGATCTGTGCCCTCTGTGGCTTCCTTGCCCTCTGCCTTCTGGTTTGGTTCCCTTGTTGAAGTGAAGAAGACGGGTAAAAGATAAGATCAGGGTATTTGTTACCCAGACTCCTTTCACTGGGTTCCTGTGCACAGGCTTTCCTTTCCAGTGTGGACAATATCTCTGTCAAGCTGCCCTATCCACACAGCTGTGTCTCTGGGTTCAGAGGCTGCCCCTTCCCCTTGTGATTTCAGGCCTAGGGGTGTCAACAGCTATCTGCTGTCACTAGCCTTGAGATATGGCAGCTTCCTCCCCCTAAACCCTTTGTGAATGTTTTTGTTGTTGTTGTTAAGCTCTTCTCAACTATAAGTTTGAGTGGCCCATCTCTTTTCTGCCTAGGTCTGGACTGGTACATCTAAGTGTAAAATTATTGATTTATTTCTGTATTCATGAGTATCTTCCCATCAGAATGAATGTGCTAGGTGGGTAAATATTTTATGTAGTTTTGTTTCCACAGGTTTTTGTGTTCTCAATTGAGAAAATTGCCATGTAAATAATGGGTCCATATTACTTGCTCTTAAAATATTAAATTAATATCTTCTCTTTTCTGGAAAAAAATTGAATCCATCTATACATTTATATAAATGATATATTCATATTTATATACATATTTATATAAATAAAGACAGTACTATATACAAGAAAAGAGAATGTGAGAAACAAACATATACAAAAGAAATTATGTAAGAAATATGCCTATGTACACTCTATTTCTATTTTTCTTTTAAGTCTTGAGCAAAGCAGTTGGCATGTGACTTTTTTAGCAGGCTGAAGAACATTAGCAAAGACACGTATTTGGTTTGCTTCTGTAAATTGGTAAATAATCCCAGTATCTTTGTGTGCAGAGAGATGAGCAAAAGAAGCATCAGAATAATTGAAGACAAGTACAAGGAAGGTCATTGGCAGGCATCACGTGCCTTTTCATAGTTCACATTAGAATATAGAGTGAGGAGAGACCAATGATTGGCTCAGAGTTACTGCCTCAACAGATCTTTCTGTTTTGAAAACTGGAATGATAGATGATCATCAAAATATCTCAAGGCAATGCATCATATTTAAGGAATTTTGGACCTTGATATAATGAGATACACTCAAAATGCTCCAGTTTCAGAATTAAGAATGTGAACAACAAAGAGCATTATAAAAGAGAAGAGAAAGCACAGACTGAGAAAGTTCCAGGCAGGTAATAGATACTCTGAGGGCTGGTGAGAACACAGAATAATAGAAAGTCAAGTATTTTTTGTATTTTGTCGAGAGTGGGGTGGCTGAAGACAAGCTAAGTGTTTTAAAAATTATTCTTGGAGCCCTTCCTACTTAGTGGTCCTAAGTGCCATAAGCACCATTAACTAGGGAAGCAACTGATATTAACTTGTTAGAAAAAATATAGAATAAAGAGTTATTTTCATGAAAAAATAATAACATGTTGGAGTCAGTACTTTTCACAGTTCAAAATCTGATAAATTAGAGAACCGAGTGGATGAGATTCAGAATACTAGGGAAGGCTGAGTTTATCATAACAGGCCAAGACCCTGGAGTCAGACTATGTACATGAATTCATATCCTATCTCTGTCATTCCTTGCTGTGAATTATTGGGTAAGTTCCTAAACCCCTTTTAGTTTTCATATAGATAAAATGAAATAGTACTTAACCCATGGGGTAGTTGTGAATGTGGAATAAGATAACACATTAAAAGAGCTCCATATAATTTATAGCACAAAGATATTAAGTGATTCACAGTTTGACTGTTATTAAAGAGTTGTGACACAATGCAGATGAAATAAAAATAAAAGATTAAATTTGCTATCTTAAGTTCTTCAAGTCTGTTTAATTCTAGTATCAATCAAAATCTGGTTTCCAATTTGTTCTGTAGTGACTGAAATCACTGATTATTTCCCAATTGCTAAACCTAATGACCCCTTCTTAGATCATATATTTTTGACCTCAAGGAGGAATTTGGCAATTCTTATGTCTTCCTCCTTTCTGAAATGTCATGTATCTTGGCTTCTACAATGAAGTTCTCTTTCGGTTCTATTAATATACGAGCATTGCTTCTCAAATTCTACTTCTATCACCAGTCTTTCCAATGTTGGTGATTCCTTGGATTCTGTTTTATTATTTTTCTACTTTTCACCCTACTAATTTACTCAGTGTGGTTCCATATTAAATTCCATTATTTCAACCCCACATATCACCACCATATATAACTACACAGGCAACAAATACTTCTATATCTATTGAGCTCCACGACTCATGTTTCTAATCAGCCACACAATATCTTCACTTAGATAAGCTAGAAGCACAAAGAACTTGACACTTCTGAGGAGTTAAATCATCTTCCCAAACAAATGCCAGCAACTCAAAGACAAACTTGTATTCTCAAAGTAGAAATGATTAGATTCAAGTAGACTTAATCAGAATTGCCTTGTGTAAGCAGATAAACTTCAGATTGAAGATGGACAGGATGTTTAAAAAACCAGTAGAGAAATTATAAAACCTATTGGAAAATCTGAGGTGCTGTTGTGAAAAATCATAGTTTAGTGGTTAATTTCTGTGAATAACTGACAGGAGAAGCAGGTAGTGTGTTTTATGCTATAATGTATGCATACATTTCATTCTTTAAATTTACTGTATACATAGTGTGCTTTCAAAATATACTATATAGTTATATGTATATATAATATATGCACATGTATATTATTCATATGTATATATGTATATATAGGTACGTGTGTACATGTATACATAAAACTATATCCCAGACATCACAGATGGTTATTATATTTTCTTCAAATATATGTTCATTGGAATTTAACACAATTATTAACAATATGCTGGTGTTAGTCCAAAAAAAACTATTCATTAAAGCAGCTATAGAAACCAGTAGCACATTATTTCATTGATATTGCAGTGGATTCCCAATGCATATGTAAATGACCACTATAATGATACAGTTAAAGAAAATAACTCATAATTCCTGCAGAATAAAGCCACCACCTTCATAGCCCTGAATCAAATATGTTTACAACAATCACCATTTCTCATGTAGATCAGATAAATGGCAAACTTTATTTCAAATGCATCTGATGGATTATAAGTGACATCCTAAATTTTAACATTTAAACATTTTACAAAATACATAACCTGTATTAAATTTGGCCCTAATTTTGTCATTATAAACCACAAGTTGATTATGAAATGTCAAAGAAAAAGTAAAAATTACATTACCTGAAAACATAGGAAAGATATTTAAAAAATTTAAATTTAGTATGAGTAAAGTAGTAAAAATTGTGAATAAAATAGATTATGAAAATGATTTTAAAACATCAAGAAGTATGAGGTAACTAATTGCATATAGTAAATCTAATCGTATTTAACGTCTAAATTCAGTTGTAGTGAGAGTCATGTTTGACTTCTCAGAAGCCCTGCTGCATTATACAATACGGTAAAGAGTTTAGAGGAAAATATTCATCAATTCATGAGCCTACGGCTACTAAATCTATTTACCATGGAAATAAATTCCTTGGCTTTTACCAGCAATGGATTGTCATAAGAGATCAAATATGAAAGCAAGTATGTAACCCATGCTGAGTTACAGAGTAAGGAATAAAACATTTTATGCAATAGTCTAACTTTTGCCTTGATATGAATTTTTACATTTGTCATTTGTAAATCTCTTTACACATTTCCAGTATCATAAGGGACATGAATGCCTTATATTCAAATTCTGAATAAGCTTATTAATATAAACATCATATTATACTTCTCAGGAAAAGAGTCAAATACATTCTTATTCAAAGCTTTGTTTGGTTTCAATCACAAACTTTTGCCATACTTATTGGAATAGATGCATATTAGATTCTATTCTCCTCTCGTATCCAAGAGATTATTAGCTATACTCAGTTTTGAAAGAGGAAGAAGGAAAATTTGTTGTAGTTCTAAACCATATTTCAATCAAATTGTGGCCAATCGATTAAATTAAAATTTAGTGAAAGTGTATCAACCACCCGCCATGTAATAATCACTTTTAGGTGCTTTATGGATTAAATATGAGTGAGATACAATTTATTGAATTTGTTTTATGTGTGTAGCACAGGGGAAAATTCTGTGAGTATTTTCTGGCACTCCCTTTCTTTCTGCTTATATGAGCCATGAAATAGCCTAATTAGTGATCATATCTGAAATAGGAACTAACAGTGCATAGTTAGTATTATCTGTATGTCTACGCATGTGTATATACATTAAAAAAACCCTTCTAAATATGCTATTAATGTAGTTGGGTCATTCTCTAGATAGACAGATAGCTGGGTAAGTATGTAAATAGACATCTCAGAGTCACTGCTTCTTCTGTTCTGAATTAACTGAAGGCTAATATTTATATCCACACAAATGGGTTATATTAATTTAATTTTACATACAATTACCTGTGTTTGGATTGTGATTTAAGTTCTCAGGCCTTTTAATTCCTTAAATCTGGCACTATATCTTATCTTCCTTTCATACACTCCCATTGTTAAGCAGATAATAATAAATATATAATTTTGGAATTAAAGAGCTGCCAATTGAAAAAAAGAAAACAAACAAACAAACAGAAAACACAGCTATTAATTTTGGGTAGCCAATAATCAACAGCTAGTAAAATTCCACACAATTAAAATTTTGGAAAATCAATGAGGACTATCAAGAATCACGGTGTATGTGTTACAATCCTCTTGCCAGGAATTATGACTTGTTCCTTAAGCAATTGACAAGTGATGTCAGCAAATGACAAGACGTTTACATTTTCTGAGTTTTGTCAGTTAAAATTACATGCAAGATTCTAAGAATTTAAAGATACATTTAAAATTTTAAAACCATTGTCAGCTCAACACATAAATTCTTGTTGAGTCAGAACTCTACGCATTGTGCAATGTTAATTGTCACTAATGAAAAGCCAAAGCCCATATGTAGAATTTACATTTGTAAATAGCCATGTACATATAACAGATAGTAATTGATATGGGTCTACTCTCTAGCCACATTTCAAGCATTCTTTCTGAGAGAATGTTCCTCCATTAAACCTTAGAATTGTGTTAAGGATGGAAAATATTCCATTTCTGCTCCTTAGTTGGAGATAAGTACTCTCATATTTGAAAGAAGTATAAAATATACATGCATGAAGTATGAAAAACTATACTTTTCCTTCAAGAAAGCTTATGAAACTCTAGAAAATCTATACCACAAAGTAGTCTAATTCTGCCTCATTGATCCATTAAACTGTGTGTTCATACCAATAGGGAAAAATTCATTCCCTATAAAAAATTGATACTGTGAAGGTCAGGGCATAGTTAAGCCCAGTGTTCTGTAAGCATTCTCAGATAAGGGAGCTACTCTCTTCTCATTTCGTCCTGTCATATCCTGCATCCATGTGGAGCAGGTGGTGATTATGGGATATCTGATCAGCATGGACAGTGCTGAGACTGCGTGCAGTTACAGTAAGGCGGGTATTTCTGAAGGTAAGAAATAGGGTCCACTAATGCCCTTGTCTTTTAAATTCCTACAACATACTAGAAGATGAGTGTGATGATCACTCTTGAACTACAGGCACTTTTGAAGATTCTTGGTAATTTTAAACAATGCCTAATTACAGAGTGAGAAAATGGTGCTCACTTTTTATTTTTTTTCCAGAAATCTCTAATTGCTTTGATATATTGAAGGACTCTTGAGGGCTAGAAGAAAAATAATAGAATTCCAAAATTTTCAAGTAGGAGGCCTTCCAAAGTTATTCAAATGTAAGCTCTTACCCAACTCAGTTAACATAGCAACAATACCTAAGATTTTACTTGAAAACTTTGCCATCATAAATCACTTCAAGAGGAAATCTGTTAGATTGCAGGGCAACATTCATGGTTAGAAAAAGTTTCTTTGATTATACTCAAATGTAAATAAATAAATAATTACATAGGTAAATAAACGATAGATAGATGATAGGTAAGTGTGTGTGTACTTGCCAGTTATAGGTAATTTTTAAATTATATATATGCCTGAAATAACTGAGAATGAATTACCCTATAGCCTTGGAGTTTTAGTCAGTTAAGTCAAGACGGCTATCATGCTGTCTATAATATTTCTCTGTACCCCCTAAAATATTGACCATAACACATCATTATAAAAGCTTCCACCATGGACACCAGTGGCATACAAGTTTCTAAATGCAAAGAACACGTCTATTCCCTCTACAGGTCATTCCACCAGGGAAACACATTGACGTTTCATATCTCCAGCCTCATCACTTACCAAGTATCCCTTACAAATAATTCAATTCACTAGTTCTGAAAGTTGAGTGTTCTCTAAATGTTCAATTCTCTATGAAGATTCCATATATTTCCCAGTTGCTCTCTATGCCTGGAAAATTCTATGCAGTCATTCTTTGTCTTCTTCTCTCTTAATTCAGCCATTAAAGCCATCCTAGGAAGTTGTCTTCTCTGAGAAGCTGCGCCCGAGTGTGTGAAATATTATTATCCTACGTTAAGTGTGTAAAATATTTTTACTAACAAGAGTTTTGACTCATAACGTGTGAGTTTTTTCCTTGCTGCAACCAATTTTACAGCTCTCTGGACACCAAGTGGGTGTCCTAGAACTCAATCTAATTCTGACAGTAGAGTTAGGTGTCAGAACCCACAGGTTAAAGGCTCAGTCCCGCAAGACTGCTCCCACTTCAGATGCCAATTGCAAGTCCAGGCCACCCACACTTCTGATCAACCACCTATAAAGCCAGGAGTTCCCACGACTCTCTCCTCAGAATCAACAATTTGCTAGAATGGCTCACAAAAATCAGAAAAGTGCTTTGCTTATTATTACCAGTGGATTATAAAGGATACAACTCAGGAACAGCCCAATGGGAGAGATGCATAGGGCAAGATCAGGGAGATGGGACAGGGAGCTTCCATGCCCTCTTTAGGGGCACCACCCTCACAGCACCTTTGATGTGTTCACCAACCCAGAAGCTCTCCAAACCCAGTTGTTTAGGGATATTTGTGGAGGTTTCATTAAATAGGCATAATTGATTGAATTATTGGCCATTGGTAATTGAACTCAACCTCCAGCCTCTCTCCCCTCACCAGACGTCAAGGGGGGGGCTGAAACTCCAACTCTCTAATCATGCCTGGGTCTTTTTGGTGACCAACTCCTATTTTGAAGCTACCTAGAGACCCCCCCACGCCACCCCCAGTAACTAGTCATCTTAATAGCATACAAAAGACAGACTATCATTCCAGAGATTTCAAGAGTTTTAGAACCTCTGTGTCAGGAACTAAGAACAAAGACCAAATATATATTTCTTATTGTAGCACAACGTGATTGTTCTTTTTTTTTTTTTTTGTGAGGAAGATCAACCCTGAGCTAACATCCATGCCAATCCCCCCCTTTTTGCTGAGGAAGACTGGCCCTGAGCTAACATTTATTGCCAATCCTCCTCCTTTTTTTTCCCCTTTTCTCCCCAAAGCCCCAGTAGATAGTTGTATGTCATAGTTGCACATCCTTCTAGTTGCTGTATGTGGGACGTGGCCTCAGCATGGCCAGAGAAGCAGTGTGTCGGTGCACGGCCGGGATCTGAACCGGGGCTGCCAGTAGCAGAGCGCGTGCACTTAACCGCTAAGCCACGGGCCCGGCCCCTGGTTGTTCTTTTTTATGCTCCCAATATTCACATTTCTAAATCTTCTCTGAAACTTAGACACAAACAGAGGATTCTTTAAAGAAGACATGCTGTTTATATATTGTCTCCATTGGCAGAGACAAGAAAGAATGGCTCAAAAGTGAGCCACCAAAATTCAGGAAGGCAGGTGCTCTTTAATGCATGTACTGATTTTGCAGTCAATTATGATTTTTATTCCAGTACCTCTGCAGAACATATCAGGAAGGGTAGTTGGAGAACCATTAGCTTTCATTTGTTTTAGAGTTTTTTCGTGATGCTATTGATCAGTCCTGGGTAGCTAGCCAGAGCTCTATAAATCTGAACACGTTTGGAATGTTTGCTTTGTAGCTACAAACATTTCTTCAGACATGTTTCTCTTTTATTACTTATTAGGGTCAGTTTGGTTATAATTTATTTTCTTTATTGTTTTTCAATTTAATTTCACTAACATTCTTAAATAGAAACTAAGGCCTTTTGATAGTATCTGTATTTTCTCTATACTTTAAAAAAATATTTTTACCTAGCCAAAAATTTACAATTTAGATGAAATGCTTATATCTCTCAACTTTCCAAAAAAGATACAAGAAGATATGGAAAATCTGAATATTCCTATATCTTTCAAGAGAATTATTTTTTTTAATTAAATATTTTTAAACAGGAAATTTCAGGCCTAATGTTGTCACTGTTTAATTATTTCAAATATTTAAAGGAAGGGCAATACATAGATCAGAAAATTACTCATATTCAAAATATGTTATAAATTTCAACAAATCTATAAAAGAAGAAACACACAATTGAAAATGGGCAAAAGGATTGAAAAAGACATTTTATAGATGTAGATATCAAACTGGCTCATAACCATGAAAAATATTCAGCATCATTTTTCATCTGAGAAATGCACATCAATATCATAATTACTTACCTCTACCCCCATGACTAAAATTTAAAAGATGGATAATATTATATGTTATTTAGTATGTGAAACAACTGAAAATTTCATATGCTGTGAGTATAAATTGACAGAAACACTTTGAAAAGTCTTTTTCATTATCTATCAGCATGGATCATTCTCATGCTGATGACTCAGTAATTCTACTTCTAAGTCTATAACCAACAAAATTATGTACAAATGTATACCAAAAGACACTTAACAAAAATGTTGATTCCAGCACTGTTTGTAATTGCCTCAAACTAGAAACAACCCAATGTCCATTAACTGTAAAATGGATATATAAATTATGGTATATTTATTCAATGCAATTCTGTGCCATAATGAGAATGAATAAACTCCAGCTACACACATCAACACTAACAATCTCACAAACATAGCATTGTGAAAAAGCCAGACTCAAAGGCTACTTAACGGATATTTCCATTACATAAAATTTAAAAGTAGGCAAAAAATAATGTACCATATTAGTGTGGTTAACCTTGTAGGAATGTGGTGACTAGAACAGAGTTCAAATGTAGCCTCTAGAGTGCAGGTAACCCTTTGTTTTTTGATTTGAATGTTGTATATATAGGAATGTTCATAAATTTTTGAAAATTTATTGAGTTGTCCACTTATGATTTGCACACTTTTATATGCATATGACATATTTCAATCAAAAGTTTACTTAAAACACACACATACACACACACATGATTATATTCACTATTCATTATTCAGTTCTTCTATGACTCTACATTCCCTCCTCCAACTGTCCTCCTCCACTCAATTTTCTTTTTTTTCCCTAGATTTCAGATGAACAATTCTGAAAGACACCACCAAGATCCATCGCATTTTGTAGAGGGTAACTATGTTATTTGCAAGTACAGAACATTACCTCTCAAAGACAGAAGAAAGTGTCTTTTCGTTGATCACCGTAATTCATTAGGACCATTCACTGGTATAATTTACATATAACCAATTTATATGATGTGTAGCCAGAGTATTAAGCCAATATCATTCTCATTTCATCTTAAAGCATAAAGTGGTTCAAAATATCTCATCACTTCCACTAAGATCTCCTTTTGGTTGAGATTGGATCCCTTGGGAATCTTTTAAGTAGATAACTCTAAAGATATTTCTCTTCTAGATCACCATTCCTAGAATCTATAGAAATGAAGTCCAAGGATAATATTAACAAACCAAATAGAAAAGACAAATACTTCTGTTTTTGCCTTTCACTTTTCCATTTCAAACAGTTGCCATTTTTACCGAAAAATGGCAATATTGTTTGATCTTAGAGATAATTCATTTCACTGTCTGGTAAAAAAAAATGTTAATTTTAAATTATCCAACATATGGCAGAACAAAGCACATGAAGAGTGCATTAATTATATGCTACTGCCTAATAAAATTTACCCTAAAACTTAGCAGCTCAGAACAGCAACTTTCATCACACAATTGTGTGGGTCGGGAATCTAGAATGGGTTTAGCTGTGTCCTATGGCTCAGGATATCTTGCAGGGATGCAATCCAGGTTTGCACCAGGGCTGCAGTTATTTCCAGGCTGGACTGGGGGAGGATTTGCTTCCCTATATGATTTCCATACCTCACAATATGGCAGCTTGCTTCATCAGAGTGAACTAGTAAGAAGAGCAAGAGAGGGCCGGCCCCGTGGCTTAGCGGTTACGTGCGCGCGCTCCGCTGCTGGCGGCGGGAGTTCGGATCCCGGGCCCACACCAACGCACCGCTTCTCCAGCCATGCTGAGGCCGCGTCCCACATACAGCAACTAGAAGGATGTGCAGCTATGACATACAAATATCTACTGGGGCTTTGGGGGGAAAAAATAAATAAAAAAAAAAAAGAAGAACAAGAGAGAGAGAATGTGAATAAGATGGAAGTCAGTTTTTTATAACCCAATCTTGGAAGTGATATCTCATCACTTTTTCTCTATTATATTTGCTGGAAACAAGAACTGGGTGAAGCCCACACTCAAGGCTAGGAAATTGCACTATGGTGTAAATACCAGGAGGTGGAGGTAATTGAGAGCTAATTTAAAAGCTGCCTACCGTAGTAGGGCAATTTAAAAAAATAAGCTAAATAATTTACGAAAAAATTTAACATTGACATGATCACAAATTAACTAGAAAAATGATCTCCTAAAACAAGTCAAAATCTTGAGAGATAGAAAATGTAATTTCCACTTTCTGTAAGTGTGATAAGCTGCTTGCTAGGATTTGTAAATTGTTATTGATGGAAAATTACTTAAAATTCCTCTCATTATCTCTTGGCAATTTTTCCATTTCCTAGTTTCCTTAGAGTAAAATATTTTCTATTTTTCATTCTTGTGCATAAACTGATTCAGCTAATAAAGCCTTTATGATATACAAGATTAATTTTATGCTATTCATAAGACAAGATAGTGCTTTATAAATGTAAAAGTACTTTGTGATGATTGAAATATAGCGAGCTTCTTTTTAACATTTGTAGAGTTTAATCATATATGAGAATTTCCAGAGAAAAGTGAAAAAATTATATTAGATGCGAAGACGAGTCTAGTTGAGGGTTAATTTATTGAACCCCAATATAGATATGCTTAGAATATTACAATATAATCTGAAACTCCTAGAGAGACCAAAGGTCAATTTTGAAGTTTCTTCTAATTAAAAAAATTCAGAGTGAGTATTTTTTTGTGTATTTTACCAGTATGTGGTCATATTCAATATAGATTTTGTGAATATTGGATAATATTAAGCATATTATATGTGACCTAATAATGTGCTAAAGTAGAAATTATGACAAAACAAATTATAAAAAAGAATTCACTAAGGCTGTGGAGGAATGTCTTCTAAGGTTATTAATCAATAGGCAAATTCTCAAAACAGCCGTTCCACTAAAATGAATTAATATATTTCATTGCATAAAACTAAGAAAGTAGCTCAAGATAAATCATAACGCTTTCAGTTGTATTTTTTGTTTTTAAGTTTACTAACTTTAGAAGTAAACAGAAAGAAATCTGCTTTCAAATTCAAACTCTGAAATGTTTCTTTTTGCCCAATTCTTAATATTAAAAAGGAAGAAGTAAATAGAAGACAAAATGCTTGCAATCATCTTGTGTTTATAATGTAAGAAGAACAAAAAAAGATCTATAATACCTTATTAAATTCTAATTACTATTTTTATTTGTTTGGATTTCTCTTCCCCTTTCATAAATGCTTGTCTTTAAAATAGTTTTTCCTTTTACACGTTAATCACATAGAACAAGTTATAAAAATCCATATACTCTTTGATCCAGGATATTTAATTCTTGTAATTTAATGTTAGACTAACTGACTATTGCTCAAATACATATATAAAAACATATTCAGCATATATTGTTTATAATATAAACATAATAATATAAACCATAGTTTAAAACAAGTAGAATTTTTATCACTAGCAAATTGCTCACATATATTGTTAAATTCATACATTAATGGAATACTAAACAGCTGTAAAATTACTGTGGTGTTCTCCTCTTGTGGATACACATATGAGCAATTTAGATCCAACTATGAGACAGAATCGCACGTACACTGAAAAGTAAATTTGGAACTGAGAGGCAACAAATTGATAATTGGCATAACATATTTCTTCATGATTATAATGCTACAGGAAAAATCAGGTTACATAATTACAGATTATAGCATTTATTTCTTCAACAAACATTAATATGCTAGGTGGTATTCTGTGCATTAAAAGTACAACAGTATATTGGGGCCGGCCTGGTGGCGCAAGCGGTTAAGTATGAGCACACCGCTGCCACGGCCCCGGGGTTTGCTGGTTCTGATCCCAGGCGCGCACCAACACACCGCTTGTCAAGCCATGCTGTGGCAGCGTCCCGTATAAAGTAGAGGAAGATGGGCATGAATGTTAGCCCAGGGCCAGTCTTCCTCAGCAAAAAGAGGAAGATTGGTAGATGTTAGCTCAGGGCTGATCTTCCTCACAAAAAAAAAGTACAACAGTATACAAAACAAATTTCTTGCTCTTGTGGAGATTAAATTCTATTATAGTCTCACCATGTTAAAAAAATACACATGCAGATAGATAGGTCCAATATACAGTTTATTCAGACTGCTACCAAAATCATTATCCTAAATGGAAAGATTCCCTGGGATGCAGTTATAAAACAGCATTATTTTTCTTGTAATACTGAGTTTCAATAATATTTTGAATTTTCCTTTCTGCCACTGAGTAATAACATAGGCAGATAACAGAGATTTCCAATTCAGTTTCAAGTACTAAAAGTTTCATCTTTGATTATTAAAAAGTCCATTCTGATCTAAATCAAAATGTTCACTTCTCATTCTCTTAAAAGTATCTCTCCCTTAGGCCCAAATCAGGCTCAAAAAATTACTATAAATAAAAGATGTGAGGTCAACTTCTTTACTTTTTTCCTAAATTAATGTTTATGATTTCTCTTTTTCACTCTGGTACCTCTGACTCCTGCAGCTTGAAGGTAAGAAGAGAGAAAAAGAGAGAGGAAGACAAGAGAGCACTTATTTGGGAGCACTATATTAGTCTGGTATAAGTATTTACCATATGACAGGTGTGACTGCTTATCAGAGTAACCAAATCTCAAAAAACACCCTTGTGAGGTAGCATCAAAGAAGAACTCTAAAAATCAGAGTACGTACCATGATCTTTGGATATTACTTCTGTAAACGTCACTCTCAAATACTGCATCCACCTAGAATTGTAATGCTGGGGTTTTAACAACTAACCTCTTGTTTCATGGTGGTAACCTAACAGCCAGAAAGCCTGACCAAGGTCTGTTTTTACTCCATGGCTCATTTATCCAACACTGGCAATCATGGTGACTGAAATGCACTCTCTGCCCAATATTAAAGATAGAGATTAGTCCAACATGTACATAAATGGTGCACCAGAGTTCAAATAACTGTAGAGAGGATCCCAAAAGGAAACACGTATATCCTCAGATCCTCCATCTTTCGGAATGTACTGTAATCCATTCCTCTAATACCCAAATTGAAAGCCCAAGGTCCTATCCAACAAGACTGCAGCAGTTCCGTCCTTTTATTGGGCTTTCTATCCAAAGTTTTTCTTTCTTTCTTTTTTTGTTTTGTTTTGCTTTGTTTTTAAGGATTCTGAGGGAGAGCTTACATGGTCTAGAAATCCATCCTGGATGTCCTTCCATATCTCAGCCAACCATTGTTAAGGTGACATTTAGGTCAAATTCTATTGTCATAAATAATGTTTTAAAGCTTTTATTAAAGTTGAAAATAGCATGTCTGAAAGCTTAGACACAGTGCATGGAAAGTACAGTGAGAAATTCCTAAAATGAGACAATTGATGTTGCTCTTTCTGGGGTAGCTATCTAGGTTTGCTTTTCCTCGGCTTGTTTACTGCCAATCTCTCTCCCACCCTGCTTATGTTGAAAGGATTCTATCCTCCATCTCCCCACACCATCACCAATGGCAACTACCACTGGCTATTATCATCACCCCAAAATTCAAGTATTCAACCTCTTCCAGGGTTCAAATGGATGAGAAAAATAAGTTTTCCCTTCTCTGAGAACAGCCTCTAGCTTGAGTGATACACTCAGGGCTGTAGTTCAGAAAGACAATTTTTTACATCATTATCCAGAGCATTGAGCTCCTCGTCTCATTACCTCTCTATTTCTGATTAGGATTTTGGTACTAACTTCACACAACCAATCGGCCCATTAAAATGTCTTCCTATACAAATGATCAGAAATTTCCTTGAGGATTGAAATAGCATTTTGTCCCTCTTTCTAGCCATCAAAATTTCAAATAGCCTTTGAAAGTACTTGATTATATGTATGAAAACTACAAATAAATGTCAACTTAGGTTTTTTTAGTAGAATTACCCAGCTCAATACCTTGCCTCATAACTCTTAATTAAAAAATATACACAACATGTGTGAACACTGTAAAATCTACAGATTTACTTGAATATGCATCTGTTTTAGCATCTCACTTGTGGAAGACATGGTATTTCATTATCAAAGTCCAATCTCTGCACCTATACGCTCACTTTTTCAAGTGCATCACTTTCCTTTTCTACTCCCTGCTATACATCATCAAACTTCCTCCTCTGTTGGGTCATCTCCAGCAGATTACAAACATGGAGGTACTACAGTGGTTAAATGTGTGGCTTTAAGGTCAACCTGCCTGAGTTTGAATCATGTCTTCCCCACTTTCCACTGTGCACTAAACACTTAAACTTTTTAAACCTCAGCTTTCTCATTTGAAACACGGAATTAATTATAGTTTAATCCTTCAACTCATATTTCATAAAGTTATTAAGTAGATTATAATGAGCTGATACATGCAAAATACTTAGCACAATCTCTAGTACATACCAAAAATCTAAAGGATTTGTTACTAATACCATCCTCAAATACGCTAAATAAAAATATCCCAGATTTAAAAAAAAAGTTCCCTAATTAAATATCATTCTGCAGTTTTCACCTCATTTCTCATTTTCCTTCAGAGCCAAAGTCATAGAAATATGTGTACATACACTTTAGCCTTTTCTTTAACTGTTATTCCTTCTCCTAGTTGGATTCTTTTGTATGCAGGATTCCCAAATATTTCTGTTGTCTAGTTTAGTTCTAGACTCCTTCTCTTTCTACCCTGTGACTTTAATTGACAGCATCATCTTTTAATTTTTCCCCCCTAGCTATCAATCCTATCTGCCTGCTAAAGATACCCAAATTTAAATCTCCTGCTTCTGTATTGCCAATTTAGGATTTCTCACATGCATCTTGATATGCTTCAAACTCAATTGAGAGCTTGTATACAAACTATTTTTGTCTCAGTTTTCTTTTTCCCAGGAAATGGCACCAATACATACTGCATTTTTCAAGCCAGGAAATACAGCAACTTTGAGCCAACAGAACTCCATTTCTTTCCCCTCTGTTTTGCTAATTTTTTATATATTATATCCACAAATGTTAGAAAACTAACAGTACCATGTTATAGTTATTGCTTTAAAGAATCTTAAGTTTTTAAAGATATTAAGAGAGATTTTTTCTTTCACTTTGAATTCACTTTGAATTTCACTTTGAATATTTCATTGCACTGCCTTCTGCTTTACATTTTTATGATTTGAAAGCTGTCTTTAATCAAATAATTATTCCCTGTGATTATTTATTTTTGTCTTCCTGATTTCAAAATGTTTTCTTTGGGTTTTTGGCAGATTGGCTCCAATGTGTCTCGTTGTAAAGATACTTGTTACTTAGGGTTTTCTGAGCTTCTAGATCAGTCTGTTAATATTTTTCATCAAATTTGAAAATTTTTCATTTATTTCTTACAATATTTTTTTGTCCATTTTTCTCTCTCTTCTCATTTATCTTAAATTAAGAGAACAGTGTTATAAGAAATAAATGACTCGGAGTTGGGGAAAAGAAAAATATGAAATGGCATTTTACCCTACTTCTTTTTTCTTTCTCCTTGACCCATTAGCAAAAAACTCAAATCATCTACAAATTCAAATTCTAATTACATTATAAGCAAAAACATCTTAGCAGTGCTGTGCTCGTCCTGTTGACTGGAGACCCCATATGTTATGTTAGATTAGATATGTGGAAATCCTCACACATGCGAAGAATTGACATACTGGCATTTATCACCACTGAGTGGAGAACAGCATCCGAGACAAGCTTCTTTTTCTGAAGGAAAGTGTATTATCAAATGTTGAGGACAGCTGGCTTGCCAGATTGTCCTTGTTTGTCCCCAGCTTAGATTCAGCGTGTATTGGGTATGCTATTTAGGCTAGACGTGACATTTCCAGTACCTCTTGAAAGGTCAGAATGACAGATGTCTGAGTATAATATTCTCCACTGGAAATATTTATATTCCAGTTACAGTGATCAACGCTTACGTATTTCTCAAACACTTCTCTTTACTTTAAGTGATTTGTAAGAATTTGGTTTTTTGGAGACCCAGGTTCCAGTCCTGATTTTTCTGTCTCCTGGACATAACACACAACACTCTGGTGAAATGAGGTGATATAAATGTTTACCGCATAAGGTTATTGTGAGGACTAAATACATGAAGACACTTTGCTATTCTAAAGCGCCGTATGAACACTAGTAATTTTCATTATAAGTATTGTGTGTGCTTATTTTTTAAATGAATAAACACACAAACCAATTTCTAAACAAGTGAATAAATGGATATTAGAATCCTCATCTAACAGATATCTGGCTTCTTCATATGTTGCCTCTGCTGTCTTGTAAAACTAGCTGTTATGCAGTAATCAAGTCAGCACCTTTCATCCTATGGAAACACCGTTAGTATCCTAAGCACTGTTGTACATAACACACTTACCTTGATATTTGATGAAAGAGACAGGAGAAGGTTTAACATAACTTATCGCGGAGCACACAACTTCATAAATACCCATGTAACATGGCTCTACTCCAAAATCTAACTTCTGACTCGGGCTGGTGGTTGGGGTTGGGTGTCAATTTTGCCCTTGATGCATCTTCCGCTTGCAGGTCTCTTGTTTTCCTCGCTAATTCCTAGATCCCTTCTGCTTCTGCTCAACTTTCCTATATCCTTCACATAGAGCATATTAGTTGTACTCCAGTTCTTCCAAAAAAATAATATGTACCACAATTTACAAAGGAGGGATCTTGCAGTAATCATTTACCAGGGTTCACTTTCCTAAGAAACAGTAGATGATTTTAAATAATTGTGCTCCCAGTTAGCCTACTTACCAAATAAAAATATTGTTATGTGGGAAAAAAAACTTGTCAGTGCTGAATCTTCTCTGTCCAATTATTCTAATAACCTCTCCAAATAGTCTGATACAACTTGATAAGAATAATTTTTGATTAAATGGAAATATTAGGTTTATCTAAATAGAAATCGTCTTTATCTTAAAAGCAGTTTGGAGTGGTTCTAACATTATCATACAGAGTTTAAACTGTCATTGGTTAACGAAGATTGGGTGTTTCCATTAATGTAACTGGAAATTTTTCTTCTTCAGGTTTTCTGTGATTCTCCATATAATTAACGGCATAATCGTGTCCATCTCCACTCAATTCAGACAAACTGCCATGCTCATTTAGAAATTAATTTTATACTGTCATATAAGGTTGTTTACCTCTTTTATTTCTTTCACTTTTCAAGGGTGTGTGTAAAGAATTCTTTTCTCTTAAGCAACCTGATATAAATTATCTATTGTATTTCATACTTTTAAATTTTATGAGCTACGTAGAAGAAACTTATGCACTTGGGTATCCTAGGGAAGGGAAGGAGGACAGTCACATTTAAGTGTTTGACTTCTGTTTCTAAAGTATACTTTCTAGAAATGATTTTTTTTACTTAAGATACATATTTATTATAACAGTAGAACTTGCTATTTGTTAAAATATTTTCGTGTATTTTGGTAGGTGTTCTCTCTTTATTTCATTTTTAGGAAGTTTTTACAGATTTATATTTATATTCCTAAAACTCTGTGCTTTTGAGCTTCAATTGAATATGTCAACTCGATAAATAATGACAAATATTTATACCCCAAGAAGATTGGAAATACCTGAAAGGAGCATTCTTGTTTAGTAGACAAATATGTTTTTAAGATGCATCCTCAGAATTCAAACGATATATAAATCGTGCAAATATTTGTTCACATAAAACTAGGATGGTTCTAAAAATTTTTGGAAAATAATATTCTGGTGTTCACATTCATCATATTATATAAATAGACCCTAGAGAATCTCTAGGCATAGAGCACATAAAAATGCATCAAGGTCTTTGTATTATTGTCCTCAATAATCCACTGTCTCCTGCAGGACCGGCCTACAACCGCATTCTGCCGGGTCTCCTTGTAGGTGCAGTGTATTCTCTCCTCATTCTCAGGCTTAGCCGTGTGACTTGTTTTGACCAAGAGAATGGGAAACCATATGAGGTACACCACGTAGGCACAGAAGATTTAAATGCACTTGCGCAGTTCCATTAATCTTCTTGCTCCTCTCTTCTTCCGTGAGAAGAGCTTGCTCCAGTTCGGAGTTTATCCCTAGGTCACGGAGTAAGATGATTGAGGAGCAGAGCTGAGCACAATAGAGCTGAGTTGGGCAGAGCAGAACAGAACTGACCTGAAGAACTGCGAGTGCAAAATAATTTTTTATTGTTGAAATACACTGATATGGGGATTATTTTCTTGCCACAACAAGATCTAATATAGTCTTTCTAAAGGTCTGTTGCAAAGGGAAAATAAAGCAAGCAGATAAGTAATAATAATATTTGTAGCTATCTATTTACTTACTCCATGTCAATGATTCACTCACACATTTATTCTTTCCTCTATTCAATACATTTTTATCACTGTAGCAGCAAAGAACTGCCAGTTGTTACTGGGAGTAAAAAAATGGATATAGAAAACTCCAAACAAATTTATCCCCTTGAGAAATCTACTCTCTACCAGAGCAGTGCACATTAATGTGTTGGAAATTATTTTCTTTACAATATTCAATACTGGTTACTATATTGTGATATCAATAAATAAATTAAAATCTTATAAGTATTTCTCCCAATTTAAGATTTGATAAGCATGTTGAAAATCATTTTTCCACATTTTATACTATATGCTCCCATTAATGAAGTAAATGGCAAAATATGGTAAATATTGGAACCCTCTGTCAGCTTTTTCATCTCTATGTACCCATTTTCCCCACAGCTAGGGATATTTTCTCCCTCTAGAGAGTGTGTTCTGCAACATTCCCTGTAAAAATCCTGACCGTTGAGAGGAAGAATTTAAGGAACTCTAATACAACACTCTAAGATTTAGCCTGAATTACCCTAGGAGTTTATTTTGTGCCCCATGTTTGGGTAGTAAGAATGATTTTCAGATCTCTGAATTGGATATTTATTAAATATTATATTTATTTATATTTATTAGATATTTGATAAATATATGGATATTTATTAAAAATTTATTAAATATTAACTTTCTCTCTCTCTCACTCATTCTTTCTTTCTCTTTCAAACAAAATTCAATTTCTTGTTCACATTTTTTTTCCAGGCTGCAAAGAAAGTTCAGCTTCCTCTTCTGAATTGGACATTATTATCATTCATGTGTTGAGAGACTGGGAGCACGAGGGGTGGTGATGGGAAATCTGTTCATTGAGTCATCTATCAACAGGCCTCCTTGAGATGTGCTTGAACTCTTTTTCTGTCACCATGATCTCTTTGGTGTATTTGTGCCTTGAATATACATGAGGGTGGAAAGATGGAGGGCCATGCTTCAGAAAGACTTATGCTTGAGAAAAAGGGATCTTTATGAGACAAGAAACACGTCTGCTGGATTCTCCATGCTTCACTCCCAACCTTGCAATGGAAAAAACCTGGAAAAAAAAGCAAGTTCTCAACTTATCTTGAACCCATCAGAGTGCTGGCTGACATACCTAAACAAGACACAGCCAGATGCCAACACTGTGAGTTCAGCTAGGGGTATTGGCATATTGCTGAAGGTGAGTCCAAGGCGACAGTAAAGCCTCTAGGGACTGCAAATATAGTGGGCTGAGTCTTCACCATCTTGCAGCTTCTTATAGGCTTTTTCTCCACAATTCTCACTGGAAAAAGTTGAGAGAACAGAGCAAGTCTCTCTTATGGTGTGAAATTAGAGGAAGAGAAGAAAAACAGCTGAAGAGGACCAAACACTTCTAAAAATTCCTGGTACCCTTCTTTCTTATTTCCTCTATGGAACAAAACTTAATTAGGGAGATAAGGGCCAACAAACTCATTGCAGTTATAAGGGAAGAGTAGGGAAAAACTTCAGATGCTGGGAGAGGGTTAAGACTATGTTCTGAGTTCAGAAATCATGCAAGTTAGAAAGCAAGGGAATGCTATCTTTAAAGAGCTGAAAGAAAAGAAATCAACTCAGAATTTTATGACCAGAAACAATATCTTTCCAAAACAAAGGTGAAATAAACATTTTATTTTTTCAGACAAACAAAAGCTGCAGGAATAAATGTTTCAGGAAGTGCTTGAGGAAGAAGACATATGATATCAGACAGAATCTTGGCTCTACATAAAGAAACAAGGAGATTGGAAATGGAATAAGTGAATGTAAAATAGAATTCTTTTTTTATAATTTTTTGATTTCTCTTAAAGATGATTAACAGTCTCTGAACAAAAACATTAGCAATGTGTTGTGTGTTTATCGCATATGTACAAGTGACATGTGACAATTAACGCAAATGATACAAGGGAGGCTTTTGGGAAGAGGCTGTGAGGACCTTACGCTACATGTAAAGTAAGATAAGATTATTCGAAAGTAGATTCTGATTAATTAAAGATGTATAATCTAAATCCTGGGGCAGCCCACCAAAAAAACATCAAGGAAACAAAACCAAATCATAAAGAAAGCTCAATGAAAACCAGATAAGGCCAATAATGCCCCATGTATGTTTTTCCAGCCTGGCTGGTCTGAGTGCTTAGAACTGTTCTATAATACTTTCAAATACTATTTTTTTTACACCCATGGATAGTTTCTTCATATGCGTGTGCTTACTAGCACTCTGCTGAATTCTCCAGGGACACCCTCTTTAGATTTCTGACACCTCTCTCTGTGCATCTCTCTTCTTTCCAGTACTCTGTCTTGTAAACTCTAGCTTTGTATTCTCCAAGTTCTTAGCTCCCTTTTCCCAGCTCAAGGAATCCCCCCTCTACTCACAGCGGAATGGAAACTGTCTCAAGGCAGTGAGTGGGGGCAATCTGAGTGCTTGTGATTTGTTTCTCACCTCCCAGAGACCATGATCCTTTGTTGCCTAACATCCAGTGTCTTGATATCTGTTGCTTCATATATCTTTTTCTGAAATTTTCATTGTTTTAGACAAGAATGTGTATCAATTTATACCAACAACGAGCAATCAGAATGAAGAGACACTTCACCCAAGAAGATATAAGTATGACGAATAAGTACATGAAAAGATGATCAACTTTATTTGTCATTAGAGAAATGCAAATTAAAAACACAGTGAGATGCCTCTCGACTCATATTAGAATCACTAAAATTAAGAAGACTGGCTGCACCAGGTGTTGACAAAATGTGGAGGAGATGAAATATGCGCACACTATTGTTGGGAATGTAAAGTTGCACAACCATTTTGGAAAACCAGTCTTTTCTTTTTTTTTTTTTTTTAAAGATTTTATTTATTTATTTCCCCCCCCCAAAGCCCCAGTAGATAGTTGTATGTCATAGCTGCACATCCTTCCAGTTGCTGTATGTGGGACGCGGCCCCAGCATGGCCGGAGAAGCGGTGCGCACCGGGGATCCGAACCCGGGCTGCCAGCAGCGGAGCGCGTGCACTTAACCGCTAAGCCATGGGGCCGGCCCCAGTCTTTTCTTTTTTTAAAGAGTGAAACATATACCTACCATATGATCCAGCCATTACAGTTAGCTGTTTAAGGTGATAAGACATGAAGATCTAAATGTGAGATCCTGGATTAAATCCTGGAATTGAAAAAAAAAGTCGTTACTTGAAAAACTGGTGAAATCTGAATAGAGTCTGTAGTTTAGTTAATAGTATTATAGCAGTGTTAATTTCTTAATTTTTATCATTGTTCTATAGTTATGTAAGATGCTAAACCAAGGGGAAGTGAGGTGAAGGGTAGATGAGAATTCTCTGTACTATATTTGCAATTTTTTCTATAAATCCACAATGATTTTTAAATTAAAAAAAAAAAGTTTTAAAAAACTATTTAAGGAACATCCCATAGCTACACTTTCTGAAATGAAAGTGTTGACATCATACCAGGGAAGGCAGAAGAACATGAAAATCTAAGTGAATTGATCAGATCAAGGGTTAAAAAGTAAGACTCACTCCTAGAGACTCTAGCTTACATGCAGCCACAATTTCTGAAAAAAATATCCAAATGTAACTGAAACTTGGGCTTCATTTTTTTCAATTATTATAACTAGCCTACATATTGCTGAGAAATGTTGGGTCAATATCAATATTATTCGGAAATTTCTGTTTCTGTTTTCTTTGTTGCTATTGTTGATTTTGTTTGTTCCCTTTTTCTCTTTCTGAAATATCCCACAATTGAAATTCAAAAATGAAACATGTGGGGCCAGCCACATGGCCTAGTGGTTAAATTTGGTACACTCCACTTCAGCAGCTTAGGTTTGGTTCCCAGGTGTGAACCTACACCACTCACCAGTGGCCATGCTGTGGAGGTGACCCACATACAATATAGGGGATGATTGGCACATATGTTAGCTCAGGGTGAATCTTCCTCAGCAAAAAAAAAAAAAAGAAAGAAAAAGAAAGAAACATGTTTTGTTTTAAACACCTTATAATTGGTTATGAAATGCATGCCATTTCTAAGAAGAATGTAGTGTGTGTTCACTGTTGTATATGTGTGTGTGTTTATACAAGTTTTACTATGTTTGCGCTGTTATTAATGATAATTACGTAATGAGTCTTCACTGGGCACAACCATGTAATGTCATCTAGTTCTAGGGCAGATATGTGAATCTCTCAAAATATATGGGGATCTATTAGCCTTTTTATATTCCAGGATTACCATGACTTGCTACTTAGGATTCACCTCTTACAAACCTACGTCAACAGTATTAGAAAAATACTCTAGTAGAGAATTAATTTCTTTCATCGATTCTCATTTAAAATTCTGAACACTAGTGTAGCTCAATATTAAGGCAGAACCAACCTCATTTAATACTAGAAACATACTTATGAAGGTGCTCAGACACTCCTTTGTTTTGTTTTAGGGATAAAACTTTGGAAGTTTATTAAATATAGAAAATGTTCCAATGTTGACTAAGATTAAATGCCAAGTCATGAATATTCTTGCAACAAACATATTAAGAGAATCCTATGTTTAATATTCTTAAAATCCACACTTACCTATAGGTTGTAGTCGGCCTCATATAAATGAATCAGGTTATAATTTATAACTATGAGAAACACTCACTAGGTTAGGAGCCGCTGAACAAGATGATTTAAAGATAAGAACCTTTTGTTAAGTGTTATTGACCTTGCATTTGAAGGAAGAGAATTACCAACTTGTCACTTGACTTCGTACTTGAGAAGAAGCTCTAAATCTCCATTTTAGGGACAGTGAGACATAAGGTTGGATGTTAGAATTCAACATTACTTACTGTAGTGAGAGAGGCCTTCATCAGTTAAACATTCACAGTGTACTGAGTGCTACAGAGGACAATAAAGACAGGTCCCTTGTCCGTGTGGAGAATGCAAGCCATTTGAGGTCTCCTCTTGAGACCTCTATTGCTGAGGGAAGTTCCACTTGTCAAAGAAAGGAACATGCTTCATGGTGCATAAAAGAGAGTATAGTTTCCTCTGTTCCACTTCAAGTGTCTTTCCTTGTTACTTAGTTATTATCGAAGGACAGGGAACATGCATCGACATCTTTGGAAGTCACACTTTGACTATTAGTGCTTTATGATTTAAGGATAGCAAAAGCCACATGAACAAAGAATAGCCACTCATTGAGCCAACTGGGTTTCTTAGATTCTAGACTTGAGCTCCACCAACAGCGATAACCCTTGCTGCACACTCTGCTCCCCATCTCTGATAAAATTCTTTTCGCCAGTCAAGTCCCAACTCACAAGTCACTTCTTTTGTGAAGCCTTCTCAGGTCCCTTCAGAACCGGGTTGCTATCCTCCGTACCCTCAAAGAAAGTTTTCTTCCTCTACCAAGAGCGCTTTACTGCTGTGGATTGTTACAGTTTTGCTCCCAAGTAAACTGTGAATTCCTTGAGTAGAGTGGCCTTTCTTGTTTTCCAGTAGCCATCCAAAGTAGAATATAAAAGAAAATGAAAGAAAGGGCAAAATGATATCTAGGAAATATAACAATTTTAAAAGAGAAAGTACAGAGAAAGATTCTGTTCACTGTATCAACATTTAGATGTTTGGATCCAGTCAACACCTTCCACTCCAGACTGCCATCACTTAAAGGAGGTTTGGAAGCCTGAGGGAATAAGGAAGCCTTTTTCTACCGAATGACGGTACTACCACGGTGCCCAGAAGGCCATTTTTGTCAGGAGCCAGTATCTAAATCACTAATTCTATGCACTTCTCTCATCTTTTAGTTTTAATCACTGTGTAGATCTGGAGCCTTCATCAGTGGTTGGAGAGCTGATTCTCTTCTAAGTTCTGATAGGAAACATCTGTGTGCAAATTTGGAAAAAAAAAAATCACTTTGCTCTTTGTTTTATTTCCTTTCCTATAAAATAAAGAGTTTAGGATAAGCCATTACCCTTGCTAAATCTCACCCACCAGAAGTCATTGCTCTAAGACTCTGCCTTTTGTTTTTCAAAAGTTTTATTTTTCTGCTTAACAGAAGAGATCACCCAGAGTAGAAGTCACTTAGAGATGTGGTTGACAGAGATAGCATTGAATACCGACATGATGCCCCTATGCACATGAGAAAGTGATCTCAAGAAATACTTTCTCCTTCTATTAGCAATCTCCCTTCTTAAACACTAAGGTGGGCTGCCATTTTATGGACTTGAGAGGGAGAACACTTAAAAATATGTGGAGACACCTTTACAAAAATGTTTTTCTTTGTATGCGCGCGCCTGCGCGTGTGTGCATATGTGTGTTTTTTCTTTCTTCTTAAATGGAAATTGGTAGATTCTGTAGTGTTTAAAAATTGCCTGAGAGTTTTTTAATTCTATTCCATGGTTCCTCACTCATCAACTGTATACATTCTTCCTCTCTCAGCAGCATTTTATTACACATACATGACGTAACATTAGTAGTGTTTGTTTAATGTATTCAAGTCCAAGGTGAATTCATCATAAAAGTTAAAAATGGAGAGGCCTCTTGCTTATCTGGAATGCTAACATCACTGCTAGATAAATAATGCAATCTTCTTAGCCTTGTTCGGAAACAGATCAATAAAAATTTTAAAAACCCTCTGGATGAAGTAAAACCTAGGTTTGCTCTTCTTATAATGATTCTGCTTCATCGTTAAGTGGTTGAAACTTGGCAGTCTTTCAGCTCCTTGAAGTTGTGCACTGGACAGAATTCATACTAGACCCTAAGTATTAAAGCTGTATAATGAAACAGTGTTGATCCCATAAACAGCATTTGAAGTGTGGAACATTAAAAAAAAAGGAGAAAGGAAGAATGAAGCAGAAGTAGTCTAGTACACTATAATTTTATTTAGTGAAACAGAGAAACGGAATATGATGATTTCAACTCTTGCTTTATGTGCAGATAGAGTAGTTGTCTTCACATAGTAACAGATTTAAGAGACAACGTAAGGATGTTCTAGCCGCATCATACTCTAAACATTAAGAGTAAAATTCTTCACTTTGTTCCTGTTCTATAATTAAAATTCTACTAATCGTAAAATATACACATTATCTTATTTCTGCTAGTAAATGTGAATTTACAAGAGTATTTCAGAGTCATTCAGGCCTTAATATAAATTTGTAGAATGAGGATCTTGTTCATCTTCTTTCCTGATGAGATCAGTTGTTATAAAAGAATGGGAATTTTGATAAAGAATTGCTCTCAAAATGACATTGAAACAATGAGCACTTCCCACCATGCTTACCACTCCTTTATCATAAATATAAAATGTACTATAATGGTACATCTTTTATTACAGAATATTCCAAGAATTCAACCATATTATAGATAAACTAGGGATCAGACAATTGGATCTAAGTACCTGTCTTAATTCCTAAACTGCAGTATAATAACCAGTCAATTGTTCCTCATTGAATCTCTAGTAAAGACAAGATTTATGTCATATGTTTAATGTCAGGAAAGTTTCTATCACCACAAACCAAGTTTCTTATTCATATTTCCTCTCCATCCTTTAGTGTGTGCTTCAGGAATAAACACTGATTTTAACACACTTTTAAATGTAGCATTAATAGCAAGCTATAAATGTTGTAAGGATAACTCATTACAAATTCAGACGTCAGTGCACATGGTTTTTATATTTCTTTTGTTTAGGGGCTATTTGTGCTAGTTTTATCTTTCCATTCAGGCAGATAATTGTGATTTGACAAAATGCCTTCTAGGAAAATAATGCTTTTCACATACCTATAAAAGGGAATATGGAGAAAATGAATATGTTTTTATTTATATAAAATATATATTTATATATACTGGTAAAAATGAAAAATGTTCTTCATGCATTATAAAGATCACAAATTTATAAGGTATTTATTTGCAACGCATTACAACTTTCTCAAAAACCAACTGTATATGCTTCTATCAAAGAAACATAAATATCCAATCTATTTATGCTTATATGTTCTTTAAAAGTGCTTTTTACTTTATTATATTTTGCATTGCTTTTCCTGAATGATCATAACCATCATCACCATCGCCAGGCAGTATTTAATAATCAGTTCATTGATCATTTTAAATAAGAATGAGATAACTACATAGAAATGTAGGCACATATTATTTTACCTCAGTCAATTTATAATTTAATGGAAATATACATCAGATGAAATATTTTCTTGATAATAGGATGAAAAACTGTGATTAAAAATAAATGAAATAGGAAACTGAGATTTATAAGTGATGTAATGCAATTATACATATATAGCTTCAACATATCCCTTCTCTAATGCTTCCCACCTGGAAAGTTTGATTGTTTCTGATTAAAGTTCAGCCAATCTGAGTTTGGCCTGCATCAACCTCAAAATTAGTGGGTCCTAGATTTGCCTTTACACTGAGATTTTTTTATCTGGAGTATCTCAGATTTTCTAACTGGAATATCTGGAGACATAGATATCCGTGTCTCCAAAAACAACCCAACTTCTTGCTAAACAATTTTATCTTATACAAATGGGCTTGGACAAGATGATCCTCCTAGCAATTGACCCGGCTTTAACTATTACTTTCCTCCACGATTCTCTCTATCATGTCTCCTCTCACCAAACTGGAACTCCATAGATATTAGTTCCTTCCAAAACTTAGCCTGTATTCGTGCCTGGCTTATTCCACCCATGATCCAACCTTCTTCAACACTCAGTGGGGTTCTTAAGATTTTGGCAATACATTCTGAAAAATTGCCCAATGAAGTAAAGGTGGCTCATCTCATAAGCAATTTTAATTGCTTGATTTATAATCAACTTAAACATAAATGCAAGTTTGTATATTTCGGTTGGTTTTGCCAAATTTTCTTTACTTGGGGCTTATTTACATAAGTTTACTGTATAAATGCATGAGTATTTGTTATTGATAGGAAAAAAAAAGTGTGCTTGCTATATTGTTCTCCTAGAGGTTGAAGGTTGTTTAGCCTTAAAATTCATCTTGTTAACTTGCTTGGCCAGTTAATTGTCTTTAACCTTTCACTGTTAGCTGTTCCAAGAAACTCAGAAAATTGTTGTGCTGCTTGGGTACACCTGGAAAGGATCATTTTAAAAATACCAGCAGCGACACTTGTAATTACTGGATCTCTTTTGATAAACAAGGGCTATTGATGGAGTTCGACACAACTTGACTCTCTCCAATGCCAATTTCAAGGAAGAACTCTAATACTACAAGCACATGTCAGTCATATGCTACAGAATGATAGTTATCTTTTAAATTCCATTTCTATTATCTTCTTAAATCTACTGATCTGATAAAATGAATTCAATATCTAGGAATCTAAATATATCTAGAGGCATTGGTGAATCCTTCTCTAAAAGATGGTGAGGATATGGATCAAGAGAGAAGACATGCCAGACCAGAGGAAAATGATTTAGTGGAGGAAAGAGTCTTGACTTTTCAATAGAGCTTCAAATGAACTATTTCAGTAACTGCCCATATAAACACTATGTGCCTTGAATTGTTTGTATTTTTGCATTTTGCAATTATTTACCATTAACAGAATGAATAACAGCATTGGAGAATTTTCTTTATTTAACAAGGAATTAAGAAGTTTGGATAACTCAGGGGAAACATATATATTAAAATAAATATATATAAAGCTAATAAAGTAATTATATACATACTTGTGTATATGTGTGTATGTATATATATATATATGTATGTATATACACAACAGAGAGAGAGAATAATGAAGAGAATATATATGAAGAAAATAAATTCTCATCCTAATGCCCAATCTTGATTATTCCAAGTTTGGAGAATGAATGGAAAATGAAGAGTAGTTGTTTTTTGAGGTTGCAGCTATATTCAAAATGAAATCATTGAAAAGGCACAAACTTTTAACACAACAGCACCAGTCCTCTCCATTTGTTATCAAATATGTATTGTGATTTCAGAAGTGCCACTGGAAGTTTTTGGGTATAAAAAGTATTTGCTTTTTTTATGTCTGAAAATGTCCTAATTTTGCTCTAATTCTTAAAAGGTAACTTAGCAGAATACAGAATTCTAGGTTGACAGTTACTTTCCCTCAGCACTTGGATGATATAATTCTTGTTTCTATTGTTTCTGATAAGACTGGTCTCTATGTAATTGTGAATTTTAAAAGAAAATCTCTATTTTCTTTTGGTAGAATTAAATTTTTTTTCTATATAAGTAATGGCCTGAAGCCTCTCTATGGCTCATTTTTGGTGAATTCATCGCTAATTGTCTCTCAGATTATTATACCACCCAACAATATAAATAACCCTATTCAATTTTTGTTTTTTAGTTTTAGCAGCTTTATTTTTCCTTTCCAAGATTTTGTATTGGTCCTTTAAAAAAATCCAACAATCTGTGTTTCATTTTTTTATCATGTATTCATTATTTTTATCAAATCTTTTTGCTCTTTTTGTGGTTGCTATTTCCTTATATATTTGAGGATCACATCCATATGTACTTTAAATCTTTTTACAGCTAATTTTATGTGGAGCAAATTCAACTTTCTCCAATTATTTTTTGGCCGCTTTAGCAATAGGTTGTTTATTCTACCATTGTAGTATTTTATTAAGTGACTTGATTTGATTATGGATCTACCCATCTTTTTTCCCATCCTCCTCCTCCTCTGACCTCTGCTTTGCTCTGAGTTTTGTAATGTCTTCCATCCAGTCTTCTAGCTCTCTCTAGAGCAAGACATATTTTGGTAAGTCTGGGTAGCTGCCCAAGGAAAATTGTTTTAGAGATAACACAGAATTTTGGACTTGCGTTCGTGTTAAATATGAACTCCTGGTCAGCACTGACTCATCTGGAAGCTGTGTTCATATTTCACTCATTAATGTGACTTTCTTACCTATTTACTGTCCAGGGAGAGATGTATTGACTTTTAATCTCATTTATACCATTTTAAGTGTTTTTCTCTTTTAATATTTTATATTCCACTTTTACGTGTTTGGAGTATAACCTCAAATTGCTGCCTTGATCAGAAGCCTCAATAGTTTTTATTTGGTTACATTTGTAATTGAGCCAGGCCACAGACACATGGTCTTGACAATGATTAAAACTCTCCCATAAGGGGTGAATTATATAAATAATCATAGAAAGGAATAATTTTTAACACAGCTGTAGAGAGATTATATTTTATCTAGTGTTTATCATTTTGAGTATAGCTTCTTCATTCTGTTGTTTAGTCTTAGAAAGGCAGAGTGCCTGAAATACAGCTGTGTGACCTTGGAAATGCCATATAATCTCTCTGATCCTTTGCTTCTTAATCTGGAAAAGGAGCATTTATAATACTTTATATACAATGCTGTTGTGAAAAATAAATGAGAGAATTAAGTAGTATCAAATATTAAATACAAGGTAACTAAAACTATTGTCATTGTAACTATTAGTAAGCTCCAAGATTATAAGGGAAGAAAGTGACTTTTCTCATAGCACATGAGTGATCTTGCTCCATTTCAATAAATTGATATGGTTTTCAGGGGTTTCCAGCTCACATTTTTACAGAAAATAGACACTGACATAATACGTGTGGAGAGGAAGTATGTATGATTACAGACAGCAGTGGGGCTCTGCTAATAAAGAATACATGTTCCAGAGGCATTTACTTTTCATTTTTATTGGAATATGGCTATATGAAAGTCTGGCTTAAAGACTACTGGTTTTATATTTGCTTTACAGAGTTAGTTCCCAAGTGTGTTTAATTAACAAATATTTTTCTTTAAAACTGTGGTAGTCTACAAACCAGCAAAATCGGATGGGTGGAAATTTTAGTTTCCTTATGACGTTGATACTTGCCTTTTCAATCCCACTCTTTTCTATCTTTCTTTTATTCTAGACATTTGCTTTACTACTCTGAAGATCCACAAAGTGTTCACTATTTATTTATCCTATTTAATACTTATTGACCTACTCTAACAATGTATTTTGAGGTAGAAGGGTGAAGGGTCAATGTCAATGAACCACGTAAGAGAATATCAAATTTAAGTTTGGCATGGACACATACAAAAGAATTACTTCTGTGAGCTTGAAAGCTATAGAATTTAGTGAACTCACCAATGGATTTGATAGTCTGTAAAGGGTTTGAAATATTTGAAGTTAGAATATAATTACATATACAAGGAATTTTCAACAGCCATTATCCTTTCATTCGCTGACAGAATAATGAGCCAACAGCTTCATAAGCATTACATCTCTATTGTAAATTCTTATTTAGCTATTATATATCTTAAAATAATCATACTGAGTTTCTTTTATTTATTCTCATTTGAATAAATGTGTTTTCATTCCAGTATTTTTCAAATTAGTAAAGACCTAGCTTTGTGCTCTTAGGTAGATTGCAAATTCTTCAGAAAAATGTTGATTTTTTTGATGGTGGATTATAAGTGTTTTAAAATTATTATAACATTCAAAAGCTTTTCATATGTATGAACTATCTAGGCATATGATTATTACTTTCATTAGAGGAGTCAGAACTGTACACATAAAATTTTGAAATCGTCTGTTTAATTGAAATCAATACTATCATCAATTGTAATAAGTGATCAAAGCAGACAAAAATCAACCAGATGTGGTTTGTGATCAAATGAGATAATTGCAAGTCTATACTTTAATATTTTAAAATAATCATTTTTGTAAATATTTAAATGATTTTTCTAGATCAACTACAATGTATTCATATATGCCCATATTTTATGATGGCTTCCTTTAACCCTAAATATGATTTTAAAAAGCTTGCCTTAAAAATTAGAAATGTTATTTAAATTGATATCAAATATCTTCATAAATCTTGGTACTCATATCTTTCAAATTAATGCTTTTATAAGCACTCAATGTACTTTGTCATAGCGTCATTTAGTAAAATTGCCTTTGTACGTTTTAAAATAACCTTCAGTAATTTGGTTTGATTCTTAAATATATTTAAGAAAAATCATTATATTAAACTGAAAGAACTATTTATTATCCCAGAAAGTAAGTAGAAATTAGATAAATAAATAAGAAAATTCAAGTCACTAGCTTATTTATCCTATCTAAAAACATGTAAAATGTTCTTTTATAATCATTTTTTCATTTATTCCCAAATTATGTAAACAACAATAAAAAAACAAGTACAAATCTGCAAAGACACTGCTTTCCTAGCAAACTGAAATATGGGGTCACACATTTTGAAATTTAATGTTTTTCAGAGTACGGGGGTGAGGATTAAGGTTGTTCCTGTTGATAAGTGTAGAACTCTTAGTGCCACACTAGCAACACATTCCAGACAAGGAAGGCCCAGAAATATTGAGTCCTGGAGGTTTGATGAGAATCTTTAGGCTTCACAGGGGAAGCACCTGGGCGTAGAAGACAATTGCAATAAGGACACACCCAAACAATTTTGTAGAGAATATTGTATGAACGTACTCTTGTTCCTCTCTTTTTCTGCTATATTCCTTTTTCTTACTCATTTCTCATCCCCAGTTCTTCACTCATAGACTCTCCTCTGTCCTTTCTTCAACTTGAAACATTTTAATCAACTGTGCTCACATTTAAATTCAAGCCCACATGTTTACCCATTCTGGAATGATTCACCTCAGGCAGTCAGTTCTAGGTTGATGAACATCTCACTCATATTTGCCAAATCTGTGTGTGACCTACTTGGAGCAAATCTTGTCTGCTTCTGGACATGCTTCTAGGTCATGCATTCTCTATCTATATACCCAATCTGGTTCATTGGCTGGGGCTCTGATCAGCATAATTATCAGTTCTTGGAATAAATAGGAATAAATTTAGTTACATCAGCCACATGTAAAGTACACTTCTTATAGGATCTTTCCAGTCTAAGAAGAGAAATATTTGCTATTTTAGGGGAGAAAAAAAATTTTTTCTTCTACCCTTCTAAGTTCTCAGTTTGGGCCCCTGTAGCAAAAGACATTAAGAAGAGAAAAACAAACAGGAATTGATTAGCACATTTATCTTATACATACCTGGGAGATACCCAAGGAAAAATGAGTAACTATCAGAGATGGCTTTGAATTCAGGCTTTAACACTATCTCCAGCTAAAGACAAAAGAGACAAGTGTGTAGGGGAGGCCACTTATGAGGAGGCAACCAGGAAAAGTATGGTAAACAAGGGAGGGGTTTGTTGTGCAGGTTTATTCTGTGCCTTCTCCATTGATAAGATTCTCTTGTGATTTACAGTCATCCTTCTCTTATTGGTACAGAGAGGCAGACACCCTTATAAATGGAAATTTCATTTATATATAAATATAAATTTCTCTTACAAAAAAACAGATTACTTCTACTCTGTTTTCAGAGCTTCTCCTGTGGCTGTTGTTTCTCAAAATAATCTTTATGCCAAAAAGGTAGAGTTTGGAATGGCATATTCTGGTCTCCTACACTATCATTTTGAAAGTGCAATCAAATTCAGATAAACTATGAAGATGATTCCTTAATTTGGAGTTAAATAAAGGTTATTATATAATTAATAATATCTTAACCACTTTTGTTTATGGCAATATAGCAGACTGTATTTCCTAGAATATCTGAAAAAATATCCTATTAACAAAAGCTAAAAATGTTGGATTAAGTAGAACTGATGACATTTCAAATGCATAGTTAGGCTTCCAAGGAAATATGGAAAAACTTTATGGTAATATAAGAGTCTAGATTTGTAAAGATAATTGTCCAGGGAAATATGCCTGTACAGTGAGCATTGATCAATCTCTTTAATCCAGAGGCTGAGGATATAACAACTACACAGAGGACAGAAGACACACTTCAGGTCCTTACAAACTGTGAATAGAGTTGATACAGAAATTCTTGCACAAATCTGAGACCTCTGAAAGTTTACAAACTCTGAAAGGTGTAGAGTTTTAACTTAAACATAGTTAAAACCATGTTTAGCTAGTTTTATGTCCACCACTAAAAGTAGTTGACAAGAAAACTTTTCTTTCTCAACTTGGAAGAATAAAAAGAAACAGTATCCCCCCAGGAATTTTTAGCTGCAGACTTCTTCTTGGCATGGCTGGGGATTTTATTCACACCAACTACCTGACTCGGGAAACTCCAAGCTGAGAATTTAACTTTGGTCCTTAGTGTTAGTTCACCAAGGTTCCCGGTAAAAGCAAAAGCAAATATTCTCTGGAGGAACAAATGGTCAACACAGTGCTCACAAATTCCCAAAGGGAAAGCTCAGACAAATATAGGATCATGAAAAAGAGAGAGAGGGCCCTCCCATATGTTACTTAGTAGAATATTGACCTATCCAAAAAATGAAATACATACTACTTTGTGTAGAATGTTAAATAGATAAGTAAAATATTTTAATAAGCAAAAGATAGTCTAAGATAACGAGAAAGAAGGAAGATACTACCCAAAAATACAGAATAGATAGGAAAAATAACCAAATAGAACTAAGAAAAATAGAATAGTTGTAATTGAACTCAGTGGATAGATTAAACAGTATAGAAGACACAGGTAAAAAGAGAAACTACAGGGGGCTGACCCCACGGACTAGTGGTTAAGTTCGGCATGTTCTGCTTTGGCGACCTGAGTTTGGCTTCGGCGGCCCGGGTTTGGTTCCCAGGCACAGACCTACACCGCTCATTAGCAGCCACCCTGTGGCAGTGACCCACATACAAAATAGAGGAAGATTGGCGCAGATGTTAGCTCAAGGTGAATCATCCCCAAGCAAAAAGAGAAAGATGGGCAGCAGATGTCAGCTCAGGGCAAATGTTCCTCAGCAAAGGAAAAAAGAGAAACTATAAAATGAAGATAGCTCTGAAGAAATTATGCAGAACAAGCAAAAATAGACAAAGGGATGAGAAGTATGATGGAGGCATTGAGATGAGAAATTACATTCCATCACATGTCTAGTTGGAATTTTATTTAAATTTATTTTAGTTACATATAATAATATTTACATATACATATATGTATATGCATGCACACAAAATTCACTGAATAGAATATATATATATGAATATTGAATTGGGATATAGATATATTTCATTGAGTGAATTTTGAGAAATTCATATAGTCAGGTAATTACAACAATGATTGGAACACAGAAAAGTTTCCTTAACCACAAAACAAGTTCCATTTTCCTCAAATCCTTCCCCCATCTCAATCCATGGTCACCACCACTTGTTTTCCTTCCTGATAGCCTTGACTTTTCTAGAAAGTCATATAAAAGAAATCATACAGTAAGATACAGTATGTAACCTTTTGATTTTGGCTTCTTTCAGGAAGCATAATGCATTTGAGACTCATCTTCATTGCTGCATGTAACAGCACATAACAGCATTTTGTTCTTTTTATTGCTGGGTAGTGCACCTTTGCATGAGAATATACCCATAGGACATCTATTTTTGGGTTTTGATAATTATAAATTACACTGCTACAAACATTCATATGCAGGTTATTTTGTCAACAAAAGTTTTTATATCTCTGAGTAAATACTGGGTCATATTTACTGGGTCGTATGGAATGGAGTTGCTGAGTCGTATGGTAAGAGTATGTTTAAGTGTATAAGAAATATGATTTTGTATTCCCTCCATCAATGTAGGAGAGTTACATTTGCTCAGATCCTCAACACTTAGTATTGTCATTTTTAAAAAATTTAGCCACTTTAACAGTTGTACAGTGGTACTGCATTGAGATTTTAATTTGCATTTTTCCATGACTAGTGATGTTGAGCATCTTTTATTGTGCATATTTTCCATTATTATATCTTCAGTGGTGAATTATCATTTAAATATTCAAACTCATTCAAATATTTTATACACTGTCCTTCAACAGATATGGAGAAAATATTTTCTGCAGTCTTTAGCTTGTCTCTTTATTCTACTAACAATACCTTTTTCAGAGCAAACATTTTTAATTTTGATAAAGCCCAATTATCAATTTTTTTTCTTTAGGAATCGTGCTTTTGATGTTTTAACAAAGAACACTTGGATTAACTTGAGGTCATGAAGATATTCTCTTAAGTTTTCTTCCAAAAATATTATAGTTTTACATTTACATTTATATCTATTATTCATTTTGAATTAATTTTTGTACAAATTATAAGGCGAGAGGTACCAGAATATGCCATCACAAAATGACTCTTTGGTGCATGGATTATTTTGAACTAAAGGCCACTGAGAACCAGCAGACACAGGAAAAGCTCTGAAAACAGGGAACAAGTTTTCCTTTTTAAAGAAATTTACATTTATAAAGGAAATTTCCTTTTGTAGAAATGTCTACCAGAAAGAAGACTCTTAACAACTCTCGTCAATGGAGAAAGCACTCACTTAAAGCTGCAAAAAAAAACCTGACTAAGCAACCCTTGCTTACCATTATCATCCTGGTCACCTTCCCATAACTTGCCTCCTCTGCCCAGAAGCCCCAAATCCCTTTCCTTTGTTTTGGCTTAAGATGATATGATATATAAACCCTAGTTATAACCAACTCTCTGAGTTACTCAACTCTAGGTATTCCCATTTCTAAGTGCCATGCACATGCTATTAAACCATTGTTTTTCTCTCATTAATCTGTCTTTAGCCAGTCTCATTTATAGGATGCCAGCTGAATAATCCAGGTGGGTAGAGGAAAGATTTTTCTTCCTCTACAAAAGCAGAGATCAATGTTCAATATTTTGTATATTGATATTCAGTTTTTATAGCACAATTTGTTGCAAAGACTGTCCTTTCTTCATTGAACTACCTTTGCTCCTTTGTCAAAATCAATTGAATAGGTTTATGTGCATTTATTTCTGGACTCTATTCTGTTTTACACATCTCTATGTCTATCCTTTCACAAAAATTACACTAGTTTCATTACTGTAGCTTAATATAGTTATACTTAAAATCAGATATAGAGACTTCCAGTTTTGCTCTTTTTTCACAATCATTTTGGCTATTCCAGTAACTTTGTGTTCCATAAACAATTTAGACACACATTGTAGATATTTACAAAAAGTCCTGCTGAGACTTGATTGGACTTTCTTTAATCTATAGAACAAGTTGAGAGAATTAATATCTTAACTGTGTTGAGCTTTCAAATCCATGAACATGGTATATCTCTCCATTTATTTATATATTTTATTTCTTTTATCAGTTTTGTGTAGTTTTCAAATTACTAGTCCTGCACATTTTTGACCAAAATATCTAATTTTTGGAGAAATTTAATGGTAATTTTTTTCAGCTTTCAATTAGTCATTGCTAATATACAGAAGAAAGACAATCAATTTTGTATATTGATCTTGTATTCTGTCAACTTAAATTTTTTTTTTTTATTCCTAGGAACTTTTAGGTACATTCCTTGATATTTTCTATGTAGACAGAATGTCTTTCACAAATATAAAGTTTTAATTTTTCCTTTCAAATCCATATTCATTTTATTTATTTTTCTTGCTTATTGCATTGGCTAGGACTTCCAGTGAAATCTTAAATAGTAAGAGTAACACTGGATATCTAAGACTTGTTTCTAATTATAGGAGGAATCCAGTTAGTCTTTTTTTAAGTATGAAGTTAGGTATAAGTTTTTTGTTGACTCTGTTTCTCAGGTTAAGGATGTCTCCTCGAATTGCTGAGAAATTTTATCATTAATGCATATTGAACTATGTCAAATGCCTTTAAGCATATATTAATATGATCATTTGGTTTGCTTCTTTATTCTATAAATATAATAGATTACGTTGATTGATTTTTAAAAATAGCTTTATTAGGTATAATTTAATTACCATAAAATGCATCAACCACTTAAATTTACAATTCAGTGATTTCAGAAAATTTATGTAGATGTGAAACCATCACAGCAATCTGGTTTCAGAAAAATTACCATCACCCCAAAGAGTTGCCTTTGTGTTCATTCAAGATTATTCCATTTTCCTGTTTCCAGTCTTAGACAACCTTCCTTAGACTTAAGTAATCCATGTATTTAACATATCTGGTGTTCTTCCTATCTTCCTATTTATGGCATGGTGTCATTTTATGTCAACCTGAATAACTCCCTTTAGTATTTCTTATAAGGTAGATCTATTAGCAACAAATCCTCACAATCTTTATCTGAGAAAGTCTTTATTTCACTTTCATAGTTGAAGCATTATTTTTCTGCATATAAAAATTTTTAACAGCCTTATTGTGGTATAGTTGATATGCAAGAAACTGCACATACTTAAAGTATACAATTTTATGAGTTTTGACATATATACACCTGTGAAACCATCACCACAATCAAGGTAATAAACATATCCATTACCTCAAAAGTCAGGAAGACTTTTTTTTCTTTATGAACTTTGAATATGTTCTTCCACTGCCTTCTTTCTGTCTTTTTTTTTTTTTAATATATGAAACAGCTTTAATAGTATGAATGTTCTCCTACACATGATGAATCATTTTTCTCTTGTTACATTTAAGATTTTTACTTTTGGCTTTCAACAGTGTGACTACAGATTTCTAGCTGTAGATTTTTGTATCTATCCTATTTGGAGTTTATTGAGCTTCTTGGATATATAGACTACATTTTTCATCAAATTTGGGAATTATTCATCATTTTTTACCAAATATTTTCCTGTTTCTTCTCTTTTTCCAGCCCTCCTTGATGTCCATTACACATATTTTTTTTACGTCCAGTGTTTTCCAGAAGTTCTCTGAGGCTCTGTTTATTTATTCTTCAATCTTTAAAATTTTTTTTTCTTCACATTAGATTATTTATTGCAAGTTAAAGTTATCATGTATCAGAGAGTGTAGGGTTGGTCCCATATAGAAAAGTAAGCTCAACAGAATAAAATAGAGAGTGCAGAGATATATTGGCACAGGATATATGACAGAGGTTACACTCCTGATTAACGGAGAAAGGAAGGACTAGTCAATAAATGGTTTCTCAAAAATTAGTTAACTAGGCAAAGGGAATTTAAATTAAATGGAAATTTAAATTCCCTAAAATCGATACTACGTTGGTTAAAAATTTTAACGTGAAAGGTAAAACTTTAGAAGTTTTAAAGGAATTCATATAAGAATAACTTTATGATCTCAAGAGAAGTTTTCTTAAGAAGATGAAAACCATAACTCATCATGGAAAAGCTAATAAATTTGATTTCTTTATGTTAAAACCCTCTTTGTATCAAAATATGATAGAAAAAACACGCCAGATGGAGAAAACATTTTGAATGCGGGTAACCAACAGTTAATATCCAAAATATACGGAGGTATTCAATAAATCAATAAAAAACAATGAAAATAAAATAAAAATCAATACACGTAAATAATTATATAAAATTATTTTTAATTATGTTAGTAATTAGCAAAAGCTAAAAAGCATGAATTGTCATTCAACTGTTGTGACCAAAAGTAAACACACACACAAATAACAACAAGCAAACAAAAAAAACTTAACAGTATCAAGTGCTGGCAGAATATCAGAATCCCTCATCCACTAATATTAGAAATGTGAATTGTTACAACAACTCTGAAGAACTATTTGGCAATACTTAATAGCGTTGAATATGCTCACGCCCTCACAATTCCACTACCAAAGTCTTACAATATTGGAATTTATACATGAGTGTAGGAAGACATTACAGTAATGTCAGAGTGAGATTAAAACATAGTGGAATGAAGGAAACTGGAAATATTGAGTATAATCCAATCTTTTGATTTGCAAAAACAGGTGTATTCAAAACATTTTTTTAGATTGGAGAAATAACCTCACATTTATATGCTGAGAGGAATGATCCAGTTGACATGTATGGGATTCAAATGTTGGTCTGTAGTGATAAATGTCAATGGAAATTCTACAGAGATACAGCGTTTTAGGAGATCATAGAATATCCTTATGGGAATAAACATAATCTCTCCTCTTGGCTTCCAATCTCCATCTCTACAACCCTTTAGACATAGTGAAAGACTCATCTCCTCAAGCAATGTGTCTATAATAAAAAATGACAATGACATTGATATACAGTATCTGAGCCTTTATTATTTGACAAGACCTGCGCCCCATGAGACATTGTCAACATTTTAGACATGTGGAGAATCAGGTTTAGAGGCCAAGTGATTTGCCCTAGATCATCCAGCTAAGATCACACATGTAGAATTTAAACCAGCAACTACTGACTCCCAAATTCAACTTACCCAATGTCATACTGCCCATCTGACTATATGCATGCCAGTTCTTCAACTTACAACTACTGCTCAAGTATTCTCCATAGCTTCGTATACATGTGCTTTATGTTGTGGATTTTTCAATCATATCAACTCTTTGAGATGGCAAGCTTCAAGATCCACTTTTTCTGTTACATAGCAATAGGCTGCTTGACAATAAGGCAGAGAAGAAGTCTGAGCTGAGATAGTTTTAATTGTTTCTTTCATGTTTCTTGATCCACCCCTGTCTACATTTAGTCTGATTTTTTATCTTTCCAGGTATATGAGCCAAAAGTATTTTCTTCCTTAAAATAATTTGAGTTAGACTTCTTCACTTTCACCAAAAGAGACCAGAATAATTCAATTTTCAACCTTCAGTCAGATTCAATCTTTCCCTTCCTTGTAGTCTCATTATAGTTTATAGTTTCTTCAGATATGATATTTAGGGATATTTGTATGCCTTTTCTATTTTATCAAGCTGGAAAGTAAGGACTATATCTTCTTCAACTCTGCAGCACTGCTTTCCCTGAAATTATGCTTTCCAAGCAGTTATTGAAGGAAAACTTGTAATATCCTGAAATTGATTTTAAATGAACAAAGAATTGTGGCAGGAATTCTGGTGCTCCAATAACTGAGTTCTTCTAAAACTGATACACTATCTGTTAATTTTCTCAATGACATAATAGGGAGTAAACAGCCCTAAGGTGTTAAAGTATGAAAACGTTTAATGTAGAGTCTAACATTTTTAGTATATGTAGATTAATTGTATTGAGGGTTGTGCATATGTGGCTTCCCTGTTTCTGCATGAAAATTTCTTTTTTTCTAGACACAAGAAAATATTTTCATTTTTTACATTAGTAATCAATCTGAGTGACATATTAATTGCTAGAATCAGTTACCACACAGACATAATTTCCCAGCTTTTTGCTTACCAAAATATATTGTATTTTCATATTTTATATTTATTTCCACAATTTGTTTCCTTGTATTTCCACAATTTTAATCAATAGGAATACCTATTCCGTTTCCTAATAAAGTTCACATTTTTGTGTATATATTTATGGTTATGCCAAAAAACAAATATGATTTTCTTAACAAGTAAAACTAAATTTCTTTTTTTAACTCTAAACAAATTTTTATTACACAAAGGTTGTCCCATAATTGAATACTTCTCTACTTTGTACACAATTATTCTTATTCCCCACAGGAAGGATGGTTCTTAGCTTCTCATCTGGTGATGGCAGGCAGTAAAATCCTGATTTTAGCAGAATAGTAGTAAAAATGCCTCAGTGATTTAAATTGAAAGCAGTACATTGGCACGTGGCTCTTGCACTCAGTTATCAGGAATGTACAAATGTCTTTTTATTCAAAAATATAAAATAAATTATCTGTAGGCATGGACAATGACAGCAGTAAACCATTATATGTGGTCAACTGAAACCAATAACTGATGGTTATACGGATTTTCCTTAACATCAGCCAGCCTTTTCTTCAGTAATTTCCTTCAACTGATTTTTCTGAAATTGTTGGTCAGGAGCACTGTTTGATCTTCCTCCCACAGTTCATTAATACTAGTAAAGCACAATTCTAGGAATTAGAACACGCCGCCTCTCACACCACCTTCCATTCCACACATTCTGCCTACTCCTGGGTCCTTCTCTTTAGGAATTTCAGTGACTACAACTTCTGCTGTAGTTACCAGAGAGGCCACTTCAGCAGCATCTAATCAAGCAGTTCTTACAACCTGAGTTGGATCCGTGGTTCCTTTTTCCATCATATTCACATAATCGTCAAGCATAGCATCATAACCAACTTCTGATGAACTTGGCATAATTTTCTCAACTATCAATGATCCTTCAACACCTGCATTTTTAGCAATGGTCATTGCAGGAATGAGTGTTCTCTTAATAACTTCTATACCAATTTTTGATCTTCGTTAACTGGAGTTATTGAGTCCAAGGCTGGAATGCACCAAAGCAGAGCACAAACCCTCTCAGAACAATGCCTTCTCCAATAGCAGCTCGTGTAGCATTGAGGGCATCTGTAACTCTTTCCTTTCATTCATTTCAGCACCACACATCCCACCAACTTTCAGCATAGCTGCTCCACCTGAGAGTTTTGCCAGATGATCATTCAGTTTTTCCTTTTCATATTTACTAGTTGTGATATCTAACTGCTTGATGATTTTTTGAGTACGTTTTTCAATTTGAGCCTTCCCAGCTTTTCCTTTCAAGATCACAGGTTCATCTTTGGTCATAGTGACCTCTCCAATTTTTCCTAAGTCATGAAGCTGAACATCTTCAAGATACAGCGTCAATCCTTCTTCTCCAAACACCAGACTACTAGTAGCAATAGCCTTGTATCAGGATCTTTCTATTGTCACCAAAACCAAGAGCTTTGACTGCTACAACCTGTAGACCAACTTTTAGCCTATTTAAAACTACTATACTTAGACTTTCTCCATCAACATCTTCAGCAACTATGACCAAGGGCTTACAGTGAGCACTAGCAATTTCAAGAGCAGATACAAGAGACTGGATGCTAGAAATTTTCTTTTCACTCAACAGAATATAGGCATCTTGGAATTCACATTTCCGACCTCTTGAAGTATTAATAAAGTATGGAGAAACAAACCTCCATCAAGCACGCCTTCAATAATTTCTAATTCATCATTCAGTGTTTTTCCATCCTTTACTGTAATGACATCTTTTCTTCCAACCTTTTTCATTGCATCAGAAATGATGTTGCCAATTTCTTTTTCTCTGTTTGCAGAAATGGTAGCAACCTGAGCAATTTCTTCAGGGGTGGTCACAGGTTTAGACTGCTTCTTACGTTTGGCGATTACAACATCAACAGATAACATCACACCTCTCCTGAGTTCCACTGGATTGGCATTTCTCCTAATCTTCTCAAAGACTTCCTTGGCAATGGAGCATGTCAGGACAGCAGCAGCAGTGGTACCGCCCCCAGCCTCTTCATTTGTGTCATTGGCAACATATTGAACACTTTTAGCACCAATATTTTATATTTATCTTTTAAGTCAATGGATTTTTCAATGGTCATCCCATCATTTGTTACTTTGGGACTTCCCTAGCTCTGTTTAATAATCGCTATTCTTCCCTTTGGAAGCATTTCTGGGGATGGCAGCAGGGTGTGCAGGCAGTCATGCAAACCATCCTTTGGCCAATGAGGGAAAACTAAAGTTCTTTACATTGTTATTCATTTAATCCCAAGGTATCCTAATTTAAATGTGAATACACTTAAAGAGAAGGCCTAGATGGGTAAAATTCATCTCATATTTATATTATAAAAATGACTTCGTGCCCTTAGAGTAGAAACATTTGAACACAATTTTCTATTCTAAAATAGAGTCAAAATTTGTAGTTGCAAAATAAGAACTCCTAAAGCCTACAAATAAAATGTGCATGTTATACTTTAGGTATTATCCCCGACTTTTCAAGGAGCCAGTTTTTTACCTACCCTCAGTTTTCTGAGAACTGAATTGAAACAGACTAAACTTAAAAAATAGAACAAAAAACCTTCTGTGCACTCAAAACTTAAGATACAAACTCACTCAAATAAAATTCATTAAATTCAGTAATCGAAGCTTCTCTGGCCTTAATCCAGACTACTGCTTTTCAGCAGTGTCCTTGTTCAACAAGCTTAAAAAAGCCTCTGTATTTTATATCAAACAATATATTGCTATTGATAATTAATTTTGCTTCAATAGGCCTTATTTCTCATGGCAGAAAAGGATGCAATATGTCTTCAAACAAATAATGTTAAAAAGTTTATTAATTAAAGATGGCTTTATCTACCCTGTGTTATAGTAAAACCTACTTTCCTAATTAGTTATTGTGTAAATGTTTTATATTTTTCCAAAATCTATCTATCTCTCCAATGATATTAAAGTTTGTTTCCCAAAGGCCAAAGTGTCAGTATTTTATATATATATGTGTTTATAAATGTGTGTATATGTATGTGTGTGTGTAAACTACATGCATACTTAATAACATCAAAGTATTTTTCCATAATTTTAATATTTATTTATTTTTCCCAAATCAAATGTAAGCATTGGAGGAGGGCAGGAGGTTTTGTTTTTCTTGTTTTTTTTGCTCACTGCTGCCTCATCAGGTTTTAGATCAATGCCTTCCACATAAAAGTGCAGTCAGAATATTTGTTATAATGTATGAACAAAATATACCCACTAAAGATCATCCTAATCCTGCCAATGTAGGTGAGCAAACAAAGAAATCCTTGCCTGAGAAATGCACAATGCTCACTTATATCTTTCTACCTTGCGCAGTTGGTTTGCTGCGGGATGTTGGAAGTGAGTTATCCATGCACATCCTTTAATTGTAAGCCAGGAGACCCCTCAGCTGTTGCAGCAAATTAGCCAGCAACGGGAGCAGCTCTTCCAGAAGCTGAAAGAGCCCCTGGCGAGCTGGCAGACATCTCCGATGCGGAGGTGGAGGTGGGTCCATAGGCGAGGAGACCCTGCAGAGGAACTACATCCGGGTGAGAGCGCAGGAGAAAGAAGCTATAGGGAGGCTGAAGGCCCTGGCTCCCTAGAGAACGTAGTGATTCAGGCCTACTTCGCTTGGCCTGAGAAGATCCAGGCGGGACAGCTGTCCTCCATCCTCCGCCCCAGCCCTGCCTCCTCGAAAGAGCTGGTAGGACCAGAGATGACAGATGGGCCCCTCTTGTCCTCTGTTCCAGCTCCCTGAAGCCAGATGGAGAGATGAGTGCTTGCTTCCTCCTCCTCCCAAGAGTCCCTGTGACCTCCCCGCCCGTCCTCCAGGGCGAGAGGAAGCTGGAGCCTCAGCCTCTGACCCCCCTTGGAGTGGCCCAAGTCTTTGCATCTGGGGCGAGCACGAGGAGGCCCAGGGCGCCTCCGCAGTCCGGCCTTGCCTCCAGCCTGCAGGCCTTCGCTGGGGAGGAGGAGGTCTGGTTTGCCCAGCGGGGGAAGGGGGAACAGCAGAGCCGCTCTGCAGGCTGAGACCACCCCTACCCCACAACAGAACCTTGTCTCTGATAAAGCTGTTGAAGTGAATAAAGTTTTAAAAGCCAAAGAAAAGAAAAAAAAGTGAAGGAGCCAGCTTCCCCTTGGCCGGGTGCTGGGTCAGGAAGAGAGAGCGATGCCCTGAGGCTGCTCGTCAGGGGAAAGCCTGGAGGAACAGGCAGTGACCGTCTCCTGGGACGGATTTTAGACACCTCGCAGCTGCCGGGAGGAACAGCTGGCCCGGAGGATGTGCAATGGAGCGCCTTCAACTTTGGGTTGCCGCAGCCTTGGACCCTGGCGGACTTTGGATCGCGGCCCTGGGGTTCTGCACTGGATGCCCCTGACGGTGCCCGGGGCCCTTCCGGCTCCGGGAAGGCTAGAGACCCGCGATCTATGCACGCGCACTTCACTCCCTGTTCTGGCCTGGGGGCTGTCTCCCCAGAATGGCCTTTGGGCCACCGACCTGTCCCCGCACCTGGCCCGGCCTCGTGGCGAGAGCTGCTGCACTGTGAGTCTGCTTGTGGGATTGCAGGAGGGAGGGAGGGTAGGCGTCCTCCAGGATTGGTGTTTGCCACATAGGTGGCGTGAGCCAGAGTCCTTACGAGGACAAGGAGTCTGGGAGGAGAGGACTCATTCCAGGAACCCCTCCCGACCCTGTAGACCTCCAGGTACCCCGCGAGCATCCTCTGAGCAGAGTGGTCTGGCTGCAGCGACTGGGGGCTGACTCCGCCCTTCCCTGAGCCCCTCTGAAGCTCAGTGCGTCCCCACCTGTCCCTTCCTGCCCCAGCATCAGGACCCGCCCTTACGGCCCCTACAGTCAGGTCACACGGCGCAGCCGGCCTGCACCGCCTGTCCTGTTTGCCTTCCGGAAACTCCACACCCCACCCACCTGTTCATGCCCGGGCTTTGGGCCTATAAGATTAATTCAGACTAGAGAAAAAGGCATCGTTATTTTAAAAAAAATTATGTCTGGAAATAAATGAGGTGGAATTGCAAAGCCTTTTAGATTTTCATAAATCAAAAGTTCATTCTGATTCAATTAAAAGGCAGGTGGAAGCTTGAAGGAAGAAAACAGGCAGGTCGGTCAACAAGCAAAGCAAAGGAAAAAGAATACTAAGCCCCCAAAATTGGTTCCTTCTACTTCCTTCTGTAACCTGTGGTCTAGACCCAGTAATTTTCTGGTGTGGCACCGGTCAGGGAAGAACAATTATTGCACTTTCCTCCATCATAGCTGTGCTGTGGCAAACAAGTAGTTTGCTTATCCAGCCATGACCATGTTTTCCAAACAAATCTACCAATTTAGAAATACTGGAAGTTTCTGCTCTTGCATTGACTTATTAAGCAGCAACTCCCAGAGATGTTCTTTCAAACTTTTGAAAATAAATTGCTCTGGTAGATTATTGTATATTGTCATGTCCTAGGAACTCTAGAAAGGAAGAGCCGTAAATGGAAGCCAAATAACCCCCCAAAAGCAGTATATAGGATGTAATACTCAGGAACACACATGCAGCAAACCCACTTTCACCAGATTAACCAAGGAAGTTGACGTTTACTGCTTTACTAGGGGGAGGGGGTGACAACACATCAGAACTAACAGCGCATAGCTATTCTGTGGAATGGGTCTTGAGTCATTTCATTTATCTGTTAAGTGGAATAGTGACCACAGGATGCTGGGGAACCCTTGGCTTTCTAGGCCACAGGTATTTGAATTACACATGTCTCCTGATGTAATAAAGATACTTTATCATTTTATCTTTCACCATTCTTTTAATGTTTATTTAGTGTGAGTCATTTCCTGTGCCCTGTGTGATAAATCAAGCAAGTATATGACTTTGATGGCCATAAAAATGTGTCATTCAGGTCTCTTACTGTGGCAGGCAGGTTAATTTTCTGATGGCCACCAGCTGTAGCCCTTTTGGATCCACCACTGAATCCCATGGGCTGCTCACAGTCCATGCTGCACACAGCAGAGATACTAGAAAGGGACATTTGTGCAAGACGTAGTTCTCCTCTAATGGGCAAGTTTGACTCAAAGATTCCCCATCTGCCTGGAGAAAACTTTCTTATAGATGTTCTGCAGTCTGAGGCACTTTTCACCCAGTCTCCTTCAGGGAGACAAGCAGAAGACCTGCTTTCAAGTCTGAAGGCTCTCCCAGCCTTCTCTGGCTCCCAACTCTTTTTTTCACAGGAATTTGCCCGAATATATACACCATCTTGGTATCAGCTTTCTTGAGTACCCAAGCTAACATAATGACTTTTCTAAAAATTACAAACTTAATCTCAGTTAAGAAATTGGAATTTTGAGTGCAAATTATTAGTCCATCCTCTGAACTTATTTTACTGGCAAACCTCCTCTCAACTAGCTCAAGCCTGCTGTCAATAGAAGTCTTTATTGGAATGAGGGCTAAAGTTCAATTTTTGCCTTTCTCCTTCCTTCTCCCATTCTCTAATCTTATTGTAAGTGAGCATAAGTGAGTCCATCTTGTTATGTTAAATGGCCCCAGCCCCCCCTCTGTGTGACTACTTGCTGCTCTGCACCTACTCCAAAAAAATTCACATGCTCCCCTGATTTATGGCCTCTGCTTATGTATGTATGTCCTCCCCAATAGCTTGATAAATTAAAACTTTGTTCTATGAGTTTCTCTCCAGGAACAGGCTGACCACAGGTGGGAAACACACCTACAAGGTAACCATCACAGCTGACAGAAGAATGGAACAATGTGATGCCGGGAGCCTGGCACACCTGGAGACCAACATCCCTGGACCCCCTCCTTACTGCCCATTTTCCCTGTGTAACTGCCTCAAGATTGTGTAATCTCTGAAGATGGTTTTTTGAGACATTAGTCTACCATCTTCCCTGTTATGCTGGTTAATCAAATTAAAACTTCATTTCTTGATCCCTAACTCACTGTGATTATTTGGCTGTGATTGTGGCTAGCAGAGCAAGCCCATTGCTTAGTAACATTATTAGCCAGTTTCTGTGCAGGGATGTGGGAAAGAAATGGAAGAGAATGGGAACGGAACAGGAAAGGATTTTCCACTGGAAGCCAGCTTCTTACTCTCTGGGACTGACAGATGCTTAAAGCTGACTCTGTTGAGGAGTCTTTTCTGGGGACATTCAAAGGTTCCCTTTTAGGCCCCTTTTTCTACAATATCTTTGACCTAGGCAGATGCAATTTATCCCAGTCTTTAGGAATCTTGCATCACCCCAGTTCCTTTCTGCTGGAATTCCTCCATCCTTTAATAGATACACACTGTGGTCCTGCGATTTATAATAAGAAATATATATTTGGTCTTCGTCCCCATTTCTGGCACGGAGCTCCTAAAACCATTGGAATTTCCTAAGTGATAAGAGCAATAAAGGTGTTTCAACTACACCTGAGTTTATGTTAATGAGGTGCTTGGAAAGCACCTAAGGATGCTAAGGGGCATCCTAAGGATGAGGGCTGGTTGCCAGGGGAACCAACTACCTGATTAGAGGTTTGGAACTTTCAGTCCCTGCCTTCCGGGGAGGGGAGAGGAGCTGGAATTTGGAATCAATTGCCAATGGCCAGTGGTGTAATAAATCATGCCTATGTAATGAAGCTTCCATAAAACCCCAAAAGAACAGGGGTCAGAGAGCTTCTGGGTTGGCGAACACGTGCAGATGCAGGGGGAATGGAGTTCCCAGAAAGCATGGAAACTCTGTGCCCCTTCCCACATACCTTGCCCTATGCGTCTCTTCCATCTGGCTGTTCCTAAGTTATATCCTTTATAAACCAGTAATCTAGTAAGTAAAATGTTTCTCTGAGTTCTCTACAAATTAAATGAACCTGAAGAGGGGGTCATGACTCTGGAAGGGCTTGAGAAAGAAACATTATTTCTCTCTTGTGGGCTCAATCTGGTTTATAGGAAATACTGAGGTAAGCCTGGTCTTGATGAATGCCAGAAATGCAGGCCTATCCTAATGCAGCCATCTCCCTCAGGCTGTCACAGCCCACTTGAGCTTTTGCTAGCCTGAGACAAGGACAGGTTCTCTGCCTTCCTCTGCAGAGTTACAGGAAATCACTTCAACCACCCTTCTGAGATTGAGGTAAGGAGGCAGCAGACCCCACCGCTCTGCAATGCTCACAGACTGCAAGAGCTCTGATCAAACAGTTCTCATCAATAAATCTGTCTTTCTCCCAAATCTGTCTATTTTCTGACTGCAGCAGGGGTTTGTTAGTTGTGACAAATAGTTCCTTTGAAAATTTCCAAGAGATAATTTTTCCCCTCATCTTCAAATTTAACATTTATCATGTTCATAGTTCCTTGTATACATTTACAATAAATACACATTATATTACTTGTAGATGATTACAATTCACCTGGAGATGGAAGATGAGCAGCAGATTGGAGACAGCTATTTGGAGTTTCTTTCTTCTTTCATGTTCACAGAAAATTGCTGAAAGTACTTAGGAATATTTTGCTGGGTAACTAGGCTTTAGAAATAAAATGCAGGGTAAATGACAGGTAAATACCTGAGTCAATGGAGTTTTTAGATGTAATTGGATTATTATATTCCCTTTGTGACGAATATTTTACCCAGGATAGTATTAATTAAGATTACATTTAATAATTTGGGAGTTTCACAAGATGAGTATTTTGGGGTTATTTGTGTCCCAATAGGGATTGGGTATTAATTAAGAAAAAAAGACAAAAAGAAAGGAAAATAAGATTAAGTTGATTTAAAGGAAAGGATAGTTAAACAAGATGGTGAGAATGGTTGCAGATTATTAATCATAATAACATAGGAATTCCTCTAGCTCAAGGAGTAATACTTTTGCTTTTGAATAAAACTGCTAATATATTTTTAAGAATTTTAATTCTCTCCTTCCATATGATGCTATCATTTAAGACTTGTAAATCATATGATTTATGAATATATATTAGCATAAGGAGTTTTGAAGTACAAACTCTAATCACTTCTCTAATCAATTGTTTTATAATAGAGAAAAATTGAAATATTGTGTTATGCAATATTTCCCAAGTTAAATGTTTATGTAAAAGTTCAGCTATGAACATGTGCAGGAACCTTCAAATTATTGCTTGAAAATTCTATGTAATTTTAAGGGTAAATTTTCTAGAAATACTATATGCAGAATGCCTATATATATATATATATATGAATATACATATATGAATATATATATATTTCAATTTTTTGTTATTGTGCTTGAAAGAGTGGACAAATACCTCTCCAGGATGCAGCTCCATCATGCTACTTAACCTAATCTTTTCATCTACTCAAGTTAAACTCACTTTTTGATAGTTCTCATATTCCAACTGGAGCAGGTTACCGACTTGACTTAGTAACATTTACCCTTAGTCTACAAGGCTTTTCTCTAAGATATGTATCTTCTACATTAATCAATTGTGCAAATTCTTGCTAACATTTTTTATATTCTTGCTCTGGGTAAACAAGAGTCAATACAGCAACTCTTTTCTTAAAGGAGTTTTTGTCTAATCAACAAAAGAAATCATCTGATACATCACTTATAACAAAGTTGGATAAATATTGTAATAGGGATAGGCCCCACCCCTTGGGGGAGCACATGAGAGGAGTGAGTCTCCCCTATTGTTACAAATGAACAATATATGTGAGAAAGTGTATATGATAACAGGTTTTACCAATTTGAGGACAATTTCCCCTCAGATACAATACCTGTAAATAACAATCAAATTTTGTTCCCAAGATGTGTATGTTGATTTGTGAGCTTACTTAGGGATTTACGCCCTTAAGTAAACTCATAAAAATTATTTGACCCATAATGTACCTTTAGTAGAATGAAAACAATGTGATATGGTTTCAATAGTACCAATTAACAGAAAGAAAGTAAAATTGAATAACTGATTTAAATACATATAAATATGTTTATCTTGAATGCTAGCAAGTAATATAGAAAAAGCTTAAAGGGAGAAGGATGGTTAGGGGAATGTAATTTAAAAGAAAATGAAACACGTAAAGAGGCAGTATAAAATAGCGCGTTAAGTGTTCAGGTTTTGGAGTCATAGTCTTTGGCTTGGAATCCTGTCCCTATAACTTACTAGCTCTGTGACTTTAGAGAATTGTTTTATGTTCCTTTCTTTCTGGTTCTTTTTCTGTGAAATGGAGAAGATAGGTTGAATCACATGAAATTGTTATATGTGGTTATTTTATTTTTTATAGCTTTATTGAGGTATATGTAATTTATAATAAACAACACACATTTAAAGTGTACAGTTTGATGGGTTTTTATAAATACATATTACCTAAGAAACCATTGTCATTATCAAGATGTAAACATAGCAGTCAATCCAAAAAGTCTTCTTGTGACCTTTTTAAACCCATGTCTCCCTATTTCTCATCTCCAGGAGAGCACTGGTTGACTCTCTGTCTCTATGGATTAGTTCGTGTTTTCTAAATTTTTTTTTCATGAATGGAACCATCGCAGCATGTCCCCTTTTGGTCCAGATTCTTTCATTCAGCATATTTTGAGACTCATTCATGGTTTTGCGGGTATCAAAAGTAATTGCTGACTAGTATTTCATTGTTTGGATATTCCACAATTTGTTCATTCATTCAACTGGTGGTGGAAATTTTGGTTGTTTTCTGTTTTAGGTGATTATATATATACAGTTGCTATAACCATTTGCATACAGAAAACAATAGAAAAAAGCAATGAAACAGTTATTTCTTTCAAATGAGCAACAAAATTAGGAAAGAGAAGACACAAATCTCCAACATCAGGAATGACAGCTGCTCTCCTACATACACAATGAGAAGAATAAGGGAACATTATTTATACCCGTCTACCAATAAATCTAGTTAACTAAATAAAATGGAAAAATTTCTTGAAAGACAAAAATTACCAAAGCTCATTCAAGAAAAAGTAGATACACTGAGTAGTCCTATATCTATTGAAGGAATTGCTTTCATAGCAAAAAAACTTTCCATAAAAAGACCTTTACCCATAGATGGCTTCATAGATGATTATAGCAAATATTTAAGAAATAATACCAATTCTACCTAAATACTTCTAGTAAACTGAAAAAGAAAGAGTACTACACAATATATTTTATGAGACTAGTAGTACTCTGATACCTGAACTAGATGAGACATTACAAGGAACAAAAAAAATACGGAAGAACAAAATCCTCTATGGACCTAGACGCAAAAGTCCTTAACAAAAAGTTAGCATATCAAATCCAGTAATATATTAAAAGATCAGTACATCATGACCAAATGGGGATTATTCTGGTAACACAAGATTTGTTCAATATTCAAAAATCAATCAATGTAATTCACTATATTCACAGACTAAAGAAGAAAAACCGTATGATTGCCTTGGTAGAAACATAAAAAGCATTTGGCAAAATTCAACCTTCTTTCATGATAAAAACTTTTGCTCTAATAAAAGATAGCTATGTAAAACCCACAGCTAACATCATACTCAATCATAAAGACTGAATGTCTTCCCCTGACATGGGGAATGAGGCACCGATATCCACTCTAACCACTTAGATCAACATTGTATTGAAGGTATTAGACAATGTAATATGTAAAAAAACAAAATAAAGGATGTACAGATTGGAAAGGAAAAATTAAAAAATTGATTTGCAAGCAGTCTGATTTTCTAAATATTAAAGAATCTACAGAAAATGTATCATTTGACAGTTTGACTCCCAAAAGAATAATTCTCTTGTTTTATCCTAATAATAATAGACTCTACCTCAAAAGTTATGAGGAATTGACATATCTGTATATGTTAATATACATATAGCATTTATCATAGTGTCTGTTCCAGAGGAAGTAATCCATAACTGTTAGCTAATGCTTTTTGTAGTTCATAAAATTTTATATCGTCAGCAACACTTAGAAACAGCAACGTAATGCAATTAAAATTGAAAAAGAGAATTAATGATCAGAGAAATAAATATAAGAAATGAAATATTGTGGCAGGTTAAGGGTTAGTTTAAAAAAAAATAATCTCTGAGAGATGAGTAAAAACTTTGGCTCTGAGTTTCTTAGCAATTAATCCTAAAAAGTAAACCTCCACTGTCATCACGTTTATCAATATCCATACCATTTCATCACGTTTTTTAAAACACATAAAGATGCTAATGAGAAGCACAACCAATTTGGTTACTGTGACCCAATAGGATATTTCTGGGCCCTCTTATTAAGGACACAGTGCAATTTAGTGACCACAACCCAAACAATCTTTTATGATAAATAAAATGGCAAATTTTTGTTTATTATCTTAGGCTTATAGGGTTTTCCCATTTTATAGACAGAATCTCTGTAAGCTATTTGTACATTGCATAATAATGAGTATTTAGCAATAATGAGCAGTAGTAATGTCAGCAATTATAATTCAGATAGTGCTACATACCAGGCACTGTTGTATGCTTTACATATATTAATTCATTTACTATTTGCAACCATATCATGAGGTAGTTACTGTTATTGTCTCTTTTAAAGATGAAGAATTGATGCACAGAGGGGTTGAGTGATTTGGCTAAGGTCACAGAGCTTGCAAGTAGTAGAGAGAGAATTCAAAGGCCAGGCTGTCTAGTTCTAAAGGCCACTATTTATCTTAACTATACTGTACTGCCTCATCTCTTCTTCCTTTTCATAATTTAGTAGTGCAGTTTTGTTTCCATTGTTGATATGATTACACATCTCTGATACTCTCCAGTAGACTCATTTACTTGTTCTGGTCATTCAGAACGGAGAAACTTGCTCCTTTGAATTTTCTGTCCTAGGTCCATGTAGGTAAAATTGATTAATCTGATGATATGAGGGCAAGAGAGTGTAATGTTAAGCACACAGGATCTTGAGCTATACTTTCTAAATGTATGTTCCTATTCAGCTACTTACTAACTCAGTAACGTTAGATGAGACATACAACCTCTCAAAAGGTTATTTTCTTCATGTGTAATTTTTGAGATAACAATAATAATCTCATAAGAGTTACATGAATCAAGACACAATTAAGATAAGTAGATAATTGTTAGTTGCGGAGGACGGAGGGAAGGAGCTGCTGCGTAAATTTGCTGAGGATACATAAATAGGAAAAACCATAAAAATAATTCCTGCTCTCTTCCTTGCATTATTTATCCTGGAATTAAGTAGCTATTTTTGCATCTTTGTTTAGGGTGGGAAATAAATTATTTTAAAATACTAATATTTTGCTTTTCAGTTCTTTCCTCTACCAAATAATTCCTAAAATATACGCAGTAGGGTGTTTTTATGTAAGAATACCCACTTTATCAATGCACTGTAGTTCATATACATTGGAAACAAAAGACATAGCAATTACTCCTGAATAACACTTAACATGCTCTATTCTATTTTACCTGCTATGGGGCAGTCACCTCACCTAGAACAATTGTTACAAATAAATAACATGAGACATGACATATAGGATTGTACGCATAAAGAATTTAGAGCTGTCTGGCACATGCTAAGTGTCATGCAGAGAATAATTGGTGGTAGTGGCAGTAGTAGAAGGAGCCATAGCGATAGTGGTGGCTGTTTCATGAGACTGCAGGGGGTGGGTAAAGACAAGAACAAAGTGATTTACTCTTGGGTCTACAGCACCTGGTAGCTTAAAAAGGTTTGTTGAATAAATGGATAACTTCATGAGTGGACAGAGAAATATTTAAATACATGGTACACTACATTCTTCTATACCTTCTTCTGTGGGATAACTAAATTTGAAGAAAAGTAGAAATATAGTCAGGTTTAGTTTTCACCTAATCTTCAAGAATATTATCATTTTTGTCCCAAAGAACTGGAAGCAGTACATCCGTGTCCATAAATTCCAAGGGAAGTTAGAGAAAATACTAAAGAACTGAATATTGTCTTGTTAAAGGCTCAGAACTGGGAAAAGCTATGAAAGTTTCAAAGGTTACAAGAAAATCGATTCTGATTTATCCTGTCTGTGATATAGGGCTTCGGAAAAGGTAATAAAAACAGCATCATTTATTTAAAATAAAGATTTGTATCTATTTTGTTTATGAATTTTAATTTACAAATGGTCTTTAATATTTTTCTGTGAAACTAGTGTTATGTCACTGTTATTTACCTAAAGTTCTCACTGACATATGATAATTCAAAATATATAGTGGCTTCATTTATATTTTCTCAGAATTTTTATAGTAAAAAATATGCTATTTTTTTTGCTTGAGGTCTTGGATATATTATTCAAAGGGTAACATGTATTTTACTAATACGCTTATCAAATGCTATGGGTGGTAAAACATTTTCGAATAAGTTATAAAAAACAGATTGAAATGGTCCTTCTGAGATACAATAGATAATTACTCTGATTAAGAAAACACTTTATCTGCTGTTGTTTGTATAATACCAGTGACACAATAATCAAATAGCAGACGAAATTTAATCCAAAACTTCTCAATGGTTTCTTTTGTAAAACTTATGCCCAAATAATCTTGTAAAATTCTTGTAAAGGCAGTAATATCTGCAAGGCCATTGTCAATGACAGAAAGTTCACAGAGGCAGTGATTTGTTACATTGCTGAGATAATCGTAATGGGCGCCTAGTGTTCATCTTTGGAGAAAACATCTTTAAGGGTCAAAACATGGTCAGGTAATGGACTTTGTATAAGGACAAATCGATGAATAACTGTCTCAATATTTACAGATGGATAAAAAAATGGTGGTCAGTAGAAATCACAAATTCTATAACAACGATCTCGCCACTAGTTTTTAACAGGAAACTTGAAAGAAGCCACAATAGACTCAGTGAAGAGCCCAACACTTTTAAGTGCTTATTCTGTAAATCACAGGAAGTATTTTCTTTGCTGGAAACTAATTTAAGTAAAAATATAGTGTCATAAAAATCATACAGTTTAAAAAGTTGATCGATATTGTGTAGAGTCCCTCAAGGTAAGGCATTTAGGAAGGCAAATTCAAGGATATGGAGACATATATTCTTAAAATAGTGTGTGCTGCCTTGACCTTAATATGCTTCTTTTAAATATAATAAAGAAAAAAGGTAAACAACAACAACAATAAAACAATTGATTATCCATTACATGCTGGGAATTGTGTCAGATATTTAGATATGCATCATTTTGTTAATCCTCGTGAATTTCATTCATTAGTTATTGTTTTTGTATTAGGAACTATTTAAATGATGAACTGAAAGAAGCTGGGCCTTTTGAAAAAGAAGAAAAGTAGCCTGTGAGGAGATCAGGGAGGTAAATGATTGAAAGGACTTTGACATTTACCCAGTGTCAGAGGAAGCCTTTGGAGTATTTTAACGAGTGATATGATCTGGTTTATGTTTTGACAAGATTACTCTGGCTGTTGTGCTGAGAGGAGATTGAAGCATTGAAGCCTCAATCCAGGTTAGAAATGATGGTGGCTTGCACCAGGCAAATAGCAGTGGACGTGGTAAGAAGGGATTGGATATTTTATTTTTGCAAAACAGAGGCAAAAAGATGTGCTGAAACAGCACATGTAAGCTGTAAGAGAAAGACTGGCGTTGACTATGTTGCTAAGGTTTTGGCTTGGAGATGGGGTTTTTAATTAACCGAGAAGGGGAAGTTGTATGAGAAGCAGGTTTAAGGGTGGAGAAGAACAGTAGGAGAACAGATGGAGAGGAACAGTTCAGGGGGTGTGGAGTTCCTGTCAACTAGGAAATTGGATAAGTTTGGAAATATCTGGTGGCTAATTGGATAGATTAATCTGCTCAGAACACAGAGGAGAGTTCTGATTGGAGATAGAAATTTGAAATACGCAAAAATATACATGAAAATAACATATTGATAAAGACATGTGACTGATTGAGCTCATCAAGTAAGTGGTTATAAATGTCAATGAGAAGAAGTCAAGAGGCAGAGCCCTGGGGAATTGCAATGTTAAAGTAATAAAGAGAAATTATCAGAGAAGACTGAGGAGAATGCATTGAAGTAGGTGGATAATTAGGAGAGAATCAATGGTTGATACCATATGAAGAAAATATTCCAAAGAGAAGATAGTGATCAACTGTTCATAGTTATTTAAATGGAACACTGCAAAAATACTAATTACAACCCATCACCACACACATGTACCGAATTATCCCTTTCACCCTCCTCCCTCCCCCCTTCCCCTCCGGTAACCACCAATCCAATCTCGGTCCCTATGTGTTTGTTTATTGTTGTTATTATCTACTACTTAATGAAGGAAATCATATGGTATTTGACCTTCTCCCTCTGACTTATTTCACTTTGCATTATACCCTCAATGTCCATCCATGTTGTCACAAATGGCTGGATTTCATCGTTTCTTATGGCTGAGTAGTATTCCATTGTGTATATATACCACAGCTTCTTTATCCATTCGTCCCTTGATGGGCACTTGGGTTGCTTCCAAGTCTTGGCCATTGTGAATTAGTATTTTGGTGGTGAACATGATGTAATCTATGCATAAATAGAAGTACAATGATGTACACCTGAAATTTTTACCATGTTATAAACCGATGTTACTGCAATAAACAAAAAATTTAAAAAAAAAAAAAGAAATTCCACCAGCTTAAAAAAAAAAAAAAATGCTAAAAAATAAATAAATAAATAAATAAATGGAACACTAAATTTTGTGCCTACCTTTATCCAAAAATGTTAGAATACAAACATGTTCTCAGGTAATTAAAGATCTCTTTGGAGAGTCAAAGGCAGTATACAGTCTTTGGGTAATGGTAGACCACGTAACTTGGACCAAACATCCACTAGTAAGAGTATGTAATACATATGTTTGAAGACACCACATACCTAACAAGATGGTGGAGAAACATAGGCCAGGTCTGGACAGGATGGAAGTCCAATGACATGAGACTAGCCTTTGATGCACCTTTGCCCCGGTTTTTAAATCATTTTTTTGAGGAGGATGAGTAGGCTAAGAAGCTGAGCTAACGTGTTAACACAGTTGTTGGGCGAAGGCAGCAGAGTTGGTGTCAAGAGCCCAAGAGGAACCTTGGAGAACTCATTTGCTCAAATAATCTCAATTCCTGAAATTGGATTAAGTGACTGCAGGCTTAACTTGTCCCAAATACAGGGCAGAAGCAAAGATAAATTCTTCAAAGATGAATATGATATATTGTCCCTCGAATTATTTCTATAATTTTCATGGATATTTGGTGCTCAATAAAAAATAACCAGCCAGAAGAGGAGAAAGATCATGACCAAAAGCAAAGAAAATTACAGAAAATAAAAATCATCTCAATCACTCCATTCTTAGCTTAACTGCATTTGGTAGTTGTCTCATATATTTTGATTCAGGATTACAGATATCTACTAATTTTTTTAAACTTGTACCTGTTCTCTTTAATTTTTCAGGGGATTTCCAAAAATAGAGGGCAGAAGTAACTCTAATTTAAAACCAGACACGACTGGGACCTGGCTCCTTCTGTAACTGACATGCATTTAGACCCTATTTAACTGTGCCCTCAGGCACTGCTTACAATACCTGTGTGCTCTTTATGGACCCTCCTGGATCCTCACATGGCTGTCTACATGGTAGCAAAACATCCTTCTGCCTGGGGCCTTCTGCTGTCATCCTAGTCTCTACATAGCGATAGCCTACATCTATTGAGTGTGTGCAGAGTTCCAGGACTGTCCTAAGCACCATATATATATCTTTTAATCCCCACACCACCACATGCTGTTTTAATTATCATCCTCATCTACGCATGAGCAACTCATTGGTACAGAGAAGGTTCGTGATAGACCAATGTCATAGTTGAGAATTCAAATCAAGACTTTCTGTCTATTGAGCATCTTCCCTTAATCTCTATGTTCTAGTGTCTCATGATACGCATCTAGGTTCTAGCAAGGCTTGAATAAGCAACTCTCTTCTTAAATCAAAGCAGAATTAACATGCTCACTTGAACATCATGATTTGAACCGTTGTCCCAGCTATCTTAGGCTCTCTTTACATCTATAGAAAAGAGCTGAACTCAACTTCTCCCTACTGGTTGCAGCAAACAGAAGCAAGCCTCTAGATGTGGTGATTTTTTTTAAGATTTAACAATAACAGTAAAAAATAACGGTACACCAGAAATATTCTTTATTGGTTAAGCTTCTGGGTAGAAGTTGTTCACAGTTGGCCGTTTGACTGACTTGGCCAACTCAAGCAATTATTTTTCTATCCCTGCTACAGAAGCATCGCATGCTCGCCCCTGACTTCTGGAACTCTGTACTCTAGTGTGCAAGCAGAGAAGGAAGTATTGGTCTTATGCTTGCAAGAAAATCCAGAATTTAGATATAAATCCTGGAACTACCACAGAACACTTGATATTTTTTTCTTGTTTTTTTTCCTCCCTTAACTGGTAAAAAAATATCAATTAAAAAAATTTCTGGTGAATTGAGAACTATATTCAAAATCATCCCTGCTCCTCACACATTTGCTGATCTAGCAAGGTATTGCATTGACTTCACTAATCACTGACAAATAGGACCACTGTTAAAAAATATATATTCATGACATTTGTTGAAGATGGTAGTGCAATATTTATCTTGTGATAATATAGAAATACAGTATTTATTTAACATATTTTTAGAAGAAGACTTCAAGAAATATTATTGGCTTTTTACATACCATTAAGAATTTACTTCACCCACATCACAGATCATTGCTCAGTTAAGCTCTATGTTTCATAATACTGTCGAGAGAAATTTAAGCACCCTTTGAAATAATATAAAGTTTAAGTAATACACCTTGCCATTTAAAGAACTTAAAATGGGTAAAATATTTGTTTTTTGTTTTTAATTTTTAAGTCATGTTTGAAAAAGATTGCCAAAGAGAGATTGAGGAAAAAAATGCGTGATTGAAGTAATATAAATTTGACAGATTGATAAAGAAGTAATGTAATTGAGCGTTTCAGAGAATATGAAAGCTTTTAAGGTGGAATGTTTATAATTTAGACAACCTGAATATGAATGAAATTGACAAGCAGAACCTTTTACTAGTATCTTCTTTGATGCTAAGAATAAAACACTTTGCAGAAACATGTACTGGTTGACCTTGCTACCTACAGTATGATAATGCAATATTTGATATGAAAAGCTAAAGTGAATCAGAAGGAGCTGTTTACTTTGTGAAAAATAATGTGGAAAATGTGCCCTTCAATCCTTTTTGCCAATAAAATAAAACACCTTTTTGTCATCTCATTACGTCTCCAAATGACTTGACATTTAGCAGCTTAAAATGCAATTGGCACTAAATATTAAGCATTCATCAAAGAAAATTTAGGTCAAATATTGATATTTCATACTTTAAAGGAAAAAATATTAATAGCACTAAACCAGTGATCTCAATTACCAAAGGAAATACAGGATTGTTGGACATGGAATGTTTACAAGACAACCTTTACATTTTCATCTACAATCATTCCCTTTACCTGCTTTATCACCATAAGAGTAAGTTCTCCAGAGTAGAATTCTAACTCTTCGTTACTTAACCTCTCACACAGGGGGGAAAGGGAGATAACTGTACACCAGAAGACATACCAATCGGTTTCAAATTTAGCTTTAAAAATATTTTTGTGTCTTGGTTTGATAATACACTGGTTAAGACTGAATATGAGAGCCTCCTAAACTTGAATGAAAATCTTATCTCATCCACAAATAAGTTTAGTGAAATTAGGGATCCTGTATAAAATAACTGATAAGATTGAGGTCAAGTCACCTACAGATAAAACGGGCAGTAAACCATAGTTTTCTAAAGCAGAACTTTGTTCTCTGTGGGATAAAACTCTTACTCCCTTATTTGGGTCAATTAGGAGTATTCACAGGTTGGCATTGTGAACTTTCCTGGACCATACATGTTATCACAAATTAGTGTGGGAAACAATTCTGAACCAAGACTGCCAAAGAAAAAAAGGCCATATTCATGGGGAAAAGCTTGTTTATGAGACAAGTTGAGTAAGGAGTCTCAATTTCAAATGGCCCTGCAGTTGCTAATTTATGAATACTTGAAAAAGAAACAATTTTGAAAAAGAAGTAGCATTTTGCAGTAGATAGGCACCCCCTTAACTCGGTCAAACTGACAGTAGGTACTTGCCAATATGACACAATGGGAAGTAAATAATATCACCTCTAGAGGATCGTTCAGAAAAGTTTTAAACTGAATTAACCATGAGAAAAGAGTCAGACAAATCAGGAATGTGCAACAATCCATAAGAAAACTGGCATGGAGTCTTGAACAATGTCAATGTCGTGAAAGACAGAAACATCAGGGCACTCTTCTGGAGAGATTAAAGGAGATTAAAGAGACATGATAACAAAATGTTATCTATGACTAGTCACTGGATCCTGGAAAAAAATAGCCACAAATTGACATTTTGAGGAAAATTGAAGCAATTCCAATATGGATCGAATAGTAGGTAATATTAGCGTATTAATGTGAAATTTCTCAGGTATGATAATGGTATTGTAGTTTTTAAAAATTTTTATTGTGGTAAGAACACTTAACATGACATCTACCCTCTTAACAGATTTTTAAGTGTACAACATAGTATTGTTATCTGTAGACACGATGGTGTACAGCAGAACTCTAGAACTGATTCATCTTGCATACGTTGATTAGCAGTTCTCCATTTCACCTCCTTCCTGTTCCCTGGCAACCACAATTCTATTCTTTGCTTCAATGAGTTTGACTATTTTGGATACCTTATATAAGTGGAATCATGCAGTATTTGTCCTTCTGTGACTGGTTTATTTCACTTAGTATAATGTTCTCCAACTTCATCTATGCTGTTACATATTGCAGGATTTCCTTCTTTTTTATGGCTGAGTAATAGTCCACTGAATGAATACTCATTTTTAAAAAATCTACTCATCTGTCAATGGACATTTAGGTTATTTTCACATTTTGGCTCTTACGAATAGTTGCACTGAACATAGGAGTAATAATATCTCATTGAGATGCTGATTTCAATTCTTTTGGATAAATACCAGAAGTGGAATTGCTGGATCATATGGTAGTTCTATTTTTAATTTTTTGAAGAACATCCATACTGTTTTCCATAGCAGTTGTACCATTTTGCATTCCCACCAACAGTGTACAAGAGTTCCAATTTCTCCACAACCTTGCCAACAATTGTTGTCTTTTGTTTTTTTGATAATAGCCACCCTAAGAGGTGTGAGGTGATATCTCATTGTGGTTTTGATTTGCATTTCCTGATGATTAGGGATCTCGAGCACCTTTTCATGTATCTAGTGGCCATTTGTATGTCTTCTTTAGAAAAATGTCTGCTCAAGTCCTTAGCTCATGTTTTAATTGGGCTATTAGTTTTTTTGCTATTGAGCTGTAGCAGTTCCTCGTGTATCTTGGAAATTAACCCCACATCAGATATACAGTTTGCAAATATTTTATCAGGTAAGCTGCCAGAAATCTGGACAGATTCATAATCCATCAGAGGTTACCTGATATTTGAGTAACTGTGCCAAACCCAAAATTGGGGACGAGAGGCTCTCTTTTGATTAAGATAAATTTGGACAACAGAAACCCCTAATGGATGATCACTTGACTTAGGAGTGACCAGAAGCTTTAGCAATCCAGCCGTTACCATCTCTTAGATGAAGGATTTCAGTTAGTGCTTAGTCAGCAACTGTTCACCATTTTCCAAGAGCCAATAAAGTTTTTTTTGCTTGTTTTATTTACTTTTATGTTTTGTATATTCAAATGCAATTAGCACTTACTGTGCCTGAGGCCCTGTTTTAAGAGTTTGACAAATATTAAATTATTAGCTTGTTTAATTTTCATAACATATAAATTAGGTACAGTTATTATCCCTATTTTACAGAAGAGAAATCTGAGACACAGAGAAGTTAATTGTTTGGCCCAAGATCACACGGCTAGTAAGTGACAAAAGAGGGATTCAACCGAGGTAATTTTACACCAGATTCTATATTGTGGACCACATTACCTTCCAACTTCCTACCTCCCTTCAAACTTCCAACAGCTCCTCAATGCTTACCATAAAACTTTACCTTCTTTAGCATGGTCCTCAAAGTCTGTAATATATATGCTTTAACTACTACTTAAGTCTGATCTCTAATCATTTTACTCCTTATATTCTATATCATAACCATTTCTTATTTTCTTTCATATACTCACACATATATGCAATTTTTATTGCTTGCAATGCGTTAAATCAATTATTTACTGGAAATTGATTGACTATTGCTTTGATATTGAACTTAGTGTCCCAACTTCCTCTCTTCTCTAGTTTATCTACATCTGACTCTTGCATGTCTAACCTGTTTCTGACATATTATTTATGTTCCTCGTGACCCCCTCTCTCTTCTTATTCCACGAACCTGGATTACCTTCATCGTTTTGACTCACAGTCTTGATTTTACACTACCCTCATGTGTTGTTCAAGTTCAGCTTCTCTTTTCAGAGAGTAACATCCTCATCAAGTCTGTACTCCTCCTGTTAGCTTTGCCCCAGAATGACACAATTAGTGATTTTCGCTAGAGGTACAGGAAATTAAAAGGAAGACTATCATAAAACTGTACTATCGTTGGACTATAAGAATCAAAATAGTGCCATGGACTAAATATTTGTGTATCCAATTGCTAAACATTATCCATAATAATTCAGCAATAGTGAAATAATCCCAGAAATGTTACTTATTTTCTATTATAGAGTTTTGTGTTTTCTCATTATCTCTTTTTCATTGTTGGTTTTGAAAGGAACATACCATTAAAAATTTCAACTTTTGCTAAAATGTTAGCTGTTAAGTAAAATTGGGTCAACTCTTATGATGCATGATTAAATACATTGCAGATATCTATTATTTATGTGGTTATATACTCCATGATAGAAATTAACAAGGCTCAAAGTAATTATTAAAACTCTAGCATTTTTCATTAGAGCGAAAACTGTGTGCATTGTGACAGTATTTATTTTCAAATGCAAATTAGACATGGTCAGCCTGAAAATTATTTAAATAATTAATATTGATTAATAATTATGATAAATATTTTTCCACTAATACTATTATACCAAGAAAATATTATACTAAGAAAAAATATTATACTAAGAAAATATGCTGTTTTGCAGATATTATATTTATGAAATTTACATTTCAATTAAGCCTTTTTTCCTTATTCTATTACCATATATATATATATATGTTTTCTTTTTTCAGAAAGCCCTTTGTTTTGTTGTGCCATATTTTTTATTCTTAAATTGGCTGCAGGGAACCAGGCATATTTGAAGTCTATTCTTTTACTTATCAAGGTAAAGTACTCTAAATTTGGACTTTTCTACTTCATTTTGATGGCGTTGGTAGCTAAGGGGCTTTTTATCATATATAGTGTGATCTTGAAGAGGTCCATAAAAAGGAAACATTTTTCAAAGCTGTGGTTTGTGCATTGGATTCATAAACTTTCCTGAAAATCACTATCAAGAGGGGCAATAATGCACAATATTCAATACTTCCTAGCCAATATACACAGCATACTCCCTTTGCCAGTGATTTTTCACTCATGCAGCACAAACACAAAGTGCATAAATATTATATATTAACTCACACAACTTACAAGCCTTGACAAATATATGTATAGCAAATATTTCATTTTGGACTTTTTCTCTAAGAGAAAACTGAGAATACCAGAGTCAACTGGAGAGGTGAAACAGCCGTACCACCATAGACAGAATTGTGTCCATCCCCACAATTTTCATATGCTGAAGTCCTAACCATCAAGGTGATAGAATTAGAAGGTGAGGCCCTTAGTAGGTGATTAGGTCATGAGGGTGGAGTCCTTATGAATGGCATTAATGCCCTTATAAAAGAGGCCCCAGTGACCTCCCTTTCCTCGTCCGCCACATGAAGACACAGTGAAAAGACGGCCATCTATGAAGCAGGAAACGGGCGCTCATCAGACACTGAATCTGTTGGTACCTTGATCTTGCATTTCCCAGCCTCCAGAACTGTGAGACATAAATGTTTGTTGTTTATAAGCCCCCAGTCTACGGGATTTTATTATAGCAGCCTGAACAGACTAAGACACAAATTATTTAAGCCTCTTCCAAATGCTTCAAAAAAAAATCTAAGTATTCCAATCTATAATTTCTTTAAAAATAACTCAGTGTGTGGAAAAAAATCACAAGGCATAGCATTCTACTGTGACTTAATTTTTTACTTCATTAGATATAAACATGACTTTTAAGAAGGTAAATTTATATGCTTATGTGTATAGACATGCATCACAGCCTAATAGTTATGAACTACATTTACCATAAATTCCATTCAAATAAAAAAATGTGATCCACTTAATGGAAGTATCAATTATGTCAACATTTAAAAGATAAATGCTTCATCCTTCAGATTTGGAATGATTGACTTGATTTTGTTATCTCAAGTTTCAAAAACAGATTTCTTGCCAAGTGCATTTTAGTAATTAGGACACAATCTGTATCAAGCAAGTGTTTTAACACATTTTGGTTATACTAAAAATCAACCTAAGAATATATTCAAAAAGTCTGGTGTAATGTTTGAGGATAAAAAACAAAACTAAGCAACCAAAATATTAACAACAGAAACTTGTGCAATAGGATGGTGGTTTTAAATTTTGTCTTTGTTGTCTTGGAATAATGTGTGGTAAATATCTCCATTTTCTAAAGAGAAGTGCTAGACCCATTTGTGAAGGATGTACAAAAAATAAAGAAAATAAAGGTCTTGATAATAGCTTCCTGATTACCCACTTCCAGCCTGTATAAGAGAGGAAAATAGAAAAAGGGTAAGTCTAGAATCTGTGATGTGTTGGCCAAGTGGATTATGACAACATATCCCTCCTCTTCTCTCCAGAGATATTTCTGCCCCACTTTAAACAAAGTTGGTTGGGAGAAGGAGGTATCTTCACAAAGAGAAAATTAGTGTCTTACTTCCTGGCTAGGTATTTGCTGAAGCTAAGTGAGCAATAGAAAACTGTATAACCACTTCAGTGTACCAGACAGAGAATTAGTGAGAGAGTTCTTTGGAGAAGTCACCTTCTGTTCTCTGAAATTTGATATCATGTATTAAAAAAAAGATTGGAGAGTTTTGAGGGTAGTGCTTGCCTGGAGTGAAGAAACCAACATTAGAGAAGTCGGTACCACCTGTAATTATTCCGTCAAGAAAGAATGAGTCTCTAGTGGGCAATGTGTACATCCAGAAAAGGAGCTGGGATTTGGCCATCTTGATGGGGACCCAACCAAGGTGGTCTGTTGGAACACGGTAACGGCAGCAGTAAGAGGTTGCAGAGTGTGTCACTGGATGGGGGTGGGTCAGAGCTGAGGGGGTTCAGAGAAGTTAGCCAGGAAGTGCTTCAGAGTCTGAAATCTGGACAGTTCAGAGGGTCCTGCAGGGCCAGTGAATCACCCACACATCAGCTCACCACAAATGACCTAAAGGAGGGCCTCTGATGCCAGGCAGCATATGGCTATGGAAAAATATGAAGAGAGCCACTTGGTAAAAAGGCGATTGTCCCAATACATACAGCTGTTTCCTATATGTACCCTCACTGAATTCAGCCCACTCAAAAAGGTTACTCCAGAGGTTGATCTAAAGGACTCTGAGAGATATTTTCATGTGGCAATAAATATGTCTGCAGTGATACTTCTAGAAGATGCATTCAGTGATTCCGTCACACACCTCCATTGACTTGGGACAAATTTCATGGTTTGGAAAATAATCTGGGGATGGTTATACTTAAATGATTAATATTAAGAAAATAACTGAATTTAAATTAAATTATCTTTCCAATTGCACACATCAGTCCTTTTTAGCCTCCATATGTTAATGTAATAGAAATCTAGATCTGTAAAAGTGTAAAAGAATCAAATTACTTTGGCTGTCATAACATATTTTAATTCTCCATTTTGTGTTAAACTGCCTTCATTATGCTAATCAGCATGAGAAAAGACTATGATCCCAAATCAAAATATTTTGGGCCCCTCATATAGATGCATAATTAATGGACTTGAAACAATTTTTGAACTGAGGGAATTTTATTGAGTGTGTCCTAAAGTGTAATATTACAATCAGATTATTTTGGGGAAAATGTACAAACACCCTTGCAGAAACAAAATAATATATATACATTTTTTTTTCATATATATGTATAAATATTGAATGATCTGTATTAAACCTATTGGCACCCTTTAGTCAAAAATCCTACTGACTAATTGTCCTCTGCTGCATATGTGATGTGTGTGTGAATATATATATATATTTTTTCATTATTTACAAACATATTGGTGTACACAGAAGCTGAAGTACTTCAGCAGGCTATTAGTTTGCTGTCTGCGAAACTCATTTTAGTTAAAATCATATTATTATTATATTCGTGGATATGTAAGATCTCTTTTCCTATTAAGGAAAGTGGAAATAGAAATTGAATTTCTTATCATGCTGAATCTTGTCATTTTACAGAGTGTGATTTCTTACTAGGCTCACAGCATCCATCGTTCTTTCTTCCTTTAGAGAGGATAAGTACACTACAGTGACATTCTGTTTAAAGCCAGACTCATGATACAGCAAATGTGGCTGGAATGTCCATTTAATCTAATATATTTTAAAGCAGTAAATAAATTGGTGTAGTGAACGAATAAATTGTTATAGTGCGAGACCACTTGGCACGGTAGTTTATATTACAGGAAACATCACTTTAAACTAACTCTTCACCATCTGTTGTGTACTCTAATTTAAAAAGACCATAATTTACAATTGCAAAAGTAGGTAAGAGACAAATGATTGAAATGCATATTTTTGTGCTGCATTCGGCTGAACATGCATCTGTCCTGTTTATCTCTGGAATATTAGATGCTAATTGGGAGACAGTCTCCTCTCTTCACATCGGAGGGTAGATTTGGGGAGGGGTAAAAGTAGGAATTATTTTTAAGATGATTCCCTTTTACAAAGTCATGACACTAATATAATTGGGGCCCAATTAATAATAAATTGAATAATTATTATTTATAATAACTATTATTACATTTTGCATGAAATGCTGGATCATGAAGAAGTTGCCAAAATTACTCTTAAGAAAGACCGTTATTTTAATTACATTGTATTTAGGTTGACACAAATGAAATTTCCAGTACTGAACCATTTTTTTCCTACATAAAAGGCAATTTCTTTTCTTGTGTGTGTGTGTGTGTGTGTGTGTGAGAAAGATTGGCCCTGAGCTAACATATATTGCCAATCGTCCTCTTTTGCTGAGGAAGATTGACTGTGAGCTAAGATCTGTGCCCATCTTCCTCTGTTTTTTATGTTGGATGCCGCCAAGGCATGACTTGATGAGTGGTGCATCAGTCCACACCCGGGATTTGAACTTGTGAACCCTGGGGCGCCGAAGCAGAGCACGTGAACTTAAGCACTATGCCACCAGGCTGGCCCCCATAAAAGGCAATTTCTTATGGTTCAATCTAATAAATATGAGGAAATTGAGGCAGTCTCAAGTTTAGTAAATGACCAAAGCATTTTACATTAGTGAAACAAATAGGATAATTGCATAATTTATTGGTGATAGTTTAATATTCATTTGGATTTTTAGATGTTGAGTCACTCCTGGAAAACTTGATTCTGTAAAGATTTTATGTATACTACATAATCTTCTACTCACAGTGCTATCTTCTTTTTATATAAATTGAGGATCATAGAAATTACATTGCATTCCTAAGTTTTAGCGCTAGTCAGTCATCATCCTCTCCCTCTTCCTCTCACTCTCTCTCTCACACACACACACACACACACGCGCACATGTGTACACTATTGCCATAGCAAAGCGAGATCAGAACTCAGTCTGACCTTGACTTAGCTGAAACAAAGGGAAGGAAGATTTTTAAGCAGTGGCGTGAGAGGGCGAACGCAGGCCATTGTGGTTCCTAACTGGCTTTTCCCAAAGGAAAAGTCAAATTTCTCTTCGTGATGGTAGGTAGTTTTACAACTTGGAGCAAAGCACTACTGAAGTAAAGCTCCTACCCTCCTACAGAGACTAGGAGATGGGGCCCTAGCTCCCTTGAAGTTACATCTCAAAGGGATACTCCCAGGTCCTTAGGAAAGACAGTCCTAAATTGTAAAGCTGACAAAAGGTTTTTAAAGAGATTTGCAGTAGTCTACCCTTATCCTGGAGGGATATGTTCCAAGACCCCAGTGGATGCTTGAAATTGTGTATAGTACGGAACCCTACATATAATATGTTTTGTCCTATACATGCATGCCTATGATAAAATTTAATTTATAAATTAGTCACAGTAAGAGATTAACAACAATAACTAATAATAAAATAGGACAATTATAACAATATACTATAATAAAAGTTACCATAGATCTTAATACCCTCAGCATATGATTTCTTTTCTTTCCTTATTAAGTTGAGAACTTTCACCTTTTCACTTAAAGGAGGCACTTTGTGACTTCTCTTTAGCATATCTGAAACGCCAGCATCACTACTCTTGTGCTTTGGGGCCATTACTAAGTAAAATAAAGGTGACTTGAACACAAGCACTGTGATACCAAGACAGTTGATCTGATAACCAAGACGGCTACTAAGTGACTACCGGGCGGGTACCATATACAGTGTGGATCCGCTGGCCAAAGGGATGATTCAGGTCCTGGGGAGCAGGACGGTTCGAGATTTCACCACGTTACTCAGAATGGCGTGCAATTAAAACTTATGAATTACAACAATAAATAAACACATAGGGACAGAGATTGGATTAGTGGTTACCAGAGAGGAAGGGGGGAGGAAGGAGGGTGAAAGGGATAATTCGGTACATGTGTGTGGTGATGGGTTGTAATTAGTATTTGGGTGGTGAACATGATGTAATCTATGCAGAAATAGAAGTATAATGATGTACACCTGAAATTTATACAATGTTATAAACCAATGTTACTGCAATAAACAAAAAATTAAAAAAATAATAATAAATAAAAAAAATAAAACGAATTGTTTATTTCTGGAATTTTCCATTTAATATTTTCAGACCCTTGTTGACCGCAGGTAACTAAAACTGTAGAAAGCAGATATAGGGGGACTACTGTACATATCTAAAGGACAGAGGAAGAATTTATGATGATCTGTTTTCTAGAGTAAATGGTCTAAGAAAAGAGAAGGTCGGGGGCCTAGAGTCAAGAAGAAGCCTGTCAAAAGTTTAGTCAAGCTGAGGGGAACATTAAGTCCATATTGGTCACTAGTTAAAAACAAAACAAAACAAAACAAACAAACAGAAAAACTGACTAGTAGTATAGTAGACCTATGCTCCAAACATGAATTTTGCAGACAATATTGATCCATCTCTTCCTTCTCCACATGCGCCTTCTTCTGAGCAGAGAGAGAGAGGGAAAAAAAATTGTTATGAAAACTGCATTTGAAAGATTTCTAATTTCTGCTCCAACATGTAAAGAACTTGCAAGTCATGGCTTCCACCTTCACAACAGGAAAAAAGCTGAACCGGAAATCGACAACGTTTCTTAGATCCTTTAGGAAATCGAGGTCACAGTGTAAACCACCTCCCCAAAACTGGAGAGAAAGGTGAATACAGAGAAGGTAGCTAGTTTACCTGAAGCAGATGTCACTGGAGCCAGTGAAGAACACTCACAGAGTAACCTCAATAAACAGCTGGAAGTTGAGTGTGGATCAGCTGGAGGGTTAAAAACCCCTGGGGACCCAGTCTAAACCCCCCTCCCCAACACAATTTTGTGGGTTTTACCTTCAGGAGTCCCACCAAGTTCTAATGGTGAAGATCAGAGAAAAATCCCCTTGTGTATGGCCAATGGTGGGGGACGGGCAGAGTAATCATTTTGACATACACCTAGAGGAAATGTGAATTTTTAAAAAAGCCTCCAGCGACCTCCACAATAAATGCCAACCAAGTAAAGGAAAAAAATACTTCACTAAAGCCTTATCTGACTTGGCGGAGAGGAAATTACCCAATTCTAGGCCCCTCTAGACTTTCTGCCTCAACTGAGAGAGGAAAATGCTGAGAAGCTCTTGTGAATTTGTGACCCAGGGCCACACGTCCACTATAAGACTGAGACTGAAACACAGGATTGTAGAACGCTCCCCCCACCACATGCGTGAAACTTTACCACCACATTAACAGGCTTCCTAAAATATTTACTCAATTGAGACGAAAACTTATGTCCACACAATAATCTGCACATGAATGCTTATTTCAGCTTTAATCATAATTACTCAAAACTGGAAACAACCAAGATATCTTTCAACAGGTGAAAGGATAAGCTATGTACATCCATGATGGAATATCATTCAGCAATTAAAAAGGAATGAGCTATCAAGTGGTGATAAGACATGGAGGAATGTTAAATACATACTGCTACGTATAAGAAGTCAGTCTGATAAGGCTACAATAATGTATGAGCCCAACTGTATAACATTATGGAAAAGGCAAAACTATAGAGACAGTAAAAAGATGAGTGATTGCCAGATATTCTGCAAGAGGGAGGGAAGTATGGGGGGACAAATAATTTTCCCTCTGCCCTTCTAGGTTCTTGACTGAGAGGCCTCCTGTAATAAAAGGCAGATTAACAGGAGAAAAATAGAAGTTTAATAGCATGTATACCTCCTGTACAGGTGGGAGATACCCAGCAAAATTGAGTAACTCTCCAAAATGGCCCAAGCTAACACCTTAAATATCATCTCCAGCCAAAGACAAAAGAAGACGCTGAGGGGTGGGAAGAGGCCAGTATGGGAGGTAACCAGGAAAAGCACTGTAAACAAGGGTATCATTTTTATGCAGATTTAAGTCACTGCCATCTCCATTGATAAGAGTTTCTAGAGATTTAGAGTCATTCTTCTCTTCCTGGTACAGAGAGGGAGACACCCTCACAAATGGAGATTTCCCTTATAAATGTAAATGTCTCTTTTAAAAGGGTAACTTCTACTCACTTTTCTCCTGTGTCTGCTATTTCTTAAAAATAACAAGCTCAGGGTCGGCCCCGTGGCTTAGTGGTTAAGTGCCTGCGCTCCGATGCTGGCGGCCCAGGTTCGGATCCCAGGCTCGCACCGACGCACCGCTTCTCCGGCCATGCTGAGGCCGCGTCCCACATGCAGCGGCTGGAAGGATGTGCAACTGTGACATACAACTATCTGCTGGGGCTTTGGGGGAAAAATAAATAAATAAATAAAAATTAAAAAAAAAATAACAAGCTCAAAATAATCAATATGCCAAACAAGTGTATTTTGGGGTGGTATATTTTGCTCCCCTTCAGAAAGTTGAATAGATAAAGCACAGGGACTTTTTATGGTGATGAAACTATTCTGTGTGAACTGTAATGGTGGATACATGGCGATATGCATTTGTCAAAACTCATAGAATTATACAACAAAGAGTGAGCCCTAATGTAAACTCTGGGTTAGTAATAATGTATCAATATTGTTTCTTCAGTTGTAACAAGTATGGAACACTAATGCAAGATGTTAATAATAGAGGCAACTGTGAAGGTGGGAGGTGGATATCTTACCACACAAAACTGGGGTTCTCTTTCCCAGTGCACGTAAGCAAGCCAATTAACTACGGCATTAGCCTTTGGAAAAGAAATCAGCTTTATTCTGTGAGATTGATCTGCAGGGAGACGGGGCGTGTGCCCTCAGATCTCTCTCCTCGATTCAGGATTTGGGGTGAAATTTAAGAGTTAGGGAAACAGACTGGCATGCGGAAATGCTGGCAGGACAGGTTTTGTTTGGTGGGCTTCAAGCATTTATGGTAAGGTTCTAAACATTCATGACAGGGTTCTAAACATTTATGATGAGGTGGGGAAGGAATTTTAACACTGGATCTTCCTGAATGAGGGACCCCTCACTTCCGATAAAAGTCCAACTTTATGTTCCAGTCATGTCCCGGTCCTTTGGTTCCATGAGGAGGAGGATCCTTGGTTCTGTGGTCATTTCAGGTCAAGATTTCTTATATGCGTGCTCTGGCTATGTGACATTGCAAATTTTCTGAAAGGCAATTCTTAATCACTCTGTTGATAAGATTGGGTCAGTTGAACTGGTCCTGGAGGGGTCGCGGATATGTGGAATTCTGTATATTATCAGATATGTGGAATTCTGTATATTATCCAGTCAATTATTCTGTAAATCTAAAAATGTACTAAATATAAAGTTTATTAATTATAGAAAATATGCAAATATAAGAGCATTTGCTATATAGTTTATTTGAATGTAACCACTTCTGTCTTAAGAGAGTGTTTTAATTTATCTTAAGTATGCATGGCATTTGATTTTGAAAATACCGTGATAATTATTTTTAACAATAAAACCTAAGGCTCCTAGGACACGGCTTTGAAGGGGACAGTGAAACAAAGTGTAGAAAGCTAAAATGTTCTGTATAAGAAAAGAACAGAATTTGGAATATAACAGAAAAAAACACGGGGGAATTTGAGGGATAAAGATAAAAACATAAGTCTGTAAAATGACAGTCAAGGATGAAGAGGGCCTGCAGAGAGGCATTGGGGTGAGAGATTTGCAAAGGTAGGAGTAGATAAAAGAATCAAAAAGACAAAGATGGTTAAATTATTTGCTCCATGGTGCTGTAAAAGAACCACCTTCCATTCCTTCAAATTTTCAGCCAAATCTAAACACAAAAATACTACCAAAATCTGAACCATAGCTGGGAATTATTTCTCTGTATTAGGCTGTAGTTTGTTTTATTCTGTTATAACAAATCAATTCCAATCCATTTAATGCACCAACACTAAAGAGAAACTATTTTGTGCTATAATAGCTTTATGGATATTGAAATATATAATATGACAATTAAAGTTTTCAATGTTATAAGTTTAACATTTTGTAAGTAGTAGCTTTTTTGACATAAGGTGGCTTGCATTTGTCGATACGGCACACAGCTAACTTTTGGTACAAGGTGCATGTTTTTCTTGTCCGACTTACTAACAACGTTTCTGTGTTTTATAACAGAGGAAAATCTGAGTCTACTTTCATTAAATGACAAGTGCAAAACTCTGAGAATTTATTGAAATATCCTTAAGTTATTCCAGAGATAATGGATTTATAAACAAACAAATATAGTTGGCTTATTTTCTATCCAAGTAAACTACAGCATTTTGTTTCAGTTGTCAGCTTCAAGAGTTTCACACAGTCAAGTGAAACTAGTGAGCACCGTGTGGGAAAGTAACATTAAGATCATGGTTTATTCCCTCAGATCTCAGGGTCATTTCTTTCCCCAAAAAGGACTGAAATTTTTTCCCATTCTCGTTTGTCACTTACACCATATTTTCTTCTCATTTCAGACCCTGTTGTATATGAAACCAAGTAAGAAATGAAACTACAGGCTTTGGGATTTAAAAAATAATAACAGTTTCATTTGTTTTTATATGGAGTTTTCAATTCACAGTAAAACCTCCTAAAATATTTTTAGTTTCTGTAATTAGGTGACAGCTGGCTTGTAAAGTATCCAATGCCAATTAGCAGATAAAACTTTCATAAGAGAATAACTGTAAGAAATCTTATAATTTGCAAGAGGATTAGCTATACTATCTCCAAAAAAGTGAAAAACACTTTTCTATTCCATTCAACTACAAGTTGATATTTTTAGGATATGTGTATTTATACACATATGTGTATAAATATATATAAAAATATATACACATACACATGTGTGTATTAAAAAATTCAAGCTTAATCAGGGAAAGAAACTTCCTTGTATCCTATATTTATGTGTGTGTGTGTGTGTGTGTGTGTGTGCGCACGTGTGTATGTATATGTTTGTTTGTATGTGTTTCCAACCCCCTTTCCATTTAGAAATGTATACTGTATGGCTAGGAGTTTCATGATCATTAGGCTGTCATTCTTTAGCAACTGTCTTGTGGATATGTAAAGTATAAATTATTTGCTCACTCTTATCAAGATAATTATAATTTCCCTTTTGAGAGTACCTAAGTGACTTTAGAAACAGAAGTGAAGGTCAGTGTGTCTGTGTCACAGAAAGAAACAGGGAGAGCAGTGGTACAAAACGTGAATGGAGAGATCTGCAGAACTTTCTAGGTCATGCTAAGGGCTAGGAACTTCTATTTTCTAAATATAATTCTAAAACCTACTGAAGGATTTTGAAATTTTTAATGCTTAGACTTTGAAGGATTTGTGAATCTTTCATGTAATGATATTTGATAGGAAACTGGATATGAGAGCGCAGTGCTCAGAAAGGATGACTCAGCCAGAGATGCTGTTATCTGGGGTCTTGGGAATAATTACTGATGCCCATGAAGTAGTATAATAAGTAACAATACTCCTCAACTGAGTTAGGCACAGATTTTTATTTTTAACTCACCAGTGGAATTGCTATAGTTGTCTACGTATCAATCCTTTCAATTTTCAAATAATTGCTGTATGTCTCCGAGTTCTAATTGCCACAAAGCAGTCTCCCTTCGCTATCTGCCCTGTGTCTATGTATAGTCTATATAATTTCCTCAGTTTTTTCCCAAAATAATTACGTTTTACACGGAGTGACTTTATACTTAAATTACGACGGAAAAACAGAGCTTGTAAAACAAAAGGAATGCTGACTCAGATGTCATAGAGCTCATGACAATGGGTGCATAACAAGTGCTTCAACTTTTTTAAGTTAGATAATTTGATTTGAGGGAAAAAATAAGCAATTACAGGCTGACTGGCAGGTATTAGCCAGTATTCTGGTATTAGACAGTATTCTTTAGAATGCTGTCTACCATGCAAATTCTTAGAGATCAGCAATGTTGAAGGTATATGCAGTTTACATTATTCCTTTAAATTTCTTAAGATCAAGAGAGTACATTTTCTTTTAAGCTTTAAATATTGGGTTTAATTTTTTAAAAACCAGTGGATTTAAAAACACAGATAATAAATAATGTATTATGCTTTAAGGCAGCTGCTTAAAACCAATTAAGCACTGATTGACCAAAGAAGTGGGTCAGAGGCTAGGAAGGATTCTAATGATGGTGTGGTAGGCAGCCTCCAAAAAGGCCCCCAGTGGTTTCCACTTGCTGGTGTTTACTCCTTTGTGTAATCCTCTCTTCTTGAGTGTGGACCTCAAGTGGATATAGATCTAATGATCGATATCTAACAAACATAATACAGCAAAAATAGTATGTCACTTCTGAGATTAGTTTATAATGTCTGTGACTTTTGTCTTACCCGCTCTCACTGTCTTTCTTTCTTGCTTGCTCTGGAGGGAAGCCAGTTGCCATGTTGTGAGCTACCCTACGGAGCGACCCATGACACGAGGAACAGATGACTCTCGCCAACAGTCAGCAAGGACCTGAGGCCTGCAAACAGCCACATGAATGATCTTAAAAGTGGATCTTCCCCAAGTCAAACCTTGAGATGATCACAGCCCTTGCCTGCAGCCCAGAGACAGAGGACACAGTTAAGCCTCTCCTGAATTCCCAACCCACAGACACTGGAAGGTAATATATTTTATAGTTTGTAATTTTAAGCTGCTAAATTTTGGAGAGTTTGTTATGAGGTAGTATATAACTGATACAATAGGAAAAACCCAGTGGATTTCAAAATATATTTTGAATTATTATCCAAAAATAGATGTACTTAAGGAATGATTTCACCTACTCTAACTAAAAAAAAAAATGAGTAGCTATATCTATATTAACAGATGTGGCTATTTCCTTGGCTTCCTCTTTGTATCATTCAGAATAGGTGAGGTATAGAGGTAGAGACAGAGACAGAGATATAGAAATATACAGATAGAGGTACAGATACGGATTATTTTTTTCTCCATTATGCTCCTTGCCACTGCAGGTTAGTGTAGATTGGGGGATTAGATGTAAGAAACCAAGATTATTAATGAAGCACCCATTAGTCCCAAGTGTTGCTGATCAGCGTGCCAGAGAGAAAACACTGCTCCAGAGGGTTTTATCCTAGGAATTCAATATTTTGGCCCAGAAGTGGTACATATCTAATAACAACTCACTGATCAGAAGTAGCAATACTAACTGCACTCAACCAAAAGAGGAATAGGATTTCCCATCCTATTATAAATCAGGAATGGATTAGATCTGGAAGTATTTAGCAGCAAAATTGTTGGCTACCACATTGTGAAAAACTTCTTGATACTTTTAAGAGACATGGGAAGAAATCTGCCAGGACCATCTTGGATACTATAAACATTAATTGAAATTAATTAAAAAGCTATGGCACATTACGTTGAACAATTCTTCACAGAATTTCTGATGATATTTTATACCATAGATGAGTAATTAATCTTTAAAGAGTATAGCCTACCATGCCTTCCAGCACATACCTGTTTGTATTCTTTTTTTCTTAAGTAGCTCCCAGTGTGAGGTATGTGTGTGTTGGGGAGGATGCAGTGGGTATTAGCAAGCTAGCCCATCTTTCTTTACTCTTTATTCCACTTTATCCATACGAGTTTCCCCAGCACTTATCATTGGTGTTTTGTTTGTTTTTGTTTTGTTTATTGGTGATTCTCTGTACTTTCTGTACTGTATTGTTCCATGTGGATACTCAACAAGACACTTGTCTATTTTGTTTTTAATTAGTTAATTAATTCAAAAAATATGTGTTGAGCCTTTCTATTTTTGCAGCATTTTTCTAGGGACAGAGGATATAACAGTGAAAAACTTTCAGAATTCCCTGTGTTCACAGTGTACTTCCTCATGAGGGAGACAGATAGTAAACTAATGAAAAGTAAAATATAACTTATATTATGTGGTGGTGAATCCTGTAAAGAAAAAATTAACAAGGAAGAATATAGGTGGACTAAAGGCTTCACTACTGTGCTGACATTTAAGCAGAAACCTAGGAAAGGTGAGGCAATGAATAAGTCATGGGTATAAAGAGAAAGAGTGTTTAAGGCTGGGAAAACAGCAAGTGGATAGACCCTGTGGTCAGAACATCCTCCCATTATTATTGGTATCGTAAGGAAGTTTGGATAGGAAATTGTATTTATCTTTATTTTACCATTATATGAAAACTCTTGAAAGGATATTGAGCAGTTTGACATGCTTACACTTATATTTTAAAATATCAGTATGACTGTAGCATTGAGAATAGATAGTGGGGATATGATGGTACCTTGAACACTTGGGTGGGAGCAATGGAAATAGTATGATGTTGTTATATTATAGACTTATTTCAAAAGCAGATTTATTTTGAAAGATTTGTTGTAGAGTGTGAGAGATAGGAAGAGACAAGAGAGACTTCAACAGTTTTTGCATACCCCACTGCAAAGAATTGCAACTGACTGAAAGGGAGGAGACTGGAAGTATAGGTTGGGATAAAAAGAGTGAGAGTTTGGATTTTGGTGTGTTAGTTTTAAGAGGCCAATAAGACAGACATACAAGTGGAGACATTGAAAGCTTTGGATATATGCGTCAGAAGTATAGGGGAGAGATTCAGCTGGGAACCTACATTTTTGGCTCATCTGTGTATAAATGATTTTTAAAACCATAAGACTAGATATCATTACCAAAGAGGGAATTGAATGAAGTCAGAGATGACAAGAGGTCTAAAACTTGAGCCCCAGGGAATTCCAGCATTTAAAGATCAAGGAGGTAAGAAGGAACTAGCAAAAGGCACTGAGGGGGAGTGATTAATGAAGTAGGAATAAAATCAGAGCAGAATGTGCCTCAGCCAAATGAAAAAAAAAATCAAGTAATCAATTGTGTTAATTGCTGCTGACCAAGTAAAATGAAGACTGAGAATAGACAATTAGATTTAGCAATGTGGATATCATTGGTAACCTTGACAGGAATGGTTTCGGTAAAGTTGTGTGTTAAGAGTCTGATTCAAACAGTTGATGCAAGATTGGGAAGAGAGGAACTGGAAGGTGGGCAGAAAAAGTGATGTAGCAGCTGGTTGAGTACTGGGTCCAGAGAAAAGAATCCAGGTGAGAAAAATTACACATATGTAGACTGGCTGGAGAGATTCTTCAGGAAGTGGAAAAAGATGGTGTTTATTGCGACAGTGAACATGCTTTATGGAGTGGTAACAGGAGAGAAGGAGGAAAATATTGACACAGATGCAATGGGAGAGCAGAGGCAGTACTGTGAACATGGAGTTGCAAGGTTAACAGCTGAAAGTGAAAAGATGTTTAAGTTTGAACATAGATGAGAAAGTGTGAAACATTCATGTAAATTAATGGGCTGGGAAAATATAGATTGGTTACTGGGCAGCACAGAACCACCTGAAGGGTTTCTAAATTTACAGTGAGGGTAGTTGGTGTGTTTGTGAGTGTGTTTTTGTTTAGTGTTGCATTTGGGTTTTGTTACCTCAATTCAGGTACATTATCCAATGAGATACATGTGCAGGTGCAGAGTTGGAAGAGGGTGGGAATTAAGTGGTTTTGAGGTTTTGCTGGGTAGGTGTGATGAAAGCAGACAGTGACAAAGGAGTTGAAGATATAGTGAAGGGAGTAATTTAGCAATGGACTGTGGGATTTCAGCTTGGAAGGAAGGAAAGTGATGATATGACTGAGTTAAGCAATAGTGAAAAATTAGTGTGATAGATGGATTTTTAGTCCTGGAAGGTCAAGTAATTTTTGGAGGCAGGATACTAGCAGGAGTGAGCTGCAAAATTAAGAAGAGCTGGTTAGAGGGTGCGATGCTTGCAATGAAGATGGTGGCATTATGGGTGAAGACACCTCTAGTGTATGCATCTAATAAACGGTTGAAGCAGACAGAGGACAAGACCCTCAGAGCAGGAGAGGTCGAGGTACTGAGATGACCTTTCCAAATGTGACAACCAAAGCAATGAGAGAAGCCTGGTATACAATTTCTGTCCTTAATTATGGCGTAATGGCCATTTGTCAGGCTTAAAGTCAGTGGCATGGGCCTGAGGGACATGTCAGCCACTTAATCACTCTGCATCTAACTTTTCCCATCTGCAAAATTGGGTTAAAAATAACACTTTATTCAGAGGGCGAGGGTGAGAAGTGAAAAAGCTAATACCATTGCTCAGCACTTACGAAGCTCTCAGTAAAGATCAGTTATTATTTTTAGCATTGTTATGATTTCTCTGAAAGAGTTCAGTTCATACAGCAGACATTCTGAAAGGAAAACTTTCTCCACAGTGAGGGGAAGCCTCGTGGTGCTATTTTAAGTTCTCAGGGTCAAGGCCTTTCTAATGATCTTTAGTTTGAACAATTAGAGATATGATAACTTCAGAAAGACTTCAGTATTACTCTTATTGGCAAATGCTGGACAAATTAATACAGGCGATTCTGGAGCAAAGCTAAATACCAAAAATGGGAAAAGTTGGGTTTAGGAGTAAAGAATTTTAGCTGTAAAATAAGAAAAAAAGTCTGCAATGGGGACTGGGATAGAAGACAAACTTAGTATCCGATTTATAAGGGTTTCTTCAGTATTCTAGTGATAAGAGGTGACTAGCCAGAGGCACACCAAGGTGAGTTCTGCATAGATTTCTATACCACCTTATATAATAATATATAAAAATTCTATGGTTTATTTTTCTAAAATAAATATTCTATTGTCTTCATAAAGACCAAAGTCCCTTCAATTACATTAAAGGATTAGCTTCTGATTTAAAATGTTTCAGTCTCCTAAATTGCATGTTATCTAATGAGGGCTTCCAATTCCCAAAACCCACCAAAGCAGTCTAATTTGAATAAACAAGAATTTACATTTTTATACAGTAAATTTTTGTACATGTTACATTGATATATAAGTTATCAGCATGTAAGAAATTTCCTTCTATAATATTTTCCTAGGGATCCCAGAACTTAAGCCCAGGACTGACACCAAAACCACATAAGGTTTAGTATTGCACTTTCTATTAATTTAAAAGGTTGAGTTTTTCCTAAAAATATATTTCATCTTCCCAAAAGGGAAAAAATTGTGATAATGAGAGTTTCCCTGGTAGAGAATCCCAAACCTCCAGCATATTTCATATTAAATCTCAGGACCATGAAAAGGAAGGATCTGATTAATTTTAATTATTGTGAGCAGCAAAAATGTACGAATGATTCCTAAGGCAAACCATGTTCTAATCAAACTGAAGTAATCATATTAAATCTAATGCCTTGGAAACCAGAAAGCATTCAACACAGTTTGAGGAGTACCAAGGTAACTTTCCACAATACCTCCAGGTATGATTTAATACAGGATACAAGTAAATCAAGTTCTAAAACTCTTTGAGGGGAAAAATACAATCTGAGTTAAGATATTGAAGTTTACTGGCAAAAGTACATATTAAAGGTTTGGATTTCTTCAAGCACCAAAAGAAAATGGAAGGTATGAACATCTCAAAAGATGTTCTATCTGTTACCACCCAAGGTAGTTGATATTATAAATCAATATATGTATTGGTCGCTTGAAAACTTTTCGCATTCCTGTTAACAGATAGATCAACTGACACTATTGTTCTTGTTCCTGGGAGACGAAAACTAATCTCTTTACCTATGTAGTATTTTTGCTTCCAAAGGGTAAAATCTAAAGTTTAACTCAACACAGGCTTAGCTTGAATGAACAGATGGAAATCATTTTCATAATAATAATGTTGTTATTCATATCATCATAACCCTCATCATATTAATCAGTAATAAGAGAATCACCTAGTCTTCTTCTTTCATGTTATAATTAATTGTGTCTTTTTGAGTCTACTTTAAAACTATTTATAGTTCTAAATTCTTTATTTTTATATTACTTTGTTTTTAATTAATTATTTAGTCAAGGTAGTGCATATACATATATAGAAGTTAAATGGTGTTAAAAGGCATATAATAAAAGGAATGATTCCTTGTATTTCTCTTTCCCACCCAAAATTCTGTTCTCAAAAGCAACAATGGTCAATTCCTTTAGATATTTACTCTAGTGTTCATCATGTGGTTCTTAAAAATGTGCCTATACACATGTTCCACCACTGCCATTTTGGAGCATTTATTGTATTTCTATCATGTTTGACCATGAATTAGCTCAACCACACTACTACTATTACTTTCCCTCCTTTATACCCTAGTAGATTTATGTCATATTTGGATAAATCAGTGGTAAGTACTTACATTTTACGATTACAAACATATTTTATCATTGCTGCGCCATTACTATGAGTTAATAATTCCCTATTTTCTGCATACTTAAAATTATTAGTATATATTTCCATACAATCAAGTACAACAATTATTTTTTTCCCCAGAATAGTTACCTTCTGGTCTCTTCCATTTTGCATTCCAAACTGAACCAATTTGTCAAAGCTTGTGGCATAGCTCTTGCCCAAGGACTTTCTGAGTTGGATTAACTCTTTCCAAAATCATTGGCCTAGATCTTCCTTTTGCTGAAGCTTATTTCTCAATTGTTTCCTTAGAAAGAATTTATGGTGCAGATATATTTTGAGATTGTGTATGTCTGAAGATAAATTTATTGAACCCTCACCCTTGACTGATTTTGGCTGAGTATTATATACTCAGTTTTCTAGCATATTGTATTGATGCAGAGAAATCAGATACCACACTGAACTCCAAACTTTGGAAGTTTATTCTTTCAAGACAATATACTCCAGTATGATGTATTTTCATTTAGCATACAGGAACATTTTTGGAATTTTGAATAGTTTATATATCCTGTTTTTAGAAGGTGTTTATTTGTTAAATGTTGAACCTTCTGGAATGATCTATTATATTATACAATTTTATCTTTTTTTTTGATAAATCACTAATTTAATTTGTTTTCTAACAGTAAAACCTAACATACACAGATATCTATGAGAAAACTAGGTGACAAAAGTAGGGAATAGAACTGAGAAACAAGGCCTCTGATAGACGTGAGACCAGGAGAATACTAAAATCTCCAGTAGGGATTCCCTGGAAAGTACGGTGGGCCAGTGTGAAAACACTAGTAGAAACTGGGAGATGTTTTTGCAGACCACAGTGCACCCATGGGTGCAGACAGTCTGAAGAGAGTCTCCAGTGGCTGAACCCAATCCGGCCCTGTGAACTCTCAACACTAACCAATCAAGGGATCATTCTTGGAAAAAGTCAGTCCAGATGTCTAGAAATCCACACAGAGAACAGCAGTCGTAGGAGCAAAGCAAAACAAAGATCCAGATAAAAGGAGAGTAACGGCAGCAGAAAGTGCCGTCTCAGAAAGGACAAGTGTGTATTGTCCTGATCACTTTGTCAGGACAATAGAAAGAGGAGCGTTCGAGTCAGAAAGCTAGAAAAGCGATTCTGGTCTACTCTCACCATGAAAGGTTCAGAAAAATTATGTTCACGGAAAAACATACTAAAAAATGAATCATGGTTGAGTCACATGAATATGAATCGTATAATGTCCTCCAAAAGTGTAAGCACACAGATTAAACTACCGACAAAATAGATGAAAGCTGCAATCTAATATTGTAAGCAAGCCAAAATAAATTAAGGAAGTTCTAGAAGAAATGAGAGATCAATCTAAATCAAGGCTAAAATTATTCACGAATGAGATGATATTCCTAAGGAAAAAATGAAAATAAGAAAAAATTTTGTCATTAAGACTACAACACAAGGGACACAGAACAAATTTGTACAATAGTTAATGTCTTAGAATAAATAGAATGTGAAAATGAAATAATTTAAAAAATGAAAAAGTGGCAAAAATAATTTCTGATTAAATGACAAGATAGGCAAAGAGCATCAAACCCGTATATAACAGGAATGCCTGGTAAAGAAACAGAAGCAACAATGTAGAAAATATGCTACAAATTATAATTCAAGAAAAATATGAGTTTAAGTATATATAAGTGTGCATGTGTGTGTGTTTGTGTGAATGTGAGTATATATTTCATATATATATATTTTTTTTTCATATGAAATGGACATGAATGCCAGGGAATAATGAACTAGATTGAACAAAACAGAACAGTGGTAAAATTGCTAGGAAAAAAAAAGTCTTTTGGCACGTAGATAAATCACTATTAATAGAAAGTAAGTAAGATTGAAGTCAGAATTTTAGACAGAAATTCTTATGTCAAAATACTATATAGAAGCACATTTTGGATATATAAAAGACAAAAAAGTATGAGCTAAAAATGTAATGAATTGCTAAAGGCCAGGTGCAGGCTAGAACGACATTGTAGAAACCCTGGCACTCCCAGACACAAGGGGACTCGCTCTCGTTCTCACCTCTGACCCCTGGGTCCCACTCTGAGCATAAGGCAATAGCAGACCACCACTGAAGGAATTGGGGATGTTAGGGGTGAAGCCTTCAGCTCTTAGAGACTATGTTAGTGTTTTGTTCATGTCTTCCTAGGCCAAGATTGAAGCCTGGTCAAGAAAGGGTTTGTTCAAGGAGAGAATTTGTGTCAACACAGGTAGAAAATTAGTATATGAAAAAGAAAGGATAATGCCACAAAGAGAAAAGAATGAATAATTCTACAAGAGCTGGTAGGAAAAGTGGATATGCTTAAAAAGAGGAAAATAGAGACTAACATCCTAGTCTCCACTGAAGAAAATTATGACTATTTTAGTCTAAATGAATATATATTAAAATCAGGACAAAATACAGGCAAATAATTTTTTAACTTAGGAATGTGGAAAGATTTTCTTAGAATAAATTCAAGGGGAGAAAAAATGCAATAAAATGATACATGAAGAAGGAAACTCAAATATTAAATTTTTTATGCAAAAGAAAAAATGATCATAAATTATAAAAATGTGAAGGAGCTAATTGATTTTTTGCAATATAAATAATGACTGAAAATTTTCCAAACACAGATAACTCACAAAGGTACACCAATTCATGTTATTAGTAATCAGAAAAAATGTAGAATTTTCCGTTTTTTGTTTTTCTTATCAGCAACGATTTAAAGCAGAAAAAAATAGCATTTAATAACAATCAAGACTGGCTAACATTCTGTGAAATGAAGAGCCAAAACAATGGCAGTGGAAATGTAAATTGTTTTAATTTTTTGGAAAACTTATTTTTTTTCTTTTTCTTTTTCCCCATTGATGGAGTAACATCTACTTTTCACATTCCACTTCTCAAAATCTAGCTTGAAAAAATAATCAAAGATGAGTTTTTCAAGGATGATCATTATAGCTTTCTTTTCTATTGGAAAAATAGAAGCACTTCAAATATCCATATTTTTAAGTAACAAAACTGTCAAATAATTTATTAGACACCCATTTAATGATGTGCTTTTTCTATCATTGAAGACCATTTGTTGTCATTCTCCTCAGGCCCTGCGTCTAGAGAGCGGCATGTCTAACATCTTCACTTTCGTCTTGTCTCCATTCAATGGCCCGTTAGGAAATAGAAGGACCTTTCTTGACTACTCTCTGTATATAAAGCATGACTCCTTCACAGTCATCAGTCATCCTCTAGTGCCCTTATCCCATTTATTTTCTTTATAAAGAGAATGGTACTTAACAGGACATGTCAAGTTATTTTATATACTTGTTTATTGTCTACCTTCTCCAACTGAACATGAACTATTGAAAGTAGACGTTTAGCTTTATTCAAAATTGTAATCTCATGCCAGTAATTATGCCCAATACCTGTAGTTGCTCAACAAATATTTAATGAATAAATGAAAATATGTGTGTGTGGATGGATATAGAATTTCTTATTAATGGACATTCTACAGCTTACTCTGTGCTTAAAAAATCTGATGAACACTCAATACGTTTTCAAGTATTATGAGAAAATGTGCAAATTGGAAGGCAATTTTAAGTGATGACTAATCAGGAGAAATGACACAATTACATGTCATTCTTAGCACCTATATCCATATTAATTTCCAAAGAAGCAAATAAAAAAATTCCAATTTACAATTTAATATCCATTTGTGTAATTGGTTTTATATAATTTATTTTTAAGTTACATCTCCAAATTGACATTAAAATCCCAAATATATTTTTATCAATTAAAATTTAGGAAAATATGCTAAGTGGCCTTTGTTACAGTCTAGCATATAAACATGCATCATGTATTATATTTAGGAAATACTGAAAAACAAAATATGACATTACTACCTGTAACCCTAGGAAAGGTGTGAATGATCCAGTCTTTTTGATACTTCTGTTTCTCACTTAAGTTCAGGAAGTTGATATTCTGGATTATTCATCAGTCTTATGTAAATTTGGCTGATGTGAGTGATTCTCTCTGAATCCAAGTATATTGAGAGAACCTTATCTTTCTTCAGATAAGGTAAAACTGAGAAACCATTCTCAAGGAGGGATAACTTCCAGTAGAGAAGTTCATATTCATGCATACAAGGGACAGGAATTACAAAGGATTCTGAGCAACACATAAAATTGATAACATATGGCACATATATTTCAAGTAGTGTGCAACTAAATATTTGTGGTAAAATTTACATTTTAAATTAGGAATTTGTATTTTTAAAGCATTGCCTCAATGGTGCTGTATTACAATGGAGAAGGAAGCTATAGTTAATCACCCTAGGTACTGTTTTTTTCCCTCTGTGTGCTTATGTGTGTTTGTTTCTTCTTTTAAATGTATTTACCTAATATATACAAATGTATTAGAAAACACGTAGCTGGATGACTTTTTTCCTGAATTACAGCTAATCCTGTTATCAGCCCAAGAAATAGATGGATTTAAAGTCCCTTTAGTAAATGATTGTATCCCCTGAATAGGGTCACTTGAAACCAAGGTAGAGAGCTGAGAATGAATTGACTGAGGCCATGGGGACACTGATCCTTTTTTTTTTTTTTTTTTAACTCCTTCAGTGTCAGCAAACATCACACTCATTTGTTTTGCAAAATGTTATTTCTCAGACTAATCCTGCAAGTGGTATGATATGGGGTTGATTTAATATTGAATATTAAAATTGATTAGCTTATAAATTTTTCTGTTGTATTCAGGGTCAATTTTGATTACTCCATATCAGCTGTGTGAGTTGTTCAATGCTTACTTCTTGTCAATATGGCAAAATTATTGCATTATATAATTTATAATGACAGAGAAAAAACTCAAGTCTTTGTAACAATTCATAAATATTTTGACAGAAGTCATTCTCTTTTTTTCTTCAGATCAGTGAGATTTGTATTCATCTCTGTGAAAAGACCTAGGTACCAAAAATATCTTTTAAAAAACAGAAAATTAAATTCTCAACCAGTTACCTTACCAACTTAAAGAAGAAGACACGCGGGATCAGACTGGTACTTTCCATCAGTCTAATAGGTCCATGGTCAGGACTAGAGTAAATTGTACAAAAAGCAGTCAGAGAACATCAGATATCTGGATAACGTATTGATCGCCCATACAATTTGTTATTTCCATGAATATTTATCAATCCCTATATTATTGAACCCTGTGATAAACATTAAGTGGAAAACTGCATGTGTTTCTGATGGTACAGCTCCATGTTTGTGGGTCTCTGTGGGTCTGGATCCCTGGGTGTTTATGTAGAGTTGATTCCTTGCAGTGGACATAAACTTTGAATGAGATTGTTTGTTATGTAAGCCGTTGAGACGAGAGTGTGAATTTGTTCCTGCAGCATATCCTAGCCTCTTCTGAAAAATGTAAACATTTCAGGAACAAATGATCTGTCATCTACTCTTAAGTAAGTATGAAAAGAGAGATTACTGGTGCAAGCAATCCTCCTTATAAGACGATCAAGATTTTATAATACATAAAGTGTTTCTGCCCTGCATTCCTGTTTACAGTGTCTGAACAGATTTATCTAGCCTCCTTTGGTGAAGCACTTTCTGTTTTGGTTTCTGTGCCTAAAATACATCCTCATATTTGGAAATCTACTTATTATTGAAACTTTTAATGATGCCATCTGTCTTCCTTTTCCATTGAAAAATTAAATCTATATTCAATTACACAAGATATTTTTCATTGTTTAACTGTCATTACCTATTTCCTATTACTTATCTGCTTGAAAATGAATATAGATCTTCTTATCTTGGGTCTATAGTGATCTCATCATCCTCAAATGAATTGCAGAAAACTGGTGGCTATCTTTTTCCCTTTCTTGATAAACTGATACTTTTAAAAATCACATCTTATTATAGAATATAATTCACTTTAACTTTTCATTATTCAAAGTTTTCATTCCCTCCTCCATCTGCTAGTAACTTTTATATGTCCTGGTGCTATTTCTAAAGAGTTAGCATTGAGGATTTCTCTTTCTCTCTCTCTACTATTTCTACAGTATAAATTTATCATTATTCTACAGGAATCTAAGAACTTATATCTCCTAGAGTTATGTTATCCAAGTCATAATACCAACTCATAATATCCAAGTCATTTTTCTGGACATATCAGTATACTAAATACATAATTATGTGATTTATTCATCTCTCTCCACATCCATATATATATTCGTCTATTATAAGAATTGTATATATATATATGTGTTTATACAGAGGTAGAGTTATATAGATATATATTAAATATATCTCCATTTTTATCTTTGCTCTCTGTCCTATCACTGGACACAGCACTGTATTCAAACAAATTATTCAATAAATTTGGGTACAGTAGGTTTTTATTGTTAAAATATACTACAGAGGCTTCTTATTAACTTAGGCACCGCTGCTGTCTCTACCATAGATCTCAACATTCTGCTCAAGTGAGATTCTCTTGTCTCCTTTGCCACTTGACATTATGGAACATTTATTCAAGGTGGCATGTGAAGTATTTCAGAATTTTCCTTATCTATCTCCTTTAATTCACCCATTCCCATTCATAATAAAACCGCTATAGTGATCTTCTGAAAATGTAAATCATTCATGTCTCTATCTTGCTCAAAACATTCCAAGAGTTTCGTATCATCCTTGAAATAAAATCTAAAATCCTTGTAATGGTTTTAGAAGGTTGGTCTTACCTGATCTGATCCCTGTCAACTTTTCTAACTAACTTCCAACAGTGTTTCCCTGGTATGTTCCAGATGAGCTACACGGAAGTTCTCAATCTTTGTCAAACATACCAATCTGATTCACGATTTAGAACCTTCCCATTGTTGTTTCCTTTACATGAAATTCTGCCCAACTTCCCCATCTCCTAACTGGCTCATTTTTTCACACTATTTCTGTCTTTGCTCATATAAGAAACATACATAATGTTTATCTCAGAGAGAGGTTTTCTTTACCACTTGTCTTAGTCTTCTCGGGCTGCTATAATGGAATACCACAGACTGGACAACTTAAATAACAGAAATTTATTTTCTCACAATTCCAGGCTGGGAAGGCCAAGTTGAAAGTGCTTGCAAATTTGGTTTCTGGTGAAGAATCTCGTCATGGCTTGTAGACGGTTGCTGTCTTGCTATGCCTCATATGGCTTTTCCCCAGTGCCACAGAGAGCAAACTCTCTTGGTGTCTCTCTAGTTATTTATTTATTTATTTATTTATTTATTTTTAGTTTTGCTGAGGAAGATTCACCCTGAGCTAACACCTGTTGTCAATCTTCCTCTTTTTGTATGTGAGCTGCCACCATAGCATGGCCACTAACAGATGAGTGGTGTGGGTCCACACCTGGGAACTGAACCTGGGCCACTGAAGCAGAGTGTGGTGAACTTAACCAGTAGGCAACCAGGGCTGGCCCTTGGCGTCTCTTCTTAAAAGGACACTAATCATATTTGATCAAGGCCCCACCCTTATGACTTTGCTTATCCTTAATGACTTTCTTGGAGGCCACATCTCCAAGTATAGCCACAGTAGAGTTTAGGACTTCAACATATGGATTTGACAACACAAATATTCAGTTCATTACACCACTTAGTACCCTCCATTGTCTACAGTTCTGCACGCCTTATCCTGCTGTGATTCTCCTACTGAATTCAAAACTATTTAAAATGCTACTACAGGGGCCGGCCCCATGGCGGAGCAGTTAAGTGCACATGCTCTGCTGCTGGAGGCCCACGTTTGGATCCTGGGCGCGCACTGACGCACCGCTTGACAGGCCCTGCTGTGGTGGCATCCTATATAAAGTGGAGAAAGATGGGCATAGATGTTAGCCCAGGGCCAGTCTTCCTCAGCAAAAAGAGGATTGGCATGGATGTTAGCTCATGGCTGATGTTCTTCACAAAAAATAATTAAAAAAAATAAAATAAAATGCTACTACATATTTGTTCCTTGTTTATGAAATTCAATGAAAGTAAGGCATTTTGTCATATTTTTAAAATTCATTTTTCTAGGATCTAGCACTTGACATTTATTATTTTAAAATAGCTAAATGTTTTAAGGACAAATGAATCTATTACTAAATAGTGATGGAAAGAGTCAATAAAATTTAGGAAACAGAGTTAGACACCAGAATATGATGGTCTTTTTTGAACTTGGGCACTTCTTAAGCTTTTTGACTTTTCTCTTAATTAAAATTGGTGTTAATAATCTCTAAATCTCTGTTGGATTTCCTAAATGGAATGGAGAATTTAGGCTGTAGTCATATAAGTCATATTTAACATCAACCTTTTTGTTTTGAAATAGTTGACATTTAAAGCATCATGGAGACTTTACTCATTCTTTATTTACATATGAGATCTTATAAGAATAAGTGAGTCATGGAAGCTCCCTCATAACTATTATAGACAATTTGCGTTGTTCAAATTTCTGTTAAGAAACTCTTCAAGCTATGTTTCTACATAATTCTATTTCATAAGTCAACAATATATCCCCCTTGATGATTATAGGATGCAAACACATTCTTATGTAATTATAGAGAGTACTTAAAATGCTAATACCCTTTGGAGAGAGGTACCAGATGAAATTACTTAAGAGAGAAACAGTTTGTAAAGTAACTTTGTTAGAGTTTTACAATATTTTCAAAGAATGTGTTTTTATTTAGACGCTTGATTGTTTGGTTGCTTGTTTTGTCTTAGCACTGCTGTTGCACTTGTTCTCATTGCTCTATATTGCCTATGTGTCTAAAGAATACTGAGGTCTTCACTTTTCCCCTCACGTAGTATAAAGCAAAGTAACCAATGCAAAATATGCAGATATCAAACTAATTTTTCTTTCATGACCCTAAAATGCACTGATCAGGGGGAGAAGTTGATTGGGAAAAGTCATTGGGATAGAATAATTATTCTGATATGATTATGGATCTCTTAAATCTTGTGACAGTTTCATCTCTTAGTCCGTTAATTTCAGGGAAGAGCTTCTAGTACTTAAACAAAGCTACATTTTCAATGGATATTGGAAATGATGTCAAAGAAAGCCACTCCTCTAAGCATCACGTCTAACCTTCAATACCTCATTATTGACCAGATGCTGGCTCATTCATTCCAATTACTCAATTGAACAATTCAAGTCCAGGCATAAAGTAGACAAATTAATTTAGTGATTGTCAATAAGCTGACATTTCCTGTGAAACTTTAGAAACTTTCCATACATTTTGCAATGGTATTTAGTTGAGCCATTTTAAAAACTCATTATTTGGGTAAACATTACCTTAAATTCTGCTTTCAAACACCATTTGCATTTTATGTTAGTTTAAATTTTCTTTTCCTTATTGATGAAGAGGTTCACTCATGTGTTCATATCCATAACCAATTCATCTTATGAAATTAGTTTTGGCTTTATTGTTCAGTAATATGGATTCAGCTTCACTTTATAAACCAACATTTTTACAACAGTATTCAATTTAACTTTGATATCAAAATTTCAGAGGATTGATAAGACATTAAAAAGCACAATAAAATACTCTCCATATAAGAAATTTTGGAAAAAGATAAAATTCTTTGTTGCACATCTAATTGAAGGGTAAGTAAAGTGCTCTCCAATTCCCTGATTATCAAAGGATGATCTTCCCAACTAAAATAGTGGATTTGCGATCTAATCCATACTGAAACTAGAGTGCTGGGGTGTCAATCCCCAGTTCTGCTATCATCACCATTTCCAAATTTCTTTCAGTTTTACGTCACAAATTATTGGGTTTATTCACAAAGAATTAAGAACTTAAAAAAACATTTTCCTTACTGAGAAGAGACTCATTCTTTAGAAAGTGCTTAAAGTTAAAGGAAAATAATTTATCATAGTTTTTTATATTTCAGTTTTAGTTTGTCTTTTAACTCTCAAAATCATAAGTGATATGACCATTACGCCCATAAATTTAACAATTTCATAAGAATATTTTATATAAAATATACATACGCCATATTTAAGAGAGTTCTTTGAGTTTTTGATAGGGTGACTTATGGCTAATTAAATTAAGTTTGAAGTTATAAAATAACAAATGTGTTTATATATTTAAAAATATCTGTAAAAGAGAATCCTAGCAAATAACTAGAACAAGAATGGCATAATTTTAAGGTTTTTTGACTAAGTGAATTATAAACTGTGTTTATAACTCTTTTATATAAATGAGCACATGCTGTATGTTTAATCTTATGTAAATCTCTAGTAAATTGCAAAGACATCTATAGTAACAGAAAGCAAGTGAGTGGTTGCTTGCAGAATTAGAGGGGGGAGGTGAGAAAAGGTGGAAGGGAGAGAATACAAAGGGGCATGAGGAAATTTGGGGGGCAGTAAGCTACATGTTTGTGATATTGATTTTGGTGATGGTTTTTCAGATGTATACCTATGTCAGATCGTATCAAATTGTACACTTTAAATTGATGCAGTTTATTGTATATAAATTGTATCTCAATGAAGCCAGAAAAACATATATAGCAAAATTGACAGAACTAAAAGAAGAAATAAAAAAATCTGTAATCAGATTGGGAGACTTTAACATCTCTCAGTAGTAAATAGAACAAGCAGATGATACATTAGTCAAGGTACAAAAGATTCGAAAAACCATTTAACCAAAATGACCTAATGGAAATACAAAGAACATTGCACTTTGGGAAAAAAAATGACAGAATACATTCTCAACTACACACATAAGATTTACCAAAAATAACCATATACTGGCCCAGATGGCATCAATGGTGAATTCTTTTAAGTATTTAAGACAAATTTTATATCAATTTTACATATATTATTCCAGAGAATAGTAGTGAATACTTTCCAACTAGTTATCTGAAACAGCTATCACTTTAATTCAAAATCTGACTGATTGTACCATAAAATATTTTTAAAAATCCATTTTTTATGAAGATAATTGCAAAAATACTAATCAAAATATTATCAAAACAAATTAGAGGTATAAAACAATATAGGTCTTTGACTAGGGTTTATTTGCAAAGTGAATAGCATTCAAAAATCATATCTAGTGTATTCACCACATTAACGTAGAAAAAGGGTGAAAATTTATGTTGGCATCTTGATAGATTCAGAAAAATTTTTTACAAATTTTAACATCCATTTGAAGTTTTAAACAATTGGGAAAATAAGAATAGAAGACAATTTTCTTATTATGTGTTTAAAATTATAGCAAAAACCTAGAGCATATGGTATTCATATGATTTATTGATGGTTTTTCTGAAATCAGAAATAAAAATATACCTGATATCAACAATTTCATACAATAAAGTACTAGAGTTTCCAGACAGTGTAATAAGGTGATAAAAATAAGTAAAAACCATAAAATTTAGAAAATAAGATTTTAAATGTCATATTTTATAGATGAAATGATTGTGTATGTGAAAAATGAAATTTCAGAGAAATACCAATTAGATATAACTAGAAACCATAAACTACTTGGGAATAAATTTTAGACAATGTCTTCTGAATCTGTACATTCAAAAGTAGAAAATATTGTTGACAGAAATATTGCTAAAGAATAATTAAATATATTGAAGGTTATTTATTCCCCTTGGATTAGAAAACTGATTGATTTAAAGACAGCATCCAACTTACTAGTAGTCATTGTATTCTTAACTCTCAGGCTTACACAGAAAAAACAACAAAAGAATAATATAGTTGTCAGTTTCATGAAAGAATGTTCTTAGTGAGTGATGAAATGCAAAATACACATAAAACACATATGATTCATGCCCCAAACTGATGGTTGCCTCCAAATAAAGCACTTACATGTTTGTTTGAGTTGTGACCTGAACGAGCTACTTTGTTCATGGAAAACTAAATGTCCACACTACCCAATGTGATCTACAGGTTCAATGCTATCAATTGAATTCCTATCAAATTCCAATGGCCTTTTTTTGCAGAAATAGAAAGAACAATCCTAAAATTCATATGGAACCGCAAGAGACTTCAAATAACCAAAGCAATTTTGAACAAGAACAAAGCTGGGGGCATCACATTTCCTGATTTCAAAATATGTTACAAAGCTACAGTTATCAAAATACTGTGGTATGGGCATAAAAACAGAGATGGATCCATGGAACAGAATAGAGAGCCCAGAAATAAATGCACACATATATAGTCAACAGATCTTCTACAAAGATTTAAAAAATTTGGCACAAGGATACACAATGCGGAAAGGATAGTCTCTTCAAAAAATGTTGTTGGGAAAACTGGACAGCCACATGCAAAAGAAAAAAATTAGATCTTATCTTACACCATATACAAAAATCAACTCAAAATAGATTAAAGACCTAAATATAAGACCCAAAAACATAAAATTTCTAAAAGAAAACAGGGAAAGCTTCTTGACATCGGTTTTAGTAATGATTCCTTGGATATGAAACAAAAGCATAGGCATCAAAAGCAAAAATAGACAAATGGGACTACATCAAATTAAACAATTAGTAAAAATGAAAGGGCAACTATGGAATGGTAGAAGATATTTGCAAACCTTTTATCTGGTAAAGGGTTAATATCCAAAATATATAGGGAACTCCTACAATTCAATAGCAAAAGAGCAAATGACCTGGTTAAAAAATGGGTAAGAACCTGAATAGACATTTATACAAAGAAGACATACAAATGGTTGACAGGTATATGAAAAGATGCTCTATATCATCAATTATCAAGGGAAATGCAAATCAAAACCACAATTAGATATCATCTCACACCAGTTAGGATGGCTGTTATAAAAAACAAACTATAACAAATGTTGGTAAGGCTATGGAGACAAAGAGAAACCTTATACACTGTTCATTGGAATGTAAATTGGTGCCATGATGGAAAACAGTATGGTTGATCCTCAAAACATTAAAAATAGAACTACCATATGATCTAGCAATCTCACTTTTGGGTATATATCCAAAGGAATGGAAATAAGGATCTCAAAGCGATATCTGCCATTTCATGTTCATTGTAGCATTATTCACAAAAATCAAGACATGGAAGCAACCTAAATGTTCCCTGGTGGATGAACATATAAAGGAAATGTGAGGTAGGTAGATAGATAGATAGATGATAGATAGATAGATACATAGATAGATAGATAGATAGAAATAGATAGATACACACACATATACATATATACATGTATACGCATGTGTATAATGGAGTATTATCCAGTCTTTAAAAAGAAAGAAATCCTACTGTTTGCAATAACATAGGTGAAACTAGAGAACATTATGCTAAGTGAAATAAACCAGGAGCAGAATGACAAATACTAGTTGATACCAGTTATATGAGGAACTCTAAAAGTTAAACTCATAAAAGGAGAGAGTGGAATGGTGGTTGCTCGGGGCTGAGGGGTGGGGAAAATGGGAAGGTTTTAGTCAAATGGTACAAAGTTTTGCTTATGCAAGATGAATAAGTTCTAGAAATCGACTGTACAATATAATGCTTATAGTTAATACTGTATTGTATACTTTAAAAACTGCTAAGAAAGTAGATCTTATGTTAAATGGTTCTTATTGGAAAAAAATAATAGTAAACAAAAAGAATAGGAGGAAACTTTTGGAGATGATGGATATGTTTATGGAGTAGATGGTGGTGATGGTTTCATACATGTATACTTATCTACAAACGCATTAAGTTGCATACATTAAATATGTACAGCTTTTTGCATGTCAGTCATAATAAAGTGGTTTACAAATATGTTTATTTTTCCTAAAATTTGCTATCATTATTAACATTAATAATTTGTTATTACTAAATCAGTACTTAATGAATTAATAACTTTAATCCACATTAATTTCTCAGGTTTTAAAATTTTTTATTATGAAAAATATGTATGTGGAATACATGTGAAAAAGATACACACACACGTAAATAAACAAAAGTTAATTGGGGTTCTCAACAATTTTTAAGAGTATAAAGTGGCCCTGAAAACAAAATGTTTGAGAACTACTAACATAGGAAACTGTGGAATCTTACTGTTATAAATTTCCATTGACTGTGTTTCTTATTAGTGGAAGATACACAAATAGATGGTGCAGATCATTTCAAAGAGGTGTCAAATATGCGCCACACACATTTGGATATGTTATAATATTATAATTAAAATTTATATGCCTTTTTATTTTATTTTATTTTTTGGTGAGGAAGATTGACCCTGAGCTAACATCTGTTGCCAATTTTCCTCTTTTTGCTGAGGAAGATTGGCTCTGAGCTAACATCTGTGCCCATCTTCCTCTATTTTGTGTGTGAGATGCTGCTACAGCATGGCTTGATGAGTGGTGCGTCGGTCTGCACCTGGGATTCGAACCTGAAAACCCCAGGCCACCAAAGCATAGCGTGTGAACTTAACCACTATGCCATGGGTCTGGCCCACAAAATTTATGTCTTTAAAAAAATCATCATATAGGGGGCTGGCCTGGTGGTGCAGGGGTCAAACGCGTGTGCTCCGCTGCAGCAGCCGGGGGTTCGCAGGTTCAGATAAATATGGGTACGTATAGTGTTTTGGGTTAATTTTTACATTTATCTGTTTGAATCTACGCTTTGCAAATTTTACTATAGATTTCTTATTTCTCCATATTTCCTGGAGGAAAGTTAATTAATTTATCAAGTATTTATTGAGTGCCTAATATAACCCTAGGTAGCATAGAATATTAAAGTATTAAATAATTTAATCATCTAAGCTAAACTCTCAGCCTTAGACTTTTGAAACTTAAAAATCAATTTTGTCTGTTTTCTATGGTAACTTTCTTTGATGATGTAGTAAGTATAAAACAGTCTAGCAACCATAATATGCGTGGAAAAAGGAAGAAGACAGAGATGGGCAGGTAGTGGGAAATAGCAGAAGAATATACATTTTTCCTTATGCATCTGAAATATACTGCACATCTACACAATCAACATGTGAAATACTCACAATATATATATATTTATTAATTTATTCCATTCAAAACAATTAAACCACTTCCAAGTACTAGACGCCTAGGTTGCAGGAAGATTATAATACATTTACAGACAATATATGAATGCTGAATATGAGGAATAATGGGTCTACCACAGATTGGTCAGAATATTTTCCACACAGCATTCTGTCTTGAGATGTGACTCATCAAATGAAGACAATCAAATGAAGGAGAATATTTCTTCTTTCTTTGTGTATGAACTAAGCTTTTGACATATTTTGACAGACAGTATATTGTGGAATTGATGCTAGCAACTTTCAAGGCTGAATTTTAAGAAAACCACGGGTTCTGCCTTTGCATCTTGGAACACTCTTCTTGGAACCTATACACGTCCCTCTGAGGAAGCCCAGGCCAGCACACGAAGGGGCTGGCGTGTTAGAGAACGGGAGCCTCTGGCTGTCTCAGCTGCCCTCCAGCCAGCAGCTAGCACCAATTACCAACTAAGCGAGTGAATGCATTTGCAAACTTCCAGATATCCCAGTGCCCACCCTGAAACCAAGAGGAGCCAAAGACCTGCCAGGTCAACCCAGAGAATCGTAAGAAGAAATAAACAGTTATTTGTTCTTTGGGGCTACTGAGTTAGAGGGCGATTTGTTATACAGCAGAAGATTGCCAAGCAAGTCATAAAGTTCTATCTCTGGCTTTAAAAAGTGCAATGACATATTTTCATGGAAAAAGTATTTTGGCAGGTTATCTTATATATTCCTCTTCCTTTGCTATTATCTACCTCTTACCACCCATTCTAAACTCTATACTATTTAAACCAGGGGTCAGGAAATCACAGCCCATGGAATTGTTATGGGTTGAACTGTGTCCTCCAAAAAGATATGCTGGAGTCCTAACCCCTGGTACCTGTGAATGTGACCTTATTTGGAAATAGGGTAGGTAGTTAAGATGAGTTCATACTGGATTAAGGTGGGCCCTAATCCAATGTGAGTGATATCTTTATAAGAAGAGAAGAGACCCAGAGACACAGGGAGAACACCACGTGACAGTGGAAGTAGAGATTGGAGAAATACATCTACAAGCAAAGAGACTCCAAGGATTGCCAGCAACTGCCAGAAGCTAGGAGAGAGGCATGGAACAGATTCTCCTCCAGACTGCTCAGAGGGAATCAACCCTGTTGACACCTTGATTTCAGACCTCTAGGCTCCAGAACTGTGAGAGCAGAACCTGTTGTGTTAAACCACCAAATGAGTGGTAATTTGTTATGGTAGCTCTAAGAAACTAATACAGGGCCAAATCCAGCCTGCCATCTGTTTCTGTAAATGAGGTTTTATTGCAGTGCAGCCAATTCATTCACTCGTGTACTGTCAGTGGCTGTTTTCATGCTGCAATGGCCCAGTTCAATAATTGCCACAGAAACCTTATGGCCTACAAAGCTTAAAATATTTATTCTGTGTCCCTTTAGAGAAAAAGTTCACTGACACGTCGTTTAAAATACGTGGAGGTATTGCTCTATATGGTCAGAACTGGGCAAGTTATCAGTGAGTGCTCCTTATAACATATAAATTATATATATATATACACACAAGCATTCATGTTTACATGTATTATACATATACACAGGTGTATGCATGTATACACGCATGTGTACTTATAAATGCCTGCATATATACGTATCTAGGTATGTGAAATTTCAAATTCTTTCCATTGGAGATATCTGAGATGTCTGAGAAAATGTATTTGCATTATCTTCCTCCATAACAAATACAACAATAATAATGCTCTATTATAATGGGAATACTTATCAATAAAATGTCATCTAGCAGTTAAATCATTTGCTTAGTTCCTTTAGAGGTTGAGATGAATAAGTAGAATTTCTTAATATTACTTTGTCCTGAAAACATGTTCAAATCACAGTCCTTTTTCATGAGTATAGTTTGAAGTATATTGTTTTGATTAATAAATAAAAAAGATCAATTATTTTTTTGGTATCTCTTTACACATAACCAAAAAAGAGCTGAAACCCTAGAGCTACTTTTAGATCATATATTGAGAAAATAAAATTTGAGTTAAACTTGTGAAACTGGGAATTCAGCTGGTTCTGATTTAGTAGCCCTAGACAATTGGGGAAAATACCTTAACATAAAACCTGAGGCTCCAGTTAGAATTTCCTGAATATATATATATAATATTAAAGGAAATATGCTACATAATCCTAAATTTAATCTTCATAAGATTGGAATGGCCTCCACACTAAAGAAACATGGAAACCCCTATCAAAAAAGCATAAATTTTAGATCTTATGGAAAGCCCATATCAATAACTTTTTCATCTTCTGTGTATATATTCTCTTTGTACACCTCCAAATTTAAAAGTGTTTTTTGGAACTAATTATTTTATTAAGTTACAAATGCCTTCTTCCTAGCATAATTGCTGCTAAAATATACCTCTGGAAGAACCAGTCTTTACAGAAATAATTCTTTGGCGGTAGTTTCTTTTTTTAATCAAAAAAAATAGAAAACAGTCTTGTGTCCTGTATTTGAAATAGTTTAAAGTGTGTATGTCTATGTGTGTGAGAAGAAACATGCATGGCCAGCACAGAAAGAGAAAAAGAAAGAAAAGAAAGTCCTCTAAGATGGTTATATTTTCCAAAATGCTGGAATATTTACTATATTATATTTTTAATGAATTCTAATAGCAATTGAGTTGCTTGTATGTTGTCTAATTATGAGCAATATTTAAAATAAATATCAGTGAAATATTTGCATAATATTCTATCAAAGGGTTCACAATTCCTCTATGGAGCAGAAGTAAGATGTTGAGTGGGACTTTCACTGTTTACCCAGCATTGGCAACTGGGAATGCAAGTTAAAGACTAAGAGGGATCAAGAAAGCTTTATTACAAAGGAATCTTGCAAAAAGAAAGCATATTAATAGGTCAATGAGCCAGCTCTGTTACCTCTAATTTTCACCCTAGCCTTGTCTCCTCTTTTGTACCACCATAAATCTAGGAGAGGGAGAGGAGGGATTGCTTAGAATCATAAAGGAAGGGACACTGTGGTCGTGTTTCTCTTTTCTCCACCAAGAGGGAATTATGACTGTGTAATCCTTTCAGTCCCAGTGAGAATGATGATGTTCAAGAGATTAATGCCTAGAGATTGTTTGAGACTAAAAGAAAGGGAGACTGCCACCTGTATGTAGTGCATTTAAGGAACATGGTTCTGTGGATAATGTCTATAAGCTGTGTAATTATCAGTATAAAATAGAACAATTTCATGACACAAATAATTCCTCTTTGTAAACGTGATGACACCACACCACACTTAGAGAATAAAAAGTTAAATCTAGTCCAGAGTTGCTCTGACGTGGATATAAGGGACCTAGAGAATGATGTTGATGATCTTGGGCTTTTTCCAGCTTCACTTGCGCATTATGATTACTTGGGTTCTTCAAATTACTAACGGAGGTTGATAAGCTGTGTGATTCATCTGAGTTGGATGTGACAATACAATATTCTGTGTTATCTTAAATTGTTGTTGTAATCAAGCTTTACTTTCAAACCTAGAAATTAAAATGACCAAGAGACTTTGAACAACATCAAAAAAAATAATAATAATGAAGACGTAGTTCCAGGGTGTCACCTGCCTATTTTTGGTATGCAGTGAAAAAAGTCTTGAGGCAGGTTATGGAGAAAAGTCTTGTCAATAAAATGTGGAGGGGATAGACTTAGGCTTGGCAGGTCTGGATAAATCAATACATGTGTAGTTCCAGGAAGAAGAAGCATTGAATTCAATTCCCTTGTTTTTTCTAACGACCCTTGTAAAATCTAGCTTTTTAAAAGAAGAAACAGGATGTCTGATTCTGACCAACAAGTATTAAGAAGAGGCAGATTTACTCTCCTGTCTGAAACAACAACTACAACAAAAAGACAAAGTATGTGAAAAGAAGGTGTCAAGACACCAGTCGTCAGACAAGAAAGGGCAGTTATCTCTGAGCCTTGGGAAACATATGACGTAAGTTCTATCACTGCCCAGCCTAGCACCTTGAGAGAGTTTCCAGGTCACAGTGCAGGGATGGAAAGCTCAGGTGGAGATCAGTGGACTTCCTGAGTCTCAGAATTATTGTTTAGTGCCATTGAGTCAATTCTGACTCCTAGTGACCCTGTGTCCAGCAGAGCAGAACACTGCCTGGTCTTTTTGCACCATCTTCTCACCTTCTGGTGCTATATCAGAGAAAGCTGCACTGCCGTTCACAGGTGTTCATGGCCACTTTTTTTGTAAGTGGGTGGCCAAGTCTTTCTTCCTAGTCTGTCTTAGTCTGCAAGCTCCACTAAAACCTGCCCACCATGGATGACCCTACTGGGATTTGAAATCCCAGTGGCATAGCTTTCAGCATCATGGCAACATGCTGCCACCACAGTATGATAACTGACAGGTGGGTTGTGTGATTCTGTAATCAGGAAATGAACCTGGGCCGCAGAAGTGAGAGAGCCGAATCTTAACCACTAGATCACCAGGGCTGGCAGAGTTGAGAAGACACAGTTGATAATTCAAGTCTAGCAGGCTAGAATTTGCACAATAGAAGAAAAGAGAGGAGAGGAGAGGAAAGGAAAAAGAAAACTGTAGACCAATACCTCTCGTGAATCTGGATGCAAAAATACATGACAAAATATTAACAATTTGAATCCAACAATGTATAGCAAGAATATACACTGTGACCAAGTGGGATTTATTTCTCGCATACAGGGCTGTTTGAACATTTGAAAATTAATCAGTGTAATCTATCATATAAACAAGAAGAAAAATCAAATGATCATAGTAAATGTGTAGAAAAATCATGTGACAATACAGTATCCATTTATGATAAAAATTCTTAGCAAGACAGAAGTAGAAAGGAATTATTTCAAGTTGATTAAGAGCATCTATTAAAAAAACCTACATCAAACATCATACTTGATGAAAAACTGACTGCTTCTCCCCTAATATCAGGAAAAAGGCGGGGGCTGGCCCCATGAGCTAATAGTTAAGTTTGGCATGCTCTGCTTTGGCAACCTGGGTTCAGTTCTCAGGAGTAGCCATGCACAACTTGGCTGCAGCCATGCTGTGGTGGCGACCCACATACAAAATAGAGGAAGATTAGCACAGATATTAGCTCAGGGTGAATCTTCCTCAGCAACAACAACAAAAAAAAAGGGCAAAGATTTCCATTTGCACCCCTCTTTGTGTGAGAGCCACCTCATAAGAAGTTCCAGCCACTACAATAAGGGAGGAAGAAGAAATAAAAGACGTACAGATGGTAGAGGAATAAATAAAACTATATTTGCAGATGATAATGGTGTATTGAGAAAATCCCTAGGAATCTACAAAAAAGAAAAGAAAAAAATTGTCAGAATGCTAGAATTAAAAAGTGAATTCAGCAACTTTGCATATATAAGATTAACACGTAAAAAACAATACTTATTTCTATGTCAACAATGAACGTGTGGAAACTAAAATTAAAAATACAGTGCCATTCACAATTTCTCCAAGGAAGAAGAATTACTTAGGAATATACTTGAGAAAACATGTTCAGGACCTGTATGCTAAATGTTATAAAATACTGATCAAGAAGCTGCAGAAGGTATACATAAATGGAGACGTGTGCTGTGTTCACAGATTGGAAGACTCAACATAGTAAAGATTTCAGTTCTCCCCTAATTGAACTATGTGTATCATATAATTTCTATCAAAATTCCAGCAAAGATATTGTAGACATAGACAAGTTTATTTAAAAATTTTTATGAAAAGTCTCATTTGTTTCTGATATTATTTTAGGAATGCTTAAAAGTCAGTCACTTCTTATAAGCAAACTTTAATTAAAAATTTATAAGAAGGGAGAAATGTTTCAATTTGGAGCCTACTTTATTGGGTTTACCTTCTAAGCATTTACTACAATGGAAACATACATGATATATGATACTGTATCTATCAATCAATCAATCTATAATCTACCTATCTGTCTAGATGTATATAAATTCTTTAAAATACTCCACAATGTAAAATATAAATATAGTCGGCCCTCTCTATCCACAGTTCTGCATCCGCGGATTCAACCAACCTCAGATTGTAAACATAGTACACGATCTGCAGTTGTTTGCATTCAAGGATGCAGGACCTGCGGATCAAATGGAAAGGGGCTTGAGCATCCACAGATTTTGGCATCTGCAGGAGGGTCCTAGGATCAATCCCTAGGGGATACCAAGGGCTGACTGTAAATACATAATTGCATTATCTAATTTTTGGTTGTTTATTTAAAATTACAATTTGTTTCTGTATATTTTTCTTGTATCTTAGGACCCTGATAAAATAACTTATTAGTTCTAGCTGTTTATTTGTGGATTTTATAGAATTTCTAGGCCCAAGAGGGCTGTTTATCAGGTTTTACAAATTTAACCACGTGTCGCTATATGTGGTTTTATATAACTTTATTTATGACCAAAGAAACATTATTTATAACCAAAGACAATTTTACTTTCTTCTTCCCAATTTGTACTTCTTTTTTTGTTTGTTTAGTTCTGTTTCTCATTATGTATTTGCTTTTTCTCTTAGTTTATTTTTATTTTTTTCCTTATTGCCCTAGCTAGGACTTCCATTATAATATTAAATAGAAGTCATGAAAGAGGGCTTTTTTTTTTTAATTAGGGGAAAAAGCATATAGTGTTTCGACATTATATATGATGTTAGCTGTAGGTTTTCCATAGACACTTTTTACCCAATTGAAGAATTTCTTTTCCATTATTAGTTTACTGAAAGTTTTAATTATAAAATGACGTTGAATTTTATCAAATGCTTTTTCCCATCTGTAGAGAAGATTATATGCTTTTTCTCCTTTATGGTGTTAATGTTTGGAATTATATTATATATGTCTTCTTAAGACTGAAATCTTTATTATTTTAATTTAGTCTTTGTTAATTTTCTCTTTCTAATTCTCCTTTCTATTTTGTTGATTTCCCCTGATAACGTTTATATTTCCAGTCTTCAGTTTATTTTTAAAATTGTTTTCTTTCTCTAGCCTCCGAATGTCATGATGAAATGTTGCCCTTTCCAGGAAGGATCTAATCAACTTGATATAAATATTAATTGGAATGGTATAAGAGATACAGTGTCAATCTTTGTTGATGAGAGTTTGGACATTTAGCGGAAGCAGTGGTTATATCAGCACTGATGAGAAGGAGCCATGTTGCTTGCCCCATGTATAAACTTTTTCTCTGCCACAATGGCTATGCATTGATGAGTTCATTGTGCAAGCACTAGATTGGATGAAGATAGCAGTATGTTGACATATGCCAGTGGAGCTTTTCCGTTCGTGTTGTTTAGTACCTCTTCTGCAGTGGGTGTTAATATGTGATAAGTGTTAATATGTAATGGAAAGAAACTCACGTTTTCTACTTACTCCTATAGGTACATCCACTTGCCTCTTACCCGGAATTTCTTGTCCCTGACTTTCCAATCTTACCTTCCTTACAGGCCCCTGACCAGCAAGCTAAGCCATTTGCCACTGCCAGTGAGTCCTGTATCTTCTTTTCTCAGGCCACTTCTCTTTCCATACGACATATGCACAACCCTGGAACTCTGCTCACGGGGAGAATTTCCCAACTCTAAGTGGAACTGTGTTGCAACATCTGCTCTTTTTTCTTTCTTTTTTAAATTCACATAATGGACTAATTCATCTGTGAACAAATCTTAGGTTTTTCTCCCTCCATTGGCTGGTCACATGAAAACTCCAAAGAAGTCATAGGTATGAGCAGAGGGAGAGGTATCAGTGCAAAGGTAGTAACATGGGAATGGGGTTTGAGCCACCTGTCTATATTGCTTACATGTACTCTCTGGACCTGCTTAAGACCAATCTTAGATCTACCATTTACATTTTAGGATGTATTGCTAATGGATCAGCCTAATTTTATGGATTGGAAGGTCTTATCATATTCTTTTCATGATGGGCAGTTCCAGCTATATAATCACTTGATATACTGTGATGAGACATTTTGTTTTTACTAGGGTCCAGTAGCATTCCAAAAATTGATTTTTGAATGCTGTGTAGCTCTCTGCTGTGGATGGTATGGCTTTGATCCAGAATCCTATGTGTCTGTATTGCAGTGCTTCTGTCAAGGCTTCTAGAGAGGCTTCTGTAGAATATGTTGCCTCCAAAACCCAGGGATGTTTGGCAAGTTGTTTTATCTTATGAGCAGGAAATGCATGGCACTCTAATTTTTCCTTTATTTTGTAGAGGATGTCCAAGCATGCTCTGGAACACTTGATCCCTAACAACCTCACTAATGTAGCAAGTCATTGATGCTTTGTAGGGATTATCTCCCACTCTCTCTGAAACGTGTTTTGCCAAAGAAACTAGATTACTTGATACATTTTTATCCTTAAGTCCAATTATTATGGTGCCTTCAGTATAGTGGACCAAAGTAATGTTTAGTGGAATGTCCACATGTTCCAAGCCCCTTCAGACTATATATATTAGACAGCAGGAGAATGTATACTTTTGTCTACCCTACATGAATATGAACAGCTTCTAATCCTATGTTGCTGAAATTTATGGAAAAGAACAAATTCACTATATTGTTTGCTGTGTACTATATAACTGAGTCTGTTTTTATCTGCTTTAGTGAGAGTAGCACATCTGGCACAGAAATTGCAACTGAGGCTACTAGTTGGTTAAGTTTATAGTAGCCCATCATTTATCATAATCCAGCCATTATTTTCTCAGGGCAGATTGATGAATGAAATGAGAATATGATGGGACCAACATTAATCTTTTATCCTTTAACTCTGAGAATGGCACTAGTCACTCTCAGGCCTACTATATACAATGGCATTTGTGTTGCAGCGTCTTTGCACATGGGAGCAAAACTCCCTGCAAGGTGGCTCCCATGTGGCTGAGGGCAATTTTCAGAAGAAGGGCATAGTTGTGAGTTGTTATCAGCCAACACTCTTATCAGATAAAATGAATCTTGGCAGGTCAAAGATGTCATCCATTATGGATACATTTTTACTTATCAACTATACAAAGTTCAAAAATTTAATAATACACAGTTTTGACAAATGTTGGAGAAACTGAAACCCCCATACACTGTTAGCATTATTTGAAACTATGATGTCCTCTTTAGAAGAATAATATGGCAAAGTTTATTAAAATTAATAATAAATATAACTTTGACCCAGAAATTCTTAAGTATATTATAGAGATATGCTTAAAAATATATTCAAACACATACATACAGACACACACGTGGTCATTTCAGCATTCCAACAAAAAGCTGAAAAATATCTAAATATCAATAAATGGGAGCTGTTAAGCACATTTCATAAAATTCTTAAAAGATTATGTCATTTTTAAACATATACACACACTGAGAAGAAAACATTTCTAAGCTCTACAAAGTAAAAAAAAAAAAAATCAAGATGCAGTACATGTAAATAATGTGCTCCCATTGGTGTTAAAAATGTGATTATATATGGTACGTGTGGATAAGTGTATCTGTATGTTTGTTTATGTACAGAGTATTAGCATAAGAGTTTATAAGAATGAAAGTCTGTTGACTTTGTGGGAACAGATATGTTTCTTTAACAGGAAGAAATTAAATTCTCACTGAACATCCGTTTATATTATTTATTGTTTAAACTTCTGTGTTGTTTTTTCATATTAGAATTATTTTTAAAACAACAGATACATGTATATGAATGCAGTAACCTATAAACAGTGTCAGTCTAAGTAAAAGAATGATAAAATAACTAAGTTATCTCCAGCGGACCAATGTAAACAAAGTTACCAAAATGTAAATATATAGTTTAGAGAATGTTTTATATTAGGTAGACCATGATTATTAAATGCAAAGACAAGTTCTAATTTAGGAAATACAGTAAACAGACTGATAATACTAATATAACTCCAAGCAGTGGGCTATTCTTCAACCAGTTTCAGTAGGATAGTGGTAGGATTTTTCCTTTCAGGAAGGACTGATCACTAAATGGTGACCCTCAAATATTTGAATATTTATAACTATTGCTTTCAAATGTCCCAAGACTGCACTGTCCCAGGCTGGTATCTCCAAACTCGATGGTTGGGGCTCACTTCCCTTACTCCCAGCATTAGTTGCAATCTTACCACTCTCCTATCCCTGCTCCTCTGTTCCTTTCCTAGAGTTTTTCCACTACTGTTTCTACAAGCACATCTAATTCTGAACAAACAAAAGTGTTTTGGATTAAAAAAAGGTGAATAATTTCACAAAAAAATAAGTAAATTTTCTTTTTTTTTTTTTTTGTGAGGAAGATCAGCCCTGAGCTAACATCTATTGCCAATCCTCCTCCTTTTTTTCCCTTTTTCTCCCCGAAGCCCCAGCAGATAGTTGTATGTCATAGTTGCACATCCTTCTAGTTGCTGTATGTGGGACGCGGCCACAGGATGGCCGGAGAAGCGGTGCATCTGTGCGCGCCTGGGATCCGAACCTCGGCCGCCAGTAGCAGAGCGTGCACTCAACCGCTAAGCCACGAGGCCGGCCCCCAAAGTAAGTAACTTTAAGTGTCCTCTTGGAAGCAAAAAGACAGTTAAACTAATTTTCAATATTTACTATTATCTAAGAATTCTTAGTTCCTGAAACCACCTTGGAAAATACTTTTAGGACAAATAAACGTCATGCACTTATAACCAGATGCCAGTTAGAGTTTCTTTGTCCCTTAATATTTAAAATAAGTCTTTTTAAGTCCCTGCGGAAGGCAAATGCCCTCTCAAAGATGGTTGCCCATTCCCTGGGGCTAACATTTTCATGGTCACTGCTGGCTCTGAGCTCCTGCTTTGCTAATTAATTAAATTTAGGAATCATATTGTATTTCACTTGTGTTGTCCTGCTTATACCTTAGTGAAATTCAGGCCTTTTATTTAATTTCTTCTCCAACAGACCACTCGCATAGTTTAGTTTACACTAAAGATTTTAGAAAATTTTTGGAAATTAAAGTTAAATACTCTAACTCCAGTCCTTTTTAGAGCTGTGAAACTTGAGTTGGTGTCCATCACACTCCACAACTTTCCCATCTTTTAAGAAGCTATTGAGAAACTTGCATATATAACTTCCTCCTACTCAGGAGAAATTTTTTGTTATTTATTTTCCCGTTGGTTAATGGCTCACATTTTCTCTAAAGTGTTCATCATTACTTAATTTTAGATAAGTACAGAAAACTAATGGGTCCAATAGTAGTCTCTCTCCATGACCTAAAGAAACATCATGATAGGTAGAGATCTTGTTTTCCTATTTCATAAAACAAATAAACAGAAAACACTTACCTTTTTCAGAAAGAGATAGGATATAAAAGACCTTTAGCCAAGTTTTTAGTGATGCCTTGAGTATATTCAGTTGAAATGTCTTTTCTAGTCTGGTTATTAGCTCATGCACAGCAGTAGGAGATTAACTCTAATCTTAACATGCAGCCCAAGTTTCTCTCTAAGGAAAAGAGCATCTATTAGAATAAAATGGTTTAAGAAGCCATAGGAAAATGACAGAGGAAGCCAAGGGATTAAGATTGGAGAGATGAACTTTTGGGAGAAAAGGCAGTATTATCGTTGTATGAATATAAAACACATAAAGCTAAATTTATTCCTGGGCTGAATTGCATCACCTCTCATTTAATAAAAGCATTATGATTGGATAATTTAGGCAAATCTCTCGATGAAGCCAGTATTCCCAATACTGTTATCATCCTCACACATACTCACCTTAATCATCTGAAATTTTTAAAACATGATAGATATATGGACTTTTGGTCCTATGAGGAAGCTAAGAGGATATATACTCCAATCCTCTTATTATAAAAATTAATGAATTAAGCACAAATGATGAAATGTCTTCATCACAACTAAACAGAGAAACGGCAAAGTTAGGAATAGAATGCTGATCTCCTGCTACTGACCCCTGAGCTCATTCTAATACTTTATTTTGGCTGAAGTTTAAAATATTATACTATGCACTTATTCATATTGCAAAATGTATACTTTTTATCCATATTTATGTTTAGCACAAGGTATACAATGTGTGTTTTCAGAAAGTTGATTATCTTAGTTCCAGCTGCTGTAACAAAAATTCCATAGACTAGGTGGCTTAAACAACAAATATCTATTTCCCACATTTCTTGAGACTGGGAAGTACAAAATCAAGGCACTGGCAGATTCTGTGTCTAGTGAGACTCTGTCTTCTCCCTGGATCCTCACATGGCAGAAGGGGCAAGGGATCTCTCTGGAGCTTCTTTTACAAGGGCACTGATCCCACTCATGAGGGCTCCACTCTCACGACCTAATCACCTCACAAGACCTTGCCTCTTGAGGATTAAGTTTCCACATATGAATTTGGGAGGGGGGGCACAAATATTCAGTCTATAGCATTATATATAGAAGAAATATCAATATTTTAAATTAAATTTTAAGAAGCATTTTAAGGGATTTCTTTGTAAAACAAAGTATCTTAGGGCAAAGTGAGAAACTGCTCTTGTTTATCTGCTTCGTTGTTAAAGATATTTATACCTATCTATGTCTACATCTCTATATATGTATATTTTAGGATACCCAAATACAATTAATTCAGATTAATTTTGTCTTCATTTAGCAGGAATGCAATTTGAGATGTTTCCTAAAGCAAACGTAAAAATAACTTTTTAATCTATGTTTGTATACTCTATCTCTGTGTGGCAGATATTTACTGAGAAGCTGTACCAAATTAATGTGTTTCTAAAACCAAACAGATGTATAAAAATAAATATGCTTAGATGTTCTTTAAAACCAAATTTCTGATCTTGGGAAGGCTTGCTTCCTACCAAATTAAAATTAAGATAGTAGTCTTTTTGAAATGCACACCTAACATTTATACTTATAGAAATTTTCAGTACACAAAAATGAAAATAAGAATACTATTTATTACATTCAAAATAATTTTACTGCACAAGTTTGATATGCTGTCTTACTAGACAAGTAATGTTAGCTAGATATATTTGGGATGTTCAAAAATAACTAATACTTTCAGAGAAGACAAATAATAGACAATTTAAGTCGTCAACTGTTATTTCATCACTATTCATCACACTAATAGTCAAAATGTGAACATGAAAATACAGAATTTCACATCTTTTTGTTCAAATATTTCATAAAATTCAAACTTGAAGGACATTGGCTCAAGCATGTAGGTATTGAATTGCCTTAGTGTAAAAGACTAGTTTTCTTGTTTTCAGTTCAGACTTGTACTGTGACTGATCAGTATCAGTCTCAAGAGAATGCTCATATAAATCCATGAGGAATTTAGAAAGGTAAATATTGAATGCATTATATATGCTTGTAAAACCAATTAGAACATTAAGCATTCATTATTCTTATTTTAAAATAAATTATACATTAATCATCTTATAATTGAATTGTATTAGTTAATTGATTTAATTGACTGTGTATGTGATGAGCTGCATCTTGCAGATTTCTCCTTTTTTTTCCTGCTCTGTCATAGTTTTAATACTGAATGCATGAAGAAAACTGCAAAAATTTCTTGGGTGAATGTTTATATCTTATTTTCATGGGAAATAATTTATTTCAAATAATTTAATTTATTTCAAATAATTTATTTCAAACAAATATTCTATTTCCTAGGTAAAATTGGTCTTTCTGGTCAAAGAGAATGACATATCATAGGAAATACAGAATTTCATTTCTAAAAAGGTACAATAAGATTTAATGTGAGTGAATGAAGACCACGGTAGGCAAGGACATAAAAAGAAATCAGTTTATTGTTTTCAGTATGGTAATACGTGGATCCGTATGAAACTAAACACCACGACGTCAAAGCCGGTAAGCTTAAACATACCATAAATTTTTGGAAATAATTGGAAAATGGAAGTGGTATCAGGATTTCAACTATGGTTTTAGAATTTTGTAAAAAACAGGAAAATAAAGTTTTAAACTGGTAAGCATGATATTCATAGGCATAACATTAGATTTTAAAATATTTTTGTTTACACAATATTTTCACGTTTCTTCTCATTAGATCTTCCCAACCAGCTCTGTCTGGGATGTAAGGAATGCTTGTCACGTGAGAGATTAGACGACAGTGTTTATCTCTGCTCCATAGCGAAACCTTGCTAGTGTGACAGCAACAAAAAGAAAATGTATAAACCTAGAAAAACAAAGAGATTAATGGGGAAAAAAAAGAAGACAAGAGTGAATAAATATTGTCCATAGGTAGTGGAAATAAATAAGAAGATTTAGCAGAGCTGAAAAGCTAAACACCAAGGACCTGCACAGGGGGATACTTATAACAAGAAGGATAATTCAAGCCACATATTCCCAGAGAGCCTCAGGGATTGGAGCCAGCAGGTGCGACGATGAAGACAACGTGAGGCAATTGGCTGAAAACAGGGAAAACGGATAAGTAGTGAGACGCTCAGGTCCTCTCTCTTGTTGGCGTATTTGCATAAGAACCTCTCCTCCCACAACGACTGATGTATTTTCTATGCATGAATTGGAATCCAGAGACGAAAGTCCGAGGGAATTAAGACAGAGTGAATAGCTGGGGACTGGTTACATATAAAAACAGAGGGATAAGTAAAAGTCTTCGTTCCTTCAACCCTCTTGCACTGTTAGGCTTCAAGAATACTGAAATCCAGCCAAACGTGTATCTCAAATAATTGAGTATAAAAGAAAGAAGTCTTTTATAAACATAGAATTTCTCAAAACAGGTAATTCCTCTTCTTAGGATACTTTGGAGATGTTATTTATTAAGTGATAGAGTCAACCAGAAAAGAATTAGCAAGGAATCTGGGAAACAGGGTTTGACACAGAACTGAGGCAAAGAACAGTCTCAGGAAGATAGCTGCCCATCAGACCTAGGTCAACAGGACAGATTGAAGAAGGAAGATAGAGAGTTTCAGGAGGGTTTCATGATGATGGAGCGGGTAAAAGGATGACTGAGTACCTGATGTGTAACATAATATGGAAACTATTATTTAGAGAGCTTTACAATTTCATTGGAAACAATTAGCGATACAGACAGAAAACAAAACAGGTACAAATCAAGTTAATTATTAATTCCAGGAAGTGCAAAAAGTTATTTAATATAGGATCACTGTTCACTACTTGAATCAGCAGTAAACAGCATGTAAATGGTCAGAATAGATATTAAAGATTGAGTTTATTAAAGTTTTGAGAAAAGAGTAGTGTGAGTTTGAGTCAGTGAGTGTACTAATGTTAAGTCCTCATCTGCCATGTGAGAAACTCGATACATACCGTTCAAAATTAATAAGTCAAAAGGATGACAGTAAAATGTATTATTTTGAAATATAAAGTGAATTTCTCTGGGAAAAGAAAGGAGATTTTTGAGGGGACTTAGGCTCAAGGAACTACTTATTTTTTTTTTCAATTTTTAATTGTGTTAAAATACACTTGACATAAAATTTACCATCTTAACTGTTTTTAAGTGTATATTTCAGTAATGTTAAATACATTCACATTGATTGGCAGCAAATCTCCAGAACTATTTCATCTTAAAACTCTATATCCATTAAACAACACTCATCTTCTCCTCCCCTCAGTCACTGGCAATTATTCTATTCTGCTTTCTGTCTCTATAAATTAGATTACTCTAGGTACTTCATATAAGTGGAATCATACAGTATTTGCCTTTTTGCAACTAGATTATTTTGTTTAGTGTAATGTCCTCAAGGTTTATCTATGTTGTAGCATGTTTCAGAATTCCCTTCTTTTTTAGGGCTGAATAATATTCCATTGAACATACATACCCGGTTTTGCTTATTCATTCATCTGCCAATGGACATTTGGATTGTTTCTACCTTTTGGCTATTGTGAGTAATGCTACTAGGAATATAGCTGTATAAATATTTCCTCTAGATTCTAATTTCAGTTCTTTTGGCTGTATATCTTAAAGTGGAATTGCTGGATCATATGATAATTCTTTTTAAAAATTTTTGAGGGACCTCCGTATTGTTTTCCATTGTGGCTGCACCATTTTACATCCCATCAACAGTGTGCAAAGCCTCCAGTTTCTCCACACCCTCACCAACACTTGTTATTTTGCGGGGGAGTTTTGATAGTAGGCATCTTAAGAGGGTTAAGTGCCTACTTATTTCTTTTAAAACATTAATTTAATTTTATATGCTTTCATTATTGTTTGATTAAACATTTTCAAGTGATTTTTGAAAGTAATAGTTTCATATGACATTATCTTATGATAAAATCTAGCAATTGTGGCTTTGAGTTACATATATTTATAAATCGTTTAACAATTGTACATAGGATGTGTTGAATAATAAATTCCCGTCAGTCTAAAAAATGTCTTTGCAAGCATGCCATAGAGTTTTATTATGGTTCATATACGCTTTAATATTAACATTAGTTACTTGGATTAAGGCACAGATGACGTATTACAGTTTAGTCTGGATTGTGCTCAATTGCAATAACAAAACACATTTTATTCAGTGTGGCTTAAACAAATAGGAGTTTATTATTTTTTTTGTATAGCAAGAAATTTGGAATTAGGCATTTGCTAGAGTTTTTTTTTTTTCTTGTTTAAACCATTCATCTTTATTCTCACACCACGCAAACAAAAATCCAATAATTAAGCCCAGAGAGGTAATACAATACAAAATCAGAGATCATGCAGAAAATGATTTTGGCAACTGAACATTCCATCAGACGTAAAGTTTGCTGTATTTCTTTCCATTCCAAAGCTGAGGAGGTACAGTTCCATGTACTGTACAGACACAGGGAGTCAGGTTGTACCCTATCCACTTTTCTGAGATAGTTGAAACCATAGCACAATATATAATGAAGAAACTGACAGCTCTGGCTGTCTTTGCCACAAATCAATATATATTTTGATAATTCTGCTACTTTTTGGCACTAATTCCCCACAAAATCTAGAAGAACCTTGGAATTTTAGTCTTTAAAATAATATGGTCATACTAATTGCCATTAAACTGATGATGAAGAGGATTATTTTTTCCAGCTTTACTGAGACATAGTTGAAAATAAAATTGTAAGATACTTAAAAGTGTACAACATGATGATTTATTCTATGCATACATTGTGAAAGGATTCCCTTCATCGAGTTAATTAACACATTCATCACCTCTCGTATTTACCTTTTTTTTTTTTTTTGGTGAGAATATTTAGTTCTACTCTTTTAGCAAATTTTAATTATACATTATACGTTATAACAGTGTTATCAACCAAAGTCCCCATGTTATACATTAGATAGTCAGACTTATTCATCTTATAATTGAAAGTTTGTACCCTTTACCAACCTCTCCTGATTTCCTCCATCCCCAGCCCCTGGCAACCACTTTTCTACTCTCTGTTTCTATGAGTTCGGCATTTTATCACATATAAGTGATACCATGTGTTATTTGCCTTTCTCCATAATGCTTATTTCACTTAGCATAATGCTTTCCAGTTTCATTCATGTTGTTGCAAATGACAGGATTTCCTTCTTTTATAAGGCTGTATAATATTCTATTATATGTGTATATAGCTTTGTAATATAGTTTGAAATCAGGAAGTCTAATGCCTCCAGCTTTGTTTTTCTTTCTCAAGATTGCTTTGGCTATTTGGGGTCTTTTGTGGTTCCACACAAATTTTAGGATTGCTTTTTCTGTTTCTGTGAAAAGTGCTAGAGTTGTTTTAATTGTTAAGCTACGTTACTAAGAACCTAGGCTCTGCTTATCTTTCTAGTCTATTTCCTGAAAATGTTATTTGTCACCTACGTCATGGTCAAAAGACGGCTGCTGCAGGTTCAGATGCTAAATCTGTGTTCACTACAGAAAGTAGAAGTGAAAAGGAACCAATAGCAACAACAGCCACAACACCTTCCTTAATCAGGAAAACAAAAGCTTTATAAAAAACCCACACTAGTGTTCCACTAATTAGGTTGCCCAGTGTCAGACGGCCCTTCATTGCTGTGAGGGAGACTGTGTATGTGAGTATTCAGATGGGGCTCCCTGAAACAATTTTAGTATTCTATCTTCAAGGGAAAACTGAGGCAATGAATAATGAGTAAATAATTAAAACACTGATCATCTGCACTTACTATAGATTTCAGAGACTGATCATTCAAATAGAATCAAAATTTTCAAATGTCTTATAGTTGGGAATAATGCATAAAATTTAATATGGCATGAACACCGGAAAGGAGAAAGTAAAACATTGTTTCATACATACTTGTCCAAGACAATTTACATACGTTTTCTCCTTCAAGTAACCAATTGGGATTCAGACTCAAGTTTGTTGAATTCTAATTCTCATACATACCATGTAAGAGTTTCTTGTGTTTTCATTTTAATGGGGGGAAAAAGTCCAAGCTCACACAATTATGTTTTCGAAAACATACAACTACATGTAGAAATTAATGTTAATCACTTGAAGAAAGTGTAGGAGGCTTAGTTAACTGTAAGCTCACTATAAGCCAAGGGCAATAAAGATCACCAGAGCTTCCATATGCACTCTGAGGCTACAGCAGTAGAGTAACTCCCAGTTCAAAAAGGATTCGTCCTATGGTGCACTAGCCAACTCACATGTAGGGCTCAGTGGTTATGATTTTCATAAGCAGCACATTCTGATGTGCAAAAAATCAGAACTGTCTGGATTTATACTGGACTTCCTGTTTATCTCATATTTCTATTTCAACTGCTGCTGAAATATTTTTTTTTTTTTTTTTGTGAGGAGGACCAGCCCTGAGCTGTCATCCGATGCCAATCCTCCTCTTTTTGCTGAGGAAGATTGGCCCCGAGCTAACATCCATGCCCTTCTTCCTCCACTTTATATGGGACGCCGCCACAGCATGGCTTGACAAGTGGTGCATCAGTGTGCGCCCGGGATCTGAACCGGCAGAGGAGCGTGTGCACCCAACTGCTTGCGCCAAGGGGCTGGCCCCCCGAAATCTTAATTTAGTCATTTCCAAGAAAGCTAAATCAAATTCAAGGATTCTTTTCAATTGTTTTAGGTTTAAAACTTCCCATCCTGCACACTCTTCTTCTCCCTGGGTGTTATTTCTGAGTGCCTGGCTTTGCAGTTCTGTCACATCGTGAGAGGGGTTGTAACGTGGGTAGACTTAGGTCAGTCTTGTTCTCTTCTCTGAGACGTAAACTGTTGGTTTGATTTTCAGGATTGCCTCCCCGTAGCATCTGCTGAGAGAAAAAATATCCTGCTGGCTTCTGATTTCAAAATCCAAATTGTGTGCAGTTTTGTTCCTAATCATTTTTGTGAGCCAACTCTACCACCTTCAGACAATGGCTTCTTTCCTTTTGTGTGTGAGGAAGACTACCCCTGAGCTAACATCCATGCCAATCCTCCTCTTTTGCTGAGGAAGGCTGGCCCTGGGCTAACATCCGTGCCCAGCGTCCTCCACTTTATATGGGACGCCGCCACAGCATGGCTGGACAAGTGATGGTCGCTGCGCGCCCGGGATCCAAACCTGCGAACCCCCCGGCTGCTGAAGCGGAGCGTGCGCACTTAACTGCTACACCACCCGGCCGGCCCCAGTGGTGTCTTTCTTTTAATACTTTTAACTAACTTCTCTGCCCTATTTGGAGGAATAAGGAAGGGTATATCCCAGTAAATCTCAAGAGAAATTCAGACTCATCTTAGGCAGGAATTCTTTACTCCTGACGGTTTATTCTCCTCTGTGAGACTATTGATTCTGGAGCATCAGATGGCCTAGGACACATCACCACATCTATTCCACTTATAATGAGGGGTGTCACTAAAAGGACTCTTCTATGAAAGCTTTCTCTCTTGCAGGATTCATCAAGCTGTCCACAATCCAAGAAAAAGTGTCTTAGCAATGAAAATGGAGATGGAAACAAATTTACCTTTGTAGGTTGGAGATGTATTCTCAGTCTTATCAAATGTGACTATTTAATGTTAATTAGTATATTAACCTTTTTGGCATGTGAAACCCAGCCAAAGGCAGCCTCAGGGTTTTGAGGAAGGAGAAAAAAGCAAGAACATTTGGGGGAAAATGAGTTGGAGAAACAAGGATAGTAATAAAGCTACTGAGAACCTGAAATATGGTTTTAGTGGACAACATAGTGCTGAACCCAAGACAAGCTTTCTCTCCTTTTTGGTCCTTGTAACAAACTAATAAATGGCGTTCCCAGTCTTAAAAATGTTCTTATTTTCAAACAAAAATAAGAGATAATAAATGTAAGTTTTGTACTTCTTTTTAACCCTGATTTCTAGAATGTTGAAGCTGAATTGTGTGCATCTCTGAAAATTAATTTAACGAATCCCCACTTCTGTTTCTGAAAAAGTACATTCAAGACTGCACCATGTTTGTCTAAGGAAATGAGATTTGAAAATCTCTGTCCCCAAACTGTCTCTTTTGTAGTGATATAACAGTCATGTCACCCACTCTTAGGAATATTGTATATATTGCCCTTCATGAACATTATACTAGGGCTGAGAAGTTCTATTTACTCCAAGAAATCTCTTTAAGCTTTTGTAAATGGTGCATTGTGCTATGCAAGAAGCAGACCTCTAAGGAAAAGATAAAATTTCTCTATTTGGGTATGTAACAAAGACTAGGGACGTGCATTCTTTGAAAAGAAATGTAATCATGAGATAGATCAGCTGCAGCTGTAATGAACACCTGAGACCTGTAACTTCTAGGTCGTGAAAGTTATCGATCTCTTCTTATAAGTTTGTGAAAAATGTGGCTTTCTGTGGATAAACTATCTTGTACTTATTTGATAACTTCTAGGGCATTTTAACCCACTAGAAGATAGTGTAAATTCTCTATTTTGTTCTTCTGCCATTTTAGAATAATTTTCTCACAATCCGTAGGTGATTATTAAAAGATAACTTTAATTCCATTATGCTAATGGAATTAGCACGCCCTCATCTCATCTACCCATTTAAAGACTACACTTAATTTAGGCATGTGGGCTTAAGTATAAATGATCATTTTCATAAATTTAAATATTGACACTTTTCTGTATGCACAGTAGAAATATTCCTATTTTGTAAGAAATAGGGTTTTTTAAAATTCAGTCATTTTCTCTTCTCTGATTTTTGTTTTCTTGCAATGTAGGGTTTTTAAATACATATTAAAATAGATCTTTAGACTTAGATTCCTGACTTCTATCATTTTTATGTATGCATAAAAAGAAAAATGTAGAGCAATCATTTTGGGTAAAGTATTTCTAAGGCAAAGACAACAACTACTTCACCACTGCTACCTGGCTAATAGTGATTGTGAGACCATCCTGACTTTGGAGATGTCAGAATGTGAAAAAAAATACACTAATAAACACCATCATACCCATGACCTTGCTCAAGAAATAGAATAATTCCCAACAATGTTGATGTCTCTGTTGCATACCTCCCTGATTACATCTTCTTACTGTCCACCCTAGAAGAATTCACTTTTCTGAATTTTATGTTTATCATTCCTTTGTTTTTCTCTACAATTTACCAAATATTTTTCCTAAATAACTTATCATTTGTTTTTATTTTTTAGCTGGTATCACAAGAGAACTATATTACATGTATTCTTCTATGACCTTTATTTTAATTTTTAACTTAGCATTATGTTATGTTCATCCACACTACTATGTATATCCATTATTCATTTTCAGGGTTGTATAGTATCTACTGTATGCATATAATTCAATTGATAAATTCTCCTCTTGATGGGCATTTGGGCATCTTCTAGTGCTTTTCTATTACACATGCATCTGCTGTAAACATCCTTGCAGCTCTTTCCTGGAACACTTGTATGAGGGTTTCTCCAAGATGGATACCTAGGAAGGGAATTGCTACATCTAGATTGGTGCCGTCCAATAGAACTTTCTGCAATGACATAAATATTCTATACATCTGGGCTATCTAATAGGTAGCCACTACCCGTATGTGCTATTGAGAGCTTGAAATATACGTAATTCATGCTGAGGACCTGGATTTTTAATTCTATATAATTTTAATGAATGGAAATTGAAATAGCCACATGCAACTAGTGATTATAAAATTGGACAACACAGGTCTAGATGATAGGATTTCCTATTTTATTGGCTCAAAGTGCTGATCTATTCTTCCTCCTTCCCCTGAATACCCCCTGAAGAATCAGGAATCCTATTCTTGCTTCCCAACCCAAAGTCTTGGGGAACTAAAGCCATAAAGGGGTTAAGGGTAAGGGAAGTGCACATATCGGCTTTGTGAGCACAGGTGTGAGACGGCGCTCCACGTTACTGGAGACTCGAGTCTCAAGCCGCAGCATAGCTTACGTCACAGAATCCACAGTGAGGTCACTACTAGGCTGTGGAACATGGGAATTAAAGCAGAAGATAGCATTTCATTCTGGGAATATGTAGTTTTCTTTTTATGTTATTTGTTTTAATTGCAGAAAGAACACTGAAATTGCTGTATAAGGATACTTTCCTGATCTCTGGCCTTCGTTGGAGCTTTCTGCTCTGGCTTCTATCTAATAGACTTCCGAAGTTATTGTCTCTTTGGTCTCAGATATTATAATACCAGTCGTCTTCATCTCTTCACTTCTGTTTTCTCCATGATGTCCCGCCATATTGCCATGGTTGCGCAGTATTAGACACCATGTCCATCTCTCACAGAGTGGGACCACTGTTTTTGTAGTGGGACGGGCTTGGAAGTTCTTCGAGAAAAAGCCAATTCCACTGAATTTCTTACTTGCAGAACTTGAACTAGTTGTATCTTGTTTTCTACTCAATTATTAAGATGCCCTGGATTCCTACTCCACAGGGGAACGTGGCTGGTACCTTTTTAAGTGAAGGACCTATGTTTGCTCTCCCCTTAGTTACTCTGGCTTTTATTTCTTTTTCGTCAACTCTGTTGGTTCCATGTTTGGTTAAGCACTGGTAAAAGGGCGATTTTAAGTTGGTTGTGATGTCATTTGCTGCTCTAGTCTCTGCTGCTGCTTCTTTGGCGGGCTCTGGTGTTTTTATGCCTGCAAGCACACAAGAGCATATGCTTGGGGTGAATGCACCACGAATTCCATGAACAGAGTGTATATGGGAGGCATGCTGGATTCCCTTGCCTCTTCTCCAAGCATAATCAGAAGAGATGGTCCCAGATAGCTCAGAGATCGTGTGGAGACTTGGATGCTAACCTTATCCTGATCTCCTTTTTCATGCAGCTTCATGGCCCCTGAGCTCTTCTCGCACTACCACTACCAGGGGATTCCCATTGTGTCCCTACCTGTTGCTCTTAGGAAATAATGAGTTTTTCCCATTTAGGTAAATCCATCTCCAGGAAGGCTGCTGTTTCTCAAGATCCTTGGATGGAGATGTTTACAAAATTCGAAGGAAGTATCCTGGTTAGATCTAAGGTGCTTGTAGGTTTATACAGCCTCTTTCCTTGGTGGCCTGAACACATCAAACAAGGAATCAGAGGAAGAAAAGACTAAAGTAAACTGCCCGAGTGCACACAGCTCATGCACGGCAAATCTGGGATTCAAATCTAGGCCATATGGCTCCAGAATTTATGCTCTATGGATTTTGCCATACTTCATACTGATGCTCTTTCATGTTCCTTGGCATGCTTGCAATTTAACATTTGTGCCTCATTTGTGTAAGCCTTCAAGAAAGATTCATTGAATAAGTAAATAAATAAATGAACCTCTATATAGGTAAGTGGCATAAGGATGCAGGTGAATACACCAGTAGGTGGTATTTAAGGTAGACAGGCATAGGCATATCAATGTAATGAATTGTCAAAGACAAAGAATATATAAAGATCCTAGTACATAGGCAGTAAGTCAGTGTAAGTGAGATTGGGCACAATAGGATGCCATCAGCCATGGATCTGGAGTTTAGGGTAGAGTTTTATTTTCCAGGAGGTCAATAAGACTGACTGAAAGTTATAAGTATCCTAAAGTAGCTGAAAGTATATGAAGATATTTACTTGGACTTAATGAAAATATCAAGGATTCAATTGTGAAATGAGTTCATCAAGCCAGAACCAGATAAACAAGAATTTGTACTTGTTTCTGAGCTCCAATATTCCTTGTATTCACGTGCTAGGGAAATATTTGTTCTGAAAGCCAAAGGAGACAAGGAATTAGAGCTAGACACCAATAATTTGTTAATGCATCATCTCAACCTTGCATTACTGATGAATTCTTAATCAGATTCAGTGCTTGTGGAGTGGAGAGTTCTGGTGATTTGAGTTCCTGTTTAATTGCAAACACTTGCCTCAAACATTGTTGAACAGCTTCCTAGATTATATCACAAAAATTCATTCCTAATATCTCATGTCTTAATAGATTAATACAATGCAATGTATTTCATTATTTTGAAAATATTGTTTATAAAAAATGGCTGACTGAGATGAATCTTCATTCATTACTTAATTTATTTGATATTTAACTTATTCATTCAATAAGCAGTTGTTTTGCTAGCTTTTTGGAATAAGATAATGAAAAACCAAACGCTATTGCTATGCTTACAAGTATGTGACCTACTGAGAGAGATAGAATAGGCTAGAATGTTGTAGTAAAGTGGGAAAATCACTGACACAAGAGCGTATCAGGTGGTATAAGAACATATGACAAGAACTTACAACTCAGTCAGAGGTGGTTATAAAAATTCTAAGAGATATTAACATTTAATGTACAATATGAAAGATGAGTAGGAATTTGCTAAATGAAAGAGAATGTTCATGATAGAGAGGACAATGTAAACCAAAGCCCAGAAATGAGAACAATCCTGAGGCATTTGGGAATATAAGGACGTTCACTACAAATAATGGGTGATAAGCAAGAAATAATGGGTTATAAGCAAGAAGGAAGGCAAGGAGAATGGTGAGAGATGAGGCTTTATGGACAAGAAAGAGCAGATCAAATTACTAACTAATTACATACCAATTATATTGAAGATTATCCAAATGTCAAAGGATGCTACTAAATTTGTTTAAGCAAGTGAATGATATCATTATGTTTACATTATATAAAATTGATTCACATTTCTATGTTGGAAATAAATTAAAAAGGATAAACAAAATGTGCTATCTACATACAATGGAAGCTTAAAAAGGAAGGAAATCATGTTGCATGACTCAGCATAGATGAATCTTGAAGACTTTATGCTAAGTGAAATAAGACAGTCACAAAGAGACAAATATTGTATGATTCCACTTATGTGAAGTATCTAAAGTAGTCAAATTCATAGAAACAGAAAGTAGAATGGTGGTTACTAGGGCCTGAGTGAAGGTTAAATGGGGAGTTGTTTAATGGCTAAACAGTAGTTTCAATTTTGCAAGATGAAAAAATTCTGGAGATCTGTTGCACAGCAATGTGACTATACTTAACACAACTAAATTGTACACTTAAAAATGGTTAAGATGGTAAGGTTTATGTTATGTGGTTTAAGACTTTATTTCTTTAAATCAGTTTTAGTTGCACAACAAAATTGAGAGAGGTAGAGAGATTTCCCGTATACTCCCTGCCCCGACACATGCATAGCCTCCCTCATTATCAATATCCCCCATCAGAGAGGAACACTTGTTACAATTGGTGAGCCTACGTTGACACATCATACTCACCCAAAGCCCACAGTTTACATTATGGTTCACTCTTCGTGGTGAACCATATGAATTTGGATGAATGTATGATGACATGTATCCATCATTATAATATCATACAGAGTATTTTCACTGCCCTAAAAATTCTCTGTGCTCCACCTTTCATCCCTCCCTCCTCAACCCCTGATCATTTTACTGTCTCCATAGTTTTGATTTTCAAGAACATTGTATGTTGGAATTATATAGCATGTAGATTTTTTAGATTGGCTTTTTACATAGTATATGCATAGTAATATGCATTTAAGATTCCTCTATGTCTTGTCATGACTTGATAGCTCATTTCCTTTTAGTGTTGAACAATATTCCATTGTCTGGATGTACCACAGTTTATTTATCCATTCACCTACTGAAGGATGTCTTGGTTGCTTCCCAGGTTTGGTAATTATGAATAAAGCTGCTATAAACTTCAGTGTGCAAGTTTTTATGTGAAATGTTATTTTTTTTACCACAAATAAAATAATTTAATATTAAAGGCTGATATAACGATCATAAATCTTATAAAAATCCAAGTGAGAAACCTGGTGACCTTGATACTGAACCTCTTAATCTCAAGTTTGTGTGCCTGATGTGCAGTAAGCCAATCACTGAAACACAGGTGCTTGGAGGTAGAGAAAGCTTTATTCAAATTGGTCAAAACAAGAAGGCAAGAAGGCAGGAGGATATGTTCTCCCAAATCTGCCTTAATGAAAGAAGAAAGCAGGGGGTCTTTATAGAGCAAGAGGCTTGGGAAGAGGAGTTTTGGAGAAACAAAGGGGAAATTTGTGTTTCTTTCACTCCAGATAAGCCCTTGGGAAATCAGACTTCTGGGTGTCAATGGTAGCTGGGGTCTGGTTATCTGGTGATGGTAACTTTCTTAAAGACATTCTTTTTCTTCTGCAGAACAAGCTCATATATCCTTGTGACCCTTGAGTCACCTCTCAGGTTAAACAAGAAAATAGCAAATTAACAAGATTAACTTCTTTTCATCTGTGTCCATGTTGGGAACAAAGTTGAAGGGTAATCATGTTCTTTTTGAATATTTGAAGTAACCCTCAGGTACCTGGCTTCAACCTGACCTTGAGTATGCCAGGGAGGAAAAATTTACCTTCTATCTTTCCAGGTTCTTCAACTGAATGAAGCAAGTTGACACAAGATAGATTAACAAGAGAAAAACAAGTAAAAGTTTAATAACATGTACATCTCCTGTAAACATGGGGGACACCCAGGAAAACTGAGTAACTCCCTTAAATGGCCAAAGACATCCAACACCTTAAATGCCACCTTCAGCTAAAGACAAAAGATGCTGGGAGTGAGCAATCAGTTATGGGAGGTAACCAGGAAAAACACAGTAAACAAGGATAAGGTTGTTGTGCAAATTTGAGTCATTGCCTTCTCCATTGAAAAGAGTTTCTAGAGAATTGAGTCATCCTCCTCTTCTTGGTATAGCAAGGGATACACTGTTACAAATGGAAATTTCCCTTATGCACATAAATGCTTCTTACAAAGGGTAACTTCTACTTCATTTTCAGGGCTTCTCCCTTGTCTGCTGTTTCTTAAAAAATAACCAGCCTAAAATAATCCTAATGCCAAAGAGACATATTTTGGGGTAGCAAATTCTCCTGCCCTTCAAGTAGCAGTAGTGTATATGAAGAAATATAATTATATTTAAATATTTTAGGAGGTAAAATCAATTTGACCCATGTAGTTCATTGTTCTAGGGAAATAAGATGCAGAATTAATTTGGATAAGAAAAGAATAATTTCACTTCTGATATATTGATCTTGAAGTGTACATCAGATGTCTATAGACCATTGGAAATACAGGTTTGGACCTCAGGAAAGCAGTTTTAGGCATAAAAATACATTTGAGTGTCACCAGAATTCAACAGTTACAAACACTCTTTCTAAAACAGCATTTTCCCTGGTAATAACTCACAATAAGAACGATTCCCAATCAGAAGGCAAGAATGCCCTTTGGGAGATTATATTGGGTGTTGGGTAATGGGGAGGGGCGTGTAATTTAGAAATGCCCCTTGATGGATTTGATATAAACTTTCCCCTTCCCAGTGGAAGTTATGCATCTTCCTATCCATTTAAAATAACTGATTGATAGTCACTGAAGGTATGACAGTAGATGAAATTGTTTAGAGATATTTTGTTGGATGAGAAAAGAGCCAAGGAGAGAATCCTGAGGCACAGACAATTTAAGAAATGAGTAGACGAAAAAGTGTCCTTTGTTTTGAATAGAATTCTGAAGTCCCAATCATAGTCCCTAACTTTCCTCTATAGCAGTTTGTTTTAAAACTGAAGTTAGGTGCGATAAAAATTTGGAGAAGAGAGATAGTGAGGGAGAGAGAGAAAGAGAGAGTGTTGTTCTGTAAACAATGTTCTTACATTTTTTTGTTTTGTTTTGTTTTGTTTGTTTTGCTAATCTTCCTTCTTACTATCTTTTAGAACCATGGAATTAAGGCAAGATTAGAATGGTGGTTTCCCAAAGGTGCATTCAGGTGCTTCCCAAGGCACCACAGCAGACTCACAGGGGTGCTGTCAAAGCAGAATTGCACCCAATAAGTTAAACAGGCAAAGAAGACTTTGTTCAATACTACTGCAACAAGAAGAGACAGATTGAACTCAACTCTGTGGAACCAGAAGGCAGGCGAGTGTTTAAGTACTGGGGTGAGCCAGTGGAAAAGTACTGAAGACATTAGGAGGTTGGTCAACGTGCTTAGGTCATCTGTGTTTTCTAGTTGGCACATAATGGAGTAAGGCTCATATCCCTCAATAGAGACTGGGAGATAGGGGCACTGTCTTTCTTGATGATGGCATTTCAAAGGAGTGGATCTTAGGTACTTGAGAAAGACATTCCTGGGTTGTAAAACCGGCAAAAGAGTGGGAGAAGCTTACGTTTCAAAGGAACAGAGAAAGAATTTACAATTGCAAGTTTTCTAAAGTAAATGCTCTAAGAAAAGGGAGGTCAGAGCCCTATAGTTAGGAAGAAACCTGTCTAGAGTTTAATCCACCTGAGGGTAATGCTAAGGCAGGCTTGGTCAGTGCCTCATAATATATTTTAAATATTCAAGAAAAGTGACATCTCTTCACTACCACACTGACTACTACCATTATGTTGTTTTTACATAATTACTTTTGACTTAGGGCACTCCATGGAAAAATTACTACGACTTTGAGGCACCATGAAATGAGAATTTGGGGATCTCCAGATTAGAGCAAATAACGAAAGGGTATATAACCAGATGTTCTGTGTTTACAAGAGGAGACCACTACCATGACGGCAAGACATCTGGCAACACAGAGCTCTTTTAAAAAGTCAGAGTTTGAACAGTAGTATGTTTGTAGAACAAAAAAGACAGAGTTTGTGAGAAGCTGTTCTACCTTTGCTTTTGTTGACTTAATCTCTTATAGCTGGGATATAAGGTAGTGATTGATATGGTCAGAAACTGGTCTGTCAGTCTACTCCAGTGAGTCAAGGGAGGATCCTATTTCCTCACATATTCTGTGGGCCCACTCTATTCCCTTTCTCTGCATTTGTCTTTTCCCTTGACAGGTTTTTAGATTTAAGGATATGGATAATTTTACTGAGTGTCATCTCTGCCTTCAAAGTATTCTTAGCATCATAACATTTTTTAGAAATACTTTTTATGCCCAGATAATATTCCGTTATATATACTGACTAATGTAAGTAACTTTCTAGCTTATATTTTTCAAAAATAATATATAAAAATATATTTCCACAGTACTCAAGGATTAGAGGTGAGGTCATTATAAAGTATTTTTATTAGAGGAAAGACTTCAACAAGTGGAAATTTTCTTTAGAGTTTTTTTTTAACAGAAGGGATCAGTGAAGAAGAAAAAGAATCCAAGTTCGAGAATTAAATGGAAAAAAAGAATATAGTATGGCGTTATGGAATCAATGGAAGAGATCAAGTTGAATAAAGATTGCGTAGGATACATTCCTATCATCTATAAGAAATAAATAACTAATGATTGTGGTGAGAAAAAAATTAATGAATATTAAAGACAGAAGCCAAATTGCAATTAGTGAGGAATAATGTGAGAAAAGGAAATAATAAGAGAAAAGTTAAATAATTCTTCCTAGAAGTTTGACTTGGAAGGTAGTTTATTAACTAAAGCTTTAACTAGATGAAGGAGGGTGTGGGATATAAGGTGGGCATAATTTGGAGTTGGCAGGAAGAAACCAATAGAAAAGAACAAGTTGACATATAGATAGATCTATATATATATGTGTAGCATATATTACATAATGTATAAATTTGTTTTTTATAGCATAAAATTGAAAAAATATTTAATAGATTTTATACATTTCATTGATATATATCAGATAATAGAATATTCTAAGGTAGGGAAGAGCTAGAGTTTGGAGGTTTAGAAGAGTGGAGAAATTTAGAAAAACATACTGGAGACACTGGATAGAGAATGGATTAAGAAGATGCAGCACTGAAAGACAGAATTGAGATTAAAGATAAAAGATTTTAACACCAATCTTCATCATTGTCTTGTTTTTCCCTAGCAGGGCTCAGCAACTGTATTGGTTATCTATTGCTATGTAACAAATCACACTATTATTTAACAGCTTAAAATAACAAACTATGACTAAGAGTCAGGAATCTGTGAGCAGGTTGGCTCTATGGTTCCTGCTCAAGATCTCTCATGAAGTTAGAGTCAAGCTATAGTTTCCAAAGACTTGATGAGGGCTGAAGGGTTCACTTCCAAGCTCACTCACGTGGCTGTCAAAAGAGGCTCCATATGTTTGCTCACAACATGGCTTCCCCCTAGAGCAAGTGATGAGAGAGACAGAGAGGGAGATGGAGAAAGAGACAGAGGAGGCAGAGAGAATCAGAAGTTACAGTGTCTTTTATAACCCAATCTTGGAAGTTACATACTATCACTTTTGCCGTATTCTGCTTTTCACACTGACCAATCTCAGTACAACGCAAGAAGAGGCTACGCATGGAAAACTAGGAGCCACTTTGGGGCTGGCTACTACAGTAACCTAGAGGCAGGAAAAGAGAATGTGGTCAAATTCACAGATGGGTGATTTTGCTCAGTGGATAGAATAGACAGATATTGGGAAAGTGAGTTAAGAATATTTACAAGATGGGCTGGCCTGGTGGTGCAGTGGTTAAGTGCGTGCGCTCCACTTCAGCGGTCCAGGGTTCACAGGTTCGGATCCTGGGTGCGCACCAACGCACCGCTTGTCAAGTCATGCTGTAGCAGCATCCCATATAAAGTGGAGGAAGATGGGCATGGATGTTAGCCCAGGGCCTATCTTCCTTGGCAAAAAGGGGAGGATTGGCAATGGATGTTAGCTCAGGGTTGATTTTCCTAGCCAAAAAAAAAAAAACAAGAATATTTACAAGAGATTGGGTAAGCTGTTGAGATATGAAATTTGATCCATAAATGAAAGAATGTGAAGGATCTGTTGTTAGGTGGGAAGGAAGTAGAGGAATACTGGAGTGGATAACAATAGAGTTGGATAACTAAAAGGATAGGAGTCTGAAATTATTGTTTCAAATTATTATTTCAAGTTCCAGAATGAGAAGGAAGGGACATTGGTGGCCAAAATGTTATGGGGATAAGATATTTAGAGATGATTGGAAAAGGAAATGTCAAGTCAGGATGGCAGTTGACATGATGTGAAACAAAAGACCAAAACTAAGTTCTAAAGTCTTTAGTGTATTAGAAGAAGTGACAAAGAGTCCAACACAAAGATGGGGAGAGAATATTTTTAGTCAAGTGGACTAAATCTGAAAGAAACTGCGTTTAACCACTCCCCACTCGTGAGCAAATAAGTGAAACACCTGGAAAGCATCAAAGTAGAGGAACTCTAGGTCACAACTTTATTGTTAACAGGATGTAAGACTTGAAAAGACTTCATGGAACGTCGTTTCCCCATCAATGAGCCATTTTTCAGTAAAAAACAGGAATGAGGAGGAGTTAGGGAAAATTGTTACCCATAGAATGAAGTTTTCAGAGAGCATGAGTAATGGGACTGGGAAAAAAGAGGAGCAAGGTTAGAGGAGAGGAGCAGTGGAAAATAAGATGATGGTTTCAAGTCTCTCCTATGGGAGAATGCTCAAAGATTACAAGCAGGTGAGATAAAGTGGATTTAACTGGCTATAAATTTAACAAGAAAATTAATTCCAGCGTACCCGCAGTCCACTGGTGTCTTAGGGTAGGCTGCGTGGTAGCCTGTGTAGGCTATGAATCTCTCTCTGCGTTTCAACCCTCTCAGGATGCAGCTACAACCCTGGATGGAGTATTTTTCTAGAGAAGTTCACCTCGGTAGTGAATGCAAAAGACCTGATATTTCAGGATTTAAATGAAGATACCATATACTGTTTGATGGTTGTAGTGACTAGTGTTTCTGCAGCAATGGTCTAACCTCTATTGTGTCATGATTCTCTTTGAAATGGATATGAAGCTTAGTAGAATGGTGTACTCTGTATAGTAGGTGTTTGGGGGTGGGAGTGTTGATATAATATGGCAGTACCAAGAAGTGATGATTCAATTAAGAAAGGTGAAAGATGTATTAATTCTGCCATATGCAAGTTTGAAACAGTTGCAGAAGTTTGCTAAAGCCACTGACTTCCATTGAGCTTAATTTCTCATTATCTGCTACATTATTAAACTTTTTGCCAGTGGTCATGGTAATGGAGAAATGAAAAGAGGGAATTGACTAATTATATCCATTTTTAAAGGCTAATTCAGTACTTTATCTCTATTACAACACCCATTCTATGAAAGGTGTTTATTATTTGACATGTTTGTAAACCATGAATGTCTTGAGAGCAGAAAATATATTTAATTTATATGCATATTTTCAGTGCCTAATACAGCACCTGCCCATAGTAGGTGCAGAAAGGATATTATTTTTATTGTACAATTAAAGAAACAAAAAATTTAACCTAACTTTGCCCAAAGCTACAATAGTTACTTTAAACACTACAGAGAGAGAGAAAGAAAAAAAAAGCCAACTATTTACAGTGCAGGTTTTGCTGACTCAGTGTTTATCCACTATATTTATATTTTTCTCTGTATGTGTTTTTCTGTCAATTTAGCTTCATTCTGGTTTGAAGATTAGATTCGACCAAAGGCAATTGAGAACTGCTCCTACTTAATTAAGAAAGAGCTATTTGAATTCTGATCCCTACCTTGAAAATTGTCTCCTAATTTCTTTTAGAAATAGATATAAAACACATCTGAAGATCTTGTTACTATCATTTTGCAATTATCAGTAATTACTTATATTAGTAAAACAACTGAGTTTAGATAAACTTGTATGCAAAACGTTGGCAATTCCTTAGGCTTATCTCTCTTCTATTAATTTTCTTCATTTCACGAAAATTTCTAGGGTTGCAAACATAATAGTGATGTAATTAAATGAAAATAGGTTGCCGACTATTTGGAGACTTGTATTTTTCAATTCTTAATGGTCACAAAACAAACACACACACATGAATTTCTCTTAACAAGCTTTTTTCAATGCATGGGTATTTCTATCCTTTCCACCTCCCTCAATCCCCAGCTTGGAATTTCAATAGGAAAATAAAACCTACAAAATGAAAACGAAAATCAATCTTCTTTTATTTAGGAACAAATTAAATTCCCCTTCTAAAGTAATGATTTTACCTTAAAGCAGCGATAACTATCTTGTTGCTCTGTCAAGGTTTCTCACCTCCTTATCTTACAACAGTTAACCTTAATAATCCCCTCACTTTCAAGCTCTTCCTGACTTATGGTTCTTTAAGCACTTCTGTTAAGCTTGATCCTTTACTTACACTTGGCCTCTAATGGAGTCAGTGTCACTTTGAGGATTGTAAATGGATTCTGCTGAAAATCAAGTTCTTCAGACACTCTAGAAATAATGGGGTTTTTTTCCCTTCTGGTAATTGATATCTGTGTTAAATGGATTTTCACCATGTTTTTGTAGCTTCCTCTAAGCAAATGAAAGGATACCAAATTCCAATTTTCTTTTATTTTTGGTCTTCCAATATTTGATAATACCTAGTGAACATGTTGACACGTACAGAAATATGAGGGTATGGTCCCATAGTGTCAAACTTAAAAAATATGTATTTCAATGTGGAAATTACATGTTCAGAATCTCAAGGTAAGTTCTGTGTTTAGTCATTTTATCTGTGTGGATAGGTGAACTATTGTCATAATCTTATGTAATATTTTTAGCCATTAAAGAATTATAGTGCTACTTATGGGAATGACGTTTATTTTAAAATTTACAATTTTTTTACAAACAGTAACCCCCCCAATAGTCATATTTGAAAATAAGAAAAGCTTTTCTAGATTAACTTTAAACTTTATAACTATCATTAGTCATATATATATATGAGTAGGACCTGAGCTAGCCAATCAAAAGAATTTGTTGCAATAAAATGAGTTGAATTTTTTTTTGTATTTTGTGTTTTTTTGCCTAAGACTGGACTAGTTATTGATTAAAGTCATTTGCAATCTTACAATATCAAAAGCACAACAGTAGCACTTGCTGTTATATATAATGAGTGGAATATGTGCCAAGTACTCTACTAAATACTGTAAGTATTCTAACTTGTTTTATTTTCACAACAGTTCTGTGAGGTAGGTAGTATAAGGCTTATTAGGAGAAGAGGAAATAAATTCTCAGAAAATTTAAGTAATTTTCTCAGTATTACCATTACTAATAGGTGGCAAAGCAGGAAATCTGGCTCAGATGCCTGCATCTTACATTTATCAGTACCGTGCAAATAAGGGAAGGTGATTATGAGGAGAAAGAGCAAATCCTAAACGCAGAGAGAAGCTCAGAAGAAGGCAACGGCTTCTCAGCATCCATCTCAAGGAGAATGCTACCTTGCTTTTAAATAACGTACAGGTGTAAGAATGAAAACACAGCTTCTCTTACACTTTAAATACTCACTTTGGAATACATCCCCCATTCCTTCCATGTAGGAAAAACATACTTTCATTAGTGCATGTATGGCTTTTAACTCTTAATATATTGCATATTTTTTAAAAAACAGCAATTATTGCTGCAAATGTATGAAAGGCAGAGCAAAAGGGCTTATAACTGTTGTCCTGGAACACTAAGATGGCAGGATGGGAGAGAAGTCTGCCATGGAAAACGTTATGTATAATCATTTATATTTGTGCTAATACAAGTATTGAGAAGGCACCTAATTTACACTATCTGGTTTCATAAATGATTTAAAGAGATCTTTAAGTGTCTATGATGTCTATTTTGATGGTACAAACTAAAAGAATTATGAAGCAATAAAATGGATTCTAAGTCAAGGCTAGGAAATTAAAGAGTCAATGAAATATACTTAGAATCTGTTTCCTATGGGGGGCAAAGAGCAAAGGCATAAAACCGAAGAATGAAAGTTTACTAAGCACTCTCCTACCCATTTCCTTTCTATAAGCTCACACACAGTCTGGATTTCAGAACCATACTGTCCTTTACAACAGAGCCTCGTGTAAGGAAATAAGATATATTTGCAGTGAACAGAAATAGACTATTACCTTGTTTCATATTCTACAGTGTTGTCTAGTCTAGAGAATATCCTTTTTTGAAGTAAAATTCATAATCCTCTCTCCAAGACATGTATTCTTTCACAGTTCTCATCTCTGCTTTATGATGATAGAGCAAATAGGTCAACTGGTCTCAGCCTTACAACTATGAATGAAAGTAACATTGACTTGCATTTCATTCATCTTTCTGCAAGAACACAAAAAGAAGCTACCTTGAAAATTCATCAGTGGCCTTTCCTCTGGCTCAGAATGGGAAAATTTTCCCCAAATTTGGAATTATATTCAGCACTTTCTGTATGTCAATAAACTCTTATTTTTTCCAAGTTATTCAGCAAAAGGAAAGTGGTATATAAATTATATCAGTGATATCATAGTAATTAATTTAATTTCAACTCTATCTAACAACTGTCTTTATTTCTCCTAAGTTTGAAGTTCATTAAGGATGATGAACATAGAACTTCCATAAAATTTTAGTTAATTCCTCAGGGTACGTATTAGTGTTTTCATTAAATTGTTATTTATTTCATTTGGTGACCAGATTGAAGTATTGAGAGTAGAGTGATGAGTAGAGGAAACAGAGAGCAAAATAGCAAGTCTTTTTCCTTTCATGTAGATACTTTGTAGATATCCCTAATTCAATATGCCAAATATCTAGCATTGCTGTCAGTTTTTTACAATCCAGTGGCTACAGATGCTGGAACCAGACAGTTTGAGTTTGAATAGTGATTATACCAATTACCAGCTGTGTGAACTTGGGCAAGTCAATTAACATTCCTGTGCCTCAACTTCCTCATATGTCAAATGGATGTTATCAGTCAGCATATCAATCAAATCAGTTGTTGTTATCCAATCAGTTGATGGGAACCACATGGTAATGTTAATGAAGAACTTTTCAGGTAAAGAATTATGAACTATAGCAGGGAGATTACCTATAAAGGGTAAAGAGAGCTCTAAAGAATACCCCAGGGCTGAGGAGAGGACCTAAGGAATGGATGAAATTGGGAGGGGTCTCCTTTCCCCAAGGCTGTGATTCAGAAGATGTGGTTATAGCCAAATGGACTGTGGAGAAGTTCTCAGGCTGGTCCCAGACCAGAGTTCATTCACATTCTGGGGACAGAGGTTGGTGGGTGGAGAACTGCAGCCAGGTCCAGCAAACAGGAAATAACTCTCCGGGCTGCAGGCAGCTGGAGACTGGGAAATACACCTTTGGAAGTATCTTGGAGTCTCACTGGGAATTTTCCCATGGAGGTGCAGCTGAAATTCAATATGGGAGAGTTCCACTGAATGTTCACATGAACCATTGGTAGGTATGCAATCAAAGCAAGAAGAAGAGGAAAACAAAGCAAAATTAAAAAGAAAACACCAGAACCAAGAAGAGAAGCCCCTTCTTCCTGTAGTGTCCCTCCAGTGCCGTCCACTGGCAAAGCTTATATGGTGCCAACTGCAAAGGAGAAATATTTAAAGGGCCCATCTCAATTTTCACAGAGCAGACAAGGAAGGTTGAATTTGTGGGTAAGGAGCAATAAATGATAATTGGTGTGTCAGTTTCCAAAGAGTTTCGTAACAAATTACCACAAACTGGGTGGCTTGAATGAACAGAAATTATTCTCTCGTAGTTCTGGGACCAGAAGTCTGAGATCAAGGTGTTGGCAGGGCCATGCTCCCTCTGGAGTCTCTAGGGGAGAATCCTTTCTTGCCTCTCCCAGCTTCTGGGGGATGCCAGCACGCCTGTGACTGCATCATTCCAATCTCTGCCTCTGCCTTCCCGTGGCCTTCTCTGCTGCTCTCTCTCGTAAGGATATGTTTAGGAACAACCTGATTAATCCAGGATGATCTCATCTCAAGATATTTAACCTATCTACATCTGAAAAGACCCCTAGACAAATAAAATCATGTTTACATGTTCATGGGGTTAGGACATCGACATATCTGTTTGGGGACCACCATTTAGTCCTCTCTATTGGGGACAACAATGACAGTGTTTAACTTACACGCTTCTTCACGGTAATAAATGAAATAAGACATGTAAAATGCTTAGAACAATTCCTTGTTCCTAACAAGCACTCAGAAAGTATTTGTTTTTATCATCATCAGCAGCAGCAGCATCACGGTTATTGTTCCAACCAGCTGTCTCTCTGATTCTTCCCCACTCACTATTCTTCTCTTCCACTCACAGATAGGATAATTAGAAATTGTACCTTGACTCTATATTTACCAGACAAATGACCTTGAACTTGTTTGCTAGTTTCTAAAATGGAGATATTTTATTTCCTTTGACTCGTATGCCGGGCACTCTTATCCTGACTGAAGAGAAAGAAATTAAATCTCATAGAAGTTACATTACTTATACAATGTCACTTAACAAATGGTGGTGACACCATTTAGTTTAGTCTTTGTCATATGGTAAGTACTTAATTACCATTACCACTACTAGTACCACTGCTATTTCTATTATTACAACTATTATTATCTTCATTAATGATATCACTAGCTACCTTTAAAAAACACAGATTAGAGATTTCTCTCTCTCTCTCTCATTTCCTTTATTCTCTGTTTTTAATTAATTAACAATTCTTGGAAGTCTATCAATTAGAAAGAAACAGTTTCCTGAATTGGCTTTCTCTTCTAATCACCTCTGCGATAGTCATTTCCTATCATTTTATACCCTTATAATACAAACCCTCTTAATTGGTCTCCGTTTCCCAATCTTTCTTCCACAGAGCAAAAAAAGTTTTTGAAAAATTATGTTTGTGAAACATATCTATCTTCACTCTACTGCTTTAAAGCTCTTTCATGATTTTTATGGTTCTTCAGTACCTGGAGCCAAAATATTTTTTAGCCTTATCTTCTGACTACGTAAAGAAGGCTGCTCCCACAGAGTACAGCTAATGACTTCTCCCAAAATATCATAAACTCTGTGTATTTGTTCACAGAAGTTCCCCTTTCGTATTATTTGGAGTTTAAATCCAACTCAAATATCACTTCTTCTGTAAAATCTTACTCCAAATCTCAAAAGATAAAAGAACTTTTACCTGCTCTGCTCAGACCAAGTGTGATCCTTGATTTCACTGCCAGGAACACCAAATGAATGGAACCGTACAACTGGAAACCTGGGTTCTCTCCCCTGGAGAGTGTTTGGATGGTCCTCTTCACTATTCAGTAAGATAGGAAGATAAAAGGATGTTGTTATATGTTGTCAAATGACAAAAACTAAACACACGTTTCTTTTTTTGTCTTTAATTAAGGGTCTACATTTTATAAATATTTATAAGATTTGTTATATTTTGCGCCATTGTTTCTTTATGTCAGAGAACACAGAACTTCTTTTCCCAAATAATGCATATCAGATTATTATGGTTTTCTCTATATTTCTCAGAAATAAAGTACAATTCCATTACTTGAAGTTACTTTACAGTACCTCCTTGTAGTGATTAATGCCCATCAACTTTTTTCCAATTAGCCTGCTGTGAAGTAAATAATTTCTCAAAAAATCTTATTGGGCCACCACTGTGTGTCATGCAAGACAATAACAACTGGAGCTGTGAATATAATACTACATAATTTTGTGATTTATCAGACCTAAACTACAAAGATAAGTAGCACTCAATCTATATATCATGTCTAAGAGTCAAATCTCACAGATTTTTGTGCTTTAGCTTTGCTTTCCATTTTAATGATCTAACAGCATTCCAGCATGATTCTGATTCATATTATTTATTAACAGTGACCTTCCTTCTCTTTCTTTCCATTACTTTAGTTTCTGTGTGGAAACCTTGGTTTCTATTACTTAGTTTCCATTACTGTAGTTTCTTATTACCTTGTTTCTCTTCCCCTCAATCAATGCAATTCTGATCTGACTAACAGACATTGGTTTCTCACTATATGTCAGGAATGGCGCAAAGTGTTTCCTCACGCACCATTTCATTTAATCTCCACAGCAAACTTTTGACAGAACATACTATTTTGTATATGAGGACATATTATCAGAAAGATTGTGACTTGCACAGTCAGACAGTGATTAAAATTACAGAGGTAATATAACAACAAGGCAATATGATTTACTCCATCTTTTATATATAACTATTCCACTCTATTGTTATATTTCCTCTATCTTTCTTTCCCTTAAATTGTCTAGGGATATTTCATAGTATAGTTTTCTCCAACATGTGGAATAGGGTATTATATTTGAGCCAAGAGCTGGACTCAGATGTAGTAGTTACATTTATAATCTTTCTCCAACATATCTTTAATCTTTATAGTTTGAATGTTCCTAACAGATTTGCCTGTGTGTTTTATATGTCAGTATACAAGAATGTACCTAGAAGGATGGTGGAGGGGAGCAGTAAAAGAAAGGAGGTAGGATCTGGATCTCATTTCTTTCAGGATTAATTTTTGATTAACATTGTTATAGAGCTAAGTATAAACTTATATGTAATTTTAAGAAATGATACAGAGAACATGTGTACACTTTACCCAGTTTCCTCTAATGGTAACTTTTGCAAACACTACAGTACAACATGGCAGTCAGGACAGTGACGGTGATATAATGCACCCAACTGATTCAGAGTTCCCAGTTTTACTTGTACACATTAGTGCATGTGTGTGTGTTTGTGTATTTATTTTTTTACAATTTCATCTCATGTGTAGATTTGTTATTCATCATCACAGTTAAGACATTGAGCAGTTCCGTCACCAAAAGGAGCCCCGTGAGTCCTTTCATAAAACCACACTTCCCTTCCACACCACCTCTCCTCCCACCATTTCTAACCCTCGACAACCACTGACCTGTTCTCCATAAGCTTCTTGATTTAATTATATTGACACTGACCAAAGCTAGATTATTTCTAAAGTCTCTTCACCTTGAAGGTAGAGAGAGTTAGTTAATAGGCTAGTTGCTATGTGTACTCAAGTGGAGCACTAGTTCAGGGGCCATGGTGGCTGATGCTAGAAATATTTTGGACCCAGTTATCCTAGTGGCAGCTTGTGCCATAGAGAACTGGCTTTAAAATGAATCTAAAAGTTGGTAAAATTTAGAGTCCACATATGTAACATTGTTGATTAGGCACATATACCACTGAGAAAAGCACCATTTTTCTTTCTATCACAAGGAATTCCTTCATTCAACGTATATTTATTATAGTGTTGACATCCTGGTGGTTCCACCAGAGACATGCACCAGTGGCAGTGGTGGCCATGGGCTGTGGATCAGCTAGATCAAGTGAATCCATCAGCATTCAGCAAAGAGCGATCCCCATGCCTCCAACTTCCATGACAAAGGTGCCGAAAGCATCAAGGATGAGTGACTTTGTCAGAGCCTCAGCTGCTTTGAGCAGCCCAGGTGTATGGCCAGGGTCACCACAACAGTGAGAGTAAGCACTGTATATAAGATCATCCCCTTTAAGTTCCAGGCTCCCTAGGGCCACCACCTTCTTCAGATAATTTATCTTCTTCCTTTTAAAGCAAGGTATTACAGAGGAAGTATCTTCTTTTCTCTCTGTGAGGGTGACATGCATTGTGTACCCATGTGCATTCACAGTATTCAAAGTCCCCCATGATTTCATAGTTTCCAGCTACTTTGATTGCAGCAGTAGTAGTGAAAGTGGGAGCAGTCATAGTGGCAATGTGTGTTACGTCATGAAACTCTCAGGGCCACTGTCATCAAGTTCAGCAGCTGTGGAGAGTTTCCACTCCAAAGTTGTGTCTGTGTTCTTGCTGTTCTGTCACACACTGAGGGAAATCAGGGCTGATAACTGGATATCAACAAACACACCTTGAGATTTAGGGAAATGTCAGAGGAGGTAGTTCTGAGAATAGTTTTCTTGCTAATTCAGATGGGGGTTCAGAATCTTAATGTAAGGGTGGCCTCATTTATGCCCTATGGTGGTGATCATTCAGCATACCAGGAACATATTTCAATAAAGAATTCAGACTAGTAGAGGGCTTCATTGGCATATGTTCACATATGACAGTGGCTTTTACCAGCCCGTGTTGACTAATTTTGTTTTATTCTGTTTTCTGATAAGTTAACTTAGAAGTTACTTCAAATTGAAACTGCTCTTGTACTCTATCACTGTGCTGATTCTATAAACCTTTCATTAGTCAACGTTACATTGAACAAATAAACATAGATTTAATAACAGGATGGGTATATTTTGGATAGCACAGAATAGGCAGGCCAACTTTGTGCCTGGATTGATTTGTTTTCCAGTAGAGAACTATAAACTTATCATACTACACATTAGACATAATATGAAAAAGATTCCTAAAGAGTCAACTAGGTTAGATTCTAACCCTCTGAAAATCCTCAATTCCCAAAAGAATTTTTATTTATTTTGATTTCAATGATGATGGAAGAATTATTTAAAATACAGAAGTTAAAAAAACCAAAATTGTAAAAGCAGAGAGTAAAATGGCGGTTACCAGGGGCTGGGACTTGGGGAGTGGGAGATGTTGTAGGTACACACTTGCAACTCGTAGATCAATAAGTCCTGGAGACCTCATACACAGTACAGTGATGCTAGACAACAAAACTGTGCCATAAAAGTTAAACTTGCTAAGAGACTAGATCTTAATTGTTCCCAACATTAAAAGAAATGTTAATTATGTGACATGATAGAGGTGTTAGCTCATGCTGCTATGGCAATCATATTGCAATATAAATGTATCAAATCAATATGTTGTACACCTAAACTTATACAGTGTTGTACGTCAAATATAATTCAGTGAAAAAAGAACACTCTTCATGAAAAAATAATAAGTGCAAATAAAAACACATGTAAAAAAAAAGACAGGAGCTAAGGTTAGTTACAGTTTTATTATTGATATTCAGATATTTGAGCCTAAATTATAGGTTCTAAAAATACACATATTGAACAATTAAATCAGTTAAATGGATATCAAAATAATACAAAATAACAAGAATTACATAAAATAGTGCTCAGATGTATCTGTCACTTTGAACTCCCTGTCACTAAACCATACTCCTATTCTGGCGTAGGAAAAAACCCAAAACACTGCAAGTGGAATTGGGGTATATTAATTTGGCTCTGAGGCACTATGCCCTGTAGTTGCAAAGATACAGGTCTCTGAGATTTTCCTATTTTGCTCCAAGAGGTACCAGACTCATGGAAGTGAATGGAAACCCGAGTTTGATTTGGGTTTTTACTAGAGAGAAATAAGTGGGGAGGAAAGGGAATTGTACCACATGACCCCTGAGAACTGACCCTTCTCACAACTGTGTGGAGAACAGGAAAAGGCCAGTGAGAGACCGGCAGGACTTGGCAGAGAAGATGATGGCCCGGCAGCAAAGCAGCAAGAAAGACATGGCTGTGTTTGAGGATGGTTTGTACATCCAACAAAACTATATCGAGCATCGTTCTGGGCCGTCTCTGAGATGATGCTGAGTGAGGAGATGAGCAACGAGCAACTGCACGTGCACGTGAGAAGATGATGAGGAGACTTTTAAAGCAGTCTTTGTGTTTAGGCTCCGTTGGGATACACGTGCTGCATTGTCCTGGTAGGGAGAAGGTTTTATATAATATTGTTGGTGGTACTATACACTTGCATAGAATAAGAAACATTATGTAATAAAATGTATTGTTATAAGAATGTAATAATGGACAACTCGCTAATACCAAAGACATCTAGATAAAACATCACCTTTATCAGCTGGCATTACAAAGATTTTTACCAAAAGGAAAACAGCAATGGAGGCAAATAGTAAGTTTCTTCCTTCTCTGAATGGGCCATACAAGGAAATAAGATAATTAGAGATGATAAAACATCATCCCAATTCATCTTCCCCCTCCTTCTGATATGAGAGACTCAGAGAATATAGAGTTTGTCTTGCTAATCGTGGATAGAAAACATTGATGAGACACACTATAAAAGGTCAATTATTGCATTCCTTGAAAAATATTTCCTTTTAAAATGATACCCTGAATTCCGAGGATACTTCTCTAACTTATGGAGGACAAAGTTAAGTCTTAGTTTAAGAGGAAAGGGCACTGCATCTGCAAACCGCTTCATACATCCTCAGGAAGGAAAATCTGGTACTATAAGATTACATTCCTAGAGAAAATGAAAAGGAGGCCAGTGGCATACATCATTTCTTATCCTAAATGGGACACTTTCGCCCTTCTAAGTGTCTTGGCGTTATGTCTTTATTTCAGTTTATACATGTGGCTAGGTTAGAGATTTAAAATAGATGATTTTTATTCCTCTGAGAGGAATACAAGGGACATTTTGTCAAAAGAAACAACAGCCAGCTTCGTTTCCTGGGACCCTGGCTGCACCAGCTTCTCTCACCTCATGTCACCCGTGGAGGACAAAGCTTTTGAGAGGGAAGAGCTCACTCTAGGGACAGGGACAGCTACCGTGGTGGCAGCAAAGCCTGGAGTCTCTGTGGGTCACGGGGCAGTTAGCAAACATTAGTCTTCCCAGTAATTTGAAAGCCAGGTGTCTGACAAACAGAAAGTGATAGTTCTAGGTGGTACCGACTTTCCAATGCTCTTTGAACCACAGAAACAAAACAGAAGAACTGTGATTCCAGCAAACAAGTTCATGGGGGCAGAACCACATGCTAATAATGTTGTCAAACTGGTGTGGCCTACAGAAATACATACGCTGACGGGTTACTGTCTGTGAGTCTTATTCTTTAGTGCATTCCTCTCTCCAGTCTCTGTCCCGGGATTACGTCACAGCTCAAACCAAGAACCAATGTAGCAAACAAAGCAAAGTATATTTATATTAAGATGTAAGATTTTTTTTGTTTGCTTGCTTTGTGTTTTATTAACTTCTCTCTCATCCTTTTTTTTTTTTTTTTTTTAAGGGGGAGGTAGGAGGTTGGTTTCATTGGAATCTAGGAAGTCACTGAAAATCAAAATTTGGCATGATATTTCTATCTTGACCTTACATATTAATACTTTGAAAAATTGACATTGAATCATATCATTATGCAAGCTCTTAAATTCAACAATGGTCTGAACTACAAAATACAAAAGATAATGAAAAGCTATTGCAAGTCTTAAGCAATTAGGAAACATTTCTAGTGAATTAGTTTTGTAATGTTTGTAAAGAAAATTTACCTTCACTAGGCCACAATTTTCTAACTTATAAAAGTGAAAATACTGGACTAGATATTATCTGTGTTCCCTTTCAAGTCTGGCACTCTGTGATTCTGGATATTACAGCGTTTTCTTTAACTGCATTTGCACGTGGGCTTGTGGCTCATCTCTGTTGAATGTCCTGCAGAAAGAAATAGCTAAAGAGATTTCAAAAATTAATTTTAAAATTACTTTTGCCCCTAGGAAGTTTTTTACTTCCATTGGATATTCTGAAGAGATAGTTTTTTTTTTGAAGAAAGATGTTCTGTAATGTTTCTTAATAATAAATGTTTATGTGTCACACAGATTCTTTGTATTGCTTGGGAGAAAACCTACCTAGAATTCCTTATTCATTAAAAATAAGTATTTTTAAATGAGCAAATTCAGTAGAGGAGGTTTTACCCCAAATTGTTAAAACCACAGTTAGTCCAGGTTATTAGAGAGGACCACACGCTTTCAAGTTCATTTCCACAGACCAAGTACTCCTGAGAAAGATTGGAGGCAGGACAAGAGACCAGAGAGAGCCCCCACAGTGGGGCAGGCATGCAGATGGGGAACGGCTGCCAGTGAGTGACAGAAAAAACCTGGCCCATTTCCCTGCACTGTTCTCTCTTACAAAGAAAAATCCTTAAACTGTCGGAGGAGGGACAGAAAGACTTCCACCTGCCAGGAGGCAAAGATCCACTCTAGAAAGAGGGTAGAAGCCACTCTGCCTCTAGGGAAGGGGTCAGAAACATTCTTGCTCCAAGCCTCAGGCTTCTAAGGAAAAGAGAGAAGCAAAAATCATTTGCCCCTGGGAGATAACCAGATAATCCAAGGCCCAGGATCCTGCAATGGAAAGGTGTGCTACTGCTGGGAAGAAGCCGGAAACTCACCTGTCCAAGAGTCCACGGTTGTAAGAGAGTTTAAAAGGCTCAGGTACACAGAGCCTGCCTAAAACTGCTCTGTTTTAGGACTAAGAAACACCGTTGCCCCACCATGAGCCTACCTCTGAGAAACTAGCAGCAGCAGTCCACCGCGGAGAGCTGCAAGAGCATGGAGAGAAATGCCTGCTGGGGTAGACTTCGGGGATAGCTGACAGCCTAGAGTGGAGCAGGAAGCTTTCAGCACCTGAGGCCCCACACAACACTCAGAATAACAGCAGACCACCAAGGAAAGAAATGGAAGTCTCCGTTGGCAACAGAATCTCAGGTTTCAACCCACGTAAGTGTTCCAACACAGTTACTAAACCCTGGATTCCTACACTATAAAAATCTATAAATGCCCCTAAGACAATCATAGATTCAGCTTTAGCTAACTCTTCTTTCTTTATTTTTATTGGGGGGTTGGCACTAGTAATTTATTCTTATTTTTTTGGAAAATCAGGTTTGGAGCTACATAAGTTGGGGAGCTAGAACTAGGACTCCTATATAAAGATGTGACTCCTAAAGAGCCATAACTCTGTAAAAATAAAATGAAAATCTGAACACCGGCAAAGGAAGATAGCCCTTCCCAAAAAATTTCCATGAGAATTCATAAGCAAAGCCCTGTTCTCCTGAGATATTGTCACCTGGATTCCCTGTAAATGCAAGGAAATTAAGCTCAAAAAAGAAATTTTAAAAAATTAACAAAAAAGGAAGTTAACAAAAATTTTCCTAGATGCATGGTTCCCCAAGGAAGAAGCAATTTAAATCTTCTTGAAAAGCACAATCTAAACGGGCCTTTCAAAATTCAATAGATAAACCTTGCTGACCATGAGTTAATGATTTAACTTAAAACACACAAGGACATAAACAATCATGAGAGATAGTAGAGAGAAACAAACAAAAATCTAGCAGGAAAATTTGATTTGTAAGAACTGCATATAATGGAAATATATATTTAGAATATGAATATAGTAAAATGGTAAGTAGGTATATATATATAATTTGATCAAAACATGAGTCATAAAAATATATACTATAAAATATCAGACAATTTTGGAAAGAAAAAATTAGAACTTCTAGAAATGAAAAAAATATATGAGTGCAATCAAAATCTCAATAGATGGGTTAAACATCAGATTCGATGTAGCTGAAGAAATATGAGTTAACTGTCTAACAGATCTGAAGAAATTACTTGGAATTCATTATAAAGACAGAGTTAAAAATTGCTAAAAATGACAATAGAAGGGACATCGAGAAGGTTCCAGTTTCATATAAACAAAATTCCAGAAGGAGGAACTTAAAGAAAGGGAATCAGGAAATAAATGAAAGAGATAAAACGTGAATATTTTCCAGAATTGATAAAAATTGTAAATAAGATTTAAGATGCTAAACAAATTATGAGCCAATTTAAGAAAAAAAAAAAAAGTCCTACTTAGACTTGTTGCAGTTAGATTACAGAACACTTATTATCAAAGGGAAGTTTTTGGGTTATCTGGATGGAAAGATGAGTCAGATTACCTAAGAATCTGTTATAATTACAATAACACCAGATTTACCAATGCCAAATACAGAAGCTTAAAAAAGGTGAAACAGTACTTTCACTGTTAAGAGTAATTTAATCAGAAAAGCTGCCTTTCCAGCATGAAAGCAAAGTGAAACCATTTGCAGACAAATGTATTTTCCATGCATTGACCCTTACTGGAGAAATTTCTAAACATAGTTAGGAAAAAAGGAGTATGATCCTAGAAGGAATAGTTATATATAAAAAGGGGTAGTAACAAATAAATGATAAATATGCTACATGGAAATGAACTTTGAATTCAAAGCATATTAATAGAATTGTCTAAATGTGGAAATTAAAAACAAGTGGACAAAAATATTAAGCAATAATAATGAATGAGATGGGTGGGGATTAATTGGAGTAAAGTGATCCTGGACATTGCATTGTTCTGGGATTAGGTAGAAACATTTATTTAGCTTTTTTAGACTTTGTACGTATGCATGGAAACATAGTAAGGGTAAGAAATGAGAGAATAAAATAAATTATATAGACTCCAAAATGTAGAGAAGAAAAGGAAGAAATACTCAATTTAAAAGATGAAAGAAAAAAGCTTAAATGGAAAGCAGCAAATAGCATCTTCGAAATACACCTTTATCAATAATTGCATGAAATGGAGCAAATTGAATATTTTAAACTCAGAGTTTTTAAATTAGTTTTTGATTCAAAATATTTTACACACTTAAACTTTTGAATACTTTATGATATAGCATCAGAATGTATCATAAAAACTGATCAAATATTTAGGAATATTTAAACATTATGTGAAAAGATACTGCATTTCTCAGAAAAATATATATCAGACAGACAAAGCTGTGCTTTTTTTCAAATTATTGAAAATTTGAAAAGAGATACAATTAATGAACTGCTTAAAATAGACAAATAATGAATATTGCTTCCAGCATTTAAAGAGTACATATGCATGTCAAGCTCACATGTAATATTTAATAAAACTCACTCCACACTAGCCCTTAAAAGCATGTCTAATTATTGAAATATCTGTAATATAAAGTTCATATTCTCTGGACATAATACAAGTTAACAATTAATAACAAAAACGAAATCTAAAAACCTCAAAGGTGTAAAAATGGAAAACACACTTATGGAGACTTCTACTTCTAGGCAAGATGAAGTAGCAAGGACTAGACATACAATTGAAAACCAGGTGAAATACGTGTATGAAACCAAGGCTTTCAAAATTGGACAACACATAACACAGGACTATAATCTCTTAAAGGAGGGAAACAAATGAGTTCCAGAATTCTATCCGTTTGCTACCTAGAGACAGAAGACAGGCACAATTACAGCCATGTGGTCCTTCCGAATTATGCAGTCAGGGGTCAGTGTTCAGATGATTAAAGATGGCTGTAATGCAAGGGGCACCACAGCGGAAAGAAGGATGCCACTTATAGAGCAAGCTCTGGGGATGTGTAGTGGTTCCTCTTGAGTCTTTGGTTGAGTACTGATATCCACATGCGTGTCAGGAAATGACACAAAGCTGGGGCAAGAACACAAACTCACCTCTAAGTAGTAGGTAGAACAATCCCAGGAACTCACAGCAATCTAGGAATAGAGTGTGATCTGAGCCAGAAAGAGAGATGTCGTAATACATGGGGCATGGGAAAGAACTCTCAAAAGAGTGTTATCTTACTAGTGGTTTAAATTAGCTCTAGACTGATGACTGCTCTGGACTCACCATAACAAATCTTAAAAAGCAAGTATCAAAAAAATCAGATTCCATGTAACTCCAGAGCAGAATCCAGTACCCCCAAATGTAAAACTCAAAATGGCCTGCTTCCAATCAAAAGTTAACAGGCATACAAAACCAGGAAATTATAATCCATACTCAGGAGAAAAATTATGGAACTAGGAGACAAGTATTTTAAAGCAGTTGTCATAGGTATGCTGCATAAGTATGTGTAGACGACTGAAACAAGGAGAAATAGAAGATGGTAAAATGTAAGGGCATGTGATTCGTAGTTGGGACATGAGAGGTGGGAGAGCCACGACAGAGAGGGTCGCAAGAGATGCAGTTTCATCAAAGAATAGCCAAAATTTCAATAAAAATGAAAAAGTAAAGGAAATATTCAGAAAAGAGGTTAAGGACTTAGATGAAATTGCTGATGACTGACGGTGTGTGAATTCTAGGGGACACAGTGGAAAGGATTCGTGGGATCTACTATGGGTTTGAGACTAGGCAGAAAATCAGCATGCTGAGGCTCAAAAGGATAGGAGTGTTGGATTAGTGATAGACTATCAGGGAGACTTGGGTGTCTGGTTATGAATGAGAGAAAAATATGTAAGCCATGATGAAATTAGTCCTGAGAGTCTATTCAGAAAAGATGATTCATAATTTCCTATTGTAACATCAGAAATGGCTGGCTGGGCAATTTTCCTTGGTTACAAGGTAGTGTCCTAGCTCTGGTTGTGGAGGTGAGGGATCGGGATGATGTGAGGGTTTCACCACTGGGAGCGTGTAGGCTCCTTCAGCTTCCTTATCACTGGATGCTGTTGTGCCTGGGAGGATAGTGTTATGGGAATAATGTGGAGGTGAATGGGCCTCCTTCAATTTCTACTACAGATATTGCTGCTGACGAGAGTGGAGAGTTTTCATATGAAACACTCTAAGTCAATGTGCAGGTGGCTGTATTTGCCTGGAGGGGGAGGTACAGTCTTTTAATATGAATAAACTCAAATTTAATTTAGGTAAGAATGATCTAGAATATTTTTGTTTATTCTCAGAATAAAGGGCTTGGATTTGAAGATTTCTAAGTTCCTTTCCATCTCTTAGACTTTGTAAGACATATCCACTCTTTTTTCAGTGTTTGGGCAAAATATTTCCTGCAATAATATAATATTGAGGGCAATCTTTATTTGAATAAGAAGATATTAAGATAGAATGTTGACCACACCAATGGTATGGTTATTCTCAGTCTTAAAACTGGAACTATATTTTCTCATGAACTGAGGAGATTTAAAAGTTTCAAAAAGTTGGGGAGCCAGCCCCGTGGCCTAGTGGTTAAGTTTGGCGTGTTCCACTTCAGTGGTCCAGGTTCTGTCTTCTGGCATGAACCTACACCACTCTTTGGCGGCCATGCTGTGGCAGTGACTCACATACAAAATAGAGGAAGACTGGCACAGATGTTAGCTCAGGGCCAATCTTCCTCAAGGAAAAAGAGGAAGATTGGCAACAAATATTAGCTCAAGCAAAATCTTCCTCAGCAAAAAAAAAAAAAAAGTTTCAAAAGTTTTATACATATGTTACGTAGAGAGAAATGTAATCCATTATCATTCTCAAAAGTGTATTGTTTCATTTTTTCTTTATTCATGGATTATATAATATTTATTGTGCACCAACTATGTACCTGTCACCTAATACTATCAGTTAAAAATTACAACAGTGATAAACAAGAAACATGATAATAAATGACAAATTGCCTAGTAGTACTGAAGATGACATTTCAGAGAGTGATAATTGAGCTTGAAAATTGAATTGTATTTCTAAGATGGACATGGAGGAAAGTATTTAACACAGTGGAAAATAGCTGTTAAAAGCCATTGAGGGGCCGGCCCCGTGGCTTGGTGGTTAAGTGAGCGCGCTCCACTGCTGGCGACCCGGGTTCGGATCCCGGGCTCGCACCGACGCCCTGCTTCTCCAGCCATGCTGAGGCCGCGTCCCACGTACAGAAACTAGAAGGATGTGCAGCTATGACACACAACTATCTACTGGGCCTTTGGGGGGAAAAAATAAATAAATAAAATCTTTTAAAAGCCATTGAGATATGAAAGACAATAGTAGATACAGGAAGGTGGAAGTCCATTGGCAAGGTCCATTGTAACGCAGAGCGTTTGGCAGTGTGTGAGAGGGGCAGAAGGTGAAGTTGGAAATGTAGGAAAGAACCAGAATATGCAAAGATTGAATATCATTCCAAAAAGTTTAGGCTTTATTCTATACCAATGTGAACTCACCGAATACTTTTAAGCAGGAAAAATAATATGATCAAAATTCAGTTTTAATTTGGTTCCATGTAAATTATGGACTATAAGTGATTAGACTGAAGATATGTTGATAAGTAGAGCTATAGCAATATATCAGGGGGAAATGATGACACATTAAAGTGGGCAGTGATTGTATGATACAGAGGAAGAAAGGAAATAAATATTTATTTTAGTATGGGACGTGGAAAAGACTTCGTTATATGATGGGAGTAAAGGCAAGGTATAAAACTAGAATAGGTTCTACATTTCAGACTTCTCTAAATAAGGACTAGGGTAGGCGATAGCAGATTTGAAAGCGTTGTATTTAAGTAATGCATTTGTTTATATTTACTCAATATTTCCTTTGTCCTGGTACATTTCTGAAACTGAGCCAGCCATGGTGTTACAGTCCAACTCCTTGTAATGAGGGGTTTTATCATCTTGATAGGGCTGTAGACAAAAATACAGTCAACTAAATTACTGTATTGTCAGTCAGATTTCTTAGTTGCAAGCAGTAGAAACTGCTTCTGACACTTTTAATCCTAAAATAAATTTATCAAAAAGAATATTAGGTAACTTAAAGAATTAAAGAAAGCTAGAAATCCAGATTTGAGAACGAAAATTGCAAAAAAAAAAAAATGCCTAGTAAGTTAGCCTGGATTCTGCTTCTAGTCCAGCACTACCTTCACGTCTCCAATATCACATTGGTACTCTATACTGTGGTGACATCTGCAGGCTCCAGAGAGTGTTTCTCAGCTCCCCATGTCTTTGTGTCATTGCTACCTGATCTGATGTCTAGGAAGACGCCTCTGATTGTGAGAACCTAGGACAACCTACTTAGTAGGGCTACTCTATTGCAGGAAGGGCCTGGGAAAGTGAGAAGCTGGCATTTACAGCTTCTACAGTGACAGTGGACAATACCAAGATTCATGATATGGGAAATAACCTCCTACTCCTCCCCCCCCAAAAGGAAGAAGAGTCTAGATTCTGAGTGGCTAAAAATGGTAAGGGAGGGGCCAGCCCAGTGGTGTAGTGGTCCAGTTCACATGCTCTGCTTCAGTGGCCTGGGGTTTACAGGTTTGGATCCCAGGTGCAGATGTACACACCACTCATCAAGCCATGTTGTGACAGCATCCCACATACAAAATAGAGGAAGATTGGCACAGATGTTAGCTCAGGGCCAATCTTCCTCACACACACACACAAAAAAGGTGATAAGGGAACACATAGGAATGGTACCTAATCTGGTTTTGTAGGATCAGATACTGTTTGTGGAAGAAATTATGCCTAAATTGGGGTATGAAGAATGAATAAGTGGAAAAGAAAATTTTGGAGATTGAGAGATGTGGGAGGGGAGATTAAGCATTAGAACTAGAGATAACAGTAAAAGTTATGTTCAAGGAAAATTTTCACTTGCTTGTGTGTTTGGACAATTGATTACCAGAGTGCCGGGGGGCGAGAGGTAATTCTTGGCAAAACATACAACCTCACAGCATGAAGGGCCTTTTGAACAAGGTTGAGGTGATTAGATACCTTTATGAAAACAATGTGAAGTCAATGAAATACTTTCAGTGGAAAGGAGAAGATAATAAATTTTATTTTAAATTAGTTATGGATTCACCAAAAGTTGCAACAACACCAAAAATCATACAGAGATGTCCCGTGTACTCTTCCGCCACTTATCTCCCACGGTAGCATCCTGCATAACTATAATACAAAGTCAAAACCAGGAAATTGGCACTGGTAAAACTTAAAGAGCTCTTTCAGATTTTACCATTTTTACCTGTGTGTGTGTGTGTGGGGGGGGGATTCTATGCAATTTTACCACATGTGGAGACTTGTGTGACCATAATCAAGATACAAGACTGTTGCATCACCACAGGCCCCCCAATGCTGTCCCTTTATAGCTACCTCTACCTCCACTCCAGTCCAACCATCCCTAAAACCTGGCAACTACTAATCTGGTCTCCTTTTCTATAATTTTGTTATTTCAAGAATGTTACATAAATGGAATCGTACAGTATGTAATCTTTTAAGATTAAATGTTTCACTCACCATGCTTCCCTTGGGATCCATCTAAGTTGCTGCCTATATCAATTGTTCATTCCTTATTATTGCCAATTAGTTTCCATGGTATGGATATACCATAGTTTGTTTAACCATTTACCCCTTGAGGGGCATTTGGATTATTTCCAGTTTTTGGCTGTTATGAACAAAGCTGCTGTAAACATTTGTGTACAAGTTTTTGCATGAATATGACTGACTTTTCATTTCTTTGGTATTAGTAATTCTGGATCATAAGATAGTTGCATGTTTAGTTTTAAAAGAAACTGCCTAACTATTTTGCAGAATGTCTATACCATTTTACATTCCCACCAACAATGTATGATTGATGCAGTGTCTCCATATCCTTGCTAGAATTTGGTGTTATCACTATATTATAGCCATTCTGATAGGTGTGTACTGATATATCACTGTAATTTTAATTAGCATTTCTCTAATGGCTACTGATATTGAATGTCTTTAAATGTGCTTATTTTCCATGTGTGTACCATTTTGGTGAAATGTCTGTTCATGTATTTTGCCCATTTTCTAATTGAAACATTATATTTTTACTATTGAGCTTTGAGAGTTCTTTGTATATTTTAGATACTAGCCTTTTGTCAGATACGTGGTTTGCAAATATTTTTTCCAAGTCTGCAGCTTGTCTTCTCATCCTCTTTATACAAGCTTTGACAAAAAAAAGAAGTTCTTAATTTTTAGTGAAGTTCAAGTTATCAATTTTTTCCTTTTATGGATAATATTTTGAATGTCAAGTCTAAGAACTCTTCACCTAACTCTAGGTCCCAAAATTTATCTTCTATTTTTGTTTCTAAGGTCTCATAGTTTTATGTTTTACATTTAAGTCTGTGATAACATATTGAATTAATTATTGCATAAGATGTGAGGTTTAGCCTGAGATTCCTTTTTTTTTTTACCTAGGGATGTCCAATTGCTCCAGCGTTATTTGTTGAAAAGGATATCCTTCCTTCCTTGAATTGCTTTTGTGCCTTTATCAAAAAACATTTGAACATATTTGTGTAGGTCTATTTTTATTCTCTTCCATTGATCTATGGGTCTGTCCCTCTGCCAATATTACAGTGTCGTGGTTAGCTATATAGTAAGTCTTAACATTGGTAAGAATGATTCCTCTCACTTCACTCTTCTTTTTCAAAATTATTTTAGCTATTTTTAGGTCCTTTGCCTTTCCACATAAATTCTAGAATAAACTTTTCTGTCTCTACAAAAACCTTGCTGAGAGTTTTTATGGGAGTTGCATTAAGCCTATAAATCAACTTGGGGAGAATTGATATCTTTAGTGCATTGAGTTTTCCACTATATATACAGGATATGTCTCTTTATTTATTTAATCTTCTTTGATTTCTTTCATAGTATTTTATAGTTTCTAGCATACAGATCCTGTACATGTTTTGGTAGATTTATACCAAGTGTTTCATTTGCTTTGAAGTTATTGTAAATGATATTGTGTTGAAAGGAGTATTTTTAACTTTACACTTGAGAGTTTCTATTGTATACAATGTAAAGAAGGCATAAAGAAAAAGACAGGTAGGGAGTTAGAAAAACTAGAGGCGGGAAGATCAGTAATAAGAGTCTTGCAATATCCTAGGTGAAAGATTATGGCCTGTGTTACACTAGTGGTAGTAGAAGTGGAGATAAATTGATTTCAGTGTCAGCATGTCAAAATGCATATGAAATGTCTAGATAATTAAAATCATGGCTTGGAATTAGGGGAGACAACAGAGCAAAGATATGGCTTTGGATATCGTTGGCATCTGTAGAGTAGTTGAAATTCTGTGTGTACATTTTTGCCTGTGGAGAATATATTGAGTGGGGAGAGACAAGAACCAAGAAATGGATCATCGGACTACCTGTATTAAAAAATAGGCTGTGAAAGGAGATTAGACAGGAGTGGTATAAGGGAAGAGCCAGGGGAGAATCATGTCACAAAAGAGTCGGAATTTTAAGGAGAGAAGTAGTGAGTAAAGTCAACTTCTTTAAAGAGTCTAACGTGCCATGCCACAGGATTTAAAGCTTTTTGTGACAGGAGCCTTGATATTTGTACTGTTGAGACATTAAGACTGCAGGTCTAGCTCTGTCACTCACTATCTGTATGACCTTGGGCAAATTGCTTATTCTCTTTCTACCTCACCTTCCCCATTTGTAAAATAGAATAATAGGTATATTTATCTTATAGGTTTTTATGAAGATCAGAATTAGTTAACATAGATAAAGTGCTCAGAATAATGCTAGGCACATAGTAAATAGTTAAAAAATGGGTTAGTTATTATTGAGAAATCATCAGATGATAACTGGAGAACATAAACCCTTCTTAGACCAAGACATAGACAAGGTCACTCTGTGACCCTGATAGGAACAAGGCAAGGACAAAGCCCTCCATATCTATAAAAATAACAAGTCCTTCTTCTGACCAAAATGGGCGATTACTGCTTCTTTACTAATGATGACTCAAGTCCCTTTTTGGTTCTTCCACCTTCTAGATAATAATTGTTAAGATATCAAATATCCAAATTGACTCCACTTCTTAACGGATCTAATCCAGGCCTCCAATTCCTTAATTTCTCTTTACAACTATCCAAGAAAATCTCAAACTCTGCAGGAAGTTGCTCCAAACTCCTCCTCACTGAGAAATCCATTTCCTTGTATTAAGTTCTTTCTTTTCGCAGCTAGTTAAATAAAACTGAATCTGTTGACTACAATTGTGTTTCTAAAGATTTTGGCTAGTGAGCATCAATATTACCATAATTACTACCTTTATCATGATCATTATTCAGCAATGTATATCCTTTACCTAACATAATACTTTGCCTCAAAAAGTGCTCAAAGGTATTTGATGAATAAGTGAAAAAGGAATTGGCAATTAGGAAGCACTTGGCTTTGAGTAGGGGAGTTTCGGTAGTGAAAAGGCAAATCAAACTGCAGTGGCCTAAATGTGATCAGAGGAGAAAAAGAGGAAAAGATAATGAGAATCACCAGTCCCCAATTGTCCATCTGCCAACCACATGCACCCCTCTACTATTCAACTCTGTCACAAAAACTTGGTTGTGCAAGATAAGTATAATATAGAGATAGCTAATCAAGGTGTGCCCTGTTGAGATATGTTAGACAATTAACTTTCAAATAAAAGGACCTCAAAATCTCATGCCTTTTGAGATTATTGACCTCTTTTTTCAAATGTTATTTTTCTTCTATTGATGTAAGACTATGTTGTGATAATTACTATCACTTTTGGGCACCCAATTATTTTGAATCCTCCGCCCTTTCATAATATGAAGCATCTAATTTTATCTTCTCATGGAAATCAGAAAATCAAATTTGGTTGACACATACATAAACTGAATGTATGCTGAAGGTAATGCTCTTTGAGGAAAATGCATGAGTATTCGTGTACGATTTTATAGTTCTGATTCAAGCTCATTTTTAAACTTCTTGGATCTTGACAGAGTTCCAAATAAAAATTTGTTCTACATATCTCCCAGTTAAACGATTTGAAAAGAACAGATTGAGCAAACTTCAGTGGCTCATCAAAACTCAAATAAATTAAAGAATTAAGTTAATCCAAATTAATTAATCCTAATGCTTTTCTTACATGAAGAAAGTTTCTTTTCCTCTCTATTTCTGTTTCTTCACCTGCAAAATAAGTATATACATATCTATTTCATAGTGTTATGATGAGAATTAAAAGCAATAGTATGCATTAAATATACTGTATCTGGCAGTCTTCCTGCCAGTTAGCAGGCTCTCAGAACCTTAGCAGCCTTGCATTTCCTGCCTAGAAAGTGACCAAACTAAAGTTATAGAGTCAAGTCTTAGCTCATTAAACCATGTTAACTTCATACATTAAATATTTAAGCTGGTAACTTTCTTCAATGCAATAGAATCTAGAGGATTTTCACAAACATTTAGACAGAGTGTTATTTAAAAGTCAATTCCATTTTCAAATACCAATTCAGTATATTTAAAGATTTTATTTATTTATTTTTCCCCCAAAGCCCCAGTACATAGTTGTCTGTCATAGCTGCACATCCTTCTAGTTGCTGTATGTGGGACGCGGCCTCAGCATGGCTGGAGGAGTGGTGCCTCGGTGCGCACCCGGGATCCGAACCCGGGCCGCCGGCAGCGGAGCGCACGCACTTAACCGCTAAGCCACGGGGCCGGCCCCCAATTCAGTATATTTAAAAAAAATTTTTTCTGTAGTTTTCTTGAGCTTCAGGAATTAGATGTTAATTGATGATACATATGCATATAACATTTGAAAATATACCTTTTGTTACAGACAGTATTAAAAGAAATTTAGCATATATCTGTAATCTAAGCAAATCTCTTAAAACATTGATCAGCAAAAGGTCTAATTTATAGATTTTGTGAAAAGTGATGGTTTGCATATCTTTTTTCTGTGACTAATATAACATTTTCAATTTGATTCAGGTATATATTTCACTTTTTTTCAATTAAAAGCAACATTTTTAAAGGCTTTTTTTGGTTTTGATTTTAGCAAAGCCAACATAATAAACTATTTTTATTCTTTAGCTTGAAGGCAGGTTATTCTGTTTGCTTAAATTGTTCAATCGCTCTTTAGAACCATCCAGCATTCTGCCTAAAACAAGCAGTCAGTTTTAATTAACTTGGTGCACAGAAGTCTTTGGCATTTGTGGAAACTGGGCCACAGCCAACCCTCAAAACACCACTGATCAATTTTCCTGGAAAGAAGTAAAGAAAGGAAAGATATTGGCTTTGAAGAGCTTTTGAGTGTTATCCTAAAATTAAACAGCTAGAAATCCAAAATTAAAATTTAAAAACAGTTTTAACTCAGGTAAAATGTAATATCATCTTTAAAAATTATAGATTGAGTAATTATTTGGAAATTTTGGGATATAAATGAATGATGAATGGTTAACAGCTTAATTTCATTTATTTATTTTTAAAATCTACATAAATAGTATCCCCTAGGTTTTTTTTTGGGGGGGGGCAGGGGTGAGGAAGATTAGCTCTGAGCTAACATCCGACGCCAATCCTCCTCTTTTTGCTGAAGAAGATTGCCCCTGGGCTAACCTCCATGCCCATTTTCCTCTACTTTTTTCTTTTTATATGTGGGACACCTGCCACAGCATGGTTCCATAAGCAGTGTGTTTGTCTGTGCCTGGGATCCGAACCCACGAACCTGAGCTGCCGAAGCAGAGTGTGCAAACTTAACCACTATGCTACTGGGCCAGCCCCAGTATCCCCTAGGTTTTAATGCAATAAGTTTGGAGGAAAGTTGATGAGAGTTGGCCGTCTTCTTGGATTGACTCTGTGAGGAATCGTTAAGGTGGTAACGATTGTGTTTCAAAGAATAGCAACACTTACTATGGTATTGTCTCTGAGATACAAACCTGCTGATACTTAAAATATTTAGCTTCTGTTATAAAGCAGGATGTATACAACTAATAAGCCAGATATGAATGAATGAATGTAAATTATTTTATTATGGTCCCCAAAATAAAAATTGCACATAGCCTTTTAAATATTTTCAATGAGAACGTCTTAGAAAAGAAAGATTTTCTCCATCTTTCGAATATATATTCCCTTAGTCAAAGAGAATTTTTCTTTCATTTTAAGGGGGAAAAAATTCAAAATTTCAATTGTTTTACAAAATAAAAATAACTTTGGTTTTAAGATATATTGTATCTAGTTCTTTACCCTGTGAGTAAACAACACTGGAAACTAAATAATGCTTTTTTTTTTATTGCTTTCCTTTTTGCTACACATTTTTGATAGTCAATTTTATTAAATGAAATTTAAAAACACATTGATAATATAACATTGAGTAGAAGTGAGAAAACAACAAGTTTTCCTACAAGTTATTACCTAATATGGCTTGCTATTTCTCTGGGATTTCCAGAAATGTGTGTTGTCAGGCATTTCATTTTTCCTGAACCAAATGTCAATTTATACCACATTGTCAGAATTGAATTGAAGGAATTGAATTGAAGTCGGTCTACTTGTTATTACAATTTGTGTGTAGCCTGAGGAAAGATAAAGTGTCGTGTTATAGGAGAATTTGAATATGACAAGAACAAACACGGGAGATATTGTAGCATTACACACACACACACACACACACACACACACACACTTGAGGTCCCATATGGTCACTACTTAATTACTCAAAGGTAGTTAGCAAAGTTTATAGAAAATCCATATTCCTTGCTTAGAGGAGGAAAAAGTTAGGGTGAGAACAATTTTCAGGAAGATGAATAATGGAGGAGGTTCCTCTGTATAGACTAGACTTAGAGTTTTGGATATCATTGAATATTTATTTTTATGAAATCTTAAAAAGTAAGCCAATGTAGAAAACAGATAAAAAGAAGGACAGCTCAGGTCAAAGAAGATGAGGAGGCCGGGGTTTTATCAGCTCTCCCCACCCGTTACTCTAACACTGACTTTTCAAACACATTTCATAAATGTCTAGATTTCCAAAGTTTTCTAGTTTAAAACAATGGCCTAATCTATCATATAGAATTTCTAGTTTAAAAACAATGGCCTAATCTATCATATAGAATTTGTATGCACCAATTTTTAAGATAAATAAATTCTCTTAGATTTAATAGATGTTTAAATTTAATCATTTAACCTTACCGTATTTTCCTTTCTTTGTGTTTTAAGTTGGTAGTAATTCCTACTACATCCCAGTTCCCTCCCACCACATACGCATTTGTAAGGTTGTGGTGAGAATTAGAAAGATAACATAGATTTGAACAAGCTCTGACAGGAGGAGGAAGAGAGGCTACAGTGTTTGCAACTATGTGTGAATAGGGTTCCTCTTGGAGAACTGAAGATATTTAGGTAAGAACCTGTGTAGAAGGTCAAACCAGGTCAGCTTAAAACAGAGGTTTTCTGTTGTGAGGACAGTGACGCATATCCAGCATTATCTCATCGGGAGGCTTTTTCTGATCCACCAGGATACTTCTCTCCACTTCTCTCCTTTATGTGTACCTCACGCATTGCCCAAGATATGATATTATTACTATTCGTTTGTGTGCCTTTCTTTTCCACTGGACTTTGTGATAATTCATGACTGGAATTATTTTATTTATTTCTATATAATCACGTAGCATAGCCCCTTCATAGTAGCTCATAGCACAGAGTCGCTGCCCAATCTATGTTTGTTGGAAGACTTGCTAATTGAAAAAATAAATAAAGGATGTATCTAACGCAATCATGTCATTAAGAATATCTCTTGCATGGCAAAACCTGATCAGTGACTCATTAAGCCAGAAAAATCCGGTAACTTAATATTTCTTTTCTGCCTTGGCCTTTATCTTCTTATATTTTCTCGCAACCAAAGTTTGAATAGTTTTAAAATTATTTGAAGTGAGTTTTTAACTTTAACATTGGGCATACATTAATCTTATTGGACTTTGAGTTTATAGAAAACAGCTGCTTCCTGGTTCTTTCCATTTAGCATCTTTAACTGTCAATAAACACTTTCCTTTCTATTGCTCATATTCTCTCATACTTTACTTTCTCTTTTGATTATTTTTATATATTTCATTTGTCATTACTCACTAACTCATTCATTAAACATTTATTTAGCAGCTGCTTTGTGACAATCACTGAAATAAGGTCTGGGAAAATAGAGATGGATAAGATATTGCCCTTGCCCTTAAAAGCTTGTAATCAATTGGAGAAGACAGGAAAAACTAGAGATTGACTCCTTGTTTCCCCAGCCTCCAGAATTGGGCACTAAAACTAGGGTGATAATAACACTAGCAAGATGCTGTCTCTGTTTCTTTCTCTCTATCCCACAATTATAGAAAGGCCAGTCCCTCGTGAAAGTATTTTAGGTAATCCCCAGAGTTGCTTCTGTGTGCTGATGAGCTCAGTTCTTTATGCTACAACACTGAAGTGGGCATTTTACCCTTGTTATATTTTTTTGTGGAGGGGCCAGCTGTCCACATGCAGGACATTGCGTATGTTGATACTGGATATACTTGTGAGGCTGTGGTACAGCTGCTATGCACCATTGCAACACTGCCTTCAACCTGGCAGTAGAGTTTCTGAATCAGCCGGTGCTGCCCTGCGCTCTTATTCTTCCTACAGGAAGGAGGGTTCAATAGTGGGCAAACTCAAGAGAATTGAGTTACAACTGACTGAATTGAGTTACGACTGAACACATCTCGTTCCCCTTCACGCAAAAAATAAACAAAGCCTGAAGTATGTCTCCTTAATCTTTCTGAGCCTCAACTTCATCACCTATAAAATAGGAACGTCTACTTTGCAGTGTTAGCATGCAGACTCAACGTGATATATTTATACAACTGCAAAGGTTCCATTGTAAATTTCCTAAACTCCAAGGTTACAAGGACCAAATTTTCCCTTTAGGTCAGATGTATGTATTGTGTAATCTCAATGAATAAGCCCGATAAATCTAAATGACTATTACTACCTCACCACCTGCTTTTCCTTGTATATCTGCCCTTAAAGTAGGGACAGCAGGCTTCTCTTCCATAACCTTTGTCTTATTTATTATCATTTTATCTACCTCTAAAAAGTTAAAAGGCTAAAACAAAAGTGAACTTATATTGGTTACACTTTGGCTACTAGATGATACGAAGATACTCTGTTTAGAGGGTTAGCATGGAAAAAGGTAAAGCGCAATAAAATATATATTTGTAAAAATCACTTGCCTACATGTATTTTCCTGTGAAAAAATATGATTTAGCTGGACATATCTTCCGCATCCTAAGGAGGTCAATAATATCTCCACGGTGTTGCCTGAACCCCAAATGGGACGCTCCTCTACCCCCTCTTTGTAACCCTAATCCTAAACCTTCCCTCCTTCTGGGCATTGACTGTCAGGAACTTTGAGAGTTCTGAGATTTTACCCTATTTACCAAGCTACCAAGTCAGCCTGCCACATTTTCCTGGATGCTGATGGAAGACGCAAGACTCTTGGATTAAAGATGAAGTCAAGATTTTTACTGAGATAACAATGGCCAGAGCACCAGCAATTTTGCCTTGATTCTCTACGTTCCAGTTTTTACAGCATGACATAGAAAGGACCATATGACCTCTGCGCATTATAAGGCATTACATTATAGGAGAGGAACACTAAGCTTAAGGAACCCAAATATTTTATAGTGGGCAATAAGCCAGTCTGCCCTCTGGTCCAGACGGGAAACATTACCTTTATGACATACACTATGCAATAAGTAGCCTGTCCTTGGCTTTGGAGGGAGACACTATCTCTGTCTCCCAATGCCGTTTGCTATATGAAGGACAAAGTTTTTGCTTATAAGACATGCAGAAACACAGGGGACCCATGAAGACTGACCCAGACCCTGAACCTTGTCTAGCCCTTTAACTTCTTCAATAATTACAACAATTATAATAATACATTTCTATATCAGTGCATAAATACAAAGCAATCTATGAAGCAGCATGTTTTCTGGGGTCTGTGGGAAACCACAATTTAAAAATGTTCTTCTGTTGAAGTCAAAACAACTTTTATGCACAATGTTAACAGCTTGTTTTATATCCTTTACCTCTGCATCTTTTTCCTTCTGAATTTAAAAAAAATGGAATTTTGTCTCCCCTCTGAAAAAGTATACAGTCTATTTGTTTTATTTTCAGTTTACCATGATCCAACACAAACAATTACACAAATATGAAGTAATATTTCCCATGTCTCAAGTACTCTTTTGACAGTTGATTCACATTTGTTTATACACTTCTGATATTTTTCCAAGATGACCCTATATAATAGCATATTGATTTTATTTCTAATCCATAACGCAACTGCAAGCAAGCATCTGCAATTTAAATATCTGTTCGATTTCTTGTTTTAATCAAGGAATATTTTCAGGAGATTGCATCATAAAAAACAACTAAAGTGAATAGCATAACCAATTGCTGGAGGGAATGGAAATAGCATTTCTCTTAGGGAACAGAATGCCCATAATTATAACTAGAACAGATTGCTTACAGCAGCAGAGTCTGCATAATAGCTCATTGGTAATAATGGGTTGGGGGCTGTGGGGAGGCAAAGGTATTGTCCAAGGTTGGTGTTTTTTCTTGCATGCATAGTGCTCCTAATAAAGGAGAACCCCTGTAGAGTAACCCCCTGCTCTTGCTTATTACACACCATCCACACTTTGGCATTAGAGATATGAATAGGCCCCCAAGGAAAGAATGGATTTCAATTCAACAAGAGAAGGAGACCGTTGGCCAATGAAGAAAAAAATGTATGAAACGTTGTTATTTCTAAGATTGGACTGCTCCCCCTATTGGAAGTGACAAAAGCATCTGTCACTGATTTGTTTGGAAATTCTTGTTTTTCAGGGCTAGCAGAAGGGAGTAAAGATAAAAACATAAAAATTAATTCTCTGGAATTATCCAAAGAGTAGAGATATTTTCCCCAATACACTGGAGGACATGAGTATAGCTGTTTCCTAATCAGATCCACTGGTGCTTAGATCTGAACATCTCAGTTAATCCAATGACAATCATTTAATGTTATGTTTAACATTAAGTGCAAGGTAGAACATAGTGCAATCAGCCTAATTTCATTTAAAAATATTATAATATTTGAGAAATTATTTGAAAATAAAATAGATTTCAAACCCAACCTAAACTTTTAAATAGTGTACGTGTATGTCTGTTTGTGTGTGTGTTAGAGGAAAGGCAGCTGAACTTATTTGAAACTCTTACATAATGGAAATGTTCACTTCCTTCACATTTATGTGAATTAAAATCTTCCTCTTAAAACTATATGTAGCAGGATATCAATGTAAGGATTTAAGACAATTGTTGGGCTATCTAGAAAGTCCATAGGATCTGTGTGCTTGACAGATAGGGAAAACTTTGGCTAAGTGTTTTGTTTATAATATGCTCTAGCTCTAATGCTGTTCTCATTTAAAGATTGTGGCAGATTCCAACAACAAGAGGCCATAAAAAATACAGAAAACTTCACTAAAATCTCTTAAACCTTGGAAGCCCAAAGAAATATTTTTTGATCCATGCATGAGAGGAAGCTTTCTGACTGCAGCTGGGCAGTCAGTAGCCTGATCAATTGCTCTGTGTTATCACTGTGGCAACATCAGCAAACATTGTAAGAAGGATATTCTCTGTTTGTTTCTACAAACTGATTCCCTGCCCTTCTTGTCTGGCTTTGCCCAAGGAGACTGACCTCTATTGACTGAATCACGCAGGCTCCCTAGCCTCATACACACAAACTCAGAATTTTTCTTCTTCATTTATTTTGGATAACATTTTTGATATAGATAGACTACAGCGCTAGCTAGAAATTTAGAGCTCATATCATGAGAATCTGGATAAAAATCAAGACAATTTTATTTATACTTATAAAAGAATTTAGTACATTTTAAGTTTAGGAGTAAAAAAGTAGAACGTTTGAATTAGTCTTTACGAAGTAAAATAGAATTTCAGCTGCTGTCTTTCGGTTGGACATGACTTGTATTTGAAGAAACTATAGAAATAGGAGAGCAATTCTGATTTTTTTCTTACTTCAAGAAAATAGCTTAACTATTACATGTCTATTTTAAATAACAGCATAAATGCAAATTACTAATATATGTATTTTCTTGTATCCAAAGTTCCATTTCAGAATAGAATTGCAAAAATACTACTACCCCACTGTGTAACGGAAATGAGAAATGCAGACGCCATTAAAGAGGATTTGAATTTATACAATGCATTAGCACCAAAGGATATGGTGTGGGTATTTCTTAAAATTTCAGTGTTTAATGGCACTTGAATTTGCACTGCTTTCTGTCTGAGATATTAAATCCATGATGAGGTCATCACATACCATATCTTGCCAAAGAATTTTGAGATGACTTTTTTCTATATTGGTTTCTCACTTTGTTTATGCACTTTAACTTATTTAACAATGAAGAAATAGTTCAAATTAAACACTTTGAACACAGGAAACACAATAGTACATAAGTTCCAAACCATAGCAAAGTCAGATAAAAACCATCTATGTTGTTTGAGGGTGCTGTTTCCAGATGTTTCTGTTCAGCACCTTTTATTGCTGAGGGGTAAATGAAGACTGGAATTCTGTCTCTACTTTTTTACCCCATTTTACCTTCGTATCACCTAGCTACCTCCTCACCCCCAAAAGAGGAAAAAGTAAATTGACACAGTAATGAAATTATACATATAGATATATTCAAATGTGAGTTTGAGGTCTTTTCAAGCTTAATTATAGAAACAATGTTTTTGTGTATGTGTGTTTGATACTTTCAGTATCCAGTTATTAGGATTTCAAAAATTAGTAAAGGATGATTTTTAATAGACTTTGAAAATAAAAGATATCCAATTTACAAAGAACAGCTCCAAATTCACATAAAGAATACTTTTCAGATCTTACTCATCAACTTATTTTTTCTTAATATGATGGAGAAACTCCATTTTCTGCCGTATGTCAGTTGCCTGATGCTCAGGATTTTTTCCATTTTTACTTAATTTTTTCTTTTTTAATGAAACACATTGGTATGTATGTCAAGTATAAAGGAGGAAGTTATCCATTTCCAAAAGTTTTCACTAAAGTGCTGGTTTCAAGCTGGTGCCCTGTGCCACATGCATTTTCACTCCTCACATAATTAACAGTAATTCCACCACGTGTCATGGCAAAAGCCAATAAAGATTCCCTTGTAACTGGGGCAAAAGAAGAGGAAAAGTAAATATTATGAAATACACCCAGAGCGTCCTCCATAACAAAGGGCTGCTCTCCAGGGAAAGACTTTTCCAGAGTCTTATTCCATCTGGGAAGACATTTCTCTTACTCTAGCCTCTCTCTCTTTCTAATCTCACCTAAGGAAGGGAAGGAAAGCGAAGAAAGATTTGCAAAGGACACAGCCCATATACTGAGGCCCACTAAATGACTGGTATTTAATTAAAAGATTATAGAACACTATCCTCCATGCCTTATCACCACACCAACAGAATTCCAATATAGAGAGTGGGTTACAGCAAAAGGGGTTCAAGACTATATCTGCAGAGGAGTTCTTAGGGCATCCCAAGATCAGAGAGAAGACAAAAGCAAAGACATTAGAGGAATTTCAAGTCTCTGGCAGCTACAGAAATCATAAAAATTAAACACAGCCCCAATCCTGGCCTGATTAACATAAAACTTCACACTAAAGTCTTTTTTACCTCAGTACCTCCTGCCTGATACATCATGTCCAGGTTTCAGCAAAACCTTACAAACATGCTAGAAGACAAAAACAAACAAGAAAACAGTCCAAAGAGACAAAAACAAGGATCAGAACCAGACCCAGATATGACAGAGATATTGGCATTATCAAAGAATTTAAAATATCAATGATAATGCAGTAAGGGCTTTAATAGGAAAAGCAGACAACACACAAGAATAGATGATGAATGAAAGCAAGGAGATGGAAACTCTAAGAAATAATCAAAAGGCAGTACTACAAATGGCAAAACACTGTAATAGAAGAGAAAAAATGACTTTGATGAGACCATCAGTAGATCAGATACAGCCAAGGAAAGAATTGATTAGCTTGAAGACATGGCAATAAAAACTTACCAATTTAAAATACAAAGAGAAAAAAAACTGAAAAAAGAAAAAAAACTGTGACATAACCTCCAAGAACTGTGGGGCAATTTCAAAAGGTGTAATATAGACATAATTGGACTCTCAGAAGGGAAAGACATATTTGAAACAATGATGGCCAAGCATTTTCCAAAATTAATGACAGACCCAAAGCCACAGATCTGAGAAACTCGAGAATGTCAAGCAGGATATATATCTAGATATCTATCTATATCTATCTATTTAGCAGCTAGGCATATCATATTCAAACAGCAGAAAATCATGACAATGAGAAAACGTTGAAAGAAGTCAGATGATTAAAAAATTACCTTACCTATAAAGGAATAAGGACACGAATCATAGAGGACTTCTCATCAGAAGCCGTACAAGCTAGATGAGAATAGAGTTAAATATTTAAATATTGAAAGAAACAAACCCACACACCTGGAATTTTCCAGAGAAATCATCCTTCAAAAGTGAAGGGGAAATAAAAGATTTTCTCAGACATGTAAACACTGAGGGAATTCATTGCCAGCAGACCCGATATGCAGGAAATATTAAAAGAAATTCTTCAGGAAAAAGGAAATGATATAGGTAAAAAACACAGATCTCCATAAAGAAAGGAAGAGCATTACAGAAGGAATAAAAGAGAGCAAAATAAAATTATTTTACTTTTCTTATTTTTAACAGATCTAAAAGATAACAGTTTGCTTAAAGCAATAATAGTAACAATATATTGGTGACAATTATATATGGATAATTGAAATGAATGACAGCAATGCCATAGGGAATGTCAGGGAGGAAATGAGAATACTGTTGTAAGGTAACTGCACTACCCTTGGGGCGTTAGTGTTGTTTGAAGGTGGACTTAGATTAGCTAAACTCTAGAACAACCAGGAAAAAAAAATAAAATTCAAAAATGTATACTTGTTATCCTAGAAGGAGAGAGAAAACGAAGTTATATAAAATGCTCAGCTAAAACCAGAAAAAGAGGGAAAATAAACAAAGAAGAAATACAATGAATAGGAAACTTTAAAAGATTATAGGTAATAATCCAACTATATCAATAATCACATTAAATGTGAATAGTCCAAATACAGCAATTAAAAGGTAATAATTGTCAGACTAGATAAAAAACAAAATCCCACTATATTTTGCCTATAAGAAACCAACTTTAAATGTAAGCATTCAGGTTAAAAGTAAATGACTGGATAACTATGTACCATGTTAACACTAATTCAAAGATTGGAGTGGGTCTATTAATTTCAGATGAAGGTGACTTCAAAACAAAGAAGATTATAAGGAATAATTAACACAATTTATAATGATAAAGAAGTGAATTCTCCAAAAGACATAGCAATCCCAAACGTGTTTGAGTGCTTTTTGTATTAAATAATTTTTTATTTATCTTTTGCTGTGATAAAATCATTTATTATAAATAATAGCTTATTAGACCACATAACACAATCAAGGAACTTGAGACTGAATAGACAATCAAAAACCTCCCGACAAAGAGAAGTCCCAGGTGGCTTCACTGGTGAATTCTAACAAATATTTAAAGGAGATTTAACATCAATTATTCTCAAAATCTTCCAAAATATAGAAGAGGAGGGAACATTTTCTAATCCACTCTATGAGGCCAGCATTATCCTGAAGCCAAAGCCAGATAAAGACGTCACAAGAAAAAGAAAACTGCAAACCAATAATCCTTATGAATCTAGATGCAAAAATCCTCAACAAAATATTAAGAAACCAAATCTAGCAGCATAAAAAAAGCATTACACACCATGATCAAGTGGGATTTATCTCAGGAATGAAGGGTGTTTCTACATATGAAAATCAATATAATACACCATATTAATAGAATGAAGGAAAAAAACTCACATATGATCATCTCAATTGATACAACCAAAGCATTTGAAAAATGTCAACATTCTTTCATGATAAAAAGGATTCATCACACTAGGAATGGAAGGGAACTCTCTCAACGTGATAAAAGGTATTTACAAAAAACTCGCATCTAACATCATATCTGATGGTCAAAGACTGCAAGTGTTCTTCCTGAGATCAGAAATAAGATAAAGATGTTCATTTTAGCCACTTCTATTAAGCATCAGATTCACGGATCTGTAATACTTGTGCCCTGAAAACTACAAAATATTCCTGAAAGAAATTGTAGAAGATCTACGTAAATGATAATATATACCATGCACATAGATTAAATGAGTCAATATTGTAAAGATTGCAATACTCCCCAAAGCGAGCTAGAGATTCCATAAAATTCCTATCAAAATCCCAATGATGATTTTGCACAAATGGAAAAGCCAATCCTAAAATTCATATGGAATTGCAGGGGAACTTGAATAACCAAAACAATCTTGAAAAAGAAGAACATAGTTGTAGGACTTACACATCTCGATTTCAAAACTTATTACTAAGCTACAGTAATCAAAACAGTGTGGAACTGGTATCAAGATTGGCATATAGATCAATAGAATAGAAATGATTGTCCAAAAATAGACCCATACGTCTAGTCTATGAGCAATTGATTCTTGATTAGGGTGTCAAGATCATTCAATGGGGGTAGTATGGTCTCTTTAACAAATGGCACTCAGACAATTGGATATCCACAAGCAGAAGAAAGCAGTTGGATATATACCTCACAACATATAAAAATTAAATTCAACATTGATCATAGATTTAAATATAAAACACTTAGAAGAAAACTTAGGAGTTTTATGACCTTGGATTTAGCAATGGTTCTTAGATATGATACCAAAACACACACAAAAAATAGATAAATTGGAGTTTATAAAAATTAAAAACTTTTGTGAATCACAGAACACTCTCAATAAAGCAAAAAGACAGCCCATAGAATGGGAGGAAATATTTTCAGATAATATATTTGATAAGGATCTATTGTCCAGAATGTATAAAAAACTCTCACAAGTCAACAACAAAAAGGCAAACAACCCAATTAAAAAATTGGCAAAGGTCCTAAACAGACATTTCTCCAAAAAGATATACAAATGGCCAAAAAGCACATGAAAATATCTTAACATCTTTAGCCCTTAGAGAAATGCAAATCAAAACAACGAGCTACCACTTCCCATCTAATAGGATGGCTGTAATTTAAAAAAAAAAAGAAAATATTAGGTGTTGCTGAGGATGTGGAGAAATTGGAGCCCTCATACATTTCTGGTAGGAATGTAAAATAGTATAGTCACTTTGGAAAACAGCTTGGCAGTTCCTCTATAAAGTTAAATATAGGCTTTCCATTTGACCCATTGATTCTACATCTAGATGTATACCCAAAATATGTGAAAACAGGTGTTCAACAAAAACATGTACAAGAACGCTCATAGCAGCACTATTTACAATAGTCAACATATGGAATCAACCTAAGTGTCCATCAACTGATGAATGGATAAAAAAATATATGGTATATTGATATAATAGAATATTATTCAGCCATAAAAATTAATGAAGTACTGATACACGCTACCACATGGATGAACCTTGAAAACATGATGGCAAGTAAAAGAAGGCAGACACAAAAGGTCACATGTTTTATAATTTCACTGATGTGAAATATCTAGCATAGGCAAACCTGTAAGACAGAAAGCAAATTAATGGTTGGCAGGTGCCAGAGAAGGGAAGAATGGGGAGTGACTGCTTAAGAAGTGTAGTTTCTTTGGAGTGAAGAAAAATTTCTTAATGAGATAATGGTGAAGGTTGTACAACATAGTGAATGTACTAAATGCCATTGAATTTTACTCTTTAAAATAATGAAATTTACATTTTGTGATTTTACTATAATGTAAAATGCCATTGCATATACACAGAAAATACAGTTCAGAATGAAATATTTTACAGACATTTTTCCTAAATATGATCCCTCAATATGCTTTCAAGCCCTGTTAGAATTCAACACTGAACAAGCGATTGACCAATATAGACTAATTCACCTAAATTATTATCTTTATTTCCATCCTGTTATATGTGAACATACAGTGCTCACAAATAATATTTCTTTCATAGTAGAATTAATTAAGCTTTACTACACCCTGTGTCAACTTCTGAACATTATTGTTTACCTCGAAAAAATGTTTAACATGAACATGTTCAGTAATTATTTTCAGTTTCCTACAATGAGATATGATTTACATTCCATATGAAGGGCAGCCTAAACTTACTCATAATAAATCTCTCTTCCTTGATACATGGAAATATAGTATATGCTTATAAAGATAGTCAAACCCAGGTACATATTCTAGCTATTTTATTTATAGATGTGTACATTTGACTTCATAGTTAGGAATTCATAAAACAAAGATGTTTAAATGGGCAGTTGAAAAAGATCAACAGTCTTGCTCTTACTCCCATAAATAATGACCGCAATTATTTTGTGGTATCATGTTTTAAAAGAATTGTCATTTGGCTAATTGTGTGATTATCGGGATGAGTTCTTTCACTTACCCTTTGAATCTAGTCTTCCACAATGACAACAATGGGAAGGCCAGTCGCGACTCTCAGGTGCCCTCCTAAAATAGGGCAAAAGAAATAACTGAATAGCCTATAATGAAATGTAAAGCTGTATTCTTTCTCAGTCCAAAGAGAGGTTAGTTTAATTATATCCAACCCACCGTGTAGTTCTTCAGTGTCTGTAATACTAGTCCCAACCCCTCTGTTCAGTACTTATCAAAGAGAAAAAGCGCAAAGGTAGATGAAATGTACTTTGATAACAAGGAATTTGCATTCCACTAGAAATCTGTTTTCCTTATAAATATTCACGTTTGTTAAGTATTCTGTATATTCTTATGGAATGTTGCTCACTTTAGGTGTTTCACGTTTACTTTCCTCTGTTGCTCTTCTCCCCTCTGTAAACTTGGCTTCAGCTTCTGGTATGACCTCCAGTTGTTGACCTAGGTCTAACATTAAAGTCAGGAATATTTTCCATAACGTCCACACGCCCCAAGCCCTCCCCAAGCCATCCGGATAACCCCCAGGCCAGACAGGCATCTCCCCCGGCCCCACCTTGGAAGAGAAAGGGATTGGAACACCACATCCAGGCAAAATCGATGCTAAATCTCTTCTGAGGGATCACCAACTCCTTCTTTCGAACGCCACGCCAGAGAAGGTTTATCATTGCTTTCTAGAATATTGCAATGACATCTCTTCCTCGTAGAACCACCATCCTGAGATTCATCCTCTTACCACCAACAAAATGTTTTTCTAGATGAAAAATTTGACAATACCATTCTCCTGACAAAATTTCTTTAATAGTTCCCCAAGGCCTACGTAAATTCCAAGTCATTTAGCATGGCCTTGATCCTTCAAAATCTGTCTGTACCCATGTTCCGGGAATCCTCGCAGCCTCTCTTTCTTGTTGTCTGATCGCTAGTCATGGGATGCTCTATCGGACTGCTCCATATTCGTTAACACCTATTCTTGCCCCCTTCCATTTGGAAATTAGGAAAATAGGAAATTAGTTTCCTTCTGCTTAGATTATTCTCCCCAACCTTTTCTGCCTGACAAACAGTTATTCAAACTTCAGTACACCCTAGTTTCAGCTTTGAGAAGGTTTTTCTACTCTTTAAAGACAAAAATAAGACGTTTTTTTTTCTTCCATTTCACAGCACTTTGTAAATGTCACAATGTGCTATCAAGGTTAATTGATTATGCATCTGTCTCATCAAGTAGATGTGGTTCTCCTCCTAAGTCTTTGATCTTTTCTTCTCTGTCTCTGTTTACAGTCTCCGAGGTCTGATATCTGCTCCTGTGCATTTCCATGAACATGTGTCTTTAAAACATGATGTCATTGATGCTGATGATACCTACAAAGAAAATGATCATTATATTGAGTACCTGCTATTTGACAGGCCCTGGGACAGGTCCTATATGTGCATTAATTCCTTAATTTCTTAGAAATTCCATAGTTTTTTCAGCCATACATGGTTGCTTTAATTATTTCCATTCTACGTACAAACTATAATTATGGTATTCAAAGAGCATCCCTAATTCTTTAAGACCACACAACCAATAAATGGTGATTCTAGGTTTTCTCTTTAATCAGGCAAATGGTCAAGACAAGACTTCCTGGATTTGACTCCTAGCTTTGTCGCCTACTGGTTGTGTGACATGGACATGCTATATGTTTTCTCTATCTTGGTTTTCCCATCTGTAAAATGGGCCAATACTAGTAAATACCTCATAAGTTAAAGTAAGTGCTCAATGAATCAACTGTTATAGAAAGTATTTAGAACAGCATTTAGTGTGGAGTAAGAATGATAAATGTATCTTATTTTTATTATCTCCCAGAATTCTCTGATCTGTTTTGTCTTCCTTTATTCCCACTCTATGATTTCAGAATTCTCATCTCTCCATACCCAGCTGCCTCACTGGCACTCCTTCCTAAATGCACAATGACCCATGAACAATGAAGATAAGTATTTTATTACGCCTTGACTTGAGTAGCCAGGCAGAGAGGAGCTCTGGATCCTATCTATCAAGCACATTTTCATGACATGTGGTAGCACATTGAGAAGATATTTGGCACAGTTAAAGGAGAGAGTGGCCATGAATGACTTATACCAAATGTTGACCCATTTTTTCTGTAAAGGGTCAGGTAGTAAGTATTTTAGGCTTTGCACACCATACGGTCTCTGTTGCATCTACTAAACTCTGCCCTTGAAGTGCAAAAGTAGCCATAGACAATAGATAAATGAACACACGTGGCTATGTTCCAATAAAACTTTGTTTTCAGACAGTGAAATTTGAGTTTCAAACAATTTTTGTGTCATAAAAAATTATTCAGGGTCTGGCCTCGTGATGTAGTGGTTAAGCTAGGTATGGCTCTGCTTTGGCAGCCTGCTTTCGCGGGTTTGGATCCTGCACGTGGACCTACGCCAATTCTCAGCTATGCTGTGGTGGCGACCCACATACAAAATAGAGGAAGACTGGCAACAGATGTTAGCTCAGGGCCAATCTCCCTCACTCCTCAAAAAAAGGAAAGAAAAAATTATTCAACTTTTTAAACCATCTACAAATATTAAAAAAATAAAAACACTCCAGCACACGAGCTGTACAAGAGCAGGTGTTAGGCTGGATTTGTCCTGTGACTATAGTTTGCTGTCCCCTGATTTAGACAAAGAAGTTCATTCCAGAGAGTTTTAGTTTAGTTCTCCTCCCATTGGGTTGCTGTATTAGTGGCTATTCAAACTTTCTTCTAAATTTTGTTTTTAATCACCAATAATTAAACTCTTTTTTCCTTGTATTTTAGCTAAGGGTCTTCTCCCCTGAGGCAGGGGTAGCTAAGGTCTGTTTTTGAAATATCTGTGGAAGGAAGGAGGGAGCTAAGGCAGTATAAAGAACACAAGAGCAGGTACGCACTTACACTTGTATTAAAACTGAAAAATATTTTCTTACCAGGTGTGTATCAGAGAAAATATCTGATGAGTGATAACTCTGAGTTGGAAGAAGTGATTTCCGAATGAGTCGAATAAAGTGGGCGTGTGGACATGCTTCCTTTATTTCTTCAAGCTGATCGGGTCACTTACCACTCTACGGATGAGCATGAAATAGCAAATGTTAGCTGAAACTTCAGATTCCTGAGGTCTTCCTTTAGTTATTCCTAGCATAAATTACTCCCTTTGGAGTATCAGGCATTTGAGAGGTGAAGCAAGAAAGGGCCATTCTGACACAATGTGCTTCCTTTGGAGATGTCCTGACAAAGAGAGGCAAAAATGTAGAAAGCAAATATCTGACAAAAGCAGAAAAATCAGATGGGTTCAGTTTTTCATTTTACTCCCTACCTCGCAGTTCACTTCCTTGGAAATCAATGAGAATCTTTAATGTAGGCAGATCTACAAGAGACGGAGAGAAATGAAAGTCTGCTCCGCAAAGACGAGTGCTCAATAAAAGATTAAATGAAGCGCTGTTGGTTTTTTTTTCTTTTTTCTTGTCTCCTGCCTATCAAAGCAAATGATTTTGGAGATAGACAGTCATTTAATAATAGTCGTCATCTGGTTAATTGTTACATGGTAGGACTTGAGCTAGGTTGTATTTCAGTTTTGCTATAGATTGAAATATCCTGGAGCTTTCAACAAAAATAAAGAATTCAGTAATTGTAAATGTTAAGTGTGATACAATTAATAAAGAGAAGTTTTGTGATTGAAGCTGCAAGGAAGATTAAAATATGTGCTGTGTTTTTTCTGTGATTTTTTTTGTTAGTTCCACCCATAAAATAGTTCCACACATAACCAAATGTTCCTGCAAAAAGCAATGCTTAGGTCTTTGCACATCTTGATCTGCCCACTTTGCTTTCTAGCTAACTTCATTTCAGCTCACTCTCTGGCTCATAATTTAGGGTCAGGCCAGCCTCTGTCTTTTCGGAAAGCCTGATATAATATAAGTCTCAAAAGAGAAAAAAAATCAAATCATATATTCTGTAACTGTAAGAGATTATTACAGTTAAATAAGTATTAATCCTTATGATTATATATAAAATTTTCATTTAAGTGAAGTGAAACTATGGAAAGAGTAATGATGTCAGTCTAGTCAATCATAAAACCTTGAGTCTATTAACTCTAAGACAAGTATATAAAAATTCGGAAATACTGGGCTGGCCTGGTGGCGTAGTGGTTGGGTTCACGTGCTCTGCTTCAGTGGCCTGGGGTTCATGGGTTAGGATCCCGTGCCTGGACTTATGCACCGCTTATCCTTTCATGAACCAGATAAAATAATCTAGAGCAGTACTGTCCAGTAGAAATGTAGTGAAAACCACATGTGTATTTAATATTTTTTATAGCCTCATTAACAAAAGTAAAAAAAATACAGGTGAAATTGATTTTAATTATATATTGTATTTAAACCAATAAATCCAAAATATTGGAATTTCAACTTGTAATCAATATAAAAACATTTGAGATATTTTACAGTCCTTTTCATACTTAGAAATTCAATGTGTTTGAAATTTACAACACATCTCAATTCAGAAGCTACAATTAAATTAGAAAAATGGATCTATATTTGGATTTCATGTAATTTGAAGTTGAAAAAGTAGATTCACATATCCAGATATTTCCAAACGAACCTAAAACTTTGCCAAAAATTGATGGAGAATAAAAATCATCTTTCTTTCTTTGTTGTTATAAAAACTAAACTGATTAATTTTTTTAGAACAATTGATATAACATTGAAGCAAAACTATATCAGTTTCAAAACTATGTCCATTTAGGTAAATTCACTAACTCTTGTGTCAACTCACTTTTACTAAAATGGAATTTTAATGGGTACTACATAAATTTGAAAGCATCTTTAAATTTATTACTATTAACAAAGTGTTCTTCAAAAAGTGTTATAGTTTTTGCCCCTCCCAATTATAAAATGCCATCAATTACAATCTTCTGTATATTGAATCATGTTAGAAAAAATGTGTAAAATCATTATTGATTTGTATTGTGAAGAGTTTAAATTTTAATATAAACTCTTACACTGTTTAGCCAGGTAACAAACATTTTCTTCTTTCAAATTTCTTTCACGTGCAGTGGAATGTTGGAGAGAAAAAGTAAATCATATGATGATCTTTTTCTTTGATTATTGAATTTTTGGCAAGCATTCGTTTTATTTTAAGAAAATCTTAAATGGGAATTAACAGTGAGGGGGAATGACGTCACTAAGATGGCGTCACTAAGTAGGAGATCCCAGCCTCCGTCCCCGCAAAAAGATCACCGATTAGACAGCGATCCATGAACAAGACAGCTCTGGGAGAGGTCCGGAGTCCACTTAAGAAACTTCAGCAGCACAGTGGAACACAGACTTGAGAAGCACACAAAAAGGGAAGGGAGAACAGTTTCGTTTGCCTGCATCATCTCACCCCGCATGCTGACGTTGCTCGGGACCAGGAGGAGTCCCCTCACCTGCAAAGGGAGAGCAGAGTGAGCTACCAGCTGTCCTGGCCTTTTGGGGCACCACAGGCAGGACCACTGCGGTCTCACCCCACCCAGAGACCAGCAAAGCTGAGACCTATAGAAATGGCTGGAAGCAAGGAAGAAAAGCAGGGGTAACCGGTATCACCCACACAGCAGGAGGGACCGTGGTGGCCAGTAACCTGCTCTGCAGATGGCCTCAGCAGCTTTCACCGCTAAAGAAAACAAGGGCCAGCATACGTGGAGCCCCTGCAGATTTCACAGTGGGGGTGCGGGGGTGTTTCATCCCACAGGTATTAACATTAGCTGAGACCCTCCCCACACCCCACTCCCTCTCACACATTCCCACCCCTCACCCTGCGGAGCCCAGGACTCACACCGGCAGCCAGCCCAGGCCTCTGTGGCTGTGCAAATACAAGACGCCAGCCTAGACCCCTGTAGCTGACAACCCCTGCCATATGCACTCTTGAGACTAGCGCCCCCAGCTGTCACGCTGCATGCCCCATGCCCAGCAGCCCATTACCAGCCTCCACTGCCATGCACATGCCGGTGGGGAGACTGTGTAGCAGCCACAGGACATGCTGACAGCCAGGACCCCACAGCTACTTGTGGGCCCAGCTTTGGTCCTTTCCCCTGTCACTGGCCTGCACCACTGGGCTCACCTCCAGCTGGCCCCTCCAGCTGTGCCCTTGCACACCCAGGCCTGACTCCCAGCACCGGCCTTCACTGCTGTATGCCCACTGGTGAGAGCCAGGAACCACAATAGTGCATGCTGACAGCCACATCCCCACAGCTGTCAGTGAGCCCACTCTTGGCCCTGGTCCCTTGCTGCTTTCCCCGGCCCCACCCCTATGTGTGTGTTTGCAACCGGCCCCTGCCACCACACAGGCACATGCAGGGGCCCTCACAGCCTAGAGTGTGCACACCACACACCACCAGCTCTGGCAACCACAGTGGTCTGCCGGGTCCCTGGCCACTGGACCCGGAGGTGCTGCTGAGGATCCCAACAGCCCTTGCAGCCTCTGCAGACCCTCCACAGTGCTCACCAAGGACCACACAGTCGTTGACGCTGTGGACCACAGGGGCCTGAGCCAATGAGTCACAGCTCCCCCCGCCCCACAAGCCTGCACACTGGGCGCCCTGCACCACTAGACCAGCGTCACAGCATGCTCCAGTGTGCTCCCACCCACAGGTAAGGTCATTCCTTACCAAGGTCAGTCCATAAGGTATGGAAAAGGTGATTGCATCTTCAAAGATACAGACATCTACGCAAGGCTACAAGAATCCTGAAGAATCAGGGAACATGACGCCACCAAAGGAACACAGTAAATTTCCAGTAACTGATCACAGGAAATGCCCAAAAGAGAATTCAAAATAATTGTTCCCAAGATAGAGAGAGCTACAATAGAACACAGATAAACAATTTAACAAAATCAGGCAAACAGTACAAGAACAAAACGAGAAGTTCAACAAAGAGATAGAAAACATAAAAAAGAACCAAACAGAAATATATGATGTAATGAAAAAAATAGGACACAGGAGGGGGCAAATATAGTTTAAAGGTTCAAAAGTTTTATCAGAGGTGAGGAAGATAGAAACAATAATTTGTATTAAGCCATAATGAGGCAAGGAAGAATATTGTAATCTCTAATATAATCACTAAAATGTGGTTAAAAATATATAATTTACAAGTTGGAGGTGGAAAAAAAGAAAATGATAATATTTGTATGATCTGAAAGTCATCAAGACAGGAAAAAAGATAAAGATAATATAACAAAAAACATGAGACAAATAGAAAATGAATAGTAAGATGGTAGATCTAAACAAAAACATATCATTAATTACATCAAATTAAAAAGAGAAATGCACCAAGTAAAGGTTTGAGGTTGTCAAATCAGACAAAAAGTTACCCCAATTTCATATAGCTTACAAGACACTTCTGTAAGAGTACTCAGAATGACTTAAAGCTACATGCATGCAAATATTAATCAAAATACTTATATCATACAGTGTCAATTTTAAGTAAGATATCTTTAATTCAGACAAGGAGGAACACTTCATAATAATAAAAGTTAATCCAACAGGAAAAGATTATAAATTCTCTTGGTATACCTCCCAGAGTTACTCTATTGCATGAACCATCATGCCAGTACATAAATATGTTGTTCTGGTTCACAATCTTTTCAGCCTATGAATCTGTCACTAGGAATACATATTGGTAAACAGGATAAACAATTAAGAACTGAGACTCATGAAATCTAATTGATTAGTTGCTTTATCCATGAAACTGGTTTCAGTTTCTAGGAAACATGAATGATAAATTCAGCAGTTACTTCCCAGATGACGATGTTATGCTGGATACCAATTTGTCTTATTGAATCCATAACAATAGCGAAATACACTTGACTTTGATTGCCTGTTATCTTTATATTACTCATCCTGGAAATGTTTAATGAAAAAGGTTTTACAAATTTTTTACTTAAGCACTTTTAAATTCAAATGTTTACACTTTATATTTTGATCTTCAAGATAAGGAGTAATAGTTGTAAAGCTATTGATAGCATATGCTTCAGGATTTTTCCCATGCCTAATTAATAAAATTATTTTTTAAATATCTAAGGAAGTCATCAATGTTAAAAAAATAATCTAATAACCAATTAGTGATGTGAACCTTCTTAAGAAATCATAGTTTAAACCATTAATTGAATTTACTATTTTTAAGGGCCCTTCTCAGGAAAAATAAAGATAATAATTGAAAATTATCATCTTGAAAAGATCTTAATTAGTTAGAAAAGATTTTGCTTTTTAAAATCTACCATCAGATAAAAATTGATTCAAAATAGCAAAGCCTTTGTTCCAGTTGCTAGGATTGTAATGAAGAATGGATACCAAAATTAAATGGCTGTCAGAGTTTTGTTGGCTACTGACTTGAAAATTTCAGAGATATAGGTTATAATTTATCTGATATCTCTTGTTATTATATTGAAAAATGCTTGGCTTTTGTGAGTGATTCAACTTGCCAATTAGTCCTACAGCTCTGTTGAGGGAACAAAGATATTAAACAAAGGCTGCTCTTTACTCTAGGAGATTCCCCACAGTGATTTCATGTACTGCCAAATTTCACAGATTGACATCTTATTGTAATCCTACATAGCAAAGCAGTAATATTCACAAGAGGCAGATATTTTGACCTGGAAAAGAGATGAGAGCATAAGTACAGTTTCTCCACTGTGGTGAATATTGATATTTTTTGACCTATAGTAAAAATAAAAGACAGGGTGGATAATCTGTTTCACCTGCAGCTTTATGCCAAAAATAATACACAAACAAAACAAAAATCTTCCCACAATTTTGAAAGAATAAATGGAAATATATGTAAATGACATAATAGCCTCTTTATTATTGGTTTTAGAAAAGTATATCATATTAATTTATGGGCCATTAATTGGTATGTAATCTTTAGAACTGGGATGGTTATTAGATATAAAATAATCAAACCATTCACTTTACAAATGAGGAAATTGAGCCTGGGGACCAACATTTGTGGGAGATTTATCAATCTTGGACTCAAATCTACTACCTTGAATTTATCAACAGGGTAATAACTACCATACCCTAATATGAATGAGTATTTTCTTCTCTGAATGCAGTTTTATAATTTGAGTTCTTTAAGAACAGATATAATGATTGGTTAATTTTTTGAATTCTTAGTATATTATATCATGTTTGGTACACTATAAGTGTTAAATAAATATTACTGAATAAAAGAGAGAATGTCACCATAAAAGTTCCATAGTTACACTTTAATCACTTAAGAAGGAACATATTAATTTAAAAAAATAGATGTTTAAATATCAGTCATTTCTTTTCCATTTTTTTATAAACTATAATAATGTGATAGTAAATTGGTAATAAATACAAGTTCCAGTGCTATCACATATGGCCAATAACTAAAAAGTTATATACTATTTATTATTTGCCTGATAATTTGCATGGTTTAGCTCATTTAAAATTTAGAATTAATCCTACCTGACAGGTAGGTACTATTGTTATCTTGATTTAACAGATAAAGAAACTTGAATTTAGGGAAGTTGGAATTTGAATTCAGGGGTTTTAAGAACCACATTATCAAGGCTTACTGGTTTAATGATGTTCATGTAAACATGTCCAGGGGACGTTGGAAACACAGAACTGGGGTTCAGGGGAGAGTTAAATTTTGGAGACATAAATTTGGAACTCATCAGATATCAAAGGAGTGGATGAAAGGTCCAAAGAGAATATAAATTGGGGATAGGGAGAATGCAACAGTGCAGTTCAAATTAAATAATGTAGAGTGTGAATAGCAGAATCATAAGACCAGATCAAGTCTGCCGCAAGACAAAAACATCATTATGATGAGGCGTATACTTTAATAGCTATTTTTAAGATCAACAAATTGGCATATATTTTCAGTTTTATTTTCATTGTTAAATAAAATTTTGTGTTAAATAATTAAGAATAAGAAATATGACATTTACCCATTACTATTTCATTATAAATAAATCACAGAGTTATCAAAATAGAGAAAGCCTGTTCACTACATTTTTTTAAAAAATCTAAAAATATTTTAAACACATTGAACCTTCTACCATGAAGATGTCTCAGTTCATTTTTATAGTGATAGGTACAGAGAAATCATTATGATTAAATTAATTTATTCATTCATTCAACAAATATTAAGGATCAACTATGTGTTAGGTGTTGGAGGATTTATCAGCTCCTAAAATAGAATTTCTTCCCTGATTCATGTGTCTCATATTCTTATGGGGCAAGATATTGCCACAAATGTAAATAAAGAATGAAATTAGAATTTAAGATATTGAGAGTTCTCTAAAAAAAAACCAAAACAGAGAAATGCAATAGGGAGTTGTGGTAAGTAGGCGAATGGAAACTAATTTATCTAGCACAGTCAGAAAATGAACGACTAACATTGGGATGGAATGTGGATGAAGAGAATGGGTGAGCCATGGAAATATCTGGGATGCACTTAGGAGCAACATGAAATGCAAGTGCAAAGACCAAACTTGACTTATTGAAATGTCAGTAAGAGAGACTGAATGGTCAGAGGTAATGCAATGTGGGGTAAATTGTAGTGGTTGAATTTAGACTCAAAGGGAAGATAGTATAACAATTATATTACCATGTAGAGTCTACAAGGTATTATATTATAACGTTTTGTAGGCTTTATTAATGGGTTTATGCTGTACTCCATATCCTATGGAAAGGATTTAAGCAGAAGAATGATGATCTGATACATACTTTAGGAAAAGGAATGTGGCTCTTATGTGGAAAACAAACTATTGTGAGAAAAAAGTAAAACAGAGAAAGCTAGAGAGGAGACCATTGAAGTAAATCAGGTGAAAGATGATGATAAATTGGTCTAGGGACAGACAATTTATCATCAACAGAGGAACAACAGAGGAAATGGTGAGAAGTGACTAGATTACAAATTTATTCTGGGGGCAAAACCAGCAGAAGTGCCAATGGATTTAATATTGAACTAGAGGGACACAACCGATCAGAATGACACCTGGAGTTGTGGTCCCAGCAGTGGGGTGGATAATGCTGTCATACGCTGAGATGGGGGAAAACTAGGGAAGGAGCTGGCTTGGGAAGAGGGAGAAGAAGTGAAAACAATATGCTTTCAAACCCCTTTCTGTTCTCCATCACTCTGGTGAGCTTGAATGAATCTGTTGGACGCCTGGAAGGTCCATTTTACTTTTTTTGTACAGAAAGAATTGAGTAGTAGAGAGGGGCGTGGGGATAAAGGAGGGATTTTAAGGACGGGAAAGACTTGATCATGTTTAAAGACTGAAGGAAAGAAGCTAGAAGTGATAGAAAGAATGATAGAGAGGAAATGACTGAGGGGCAAAGTCTCAGAAAGGCAAGAAGGTAGGACATTATATGCACATATTTATGAACTGGTTATCTACAAGGTATTCCATGTTACAATACTTGAAGAGGAGAAGTAAGAATTTGTATGGGTGAAGTGATGGGAGTAGTGAAGGATATAAAGGCTTTCGTCTATAAAGGTGATCTACTGAAAATAAAAAAGGATTTGGAAGAGATTTAAAAACTGTTACATCTAAAATCAGTGTTAGGGCCGGCTCCGTGGCTTAGCGGTTAAGTGCACGCGCTCTGATGCTGGCGGCCCCGGGGTTTGGATCCCGGGCGCGCCCCGAGGCACCACTTCTCCGTCCAGCCCGGGGCCGGGTCCCGCGTACGGCAACTAGAAGGATGTGAACCTACAACATACAACTATCTACTGGGGCTTTGGGGGGAAAAATGAATAAAAAAAAAAAAAAATCTTTAAAATCAGTGTTAAAAGAAATGTCAATGAAAAGATGGAGAGAACTGAAGACCAAACTAAAACGGAAGGTCCAGAGTTTAAAATGATGTGCATTTTCGTGGAAGATAAATTTCTGTAGGACATTACAGCCACTCAAATACATGGTTATAGATGTGATGTTATAGTGTGGAAGCCTCGTCAAATTCTGTTGCACTGTGCAACAGCTAAACCACAGAGGTGCAAGGGAAAAGCAGTGTCTCACAGCGATTAAGCTTATGAACTTTAGAATCAAATCTGAGTTTGAATCATGTCTCTGACACAAGTTTTGGAAGCCCAGAGATGTTATTTAAACTCTCTAACCCTCAATTTTCTGATCTGTAAGATGAAATAGAAGTTTCTACTTCACAATACTACTTGCCTTGTTCCTGATATTAGAGTAAAAGCCTCCAGTCTTTCACCATTATCTATGATGTTGGCCTAGATTTTTCTTTGGTGCCCATTGTCAAGTTGAAGAAATTTGTTTCTATTCCTAATATGTTGAGAGTTTTTATCAAGAATAGGTCTTGGATTCTGTCAAATGAGGGTTTTCCTTTCTTGCGTCTATTGAAGTGTTCTTGTGGTTTGGGTCATTTATTCTGTGAATGTAATGTGCTACATTACTTGGTTTCTGGATGTTGAACCAGCCTTGGATTAGATATCACTTGGTAGTGGTGTATAATTCTTTATTCTGTGTGACTGGATGTGGTTAGCCAGCATTTTGTTAAAGATTTGGGGGTTTATGTTCATAAGTGGTATTGATGAATAGTTTTCTTTCTTTTGATGTCTTTATCTTGCTTTGGTATCAGAGTGATAGTGACCTTACAAAATGAGTTGGGACAAGTTCCCTTCTAGTCTGTTTTCTTGATGTTTTCCAATTAGTTTTTGAGGATTTTTTTTCCTCCTCCTTTTTCTCTGTGATTTTAAGATTGTATAATTTCTATTAATCCTTCTTCAAGTTCACTGATTCTTTTTTCTGCCATCTCAAATCTGATATTGAGTCTATTTAGTGAATATTTTCATGTCAGTTATTGTCCTTTTAACTCTGTAACTTGCATGTTTCTTTTTTATAGTTTCTTTCTCTATTGAGTCTCTTTTTTATGTGTTAGTAATCTTATTTTTCTTCAATTATTTAAATATGGTTTCCTTTAATTCCTTGAACATATTTATAATAGCTGCTTTGAGGTCTTTGCATGATAAATTTAACATCTGGCCCACTTATGACTGTTTCTATTGACTGATATATTTTTTTAACTTAGTATGAGTCATACTTCTTTGTTTCTTTGCATGTCTCATAAATATTTGTTGAAATCTGGACATTTTAAATAATATGTTGCAGCAATTTTATATTCTTTTTCTTCCTGAAAAAAAATTTTAACTTGCTTGGACTTAATCTGATTTACAGAGCCCTAAAAAGGTTGTTTTAACCATACTGTCCAGCGTTATACTTGTTTCTTGGGGTGAGGAAAAGCTCGTCGCTTTGCATTGTGATAGGTAGGATTGCACTGTCTAGCTGTGCAATTTTTTAAAAATGATAGCTTTTATCTGTCTATCTCAATAAAATGGAGATAATGTGTACTTCTATCTAAAAGAGATGTTATGAAGGTTAAATAAGATGATATTATAAAACACTTTAAAAAATGTCTGACACACTGTAGTTATAACATTAGTATTAGCTTTTATTATTTGCAATCATTTTTGTTAAATACCATAAAATCTATACAGGGCATTATTCATATTTAATGAAGTTGTGCCTCAATTAATAACATGTTTTTTCTAAAAATGACTTGATGATTATTTCTGCAAAACATATAACTTATGAAGACCTTTCTCTATACTGGAAACAGGTTCCAATGGTCATGGAGATAAAAATCAGCCTTAAAGCCTAATAAATGTCCCACTGAAGAATAGTACAAATTTTATAAAACTGAAGACAATTAAAGGAAACTCTACCAAAAAATTCGCCTGCTGCAGTGAAATAAAATTGTGCCTTAAAGACTTTGCCTTAGTAAGATTCTTAGCAGGATGAGGAAAATTCTTTTTGTATTATTTGAATATTTAAATTTATTATAAGATTTAGTCTTTGTTTAAAAGCAAGTGTGGAAAAACAAGGTTTTTATCTATTTATATTTCTTTAAAAATAAGCCTGATACCTCTGATAATGTATTACAACTGACTAATTGTTCAGATTTATGACTTTCTGAAAGAGCTAGGTAGCAGCCATCAACAAAGGGCCATCTGAGGGACATACACCTTCCGGGCTTGCTCCCCAAGACCTTCTTGCATTAGAAAAGTTGTTACTAAAAACTTCCATCCCAGCATCTGGCACTTCCTATGGTGGAAGGCAACAAAATCTAATTCAATTCTATTCAATAAATATTTATTCAGGAACTATAATGTGCAAAGCACTCTGTTCGAATTTGGAGAGACAGGTGCTCACACACACATACACACACATACAGTGATAGATGATAAATAGATAGATAGATAGGTAGATAGATAGACAGATAGATAAATAGAGTATTTAAGAATTATTGCCTCCAAAAAGTAAAAGATAAAATGCATTTTATGTTTGTTAAACTATCTCTTAGGCTTTGAAATAAGGGCAAGATGGATGAGTAAAATTGTGGAATAACAAGAAGGTGAAAAGAAAGGACAGAAGTCTGATCTGAGCAGGATAACCGGAAGGAATTGGCTGGATTATTTTAGGTGAACACTAGACACCAGTAAGTAATGGTGAAAAGAGCACAGAGTTTCGTGATCAGCATTAGAAACTATCCTGCCACATACTGATGGCTTGACTCTGAGAAGGTCCACCAAATCCTTTGAACGTCAGTTACTTGATTTATAAGATAAATATTACATCTTTCTCACAATGTTGTGAATATTAAATAACACATATAAAAGGTTAAGCACATTATTTGGTGAATAGAAGGTGCTGAAGATATTAGTTGAATATGAATTTCTTTCAGTCTTTTGGCTAATTTCTTGTCATTATCACCACCACCACTCCCACTGTCATTGTCATTATCGTTATTGTCATCATCAAATAACCCTTATCATAAGAGCTCACACTTTGTGTAAGTCACATACACTGTCCTTTCTTTCTTCCTTCCTTCCTTTATTTATTCATTCTTTTAATAAGTATATGTGAAAGTCTTGTTATATATCAAGCATAATGATGAAAATACCACCATGATTTCTTTCTTTGGAACTTTTAAACTATTATTTCATTTAATCTACACAACAATCCTGTGAAGTTGGGACTCGTTTTGTATTCCTGTTTTACATATAAAAAATAGCTTGCACAAGTTAAGTAACTTGCACAAGATCAGGAAGCCAGTAAAATGAAGAATTTTAGTTACAGTCTTGCTCCAGAATCCAGAATCCATGCTCTGTGCTACCTTCCAGTGATTCTCAAATTGGCCTGGGTTTAACAGCATAAGAAGTGATTGTTAAAAATCCACACATCAGAAATTCTATTTTTCTAAGTCTGAATGATAGCCTAGAAATCTGCATTTTTAATAATTACCCCAAGTAATTCTGATCCAAATAGTCTTGGGCCACATTTCAAGGAGCACTTGCATAGACATATTCTCAAACAATTCTATATTTACCTTCATAATGCAACACTGTGGAAACCTTTGCAATCTCTCTCAAAAGGCTCACCATAAATAAATGATTTTAGTGATCTGCCTAAGTGATTTTGTCTAATTCTCTTGTCATGTAGATACAGTTTTGTGTGTTGTTCCTTCTTCTGACATTAAAGGAGAGAACTAGATGCAGATCAGGTGATGGCGCATGTATTTCCTTTGTGCAGAAACTGAGATGGAGACGTGCCATCACTTCCTATCTGTGCTGCAGATTCACATTTCATATTGATCACCTTTGCCTGGATATTTAGTATATTTAAAAGTGAACCCCAAACATTTATATATCCCAAAATATACCCCAAAGTATATTTAAAATTTCCCCCAGTTTTTTTAAATATGTTTGTATTTCATTTAACAGCTGCCTTACCTACTGAATTAATCTAAGACATTTTGCACTCCTCATTTTTGATCACCATCCATTTCTGAACAGTTTCCACAACGAATCCAATCTGTCTATTGTCTCATGGATCTGTTTTTCCAGTCACACTGTTGCCGCCTTAATTCAAGCTCTCATTCCATTTTACTGGATTTTGATCATGTTTTTGTATGTTTTGTTCCTGCTTCCAATTTCTGCTCTTTCCTCTCCATCCTACATAGCTTCTGAATCTTTTTCCACAACACGTATCTTAGATATTGCCATTTCTCTCTCCACTAAATTATTAATGTCTCATAAAGTCTCATTGACCCTCCTGAAAATTCCTTAACTTGTTGTTCAGTGTTCTCCATTATCTGACTTCAATTTATTTTTCTAACTACTTACTACTTCCCAACATAAAATCTATCATCATTTTTATTACAGTGTTACATTCTGCTTTGTATTTTAGCCACTATATACTAAGCTCCTTGAGGGCAAAGATATTTTATTTTCCATTCTAAAACATTTTTATAACTTATTAAATAATGTTTTATTTATAGGATATAGTCAATAAAAACTATTTGATTGAATGGTATTGCAATTCATTCTTTTCAAACTTAATTTTTAAGTTAAAGGAGAATTCGTTTTAAATTTGGATTTTGTTGAAGTCTTTAAGAAAAATATAATATAGTTGACCTTCATCCCGAGAATGTTGGCAAAATATCCCCCTCTGGGCATATTTTCTCTGCAGGTGCTTGTTTAGTGCTTTTAACCTTTTGCACACAATGCAAGTATTTAAAGTCTTATTTTCATTGTATATTTTTCTGGATTATTTTAAATTTAAATATATCCTTTGAAATAGAATGCCTTAAAATAAAAATACTTTATTCAGCTATGGTCTCATTGTTATTGTTTAAAAGCAAATACATTCCAAGCTAGTTCAGAACAAGGAGAGATTTGAAAACTTTTATTCATATACTAGTCAACCCTATGTGAAACGTTGACATTTTATGAAAGAAAATTATGAGTTTAAAAAATAATGTTTGAATTTCAGGCTGTATATCCATATGACTAAACTCCTTGTGGTTCAATTGCTATCAATTAAGATCTTTTTAATATTCAATTTCATCTTAATTTTCTGGCATAGGCCAAGAGAATTTTAAAAAAGGTACTAACTTCAAAGTTTGTATTCAAGTCAAAAAGGGTTTAAATGTCATTAACATTTTAATTTTTATGTAAGTATTTCTATGTTTACCAAAGAATATAATCTCTGCTTTGTTTTTATATAAATTTCTTCTAAGTAGGTTCTTTGTTTCTCTGCAGTCAGAGGAGTGTTGATGTGGAGCTTAGACAGCTGGTAAAATTGCCCTCTCCTCCTTTTAGTAAGCCAGCTAGGGAACAAAGTGTAGAAGCTGGCATATTTCTAGGAAAAGAGAAACTGTTTGGTGCCTCTAACCATTGATCTTGATGAAAGGACTATCATTCTTAATTTTTGATGAAGAGATTTTGCCTGATTTTGCCCCCGGAAACAACTACAAATGTTTTGAAAAATGGGTGTTGTAAAAGAAAAGAAAAGAAAAAAGGTGCAAAGACAGGTGTTTGGAAAGAAAAATTAGGAGCAAACTGAAAGGCGGAGTAATGGGAACATAGCACAATTCTGAAGAGCACAGTTTAGTATAGACAGACTAAATCAAATTCCTCTAAGGGAAGGCTCTCGGTTTCCAAGCACAAATAATGGCTCTGGTTTCCTTATGTCACAGAATCAAAGGAAAGTCTCATGAATTAGGTCTCAGAAAATGTAGAGACCAGAGAAATTATGGGAATCTACATACTAAGACCTAATGGGCAAAGAATTAGGCCATTAATTTAGTCATTTTTATCTGTTATTTGGCCAAATTTCAATATTTCAAAAGGATTCAAATTTCAACACTGTAATTATATGAATGGTGTTTTTGAAACATTTGTAATAGTTAAATCATTTAAAAGGTATCTATATGTTCAAGGAAATAAATTGTTTAGCTTCTTTAGGGGAATTTTTATCTTTATTCCTTGTGTCAGAAGCTTGAGAACAAAAGATTCATTAAAAGCAGAATTATATTTGCTTACTCTTTGTGTTTTCTCTCTTCTGGTTGATCTGTGCTTGATCCAAAAGCTTAACAACCAACTAACATTTCTAAGAAAGCTAGCTACACAGGGGATACCATCCACAGAAGGCACAGTCTTTATTTCTGATTAGGATCTCTACGTTGATGCTGAGTTTGTTTTGTTGTGTTGTGTTTTTGTTTGGTTTTTTTTTCTTACTCTTCTGAATAAACTAAGCTAGCAAATATATATGGGACTTCAGAACTCCATTAACTAATTTTGCTTAAAGCCTAGAGCTACAGACTATCCCAATCTGCTCGTGTCTCTCTTCTTTCACCTGGACACCAGTCTATTCTCGCTAGTTTCTGCTGAGCCATAGATCCAAATCCAGGCTGACTTGGGAACACTGGGTCAGCCTGAACAAAACAGCTGCCTCCTGGAGTGTGATGTGTCCCATCTTGTACAACAGGTCCCTGCCTCTGATTGTGATGAGACAGCATAGAAGGGAGCAAGAGTCATTTCAGGATGAAAAAACATGGTGATATTCACACATGTACACCAATGAACTTCACCATTAGCTTTTAAACTATATTTATGTACAATTCCTGTAAATAAATGACCTGTTGGAGGTGGAAGTAAGCTCACATGTCAAACCACCCAAACAGGAGAAAGAATACAAGCCCGTATATCATTGGAATAAAAATGACAATGCATCATTGGCAGGTATTTTGCAACAAGGTAGACTATATATCCCAAGTCGAATGTGAGAATGGTTAGTGCCGAAAGCCATGATGAAAAGGGAGGTTGTGTTTTTCCCTCCTGAAGAGTGCAGGGTGATGCTACAGGGGGAGGCAAATGTGGATGAGGGGAGCCACTCTTGGCCAAGAAAACTCTCCAAATATTGGATTACAGACACTCAGTAATAGTATGTACATTTGTGTGTGGGTAGGAGGGTAAGTAGAGCAATACTTTGTCAAATATATGATCAACTGTTTATTTTTCATAAAACGCTATTCGACCTAAAATATTTCAGAGTTTGCTTACTTTGCAAATGAGTTGGGGGAGGGTGGTTGCTGATTTACCTGGGACATTTTTCAGCATACCTACAAGTCCTCAAATCTGCAACAACCCACCATGTATCATATTTTCGTAATGCCTTTACTGAAGATGAGTCATATTCAGGCCAGAGGTTTTAGAATAAGGTAATCCTCAAAAAACACATTTGACTGAAACAGTAATAATTATGTGAACACAATTAGTGAGTATAGGATGTTTTCTAGGTAGTTAGTTTTGTCTTAGTCACAATCAATTTTCCATATGCTCAATCTACAGCAGGACAAATCTTGTTTCAGCTATTTAATGACATACAAACCTCAAATTATCTATCTATGATTTATTAATGAAGTCAATACTATGACTGACATATTTCACATAGATGGAGAGAAAGATTCCTGAGGTCAACGTGTGCCTGAAAAAGAGAGATTATTCAACCTGATGAAATATGTGCAAAAGGAAGCCATTCTCCCTGCATCAATCTATCATCTGTTTCAGGACCTTTCCTAAGCTGCTTCAAGTCTGGCAATTTTACTGACTTCAAAGAGAGTTTGGCAATGCATTAGCTTTGTGGGAGCATGCAATCAGGCAAGGCACAGTACTTGCTGGCATTAAAAGCAGTCAAGGATCCATATTTTAAAATAACTGTCCATAAAGATATAGCCATTCGTGGACAGGAGTCAGGCACCTAAATAAGGAAAGCATGTTAGGCAATTGATGAGTTATAGAAGATAAACATTGCACATAATGAGAAACAAAAAAAGAACTACACCATTTAATTCATAATCTAATCCCACCTCCAGGAGCATTTAAGCATAACTGTATTCCTATGAGAGGACAATATAATTATGGATATGTGAAGTAGCTCTGAGTATATTAAGAGATAATTTGCTCTCATACTGTGGTCATTGGTTTTTTTATTGTCCATGCATGGCCATCTGTACGTGTATAGGCACTTTTCCCTCCAGAGTAATAATGTTATACTACTGCTTTCAGGGTAAAGTGTGTGTGCTAGAAGCTTCGATTTTACACAAGTAGAGAAGAAAGGCAAAGGATAGAAACAATAGTCAAATGGATGCTTCTGCAATATTTCATGATATGTATAGCATTTTGGAGGGAGAATAAAAAAGGATTCTTTCACCAATATAATGTCTTCAACACTTTAGCCCCTTGGTGGTAATACTTTAATTCTCCTATCAGAAGTACAGAGAAGACAGTCTTGTCTCCTGGAGGTCAATCTATGAAAATCTACAAGTACAGAATAGCCGAGAACCTTCTTAATCATGAAGAAATTATCTGGTAAAACAAAGAATTTATATATAGAGAGGAATGAGCCAGCATATCATTGACTAAAGGCGGCTACCCCTTACCTCATCCTTCCATCAGAACCCATGCCACTGCTCCTGGAGAGGACTACACATGTCTTTTGAGGGACTGGCCTTGGCATTCCTGACTATTAATCTTTTAAAAAATATTTTGAATAAGATCATCTAAAATCAGATGTGAAACCTAAAGTCTGAGATCTTTGTTGACTTTAACTTTTTTTTTTTTTTGTGAAGAAGATCAGCCCTGAGTTAACATCCGTGCTAATCCTCCTCTTTTTGCTGAGGAAGAGTGGCTCTGAGCTAACATCTATTGCCAATCCTCCTCCTTGTTTTTTTTTCCCCAAAGCCCCAGTAGATAGTTGTATGTCATAGTTGCACAACCTTATAGTTGCTGTATGTGGGACACGGCCTCAGCATGGCCGGAGAAGTGATGCATTGGTGCGCACCCAGGATCCGAACCTGGGCCGCCAGTAGCAGAGCACGCACACTTAACCGCTAAGCCACGGGGCCGGCCCCCGACATTAACTTTTTTATTAGTGATTTTTATCATATCAATGACGTGGAAGGCACAATAGGATAAACTTAATATTTTAGAGCCATTTTGCACAAAGGCAGCCCTCAGCAGCAATTGGTCAGGCAGTTACTTTACTGAGTAAATGTGATAATGTTTTTCAGAAGTGAAACTTACGATGGCTAAATCCTGTTACCATATTTGTCCTAGGTCTTAACTAATTAAAAGAAATGATAGCTTTATATAACATTTCCTTGAAAACATAAGGAGAAATCTGTTTTTGGTAACTGAGTTATGTGTTAAAATATAGAAGTCACTTTTCATAGAGCACCAGAAATGCAAATTTCAGACATTTATTCTTATTTAGTTGCCTATGTAAGTCATATATGTTTTCCTAGGAGTAGATTAATTGAATGAGAACAACTGCATCTTATTGCAATTACAGAAAAATGAAACATACAGAGAAAAATATTGAGAGAAACCAATTAAATTTTTGGTTCTCTCAAGTAAAATTAGAAACATATTAATTAAATTGAGATGTTATAAGTACACATTTAAAAAGTTCTTGATAAATATTTAATATTGAGTCAATATATTTTAAATGCTTTATTCAAGACACAAGTCCACTTAAAAAGTAAATCCAGCAACTATCTAATAAGATATATCTCCCTGTCAGCATATTTAAAAAGCAATCAGTGTCTCACCTGACACTGCTCATTTTGTCCAAATTAAAATGAAATATAAATCCACAAAAGCAATTTCAGAAATTGCTTGAGCAAAATAAATTCTGACAAACTGAAAAGATCACCAGTATTTGGTTTAAATCTTGCTACTGTGCAAGCCTTTTTGCTGTAGAATAACAGAAAATATATATATAGCACTCCTTAATAGAAGAGAAAGCCCTTCCAAAATTAACTCTAAGGCACCGTTTTATAAAAATGGAATAGAATGCCACTAAACTTGTTTATAGAAGGGATTTTAACTTGAGCTACTGACATTAAAAGCAGGGAAGTAAGGAAAAAGGCACCAGTAATCATGTTTCACAAAATGGAATATTCTTTTCTATTCTTAAATTTGTTCATAGATTTTTCTGTTGCTTAGTTCATGTGTCCAAAAATATATGTTTTATAAAGTCCTTACTCTATAACTCCAAAACTTATTTGGCAGTGGGAAATGGGTCATTCTTGCAGTTTCTTTGTCATTCAATAAAGTAAAATGAAAATTAAAAAAGTGTTCTCTTGGGCCGGCCCCGTGGCTTAGCGGTTAAGCGCGTGCGTTCCGCTACTGGCGGCCTGGCTTCAGATCCCAGGCGCGCACCGACGCACCGCTTCCCCAGTCATGCTGAGGCCGCGTCCCACATACAGCAACTAGAAGGATGTGCAACTATGACATACAACTATCTACTGGGGCTTTGGGGAAAAAAAGCAGGAGGATTGGCAATAGATGTTAGCTCAGAGCCGGTCTTCCTCAGCAAAAAGAGGAGGATTAGCATGGATGTTAGCTCAGGGCTGATCTTCCTCACAAAAAAAAAAGTGTTCTCTTTGAATGGATACAAGTGTATGTGGTTATTATTATTAATATTGTTTTTTTACTACTGGAAATACAAGAGATCAGATTTTGTATATTTTATGGTTTTGGATACTGATAGGTAAACATCTCTAATCATCTATACACTTTGTTTTGACCACATCTTGGTTTTAGACATACATTAAATATCTTTAAATTTTAGTAATTTAAGTACTGACCATGAACATTTTTGAGAGGAGGGTATGAAAGAGGAGAGACACGACAGGAGAGAGAGGATGAAGAAGACTCAGGAGGTATCACTTGTTGAACCCTTATTATCCACACAGCACATTAACATACGCTAATTTATTACATCTACAAAATAGTCCTATGATGATTTCTGTTTCCACAGAAGATTTCATGAAGTTAAGTTACTGCTGCATGTGGTAAATAATGAGCACTCTCTAGAGTGTCTCAGATATAGACTAAATCCCAAATTGTCCTCCTGCTGATTTTATGGTTTTAACAAACCATTTGACTTATCTGAGTTTTCTCCTCATCAAATATACATGAGATAAATAATATTTGCTTTAAAAACTGATGTTAAATGTGAAATATAGTGTATGTAGTGTGCCTAACACAATGCCTCGCACATAGTAAATATCCAATGCGGGTGTTCACCTCCTTTTCCGATGCCACAGAGCTGATGTATGGAACACAAAAGAAATTTGAACTCAGAGCTATCCCACTCTATTACCTATGCCTAAGTTATCTATGAACATACATATATTTAATATTCACAATGTGAAAGTAAATAATTACTATGTAAATACATTTCAGGGGGAAACTACAAATATTTGGTAAAGAATACTCATAACTGCCTTAGGTATCTGAATTAAGCTCTGCTAACTTTAGGAAAACAAAATCAAGCAGAAATGTAAACATATAAGTATTGATCAAGCATCAAAAATGGGCAGGTTTATAATTGGTCCTCTATGAATTAAAAATTAGTTATAATTTTAATAATAAAATGACAGTCAATCAAACTATTATTCATCTAGGAATGGTAATATGCATTTCAATATAAAATATTTGAAAGTGGTAGAAATAGCACCTTTCTAAACCTCTTGACCAAGGCAACTCTCCTCTCATCTATTTTACATATTGGTAACGGTCCTCTTGAAACTCATTTTGGACAGAGAGTTCCATGAGTAGAGTATTTTTAATCATTTTAGGTAAAATAAATACCATCTAATAAAACAAACAGATCCTCCAGCCACTGCACGTCAACTTTAAGCTCTCTTCTAGACACTACTTTCTGGAAGTTTCTCACAGACAATAGAGGACTCATGCTGTTACAATAATTCTATGTGTCCAAGAAGTGAAGTCCTAGCTAATTAGAACATTTTCTGTAAAATCTACCACTAAAACTACCCAGGAATTCCTCAGATTCTTTATTTACCAGATACAACCTTCCATACAGCATAAAGAGAGGGCATTTTGAGTTGCACAGGTGTCTGAGATATTGTATAATGGTTATATAGAGAAGAGTAGTATGTTTCAAGGAAGTGTCATTAATTAAACAACAGATTAGGCATGGTACCCAAAGGTGAGTATGATTTTTCACATCCAGATAATATCACAGCATGTTCAGTCAGAAGATTTGGAGTGAAATCCTGGATAAGCCAAATAATACTGAGAGATATTAATCCATCATTGATATACAGATACCCTTTTTATTCATTCAAAAATTCAGATTTGTAAAATGATCTTTTCCAGATTTGCAAGATTCAAATACAATAATGATTGTAAAGGACATTCTGTGCCATAAAACACACCTTAACAAATTTAAAAGAATAGAAATCATACAATGTCTGCTCTCAGACCATCATGAAATTAAACTAGAAATCATGAATAGAAAGATAACTGGAAAATCTGAAATACAGGGAGATTAAACAACACACTTCTAAAAGAAGAATCTCAAGAGAAATTTAAAAATATTTGAACCAAATGAAAATGAAAACACAACCATCAGTATCTGTGAGAAACAGTGCTCAGAGGAAAATATATAGCATTGAATGCATATATTAGAAAAGAAAAAAGATCTAAAATCAATAACCTAAGTTTCCACCTTAAGAAACTGTAAAAAGAAAAGCAAATTAAATCCAATGTAAGTAGAAGAAAAGAAAAAAAATAAATTAGAACAGAAATCAACAGAAATTGAAAATAGGAAACCAGTAGATAAAACCAATGAAACTAAAGTTTGTTCTTTGAAAAGATCAATATAATCAATAAGCCTCTAGCTATGGTAAGAAAAAAGAGGAAAGACACAAGTTGGTAATATCAGAAATGAAAGAGAGGACATCACTACAGATCTCATGGACATTAAAAGGATACTAAAGGAAGACTATGAAAAACCCTGCCATAAATTTGATAACCTAAATGAAATAAACCAATTCCTTGAAAGACACAATCTGCCAAAACTGACACATGAAGAAATAAGCCATCCAAATGGCCTATATATATTAACAAATTTGAATCAATAATTAATAACCTTCCCAAACAGAAAGCACCAGACCCACATGAGTTCACTGGTGAATTCTACCACATATTTAGGGAAGAAATTATACCAATTCTCTGTAATCTCTTTCAGAGGACAGAAGCAGAGGGAATACCTCTTAACACACGCTGTGAGGCCAGCATTATCCTAATACCAAAACAGTACAAAGACACTGCAAGAAAAGGAAACTACAGACCACAATCTCTCATGAATACATATGCAAAAATCCTTGATAAAATACTTTCAAATTCAATGCAAAAATGTTTAAAAAGAATTATACACCAAGAACAAGTGGGGTTGATTGTATGCAAGTATGGTATGCAAGGTATGCAAGGCTGGTTCAATATTCAAAAATAAGTTAATATAATCATCAATAGATGAAAAAAAAGCATTTGACAAAATCCAACACCCATTCTTGTTAAAACTGTCAGTAAAAAACTCACGGTAAAGGAATAGAGGGGAGCTCTTTCAACTTCATAAACACTACAAAAAAACTACAGTTAACGTCATGCTGAATAGTGAGAAACTCTAAGCTTTACCACTAAGATCAGGTACAAGGCAAGAACGTCCACTCTTCCTACTCCTTTTCAACATTGTACTGGAAGTCCTTGCTAATGCAACAAGGCAAGAAAAAGAAATAAATTTTATATACATTGGGAAAGAAGATATAAAACTGTCTCTGTTTGCAGATGACATGATCATCTATGTAGAAATCCAAAAGAATCAACAAAAAATCAAGGAACTAAGGAGCAATTATTTCAAGGTTGCAGGGTACAAGGTTAATATATAAAAGTCAATTGCTTTCCTATATATCAACAAGAAACAAGTGGAATTTTAAATTAAAAACACAATACCATTTACCCCCAAAACGAAATACTTAGGTATAAGTTTAACAAAATATGTACAAGATCTATGTGGGCAAAATTACAAAACTTTGAGAAAGAAATCGAGCAAGAACTCAATAAATGGAGAAATATTCCACATTCATGAAAAGGAAGACTCAATATTGTCAACGTGTAAGTTCTTCTCAACTTGATCTATAGATTCAATGTAATCTCTATCAAAATCCCAGCAAGTTATTTTATATGTATCAACAAACTGATTCCAAAGTTTATATGGAGAGGCAAAAGACCTAAAATAGCCAACAGAATATTGAAAGAGAAGAACAAAGAGGACTGACGCTATCCTACTTTAAGACTTACTATAAAGCTACAGAAATGAAGGCAGTGTGACGAAGAATAGACAAATGGATCAATGGAAGAGAATAGCCCAGAAATAGACCCCCATAAATGTAGTCAAGCAATCTTTGACAAAGAAACAAAGGCAATAATACAATGAAGCAAAGGTAGTCTGTTTAACAAGTGGTGCTGGAACAACAGGGTATTCTCATGCAAGAAAATGCACCTAGACAAAGACCTTATAACCTTTACAAATATTAGCTCAAAATGGATCACAGAACTAAATGTAAAACACAAAACTATAAATCTCCTAGAAGGTAACTTAGGAGAAAAGCTACATGACCTTAGGTATGGTGGTGTCTTTCTAGGTACAACACCAAAGACATAATCTATGAAAGAAATAATTGCTAAGCTCCATGTCATTAAAATTAAAAATTTATGCTTCACAAAAAACAATATCAAGACATTTAGCAGACAAGCCACAGAGTGGGAGAAAATATTTTCAAAACACATATCTGATAAAGGGCTGTTACCTAAAATATCTAAAGATCTCTTAAAACACCTCAACAAAGAAGATATAGAGAAGGCAAATAAAGATATGAAAAGATGCTCCACATTATATGTCATCAGGAAAATGCAAGTTAAAACAACAATGAGATATCACTACACATCTATTAGATTGGCCAAAATCCAGAATACTGACCCAAATGCTGGTAGGAAGTGGAGCCACAGGAACTCTCATTCATTACTGGTGGAGATTCAAAATGGTACAGCCACCTTGGAAGACAGTTTGTCAATTCTTACAGAACTAAGCATACTCTTACCATATGATCAAGCAATCACAATCCTTGGTATTTACCCAAAGGAGTTGAAAACTTGTATTCACACAAAAACCTGCACACAGATGTTTATAGCAGCTTTATCAGTAATTGCAAAAATTAGAAACAACCAAGATATCTTTTAGTAGGTGAATGGATAAACAAGCAGTGGTATATCCACACGATGGAATATTATTCAGCACTCAAAAGAAATGAGTTATCAAGCCAGAAAAGGACATGGTGGAACCTCAAATGCATATTACTAAGTGAAAAAAAGCAATCAGGAATGCTATATCCTATATGATTCCAACTATATAACATTCTGGAAAGGGCAAAACTATGGATACAATAAAATGATCAGTGGATTTCAGGGTTGTGGGGAATACTGGAAAGATAAATAGGCAGAACACAGAGAATTTTTAGGGCAGTAAAAATATTCTGTATGATATTATGATGATGGATATATGTCACTATATATTTGTCCAAACCCACAGAATGTGTAATACCAAAACTAAACCTCAAGGTAAACTTTGGACTTTGGATGATTATGATGTGTCAATGTAGATTCATCCCCGGTAAAAAAAAAAATGTACCATTCTGGTTGGTGATGTTGATAATGGGGGAGTTTATGCACGTGTGGGAGTAGGGCGTATATGGGAAATCTCTGTACCTTTCTCTTAAGTGTTGTAAACCTAAAACTGCTCCAGAGGCTGGCCTAGTGGCATAGTGGTTAAGTTGGCAGGCTCCACTTTGGTGGCCCAAGGTTTGTAGGGTCGGATCCCAGGCGCAGACCTAGACACTGCTCATCAACCCATGCTGTGGTGGCATCACACATGCAAAATGGAGGAAGATTGGCACAGATGTTAGCTCAGGGACAATCTTCCTCAAGCAAAAAGAGGAAGATTGACAACAGATGTTAGCTCAGGGCTAATCTTCCTCACCAAAAAAAAAAAAAAAAACAACAACAACAAAACAAAAAAAACTGCTCTAAAAGTTAAAGTTTTTAATTAGAAAAAATGAAATATACTAACTAATGCAGGCAGAGTCTGGCACTTCAAAGGTGCTCAGTTACTATTAGCCAATCAATTGTATAATGCAAGTTTTCAGATAACACATATTCTCATTTCCTACTCATTCATTCTCCAAAATGACCCTCAATAAACCTAAAGACTTTTTTTACACATTGTTTTTTAAAATACACAGTTATTTCCCTAAAGGCAGCGATTCTTTCTAGTTCAATTTTGTACATTCTCTACTAGCCCCTGGAATTCTCTACATTGTAGGTGTTCAATAAACGTTGAAAGGATGAATGAATGAATGCTCCACTGGCCCCACTGCCCAAAAACAAAATTAGAATTAAGCCTTCTTCATATTCTTCAGATGTTTAACTTTTAGATGGATTCAACTTTTGCTAAATTATTTTTTACATTAGAGATATAAAACTAAATTCTTTATGTAACTCATAACGTCTCTATTCCTATCTCAGATAAAAAAAATGGGATTTGCAAAAATTTATGTTTTAATATGGGGTGGGCACATGGAAATGGAAGTAAAAATAATCAATTTACACTTTTTAAGCAGTTATTTGAATCTCCAAAAAAATAAAATGAAAAGCATTACTGCATACCCTTAGCCACTAATAGAATTTTTTAAATGCTATTCCCAATTTATGCCTACCAGTTTTTAAGTGAGCATAGCTATTATTTTATCTTGTACTGTAATCCATTAGAATATCAACTAGGGTATGATCTAAATCATCCTTTTGGTTCTTCAGTGCAAATGCTGTGGAATTTGCATTTGAAATCCTACATAGAAACAAAGATCATATTGTAACTATGACAAATCAAGTAATTTGAGAAAAGCAGATATCAATATGTTGTAATATTTTCTTACCTAAATAAAAATAAATAATGTGTTAAAAATCATTTCTAGACAAAGAAGAGAACCAGAGAGTTTTACAATTATTCATTGAATTCAAGTTGTGTTAACAGACAATTCAGATTGTCCAGGCAAAACAAATCCCAATATACAGTTTAGAGAAAGTGTAACGGAGTTAAACAATAGCCATAGGCTTGCAGGTATGGATGAGATTTGCAAGAATATGAATGAGAGATGAATGCTCATATGCTTCAAAATGCAGGGTGTTAAGGATTCTGAAACACTGAGTTGGGCAAGAAATATCTAGAAAAGTATTCCTAGCTATATTTTGTAATTGTACTTACAAAAACAGTTTACAATGTAGGCAAGATGCTGCAAAGGAAAAGAACAATGGACTGAAGGAGGAACCTTGTTTTCTAGAAACAGCTCTACTGTAACCACAGTGAGCATATCCCATCCACTCTCTGAGCCTCAGTTTCTTAAACAGTAAAAATAAGAGGATGGAATAGATTATCTTTAGGCAAAGTTCTGATCGTCTATTTATTGTTTCATGTGGTTTGTGAATTAGAAACTACCTGTCACTTAAACAGAACCTCAAGTCCACAAGCTCCGTTAGTTACCAGTGTAGAGAGTAAAACCCAAAGAAACCAAATTATTTATATTATAGATACAGGTACTTTGACACAATTTTGACTTCAGGCCCTTTATGGAAGAAGGTAGTTTGTTAAAAATAAATTATCCTGGAACTGGTGTCTTTCTAATACATTTCTAGAAAGAATTGTTATCGTTTGATATTTTTAAAAATTACATTACAAATGTGACTCATAAAACAATGCATTTCAGAATTACGATCTTATCGAAACTTAAAATATGGCATGGCTTGCAATCACAGAACAGAATATTTTCTAACTGAAGATTTTCAATCAGTGTTGCAAAGCTATGGATGACTTAGCAGAGTTCTTTTGTCTCCTCCATCATCCAGATTTCCTGAGATTTGTGTGCACTTCTCTGGAAGTCATTATCAATACATTGCTAACTATTGGCAAAGTAAATACTTTAAAGGGAGGTGGGAATAGTAGTATAATTTTGATCCTGAAACATCAAACTAAGTCGGAGTCTGATCTGATAGCTTTTTTCACTAAAGAACTACAAACAAGTTGTGCATAAAATTAATCACATGTTAATTAGTTTCCAAAAGACAATGACTTGTTGAGAGTCAGTCTGATAATATGGTATACAGAAGGGAAACCTGAGAAAACAGGTGCAAAAGGAAATAGTGAACCCATTAAATAGGGATGACTCCAATTGATTCTTGACTTAAAAATCATGGGATGAGAGATGTTTTGTTAAAAGCAAAATTTCAATACCTCAAATTAGCTCATAGACTATTTAAATTAGAGTTTCCCTATTTAAAATAAAGTATTAAAGACTATACAAATTAATATAAGTTATTTAATATTAAGGCAACAAATCACCCAGATACTTTTAAAGATTAGGATTAAAGCAACTCATCTGGTTTGATTAATGTCTCCTTTTAAGTCTTTTGACTAGTATTTCTGTCATATTTATTTGATTTTCTTAAAATAACAAGTGTTTCCTTGATTTCACAAATTATCAATAAATTGAAATATTATCTCAGGTTTTTAATATATAGTTTAAGATGACAGAACATATGATACCAAAAAGAAACAACAAAAATCCTTATCTCTAATTGTCACAGGTTGATTCAATGACTCCTCCAGACTTCCCATTTTAATAGTTCATCTAGGTACTTTTAACTATTGAGATAAATGTTTTCAAAATACGAGTTATGACCTCAATTTTTATGTCTTTCTTGCCCAATGTTACATTACCACACAAAAAATTATAGTTGAAAATTTCAGCACCATAGTTAGCTTCAAAATACAGAACACAAAACTCCAAGTGCTGTGTGTATTTAAAAGACACATAGATTAAGGAAGAGTTGTACAAAATATGCTTTATGCCATTAACAGCTCTAATAGATCTACATCCACCTCAAATATGACTTTTTCTCTATGTGAGACTCAAAGATAAATTTATTTCATCTTCTTATTGATGGCTTGCTTTTCTTTACTTGAATTCCCGCATAATTTGTAGTTAGAAAAAAAGGAATTTGACATCTGGAATGGGAGTATGACAAGGTCAATAGACCAGCTCCCCAGCAAAACAACAAAAATTAATGAACATTATATTTTTTTAAAACATCATTTAAACTCTGGAAATTGTCCTAAGAGGGTAGAGCAAATGAGGACATATATTTAAGAAAATCTACAAAATCTTAGTAAGAACATTGAGAACCATTGGCATTTGAATCACAATCCACTCCCCGTCCCACCAACTCAGTGTGATGGAAGTTCTACTCCAGGTAAGTGTGGTGAGAAGATGGGCTCCTCTCCCAGCTCCAAATCTTGGGTGATGGTTTCCTTTTGGGAGAAGCAGCCCAACATTCTCATGCTCTCAGTTCCAAGTGCTACAAATCATTTCCAGTTATAGAACTGTTGAAAGAAATGGGAGATGATGAATTTAATGTTCTTTTGTTCTTTGTTAATGCTTATTGATTGAGACACAGAAGAGGTTTGCAAAGATTTATTCTCTGTTAATTATTTTCTTTTTCTAGCTTTATTGAGATATAATTGACATATAACTTTGTGTAAGTTTAAGGTGTACAATGTGATAATTTGATACACGTATATATTGTGCAATGTTTATCATGATAAAGTTGGTTAACACATCCTTCACCTAACATAGTTACCGTTTTGTTGTTGTTGTTATGCTGACAGCATTAAAGCTCTACTCTCATGGCAAGTTTTGAGCAGTATACAATACAGTGCTGTTAACAACAGTCACCGTGCTATACATTAGATCCCCTGAACTTATAACTGCAAGTGTATACCCTCTGACCAATATCTCCCCATTTTTCCCACCCCTCAGCCCTCGGCAACCACCATTCTACTCTCTGTTTCTGTGAGTTAAATGTTTTTATATCCCACATATAAATGAGATCATACAGTAATTGTCTTTCTCTGGCTTATTTTACTGAGTGTAACGCCTCAAGATCCATCCATGTTGTTGTAACTGGCAGGATTTCCTTCTTTTTTAAGGTTGACTAATATCCCAGTGTGTATATATACCATATTTTCTTTATCCATTCATCCATCAGTGGACACTAATATTGTTTCCATGTCTTAGCCATTGCAAATAATGCTGCAATGAACATGAGCGTAGATATCTCTTCAAGATAGTGATTTCATTTCCTTAGGGTGTATACCCAGAAGTGAGATTGCTAAATCATATGGTAGTTCTACTTTTAATTTTTTAGAAATCTCCATATGTTTTCTACAGTGCCTGTGCCAATTTATATTCCCACCAACAAACAGTGTGCATTTCCTTCTCTCATCATTCTCACCAGCATTATCTTTTGGTTTTTTTTCACAATAGCCATTCTAACAGGTGTGACGTGATATCTTATTGTGATTTTGACTTGCATTTTTCTGATGAGTGGTGATGTTGAACACTTTTTCATGTACTTGTTGGCCATTTGTACGTCTTGAAAAAAATGTCTAAGTCCTCTGGCCATTTTTTAATTGCATTGGGTTTTTTTTGCCATTAACAAATAATTTTTCATTGTTTGTATGAGTTCTTTATATATTTTGGATATTAACCCCTTATCAAATATATAGTTTGTAAATATTTTCTCCCATTCTGTAGGTTGCCTTTCATTTTATTGATTGTTTCTGTTGCTGTGCAGAAACATTTTAGTTTAATATAATCCTACTTGTTGAGTTTTGCTTTTGTTGCTTGTGCTTTTGGTGTCATATACAAAGGCGTTGCCATGACCAATGTCAAGGAGCTTTTTACCTATGTTTTCTTCCAGGATTTTACATTTTCAGGTTGTATGTTTAAGTCTTTAATCCATTTCAAGTTCATTTTTTGTGAGTGGTGTAAGATATGGGTTCAATTTCATTTTTTTCCACGTGAATATCCCTTTTCCCAACACTCTCTGTCAAAGAAACTATCCTTTCCCTATTGAGTATTCTTGGCTCCCTTGTCAAATATCAGTTGACCATATATGTATGAGTTAATTTCTGGGCTCTCAATTCTGCTCCTTTGGGCTATGTATCTGTTTTTATGACAGTATCATACTGTTTTGATTAGTATAGTTTTGTAATATAGTTTGAAATCAGAAAGCATGATGTCTCCAGGCTTGTTCTTTCTCAAGATTGCTTTGGCTGTACAGAGTTTTTGATTGTTCCATAGGAATTTTAGAATTGTTTTTTATATTTCTGTAAAAAATGGCATTGGAATTTTGATAGGGATTGCATTGACTCTATAGATGATATTAGGTAATATGGACATTTTAACAATATTAATTCTTCCAATCCATGCACATGGGATATATTTCCATTTATTTGTGTCCTCTTTGATTTCTCTCATCAATGTCTTATAGTTTTCAGTGTATAGGTTTTTCACCTTTGTTAAATTTATTCCTAAGTATTTTATTGTCTTTGATGTTATTGTGAATGAGATAGTTTTCTTAATTTCTTTTATACATATTTTATTTATTGTCAATGTATAGAAATGAAACTAATTTTTGTATGTTGATATTGCATCCTGAAACTTTACTGAATTTGTTAATTAGGTCAGTGTTTTGGTGGAGTCTATAGGAGGTTTCTATATAGATGATGTCATCAGCAAACAGACACAATTTTACTTCTTCCTTTCTGATTTGGATGCCTTTTATTTCTTTTTCTTGCCTAATTGCTCTGATTAAGACTCCCAGTACTATGCGGCACAGGAGTGGTTAGAGTGGGCACCTTTGTCTTGTTCCTGGTCTTAGATGGAACGCTGTCAACCTTTTACCGTTGAATATATTGTTAGCTGTGGGCTTCTCATGTAAGGCCTTTATTACTTGGAGATATGTTTCTCCTATAACCAATTTGTTGCAAGTTTTTATCATAAAAGAAAGTTGAATTTTGTCGAATGTTTTTTCTGCATCTATTGAGATGATTATATGATTTTTATCTTTCATTCTGGGCATGTAGTGTATCACATTGATTATCCTAGGCTGAAACACCCTTGCATCCCAGGGATAAACCCCACTTGATTGTGGTGTGTGATTCTTTTACTGTGTTATTGACTCAGTTTGCTAGTATTTTGCTGAGAATGTTTGCATCTCTATACATCTGTACAAGGATATTGTCCTGAAGTTTTCTTTACTTGTAGTGTCCCTATCTGGCTTTGGTACCTACATATGCTGGCCTTGTAAAATGAGTTTGGGAGTGCTCTCTCCTCTTCAGTTTGTTTGCAAGAGTAAGAGAAGAATTGGTGTTAATTCTTCCTTAAATGTTTGGTAGAATTGACCCATGATGTCATCTGGTCCTGGACTTTTCTTTGTTGGAAGCTTTTTGATCACTGTTTCTATCTCCTTACTTGTTATTTATCTGTTTGGATTTTCTGTTTCTTCATGATTCACTTGTTAGGTATATATTTCTAGGAATTTGAGTCCTCTCTCTGTTTTCCTTGGTAAGTCTAGCTAAATGTGTGTCAATTTTGTTTATCTTTTCAAAAAACCAACCTTGATCTTTTCCATTGATTTTCTAGTCTCTGTTTCATGTATTTCTGCTCTGATCTTTGTTATCTCCTTCCTTCTGCTAAATTTGAGCTTAATTTTTTCCTCTTTTTTTAGTTGCTTGAGGTAAAATGTTAGGTTGTTTATTTGAGATTTTCTTTCTTAATGTAGGCATTTATCACTATAAACTTCCCTCTTAGCACTGCTTTTCTGCATCCTGTAAGTTTTGGTATGTTGTATTTCCATTCCATTTGTTTCAAGATGTTTTTTTATTTCACTTTTGATTTCATCTTTAATCCATTTGTTGTTCAGGAGTGTGGTCTTTAATTTCCACATATTTGTGAATTTTGTAGTTTTACTCCTGTTATTGATCTCTAGTTTCATACTATTGTGGTCAAAAAAGATATTTGGTATGATTTCAATCTCTTTAAATTTGCTGAGACATGTTTTATGACCTAACGTATGACCTATCCTGGAGAAGGTTATGTGCACTTGAGAAGAATGTGTATGCTCTGCTGTTGGATGCTCTTGCAGGGGCTGACTGAAGGTGTCTATGTGGTGGCAAGGGCCAGCAGTAGACGCATACATAGTGTCAAGGGCCAGGACCAGCAGCAGAGGCCAAGGCCAACTGCAAGTGTACAAGCAGCTGTGGGGTTCCTGGATGTTGGTGTGTACTGGCATGACTGCAGGGGCTAACCACAGACACATGCATGGTGGTTGGGGCCAGTGATGGGAGTTGGGTCAGGCAGCATGCAGATGTGTGAATGCCAGGGCTAGCTGCAAGCATGCATGTTAGTGCAGCCCTTTAACAGGCATCAGGGCTTGCTTGGGATCCCAAGAAGCTGCAGGGACTGGGCTGTCTACATGCACTTGGGTGGCTATAGGGGCTAGTGTCTGGTATGCACACAGCATTTGATTCCGGTGATGGAAGCCAGGGCCAACAACTTGAGGGTGCATAGCTGCAGGGGCTAGTGGCAGGCATCATGCACTGTGGTGCAGGCCAGTGACAGGAGTCAAGGCCAGTACTGGGCCCACAAGCAGCACTGTGGGCTTTGGCTATTGGTGTGCCCTCGTGTGGCTGTAGAAGCGCTTGACTCTGTTGTGTGTATGGTAATGGCAGTTGGTCACAAGGGCCAAGGTGGCATCTTGCAAGTGTGCAGCCACTGAGGATGAAGCTGGCTACTGGTGTGGATGCCTGGCTCAGGGCTGGTGGGAGAGGGATTGGGGAGGGTCTCAGGCAGCTGTTTTCCACAAACAGGAAAGCTTGTGGGGTGAGAACCTCGATGGCAAAATCTGCAAGGAGACTGTGATGGCTGTACTGGCCATTGGTTTCCACAGTAGAGAAAGCTACTGGGGTCCTTTGCAGAGCAGTTTAGTGTTAGCGATGAGGTCCTCAGTGATGAAAGCTGGGGGTGTCTGCAGCATCCGCAAGGGCTGTTGAGCTCCTCAGTGGTGAACGTTGCTGAGATCCTCTGCAGAGCAGGCCACTGGGAAAGCATGGTCACTCTGCCACATGGCTGATCCAGGTTTCCCCTGTGCTTCTTCCTTGTTCCTAGCGCTCTCTAGATGCCTCAACTCTGCTGGTCTCTGGGAGAGTTGAAACCAAAGCAAATCCTTTGTGCAGAGCTCTGAAAAGCTTAGAAGCTGGTCACTCATTCTGCTCTCCTTTTCCTGGTGAGGGAATCTTTCTGGCTAGGGAATTCTCCCCTGGTGAGAAACAGTGCTGGCCTGAGGCATGAAACGATGCAGGCAAAATGAAACTGTTCTTCCTACCCTTGTTGTACAGTTATTCTCAGGGAGTTTGCTCCACTGTGTTGCTGAAACTTTTTAAGTGGACTCCTGAGCTGTCCCTTCATGGATAGCTGTCTAATTGCCGTCCTCTGTGGGGGGGGTGGAGGATGGGGTCTCCTACTTGATCATTTTGGTGATGTCACTCTTCCCTATTTAATTATTTTTTATAGAATCTAGTTCTTTGTTGAAATTGTCCATTCTTTCACCTATTTTGACAATATTTTCCCATTTAAAACATTAATCATTAATTGCAACTTCATACATTATACTCAGAAGTTGCACATAGTAAAATTTGAAACTTATTTAAAGAAAATTTTATAATTCACCTGATACATATGAAGTAAGGAAAAAGAAAAAGACGTTTCAAATTCAAATCTGCTTATTAAGCAGAAATGATGGAACCTCTCAAAAAACAGCAACGGTGTCATCAAGTGACAAGAAAAACAATAATCATATTCTAAGAATTTACTAAGGTAAATTTTGATTGAAAAATATATGAGAGCCCTTACTTCACAGCATGAATACTACAAAGAAAGATAGTTCAAGAAGGTTGGTATCTCTCAAAAATAAAATTTTTATATATGATCCAGCTGGAAAAAACAAAAAGAATCTATTTAAATGAATATGTTTATACATGCAGCAATCTAATGCCAATGAAACGAGATTTGAAAACTATATGTAAAATATTGATTTATTGAGAATCCCAAGGACCAATATTTCAAAAGTGTCATGGACATAAACAAAGAATATAATATAATATGTCCCTTGACTAAAATGGCAGCAAGGCAACCTTGCCTGATACACTCTGTGACAACTTCCTATTAAAATAACTGCAGTGAAAGCATAAGAAAAGATGAAAAATATCACCTCAATGTTAAGTAACTCGTGATAGTGTGTTAGCATATGAGAGTGCCTAGTTGGTGAGGACAAGGTCAATTTACAAGAAAGAGAAGAGATAACTGAGAAAAGTATAGGTTATATAGAGGGTATTTGAGGAACTTACCTTTAAGGTAAAAGAAGGCTTGAATTTTCTATAGTAATTTGAATTTAAAGAATATAGAATACGTATAAAATGCATGCATATTTCAAGTTTTTCTATTTGTAATATAAAAGCGCATGTATATCTGAGAGTTTCTATTTTCCATGAACAAAAGAATATACGGTCATCTGCTGAGCATGAGGAGAAATAAGAGGGCATAAGAGGGTAGAGAAGAATATTTTTAATATACTTACAGCCTTCTTTCCCTGCTAGACTTCTAGAATACTGAAACTTCCACCCAGGAGATTAGAAGTCATTACTCTGGAATCTGACCAGCCCAAGAGACAGCATGAGCTTTAAGCAAGGAAGAAAAACATATTGAGAGAGAGAGAGAGACAGAGACATAGGACAAATGAGACAAGAACTCTAATTCAAGAAAGAAAAGAAAGAGACTTCTAAAAAGTTAAAACTACCAGTATCGATTAAAAGAGTGTGCCAAATGAGGATTGCCATCACCAGATGTTTTTGATCTATACTATCGTGCTCTTTTAAACATAATAATAAAATCATGAGTCTGATTCAGAATTTTTTTAACCTAAAAGTAAGTTCTTAAGTCTGGTCCAGAATATAATTTGTATTTAGTTTGTATTGTCCATCAGTTAATGAAATTCCTTCTCTATTTCTATCTATTTCTATTCCCTGCAGCCTGGATCAGTGTTTTTGTCTAAGTGTGAAGGCTAGAGACTGGCTATAAAGAACACAGAAGTAGAAAATGAAGAGAAACCTACTCTTCTGACCATATTTTTGCTGGATATAGAAATAATAATAATATTGATAGTAACAATGTTCCTTATCCTCATTATGGTGAACACTTACATGGTATTTATTATGTGATAAGACAATTACAATATTTTACATGTATTATGCCATTTTTTTGTCCACAACTTACCCTACAATATGAGTAGTTTTATAACAGAGCTAGGTTTATACTTGCTACTTTATTTTTAAATGAATCACTTCTCACATACATTTATAAGTAAACAGATGTTTATTTTTAAAAATAGCACACTTAATTGAAGAAGAAACAATCAAAGAGAATACTTTGGTTAGGTTTGCAAATAGTTTGACAGCTAACTGCTCAATAGCCATACTCAAAGGCAGAAATTATTGTATAATGCAATAAAATTATGAAGAGATGTAACCTATAATTCTATAAAACATGACACTATAAAGGAAAAAGAGCAGCTGGATATAATGGAGTACCTTGTGGCAGCAGAAATTAATCATCTCTTGATGAAAACAATATTATGGAGGGATTCTAATAATTCTTCATTTAAAATGTCCATCCTTCAATATAAAACTATCAGATACGCCACTAGATGAGCCCAAATGAGAGGGAGGGAATAAGAAAGAAAGAATAAAAATATACAAGAGAAATAGACCATTGGTGGCATAGATTATGGAATTAATAGACGTAGGCTTTTAGATTGTTGTGATTAATACTTTAAGAACAGAGAACAACTTCAGGAATTTTAACAGAGAATACTTTACTATAAGATAAGCCTATTTTGTTTCTTTCCTGTATTAGAGTTCCTATTTCTAGAACAAAAAACATCAACAATGAGAATTAAAAATTCTTATTTTGTTTCAACAATAAATTAAATAAAGCAGAAGGAAAAAATTGTTGGACTATAGATAAGTGGGTAGAAAATATCCAGACTGAAGCACAGAAAGGACAAAAGAAAGAAATGGAAAATATATGAAAATAAGATAGTAGATATTTCTGTTAAACTTTAAGAGTCCGTAATGCCTATTGCAGTCTCTAAAATAATGACCAAAAAAAGAAAAAGTGTATAACTAACAAGAAACACAATTTAAAAAATAATAATGCTGGCAGAGGTTGGGCATCCAGACCAAGATGCACATCTGCTTCCTTAACGTGGAACCCAGTGCACTTTGCCACTAACCAGTAGCCGCCTCCAGAGAGAAGCTGCACTTTGCAACTGAGCAGGTTCCCTCCACAGCCTGGGGCATCAGAGGCCAAGAGGGCATGATTTTGCTACAGTTTTTTTTTAATGAGGAAGATCAGCCTTGAGCTAACCTCCATGGCCAACCCTCCTCTTTTCCCTGAGGAAGATTGGCCATGGGCTAACATCTGTGCCCATCTTCCTCTACTTTATATGGGACACCGCCACAGCTGGCTTGATAAGTGGTGTGTAGGTCCGCACCTGGGATCCAAACCTGCGAACCCCAGGCCGCCGGAGTGGAGCACGTAAACTTAACCACTATGCCACCGGGCCAGCTCCTGCTATAGCTTTTGTAAATAATCAACACTCATCCTCTCATCTCATTTTCCTGTAGGTGGAGTGTGTGTGGAACATTGCAATGTTGAATTTAAACATAGTTATATCAGTAATTACTTTAAATTAAAATGAAATTAATGATCCAGTTTTTAAAAATTGTCCAACTTAAAAAAAATTAAACGTAAATTACTCATAAGAGGCATTTTTTAAATATAAGAACTCTGAAAGGTGGACAAATTTTTTAAAGACTATAGCATGAAAATATGAATTAAAAGCATGTTGTCACTATACTAAAACTAGATAAGAAATTAAATTATGAAGTATTATTGGACAAAGAGAACATGTTTCATTTGATAAAGCTGTTGATACATGATGGATATATAATAATTCTAAATGTGCATGCATCTGATAACATAGCCAACAGGATTCATGAGATATAAGTTAGATATAACTAAAAGAATAAGTTGACAAACTTAATGGATGTTCCCAACACATTCCTCTCTGTCACTATCAGAACAATCAGAACATCAATAAAGGTACAGATGTGAAAAACACAAAGTCAGTAAAGATAACAATTTAAGAAAATATGAAAAGCATTGAATCAAAGAATGACAGAATACATAGTTTTATTCAAGTGCATATGGAATATTTACCATATATTGGGCTCTTAAGCAGATTTCAAGGTAACTAAAGATATTTAAATCATGAGTATGTTCTCTAACCACAGTGAGATTAAGCTAGAAATCAATAAAGGAAAGAAAACTAGAAACATCCCCACATTTTTAGAAATTAAACAACATACTCTTTTTTTTTTTTTTTATGATGAAGATTAGCCCTGAGCTAACATCTCTTGCCAATCCTCCTCTATTTACTGAGGAAGACTGGCCCTGGGCTAACATCCATGCCCATCTTCCTCTACTTTATACAGTCCACCGTCACAGCATGGCCTGACAGGTGGTACATAGGTCCGTGCCTGAGATCTGAACCTGCGAAAACCTGGGCCGCCGGAGCAGAGTGAGAGAACTTAACCACTACGCCACCGGGTTGGCCCCTAAACAACATACTCTTAAATAATCAATGGATCAGAAAAGAAATCACAGAGGAAAATAGAAAATACTTTGAGACAAATGGAAACAAAAACACATCATACCAAAATTTATGGGATGCTGTGAAAGTGGTGCTCAGAGGCAAATTTATAGTAATAAACACATACTTTAAAAAAGAAGAAAAATGTCAAGTTGATCATCTAACTTTACATCTTAAGGAGCTAAAGAAAAACAAACTAAATCCAAAGCTAGCAGAGGAAAGGAAATGATAAAGGTTAGAGTATAGATAAACAAAAAGACATAGAAAAACAAAAGAAAGAATCAAGAAAAATGAGACTTGGTTCTTGGAAAAGTTAAAAAAGGCTAGCAAACTTTTAGCTAGACTAACAAAGCAAAAAAGAGAAGACAGAAATAACTAGAATCAGAATATAAGGTGGGGGCTTTACTATCAATGTCACAGATATACAAATGATTTTAAGAGACCAATTGTATGAACAATTGTGTGCCAAAAATTAGATAACCCAAGTGAAATGGGCAAACTTTCAGAAACACACAAATTATCAAACTGACTCAAGAAAAAATAGAAAAATCAGAATATACCTATAACAATTAAAGAGATTAAATCACTAATTAAACAAAACAAAACCTCCCAGTAAAAACAAGTCAGGACCAGATTACTTCACTGGTGAATTCTACCAAACTTTTGAAGAAGAATTAACACCAATCTTATCCAAACTTTTCCAAAAATAGAAGAGAGGGCACTTGCCAACTCATTCTATGAGGCCAGAATTACCCTGATACCAAAGCCAGTAAAGACAACACAAGAAAAGAAAATTACAGATCAATAACTTTCTTGAATATAGACTCAAAAACCCACAGCAAAACACTAGAAAAATGAATCCAACAGCATATTAAAAGAATTGTACACTATGACAAAGTGGAATTTATCCCAGGAATGCAGGGTTGTTCCACATAAGAGAATCAATAAATATACTTACACCATATTGTTAGAGCAAAGAGTAAGAAAAAGAGAACACAACATGATCATCACAATTGATGCATAAAAAGCATTTCACAAAACTTGACGTGCTGTCATGATAAAAGAAAGCTCAGAAAAGTAGGAAAAAAACACAGCTAACATCATATTCAATGGTGAAAAACTGAAAACTTTCCCCTAATGTTAGGCACAAGACAGGAATGTCTGCTTTTACCACTTCTACTTAACATTGTTTTGAAAGTCTAGGCAGAGTACTCAAGCAATAAAAAGAAATATAAGGCATTCAAATTACAAAGGGAGAAATAAAACTATCTTTAAGTACAGATGTTGTAACCTTATATGTAGAAAATCCCCTAAAAAAATTCACAAAAATACCCTACTAAAACTAATAATAAATTCAGCAAATTTGCAGGGTATAAAATCAACACATAAATATGTTTTGTTTCTGTACACCAACAAAGAACAATCTGAAAAGGACACTTAAAAGGTAATTCCATTTACAATTGAATCCTAAAGAATAAAATACCTAGGAATAAGTCTAATCAAGAAAATGAAAGCATGTACACTGAAAAATACAAAACATTGCCAAAAGAAATTAAGAAAGATCTAAATAAACAAAAAGCATCTCATGTTCATGGATTGGAAGAGTTAATATTGTTAAGATAGGAGTATGCCCCCAAAGCAATCTACAGATCCAACGCAATGTCTATCAACATTTCAACGATGATTTTTGCAAAAATGGAAAAGCTCACTCTCAAATTCACATGGAATTGCACAGGGCCCCAAATAGCCAAAGCAATGTTGAAAAAGAAGAACAAGGTTGCAAGACTCATACTTCTTGATTTTTAAGTTTTCTACTAAGATATAGTAATCAAAACAGTATGGCACTGGAATAAAGATAGACATCTAGATTAATGAAGTAGAACCGAGAGTCCAGAAATAAACCCATAGATCTACAGCCAATTGATTTTTGACAAGGGTGCCATGACCACTCAATGGGGAAAGTATACTCTTCAGCAAATAGGTTGGGACAGGTGGACTTTCACATGCAAAAGAATGAAAATGGACCACTACCTAACATTATATATAAAAATTAACTCAAAACGGATCAACGACCTAAATATGAGCACCCAACCTGTTAAATTCTTGGAAGAAAACGTAGAGGTAAATCTTCATGACTTTGGATCTGACTGTGGAGTCTTAGACAGAACACCAAAAGCACAAGGAACAAAAGAAAAAATAGACGTATTGGACTTCATCAAAATGATAAACTTTTGTGCATCAAAGGACATTAAAGAAATTGAAAAGAAAACCTATAAAACAAGAGGAAATATTTACAAATCATATATTTGATAATGGTGTATTATCCATAATATATAAAGAATATTTACAACTCAACAATGCAAACATCCCAATTAAATAAAATGAGCAAAGTGCTTGAATAAATATTTCCCCAAAGAAGATATACGAATGGTCAATAAGCACATGAAAAGAGGTTCAACAGGATAATTCATATGGAAATGAAAATAAAAACTCCAATGACATTACACTTCATATCCAGTAGGATGGCTATGATAATAATAAAAATAACAATAATAATAACAACCACAACAATAACAATAATAATAATAAAACAGAAAAGAATAAGTGTTGGCAAGGATGTAGAGAATTTTTAAGCCTCATAATTTCCTGGTGAGAATGTAGAATAGTTCAGCCTCTGAGGAAAATGTTTGATGGTTCCTCAAAATGTTAAATATAAAATTTACATGTGACCCAGAACTTCCACTCATATGTGTCTACGCAAAAGAATTGAAAATAGGTACTCAAACAAATATATGTACGTGTATGTCACAGGAGCACTATTCACAATAGCTAAAGAGTGGAAACAATCCAAATGCCTTTCAATAATGAATGGATAAACAAATGTGGTTTATACATACAATAGAATATTATTCAGTTGTAAAAAGAAGGAAGTACTCATACATATTACAACACTAATGAACCTGAAAACCTAAGCTAAATGAAAGAAGGTAGATACAATAGTTCACATATTGTATAATTCTATTTAGCTGAAATATCCAGAAAAGGTAAATGAATAGAGACACAAAGCAGATTGGTGGTTGCTAGGGCCTGGAGAGAGAGGGAGAACGTGGAGTAAGTGCTTAATATGTGTAGGATTTCCTTTTGGAGTGAAGAAAATGTTTTGGAACTAGATAGAGATGGTGTTTGCACACCATTGTGATTATACTGAATGCCACTGAATTGTTCACTTGAAACGGTTAATTTTATATGAATTTTATATTGATATAATTTTTATATTGATATTATAATAATGCTTATATTATATATTATATAAAATATATAATAATTTTATATTGAATTTTATCAATTTCAAGTCAATTTTTTAAAAAAGGGAAAACTCAGAAACAAATCATATGTAACTCAGGTGACTTGGCCAATCAGTGGTGAGAGGTTGTACTGTGTTTAAGGTGCTAATAGTGAGAAGAGACTAAATTAGCCAAACAAAGGGGAAAAAAAAACCCTTAAGGACAAGAGACTAGCTGTGGTAAACCACCTATCACGAGATGTTGGAGGGGTCTAGATGTCTTCCCATAAATGTAGAAACACCTCAACTTGTGTTACAGAACCAACTACATGTAAAGAGAAGAGGTCATGCCTTGTAGCTGTGATGGTTGCTACAAATATGTTATGGACTGAATTGTGCCCCCTCCCCCCAAAATTTGTGTGTTGAAATCCTAACCTCCAGTACCTCAGCATGTGACTGTTTTTGGAGCAAGGGCTTTTATAGAGGTAGTTATTAAACGAGGTCATATGGTGGGCCCTAATCCAATAAGACTGGTGTCCTTATAAGAAGAGGGAGAGACACCAGGAATGTGCATGCACGTAAAAGAGACTATATAAAGACACAGTGAGGGAGTGGTTATCTGCAAGCCAAGGAGACAGAGACTTACAGGAAAAATCAAACCTACTGATGCTTTGATCCTGCACTTGCAGCCAACAGAACTATGAGAAAATAAATTTCTGTTTTCTAAGCCACTCAGTCTGGTATTTTGTTATGGCAGCTCTAGCAAACTAATACAAAATATGTTAGTCTGTTTTTTACCCTTCATATGTTCCTGCTGGATTATTTTGAAATGTCTCATGCACACTGAATTTAAAACAAAGTTCTGCATAAGAGGACATTTTGTAATCTGTTTTCACAAACGCAAAGCATTGTCATTGATGTTTAAAATGTTCTATGTGTTCTTTGTTTAGAATGCATTGATTTGTATATGGTTGATAGGAATATTCTGGGAACACAAGAAAGTATAGTCTTTCTAATTGTGGTTAAGTGATAAGCAAATGTAACTTCACACGTGGTTTAATACATCCTATAAAGTCTATTATATAGCATTGGCAGGACTTCATGTACACATAATTATACATGAGAATATTGTGGCTTTCTACATGTGCTCACATCCCTCAGATAACCTAGGTAAGAAGTAGAGGGAATCTGATTTGTTTCTTTCATATTCAAAAGCATTTTCTCAAAAGAGAAAATTTCTGAGTCTAGAGGTATAAAACTTTTAGAGACGAGATTATTTTAATAAAATTATTTTAATTCAAAGGAAAAAACTGGAGAAAGTTACATATGCTAAAGATTCTATGTGATTATCAAAAGATTGTTTTTAAAATTATATGGCATTCAATTTATTGTGTGATTTACTTTTTCCACTTATAATGGAAGCTATACCAATAATTGTGTCTGATACATACCCATAAGCAGTGAAAAAAGAAAGTATTCACACTTTGAGTTTAGTAGAAATTTATTTAAATTAACTTAAAGAAATAAAGTTTCATTGACACTTAGTTTCACTAATGAAGAAAGGTATCAAATTTAAGAAGGTAACTGGAATTTTAAGGAAGAAAGATTATTTTATGGCCAAAGTCATTTGCAGTTGTCTCTGTGAAGAATGAGAGTGATTAAACTCCATAATATCTAGTGATTTCTAAATCTCATAAAAGCTAGGAAAAAATGTTTTCTACTATGTTTAGCAGAATTTGTTAAATGAGTTATTCACTCTAATGGATATCCATTCCTTTAATATGGAAGGCAAACACAACGCTGTAATCTAGTATATTTCCATGGTATGTGTGTAGGCCTTGCTTAGACTTTAACCCACTGTTAAAACAATGAAAGCCTTTGGAAATTGCTAACCATATTTACTGCAGAGTGAAATTTACATCCAAAGACTTTTGATAAAAGTCGTTCCACTTAACAAAGCTTGATAATATATTACTATTGGAGAAAAATTTTAAACAAGTGACCATAAAGAAAGTTATGCAAATTTTCATAACAGTATTTCTTAGTATGAATGTAAGTATATTTGTAGCTGTGCTAGATGTAAATACAATGATGTTATAACACTCGGCAGAAATATCCGAATGTCATCTCAAATGAGAGATAATTACTGCTGTATAAATATAACTAAAATATTGATTTCAAGAAGGGAAACGAAAATGGCTTTTATTTGACGTGCGGGGTTTTTAAACAATGAGCAATAGAAAACATATGGTCAAATGCAAAATTGTGTAATAAAAGTAAAACTAAATTAAAGTTCAATTAAAGTCAAAATGCCATAAATAGGAAAGCAATACTTAACTTGATAGTAACAAAATTACACAAACTTGACTATGTAGCCAAATCCTGATTGGATCTCCAAGAATATAATGTTTAAAACAACAACAACAAACTAACAAACAAAAATACTGACCTGCCATAGTATAATGTAAATAAAATAAAATGAAATTCTAATACATTGTTCTATGTTGTTAATAATAATAATATGTGGAACTTATGAATAACTTCCAATTTCAAGAAAAAGCCTTAAAGACTCATCTGATGCATCCTCTTGATATATTGCATATTTATCATCTCGGGTTTTTCAAGGAGTATTTATTACCCTGATCTCATTTTTCATGCATGAATTTATATGACTGCACCAAGCTTACATCTTCTCAGTAGAGGTCTTAGCTTAGCCAGGAAAGGAAAGATCAACTCAAAGTAATAGATGAGTGAGGAGAGTAGCTTTCTTGTTTTTATCAATAGAATGAAAGTAAATAATTACGTGAAATTTAACTATATATTTTTTAAATTGAAAGAGCCCTTATAGGTCATCTAAAAATTTGATTTCCTAGTTTTACAGATGGAGAAATTAAGAATAAAACCAGTCATAGAATGTAATTGGTCAAGTAAATTATTCTGCCTATATACCTACTTTCATTGTTTTTTAAGACTAAGTCAAGTCTTATTTTTCACATGTAGGCTTCTCTTACCACAGGACTACATTGCGTCTTTTGCCATACTCTAGCTTTAGGTACTAAAATTTACATAAAACTGTGGTCCTTCACTCCTCAAGTCTAAACGCAGATGATATTCTGAACCAAACTTCAATTCTCTATCACAGAATATAGTGATTCAATGACACAAAATTGTTAATTGGTAAAGTGGAACTGGTAGTTTTAAATCTGCAATTTTACACACTATTCAAGCAATCCATGGTAGTCTTCAGAAAAGAGAGAGGACTCCATGTATTTCCTGCAGAGTCACTGGGACAGGGCTAACCTGAGTACCGTGTTGTCCAAGGCTAAAAGTATCGTGCGAAAATACAAACAAAAGGAAATAAACGACTGGGCAGAGGAAGTAGATGAGATGAGATTTGGGGAAGAAAGGTCAAGGTGTTGAGCCAAACTGAATATGTAAGATAATTTCAGGAGAACCAGGGGAACCACAGGCTTAAAATCTGCTGTAGGATTAGGATCAAATGTCACCGGCCTGTGCTGTAGGACTATATAACTGGCTTGAATCATCCTTTCTAACTGATTGACTTCTGGGATAACCACTGCAGACTTTTCATTATCAGCCAACATACAGTGTTCTGGTTCTTATGACAAAAGTATTAGGCAGCATATGTTATTTTCATATATATTCATTTTATTTGACTGTTTGTTGAGAAGAATTTACTTCTACTGGAAGTTTTTCTTTTACCGTCTCCCATTGTCCCCAAATTCATCCAAACCCAGGATCTTCTGCTTATTACTTGTCTGAATTTGGCACCAGCTTGTGAGAAACTATTTCTTAATCCATTAAAGCAATACCTATGTTGCTATAGAAGTCAAATGAGACAGTAAGTAGGAACATGTCTTGGTAAATTATAAAGCATTGTGATACTATGTCAGTTTTGTATATGATAACCCAGCAATTAATGTCTCTGGAAGTAGTGTAATAGGTACGTGTGGCACTGTGTGGTAGGGGAGGTGATGGGGAGGGAATATTTGCAGATCAGCAAAGTGTAAAAAGCTTTCCTGGAACTTGAACATTAACTTTTTCTCACTAAAAAGATGCTATGGAAGGGGAAGACGGGAAGACGATTGGAAGAGATGTCAGTACGATGACGTAGAAGTGAAAGTAATAATGGCACAATTAATACTGAGGAAAATGGCCCAAAGACATGAATTTAAGTATAATTCAATTACTTATTGGCTCCCTTTGTCTTACCTTTAGCACGAGAGGGGCTGAAAGGAGGAAAATACCAGGCAGAAAGCAGCATCCAGCCCCACCTCAAGAAACAAGGAGGTGGAGACTGGGTCTCTCCCCAGTGTTCTCCAGGGCAACATCCCCAAATTTAGAGGAGAAATGGAAATACTGCTGCCTTTCTAGAATTCTCAGTTAGCCACAGGAATTAATACCATTTCTAGCCATATAACTTTTCATGTTTAAAAAAAGTGAAGTATAATTATGAATAATGAAATGCACAGATCTTAAATATACAGCTCCAAGAGTTTGGACAAATGCATATACCAGTGTAACCCACACCCCCATCAATATTTCTGTCAACAAAGAGAGGTCCTTAGTGATACTCCTCAGGAAGCCCTCCTTCCTCTAACCCAAAGGAAACCATTTTGTATTCTTGTCAAGGTAGATTTCTGTGTGTGCCTTCCTTATCTATGCATAGAATTTTCTCTATGAGATTCATTCATGATGTTTTATGTATCCATAGTTCATTCCTTTTCACTGCAAAATATTTCGCTTATTTTAAAAATCCACAATTTGTTTATTCATGCTCCTTGATAGATAATAATGTTGGTGCCAGATTGTGACCATTATGAATAGAGATGGTATTTTTAATTTTTTTGTATATGTTGGGGACATACATTTTAATTTTTCTTGGGAAAATACCTTGGAATAAATGCCTATATTGTAGGGTATGTGTATTTTTAACTTACAAAAATCTACCAAATCTTTTCCCAAGTGGCAAAATGTGCAAGTATTTTACATTCCATTAGCAGCATATGACAGTTCTGGATGCTCGACATGCTCACCAACATTTAATATTGTTAGTTTTTAAAATAATTTTAGCCATTCTACAGAGCATATAATAATATCTCGTGTTTTTAATTCGTACTTCCCTGATGATGAATAACGTTGAGCACTTTTTCATGCGTTTATTTGCTATTGATATATCTGCCTTTGGGAAGTATCCACTCACATCATTTGCTATACAGTCTGATAGAGGTACAGTAAATATTTTTCCTAAGGTGTGCCTTTTTTAACAATGTCTTTTAATGATGAGAAGTTTTAAAATTTAATATAGTCTGATTTGAAATTTTTTGTTTTGTATTATGAATAGTGCTTTTTGTGCTCTCTCTCTCAACTGACCACATAAATGCTGATCTATCTCTGGATGGTCTATTCAGTTCCATTAATCTATTTTTTATTCTTACATCAATACCACCCTGATTACTCTAGCTCTACAATAATTCTTGAAATAAGGCGGTGTAAGACCTCAGATATTGTGTTAGGTCCTTTGCATACCCATATAGATTTTAAAAGCAACTTGGTAATTTTTATTTTAAAACCCTGCTAAGGTTTTGATTGGGCTTTTGTTGAATCTACAGATCATTTCACGGAGAATGACATCTTAACGATATTGAGGCTTTCAATCAGAGAATATGATATAACTTTCCATTCACTTGGGTCTTATTCAATATCTCTCAGCAACAACTTGCCATTTTAATGCATAGGTCTTGACCATATTTCATTAAGTATATCCCAAATTATTTCAAGTTGCGTGATACTATTGTTAATGATAACATTACTAACTTTATTACCCAGTTGTTTCTTTTATATAGAAATAAAACCAATCTTTGTATATTGACCTTTTCTAAATTCACTCACCACTTCTTACTGTGTCTGGTAGTTTTGGGGGGAACTCTTGAGGAATGTCTATGTACACAACCGTGTCATATGAAAATGGTGATAATTTTTCCTCTTCCTTTCCCAACATTCTGCATTTTACTTCTTTTCATTGACTTTAGACAATGGATAGTCCATCTAGTAGAATGTTGAATACAAGTGTTGACACTACAAATCCTTGCTTTTTTCAGAACATAGGGAGAGGGCATGCAGTAGTTTACATTTATGTCTGATGATTGTAGTCATTTTCTATTGCTGCCATAAAAAATTATCACAAACTTTAGTGGCTTATGGCTACACAAATTTATTATCTTACAGTTCTATAGATTAGAAGCCCAACACAGGTCTCACTGGTTAAAATCAAAGTGTCAACAGGCAGTATTACTTTCTTGAAGCTCTAGGGGAGAATCTGTGCCCTTGCCTTTTTCAGGTTCTAGAGGCAACCCACATTCCTTGACCATTGGCCCCTATCCTTCATCTTCAAAGTCAGCAATAGCAGGTCAAGTCCTTTACATGCCACCATCTCTTTGATTCCTTTTCTGATTACAGCTAGGAAAAGCTCTCCACTTTTAAGGAATCATGTTCTTAGATTGATCCTGTCCAGTTTATCATGGATAATCTTCCAATCTCAAAGTCTTAATTAATCTTTTATTTTCTTTTTGCCTTTTTTTAAAATTTTTTGTTTATTGCAGTAACATTGGTTTATAACATTGTATAAATTTCAGGTGTACATCCTTATAATTCTATTTCTGCATGGATTACATCATGTTCTCATGTTCACCACCCAAATACTAATTACAACCCATCACCACACACATGTGCCTAAATTATCCCTTTCGCCCTCCTCCCTCCCCCATTCCCCTCTGGTAACCACCAATCTAATTTCTGTCTCTCTGTGTTTGTTTGTTGTTGTTATTATCTACTAACTAATGAGTGAGATCACATTTACAAGGTCCCCTTTGCCATATAAAGTAACATATTCACAGGGTCCAAGGATTAGGACATGGGCATCTCAGCTGTCAGTAATCTGCCGACCACAATGATAGTTATAGATTTTTTCATAGATGCCATTTTCCAGATTGAGTATGTTTCCTTCTCATGCTGGTTGCTGAGAGATTTTATTTTTATCATGAATAATTGTTAAATTTTGTTTACTGCTGTGTCTACATCTGTTGAGATAATCATATAACTTTTCTCCTTTACTCTGTTAATGTTATGAATATATTGATTGATTTTCAAATGTAGAACCAACCTTTCTTTTCTGGGTTAAATACCTCTTGTTCATGATGTGCTATTTGTTTTTACATTGATGGATTAAGGCTAATATTTTGATACTTTTTTTTGTTGTTGTTCATGAGGATTTTAGTCTGTCATTTTCTCTCTTTGAAATGTCGTTGTCTATACTATTCTTATTATCAGAATTGTGCTGACTTTAAAAATGAATTGGAGAAAGTTTTATCTTACTATACATATGAAGGCATTTTGTAAGTTTAGTATTATACCTTTCTTATATATTTAATAAAATTAACCAGTGAAGCCTTTAGGCCTCAAGTTTTCTTTGTGAGTAGATTTTTAAGTGAAAAATAAATTTCTTTAGTAGACATGGTACCATTTAGATTTTTGTATCTTCCTGTATACATTCTGTAAGTTTTTATTTCAAGGAATTTGTCAATTTTATCTAGAAATGTGTTAATTTTTTGATTAATTAGATTAATTAGATAATTTTTAAATATTTTGGGGCTTACCTAGAGACATTGTGTTATTGAGTTTAATTTTAGTTCAGTCATGGTAAAATAACATACTCTGTTTAATGAAATCCTATGAAATTTATTGAGACTCATTTTATGATCAAGCATATATTCTCTCTTGGTTAATAATCAACATGCTCTTGAAAGGAAAGTGTATGCTGCAAGTGTTGGTGGAGTGTCTACAAATTTCAAATACTTAAGATGATTGATAGTATTTTTCAAATCTTCTTCATCCTAACTGACTTTTTTGTCTATATATTCCATCAATTACTACAGGAAAAATACTAATATAGTAAACTAAAATGGTGGATGTGTCTCTTCTCCCTCTAGTTCTGCTAGATTTTATTTCATATATCTGAACTTCTACCATGTGCATACATTTCTAGACTTGCATTGTCTTTTTGATAACTCACACTTCTATTATTAGAGGATATCCCTTTTATCACTGATATCAAACTCTTGCTTTGAAGTCTATTTGGTACATAGTCACCCAGCCTTCTTATACTTAGTGTTTCCATAGTTTGCACTTTTTACCCCTTTAATGTCAATCTGATTGGGACTTTAATACTTAAAAACATGTATCTCTTATATTTGCTTTTGTTGCCTGTGCTTTTGTTGTCATATCCAGTAAATCATTGCTTAGATCAATTTCGTGAAGCTTCCCCCTTATGTTTTCTTCCAGGAGTTTTACAGTCTCAGGTCTTACATTTAAGTCTTTAACCCACTTGATTTTTGTGTATAGTGTAAAATAAGGGTCCAATTTCACTCTTTTGCATAACAAAAAGGGATTACATCAAACCAAAAAATTTCTGCACAGCAATGGAAACTATTAAAAGAGTGAAAAGATGACCTACAGAGTGTGAGAAAATATTTGCAAACAATGTATCTGATAAAGGGCTAATATCCAAAATATACAATGAGCTCTTATAACTCAGTAGCAAAAAAACAAATAACTTGATTAAAAGATGAGCAAAGGACTTGATTTGTCATTTCTTCAAAGAAGACATACAAATGGCCTACATGTATATGAAAAGATGCTCAACATCACTATTCATCAGAGAAATGCAAATAAAAACCACAATGAGATATCACCTCACACCTATTAGGATGACTATTATTAAAATATCCAAAGATAACAAGCATTGGTGAGGATTTGGAGAAATTGGAACCCTTTTACACTGTTGGTGGGAATGTAAAATGGTGCAGCCACTATGGAAAACAGGATGGTCAAAAAATTAAAAATAGAACTACCATATGATCCAGCAATCTCACTTCTGGGTATATATCCAAAGAAATCAGGCTCTCGAAGAGATATTTGAAGTCCCATGTTTATTGCAGCATTATTCACAATAGCCAGAATTTGGAAACAACCTAAACGTCCATCGGCAGATGAAAGGATAAAGAAAATGTGGTATTTACATACAGTGGAATATTATTCATCCTAAAAAAGACAGAAACCCTGCCATATGTGACATCATGGATAAACCTTGAGGACATTATGCTGTGAAATAAGCCAGCCACAGAAGGATAAATACTGCATCATTTCACTTATATGACATATCTAAAATAGTTAAACTCACAGAAGCTGAGAGTAGAGTGATGGTTGTCAGGGGCTGGAGGGAGGAGGAAACAAGGAGTTGTTATTCCATGAGTAGAAAGTCTCATTATACGAGACGAATGGGTTCTAGAGATCTGCTGTATGACATCATACCTATAGTTAGGCTGTACTGTGACCTTAAAAATCTGTTAAGAAGGTAGATCTCTTGTTAAATGTTCTTACCACTATAAAAAAGTGTTTCTTTTCTTTGTGTGTGTGTGTGTGTGTGTGTGTGTGTGTGTGGAAGATCAGCCCGGAGCCAACATCCATGCCAATCCTCCTCTCCCTGCGGAGGAAGACTGGCCCCAGGCCAACACTCATGCCCATCTTCCTCCACTCTACATGGGACGCCGCCACTGCAAGGCCCGACAAGTGGTGCATCAGCACGCACCAGGGACCCCAACCCAGGCTGCCAACAGTGGAGCACGGGCACCCAATAGCTACGCACCACGGGCCGGCCCAAAAAAAGTGTTTCTTTTTAAGCAGATGTTGTGGCATCTTGCATTTCTATCCAATTTGTTAATAAGTGACATTTTTCTTTTAAAATGATAGAAATGTGAGACATTAACTCAATTTTTTTTAAGGGAAATTGACCCTGAGCTAATGTCTGTTGCGGATCTTCCTTTTTTTTTTCCTTTTTTCTCCCCAAAGCCCCGGTTCATAGCTGTATGTCCTAGTTGTACCTCTTTCCATGTGGGATGCTGCCTCAGCATGGCTTGATGAGCGGTGCGTAGATCTGTGCCCAGGATCCAAACTGGCAAACTGTGGGCTGCTGAAGGAGAGCGTGCGAACTTAACCACTATGCCACCAGGCTGGCCCCAATTAGTGACTTTTTAATTTCAGTATCTAGTCAGTTTACATTTACTATATTTATTTATATGTTTGGAGTTAAGTCTACCTCTTAGTATTCGCTTTCTAATTGTTTCTTCTCTGTTCCTTCATTGCTGCTGTATTGTTAATTGTTTTTAACATTTCCTTAATCTTTTCCATTGGTATTTTAGCTATACATCTTGTGTGTGTGTGTGTGTGTGTGTAATTGCTCTGAGAAATTCAGTATACCTCTTGATTTTATCATAGACAAATATTCAAATAATATTTTACCATTTTGCAACCAACACAAAAACTATACAACAGTATGTTTCCACATGGCTCATTCTAGTCTTTAATACTATACTATTGAAGTTATACATTATATTTTGGGGCCATTATTTCTTGCAATGATTTTTCTTCATCAATCTCTCTCCTCTCTGTTTTCCTTGTGGAACTCAAACTACAAGATATTAGACATCTTGATGTAGAGGTCACTGGGGCTCTGTTCCTTTTCTTTAATTTTTTATTTCTTCTTTTTTTTTAAATACTTTAAATCTCTTAGTGCTTCAGTTTGGCTACTTTGTATTAACCAGTTTTCAAATTACTGCTAATTTCTCATGCAGTTTCTAATCTTCTGCTAAGCTGATCCATCTATCTAGTGACATTTTTATTCCAGTTATTGTGTATTTTCCACCTAGAGTTTCCATTTGGTATCTTTTAATAGTTTGCCTGTCTCTGTTAATATTGCCGATGTCTTCACTCAAAATATCCATCTTTCCTTTAAATCATTAAACCTAATTATAATGCCAAGTTTTAATTATGTGTCTGCTAATTCTAATGTCTGTGTTATCATTCATTTTATTTGTATTACTATTTTTTTTTCTGGCTATAGGTCACATTTCCTTGCCTTTTTTTTTGTGTACATTGTAAACTTTGATTTTATGCTTGATATAGTAGATACTACACTGTTGAGAGTCTGGATTGTGTTATATTCCTTTAAAAAGTACTGAATTGTGTTACTGCTGGCACAGATAGACACTTGCACCCCTTATAGCTCACTTGTCTTCCATACCCATTGGCTAGTCTGCTTCCTCCAATTATGTGGACTGCTGCTCTCCGTTTGGATTTTACTTCTTGATGATACTCTGTTCAAAGGGCTTCCAAGGCAGAAAGCTAGTGTTTATGTGATGGTGCTTATCTGATTTGTTATACCCCAGGGAAACAGCCTTGTGCTATCTGTTGTCCGATGCCTGAAAACAGTTGCTTTATATATTCTATCAGTTTTATAGCTTGTTGTTTGTATATTTTTATGGGGGGAGGATAAGTTCAGTATTCATTAATTTGTCATGGATAAAATTATAGGCTTCCCTTGTTATTTTAGCTGGATCAAACAACTACTACTGCAGCTGGGAGGAGAAATTTGGATTCAATATATCTAATTACAGCACTGTCTGTGCTAACAGTTCATTTTGTTAATCTCTCATACAAATAACACAGCCTCTCTTTTTTTCAGAATTGAGTTTTTGAACTCTGTGTATCCTGTTATGCTGTGGATTTAATGTAATGGTACAGGGAGGAAAAAAATTAAGTTTTCCTTTCTCTTAAGCATACTTTGTGTATGTTCCGTGTAGTATGTGTTCTATGTATAACATGGTGGTTTTAGTGTAAGTAACAGAGGCCAAGTGACTATAAATCTGTCTTTCAAAACTAGAAAGGCAGGGAATAAAATGCTAGGAAGATGTGTTACAGATATAATGTGACCAAAACTAAGATTCCCTTGTTACTATGAGTGAGATGAAGTATATTTAAGTATTAAAGAATCGAGTGGCTTGGAATGGCCATTTGTCATTTTAAACACCAATTATAGACTTAGTTGTGTGTGTATGTTTACACAATTTTAAGTAACAGCCTTAAATTTACAAATCTATGAAGTAAAATAGATTATTAAAAATATCATTTTATGATACCAAATTTTCCTCAAGGAAATTATATTCCTTTGTTCACTAAATTTGAAATTCCTCCACTTTCTTTCTTCCTATCACAATATGTCTGTATGTGTGTATGTTCAATCTAAAGTTCCCACTTGCACTCCAACATAAAGTCAGACTCTCTTGAAAATATAAAAGTAGGAGTACTCTCTCCCATTGGAACAGGAAAACTTGGAAATAATATTTTATACATTCTGAGGAAAATAATATTCTGGGCAAACATTTTATTTTGTAGATACATTAAAATTTTAATCAGGAAATTCAGTATTACATCAATGTTTAGTTTTCATCCATGACATTTCCATTTTAGATTAAAATTATAGAAACTACATAATTACCACATCATTAATAATATGATCAGCATTTGATCATAATATTAAGCTAAAAAATAATTGTGAAGTAGCCAATTATCTAGTTTAACATTTATAACTTCTTTGACTTTTTTTTGTGGCTGGGAAAGATTGACCCTGAGCTCACATCTGTTGCCAATCATCCTCTCTCTCTTTTTTTTTCTTTTGCCTCCCCAAAGCCCCAGTACACAGCTATGTTTTCTAGTTGTAAGTCCTTCCACTTCTTCTATGTGAGTCGCCGCCACAGCATGGCCACTGACAGACTAGTGGTGTGGTTCTGCGTCTGGGAACTGAACCCCGGCTCCTGAAGCCAGGCTGGCACATGCCAAACTTTAACCACCAGACCATCAGGGCTGGCTCACTTATTTGATTTTTTGAGATACTCAATTAGAAAATATGCATTATTTTATCACAAAATGTTTTAATATTAAATTTTTTAAATAGGAGATTTTTGCAATGCAAATAACACCAATAGCATGAACTTTACACAGTAAATTTCTCTTTTCCTTTGAACCCAACTTTTTATCAGCCTTTTTAAAAAATCTTTTTGGAATTTCTATCATAGAAGTTCTAAAGTTAGTAGATATGTCACCTCAATTATTCAACACCAACAAGACATTTTCCAATTGCCAAGGAAACCAGAATAAGAGATCCTCCTCCTGCATTTTTCCTGGATAACACTCCACTGGCGGGCCTGGTTCTTCTTTTCCTTAATTATTTTTTGGTGGAGAGTTTGAAGTTTATTTTTATTACTTGTGGACATAGATCATACCTTCAAGGAGCTTAAAAATTTAATCATAAGACATTATTAATACAGTGATATAATTAGAAGGAAACTAGGTGCTTAAAAGTCAGGATTGCAAAAGTGCCCTGGAAGCTGGATATAGGTAGTGAAGACACCATGAAGAAGACTGAATTTGAGTGAATATTTATTAACAAAAACTAATGTTTAAGGAGTATTTACTGAGCGTGAGTTGCTTGAGTAATGTTTTTGCATGAATATTTTAATTTTTACAAAGACCATATAAGTAAATAGTATAAATATTTTTTCTTCAATTTTCAAATGATAAATCAAATTTAAAAAAATAATAATTTGACCAGTGTCACCCAGTGACACATGTTGCTTAGTCAGAATTTATCAGTTAATGTTAGAGCCTGCTCTACTAATCATAGTACTTTGAAGCAAAGGTGAAAATTGGCTCTGTGGAGTGAGAGAATCCATATTGATGTTGTAATATAAAGCAGGGGGTTGGCAAACTTTATCTGTAAAGAGCCAGATAGTAAATATTTTAGGCTTTTCAAGCCATATAGTCTCTGTGGTAACTATTCAATTCTGTAGTCGTATCACAAAAACAGACAGATGATACACAAACAAATGGACATGGCTGTGTTCTAATAAACCTTTAATTACAAAACACGCAGTAATCCAAATTTAGCATGTGGTGGTCAATAGATTGCCAACCCTTGATACACAGTCCCAACCGGTTATTGCTGTTTTCTGCCAAGAGAAAACAAAAATATTCTAGTTAAAAAAACACAATAGAGTCGTTTATACTCTACATCACAGAAACAAATTTTACGACACATCTAAAGTTACATATCTCAAATGCACAGACACAACATCTAAAGATATAAAATGTATCTGTGTAACACATACATAAAGTGTTCAATAAATAATTTAAAGAATAACATTGAGGATCCTATGTGAGTCTTTTCCTTGCCTCTTGACACTATTCCTTCATTGAACAAACATTTCTAGCATCATAAAATCCTATGTATTTTATACAGATGATCACAGACAGATGTCATGATCAGCTACCAGTAATTAAGTTGTTTGGAAGCCTCTCTTCAAATTTACAGCTCAGCTTACTGGCATGATGGATATCGCTGATTTAGCTCAATTGAGACAGGGAGGAAGCCAGGGCCACATTCTAAGGTGAGCGCAGAATTAATATCTATATCTGAGGTAGTCAAGTGGAATTAGGTACTGCAAACAAAAAGCAATGGAATCACATGATTTAGGTTTCAAGGTAATATATTTGTTCACACAAAGATTTTTGCTAATAACTGAGCGTTAAGGAGAAATGGTTTCCATGTTTAACGAGATAAGAATATTCTCAAGAGTTCTGGCTGGGATTCTGCTAAGATTAGTGAGTTCCATTGAGAATGCCATTTTTCTTGGGGATTTAGAATGACAATAGAACATCTTGTAAAAAAAAAGAAACAAGCCCTATCATATGGATTTTACAAAGTGATGGTAGGGTTAAGGATATATTATAATTTAGTGGCAATATTGATGCTCACAGTATTTGAGATACTGGGACTGTTGAACAACTCTCCTTTAGAAACAAACTTTCTGATGATGTTGTCTCCTAACCTACTCTGTGCCCTGGTTATTAGCCTCGGCTCAGGAAGAGAGCAAGGCTGAAAATACCTGTATTAGTTCACGAGGGCTGCTGTAACAAACTGCCACAAATTGGTGGCTTAAATGACAGAAATGTGTCGTCTCAGAGTTCTGGAGGCTAGAAGTCCGAGATCAAGTGTCGACAGGGTTGCTGCCTTCTGAGGGCTGTAAGAGAATATTTCCTGTGCCTCTCACCCAGCTTCCGGCATGTGCCGGCAATCTTTAGTGTTCCTTGACTCGTGGAAGTGTCACCCCATCTCTGCCTTCATCTTCACATGGCGTTCTCCCTGTGTGCCTGTCTGTGTCCAAATTTCCCCTCTTTATAAGGACACCCATCCAGATCAGGGGCCCACTCTGCTCCAGTATGACCTCATCTTAACTAATTACATGTGCAATGACCCCATTTCTGAATAAAGTCACCTTCTGAGATACTGTGGATTAGGATTTCAATTTATGTAATTTGGAAAGATCCAATTCTACCCATAACAATATCCATGAAGGAGTTTCAAGTCAGTAATACTGACTCAGGTCTATGACTCAGGAAGATAAGAGAGATTCAGTCCTATAAGACAGAGTGATCTATCTTTTGTCACCAAGTAAATATTGGGTATATTTCTACTTCCTTCAATATTAAATAGAACACTGTAGAAACGTTTTGTTTATCCTTAATATGACACACTAGAGAACTACCTAAATGTCAATCCAAGATATCTGAAAATATTCCAAAATTCATACGTCATCCTTTCACATATAATTTAGTACCATAGAAAGAAAATGTATCAAAGGTCCATGATTTAAAAAAAAAAACTGGTCATGACTAATAAAAACAGATCATTATTTAATTGCTGGAGAAAATTAGGTTTTACACGTAATTTATATATGTATATATTTTACCAGTGAAAGTTTAATAAAAATCATTCTCCCACTGGTATTTACATGCTATGGTGTTTTAAAGTATTGTTATTTGTGTAAGCTTTAAAACATATTTCTAGTCCTTTAAAAACTCTTTCACCTAAAACATTAAGTTTTTTTCCATTGTTCCAAGACTAATAATTGTGCCTCAGTTTAAAAATACACAGCAAAATATTTTATAAATTAAAGACTAGGTATTTTAGTTTTAAAATCATCTTTTGAGTATCCTATACACTCAAAATGGCCATCTCAGATTGTAATTATTATCCTTTCCATTTATTATATTTTAATCTGTTTAACATTTAGCTGTGAAAACAGGCCAGTGCATTTTTTGCGTCAATGATCTAATCTTACTTTTTTCCAATGTTTAAAGAGGTGATGACCACATAAATATAAATGAATTGACCTTGTCAAATCTATTACACCAAATAATCTAACACTGAAGAAACATGTATTTTTTTAAAAGTACAATTTTAGTTTTTCTCCTATACTAAATTAAAATCCTCTGCAAGCTTGCTATTACTGTGGCAACAGGTAGTTTAGCATTGGGATGAGATTATACTTGTAATTGCCTAGGAGAAGCCTTTATTGCTTTGGTTTTGTTATTTTGATAACACTCTTTCTCTTTGCATGCGCATTTCATTATAGACTACTGAAACCACTTTTCTTTTCCTAAATAGTGCAGAGATTTTCTATATATCTTTACCCAGCTTACCCTAATGTTAGCATCTTACCTGACGATGATGTTTCTCTCAAAACTAAGAAATTAATATTGATGCAGTACTATTAACTCAATACACATTTTATTTGGATTTCACCAGTTTTCTACTGATGTTTTTTCTGTTCCAGGAGGATTTTTCTTTACTATATTTTCTTTATTTGTGACGTCTCCAATTTGTGACAGCTCGATCTTTCCTTGTATTTCATGACACTTTTAAAGAATAGTGTTAAGGAATTTTGTAGAAAGTCCCTCATTTTGAGTTTGTCTAATATTTTCACATGATTGGACTAAGGTTATGGATTTTGGGGGGAAAAGACCACAGGAGAGAAGTGGCTTTCTCATGACATCATATCAGGGACTACATGATATCAACGTGAGTTATTCCTCATGATGGTAAAGTTGATCATTTGGTTCAGGTGGTGTCTGTCAGGTTCTCCAATGAAAAGTTACTGTTTTCCCTTTCCATCCTCTATTCTTTGGAAATGAGTTACTAAGTCCAGCTCATATATAAAGGGAGGGAAATAAGTTCCACCTCTTAGAAGGAAGTATATCAAAGATTTTGTGGACATGTGTTAAAGTGGGCACCATAGGTATGTTAACTCATTTCTAAACACCTATCTATAGGCATATATGTATTTATCTATGGCTAAACATGAATGCATATTGATATCTCCATCTCTAACCCAATGCTGCAGGGTACATTCCAGCATTCCTGCTTACTTATGTGTCACTTCTTTCTCTGAGAGTGAGAAACCTGGCTCTCATTATCTACAATCTATTTACTCATTTGTTCAACCGTAACATACACATAAGTTACTTTCAGAATTGCTAAATTATAGCCCTGTGAGAAATGAAATTGCCAACTAGGGTATACTGTTTGTCTTTAACCTTACAGTATCTAGACAAAACACTGCCCCAAAGTGATTTTGGTCAATTACTTTCCCCCTCATCTCCTACAGTGAAGTTTTATCATACATTTGTAACACAGTTAACTCATTTTTCTCAATCTCCATTACTCTCTGACTTCTCTTTATATCCTGGCTGGTTTTTACATTTTATTATGCATGCAGTAAAAGTCACCTCGTGTGGTATACAGTCCTATGGGCTTTAATGAATCCATAGTCATGGATCCACCACCACAGTATCATACAGAACAGCTTCAACACCCTAAAAATTCATTTATGTGGCCTCTTTGTAGTAGTCCACCATGTCCTCCACAACTTTTGGCAATTACTGATCTGTTTTCCATGCTTGTAGTTGTGTCTTCTTTAGGATGTCATATAAATGGAAGCATGCAATGTGGAGTCTTTTAGGGCTGGTTTCTCTCACTTAGGAAAATGCATTAAAAATTCATCTACATTGTTGTTTGAATCAACAGTTTGTTCCTCTTTATTGCCCATCAGTATTCCATTGAATGGATGTACCACAATTTGCTTATCCATTTACTTGTTCAAGAAAATCCGTGCTCTGGGTTGTTTCCAGTTTAGAGTGATTATCAATAAAGCAGATATAAACGTTTGAGTACAAGGCTTTTTGTTTTTTCTTTGTTTTAATTTGTTTGTTTTGTTTTGTTTGTTGTGAAGATAACTTTTCAATTCACTTTGGTATATCTCTCTATTTTTAAGACGTTCTTTGATTTTTCATCAGTGTTTTGTACTTTTCAGCATATATATCTTGCGCATATTTTATTAGATTATACCAAAGTATTCCATTTTATCTGTTTCTCTTATTGATTAATTTTTTAAGTTTAAATTTTACTTGTTCATTGACTTTTGTACATTTACTATGTATACTGTGGCCTTGCTACACTCACTTCTTAGTTAAAGGGACTTTTTATGGATGACATTGGAATTTAATTTATGAATTTTTATGGCTACATTCATGCTCCTATGTCAAAGATGAGTAGTTGTGACAGACTTTGTGTGGCCCTCATACAAATTAAATTAAAATTACTCTACTCTTTTTTTTTTTTTTTTTTTTTTAATTTTCTGTTTATTGCAGTAACATTGGTTTATAACATTGTAAAAATTTCAGGTGTACATCATTGTACTTCTATTTCTGCATAGATTACATCATGTTCACCACCAAAATACTAATTACAACCCATCACCACACACATGTACCCAATTATCCCTTTCACCCTCCTCCCTCCCCTTCCCCTCTGGTAACCACCAATCCAATCTCTGTCCCTATGTGTTTGTTTATTGTTGTTATTATCTACTACTTAATGAAGGAAATCATACGGTATTTGACCTTCTCCCTCTGACTTATTTCACTTTGCATCATGCCCTCAATGTCCATCCATGTTGTCACAAATGGCTGGATTTCATCGTTTCTTATGGCTGAGTAGTATTCCATTGTATATATATACCACAGCTTTTTTATCCATTCGTCCCTTGATGAGCACTTAGGTTGCTTCCAAGTCTTGGCTATCGTGAATAAGGCTGCAATGAACACAGGGGTGCATGTACCTTTGCAAATTGGTGTTTTCAAGTTCTTTGGATAAATACCCAACAGTGGAATAGCTGGATCATATGGTAGTTCTATCGTTGATTTTTTGAGGAATCTCCATACTGTTTTCCATAGTGGCTGCACCAGTTTGCACTCCCACCAGCAGTGTATGAGAGTTCCCTTCTCTCCACAACCTCTCCAACACATGTTGTTTCCTGTCTTGTTAATTATAGCCATTCTGAGGGGCGTGAGGTGATATCTCATTGTAGTTTTGATTTGCATTTCCCTGATAGTTAGTGATTTTGAACATCTTTTCATGTGTCTGTTGGCCATCTGTATATCTTCTTTGGAGAAATGTCTGTTCAGGTCTTTTGCCCATTTTTTAATTGGGTTGGTAGTTTTTTTGTTGTTGAGATGCATGAGTTCTTTATATATTTTGGAGATTAAGCCCTTATCAGATGTATGGTTTGCAAATATCTTCTCCCAATTGTTAGGTTGTCTTTTCGTTTTGTTGATAGTTTCCTTTGCTGTGCAGAAGCTTTTTAGTTTGATGTAGTCCCATTTGTTTATTTTTTCTATTGTTTCTCTTGCCCGGTCAGATGTGGTGTTTGAAAAGATGTTGCTAAGACTGATGTAAAATTACTCTACTCTTAATCTACGTTTCTGATTATCTACTTCTCCTTGAGTTAGTTTTTGGTAAGTCATGTCTTTCAAGTAATTGCAGCATTTCATTTAAGTTCTCAAATTTATGGACATAGAGTTGCTTGTGATTTCCCTTTTCCTGTTAATGTCTGTGGAGACTGTAGTAACATTCCTATTTTTATTCCAATATTGGCAATTTGTGTCTTCTTGTTTTTTTCTTGGTCAGTGTGACTGTGGTTATATACATTTTATTCATCTTTTCAAAGATGAATCTTTATTCATTTTTAAAAATATATGCTTTTGTTTTCATTGATGTTCTTTATTGTCTTGGTTTTAAATTTAATTAATTTCTGTATTATTCTTCATTATTTTATTTTTGTTTGCTTTTGGTTTATTGCTCTTCTTTCCCTATTTTCTTAAGATACATACTAAAGTAACCAATTTAATCTCTCTTTTTTTCTAATATAGCATTTAATGCCATAAATTTCCCTCTAAGTATGTCAGCTGCATTCAACAATTTTGAAATGTTTTATTTCCATTTTGTGTCGTTAATAATATTTAAAAATTTTCTTTCAGTCTTCCTCATTTACCCTATTGTTATTTAAAAGAGCTATTTCTATATTTCTGAATATTTGTGCTCATTGTCCAAACTTATTTCTGCAGCCAATTCCTATTTTAAATCTGTTATGACCTGAGAACATAATTGGCATGATTTTTATCTTTTTAAATTTGTTAAAAAAAATTTTTGTGCTCCATTTTGGTGAATGCGCATGTGGCCTAGCGGACAATGTGTTTTCTGACATTGTTGGGTTGAGTTTTCTGTAACTGTCAATTAGGTTAAGATGGTCCATAGTGTTGTGCAGGTCATCTATGTCTTTACTGATTTCTTCCTACTGGTTCTGTCAATTGTTGAGTGTTGAATCCTACAACTAGAATTGTGAATTTGTCTATTTCTCCTTTCAGAGCTATCAGTTTTGCCTCATTTATTTTGTAGCTCTCTTGTTAGGTGCATACAGATTTATGATTGCCATGTCTGCTTAGGGAATTTACCCTTTTATTATTGTGTAATATCCCTCTTTATTTTTGAATATTTTCCTTGTTCTGAAGTCTACTTTGTCTTAATTTTATACACCTATTCTGCTTTTGTTTTGTTTGTCTATATGGCGTATCTTTCTCATTCTTTACTTTTAATTCAGCTATGTCGTATATTTAAAATATGTTTCTTGAAAACAGCATACAGTTCCAAGGAATTTGCACCAGTGTTCTAAGGTGGCAGATTGTGTTGCCCTTCTTCCTGCATATTAAAACTTTCCTTCCATAGAAGAGATAGGGGACTTCGGTCTTAGCAGAGTTTCAACAGTGGCTGCCTTTCCTCTCCCCTAACCGTGAATATAAGAGCAAGTTCCTCAATCTTCTTTTTGATCTTCCATATGACTGCCCAGTAAAGTTGTGGAGGAAAAAGCCTGCAAGAAGGTACAAGTCCCTGTATATCTGTAGTACACTTGGGGCTTCCAATTTCCTGCTATCCCACACTCAACCTGTGGTAATTTGTCTCAAACTTATAGCTGAGTCTTTTTGCCAGCTTGTATAGCCTCCAATGGCATCGACCCTGGTGAACTAATACTTGAGTTCTCTTGCTCCTCGCAGGTACCATCTATCTCTCCCCAGACTCTGGGTTAGTTCTTTGACTTGTGTATTTGTTTTACATGGCCGCAGTAAAAAATTACCAGAACTTAGAGTCTTAAACAACACAGTCTATTATTTTTGTAGTTCTGTAGGTAGAAATATGACATGGATCTTACCAAGCTAAAGTCAAGGTGTTGCCAAGGCTGCTTCCCATCTGTGGGCTTTGGGCAGGATTTATTTCCCTGTCTTTTCCAGCTTCTAGAGGATGCGCCCATTCTTTGGGTCGTAGCCTCTGTATATCATCTTCAAAGTTAGCAAAGGCGAGCTGAGTCCTTCTCATATTGATTCGCTCTTCTGCTTCCCTCCTCCTCTTTTAGGGACTGTGTGGTTACATTGGACCCATCCAAATAATTCTGGATAATATCCTCATCTTAAATTCAGCAGATTAGCAACCTTAGTTCTCTTTTTCCATGTAACATAACATATTCACAGGCTCTGGGATTAGGACATGGACATCTTTGGGGGGGGCCATTATTATGACTACCACAGTCTGTCCTCTGCCTTCCACAGATTCGTGTCTGTTCCACATGCAAAATACTTTCATCTCCTTCTAAGCTCTCTAAAATTCTCAACCCATTACACCCTGTGGACTCAGGTCTCTGATGAGCTGAAGAAAATTAATCAATTTGCATTTTCCAGCGGTTTTTCAATATATGTAAGAGTTTCCATTTTGGAAAGAAATAAGTTATAAAATAGCTAACAATGAATTCATATATGCTCAAGACGTTGACTTACAATACTGGTAAATAATTTACTGACTACATTCAACTCTGTTAAATTTTTATGTTACAGCATTGAAATATTTAGATATGAGGTATATCTGCTTCCTACATATCCAGTGAGTCTAGTAAGATCACAAGATCCCCTATTTTTAGTCAGTCTCACCAGATGTGGGGACAGGATATTCAAAACTGTATATAAGACATCAAACAGCTAGACATTTCTAAAATACGCCATCCAGCTGTATGTAGCTCAAAATCTCTATTATTTATCGAAATGGTTATGCTTTCTTTAATACTTGGAGTCATGGTCACGTTATCAGGTAATACAGTCCATGCAGCATTTAGGCTAAGTATTGAGATATGAGGTTGCACAACTGCTCACATTCAGATTTTTCAGTCAAAATACAAGGTGTCCACAGAACATCACCAAGTTCTTCAAAGTACACTTCAGAGAAAGATATGTTTCTTGAACCACCCCCCCAAGGAATTTCAAGTAAGACAGGAAATAATATAATTAAGCACCATAATCATAATTCACATGAATTGAGTGAAAAGAGAAAGGATAGTAATGTTCTTGGAGACTGGAAAAAAAGGAAGGTTATCAAGAAAAATTTTTAGAGAAAATGGCATTAGATATATCTGAGATTTTATGGCTCTTAGCTCATATTTTTGTACTTATACTTGTTGTAGTTGGAGCTGATAAATCCTAAAGAATGCATCCACGAACTGCTAGCCAGGAACATAAATTCATTCACGTATATGCAAGAGGGAAAGTATATCATAGTCATCTGTCAGTGTAGAAATGGTACATAAGAAATCCAGGAAGAATATAGCCTGGCCAGATCTCAGTCTGTCCTCCCTGGATGTACTAAAAACACAATCAATCTCTCTCATTTTGCTGTACATCCCCCAAACAGTAAGATCTGTAAGGGTGAAATTTCGCATGGATAGAACAGAGAGTCCCACTTAGGGAAGGCTGTTTATACTGCACTATTTTCCTTATAATTTGCACAATATGAAATATCTCATCAGTGTTGTGTGGCTACACGATGTTGTATTATCATATTTTTGTATTTGACATCCCAAGCACTGTGCTCAAGGAAGAACAGTTTCCTACGCGAAGTAGTCAAAATCATAATTTCACATTCTGTAAACCCTCTGTGGACTTTTTAGAAAGCATTTCACGGTATTCTAATACTTTCAAGACCGTTAGCATATTTAACCCCAAAATAAAATTCTTGATATAATCTTGTGTTGCGATGGAATTCCAACCATATACATCTTTATAAATCAGATGCAGAAACTTGCTTTATTTTATGCCAAATGCTTACTTTCTTCCTGGATCATCCTCAGCAGGGAGAAAATTATAGTACATTGACAGGAATCTAAAAGAGGTCAACAGTTCCTTCCCGTTTCTTTCCTGACTGATAGCGCTTAATTTGGCTGAGAACTGCAGCCCCTGAATCATAATGAAATTGTTAGGAAACCCTGAGATTCACTGGTCTTTGGTTCATATCAGTCACGAATTTCCCCAGAAAGAAAATTGTCTATACCAGTTATGTGCATCCTTCCATCTAAGGACAACTCATGGACCCCCCTCACTTTGTGATGCATGCCACAACATGACTTTCTAAGCATCAGCATCTTATACGTGAGGGAACTGGCACAGATTATGTCTGCCTCATGTGACCCACCTCTCTCCTCCCAGTAATTTGTGCTAACTGATTACCTCAAAGCTTTTCTGACCGGGACTGGTCTTAACAGGGACGAAGTTAATGAAGGTAAGAATGCATTAAGGTCTAGATTAAATTATATGTATTATGCTGTTACTCCATTTTTTTTCACTTCAATTTATTTTGATATGTACTCCATGCATTGATGTTTTTTGCTTTCCAAGTATGATGTCTAGCACAGCAATTGATGACAAGCAGTATAACCCTAAGGGGGAAAGTAACTGATCATCCTCCTGCGTGTTTGTCAACAGGTGCGTTGCCAACACTTTCAAAGTTTGCCAGTTTTACTCAAGAATTAAAAGTGCATAGAAAGCGAAAAACATATTGCTTGAAAATTATAGATCCTTTGTATATATTGCAACTACTTATGGTGTTAACACCCTTTGACAGTGTAGAAATGTTGGAGTACATGGAAAAAGTTTCATAAGCAAGAAATGTGTACTCTCTGTAGGTGCCTAAGCAGAGTTCTGGCGGTCTCTTTCAAGTTTTTGAGTTCTTGGCTTATTTCTAAATATTATCAAATTTGAATCTTACTTGAAATAACTTACTAATTCAAACATTATTTATGAAACTTTTTAAATAGCTACATAGCTAGTTTTGAATCTTTTATCCTTTACTGAGACAAATTCTTCCGTCCTATAATACTCTCTGAGCACTTCTTATTTATTTATTTATTTATTTATTTATTTACTTTTAATTGAGGTCACATTGGTTTATAACATTATATAAATTTCAGGTGTACATCATTATATTTTGACTTCTGTACAGACTGCATCATGTTCACCACCAAAATCTAGTTGCCATCCATCACCATACACATGTGACCCTTTACCCCCTTTGCCCTCCCCCAACCCGCTGTCCCTTTGGTAACCACCAATCTGTCCTCTGTACCTATGTGTTTGTTCATTTGTTTGTCTTCCACGTATGAGTGAAGTCATACAGTAATTGTCTTTCTCCATCTGACTTATTTCACTTAACATAATACCCTCAAAGTCCATCCATGTTGTCGCAAATGGCAAGATTTCATCTTTTTATGGCTGAGTAGTATTCCATTGTATGTATATACCACAACTTCTTTATCCGTTCCTCCGTTGATGGGCCTTTAGGCTGCTTCCAGTTCTTGGCTATTGTGAATCATGCTGCAATGAACACGGGGGTGCATATATCTTTTTGAATTAGTGTTTTCATGTTCTTTGGATAAATACCTAGGAGAAGAATAGCTGGATCACATGGTATTTCTATTTTTAATTTTTTGAGAAATCTCCATACTGTTTTCCATAGTGGCTGCATCAATTAACATTTCCACCAGCAGCGTAGGAGGGTTCTTTTTTCTCCACATCCTTTCCAACACTTGTTATTGTTTGTCTTTTTAATAATAGCCATTCTGAATGGTGTGAAGTGATGTCTCATTGTAGCTTTGATTTGTATTTACCTAATAATTAGTGCTGTGGAACATTTTTTCGTGTGCCTGTTGGCCATCTGTATATCTTTGAATACTTCTGATTAAGTTTTTGAGCTATGTTGAAGTTCATTCTAACATGATAACTCTTCAATACTGTGTTTTAAATTAACTTTTGTCTCCTTTTACCCTTAGCTTCCCTAGAAATATTTTATTATATGCTTATTAGGTGAATTCCAACATATGAACTTTATTATCATGCTTCAGATTATTTTTTCAAAGTTCCTCAAAGATTATAGTACCCATATCAAGCACAATATTGCAACTATAATTCAGACTATCCAAGGGTACCCTGCAAAGAACAAGAGACAGCTACATACAAAGAGACAATAATAGATTAGAGGGATTAGTTAAGAAAGAACACAAGATAAACAGATATTGATTTATTCCACTATATGACAGTTAGTATGGCATGATCAATACATGGCAAATAGATACATGTTGATGGATAGAAGGGTTGTAGAGTATCTTGGTAATTGTTTTCTAAGGCATCTAAAAAATAGTTCTAGGAACTTTGAACTATAGAAGTTCAGGCATGTTTTTGAATGGGCAGGAAAAATAAGGCCTAAAGACCCTCTTCATTGTATAACCTTAGCCAAATCACTCAAACAGAATTTGATGATTACAAAATAAGAGTTACAGTAGACAGATGCTAACTTGATGGTTTATAATGAAAATATTAATTCAATTTACCCAATAGAAATTGAGTAAATTTATAGTGCTGATACAGACATTCTCACTACCTAAATTCTTGGCTGAGATTATAGTAAGACACTCTGGAAATGCTAAAAGCTTAAAAGTCACATTTTTAGTATCATATCATTTTCAAAATTTTCTAACCTACAGATCTGAGAAGATCTTAATCATTGATCTCTACGAATTGCGTATGATTTATAGACTACAAAATCAAATGTGGGTAAACATTTAAGAATATGATGACCTTTATAGTATGAAAGAACCAACTGGATGGTAATTTTGAGTAAGCTTTAGGAATTTAAATTATTAGGGACTTAATTCATCATAAGTCTCACAAATAAAATGATATGGCAATAGTAAAGGATTATAATAACCTTCATTCGTATAGTATTTCTTTATGAAAAGAGACAAGTAATTCCTTTGGGATAGCCAGGTTTTTGGTTGATTCAGTAACTCCTTAGAGCAGTAGCTGGCTGATTGATATCTAGTCACTGGTTTGTGAAGTGATGATGTGCTTGACAGAGGTAAGTTAATTTAACAAGCCGACCTGCTTACTTAGAGCCTGTAAATATTGCATGAGTTGAAGCATTAATTGGGTCTTTTGATTGCACATACTGAAATGAAGGGCTTCTCAGAGGAGTTTTGTACTTTTTATAGCATTTGTCAGTTTAACTGACTCAATTAAAGGTCACGGGCTTGAAGCACCTTCTGAGCTTATCTTGAGTTTACTTCGTAGGCATCGTTTTAGGTTCCTATGCATAATACAGGAAATGTGCTAAACAGAGATGAAACTGGTGTCAACATTAATCACTGAGGTCTCATGTTCTTTAGTTCTGAAGAAATGAAAAAAAGTAGTTTCAAGAGGTTTCTGGGGCCGGCCCGTGGCTTAGCAGTTAAGTGCGTGCACTCGGCTACTGGCTGCCCGGGTTCGGATCCTGGGCGCGCACCGACGCACCGCTTCTTCGGCCATGCTGAGGCCGCGTCCCACATACAGCAACTAGAAGGGTGTGCACCTATGACATACAACTATCTACTGGGGCTTTGGGGTTAAAAAAGGAGGAGGATTGGCAATAGATGTTAGCTCAGAGCCGGTCTTCCTCAGCAAAAAGAAGAGGATTAGCATGGATGTTAGCTCAGGGCCGATCTTCCTCACAAAAAAAATAAATAAATAAATAAATAAATAAATAAATAAATAAATAAAAAGAGGCTTCTGCTGAAAATATTTCTCTTTCAGTAATTAAGAACATAGATAGCAAAGGAAATGATTTTCCCAGGTTTTTGTCATATGAAAAATAAACTAAAACTTTTTGACCTCATAGATAACCTGATTTTGTGCCTTGCATAGCAGAGAATAATTCAGGTTTATAAATAACCTTGTAGAAAGTATTTTATAAAATCTGTCAGTGAACTGTGAATAAAACCCACATTTTAAACTTTGAATGTGTGATGCAAAATAAATACTAGTTAAATATGCTATTGGCTTCCTGCATCTTAGTGAAATACATTTCAAAGTTAGTGGTGGAAACTTTTTCATTTTTAATTATGTATTTCTCTGTGTAAAGAATTTTGTTTTGCAAAAACAGTGGCATATCTTACATTTATAATAGCAATGCAAGCAATAGTTCGTTTGAAGTTTCTTAGCATAGTCTATAACCCTATGCTTAGATAAATTTGTTTCTTAACTATCTAGAAAGATGCATTTTCAGGGTACAAGTAAGGCATAGAGAATAATTTTTGCCCCCATTTTCAGAATGGATCTTGAAACCACTTCTGAGGCAGCTCAGATATCTAAATGCTCTCTGGAAAGCATTAAAATGTCATCTCAATCCTTGTTTAGACATTATTGATTTTATATTACAAATAGATAAAAAAGCCGCTTGGGGAATACTGTTGTGTAATTGCTGCAATGACCTAGCCATCTAATACTACCCAGGGCAACAGCCGTTTGATCAAAATCAATGTAAAGTATACATTTATCCTCCTGAGACTTACTAGGGTGTAGAGGAGAGGAGGGGAAGACACCAAATATGCAGAACAATATTTAATAATGTGACAGCAGAAGTAAAAGCAATTACATCTTTACTAACTCTCAAATGCAAACGACTAGACATGACTCTGATTTCCAGAGTTGCATGGATTATTGACAGTAGACCAGACAAATCAATAACTTGTGCAAAAACTCAGAGTGTTCTGAAAGAACAAATCTTATATTAATGCCAAGATTGTAGCTTTACCAAAGAGCCCAAATGCTGTGCCCCATGTTTGTTAAAGTACATGGTTGGATAAAAACACATTCAGAGCAAGGCTTATATTTTCACCTTTTCTTACATCTTTCCTAGCTCTTTTCTTAGTTGGAGGGCCCACAGAGTCAACACTTCATATCCACGTGAAAATTCTTCTCAACCTCGAGAATCTTGGTTGGATTTGTAGAATTCAAGTTCTGCTCTATCTAGTCCATCCTCTCATCTGATGGCAAGAATAGGAGAGTGTGGTTGAAGGACATCCTTTACTGCGAGAGGTGAATTTGCCGTGAGCAAATGAAGCTTAAACTTCAGGCCCTCCTGGGCAGAGCCTTTTGTGTGGCCCTGGAAAAGCCCCCAGCAACGTGTACATATACTCACATATGTTTATAAAAAGGTAAGATACTTACCATTTTCTTCCATTGTTTTTCTAACCCTAAATAATGCAAATACTAATACTTTTATAGTCATGATTTTGTTTCATTTTCTTAAAAGAGGAGTCCAAAACTATACTAACCTGAGACTCCAAAAATCCAGGATCCGCTCCTACGACCCATGAAATTATCCAAATTTAAGGTGTGAGTAGGTCATTATCCGATATCTGACTGTAATGCCAACAGTGTGCCCTTCGTCTAGAGGCTATTATTCAAGGTGTCCATGTTCTGGGTCATCTCTCATTGACCAAGTACCAGCTGAAAAGGATCACGTATGCAAACCATATTCCAGTATTATGTTTTCTAGCAAGAAAACAACTTATATTTTTAACTCACCCCAGTAGAATTTTATTTTAATAACTTGCTATACCCTTGCAAGCAAGACACCATCATATCTGGCAACCATAGATTCCATCTGCACTATTTCTTACACCCACCCGTGCATACAGTGATATTCAAACTTTCCCAGTTGGTCATTATCTATAACAGAGAAATTCTGGGCAGAATTATCTCTAGTGCATGAGCTGGCATCCCAAGAATACATAGAAGGTAAGAACTGATCTACAGTATGTCAGGCAATTCAAAAGATTAGAAATTTCTCATCTGAGTTGGAAGCAGGAAAACACCTTCTTCAGACCTTTTGAAGCCTCAGAGCTGCTCACTTTTAGCTCCACCCCTCTACTTCCTACCTGTGCAAGCTACATATTTCCATTTGAACCACGTATCTATAGCCTATACCCATATCCATAGATTTTACACCTGCTGATTGAGAACCTAAAGATTCGTTCATTCCCCAATTCACCCATTTAACAAATATTTATTGAGACAATTTCTGGGCTAAGCATTCTTCTAGAAATGGAGCAAGACAAATGCACGTGCTACTTTTAAAGAACTTAAAATCTGGCAAAACTCTGGGACCACCACAGTTGCTACCGTGTCACCTGAGAAGATAAGTCCTGAAGAGTGATAAATTATCTACTTTGGAAACATGCCAGGGCTTTCTAGCTGGCATGTGCAGATAAACCCAAGACTCATCATCAAAGGAAAGTCGTTTGGGGATGGAGGATGAGGAGGTATCTTCCATGTAGAGTGTTACTACCAGGATCATTCTTGTCACGCAGACTACACATGCATTTATAGTGTAGCCTCCTTGTTTGATGACATACTAAGTAATCACAACGAATCCCACGCTATTACATCCCATATACATGCTTTTACAGCATATTGAGTGTTCACTGTTTCTTAGGGTGATAGAGAGATAGATAAGGTTGAGTATATTTGGTTGGGTGGGTGTGCATTTGTCTCTGTGTGTGTATGTCGAATCTATCTTCTTTTGTGACTGAGATCTGACATTTCCCAGCAGGGAGTTGTAGAAAGAACCTGGACTTGAATTTGGGCTATACTAAAGTTAAACCCAAGATGTGACTCTTATAAACTATGTGATCCTAAGCACATTGCATAAGCTCTACAAACCTCAAGTTTTCATTCCTAACTTACAGTTAATAATATTTGTTTGACCAAGATTAGATGTCTTTTCTCTTGTAATTTATGTTTTAAGTATGCTTCTTATGATACCATTTTGCCTCATTACATCTGAAAACTCACTAAGATCAGGGATTATGCTTTTTAAATAATCATTTTCCTTTTGTAAATACTGTAATGAAACCATTTATTTAGCATTTACTCTGTGGTAGGCACACTGTTAACCACCTTATATACATCACTTATTTAATTCTTACAGTATCCCTAGCCAGTTATTAAGACTTTAAGTTCTGCAGAGACTGCCTGACTTTAAAATTTAGCTCTTCTGTTTATAAGCTGTAATATTGGGAAAACCACTTAGCCCTTCTGAATCTGAATTTTCAAATCTAATCATAGGTAGCTATGAGACTTACATGAATTAATAAAAGTAAAGTATATAAATATTGCCTGGAGTATGGCACATTCTTATTAAATATAAGATAGCATTGTTTTTGAATATACCCATTTTTACTGTTATCGCCTTTAACTTGAATTATTATGGTAGATTTAGTACTGCTCATTTTTTGCTCTCTTGTGGAGTTTGGATTATTGTTGAGTAAATATTCATGAGGAACAAACCTTAGCCTCACCTAGATAAGCTCAGCATGTGGACTTTCTCCTTTCCTGCCCCTCCTCTCTGGAAAGTGTGTAGTTCCGCACACCGCTGATGTTGGCTTTGTCCATGGGATGTTCTCTGGCTAATGGAATATAGTATGAAATGACCTAGTGCAGCTTTCAAGCCTACACTTTAAGTAAAACCACTTGTTTCTATTTATCTCTCTGGGAGCGTCTGGTCTCTGCCACGGGAAATACATGCCCCATAATTCCCCTCCACACAGGCCCCAAGAATGTGAGATGGGGAGCAGATCTGAAGTCAATATGCAGGAAGAAGCAGAGCCACTCCAGCTGTCTAGCTGACATACAGATCATTAGTGAGTAATGAATGCTTACTGTTTGCCACTGAGATTGTGTTTGTACCTGATAATGTGGTAAAGACTGGCCGATGCTCCCCTTTCCCCCATCAGACTCTGCCGTCTATTTTACTCAAAGTAGTTTTGAAAAAACATGAATCCAATAATATCGTTTCCCCTGCTTAGCACCTTTTAATGGCATGCCATCGCACTTAGACTAAAATCAAATTCTTTGTCATAGCTGAGGATTTTACCTCTCAGATACCGTATTATATTTTTCTCTACACAGGCCATCTGGGCCTTTTTTCTTTTCCCGGAACATGCCAAGCTCTTTTCCTCCTGAGAGCCTTCCGTCCTCCAGAAGGATACTTCTTGCTTTTTTTTCATGTTCCTCTCCCTGTAGGACTTAACTTAAAAGGCATCTCCTCATAAATGCCTTCTCTGACACTTTCCAAGCAGGATCCCTCTGTCAGTCTCCATTTATCACTTTATACAATTTTAAATTATCTATTTCTTCATTTATTCCTTTGTTGTCTGTCTCTTCTGCTACAATCTAAGCCCTGTGAGGTCAATGTAAGATTTTGATTTATTTACTATTGATTACTCAGAACTTAGTACAATGGTTACAAGTACTCACAAATTTTATTGGACAAATTGGTTTTGTTAAGGAAAGTGAGGTAGATAATGAAATAAATTTCACTGGATTATACAACTGAATAACTAAGTGCAGAACGAGGACTTATAATCAAGTGTATCTGTTGTTTGTAAAGATCCAGATATTAGGAGGAAATCAACAAAAACATATATTTTATCTGTAATACATCTAGCCTTGACTTAGTCACAATTTTGGTAATTCACACAAAATGTTGAGCCGATTATTGAATTACCTCACAGTAAATTGTTCATTAATTAAATAATGCACGATTATAAATGTTGCATTTATACTACTTAATAATAGGTTTCAACTAGCCTCAAGAACTTTAGAAATACTTATTATTAAAAATTCACAACCTAAGTATATGGTATTATTTGTTTATTTAAGCAAATACCCTCTAGGTTCTCTATTCTACAGCTTGATCTGCTTTAGTAGACATCACTGATAAATGTTTTATGGTATCTAAATTTCAATTCTTTAAAACCATTTCATATTTCCTCTTTTATACTAATTTCGTATCTTATACTCGTTGCTATCACAACCCTGTATCAGTTAGAATAGGCTAGATTGTTGTATATTAAACAGCAACCTTAAAATGTTAAAGGACTACAACAACACATACTTGTTTCCTGCCATGTGTCTGTCATTGGTTGGCTGTTTCACATCATCTTTACAGCTGGGTCTTGACTAAGTGAATAGCCTCTTTCTGGAACTTTGTTGATTGTCATTGCAGAGGAAATCTACAATGTGGTGAAACATTAGCTGGCTTTTAAATCTTCTGCCCAAGATACATGCCACTTTCATTCCTGTTTCAGTGGACAAAGCAAGTCATTTGTTTTGCAAAGCAAGTATTTGTGTTTGGGACAAACACAAATAATTCTCCCTGAGGGAGCGGCATTGCACGTAAACAAGAATAATACATCAGTGACACTTTGCCACCAATTTCCCTGGCATGATCACTGTATAATTATTAGGCTTGTTGTACTTTTAGCTCTCTGGGATTAGCAGTTTGACTTTCTCTTTTCAGAATGCCCATCACCGTTCTTTCTAAGATAATTCCGAAGTCTCGACTGACCATGCGCAGTTTAGAGTAAGGCTTGATAACCCTAAGGTAAAGTATTTGCTAGAGGACTTTTTTGAGGTGAAATATTGTGTGAATAAATATGTAAGAATTTCCATAGTAGAATCATTTGGGGCAGATAAATGTGGAATAAGTCTGGAAATTTTATTATAATTACCCCAAGCTTTAAAGTTACTTTGAAATGTCATAAATATAACTGGAAGTCATTAAAATCCAAAATTCAATGCTCCGTGACTGGACCCACTGTCCAAGGGAAAATGATAATTTCTAGGAAAATACCTTTCCCATAAGTCAAATTAACACTCTTAATGCTTTGGAAAAGTAAGAGACAGTTAGACACAAATAAGGGAAAATTAACACTAAATCATTGTACTTTGTCATCCTTTCTCTGCATGAAGATAAAGTTTAAAAAAAAATTCACACTCTGCTCCATCAGATTTTAAAAAATAGGACAAAAACTGATACTGACGGATTTCTTACTACGTACAGGAATCTATGCTATTATCTTATATATACAATATAATCTTTGAATGTAAGTATTTTAGTTATCAGTTTATTAAGGAAATTGAAGCCTAGAAAAAGTTGAATGAGTTACCCTACGTCACATAGCTGGTAGTGGATATCCTGGATTAAAAATTCATACAATTTTGCTTTCAAAGAATCTACAATTTCCGTTTGCATCATGCAATTTTACTCTCCATTTGCACTATCAAAGATGGTATCAATGTGTATTTGAAACACAAAAATAGAATGCCACTTCTGGGAATGGCTCCTATATCTTTATTCTTGAATTGTCTGTGCTGAGTCTAGAATAACTTTTTTCCCATTAATCCTTTAGTCCGATCCAGATGAATTTACATGCACTTCCGCAAATACCTTGATAAATCTGTTAACATTTGATAGAATTGTGCACAATGTTCAGACCATAGATTGTGTATAATTGATCCCAGAAAGTAATAATGTTAAATAATAATTCCAGAACTTGTGTATGTTTCAGTCTTTGGGACACACTGAGGATGGAAAAAATGAATTGAGTATTGTGTATAAAAAGCCTCTAAAATGCAAAGAAGTAACATCTACTCATTGAGAGCAGCTCCTGGCACCAGACAGATGTAGTTATATCTCCCAGTTCTGCTATCTACCAACTATGTGAACCTGCGTATTATTTAACCTATTTGATATATTGTTTCCTTATCTGAAAATGAGAATAACAGAAACACTTTCTACAAATGTTTGTTCTGAGGATTAAATAAGAGAACGCTCTCAAAGTGGTTATAAACAGTATTTAACAAAGTGTATTCTTTCAGTAAACGAAAAAAAAAGGCCTACATTTTGATCTTATGTAATGATTATATCCACTGCTATGGTCTGAATGTATTTCCTCAAAATTTGTATGTTGAAATTCTAATGCCCAATGTGATGGTATTAGGAAGTGGGGCCTTTGGGAGGTAATTAAGTCATGAGGGCAAGCCCTCATCAATGGGATTAATGTTCTTGAAAATGATGCTCTAGAGAGATCTCTCAACTTCCACTACGTGAAGATACAACTAGAGGTCAGCAAACTGGAAGAGGGCCCTCATCAGACCACGCTGGCACCCTGATCTCAGATTTCTAGCCTCAAGAACTGTGAGAAATAAATTTCTATTGTTTATAAACTATGTAGTCTGTTATATTTTGTTATAGCAGCCTAAACAAACTAAGACGTTCACCATGCCCAAATCTGAGTCTTTAGAACCAATGTAATAAAAAATAGATAATAGTATGTTCAGTGCTAAAACCTTAAGCTTTAATAGTATGGAAAATGACTTGTAAGCACTGTTATTTTATATTGATTCTTAGAAGACCAATTGGACATTAGAAGCCACTTAGGAAGAAGGGTGATGATGTTGCTACTTCTATCAAGAACCAGAGGATGATTAAGGTTAGTGTTGCATGTGCATTTCCCAAAATAGCATATCAATAAAAATCAAGAATAATGATAAATAATAATATTGTGGGTAAATGTTTCTGGTTAAACTTAGTATGAATTTTGAGGAAGTAGATTTTATAAATAATGATGTAGATGAAGGGTCATCAATTCATTCATCCACAATGGTGACATTAACATGAAATTTTCTTTCAAAAAACAATAGTAAGTTCAGGAAACTTCTCCCAAAGTTTCCAAACTTTCCAAGTGTAGGGCTGAAAAGCTTTTCTCTTCTTCCCTTCTAGATTCTTTGGCTGGTCTAATAATTAAATTGACGTAAGACATATTAACAGGAGAAAAACAAATTTCATACATATAGGAGCCCCATAAAAATATAACACTTCCTGGAAGTCAGGTAGTTGAGGCTTATATACCATCCTGAGCTAAGGAGGAGGGGTTAGGAGTCTGGGGCTTCAAAAGGGAGGAAGGCAATTCCCAGGAAGGTGAGAAGAGCAAATGTTTGGTAAACAAACATTTGCCATGCCATGCAAATACGTCTTTCTGATATAAAAAGTTATCTCTGTAATAGCTCTCTTCCTGGTACAGGCCCCCTAATAAATTCTTTTAGGCAGTTAAGGGGGAGGTAAGAAGTTCTTCCTGAGACTGCTGGGCCCCGATTGCCTTCAATCTCGAAATAATCCACATGCCAAAGTGGCACATTCTGGGGTAGTGCATTCTGTTCCCCCTCAAAGGTTTCCAAGGTTATCAAGATGTGGATATAGAGAATCTGAAGATAGGAAGTTGGCAGTCTAGGAAAAATTACAGATGTGAGGTTTGAATGACATAAGAGAACAGTGACCGTAAAATAGAATTTCAGTTATATCATTGGTCAACTAGCTGGCCTTAACCTGGTACTGACCAGCCAGTCTAAGTCTTGGGTCATATGTAAAAGGAATTCACATATCCTTGCCTAAAAGTGGTATTTATCTTCCTGGAAAGTGTAGGAAAATTAACTATGGCACACTGTCTAGGCAGATCAGTGAAATCATTTCATCAGTGGAATAACAGATATGCTGGCTAGATTGCTGTCACATCCAGATTACACATTTGTTTATTCCACAAGATACAGCTTCTCAATCTTCTGGTTGTAAGCTTCTTTCTCTTACAAGTGTTCATCAAGTGTTAGACTGTATCAGCACAATTAGACATAGACTGTTGTTGTGAGGAGCATGATCATCATGTGGAAATGTATGGTTGAGAGCCCCATGTGAGGGAAAATCAATGCTACATCTGGGTACTGAATACTAATCTTACTAGATTTGTTTAGGGTAGTGAGAATTGAAGAGATAGTAGTGTTCATGGATCCTGCCTGATTCAGCTGGGTCAACGTTCCATCAAGTCTTCTGTTTGGGGACAGCTGAGGAAGTTATATTTGGCACCAGAATATCATCTGAATAAGTAGAATGAAGTGAGACAACCACCTTAGACCCAATATATGATGCTTAATCCTCTTGTAATTCCTTTTTTAACAGCCTTACCTCTGTCAGTCAGAAATAGAACTGCCTCTTACTTTCCTCCTCTTCTACGATTCTTCCATTGGAAGTGAGGTACTTACTCCTCATTGTTCACTTACTGGTAAAACTTAAGAGGATTAAAGGGGTCATTGGCTTGAATAAGATTTATCTTACTTAGAAAGTCAGATATAGTAGTACTAGGAAATTAAAGTGTATATCATATATAATTATATGCATATATATGTCTACATTCATATTCTATGATGTGTGTGAGTGTGTGTGAATCTAGGTTTGGTTAATTACTTTAAAAAACTAATTCATTTAATCAAGCAGTCATTCCATATGATAACATAGTTAATTTCTCACTTCTTTTTCCGATGAAATATAGCTGCAATATATTTCTGTGGAAATTCCTAGCTTAGATACACAAATCATAGAAGAAACTGCAGCAGGGCTCTCTAATAAGCAGTTCTGCTCACTTGGGCTGTTTGATAAGCTGTCAACCATTGGATCAAAATTCCTTCTATTTAGATGGTCTAGGCATTGAAGTAAATATTATTATATAAATGTTTCATCATATTCCATGAACTGCATGTGCTAGAATACAGCATTGTCAAAATATTTACTTCCCCTTCTATCTGGACCCTCCCTAAGGGAGAATTATATTTACTATCTCATAGATATCAGGCTTAGACGCATTACTAGCTTTGGGTATCAATGTATGTGCAAGTGTCACATAGAAATTCCAAGCAGAAGCCTTAAGAGTCATTGCATGGTATCACCAAGTCTCCTTATCTTCCGTTATGAGCCTGGCAATGTTCCAGACATGGGCTGCTCTTTCAGCCTAGTTCTGGAGTGAAGTGGGTATTGAACAGAGACTTAGCAGAAGTAAACCTCTGTTATTGTGTAAGCCATCAAGAGTTGGGGCTCAGTATTTTTACCACCATAGCATAACATAGACTAAGATTTATAGAGAAATATTCCAGAAATAATGTAATACAAAGATGTAATTTAGTTGTTTCTGTTATACAAACACACAGGGATTAGGGATACAGCAAACACAATAATCTTGTGTTAATTCTAATGTCATGTAGTATAGTAACAGAAATTACTGGTAGACATAAAATTAATGACTAGTATTTAGAGCTCTGGCCTTTCATACAGTGTAATTTGGCACAACATTTCCAAAGGGTAATTTTCGATACATATTAAAAGTATTAAATACAATCTTTGGTACAGTAATCCTACTTTAAAGAACAAAATAACAGGGCCGGCCTAGTTGCATAATGGTTAGGTTCACGCACTCTGCTTCGGCAGCCCAGGGTTCACAGGTTCAGATCCCAGGCACAGACCTATGCACCGCTCATCAAGCCATGCTGTGGCGGCATCCTACGTATAAAGTAGTAGAAGATGGGCACAGATGTGAGCCCAGGGCCAATCTTCCTCAGCAAAAAGAGAAGGATTGGCAACGGATGTTAGCTCAGGGCTAATCTTCCTCACCAAAAGAAAAAAATATATATATACACAAAACATATGCAGAGGAATAGTCTTTTTTTATGAGTAAAAAAAATCAAAACAATCTAATATTCAAAAGTAGAAGATTAGTAAAATAAATCATCATCTGTAAAGTGAAATATTATGCAGCCACTAAAATAATATTATGGAGGAATAGTTAATGGTTAAACGTTTTTGCTAAAGAGCAAAAGCAGGATAGAATTGTAAATCATGCCTGACCTCAGTTTTCTTAAATCATAAGAAACACGTACACAGAGACTGGAAAGAAATGAATCTACATTTTTGACAGTGGGTATTAGTGCATCATATAACTTTTAAAATTAACATGTATTACTGTTAGACCTTGAAAATTGTTTTGAATTTCATTAAAAATAAAACATGGTAACAAAGGGGGAATGAGGAAAGACCCTATCTTTTTCATATACCTAAAATTCCAAAACATGCTGTGAGTGGGGAATGCTCATTCCTTAGCTTCCCAGGCCCAATCTATTTGTATATGAAGTGTCAGGTGCTATGACATCACCTTCATCTGGACAGGCTGTTTTAATTCCATCTTCACCCATTTTGAAGTTCAGCTAGGAGTATTGTTAAATCAAGGAATCCCAAATCTTTAAAGTTAGATTAAATGCCAGTCTCCCAAGTAGATTACTACTACCTCTCTTTCCTTTCCTACTTAGAGATAGAGAACTTGTGGCAATTAAATATTACTTAGTCATTAATTCCAGCTGGGACTGCTGATAATTACGTCCCAATATGATTTTCTTTAAGATATCTCACAGGCCATTGATAAACAGCTGAGAAGAAAAAATCAGGGGATTAATAGTAATTATCACAAAGTGGTTTGCTATTAAATTAATTGAATAAAAAGTAATTGGATTATATATGATCTTCAGCAGCTACTAGAGTTTAAACTTTAATTAAATTGTCATGGTCCTCATTCAAAAATGAATGTTTTAGCATAAACTATTTTTAAACAACAAGGATAGCAGAATACTAATCAGGGCAGCCTATACCACAAACCTCAAGCTGAAAGCTCTCAGACTGATTACCAACCAATTTTCCACACATTAAAATCATCGGAAGGAAGTGTTGAGCTCTAGTAATCATTTGCAGGCTTTTCAAATATTATTACTTGATAGGAAGTCAATTGTCATCGACTAAAAAAACTCATAAACAATTAGCTGGGTTGTGTGCATTAAAAAAAACCTAGGCTTTTAATTTTGCTTGGAAGTTTTTAGATTCAGAATTCCCCAGCTAAGTCCAAAATTATATTTTACCAACTATTTCTATATCTACCATGAAAGATATTTTAAACATGATATAATTTTCATGCCCAGCTCACTCTATTAGTCTTTTAAAGTAAAAATAGGTAAATAAATAAAATATTGTATATGAAATAGTGTGTATATATATATTTATGTGTACATATGCATGCACACGTATACTCATATGTATGTACATACAAAGAGACACACACACATGCCTATCATGGGGAACATCTTTCAGGCAGCTACTTGCAGTCCGTAGGGTAGATTGCTAAAGCTTTCTCTGAGGGAAAGACAAGCAATTCCTTTTTGCTTTTGATTGTCTAGTTCTGCCCTGCACGAAGATGGTAAAAATAGGAATTGCCTCATTCAAACATACACATTTTCAGTGAAAACTAAAGGCAAGAACCCGAGTTTTCTGACTTTAACTTTCTTGTGTGTGTGTGAGGAAGATTAGCCCTGAGCTAACGTCCATTGTCAATCCTCCTCTTTTTTGCTGAGGAAGATTGGCCCTGGGTTAACATCCGTGCCCATCTTCCTCTACTTTATATGTGGGAAGCCTGCCACAGCATGGCTTGACAAGTGGTGTGTTGGTCTGCACCCGGGATCTGGGCCCACAAACCACAGGCCGCCAAAGCGGAGCATGCAACATTAACCGCTACACCACTGGGCTGGCCTCCTGACTTTTAGATTTTTTAATACAGTATCTGAACTATCCTCATAGATATTTATTTTTTTAATCTTTTAGAGAAATGCTTGATGAAATGATTCTCAAGGTGTACCACTTTAGAGTTCTGAAAAAAATATTTTGAACTACTTTTCATTTAAACCAGACTTTCTCCAGCTCTTTTTTTTTTTTTTTTAAAGATTTTATTTTATTTATTTTCCCCCCCAAAGCCCCAGTAGATAGTTGTATGTCATAGCTGCACATCCTTCTAGTTGCTGCATGTGGGACTCGGCCTCAGGATGGACAGAGAAGCGGTGCCTCGGTGTGCACCCGGGATCCGAACCCAGGCCACCAGCATCAGAGCGCGCGCACTTAACCACCAAGCCACGGGGCCGGCCCTCTCCAGCTCTTTATGGTAGATTTGGATCATTTGCCTTTTATAGTAATATTTTAGATATAGATTTTTACAGTTTTAATCTTTTACTGATAATTTATCTTTTCTATTTCAGGAATATTTGACTTTTACTATTAAATGAGGTCAAACAAAATTAAGACACTAGGTTTCTATTTTTTGAGGGCTGTTTTATGCTGTGTTATACGGACAATTTCATTCATTTCTCCCCAATATACTATGAGAAAGTTATTTCCTTCTAAAAAGTGGATAACTGCTGCTTCAGAAGGGCTCAGTACCCTGTTTAAGGTCACACAGCCAGTAGATGCTAGAACAGGGTATGTGTCTCAAAGTTCTGCTCATTACATTATCCATAAAAGACAGGAAGCTGCCCAAGCCTAATACGGAATGGGGCGGGGGATGCGGAGGGGAGAGGCTGGAAATCTTCTTTTCTTTAATTAGTTCCCACAGGCAGTTCCTCTACCTCAAAGCAAATCCACTGGATTGACCCGTACCACACTCCTTCATCCTAAACTTGTTATAATTATTCATGTATGGGATTTTTCCCATAGCTCTCAATAGTGCGCTATTGAATTGCACGGGCTATACTTTATCCATCTTCATAGTCTCTGCTGATCTGCTTGACTTAAGGAGTTGTGTTCAACAGTGATTTTGAAGGTGATATAACAGATGTAGTCCTTTATTCTGTTCTAGGCCCTGCAGGCCAGCACTGAACAAAACAGGAAATGTTTCTTCTTTTTTTGAGTTTACTACTTAGTGGAAGAAAACAAATTCTAAATTAACAAATATTTGATATTCAGGCTGATGATAAATACTATTTTTAAAAAATGGACTTGGTAAGGAGATGGTACATGAGGATGAGGGTGGAGGTGGTTGATATTTGATTGAAAGTGGTCAGGGAAAGCTTCTTGGAGAAAATAATGTTAAGCAAAGTCATGAAGGGGTGTGTGTGTGTGTGTGTGTGTGTGTGTGTGTATGTGTGTTTCGGGGCACTTACAGGGTAGGGACTGCTCATGATCCGTGCCTTTATCTACACCAGGATTCAGTAAATTTTTCAGTAATAAGCCAGGTAGTAAATATTTTAGGGTTAGTGGGCTATAACATCTCTGCCACAGCTATTCAACTCTGCCATTGTAGCGCAAAATCCGCCATGGATGATACATAAAGAAATGAGCGTAGCTGTGTTCCAACAAAACTTTACTTACAGAAGTAGGCAGTGGACTGGATTTGGCTTATGGTCTACCATTTGCTGACCCCTGATTTCTGGAAAGAATGTACCAGAAAAAGGGAACAGCAAATGCAAGGACCCTGAAAAGGTAGCGGTCTTGACATATTTGAAAAACAGCAAGGAATGCAATATGACTAGAATGGAATGAGACTTGATAGACCAGTTCAGACAGACAATGGAGCACCAAACTCTATGGTTTCATATGGAGGTGGGAATTATTGGAGGATTTTGAGCAGAGAAGTGGTGTAATCCGACTTATGTTTTCAAAAGGTCACCTTGGCTGCCAGTTTCAAAATAGGCAAGTGGGGGTTGAAGAGCAGAGGTGACAGCAGGTTATTGCACGACTTCATGTGAAGTCATGGCTGCCTGTACTAGAGCAGTGGCGTTGAAAATGGTCATGAGTCGTCAAATTCTGCACATGTTTCAAAGACAGAGCCACAAAGATTAGCCTCTTGCTTGAATATGATAGTAAGAAGCAGAGCAGGGTGAAGGAGGACTACTTGGAGAATATTCCAAATACCAAAGACTTTTAAATTGTTCTGTGCTTATGGAGCATTGCCAGGGGTGGTCATCTGACTTGGAAATAAAAACAAGGTAAAGGACTTTGTAGGAGGAAATATTTAGGTTGATATTTAAAAGATTTATAATTTTATACCAGTTAGAGAAGTGGAGAGGAAAATATCCCACTAGAGGAGGTAAAATGTCACAGGCTGTAGCGCAGAGACCAGAAACTGGGGGACACATTTGAGGAGTCATTTTTATCTCATTGTAGGGAATATGTAAATAAAGATAATGATTTATTTGTATTTTATTTTTACATCTAGAAATGAAAGATAGCAAAACTTGCAGTTACTTGAGTAAAGTGGAAAGTTTGTTCCCTAATGTAACCACGCTGGAGGAGTGAGATTGGGAGTAGAGGCGATTCAAGTGAGAGGTGAGAAAGACTCGCTCTTTCTGATGCATACTGGCTTAAAAGTTCACTAGAGTTAGTCAGATAAGTCATAAAAAAACACATTTTTTCTATCTTCTCCTCAGAATATTTAGCTACATGGCAAGCAATAGGCTTCCTTTCTCAAGGAGTAACGAGGAGACAGAAATGTGTCTTAGATGTAGATTTAAAGTTGATCTTTGAAACAAAAACAGCCTACCCCGTTATTTAACTACATTTCATTGTGTCACATAATCATGAAAGTCAGTTCTAAAGGTGAATTAATTCCTTACTTTATTTCCAGAGCCCTTTTGGAGCATTTCCATTTCAACTGAGCTTAACTAGTGAATATCTTTGATTAGTTGAACAATTTTTCCTGAAATCTTTAACTGCACGTGGTTTACCAAGAATTAAGGACACTGATATCAAAGTTTTGATGGATGATGTAACCAGATCAATTCTTAGGTTTAAAAAAGAAAAATAAGGTTGTATTTTTTTGCCTTTTCTAACAATACATATGAACTATGTATCTATCTATATTTTATATCTCCCATCCAAAATTCTATTTTAGTATAGTTAATGAAATATGTAACATAATATCTGTAATTGCACTTGGAAAACCATGTAGTACTATATAAATATAAGAATATAATAACCGTAAGTACAGATATAAAAATGAGGATGATGATAATAATGATGGTTTTTCAATCATCATAATCCAGTTCCTTCAAGAAGGGATGCTCTTCACAGAACAAATAATTTCCCAAGGGCGTTTCAACCCAAAATATGTCAAGCAGATGCTTTTGGATCCCAGATTTATCAATGTAAAGGACAATTTCAATAACATTGGGAAATAATATAATTTTCCAGTCAGTAAGTTTTTTCTTTAATTTTAATTACTTGTATAAATCATTTCCTTCTCTAATTGAATATATTTTATCTTCTTACATCAAGGTAGTATAGCCATTCTAGTCTCTATCCTCTAAAGATTAACATTTCAATGCTGTTATATTAAATATCACATGATTTCTAATCTTCCTTTTGGCATATAGCTGTGATTTTAGTATTCCTGAGTGCTGCTTGCTTTTCTCTAATTTCTTTCCTTGTTTCTTCTGCTGGGGAAATTCTAAATTCTAACTAGACGTGATACCAAATTATAACTAATCATGATTGGAATGGGAAGTAGAATTAGAGAGCATAAGTAGGATATTCCAAACACTTTCTGTAACTCCAGACTAAGACTTTGACAGTCACGAATTCTCTAGAATATTCAGATGATTGGGAGGCAACAAACTGGGTAGAGCTACTAGTGAAATTTTAACATTGGTAAAATCACATAACTGTTTGTAACCTATTTTTTAAGAGTTTAAAACCATAATCATCTTTTTGATTTAGAGCATTTCCTAACATTCATTTAGTGTATTTATAATTATCTACCATGTAACTGTGCCGTGCAAAATTATATAATTTCAAAGGGAACAACATTTTCTTCCTGTATTAGGCAGCCCTGAATATAAAATGGTGCACACAGACTTGTAAACACAGAACAAACACGGGCAGTCCACCTAGCTCCGAGAAAACAATATTTTTGCACAGTTTACTGCTCCAAACAGAAAAAAACTTATTGGTATTATATTTTTAACTGCAAAGGTTTTTTGACTTTTCATGAGAAGTTTTATCTCTTTGTATATTCTTTTAAACTGTATTTGTGTGTATGTACTCTAGCAGAACAAAATGCAATTTCTCAGGCTTTGCAAACTACACTGTACGTATGTAAAAGTGAAAGATGGAACAGTTCTGATTAGATTATTAGAATGTGCAGTGTTAATCTATATTATACATACAAGCCAGTCAACTTTTTAATGTGAATTTCTCAACTGCATAGAAAATAAACATTTCCAAGTGTATTAGGAAAAAGCATTGATTAGCTGCATGCTGTATTACATGATTTAATACAGATATGAAGTGATTTATATGAAAAATCAAAGATATATTTCATGACCATTTGTTCTTCCACTTTAGGTAGAATAAAACTAGAGGTAAGATATGACATGAGATTTGTTTCAGGCCTAATATTTTGAATGGTAAGGTAGAGTTCTTAATTTTTTGAAAGTTCTTAATGTTTTTTTTAATTTTTTGTTTATTGCAGTAACATCGGTTTATAACAGTGTATAAATTTCAGGTGTACATCATTATACTTCTATTTCTGCATAGATTACATCATGTTCACCACCCAAATACTAATTACAACACATCACCACACACATGTGCCGAATTATCCCTTTCACCTTCCTCCCTCCCCGCTTCCCCTCTGGTAACCACCAATCCAATCTATGTCCCTATGTGTTTGTTTATTGTTGTTATTATCTACTACTTAATGAAGGAAATCATACGGTATTTGACCTTCTCCCTCTGACTTATTTCACTTTGCATTATACCCTCAATGTCCATCCATGTTGTCACAAATGGCCGATTTCATCGTTTCTTATGGCTGAGCAGTATTCCATTGTGTATATATACCACAGCTTCTTTATCCATTCGTCCCTTGGTGGGCACGTAGGTTGCTTCCAAGTCTTGGCTATTGTGAATAACGCTGCAATGAACACAGGGGTGCATGTACCTTTACAAATTGGTGTTTTCAAGTTCTTTGGATAAATACCCAACAGTGGAATAGGTGGATCATATGATAGTTCTATCCTTGATTTTTTGAGGAATCTCCATACTGTTTTCCATAGTGGCTGCACCAGTTTGCACTCCCACCAGCAGTGTATGAGAGTTCCCTTCTCTCCACATCCTCTCCAACACATGTTGTTTCCTGTCTTGTTAATTATAGCCATTCTGACGGGCGTGAGGTGATATCTCATTGTAGTTTTGATTTGCATTTCCCTGATAGTTAGTGATTTTGAACATCTTTTCATGTGTCTGTTGGCCATCTGTATATCTTCTTTGGAGAAATGTCTGTTCAGGTCTTTTGCCCATTTTTTAATTGGGTTGGTAGTTTTTTTTGTTGTTGAGATGCATGAGTTCTTTATATATTTTGGAGATTAAGCCCTTATCAGATGTATGGTTTGCAAATATCTTCTCCCAATTGTTGGGTTGTTTTTTTGTTTTGTTGATGGTTTCCTTTGCTGTGCAGAAGCTTTTTAGTTTGATGTAGTCCCATTTGTTTATTTTTTCTATTGTTTCTCTCGCCCGGTCAGACATGGTGTTTGAAAATATGTTGCTAAGACCGATGTCGAAGAGTGTATTGCCTATGTTTTCTTCTAGAAGTTTCATAGTTTCAGGTCTTACATTCAAGTCTTTAATCCATTTGGAGTTAATTTTTGTGTATGGTGTAATGTAAGGGTCGAGAAAATTCTTAATTTTTATAGATGTTAAAAATGGGGATGAAAATGCAAGTGATGAGGCAATTTTTACTCCAAAAGTGTTTCCCTAATAAACTTTTCAACTTTCAATAAAATTTCTGTGATGTCATAGCTCATGTCAATCTTCTCATATAGCTCTTGAGATTTAAATGGATCAAGAAATTGAAAAGAGTGATAACTTTGAAAATTACAATATTGTATTTAGTAATCAAACTATTTCTAGAAAAAACCTTGGGGAAACTTGTGGTAAATATGTTTTTCAGATATGGTGGGATATTTTTATTGTGGTAAGAGCACTTAACATGAGCTCTACCCTCTTAAATTTTTAAGTATACAATACAATATCGTTAAATGTAGGCACTATGTTGTACAGTAAATCTCTAGAACTTATTAATTTTGCATAATTGGAACTTATACCATTGGTCAACAATTTCCCCCCAATCCCCATTCTACTCTCTGTTTCTATGAGTTTGATCGTTTTAGATACCTCATATAAGTGGAATCATGTAATATTTGCCTTTCTGTGACTGGCTTATTTTGCTTAGCATAATGTCTTCCAGGTTCCTCTGTGTTATTGCAAATCACAAGATTTCCTTCTTTTTCATGGCTGAACAATATTCCATTGTATGTATATGGCACATTCTTTTTATCTGTTCATCTGTCGATGGACAAGAGTGTTGCAATGAACAACAGTGAATGCAGACATCTCTTCAAGATCCTGATTTCAATTATTTTGGATATACCCAGAAGTGCGATTGCTGGATCATATGGTAGTTCTATTTATAATTTTTTGAGGAACCTCCAGATTGTTTTCCATAGTGGCTGCACCATTTTACATTCTCACTAACAGTGTACAAGTGTTCCAATATCTCTACATCCTCTCCAACAATTGTTATTAGTATTATTTTTAATAATAGCCATTCTAACACGTGTGAGATGCTATTTTCTTCCAAAATGATACCCCATTTTGGAAATTAAACTCAAAAGAAATTGACTAAAAATACTGATCTAAAGTTGGAATTTAAAGAATAAAAGTTTTAACCCTTCAGAGTTCAGAATCTCAAAGTAGTACTGCACTGCAATGTTTCCTGATAGGTTATAATTAATGTTTGCTTTCATATACATGAAGTAAAACTCTTCTATTGCCTTCTAAAACTATAACTTTAAAGCCTACTGTTGTTTACATATCTTATTTATCACCTTAAAAGCCTTTTTGTAAGGTTTGTATGGTGATGCAACTTGCTTTAAAATTAACAGGCAGTTGCTTTAGGTATTCTTTACTGCTGAAAAATTTGGTCATTTTTCTGAGATAAAACTAGTTTTGAAATGGTCTTGTATTTTTCAGAGATGTTTTACTTTACAAAGAATATACATCTATGGAAGAACTTTATCCAACCTATGAATATTCTTACTATTTATCAAATTCTGGTAATCATATTGTGTATCAAATATCACACCAACATACACTGTTCCCCAGGTTTCTGCAATCCGAAACTTCAGCAAGATTCCGCAGGCAATACAAACTATTCTGCACACAAATGTTCAATATTCTGCTTTCTCTTAGTTGCTAGTGGAATATCACATTTGCCTTTGCTACATTTGCTATACACATCTATATCAGTGACCAAGACAAAGGCTGTGCAAGTCATCTATATGTTCCTTGCCTCCATTTTAAAAAGATTCTTGCATACGACATACACAAACATTTAAAACCCTATTTTCAAAAAACATTTCTAAAATGAATTTTTTGAAATCAAATTTTAGTGAAATTATTAATAAGGATACAACTATTGAATGAAAATAACTGTATTTCAAATTCATAGCTTACGGTAATACTATACTCACAAAAAATACTGATTTAGGTAGTTAAGAAAATGAAATACAAACGTAATGATTGAGCAAATCACTTATAACACTTGACATGGAATTCACGAGAAAGTCTACCTTTAGTTAACAAGGGTGTCAAACCATGGTTCTTGGAACAGTATTTAAACTTATACTAGAATTTTTATGTTTAATACTAAAATAAATCAATTATTCGTGATTTACGTCATTCAGAGCATCTGATAAGTCACAGTTCTTGTAATATGAAAACTCAAGAAGGAGAACAAGGCTTATGTAGCAAACTTTTTTTTTTTTGTGAGGAAGATCAACCCTGAGCTAACATCCATGCCAATTCTCCTCTTTTTGTGAAGGAAGACTGGCCCTGGGCTAACATGTGTGCCCATCTTCCTCCACTTTATACAGAATGCCACCACAGCATGGCCTGACAAGTGGTGCCTCTGTGCACGCCTGGGATCCGAACCGGGGCCGCCAGCAGCGGAGTGTGTGCACTTAATGGCTACACCACGGGCCGGCCCCTGTAGCAAACTTCTTGAATGAGAACTTACACATGAAATAATTCCTTTAAAGGAAATGTTTGACTGTAAAATCATGATTTTTGATTGCTAGGACTATTCAATCTATGCGGAGTTATAGACAGCAACAGGGCCTAAGATAAAAAATCAGATTACACTTATGTTAGTTAGTCATGTGATAAGAAGTAGGCCAGTGAGGTGAGAGAATAGATCAAGAGTTCATTATATATCACAACAAATGAATGTGAAAACTCAGTACATAATTTGAAATCCGTATTAAATATTTATGGCTTAGAGTCATTATTGTGTTTTTGGTGTGCTAGTAAATATTTTGGTGTAATTGAATCAACGACTTGTACTGTGGTGTGGCTGCTGCTTCCCTTTGTTTTGTTTTTAGAAATATATTGAACTACCTGAAAAAAATAAAAATTCATTTGACAGGCTTGCCAGCTGTTTTATGGGCACTGTGAGCAATTTTCTAACGTTTTACACTTGGAAGAAAATTCTGCTTTATTAAATTTGCTTCAAATTGCATCACGTTTAAAAAAAATGGCTCCAAATCATCAGACTGAATGTGAGCTTGTGTTGTACACAGCTTGGATTGGAATACTTAAAATTTTAGTTAAAAATGTAAACAGCAACATTGTCAGCCAGTAATTACTGTTCTGTTTAAAACAAATTTTATGGGCACAAATGACAACCTGAGGGCATTTTTACCCTGCATTAGTTATGTATGTAAAATGTATTAATATTTATATCCAAGGAAATGCATTTTGTGTCATGTATGTGTGATTGCGTATTCAATAAAAACAAGTTGAACAAATCTCTATAGCCATTAAGGAACATATACACTAAACATTGACATTTTATCCCACATGATATTACATTAGTCTACAATTAAATATTGTTCCATCTCATATTCATAAAGGACTGTTTTTCAAGGTAACCACACTCTTTCTTTTATTTCAAAAAATGTATGGGAACAGAATATACTGAAAATGTTTACTCGTGAGATCTAGGTGGGAAAATTTTCAAATAGTAATTAAATCTTGTTCTGATTTATTAGCATTCTTGTTAATAGAAATAATAGAAGTTTATATATTCGCTATGTATTGAAGGAAGAAGGTATTTTGTGGCTCCCATATCACGAATTAAAAAAAAGAAGAATAGAAGAGTCGACTAAAGAAACAAGGGTGTTCTAAAAATACTGCTGCCCAAATGTGGGAACTTACACAATAAAATCATCTGCTCCAGTACTATACAGAACTCAACCGTGACTTTCCAATTCATTACGATGTTTCTGATCTCAGAGACATCAAGCCTTCCTCTTTAAATATGTCTCTCCATCACTGACTAGGTTGCCTGATATTCTTTTTCTTTGATTCTCTTTTAGGATTCTGAAGCATTTTAGTTTTGAAGAGTTCCTTTTTGGAAAGAGTAGAGGATGGCACCCTGATATATGGAGACCAAAAGGGATTGTGCTGGAAATCCCAGAAAACAAAAGGTATGTCATCCATTTAAGCATTTTGCATTTGTAAATTAATCAACAATATGCTGCATCCAGATAAAGGAAGAGGAAACACACCGATCTGTGTATGAGGCCACTTTGGATTGTTCTAAAGTGACATTTATAGTGCATTATGAAACTATGGAAGAGATGCAAAGGAGGTTAACTTTGTGTATTCATGAGATGACAACCAATAAGAAAAGCATGTTGTTAGGGAATTGCAAATTAAAGCAACCGTGAGATACCACTACACACCTATTAAAACCGCTAAAGCCAAAAGGCTAACACCACCAAATGCTGGTGGGGATGTGGAGCAATAGAGATTCTCACTTATTGCTGATGGGAATGCACAATGGTGCAACCACTTCTGTCAGTTTTCTACAAAACTAAACATAATCTTACATATGATCCAGCAAAACCTGGAAACACCCATGATGTCCTTCCATAGGTGCATGAATAAACAAACTGATACATCCAGGCAATAGAATATTATTCAGTGGTAAAAGAACAAAAAAAATGAGCTCTGAAGCCATGGAAAGACATGAAAACAACTTAAATGCATATTGATAAGTGAAAGAAGCCAATCTGAAAACGTTACATGCTACATGATTCCAAGAATATGACATTCTGGAAAAGGCAAAACTATGGAGACAATAAAAAAGATCGGTGGTTGCCAGAGATTTGGGAGATGAAGGGAGGAGTGAATAGGTAAAACACAGGAGATTTTTAGGCCAGTGAAACTATTCTGTTTGATACTATAATGGTGGATACGTGTCACCAGACACTTGTCAAAACCCTTAGAATGTACAGCACAAAAGGAGTGAATTCTAGTGTAAACTATGGACAAATGGGGACTCTCTGTACATTCTGCTCATTTTTCTGTAAACCTAAAACTGGTAAAAAAAAAAAATAAGGTCTATTAATTAACGAAAATAAAAAGCACAGTGGACAGCGTTGCTGTGAGACAGAAGCCTGAGTTCTTCCTGATCACAGGTCAGGAAGATGTTACACCCTCTTGGCCAGTGCTGGCTGTCTCCTACATTTCAAAAGGTGACCTGGCATGAAAAATGTTCAACTTGCAGATAAGACGAGTTCTGCAGATCAGGAAGAATTTTTAAAATACCTGTGTACTACATATTCCAGGAAAAGGATTAGCTGGAACAGCAGATTTTCAATGCTGAGGGGACTGCCTTGTTTTACAAGGATGCTGGCAAATGAACCTATATAATGCAAATGACATTTCCATTGGCAAAAATGTTATGACCAGAAGCTCACAGAAACCTAGTTCTGTACTTCCACTTGGAAAAATAGTTCAGTATTCGCTAATTCAGTGTTATGGCAACTTTATAGAACACAGTTAGTGTGAATAACAACAACTGACAGTTGTTGCTTTATGTAAGTGTCTACTTGTAACATGAGTGCATGCCTTTTGAATAGATAGTACGCAAAGCAGCATGATGTAGATCATGCTATGCTTTATTTCGATCCATGTCAAGGAAAATTCTTTCTTACAATCTTTTCTACATTTATTTTTTGTATATACTGTTTGATATCACTTGACAAAAACATTTTATGTAATAGAATTAAATTAACTGCCTAAAAACCATGAAATTAAATGAATTGATCAATGGTAAGTGTAAAGAAACTGCAGTTGGTGTAATTAAGCTTTTCTGTACATTGTGCTGAGAGTCAAAGGTCCTCCAAATTATGACGAGGGTAGGTAAGTGTTATACAAAAAATACCCTGCAGATAGTCTCCAAAGGAAAGAAGGGCAGAGGGTCCCAAATGAATGAGAGAGAGATACACGTCTCAGTTAACTTATTATAAATTATCCAGCTATTATGAAATTCCCTTTGAGAAAAGTGAAGGTTGAATTATACTTATATAAAGATTATATGCTGAACTTTTCATGAATAAGAACAGAAGCAAAAGCCAAAATGACATATTTGTCAGCAGAGATGCCAGAAGTTGAGGTTAAGGGACTCAATCGCTTTTTTATACCTCTGTAGGAGAGCTGCAGGAATTCTGTGTTTAAAGGGAGAAGATCCTTTCTTTTAAAATCTTTACCTTCTCTATCTACTCTTTGGACACATGTCTATCTTGTTCCCTTTGACACAGCTTTGTAGTTCTGTAGAGTGGGGAAGATTACTGACTATATAACATTTGTTCTAAAGATTTAAAAGGGTATACCTTAATTTAGAAAATATATCACTTTAATGTGAAGAATCTTTTTAACTTCAACATCCTAGGCTTTGTTTTGATGGTTGTAAACTATAGCATGAATTGATTCAGTCACTTTTAAACCAGTTTGTGAAATAAAGAAAACATTAACCTAATAGGACGGGACTTAAGTGACAATGAAATATTTAGAGGAATGGAAGTTACTTTTTCTTTATCCTCATAAAAGAGAACCGACAGAGCTCCCTAGCCCCATCCACCATGTGAGGACACAGGAAGAGGTCAGCTGTCTACAAGCTGGAAGAGATCCTTCACTTGACCATGCCAACATCCTGATCTTGGACTTCCCATCTCCAGAACAGTGAGAAATAAATTTTTGTTATGTATAAGCTACCCAGTCTGTGGCGTTTTGTTATAGCAGCCGAAATGGACCAAGACTACATGCCATTATAATAACTGTTATGATGGAAGAATATGTAAGTTGCAAGGAGATCAAAATGCATTAATTCCAGATTGGGGAATCAGGCCTGGCTTTCAGGAATTGGTGACACAAACTACCTCTTGTCTAGTAGGTATTAGTGGATGATGGGGGGTGGAGGGATTTTGTAAAATAGCACAGACAATTATGTCCTTTGACTATCTCTAGTTCTCTTTCAAATTTTCAAGTCTGAATTGCTTATTCTACCATAAAAATAATTTGGCCCCTTTCTCACAGTGACCAATTCTAATGACACCAAAATAGCATCTTAAATAGATTTTTAAAGTCTAAAACTAAATCTCTGTAAGACTGGCACTAAATCTTCAACTTAGTCTGTGTGATACTACATTAGAGAGCAAACTAGTTTTTATTTGGAATTGGTAAAATTAGTTAAAAAGAATTATGACCTTTGGTTTGGAATTCTTTCTGATAGAATATCTTGAAATACAATTTATCAAAGAACTTTGTTTAAAACAGTTATATTCAGTGACTAAGATCAATGGGCAAAGGCACCCTGGCATGCATTTTCATAGTAGATGTTTATTTATAGAACCCATCTTGTTGCCTTGTATCTCTGTTTATTTTATGACAATATAGTTGATTACCTCTTCAAGGTGATAATATGTGCTCTTTATTTTTCCTCTTAGGCATTGAAGATTGTTTTACTATCTCCTAAACTTTTTATTATACAATAAATCAAACAGAGATGAGAATTAATAATAAAATATATTACAGCAAAATTCTGGGCAAAAGAGGAAATTTTGCAAACATGCAAGTTTTGTCAACCAATGAGATATTTCAAGTTTAAGAAGCTGCTTGTCAAAACCAATCTACTAAACAAATGCTAAATTAGATCTTAATAGAAATACAAGTAAACCATAAACCACTGTCTTTCCTTGCAATATAAAACCCTCTTTTTTAAACACAGTATGATGAAACATAATAAAACAAAATAAAAAATGGCATTGAAAGTGCCAGTAATGTTTCTTCCCTACCCAGCAAACAATGAATATTTTTAGTATTTTTAATGTTTGGCTCATGGCAAGGTCAATTTCATTTTTTGAGATGTTAAAAAAGTGAAATACATAATAACAAGTAAATCTCACTACTACCACCTCTAGAGTTATACATATATTACCTAAGTTCACTGAAATATATTCGATTTTTATTTCTACCTGAGCTTTTCGTTTATATACACACATAATTTAAAAATGTTTTACGTGATGACTGGATTTGGATTGTGTTGCTTGTTTTTTTTAACTTGCCGTTTGCTTTCATTAATTTAAAATTTTAATCTATGGTAACTTTGTAGCTTTTCTCTTTGATAGTGTTTATCAATTAAACTTTGTACTATCTTTCAATTTTCATTTCTTACATATTTGCATTCTCAAGCAATTGAAATAAAGCAAATGGGATGCTATAGATTCTTTTACAAATTATGATTTGTATTCTTAGTTGATAGTATTGTAAATCAAAGGATAATGTATGGACTATAATTGAATGCAGATTTAAGGGTCTATATTTTCAAAGCATGCCATTATTTAATCATTTCATTTGCTATGTGATCTCTTATTCATTTATCTTGTGTGTATCTTCTTTTGGTGCTATGTTTAAAAAGTCTATTTTCTTTTTTATTCTCTTGTTGAGTTACTTTACATTTCTCTATGTTGTATAATCATTATTGGCAGAAACAGCTTCAGTTTTTTATTAAGTAAGTAAAATGTCTATTTAACAGTATATTTCAGGAGAGTGTAAGTGTTTTTTGTCTTATTATTGACTTGAAAATAAGTTTTGCTTCTCATAAAAAAGCCTTTCTATCTTACCAGTGTTTATTAAACATTTCATACACTGTTGTCTGCATAAATCTAACACTCTTTTTGTTTTATAGATCTTACTTATATTGCTCTTGAACAACTACCAAATTAGAAGTGACTTATAATTCTTAATATGAATTTGTTCTTAAGAATAATAAGTTATAGTATTAGCAGCAATTTTCATGTTACTTAGAACTACCTTATCCCTGTTCCATCATTTCCAGGTACAAAAATTTTTGATAGAAAAAATGCCCCCTATTTTGTATTCCATACTTCAATTGGATTTTGTAAAGCTGTGTATGATCTCCCCAGGTTCTAAGCTGGAGCCAGACAGGAAAACAAATATTATAATAGACTAACCCTAAATTATGCAAATAGAAATATAAGGAAACTGTGATAAAGCAGTGTATATTCATAAAAATAATTGTATTCATTGATTGCTCCATGTATGGAAGCATTTTGTCCTTATGGCACTGGGCCACCCAGAATGGGTGAGTAGCAATAAATGGAAAGCAGCAATAAACTCAACATTTTGCACTGTGGGATTGCCAGGCCAAACTGCCATTTCTGTTATTGGATGTAAGTTGAGTAGAAGTTGAAACAGAGATTTAAGCATTACATCTAGATTTGTAGTTGATTAATGCTAAGGTTCAAATTGAGTGAGAGTCTTGACTCATGTCCATCATTCACTGAGGTGAAGGAAAGAAAGAAGAAAAATTTTGAAAGGTGGGGGAACCAGTAACCAAGTCCCTTTTACAACTCTTATACCAATTCTTATGCATCCTGTATGTTTCTTTTGAAATCTAAGTTATTTTTACTTCCCTGGTAGAAACAAATCAAGATTTGATTTTCTTGGACACTAAGTCACATAAAACTTAAGCAAGCTCAGGACTTTTGGTGGTGAACATGATGTAGTCTATACAAAAGTCAAAATATAATGATGTACACCTGAAATTTACATAATGTTATATACCAATGTTACCTCAATAAAAACATTAATTTAAAAAAAAAAACAGGTAAGCTCTAATTTTCAGTTACCATTTTCAAAGTGATTGTGATTTCTTTGTCAAATTCCATTTTTGTTGTAAAATTTGGGGAAACTCTTCTGTGTGTCTCTTGTGAGACCATAGCTAAAGAAGTAGAAATTGTTGTTAAGGCCACACTAAAATTACACATTATAAAAAGCTTTAACGAGATTGGAGTACTTAGGAGACAGGTTTAAATCTTGACTCAGTTATTAAAAACTTTTAAACAAATCTTTTTAAGTAGACAGCATAGTGTAGTGCTTAAGTTCATGGATTTTAGAACCAGACTGCCTGGATTCATACCTTGTCTCTAGCTATGTACCCTTCAGCATGGTACTCTTCTCCAGGGAAAAACAAGAACGCTGTCTGATCTACGTCAGGTACCAGCCGACCTATGGCTAGAGCTGGAGGAGGGGAGAAATTTACTCTTAAATTAACTTTGTAGTTTTGGTTATTAGACCTGGTGTGGACTTAATAAATACTGAACCTAGACTGTGCTTTGGGAATTAAACAGATTTTGTTTTGTTTTGTTTTGTGTGCTTGTTTTTTAAAATAAAAGAGATCAGAAAAGTCTTGAGGACTGCCCTTATTATCATTGGAGGCAGAGATAAAACTAGACAAATGAGTGGCTTAAAGGAACAGGGTAAGCAAAAATAAAATTGTTTTATGATTACTGCCCTGGTTGTTTACGGAAACAGTTATACACAGATTTTGCAAGGATGTGGCCACTATATTGGGAACTCCTCCCACCGATTGTAAACACTGAACTTTACTGAATGCAATTTAATGAATAGTTATATAGGGACCCCATTCCCTTCCGAGAAGAATTCTTCCTGACATATTCCTATTTTATTTACTTCTGCCTAACCCCAATCATATAATGGTTCTCTTAAAATAGTCTTATATATTTACTGAGTATTGTGTTCCTATACTAAAAAGAACAATAAAAATAACATTGAATATAATAAATAGGGTTAAAATACCTTAGAGATCAGCGTGAAGTGAATCCTTTGTTTTCAAACTAGTTGAAACAATTCTTGTGGTTCACTAGTTACGATTTATCCAGCGCAATTTACCACAAGAAGTTACAGCTCAATGTTAGTTCCTGTTTCTCTTCTTATTCCCTGTGTAGGAAAAAGGCATACGGATAAAAAGAAATGGCAGCATACTCTTCACATACAATGAGTCAAACACTTTACATAATAAGGATAATTGTGAGAGATATACTAAATAATCAAAAGCAAAATACCTTATTCTTTTGCATTTCACGATGAATTCATCTGACCACTTAGTTGATATCATTTACTGAAGAAATATTCCACTACAGGCAATATAAATTATATTCATGTTGTTTTTTGTAAAAAACACAACATAACGGGAAATTATACGTCATTTTAAGGGAACATTATAAGAAGTAACCTATCTAAAGGTTCAGGCAGAGAACTTTGCACGTTGAATGTACTATGTAATAGTTCCCTCTTCATTGATAGTCTCACTTAAATTTCTGTGTAAGATTCTACTGTTTGAAATTTACACCATCTCCTAGTATATATTACCTACCTGAAGTGTAGGTAATGTCAGCAATATTTGAGAAATATTATTCAAACTACCAACGCCATCAAGATAAATGTCACACCTAGAGTGAGGTCTTCTCTCCATACAGATGATTTCCATGGACTCATGCCTTTTTAAGGTCCTTATTACAATTTCTGACTTATCTTAATTATTCACAGAGCTCTTTAACAGCAGACAATGGGATAATTCATGTAGCTATGATTTTCAGGACCTTTTGAGAATGTGACATAAAAGACATTCCCCTGGCTTTCAAAAATCCAGGACAATTGCCTAAATGTTAAATATCTCCTTCAAGCTTCCTCTGTGCCTTCTCTTTCTTGCCCTCCATAATCCCAGAAATTTTAGGAAACTGAAATACCTGGCAATAAACTTATCTGTACAAATTCCCTCTATATAATATATTTATTATACCATAAAATAATAGTTTTTCATATTCCAACTGTGTGTTTTTCTCATGATTGCTTAGTATTGATTATTTATATTGGTATATTACTCCTGTGATAGCTTCTATATGGCATATACAATTATGAAAATAATTCAGAATATCATAATGTTACCAGAAAGTGTATGGTCATTTTAGAAGTGAACTTTGTACTAGAGGTGTGGTTCTCAGTTCAACGGCATCAGTGTCTCCTTGGGGGCTTATGAGAAATGCAAAATCTTAGACTCGCCTCAGACTTAATGTATTAGAATCTGCATTTGAACAAGATGCCCATGTTATATACATTGAAGTATGAAATGCACTGTTCTAAAATTTTGTAGTACAAATCTTATGAAAATTCAGGCACAGATTAGAGTAAATTAACACACTTTTCCTTTCCCTCTATTAGAATTTTTTAAAATTATTATGTTTTCTTATAGAAACCATTATTATAAGAGACTGTTGAGTAAAAATCCTGTAGGCTGATGATTAAGTTTATTCTGTCTAGTGATATGGAAAATAGTAGCATGCAATGAGAATGGTCAGCTGTAGGAAGGGATGGAAATAAAAAATACAAGTTACTAATACTTTTATAGCTGAACTTCTGAGGCCTGAATACACTCAAATGTGTATGATAGGCTTATCTTTTGTTTTTTAAAAAATGTACTTCTCTATAGGCCTATGGACAAACCCACATAATAATACAAATGCACTTTTTAAGGAAAAATAGCTTTGGGATAGAACATTTTAAGAAAAATAACGTTATGCTCTAGGAACTAGTGAAACAATATTTAGTAATAATCCACAATGTTTGAAATGTACAGATTCACATATATAATATATTTTCCTTATGGAAAATATATGCATACTATCCCATAGAAGATTTTCCCTCCTTTCGGTATTCACAGACTGCAGATTTACACTTTGAATTGCATTCAGACCAACATTAAAAAAGAGAGAGTTAGAAAAGAAATTTAGAAAGTGTTACTTACCAATCTGAATCAAGTTGATATTTGTTACCGGCAAAGAACCAAATAAAATTCCTATTTTTTATATTTAAAAATATAACTACTATTTTAAAATCTATAAATACATGAGTGATTTACTGGATTTACTTTAATTAGCCATTTTATTTAATCAAAACCTAGTCTTTTAGAAAGGTTATTTTGTTTTTCCAAAACTCTCAAAATGCATTTTTTCTTACATTTTCCAAAACCAAACTGAAGTAGGTGAATGGACAGATTATAAAACATTGTTATAATATAATTAAATTAAAATGATCGTTTCATTTTGTATATGATATTGAGAAAGATATGATTCAGAGAAATAACAAACATTACATTTTTTTCCTCTGGCAAATAGCTTTCTATTATGAACATTAAAGACCAAAATTTAGACTGTAACCCTCCCATGAAAAAATACCTATCTACTATGTTCAGACTAAATAAAATATTTGGCAAATAGCTTTTCATAATTCTGGTTAAAATGCTATGAAAACATAACACTATTTAAATTTTTAAAAATCATTGACGTTATATAAAATTTTCTGCCACAAATAGTGATTTAATCATAAATGTAAATTTTTTTTTGAAATGGAGTCTGAAATTAGGGTAGTTGTTTGTTTGCAAACTGGCCCCCATACACAGAGGGCAAGGAGAGACCACAGAAAGAGGCAGACCACTCCAGACTGATAGGTGACAGGTTTAACAAGCTAGAGAACTTACATATGAGGCTTGTCTTGGGTGACTACAAGACAAGTAGATCTCTGCACCCAGCCGCCAGAATCTTAAAAGTTTATATAGAGGCCTTAATGGAGTTCATTCATGTATACTGTCCAGATGGTCTCAATCACACATTACTCTCTCAACGCTGCGTCCTTGAAATGTCTCTGGCTGTGGGAATGGTGGACAGAATGTACATTCCAAGGACACGGGAGGGGGCGAGGAGCCTCCAACTGCTCAGGTCCAGCTCATGGGTCAATGGGTAGTCATGACCTCTCATTGACCTCCTTCAACAGTAGTTACCACCAAACTAACTTTTGTTAAAAGTAATGTCCATAGTAACGTGTTGAGTATCTCTAGTCAGTTAACCAAAAATTCAGTTAAAAAAGAAACTAAAAAATAAATTGATGTTAGAGTTCTTATAACGGTAAAGTAGTTTAAGGATTACCTTTCCTCAGATGACAATTTTAAAGTCTTGACAAAGTATTACATTTGAAATTTTAAACATATGTAATGTATACACTTAAAGGTAGTAAAGAGCAAATAGAATCAGACAGAAACTGGAGAAGATTCAGTCTTTGAATAAGGGAAAATGCATTGGTTGAGATAAACATTTTTGTATTTTTCCCTGAGGGCACTCTCCTCTTTCTCCAGGAAAAGGCAACTAGAAGTCAAGCATGAAGCCATAGCCTTACTGGTTTAAGTTATAATATGATGTATATCAGAGCTGTCAGAGCAGCTAGAAATTGAGGGAGGAAACGCTGGAAATGAGAGAGATAAATAAAGAGGAAACCCCAAATCGGTATCTAAACTCTCCTTAAATCCTTGGCTGACTTTAACTAAGCTTGTGTAGGAAAGACTCCAAAAAGCTTAGAGGAAATCATCAACTGAAAGGCTGAAACAACTAAACCAAATTCTAGCTACTGTCCACTTCAGGGGACACAGAATTAGAATTTTGAGCCCCACCTAAATTGGAAGGGCTTGTTAAATATCTTAAGTTTTCCATTGAAATTCCAGAAAGGCTATACCTTCCTAGCAAAGATTACGTTGCAGAACAAAACAAATCACTCTAGGAACACGGGCATACCTAAACAGACAAGCCTTAGTTTAAAACTGTCTCCAAAATTTCAATGTGATATCCACTAATTTAACTGTATACTAGAACAAAGGTGGTCCTCCTTCAGAGGAAAAGAACAGAATTCACCATCTACAATGTATCATCTATAATGTTTGGTATACAATCAATAGTTACTAGACGTGTAAAGAATAAAGAAGATGTGACTCATAAACAAGACAAAAAGAATAATAGCAAGATTACGTAGATGTCAAAATTAACAGAAAGGACCATAAAACAGCTTTGTAAACATGTTCAAGGACTTTAAGGGATAGATGACTACAATGAGTGAAAAGATGGGAAATCACAGTCAAGAAACAGAAACAAAGCAAAACAGACAAATAAAGAACCAAAATGCAATCAAAAATACAATAATTGACATAAAAGTTTTCTGAGTGAGCTTAACAGAAGATTAGACATATCACAGGAAAGCATCATTAAAATTCATAACAGCTCAATAGAAATTATGCAATATGAAGAAAAGAGAGGTGGGAAAAAGATTGAAAAGAAAAAAGAGAGTCTAGTGACCTGAAAGGCCATTCCAATAATTTTAACATATATTTAATTGGAATCCTGGGAAAAAATGGAGAGAGAATGGAGCATTATAGTTGAACAAACAATAGCCAATATTCTGTCAAATTTTAGGAAAAATTGAAACCTATACTTCCAATAAGGTCATTAAATCCAAAGCAGGATAAATACAAATAAAATCACCCTCAGGATCAAAAGGTCATAATGATGGAAATCAAGCATAAAGAGAAAATCTTGAAATCAACCACTGTGTGGGGAGTGGAAGGGAAATATTACACATGAGAGAACAATGATATGAATGACGACTTATTTTCATCAGGAGCAATGGACTCAAGAAGATATGGAACATTCTTTTTTTTCCCCAGTTTTGTTGAAATATAATTGACATATAACATATAAGTTTATGGTGTATAATATAATGATTTGATATCTGTATATATAGTCATGCACCGCATAACAACATTTCAGTCAACAATGGACCCCATGTACAATGATCATCCCATAAGATTAATACTATGTAGCCTAAGTGTGCAGTAGGTTATACCATCTAGATTTGTGTAAGCACACTCTATGAGGTTCACACAAGAACAAAATCACCTAACGAGGCATTTCTCAGAACATATCCCCATTGTTAAACGACACATGATTGTATTCCAAAATGATTATCACAATAAGTTTAACTAACTTTCATCACCTCACATGGTTACAAATTTTTTTCCTTGTGATGAGAACATTTAAGATTTACTCTCCTAGCCACTTTCAAATATACAATATAGTACTGTTAAGTATAATCATCATGTTGTACATTACATCCCCAGAACTGATTTATCTTGTAACTGAATGTTTGTATCTTTTGACCACCTTCATCCAATTCCCCCACCTCTGGCAATCACAAATCTGATCTCTGTTTTTATGAGATTGTTTTTTTTTAGATTTCACATATAGGTGAGATCATACAGTATTTGTCTTTGTCTGACATTTCACTTAACATAATGCTCTCAAAGTCTATCCATGTTGTCACAAATGGCAGGATTTCCTTCTTTTTATGGCTGAATAGTATTCCATCGTGTGTGTATATATATTTATTTATATAAATACATATTATATATGTACACACCACATTTTCTCTCTCCATTCATCTGTTGATGGATACCTAGGTTGGTTCCATGTCTTAGCTATTGTAAATAGCTGCAAAGAACACAGGGGTGCAGGTATCTCTTTAAAATGAAATGAGGGTCCAGCCCAGGGCACAAGCGGTTAAGTGTGCACGCTCCGCTGCAGTGGCCTGGGGTTCGCCGGTTCAGATCCCGGGTGTGCACCGACACATCGCTTGTCAAGCCATGCTGTGGCGGCGTCCCATATAAAGTAGAGGAAGGTGGGCATGGATGTTAGCCCAGGGCCAGTCTTCCTCAGCAAAGAGGAGGATTGGCAGATGTTAGCTCAGGGCCGATCTTCCTCACAAAAAAAAAAAGAAATGAAATATGAAATGAAATGAAATGGTGATTTTGTTTCCTTTGAATATATACCCAGAAATGGAATAGCTGAATCAAATGATAGTTCCATTTTTAATTTTTTGAGGAACCTCCATACTATTTTCCACAGTGGCTGCATCAATTTACACTCCCACCAACGGTGTACAAAGGTTCCCTTTTCTCTACATCTTCACCAGCATTTGTCATCTCTTGTCTTTTTGATCTATTCTAACAGGTGTGAGGTGATATCTCATTGTGGTTTTGATTTGCATTTCCCTAATAATTAGTGATGTTGAACACATTTTCATATACTAGTTGGCCATTTAAATACTTTCTTTGTAAAAATATCTATTCAGGTCCTTTGCCCATTTTTAAATTGAATTATTTGTTTTTTTGTTTTTGAGTTGTATGAGTTCCTTATATATTTTGGACATTCCCTTTATCAGATGTGTGGTTTGCAAATATTTTCTCCCATTCCAGAGGTTGCCTTTTTATTTTGTTGATTGTTTCTTTTGCTGTGCAGAGACTTTTTGTTTGATGTAGTCTGTGGAACACCACTTTTAAAATGCTGAAAGAATAAATGATGTAAGCGCTGTGCACACATTTGAAAACTTTTCACTTAAAGCTCTTCCTTAAAAATGTTTTAGGTGCTTGGGATATTATATTCTTTCTTGCATAAACTACTCACATAAGATGTTGGTTATTATTTTTCTTTTCAGTTTTTTAAATGGAGTGAAAATTCAGACTCATTGTGAGCTTTATATTTTTATGACCATTTTTCTATGATTCTTAAATCTGCCCTGGTGATACAGTAACGTTTTTTTTGGTAGCATAGTCTTATCAGATCTATATTCAGTTAGGTATTGGTATAAAGAACTCTTCTTATTAAATCCATATTTCTTACTAAAGCATTTATTTAATAAAATTTCATAAATAAGTAACACTACGAGAAACTGCCGTGAGTACAAATAAAAGTGACTTTTGGTAAGCATACTCCTCAATTTGTGGGTGTAGAGAAAGTAGACTATGAGATATGAAGGTTCAATTTCCCCTTACTTTCAAGAGAGGAGTGAATTTGTGAATTCTCTGAGTTGGTTAGGTGGATGTTGGGTAATAGTTTCCTACTTTATTCTACTTCTTCTGTTATTTTGGCTTGTTTTTTGGCTGCTTGCTTCTTTGTAAGTTTATTTCTGCAAATGAGTTTGTTGTAAAATAAATTCATCATTAAAGACTAAAATCAGTAAATAGTGATCTCTGCTATATAAGAAACGGTGATTCCACTCTTGCAAGGACATTCAAATCATCCCACAGAATGAAAGGCAGTACTGCAGATCTTCTATGTTCACACTTACTTTACATACACTTTTCCATTTTTCCACTGACCCCACTGACAGGTGGCTTAATGTACTCCATGTATCTCACAGATCACAGCATGAGCTGTACTCCATGTGACCAGAAGGACAGCAGCATTGTGGGATGCTACTCTTCCCACCGCCAAAAACTAAAAGTAGTTAGATGCCTTGACTTGAAAGGGAGGTTTTAGTGATGTCATATATGAAAAAGTTTGGGAAGAGAGAAAAAGCTTATTGTCAATCATCTTTCAGTTTTAACCAAATGTGAAAATGAGAATTCTTTGACTCTGTATCACATTATTGACTAAAACTATAGTTGAAGCTGTGAGTGTAGTAGAAGTCTGCCAAGCTCAACCTAGCTATTTTAATGCCAACAGCTACTAAAAATACTTGGTTAAAAATGAAAAATCCAGAACAAACCAGTGTAATCCACTCAATCAAACTAAGAGAGGCATTTATACTGATTATAGAAGACTTACAGCTGCATTATAGTTAGGTATAAGAAAGGCTGTCTTTACGTGAATGAATTTTTTAAAGGCTGGTCGGGGATATGATCTGAGTCATATTTGTACTAGATCAGGTGTCTTGACTGCTTCTAGACATATAGAAGATGTACAACATTGTTTAAAAGAAAAAATTATAATTTAAGAGTGAACGATCTGTTTTATCACCAAAACTTGCTGTAACTCAGGCATATATTTGTGAGACGGTTGTGCAGAAGTGTTGTCAATGGAAATACGACAGAACAATGTCACTTCATACACAAAGAGTAAAAGCTCATGTCCCTGACTTTATTAGCCCAATGGTCTAAACAAATGTAATCATTAACCAGAAAAAATTTTAAGGTGGACTATCCGTGGACTGTAATGAATTTGGATTCTTATTATTTATAAGAGAAATTAGATAACCCTGAACGAAATAAACATCCTGGTTTAAAGAATCATTGTGTTGCCAAACTCATCAAGTTGTGTACATTAAATATGAATAGCTTTTTACATTTAATCATACCTCAGTAAAGTGGTTTAAAACAAAAGAATCCTTGTGAATTAATTGAAAGAGTTCAACTATTGGCACATTATGAATCATTTGCATATCTCATGAACTATACATTCCATATCATTATGATCACTACAGAGGGCAATGCTAGAGCCAACTCCATCACTGTGTGCTGGTGCAATATCTGCAGAAGGCAGCAGCTGTGCAAACGTCAAACAGAAAGTTTCTGAAATAACTTTGGAGAAATGTTTATGTACATTTGAATTATATTAATCTTGATTCTGTGAAATTCTAACAGATGCAAAGCTTTAGTAAGGCTACTGAAGATAGATAGATGATGGATAGATAGGTAGGTAGAAATATTTTTGCTGTTAATAGAAACATAATATTTTATGCTCCATGACCGTTATAAAATGCATGATCAGGCATACATGACCTCAAATATTCATGTAAAACAAAATGTGTTATAACATAATATTCTTTAAAAATATCTTAATCAAAAGATGAATTGATACTAGGTTGTCATAGCATAGAGGAAGTTGCATTTTTTAAAATAAATTGGTGATGATATGATTAAAGATATGGAATCTAGAGTTCAAGTTATGTATACTTTTGAAAGTATTCACTTTTTCATTTATTTTTTAGTACTATTTGGTACTAAACATCTTTGTTTTGGATATTAATATAATAAGTAAAAAAATGAAGAAATAAATATTTATCGAACACGTCTTTGAAATTATCAGACATTAAAAAATTCTCTGAATCTGCACAGTTTTGATGTTTACAAAAAAAATACAAAGGAAACCAGGCTAATACCAACTTCTCCAACCAAGACTACTAGGAAAAAAAAGGAGGGTGACTTGTTTGTGAATTTCATAATTGGTTCATCTTATAATTGGTCTCAAAATTATACACAAATTAATTCACTTTTTATATTAGATACATTACCTTAACCCAGAACAAAACAAACAAACAAAAAATATGATTTATTAGAGAATATGATGGCCTTTTCAGTGTAATAAGGGACATAGTCTGGGAAATTTTTAGACTTATGATGGACAATTGAAATTTACTAAATATAATAAAATATGTTATAATTTTAAGGTAGTAAAACCTTAAGTTGTTTAGAAATGTAGGTGACCACATTAATATTTGCAGTATAATTTTGGTACTACTTTTCCAATCATATAAGGGGAGATGTGTGTTTTAGTTGTCAATATGTATTTAAATTCTCTCATAGTAGGTCATTGTAGAATGAAGTTTCCAAAATTATATTTTTTAAATGACTTTGAGGTTTGCAACATTAACAGAAGCTATTTTCTAATCATAATAAAATAAAATTAGAAAGCCACTAACAAAATCTATCTTAAAAATCCTATTAGTCTAGCAATAAAACATTCGTTTAAAGAGGAATTCATAAGAGAAATCATAAGTAACAATTAAGTCAATGCATGTTAAAAGTTGAGAGACACAGCTAAAGCAGAACTTAGAAGGAAATTTATACCTTTAAATTTCATTTGAACACAAATTTTGAATTTATTTGAACACAAATGAATGAGTATTCAATAGAATGATAAAGTCAATAACAAAATATGGATAATCATGATATGATCAAAAATAAAAAACAATGAAGTAAAGAAAAACAATGGAGGAATTGGAACTTTAAAAAGATTAAGAAGTTAGACAACATTTTCCTGGGAGTGATGACGAAAACGTAAGAAAGAAAAGACAAGTATAAACAAAATAAAAAATGAAAAAGGGTACATTCACAGGGTAAAATATTGCATAAATAAATTTGAAATCTTTATGAAACATATATTTTGGAAAAAAGTAAAGCACCAAAATTGGTATGAGAAAATTTAACTTGTTTACAGAAAGGCAATCATTTAGAAAATTAATGATTTATTTATTAGTTCAAAAAACAGCAGGTCTAGATGAATTTCAAATAAATTTTACCAACTTATCCAATTTTTATGCAATTTTATATATAAAAAATAAGAAATAGAAGAATGATTCCCAACTAATTTAATAGGTGTAGCATAATTTTGATTCCAAAACCTAATAAGAATAGTACAAAAAGGAAAAATTATAGAAGTTTCTCTCATAAAAATAGTTACAAAAATCTTAAAGCAGCAGTATAATGCATCAAATGGTGCATTTCAGCAGATTTCATCCCAAATATAAAAGAATGGTTTAACTCCAATAATTCATCAGTATAATTTACCATAATGTAGGGCTCAAGAATATAAAGGATGAAATTCAATCAACCAAATGAATAAAAATTAAATTAAATGTTAATGTCTTTTCATGATAAATACTTCAAATTAATTAGAATCCCTGAAAACTTTCCTAACTTGATAGACTGTTTCTCACAATAATAATAAACCACAAGATCAAAAGCATACTTAACTGAGATATACTTTCTTTAAAATTGGAAATAAAGAAGTTGTGGCACTATTATGGGGACTATTTGAGATTCTACACAAATAATTAGGAAAATAAGATATTCAAATGTTGCAAGAAAAGAGATAAATTGACAATATTTGCAATGATTGGATCATCAAATACTAAACATATCAGACTCAATTCAAAACCTTCTTGACTTGTCAAGAAATATCAGTTAGTTTCCTAGAAACAAAATCAGAGGAATAGACGACTTAAAAATGAAGTAATACACCCAATGCCCTGTACTGGTGAGGATACAGGTAAATTAAACCCTCGTGTAATATTGAAGAAGGTTCAAACTGTTGCAATCTGTTTATAGAACAATCTAGTACTTCTTAGTGATGTTAAGAATGTTTATGCCCTATGATTCAGAAGTCCATTCCTGAGCATGTAACCCACAGCGATTCTTATACAGGAAGATCTAGAAGAGCGGTGAGGCATACATGAGGTTATGGTGGTGGGAAGTTGAAGATCACCTGCCTGTTTATCATGAGAAAGGGTAGGTAGAATGCGGAGGGCGTGTACTTAAGAAGCAGTTAGAAGCAAACAATTAAATATGCACACCAAAGCGTGTGTTGAGTGAATCAATTTTAGAAACCAAAGGTACTCTGTAGCTTGATAACAGTTAAAGCGAAAACACACAGACAAGCAGTATACATATTTTACAAATATATTTACTTTTTCAGAGGTATATGTCAGATGCATTACAGCAAGCTGCTATGTGAAGAGCATGGAAACAAGTTAAAAATAAAATAAAACAAAACAAACAACATAAAATAAGAAAGAGGACTAAACACAACAATTATAATGCTGTGTGCACTGGGGAATACGAGGACGCAATTCTCAGAACATGAGACTATAAAATAAAATAAATCATACTTAAATAAAACATAAATATTGTTTCACTATGTATTAATCCTATTTTTGTCACCTAATCTTTAGAACAACACTATAAGGTAATTATTATACCCAGTCTCAGCAGGATGTTACGTTTGTAGACACTTATCTATGAGTGCATAGCAAATATAACCAAGATTTAACATGCCTAGAACTGGTGTTTTATTTATGTAAATTACGTAATGCAAATATAAGTGCAATTTATGAGTTTCCTAATTTGCCTGACATAGCTCTATTTTTGGTATTTAGCTATTATATGTTTGAGTATGTTTGGATAACTTCACATTTTAACCAGCTAGCTGTACCTGTTTTTGTGCCCACCATAAAATTTGATAAATAAAACTTTGTAGAAGAAAAGAAAACATTTCCTCTTTGAAGGTAAATATATTCTCAATGATGTCATTTCAGAAGCAGGCTAACTTATATGAGTTATGGGCACTTTGAGGCTGTAGGCTAAGAAGAACTAAACTAATGGTTCACGCGATTGGCACCAGTAATAACTTCTGCTATGTTTTCTTATTCAGGCTATCATGACTACTTTGTACTGCATGCTTCCTTTCCTTTACAGTGCCCTACACAGAGGAAATCAGCCGAATACAAAAGCTCAGTACTAATCAGAACAATTTCCCCACAGCATTTGTTGGCTGGAGATTCAACGCTACATTTTCAAATAGGGTTTCAAGACTCATGTGAAAAAGTCCAATAATAAATGTGATTTCAGATTTCATAGTTAGATAGATAGCTTTTAATATAAACTATACTTTTTATAAAATAATCAAATATGTTAAAAATGGAAAATGGTGTACCTACTACTGATATACCAAAGTGTTGGTATAATTAACTCGAATAGACATACTTTGGATGGATATGCACAGAAAATTGTATTATTTTTATTTTTTAATTTTCTGATATAATATTTCTATTACTGTCACATTACCTAGTTCCATAGACTTCAAACCTAAAGGAATACATTTACAAAAATTTCTACAATAGTAGGGATAGTAATAAACAGGTACTAACGCAATATACTAAATATATAATAAATACACTCCAACATGTTAAAATACTTAAAATTTAAATGTAAACATGATATACATACCTATATTTTTCAAATCAGCAACACAAACCTAAAAAGTTAAAGACATACGATTATGGTTTTAAATATTTTATTGGGTGATCATTCATAAGGATCACATTTTCTCCAATACAGTAAAAGAGGCATTGTTAGATTTATAAATAGCTACAATTACTTTAAAAGTTACTGTTAATTTTTATAAAATTTGAGTATCTTTTTTCTTTATGAAACCACTCCATAAATTCACTTTCTAATTCTACCTTAACTGCTGACCCTTGACTAAAATGTATTAATATGCAACTATCGTTTTTTATTTACTTACTGTTTATTTTTTTATTAAGACTTTACTTTTTAAAGCACTTTTAGGTTCTCAGCAAAATTGGGAGGAAGATACAGAGCTTTCCCATATACCTCCTGCATATCCCACACATGCATGGTCTCCCCATTATCAACATCCTCCACCAGAGTGGTACATGTGATGAACCTACAAGAACCTTATAATCACCTTAAGTCCATAGGTTACATTAGGGTTCACTCTTTGTGTTGTACATTCTATGGGTTTATACAAATGTATACTGACATGTATCCATCATTATGGTATCATACAGAATATTTTCACTACCCTAAAAATCCTCTGCGCTCTGCCTATTCATTCCTCCTCCCTAAAAGCCTGCCTTTTAAAATGAGTTTCATTTTTTTTTCAGAGCCCAGAATGCCATAGTTACTACCAATATGACTACTATTTATTAGCTAATAATTTGTTTCAGGCAACATGCTCAGTGAATTACATGCAGTATTTCATTTTTTAATAATATTCTCATGAGGCTAGTTATTATCATTGTCTAAATTTTAGAGATAAGGCAACTGAGACATATGAACATTTTTTTACAACATGTACAAAATGAAACAGCTAAAAATTGACTGAGCCATGATTTGAATTAATTCTCTCTACTCCCAATGTTAAGCTCTTAGCAACACACTTACTTTTATGTCACGTCACATTAGAAACATTTCTTTTGTCTAGACAGTGGAGAAAAACTCTGACGTCACAGTAGTTACCAAGCCTACCATCTCTAAAGTTAGAAGATACTGGGGATTTGTTAATAGCTTTTCATCTAGCAGGAGTGCCCTATCTTCATGGAAGCCTGTCATTTTAGTTTTCCATAGAATATTTCTAACCCACTCTAGCTTACAATTCATATATTTGCCAAATACTGTGAAATTATATTAAAATTAAGTATCAATCAGAACCTTTTTACCCAGCTCTTTTTCTAAACAGGTTTTATTTGCAAAAATATATTGAATGGAGTGTTGGGAGAACAACTTACAGAATAGAGTTAATGGCCTTTCCATCCAGTTTTTAAGAAAATAGAATATTCAGTAAACATAATCTGGCAGAAGCACATCTTCTTTGGCAAGCTATGTTACAAGAAAGTATCAATAAAACTCTCAAACAACCTAGATTTCATGTATCTTGTAGGTTGTGATGAAGTTTGTATATTTAACGTTGTTCTAGGAACAGATTAGATGTTTCATTTCTTTTGTTATTGCCAAAAAAAAATTAAGAGGAAAATGCAAAGAAACACCAATCCTGTAACAGTACAATCACAAAGAATCAACATAAAATCTAAACAGAGACAAGGCAATTGGAAAGGAGTTTAAATAAAGTCTGTGAGATCTAAGTATGAAGTAAAAGAGAATACTTTTAATAAGTGTTATTATGCATATTATGAAATGGCTTATTAAATATATGATGGAAATAACTTCCCTTAAATTTCCTAGAGATTGGCTGGAAATATTTTTTATCAACCAAAAGGGACACTTTTGGGAATGAAAAAGGCACTATTAAGAATTACCCTGGGAAAACAGACATACAGTGAGACTGGCCCTGGGTACATCTGACCTACGATCATCCTATTTAGAGAGAAAGATGCCTATCTCCCTGGAGTAGTTGGAGGCCTTATCTGGAGTATCTTCTATGTTTCAGTTGTACAGTCTCTGGAGAACACCACACTGGCGATCTTTATATTTCTGTAAAATTATTTTCATCATAATCCATGCACGGTAAAGATTACCCCTTTAAGAATTCCTGATATAATTCCAAAAATTAGACCTCAGGCTCTTCATTGTAAACTGCAGAGAAAAACAACTATTCCAAGCACCATACAACATCCTCTAGGTTACTACAGAATCAGAGGAGGACTGTTTTACCACTTCGTTATATATATGGCTGTTGTTGGGATAGCTGAGAGGAAGTTTATATGCATTTGCACTGAATTGTCACCTAAATAATATGCACTTGAAAGATTATTTATACCAGTAAAAAAAAATCATGTCAGTAGTTTCAAGTCTCTGTGATAAATTGCCAGCAAGGGGCCTAGAATTTCAGAGTTAAAAAGTGTCTGAAAGAAAGTCAGGGGGCCGGCCTGGTGGTGTAGTGGTTAAGTTTCCATGTTCCTCTTCGGTGGCCCGGGGTTCACAGGCTCGAATCCCGGGTGTGCACGAACACACTGCTCATCAAGCCGTACTGTGGTGGCATCCCACATGCAAAATGGGGGAAGATGGGCGCGGACGTTAGCTCAGAGCCAGTCTTCCTCAGCAAAAAAAGATGAAAATTGACAACAGATGTGAGCTCAGGGCCAACCCTCCTCACTAAAAAAAATAAAAAAATAAAAAAAAAAAGGTCAGGCCAACACTCTTAATTTATAATTGAGCAAACTATGGTTTGACTCAATCAACAAAAAATTGGTGAGGAGCTCTTACTAACCTTGACACTGCACATTCAGTGCTCTTTCCACTGTAGCAGGCTGCTCCCAGTGGAGTGCAGCTGCCACGGAGTCTTCGTTTGCTTGTTCCTATTTCATCATAATGAGCTATTAAATATCCAAGGATCTGAATGTTCTACACCCTGTATTTTGCCAGTCCCCTCAATGCCCCTCACTGTAAATAAAGGGGTATATAATTCAAAATAGGGTTTCCTTCCATTTTTAAGGTCCCTGTTAATAGAATGGGTTCACTTTTAAAATTCTGCAAGGGTCTGAACAATATTGGTCTGCTTCCGGAATGGATAATTCCACAAAATCTAACGATAGCACACAAAGTACAACACAGCAGAATTAAAGGTTAAAGTTCAAATGCTGTAATTTCAAACTATTGATCAGTGGTAATTTGGGCACCTCTGGGTTAGTTGCCTGGCATATGGCAAACAAGCAAGTTAGGTTACTTATGAGTGATTAATATCAAAGTAACTTAATTTCTTTAATTTTATAGATTTATTAAACCAATATTTTCTTTTATTCCCCCATGGTTGGTCTATGTTTCTAATCTACACATTCATTTGTTTGTTTGGAAAATGACATTGCCTCTAATTAGGACAAAGCTAGAAGAAGAAGAAGCTTTAAATAGGACAGAGCTAGAAAAAGAGCAATCTTTAAATGAAGCACTTGCTAAAAAAATTAGATCAAAGTCCATCTTTTCAAAGGTACGAGTAACCACCAAATAATACTATCTCATATTAATAACAGTATAGTAAAAATATTCTATATCTGTTAATCACTTTTTTAGTTCTCAAAGGCAAGTATGTTGTACTTTTACCTGCCACTTTGAAACATTATAAGCTAAAGTTATCAATGAATTAAAATATATTAATATTCTTCAATTCAAACATCTTTAGTCTTTTGCATGAAAAGGGCTATATTTATACTATATATGTGTATGTATATATAGTTGAATACAAATTAAAATGATTAATCTAATACTTGAAAAAAGATTTAGAGTATTTTAAAGGTGATTTCCTTATAGCTATAAAAATTGTCAGTTATATTGTTGTTGGATATATTTTCATGGCAGTTCAGCCCTGTTGGGTATTGCATATTTTATTTCTAACTGTAGTGAAATAAAAAATTCAGTATTCAAATCCACATATAACTTAAGGGAATACAAATCTGTGTTAACAAGTGAATGCGTTTATTTTATTTATTTATTTATTTTTGTGAGGAAGATCAGCCCTGAGCTAACATCCATGCCAATCCTCCTCTTTTTTTTTTTTTTTTGCTGAGGAAGACTGGCTCTGAGCTAACATCTGTTGCCAATCCTCCTCCTTTTTGTTTCCCCTTTTTCTCCCCAAAGCCCCAGTAGCTAGTTGTATGTCATAGTTGCACAGTCTTCTAGTTGCTGTATGTGGGACACGGCCTCAGCATGGCTGGACAAGCGGTGCTTCAGTGCGTGCCCGGGATCCGAACCTGGGCCATCAGTAGCGGAGCGCACACTTAACTGCTAAGCCACGGGGCTGGCCCAAATGTGTTTATTCTGACATTGAAAATAAAAGCAGAAAGTCTTTTTATTTCTCCGAATCCGGTGGCATGTCCTGTTTAAGTCCAAAGTAATTTAGGTTTAATGTAAGTATGAGGGAGTCACTGAGCTGCTGTTTTTATTTTAAATCCACAGGAAGGCTTTGGTGAAGTCCTTACTATTCCAATTCTTCCTTTGTTTGCTCCCTTTTTGGTGGTCTTTTCTTGGGGTCATCGTCAAGAGTAGGGAATCAGATAAGCGCCCCCCACATGGACCCCACAGGAAGTAGATTCTCTAACCTTTAGAATACATTTTATGATCACAAATCCACCATACTTCAAGGTAACTCTTTTTTGCACTTGATAAATTTCTAAATCTATATAAACAAAGCACATGTAACAGGTAATTAGACTTCACTAGGATTCCTCAGTTAATGAATCCTCTGAATGTATAACCCCTTTATAAAGAAGTTGACTTTTTTTTTTTTTGTGAGGAAGATCAGCCCTGAGCTAACATCCATGCTAATCCTCCTCTTTTTGCTAAGGAAGACCAGCTCTGAGCTAACATCTATTGCCAATCCTCCTCTTTTTTTTTTCCCCAAAGCCCCAGTAGATAGTTGTATGTCATAATTGCACATCCTTCTAGTTGCTGTACGTGGGATGCGACCTCAGCATGGCCGGAGAAGCGGTGCGTGGGTGTGCGCCCAGGATCCGAACCTGGGGCCGCCAGTAGCGGAGCGTGTGCACTTAACCGCTAAGCCATGGGGCCAGCCCCAGAAGTTGACTATTTTTACCAAAGAGAATAATCAGATATCTTGGCAAAAAGTATTTGCCTGTTTCGTATGTTGCATAGTTCTTACCGGTACAATGGACATTCTTCCTTCTGCTTCTCTAACCCTTTAAATACAAATACACACTTACACACGTACATATAGACACAACACACACACACTTATGCATCATTTGATCCCCCCTAGGCTCCTGGGAGTAGTAGACTATAGATAAGAAAGATTTGGTTCACAATCACTTTGACAATTTTATTTAAACCTCATCATCTCAAGATCAGCTCAAAGAGAGAACATTTACAATGATGTACTAAAGGGGCCACCACATATATGTTGATTCTTTCTTCAGTATGTAACCAAGTTCATTGTCATAAATAAATTCTCTAACCTTCAGAATATATTTTATGATCATATATCCACCACAGTGCCATAAATAGCACTTATTCCACAAAACAGAATAAGAAGATATTAGCAAGACTAGATTTCAGTATTTCTCTTTTGAAGGACATCTTGTTTAAATCCATATCTTTATTTCAAAATTTTTGCTTTTCCCTGATCTTCAAAATGATCAGCTAAGGAGCACAGGTGCAAGGGTCCATCATTTCTGACTTGATTGGAAAGGGCCATATATCCTTTCCCCACGGGACCTATCACCTATATGTCAAAGTTCCCAGGACACTTACACTTGTGTTAGATACACTTGGATAATTACATCATATACGTAATTATCAATGTGGTCTATAAGCCGAGAAACTGAACATACATAATAAGGGGGGTTTAATTTTTATCACAAAATATCATGGCCAGAGAAACAGAAAGACCCAAAAAGACTAACTTAAAAAACAGACCTATTAGGTTTTTGGTAAATTGCTATTTATTATGCAGCTCTCTAAGTATTTTAAAAAGGAAGTGGTTAAAATAAGAAAATTCAGAAGTCTTCTACGTTGCAGGCCATTTATTAATTTAGGCCTTAGAGCAACAAAGACAGATGTTATTTATTTATTTTTTGAAAAGCCAGTTACAAAAATCACTAGAAAACTTTCAGGGTAATCGACAAGAAATATTTAAATCATTTGTTTAATACATATATTAAACATATTAAATATGTATATATATATAGAGAGAGAGAGACTGGTCTGTACTGTGATTCTACTGGTACTTGGTATATTCTCCCTACATCTTCTCTGTTTGCCACACAAACTTCAACTGGAAATTCTTGATCCTCTATTTTGGCATCTGTTTTCATAAGGGACAATGTATCTATCCCGAACAAGGTAGATCCTATATTCCTATTTTGTTGCATCCGACTAAATTGTATTGAGTTTCGTTCCAGTAAACAGTCAGATCAGCTTGTTCCTGTTAGAGGCTGGTTTCAGGCATTGATAGGCAGGATCCAGTCCATTCCTGTCTTAAGGGCTAGAGAAACCCTACTTCTAAAACAGCTTTCTCGGGTTACAGTAGAATAGCTCAATGCTCAGTGAGGTATCTCCACTTTGGCTGGTCACATCTTCAAATTCTCCCAACAACGTGATACCTCCAGAATATGCCTTCCTCTCCCTCTTCCCCATTAGCTGCTCTCTGCCTGGCCTCAGAGTCTGTCCCAGTGCACACACAGGTTAGTATTCAGGCAAAACTTCAAAGGAGACCCTATGCAGTGCTCCAGATCTCTTGTCTATGCAACTCCTTCATCGCTGGTTTCCCGCCCTGAAAATTCTAGCTGGTTGACCAGCCCCAGCCTCCAAACCTCCAAACCCTGTATCTTCTAGTTAGGTCTCTGCTAGGTTTAGGCTCCAGTTCCCCTTGTCACAATTTGGGTAGTGACTTCCATAGAAAACAAGTTCACCTCTTATGTTCCTTTCTCTCAAGCATCACAGCCTTATGCTGCCTAATGCTTGATATATAGGTGCTTCATATATGTTCACCATCTTTGCTTTGTAATAGTTTAAAACAAAAGAGGATGTCTAATACCTGCTACTATGACAGGGCTCCATCCAAAGTCCCTGTCTGCTTTCAATGCCTCTTTGTTTTCTTTTATCTCCCTCAAATTTGTCTCTTTAGCAATAACTTGAAAATTATGCATGTTTTTCTATTATTGGTTAAAATCTTATATTTTATCACCATGATTTCCTAAACTACTTTAGAAATGTTAAAAAATGCATTACTCTTGATTACTTCCATTTCAGATAAATTTTTTTTTCTTTGCTGAGGAAGATTCACCCTCAGCTAACATTTGTGCCAGTCTTCCTCTATTTTGTACGTGGGTTGCCGCCACAGCATGATCACCAACGAGTGGTATAGGTCCGCACCCAGGAACCGAACCCAGGCCACCCAAGCAGAGTGCACCTAATAGCCACTAGGCCATGGGGCCAGCCCCACAGATAAAATTTTTAACCTGATTTAATTTCTTTCTTTTTCTCTTCACCAATGATTTTGCTTTAGAAGCAAAACTATTAATAAGAGAGTTTTGTATTAATGTAGTTACATTCAGGGATTATTTTTAACCCTTGTACTTTGTCAAATTTTTAATGAGATTTAGATATTATTTTCTTAGTTTTATCTCCATAATGAATATCATTCCTTTATACCATATTTTCCCATGGCTGAATTCTCTATCAAACGAGATTAAAGTATGGAAAAGTCTGGCCTAACACAGGCATTTCATAAATAATATCTGCTGTTACTGCTGTCATCATCGTTGTCATCATCATTAGACGGCACCACAATCACCAGCAACATCAAAAATTCTCAAGCTGCAAATTGCTTTTGAATTCATTTACCAATTACAAAGATGACAGATCTAACTCTTTTGGAAGAAACTGAGTTTTCTCTCTCCCCTGTCTCTCTCTCTCATGAAAAACATTTTGACATTTACATAGCTATACAAAAAAAATAACAATAGGAGAACAAACACGTTCTATAGTATATTCTTAATAATATTATGATTCTAGTACTAAAAGTTTCTGTGAGTATATTTGATATATGACCTACGCTAGAAAATTTAGGATGCATCAGTGTCACTATAAGGTCACTATCTAATTCAGTTGCAGACATAATTCACAGCATCTATAAATCACTGTGATTAATTTAAGAAAAACACAGGTCTTCTACTCAGAGAGAAACACTGCCTCAAATAGGAGGCAATCATGTACACTTGTAGTGACTTTGATCATAATACCAAGAACTTTGAACCTGAATTGTCATTAAGAATTTTTCCTGGGCCGGCCCAGTGGCATAGTGGTTGAGTTTGCCTGCTCTACTTCGGCGGACCAGGGTTCGCAGGTTCGAATCCTGGGCGCGGAACAAAGCACTGCTCATCAAGCCATACTGTGGCGGCATCCCACGTACAAAATAGAGGAAGATGGGCACAGATGCTAGCTCAGGACCAATCTTCCTCATTAAAATAATAATAATAATAATAATAATTTTTACTGACCCAATTTTCTCAAAAATGGTTGCAGTTAAGGTTGTAAGGTTGAGTGTAGAAGTGAATTACAGCTGGATTCCCACCTGGTTTTATGTCAAATACCTACCTTAATTAATGGATTAATGATGGGGTTCAGGAATCCTAGAATTGGAATGCCATACCCAAGCTTTCCCCAGTACTCATTCCATGTATAAGCTGGGGGAAAGAATAAGTGATATGCTTTAGATTTGTTATCAGTGATATGAGGAAGACTAAGACAAAAAAAGTATGTTGATACCATCTGTCTATTCATTTTATTCTCTAAAGATTTTATTATTCATCAAAGATGATTTACTAAGCTCTCCTGCCATGTATGTAAGTTTCCTGAGGATGCATTTGTATCTCTAATGACAAAACTGAACTTCTTATATAGAATAAGTATGGAAATTCCATAAAAAAAAAGGTTTGAAAGAAAATTGAAACTGTTTAGAAGTCCAAGTCAGCAGTAGAATATATGTGCAGACTTAAAGTTATGAATGCATTTGCATTTTTAAAGGAGTTTAAATCAATTCCCTTTATACACACCTGTCACAATTCGGGTTTAAGGTTCCTACAATACGGTGTGAGGAGTGCAGGCCATGTAGCCCTTGTAATACAGGTTGTTGTTCCCATCTTAGTGATGATATAATGAATCATGGTCATAATAAATCATTACAATAGCTTTCTCTGGTGGAATTCAGGTTCACACTTTCCATAATCAGGCTATAGATTCAAGGGCTGAGAAGCCAGTTACGAGGCTGGGGTTGTAGTCTCCATATGACCTGGTGGCAGAATATAAACAAATATGGACACTAAGGAAAAGTAGGTTTTGGAATGGGAAAACTTATTCCCAAAATCTTTCCCCAAATTGGAAAACTAAAGTTTACATGTACCATTGCGAGCCTTCCACATCCTCACATGGAAAATTACACAATTGTGATTATCTTCAAATTTTCCTTCAGCTCGAGTATTCTACAATTTTACAAAAAATTTAATTATACAAAACTGAAACCTTTTTTACTGAGACTTAACCTTTATCTAATAAGAGGTTTAGTCCCTAGAATGTATTACTAACAGGGATTTGGAATCTCTTTTCCAAAGGATCTTAAGAACCAGAATAAATGCTTTTCATTGTCAAATTTTTCAAATGCAACCACTGTGTTACAGCTGTTTTTTGTGTAAAAATCTCACCTAACAATTCTAAGATATAATCCCATACATGTAGAAGAGACACATAATTTACCTGCTCATGTGAGGGGATTTTCTTCGGATGGTGTATTAGTTTTCTATTGCTACCATAACAACTTACCACAAATTCAGGGGCTTAAAATGATGCAAACTTATTATTTTATAATTCTACGAGTCAGAAGTCCAACACAGGTCAAAAGCAAGTGTGTCATAGGCTGCATTCCTCCTGGAAGCTCTAGGGGAGGATCTATTTCCTTGCTTATTCAGATTGTTGGAAGAATTTAATTCCTGCAGTTGCAGAACTAAGATGCCTGTTTCTTTGCTGGTTGTCAGTTGAGGAACATTCTCTATTGTCCACCAGATTTCTTAGCTCATGGCCGCCTTCTACCATCTTCAAAACGAGCAAAGGCTGGCCACATCCCTCTCAAGCTTTGAATCTCCCCTGCCTCATGTTCCACCACATCTCTCCAACTCTTTCTCTGACTCTATATGTGAAAGGTTCTCCCATTTTAAGGGCTTATGAGATTAGAATGGGCTTACCTGGATAGTCCAGGAAAATATCCCTGTCTCAAGGTCTAAATGCTTAATCCCATCTGCAAAGTCCCTTTTGCCAAGTAATATAGTATAGTCACGGGTTCCAGGGTTGAGAGTGTGGGTGTCTTTGGAGGGCCATTATTCCCCCTGTTGCAGGTAGTCTTTCAGAGAGCTTTCATTTCTAAAATCTACGATTGTACAACATTACTTCCTTAATAATCTCTCAACTTTCTGAGAAGACTTATTCTATATCCCTTAACTCCTTGAAACCCTTCAACAATGTTTGCAATTTTTATTCTTGCTCTAAATTCCGTTTGGACTAAACTTTTTTATACCCCATTTGTCACCTATTGTATTAAATATATTGTTTTTATTTCTATCTCCGTATGAATATACTAATACATGTATTTTTTCCATATTCCCTGCAGAATGACTATTGTAACTGCATAGTGATTCTTTCAGCTGTGATGTTTGCCTGTGTTCAAATCTAAGCACCATCACTTACTGATGTGACAACTTGCTCAAGTGACTTAGCTTTCCTTAACCTCAATTTCCTCATCTATCAAATGAGAATAATAATACCGTCTATCATATAGGGTTACTTTTGCATAGTAATTAATAAAATTAAGTTTGTTAATAGACAATTAAGTTAAAAGGTATGTAAAGTAGATTTGATTCTCAAATTAGGGGAATGAATTTTTGCTGATTTTATTTGTACATTTTAGTTCACCCTGTTTCAGAAAAAATTTAAAATAGTCCGTATGTAATTAGCATTTCAATATGATATTAATTATTTCAATATAATATTATTTCCATATAGTATTAATTTCAATGTAACATTATATTGCATTTCAATATAATATTAATTTAAAATGGTGATAAAAAATAAGGAGAAATGGGGTCGGACCCATGGCATAGTGGTTAAGTTCATGCACTCCGCTTCAGCAGCCCAGGGTTCACATGTTCGGATCCCAGGCATGGACATGCACACTGCTCATCAAGCCTTGCTGTGGCAGCTTCCCACATATAAAGTAGAGGAAGATTGCCACAGGTGTTAGCTCAGGGCTGATCTTCCTCAAGCAAAAAGAGGAAGATTGGCAACAGATGTTAGCTCAGGGCCAGTCTTCCTCACCCAAAAAAAAAAAAAAACAAAAAACAAACAAAAGAATAAAGAGAAATAAGAATGAGAAACTTTCAGAACTAGGAAAAAGGTCAAAATTTGTATCATAATCTAAGTTTTCTATAGTCAAAGTGAAACAATAAACCCACTACCTTGTATGGTTGCCCAAGTACATGAAAAAATACAGCTATTACATCTCCTAGAAGGTAACTCTCTAAGGGCAGAGACTGCTGTCTATTTTGCCCTTGGTTGAGTGCCCTGCACCTCAAATAGTTCCTATAACATAATACGTGCTCAATATGTATTTGTTGAATAAATGTTTAGAAAGGAATTTCTTATCTAAAACATGCCTATAAGAAAGAATAGATCTTAAATTCCTGTGTGTGGCCCAAGCCAAATACAAAACAGAAGGTTTTCTAATATTTGAAAAAGTGTGTTAACCATCATTTGTTAAGCAATTTTCCATGAATGTTACTTATCTTAATTGAATTTCTGAGGAATATTGTGTTGCAGTCATCCTAGGTTTTGTTTTCTTGGAAAGATACATGGAAGACAGTTCTCTTTAGCTGTCTTTCTCTCCCACCCTGATTTTACTGATTTTTATTTACTAACAGCTTGAGAGTGCAGGAGTGGAAAAACTTGTTGAGTATTAAAATTTAATATATCATCTATTATACATGATAATATTGTTATTAGCAGTAAAATTATATTCCTTTAGTTTAATAAGAAAATTGGTTGGCTCTTGACGTTAAGAATTTTCTGACCTGAAGTAAAATTAGGTCTTACACAAAATTTGCAAAAATTGCTTTGAAAAAGGAGAAACCATTTCCAGGCATAAAACTTTAAAACTATTTATGTATTTATTTATTATTAGATGATCTTTCCCTTGAACCATGATAGCACAATTTATTTGTTCTTAAAGTTCTAAAAACCTAGACTTGCAAAAATTTGGGAATAAAAATGGATGTGAGGAAGGGGAGATATGGTGAGAAAGGTGGAACATTAAGCTCTAATGTGTCAATCATGCTTGGCAAAACCATTAACTTTCCTTTCTACTTTACCAGCCAAATTAACAGAATAAAAGGGATGGGTTGTCATGCAAGAGCTCCTAGAGAAAATGGAGAGTATCTTCTATGCTACAAGTGGAAGAAACTGTGTGGTTCTTTATGGTTCTCGGGTAGCTAACCAGATAAGTTGCCCTACATGAGTCCACCTACTGAGAAAAGAAGAAAATCACATAAAAACAAAAGCAAAAACAAAACTCTTTTCTTGTCTCTTTAGTCTCCCAGTAGCAAACAGCTACGTGTATTCATAAACTAATGCCTTCCCTAGGAATAAACCGAACAGTAGATTCAGTAGTAGAGTAGACCACATTATAAGTCACACTGATCTGAGTCCCACAATTTAATACTTTCTGAGAGAGAAGGGTCTAAAATCTAGAAGTCTGAAGCAAGGACATATATGGAGTTTCCAGGTAGACAGCGGTTAAGAAACAAACAAACTTTACTGTTTTTCTTTTCTGAGAAGCAAGAAGCCCCCAGGGAGTACAATGGGAATAATTCTGTCTGCGATAGTTTACAATCATCTAGAAGCCCCAGGTTTCACAATAAAAGATGACTCCCTCGCCTTCACTGATGAATGGCTATAATTTTCCATCAGACATCCTGAATCGGCTACCCTGCCAGAACTGGGAAAAAGCTCTCTAACTCTGAACTGAAGGTATAATTCTAAAATGTAGGACTTTACTGGGCAACAATAACACATTTTCTAGGAACGCTTGACATGCAAGAGTTGTAGAGAAAAATAACAGGGTAGGTATTTACAGAGCACAAGCATTTAGATAAAATCATAAATTTCATCATAAAGGACAAAATGATAATGAGATAAGGGAATAAATATTCTGAAACAATGGTAAGAGATTCAGTAAAAAATGAACTTCAAACAAAGCTGTCTTGTGGACATAGTCTAGTCAAAGTGTCTAGAGTTCCTAGTGTTTTCTCAATCTTGTAGTAAGAAATATGGTGGCGAGGTCATTTATCGACATACTCTTACACAGACAAAAATCTCACGTTCTGTTTTAAAGAACATACAATAGATTAACTATTCGATAAATGCCTAAGTATGAGTACACTTATTTCATTGTAGGAGAAATGATATCTCCTATTTGGCTCACATAAAATATGTTTTTGGTTATTTTTGTCCCTTCTCTATGTCGTGATGCTCCTGGAAGTAGTTATTCCTCTCTGTTGGATTCCTATGAGATTCCTCTCTATCCCAAGTTGATTTTCCATTGCCTTTTCTTCTGAAGAATCAACAGCTAAGCTTTTGGGGTTATTTTTAGCTATAGTAGTTAACTACATTATGAACGTTAGTAACCATACTGCTTTTGGGATACTTTCATTGATTTTTTTAAAATTTCAAAAGTTAGAAATTTGGTCTAACTACTGTAGTCACCTTGCAATTTGAATATTACTGCTGCACTGCAGTGTATCCATATTGGAAGCTACTGAAAATTCGTTGTAGTGTCAATTTACACATTCAATGTACAGGAAAAAACAATATTAACTCCATTTAAAAATATGTTTTTCCAAGACAGTGCTAATACTGAATAAATGATAATGAGCTGAAATGAATAAGCAACAAGAACACCTGAGTTTCTGTAATAAATTGGTTATTTAATAGTGCTGTTGTATAGAAAGTATCAAAGCTTCTATGTTTCTGCTCAGTGAATCCTTTCCACTTGGATTCCAATAAAAAAGTTTTTTTTTTTCCCCTAAGTAGCAGCAGAATATTACTAAGACAGTGGATAAAACACACGCCTCTCTAACAAAACAGACAGACATTTAAGCCAGAGTTTATGTGGGAAACATAGAGCTTCAGCCAGCGGCAGCTCCTGTATTTACATAGAGAAATGAGCTGGTCACAGATGACCAGGGATATCCATTGAAATCCCACAGCTGTTTGCTTAGCTTGTGGTCTTACATGGAGACCTTGTGGAAAAGGTAGATCATTCCCAACACGCCCTTTGATATCCACTAACCACATCACTATACAAAGAAGACAAACAATTAGTTCCTAGAGTAACTAATAAAAGAGGCAATCAAAATTTTAAGACTTTGGAGGAAGCAGCACTACTTAACAGTGTAACAGTAGCATGTACTTAAATTCAACTTTGAACAAATGCATCGAGAGAAATGAAGAATGTGAACTCTGATAAGAAGGAAACACAAAAGTATAAAGTCTTAGAATAGAGGAATCCCAATCAAACAGAGACAGAAATCATATTAACCATTTTTAGTTCATGTCTCTGTTATCGTGTTAAGAAACTATATTTTGGCCTTTGGATTATGTGATTTACTTCACCAGTCGTTTAGTAGGAGCAAATTAAGACTATATAAGAAAATCCCAATATTTAGTATTAAAAACAGATGCATCAGTCTTTATACTTAAATTTAAGGTAGTTAAATATAGTTTCCATTCAATAAAGTTCATTCGTTACCCAATAATATTTTTTTCATAAAATTGTCACTTAAAAATATCTGGTCTATCGGGGGCTGGAATGACCTAACCTGAGTGAGCCATCCCTTTCATCCTGATTCCTACCATAGGATGCATCCTGATGAGAAACATCAAATTGTTCAATGGCCCAGCTTAATTGGGCTTTATTTTTAAGCCCTATCACACTACACGTCTGTAACTGTGATGCTGTTTCATACGTTAGTGCCTTGAATTTGTTGTTGTTTCTCTTGGAATGTTCTCCTTATTCTTGTCCTCCATTCCTACAAATCCATTCATCCTCAAAAATTCTATTAAAACTCTAATGCTCATTTTTTTCCTACTCTGTTCTCCTCGTATATAGTTGGCCTGCACTTGCTCTCTATATTTCTGTTCCTTAAAAGCCCCAGGTATTATTTCAAATTTCAAACATCACTATATTTATATATAGGATATATAACATATGCAAAATTTATCATTATATTATGTGTATATATTATGTTATGTATTCTATAGTCTATATTTTATATAGAATACATCATATATTATATGTATTTTTACACAATAATTTTTTAATATAATATTTATGCAAGTCTAAACTAATCCATCTCCCATTTTTGAGTGATGGTTACTTTTCTAATAGCAAGATTAACATCATTTTTGTCTTTGCTTTTCCAGAACCAAATAAGCACTTATTAAATCTATGTTGACTCAAATAGAACTCCTCCCTAATATTTATATGGAGTCATAAGTAAACACAAGACAGAAAGCAAACACCAGAAACAGAACGTTTGAAAGTGGAAAACAGTAATTTGAGTGATTTGTTTCTCATTCGTATGAAAAACTTGAGGTCAAAATATAGTTGGAAGTACTAAATGTAGAGAAAGAAAAAGAATCCATCTGGTATCTTCTGCATTAAAACCAGTCTCTGATGTTGGTCAGATGTATTTGTTTTGGAACAAATTTAACAGGAATAAGAGCAGAAGCAAACAACACGGAGAACTGCCAAAATTACAATAATTATTCACTTACTATATACTGAAGCCCCTGAGGGCTTTGTTTTAGGCCTAAACAATGAAATGACTCTTACTACCCAAATCATGTGTTCAAAGCAAGATGAATGAAATTTTAAAAGCATCCTTCAATAAAGAATGAAAAGTAAGGTCTATAGCTCTCACTGTGGGAAGAATAGCTTTTTCTCATAAGTACAGCTAAAATACCAGATATATCACATAGTAGGATTATCTGGAAGCTACTGAAAACCTCAGACTCACACCAGTGAAGCTCCAACGCTAAAGCTCCTGGGACTGATGGATAACCAGGCAGAACAAGTCATATGCTTGGAGAAGAAGGAGATTTTTCTTTCCTCGTTATGCTGAAAATTACCCCAGGGAAGAATAGGGCCTCTTGAGAAACAGAACATGAAAGTAAATAAAAATATAACTCTCATGATCAAGTGGAGATATTATGCACCTAGAACCAGAGAATATTTTGAGATTGTAGTTTTTCTGTTGCCTTGCATTTATATAGCTACTATTTGCAGTAAATTTTTACAAAATGAATAACTTTAATGCGAAAACCATATTACTTCTTAAAAGTGTAATACAATGCTTGAGGCTTAGTCTTTATAGCCAGCATACAGTAAAAATAAAATGTTTCTGCAAAATAAGTTAAGTTACAAAGCATTATGCAAATATAGAGAATTCAAAGCTATTACATCCAGACTATATGTGAAGACTGATGAGTGATGGGGGATTCTGAAAAGAATGCATAAACCTAAATTCCTCCTCTTCCTTATCCTGCTGGAGGCACAAAAACTCTGGTGAGCTACTGGTGGAAACTGCAAGATAGTGCTGCAATTGTGACTATTTAGATGATAAATGTTGGTATGGAGACAATTGTGTATGAGGAGTAGACGACACAGAGGAGAAACAAATCATTCTTAAAATGGATAAAGATTTAGAATGGAGCTAGGTGGGTAAAGTGCTGATCCCACCATTAGGAGTAGGAGTCAGGGGAATTACTCAGGTGGTTTTGGTTAATGCCCATGAATTGGGCTGGGCTGCCACAGCTAAGTTGTTCATGTAGTTCTCTTCCGTTTCTACTAATGCCGGCAGGATTGGAGGTGATTGTAGTTTGTGCTGGGAAATCTTCCTCCCTTCTTTTTTCTGAATATAGACATGTTGTCCCTTATAAACCTCAAGCCAGAGGTCAGAGCTTCCCATGTTGAGTTCCATAAAACTTAAGGACAAAGAGAACTCATCCTCTTCTACTGCTGACCAATCCACAACTACCTAAGAGATCTCCACAGGCAGACTCACCTGAGGACTGAGTCATCCCACAGCAGACATAAATAGGCAAAAAATGAACACAAGCCATTTATGAAGGGCAATCGAGAAACACAGGTCAGAAAGTGAGTATTGTTTATGGTCAAGGAACACAGACTCTATAGCCTGATGCACAGGTTTAACTTTCTGCTCCACCATTTATGAACTTAGGAGCTTTGGAAAATTACTTAATGTCTCAGTATTTCCATGTTTTCCTCCATAAAATATGAATTGCTATATATAGCTAATAGAATATATCTTGAGAATTAAATGAATTGAATTTTATATAAAGCCTTTAGAATATTTTGTGCATACAAAGTATTATATATGTTAGCAATTGTGATATCCTAGCAAACTACTTAAGAAGCGCCAAAGCTTCTAGATGGACACAAGAAAAAATACTTAGGAAAGAGAATTAGAACATCATTAGTCTTCTCATATGCAATATTGAATATAACAAAAATAAATGAACCAATACTAGACTATTGAAAGAAACGGTTGGTAATTTAAAAATAAATTACCTAGTTGTGACATCATTCAAAAGAGGATGAAATACATTTTTGGATACACAAAGGCTCAGAAAATAAAGCAATCAGGTAGTATTTTGGAGAGTAATCTCAAAGTATGCTGTAAAAAAAGAAATTTAAGTTTATAAAATGATATCCCAAAATGGTAAAAATAAAGCAGATAAACAACGTGAAAGAAATAACAATATTTGGTGAAAAAACATTTAGAGTGTATTAAAATGATGATGAAATCTGAACTCTGACACATGCTAACATATAGATTATTAAAATATTTTTGAAGATTCATGGAAGAAACAAGACACAACAAGAACAAAAAAACTAAAAAAAATATTGACAAAATTGAAGTGGGAAATTAAAATATACTGGGGAGGTACATAGCCATATTTTAAATTTTATTCATCAATAAAGAATTATAGACATTCATTGATGAAGACAGGGGCACCTTTGACTGAGAGTTTCCAGCTGAAGCTCCTTTTAATCCACCGTGAAGTTCATGCTGAGGCCACTCTAAACTTGACCCAGTCCTAAGGGATTAGGGACACATTGAATAGATAGCTCTGCTTGGAGACTTCCCGATAGCCTCACTGAGACATTCTCAGAACTCTGAAAAATTCAAGACTGGAGAAAGATAGGCATCTGAGCATTTCTGGAATGTCAGCACCAGGTTATGGCACTCCTGGGAGCCAGCCTTCGAGTGACTCAACTGCAGGGTCTCTGAATTTCAAATTCTGAGAAGAAATAATCTAATTACTAGGCTTGGGTATCATGTACAACCCTAGATCTGATATACATCCCTGGATCAGTCAGCTATGCCTGAGATGGAGTCCCTGGCAGAGGTAATGAGAAGATTATGCTGTGTTATCTACTATAGATATGATTGCCACACATCCCTGTATAGCAGGTTCTAAAAAAAGAAAATGGGAGAATCTCATTTCTTATTATTGCTGTTTACATTTTTTAGTGGGTCTTACAGAAAAATAAGCTAACATAAAATAAGGAATTATTTCTGAATTCATCTTGGAGAGATGAGTTACAGAGCCTCTGTGCTCTTACGAATGGAAATTTTCTGGAGAAAAGATAGAAGCAGAAGCGGAGGAAGCGCTGGTTGAGTTTATGGCTAATACCTTGCACATCTTCCCCAGTGATAAGCTGAACTCTATAAATTTCCTGAGAAATGTACAGAAGAAGGAAGCAGAGCCAGCTCACAGTCTTGGTCAAAAATGGATCTCTGATTCCATAGCTGCTGTCCTCTATATTCTTCCCGATGGAGAGTCTCCGGTCAACCTTCTTCCGGTGCAGACATAAGAAGAAACATGAGGGATCAACAATTCATGTCATTTACTTCGTTTCCTTCTTTTTCCGGTGGCCCAATAAATATGCGTCTTTTATTGTTGCTGGGTTTTTTGTTTGTTTGTTTTTAACCAGGATTTTAAGTCAAGGGGCATGAATGTGTTGAAAAGAATTAAGGTAGAGTAGATTTTAATTCTTCTACGTGGTTCAGAAGTCAGGTGAGATGTTCAATAGAAAACAGTTTCTAGAAAAACGAGGCAATAGGTAAAGTTTGATTTTATTACACTTTTTAAAAACCTTAATCTTCCTTTCCTATCTCCTTTCACCTCCAGGGAGCCCATCAACTGATCTTATCCACAGTGAAAATTTTCCCTGTTCTGTTCTCAGAGGGGATTACCTCAAAATTGCACAATTGACACATCAAATGATCCAATTCCCCAAGGGTCCAAGTTTCAGCTACCTGCCCCAGGAAATAATCACATGAACCATGCGGAAACCATGGCTGATACCTTTGACGTTAAGTCATTTCAGTTTGTGAGAGCTATGACAACGAATGTGTATAGAGTCAGCTTTCTAAGAAGTAAATAGAGCCTGCTTATTATTAGATAACAAAACACAACAAGAAAAAAAGGTGCGTGATATTGTATTTTGTAAAAAACAGAGGGAAAAAATCTTCAGCTGCACTCTTAACATTTTGTGCCATTCCTGTTTTAAACTTTTTGTTGTTGAGACTATGCTTGCTTTTACCCCCTTCAGGTTGTTTTCAAATGCAGTGTTCTGTATATATATAGTTTTAGATATTTTCCCAATAAAAAGTGATTAAGTGAGATTATTTCCATATTACAAACTCTGGAATAAATTGTTTCCTAAAACTTGTTTTTTATTAATCATATCATTTCCTTCAATATTACATTTCAAGCATTCTTAACATGGCTGAGAACATAGTGACTATAAAATTTAGTGTCATTATCTAATGTAATTTATTGAGAAGTAATCCCACTGAGATTGCATAATAGGTATTATAGTCAAAGAATATTTGTGACATGAACACCTAGGTGACTGCAGTTGATCATATGACTCTCACTGTCTCTAGAGTTAACCACCATCTTGACTTTTGTGATGATCTTTGTGTTGATTTTAAAACCTTTTCCAAATAACCCAAAAATAGTTTAGTTTTTGCCTATTTTGTATTTTGTATAAATGAATATCAAATTGTGTTTTCTCTTGTGACTTAATGTTGCTTGTGAGATTTATTTAGTTTGATGTGTGTAATTATATTTAATTTTGTTTGTGGTTTAGTACCCTATTGTAGAAATATACTGCAATTTATGTATCCACTTGCAGGATTCTGGTTAACAACACCTCAAGGTCAACAGAAAGACCCAGATTAAGATGCCAAGAAGTAGGCAGCACCTCGAGAAGCAGACAACAAACACCACTCCCCTGGAACACTGTTCATTCATTTTCCTTCAACATGCTAAGCAGTGACGGTGAGCAACCAGGGAAAAAAGAGTGGATGGTATGTGTTACTTGGTCCAGGGAATGGACCTGTCTCTGTCCCTGTCTCTCTGTCTCTCTCCTCCCTTCCACCCCTGGGCCTTGACCACTGCTCAGTCCTAGCAAGTGCATCAAATGCCCACTGCTTGTGGATGTCAGTACAAGGAATCGAAGTAGTCTTATGATCAGTGTTTGGCAGTCCACAGCTAATTCAATGCCTTTAAACTCAGAGAGTAAATGTTTGGTGTTAATTAGCAGGGTTAGCTTATATGTCTGTTGGAAGGGTCCTGGGCATTTTGAGTGCACCTAACATTTTATTGGTCTGTAGTTGCATCAACCATATTCTGATGGATTACACTCAGTGTTATATAACTCATTACATAACTGTTATATATACAAGTTATGTAACTCTTCCCCAATGCATTCCAGAAATGTCTGGTACTTTCCAAAACGTATTTATTGCAACTGTCTGCAATTTTGAGGTAACCACTTTTAAAAGAAAAAACGTGTTTTCCAGCAAGTAAGAATTTCTGGGGGGAAAGCCAGTTTTAATCTCAGTGAACATATTTACACTCATATATTAAAATATAAGCCAAGGCATGCTTTACAAGATTCATTTGACACAGACATTCAGCAGTTGGTCATTGTGTTAATTCAAGTCCTGTGGGAAGCAGATACCAAGGCGGCATTAGAAATACCAAAGATTGATTGGGTGATATCCTGTTAAGAATAAAGTGGAGGGGGCACTCGGGGAGACTTCATACTCTGATGCAGATCTGACGACAATGTAAAAAGGATTGGGCAAGAAGACTACTGGAAAGTTCCAAAAGAGTTTTGGCCAGATTAATAGGAGATTCCCAGAACGAAAGATGCTTGTTAGAGGAGCTCCACGTCCTGGGGACGTGGGCTGGCATTGGCACCCTGCCGTGCTCAGTCTTCGGCTGACAGCAGCCTGGTGAACGTGTGGTCTGGGTGTGAAGGTTGTGGTGGTTTCATAAGGGTGGTAACAGGGATGTCAGTCAACTCCGCTCCCTGTAGCCATTTCTCTTGATGGAGACTGAGCAGCACATCTCCATTGCTGCCACAGTCCACCACTTGTCCCACACAGATGCATTTCTCCCAGGCAGCTCCTTCACTTCTCTTTTTGAGAGGAAATATAGAGAAGAAAGTTTATTAGGATAAACTATAATCCCTGTTGCTATAGATGGTTATGAATCATCAAATGTTATCCATTCTCTCCATCCTTCACTATCCTTGTTAAACTCCCTTTACCTTCAGCTCTCATCTCAGCAGGTCTTAATGATTTATTCAACAGTATGGCAGAAACCTTCACTCCTGAATGGACTAAATTATGGATAACAATACCCTTCTAAGATCAGAGTTTCTGCATATGTCCAGTCAAAGTTATAACGGTGCAAGGCAGCACCAGGAGACACCCATGTGGACAGTGAGATTTCACACGTATAGTTTTTTTTCCATTCTGTAAAGGTTCTCATATCTCCTCCTGCTGATCAGGTTCAATCACCCTTGCTTAGATGACAGCTTCTTTTCTTACTTGCAGGTTTCTGGACCAAAAAATATCTGAAGAACACTGGCAATAGCTGTAGCTTGTAGATCAAAGATAATCTTGTGCTGTTCCCTTTGGAGAGCTCTGAGTTGCAGGAACAAATGATACCAAGTTTCCCAGTTTATCATTAAGCATGTTGGTAAGTGTGACCAGAATTCCTTTTGCCACTTGGTTGCTGAACCCTTTAGTTCTTCTTCTTGAGATACAGCACACTATAGACACCTCTGGCATAATGTATATTCTGAATTCTGAAGGTCCTCCATCTTTCAGAATATTCCTTCAAGTAGATGCTTCCCCCGTGCCTCTTGTTGGGTGGTCCAGCACTCCGTTAGGCTAACAGCATCTAGGTGGTGTGGTATATGATGCAGCCAGTGGATCCTATGATCATGGTCTACTCTCATGCCTCTTCCTCTGTGTTGTGGGCCTCTTGATTAGATGCTATGTTATGTGAAATTCTATGCCTGTGAGGCAATCATTTAGTAAGCCACTGGGGAGTGATGCTGACTGAGGCTCCATGGGCTGGAAAGGCAAACCCATACCCAGAAGAGGTATCTATCCCTGTGAGGACAAACTGATGGCACTTTTGGAACAGAGGGGTTTAATATAGTTGACTAGCCAACAAGCAATTAGTTGATCCTTGAGAACTGATGCTATATCAGGGGCTCACCATTCGTCTCTTCAGCTGGCAGTTGAATATTGAGAGACAACATTAGCCACACTCAACTCAGCAAATGGGAGTCAATGCTCACACATACTCTCCCTATCTGCCACCATGGCCACTTTATTCATGTGCCATTATGCCTGATCTGAGATAGCCAATGAAGGTAAACTAATGTTAATTCTATTTGGCTGTATAGTGTCTATTATCTGATGGATACGTTCTGGTAGACATTAGCATGTAAATACAGTATATTCATACTTCATGCCCACTCCCATATGTCTGTTGGCATGCCTGTACCCTAACTTCTTTTGTCTTTGATTCTCCAGTCATTTTCCTTCCCAGCTTCCTGCCATTAACCACTTTCCAGGAATCTGTATATATTGTTATCTTAGCCCACTTCTCTTTCCACACAAAGTGGATTACCAGGTATACCACTTAACGGTTCTGCCCACTAGGAAACTTCTCTGTCTTAGTTACCTTTAGGGACTCCTCCGAATATGACAGTAATGCAGCTGCCATCTCTGAGGGGCTTATACCCAAGCTGGCTCAACAAGAAACCAATCTCAAGCTTTTTCCTCCTTTTTCAGCTGGTCATATGGGACTTCCCATATAGCCAAAGATACAAGTGGAGGAAGGCAAAACCATGGTGGGTGCCATGGGCTTCTGGGCTACTCATGACCTACTTCTGTATCCCACTCATAATTTTTGATCTACTTGTCCTCCACCCTGTATCTATAGACTGGTTTTGGACCGTCCAAATACAAAACTTGGTAGATCCAATAAAATCTTCCTACAAACAGGAAGTTCTGAACACAGGACCACTTAGTGCCCCATGATTAAGATAATTCTTGGTGCCCATGGGACAAACATATAATTCTTCACTGCTGATGGAATGGCCTTGCCCCTAAACCTAGGGGATTGTGGTTTAATTCTCCCACTGGGGCTTACCATTGAATCCACACTTCATCCTTTCCTACCTCCAATGCAACAGAATTTGCTGAATGGTACCTTCCAAGTGATAGAACTGGTTGCACTGCAGTCTCGACTTGTTGCAGAGTTTTTTCCTATTCTAGGCCTGTCTCACATATGGCCCCCTTTTTCACCTGATGTATTCCTAAGTGTGCACCCTGTTGTCCCCAGAACCCAAAGAGATGTCAAAACACTGTTATTATCTCTTTATGATGAGGATATGAGACGAAACAATTTTTTTTTTAATTTTAGAGGGAATATCCTGGCATACTCCTCACCACTGAACACCTAAAAATTTTCTGAAGTAGTGGGTACTCAAAATTCCCTAGGGTTACTCTCTCTTCTTCTGGAGTACCTTTGTCTTAAGGCTTGCAGCATACTTGCCATCTCTTGCTTGCCTTGCCTAGTCAGCCTGATATGTTTGCTTTATTAGATCGATATCATAGTCTGTAGGATTTTCCAAGTGACCAATATCTTTTGAACCATATTCTGAGTGGATGGGGGAGATAACATAGCCCAGGAACAGAACTTTAAGTGAATATTACTGTCTCTACCAACTGAATGCACACTGTTCCTGATCTTCTTTTCTTATTAGAATTAAAAAAAAAACACGTTTGCCAAATTAGTGGCTACATACCGCATACCTGAGGCCTTATTAATCTGCTTTGGCAAAAATACCATTTCTTGGCACAGCAGCTGTGACAAAGCTACTATAGTCAATTCTTGTTATTCACAGTAATGTTCTATTAAGTCACCATGAGCATTGAATTAGTGAATACTGAACCATTGCTCCTAGACAAAATACAGGGTTAGGTTCCTGTGAGTCTCTGCTCATGACACGGTTAGCAACCAAACAATACGTACCTTGTTCTATGTGTATTTCTTTTTAAAGATAAATGTATGTATTATACATTTTTGATACATTGATATTGAACTCATGGCCAACAGCACTATAACTCAAGCCTGAAGGAAGCTTATCCAATACATATATCTTCTCCATGAGGCACATCGTAGTCTTCTTGTGCTTAGGAGCAGTAGAAACTATTTTAGCCCTAAGCTCAGGGACCATTTAAAATAACCAACAAAACTGCAAAAAACCTGGCACTAAATAGACCACAAAAAGGATATTTGTTTACATACAGCATGAGAGCTGAAACAAGAAAGTAGGGTGTCATCTTGATTAAGCTCAGCTAGTAACGTGTATATCGGGTGACTCAAATTTTTCACCACTCTATGCATGTCTGTGAATGACTGCAAAAGTGCCACAAGTATTAATTTGGAGGTTACAAATAAATTTTAACGAGTAGGCAAATTTGCAAATATGAAATCCATGAGTAATGAGGATCAACGGTACTTTGTTGAGCTAAATGTAGTCTTCATTTCACCATGCAGGATCCAGCCAGTTTTTTCAGGAACCAGACAGGCAAGTTAAACAGAGATACAGTAGGGACCACCATTTCTGCCTCCTCTGAGTCATTAATAGCAGCATTAATCTCTGCCAACCCACCAGATGCAATATTGTTTATTTATTATGTTGGAGAAAGTAAACGCTCAGATCTAAAAGTGGGCTTAGGTCCAGAAACTGAGGAACAGATCTTGACATTTTATTAGGATGATTTCCCTTATTCTCCTGTAACTCCATTCTTGCCTTTTACAGTTTATAGATTTTAGGCAAAACCTGGTTCCTTGCTCATCTCTTTTGCTCTTAGGAATTTCCAGCTGTACTAACCATCTCCACAACTTCTTTCAGGCCAAACACCTTGGCTGTTCTTATCATCATGCTGCTTGTTTCAGTTATTGTGGCCTCCTGACTTCCAGCACTAAAATGCTACCAGCTGGACATACTACTATGGGTCCCCACCATCACAATGACTCTGAATGAGCTCAGCTCAATCAATACATGGCATCAGCTCTGGTTTTACAGAAGAGTCACCACTGGCATTTTTAGTCATATGGTGCCCCTCTCATCAGCGTATTCTCGATGTCCTTAAAGAATAGTTTGACTCCTGGGCCCTCCAATGGAATATAATCTTCTGCTGAGTCTCCTGGACTCACACACTATTAAAACAAACAAAAAACTAATTATATAAGAAAATTGAGGTCTTTGAAAAAGTAAAATCTCTAAAGTTTGTTTGTAATTAATGCCAGGCAAAATAGTATTACACTTGTAAAAATCTGACATTTATTGTCCTCTAAAGAACATAAGTAAGTAATGAAGTTCATCATATGAAAACCAAAATACAAAAATATACCTGGGTTAAGTGCAAATTTGCTTAGAAGCTGGGCTTTGTGGCTCCCCAGTAGGCTGCATGGGAAATGCCTTGATCCCGTTCTTCACCCTCGGAGAGACCTTGGGAACTGGCCAAGGAGACTGGCTCTTAGCTCAGGCTGAATGCTTAATGGAGAATGTTGCTATGCAGTGGCATCGTCCTGGAGCTGCTTGTCTCCCACCTCCCAAAACTGACACACCATGAACCAAGCACTTGTTGTGATGTAACTCGACTTAGGAGGAAGTCAGGGATTGACGCACAGAGAAGAGAGGCATCTTCTGCAATCGGTGAAGGACTCCCAATGGTCACCAGAGTAGAACCCACCTTTCATATAGATTAGAGGGATAGACACAGAATGGGGTGGGGATGGGTTTTAGTTGAGGGATGAAAGAAGAGATTGTCTTGTCTCAAATAATAATATTACATTCCTTTGATGATGATGTCTTCATCATCCACCAATAGAGATTGTTTCTTTGAGCAAAGACATTGTATCTCCAGGAAGCTCCAGTTAAATTACAAATATCTCTAAAAGAGGAAATATTCCATTAGCAACTTCACATGAGATAATTTAAGAAGTTATTTCCCACAAGGATTTGTCTGAGTATTAATAGGGACAGCTATGCATTTTTGGATAGTACCGAGAAAGAGACAAATTTATATATTCAACCTTCTTTAAATATTGCAATGTGATTTACCATCATCTGCAACAAAATAAAATAGATATCCTTGGCATAGAATCTAAAATCTTTCCTAATTTAGGCCTTACTTACTCATATATTCTTTATCACTTGTTTTCCATTTATTTAACATTACTTGGCTATATCCAATTTTTATGGTCTCCATTGCCTCAACACATCCCCTATCAGTTAACTGAACTTTATTCCATTATTTACGATGTACCTGAGGGTTACTTCTGTGAAGGCTTTCACACTCACCTTCTCTCAGCCTTCTCCTCAATCTTGGTTGGATGATTTTCCTACAGGCTCTCATAACACATTGTGCACATTTCTCTCCTAACATTTACTGTGCTAGTGTTCAGATCACATGTCTGTTTCTCCCATTCAAATAGGAAGCAGGGGCTATGTCATGTAGCTTTTACATATTGAGCCCCAAGTATAGTGCCCACATATATAGGTACTCAATAAATGACCCCAGATCCAGGGGACCTCCCATGATAAACAGACCTCAAACAGCTCCACTATGAGAGGTCCTGGGACCACAAAAGAGATGTAAAATTAAAAATATTACCTCTATCAGATATTTTGCTCAGAATCATCCTGACTAAAATACATATATTGCTGCACAGATCCTGTGCACTGCAGGAAAATTAAGTTAGCTCTAGAGATCTCTTGGAAATTACTTTTATAAATCACCAGAGAAAAGATCCAGAAATGATAACTAAGTGTTTGGGGAATTTGCAATAAGCACTAATACAAAAATAGAGTAAACTAAGTAGTGCACATCATTACAAAATAAAAATTCTTTCTTCTTCAAATTTTAAATCCTTTAACTGCATTTAAATATTTAAAGCTTAGACTCTGTGGAGGAAATGGAGGCACCATCGATGTCTCCAGAGGAATGCTTCCATCCACTGCTCCTGAGCTAATGTCAATATTTAAATGTTTTAAAAGTCATCTTTGAAGAGCAGAAACTCTTCATCCTGAAATAGTTTGCCTTTGGTGCAGCCTAAGAAACTACAGATATTTATTTCAGAATCTGCATACTAAAAACCTTCTTCATTTATGATGCAAGTTAACTTATCACAAAGTCATTTATGTAAAACTCAACTTCCATTTTCCACATCCTTTGCTTCCTTTAATAATTGAGATAGTGACTATTTATGGAATGCCTTCTTTATTCTGGGGCTTTATATGAATTGTCTCTAATCCTCACCCCTAGTTAAGTATGCTATTTCCATCATATAGATGAGGAAACTGATTAGAGGAGAGGGTAACTGACTCATTCAAGAAGTAGCTGCAAACATTTTAGGGTGTGGAGTTGCAGGAAGAAATTTTTCTGGAGAGTCAGTTGCTTAAGACTATACTGGGGCCGGCCCAGTGGCGCAAGTGGTTAAGCGCACGCACTCCGCTGCGGCGGCCCGGGGTGCGCCGGTTCGGATCCCAGGCGCGCACAGACGCACCGCTTGTCAAGCCATGCTGTGGCGGCATCCCATATAAAGTGGAGGAAGATGGGCGCAGATGTTAGCCCAGGGCCAGTCTTCCTCAGCAAAAAAAAGAGGAGGATTGGCAGATGTTAGCATAGAGCTGATCTCCTCACAAAAAAAAAGACTATACTAAATGTAAACTTTGAGTATTTGCAGGCACAAACATTAAAAACAAAGTAAAAAAAGACCTAAAAATAAACACACACAATTCTAGTAGAAAAGATGTCCGGTAAAAACAAATGTCCCACATTTATGGGACAAGAAAGCATGTGACATATAACAAAGGATTATCAGAAAGCAGACAATGAAAGATACTGTCGTGAAAGAGACTATCCTCTTACTTATCCCAAGAGTTTTCACAGTTTCCTTTGTAAGAAAAAACTGGACGTTTATATAAAAATCTCACATTACTTTAATCATCAATATTTCTCTATAGTTTACGCATTTGATTTCAGAGTATGTGGAATTATTACTGTAAGAAATTATTTTATCACTTCCGTTCAATACATTTTAAAAATACCTGTTATCACTACATATATATAGGTTATTATATATATGGATTACTCCTATATATATGGATTCTCGAATGCATTATTAAAATACATTGACTCCAATACATATGTAATGCATGTATGTATAGTACTTAAGTATTATTACAGTCAAAATTATAAAGATGGAGTAAAAATGTCCAGACGAATAGAGCCTCTGATAACATGTTTCTACTCATTTAGATTTCTTTTGTTTGTTTAATTGTGTTTTAAATTATATAAATGTTAGGCTGCTAATTAATGAAGGTCGATAGAAAGAATTTGAATATCAGATGTAAAGCAGAGAGGAAGGAAGGAATAGAGGATAAGCATGAGAAGAGAAGGGTGAGGAGAGGTGGAAAGAGAGAGAAAGAGAATGATTATTAAGCAATTTTGCAGATTTTAAATTAAAGATGTAAAAGTATTTTGGACCATATATAAATAAGTTAGATTATGGTGGAAATGCTATAATTGTATTCGAGTTCCTTTATTGTTTCAGCTGAACCACTGTGCTGGAGAACAGTGAAGATATGACTATAAAAGGAAGATTATTTTAAAAATTAATAGTTAATCTGAGTGCTTATACATTTATGAGGCACATTTGGAAAATCAACTTTTTCAACCAATAATAACTTTTAAAATCATCACTCCAAATACTAGGTTTAAAATTGTAAATGGATGGCCCTGACTCCACAATATGCTGTTGAATTACGTGTTATAGTAAAAAAACATAAAAGGATACCTGGAAAGCTGATACAGCCTTGCCAAGGCTGGTAAACAGAATGCCTTGTCATGAGTGTACTTATCTATGGCCATGAAAAGATTTGCAGGTGAAAGATGCCTCACTGTTAGTAGTCTGCTATTTGAACTTGTACTGATGCCAACCAGGAGTTTCTTCTATGCTTCTCATATGGCATATACCACATTAAACAGTCAGTTAAAGCCATCAAAATTATAAATAGTACAACTCAGCACACTGGAATGGTTATTTTGAAAAGTGTAGATGTTAAGAAAAAAAAGTTAGGTGCTCAATAATATGATGTGAAGCTCAAATAGTGCTGGACACAGAAAGAACTTTGCTGTGTGCCCAGAGAATAATTCCTTTTTGTAAACTTCCAAGTTCTGCAAGAGTCCTTGGGAGAAAAACTATACAAAGTATATTATATGATACAAAAGAAACAACAACAAAAACTCTATTCCAAAGAGATGAAACTGGGAGACTAAGGTCATTAAAACATAATTGTGGAGATCTGAAATAAATCATATCACATGAGCAGGAAAAGTACTGGCACTTTGCCAGAATATCCTCTTGTTGCAAAATATCGCTTATTCCAAAATATGACCTTCCAACAATTTTGGTGCTTAAAAGACCAGTATAAAATTTCCACTCTATTCTATCTCAATGAATAACCATCTGTGATAAAAATTATAGTGATGACAGTAATGCCACAAATCTTGACATCACCATTCAAGTCTCAGTTCAAATGTTAATTCATCACAGATGTCTTCTAAGATTGCTTAGACCAAAGTAGTCATCCCATCATTTCTAGTTTCTGTCTAGCTCGTTAGTCTCTATGATTCACCACATGGTATCTAACACTCTCTGAAATTATTATAATTATTAATTTGATTATTTATTTATTATCCAATCTCCACTCCTAAATGTAAGTTTAATGGGTAACTGGGGGCTTCATAATTCCAATGTCTAGAAGAGTTAATATAGAGCAGGTATTCAAGAAATATTTGTTCAATCAATAAATTACTGTTCAAATTTATTTACGTTGTTCTGTACTATAGGTGCAAAGTTAAGCATGTTATACAGCTTTTATCTTTCATCAGAGACAAGTTTAAGAATGCAAAAGTACTCTGCATAAGGTAATATTTTAGTTATAGCAGCTAATATCTTCTGTGATAGTAAAGAGAAATTTGAAAATAAGATAAAGCGCTCATTCAATATCCATGTGACAAAATGTGTTTATTGTCCTCTACATACTAGCTATTCAAAGTTTTCCTTTTATATATATTTTCTGACTCAATCCTCACAACATCTGGGTGCGGTCATTATTTTGTCATTAATATAGAGTAAGGTAAACAAGATCCAAGAAAATGCAGGTAGAGCACCTAGTATCACAAAGCAAGAGTCCACACTTCTCATTGTAAGACTGTTCTTCCTACCACATCATGGATGGATAACTAGGCATTTAGGCTATCTGGAAGGTCAGAGCAGATAACATAATCTTATATTTATATTGATTTTATACTTGTAGCTTAGGGTCAATCTAAGACATCGTTGTTCCATAAATATCTCAAAAGTTTTTAAATATTTCAAAACTCTTAATGTGTTTTGAAACATAATAAATCAACCTCTTATTTGGATTCAACAACAGGATTAATCAATATCTTAACAAGTGAATGCCCCAGTATCAAAATTAACAGCTTTTAAATAGCTCCATTTTCTGGAAATCTTGCTCCATCCCAAGCATCCCAGCTTGCTTGTCATGAGCCCATGAACAGGTTTAGTCTGCTCATCTGGACTTACTAGGATTCAGATGCAAGAATGTATAAATAAAACAATTTTCTAAATTCAAAATTTAAGTGAAGCAGTAGAATAAGAGGAAGGATAAAAAAAGATTGTTAGTTTCTGCATTCACATACTCGCATATATTTTTTACATTGTTCAGAAGTGCTGTAATCTATGGTGGGGAGAAGGGAAGGCAAACAAGTGTATGCAGACATGAAAATCCGCTTAAAGAATCACTTTTATAATACCCTTTATGGTACAGGGTTTTGAAAAGATAGAAAAAAGGAAAGTATCTCCTTAAAGATACAAAAATTCACATTTGTTCTTATATAGATGTGATTAATGCAAGCAGACTGTCCAAGAGATTCTGAGTTTGTATTTTCTCTCATTTCACTATGTTTTCTTTAATCTTGAGATTCAAAACAACAGCCCTACCAACTCTGAAAAAATAATAGAGACTTACTTTTCTTGGAGAAAGTATTTGAAATCTATAGGGAACAAAGAGGTTATCAAGCCTCTCTGCTAGCCCACAGATCAGAGAACATTACAACAGATCCCAGGGGAAAGTCCCTACGGGAGCAACTGTGGCATCTAAGGTTTCCCTCACATACAGAGCTGCTTCCTCCAGAAGGAGGAGGAGGATTCAAATAGTGCGAGAACATGGCAACGAGTTGACAGAGTGAAGTTCTTTTCAGAGGTGTTCACTTTTTTCCGTTATTATTTTTCATTTAGTAATTCAACAATATGAGCTTATTTCTGTAAGTGTCTAACAAATTATGCTTTGAAATTTACCTATCAGTATAAAAGCTAGGAGGTTATAATTGTCAGTCTAATAAGGCAGATATTAGAAGAATGTTGATTACTTCCAAGATCACGTATTGTAAATACCTGCCATATTTGAAAGAAAGCAAGGAAAATAGGAACTGAATTGTCTTTCTCGCTGTGGGAGATAGCCAGATCCTGGACATTCTGATGCCTTTCTAATATATCTCAGCTTAACTAAAATATTATTTATTGTTTTACAAATATAAATAATTCCAGTCATTACACTTTGGAACGCAGCCTAAAGGATATTTCTCAAAGTTAAATGGCCTCACGTTTGTAATAGTCCACAAAATAAACCAAATCCCAGCGTTTACAGAGTGCACTACTCCTTTAGAATTGAGTTTTCTTTGACATAACATAAATATCCATGGAAAAGGGAAATATATTTGCTGTGCGTATAAAATGCTATTTTCTGATTTTTACATCATGAAATACAACTGTTACTTTTTGGTTTTAATAGAAATCCTTTGTCATCTTTGCATTTTCACATCTTCATGTGTATCATGGGGATAAAGTTCAGAATGCATGATTGTGTTACTCAAGTAAATGATCTTTCATGATACCCAAGGGAATGATATGTAATTATTATATGATATATAATTATGTATTATATGATGTTAAATTTTCCATAATCATCATGTTACTGAAACATAAAATAGTTTATAGTTCTCTTTGACAAGAGAAAAAGTATATTATATAATTACTCCTCCCTGTTAACTGTAGCAAAGTTGGAATACATCTGCCCAGGAACTGGATCCCTGATCAGGTGTGTGTGTGGTCGGAGGAAGGGGGCGGAATTTGCAGGCAAGATTTAAAATGTTAACAGAGACTTCACATTCACGGTCCATATAACAGTGCCATCTTGAGAACGGAAGAAAAGGACGTCAGTAAAATTCAGTGGGGTAAGTGCAGGTGTCACAACGCACAAAAGGAAAATGTTACATAAACATCCTGTTCCAAAATCTTACTCATTGCTTGCCAAGTCGCTGTCAACACCATCCTTATTGCTGCCCGATTCTTGCTGGATTTCTAAGTGCCCCATCCCTCCGCTAGCTTCCTTGGCTCTATCATGCCCACCTTGACCCCAAGGGAAAGACGTGTTTATGTGGGGGGAGTGTTGGAACAGTGTTGTCCAGCTCTTCTTACAAAATTCTACCTCTTCACAGCAAGCTGCAACAGCTGCTTTCATAATCAACCTTCTTTTTGCACTGTGGGAGACTCGCCTGTATTTTGTTGCAAGTGTACAGCAGCTAGCTCAACATTCCATTCTTCTTCAAATACTTTCTTCACCTGGCTCCTGGGAGCAGCTTGGACTCTCCTCTCTTTTCTTCAGAAGCTCCTCCTCCCCAGTCCATGAACATAGGCGCGCATCGGGATTCAGTTCTTGTCCTCCCCTTCTCTGTCTGTGCTCATTTCTGGAAGGGCTGTGGGGAGGGAGATCTCATTCATCTAATGGCTTTAAATAGTGTGTTTATGTCAATGGGGCCAAAATTTACGTCTGTAACACAAGCTTCTCTCTAACCATCAGACTCATACCCATGACCACTCGATACCTCCACTTGGATGCTTTACACGCAATTTGTCCTTAATATGTTCTCAACTGAACTCTTTTGTTCAATACCCAAAATCTTTCCCCTGGCCATCTTCCTTATCTCTATAAATGACGTACCATCTTTCCGTTTGTTCAAGAGACAAATTTTTGGAGCCATCCTTCACACTTCTCTTTTTTCTGATACTCCACAGACAATCCATCAGAAATTCTTAACTTCAAAGTATATATTGATTTTAATATTTTCAACAATTAGTTTCTTTTACCCCCATGGTATAAGTTATCACTCTCTTCCAAATTGTTGTTAACAAATGTCTATTACAATCTTGCTCTAAAGAAACCTCTTCAACTTTATTTAATGCAGTGTTTAAGTTACTTGACCATAAAACTACTTTTTTTTTGATAATATCTTTTAGGTTGATTGGAAATAGACTATATTTTGGAAAACACTGCTTAAAAAAATGCTGATTTGTTAGAGTAACCTTAGTCTCCCTTCTTTCCTTCCCCTTAAGTAATTTTTCTTTCCCATTTCATCAAAGTAACTAAATTTTGCTCTTATCTCTTATTGTCTCCTCCTCCTGCCATATCTTAGCAGGTCCCAAACCAGATGTAACCCCTGTATGAAAGTACAAGACTAGTGGCCACATATATGTATCAATCTAAAACCCAAGTACTTCTCTGGGTTAGCTCGTACATGAACAGTCATGATGATGCTATTAACATGTCTGAGTTTGAGTCTTTTTCCATTTGGCTCATATGATTGCCGTTGCCAGCCATCCTGAGCTCTAAATATTACTTTAATTTAAATAATACTGAAAAATCATATTTGATTTCTTCAACATAAAATTCAAATAGCATCATGGCATTCTAAAAGAAGAAAAGGGGAATGAACTTATTCTCTTTTTTTCTAATGGAAGAAAACAGGAATGTATTTATGACCCAAACAAATTCCTCAGCAGATGAAACAAGTGCTGTATTCTACTCTGCTACTCATCTTTTTTACGGTCCCCCACTTTTCACTGAAACAATTGAGAGTTTGACCACTTATCTACATGTTTATCTCTCTAATCAGATTATTCTTTCCTGAAATACAATGATCATAACTTATTAGTGGTTGCAACTCTAATGCTCACTCAATGAAATTCTGCTGAATCTGGCTCAGGTTAATCTACACTCTGAGATTCACACTTAAGAATTTACGAAGGAATAAAAATAGTGCAAAAGAGAAAGCTTCCATATGTGTAACAAAAAACAAAACTCACCATCAATTTAATGATTCATTTTACCTAAAAGATTGGGGAAAAATAAAAATTTCAATGTGTTTAAAATAAAATGTTACCGTTACTTAAAAAATTACTACATAATATCAAATGTGAACTATATTATTGATGGATTTTTAAAAAGTCAATTACAAATATATTTATGAATTAGTCCATGATTTTAGGAGACTCATTTAGAAAATAGATTTGATCAAAGAATCTAATCCTGCAACACTGGTTGATTGGGAGAAATAGATCATAATTAAGAAGATCACCTATAACAATTTCCTGACCACGAATAAGAAAGTTTCTCTTAATTATAAGAAATCAGAATGACTATTTATAGAGAGAAAGGATATAGCCAAATAAATTTGACACTGGTGTGATATTTTCCTTCAAGTTGTCTTTATAAATTAGTGTGATTGAACTGAATGATTTTTGAATTCCTTTGAGTTATTGATCCCTTAATATGACAATATTTCTTTTCTTTCACCATAGTACCGGAGGGACATTGCCTCAGAGGGCCAGTCATTCCTGGATATAATCCTGAATCTGAGAGGTCAATGCTTTGTAAAAGAACTTCTATCTAGTCTGGCACAGTTCTGAATATTTGGCAGGATTTATTCAAAATAGGTCCAAGATGGGAATAGCAGAGACGTTGCTGGCAGAAACATACAGGGATGCTTGCCTTCTCTGTTCTTGGCTCTAGCTGGTGCTATTTAGCCATCATTTTATGAAAACATGAACACAAAGCTCAGTCATGCCTTTTTAAAAGGAGAAAGAAACTAAGCTAAAAATAGGCCATCATTTCATTGAGCTTCAGTCATGCGGTCCTACCTGGTGTGCATTTGTGGTTGACTGGCAGGCCCCCCCAAAGTAGACGGTGGAGTTTCCCTGGCTTATCCTTTCATGTTCAGATATTGCTCAGACTGCGATGTTTTATTCAATTTTGAGTGCTATGAACCAAAAATTTGCTGGGTACCAGCATAGTGAATCTCTATCTCCTTGCTCCGGAATACTTAACTCATGTCTAGGTAAAGAGAAGGAGAGAGACATTTGTTTCCTTTTGAAAATTTAATATACAATATTGCTGAATATGTGTTCTTATAACTAATTTAGTTTTGATGACACATTAAATAGAAAGAATTCTTTTTAAAAACATCCCTCAGAACCCAGTTGCTCAATGAGCATTATTCAATGAAATCTAAATTTTATTTTATTGGGGAAAAAAATAACTCTTGACAGATCTTTAAGAATATGACTATCATTTTTTGCATCTAAACATGTTGAATGAATAATAATCCATCCTGCTTCCAGTAGCTAACATATTTTTGAAAGTCAAGTTTGCTAGTCACATGAAATAAGTTTTGTAGATTTGCAAGCAATATTTCATGTTGTTTGTTTATAATCTATTTCAATGCTTACATCAACTTAATTCTTGTTAAGAGGAGAACAATAAATGTAAAAGTAAAAATATTTAAAGCAATTATGTTGTAAATACAATATTTTAAAACCTGTCTTTTGATCCAAAATGTTCCTAAATGATTAACAACTTTTCTGTTAATACAGTGACAGATAAAAATTCAGTCTTACAATCTCCAAATTCATAATCTTACCATCTTGAAGTAACCAATAAAGAATATTACTTGTGTATCCTCTCAAACCTTCCTCTCTGTTCAAATAAATATACTTGAAAATAAATTTGTACTTTTATAAAAAAAGGTATCAGCTAATTCTTCATAATTAAGAGAAGTTTATGTTCATATTTTAAAACTTGTTCCTTTCCAAACGTATCTGTGTTTAATTTTTATATTATTACAAAATATTTCAGACAAAAAAGTGGAATCTTGGATCATGAAGAACAAGTTGCTGCAACTTTCTGGATTCTGCCAAAGTCATACTGAAGATCTTGTAACAATTTATCTTCCAACAAATCAAAAAAACAATCCTCCTTTCTTTCACATTCTTAATAATGTGTGGAATTGTCAGATTTTTTTTCCAATTCTCTAGAGTAGAAATGCTATCTCATTGATATTTTAATTGGGCTTCTTCTTTGGTGACATGTTTAATTATCATTTTGCCTACTCAAAATCTCGGCTTGAGTGTCTAATACAAAAATGTATTTTTGTTCATCTGAATTTTTTTCACCTCTCTCTCGATAATAATATGTTAACAGTTACTTTTTTTTTCAGTGAGAATCTGGCTGGTTATAGGACAAATCCCTGTACAAATGGGAGACAGTGTGGTATAGTCGAAAGAGCATGGGACTGAGAGTCAAATGACTTGCATTCATTCTGGTCTTCACTATTCAACAAATTAATTATGGGATTATGAATCAATATTTTAATCTCTAGGCTAAGTAATAAAATGAGAGAATAAGACTAGATGATCTCTAAAGTCCCTTCCAGTGCTAATATGTTACAATTTTAAATTGTGCCAATTAAGTGCAGTGGTGTCAATTGAGGCTCGGGCGCTGTGTCATGAGGCGCAATGACGCACACAGACGGGGATGGCACGAGGACTGAGTGTCCTGCCTGCTTTGTCCTGGCCACTGTCATGCTTGGGCATCAAAAATGATTGTTGTTACCATTAGGCTAGTATTTCAGTGGTGTATAATTGGTTCCTAACTTTATCCTTTGTGATTTTTTTTTCAGTCCTGAATTACACTGGTGAGCTCCTTGAGAACGGGGCCATGTCTAATTAACACTTGCTTAGTACAGAATCCACCACATATTTGCCGCTCAATAAATATTTGCCAGATGGAATTAAACAGAGTATTTAAAGTGCTTTTGAACTTTTTGGAACATGAAAAAAGTTGCAGTAGTCCTTAGAATTGATGCTAGAACCTGAGAGGAGGGGTGTGGGGAAACAACACAGTGACTTTTTAAGAAATTCTTCTGCAGATGTATTTTTATTTCATTTAAGATTTTTTTGTTAAGGTTAATGAAACTGTTGATCCCATATTGATTTTGTTGGCAATCTGTATCTTCTTTCAGATTTATTTCTAAAAGTCTTCTCTCTGTTTGTCTTTTATTTCCCTGAAGCTTCACTTCAAAGGTCTATGTGGACTTCTTTTGATATGTGCTACCAGGTGGTTGATTTGTTTCTTGAATCTGAGCACTCATGTCTTTCAAAAATTCTTGTAATACTTCTTCGATTAACTTTGTAAATATTACCTCTTTCATTCTATCTTTTCACTCTTTTTATAATACCCATTAGATACATGCTAGAAAAATCTATCTACTATACCTCTGTTGTAAAACAATATGTAAAATTTTATTAAAATAAAATGGCACAGCAAATGAGAAGTATATGGCTGTATACATTTTCATAAGTAAATACCCTTTCTCTACATTGGAGATCAATATAAGGATTATTACCAGTATACCAATATCCCGTAGTGCCACTACTACATACCCCCTGGCAAGGAGACCAGTATACTGACTTCTAATGCTATAGTTCTGCTTGCTTTTGAAATTTATGTAATTTGCATCAACAGTGTGTACCTTTTTGAGTAGGACTTATTTTGTTCCATAGTAAGTTAGCAAGAGTCGTCCATGTTGGTGCATAGAGCAATAGTTCCTTCATTCTCCTTGGTATATACCATTCCATTATACGCATCTACCACAACATATGAATCAGATTTTCAGTTGATGAACATTTGAATTGATTCCAGTTTGGGGCTCTTATAAATAACGCTGCTATGAATATTCATTAATGTGTCTTTTGATGAACAAATGTATAGATATCTGTTGGGTATAAAAGTAGGAGTGCAATTTCTGGGTCAAAGGGAATGTATACCTTTGGTTTTAGTAGATACTGCCAAAGAATTTCCCAAAACATTTTACCAGTGTCTCTACCAAGGTCTACTAGCACCACTAAGAGCTGCTTTTTGAATTGACACCAATGGGACGACCTTGCTCCAGAATCCAGAGGTCTAGCTTGTGATGATATTATTAGAAATTATCCTAAGCTCCACACAGTGGACTTTCCCACTGCAGATACCTCTGATAGCATAGGAATATCCAAGTGTATGCTCCAAATGACAAGATGCTAGTACCTCAGCTCAAACCTGCTGCAGATCACTCTTCTGCTCTGGGCCCCTCTCAAACCTGGCAGCCTTTGTGTCACTAGGTAAATGGAGCAGAGCAGTATTCACACATGCAAAGTGTGTTGACTCCTAACTGATGATACATATCAGCATTGTGCTTCTTTCTTACTGGTGGGAGATCCAAGACTCAAAAATGTGTCCTTTACCTTACATGGAATATCTTCACATACCACAGATGATTAGATTCCTCAAAAGCTTCCCTGATGTGGCGAGCCCCTGACCATCCATGGGGTTTATCTACCACCCTCTAGAGTGCATGTGCTTACCAAGGCCTCCAATACTCTTGCCAATTCTTACTTATTCAGTTTGATTAACATAGTATCATTGATATATTTGACCATTTCGATATTCAGTAGAGTATTCAGGTTGTCCAGGAACCTCAGGATAATACTAGAAGAGAGGAAACTAGAGTCGATATATAGCCCAGGGACAAGACTACTACACACCAGAGTCATCACTGATCTGCTCTAGTCAAGATGTCACATCCAGCACAGCAGCTGCAACCGGGACTCCTACTTGTCTGAGTCTGTGGTGTTCCCTGTTCCTCCGCCATGATCCATTTGTCTTCTGGTGGGGGCCAGATGGTGAATTATAGGAAAGGAACCATCATCGCTGCATTTTTAAGTCTTTGAGAGACGATAATTCCTGCCCTTTCACCACCCCCCACCACCAACATAACTGTCATCCCAACGTAAGGAGCATTGTTTAGTCAAGAGGCGGAGGGTGGGGGGAGTAGTTCCAGAAGTGTTTGCCTGGCCTTTCCCACTACAGTGCTGCTTAAGCTACTGCTCAAGGAATCGATATGAAGGTTCTGCCAACTACCAAGTATGTGCAACCCAATCACGTATTGTGGACCTGAGGAAATGACCACTGGTTACGTCCGTGGACCTACTAGACTAACTCTGAGCCAGACCCTGACCAGGATTTCGTCTCTTACCTTCTCTACATATTTTTCTCTCTCTAATAAATGGCCACGGTGGTCACTTCTGATCCTTGAGTATCGATTTAAACCTCATGTCCAATAATCATTGCAAGATTGGATACTCTCTTCTCCCAATGAACAGTTCCCAAATGTATTAGTCAGGGTTATCCAGAGAAACAGAACAAATTTAGATATAGATATAGATAGCGAGAGAGAGAGAGAGAGAGAGAGAGAGAGAGAGATTTATTAAAAGGAATTGGCTCATGTGATTATGGAGGCTGACAAGTCCAAAATCTGCAGGGTAGACTGGCAGGCTGACGACTCAGGGAAGAACTGATGTCGCAGTTTGAGTTCAAAGGCTGTCTGCTGGCAGAATTCCCTCTTTTTCCAGGAGATCAGTCTTTTTCTACTAAAGTCTTCAACTGATTGATGAGGCCCACCCAAATTATGGAGAGTAATCTGTTTTCCTCAAAGTCTACTAACTTAAATGTTAATCTCATCTAAAAAAAAAAAACTTCACAGAAACATTTAGAATAATGCCTAATCATATATCTGGGTACTGTGGTCTAGCCAAGTTGACACATAAAATTAACCATCTCACCCTGAAAATATGTCCAATCTGGGAATGACTGGAGAGATTACCATTGAATGTATTTATTGTCAAAATGTAGAATCCCTCCTTATCAGGACATGACCTTCCATTTAGTGAAAGACTTAATGGTCTGAGAACTGGCTCAGCTTCGTGGTCATACATCTCTGATTTCTTTTGATTGTGTACATTTAGCAATACCCTTGGCAGCTGCACACTTACCTTTCTCTAGGAACACCTTATACAATTACCCAATCCCATTGTTGCCTGCAAGTCGCACATCCATGAGTGCCCCTCTGATCTTATGGCTCATTACAATAACTGTACCCACCTTGAGTCTGATGTTTAAGGAACACCACCTGGATTCTATAACTTTGAGATTCTATCTTTGCAGTCAGGGATCCCTTTATAACACATCTCCTACTATTAACCCTGGCATGCAGACTAGAGCCACCACTGAGCTTCTGAATTATGCCAGTGCCATCTTAACAGATGATTCCTTATTGCTTTGGTAAACAGATTTTCCTTCAGAGCTTTCTGTAGAACATAGTTGGCTGGTTGATTTTCTGGCCTTTGTAGTTTACCACACTAGCCACCTCTCAACTCCACCTAATACTGTATTTCTAGAATTGTTAATCCACTTAGTGCAGGCCATCAGTTTTCCAGATCTTCAAAGAGGCATCCTTCCAGCATATTAGCATTTTCTCTTGGGGTCTTTGCCAGGGTCCCTCTAGGTTGGCAGTTTTCTTCTTTCATCATTTTAACAATATCCTTCTGCTATCTCTGGCCTCTATTATTTCAGTTAAGTCAGTTATCAGTCTTACATTTCCCCTATAAAGGTTTGGGGTTTTTTTTCTGGCTACTTTTAATTTGTTAGTTTGTTTGTAATATCCTCCAAGTCTCTTAATTTTTTCTTCACATTTTCAATACTTTTAAACTCTGTATTATTTTATAGGTATTATGTGTAAGTTTGTCTTCCAGCCCACTTATTTTCTCTTCCTTTTGATTTTGGGAAGATTTCTTTTGTACTATTTAATATCTGCCTGTGTTTTGTGATAGTGATTTGTTTTTCTAATTTTTTCAGTTTTCTTCAAGATTTTAAATACTTTAACATAGTATTTCATAGATTCTGTTTAATAATTACATTACCTGAAGTTCTTAGAAAACTAATCTTGCTATTTTTTTTAGTGTCTGATGAATCTCACCTACCATATCTACAATATCTAAAATCCCAGTTTCTTTTTACTAAGACTGTCACATTCCTTTGGACACCAGCTCTTTCTTAACTTCTTTGATTTTTACTTCGCTCTTTGTTCTGATTCCCAAGGAGCTCTACTTTATTGTTAGCACAACTAAATTAAAAAAAAAAATAAGTTATTATGCCTTATCCAAAATTTTGTCCTATTTTGACATGGAAGATTTTTGACATAGAAAGATTTTTACTTTAGATAGTCTTTTTTAACTTCTGAGAATAGTTGTACAAGTTGTTTTTTCTTAATTTGCCAGTAAATCTTCATATATTTTCATTTTAATACATAAAGTTCTATTAATTCTTTTTGAAAGTTACAATCTTTTATTTTTAAGTGTACTTTATTCCACTATATCCACCACACGTGCAGTCTCTATTTTTTATTTTCCTACTGCAAATATTACTGCAATACATGCCATCTATATATCTTTATGGACTAGGATTTTCACGTTCTTATCAGACTCTGTAAAAGTGGGATTTCTGGATTACTGAGAATGGGTATTTTAAATTTAACGTACTAAATAATTAAATGTGTATTATTTTATTTGTCTTCTCTTCGTTTCAGCTTTAGGATTCTATATCATAACTGCTTCCTTCCAGAAACAGTGCAATACAGTCATAGATATAGATGTAGAAAACTATATTATGGAGTACAGAGCTTGCTGAATCAGCTACACTATATTATAGGCAAAAGAAGAAAGAAAAAACAAGAGGAAGAAAATTGACTCCAGCAATTTTAAGTAGAACAAAGATTTATAAAATCTTAGATTTGTCAATTAATTCTTAGATATGACCGAAAAACATGAGCAAAAAAAGGAAAAATAGGTAAACGGGATTTCATCAAAAGGAAAAACTTATGTGCGTTGAAGGATACTATCACAAATGTGAAAAGACATTCTACAGATGGGAGAAAATATTTGCAAATCAAATATCTGATAGGAGTCAAGTATCCAGAATATGTAAAAAACACTTGCAACTCACTGACAAGAAAACAAACAACCCAAATTAAAAATGGGCAAAGGATTGAATAGACATTTCTCCAAAGAAGATATATAAATATCAAGAGGCATATGAAAAGAGTAATGTTAGTAATTAGGGAAATGCAAATCAAAACCCACAATGAGGTACTACTTCACACTCATTAGGACGGCTATAATAATAATTTTAAAAAATGGATAATAACAAGTATTGGCAAGAATGTGGAGAAATTGGAACTCTTGTACATTGCTGGTGGAAATGTATACTGGTGCAGCCACTGTGGGAACAGGTTGGTGGTTCCTCAGAAAGCCAAACATAGAATAAACTTATGACCCAGAAAATCTACTCTTAGGTATATACCTAAAAGAATTGAAACAAGGTATTCAAACAAATACACACAAGGGACACTAGCAACACTGTTCACAATAGCCAAAAAGTGGAAAGAACCCATATCTGTGTCATTGGAAGAATGGATAAACAAAATATGGTATATTTATATAATGGAATATTATTCAGCCATACAGAGGAATGAAGTACTGACATATGCTACAACTTAGATGAACCTTCAAAACACTATGCTAAGTGGAAGAAGCCAGACAAAAAGGCCATATATTACATGACAGCCTTTATATGGAATATGCAGAATATTCAAATTCATAGACACAGGAAACAGAAGGAGAAGGGGGACCGATTGCTTGATGGGTATGAAAAACCAATGAAATCAAAAGCTGGTTGTTTGAGAACATCAATAAAATTGATAACATATAGGCAGATGGAACAGGAAAAAAAATAGGCAGAAACACAAATTACAAATATCAATAATTAGAGAGGTGTTATCATTGCAGATTCTATAGTTATTAAAAGGATAATAAGGGAATATTGAGAACAACTTTATGCCTATAAATTTGACAACTTCAATAAAATCAATAAATTCCCGAAAGGACACAAACTACCAGCAGTCACTCCAAAAGAAATAGACAATCTGCCTAGCTTAATGTCTATCAAATAAATTATTTGTATTTAAAAACCTTCCCCAAAGAAAACTCCAGGTACAGATGGTTTCTACAACCATTTTTTAAAAAGTTGAAGAAAGAATAATTCCCAGCTTACTCTGTGAGACCAACGTTACACCAATACCAAAACGACATAAAGACATTACAAGAAAATATTTCTCATGAATATAGAGGATAAAATCCTAAACAAAATTTTAGCAAATTGAACTCAACATTTTATAAAAAGGGTACTATAACATGATAAGTATAGTTTATCCCAGAAATGCAAGTTTGATTTAATGTCCAAAAAGGAAGCTATATAATTTGACACATTAACAAATTATAGAAGGCAAGCCATATAATCATGTCAATTTATGCAGAAAAAGTATGTAAAAAAATTTAACATCCATTCCTGATTTTAAAAAAAATCTCAGCAAATTAAGAATAGAGAACTTTCTCAACGTGTTAAAGGGCTTCTGTGAAAAAACCTATAGTTAATATTACACTTAATGATGGGGCCCTGAATGCTTTGCCCCTAACCAGAAACAAGCCGAGAATGTCTGCTCTTGCCACTTATTCAACATTGTACTGGCTGACCGTGTCAGCGCTGTTAGGCAAAAAAACAATGGTCAAGTATCCATGTTGGAAAGCGGGAAGTAAACCTGTCTTTATTCACAGACAAAATGAACATTAGATGGAAAATCTGTTGGAATCTACAAAAAAGTTACTAGAATTAAATGAATTTAGCAATGTTGCAGGAATTAATATATAAAATCAATTATATCTGTATATAATAGCAACAACCAAAAATTCAAATTAAAAAATAATTCCATTTGACCCTCATTCACGGCTGGTGGGAATGCAAACTGGTGCAGCCTCTATGGAAAACAGTATGGAGATTCCTCAAAAAATTAGAAGTAGAAATACCTTATGATCCAGCCATCCCACTACTGGAGATTTATCCAAAGAACCTGAAATCAACAATCCAAAGAGGCTTATGCACTCCTGTGTTCATTGCAGCATTGTTCACTATAGCCAAGAAGTGGAAGCAACCCAAGTATCCCTCAACTGATGATGGGATAAAGAAGACGTGGTATATATATACCATGGAATACTACTCAGCCATAAAAAAAGACAAAATGGTCCCATTTGCAACAACATGGATGGAGCTGGAGGGTATTATATTAAGCAAAATAAACCAGACAAAGACAAACACCGCATGGTTTCACTCACATGTGGAATATAACTAACACACGGACAGAGAGAACAGTTTGGTGGTTACCAGGGGGAAGAGGATTGGGGATGGGCACAAGGGGTGAAGGGATTCATTTATATGGTAACTGACAAACAATAATGTACAACTAAAAGTTCACAATGTTATAAACTATTATGACATCAATTAAAATAACAATAATTCCATTTACAAGAATACCAAAAAAAAAAAAAAATGGAATATTTAAGACTCTGTTTTGACAAAATATATGAAAGAACTTAATGCCAAAAATTATAAATCATTGCTGAAAGAAGTTAAAGAAGACCTAATGAAATGGTGAGATATACATGTTCATGGATTGGAGAACTTAGTAACTGAGATGTAAGTTCTCAATTGATCTATAGATTCAACGCAATTTCCCTCAAATTATCAGCAGACTTTTTGGTAGAAATTCTCAGACTGATTCTAAAATTAGTATAGAAAAGAAAGTAGATATATTAGCCAAAAAAACTTTGAAAATTAAAACCGAGATGGAGAAGTAGAATTACCTGCTTTCAAGATTTATTATAAAGCTACAATATTTAAGATAGTGTGATGTGGGCACAAGAAAAATAAATAAATAAAACAGAATCAGACCATACATATATGATCAACTGATTTTAACCATAGACGTAAAGGCAATTTAATGGAGAAAGGATAGTCTTTCTATCCTTTCTGATAATATACTGCTGAAATAATTGGTTTATGCAAAATTGGACATGCAAGAAAAACAAAAGACTTCTAATCTATGCCTGGCACCGTATTCAAAACACAATTAACAATCAATCTTAGAATTAAAATTATAGAAATAGAAAAGTTAAAATTATAATAGAAAAATAAAAGCACATATCCATATAAAAACTTTATATAAGTATTCATAGACAAAAACTGATAATAGCCCCATGTCTATCAATAGGTGAATGGATAAACAAACTGTTGTGTATGCATACAATGGTATACTAGTAAGTAATAAAAATAATGAACTATGGATACAAACTACAACATGGATCTATTGCAAGGTAATTATGCTGATTAAAAGAAGGAAGACAAAAGAGTGCATATTGTATAATTCTGTTTAAATGAATTTCTAGGAAATGTGAAATAAACTATAGTGACAGAAAGCAAATTAGAAGTTGCCTGAGGGGGCTGGCTCAGTGGCATAGTGGTTAAGTTCACATGCTCTGCTTCGGCAGCCCAGGGTTCACAGGTTTGAATCCCGGGCACTAAACGATGCACTGCTCATCAAACCGTGTGTGACAGCGTCCCATATAAAAAATAGACAAGGATGGGCACAGATGTTAGCTCTGAGGCAATCTTCCTCAGCAAAAAGAGGAGGATTGGCAACAGATGTTAGCTCAGAGCCAATCTTCCTCACCAAAAAAAAAAAAAAGAAGAAGAAGAAGTTGCCTGGGGTTGGAGTGGTGTAAGATTGTAGGAAAGGAAGGCTAGAGGGATTAAGAAGGTTCATGAGGAGACCGTGAGGTGATGGATATATTCACTATCTTGATTGTGGTGATGTTTTCATGGGTATGTACACATGTCGATACTTATCAAATTTTATATTTTAAATATGTGGAATTTATGTAAATTATGTCTCCATAAACTGTTAAAATTGGAACAAATTTGATGTTTGGAGCCTAACGGTTTTTGAACTGTAGATTTTTTGAATGTAAAGAAAGATAAGAAGTTAACGTTGCAGGGTGGGGAATGACATGTGTAAATGCTTGAGTATTGCTTACCAAATTGTGTCCAATAAGGCAAATTCGGCTTTAACATTTAGCACTTTTAAATAGTTCATTTGTTAGAAAGAATGCAGGTATCAGATGTGGTTTTATATGGTATAGATTGGTCAGTCTAGGTACGGTAGTTAGGGGATGGTTGGAGGATGGATGGATGGATGGATGGATGGATGGATGGATAGCTGAATGTAGGAATGAGGAAGTAAGTTATAGATGGCTAGATAAATAAATCAGTAAATGTACATGTTAGTCTGACCTTGAAGTTTACATTATTGGGCATTTACATAGTCCAGGATAAACCAAAATGCTTTTTTAAATTCCTTTGTCATGCCAATAGGAAAAATCACCATATGGATGGATTCTTAAGCACAGAGGAGTCTTGTCTGCAACTGATAACCCACAAGAGAAATGAAAATGTGATTAAACTAACCATATACAACACCGTCCTGTTTTTATCTTTCTACACATTACCTTTCCTGCAAAAAGAATTTTTTTAAATGACGCTATTACTTTAATAGCTTCCATTTGCATTCTGAATTTTCATTGTGACAGTTATTTGATTCCACTTATGTCATGAAATTCGTGGGCCTCATGGCTATTTTAATGTGATGTCTTTTACAATGTAATTGAGAAAAGTCTCCAATGAATAAAATAAAGGGTTTCAGAGGGTTCTTAAGCCCTCAACAGACATCAGCTAAAATGTTGAGTGCCTCCAAATCCCACTGGTGCTATATTTTCTAACCATGAGAGAAATGTCATTATTGTAAATTCCCAGCTTTTGTCTGAAAATCTTGTACTAGATCCCTTGAGCTCCAGTTCAGTTAATTAATTCAAACAGTTTCCTCTCTAATCTCTAAAACATTTTCATATTTAAGACAATAAATGAGGTACTTAAGGGGCTCACTCATTGTTGGTCATTAATATGCCGGGGAATTAGAAAAATTACCCCTAGTCTTCAGTGACATGCATAATGTCTTTTTTTTTTCTTCTAGTGGTTCTGACCTGGACAAGGTTAAAAGCATCGGTTTCTCTGCAACCGAATTTTAGAAAATCCTATTTTCCACTTGCTTTGGTTTTAACACATATATCTGAATACTCTTCCTTTTCTTTCAGCAATAAATTTGATATGTAGCTTGATAGGTTATGCCAATTTAAAGATTAAATTAGTTAATAATAGCTTTGAAATTAGTGATTAGTTTAGAAGAAGAATAATTGCATTTTCCTTGAACCAGTACATAAGGTTAATGTGGTTGGGAATGTGACGGCTCCTGTAACTTTGACACTAATTGGTGATTGTGTTACATGTTGAGATAAGGAGTCAGCATGAGCGAATTCTCATGAGGTTTGCAAGAAGACAAAGCTATTTGTTCACAAACCTACTTTTCTCCATTTGAACAATTGGTCTAATTTCATAAAATGTTGGTATATGACCTTCAAGATAAAATTTCATAGCATTTCATGCCACTGACTCTGGATCATCAAATTGAAGCAAAGCACAGAAAACAACGTTTTCTGTAAAGCAAAATCAGCCATCTATTTGTCAATAGATGAGTCTAACTTCAATTTCCTAAATTGACTGTCTCAAGGGGGAAAAAAGTACGAGATGAAAGAAAACCAGGCTTATAATTGTTCATAATGCTTTGTGTTTATATAGCCCTTTCCCCCAAAGTCTCCTAAATCATTTTATAACCATTATAAAGTTAATTGTCTTAATGTAAACACACACATATTTCTGTAAGTGTGATTTTGAAGTGTCAAAGAAAAGTCTAGATACTTTGGGGGTGGGGTATTAAAATTATGCACAGGAAATTGTCTATTAGATAATTGAGGCAGAAAAGAGCCAATTCCCATAAATTCTAGTGCAGGAACAAATGTATTATGAGATCAATCTTGTCTCTGGCTATCAATTGAAAGCAGCAATGTTTCAGCTCTAAACAGAAGATTCCTATTATATTTTTCTCCTTTGTAATTTTTTAAAGGCTTAGTCATTTATGCTAGCCACAGCTTAGTGTTTTCATCATCAAATTGTTAAAATTTGAAGTCTAAAATGCATCTTTTATTTCTGTACTTGAAACATTTACTCACCTATATATCATCTTTATAACAATCAACACTTTCATAGTGAACAGCATGTTGAGTGAAACAGTGATATAAGTAGATGTTACAAATATGTTGTTTAATCTGTTGCTAATTAGATAATTGGGCTGTTTAATAATATTACATGTCACAATTTTCAAAAATTGTTTGTTTGAAGTGTGTATACCTGACCTTGCTTACGCTCATCATATATAATTTGATTTTGTAACTTTCAGGGCTTAGACAAATATAAGGATCTTGTTCATATTTTCCATTTTTAAACAGATTTCTACATTAGAAAAATTATATTTTTTGAGACTCTTTTAGTCACTAAAAATGAAGGTCACTGCGAATATGCTTTTACCATAAAAAATTAGAGAAATTTTCCCAATAATTGAAATAAAATGAATATTTATAAATTAAAACACATTTAAAAAGCCATCAAGGGAAGCCATTTAAAGGAAAAATTTAAATAACTTAAAAAAAATAAAGCATCTAATTATTTTCTGGTCAAGCTTCTATCTAAATTCAGATATTTAAAAATAAATATTTTCCTAAATATTATTCAAATAGGTATAGCCAAAAGACTCTGTATTTATATGGATGAGCACTGAAGTCAGAGTGTCATGAAAACTTAAAATGTTTTGTGTTGTTTTAGAGAAAACAACACATCTGAATGATAAGGTGCCTATTTGCAGCTGTTACCCAGTCTGAGCAACCTGTAATTTTTCATCTTATTTCTGCTTCTTCCTCCTCAGTTCATGGACTGTTTTATTTAAAAATGACAATAAAAAGGAAAATGGAATGTTCAAAGAGACTAACAACTTTTAAATAATGTAAGCAGAAAGAAAGAAAAATGGAAAAGATAAATACAAATTCAAGATGGTAATATTTTCTAAAGGTTTTATTTGAACATATTTGAACATATTATTCTGCAATAAAAATTAATAGTTAATTCAATAATTTCCTTAAATACTCAATTTACATATTTTAGTACTTCTGTATAAAATTCATATTTGATTTTAAAATTAATTCCTTTTTTTTTTTTTTTGTGAGGAGATCAGCCCTGAGCTAACATCTGCCAATCCTCCTCTTTTTTTGCTGAAGAAGACTGGCCCTAGGCTAACATCCATGCCCATCTTCCTCCACTTTACATGGGACGCTGCCACAGCATGGCTTGACAAGCGGTGAGTCGTTGTGCACCCGGGATCCAAACCGGTGGCGGGATCCGAACCAGCAAACCCCAGGCCACCGCAGTGGAATGCACGCACTTAACAACCGCTTCGCCCCCGGGCCGGCCCCTGAAATTAAGTCTTACTGCTACTTATCTAAAACATACAAATGTATCAGAAAAAAATAATCTCACTACCACTTGTATCATCACTGTAATCACCACTTTGTAGGTGGCTTTAATAACTGCTTAATATAGTAGAGTAGCTAGAGAAGGTATATTTTATTCAACCATTGTCCTGTTTTTTTTTTTTTTTTAACAGATTTTTAGGAGTTGAGTTGTTGGCTCAAAATATAAGTTGGTTTTTAATGTTAATAGATCATGCCAGAATTATTCCCAGTAAAACTGTAATAACTCACAGTATCCCTGGCAATATAGGAAAATATTTCTTTTCCCCATTTTCCTGATTTCCTAGCACTGAGAGATGGCATTGATCAATATGTTTTGTTTGTGGTGTTTTTGTTTTGTTTTATCCTTTGAAAGTATGAAAATAACGTTCTTTGATTTTTGAGTTTATTTGCTTTTTTTTTAAAACCACTAGTAAAGTATCTTTTCTTAAATTTATTGATCATTTGCATTTCTTCTTTTGTGATCATCAAATTCTTTCCTTTTGTTCATATATACTATATTTCTAAGATTCGTCATATATACACTTATTTTCAGTGTTCTCTAGAGGAACAGAACCCATAGGATGCCTATGAAGAAGGAGAGATTTATTTCAAGGAACTGGCTCACATGATCATGGGGCAGACAAGTCTGAAATTTGAAAGGCAGGTTGTCTTGCTGGAAATGGAGATAAGAGCTGAATTTGCAGTGTTAAATCTGAAATCCATAGGGCAGGCCAGCAGGCTGGAAACTCCAGCAGGATTTCTGTTAGCCTTCAAGCATAATTCCATTTTCTCTGGGAAACCTCAGTTTTATCGTTTAAGGGCTTTAACTGATTGGCTGAGGCATACGCAAGTTATGGAAGGAAATCTGCTTTCCTTAAAGTAGATTGACTGAATGCTAATCACACCTACAAAACACCATCACAGTAATATCTAGCATAGGGCTTGATAAAACAACTGGGCAACATAGCCTCACCAAGTTGACACATAAAATCAACCATTGTGTTTGCATATCTCTCATTCATTCATTTTGACTGCTGTATAATAGTTCACTGACTGAATCTTCCACTTTATTCTTCACCAATTTTTGTGCATTTAGGTTGTTTCTTGGTTTGGTTTTTGCTATCGTGTGTGGTGTTTCTATAGATATTCTTGTCCGTGTATTCTTTAATAAGTGTTACAATTTTCTTAGCTACTAGTATGTTTCTAAAATGAACAGTATGCAGCTAGGGTTGACCCTATAATATGTCAAGATATGTTATGAACCTATTCAAATTAAGACAGTATGGTGAGAAACGGGGTAGATAAACAGATCCACAGGGTAGAAGTGAGAGCTCATGCATGTATGGTATTTTAATGACATGTTAGCTAACTTGAGAAAGTAAGGACATTTCGATAAATGGAAATGGAAGAAATTATTATCCATATGAAGAAAGATGAATTGAATTTCAGCTTCCTATCTTAAGGAAAAACATTTTCTTTTTAATTAAGAAAATTAAAAGATGTATTGCAAGTAGATTTTCATGATACACAATTGTAAAAATAGTATCAACATACGTAAAAATACACTCTACAAATTAGTAAAAAGAGCACAAACAACTCAAAGTACCATGGATAAGGGACGTGATTAAGCATTTCCCAAAGGAAACACATGTAAAGCAATGTAAAACATCATTGTGATTCAAGAAAATTAAACCAAAATTTCAAAATCACTCACAAAAAACATTTAATAATCACTAAATTACTTATTTTTATGATGTGGTATGCCTTTATCTCATCAATTTATAGAAATTCACTGTGTATTAGGGATGCTGCTTTTTGCCTGCTATATGTTACACATATTTTTTAGTGTATTATTTATCTTTTTCCTTTTTATTGTTTCTTATGTTTTATAGTTTTGGTGGCCAATATGATTGAGTTTTATATTTAATGTAGCCAATATGTCTATATTTTTCTGTCATCCACTGTTTCACAAATAATATCCTAATTATTAATTATAAAAAAGAAAATTAACTCAAAACCACCATGAAAGTATGTTATTAAATCATGATGAAATTTTGAAAATATATTCAATAAAATCTGGCAAAAATGTTCAGGATGACAACTTTCCCCAGTATTGTTCAACATTGACTTCATGTTCCAGGTAAGTGAAGACATAAACAGAGCAGTAGATGAAGTTAAGCTACCTTCTCATTGACTTTTTAGAAAACATCATTTGACAGATGATATAATTAATGTATAAGGTATTATTGTAATTATAGCTGTGTTTTGTCATCTGGGCTTTATTATTCAAAAACACTACGACTCACTTTGATGGATGAGTTGGAAATTCCAAATATATCCCAGATATCAGCTCAGTTGATTTTCTTTGAATTAGAAATAAAATGTCCTCAAACTTTTATTACAGCGATATTGAAAAATACATTGCTCTCCACGGGATTTCTGAAAATTCCCAGGAGGCTTATGTTCTGATAATCATGTATAGCTCATAAATCCTGCTTCTGCTAAATTAGTTCAATTTAGCAATCATATGCCATTAAATTTGGGCAGTGCTTGTTCTCCACCATATTGCCCAACTACGAAACTTTGCCTTTTGTTTAATTTTTATGCACACACACATGCACACAAACACACACACGTACACAACCATATTTAAGTCAACTGCATATACAGTGCACTGTAATGAATGTCAAGAAACAAGGAAAGATGCAGAGTGTATATTATCCCAATTTAAAATGTCATCTACTGATCATTACCTCCTATTTTCCAGCTCATTTCCTTTAATAGCCCAACTCAAACAATCCTCAAAACAAATTTGGACCTTCCTCAATCCTTAGATCGCTTCTGGTTCTCACTGTCTATGACCTGCTTCATACACTCACATCCCTCCTTACCCACCTTACATCCCAAGACAAATCATTGTGATCATTCCCTCACATAAGGCTCTGAGGTCCTTCCTAGCTTCATAGTGCGCACTGGGTTAAATTACAATCCTGGGAAAACCTAAAATTCTGCTGTCTCCTCATATGTACTTGCAAAGGTGAGATAAATGAGAAAAACATGTGGATTGCTTTCATATTAAATTCATGATCAAAAACCTCAATTGAGCCCTTAAGTTTCTGGTAATTAGACTGCATTGAATCTGGGCATTCACGATTTCATTTTCCTAGTTAATTATTTCATAATGTATCCAATCTTATCAAACTTCAGTACTTCCTTTTCCATCATCACATCAAACTGATGACATGGCTGCTTATTTCACTGGAAGAGTCTCTCACCACATCTACTCACTTTCAGTTCATTTGCTCTCTTGGACTATCCTTTCTCATAGCTAAGGCCAACCACGTTACCTATACAGTACATCTCAGTCATTCCCACTTATTCAAATAGTTTGCTCCAGAAACCTTTCACTTCTTCCTGCATCGTTAACATTTATGACTCTGCTGGGTCATTCCTGTAAGCATATAAACATGCTATTAGTTTCTCACCTTAAAAAATTTTCAAATCTTTCCAGTTATGACCAATACGGAGTAGCTGGAATCATACTTAAGTTCTTACTGTTATTAATTATAAAAGATCATCAAAATATAGAAACAACTGCTTACAGAATTTGGACAATTGGTAAGTCTACAGTCAATGAAGCAAAGGAAGAAGGGAACAAAGTCAGCGATTCCCTATATTAATCCAGGCTTTTTCCAGGAGAGCATTTTCCAGACAATCATGGAACAGGAAATAAGAGCAAGAGTGAGGGTTTCAATCACAATTTGTCTTTTTGAGTAGAGGAAACAGAGATTGGAGGTCAGAGATGCCTTGATGCTTTGGACCTTCTCTGGGTGAGGATCCACAGAAGGGAGATTTGCAGAAAAGTAACCCCCGAAATCTGTGTAAGAATTCTCCTAGTTCCTTGGCTGGCCCCTGTTCTTGTATACACAGGGTGAAATTCTAAGTGACTTAACAGAGGACAGCCACTATGTGTCTAGGATACCTACCAGAGGTTTCAGAGGTTGCACAAATATTGAAGTTCACACACATCTAAAGTGGAGATAATCTCTTTTTAAATGTACATGGGACATTTTCCAAAATAGATCATATACTAGCCATAAACGAAGTTGTGACAATTTATGAAGAATTGAATTTATACAGGGTATGTTCTCTGACCACTGTGGAATTTAATTAAAATTTAATTACAGAAAATTTGCTTGAAAATTAAGCAACATTCTTCTATATAATCCGTATTTTGAAGATAGAATAAGTATTAGAAAATTGTGAACAATGATGAAAATACAACATGTCAAAACTTGTAGAATGTAGTTGAAGCAGTGCTAAGAGGAAATTTATAGCTTTAAATGCATATGTTAGAAAAGAAGAACTGTTTAAAATGAATAATATATGCTTCCAATTCAGGGAGCTAGAAAAATAAGAGAAATTAAACCCAAAATAAATAGAAGGCAAAAAGTAACAATAAAGACAATGACAAAAAAAAGAACAAATCGCTTTAAAAGAGACAACAATTAAGTCAAGCTTGTTCTTTTAAAAGTTATCAAAATTGACAAATCCCTAACAAATCCAATTAAAGGAAAAAGTAAAACATAAATTGTAAGTGTTGAAAGTTTAGACAAAATGGGTAAAATTGCTACTAAAATATTTTAACAGAATTGGCACATAACGAAATAGAAAATAGGGGCTGGCCCGGTGGCATAGTGGTTAAGTTCTCACTCTCCACTTCAGCAGCCAGGGCGTCGCAGGTTCGGATCCTGGTCACGGACCTATGCACCGCTCATCAAGCCATGCTGAGACGGCTTCCTGCATAGAGCAACTAGAAGGATGTACAGCAATGACATACAATTATCTACTGGAGCTTTGGCGAGAAAAAAGAAAAAAAAGAGGAAGATTGGCAACAGATATTAGCCCAGGGCCAATCTTCCTCAAAAAAAAAAAAAAATATATATATATATATATATATATACACACAGAGTTCTAAAATTACTTTTTAAAGACAATACAGAGCTCTAAAATTGTTTTTTTAAAAAAATACAGAGCTAGCCCAGATGGCCTAATGTTTAAAGTTTGGCACACTCCACGTCGGCAGCCCAGGTTCAGTTCTCGGGCGGGTAACCACACCACTCGTCTGTCAGAAGCCATGCGGTGGCAGCTGCTCACACAGAAGAACTAGAAGGACTTGCAACTAGAGTATACAACTATGTACTGGGGTTTGTGGGGGGTGGGGAAGGAAGAAAAAAGGAGGAAGATTGGCAATAGATGTTAGCAAAGGCTGAATCTTTCCCTTCAAAAAGGAAAAATACAATAAACTCATTAAAAATAGAAAAAAGACTTAAACAGGCACTTTACAAATGTTGGTTTCAAAATGGCCAGTAAACAAACAAAAAATGTTCCACATCATTATTCATGTGAGGAATGCAGCCCCCGAAATGGCTCAATCTGAAGAGTCTGACATTACTAAGTATTGATGAGGATCTGAAGTAGATGGAAAATTCTTACATTGTTAGTGGGAGTGTAAATTGCTACAACCACTTTGGAAAACTATTTGGAAGAACCTACTGAGGCTAAACATATTTATTCTCTAACAACTAGCAAGTCTGTTCCAAAATATATTTCCAAAAATAGTGAGTGTTAATGTCCATGTAAAGATATGTATGAGAATGTTCATAGCAGTTTTACTAATAGTAATATCAAATTGCAAACAACCCAAACGTCCATCAGTAGCAGAATGGGTGAATAATTTGTGGTAGAGTCATAAAATGGATACTACACATTGTGATACTATACAATGAAAACCGATGGACCATTTTACAATAAATTTGTATGAATTTATAAAAATACTCAATATGCCTTTTAAGGGCCGGCCCCGTGGCTTAGCGGTTAAGTGCGCGCGCTCCGCTGTTGGCGCCCCGGGTTCGGATCCCAGGCGCGCACCGACACACCACTTCTCCGGCCATGCTGAGGCCGCGTCCCACATACAGCAACTAGAAGGATGTGCAACTATGACATACAACTATCTACTAGGGCTTTGGGGAAGAAAAGGAGGAGGATTGGCAATAGATGTTAGCTCAGAGCCGGTCTTCCTCAACAAAAAGAGGAGCATTAGCACGGATGTTAGCTCAGGGCTGATCTTCCTCACAAAAAAAAAAATATATGCCTTTTAATAATTTTTATATCCTTCTTTTGTTTCTCTGCTTGAGATTATAGTTTTCTGCCATTTTTTCAGACTCAGCCTCATACCTTCTCTCCCAAAGTGTTGTTTGAACTTTGACTGCTTCCAATCTAACATACAGACCAATTTAGCTCTCTCAATTCCCAATCTAACATCCAGGCCCACACTTTCTTATCCAAATCTGTACAGATTCTTAAGAGAGAAAAAAAATCCCTTTGTTTAATGATATCCACCTTCTTGAAAGAGCAGCTGGCTATCTGTTATACAGTCAGAGCTTAATTCAGTTTCAAAATATACATAGATATATCCCACCCATCTCTGCCATCTATTGGTGTATGTGCAATGTCTTCTCAAGAGGATTGTTGTCTTTATTTTTATTCATGGAAACTTATGGAGAAAATCTCTCTGTAGGTTGTGTGATGGAAGGTATAATCAGGGTATTATGTGAATGAATATATTTGTTATATGGACTATATAAGAGACGAAATACACTGGAGTCAAAAGATTAATTGGGATACTATTCACTTTTATAGATTTGAGGTGTAGAGTTTCTGGATTATCATATAAGGAATAGGAGCAAAAAGTAAAGGAGTTATAGGTGATACCAAGAAACAAGTGAATTCAAATGATAAGTTTTATAGAAGAACATTTTCCTCTACAGAAAGAAAGAGTTTAATAAGAGTCAAAATGGGAGCATCAGGAAAGAATTAAAATGTTCCGGTTATTTTGACATCTTGCCTTCTCTAGAGATATATTTGAACCTTTTAACCTTTTAAGTCATAAGTTACAAAGATAGCATGTTAATGCCTGATGCCATATCATTGTTAATGCCAAAGACATTTTTTCAGGCATATCCAGAGTACATTTTCATAAAACATAGATTTAGGTTCTGTCAGTTACATCTGCTCCTGAGAGATTTCATCAGTCATAATGTGTTAAATCACATGAATCTACATGAAATGATTGATAGCATACAGATACAACATATCCAAATATGTTGGTTTCGTTAGAAAATTTTAAAATGATCATGAGTATTTCATATAGGCCTCAAATACCAAGTATTCCTTATTATATATTGAAATACCAATTATACATTATATATGTGTATACAATGTATATGTGATATATACTATATATTTACAATACCAAGCATGATTTTATTCCACAATAGATTTTAACTCAGAGAATTAAATAAATAAAACTTAGCACATTAAAGAACCTAATTAAAAAGATTTTCCTTTCAAAAAAATGTAAAGCCTTAAGGAATTTTCTTAGAACAAAGCACCAAAGTACAGAATATTCAATTTTTTTAATATTTAAAGATAACATTTTATTTCAAGTGATTAGACATGTATGATCAGGTCTGGAGTGTTCAGTTACCAAAATCTATTCAAAGGAGCCAATCTTAGTGGCAGGGAAGGAGAAGTCATGTTGAATGGGGCTTTGGTGAGAACATTTTTAAGAAATTCATTTTATTATTCCTTTACATAAAATCCATGAAGACTGCTTCTCTAATTCCTTAACTATCTTCTCAATCTCCTGTTTCCATTATCTTTTGAGATGTCACGGGGTCTGTTACCTGCAAGAAATATACGCAAACTTACTGAAGAAAAGGGAGACTTTAAGAATATCAAACCTATTAAAAATCATATTTAGATTTCACAGGAATTAGAAATCTGTACAACAAGAAGTCTCTCAGTCTCCTCTCTTCTGAGGCTGCTCCATCCCTCTTTCTGCAGACCACCCACCCTCCTCTATAAGATGTGAGTCTTTGGTTTTCCATACGTTCCTCTTACACATTATTTGTCACTGTCATCAGGTAGACTTTGTCTCAGAGCTATATGACTTTATGGATCCAGTGCTCATCAGAGTGTGACAGATTCAAGTTCTATCCTTAAAGTCTACTTCCTAGAAAAAAAATTTGATTTGTATGACTTTGTTCAAAGATATATAGAGCCCCAGAGCAAGTTTTCTAAGAAATAGTTAAGGTGATACAAAATGATAGTCATTTTTAGTACCCAGGACACAAATATTTGATCTTGGCAGAGCTGTGAAAAGTCTAATTTTAGCCTAATTTTTCTGCACCTAGAATTTTTATCCATTTGTATATACATAGCTTAACTTCTCACATCATTCTTTGTTTTTGTAATTCTTTTCCAGTGTTTGTTAGACTTGATTTTTAGATTCATAATTTTTAGTCACTATCAATAATTATTGAGCATTCTTTTAATTAGCAAATTAATTACACATTGGACTTGTAGCTGTGGTTGACTATTCCCATAATCAGAGTTTGCCTCATAGCCACTCTCAAATATTTCTGTGGAAATGCATAGTTTAGTGGAGTGTCTTATTACAATACAGATTCCAAAACTATTTTTGCTTAACTGATGTTATTTTATGTCTAATTTTTTCGGTCACTAATTTTGACAAAATCATCAAGATGAAAAATAAACCCCAAACAAAATGTCCTATGTTGTATAAAGTGTGGCTGGCATATCAGTTGATTACTATTTGTAGTATTTGAATTTTAAAATCTATCAATAACCTCCCTTTATATTTAACTTCACCATTGATTTGACAATGAATTTCACACTAGTTTACACCCTTGCATTATTATTGGGTGACTCTTCAGTAATTTTAGTCTTATTTGAGGCTATATAATGAGCTGGGAATGATCCTATTAAAAGAGATTATGAAACTTTCATTATAACATGTCAGACCCTGGTGAGGAGGAGTTGATCATAACCAGACAGAGAAGGGAAGAGCAAATAGGAGCTTTTATGATGGAAGCCTCATCAGTGAAGTGCCTAGAAAAGAACCGATATCTGGATGTGTGATATACAGAAAGTTCTGACGACAGAGCTAACAGCACTTTCCATGTAATATTGTGCCCTTTTCCTTTAAATTTCTCTCTTCCCTTTGCCCAACAATAGAGGGGTCAGAAATAGCAGCTTTTGGTGATGTAAGGAGGACAGAAGAGAATTCCAGTACTTTCCCCTCTTCCTCAGCAGCTAACAACACCATCGGATCAAATGGTCAAAGGAGAGACACATGGAAGTGAATCAGAGGGTGCATTTTTTTATTTAAACGACAGTGGATTAAAATATCTGCCTTTGATTCACTTCGTCTCTCTGCTCCTCCTTCTTCATTTGACTATTTTAGCAGTATCTCAGATATTGTCTGAACTTGTGGCAAACTAAGCTTTCCTACTTGTTAAATGCAAATAACTCCTTGAAGAGTTTTACTTTTCCATGACCTACCTGTTTCAAATAGTCACTTGTACACTCTAACCAATTTTCAAAATTCTTATAATGAACTTTGGGCCCCTGAGTAAGAAAGAACCTTACACCCTATTGTAACTTGGAATGACCTCTGATTAACTAGCCCAGACATGCTCTGTGGATTTTATAGCCCCTCCCAGCTGCTATAAGTTGATAACTTTGTTCTCTTGAGTTCCTTAGGAATGTGATGACCCCAGGAAGAGAGTCTATGCTGACAGCCATCATCAAGGGCAACTAAAAGATCAGGGTATAGGGCTTTGCTCCGGTCTCTGATGCATATCCAGCAAAACCAAACACTATCAGGAACTAAGACCAGACGTCTGCCCCCACCCAGAGACCAGATGCCTCCCCCACCCAGAGACTAACCCCCTGTATAACTGGCTTGTAATCTTTCTTCTGTAAAATGGTTCTTTTGAACATGAGTTGGCCATCTTCCCTCTTGCTAGAGAGCTGTAATAAGTCTTTTCCCTCCTACCACCTTGCCTCTTGACTATTGGCATGCCTTGCAGCAGGCAGATGAACCCCTTTTTGGGCAGTAACAATTATAAATTTCTTTCTTGATAAAATGATACATAAGTGTATTAGTCAGAGTTCTCCAGAGAAATAGAACCAATACATATGTTAGACATGTAAAGGGATTTATTATAAAGAATGGGCTCATGCAAATATGGAGGTTGAGAAGTCCCCAGATCTGCAGTTGGCAAACTGGAGACCTAGGACAGCCAATGGTGTAAATTCCAATCTGAGAGCCAGCAGACTTAAAACCCAAGAAGAGGCTGGCCTGGTGGCCTAGCAGTTAGGTGCACACACTCGGCTACTTGAGGCCCGGGTTCGGATCCCAGCTGCTCACCGAGGCACCGCTTCTCGAGCCATGCTGAGGCCGCGTCCCACATATAACAACTAGAAGGATGTGTGACTTTCTAATGGGGCTTTGGGGAAAAAAAAAAGGAGAAGAATTGGCAATAGATGTTAGCTCAGAGCCGGTCTTCCTCAGCAAAAAGAGGAGGATTAGCATGGATGTTAGCTCAGGGCTGATGTTCCTCCCCCCCCCAAAAAAAAACCAAGAGCCAATTTTTCAGTTTGAGTCCAAAGGTGGAAAGAGACTCAAGTCCATCTAAAGCAGCCAGGCGAGAGAAGTTCCCTCCTACTCAGCCTTTTGTTCTGTTCAAGTCTTCCATTGACTGGATGAAACCCACTCATATTAGGGAGAGCAGTCTGCTTTGCTCAGTCTGCTGATTCAAATGTTAATCTCATCCAGAAATACCCTCACAGACACACCCAGAATAATGTTCGACCAAATGTCTAGGCACCATGAAATTAACCATCACAATAGGCTTAATCCAGAGGTCACAATCTCATTAGCCTTCAGAGATATGACTGGTAATAAACTCATTCAAGTGCATAACAGTGACTCAGGAAAAGTCTCAATTCTCGAGGAGCTTACATTCTACTTGGTAAGTAAACAGTACATTAATAAGTATAACTAATGGGTAAGTAATAAACTTTCTAAACCCATTTGGCCTTATTGTAGCCTTACCAGCCAAATCTCTGAAAAATGTGGCAAACCAACCTTACGGCTGCGGTAGTGTTAGTCACTGTGCTGCTGCCTAGGAACTACTTGATTGCTTGACAGTCAGTCTTTGGCAACTATGATAGAAATCTTGTGTCATACTTGAGGGTTTGGGGGCATAAAATGGTCATATCTAAGTCAGTACCTACCACCCAAGGTCTCTTCCATAACTTATGTCCAGTAAGATTTCCAAATCCTCCACTTAGAATGGGGACAGCAGAGACTCCTGTCAAAACTCAGCCATCCACAAACAGCAGCGACACTCTTTCTGCTCAGATCCTCAGGGAAAATGGGGAAAGAAAAGTGGAGGCAGCTCATCGAGTACCAAAAATCAAGTTGGAATAATAAGAGTTTATATATCCAAACAAGTACATTCATCTAAGAAAAACCCTTAATGTGGAGGAGACAGTGACAATATGAACTGTAACCTTTCAGCTAAGATTAGAGGGAGCAAGTTAAAACAATTTTCCTATAAATTTATCAAACCTAAAATTTTAATCTGAAAATATATCTGTTTTGCAGAAACATTAGGTCATTTCTGTCTTTTCATTTTCATACTTTTTTTTGCAGTATATATAGAAAATACAACAGAGTATAGAATATTTAGTTTTAAGTATTTTATCACCAAAATTACGTTTATGAATTGCAAAGAAATCAAAGAATAGAAATATTTTAAATTAAGTTGTTTTAACTATTAAGTTTCTTCTTGCCTATGGAAGATTAAGGAAATATTTGATCTATTTCCTTCATTAGTATAACATTGAAAAGTAAGTCTAATATCCGGATTATATTGAGTTCTATAGTGGTTTTAAATCTGATATATTTTTAAAGTCTGACTGTTTAATTTGCTTAACAACATTTGTCTTGGTTGCTCTGAGTTAATTTTTTTCAAGATCTGAGAGCCATTGCCCAAAGTGCCTGGTTTAATTAAAATCTTTTTTGTTGTTGTTGTTGTAGTTGTTTCTAATAAATTATATCTAACTTAACCATTCACCATAGAAAGCTTTTATTTTGTTTGAGCCAAGCATCATAAATCATTTCCACCCAAAATGACATTAGAAAAACCATTAAAGTAAGAAAGACAATAATTTTATGTGTGTATAAAGCATTAGCCATACGTAGAAACACTTGCACTGTAATGTTGCAACTTGAAAAAGACCTGGTAAGATTCAGTGTTCCTCAAAGTAATGAGGTCTATAGTTAGAGAAGATGAACTTTTGTGTGTTTGAAAAATAATGCATTCCCTATGTTTCTTACTGCACTTCAAAAACGGCTGTGTTGAAAACCACGATCCAAAACAAATTGGATTTCTACCTTCTTGATTTATCAGCCCACAAGCACTGCTGTTAGGACTGGATATCCCTTTACCTCACTGCTAACTAATGTTAGTCTGAACATCATGGTAGAGACCTGAGTATACACCCAAATCCATTGTTCTCCCTTGAGCACATGGGCAGATTATATTTACTTATTTTTATTTATGTAGGATCAAATAACTAGTTCTGGCCAATGAAATGTGTAAAGATAAAGTGTGTCCTTCTGGGCCAAATATTTAGTTGCTAATACAAGAGCCTCCAGCAGCCACAGAGGCTGCTTATCTCAGATGGTGCAGTTTCAATGTAACAAAGCTTCCCTGTCCTGTATATCTGACTCACTATGTAGAGCAGAGGCCCCACCGACCCAAGATGGACATGTTACATGAGCAAGAAATAAATCTTTACTGAGTTAAGCCCCTGGGATTTAGGGAATAATTTGTTACTGTGGAATCACGTAGTCTAAACTAATACAAGTGTGTTTGCATATATTAGCACCATCTATTTAACTAACAGCAATGGAAATAGCACCTCTCCAATTCACCATTAAAGATGATTCTATCTACTTTTTCCATGAAAATCCAAATATTTTATGTAGATGTCTGTTTCTCTGTTGTTTTGTATTTTCTATTTTCTAAAACTTGTCCCATAACAAGGACTAAGAGACTAGCCTCTTTATTCAATGTTATTATGAATTTATTTGTTGGTTTATTTGGGGTCCTTTGGGTTTTATTTTGTTTTGTTTTGCTTTTATAGCAAATGGGGAAGAAGGGGTCATTGCTACTTTTTATTTTAAGAATTTTAGCTGCCTATTAGGTTGCAAATGTACATTGTGCACCTAGAGCTGTATCTTGTAAAATATTTTTTCAATGTTTAGCCTTCTTAATAGTCACTGAGCCATATTGTCTTATATGGGTAGCTTTACCATGGACAATCTGACCATCTAGAACATCTAGATTCTGAATTTCATCTCTCTTCCATATTAACTACTTTTTATTTACAGTTTTCCTGTTTTCAGGGTTTTCCTTTTTTCCTAGACTCCATGCACTATAGACTCAAATATTGTTCATTTCTCTACAGGAACCTGGCTCTCCAAGCTTAGCCACCTGTTTCTGCATCTGTTTTTTCTTTTAGTGCTTTATGATATTATCTAATGGTAATATATTTTGTAAGATATATAATTATTGATATATTCAAAACAATGTTTCTTATCTAATAAATGATGCCAGGTTATAATTTTTTTAGAGAATTTTATATAAACCAAGATAGCAGCAAATCTACTTGTTAATCAATAAAACAATGCAAAGGACTTTTGTGATGCATGTATATTTCTCAATAGCTTGTTTCATCTGCATAAGACACATTTCCATTCTTTGTCTTCCAGGACTGTATGCTTATTCAAGTTAAAAATGATGACTGCTTGAAATAGTTTTGATATCTAAGTACACATAAAAGGAAGGATATTATGCATTCATAATGATTAAGTTATACTTCCTTGATAACATTTATTTACATTTCTCCAGGGAGCCCTTAAATTTGGCACTTCATCATAAAACAAAGTAATATATGTGTAAAGCAAGCTTTGTTTTGAACCAAAGCAATAGATTTTGAAAGTTGTGTTCAAGTTATTTGTAAAGTGATATGGTTATATGGCATAGTTTCTATTCTTAGAAAATGAATTAAAGTGGCAATAGAAAAGAGTAGAGGCAGTTAAGGAGTTCTTCTTGGAAACAGAAGACTATAGTTTAAACTTAATATCATCTGTCACATTAAATTGATTAATTATTCCTTTCCTCTTTCTCATATTTTACTTAAGGAAAGTTCTTTAACTCAGAATAAGAGTGTCAATTAAGAAACTCATGAAAGATTGTCAAAATTTTATTAAGTCAAGTTAAAATGAAGTTGTAGCTAAAATTGTGCCTTATTCTGAATGTATTTCCTAGCTGAAAACGATCTAACCATGCAGTGTCAAAGCATTTTAGTATTTTAAAAGAAAACTAAGAGTACATCTGGATAAACCCTTCACTGAAGCATTGAGGAAATTGAGGATCAGACAAGTCAGGTGAGCTACGCCTGTTATACAACTTTCGACTAACATTTTAGTCTTTCGAAAGTTTAGTACTGCTTTTATTGTGTGTTTGTTTGTTTTCTGTTATTTACCAGTCATCCTCAGACTTTTTCCTCTGGATGCTGTAACATTGTGAGTAAAGTGGTATAATAGTTCTAAGACAAGACATAACATTTGTGCATGCAATTATGTTTATTTTAAATTCTAATGCAGTTTTTAACAGTATTATCTTTACAGCTATGAAAAGGCCTAATAGTCGTTTCCTTTTTCTGCTAAGCACAGAGAATTTTTGACCCCTAGAAAATTGATGCCTGGGCCCTGCAGCCAAAAAGCCTACTGATTATAGGTTTCAGGAAAAACTCTCTGCCCCAGCATTGTTTTTGTACTATCTTTCTTGAAAACGTATGCTCTGGAGGGAGTTGGGCAACAGAGTTCATGTACATCTACTCTTTCCTCTAGGTATTCAGGAAACGATTTTCCTAACACTGCCTAGATATCCTACTTGACAATGAAACTTGGATAGTTGGTATGACCTGGGTAATAATTAAGACCTGGTGTTTTTAATACTATTCCAAGTATTGTTATACAATTACCTATTTCATATTTTTTATTTTGGACTTTCATATTTTACTTAATTCGAATACGTAGTTTATAGATTAAAATATTTTGAAAATCACTAAGTTCAGGCACCTGTTTGTTCTTTACATTATATGCTAGGTTTAAGGGAAAACTGGTCATTTGACCAAAATCTTTGGGGTAACTAGGAATATTATTGTTTTTTTAACTGTTTGAGGGCAAGAGAGTATGGGAAATATAATAGGAGTTTTAGGGAGAATAAAAGTGATATAATGTGTTGGGAAATATTTAACTTTCTGGAAATTATGTTCACCAATAAGAGCTTGTCAGCCTGTTTCTTGTGATTTCATACACACTATATAAGGCTTCTAGAAATTTCCAATAGGCAGCATTAATTCAGAATCTCTACTACCAGTGCAAGAAATGCAAATAAGATTCATGTTTTCTTGAGAGCAGGATTACAGCAATTTAATTGAGTCTATTATCCTGTGGATGTTAATCAGGGAAGTGTTGAGAAGTGAAGATTAAGGGACAAAAAGAAAAAAGAGGAAAAGATATAGGGCTGGGTTTTAGGAAGTTATAAATGAGGGCAACAGTATGAAATCTGATAGCTCCATTGTGTTTATGAGTGACCTAGTGGTGCCTGCCCGTATCAAGTTCCTTCAGCTGGCATAATTACCCACTGGGAATAAAGAGGGAGTTAATGTGTCACTAAATTGTCTCTGGCCTCTTTAGTCCCACTTAGTGACGTGTGGAGGTTGCATCAGCATGACCCTAGGATTATCATCATTTTAAAATTAAATGGGAAAATGAAAACATGAAATATATTAAATTAAAGTCGTGTTTTGTAATAGATGTTGGGAAAATGTTATGGCTGCACAAAGTAGTATTCTGCCTGGGGAACTAAGTAAAACCTCATGAATAATCACCCTATAGTCCTTTCTTTCATTTATTGCCCACATCTAAGCAATCCCTAAGCCCAGATGATTCTCTTTTCTTAAATATCCGTTCACATTGTCACCTCCAGATACGTACCCAGGACTGCTGACCTAATTCCTGCTGCTGCAGTCCATTACCAACTCTTGCCTTAAAACTTGTATCACTCCCTTTAATCTTCTTTTCTCCAAAGCATTCTCCGTATTGCCTCTAACATGCAATATTGCTCATTAACCTTCAAGAGAATCTTCATCATGAAGATCAGTGATTCTCAAACGTTAATGTCCATAAGAGTCACCTAAGATTCTCATGTTCTGGCTGAGACTAAAGACTCAAAACTATGCACAAAGTGACATTTAAGTTTGATTTTAAAGTATAGATGTGAGCTGGGTAGAAAGAGCATGAAAGGCTATTCTAGGCATAAAACATATTCTGTAAAAAGAAAGAGATTTTTTAAAAATTAGAATTTTAATAGGCCTATAACAGATTTCCTCCTTCTAACCATAATTAGAAAACATCTAATGAAGCATAATAAATATGTGTGTGTGTATATATATATGCATGCATATACGTATATATTTATAAAATGAGAACTTGAAATAAATATATTTAAATTCTTTAATTCATGCAAGAAGACTATATCTAGGGACATCTTGCAACATGTCATATTTTTCAAAAACATTATTATTATCTGAACTACATTTTACCTTATTTTAAATTGCTAACCTCAAAACAATATTAACTGGGACTTCTTCTTTGATATCACTGTCACCTGACTAGTTTTCCCTACGTAAACAACTATAAAAGTGGATCATCTGTAAGTTATGAAATAAGTGTTATCTGCACAAGAAGGAATACAAGATGGTGGTTCCTAATAGAAGTGAAACAAATGAGGCAAGTGTTGGGAGTCAATCCACCATGAGTGTCTCACATTTTTGTACAAATTGTCAGCAGAGATATTTACAGCTTTTGTCCCAATCCTTCTTTTCAAGTACACTTGATAACAAACAGCCTTCGAACAGAGAGATAGTACCTCCCTTCTGGGCAAAGGTTGGGCTGGTTTGCTTACAAACCTCATATAGAAGATTGGGGTTTGCTAGGCTCAGGATTCTTCAGCTGTAACATGAGCTCACTACATGGGTAGCATCCATTTTAGCCCACCTCTGGGTCACGCCCATAAGACTTGGGGGATAAGGGAAAGCCACATGAACATAAAGTTCATTATGCTTGCTGTGCCTTGAGTAATAGTCTTTTGTCTGACTTAGGAATCTAGTGTCTTCTACCAGCAACCATGAAACTGTGACAGGTTAACTGATTAGCTTGCAAGTAGGGTGAATCCCAGACTCATCACAATTTTTGACAGTGAGTCAGACAATTCCTCTGGCTTTCTGTCAAAGTTCTGTCCAGACTGTCATATAAGGAAGGAAAGTTCAGAGCATGATAGTTTTATCATGAGAGAAAGATTTTAGAGTTTGAGGCTACTGAACCAGCTGGGATTTGTGGAAGAGAGTACCAGAGAAAGAGGATATTTCTTAAAAAAGAGTTCCAGGAATTTCATAGGGGTCCCCTTGAATCTCTCATCATATGTTATGCTACGCATGCTCAGGGCAAGGTTCCAAGAAGCCAAACCAAGAACAACTTACCACATAAACATTTGCCACAGAAAGAAGAACTATTAGAAATCTGTAAACTGAACAACCACTAGAGCTCACATGTGGGTCTGAGATATTTGATTTTCAACCAGTGAATGTAGAGAGATCGCTTGAGCATGCCAAGAATTCTGTATATGCCCCAGAAAAGCAATACCTTGAGAATAGGGCTAATCTAAACCTAGGGTAAAGACTACTCTGGGTCCATCCTAACATAGCTTGAAAACAAACCAATAGAAGATTAAGTTGATCTGCAAGTAAATTAATTTAATATTCTAATTTAGCAAGAAAGCAAAATCTTGAAACACAAAAACTATGGCATCCATAATGTCCATAAAAAATTATTAGACAATAGAAGAAGCAGACAGTGTGACCCATGACTAGGATAAAAGTCAATAATAGAAAGAGGCTAGAAATGTCAGAGATTTTAGAATTATTAAATTCTTTAAAAGACCTATTAAGAATATATTCAAAGATTTAAAGGAGAACCTGAACATAATGAAGGAACTAACAAGAATATAAACAGAGAAATGGAAGATATAATAAAGAGTCAGTGGGAAATTCTAGAGATGAAAAATATATTCACAGAGGATAAATTGTGAATGACAATTCACAATGACAGATGTGAAATGACAAATTCACTGAATGTACTGGAAGCATATTAGACAAGATGAGTAAATTTGATGAGAGGGCAACAGAAATTATACAAATTGAACATAAAGAGAAAAGGGGTTGAAAAAAATGAACATGATCCATGAAACAATATTAAGCAGTTGACTGTACAGGTAATTGAACTGTCATAATAAGTGAACAGGGCGATTGGGTCATAAAAATGTGAAGAACTAATAGTTAAAAATTCTCTTCATAAAAATTATAAACCCAAAGGTCCAAGAAATTCAATGAACCTCAAGCAGAATAAAGACAGAGTCTAACACCAAAGCACATTATAATCAAATTCCTGAAAATCAGCGATATAAAGAAAACCCTAAATGACAAACAGAAAAAAAATAAAAGACATTGCATTCATTATGGGAGGCAATGATAAGAATTAACACTGTGTTCTCATAAGAAATCAAACAGTGATAATTTATAAAAATATTAAAATATAATTGTATTTATTTTTGTGGACATAAGTGTTTTCACGTTATTTAAGAAAAGTGGGGAAGCCACTTCTCCCTTCAAAGAATGCCTTTTTTTAATCAGCTTCTGTTCCTAAACTATTCACATTGTAGTCATTACTTTGGTTTAAAGCATTGCAAGCTATAACATATTTCAGTCAAATTATTACAGGAAACATGTGACATGAAAAATAATTCAGAAAATACTTTTAAGTAACTTTTGACATTTTGAGATATTATGTATCTAGTCACTTCCTGGAGAGACTAACAATGGAGAGAACATGGGAAAAATATACAAATTTTAGGAATAAGGCAAGGTCTATAATAAAACATAGGGACAAATATTGATTTTTAACACCCTCAACCTCAGAAAAAATATTGAGCATAAAAATAAGCCAAGCTCATGTTCAGCTCCAAAAACTCATCCTTAAGCTGTTGTTAATTTCCCTTCCATGGGCACAAACCTTCTACTATTCACATCTCCCAGGACATGCACTTACAACTTTGTCCTCTTAAAGCTAATTACATATTTCATTCAACATCTCTGGGGTTTTGTTCTAATGTTTAAAATTAAAGTTTCGGTTATAGATATTAAGAATGATTGCATAATTTTAGGCTTAAGCTGTTGGAATAGAGGAAATCTAAGCAACACCAGGATATTTCTTGTATCCTTGAAGTCATTCTATATAGAAAATTGTTTACTCAACTCATGCATTGAGGTGAATAAAGAATGAATACAGGGTAATGGGCAGCCTAGAAGAAAAAGTAATTCAGAGGGCATCATCATTCAAATTAAACATGCATTATATAAAAACCGCAATAAATTATGACTTAACTAAAACAAAAGATCAAGAATCAAGAGGAAAATGAGCACGTAATAGGTCAGTGGGTAAGGCACTTGAAGAAATTTCTTTACATTCATAATTTTGAGGAAGACCAGCTGTACGGTGAAAACAAATTGTGTTTTGAGTGAAAATGATATCAAAATAGTTCAACATTATCTTTTAAGGTGAAATGTCCATTTCCTGTAATCAGCAATTCCACTCCCGGATAAATACGCTACAAAAAATTGTACATGTGAACAGAAGATGTGTATAAAAATGTTCTGAGCATCAGCAAGATTTTTAAAAGTGAAAATATATGATTTTTGTCTAGTGAAAATTAATTGTAGATTCACGCATCATCATGGATGAACATAAAATTGAACCCTAAATAAACGAGTCACAGAGCAGTATGTAAGGACTGGCTTAATTCATACAAAATGTCAAATAAAACTAAGCTCTATAAGATTTAGGGATTTAAACAAATGTGACCATACCATGAAGAAAATCAAGGGAATGATTACCAAAATAGTGAAAGTATTTTCCACCTGAGGTTTGGGAGAGGGATGTGACTGGAGGAAGAAGACTGTAAAAGAACAGATGGTTTCTCTCATGTAAGCTGGGTCCCTGTTGAGTATGTCTGGTTATTTTGTTTTGATGTATTTTGATGGGCAGTAGAATATGATGTATGAGAGCAAGATATCAATTTTAAAGAGAATTAGTTAAAATACTAGTTCTACTCCATATTAGCTTGTCCCTCTCAGCTAGTTACTTTAAATCTGATTGTCTCAGGTTCCTCATCTGGCTGTCAATTAGGAATACTTCACGGAACAGTTGGGAGAATGAAATAATGATATATTATAGGTATAGGTATTGAAACATGGCACAAAGAAAATACTCTTTGATGGTAAACTGATATTATTGGTAATTTTTGATAATTGTTAGGAAGTTGTGATTGTTAAGTGTCTCTTTTGGAGACTACATTTCAAGTTATGTGGAGTGTCTTTTCCTTGTTTTAATTTAAAATCTTTCTCAAATTACACATATCTTCTGGTACATTGATGGAGTCTTCCCCCATCAAAAAATTTATCTTCACCAGTATAATTAATATCTTTAGTATGTATTGTAAAGAATTTCAAATATATCGTTACAGAAATTTATCTCATAATAGTCTAATGGAAACAACAATGACAATAACTATTAACAATTTCGATGCATTAAAAGGTATTTCACAAAGCAGTAAGCATGACAATCTCAAATTTTAATTTAAAGCAACTTTGGAAAAAAATGAGTTAATTTATGTAACAAATATCTACTTATTTAAAAATATTTAGTTAGTTATTATGGAAACATTTTTGAAAAACAAGAAAAGCAGAGAATGTTATAATAAACATTTGTATATCCACTACCATAATTTTAAGATCTATCTTTAATAATTTATTTTAATTGTTGAGAAATGAAATATAATTGATGAAGAAATGATATATTCATCCAAATACCCTTATTCTCCCAAGAGGCAATGACTATCATTAATTTGATGAATAGCCATCCAGTGTGTGTATACATATATACAAGTAAGCATGGTTATATGTAATGTACATCTACATATACTACATGTATGAATATATATCATATATAAGATGGTTCTGTGATATCTGATAAATTATATAATTATATTACACTGCAAATATCTTTTTGCAACCTCTTTTTCATTTATTATTATTTTTGAAAATCTATTCTCAGAGATGCATCAATTTTCATTGCTATGTAGTATACCATGTTTTGCTTAATGAATCTCTACGGAAAGGTATTTAGTAATTTTTCTTACAAAATTATCTTTAAAAATTTCTTCAATGTTTCTGTAATTTTTCACAAATGTGAACAATGCTAAAATGAACATCATTAAAACATCTACTTGTAAATTTGTGTGAAGTTTTATGTAGAATAAAATGACTTCTATCTCTCAAAAGAAAATTACATTCTAGTAATAAATGAGAGGATTTTTTTTAAACTTTTCTTGGAAATTAAAACTGACTACGTTTAGATAGGGAAGCTTTTATGTTAGCTCTGGTGAAGTCTTCCTGAACGGAAATCATAAATAATTGGTAGATTTACCAATTCCATCAAAGAATGGATTTTGTCTTCACTAAATTATGTCTTTCTACTAAAATATATTGCTTATTAGGTAGCATACTATTTAGCAAATGGCATTGCCTAAATAATTCACTTCCACTTCCATCCTATTTATTTTTTTACAATGGTAAAATAAAGTCCATTTTCCTGATAAAAGAAAGGTAAAAGCAGAATTTCCTTTTTTACCATTGAAATTATAGTCATTTCTACAAAATAAAAAAATGCATCGCTTTGTGAAAAATGTCTTACTCTCATTTCCCTCCAGTAAATATCTACAGCACAAAGCGTCTGCTACTTTAAAAAACAGACAGACATGAGCATGTGTTGTGTGAATGACATGTCTTGACATATACACATAGGTTATGAAGGAAATAGGCCAATAAAGGCAGATTCTATGAAGTACAGTTAAAATTTTAGGTGTTTTAGGGGTGATATCTGGTCATTTGATATGGTACATTTTTGTCTTGTTTTAGCCAAACCAGAGTGGCAACAATTCTCAAAATAAAAATCTAAGATTTTAGAAACCGGCTATGCATGTGTAAATTTTCTTACCTATGCTTTCCGAAAAATCAGGAGTATAGAATTTAGTGGATCAGAATAGGAACTCTAGGGCCAGCCCCGGTAGTCTAGTGGTTAAGTTCGGTATGCTCCACTTCAGGGCTCGGGGGTTCTGTTCCCAGGCACAGACCTACATCACTCGTCAGTGCCATGCTGTGGTGGTGACTCACATACAAAATAGAGGTAGATTGGCAACAGATGTTAGCTCAGGGCAAATCTTCCTCAGCTCACAAAAAAAAAAAAAAAGAGAAGAAAAAAAGAATAGGATCTCTAACAATAATTCATTTCTTAGTCTGGACTTTTTTCCAAAGGATGAGAAAAATTATCCCCAAAGAAGTGCATTTTCCATTTAAACACAGTTTCTTTAAATGTTAAAATGAAATTAGGTTTCCGGACATGATGGAATAACTAGTGCTAGATTTGCTCTCCAATCACACCCTACTAATAAAATGGATGAAGTAAGTGAGCAAACTATTTTATACATTGGTGAGCAGGAGGCATAAGATTGTTATCCCTGAGAGAAGGGAAACAAATCTGGTTTCCCTTCTTTCAGAGAGAGGGAGAGAGGACCCAGGCCGAGTGTGATGCTTTCACTGAATTGAGGAAACAGAGATCAGAACTTGGGGAGACTAAGATAGTTGGAATTTGTAGGTAGAGTACTAGAGAGGAGGAAGCCATACCAAGGAAGAACTCTGTATAGGGAATACCTTGAGTCTTTAGACGCTAAACTACATATGGGTGGTTGAGACTCCACAAGATGAGGCAAAGAGCAAATAGTTATAAAAGGAACAATTTATGGAGCTCATCAAGACCTGGGAGACATTTGCATTCTGATCATATAGAGCAGAGAGAATACAAGGTTTGTTTAATATTCAAAAAGTAGTCAATGTGATCTCTCATATTAACAGAATAAAGGAGAAAAATCATATGATTATGTCAATAGATATAGGACAAGTATTTCATGAAAATTCAACACCCATTCATGAGAAACTTCCTCAACCTGATGAAGAGCATCTACAAAAAACATACAGCTAATATTATACTTAATGATGAAGATAAAATATTTTTCTTCTAAGATAAGAAACAAGACAAGATATTCGTTCTGACCATTTCTATACAGCACTGTACTGGAAGTCCTAAAAAAAGCAATGAATCAAGAAACAGAAATAAGATCTATATAGATTGGTAAGGAAGAAGCAAAATTTTCTCTATTTGCAGTTATTTACATAGAATGTCACAAGGAAACTCAAAGAGAGTTACTAGAGCTAAAGAGGGAATTTAGCTGTACGTCCGTAAAAAAAAAAAAAAAATTGGAAAATAATTATATAGAAATGCCAATTTCAATAGCATCAAAAATGTAAAAAAAAACAAATTCAGGAACTCATTTAACAAAATATATGGAAGATATATACACTGAAAATTGTGAAGCATTGCTGAGAGATTAAAGACCTAAATATGTTAAGAGATATTTGGTGTTTCTGAACGGAAAAACTCAATATTAAGATGTCAATTATCCCCAAATTGATCTGTAAATTCAATGTAATCCTAATGAAAATCCTCTCATTTTATTTTCTTATATAAATTAACAAGCTGATTCTAAAATTTATATGGAAATACAAAGTACTTAGAATGGCTAAAATGATTTTGAAAAAGAGGAATAAAGTAGGAAGATATATGCCTGATGTCCAAACTTACTATAAAGCTACAGTAATCAAGACAGTGTAGTATTGGAATAAAGATATACATACAGATCAGTGCAAAAGAATAGAGTCCACAAATAAACTCATGTAAAAATGCTTAATTTCTTTTTTACAAACATACCAAGGTAATTCAGTGGGGAAAAGAATAGTCGTTTTATCAGATGGTGCTGGAACAATTAGCCATCTGTAAAAAAATAAATAAATAAACCTTGACTCTTAACAAACACAGAAAGCATCTTGAAATTGTTCATAGACCTACATATAAAATTAAGTATATAAACTATATTGAAAAATAATAAAGGAGAAAATCTTCACGGCCTTGGAGTAGACAGATTTCTTAGACAAGATAAAGAGAAAAGTGAAGTCCAAGAAAGACAAAATTGATCAATGGAACTTAAAGTACCTCTGCTCTTCAAAGAGACTTATAAAAATGAAAAGGCAAGGCTCAGACTTAGAAAAAATATTCAAATATATATATCTGACAAAGGACTTATATCCAGAGTATATTAAGGCCTTCTACAACTCAGTCTCAATTCAAAAACCCAATTATAAATGTGCAAAATGTTTGGAAAAACACTTTACCAAAGAAGATATACAATTGGCCAATAAGCAAATTAAGTCATGTTTGGTATAGATAGTCATTAAGGAAATGCAAGCTAAAATACAGACCCACCAAAATGACTAAATTTAAGTGATAGACAATACCAAGTTTTAGCAGAGATGTGGATAGATCAACTAAAACTTTCATGTATCACTGGTGTGAATGTAAAACGGTACAATCACCTTAGAAAATAGTTTGCTTATATTTTGTAAAGTTAAATATATATTTACAGTATGATCCAGCAATACCACTTCTTGATATTTAGCCAAGAGAAATGAAAGCATATATTGACATGCACAATTCTATATGAATGTTCATAGTGGCTTTATTCATAATAGCCTCAAATTGGAAACAACTTAAATATTCATCTATAGGTGGTTGAATAAACAAATAATGATACCTCCATACAATAGTATACTACTCATAAATAAAGGAAATAAACTATTGATACATGAAGCAGTCAGAATAAGCCTAAAATTCTCAAATAAGCAAACTATTACATAGTGACAGAAAACAGATTATTGTCTGAAGCTATTTGAGTGCAAAGGGGCACAACGTAATTTGGGGGATAAGGAAATATTTTACCTCTTGATAAGAGTGATGGTTACTTGGGAGTATACTTTTGTCAAAACTCATCAAGATTTGTACTAAAACATGTATTTTATATAAATTATAACTAAAGTTGATATAAAAAGATTTTAAAAAGTATTGAATTCCACATAGAAATTTTCAATTGCTGAAATTTTTAAAACATAATTTAATTCTCATGGAGTATACATTAAAACTAGAATGGAATAATGGTTTTCACCATTAACACTTATTTCTGAATTTTAGCATAAATGGTACAAATTGTATATAAGAAATCATAAACTTCAGACACTGGCCAAAAGCAACTGACATGTAATTTGTTTACATAAACCGTTCATGATTTTGCCTCTTGTTTATGATTTATATTGTTTAATTTTTGTTCTTAAGAACAAAAAGCCACAGAAAAACATTGAGTATTGTAAAGTAAAAAAAACAATCCAACCAGTGATAGTTGCCAGAAGAGTCACTGAGCACTAAGCTGGACAAAAAGAGGATGACAGAACTTGATCCGGTCTAGTCTGTAAAAGGATTTTTATGTCTTAGTAATTATAAAGTAAGCCTACTTATATGGATGGAGGAAACGATATTCCACATAAAAATAAAAAGAATGAGTTTTTTTTATTTACTTGGGATAAAGATGTGAGATGAATTTTATTTCCATTTTGTATTAATACCACTACTAGCAATTTAGTGATTTATGTGGACTTAGATTTTAAATATAAAATATTTTTTTCTCTCTTGCTGCCCTTAATATTTTTTCTTTGTCATTGACTTTTAGCTTTTAATATAATATGCCTTGAAGAAGGTAATTAGGAGTTCCTTTAGCTTCATGTACTTGTATATCCAATTCCTTCCCCAGGTTTTGGAAGTTCTCAGCTATTATTTCCTTGAAAAAGCCCTCTGCTCCTTTCTCCTTCTCTTCTCATTCTGCGACACCTATTACCCTGATGTTACTTTTCCTCATTGAGCTGGATATTTCTTGAAGAATTTCTTCATTTTGTTTTTTAAATTTTAGTTCTTTCTTCCTCCACTTGAATCATTTCTAGATTTCTTCGAGCTCACTAATTCTCTCCTCCATATTGTTAGTGCTTTCTACATTATTTGTCATCTCATTAATTGTGTTCTTCATCTCCAGAATTTCTGTTTGTTTGTTTTTTAGAGTTTCAATCTCTTTGGTGAACCTTCTGTTCATTAATTTTATTCCTGAGCTCATTGAACTGTCTTTCCGAGTTTTCTTGTAACTTAAGCTTCTTTATGAAAGCTATTTTAAATTTTCGGTCAGTTACACTGTAATCTTCTGTGATTTCAAGTTTGGTTTCTGGAGAGTTGTCATTCTCTTTCTGTTCTGCCATGTTACTGTAGTTCTTCATGGTATTTGATGAATTGAAGCTCTGTCAGTGCATTTGTAGTAGTAAGCACCTTTCTTATTTGTGTAAGGCTTTAGTTATTTTACTTTTGAGCTGCTTCTGGTTGTATTTGAGAGCCTGCACTTCCCACCCTCTACTGCCTCTGCTATAGGTGTAGTCAGCGTCCTCTTTGTGCCACTTGTGCCTCTGGGGTCTCTGGTGCCTTGCTGCTTATGATGTCATTGCAGTCTCAGGTGTCATCACCGGGGTCACCAGACTGTGAGCACTTCTGCTGCTTCCAGAGTTGCCCGGCTATCCATGGGCTTCAATGCTGCTGCCCTGTGCACCACTTGCACTGCTGCGTCTGGGGGTGCTGGCTGCACTGCTGCCAGGGGTGCTGGGTTCATCGATGTCACTGCTGGGGGCCTGGAGACCTAGAGACTTGTATGCCTCCCCTGCTGGGGGAGCCAGTGTTGAGGGTGCCACCACTGGGGCCAGGGTCACTGTTCTGCTGTGGTTCCTGAAGTCTCTGGTTGGAGGTCCCACCTGCCACCACTGAGAGGGAGCTGGGGCTAAGCAATAGGTTGTTGCTGCTGCTTGCTGGTGTAGCCGCTGGTCTCTGGCACCAGCAAGTGTGTTTTGAAAACTCAGGTCATGGCGTCCCCCCCCACCCCCAGCAGGGAAAAATTGAGTTTTGTTTACTGTCCCCACTGTTGGAAAGACCTGGCCACTGCCAGGAGATAGGGCACATGCATTGGATCTGCTGGGGGATGGGCAGGGAGCAAGCCACACCTGTTTTTTCTGCCCCCACAGCGTTGGCTTGCAGGCACCCAAGCTGGATCTGCTGGGGGACAGGCAGGGACACCTATTGTTTTTTTATCCCTCAGTATCCACTTGCAGTCACACAATCTGGATCTACTGGGGGACGTGTAGGGACCAAGCGGCATCTGCTGTTTCGACTCCTGCAGTCTTTATTTCCAGGCGTATGCACTGGGTCCACTGGGAGACAAGCAGGGAGCAAGCCACACCCGTTTTTTCTGCCCCTGCAGTGTCTGCTCACCAGCGTTCAGGCCAGATCCACTGGGGGACGGACAGGGACACCTATTGTTTCTGCCCCTGCAGTGTCCACTTGCAGTCACATGTGCCAATGTGAGGATCCATGCCCTGGATTGCTGCTTCTGGGGGAGGGGGAGAGGGAGAGGGCTGCTCCCCTAGTTCCACCACCTCCCAGGATCCCGTATACCCACCCTCAGATGTATAGATGCATGGATCTCTTAGGTGTCTTGTGCTATGTAGGGAATCCTCTGTTGGGTGGGCATCAATGGATGCCCGATCATTATAACTTAGAGGGGAGAGACAAAGGGAATAACTCACTCCGCTTTGATGCTGATGTCACTCACAGTTTTTTCAAATTTAAAATACTTTTATACAAGAATCAAATCATTTTTTCACAGCCCGTAACTAAATGAATCTATTTGAATCTTTATCTGAAAACTAAAATTATATTTCAAAATCTGTTTGACTTGATGGTATTGTGTTTGCATATATTTGTTTATTTAATACCTGTTTAATTCATTACCACATTCAAATTATGAATGATGACATGGGCAACAAATAAAATGATAACGTATCAGACTGATGTAATTATGAAAAAAGAACACATACAAATTCCAAATAAATGTAGTTATTTTAACCGTTAGTTTATTTACTTTCTTTTTCTTCACTAAACCCCAGATAGCCAGAGTTTTCCACGGTATTCTGAAACCAGTTCACAGAGCAGACAGGGCACTGCAAAATGTTAATACACACACACACACACACTGCAGAATGATAATTACCAGCTTGTTAAAATACAGTACAATAAGGTTCCAATTTGGTCTACAGATTTTGCTCCATAAAATGGTGCTTAAACCACCTTAAAATACTTATTCACATGCTACTCTATTTAATATTATAGCAATGAATATTGAGAGCAAAAATAATAAAAATATTTAAGTTAACCAAGCAAATTGCCCTGCTACAAAGTCCTTTAGAACATTTTTTATTAATTAATTAAAAATTAATTAATTAAATTTTTTGTGAGGAGATCAGCCCAGTGCTAACATGTGCCAATCCTCCTCTGTTTTTGCTGAGGAAGACTGGCCCTGGGCTAACATCCATGCCCATCTTCCTTCCCTTTATATGGGACGCCGCCACAGCACGGCTTGACAAGTGGTGCGTCGGTGCGCACCCGGGATCCGAACCAGTGAACCCCGGGCCGCTGCAGCGGAGCGGCACACTCAACTGCTTGCGCCACCGGGCCGGCCCCTAGAACATTTTTTTAAATATAAAAGCATAGTATCTATTGATCTCTTTATCTATCCATGCTTTCTTTTTTTCTTTAAATTTGAAAAGTGCTGTAAAGTGGAGCTTCCAATGAACATTTTCTAAAAATTTTATGATATGAAGATTCAGCATGAAACTAATAGTGACATGTCATCTTACTCTTGAAAGTTAGAGTACTAGGTATTACTATGAAACAATTCAATGATAGAAACAATTCACATGGAGGTTTAAGTAACATCTATTGAATAGGGTTATAATCATAAACACATCTTTTTTTTTGCTCTTCTATTGACTTCTTATATATGGTATTTTAAGCACATTTTCCTGGAATCTTTGTAGCAGCAGAGCGATATTACAAAGTTTAAAACATTAAACTGTTTTATGGAAATCTATGTATTAAATAGTTAAAATTAACAAGCATACTAGATAAATTTAATAAAATATATAAAAATATTGGTTGCTTTTCTCAATGTGAAATTTATAAGCCCTGACTTGGACCAATAAAAGAATTTAGGTATTTCAAGTATTACAAATACTATTTTAATGTAATAAGACCAAATAATTCCAAATGTTTCTAAAATGCTTATATTCTTGTTATAATTTTAAATTTTCTAAGGCTGTAATGAAAACCATCCTGGAAAAAATGTGGGTTTTACCCATAGAAGCACACTAATAACAGTAAAAATATTGATAGTTTTCCCCTCTGTCTCTAGTTCAATCTATTATTTGCAAAGCAGCTTGACATGGTTAGCTTTAGCTCCCTGGGAATACTAATTTTTGTCTCTCCTTGTTACACAGGCTTATTCTTTATATGGATTAATGTGATGCTGGCTATAAGGTATTTTGAGGGCCCAAGAGGGTATGGCTATGTTGTTTTCAGAATTTTATGATTATTCACATGTATTATGCATTGTAGAAACCGTGTATTCAAGTAGAATTTGTGTCTTTGCTACCCATGCACCTAACTTCCTATGTATTGTAAATTCATTGTGTGGTTTTCAAAATTATTTCTAGATCTCAGGGTTTATAGTCATTAGTCGAGTAGGAGACTTTCAGTTTCTGGGAAGAATCGTACAGCTGGAAAAAATACAATGAGGAAATGAATCAAACATAGACTAGTGTGGAGCAATGAAATTCTTTAGAACTCACACAGAACCCCACATTAGTACTTTGGCACGAAGTAGCACTGAAAGGAAGGAAGCAAAAGCTTATCTCTGTGATTTAAACCACTAGCCATATTATCTCATTTTCTTTTCTTTTTCTAACTTGGGTGCTATGGTCTGAATGTTCGTTGTTCTAATTGCTGAAATTGTAACCCCCAAAGGTGATGGTATTAGTAGGTGGGGGCTTTGGAATGTGCTTATGTCACAAGGGTGGAGCCCTGATGGATGTGAATAGTGTCTCTAAGAGTCTCCAGGGAGATCCCTAGCCCCTTCCACATGTGAGCACAAGGGGAGGTGCTGGCTATGAACCAGGAAGAGGGCCTTCACCAGAATGCAACCATGCTGACACCTTGATCTTTTCTTTCTCAACCTCCAGAACTGTGAGAAATAAATTGCTGTTGTTTATAAGTTACCCAGTATTTGGTATTTTATTATAGGAACCCAAATAGACTAAGATATAATATTAAATGCCAAACAGATTTATATTCTAGTTTAAAACATTGCATTGATTATATCTGTCCCATTTGTACACTATATTTCACTTTAAGCTCTAAAAGTTATCTGAAATCAGCAAAGTAACATAAAGAAAATAAAAAATATCAGAAAATATCTTTCACTGAGGAATTGGATTTCGAGTTTTGATGGTTATTATTGTATCCTTATGGGAAGATTGACTTGACCATTCAGAAACAAAGTTAGATTGATTTTTAGATTTCCTCTCATTACCTCAGTGCACTTGTGTACTTTAGGCATAGAAATAATGAAAGTAGTGGTCATCACTCAAAACTTACTCAAAATCTTTCCATAGGAGACTAGAAGACTAAAAATCATGACTATAGTGCTGATGATTCAAAATTTGAATTGTGTGAATTTAGGAGGACTAATACAATTGGATATATAATGTCCTGATAAAAGTGTTGTCTAAGGAAAGGGTTGTCCTTTTTTTTAACAGCCTTATCAAGGTATAATTAATATACAAAAAACTACACATATTTAATGCATGCAATTTGATGAGTTTGGACGTATGCATATAGCTGTGAAACCATCACTACAATCAAGGGAATAGATATATCTATCACTTCCAAAAGTTTCCTCATGCACCTTTGGTTTTGTTTTTTGTTGTCGTTTTGTGGTAAGAATACTTAACATGAGACACCCTCTTAAATTTTTTAAGTGCACAACAATATTAACTATAGACACAATATTGTACAGCAGATCTCTAGAACTTATTCATATTTTATAACTAGAATTTTATATTCTTTGAACAGCAGCTCCACATTTCCTCCTTTCCCCAGCCCCTGGAAATCATCATTCTAGTCTCTGCTTCTATGAGTTTGACTATTTTAGATTCCACATATAAGCGAGATTGGAGAAGATATGTTATTAAAGAACATATCCTATACCATAAGACTATTTCTTTCTGGAGTTAAGCCAAAATAACAAAAAGTAGTGCACAATGAACCTACTGTTTCATCGCAAACACTTTCTATGAGTTTTAAATGTGAGTGAAGTATTGAAATGACAAGAGATTTTATAAGGTCACTCACTGTCTATGACATAGTCTATTCATGATAAAAGTGTATGATGAATAAGATTGACCCTCTCCTCAGGTCGTGAATTATTTGTTTAATGATATAAGACACATATGGTGAAATGTCTAATACAGTGCCTGGCATATCATTGAGACTTCATTTGTTGAAATGTTTGAATGTGTCGTCACCAGAGTACCTGATAGTATTGTGACTTTTAAAACACTGACAGAAGCCAAAAGCTAACTATATACAAAAAAAAAGATAGGTAAAGACCATTATCTTGCATGATAGCAGTTTAGCAATAAGCAACACAGAAAGAGTTCAAGAAAACAGACATTTGGAGTCTAGTCCAAGTGTCTGAGGGAAAGTATGGTGAAAAGGGACATTGACCAATTTGAGATGCCTTAGGTACAGTTCATAGAACAAAGAGGCATTTGATGAGGATGATGTTCATAAGTAACGTAAAATTTCTGTGTTCCAGGAATAGTTCTAAGTGCTTTATATGCATAATACTATTCAATCCCATCAGCCTATGAAGTAGGCACTAGTATTACCCCCATTGCATAGATTAGGAAACTAGGCTCAGATACATTCAGCAACTTATTCCAGTCGTTTAGCCAGAGGTGGAGCTAGAATTTAAACGCCGGCAATTTGAATCTAGAGATTGGAATCTCGAACATTTTGCAATACTACCTCCTCATAAACCCAGGATTTAGTTGAGCCAACTTTGGGGAACAATGTAGCCAGAAGAATTGGTTGAGACAAGGATGACGGGAGTTTCAGCCATAAGCCTGTAAAGTTGTGAGACAGCACTCAAATGGGAGCAAGCACAGGCAGGAAGGTACAGTGACGGAGGCTCTAGACAGATTACCAGGTGAGGAGTTTGTTAGTTACATCATACATCTCTCAGGAAATTTATACATAGGCAAAATGACCCAGATACTGAGATGGTTAGATCCTTCAAATAAAAGCATTATTTGAAAATACCTGGATAGGATGAAGGATGCAGGGGCAGAAAACAAAAAAGCAATTCCTGCAATATGATGATTTCTTAAATTTCTTTATCAGTTGGCGGTATTAGGCGTTATGAAAAATTCTAAGAACACTGAAATAATCTCTTCCTATAAGTAACCCAAAGGTTAGCCTGGAAAAAGACATGCATGAAACGATTTAAAAAATTAATGATTAATAAAAGTTCTTGAGATGTGGGAAATTTAAGACTCTTATATATTAGAAATTATTTTAAGATCAAGAACACGGCTCACCAAGCCTTTGAGAAGATAAGATCTGAGAAAACTTGTCTTTATAGCTTCTGCCCATTTTCATAGCTTCCTCAATATTGCTCCTACTCCAGGATGTGTATCGATCTTTTGCTTCTTGTGATCAGATCACCACCACAACATAGTTTGGATTTAAGGCACAAAAATGCATATTTATGTTTTAGTAGTTTAAATTATAAGGACAGTAACTCTCGTGTGATGTTGACACTAACCATAAAATTATAGTTTAATGTTAGTTGCCTGAGGCATGATTTCCCCATTCATGGCTGTTGAAGAGTGCTCACAGAGGAGAATGAATTTGGAAACCGATAATGGTGAATGAGTTCTTTCTCATCAGGATGCAAGTGAGATCATTCACCATGCTACTAGGCAGACACTGAGGACAATCAGAATTCTACAGATCTCAAGTTTCTTCAGATGTCGTCAAACTGGTATTTTAGCATCTCTGCCAACATTTGAACTAACTCTAGGAGTCACTCAGGAACAGCTTCTCACTGAAAATATAGACCAGAGCTCATGACAGCCATGGCCAATGGTAATTTATTTGTCGATTTATTAATTTTAATTTGTCAATTTATTAAATTTATTTAAATAATTTTAATTTATTAATATTCAATAAATGTATATTAATTAATAAATTTGTCAATTTATTAAATTAATTTATTATTATGATGTCAATAATATTTACTGAGTACCTGATAACTTCCAAATTTTTATTTTAAATGAAGATTTTAAACAGAAAATGGTCAGAACTGAGTTTTATTTTTCAAAGAATTTACTTTTAGAACATTTTTATATTTGCAGAAAAGAATGTGAAGGCAGTACAGATGGTTCCCATCCACCCGTAACCGGTTTCCTCTATGATTAACATCTTTCCTTAGCATGTTACATTTATTATAATTAATTGGAATTTTCTAATATTCTCACGATTAGGATTGGTTTATGAGATTTAGGCAGGAGGATCACAGAGAGAAAGTGCCATTGGTATCACATATCAAGAGAACATACTGTCAACATGATTTATAACTAAATGATGTTGACCTCGATCACCTGGCTGAAGTAATATTTGTAAGGTTTCTCCACTTTAAAATTACTTATCTCCATTTTCCATATTGTACCCTTTAGATGGAAGTCACCAAGCATACAACTCACACTTAAAAAGTGTGCAGTTATGCTCACTCTCCTTTCCAGTGGAGTATCTATGTAAATCATCTGTAATTCTTCTGCACTAAAGATTTGTCTCTTCTCCATCTATTAAATTATTCAATCATTTATTTATATCGGTATGGAACACTCTTCCTGTCTTTACATAGGTTCTAAATTACATCATTTTCCTTTTCCCTGAAGAACCTCTTTTAATATTTTTTGCAGAGAAGGTCTACTATCAATGAATTCTGTCAGCTTTGGTTTGTCTGAGAAAATATTTCTCCTTTACTTTTGATAGATAATTTTGCAGATATAGAATAACAGATAAGCAATTTTTTTCTTTCAATACTTTAGATATTTTATTCAAGTGTTTTCTTCCTTGTATGGTTTCTGACTAGAAGTCCAATGTAATTCTGACCCTTGTTCCTCTACAGTTAAGGTGAATATTTTCCCCTTTGACTTCTTTCAAGATTTTTTTTGCCTTTGGTTTTCTGCAATTGAATATGATATGCCTGGGTGTAAGTAGTTGTTTTGTTTGTTTGTTTGGTTGGTTGTTTTAGTTTTTTCTTGATATTTATTCTGCTTGATATTCTCTGAGTTTCCTGGATCTGTGGTTTTGTATCTGTCATTAATTCAAAAACATCTTGGCCATTATCATTTCAGCTATCTCTTCTGCTCTATTCTCTTTTCCTGCTTCTGGTATTTCTATTAAACATATTGAAATTGTCCCACAGTTCTTGAACATTCTATTCTCTTTTTCTCCATTCTTGTTTTCTCTTTGCATTTTAAAATAACAAAATAATAGAATAATTTTTGAAAAACATCTCCAAAATCAAAAGTTGGCATAAATTATTCAGTGTGCTGTTAGGAAAATACATAATAACACATTCAAATATGTGGTAGGATGCACTGCCTTGATGACAATGGAGAAAAAATAACAACAACAACAATAATGAATCTATTATTAAGATTGCCTGCAAAGACATATGCCTACAAAAGATGATGACACTTCTTTTTTTTGGAATAAAATATGTTGGCAAGTTTCTACTTATATATATCCATTCCTTCATCCAAGAAAATACTATGGGGCATGTACTAAAGTGCACATAATTTGCTCAGGCTATGGAGAAAAACATGAAAACTCATTCCTTGCCTCCAACTTTGAAAAACTCAAATCTAAAAAAGTGACAGACATAAAAGAAAAGCTAATAAAAACATTGAAATTTAAAAATTAAGTCATGTGTCTATTGTAGAGCACAGAAGAAAGATCACTTGAGCACCAGGAAATTCAGAGACAACTTAGCAGAAAAGACAGCTTTGAGTTTTTTGACAAATGAATCACAATTTTGCCACAAGGACCAGGATAGGAAGATATTATGCTCATAGGATATAAGATTTGTTAAGAACAGATGAGAAAGTCTTGCATAATTATGAACTGTAAGTTGTATAGGCTTTCTGAACTGTAAGACGTCGGAAGGGAAGTTAATAGAAAGTGAATCAGATGTATAAACAGGGTCCAGGTCATGCAGGGCTTTCTAGACAGTGTGTTTGAGGAAACATGAGTGTTACTGAATACATTTCTGGAAACTCCAGTGCTGTGGTGCCAGTACAATTGTTTTTGTAAGAGGACTAAAGTTTCTCTTAAGTCAGCTTGAAGAAAGAAGGATAAAGGCATGAAATTCTGATCTACTGAGAAAGCAAGTTGTCAAACAAGAGGAGTAATAATCAGTAAAACATTATGTCCATCTCTCAAACAAAACTCTGAGAGGTTTTAGGAAGCTCTGAGTATCCTGGACTCCAAAACACCTCTGAAACACTTCCTAGTCAGTCTCCCTTGCTCCAGAAAGCAGTCTTTGCCTGAAAAGAATATTCTGTACATTGTAGAGGAAATTACCACTTCCCCTCAAGGCCTCCTCTCATTGGGTTTACACTGACCCCTGAATAATTGCCAGTGTCATAATAGAAAGGCCACCAAACAGGGTATAACAGAATGGCCACCAAACTACACTGATGGCACTTGATGAGAGAACTTGTGGAGCAAAAAGAAGCATGCTTCTAAATGCTAAGATTCACGCATACCAGAGGGTAGTTACTAAGCCTACCAAAGCACAGCATGCTGCAACCTCAGTGAGGTTTCTGAGAAACTGAACTGTGCAGTAAAAAAGTATTCACATTAAATCACATCATCCCTAGGATCTTTTGCAGGAGATTGATTGAAAAAGGAGGTTAATTGAATTAATTTAAAACGACCAAAAATAGTAATCCAGAAAATCTTTTATAATACTGTTAAAAAAGGCAATATTTTGAAGCAAATTAGTATAATTGTTTTTGTAATTATCTGAATACATTTATAAGAAAACTACTAGCAAGTTACGACTTTTACAACTAACTCCTTTCAATGAAACTTTTTTCTATATCTATAATTTAATATAATGAACAAAAACCTTCTTATTCTCCATGTTTAATCATTCATGCATATGAATATGGAGAACCTATTTTGATATTTTAATGACAAAATCAAATGTATGCAGCATGCAAAGTAGATTGGGTTGAACCATTTTATTCCATGCAGATATTTTGGTACCAACTTGGAGGCATTTCTTTTTTGTAGTACAGAGCTATATAATTTTATAGTTCATTGCTGAACATTCCATTAAATCATAAAATAATAATAATTCAATTAAATCATCAAAGAATATGTTGTGATAGCTAAATTATGTTTTAACAGGTTCATTAATATAATTAGTCTTAGATAACAAACATGATTGGGCACTAATGCGTAAGATATGAGACTTAATTGGATCATTTCCATAATTAGAGATATTCTATTTAACTTACCATTTTTCTCTTTTAAAAACATAGTTGTTTCATTTTCACAGAATAAGGCTTTTGAATTAGATATGAGAAGTAGAATTATGGTGAAACTTAAGCATTGGTCTCCATTTATTCCTGAGATCAAACCCAATGGACCCCTTCCTTAATTTTAATTACTGATTCATGCATGCAATATACATTTTTGCCTATGGCGTTCCTAAACAATTCAGCTCTGTCTACCTTTGGGATTTTAATCTTTAAGAGAAATTTTAAAAAGAAGATATTTCCCCTCACTTGGATATTAAATTAATAAAATCAGGTTATAGCTTTCTAAAAATGTGATACTTTAGAATTTAATTTCTAAAAGCCAATATTGGTTCTGCTGGCTCTGGTAATTTTGGATTTGTGTGTGTGTTTTTCTGACTACTGTAATTAAGACAAAACACTTATTAGAAGCTGCCTGGCTAGATTCAATGTCTCTGAAGGTTTTAGTGATGCTCTTTGAAATGAAATGTTAAGTCAATTCACCAAGAAGAGTAGTAAGGGACACAGGACATGGCTTACTGAGAGTGTTTCATCTATAAATATTCGAGGAGACCTGGAGGAAGCGACCCAAGGTGCGTGAGAACATCACGTTAAAAAATATAATTTAGGAACCTCAGCAATAGATTTGTGCTGAGGAATGTGTGGCATACCTATATATTCCAAAGTCGGAAGTTGGGGACTGAAAAAACATCTCTGCCCTTCCTACTTTCTAAGTGAAGATATCATGTTTTCTTAAATACTAGGTCAGGAACCAAGTGAAAATATTAGATGCTTTCTCCTTCTTAATGCTATTCTAATATGCCCCACCAAAACGTCCATCTTTATAAATAACTTCAGAGCTTGACTAATACTAATACCAATATAAATGAATATTTATTGAGCTCTTACTATGCTACCGGGACTGTTTTAAGTACTTTACTTATCAAATTTAATCTTAAAAACAAGCCTAAGTGATGATTAATGACGATTGTGGAGACCTACTCTTGATGAGACTAGACTCCCCTGCTTAGAGTTTCCTCACTCCCTTTATGTCATGATATTCACAACATTTTGTTGCTATCACTGGTCTTATTTCCTTTACCCCTATGTTTTAAATACAGTGTGAGTGTGTGCAGTGTCTGTTCCAGTCATCATGTATTCCCAGCTCATAACATATTGCTGTACTCATAACAGATATTTGATAGTATTTATTGGGTTATATAATAAAGGGAGGTTTGAGTTAGTTAGGAAATTAGTACATTCTTCTTCAAGAACTCAAGGTTAAAGAAAATAATTAGATGGTATAAATGAATCCCATGGTGACCCTTTAAAATGTGTGCAGTTTGAATAACTTTAAATAATTAAAATAAGAAAATCATTGGTAGAATGCCTCAATTTCAGTAAAATATCTGAACAATAAAGATTTAGTGAGTTTCTAGTTCCCTTCTTTGGCCAGATGTTCAAAAATAAATACTTAGGTATGTCTGAATGAATTAACATACTGATCATTTCCTCCAGTAGAATTCCACAGGGCTGATTTCTGCCCACAAGTGAAATCAGCATGTCTTAAAAACCTAAAGCTAAAAATATTCTCTGATCTTGTCTCAAGTGGTGGCTCAGATCCCTAAAGTCTGTTATGCCAATCCACCTGTATGAACCTGGGTTTCAGATCTGGAGTGTGCCATCTCGAATACTTTACCAGCTGACTCGGCTTTGTGTAAACCTTTGTGATGTCTACCCTGTGCTGCTTGTCTTTCGGCTCTTCATTCTTCATCGGTTACATTCCCTGCAGTGACAGGCGAACAAAACACTTGCTTTAACAGGTCTTTTCCATCTCAAGTTTCTGTTTTCTACTTTCATCATTTCCAGCTGTTTCCTAATATTTTTCCTGTACGTATGAAAAAAGACCAAACCCTCAGAGGTACATGCAATAATTCAAGGGATATTCCTCTGAATTTAAAAAGCCAGATGTTCAAGGAAACCCTTCTGCAGGGAAGTATGTTAAATAACCTTTCATGTGTACAAGTTTGTATTTATAGCTTCACATAACAGTAAAAGCAACTTTGCCCATTGTTATAGGAATGTGCAAATTACAACTTCAACTTGATTACTAAATAATTGTCAGTATACACTGCATCATATATAATTTTTATAATATGTTGTAATCAACTTACTTCAGTTGTTTGGGGAGATACTATATATTGTATGCTTATTAAGCATGACTTAAAGAAATCAGCTCACAGACCTTCATGGTGGTCTATTGAGGGTAAAGCAAAGTGAAATCAAAATTTTAAATTTCACATAATTAACTTGGATATACTAATGAATTAAAAATTTTTAAAACATATTATTTAATTTAAAAACATGCTAACTAGTAGACAATAATAACCCATTTCATGATCAAAAGTCTATTTCTGAATAACTAAAAGGGATACAAAGTTACTTATATGATTGTTGGTTAATCAGATTATTTGCATTTTAAGAACTATATAAAATTAATATTGTTGCTTATGAGGTCCTGAATTAATTTTCGTTTGTATTTGAGAAGGTTTTTTCTCCCTGTTTCATAATGGACTGTTGAATTTTTTTTTTTTTTTTTTTTTTGCTGAGGAAGACCAGCTCTGAGCTAACATCCATTGCCTAATCCTCCTCCTTTTATTTTTCCCCCAAAGCCCCCCAGTAGATAGTTGTATGTCATAGTTGCACATCCTTCTAGTTGCTGTATGTGGGACGTGGCCTCAGCATGGCCGGAGAAGCGGTGCGTCGGTGCGCGCCCGGGATCTGAACCTGGGCCGCCAGTCAAGGAACGCGAGCACTTAACCGCCAAGCCATGGGGCCAGCCCTGGACTGTTGAATTTATAAATGAGTCAATTTCAGCATTTGAGCCTTAGTAGTCCAAAAGTCATCAAAATGTGTGCAGTATCTTTAAATTATAATTTTGAAATATGTGTAATATTAATATTAGTAATAATAAATACTTATATAACACATACTATGTGCTTACCATTGTAAGTGGTTTACTTGTATTAACTCCTTTTTGTTCATAATAACCTTATATAATATGTACAACTCTTATTACCATTTTATAGATGAGAAAACCGAGATACAGACAGGTTACATAACTTGAGGCCACTCAACTGGTAAGAGTAGAGTAAAGATTCAAACCCAGAATTGTTGTTCAAGGCAATATGCACTTAATCAGTACTCTATAATACAGCTCTATATAAATTACATGCATCAAGAATATGAGAGTTTTTAAAGTTTATTTTGGTTGTCTCAAAATATATTAAGCATCAAAGGACCCTTCTTTTTTAAATGTTTGCATCTTCTCATAAGCTCAACACTAATCCATAGCAAATGTTTCTTTCAACTGGAAATCATTTACTAGTATGCCTTTAAAGAAAACTACTTCTAAACCTGTAGGAAATTGCGCAATACTTGTTTTTAGAGTCAATATATTTGTGCTTGAAGGAAATGCTTGTAGGAAATTATCCAGTGCTTGCCCTTAGAGTCAATATTTTTTTTTCTAAAATATAAACTAAAGTGGATTAAATATTAAAATATTGCTTACAGTCTTAAGTAAACCATTTCTTAATATTCGCTATACTGTACACTATCTGAATGATGATAGGTATATCAATAGTAGGAGTAAGAATAAAAATAATTCTCATATAGGGATATACCATTTCTGTTTTATACTGCTGCATAACATATCATCAAAAACTTAGTGGCTTTAAACAACAAAAATTCTTTATTGCTCAGGTTTAGGACTGTTGACTGGGTTCACGTGGTGTCTCATGGGGTGTCAAGATAGGCAAAAAGTTAAAAGTGGCCATACTCACATGGTTGGCAGTTGGGTCTGGCTTCCAGGTGGGACCTTAGCTAGAATCATTGTTCAGCGGCCCCAGTACTCCTGCACATGGGCCTCTCTACAAGACTTCTTGGACTTCCTCACAGCATAATGGTTTAGTTCCAAGAAAGAGCATTCCAAGTGCACAAACATTAACATGTAAGCTCTTATCCAGCCTTCACATTCATCAGACTTGCTCTTCTTCCTTGGTCAAAGCTGTTCACACGGCTAAACCCAGAGTCAATGTGGGTGGGGACTACAAACAGGCATGAATATAGGGAGGTATGGTTCATTGAGTGCCATCAAAGTAATAACTGCCACACTCAATTAAAAAAAAGTAATATTAGTCCCCACCAGTTTGTCATCTCTACTCCAATCAATGGCTAGTTCAACTGAAAATCTAGCCCCTACCATCTTTACAGACTCAAAACTGGCATTATACAGACATCTTCAGCATGACAATATTCTGGGGTATTATTTTTCTCACTGAATCTCTTGCCTATTTGTATTTTAGAGATGAACATAGAACTCCCCAATTTCTCTTGGAATCCAACTAAATCCACTATTCATTGTTTGAATTGACTCGATTTTGCCTTTGCTTTCTCTTCTGACATTTTATCTGATTATCTTAAAATTCATTTCCTCTCTTGGATTCAAGACTAATTCTGGAACCTAAGTCCGGTTACCTAGGTGCTGACCTCTGTAGAAAAGTATCATGAGTAATGGATACTTGCTTTAGTATAATTCTAGCAAAACTGCAGCCTTAAGTTTGTGTGCCTAACCAACTCTGGAGGGTCTCATTGTCTAATGAAAGATCTGCCTAGTCACAATGATTTTTTTAAAACAAATATTAATATTTATGTGTTTCCTAGATTCTATGCCTTGCCAAATCTGCTGCACTTTCAGTGTCTGTCTAAGCTCCTCTGGGCAAATCTCCAAAAACCTATACTTCCCTTGTCACTTATTTTATTGCTCTATCCAAGATCTTATCTATCCCCTCCTTGTTTTAATCAGTTTTGACAAATTTATGCATACATTTAACCGTATCCCAAATAAGATTGAGGACATTTCCATAAACCCCCAAAGTTCTCTTTTATCCCTCACCAGTTAATGCTCACCCATCACTTTCCCAGACAGCCGTCCCTCTGATTTCTATCACTGAACTAGATTCAGTGGTGTTTTTGGTGAATGTTTCAAAACTGTCTCAAAAAAACCACCAACAACCCTATTTTGTAAAGTTTGCCAATTTTGACGGTGTAAGTACTCCTACTATGGTACCATGGCTGATTTTTAAGCTACCAGGGTGACATCACTGAATGTAGAGTTGGGAAGAAACACGTATTAGCGTACCATTGTATACCTTTCAAATATAATATAAATAAACTCAGCATAGATAAGAAGTGATGAGTTTTGAGTATTTATTACACATTACTTAATTATAAGTTTATATAATTCAATTCTTAATAGTTGCTGTGTTCAGCTGGCTCGCAGAAATCCTGAAAATTTTACAGCAGGCTATTGTGAGCTGATACAAGCCAGCTCCAACACGGCACTAACAAGATTTGCCTGTTCTGTGAAACGAATGCCATATAAATGGAATTATTCTGTATGTCTTCTTTTCTATCTGGTTTCTTTTGCACAAATGATGTATTTGAGATTCTTGCACGTCATTGTATGCATCAGTAGTTTATTGTCTTTTGTTGCTGAATGATATTCTATTTATGAATAGAAAACAGTTTGTTTAACCATTTACTTCTTGATGGACATTTGTATTGTTTTCAGGTTTGGCTCTTATTAATAAAGATATCAACATTTGTGTAGACTTATACTTTTATTTCTCTTGGGTAAAAATCTAGGCATGGGATTTCTGGGTCATAGAGTAAATGTATGTTTAGTTTTATGATAATCTACCAAAATATCTTCCAAGTAGTTTCACAATTTTACCCTCCCACCAGCAGTGTATGAGAGTTTAAGTTGAATCACATCCTTGCCAACACTGTATTGCCAACCATTCTATTTGGTATATAGTGGTATTTCATTGTGCTTTTAATTGGATTTACACTAATAAGCAATTTCTTTGAATATCTTTCCATGTCCTTAGTCATTTTTATATATTCGGTAACAACATGACTTTTCAATACCTTTTCCTCATTACACATCCTTTGTTGGGTTTATTACTGTATTTTTCCCATTTCCACAGCCATTGCTCAGTAATTCTATGGGACAAAGGAATGCCTTATGGCTGGTTGCGTGGATAAAGAGAGCAAATAGGACTGATTGCCCTCTGGACGCGTCCCTTCTAAAACAAGAACTGGACTCAATTATTTACTGTTTCAAAAATAATTTTATTGTCAAAGTTTGGACTCAACGCATTGTTTTTGAAATGTCCTTTATGTGTCTACTTTTTCCTGATCGAAAGAGAGATACTGCACACAGATCTAGGTTTCTGATACTATTTTCCAATAAAAGGAACCAGGATACTTGGAGAAATGGTTGATTCTAAGACTGGAGTCAAGGATATACAAGATGAACCTGGAGTACCTTTTGACGCCAGAAAGTAAGGAAATGTTCAAAAAGGAAAATAAAAAAAAAAAGGATCCACGATGATAAGCGTATTAGTCTGCTAGGGTTGTTATAACAAAATACCACAGACTGGGTGGCTTAAACCACAGAAATTTATTTTCTCACAGTTCTGAAGGCTGAAAGTCAAATGTCAAGGTGCCATCAAGGTTAGTTTCTGCTGAGACCTCTCTTCCTGGTTTATAGACAGCCGACTTGTCACTATGTCCCCACATGGCCTTTCCTCTGCATGCATGTGGAGAGACAGAGAGACAGAAAGAGCACTTTATAGTATCTCTCCCTCTTCTTATAAAAATATCCTCCTACTAGATTAGGGCTTCAACACATGAATTTTGGAGGGACACAATTCAGTCCATAAAAATGGGGGTGTATCGAAGGGACACAGGGACCGACAGAAAGGGCTCCCGAAAGCCAAAGGTGGAACATATTGAGCAACAAAATAAAGTAGCACTGGACTATAGTTCAAAATTTAAAATAAATATTAATGAGTCCATATGATGTAAATATATGCCTGAACAAATACATAAATAAATAGTATAGACAATTCCAATAATTTATGTAGATACTCTGCCCTCAAGGAAGAGGAGCATACCTCCCCACTCCAGAAGTATGGGCTGTTCAGGGAGACTTCCTTCCAAAGATCACAGTATGGGGGAGGAGGGGGTAACTTTGCAGTGAAGAAAACTGACAAACATTATCTCAGCCAGGTCATCAAAGCTCGAAAGCAACAGTGATAGTCATGTTGATAATATGTTCTCTTGGTATGATATGATAAAAAGGATACTTGACCTCTGTCATCTTCCTCCCAGAAACATAATCCTAATCATGAGGTTATAAATTCTAATCATGAGAAGATATAAACTCTAATCATGAGAAAAAATATCAGACAAATTCCAATAGAGGAACATTCTACAAAACATCTAACCAGTACACCTCAAAACTTTATCAAGGCCATCAAAAACAAGGAAATTACCACAACAAAGAGAACCTAAGGAAACATGACAACTAGATGGAATATGATATACTGGATGAGATCCTAGAATAGAAAAAGGATATTAGGTAAAAGCTAAAGTATGGACTTTAATTAATAATAATGTATCAATATTGGCTCAATTGTGAAAAATATATACCACACTAATTATTGGGAAAACTGTTTATGGGTATGAATATGGGAAACTCTGTAATATCCTCACAATTTTTCTGTAAACCTAAAACTATTCTTAATACAATGTTTATGTAAACAAAAAATTGCTAAGCATCCTCAGAGAGAGAGAGAGAGATTAACTGACATCTGAGGCACATGACTGTTACCAGCTTTAAACTTTTTTCAATTTTCTATATTTTTTGCAATTATGTTCTTTTACCTCTCACATTTTCTTTCAATCAGTAATCATATTTTCAAGGCCCCTTAGGAAGACATTTAGTATGTAATTAATTTGTGTGCAGTGATAAGTCATCCATGGGTCATTTTCCCTTAGCAACTCTTCATTACTGGTGTTTAGACACTTATTTCATACTGTGTTTATAAACAATATTTACTATAAGGAAAAGAAATCAACTGGCTTCTTAATAGACTCCAGAATTGTGTTGTAATAAGTATTAGAGTTCTATAAACATTTTTATGGAATTATTATTTTAAGTGATTAATACCTCTTCCTAGGAATTCAAATAAAAATGACTTGATATTTAATGTGTCTTAATCAAAATATTATTCCAGCAAACTGGAAAATTAAGTCATGGCCACAATACCTTAAAAAATTGGACATTTTTAATAAAATTTTCAAATTATTGTTGCTTAATTTGAAAACAAACTCTTGTATAAGTCTGGCTTCAAATGATCTAATTTCCAGAATGGCAGATACCAGCCAGTTATCACTTAATTAATACTTTTGTCAAATATGCACATTACTAAAATGTCTCTTATTTATTTCATTTGTCTGTAAGAAATGGATGTTTCAATTATTGAAATGGAGAAATGGAGAAACAACAGTGACCTTGATAGGACATAATGCCAAGTCTAATGCAATGCAAGATCACAGGCAAAACAAGATGATCCATTCTATGCGACCAAAATTTTAACAATTATTTCTTTTTTTTTTCTTTAAGTAAAATACTTATAGAAATATATAGAGAAGAAATCCATATGTGAAATCTTATTATGAATTCCAGTAATATTGTGATCATGTCTCCAGATGTTTAAAATAAAAATTTGAAAATTGGGTATTAATACAAATATTCCTGAGAAGTTTTAATAATTTAAAAACAAATTTAGTAGTAACAATTCTTTGGGTTTCATTAGTTATACAATTTTCTGTCACTACTTATCTCAAATGAAAATCAGGACATAGACTAAAATGTTAGTAATTTTTAAAATTGCATTTATTTTATTTATTTATTGTTTTGATGAGGAAGATTAGCCTTGAGTTAACATCTGTTGGCAATTCTCCTCTTTTTTGTTGAGGAAGATTGGCCCTGGGCTAACATCCATGCCAATCTTCCTCTGTTTTGTATGTGGGATGCCACCACAGCATAGCTTGATGAGTGGTGTGTAGATTCACACCCAGGGGATCTGAACCCTCAAACCTTGGGCCACCAAAGTAGAGCACGCCACAGGGCTGGTCCCTAAACTACATTTTTAACCCAAATATCTCATTAATCCTTTTAGTAGTTCTATGAACCAGGAATGAAAGAATATACCCTAATATATCTTTTGCTTATAAGAACTCACCAACATGGAACTAAATTCTCTTTCTTATTTAATAAAGCTACATATATACCCACTCTTAAACTTCAAAAAAAGTGTGAATACATACCTGGAAATAAAATTTTAATCTTATTTCCATTGAGGGCAAGGTACACCCGTATTTGTCCTGTGTAGTCTTAAGCAAGTTAATCATTTAATAAAAAACATAATCGTTATCAAAATGTAATTTGTTTTTATTTTTCCAAATGAATACTTGCAATATATTTTGCTGAAAAGAGATTGCTATATCAATGTGTAGTTTGTATATTCATTCCAAATATGAAGTATTGCAACTGAATTTTCTGAAGGAAAGAATATGAGAGGAAAAGATATTTGATCTGTATGAGTTTTCCAGATTACTCAGAATGAATTTTTTTCTTTATCTGTTATTGTAGTATTATCTTCCCTCAAATTCCACTTATAGGAATAAAAGTAGCTATCCAACCAAATATAGTGAAGTTTGTAGGTAAAAATTACATTATAGTAATCATTCCAGAGATACTAGTAGATCTACCACTGACTTTATTTTTAATCTTATGAGATCCATAAAGGGCAGCCTTTGTTTAATAGCAACTTTGGACATTTATTACTTCACCTCTAACAATTTTTTTTTCTTCAATTTATGAAGTCATAAGTGCATCATCTCTTTTCTTGCGTATTGTGTTATCACTAATATTCTAACTTGTTATTTCCTCAGCTTTAAACGCCAGGGTTTTAATACACTGTCCTTGAGTAACGGACAGAATGTTTGTGTCTGTGTAGCTAGTGTTTCTAATGATGGCAGAAAGCTGTTCTCTTCAGTGGGAGATAAGCTATATACTAAAAATTAAAATAAAAAAATTAAAGTATGTATACGTATGACCCCCACCCCCCGCCAGTGTTTGTGTGTTCTTGCGTGTGTGAATAAATCGTGTATGTAGTTGCCTGGTGGGAAAACACATAAACATATCTGCACCAGATTCTACTGGCTACTGAAATAATTCAAGCTGAATTTTTTTTCCTGAATATAGGATACTAGTTTGTTGTGCTTTTTGCGAATATTTCTCTTTTTAGAAGAAAAGAGGCCTTCAATAGTTATCGAATAAACTTTATATACCGTATTTTCTAAACACAACCTCAAAGTTTTATTATCTTAATTTAAAAAAAGATGAAGCTTAGAACTCAATGATTTGGCCTTTCCTCTCCTTGTCTCCTTCCAGTTCAAAACATTCATAGCTATGAATGGCCAGTACACCGCAGAAGAATCTCCTTTGTAGTTTGACCCTCTTTCTGTCATGATGCTGCTCCCTTCGGGCATAAAGGAAATCATTGCACTTCTTGTTCCCTGCCATGTTATGAGACTGGTGCTTCCACGTTTGAACAGAATGTTTGGTGTGTTTTAGGAATGCTCACCATGTTTCCAGGAGAAATACTGACATGGAAAGCTATTTGCTATTTTGTTTGATGAAAACAGGTTGAGGTCTCTTGACACAGTTTTTGTACTGCATCAGACTGCCTCAATTTGAAATTAATTTAAATCAATTTATTTGGAGTGTGACACTGTAAGATTTCATTTATAATATCTGAGAATTGCATATTGCTTTTATTTTGAGGAACTCAAATGTTTTATAGTCTCTCAGATTTTCAATACTGTTTCATATTTTAAAATGTTGTTATATAGAAGTAAAGAAATGTAGGTAGAGATAAGTCAATTGATTGGTCAAATCATTTAAAAATCCAGTTACTAATTCAACAAAATCTTATTGAGCGTTGGAACATGCTAGGCAATTTTCTAAGTGTGGGAATAGAATAGTGAATTAACTTGACAAAAATTCTTACCTTAAATGGATTTTAGATTCTAAAGGGACAGAAAATAAATAAAATAATTACTGTAATTTCATTATTCCCAGAGTTCTCTACGTTTCTTGACTTTCATCTGTAAAATTTAATTATACTTTTAAGTTTCAAAATTGTTAACCAAACATACTCAAGTAAATAGTTTACAGTAAAGTTTAATGGTGAAAAACTGGACACAGCAGAATTAATGAAATCATGGAGATCCAGGCGTTCAATCTAACGCCATCAACTGATATTCTTGCATTTTAGACACTTTACAGATTTATTTTAATAAGGAATTTATTCAGTCTATACAACTATATCTTAAAAAAATATAGACTTTTCCATTATCTCCAGTAACATGATTTTTGCTTCACCTATAAAATTTTATGATTCACTTCATATATTAACTTCCATATTTCAATTATTGACTTCAAAATGGATATTTTTTAAGGTCTCATGAAGACAAGTATTCTATGAGATCTAAGTTATCTTTAAACTGAACAAACTTAGTATAGCTTCTGAGTGTTCTTTTTACACATATTTTGTAGAATCTTCTATGGTTATTCAAATAAGAATTCTTGCTATTTGGCTTATCTAGTGGATATTAAACTGAACTTTAGGAAACCTGAGGTAAGACATTTATGTTATCCTGGCCTTGGCTTTTGCTCTGTTAAATAGGACCACTAGAGTAGTTGATGTGTAAGGTCCTTCCCCAAATCAAACCTGAAGCTACTCTCGTGAAAAGTTCTAACCTGGGCATCCTGTATTAGAGCCCCCTAACTTTGACCACCTTAAAATCCCCAAAATGAACCACCTCAAACTAAATTTAAAAAGTGACTTCCTTAAGAGATGCACACAAGCAGAAAGTGGGAAATTTGGAAGGAAGATTTGCTTGAGTAGAGTGATTACAAAAGAATCCAAAAAGAGCAGAGGCCAGAGTTACTAATGAATTACTCCTCAACTGTGGGCTTAATGAATGCCATCTAAAGTTCTGAAACCACAAAAAATGATCATCACATCCTGCAGAGCGTTTACCAATAAAAGTCTTACCTTGATTCTGAGCTAAATCTGTGATTCCTGCTCAGGTTCTTATTCTTTTAAGCATCCATTTTTTCACACTCATTGGACAGCAAGCTGTAGCATTTGCAAGTGAGTTGTATTCAAGAGAAAGGCGTTTTTGTGTTTATAATTCAAGGTATCTATTATGAAGTTGTCTTCATTAGAATTTTGTTTGTCGACATGATCCGGTAGTTTAAGAAAACACCAAAAAATATCAGAATAATCTGACATGATGAAGAGATTCACAACCATATCTATGAGGAATAGATGAAAAACTTGAATTATTAAGTCCAGGGATAAAAAGATTTGGAGAAAAAGATGTTGTTTAGTGCAAGATAATTCTACATAAGCACGGTATTTTTTGATGAAGTAATTTTTTTTTGGTTTATTGTCAGAAAAAATTGTGAAAGACTTTGAAATAATCCAAAAAGATTGTTTGGTATCTTTCATTGGAACTAGGGGCTTTCTAGGGACCTGTCTGGATTATGTACACCTTTCATTGTCTTTGATCTGTTTTACAACTCTGTAAATTACAGAAAACTGAAAATGATGCAAATTAGTTGTGTTCACAGAATAGCAAATTGATTGTGTCCAGTGTACTAATTATTGCGCTATGGACAGACTTGTTTGCACCTACATGTAAATTCATTTCAGTATTCCTCTTCTGCCTACATATATGTGATATTGTCATTTTTCTTTGACCAGTTGAAACATTTTATGGGTCCTCTCATTAACTGAGTAAAGTAACATTTTTTACATGTGTTTATTTTACATTGTTACAAGAGTCACTATTTTACCATTTTAACATTTTCATTCTTTAGCAATATTCAAGCATTTGTGTTTACAAAAATTAGATCAGTAAGGGTAATAAGACTTTTGATTTATCTTTCACTTTTTAAAAGATTATTTTTTGCTTGAGAGGTTCAAAAAGATACTGATCATTTGATGGCATGTCACATATACATTGCCTTGCTATGTATAGTTCACACACACACATATGCGTCATAGTTCAAGTGTGGCTTATATGGCTTATATTGTATGCATTCTCTGCAATATGTTAATGACAAAGGTGTCCCATGATGCTCAGGAAAGATGCAATTATGATTAGACACCACTTATTTTATCTACAAAGGCTTAGAAATCAAATCTAAAAATATATTAGTTTTGCTTGTAATTTTAAAAATGAATCAATTTTAATAGCAAACAGATTTTCAAAAGATAATAGATGATTCTCTTTATCGTTTTGGTGGGAATACACTCTTTCTTCATTTATAAGCACCCAGGTGCTAACTGCCTGATTTTACTTATGATGTGACATGCCTAAATAAAAATTCCCTGGCTTCATGCCTAAAACCAGTATACCTATATTTACTAAGAAGGCTGTTCTCTATTCCTATCAGAACATCTGAGCAAAATAAATATGAAAGGCATCACAGAACAAAAGAACTCAAATTGGCTTTATTAGCCTCACAGTCTCTCTAGAAACATAAACAAGGCAAATTCCTTGTTAAATTATGGATAACCTGCTTCAGCCTCTACTGACTCTTTTCAACAGAGAAGTAAACATTCGTGTAAAAGGCCATAAAAATGGTCAAGTCATAACTACTGTCCTGGTAGCTGTTTTCCCTACGTAGGTCTAAATCACGTACATTTATAATTTTAAGTTTATTATACTTTTTTAGTTTATAAATAGCCATTCAAATATGTTTAAACAATTTAGGTGTACTAGGTGTCCTCTTTGTTACTTTATTTTGTTTTGTTTTCCTGCATTTGCATGTGGAAACAGTATATGTTAATTTTTTAATACCCATGATAACCTCATAAAATATTTTTACAATTAGGGAGCTTTAATTCATTAGTAGCAGATAGACATTTTTGTATGTTCAATCATAGGCAGAATTTATTTGAACAAAATCATTCCTTGCAATGTAATGAAATTAAAATTGCATATCTACTCTTTGTCCCATACACAAGAATGGTCTCTGAGCTTCAACAATGTCTAGGGAAAATAATATTTTAACAGTAAAAGTATGAAGATTTCAATAGTTTCTTCAATTTATATAGCTTAGAAAAAGTAATATGCACATATGAAAATTAATACCTATAGTCATGTTGTACTATGGGAAGAGAACCCTAGGAGGATTTATAGTAATGATTGCTATGGTCTGAACGTTTGTGTCCCCTCAAAATTCTTGTGTTGAAATTCTAACCCCCAAAGAGGGTGGTATCAGGATGTGGGCCTTTGGGGGTGCTTAGGTCATGAGGGTGGAGCCCTCACGAATGGCATTAGCACCTTATACAAGAGGCTCTGGTGGGATCTCTAATCCCTTCCACCATTGGAAGACATAAGGGGAAGGTGCTTGACTATGAACCAAGAGGGGGCCCTCACTAGATGGCGATTGTGCTGGTGCCTTGATCTTGGAATTTCTAGCCTCCAGAACTGTAGGCAATAAAAATTTTGTTGTTTATAAGCTACCTAGTCTGTGGTATTTTGCTATAGCAGCCCAGACAGACTAAGAGAATGATATAGACATGTGGCAGAAGATGAACGTTCTAACATGAAAACTTACCAATTATATGTTTTTTCACTTTATTATATGAGTTTAATCAAATGCAAATATTTTCCCTATACTCCTAGGAGGTTTTAAAGGTTAAAGCTTCCACAACCTTTAAGAAAGTGGTTTTGATTTTTCACTTGTAATTTTAGCTCTACACTTACTGGAATTGTGAGCAGTCCCTGGAAAACTGCCCAAGAAGAGAGGTGGCCAATGACCCAGTATTAGCCAGATAAATAATTTAGCAAAGGACCGCTGTAAGAAAACTCTGAAAACAAGATGCTTATAGGTGCTGAGAAATATGCACTGACTCGCTAGCTTCTATGGATATAATCATCTGTGCCCAAGACCTAAACCAGTTGAGTCATCTACCAGTGCAAAGGCTATTTACTGTTGATCAGTTACCACCTCCAATTTACTGAGAAGAATGACCATTAGCTATACCATAAGATTTCATTGTTAGCATCTGTGGACAACTACTTATATGACTACCAGGATATCCATAAACCACCCCCTCCCTCTTGCCTTCAAAAGGAAAGTCCACAGATACAAGTTGAATAAGTGGAGAAGCCACTTAGAAAGAAACTCAAACATTTTTGAGATTTTCTGAATTACAAGAGTTGTTTGCGACACCTAGTTATAAATAAAATATGTTTGAATTGGCATAATATTGGTGAACTGGTGTCTCCTATTTCACAATATCTGAAGAAACACTCTACGAAAACTAAAGATAATATATCAATAAAATATATACAAACACATTATACTTACATGTCCTTGGTATTTTGAGTTGGCTTATCCTAGTCCCAGTATCTTAGAGCTGTGTAGAAGGAGATTTCTTTTCTCTTTTTACTCTATTCCTACTAAAACATGTAAATAAGGAAACTCATTCAACATTCCCACTCAGCGAAAGGAATTTCAGCCATTTCTCCTCTTCTTACTTATTTCTTTCTAAGAGAGGAGTAATTAAATATGAAGGACATTACATTAACTAGGCTGCACAATTGAGGGTAGTTCTTTTGTCTTTAAGCCTGAAACATACTCCAACATGTCTTTTTTTGTGTTATCTGACTTATGAGTTGTTTGTGAGTATAATCTCCTGTCTTGAGAAGAAGTAATTCATTGAGCCTGTGCATAAATTTCATTTGTGTTGATTGACACTTATTATTCATGAGTCCATTAAACAAATACTCAGGCATTTTGGAATAGAAATTGACTGATATTCATAAGATGGATCATACAATTCACCCAATTATTGAGAGCGTCCTTAAAGTCGAGGCACTTTTTTGCACATTCACACAGGATACAAATATTCTCATGTTGTAGATCCATTCCAAGAAGTCAATCCACATATTGATCCTTGAAAAATTTTCTCACTAGTCAAAAATGTTGTTGACTTCAAGAACCCAATGATTATCAAGCCATTGAATTTTCTGGATCACAAAAATCAAGGGGCAAGGTAGCTTGAATTGCAGTTTGGGATTACCTAAAAGGTAATTTCTTTGTTCAAGTCCTCGAAGGGGGAAGTCTTTTGGATTAATTGGAGCAGAACATCCAGTTGTGACATATGCTGCCCTCAAAATTTAAGGAATCCCAAGTTTTGTGAGTTTTTCTTGGTAGCACGGGGATAAATTGTGTAGAGATTTATCTTTTACTGTGAAGAGTGTATGCCATCATTTCCAAGTATATTTGATCCTCAGGACTTCAATTCATTGTCTGGTTCCTGTATTTTTGCGAAATTACTTTCCCACTCACAGGCAGATATTTGTCTTCTCAAGTTTACTTGGTATTATTGCTATTTCTGGCCCCACAGATCCTTTCAGCATGATGTCCTATAATAAGATGAGAAAATTTAAGACAATGGAAACCAAAGTGTGACACAGAGCAAGAGAGATGATGTCACCATAAGTCAAGATGTTTCAGGTGTGCTCTTTCCCTGAAAAGTCATAACAATATGATATTCTTTATTAACTTGGATGGAGATAAAGGGAGAACTTACCAGATCTGTAATTGTATACCAGGTGCACTAAGCTGCTGACTAGCTTTAGTACAGAGAACATATAAGGAAAAGTAATTGCAATAGAAATAACTAGCAGATTAAGTGTATATTAACCAAGATCGTATGTCTTTTTAACCTACCAAAGAGTTCAAATTCCACTACTGTAGCTTCAGGTCTTATATGTAAACGCACTCTGTGATTTCTTCAGAGTTGCCATTACTTTTGATTTACTCTTTTGGTCAGGAGGCATTCTAGAACTTTCTACTTGGTCATTTTTACCATAGCAATTCTTGTTAGATATATAGGTAGGTAGGTAGATAGATACATAGATAGATACATAGATAAATAGAAACATACATACATACATATATAGATTTTTGCATTCAGTATCCAGAAACTTGGATAATAATTATGGGAAGACATCATGGTTTCTACTCAGACCATTCTGAGGTAGACTCAGATTAAAATGTCATTAATCACCTGACAGCACTATGATTATCAAACCACGGTTTCCAGGGATTGGTATTAGCTCCTATCCAGTACTGAACAATCACTGGGATATCTCAATTTTCCTTTCCAAAGTGCAGTTGCCTGTCACAGGTTCTCTTTTGAAACTGCTGAGAAAAGATTCACATGATGCACTTGTCATATTATTTTGAGGTCGTATTCAAAAAGTGCTTGAGCTTCACTTTATTTAAAAAGTATTAGGTCTGTGAACTGACATATCTGGAAATTGGTTGAGAAGCTATAATTCTCTATTGTAGTTGCTGAAGTCAGGCCTATGTCTTCACATTTAAATTTTGCTATTTCCAGTGCAAATCTTAGTAGTAACTTAGTGAATTGCTTAGCTTTATCAGTCCTAGGACCACAGGAACAAAAACTTCTGCAGGTTAGATCTGCTGATTAACAAATAAATCCTACTTCTCATTATGGAAACCAAACTCACTGTGCATTCAGCACTGAAATGCCATTACTTGATCTATGCTGCAGTGTGAACACAGCATTCCCACAGGAATCAGAGAATCCATTTAAAACATCTCTCATCTGCATCCCTGGCCTATCAATGTTGGCCCCTGCTTTTCAAAGTTGTAGCTTCTACCTTCACCAATATGTTTCTCATTGTTTAGCTGGAAGATATGACTATGGATGCTCTGGCAATAAAGTTTGAAAGTGGGTGCACAGATTGCATTTAACAATCCACTAAAACATTCTTATCTAAGTCTCTAAATTCCATCCTGTACATTTCCCAAAGAATTCTGGCTGCTTGACTTAATTTTATCTACATAGATCCAGTTTTCCATCAATCAACTAAATGGAACAAGGGCATGTTCTTCCAGATACTCCCACTAGCACATTGAATCCAGTATATCTGGTAGAAATCTCATGCTGATAAATTCATTCTTTTCTAAAATTGTACATTTCCATATTTGGGTGAACATCCCCAGCATCAATATCCTCATGTATTCTCATGATTTTAATTTCTATATACTTTATCAAAATACATTTTGTCTTTGAAGTGTATACTATTTTGTCCAAGATTGAACATTGTAATTATCCCTCCCACTTCTCTCAGGTAGCACAAATGTAACATTATTTTAATTAAATGGAGATTATATAAAAGATGGTTAGTTCTAGTTATGAAGAGAATTGACCTCTCCTTTCAAAATGTCAGCCTCTTCAAACTGGGAAGGGAAAGTCTTATCAAATAAGGGAAGAAGGGCTGCTTCAGTTGCCAAGTAAGAGTCAGTAAAGTTTGAGGATTCAGGACTTAAATTATCAAAGTATCTCCATTCCATTTTTGCCAATCAATATGAACATATCATATTAGTGACCTGGAATGTCTGGGGATTTAAATGTCCTTAAAATTCAACAATAAACAGGTGCAAATTTGAGTTTGATTTTAGTCTGCCTAAGAAGTGTGGCTTCAAGAAAAAAAATATATCACAGTAATATAACATTTCCGATTGTCAGTATATGACTTGAGCCAAGACTATGGAAATTTGGACTTGTACTTTTATTTGTTTAAGCTCTCCACATTTTTTAGAGGGGGGAAGAAACAAAGACCTCCACATTTATTAAAATTTATCTTGATCTTCATTTACTCTATAGCAACAGTTCCTGCCTGCCCCCAAAACTTTGCATTCAGTGGGTGCTTCCTTCCAAATGACCACCTATGAAAATAGGATTCATTTTTATCCAACTAATTGAAGGCCTTTCCAAAGTTTTAACCACTTAGAGTAGGTATGTTTTCATTGCCCTCAGCCCTAAAATATCCAGAAAATCAATTATAGAATCCCTCCCACCGTTGTCTGCAAATAATCTAGGTGACATTTTCTGTATCAATCTAGATACATAGGTTCAAACAATGGAAAGCAATTCCAATAGGAAGAAGTTTTTTAGATTTTGAGAGAGTCTCAGAATTGTTTCAAGTCTCAGAGAAACTGGTTTGGAGCGCACTCTGCAAATAACAGGGCCTGAAATCAGAATACAAAATTGGTCTAGGGGTTGACACTTGCATTGGGTACAGACATTACATAATCACATCATTGTTGGTTGCCTAATGAAGCCACAATTAATGCTCCATTGTTGCCTCTAGAAATAGACCTGCTAGACCAACTTTGCAATACGACCAAAATTATTTTCATATTCAATGCAATCCCTATCAAGATCCCAATTACTTTTTTTTCAGAAAGAGAAAAACTCATCCTAAAATTCATATGGATTCTCAAGAGACCCTGAACAGCTAAAACAATCTTGCAAAAGAACAAAACGGAAGACTCACACTTTTTGATTTCAAAACTTACTACAGAGATACAGTAATCAAAACAGTAAGGTACTGGAGTAACAACGGACATACGGATCAATGGAGTAGAACGGAGGTCTCAGAAATAACCCCTTGTGTATATGGTCAAATGATTTTTGATTAGGATGCCAAAAGCATTCAATAGGCAAAGGACAGTCTTTTTAACAAGTGGTGCTGGGAAAACCTGATATCCACATGCAAAAGAATGGATTTGGACCCTTACCTAACACCATGTACAAAAATTAACTCAAATAGATAAAACAGTTAAATGTAAGACTTAAAACAATAAAAGTCCTAGAAAAAAACAGGACAAAACCTTTATGACAGTGGATTTGGCAATGACTTCTTGGATAAGATACCAAAGACACAGCCAACAAAAAAAAAATAGACAAATTGGACTTCATGAAAACTTTAAAAATTTAGTATATCAAAAGACACTATCAACAGAGTAAAAAGGCAACCACAGAAGGAGAGAAAATACTTGTAAATCATATATTTGATAAGGGATTAGTATCCAGAATATATAGATAACTCCTAAAACTGAATAACAACAACAAAAAATAAACAAACAACTGGATTGAAAAATGGACAAAGGACTTTAATAGATATTTCTCCAGAGAAGATATACAAATGGCCAATAAGTACATGAAAAGATGCTTAACATCACTAATCATTAGGGAAATGTAAACCAAAATTACAACCTGTTGGGATGGCTGTTATCAAAAAAACAGAAAACAACAAGTGTTTGTAAGGATATGGAGAAACTGGAATCCGTATGTGTTGTTGGTGGGAATGCAAAATGGTATAGTCACTGGAAAACAGTATGGTGCTCCTCAAAAATTTAAAAATAGAATTACCATATGATACAGCAATTCTACTTCTGGGTATATATGCAAAAGAATTGAAAGCAAGATCACAAAGAGATATTTGTACAACCATATTCATAGCAGCATTGTTCCCAATCACTAAAACATGGAAGCAACCCAAGTGTTCGTTGACACATGAACAGATAAGCAAAATGTGACATATATGTACAATGAAATGTTATTCAACCTTTAAAAGGAGGACATTCTGCAATATGCACAACAGGATGAACCTTGAGGACATTATGCTGAGTGAAATAAGCCAATCACAAAAAGACAAATACTTTATGATTTCACTTATATGAGGTACTTAGAGTAGTCAGAATCATAAGGCAGAAAGTAAAATGGTGCCTACCAGGGGCTGGGGGAAAGGGAGAATGCAGAGTTCTTGTTTAATGGCTATAGAGTTTCAGTTTTACAAGATGAAAGAATTATGGAGATGGATGGTGGCAACGGTTACATATTACGTATGTGTTTAATACCACTGAACTGTACACTTTAAAATCGCTATGATGGTAAACTTTATGTTATGCATATTTTACCATAAAAAAATGGGAGAAAAGAGGAATATTAGGTATAGCTCTACGCCCACAAATTTTATCTAAATTTCATTTAGATGACAAGGGTAAATTCTTTGAAAGGCACAATTTACCAAAATTCAGACAAGAAGAAATATACAGTCTGAATAGGCCTATAGCTATTAAAGAAATTGAATCAATGATTATTAATCTTCCAAAACACAAAGCACCGTGTCCAGCTGGGCTCTCTGGCGAATTCTCACATTTAAATAAGAAATAATATGAGTTCTCTACAATCTCTTCCAGAAGTAAAATCTGAGGGAATACTTTCTAACTCATTCTATGAGGCATTAACCTAACTAACACCTTACACAAAGACATTACGAGAAAGAAAAACTATCAATAATATTTTTCAGAAATATTGATGCAAAAATCCTCAATAAAATATTAGCAAATTGAATTCAACATTGCATAAGTAGAATTATACACCTCAACCAAATAGGATTTATTCCAGGTATGCAGGTCTGGTTCAATATCCAAAAATTAGTTAATGGAATTCATCACATCAACAGGCTAAAGAAGGAAAGTCCTGTGATCATACCAATAGATGTAGAAAAAACATTTGAAAAAAATCCAACACCCATTCATGGCACAAAGAGTGAATTTAATCTATGCAAATTTTAAAAATCATTTAGGAGGTAAAGGAGTCCCAGCATGATATGCAGAAGGTAATAAAATAATCTAACTGTTATACAAATGTACCAAACAACTTCACTGAATGAGGTGGGGTAAAAACGTGCCCACCTAAGTAATATTTGAAATGAATGGAATCTGTAAGACTAAAGGCAAAAGAAACCGTACATAAGCATTGTATTCTAGACAGTAAATTTTTTTCCATGGTGGTATAAGTTAACAATTCTGGCACCTATATATATGTATATTAGAATGGAACAATCTTAATTGGAACAAGATTTCTCATTGTTAGAGTGTGGATTTACATACAAGCAAGGGAAGGAAACTATAAGGATGCATATGATCATGGATTAGAGTACAAGACATCAGTATGAACTCATATGTAGCTTAATATAGATAGAGAATGTTACATGTAGACATATTTATAAATATGCATATATACACAAGTTAGTATGCACACACATGTTTTTGTTCTTAGCTGAGAAAGCCTAGAAGGAATTAACATATCTAGTGTCCGGATCTTGACTTCAAATACCATTCCAATAGAAGAAATCAGGGCTCCTTATTCATATGGCTGATTTTAGTCCTGGGCAGGAAATATATAAGATGAGCCTGGATCATATTTAGTGCCAGAAATTAAGGAAATATTAAACAAAAAAATCAAAACAAAAATGAAAAACATAGTAATTGGGGTATTTCAAAAGGACATAGGAGCCGACTGAGGTAAGTCCCCATGGTTAAAGTGGGAACAATTTAAGCAAAATCATAAATAATATTGATTACAACCCAAAGTATAAAATAAATTTCCTTAAGTCCATACTGATATAAATGAATGATTGAATAAATAAATAATGAGGGAGAATAGACAAATCTTTCATGCAAAAAAAATTTAAATAAATTATGTAGATACTGGCCCTTCAGTGAGGTAAAGCACCTCTCCTCATTAGGTGCAAGCTTCCTTCCATAGTGACTTCCTTCCAAAAGGTACAGTACAGAAAGGAGAAAAATACCTACCTTGACAATAAAGAAACCGAATAAATCTTACCCAAAGAAACAAGCCAGATGATCAAGTTTCGCATCATCAGAGATGTCATGTCGATGGTACGTTCCCTTGTTATATGATGAAAATGGTGCCTTGCCTCTGTGATCTTCCTTCCAAAAATCCATAAGCCCAGGTGGACCATGAGAAATATATTAGACAAATCTCACTTGAGAGTCTTTCTACAAAATACCTGACCATCCCTCCTCAAAACTGTGAACATCATTGAAAACAAGGGAAATCTGAGAAACTGTCACAGCCAAGAGAAGCCCAGGGCTATCCGATATCTAAATGTAACGCGAAATTCTGGTTGCGATCCTGGAACAGAAAAAGGGCATTAAGTGAAAACTATGGAAACATCAATAAAGAATGGACTTTTGTTAATAGTAATGTATCAATATTGGCTTATTAATTATAACAATCGTACTATATTAATGTAAGATGCTAAGAACAGGGAAGCTGGACATAAGGGATAGAGAAACTTAGTACTATGTTTGCATTATTTCCTAATAATGTAAAACTTAGGAAAAATAATGGTTACCACTAGTAAAACTTAACTACTGTCACAAAGGAAAAATAAAACTGTTCTCACCTCTTTTCAAAGAAGGTGAAAACATCCTCCACTTATGATCTAGGTTACATCCATTTCTGCTTCCTCTTGATTTTTTTTATCTTTTAATTACAACCTTCCCACTCTTGTATCTAAAATGTGTTACAATGCTTTCTTCCTCCACTTAACAATTCCGAAGCTTACAAACATGCTAATCACCATCCTAAGAAGGCTTCTTCAGTCTTCCATATACGAAGGTATTTCATATCACTCTGCATTCCACTCCAGAAAATACGCTTGCAAAAACATTTTTCTCCATATGAACATATGCTCATTCATGGTTGTATGCACGGTAATGTGGATCACCATGATATGTTCTTACTTTTCAAACTACTCTTACTAACATTATCAATGACTTTCTAAATGACAAATTCAGGAATTTCTTTTCAATTCTTTGATTATTTTAACTCTCTTCTCTTCATTCTATACGAGAGAGAGAGAAAAAGAGCCTGTGGGAATCACCAACCATCTCCTTCTTTCTGCCCTTCCCTCTGTGCTTTAAGTGATTCTTAGTCATCCTCTTTACTGACATATTGCTCCAAAGCTCCCCAGCCTGCTAGTTGCCAAGTCAGGTCAAACAAGGTTGTTCGTAGATCCCTTCCATAATTGACAGGAATGTTCACAGTCACTTTCCTCAGTTTTTTTTTTTTTTTTAATTTCAGTCAGGTTTAATTGTTGTGGAAAATACAAAGATGGCTTACTCTGGCTCTAAGCATGTTAGGCAATATAAATTATGTAAAAAAATTCCTTACTGGATCTAGCACAACTTGGAAGAGTCTTTGGGTATACAATTCCTCCCCGAACTGCTCAGGAAGGGTGACTATTCAGAGTATGAGATTCCTGTTCCTAGGAATTTTGGCCCAATGTTATTTTAAAACCAACCCTTAGTAATACTATCCTCCATTAATCCTACCAGAGCTATGTTTAGGATAAAGAAAGGAAAATTTTGTTTTAAATAGTAGAAAATAAAAATTACATATTTTAATGTATTTTGGTTGTGAAGAACTGAAATACAAAACAAAGTGACTCAGTGAAAGAAAACATCAATACAAGAAACTAAAAATTACAAGATGGGACTAGCTTTATATTACTGTTTAAGCTACAAGTTTACGATATAAGGGCTCAAGCTTCATATCTTTGTCATTGCTTTGAATCTGTCTCTGCTACTCAGGCTATCTTCTCTAATGGGAGCAAACATGGCTGTAGACACTTCTGACAGAATCTGAGAGGTCCATGCACTAGCATTTCCAGCAAAATTCTCAAGATCACTCTCATTGGAGGACTTTGTTTGTCTACCAACCCTGGACCTATTGTTATGACTATGCGGATGTGATTATCTAATTGGCTTAAAGCCAATAAGAACCCAACCCCAGAGACGCAGTTGGGGACAATCCCAAACAAATATAATAGGGAATAAGGATGAGGTTGGCAGATGCCCAAATGTGATGTTAGAAAGAGGGATAAGTGGAATGAACTTTGAGAAATCAAAAATAAATGTATATAAAAACATTAAAATACAAACACATTCAAAAGGATTTATATTAATTCATGCATCAGTGATATATGTATAAAATAGCTTTTTAAGGAACATGAAGAGAATAGAGAAGCTTCACTGCATAAATAGGGAATCACCTAGACAGTGTTTCTCAGTCTTTTTTCTCCTCATGACAAATTATACAATAAGAATATTTGCACAGCAAAATGAGAAAATCACACAAGGCTGTTGTTCTGTGAGAAAGACCTGGCCAAGAGCCCCTGGCTACCCCAGCTCCCCTGTGATGTCAAATTTGGGGGGAATCAACATTTCAGGCTCATCTGTAACCCAATCGCATCCAAATAATGTATTCTGACATGACACACTGATCAGAAAGCTCTTGATTAGATCTTCCCCAAGTTTTTCCCAATTCTATAATTCTTTGACCATCAGGTCAAAACATTTGTGTTCATCTGGTAGCATAACGGAAAGAGTAGTGGCTCTTTCTTCATTTTTGTAAGGTCAAGATCATGAAAAATAATCACGTCCTTTAAAATACGTCCTTTAAAGACAACAGAAGAGACTGTGTAAGAAATTTGAGAGACATTTGATCAAACGCAATATGGCATCCATTTTGTCTTAATCCTGAATTCCAGTGATTCTTGTGAAATGGCCCAGTGAATCTTGATGCTAGGATTATGATCTATTATAAAAATAAAGGAGCTGTATGCACCAACGGTAAGATAGAAAAGTCTAGAATTTATGAATACAGTCACAAAAGGAAACTCAACTCACGTTTGTAAATTTTAAAGCATCCAAAAAGTTGTCAAAAACCTAAAAATATTTGTGGAGTCTTCTGAACAGTTTAATTGCTACTTCCCTCTACAGAGAGTTTAAAGTCACTCTTATTTTGTCTCTCAGATTATTATATACTCTATCTTTTTGCTAACTGAAACATTGTTGATGACAACATGCCATGTATCAAGTATCAAAAAATGGAACATATAAAATAATAAATCATCCACAGCAAGTCAGTAATCAGGCTTCATTGCGGAGCATATGTTTTTAATGTTCCAGAGTCACCTAGTGGTCTCAACATGCCTTTAAATGCCTTCTTTCGATATATAAAATTACACTATGGTGATGATCTGATGGATGAAATTGAACTGCCTAAATCTTATCTCAACATATCCACTCTTTTTTGGATTAAATGGATGTACTAGTCTGTTGGATTTCATCCATGAGCAACTTCCTACCATTGGCCTGAAGGATGGGGGAGTACATCACAGTATCGCAGTACATCACATTTTTTTTGATTGTTAAATATCCATAAATAAGCTTTTTAGAGGAGAAAAATCAGAAGAGATTTAAAAATATATAGCAACATAGATTTTGCATACTTGTATTTTTGCATATACTTGTATTCTTGCATGCTTTACTCATTTCATAATTCAATATTTATTGTTTATTTCAATGATTCAAGAAAACATCAATTTACACTGCACAAGTGATAAATTGTATAATCATGTCCCTGATTTATTCTCTGTGTTCTTTAAGTTAATTTCTTCAGGAAAAGTGCCATCAGGCAGCAGAACTAATATAGACAAGATTTTTCATACAAATTAGGATATTAAACAGAGCCCAACTCTAGTCTCTGCTTCTGCTGGCCAGGTCTAGAGGATGAGCAAAGGGCTAATATGAGGTTTAGAATCCAGGCTCTAGTGTCATTCTGCTTCATCTGAATTCCTGCTCCACCATTTGCCAGATTTCTGATTTTGAACAAAATATATCACCTATGCTTCAGTCTCAATATCCATAAAATGGGAAAAATAACAGTAACTCTCATGAGGCTGATATCCAGCCAGTAAACCAGTGTTTTCTCACCGCTCATTCACAGCCACTGCCCATTCTGAGTAGTCTCTGCCTGGTTCAGATGCATTAATCTGATGCAATACCAGTTGTAAATATTTTGGAGTCACTTACACCTCTATCATAGAGTTTTTAATTGCATAAAACAATGGATTCAGTACCTGACACAATGATTATTCGAAAAATCTATCTCTATTATAAATCTCAAGGCATTGAGGTTCTGCTGGGTCTTAGCTTAGAGAAAAGAACTCTTGGCTCCTATGCCATCAAGATGTTTGAGCCAAAATATTTCAGGTAGAAAATTTTAGATAGAATATACTGTTTACTCGAGAGATGCCTTTGGTTTAAAGAACTGATAGTAATCACGTGTAGTCCAGAGAAAAAGAAGCAAGCAAAGCTACTTAGAACTATTCTATCAAGTATAGCTAGGACAGAGAGAGAGAGTGTGTGCACATGTGTGTGTGAGAGACAGAGACTATGAGAGAGACAGACAGAGAGATCTTAAAGAATTTTGTTGTCTGTGGAGAATTACTGAAGCAAGGAAAAATAAAAGTAGTCAGTTTGAAAACCCTGAAGGCGGCATTTAACGTGCGTTTAGCTAAGGATTTCTTCCTTGTTACGTATCTCCCTACCCTCAGCGCTAAGAAAATCACTATGTGTAAGTGGGCTTTAACTATACGTAGGGAGATCTTAACTTCTGATAATTCATACATTTTAAACTTGTTCACTATGACTTATCAAAGAAGGCAGATTAATTTACAATATGTTAGGAATAACTCTTTTTAAAAATTGCATTTTTATATGGCATTTGTAGACCTTAATTATCTGAACATGTTCTTTCTAGGGAAAACCTAACTTTCTGATTTTTTCCTATAAATGAGGCATAACTGGAATAAGTTATCTTAATTCTGGTGTATTTTCTTTGAGAAGTTTGCATTGGTTTTCCAATTCCAAAATGAACCAATAGAGCATATTATATTGAAAAAATAAACATATATTCTAGACCACTAGATAAATGGCACATCTCACTCTGTTTATAGTGCGCTAAAAGTAAGTGAGAAATATTATCATTGTTTTTGTTATTAATAATGTCATGACAGCCATAGCTCTGAGTTCTCTCATGTTGGATTAAGCTGTGTCCTGAGGGGTTCAGCTCTCCAACAGTTCACTGAATAATCCCATTCTCTTTCCTTAGAGAGCAAAGATTAATCATTCAGAAACTTAATGAGCTGGAAAAACAAATACCAGTAGACGAAATGTGCCTGAGAATGTTAAATAAAATAAATTAGTTTCCATTTGAATAATAAATTAGTTGATTTACAAATCTCCTTTTTTTTCTCCATTTGTACTTCTCTGTGTATTTACCATCTTCATCAAACCCTCTGTCCCTTCAAAGGTAGTCTCTTTATGAGATTTTTTCTTTTTACTTTTTTCATTTTCTATTTTAGAACATCTTCCCACTATCAAATATTTTCATTTCTTTTCTTTAAGTTGTCTTTCTTTCTAAATATTTATGGATGATTTTGCTACTGAACAACTGCAATTAAGTGTTGAAAATTCAAAGATAGAAAAATAAGAGAATAAAAATCAAAGATAAAGGAGTCCTTATTTAATAACCCATTAGAAAATATTTTGAGTTTTGATATATTCTTAAATGTTATCATGCTTATTAATATGATATCTTTAAAATTTGTATTAATATTCAAATATTTTCAAAAATATTATTTTATTATCATAGAATTTGATTTAGAAATATATTTCATAACATGAACAATGTAGGAAGGCTCAATGATGTTATCCTAATTTACAAAGGCCTATTGGACTTGAGCTAAAATCTGTATATCCTTTCTCTAAACAATGTTTGAATTTTTAACATTAAATCTATAATTACGCAAATGGTAATATGAACTATTGTGAGATAAAAAGTTTGTGGAGGTAAGTATAAAAACAACTTGTGCATATACATAAATATTAAAGTCTTGTTTGCTTGGCAATAGGCTTTCCTTTTTCCTAGAACTTGCTCCCTCATATCACCATTTCTCAACTCTTTCTGAGTAGTTCCTATATATATTTTTGATTACAGCTTAAATATGACTTCTCCAAAAGCCTTCTCTGACGTCTTAAATCTGAAGTATCAATTCAAGAATTGTGTTCCCATAATGCTTTTATCAACCCTATCATTTGTGTATTAGTTGTATCCTTTAGCACACAGTGACACTGCATTTTCTAGTCAATATACGGTTTTAAGTTATCATCTAGAAAATTCATAACTTGCCTTGAACTCGGAGACCTCTGAGTATTTACCTGTGAATGTTTAGGGGATCACAGGCCTTAATTTGAGGAAAAAAACAACTCGTCTACACAATGCTTTCTTACAGATCCTGGATAGCCTTGTAATCACATTAAAGGGCCTGGATTTTAATTTGTAGAGTTTGTGAAACTATTAAAGGAATTTAAGCAAGAATGGGACACAATCAATGAGGCCAGCCTGGTGGCCTGGTGGTTAAATCTGGTGTGCTCTGCTTCGGCGGCCTGGGTTCAGTTCTAGGGTGTGGACCTACACCACTCATCAACAGCCATGCTGTGGTGGCAACCCCCATACACAATACAGGAAGATTGGCAACAGACGTAAGCTCAGGGTGAATCTTCCTCAGCCAAAAAAAGAAAAAAGAATGGGACACCATCATTTTTCCTATGGAGGGACTCCTCTGATAGTGCCATGGAGAACAGATTTGGGGGAGGGAATTAAGATGGTAACAGCTGAAGCATGGCGACTGATAGATGAGAGATGGTAAGATCCTAAATAAAGAAAATTGAAGTAAGGATGGAAGAAAAGTGACAGAGAGCAAAAATATGTAGGAGATGAAAATGTTAGATAACTGATCATTAACCATATGTGATAAGTAAGAGAGAAAAAAGAGTCAAGACTGACAACTTCCTCAATTATACTGACAAAATGAAGAATCCTCCCACATTGATTGTTGATTGTTAGTGTTTCGTGTGTGTGTGTGTGTGTGTGTGTATGTGTGTGTGTGTGTGAGACTGTGTGACAGTGAGAAATGTTTAGGGAGATTTTTCCATATTTTTATATTATGTAACGAAATCTGAGCTTTTTTCCAGATTTTGTTATGCTTTGAACTATTCTTTACTTTTCTATTTTATTTCAATTATAGTACTTGCCTTAGAAACATTGAAGTTGGAGACATGTAAATAAATTTGTTGACTAAAGAGGAAATTAGAAAATACATAGAATGTAGCTGTTGAGAATTTAAAAAAAAATCATTGTCACTATTTTGAATCCTTAAACTTACTTCCATTAAAAAATAAAGTGGTTCTTACCTAGATTTTTCAATTATCTCTATAAATGAATCATCCATTAGACTTACAAATGAAAAGATATAGAAATTAATTATAAGCATTAAATAGTCATTTCCATGAGAAATTGGTGTTATATTTATTTTAAATGAGAAGTACATTGAAAAATAGCAGTATTTGAGGAATGAAACATGAAACAAAGGGAAAATGAAAATCATGTCTTAATAAATTAATTTGCCATCTCTTTCATTTTTGTAAATCCAAAGATTTCCTCTCTTGTCTCGAATTTCAAATGTATTTAGAAGGAACATAAAAAGGAATTTTGATATTCAATGAGTCTTTAGTACAGAAAATCTCTCCCAAGATTGTTGAGTGCCACCAGTCACCAAGACATACTGGCTGATGAACAGCAGGACAGACAAGGCAGCTGTCACTGTAAGAGTTATAACTGCATTTCTAGAGTCACAAGTCCACAACATTTATATGAAATCAAGTAGTAATAACTCTCATGGTGAATATTCTTAAGTGAAAATCCTAGTGAAAAGGTAGAACATTTGTGGTTCTATATCAAGATCGTTCCCGCTTCAGTGCCGAAGGACCAGTTGTTTTTTTCTGTCCCCCAAATTTCTTCCTTTGATTTTTTTCACGGTTAAGCACCTGTCGTCACTCAGGACTCAGCTACAAAGTTACGTCTTCAGCGAGAGTTTTCCTGAACACACCATCTAAAGTGATGTCCCACACCTGCCCCTCCAGGGCTTTCTCATCAAGCTCTTTATTTTCCTCTTGCTTTTTGTTCACTTCAGAAATAAAAGGATTAATGTATGTATTTCTTCCTTGGGAAGGCGCCCCATAGAGGCAGGGATGCTTCCTGATTTATTCACTGCTGTGACCTCAAAGCTCACAGTAGGGCCTGGCTTAGGAGAGGAGCTCAAAAATGGTTCTAAAAAAAGAAACTAATAAATGAAATTTGTTATTATAGAATAGTCTTAAAGAATGTTATAGGTAACTTTTCTTTGGTTGCATTAATCATGGCTAATTGACGTTGATGTCATTTTTCTTATAATTAACACACTGTATGTTACAAATGTCAGCCCCTTAGCCAAACTATGCTCACAGGTAATTTTTATGAAATTTGATCTTTTCTTCACCTCTTATTCTTTGGCTCTCCACCAGCTTTCAATCTAATCTGTCAATTTTCCTTAGTCCTTAAATTTACGTCTTACGCATCAACTTCTGGTGCCAAATATTATAAAATGGTTCTTGCAGATCTAATTAATACATGATGTTTGTTACATGCCTATTTTTGACCCAAGGTATAAAACCACATAAAATGCCAAGAAGCTAGTAAAGCATGACCTCCCTTGTTCGAAATTAGCTTTGAATATATCAGTTATGTTGTTCTTTCCTAGAAGCGTCGCTGGAAATTTTAATAGTCTATCTGTGTAAAGCTATGACTACGACCACAGTTAAAGGGTGGTTCAAAGTTCAGTTGGATTAGTCAATTACTACTTGGCAATTTCTGTGCAGTAGTAATTTTTTTGCCGTGTGTGTGTGTGTACAAGAAGATGGCAGATAGGATGCAAAGATTATTGTAAGTACCTGAATATGATACTCTTGTGTTTATTACAAAGAGAAAAGGATTTTTACATCTCAGTTGTTTAGAGAGTGAGAAACATTAAGTTATTATAAAGATGAATTTTTTTTCTGATAATAAAAGTCAGATGTTTTCTGATTCCAAATATATATTAATGTCCTTTTAGTTATTTTCTATACTAAAAATTATATTCAAATAAAAATATCTCAATATTTAATTTTTTGTTTATATGTAAGTGCAGTGAAGACTTCTCTTGGATAATTAGGATTATGTAAATAGCAAAATAGTCCTCATTTTATTTGTATCTCAATCATATTCTACAAAAATGTGAATGAAACTTTGAGCGTTTGTTTTAGTCCAACAGCCTTATTATCAGTAGAACAGAGGACTTTTTCCTTCAACATTATTCATTCTACTTTCTTTTTTTGTTGCGCTTAATTTTGACATTACTTGGGGTGTATTTATTAAGGTGGATATGTTGCCATAAATTTTTGACTTGTGAAATGATTAACAATCCCTTCTCCTTGCACTATTTTTTAAACTTACTTTTGAAGTAATTTCAGATTTCCACACATTACAAATAATTATCTTACACCTAGTATATTACTTGGTGCTTCCTGTTTGTCTATTGTCTCCATCTCCCCCATTCTTGGGGATTCAACAAATGTTTTAAGATTAAGCTTCCCAAATTAAAAAAAGGGTGAAAAAAAAGACAGGACACCCAGTAACATTGGAATTTCAAATAAATACCAAATAAATTTTTAGTACAAGTATGTCTCATTCAATATTTGACATATTTAAAAAGTACTCACTGTTTATCTAAACTTCAATTTAACTGAATATAAGTATTTTTCCTGGCAACCCTAATTGAAATAGAAATCAATCAAGTGGTTTAGGCCCCTTGAGTTCTCAATGTAACACTCCAGCCTTGTGCGACCACCAAATTTGGCTGGTTTCTCTGTCCCTTCAGTGGCCCTGTGCCTGGCTCAAGCTTAGATTCAGAGCTTGTAGCCCACAACTGGAAAAGGCAACCAGAATAGGCAGAATGCTTCCAAAGACAGCTGCAGAACGTCAGCTCGTCTGTGCAAGTTTATCACCTCTATGGAGTAAAACTCCCTTTAGTGTTCATTACTTCTTCAGCAATATGTTGGCTTTAAACATAAGATTTTTATGATTATTCCAGATTTTCTTATTTGTCCTCAATGGAATGGTTAGTCTACTGCAATCGACTCCATTATTGCTCAGCCTCCAAAATGGTTTCATGTGAACTATATTTTATTACCTTTTAGGTTAAAATATCTTCTTAATCTTATTATAATTTAATCTTTGATCCACAGGTTACTTAAACATGTGTTTTTAAAATGTTTGACATACAGCTTTTTTAAAACTCTTTATGACAATTATATTTTGGTCAGAGGATGTCTTCTATATGATTCAAATGCTTGGAATTGCTGGAGATTTTCTTTATGACCCATTATCTGGACCAGTTTTGTAAATGTTCTGTGTGTATTTGAAATGCATCTAGTTCGTGCAGTATTTTATATGTCAATTCAGTCAAACATGTTAGTTATATAGCTCAAATATTCTATAACGATACTAATTTTTTGCCCACTCGTTCAGTGAACACAAACCGTATTTTTAGTTGAACCTTGTTGTTTCCTAATATGTTATGTTAGATGTTTCTTTTATATTGGTGGATTGTTTTAGCCAGACTGACAATCTTTGTCTTTTAAATGGAGTGGTACATCATTTAATATATGTTTATTCATTGACATAATTGGAGATAACACCAGTGTATTATTTGGTGCCTGCTATTGTTCTTTCTCCTTTTCTTCACTCCTTTTTTGCTTTATTTTGTATTTTTTTATCATTAAATACATTTCCTTCTATTCATTTGAGAGATAAATTCTCTATTTCTTTTAGAAGTTGCCCTACATATTTAAACATGAATATCTAACTTATCAAAATTTGAGATAATTAGTATCTTCGCTCTCTTTTTGAATAATAAAAAGATGTTAGAACACTCTATTTATTCCATAATCACTTTTGTGCTATTATTATATTTTTAAATTCTCACTTTTTAAATCTCACTGTATTAGTTTGCTAGGGCTGCCATAACAGAATACCACAGACTGGGGGTTTTAAACAACAGAAATTTATCAGCTCACAATTCTGGAAGCCAGAAGTTCAAGATCAAGGTGTTGGCAGGTTTGGTTCCTTCTGAAGCCTCTTTCCTTGGCTTGTAGACGGCCACCTCGTGCTATGTCCTTACAAGGTCATCCCTCTGACTGTGTTGTCTGTGTTCTAATCTCCTCTTATAAGAACACCAGCCATATTTGGTTAGGGCCCATCCTAAAGATCCCATTTTAACTTAATTTCCTCTTTAAAGAGCTGATTGCTAAACAGAGTCACAGTCTGAGGTTATGGGGGTTAGAACTTCAACATATGAATTTGTGGGGAACACAGTTCACCCCATGATATCTACTAAACTTACTGTTATTGTTTTATTCAGTCAAACTGGTTAAAATTTTATTTTATAAATGTACCCATTTATCACTGTCTTGCTCTTTATTTCTTTTTGCATCTTAGGCCTGTATTATGGAATTACTTTATTCTTCTTGAATTACTTATTTATAATTGCCTTTGATGAGAGTCTACTTGTGGCAAAGTCTCTTGGTTTTTGTTGGTCTGAAAATGACTGGGCATATTATTTTTCTTAAGCACATTGAAAACATCATGTCACATATTTTGGCTTCCATCCTTTCTGATGAAGTTTGAGTTTTTATTTTGACACTGATTGAAAGTAAGGTCTCTTTTTTTTTCTGACCAATTTTAAGGCCATTGTTTTGTGTAATATTTCAAAGTTTCACTATGATGTATGTATATATAGGTTTCTCTTTTATTTATTCTGTTGGCATTTTTTAGTGTTCTTTTTTTCTTAATCTGCAGAATCTAGGTGGGCATAATCTAAGTGATAGGTGATAGCCAGTATGGTAAAATATTACTGGTAGAGTCTATGTGTATGCTGTAAAATTCTTTCAACTTTGTCATTTATTTGACATTTTTTTATAATAAAGTGTTGGAAAAATAATTATAACCTATACATCAGTACCAAATAGAAGAAAATAAAATACATATAAAAAAGTAATATCTTAAAACATCAAATATATAAGTAGTGTACTAAAACATCAAATGTTTAGGAATACATTTAACAAATGATGCACAAAACTTCTGAATAGCAAACTACATGCCATATTAACACTAAAATAGATCCAACTAAGTAGTGGTATACTCCGTGTCTATGCACTGGAAGATAATATTGCAAAAACGTCCATTTATCTCAAATTGAACTATTTAATAAACACACTCCCAATCAAAGTCTTTTCAGATTTTGTGATGTGTGGAAATTGACAAAGTAATCTGAATATTTATATAACACAGTAGGACAAAAAAAGACAAGTTAGTCTTAGAGAAGTATAACAAACTCGGAAGATTTATGCTGTAAAGCTACAGTGATAAAGACAATGCAGCATTGGTCAAGAATAAACAAATGGGCATATGAACAAATAGAGAACTTTACCAACCCACACACATATGGTCACTTGATTTATGCCTATAGGACATAGCAGTGCAGTGGGAAAAATATGATCTTTGAGTAAGTGTCGTTGCATCAACTGGATATCCAAAGAGGGGGAAAAAATCTTGATCCCTAACATACATAAAAAAAATTAATCCAGATGAATCATAAATCTAAATATATAAGATAGAAAAAATCTTATAGAAGAAACAGGAGAATATTTTCCTGTTCTTAGGGTAAGAAAATGTTTCTTAAAAATGACATAAAATGTACTGACCATAATGGAACCTATTGATTAATTTAACTTCATTGAAATTAAGAACTTCTGTTCAGCAAAAAACCCATTAAGAGATGATGTTTCAGAGTAGAAGTTATCTGCAATGCATATGTATGACAAAGGACAAATATCAAGAATATATAAGTAACTTCTACACATCAATAAGAAAATGTCAGACAACTCTATAAAACTCTATAAAAAAATGAGCAAAATACTTGAACAGGCACTTTATTAAAGAGGATATTCTAATATCCAATAAGTATATGAAAACGTTCTGAATCTGTTTAGTCATAAGAGAAAATATAAAACAAAACAATAAGATATTAAGAATGTCTACCCAACTAGCAAAAATTAAAATAATACCAAGTGTTGGTAAGGTTGTGGAGCAATTTAAAGCCTTGTATACTATTCATAAGGCTGTAAATTGGTGCAATCAGTTTGGAAAAGATTTTAGTAGTATCCACTAAAGCAGAATCTTTGCATTCTGTATGAACCAGAATTCCCATTTCTAGGTATATATCCTAGAAAAATGTACATGTGTGAACCAAAGACAAAAGATATATATAAGAATTTTCATAACATTATTTAATAGTCCAACTTCAATGTCCATCAACAGTAGAATAGATATATAAATTATGGTTTATTTGTAAATAAAATAGCATATAACAGTAAGAAAGAACAAATCATTGCGGTAGACAACAACATGAATGAAATCCACACACATAACCTAAAAGAAAAGATCCATACTCAAACGTGTACCTCCTGTGTGAATACATTTTTAATAAAGTTAGAAAACAAATGTGGTGAGATAAGTTAGAATAGCGGTTGCTCAGACTGGGAAGAATGTGAAAGGGCTTTTCTGGGTATTGATAATGTTTGATATCTTGATCTGGTTACTGGTTATAACAATGTTTTCGAGTTGAGAAAATTCGTCAAGCTCCACACTTGAAATTTATGTACTTTTCTGTTGTATGTTATAATTATTTTAAAAAGGACTTTAAAAATTAATTAAATGCACAGAAATTACAGGTGTATTAAAATATGAGTAAAACAAATCCTGGACTCATAGTAAAGTTGAACATTTCATCAGCATTTTGCTAAACATCAGATTCTGAGTTGTTAAAAAAGTATATTAACGACGTGAAACAAGACTTGGCTCATATCATAACTAAAGGAATGGCAGAGGGCTTGTGAATTTGTGTCATTCTGGTACTTTGTTTATGAGATTTCATATATTCCTAAGTATGTATTCTTTTCAATATGCCTACAGAAAAAAAGCTTCCTAGCAACTTATTCTTAGTGTCACATCATGATTTAAAGACATTGAATGGAATTTGGATGCTAATAAAGTATTAAATTTTACACTGAAAGTTTTCAAAAAATAAAAAGGTTGTTTAACTGAAAGTTCTTTCATTGAAGAGGGCTCATTAAGAAGAAAGTTGAATTATTCATCATTAAACATGAACCAGATGTATGTGAATTCATACCTTTGTAATAGCAGTAGAGATTCCAGTAGAAAAAATATATATACAAGACTAAGACAGCAATACATAATGTTAGCATGCATTTTTTTTCCTCCCATAAAGAGCAGGCTGAACTTCCTACATTTTTACAATGGTTACTGATGAGGGAGTTAGAGCATTTGAAATGGAACATCATTGGAAAATGTTACATCTTCTTCTTTCATGAAAAGGTCAGTATTGAGAGAAAAATCTCAGAAAGAGGAGTTAAGGGGTCCCCTTGCCCTTTTTATGGTTTTCAACGATCCAAGATTCTGAATGTCATACACAATTCTAAAAAACAGATGAATATAATCAGAAAAAAATATATCAATATTAGTTCTTGTAACAAGTATTTTCAATTTTAAAGAATCTCAAGTTTATTAAAATAACAAGAGTCTTAAAATTCTTAAAGTGATAGCAACATAACAATAAATATCATACAATTTAAGGTTATGCAGAAAAATATTAATCTACTCCATTTACAAGAACAGTTACAGAACATATAAATAATCTTAAAATTCCTTTAGTTACCTTCAATAAATGTTATTAAATGAGTTGAATTTTAAAAGAATGTCTGACAGATACAAGTATGTTGCATACCATTGGGTAATTACATTTGTGGAGTATGGCTCGTCTTCTAAAATTAAATATTCAATCCTTTTATCTTTGGAGTTTGCATAGCATTGCAATTAAACAATGTTTAGAAAATTATATTTGTACTCAATTCTGAGGTTCCTAAGAAGTATTTTCAATTATATTCTACAAAATAGAACCTTGGTGGGCAACGCAGGACCACCACACTGCATTGCAAATAGGCAAATCTGAACAAAACAGTAGTTGTTAAAGAAGTATTCCTTCCTGGTTTATTTAGTTAGTGTTTTGTTTTGTTTTATTTTGTTTTGTTTTTGCTGAGGACGATTTGCCCTGAGCTAACATCTGTGCCAATCTTCCTCTGTTTTGTATGTGGGTTGCCGACAAGTGGTATATGTCTATGCCTGGGAACTGAACCCAGGCTATGGGAGCTGAGCACACGGAAATTAACCACTAGTTCACGTGGCTAGCCCATAGTTAGTGCTTTTAAATTGAAGACTAATGGTGTCTCAGATTAAAATAATTCAGACTAAATTGTCATTGAACAAAATATGTACTGCAGAAGTGAAAAATATAACTTGTTGGCATTTCATTGACTAAATGTGAACAAAAAGAGCTGAAAAAAAATCCCTAATTATACGAAGCGTTTGATGACAGTCAAAGTTGAGAAGAGACAAAGTTCCTAAAGGCAATTCTCATGTGTTTGGTAGTTCTCATTAGAACTTTTCCTTTTCTTTTTTCATTTTGATAATAATCTTGAAAAAATCTATTATGACCACCACGTAATTGCTTCCATGCATTTTCTGCTTCCAGCTTTACTCTGACACCAAGTAGCACTGTTTTAATTGTTGTAGAAAAATGAGAAAAGAACAAAAGTGGACTTAACCTACAAATACTTATGCAGTTAAGTCAAGAGAAGACTAATGACAGCATGGCGTGACAGATAAATAAAAAATGTATAGTAATTTGAATGCAGAGAAACAGTCATATAACTGATGCAAATTACACAACCACAGACATATGTAAGTTCCAAACACACATACACCTTTGGATCCACACCATATCTTTTGTCAAGTGGTGACTAAATTTCAGCAAAAAATCAATGACACAATCAGTATGATAAATTTGAATACATTGATTTTGATACTTTGGTTTTAATTCATAAATTTGTTTTGGTTTTATAGCTACATGTAGGAATTCTAAATATGGAAAGTTTATGCCTTGCTTTATATTTTTATATATTAAACTGACATTGGGATAAAAATTATTATGTCAACACTGGGAGTCCACAATGATTTTATTTTACTTTTGCTTTAAAAAATGTGTATATTACTTAAATATTTTTTAATTGTAGAATTTTAATTTTACATACAAAGAGCTAGCATTGTTTCTTTTTTCTTTTCCCAGTAGTTTTATTGAGATCATAATGGTTTACAACATTGAGTAATTTTGGGTGTACATTATAGTTTATCAGTTTCTGTATAGACTTCATCATGCTCACCCCCAGTAGTCTAATTACTGTCCATCAGTGTACATATGTGTCTCTTTATCCCTTTTACCCATCCTCTAACCCCCTTCCCTCTGGTAACCACTAATCTGTTTTCATTATCCATGTATTTGTTATCTTCCACATATGAGTGAAATCATGCAGTATTTGTCTTTCTTTGTCTGGCTTATTTCACTTAACAATACCCTCAAGGCACATCCATCCATGTTGTTGCAAATGGGATGACTTTTTTCTTTTTTTATGGCTGAGTAGTATTCCATTGTATATATATACCACATCTTCTTTATCCGTTCATCTGTAGAAAGGCACTTGGATTGCTTCCACATCTTGGACATTGTGAATAATGCTGCAATGAACATACAGGTGCATAAATCTCTTTGGAGCATTGATTTCAAGTTCTTTGGGTAAATACCCAGCAGTGGGATAGCTGGATTGTATAGTATTTCTATTTCTAATTTTTTGAGAAATCTCCATACTGTTTTCCATAATGGCTGCACCAGTTTGCATTCCCACCAGCAGTGCATGAGATGCATTTTCTCCACATCCTCTCCAACATTTGTTATTTTTTGTCTTTGTAATTGTAGCCATTCCAACCAGTGTAAGATGATATCTCATTGTAGTTTTGATTTGCATTTCCCTGATGATTAGTGATGTTGAACATCTTTTCATGTGCCTGTTGGCCATCTGTATATCTTCTTTGGAAAAGTGTTCATATCCTCCGCCAATTTTTTGATTGGGTTGTTTTTTGTTGTTGTTGTTGAGTTGTATGAGTTCTTTATATACTTTGGAAATCAACCCCTTGTCAGATAAATGATTTGCAAATATTTTCTCCCAGTTGGTGGGTTGTCTTTTCATTTTGTTCATGGTTTCCTTTGCTTTGCAGAAAATTTTTAGTCTGATGTAGCCCCATTTGTTAACTTTTTCTTTTATTTCCCTTGCCCTAGTAGACATGGTACTTGAAAAGACGCTGCTAAGACCAATGTCATATAGTATACTGCCTATATTTTCTTCTAGGGGTTTTTTGGGTTCAAGTCTTACATTCAAGTCTTAAATCCATTTTGAGTTAATTTTTGTGTATGGTGCAAGATAATGGTCTACTTTCATTCTTTTGTGTGTGGCTGTCCAGTTTTCCCAACACCATTTACTAAAGAGACTTTCCTTTTTCCATTGTATGTTCTTGGGCTCCTTTGTCAAAGATCAACTGCCCATAGACGTGTGGTTTTATTTCTGGGCTTTCAGTTCCGTTCCACTGATCTGTGTCTGTTTTTGTGCCAGTACTATGCTGTTTTGATTACTATAGCTTTGTAGTATATTTTGAAGTCAGGGATTGTGATGCCTCTAGCCTTGTTCTTCTTTTCTCTGGATTGTTTTGGCTATTCAGGATTTTTTGTTGTTCCACATAAATTTTAGGATTCTTTGTTCTATTTCCGTGAAGAATGTCATTGGGATTCTCATTGGGATTGCATTGAATCTGTGGATTGCTTTAGGTAGTATGGACTATGTATTTAACTAGTATTTAACCATGTTGATTCTTCCAACCCATGAGCATGGAATATCTTCCATTTCTTTATATCTTTAATTTCTTTCAATAATATCTTATAGATTTCAGTGTATAGGTCTTTCACCTCTTTGGTTAAGTTTATTCCTAGATACTTTATTCTTTTTGTGGAGATTGTAAATGGAATTGTATTCTTGATTTCTGTTTCTGTTTCTTCATTATTAGTGTATAGAAATGCAACTGTTTTTTGCAGGTTGATTTTGTACTCTGCAACTTTGCTGTAGTTGTTTATTATTTCTAATAGTTTTTCACATTGTTTCTTTAGTCAGGTAGAAGTCTTGGATAATTCATTCAAGAAAGATCACTTAGTCGAACTTGATGAAGCCTATATCCTTCGCATGCTTACATTAGTGGCACAAACTGAGGCAATGTTGTTGGACTGGACCCTACAGGTTGCAGCAGATGCAGCAAGAGAGAGAACCATATCCGAATTTTAACATGTGGCTGCAGTGCCAATGCTGCTGATCCATCTTGGTCTCAGAGGTCACAACGAGGCAAAGCCTACTTCAAGTTTGAAAATAATTTGACAATATTTTTTACATTCTTAGAAGTTAGAAACTATTCACTTGTAAACACAAAACTCAGAACAATATCTGCCATACAACGTGAGCTTAGAAAAGCTTTTAGGGTTGAACTTTATCTAGTACCTAACTAGGTACAAGGTGTAGAAGTTAAAGGGAAGCAAATACGGGCTGATATCAAAAAGAATTTTGTAAATATAGCCTGGGGGTCGCTGTTGCCTTTGATAGTCAAATGAAAATATCTTAAAATCCTATCCCAAACTTTGGGAGAAGCAGCATCACTCCCAGTCTCTACAGTGAATGATTTTCTGAGTGAATTTGTAATTCTATAACTCTGAGTACCATTTCTGCTGAATTCAGTATCTTGTCCATTTGACATTACAGATTGCCTGCTACTAGACAATATCCCAATTTCTATCCTTCCCATAATACAAGACCTGTGCTGAAGATTCATGAAAACAGAACAGTATAAGTAGTATTGCCTTTCTTGAACAATCTTTGTCTACCCTTCCCTGGAAACCTCTCAGTCAGCATTTAATGTAGGCTACAGTCCGGGATGCTAGGCTCTCTCTCTTTTTTTCTCTCTCTTGCTCTTTCTCTACTCTGACTTTCTCTTTTTTCTCCATTTTGCTGTTCATTCTCTTAATGCCACTGTTTCAGTTAATGGGTATTCAAAGGAATTTGATACCTGTTTCTTTGCTTCCTTTAAGTCCATGTCCTCAGTGGGAGTGAGAGTATCTTATTTTCCACATCAACACCCGTTCTGAAGTGGTTAGTCAAGGACACTTCCTACCACTAAGTGTTTTCTCAAGAAGAAGATAGCTAGCTCCAGTTTTAACAAGAACATTATTTCCACGTTATCTTACAATGACTAGAATGGTCCATAAATTACATGAATTGCTTTAGGATATTTGGTGCTTTTATTCAAGTTTAGGTTGCTTAATAACTTATCAGGAAAATATGGAAACAAATCTTAGGAATACTGGTTAATTCAATAGTTCCTAACAGTTTATAGGTCAATAAAATCTTTAAGAATCTACTCAAAGGTATGTACATACACTATGGACCCCACATTAAAAAACTTTGGCCTAGGTGAATGATATAGCAGATCTCCTCAAACTCTGATGATCTGAGTTTATGAATTACATAAGTTTCACATTGGATAAAAATATTTTTTCTTATTTGGTGGCAAAACCGTAAGACTATAAAAGCGAAAATGCAAATAAAATTCGAATTCAAAAGTAGCCTTAATTCACTAAGAAATATCTTTTTTATATTAATAGATTTTATTTTTCAGGGCAGTTTAATACTTACAGAAAAATTAGGAAGATAGTACAAAGAGTTCCCATATAACTCCCTCATCCTGTACAGTTTCCCCTACCAATAATATCTCACACTGGCAGGACACATTTGTTATGATTAATGAACCAATATGGATATATTTTTATTAACTAAAGTCCGTAGTTGATTCAAATTTCTTTTTTCTGTCCCAGGATCCCATCCTGGACATGACATCACATTTAGTTGTTATATCTCCTTAGGCTCCTTTTGGCTGCATAATTTCTCAGATTTTCTTTGTTGACCTTGACAATTTTGAGGAATATTGGGTCAGGTATATTGAACAAGATCCCCTATTGGAACTCGTCTCATGATTAGACTGGTGTTGTAGGTTTGGGAGTGGAGGATCACAGAGGTGAAGTGTTATTTTCATCATACCATGTCAAGGATACTTGGTATCAACACAATTTATGACTGTTAATGTTGACTTTGATATCTGGCCAAAGTAGTGGTTGTATGTTTTCTCCACTGTAAAGTTACATTTTTACCTCCTTTCCATTCTGTAATCTTTGGAAGAAAGTCATATATGAGGCCCATACTTAAGGAATGAGGAGTTATACCCCCTCTCAATTAGGATGGAGTAGCTACATAATTTATTTGGAATTCTTTTGCACTCGAGATTATTCAATAATTTATTTATGTCAGAATGGACCTGTAGCATTTATTTTATACTACGGGTTGTAAAACAAAATGACTGCATTTATTTTGTTGCTCAAATGATTCCAGTTTTGACAATTGGGAACTCTTTCAGCTGGCTCCTGTGTCCCATTGAAATACCTCCATCAGTATAAGTGAGTTTTTTAATCACTTCTTTACTTTCAAGAAATGATTTTTATGACTATATTATATAGGTCTTGTTCTTACACAAATGGAGAGAGGGACAAACACAAGGAGATATTTTTTATTATAATAAATAGATATATTTTAACCAGGAATTGGAAGGGAGAGTTATCAATTATTAGACAGACTTTTCTTCCTATTAAACTTTAAAACTTTTAGTTAGCTAGCAAGACATAGAAACAGTGCTCAACTAATGGATGTTAAACCAACTCAAGTTCCATTACTATGATACATGAGCTAATTTTTTGAATATACATTTTTTATATGCCCATGTGTGAATGAGCACTCATGGAGATGGAATGAAAAGAGTGATATTTCAAGCTTGCAAATAATTTTGTCCTACATCACCTCTAAGCTTCAGAGTCAAAGAATACAGAATCATTGACTCTGCACTTATGGGTTTTGGTTCATTTTAAAAGTTTGACATAAGAAAATGAAACATAATACAACAGCTGTGCTCTGCATGTACATAGATCATATCATAATTGACTTATGTAGAGAAGGGTAGAGGAATTACTAATTAAATTCAGTGATTAGTTTCATTTCTTATAACAGGATATAAAAAGTAATAATGGAGTAAGTATTTTTACTCTTTTTCCTTCACCTCTACTCTCAGTCATTCCTGTGAGATACTTATTTAATCTGTTAGTTTTAATAAAAGACTTAAAATACACTCTTCCAAATAATTAAGAACACAGATTATTCCATCAATAACTGTTGGCAGTAGATATTTAGTAAAACACTCATGTGGATATAAAACATTCTCACATTCTTCTGAATTATATATCTGGCATCAGTCATTATCACTCTTGCAGAGTGTGGCTGAGTACTCAATATGTGGTAGAAATAATGTCCATTGTTTCAAAGAAGCAGTACACATGGCTACTTTCCGGAAAGAAATCCATTTTCTTTGAGTGTGTGATAGAAACTTCATATATTTTGTTGGCTGTGTGTGTGTATCTATGTCAGTATAAGGGCAGTTTCATTCCTAAAAAAGATGATCAGTTAAACCATTAGTTTAGTTTTGCTTTATTCTACTGTATTTCCCCATCAACCCCATGACTATTCCCTGACTAATTTGAATTTTTATTGCTATGCTATTCAGATAATATTACCAAGTGCTCAGAATTTCCAGTAGAGATAAATTCTAAGAATTTTTTCTATTCTCCTCGTAAATCATCATGTCCAGAGAATTCCAGTATTTTGGCTTTCTTGTATACCATTTAGGAACCTAGGGAGTCAGTTAAACCTTGTTCAGTCACTTACTTTGTGATCTTTTCTAAGTTATTTAACCTTTCAGCACTCCAGTTTTTTTGCCTGTTAAATGGTCTCGTCAAGAGTTTTATAAGGATTAAATGTTGTAGCACACAGTGCAAAGCCAGAAACCTTCATTGTAAAACTCTCAATGGGAGGTCAGCTGTGTACAGAAAGCATGTGATAAATGGTAGCTATTGTTCTCATTATCGTCATTATTATTCAAAACACTCTGCTCAGTGCTCACAGCCAGACATAACATACAATGGTTCAGGAGGAGCATTTCTCAACATTTGCTTGAGACTATATGATCGCCTTATACTACAGAGAAAATGAAAGTGTTTTTATTTAATTGATAGGCTGCTTTAGAAAGCTAAAATCAGAAGCTGAGGTGCGGGTGTGATGAATTGCCAAGTAAGACTCTCAAATTCATAGAACATTTTCAGTACCTTACCCAAGTCATGGCAGTTTTAAAGGATTTGAGTCCAACCCAGCACATAAAGTAGGAAGACAGAAGTAGGCCAGGGAAACACTGCATAAGTGTTACATGTTCCAACCCTGAGAAACGCTAGACAGAGGAGTGTTCTTGAGAGAAGCTATTCATGTGCTAATATCTAAAATATGAACCTTATGTCTACAGCTTAATATTCAAACTAAAGGGCTCAGTAGACACCATCCTGATCAAAGAGCACGGATATTTGTTAGATCATATATTAGCATTGAAGCCCTAAAATTTAAGAATAGTTTCACAAACAATGGAGAGAAGGAGAAAACCTAGATTAAGTATTCAATAGTATTAGGTACAGATTCAATTTAGAGGTGGATGGGACCACACAAATCATTTTGTGGGGCAATATGGGTTGCTGTTCAGAACCCTGCAAACGTGGTTAGATGGCCCAGGCTGGTCCCTCTCCATTGATTGATTTGTTTCTTTGGTATATATAAAATGAATTTAGTAATCAGCTGTTTAGAGACACATAAAATAAAAATTTGAAAAGCAAATTATTAAGCTACACCAACTTTGTGGAGGAAAACAACATGAAGAAAATGATCCTGGGCCATAATTTTGAAAGAAGAGAAGATGGAGTGTAACAGTCAGGAGCCAATTCCAAAGGAAGAAGACCCCCGAACATCTTACTAAGTGGGGTAGGTGCCTAGAGGGTAGTACCTTGAGCTGTCCTGAAAAGCTGACCAGAGAAGCAAGAGTGAAATAGATAAGGCAATAGGACTGAAAGGTCAAGCTCCTTGAAGGCAAGGAGCAAAAGATTAGACTTGAGGAGAAACACGATTGGTAGCTGCTTCAGGATAAATGAGAAGGAAGGTCATGTTGCTTTGAGAGAAACAATTCCTGTTGCTGAGGGTTGAACAAATTGGATAGGAAAGAGGTTGAAGACACCTCTCCCCGTTGAAGGCTATCTCAGAGCCCTGCACAAGGTAAATGAACTCTAGTTAAACACTGCGGCAGTGTGAATCATGAGTGGGTCTCAGCAATGTCCCAAAGGGCAAAGTGACAAGATAGTGATGGACTGAGTGACAAAGTCAAAGGAGAGAGTGAGAAATCAAAAATGATTTTATTCCTGTGGCTCTCAGGCCTGTGAAGATGCTGGTATAAGAAAGTGTCTTAGAAACGTACACTTAACTGAAAGCTCTGTTTTTGTCAAGAGGCATATCCACAGACTCTGATAAACACAGGGTGCTAGAATATGAGTAAAGTCCCCTGATGTATAGATGAGCTTCTGGAAACGTGGATAGATTACCAGGAGAATGTAAACATGTAAGAAAATGATTATTCTGCAGATTTTAATATACAAAGGGGCACTACACACACAAACCCAACTTCATTTATAATTACACTAACCTCTAGATGATAGATTTTTTTTTTCATGGCCAGCTCAGTGCTGCTCAAAAGCATTTGTCAATTAAGACCAATATAATCCTTGTCTTCCATGTGAAATATTGGTTAAATCAGCAAGTAATTAGATTAAGTAAGGTGTGTGAATTAAATTGTGTGTGTGTGTGTGTGTGTGTGTGTGTGTGTGTTATAAAAGGACTGAAGGGAAGGATGACTCGGGAAATTAACTTTTAAGGTTGGGTGAAATTCTCTCTCTTAATTACCAGCCAGCAAGTTTTCCTCTGTTAAACAAGTCTGCCTATTGACTAATACAGTTGCGTTTTTCTTTCTCATCCTTAAGTGAGTTAACTAAGGTGAGCTAAAACTCAACTTGCAGTTTTCCAGGATCAGTACCATTTTTCTAAAACATATGGTACATTTATTTCACAGCTCAAAAAGAAATGTTTTCCTTTTTTAATTTAATTAATGGCAAAATGTTTATAGGCACTCACATTTAAAAAAATATTGTTACGTAAATTAATATAAAAAGGTAAGACTATTACCTTTATAAAAAGGTATATTACCTAATATAAAAAGGTAAGACTATCTCCCAATAGAGATATTTGGATTTTGAAAGTCAAGACAATGTATATTCTGTACTTTGGCTCCTCTAAGTCTTTCTTATTTCTCCTTCAATGTACTAACTGTGTTCTAAAAGAGAAAAGAGTTGATAGGGACAATTATTTTGACCTTCATTTTTAAAGGCCTCTGTGTAAAAGGAATTAAAAGAATAGTCTTTGGGAAAGAATGTGCATTTCTTTCTAACAGCTAATGATTTTGGAAATCAATATAGGGCCTGAAAATTATATTTCATTTGATATGCTAATTAAAATATTATACTGTCCTCTTTTCTAATGTTTTGTTAAAATTATAACTCAATCCTACTATATAAAAAATTTGCATATCTTTGAAATTTTTATCAATATTTTCCAGGAAAGGAAAAAGAACCTCCCTTAGTTATTAATTATTATAGGTTGCTTTATGAATTATATGAAATGATAATTAGCTATATCAAAATCTATATCTTTCAGTTATAGCTGAGTCTAAATTAGTTAGATCTAAATCTCTATCTCATCTAGTTATGTCATATACCAAAATGAATGAAATGTTTAAATAAAGCTAGTTATAGCATAAAACCACGTGAAACTTGTAACTCAAATTAAGGGGAGGTGAAAAGGAAAAAAAAAACCAAACATCTCAATATATCCGTTTCAATGCCTTTTTTGAAACAGTAGTTGTATTCCCAAAGGACTACAGCTTTCACCAGGAGCCCCCTTTTCACTGCTACAACTCTCGGTGGACTAGTATGCAATTTTCTCCCCTTGCTCCTTCAACCCGAGGCGGGGTAATTCTTGCTGTTCTCTTAACTCCGCCTATAGCTCTGCCAAGTAGTCTTTCCCATCGTTGGACCTGCCTAGATCCTGATTGGAACAGTGATTGGTACCAGAAGTAGCCTCTGGAAATAGACCCTCCAGATAGTTTTCTGGGACAGGATTTTACTTATATTTGAGATACACGTGGATAATGTTCTTGCTGGGAGATACTCAGCACTAGTAATGCATGACATTGTGGTGTCATTTTCTCTACCAAAGTTATAATTTTCTACCATAAATCTCATAAAATATTTTTGTGCAGACTCTTTGTTGTGAAATTCTCAACAGATGCCCTTTTCCTTACAGCGTAAATCTTAATCAATCTATCCATCATCAAGTAAGATAATGAGCAGCTACTTACTATGTTGGAAACGCTTTATTTTCTATTTGGATGGGTGAAAAAGCATAAGATAACGGCCATCTAAATAAACAGATATCCAGGTTCTAAAACTGAAGGAAATTAAATCCAGGAAATAAAAACTTACATGAAAATAGCAATATGCAGAAATTACATGCATGTGTGTGTGTGCGTTTCTTATCCTGATTCTTATGGCTTGGGCTGTCTCTGTCAGGTTGCATGTGTCCATGAATTATTTCTTCTTTAAAGAAATTAGTTTAAATCTATGCCCTTCCTGATATTAGACGTGTAACTAAATGGGGATAGGAGAGAAAACAGAGCCCAAAGGCAGGTTTATAGGTTAGATAAGGAGGGTTAAGGTGTTCTGGGAGATAAGCTGGCAGCAGATAAATGTGTGTTAGAAGAAGAAGGATGGATCATGACAGCCGAACAGGAGAGATGAACAAGCGAAACAAGGTTTTAACCAGTGGGAAACGGAGAGGAATCTATTTTCCTGTGCTCAAATGCCATGATTAGCTTTATGCGTTCATGATGAGAAGGAAAAGGTAGGTCAAAAATAAAGAAGGGCAAAAGTAAAGTAAAGATGATGTTGAAAATGTAAAAGAAGACAGAGAAATGATCAAGCTAAAGACAAATCTTAAAACATAAAACCTCTTTTCAAATAATATTTTGGAAGTGTTATTCTGTTTAAAATCATAATTCAAATCTCAGTAGGAACATAAGTAGAGAAAGAGGAAATTTTTAAAGAAAAAATAACAAAATGCAACTGAAAAAGTTTATATATGTAATACATATAAATATATATGTATATACAAATAATATATATATATTTTACATATGTATGGCAGTAAGCTAAGAACTGTTGGTGAATCAATTAAATGTAAATAACAATTGTTATAAAGGGCTCTGACTCTAAGTTCTAGCATCACTTTACAACTCTATGTTCCATGAAAGTATTGAGTTTCTGATTATTTATGATCCTGGTTCATGGTTTTAAGTGTGACCCTCATAAAACTGTCTTCTTTCTCTGGTATTAAATCTAGTCTCAGCATATCGTCACATTAAAAAAAAAGGTGCCCTCTTACAAAAGCATTGAAAAACTATGGAAATCTTTACTGAAGCTTTTGTCAGAACATCAAGGAGGGGATGACATAGGACGTCACACTGCATAACTTCTTTAAAAACACCCTTAAACATTTCTTCTCACTAAAGTTCCACTCATCATGGCAGCCTCATAAATCTCTCTCTCTTCTCTGTCTGTCCTACTCACTCAACCTTACTTATTGTCTGGTACTTTATTTCAGATCTCCTTGCTCCTTCCATGCCTTTGCCTCTATTTCTCTGTCTTTTTTCTCACATATGAAAATAATCTCTCATAGTTACTTGAATTCTGTTTATCTAGCTATTATACTGCCCAGTGAAATGAAAGCTTAGTAGCTCAGCAGGAAAAAAGGTATCCTCCTTGGAAAATGGTATTCTTTTGCTATTACTGTGTAATTCATCTCTCCAAAACTTAGTGGATTAAAACAACAATCATTAATTATGTATTTAATTATACATCACACTTATATACTGTGTGGATCAATATTTCAGGCAGGGATAGTCTAAGTGATTCTTGGGTTTCATGTTATGTCAACTGGAGGTCACTCAGTGGGATTCAGCTGGTGGCTGATCTAGTCTGAAGGGTATGAGAAGTCTTTGCTTTTGTATATGTGACTCCTCAATGGTGATGGCTAGAAAGCTAGGCCTTGCCTGGATCCTCTTCCTCTCCATGTGGTCACAGGGCCTCTTCATATGGTCTATCCAGCTGGAGAGTCAGCTTCTCACATAGCAACTCAAGGCTTCAACACCAAGTGTTTCTAGAGTATTAAGAGAAAGCTTCAAGACTTTTTACAACCCAGCCTCAAAGACCCAAGAAAATTACTTCTGCCACATTCTATTGGTCAAGCAAGTCAGTAAGGCCAACATGATTCAAGGCAAAGGGAATTAGACTCCATCTTTCAATGGGAAGAATAGCAAAGAAAATCTTTAAATTGCCAGTGAAAGTAGAGAAAAATGGGTTTAAAAAACCTTATGCTTTAATATGTTGCATCTCTTTGACACAGTAAAAAGTCTGCACAAACTGGAGATGCTTAAAGCAGGGACGATTATACAGCCTGCCTCACATATCATTGAATGAATTGAAGAGACCAGAAAGGGGGAAAAAATATGTTGCTTTCCAACATGAACCAAATTATTAGTATATTTTTAGTTATTTTTTATCTTTCTAAACTATTTTATTGAGGTACAATTGACATACAAAAAGTTGTACATACTTAATATATACAACAAAATGAGTTAGGAGATATGTATAGACTGATGAAACCATCACTACAATCTATGCCATAAACATACCCATTCCTTCCAAAAGTTTCCCCCTATTTATTATTATTATTATTTTTTTGTAAGAATATTTAACATGAGGTCTACCGTCTTAGCAAATTTTTAAGTATACAATGCAGTATTGTTCACTATAACCTCTATTCTGATCCTAGATCCCTAGGACTTATTCATCTTGTAAAAGTGAAATTTTATACCCGTTGACTAATACCTCCCCATTTCCCCCTCCCCCAGCCGCTGGTAAGCACCATTCCACTCTCTGCTTCTGTGAGTTTGGCTATTTTAGATTCCTCATATAAGCGGTATCGTGTAGTATTTGCCCTTCGGTGTCTGCTTATTTCACTTTAGCATACCGTTCTCCAGGTTCATTCACGTTGTAACAAATAATAGGATTTCCTTCCTTTTTTCGGTGAGGAAGATGGTCCCTGAGATAACATCTGTGCCAATCTTTCTCTACTTTGTATATGGGACGCCGCCACAGGATGGCCCAATGAGCGGTAGGTGCATGGTCCACTCCATGGGACCTGAACCCATGAACCCCAGGCCACCGAAGCAGAGCACGCGAACTTAACCACTACACCACCAGTTACAGGCTGAATGATATTCCGTTGTGTGTATATATCACGTAACAGATCAGGGTAAATAACATTATGTATATCTCACATTACAAAAGTCTAAAGAAGTGAAATCCATAAGAAAGGCAATAAAAAGATGAAGTTTCTTTCCTCAGATTATTCTTCTGTCCAGTAGAAATATAATGTGAGCCCTATATGTAATTAAAATTTTTCTAGTAGCCACGTTAAAGGAAAGTAAAAAGAAACAGGTGAAATTAGTTTAAATAACATGTTTTATTTAACTCAATATATTCAAAAATGTTATCATCTTAATGTGTAATCTATATAAACAAATCCTAAATGAAATATTTTACTCTACACACAAAGTCCTTGAAATCCAGAATATATGATACACTTACAGCACAGGTGCATTCAGACTCGCCATAATTAAAATGCTCATTGCAGCTCTAGGCTCTTGCTACTGAAACGCTCTTCAAAGCGGCAACTTGGACATTACTTGTAATCCTGTTAGAAATGCTAGAAGTTTAGGCTCCACCTAAGACCTTCTGAATGAAAATCTACATTTTAATAAGATCTCCAGGTGACACTCAAGTTTGAGAAGCGGATATACCATTTGCTCAAGCTGCTTCCTCTACCTGGAGTGACCCTCTCTATTGGTTTGCTGAGGCTGTCCTAACAAAATACCACAAACTGGTGGCTTAAACAACTGAAATTTATTTTCTCATGGTTCTAGAGGCTAGAAGTCCAAGATTGAGGTGCTGGCAGGTTCGGTTTCTGCTGAGGTCTCTCTCCTTGCCTTGTAGATGGCCTCCCCTCTTGTTGTGTCCTCACACAGCCTTTCCTCTGTGTACACACACCTCTGTGTCTCTTCCTCTTTTTATAAGGACTCCCACCATATTGGATTAGGGTCTACCTTAATGACCTCATTTTAACTTGATCGCGTCTCTAAAAGCCCCGTCTCCAAATACAGTCACATTCTGAGGTTATGGGGATTCGGATTTCAACATATGAGTTTGGGGGAACACAGTTCAGTCCATAATACCTTCGTAGTCACCTACTCATCTCTGGCCACCACATTGCACAAATCTCACTTATTTCCTTTCCTGATCCCCCCCAGGTTATGCCCCTCCCACAAAACCAAGCTTTTATCGCTATTAGTACATTCTATATTGTTTAATAATCTTCTGCTACAATTTAACCTCCCCCACCAAACTATGCATCTTGAGAGGAGTGCTATGTGTCATTTATAGCATTATCCGCAGAACTTATCACAACACCTAGAGTGTAAGATAGGAATAATGCAAACATAGCTGAATGAATAAATAAAATAATTAGTGAAACCTAGGGACATATCAGTTAATGCAAAGAACAATTGTTCTTGGCATCTGACCTCGTCTCTTACTTCCTTGAGCAGGTAGAGGGAGTGAAGCCATTAGAAGGATATCACCTCAGCTTCTCAGCAGAAAATCTTCAAATCTGCAGGCATCTGAATTAATCATTTTGCCTTTGCTATTTTCCTTTGAAGAAGGGTCCTCTATCTTATCTAAATCCAAATCTTCAGCCTATGCTGTGGATCCAGTCCCTTCTCTCCTACTCAGGACTGCATTCAGTCATTATTTTCTCTCTGCCCTATATCTTCAACACTTCTCTTTTTTCTCTATCCTCAAATGTTCAAGTATCTTACATCTTTGGAAAAAAGAAAAGTCCTTCTAGGCTAGCTCTGATCATGTCACCCTCCAGTCATCCTTCAGGGACAAATATCTTGAAAGAAGAGACCACGTTCATGATCTCAAATCCTCAGCTGCTCCTCACACTTCAATGAGGTAAGTTTTACTTTACTCTTACGATCTGACTCATACTTTTCTGGAAGAAACCATCTATTTTCTACAAGTCACTAAATCAAATGAGCAAATTTTAGACTTGCTTAACTTTCAACAACAGTTAACACTGCTAATCAGTTCTTCATTCTTACACTCCGTCTTTTTTTCCAGTGGCAACAAACTCTCTTGGTTTTCCTCCTACCCTTCTGCCTGGTCCCTTACCATCAACTTGGCAATTTTTCCTTTCTCTCCCATCACTTAAGTGTGTTTGGTCTCAGTCTCTGATTTTCCATGCTACATATTATTTCTGGGCAACTTTATTAACTCTCCTATGTCCACTAAATATCTACAGTTTTACTCTAGATACATAACTGCCTGAAGGACATTTTCACTTTTACATCCCACAGAATTCTTAAACTCAACATGTACATAAATTAACTCATTATTGCCTCCCCTTTTCTCTATTCAGTTGTATCTACATTTCCTGTTTATTTTCTGGATTGTATATTAACACCATATATTCACCTAGTTTCCATGTCAGAAGTCTAGGGATCATTTTTTATTCTGCTCCTGTTCTTTACCCTTCAAGTCTCATCAGCGATCCTCTAAATAGATTTCAATTTCCAATGCAGACCAGTCTCAACTGGCACACCGCTGCTTAACTTATCTTATTTTCCCTCTGCTCCCCTCCAGCCTACTCTAGATAAAATACTAAGAGACCAGAATGGCTGAAAAGGGCCATGATGTTCTTCTCAATATACAAACTATCTATCTATCTATCTGTCTATCTATCTATCTATCTATCTGTCTATCTATCTATCTATCTATCTACCTATCTATCTATCTATCTATCTACCTATCTATCTATCCGTCTCCCTACCTACCTATCCTCTAGGCAGAATTCTAATATCGCCCCCGAGATTCCTACACCCTGGCATATACGCTTTGTATAATTTCCTCCCTGTGAGAGTGAATGATACCCGTAACTTTCTTTTGAATATGATAAAAGTAATGGGATATCTCTCCATGATTCTCTTACATTATATGGCAAAGATGAGGGGATTTTGCAGGTGTAACTAATGCCCTTAACCAGTTCACTATAGAATAATAAAAGGGATATTATCTTGGACAGGCCTGACTTAATCAGATGTCTTTAGAAGAAAGGCACTCTCTTGCTGGCCAAGAAGAAGCAAACAACTGTAGTGTGAACCACAATGGAGAGGGGCAGCCTCTAGGAGTTGATGGCCTCAGTCCTACATCTGTGAGCAACTCAATTCTGCCAACAACCTGAATGAGCTTAGGCGATTGCTAGCTCCAGAAAGAATCACAGCCTGGCCAACATTTGGATTTCGGTCTTGTGAGACCCTGCTTGGAGGAACCAGTTGAGCAGTGTCTACACTCCTGACCTAGCAAAGGCGTGAGATAATAAAGCCACGTTGTTTCAAGAGGTTATGTAACTCTTGTTTAAAATTCTTCAGTGGGTTCCCAGGACCTTCAGAATAAAATCTTTATCCTGGCTTACAAGGCTCTCCATGAAGTGGGCTTTGCCCCTCTCTCTAGCCTTCCAGCCTTCTCTCTTACCAACCCCTCTATTGCTGCATAGGAGCCATTTATTTCAGGCTTTTTTCAAATTTTCATGAGTCAGACTCTCTCTCGCCTTCAAGCTTTTCCATTCCTCTGGTCAACTCCACCATCTCACTGCTCCCGCTCTGATAAAAGCCACAGTCATCTTTCCCCCGAATTGCTGTAATAATCTCCTCATTGATCTCCTGCCCTTGCCCCTCTCCCTCCCACCATAGCCTTTGCCTGACAGAGCAGTTAGACTAAAACTGTTAAAATGTAAGTCGGATAAAGACCCAACAACTCAGACTTCACAAAGTCTCTCAGTTCTCTTTGGGTTTTTTCCTTTGGTAAAAACCAAAGTCTTCAAAATAGCTTCAAAGGCTGTGCACGGTCTGACCCCCTATTATCTATCTCATCTTGTTTCCTTCTGCTTTCCCACCAGCTCACTTGGCTCCAGCTCAACTCTTTTTTTTTCTTTCTGCTTCTTTTTGTATTCCCTGTTCTACCTGAGAGCCCTGCTGGACTTTCTACCTGATATGCTCTTCCCCAAGGTAGACACACAGCTTATGCTCTCACTTGTTTCTGGTCACTCAAATGGTGACCTACCACCGTGCCCTTCCTTGACCATGTCCTTTAGAATAATGACCTCTCCCATCACTTCTTAAATCCTGTCCCTGATTTTTTTCTCTATAACGTTCATCATGGTCCCTCATTCTGTTTGTACATAGTTGTTTTTTGCACATCTGCCCAAGGGTATAAACTCCTACGAAGACATGGATTCTTGTCCCCTTTACTACTGAATCCCCAGTACCTAGAACAGTGACTAGTACATAGTAGAAGGTGAATAAATACTAGTAAAATAATTGGTTGTGAAAAAATTTGTTTGTTTTTTCTAGCACACTGTCCTCTGCTCTCTCCCTTCTCCCATTCAATTCACGAGAAGCACATCCACTTTTATTTTTCCTCGTTAGCTCTTCTATAGCCATCTCACTCTTAGAATAGGTTGTGTCTCTCCACAAAACATTTTCATAGAACCCGGTATGTAGCCCAATTACAGTAATAATTATAGTTAACTACTACTGCTCCTAATTTACTGTTAGTTTCAATTGCTGAATGTGCATCCCTAAATATAGGGAAGCTCTCGTGTTCTTGCTTTATCCCTCATAACTAAGACAGTACCTGTGACACATTGTGTGCTGTACAGGTATTTGCTGTAAGCAGGAAGGCAGATAGAAGATAGAATACATAAGCAAACCAAGTGAATCCCCTTTTTTTTCCTTCATTTCTTATCTTCTCTCTCTTTTCCTAACAGCATGCCAAGCATATAACTAGTACTAGATGCAAATGTGTTGATCAACTCATTGATTGATTTGGACATCTTTCAAGTGTATCTGCTTACATAAAGGTGAGGAGTTTGAGATATCATCCTGCTTTGTAAAGCTAAACTCTAACATATTCATCACTGAGAAACAAGTGACTGACTGCCCCAAGTGCAACTGTAACATTTGAGAGTCAGAAATTGAGCACCAGAGGAAAGTGGCCAACTAACCATGAAGCAATGACGTGGAACCATAGACTTCAACTCCATGTGGAGACAAGCAGATGCCTCCCTGATCAAAAGACCATAGAAAAATTACCAGTTAATGAATGAACTATGCCTTGGAAGTATATTTGTATGAAACAAATGCTTTTAAATTCATCCACAGACTATTTGTAGTCTTTAAATACATATATAGTTTTTAAATCTCAAAATATAGTCTTTAAACTATATCTATAGTCTTAAACTATATGTGTAGTCTTTAAACTATATCTATCATCTTAAACTACATGTATAATTTTTAAATAGATATATATTTCTCCATGAAATTGTTCAATGGAATTATTAAATTATAAATCATAACCTTAGGACAAAGTAGCTTTCTTTTACAATGATTTTTAAATTGAATTTTTCCTTACTTATTTTTTTTTATAAACGAGTAACTGTGTTTTTCATCAGAAGGTGTCAGTAACAATTTTCACTGCATTTGAAACAAAAGTGGGATCTCTACTTATAAACACTTTCCTGCACATGCTGCCCTTATCTGTAAAGCAGTGAAGCATAGGATTCTCGGTCGAAGCTCACTTCTTCCTCTCCTGACCTCTGCCATAAATTCTTGTGTTAAGATCTAACTTACAACAGAAGAGAGACTTTTCATGCTGTTTAAATTCCTTATTACGGGTCTATTCAGACCCCCTCAAACCTCATAAAGATTTAAATAAACTGTTCAGCCAATGTTAACCATTTAATAAACCATTTAAAGAATTGAATCCTTCTACTTCTAACACTACTGGTCTTCCTACTATTTTTTTATTCCAACATTTAACATATCCAACTTAGAAACTCAAAACAAATGACTTATTAATAGATATATGAAGACAAGGAATATATTGCTTAATAAAAAGTATTTTTAATATTTCAGTTTTCTGAACCAAAGAAATTTATAGACACTTATGCTTAGTATACACATTGCAGTTTTATATACTTGCCTATAATATATTATGCACTCATATTTAGTAGAATGCTATTTTCCAGCATCCTTTAATAGCTTCATTTTGTGGAACAGGATTTATTTTTTCCAGTGCTGTCAGTTTTATAATACTTCTTGTGTGTCATTTAGAGGCATACATCCAACATAATGACAGATTATGAACAAAGAGGACACAAGAATAAATGGCCATAATAAGAGAAGGTAGATGTGGCAAATTCTTCTTCTTGATTCTCTTAATCATAGTTAAAGCTTCATTTTCTACGTAAAATTTTTTCCATCTGTCATTAGGCTCTACAAATGAAACAATCATAAATGAAACTATAAGCATTTATTTTCCACCTTAATGACAGACATTTAAGGAGGACAGAAAAGCAAGGTTGTGGTTTTGGATAATAAAACCAGACTTCTTAGAATGGGAAAATGATGGATTTAGTTGTATTTTCATTTTTCCTCACATCTATCCAATTACATGGTCCCTTCTCCACTTGATGAGAGCCTGAATTTTTCCACCTAATAAGAAATTATGTTTTTGTTTAGCAGATAATGCACCACAAACTTCAACCCCATCAACAAAACTGAGATGCAAAAATGGTCAACATGAGGACTCTGAAAGAAAACACCAACGGCTGCAGAGATGATGGAGCAGGGCCGAGTGGTATCCGTCTGTCAACATTTACAACTGTGTTGTTCCTTTGACAGTTGTTATTTTAGGGCAAAACAGGACCTCATTAGAGAGTTAAGCTATACAGCAAGGGAAAGATCTCCAACTTTCCAGTTTGTATAATAAAATATTTTCATTCATACAACTCAAGAGAAAACTGATTAGCATTTTGACTTTGGAATGGCTTGAGGCCCTCGGTCAAAAGAACAGTCTCTATTAATGTTAGCTACTTTATAGGTCTCATTACTAATGTTTAATCCTTGTTTAAAATTAAAGTATTTCCTTATTACCTGAAATTGTGATTTATAAGTGATAGCAGTGTAAAAGTGTCACTAATTCATAATTTTAGAGAGTATAGCTCATCGGAATTTTCTCTGATATGTTTTATGAAAGGAGAAAAACTTAAACCCATTAATTAATAACTTGCCCTGGAAAACTATCTTTCTAGGAGTCCTGAAAAGACTTAAGGAGGGTTAATAATAGCTTGACATCCTCTTTTATTTCAAAAGGAATCATTTGCTATTAATAATGGTAAGCAGGGTTTCAGGACATTTTATGGGAGCATCATTCCTTTAACGTGTCAGTTGGTTTTATGTTATAAAGAGGAGGGTGATGGGGTGAACCAAGCTCGCAGGCATATATAACATTATGGAAGGTGAAGAATCTATGATGCTTCATCAGACAAGCCATTTCATTTTGTCATTGAGTCATAGCAAAGTCATTGCTATCTGAGGAATTATTGTAAAGTTGTCATTTGCCATTTTAGGTTTTATAAAACTATTTACATATAAATGTTAATATCAGTTTCTATAATCACATCATACAAGGGAAATTTAGATGTAAATATTTGAAGTATTTTGCTCCATTTTTTAAAATTAAAATGTATACATTAATTTTAATTTTTTTCTGCAAAATTAGGAATATTATGGTAAAATTTTCCAGTACTTGACATTACTGCTGGTTGGTGAAAATTGTTATAGCTACACTGAACATATTCTTTCCTCCTCCTACTCAAATCCTTTTTCCTCTCAGCAGGATGTGAAACTTCTAGAATACTAAGGAATTCTACAACAACAACAAAGAATCAGTATATAGAAACGGTTGGACATGGAATCATAGATATTAAAATATTTGCATAGCATTCCTTCAGAAGCAAAGCCCCTAAACAAACATGAAATAGCAAGATGATTTCACCAAGATTTTGTGAGTTCTAATATTATAAAATAATCTATCATATTGACTAATATAATAAAAAAACTTATTCATTCATTCAAAAAAATGCATTGAAGAGAGATTGTCACTTCAGTGGAAATGCTTATGGAAATGACAGCTTTCCCTGAGCTATCTTATCACATTATAGTAGATAATGACAAAAAAACACACATTTAGGTAACACTTTAGTCAGATATGCTATAGGTAGGGTTAAGTGCTATGAGAAGGAAAGAAAATAGGATCCTGACACAGAAAATGAGTGGAGAGGATGGGACTGTGTTCATGGAAGATCTTTCCAACCCAACATGTAGCTGAAATCTGAATAATGGGGATGGAACAAGCCCAGCAAACACTAGGGGAAGAACAGTTGATGACAGTTTTCTGTGGCCACCTTTGCTCAGTGCTGAGAGGGTCCAGGATCTTGTCATACATTTGTAGCTTCTCAATACTATGAGCTCTTCAACAGCTCCCTCAATACTGAACACTCGGGCCTCATAGGCTTTCTGACCTTCAACCCTGAAACTGGAGAATGCTGAATCCTTTCATGTTTACAGTGCACTATAAGTTCTCAAAGTCCAGTAACACTGAGATAAACTGAGACATTCGAACTCAGTTAGCTAAGTTAAAAAACAAAGAAAATTCAGATGTCTGAACATTCGGAATCATTTTGCATTGAAATGTCTCCAGCAGTGAGCAGGCAATGCAACAATATTTGAGATTTTTTTGCTTCCTCAGATTTCATTTCTACTTTTATTTAATATCAGACCTCATGCTTAATATTATATCTCAAAATACTTACTAAAGAAAATCCTAATGGAAAAATCAGAACTTTGTAAAATGTGAATACATATCATGAGGAATCTTTGAATTTGCTCATGGTTACTTAGCATCACAACACCTAAATCAGAAAATCTCACCTCAGAGGGAGTATCAGGTAAGGAGTCTGATCTGGGTTCAACACATGCCTTTTATCAGTAACATGCGCTTCAACTGTCCACAGATTCCCTGAAAGAAGTAGACTAGAACTCAGCGTTTCTCGATGGACATCATATTGGTAATTGTCGATGAGGGCTTGTTTGTGGGAATGTCCCTCTTACAGTATATTAAGGGTCCCTGACTCTCACCTGCTAAATGTAACTGCAACTACCCAGTCATCATGACAAACAGAAAAATGAAATGTTTCTGCATATTTCCAAATGTCCATTGGACTAGATAATCATTTCTTAAACTAATAATACTTTCCTGTGCAGCATTAATTTCTTTTACAAAAGGAAAATGTGTTTATAGGTCGAGCGTTATGTTTACCACATAATATATCAAATAGTAAAGCAGGTTTCTTTTTGTAGGAATTTTCTAGACCTTAATATGTAAATGAGAACTGCAAATTTCAAAAAAGTGAAGGTGGGGGTAAGTGTTTGTAAAGTGTTCTAAGCTGATTTGACCAAAAAAGTTTTTTTCAAAAATCATTTCTGAGAAATGGACTGAATGAACTTTCAAATTCATATAACACCACATTATGTATGGGATAGCTGACAACTTTATTACCCTGTTTTTGGAGATTTGATTTGAAAGACTGAAAAGTCTGCAGAAAAGAAAGCAAATGGGCAACATCTTTTAAATATAGAACCAGTCAAACAAATAATGTAGTGATAATGTAAATGTTCCTACATTCAGAAAAGAAAGGTAAAATAATATGCTAGTTTCTAAGTTAAGCATTTTTCTTACATATTCTCTTTTGATAACAGCTCTACCAGTAAATGAATTATCTTTACTCTACTATTGGGAAAACAGAGACAAAGAGAGATGACTTGCTCTGTTAGCAGACTGGCTAAGTTGCTGTGAAAAAAAGTCCAAAATGCAGTGGTTCCAATAAGATAGTCTATTTCTCCTTTACATCACAAACAAAATGTAGGTGGGCGATCAAGTGTCAGTACAGGGCTGACATCAAGGGAGTCAATTTCCCCTCTCATCTCTCTGCAATCCCCTGGTGACGGTTTATTTGCGAGGTTGAAGCTAGCTTACCTGTGCCATATCTATCTTCCAGCCCAGGGAGATGGGGAAATACTGAGAGGAAGGCAAGACTTAAAGAAAGTGACCTAACGGAGTCAGATATTACCTATCAGCAAGGGGGCCTGAAAAAGTTGTTACCAGCTTGTTCTCTGCTAAAAGTTGGTTAGACAAGGGAGAAGGTCTATTCCTAGAAGGAAGAAAGGGAGAGCAGGTACTAGAGGGAAATTTTCAGTCTCTGCAGAAAAGAGAGAGTGAGAGAGAAAGAAAGAAGACGTATTTACGTTGAAACATGGTGTCCCTCAATATGCAAACCAAATGCATGACAATAATAATGCTATCAAAAATTCATAAAGGACTTACAATGTGCCATGCAGTGCTCTAAATACTTTGCATACGTGCATTACCTCATTTAATTCTCATGACAACGCTATGGTGTATGTAATATTATTATTGCCACTTTACAGATGACAGAATTGAAGCAGAGATTCAGTGATGTGTGCAAAAGACAGACGCTAGTAAGTGCCTACGCACTAGTAAGCAGTGACCTGGAACTCTGAAATAGGCTGTCTAGTTCTGGGATCTACGCTCTTCAATGTCCTACCCCACTGCTTCTCTGCATCCGTTTTTCCAGGAATAGAAGGGTTATGTTTGTAATTTGGTCATTTCTATATGCTTGACTATGTTTTGTGATCCAAATTCACAATGATTTTGTTAGAAAAAGTAGGGAAATGAGAATTTAAGTCTGTGATTAATATCTTCTTATTTTCTGTTTTCTATTATAGTAGAAATAATGAGGGATGAGGCTTATCTTATCTCGATCTAGATGGCTCTACACCATATTAAACTCCTGTAGTTACCATACCGTGACATTTCACCATCATTCAACCAGTTCTAATGCAAAGTCTATGAATATGGAAGAATATAATTTTTCTTATTTCTAATATCAACTTCCGCATATTCATACCCCATCCAGAGCCTGAATTAGCTAGTTGAATACAGGTCATTTAACAAATTCTACCAACAAAATCAGCAAAAGTGGTTCTTTTATTCATTAATGGGTCTCCAAATATAAAGTATCAAGTTTGAATTTCTAAGCTCGGAGGTGATTTTTAGAGCTTTATTAAGCCATTATAAGATCTCTAAATAATATCTCAGACTCTGTTGCACAAGGGAGAATTTTTCAACTAAATGTCTTTTGATTCTTGCTTCCTTTTTTCTTCCAACAGTTTACTCTCATAATAGCCCTAAATTGTGTGTATTAAAATGCTTAACTTCGTTTGCTTTCAATGCTGCTGGAGAAATAACATTTCTTTCACCAATATGAGGCAAAAATATGTCCTTGAAAACTTAAACTGAGTACATAAATATTTTCTCTTGTTTAAGTGAGATACTCTCAAAAGTGGCAGCTGTAAATAGATAAATGTTCTAAGTATGAATATTTTTTCTCACAGTTACAAGTAATTTCTTCCTACAGGAAAAGTGTGAGAAGATTTTTATATCTCTTGAATCTTGTTTATTTTTTCCCAAGCCTGACCTAAAGTACATGAGCAAATTAAAGCCACATAAATTCTAGTTATTTCTCTTTTGCTTTTTTAAAGTTTAATTTTATCAGAATCTATCCATGTGAAAATCATAAAATAAACCCTAGTATCTGCTCTTCTCATTCCCCCCACATCCTCTCCTCTCCCTTTCCCTGTCCAAATCAATATTAATTGACCCACATTCCTCTTAGGAACTAAATACCCTTTTAAAAATGGTCTTTTAGTGCTTTCTTCAAGAATATCATTTACAACCAAGATTAATCTAGCATCAACCTGATTTTCAGGCCAGTATAGTTAGAAGTATCAGTGTCTTTGAAACATTCCTAGAATCTTATGACAAAGGTAACTACTATGAGAGTATAATTTTCAAAATTGAAACTAAAGGATGGCAAAACTTGGTCAAAGACCATTTGAAGAATATTTAATTACTCAGGAAAGAATATTGGAAAGAGATCAGTTAGATTAAGAAGCAGTTAATATCCTCAGGGAAATATAAACATAACCATTGGGGTTATTTTTTCTTCCAGACAAAAATCTTGAATTTTGACCAGACAGAAATCTACAACTGCATAGTATCTGGCCTCTGATGAATAGTAAATAGCAAGTCAAACAAAGCTAAATTTTCCTGGACAAAAATCTTTAAGTGGGCCTGTTAGACAATGTTCTAGAATGACACGGAAGGGGCACACAGGCATCCTTTTTCCTTATTTCCTTGTTTTGGGTACTTTTTCTTAAGATTTTAATTCCTTCCTTTAATTAGGATGGTTCACTCCGATAACAATGAAACTTGATTAGCAAACTAATGGTAGCCTCTTTTTAAATATATATTTTGTCTTCATCTGAGATAAAGAAAAGTAAAAGTTTTAGATTAAATGAAATATAATTTTTTGACAAGTGAGAACTGACAACCCAGAAAAGAGATATCAGCTTCCCACAATTAGCGGAATAATATATATTTAGCATTTGCTAAAATAGTTGTGATTTCATAACATGTTATTTTTTAATTAAGTTGATTTTCTTTAACAGACATATTTAAAATCTTCGTCAGACACTTTTATATAAAGAAATTCATATCTTAGAAAAATATGCCTTGTAAAATATGTTCTAATTATTTGTTCAGAAAAATAAAATGATCCAATTGTTAAGTAAGGTTGTTTCCTTAGTCAACAAATATTTATTGAACATTTACTATGTGCAGGGTAGTAAGAGAAGGTTGAAAATATGAACAAACATGCTTTTCACACTAAGAAGTTTATGATCTAGATGATGCATGGATACATTTGGTCATGATATCCAGTCGGCCCTCGGTACCTGCGAGTTCCACATCAGCGGATTCAACCAATCACAGATCTTAAAAATTATACTACATGATCTTAAACACTATACTACTTAAACATTATACATCACGGTCGAATCCATGGATGCAGCAGCCGTGGATATGGAGAAGCCTACTAAGGGACTTGAGTATCCACAAATTTTGATATGACCCAAACCGCTGCAGATACAGAGGGATGACTGCATTCAAGATTGTGAGTAGTATTCTAAGGGAGCTGATAAAAAGGACCATACTAAAGCAGAGGAGGGAGAAGTCTCTAATAACTAGTGAGAGCAGGTCTAACTTGGGTTGTGAATGAGCAGTGAGATTCAACAAGTTGATACAAAGCAACTGGTGAAGATAGGGTTTCAGGGAGATCAAGAGCAAAGCATGGAAAGCCCAAACGAAATTGCCTAGGAATTTCAGATATTTGACTTCAGGCTATTACACATTTACAAATGAGACTAATATGAATTCTACATGAAAAGCTAAGGTGGGGTCAGTTTTTCCTTCATTTTAAAGGCTAGCAATTCTGTGTTTCTGCAGAAAACCAGACCAGTGTGTCTCACCAGTTAGATAGAACGATGTAGATATTTTATCAGTTCTCTACAAAGTACAAGTGAATGAGATTATCTCAGTTATTTTTAATTTATTTTTTTACCCTGTTTTTTTGGTGTTTGCTTTCAGTAGCCATGCAAAGAATTTCACACACGATGGCCTGTGTTTCAGCTTTTTAACAATATAATTTACCACTATGACCTCGCATCCCACTAAGAACGCCTGGAGTTCTAGATGTTCAAGTTTGAAAGTCAATAAAGTAGACACCTAGGATCTACTGAAGAGTTTCTACTATAGAACATGATACAATCAAATAGAACTTAAGGGGAATCACTTTGGTCAGAACAGAATGGACTGGAATAAAGAGAGAAAGGAAGTAGGTGAAACAGAAGGTTTTAGGGGTAAAATAATGAAAAGAAGAAGTTGTGTTCCATTTGAGGACATTGAAGTAGACATAGAAAAAAACAAGAACGTGAAATTGATATTAAATTACAATTTCATTCCATTATGAACTGTTCACTTATTCTGAATCAAATCAGCTACAAGTTACTCAATGTATAACTCTTTACATATTAGTTTGCACTAGTTTTTTCACTCTGCACTGGCTTCATAGTCTACGGCAGTGTACCCAGAAGCAACATTATTTAAATTATTAATAATCATGATATTAAAATAGAACTCTGATGAAGATACAAATAACCAAATTTAAAATGAACACAGCAGATAGACTACCCTTTTCGCGTTTAATGAATGTGAAGATGTAGAAAAGTGAAATATTAGAGTGGGATCCTCGTTTAACCGTGTGACAAGTCATGAAACATACATAACACATGTTCCGGATTCATTAAATGTTTACAAGCAGTAATGAGTGATCAGTGATTGTACAAGTAACCTATTACTTTAATTTTATTCATATTTAAATAAGAGGCAAGCTATGCTGTATGGAAACATATAAGACAGAGTGAAATAATGCTTGTTAGATGTTTTTTGACAGGATTGTAAAATACTCCACAATTTATGGTATCTATTGCAGATATATATATCCCTAACTCTGGCACTTCATATGACGTGTAGTGTTTTAGTAATTTCCATATCCGAATGATCTAGTGGTATATAAAGAACTAATGTGACTTCAGATAATAATTTAAAAATGTAATCTAAAAGTACCAAGATATAATATTACTTAATAATATTACATAGTAATATTTATTAACTTATGGCAGTCGTCCTCAATTGGGGGCAATATTCCCCTCTCTCTCCTCCCTCGCAGCGCAGGAAACAGTTGGCAATCTCTAGGACATTTTTGGTTGTCATGATGGTGAAGGAGATGGAGCTTGCTACTAGCAACTAGTGGGCTGAGGCCAGGAGATTTAAGCTGCCAGCCATCCTATAATGCAAAGCCAATGCCCCTCTCCCAACAAAGAATTATCTGGCCTCAAATATCAATAGTGACAAAGTTGATAAACCTTGACTTATAGTATTGGTTTAAAATGTAAGCTGTAAAAGCCACATTTACTTAGCTTAATGCGTTTATGTGATTATATCTTGATGGGTGGCAGATTCTGAAGATTAAACAACATTTCTTATGCAACAGATTTTGCCTTATTCCATTTGACAGTCTTTTTTTAGTGTATACTTAAGAATATGGTGACTGATAACATTCATTCTGTGTTTATGTGAAAGCTAAGATCCAGCAAAAACACTCTCCTACTCATTTTCTGTGGATATATATAAATTCTTTCTTAAATATTGTTTTTAAAATGAAAGTTTCTCTATATTGCTAACAAGAGGAACTTTATTAACCAGTTCTTAGTAGAAAAATGAAATCAGTACCAAAGGGCAAAGGAAGTATAACTTTAGAATAGTAAAGTTTTGCTTTGTAAGGCTCAATTTTCCATCAGTTTAGAATCACGCAAGAGGCTATCCACCTGAACATGCAGAACATAGAATTTTGAAACTTTTAGGTGAGAATTTCTTTATTGCTTTCAAATCCATCCCTAATTTTCTCTTCCTTAAAGAAAATCTCAGATGTGGCATGCAGTTTCCTCTCTCTTCATGTATATTTCATACTTTCCACCCACACATTTCCCATCTCTTAGGAGAGAGTTCTAGGAAAGTATAGAAGAATTTTAGTTTACTGTCACCTGAACAATGATAAGCAAGAAAAGACAATAAAATGAATGCAATTGGATTGGGTCTATAACTGACAGAGGTTTGTCACATTATTTCTGGTTTAGCGTCAGTCATGCAGAATATTGTAGCTTGGTTGTTAAGAGTTTTCAAGGAACGTTTTAATATATGTGTTCAGCAAGCTTTTGGTGATGGTGATAAAAGATAATATAAGATGATGATAATAGGTAACAGAGAGGTCAGATCTTTGCAGGATGGGACTCAATTAAAAATAATATTGGTTCTTGCAGTATTCTGTAGAATGAAGTAGAAAGCAAAGTAACAAACCGTTTATTCAACATAGTCTGGAAAAAACACTTGGAAATAATAAACAAACAGCAAGGACATAAGACTGGTAATGAAGATCTATGAGACAAGCACCCAAATTTAAGCAATGATTAAAAGCTACCAGGACTGCCCTTTGTGGGACACTACAATTAAAAAGAAACACAGAGAACTTAGAATGTCTTTGGGGAACAATGACAAAGACTAAAACATAAAACACAGTATACAAAAATATTAATGGCTCAAATTTAAGAGAATAATAAAATGTCATGGTAATGTGGGTAAAAACTTGTTTTTACACATTGCTGGCTGAAATATGAATTGATACAGCCATCTAGGAAGACAGTCTGGCAGCACCAATTAAAATTTTAAAGAGCGCATCTTGTAAGTTTATTGTTGACCTAACTGTAATAGTTTCAAGGATAAACTTGGAGTTAGATATGATATATATATTTAACTAAGACCAAGAAAAAAGAAAATAATTATATGTACAAAGTTGTAATTTAATCTATTATTTGTACAGATGTATTGTCCAAAGAAGACCTCTTAGAGAAGATGAGTTTTTAATTTTTAATAGTTTATAAATATTTGAAATTTATTTCCATCTTACTACAACGTAGTCAGTTGGAATAATTATAGAGAAATAATATCAGTTTTCTCAAATATTATCCATGCCTTCTACTGTAAATATAAAAGTTTCATTTACTCTTATTTATTTCAAGATAAATCAGAAAAAAGACTAAAAATAAAGAGTAACCCCTACTTATTATTCAGATAAGTATCCCAGTGAGAGTACTTTTGTGGGTATCACAAAGATTTTCTAATACCCCTAGGGATCTGTCTAATTCATTTATCTGAAAATCAAAGAATGAAATTGCTACTCATAGGAAAGTAACAGTAGTCCAGTAACCTATGTGTATAAACTAGCTGATAACACCAAATCATTCAACAAATTCCTTCTCCAAATATTTACTGAGCTACAGTGTACAAGGTATTAATCTCTACAGCTAAGATCAGTACAAAAATGTTATCCTCATTGAGTTTATGTTTCCAGTATGAGATGAGTATCAAAGAATTAAAATTATATATATATAATTAAATTAAATATAAATTATATAAGTATAAAATTATACATATATAATTTTAATTCTTTGATATGTATATATAATTATTTTAGATGGTGATAAGGGCTATAAGGACAAAAAATAAAAGAAAGGGAGCTAATGAGTGTAGAGGCATTGGTGGTAGTGAGTGGGAGATTTTAAATAACGTGGTCGGGGAAGGAATTGCATAGGCGTTGATATTTTATAAAGACCTGAAGATTGGTAGGCTGAAAAATGTCCCCCTCCCCAAAAGACACTAATGTCCTAATCCCTAGAAACCATGAACGTTACCTTATATGGCAAAAAGAAAGAAAAAAAAGATATTTGCAGATGTGATTAAACTAAGGATTTTGAGGTGGTGAGATTACCCTGGATTATCCAGTTGGGCCCTAAATGCTAAATGTAATCATGTATCCTTTTAAAGTGATAGTGGGAGAAATTTTACTGATAAACAGAAGAGGAGAAAGCAAATGTAACCACAGAGGCAGAGCCTGGTGTGATGGGGCCACAAGCCAACGAATGCCAGTAGACACCGGAAACTGGAAGAGGCAGAGAATGGATTCTGTCTTAGAACCTCCAGAGGGAGCGCAGTCCTGCCAACAGTTTGATTTCAGCCCAGTGATACTGGTTTCAGACTTCTGGCCTCCAAAACTGTGAGAAAATTAATTTGTATTGTTAAGCCACTAAGTTGGTAGTAATTTGTCAGAGTAGCCATAGAGAACTAATACAGGGGCAAGGATGCAAATAATGCAGATCTCTGGGGGCAGAGAAGGTTCGTAGGGGAAATATCAAGAGCCACCATTTGGGCGTGTTAAGTTTGAGAATTCTACAAACATCCCAGTGGGGATGTGGAGGAGAGAGTCAGGAGGAGTTCAGGGAAGAGTTCTGAGCTATCTAGATAAATCTGGGGATTATTAGCATGTAGATTGTAGTGAAGCCATGAGACCAGATGACTGAGATATTCAGAAAAAAGAAATGGTCAAATCACTGAGCTCTGGAGCCCTCTAGTAGGAGAGATTATGGATATAAGAAGGAGCCAGAAAAGAAAACTGAGAAAAGAGTGGTCTGAATGGTAAGAGGGAAATCAGGCAAGAATGGCGCCCTGGAAGTCAATGAAGAAAATGTTTTATGGAGGACTGCACAAGCAACTGTATTGGAAGCTTAAGGAGAGGTTAAGATAAGGAGGATGGAAGGACTTTGCTTTCAACCACAAAAAGATCACTGATAGACTTTTTAGGGACAGTTGCAGTGGAATGATGGGAGCAAATATCTGATAGACCAAGTTCAAGAGAAAAAGGAAGGAAAGAAATTGAAGATCACAAATGTAGCCAACAAATCCAAATAATGCCATTTAAAATAACATGGATTTAGGGCCGGCCCCGTGGCTTGAGTGCGCACGCTCCGCTACTGGCAGCCTGGGTTCGGATCCAGGTGCGCACAGACACACTGCTTGTTGGGCCATGCTGAGGCCGCGTCCCACATACAGCAACTAGAAGGATGTGCAGCTACGACATATAGCTATCTACTGGGGCTTTGGGGAGAAAAGGGTAAAAAAACAGGGAGGAGGATTGGCAATAGATGTTAGCTCAGGGCGGGTCTTCCTCAGCAAAAAGAGGAGGATTAGCATGGATGGTAGCTCAGGGCTAATCTTCCTCACAAAAAAAAAATAATAAATAATAAATAAAATAACATGGATTTACTCCTTTAGTTACTGAGTTCAATCTAATCTATAAGTGAAAATGAAACTAACAACAACTACATATAGTGATATCACGTAAAAATAAAACTGGCCATGCAAATAGTTATCCATATTGTTTTTAACCTGAATGGGGCATGGTGCAAATCTCGTATGTTTTAGGCATACTGTTTTCTTCATTTCCACTATAATTGCACTATAAGATATTCAGTTAGGATAGATATAATGAAATAATTCTTAACGATGTCACAGTGTAGATAGCCTGTCTTCGCAGGAATATGTGTGGATTTTATACCATAAATGTTTATATTGTAAACATTTACATGTATCAATTTATCCTGATGGTTAAATTTTTCTGTCTCTTCTTTACTTCAGCTTTGTAATAAATATTAAAGTCAGAAAATTATAAACTCAATCAGAGGAGGAATCATATTTACCTTCCTCATCATAACATCCCCCCTGTGTAGAACAGTGTCTGTGATATGGTAAGTGCTCAATAAACATTTATTTATTTATTTATTTATTTTGGAAGATTGGCCCTAAGCTAACATCTGTTGCCAATCTTCCTTTTTTCTTTTTTCTCCCCAAAACCCCAGTAGATAGTTATAAGTCAAAGTTGTGCATCCTTCTAGTTGCTCTATGTGTGACGCTGCCTCAGCACAGCTTGATGATCCTGGATGCCCAGGATCCAAACTGGTGAACCCCGGGCTGCTGAAGCAGAGCACGTGAACTCAACCACTGCACCGCCAGGCTGGCCCCTCAGTAGACATTTATTACATGAAAGAAAGTTAAATCAGGGAAAGACGATTTCCCTCATTGTTGAGCTTTCCTTCTTATTAATTGAGATGGCCTTAGATCTCAGATCCTCTGATTCCCCACTTTTAAAGTGGAAACAATTCTACTTGCCTTACAAGACTACTGTGGAAATTTAAGGAGACAATAATAAGAAAGCATCTTACCATTGGAAAACTATTCAAATACATTATTCTGTAAGGAGAAAAATGACTAAATCTTCCTCTGAGGCAACTTCATACCACATTCAAGACTGGTACCACTCCACCTGCTTCCCTCAACCCTCTTACAGTTTCTCCCTCTGCAACATTATTAAAATCTTCATTCGCCTTTTATACCACCCGCTTCCACCAGAATACGGGCCCCATTCATTTTGCCTTTGTGGGTTTATTTCATTTTACATCATTACATCATTGGGATCTCAGAAAGGCTTTTAGACAAATTCATCTACCTAGAGTACGATCCTCTATTTGAGGTCCCACAAACCTCAGACTTCTAATATGTTATGAGTTACAAACTGTGTACCTCACCTTTGCCATCTTCTGTTCTATGCATCTGGTTTTGCTTCTGTTAAATCAAAAATCTATGCTTTCTCCAATTAGTTATTATATTTTCTCATCACACTTGTCACAGAAATATTTTTATTGCCACCACAGCTACTAAACTCTAAAATGATTTGAAATTATATGTATATACATAACGTCCAGTACAACTTTTGGCCCTTAGTAAATATTTAATAAATATTTATTGACTAAATAAATACGTGCATTAATGGATTTGTCCTCAGAACATACATTTATAATTAGTAAAGATATTACTATTGACATTTTGTAAATGACTCATCAGAAGCACAAGCTAATTGTATCCCAGAGAAAGGTAATAGTGAAATTCATATTCAAGAACCCCAGTCCAGTCCTCACTGAACCAGATGGAACAATGATGACCTCTGGAGATATAAAAAGACATCTCTTAAAGGCTGAATTACCCAGAACCTTCTCTTTCCATATGCCTAATAGAAATTGTCTCATTTGTACAGAAAATATGTCAAGTTCATGCATTACAGTTATTAGTGATTTTTAAGATAAAGTAATACTATATCCCAAGGGTAACACCTATTCTGAAGCTGCCTTATTATTACTTTACTTATGACAAGAAGTTAGCAACGAAGAACAAGTTGCTGTGTACAGTGTCTTATTCCTTGATAGCTGAGGATATTCATTCTTGAGCTGCAGGCAAGTACATTGATCTTTCTAGCCATCGAGAAACAAAATGTCATGTAGAGCAACCACTTCTTCATTGCTATATTCCAGCACAGATTTTTCCCCTCCCTTGAGATTTTTGTCTCACATTAAGAATAAAAACGCACCCACTCTCTTCTGAGGAAAGATGGCAACTACAACCACAGGTTTGGAGGTGCTCAGTCTCATTAGTGTCCTGTTTCTTGAGCACTGCAATGTGCCTCAGGTGATGAAAATATACCACGGTCACCAGCTCCTCGGAAATAAAACTCTCCTCATCGCCTCCTGCATTAAATGAATGTCTCCTCATATTCACCCCAAAGAGACCAAGGCTGGGCCCAGACGCATGTGTTGGCCCGGTCACGCGTGTGTTGGAAAATATGATGAAAGGGTAAAGCGCACCGACCTCTCTACAAATCTTTTCAAGTAAAAATCCTTTTGATAATAGACTAGTGAACTAACGTGCAGCCTGAATTTCCTGCCTAAATTATACCCGTTTTCACAGACAGCCTCAGTAGCTGAATATAGCATGAGAAATGGACACACACACACACACACACACACACACAAAGGTATTTATTTTTCCCACCCATATCCCAGAACACCTGCCAAGTATAAAACATTGTATTGAGCAATGCCAAAGAGAGAAAGACGAGCTAGAGTGACATGATCCGACCACTAGGAAAACTCCAAGTTAAGTAGGAGGCTGAGAAAAAATGCCAGCTAATGCATATACATAAAATACATAAGGACATAATAAATGTATAAATATAAAATGTATACATCTGTGGAATATCTAACCCCATAGTGCTTGCACATTGTGCTGTAATGCTCCTGAACAAAAATGCCCTGAATTTCAGGATGTAGTGAATTAATATTGCAACTGAACTTGAGAAAATGGCAAGTATAACGAAATATTTTGCTTTAATAGCAAATTTTTTAAATCATGTACTTTGAAGTCAGAGAAATCTGGGTTTGTCATCCTGCATTTTATCACATTGAGCAATTATCTGTCTTCCCTAAAGGTAAAGACTCTCATATAAAAGTTGATAAAAAACAAAACCCTGTCTATTTCAAATAGATAGAGATTAAAATAAGAGATTTAAATTAGATAGAGATTAAAGATTTAAATAAGATAATGTATGTAAAATATAGTATCTTAAACAGGCACTCAATAGATATGGAAAGGCAATATGATGGCATTATTAAGAAATTAAATTGTGGGATCACACAAAGTAAGATTTAAATTCTGGCTTTGCCATCTTTTAGAACTCTTTAATGCAGTCGACATGTTATTTACTTCTCTGAACCTCAGTTTCCTCATCTGTAAAATGGAGTCATAAGACTCAGTAACTTTTTCTCCTATGTGCTTCAGAGTAGCCCTGTGCTTACTTTTTATCATGAAATGTTCCACACCACTATGTAGTTACTCATTTATTTCTCTGTATCCACTTCCAGAATAAATGTTCCTGTTTTCAAGTACCGCTTCTTGTTCAGCAACATATACCCAGAGCCCATTCTATAATAAGAGATCAATATATATGTATTGGATCAATGGCTGAATTGATAGTATCTAGCTCATAAGATTATTGCCTGTCTATGGAATGATACTTAGGAAATAATTATAAAGAGTAGTTATTATTTTCCCTATCTCAGATTCAAATCAATTTTGAGGCACACAAGACAAAATGAATTCAACCTAGAAGGAATTTATTTTAAAACGAAGAAAAACAATCCCGATGAAACTTGTTTTGTCTTTTCAGAGTTTATAAGGCTGGCCTAGAAAACAGAGAGAAATGGGATCCCAGGAGTTTTTGACAGTAAAAGAGTAGATGGACATAGAACGACCCAGGGACTGGATTGAAGGATCCAAAAAAGATTAGATAAACTGGCTAATTTATTCTTACTGGATAATCTCAAAGAATTGAGGTTTAGGGCTGTATAAAATACTGAATTAAACAACAAACAAGGACCTCATCTAGTCACAGCAATGAGGGGATAAAGTGTGAAGGCTTGGAGAGTAGCTCAGCGTTGGGTGAGGTGACCAGCCCTTCCTGGGGTGGTAACATATAAAGAGAATCCTGGAAGTAGAGAAGAGGATCCCTTTACGGGAAAGAAGAGCATTTAGCACAGAAAGGACAGTATATGTAAAGCCGTGATGTAGCGAAATCTTAGCAGGTTCAGGGAATTGAACAAAGACCACTATCTTAAAAATAGAAAATATGGAGATTGGTGGGGAATAGCATGAATTGAGAGAGCTAACTGGGTCTCACTCACGCTGGGCCCCCTGTGTACAGGATGCTGGGCATAAAATGCGAGTGAGACAGATGAATACCTGTTCTCAAGGATCTCATACTCTGGATTATGATTTCTTTTAGACTTGGCTGGTGTTAATCTCTGGAATATGTTTCCTATGTAGTTGACCTTGATGTCTATACTCAGATTTATATTTCTAATTTTCATTTTTTTAGCTTAGCATCCTAAAGAGTGTCCTGTGCCTGCACAGATTAATATTCAGCCAATGATTTGGGCAGCAGCTGTGCTCAAATACCATGAGCCTGTAAAGCTCCCATCCTCTGCTGATCGATCTGTGTGTGGGCTGGGAAGCCATTCAAAATTCAGCCAGATCTCACGTACGCCGTGACTTTTGCTTTCCACCTGACCCTCCCAGGGTTCCCTGTGCATGAATGCAATTTCCTAGTTGAACAGAGGTGTGTGGACAGCTTGAAAAGCTAACCCTTTTCGGGCTTTCTCGTTTTCAGGATCTCCCATTTGGCTGATATTACTCTACACCCCTACGTGGACAGCAACTTTAGGCCAACAGGGCTGCACATTTTGTCCATCATTTTCTGCAGTATTTTCTGCTTTTACTGACAACGGTGCCAGTCATGGGTTTCTGCCTTCTACCCCAAATCGAGTCTCTCTCTCTAGCAGTGACACTGCTGGTTTTCATAGCAAAACCATGAAACTCCCATATCAATTGAGTCTGGGTGGACTGGAGCAGTCGAGGCAAGAAGGCTGCAGACTCACTTTTTCCCACAAAGTTCTAGCAGTTTTTCATGAATAAATGCTTGTTGATTTCTTTTCATCAATATCCAGAGCCGTGAAATGATTTGGGGAGACAATTTTGTCTTGTACCTTTGTTTTGGAGAAGATTTCCCGACCTCATCATGCGCTATCAAGTGGTTGCTTTTTAATAGGCTGCCTCACATACACACACATTCCTGAATGGCCTATTTTGTATATCTATAATAATTGGGTAAAATAATTTTCCTTTGAATTTTTGCCTACAGCCTTTGAATTTACCTGGTTTTTCATCCAGTAAGCAAAAGTTTCTTTGAGCACTATGTGAGTGATTCTAATTTCTAATACCAAGAAAATGACCTATTACTCTTTCAGGAATATTTTTGTTTCCCTATTTGTTTAAGAGTGCTCTGAACAGCTTTCTTATTCAATGCAACTATTACCTTGGCATAATTATTAAACTGCAGTTAAATAATTACCTATGGTATTAGTAATCAAATATTTACTTACAAATTCTTAGTTTCTTAGTGTAATCATAAATATCACCTAATGTTTTCTGCCAGCTTTTAATAAATGAGCTCAAACTTAGAGCTCGTGATTAATATAACCCAATTTGAATACTATGACGCACGTAACCAAAATTCCAATTCATGGCTCTCAAGTACTTACCTCCTGGTCGTCCTCACTCATTATATAAGTCCTAGCCCTTAATGTTATCATTCTTGGTAACCTCACTCTTCAGATGAATATCTTAGCTTCCCGCTTCTTCACTTCTTCTACTGTAGTGACCTTTCCTTCTAATTTATCTTACATATCTAATTATGTAGTTAAACCTTGGATCTAGTCACCAGAAAGAGTGTAATTTAAACAATTTAACAACTCTGGCCTCCTGACACAGTGTCTCATCCTTTGAACTCTTACTGCAATAACTGATTGCCATAACATAAAAGCTTTGAATCCATTTAAACCACCAAATTCTCATTATCTCATTATCTCAAAAATCTCTTTCTGGCTGATTTTTATTTGTCTTGCTGGAATTCCATGTTATATTATTTTTATTATTATCTTTCAATACATTGGAATATACTCAGTTCCTTTCCCCATTCTCTCTCCATCTGATTCTCTTGGCAAAATCAAACCCTAGAAGAATAGGTAGTTTCCCCATATTTGCACTGGAGCAGCTGATTATTCTTGGAAAGAGAAATTGTGCAAATAACTCCATATTCTTCCTAAGTCAATTTCAATCCAATTTAAAATATCTAAAGCTCAACAAAAAATTGTAAGAAATGCATACAATCAAACAAAAAACTCCAATAAATTGTGACTTATAGTAAGAAAAAAAGAAGCAGTCAATATAAACTGATTCTGTGTCCAGATGTTGGATTTAGCAAACAAGGACTTCAAAGAAGCTACTATAACTATATTCAAAGAATTATAGCAAAAGTTTAAACACTGAAATGAAAATATCCTGACGTTATGAATATAGAATCTCAGTAAACAAATAAAACTAAAAAAACAGACTCTAGAATTGAAAAGTACAATAACAAATGAAAAATTCTCTAGATGGGCTCAAAAGCAGACTTGAGTAGGTGGAAGAAAGAATCAATGAACTGAAGATAGAACAATAGAAATTATCCTATTTGAAGAACAGAGAGAAAAAAGGATGAAAAAAAAATGAACAGAGCCTCAGAGATCTGTGGGAAAATACCAAGCCTGCCAATATTTTTTATAATGGGAATCTGTATAAATTTAATAAAAATCACTTAAATGTGCACTTAAAATGAATATATTTTATGGTGTGTAAACTTCACCTTCACAAAGGTTTTCTTTTTTAAGACTCCAATCATTTTTATTGTCTTTTCCATTAGTAACATTTGTATTCATATTAATGTAATCTTCTATATTTATTGTCTATTTTATGCTAAAGAAATATCTAGAGAGAGTGGTGAAAACATAGACGTAATCCTGATGAAATTGGGCTGTGAAGTAAATACTAGTCAGCATGGCATTGGGCGTTTCATGACCCAGTAGACACTTCCTCACATCTGATTGCCTGCCTTTGGGAACTCCTGTTCAAGACAGAGTGAGCACATTTTCTATCCAGAAAGAAGAAAACTAATAATAGTACTTTTGTGTTGTGAGAACAATTAATTATAAATTATGGTTAGTATTTGTTCATCATCATATTAACCAGTAAGAATAAACAAGAGTATATCATTTCCAGCTAATAAGTATCAAGGAATTTGAGGATAGAGAGTTCCATGAGACTAGAAACCTTGCCAGAAATATGTATGGAATATTTTTAAATGGATTTTAGTCATCCTTATGATTCTAAGTCAGCTTCTCTGATTGTATTAATTTGTTATGGCTCCTGTAACAAACAACCATAACCAAGTGGCTTAAAACATTAGAAATTTATTCTTACACCATTCTAGAGGCCAGGAGTCTGAAATCAAGATGTCAGCGGAAATGCACTCCCTCTGCAGGCTCTGAGGAGAATCCTTCTCTGCCTCTTCCAGCTTCTGGTGGCTGTCAGCATTCCTTTCCTCAACTTGTGGCCACGTGATCCCAGTCTCTGCCTTGGTCTTCACGTCACCTTTCTCCTCCGTGTGCCTGTTCTCTATACGTCTCCTATAAGGATACAAATCTTTAGATTCAAGACCCACCCTGACAATCCAGGACGATTTTATCTCAAGATCTTAATTTAATTACATCTTCAAATCGTCTTTTTCCAAATAAAATAACATTCATAGATTCCAGGGATTTGATGGAGGTATCTATTGGAGAGTCATTTTTCACCTTACCACATTGATCATTTGAGATTTCTCTTTCATTTTGAATATTAGTTCTTAAAAGATTTTATACTTAAGTTATTTAATAATAGCAAAGCTAGCTTTGATTCACAACATGGCTCATACTTATAGGTCTAGATCTGTTTGAACCATTAATTACACAAGTCTCTACCATTAGTTGTATTGCGATAGGAATATTGTTCCCCTGCGTTATTTAGACGGCAAATGCCTGTTCATTTACTGTTAATATCAGCTGGATTATTCTTTCACATTAACAATGTTACAGAAAGTATTAAGATCTAATTTAGGTCATTCTTTTTCAATGCTGAAACCTGCTGTCCTGAACACATACGCCATGGCTTGTAGGCTCTCCTATAAATGTCCTCTGATATTCTAATCTCTCTTATTATTAAAAACTAAAATATTTTTGCCTAATATTTCCAAATATGTTTCCTCTGAGACTCTCACAGCATGCAAATGATTAAAGCAATTAACATCAGGGTTAAATGTCTTAATTGCCCAAGAGAATTTCAAAAGGAAGAAAATAAATGTTTTCTCATGTTCTAAAATGTACGAAATGCTGTGAATGCTTATTTACTTGTTAGTTTATTTATTTATTTTACAAAATATTACAAAATAGGATTTAATATAAGAAAATACCAAAGAAATATTTTTATGTGAATAAAAGAAAATACATTTGCACCTCTTAAAATCTAACTTTCATTTTGTATCTAATAACATATGATATAAATAAACAAGCATACATATGGAGATGAAAAAGAATTTTCCTCTACCCTCTTAGGTTCTGAGGCTGGGATCTATGGATTGAACTGACGAAGACAAATTAACAGGAGGAAAGCATGCAAATTTTACATGCACACAAGTGTATTCATAGGAAAAATGAAGTTCAAAGAAGCAATTACTATTGAGAGCTTATACACCATTTTAGCAAATAATAAGAAGTTTGTGGAGAAATGACAAGACAAAAGAAAAGGGGATTAAGCTTCTGGGGGTGATAAATATGGGAAAGTGACTAGAAAATATACAGGGAAAACTAATGGAACGGAAGGGTTATTTTAGTAGGGTTGTTTGTACAGATTCATTTCAGCATTGACTCCCAGTCTCCAGTGATAAGAAGGTTCTTTTCTTCCTAGTGGAGGAAGAGAATCTTTCCCATGGGAAATTTTATGACCTGCTTTTAGGTAGAAAGAGGGAGGTCAGAGAGCCCATCCTGCATCTGTTGTTTCTCAAGAATCCACAGCTCAAAATTGTCAATATACCGAGGTGGCATATTTTGGGATAGCATGTTCAGAACCTCTTTATTTCCCCATCTGGAACTTCACTGGAAACTGCACATACTAAAACCTGAGTTGGTGGCTCTGGAGAGAAAAATCAACTTAGTAGCTGAGTTGTAAGAGATCTGCAAGGAGAGAGAAGAACATGGGTTAGAACAAGAATAAATAAGCAGAAAAGAACAAATCTAAGTGTACTTCCCCAAATCCCATTAAAGCAGTCTCTCAACCCTGGGAATAGGTCAGTCCAAGGAAATGGTGGCACTTTGTTTATCTGATGGCAAGTGTAAATCTTTTTTTTTTTTAAGGTGTAAATTACACACTATCTGTTCTATCCAGTTCACATCGAAGCAGCATTTTCCAATGATTTCACAGGCTCCTCCTTGTGGTGTAGTCATCGAATCCAGGGCATGATGAAGTTGTAATACAACAGAGGCTAAACTATTAACTTCTGATTGAAGTGCTTCCAATGTTCATATAGAGGAATCGAGCTCTTTTTCTATTACCATGGAAAGATTTAGGATCCCCTTTTCCAAATCATAAGTTCCAAAGCTTGGGAATAAGGTCCTCAATACTGAAAAGAATTAGGAGTGGAAAGGCACATGGTTTTCTATGCCCCCATCTGGTCTGAGGCATTTATGTGGCACTATCTTATGAACAAAAGAGCCCAAGTTTGTCGTTTGGCTAGTGTTTAAGGTGGTTTACTTGGTGACGAAAGGAGCCAGGTATCCGAAACCACACCATCCTGACCAGTTGGGTAGGAATCCTTTATATACCTTGTCACTACATAAAATAAAAATATTAGCATTGCTCACAGACAAGGTCAGAGTGGAACCTACAATTCCCCGAGTCAGGTGTGTTTTACAACCTTTGTCCTTGGTCGTGTCGGCATCTGCACACCTCTATTTTTCAGGTGCCCCTTTCAGTCTGTAAGAGCAGAGAAGGTTGAAAAATATCTGACATAGGAAGCCTAAAATCTGATTTTGACGGCTATAAGATTTGATTTTGTCATTTGACCGAGTTAGTCCAGACTTTTGGTCTACCCACATATAATTTTTGACGTTGAGCAACTTAATCAGAGGAGCAGCTGAGCTACCCCAGGTCACACAAGGATAGCCTGTGAACCAGCTGAAACATTTGATAATTTTGGCAAATGTTTGTTCCATAAAAAGCAGTGCTTGAACCACTTATGACCTCCATGACAGGTCTGAGGATGCCACCCGTGGAATCAAGCCACAGGGCTTGATTGCAATATTGCCTTGGTGTGTCACCTAGGAAGGGTCTGGTGCTATGTCTATTTTTAATGGAAAGGTAAAAATTCCCTTCCAATATCCTTAGCTGAGCAAGAGACAGTTTTTGAGCTTCCATAGAGGTTTTTCTGGGACCAATTAACCCACAGGAAGGAGATATAGAGTGATATTTTTTTTTCTGGCCATGGATACCATACTCTTTCCTTCAGCCATGTTCCATAGTTTGTCCATCAGGTGCTCACACTGGCAGGAATGAAAATTAATTCAGGTTCTTTCTTGCTATCTAGATGTTGATATAACCAGCAATCAGACTGATTAGTTAATGTGGCCAAGAGTTTAAAAAACTGGCATAATGGGGTATCAGGTCTGTCCCTGACTTGTTGAGTAAACAATAAGGGTTAATAGGAGTGAGATACAGTTTGAACAAGAGCTCTTAGTGGAGGATCAGAGAAGGAAGAAGACAGATTGAGGCAAATAATCTCCAGCCAGCCTTTCAATAAATAGGCAGAAAGGGGAGGTTCATTTAAAAAGAAGTGGTTTTTTTTCTTTTTCTCAGGGAGAGGAGATACTTAAGAGGGAAAAAAAAATAGGTGGAGGCAAACTTCTTGATCTGTGATCTTAGGCATCTACTTTTTCTAGATTTGTGTGTGTGTGTGTGATCTACTTTTTGTGATTTACTTTTTGGTTCTGTCTGCTTCTGGAGCATCGGAATTGGCTCTGGAAATCCTTTCTTTGAGGTCACCTGTAGGGATAGTCTTCCAGTTGTCCTGGGAGTAATGATCTGGCTCTAGCTTGGTGTGGCTTACGTGAATCCAGGAGGATTTTTCTTCTATTTTGGTGTCAGTGTAGGTTAGCAGTACTTCATAAGGTCCTTCCCAGTGAGGCAGCAGTGCATGCTTTCTTGTAAAAACCTTGATTGTGCACGCAATCTACTGATTGAAAGGGATGGCATGGCTTGTCAGTCAGTGGAGACCATGTCTTTTTTACCTGTTGATGAAATGCTCCAAGTATACTGGTTAGTTCTAGTGTATAGCTAATCATAGCATCAAATTGTTCCCGTAAGTCCCCATGATGTTCACTCAATCCAGAAATGAAACATTCAAACATACCAGTAGGCATAGGATGACCCAAAACTATTTCAAATGGGGTTAATCTTGTCTCATACTTGGAGTATTCCAGATTTTTACACGGGACAGAGGTAATACTTCTGACCACTGAGGTCGTCTCTTGACAGATTTTTTTCCACAAGTCCTTTTTATGTCTAGATTTTTACGTTCTACTTGCCCTGATGATGAATGAGGGTGGTATGAGGTATGAAATTGTAATGAGTACTCCACAGCTTTTGTCAGCAAGTGGTTTACTTCTAGGTAAAATAAGTTCTTTGGTGTGGTTTATTTCCTAAAGGAATGCTGAAATAAAGAATAATCTCTCGATTAATTTCTTTACCAGCTTCGTGGCCTTGGCATGTCTAATTAGGATAGCATTCAATCCATCCACGAACCGTGCAGACAATAACCAAACAGTGGAAATAGCCTAAAGCTAGTGGTAAATCTATAAAATCTATTTGGAGTGCCTCTAGGGGCAACATGGGCCTTGGAGGACTAACTGACTTTTGGTTCCTTAAGTCTCCCCAGTCTGCATATATGTCCCACCTGATGGGTCAGAACAAACAAAAAGGTCAAAAGAGAGGGGCTACAGGAACTCCATCTGGCCTGATGTATACTCTGTCTGATCATTGTTTGGCACCTTTTTATATCCATTTGTCTTTTTCAGATTTTGAGGTATCTGCCTGATAGTTAATGCTATCAGTCAGGGATAAAGGCAGGTTTATAAATTGGGTAGAGAAGGGATTGGTGGGCCCATTTCCAGTTGTGTCTTTAGCAGTTTTGTCAGCTCTGTTGTTCCCGAGAGATATAGTATCAGTCTCCTTAGCATGGGCTGGACTGTAAACAATAGTAATTTTAGCAGGGAGATGAATAGCCTGTAATCATGTAACGATTATATGTCCATTGGCAATAGTAGTATCACCAGAGGTTAAGAATCCATAGGATTTCCAGATTGTACCAACAGCACGGCAGAGTCCAAAGGCATATCCGGAGCTAGTGTAAATAGTGGCAGTTCTTGCCTTTGTCAATGTGCAAGCTCTAAGAAGAGCAATGAGTTCAGCAACTTGGGCTGATTTTGCAGTGGGTAAAGAGTATGCCTCAAGTGTTTCAAGTGAGAAAACTATGGTATAAACAGTTATGTTTTCCTGGGAATTTTGTTTAAAAGAGCCATCACAAAATTGAAGTAAGTCTGGGTCGTCTAAGGGGATATCTGAGAGATCTTCTGAAAGTGGCTGTGAAACCATTTCTACAGTTGCAAGGGAATCACGTGGAACGGAGAGGGGCTCTCCATCATCAGGGAAGGGTAGTAGAGCAGCTGGATTTAACATGTTACCATGATGGAAGGTGATGGAGAGATTGGTTAATAGGGTTTGTTCATAGGTGGTCTGTCTCTGGGTAGAGAGGGGCTGTGTCTTATGAACTTGTAAGAGAACAGAAACAGCATGAGGAACATAGAGGTGAAAGAAGCCTAATGTAAGAGTGTCGGCTTTGCCAACTAAGGTGTCAGCTGTGGCTACAGCACGCAGACAGGGGGCATGCTTGACGCCACAGTCTACCTGACATGAGAAATATGCTGTAGGAGGTATCCGAGAAGTAGAAGGTTGTCCTAGAATACCTGCAGCAATTCTATTATTTCTCTGGCAATATAGGTGAAAATGTTTGTCACGACTGGGCAAGCCGAGAGCCGGGAGCGTGGACAGTGCTAATTTTAAGTTTTCAAAGGAGATCAGTGTCAATTCTGAGGGCCAGGAAACAGGCTCTGAGGTAGTATCTGGCAGGAGGGCAAATACAGCTTTCTCAAGGGCAGCAAAATTAGGAATCCACTGGCAACAACAGCAGCTGCCCTAGAAATTTACGAAACTGCTTTTTGTTTTTGTGAGAAGGGTGGACAAAATTGACTCAAGGCGTTTTGGTGTGAGTTCTGAGTGCTGTGAGATATCGCGTGTTCTAAGTAGGTAACAGTCGTCTGCACCCGTTGAAGAAGTTTATATTGGAAGGCTTTCTGGCCTTGTTCAGCTAGTCCCTTTAGGAGAATGAGGGAGTCTGTACGAGCACCCTGCTTAGTCTGGTTATAAAGTGAGAGGTATCAACATCATGAACAAGAGTGGAGCCTTGGGTAAAGACGACAGAGTCTAAGCTAGCTGTAAGGACTTGGGAAAACTCCGAGGGGACTCACAATATCCCTGAAGTGTATAAGCCCTTGTTAGCTGTCTTCCTCCAAATGTAAAGGCAAAGAGAAATTGTGAGTCACTGCAATGGAATTAGAGAGCTGAGCAGGAGGCTGGTTACCGTAAATCAGGCTCCCTCAGCAGGAATGGAGGTAAGAACAATAGTTGAGGTAGGGACTCTCGTGTGATGAGGAGTTACAAAAGCATTCACGGCTCTTAGGTCTTGTACAAATCAATAGGTTTGATTCCCATCTGAATCAAATTTCCTTTCTTTCCTTACTGGCAAGATTAGGGATTTCAGAGTGAGGAAGTAAGGATAAGAACACTCTGCTCTATCATTGGTTCATTTCCTTGGTCTGCTTGAGTACTGGGCTACTGATGGAACAGGTTTATGCCTTCTCCAGAAAATGTGCATGGGATCTGCCCTCTGTACCAATCCAACCTCATTTGCATGTGAGGCCCAGGGACTAATGAGGACATCTTTGAAGGTTGCATCCTCTTCAGAGGATTTTAAACAGAAATAGGCCTCCATTAGGGAAAGTAGGAAGTTTGAGATTTGGTCTGAGGGCTGGGAAATAAAACACCTTTCTCATTACATTATACGGTGGCGTTAAATTTACAAAACAAGTCTCTACCTAAAAGGTTTGCTGATGAGGAGTTAGAAACTAGAAAGGCATGATGGGTGGTAAGAGGACCTAAGGATATCGGGGTGGCCTGAGATATGGACAATAAAGTAGGTTGCCCAGAGACTCTGACAGCTTGAACAGAATTAGAGGTAATAGGCAGAGATAAATCCTCTAAGCAAATGGTAGGGAAAGTGGCACTACTGTCAAGAAGCACAGTTCCTGATCCTCTGTTTTAAGTTTAAGGGTGGGTTTTGGGGTGCAACTAACGATTGATTTGATCCCATCAATGGAAAGGGAAAAACAGACCCTCTGACAGTGCTGGGATCTAGGCAGATTGTTATTTAAGTTTCTTTTAAGTGTAGAACAATTGTTTTTCCAATGTCCTTGCCTTTTAAGATATCTGCAAACATCTTGAGATAAGTAGGGGAGACTGTGGTTGGCAAGAAAAATGGGTGGGTGTTGAGCTACCCTTAGAGTCATATTTCTGTGTTTTAAAGACTCAATTTTCAAGTCAAGGACTGTTGATTTCAATTCTTTTTTTCCCCTGCTTTCCTGCAAGCTATTTTCAAGGAATTAGATAGCCGCTTCAGTAATAACGCTGAGAGATTGTCCTGCACAGCCAACCACACCATTTTGGATTTGTGGTTTTGTATCAGTGAGAAGATTTCTTTCAAAGGTGGAAATTAAAAGATTTCCATGTTCTGGGGCTTCGGGCTTTAATGCAGCATAGCTTTGGAAAGTCTGTATAAAAGCATTCCACAAAGACCTTGGGATGTTCCCCTTTTTTCCAAGTGTACAGTTCAACTTTAGGTCAATTCACCTTGGGAGAAAGGCATCTACTATTGCTTTTATAAGGACTTGAATATCAGCTCCCAGCTGATCCATTTCCTGATCATTTCCAGGAGGGCCTGGGAGAAGTTCTGACCATGTTTCCTCCGTTAGGGAAGAGGAGTTTCCCTGGGTGGCTGTCTGGCTTGTCTTATAACTATAGTATAATCATGGGGGGGAAGAACATCTCTTAGTAGCCAGCAGAGGTCCCAATGATTGGGGTTGTGAATGGCCACCAATCTTCCAACCTTCTAAATTTCGTAGGATCTTTCAAAAGTGGAGGTAAAGGGCTTTGTAATTTAAAAGCTGCTGCTGTCCAAGAGACACGAATTCTTTGTGATGGGGGTCCAGGATGCATCCACAAAGGACATTGCATAGGAAGGCCTGGAACTGGAGGGATCTGATTATAGATACCTGGAAAGCAGGTGGAATTATAAGGGACAGCAAAGTGAGCCCTGTTGCATGGCCCCGGGCCCTCTGCCAAAGGTATTTCCTGGCATCAGTGTTTACATAAGTGACCTGCATATCCAGGCCTGGAGATCAGACTGGAGTGCTGCCTGTAATTTTTGCAGGGAAAGGGAAGAAAGTGGTCAGTTTGGTGTTTAAGGGATTTTCTGGGGAAGTCGAAGGAGTTTCACGGATTAAAAGAATGTGTTGAAGAGGTAAATCTGGATTTTGGGGAATTTGAGTTGAACCAGGGGTCCAGAGATCCAAAAGTGCTGCTGGAGGATGAGGAGCAGGGAGTTGAGGATAAACAACGGTATAGAATCATGGAGAAGAGGAATTTACTGTGGTTGCGGATGTTAACTTTCCTTCTAAGTCTGATTTCTTCAGACTTCAACCTTGTTTAGAGTCCATAAGGCTAGCCATAATGTTCTTTTGTTTCTTTCTTCAGTTTGATCTTCCCATAGGTACCAATAGGACATTTGTTTACAATGAGAGCTCTTTAAAAATTTTTTCAAATATAAGTTTTTTCAAATCAAATGATCTATCACCTGACCATTGGTGAGTAGAATCTTCAAAGGTGCATCCATTCCAATAGTGCCTCAATCCAATAAGCCTTTCCATAGAAAGACCTAGAGGTAAGTTTCCAGACTTAGAATAAATTTTTATCATGAATGCAAGAGACAACCTTGAAGTGGGTACAGCCCCCGTGATGCAAAAAGTCACTCACGAAGATAGCCTAAGAAAGCAAAGACACTCGTTGTCACTAGTGGTAAGAATAGTGATGTGAGAACTTGTGTCTCCAGTCTCCCACAAGTAAGATGCTTCCAATCACAGACCTGATAATCTGCCATACTGTGTAGCCTGTCCTGATATGAGACTATCCCAGCAGTGACAAGGCAATAAAGGTAGAGATGACAAAGTCTCTTTATGGGCTGAGACTCTTTATTAAGACAAACTCCCCTAGAGCTGGCAGGTCAGACAAAGAAAATGCTGCTAGCACACCTAGTGCTTCAGGTTCCTAGCCTGATGGCTAGTTACCTGATGCAGGCTTAACAACATGTACCCCCTGGCTGGCAGAAAGCAGTTACAAGCTCTCAGGACACAAAATGAGGGGAAAGGAGAATCTCATCCAGTCATTTTATTGGTGAACCACAGCAAAGTTTGTCCAAATGGACTCCAGTTTGGTGAGAACCATAAACTCACCATCTGTGAGGCCAACTCAAGCAGCAGGCTTATAAGACCCATGCCTCTGTTCTTCCCTATGCTTGTCCTCTTCATGAAAAGTGACACAAAAGACAGGGACAAAGGAAAACAATGCCCATCTCTGGGGGGGAAAGGATCAATTCAGGGTCAATTCAAGGGTACACAAGACGAGAAGCACAAGAGTCCCTTACCTTTTGCTGGATTTTTCAGATGTCTCCAAAATCTCAGCTGTAGCCTCCGAAGTGAGTAGGGTGTCCCAACCAATGATGTCCCACCCTCGTCACCATAATGGTAGGGGATGAGAAAGAAATTTCCTTTACCTCCTAAGTTATATGGCTGGGATCTATGGATTGAACTGACAAGACAGATTAACAGGAGAAAAGCATATAAATTTTATTTAATATTTTTACATGCACTCTAGAGCTTTTATAGGAAAAATGAAGACTCAAAGAAGCAATTAGGACCAAGAGCTTATATACCTTTTTAACAAAGGTTGATAAAATTGTGGAGCAATGACAAGATAAAGGAAAAGGGGGTTAAACTTCTGGGGGTGATAAATTGTGGGAAAGTGACTAGAAAGTATATGGGGAAAACTAATGGAAGATAAGGGTTATTTTAGTAGGTTTGTTTGTACAGATCCATTTCAGCATCAACTCCCAGTCTCCAGTGATAAGGATGTTCTTTTCTTCCTAGTGCAAGAACAGCAACTTTCTCATGGGAAATTTTTATGACCGACTTTTAGGTAGAATGGGGGAGGTCAGAGAATCCTTCCTGTATCTATTGTTTCTCAAATGTCTTCAGCTCAAAATTATCAACACACCAAAGTCACATATTTTGGGGTGGCATATGCTGAACCCCTTAACACACACACGCCATCTTGAAACTAGCACAGATTTATCTAAGATGAGTAACTCAAAAGGTTAGTTTGAGTTGCATAGACAAGATAGCACCTAAAAAGGCAAAAAAGTTTGTTCTGGTTTGTTAGCTTCCAAGCAGATATTTTTGTATGAAAGGGTACATTTTTAAAGAACTGTGAGGGAGTTATGTGCAAAAATTCTGTTCATGTATAACAGGATTTCTTCTAATACCTCCTACACACCATTTTTAAAATGCACCCCTCTCTGCTTTATAGATTGTTTTCTTGGGAGGGACTGCGACTTGGTAAGGGGTGGATATTTGTAGAGCAAAAACCTTGCTACCAACAAAAAAGCCTTAATAAAAGTGATAATTCTAAAATGATAGATAGAAGTAGAGAGATAGATAGATAGATAGATAGATAGGTGATAGATGGAGAGAGAGAGAGAGATCTTTATACTTCATAAGTTGTTTTGAAACAAATAAACCAAAAAAAAAACAAAAACCAAAAACCAAATGAAGATTTCAGATTTGATGAGTGTCAAAAGAATATTATTCACAATGCAATTTCCCGTTCACAGTTCCCATTTTCCTGAATTACTTTATAATATTACATTGGAATGAAGTCTGATATATAGTATATAAGAAGACCAGTAAGATAAGCTGAACACTAGCCTTTGACCATGAAAAAGAAACTATTTACATTAGTATATGACCAGGTACTCCTTTTTACAGAAGAATAATGATGTCAAGAACTACAAGGCTTTTGTTGAAGAGCCTCTGGTCAAAAGCAAGGGATATTTCATAGTTAAATCCAAGGAGGAGGCAGGAAATGAATGAAGACAAACAAGAGGAAATGATTATTTGATTGTGGCTGAAAGGCTAGAAAACACAAAGCCATGCAGATTAGCAAACCCAAAGTGCCAGCATTCCTTCTGAGCTATAATTTCCTGAGAACAAAAAGGCATTAACTGGGTAGCCTCAATTCACAATGCCTACTAATTGCCAGTGATAATAGCAAGCCTCCTGCCTCTAATCCCAACACCTCCCACTGTATTTCTGTGAATGCCAGTTGTGAATTTGCTCCCTCTATTTCCCTGATGATAAAGGCACTCCTGGAAGTAGGATAGCTGTTCTGTGTGCTTCTATATTTAAAAATAGCCAGATCTAATCAAAACAAGGAACAAATGAATGAAAAAACTTTTGTAAGTGTAAAGACTTATTTACATTATAACTTGTTGGCCAATCATTTAAAATTATGCACCCATGGAGAGACTTTTTTAAATAAAAGCTTTATGATTAAACACTTGATAAAATGCTACTATATGGTATAACGAATACTTAATATTTTAGAAAACAAAAACATCTCGTAGGCTTCATGGGATTTGAAACAACTAAATCAGGAAGAGGAATTCAGTTTTCATATGGAGCTCTCCTACTATGTTTCAGGATTCTGTACTTACTACTTGTTCATTTTAAACAAAGAGTACAACTTATCTAAGTTAATCAAGGTTGTTGTTTTTGGTAATAAAATCTAGAGCTAAGTGAAGCAAAAATAACAAAAATGACAATTTTTAAGGCCTTAATAGGTATACTCTAAAACACTTCTTTGTGGTTGTGTTACCATACCAAAGTGGGTCTGCCTTTTGGTGAATCGAAACCAAAGCCTTCACCAGAAGTAGTTGTCACACAAAGTAAAATTTATTTGCAGCAAATAAAGAGACCACACACATGGAATCATTTCCAAAGCTGTGGGTCCCCAAGCAAGGAACGCAGGGGTCTTTTATTTCAGATGGGGAATGAATATTCCAGAGGGAAGTTTCATAATCACATGTAGAGGTGGGTAAAAGCTTGCACAGGCACAGTTAGAAAATATGCTTCCTTATACATCACAAGTTATGTTAATAAGGCCAAAGCTCCTCCTGGGGCAGAGATCTTAACATTAAAATGAACCCTTGAGCACTTCTCGGCCTGTCTGCGAAGGTGTCACTCTTGTGACGGGGTTTGGGTAGGTTCAGGGCTCTTGGTAATTGCATCTCTTAATATAGCTAAAAACAAACAATTTTGAAAAACAGTTCAATGTTTCCGAAACCTCCTTTGAGTTGCTCTGGGCAGTTACTCAGTGAGTTACTCTGTTGCTACTTGTAAGTTAAGTATTTTATAATCACTTCTGTTGTGAAGTCTATACTCCCATTTAGGGAAAAAGATTCACTTGTCCCCTTTATTCCCTCAGATCCCAGATATTCCTTTTTTGCCTCTGATAAGTATCCTACAATGTCTTATAGGTGTCTTTTCAAATAGCCACATCATTGGCAACTACTGGCTTCCCAAACATCACCAACATAACATGTTGATAAGACAAAGCTGAGCTCATTCTTTATAGGTGTGAGGGAGAATATTGCGTCTGGAGAGCTTTAGCAGTGTCAGGGAGAGGAGGGAGAAAGGCAAGGCCTGAATTTATTGAGAATGGGAAGCTTGGCTTGAGGGAGGTTTTTCAACGGTAGGAGGAGCATAGACATGATTAGGATTGAGCAATTAATTTTAATCAACAATGTAAGGAAAGGATTTTCAAGTGAGAAATTCAAATGATATTAGGACATGACCTGTCTGTAGATGCTTTCTACAGACAGAGTTTTGGAGCATTCCATAAGTCTCTACACTGAACAATTCAGCCATTTCTTGGACAAAAACCTCCTGGAAAAGTAAAGTAATGCTAATGAATACAGTTGAATAGAAAAGTCGTGCATTTCTCAGTGCCCATGCTGAGCAGAGGGGGAAAGTGTAAATTGTTGTGATTCTTTTAGTTATCAGCATGTGCATACACACAGGCACACACACACACACACGCATGCATGCATAAATGAAGGGCCCAAACTGAGTTATTCCTAGCTGTGTCTATCAATCGTAGCTACTGACAAGAGATTTTCACATATTGAAGTACACGAGATAACTGCGAATCAAAGCTGGTTTAGCTTGAACTAAAAAGCCTGATTTATGGACTATCAAACGTATGTTGTACATCTGCTTAACCATTAAAATAAAGAATGCACTCTCTTAAGATAAGAATGCATACTTCCCCTACTATGCCCTATTGGTAACACCAGGATTAGTGGATTAGCCCCTTTCCTGATATCAGGGTCATGTTGACCTTCTAATTTGCAACTAAATACCTCTTTGAAACTTTGATGAGAATGTATCCTGGGTGTGTTTAATGTATGTTTTTTGCTCTAAAATGATATAAAACAGTACTGAAAACCATGCTTCTTTGGAATACTCTCTAAGGCCTTCTCAGGTTATAATCCTCAGTCTGGCTCAAGTAAAACTCACCTTATTTCTCTTATCTGTAGAATAGTTATTGGTTATTTTGTGTTGACACTACTATAACCTCAAAAATGACTAAGCTTTACAACACAAGCCATATATCTTAATAATGAAGCTATTGTTCCTCCAAGAAGATGCATTAGGTAAAATTGTTACCTTCATTTTTATTGTAATTTTTGGTCCCCTCTTAGCAATAGGAGACCTGTTCCCCTCTTAACCCCGTGAGAGCACCCTTGTACATACTGTTCTGAGAAGGATTGCCAAGTGAATCAAAGGTATCAGGAATTATTTTAACTTGTAAGCCCACTCTGCCTGTTGGTTATAAATCCCCAGCTGCCCTTTTGTATATGGAGTTGAGTTCAATCTCTCGCCTCTATTACAATAGTTTTGATCCCCATTTCAATAGCCTTGGATAAAGTCTTGCTTGCCTATTTAACTCTGTCCTGTGCAATTTTTCTTTGACACAGAAAAATTTCTTTGATAGCTCAACTGGAATGCCTGGCTTTTTCAGAGATAGGCATGTCTCCAGCAAAAAGTCCACTTTCCCTTTCTTACTTAGTGTTACTAGTCTGTATGATTATAATGCCATACACTATTCTCTCTAAAATTTATATAGCTATTTATATACACATAAGATCTGATTTCCTCTTTTATGAGAAAGCAACATTCTCTTTCACACTGTCTATGGATTTGGGAAATGTGACTAGAAATAAACATTTAGAAACCCTACTGCTTAATACAGTGCTATGGCAAAATTAACATTAAAATGCTCTCCTCTCTCAAAATCCAAGAACAAGTTACTCATAAGCCATTACCTAATCAAAACATGTCTTTCAATTGTTCATGATATCTTTTAATATTTGTGCATAAGAACATCTAATTTTGATTGTTTCCTATGATATTCTTAAAAATTATGTTCCATATTATTCTAATTATTTCTATTATTCCAATTAATTCTATGATATTTTTGCAATTTGTCTTATTTTGTTGCTTTTTAGGAGTATTTTTTGTTTCTTTGTTTTCTTACTACTCTGGCACATTCATTTCCTCAGACCTCTGGCTTTTTAACTTTAACCTGTAAACAAGTATACGATTAACCACTGCGTGTTTGTGTTTGTATACTTGCGTAGGGGAGGAAGAAATATTCCTCTACCCTCTAGGTTCTTCTGGCTGGTCTAAGAATTAAATTGACATGAGACAGAATAACAGGAGAAAATCAAACAAAGTTTAATAACATGTATGTGTGGGAGAAACCCAAGAAAACTGAATAACTCACCAAAATGGCCAAAGCCACCACCTTAAATACCTAAGCTAAAGACAAAAGAGGATGTTGGGAGTAGTGTTTTGGGGCTTCAAAGGGGAGGAGGCAATTCGAATGGAGAAGGAAAAGCAATTGTTTGGTAAACAAAAGCTTGTTGGGCCATCTAAAGATAATGAGACACAGTGAGGATTTTGATGAAAGGGACATTGCTAGGTTCCTCCCTGTTTGCATACGTCTAGTTCACACTACTCTGTGTTTATTTATGGTGATAGCTCCTTCCTGGGACAGGCCTTCTATCTTAAATTCTTTTAAGCAGTTAGGAAGAAGGTCAGTTTCTTCCTGAGTCTTTTGTTCTTAAAAATAATCAAGCCAAAGACACACATCTTGGGGTAGCAAATTCTGCTCCCCTACACTTGTATGTGCATATGTCTCTGTGTGTTCCTGTATAGTGTGCCATTATTATGTAGGATGTATGCATATTGTACATAATTGCATAGAATATACAGAATTATGCTGCATAGGTTTAGGAGATATGGTTTTTAAATTTCAATTGGTTTTATCAGGTTATTCTCAGAAAACTATACCACTTATATTCCATTAGCATTTTTTGAAGAAAATTTCTTGCCTATATTGACATTAACACTGGATTTTTACCATTGAAACAACAAAAACAAACTGAAATTACTTAACTAGTGGCTTAAAATTAAATCTCTATTTTGCCTATTTACATTTTGCTGACTACTAATGAAAATAATTTCTTCTCCTGTTATTTATACGAAAATATAATGTCAAAAGGTCAAATCTTGATTCTCAGGGAAATCTTTTCTTATCAATTTCTACATTTATGGACATTAGTTCTGTTTCTGTCATTAATTATGAAATTCTTTTGGCTTTAAATTTTGTATATCTTTTGACTTTTTATCATTAAAATGTTTATTTTTTATGCATTCAAATATATTTATATTTTTCTTCATACTTGATAGTTTCAATGTCTTCTTTAAAGCGTCTTGCTCACTCCAAAGTTACAATTTAATTTTACTTCTAACTTTTTAAAATTTACTTTACATTTAACCTTTATTTCAACTGGGATTTAATTTTGAATTTCACGTGTGACAAAGCTCTGAATTTGTTATCTTTCAGGTGGAGAGTCAATTGTGCCCGTAATATTTAGTAATTAAATTCCACTTGACTCTTTCTTAGATTCAGCAAATTTTCCTCTAAGTCTCATTTAGTATTACTGTTTCTTCCATGTTTTTCTTGTTTCTTCTGCTGGAATTTCTATAATTTGTATGTTTTGTCTCTTAGATATGTCCTTCAATCTCCTCCAGTGTGATTGTCTTCTCTATCTTTGTTCTCTGTTTTTGAAACAGTCCTTCATTTTATCTTCTGAGAAACAAATTAGGTTTTCAACAACCATTAACTTGTTCAGTTTCTCTGTTGAACTTTGAATTATTCCATAATCATGTATTCTAATCCTTTCAACAGTTTTATTTCTGTGGAAATGCACCTACTTTAAGTATTTGTCTATTTCTCTCTAATAGGAGTCTCCTTAAGTCAGTCATTACTAGTAGGCTTCCTGAGAATTGCTTCTTAGGATCAATACTCAAGTCAATCTGTTAGGCTCTTTCAAATAGCTTCAAATCAGCTGGTGATGATCAGCAAAACTATTCTCTTTTTATGCAATGAACAGACCAAAAATCATTGGACACTTTGTTGTGGCTTGGGAGGAAGATTTTTGCCCTCAGAGTCTCTCCAGGTACTAGAGTTACCTTCTTCCAACCCTGGAGACCAGAAATAACTTAGTCCATCACTACTGTCCCTCTCCATGTTACCCAAGGGGTACTCACAACCAAATGCTTCACTTCCCTGAGGGGTTCAAAAGTCTTCAAAGTTAGCATTCTCAGCGAACCATGGAAACAGAGTCCTTACTCCAGGCATCTCTCAAGCTGATCATTTGGCTTCCACAATAAGACAGAAAAGTCTGCTCTCTCTTCTGGAACTTACAATCCATTATAGCTATGATCTCTGTTATGGGTTGAATTGTGTTCACCCAAAATACATAAAGAAGTCCCAACTGCAATATCTATGAATGAGACCTCATTTGAAAATAGGGTCTTCGCGCATGTAATCGTGTTAAGATGAGGTCATTAGAGTGGATCCTAATCCAGTATTACTGTTGCCCTTATAAAAAGAAGAAAAGAGACACAGATGCAGAGATTTAGGGAGCATCCCATGTAATAATGGAGGCAGAGACGGGAGTGATGCCTTTATATGTCAACACAGGCCAAGGATTGCTGATAAACACTAGAAGCTGGGAAAAGGCAAGGAAGGACCTTCTCCTGGAGCTTCAGAGAGAGCATTGCCTTGCAGATACCTTGATTTTAGACTTCTAGCCTCCAAAACTGTGAGAGGATAAATTTATGTTTTTTTAAGCCACACAGTTTGTGATACATTGTTACTGCAGCTCTAGGAAGATAACATAACTTCTTACCTCCATTTTCCATCGGATTTCTCAAGCTTAGAAAGAGAGAAAATGTCAGATATGCCTGTTCATTGGCTGGGGCCCTGTAAATTAAACTGACAAAAGACAGATTAACAAGAGAAAAACGAAGAAGAAATTTATTAGCATGTGCATCATGCATACACATGGGAGTACCCAGAGATGAGTAACTCAAAAGAGTGGTTAGAATTGGGGGTCTATATTCCTAACTTAGGAGGGGAAAGGGAGAGGGAGAAAGGGCACTGATGGAAAAGCAAATGACGTTGGGAAATATAAATGGGCCCACAGGAGAACAGATGGGAGATAAGATAGTTTGTGACAACGTCTGTCTGGGTGGTGCAGACTTCTTGTCTCTGAGAAAATTAGAGTTGATCTCAGAGAGGGAATTTGTGACAATTGAGTTCTTTTGGGAGGCTCTGCTTTTAGGCAGATAAGGGAATTTAGGAACTCAAATGCCTTTAGCTCAAAATAGTTCTTATGCCAAAGTGACATACATATTTTAATGCAAATGGGTTTTTTTTCCAGCTTTATTGAGATATAATTGACATATAACACTGTGTAAGTTTAAGGTGCACAATGTGTTGATTTGACACACTTTTATACAGTGTGTGTTGCTTAATGACAAGGCTACGTTCTGAGAAGTGCGTTGTTAGGTGATTTCGTTGTTGTGCGAACATCGTAGAGTGTACTTACACAAACCTAGACGGTACAGCCTACAACACAGCTAGGCAATACGGTAGTAATCTTATGGGACCACCATCATATATGTAGTCCATTGCTGACCAAAACATCATTATGAGGTACGTGACTGTATTGCAAAGCGATTACCGCTGTAGCATTAGGTAACACCTCCGTCACCTCACATAATTACCATTTCTTTTTTGTGGCGAGAACATTTAAGATTTACTCTCTTAGCAAATTTCAAGTATATAATACAGTCTTGTTAACTATAGTCACCATGCTGCGCATTAGATCCCCAAACTTATTCATCTTATAACTGCAAGTTTATGCCCTTTGACCAACATCTCTCCGTTTTCTCCAACCTCAGTCCCTGATTACCACCATTCTGTTCTCTGTTTGTGTGAGTTCAGCTTTTTTTAGGTTCCACATATCATATCATATAGTATTTGTCTTTCTGTCTAATTTCTTTCAGTTAGCATAATGCCCTCAGGGTCCATCCATGTTGTCACAAATGGCAGGATTTCCTTCTTTCTCATGGGTGAATAATATTCCATTGTGTATACGTATACCACATCTTCTTCATCCATTCATTCACCAGTGGACACTTAGAGCGTTTCCAAATTGTGGCTGTTGTGAATGATGCCACAATGCCCATGAAACTGCAGATATTTCTTCAAGATTCTGCTTTCATTTCCTTTGGATACATACCCAGAAGAGATAACAAGTTTTGATGAGGATGTGGAGAAAACAGAACCCTGTGCATTGTCAATGGGACTATAAATTTGTTCAGCCGCTGTGGAAAACAGTATGGAGGTTCCTCAAAAAATGAAAACTAAAGTGCTATATTTTGGGGTGGAATATCCTGACTCCCTTCACTCTCAGACTACTTTTTATTGATTTGATGTTATTGCATTCTAGTTTGAAAATATTTTGGAAATACAGAAGAAGTCCCTTTTAAAAAAACAAGTTAGTTAAACATTCTGGTTGGTCCCTGAGCAAAGCTCTCTTTCCTCTCAAATGCCTTAAGAAGGGTACAGAAATGTGAATACTGGGATTTAGAAATGAGGTTTTCTAGCATTTCATCTGAAGTTTATGACAAAAGTTTATATTATTATTACTCTCATTGACATGTATTTGTCTAGATAATGAGTTTAATTTTCAGACACATCAGCAATTCCTTTAACAATTACAATCACAACTGATAGGTTGATTCCTTAACTTGAAAGAAACTATCACATACTGTCAGTAAGTGTAGATCTTTAATTTAGTCCTAAGTGGCACACCCTGCTTTTGAAGTTTGAGACAATTGTAAACCTTTCAGGACGCACCCCCACCCCTGCCCCCAGTCAATTTTCTACTGTCAATCAATTGACTCCACTTCTCCTCTGGGGGTTCTTTGGCTATTAATATTAACTGTTAATCTAACAAAATGTAAAACTGCACTTTTTAAAAATCTGCATATTATAAACCAATGTGTTAATAGCTATGACCCATGAAACATCTATTTAAATGTTTATTATAAACTGTGTAGAGTTAAGAAACAGAAATTACCAGAGAACAGAGAAAGAGAATCCACCCTTGTGCCAGTAATTCAGAGGCTTAAATGTCCATTGGAGAAACACTATTGTTTTTGTGTTTTTTTTCTGTGCAATCAAATGTTTAATTTTCTTCAGACAATCAGTATATCATCAGATCTTGGGCAGGGTGTTCCTTTTTTAATAAATTTTTAAATTTAATAATTTATTAAATTTTAGACAAGACTTAGGTTTACAAAAAAATTGCTAAAATACTTCAGAGTTCCCATGTACCCCACAACCAGTTTCCCCTATTATTAACATCTTATATTAACGTGGTACATTTGTCACAATTTATGAACTAATACTGATACATTATGACAATATTGAAGTTTACCTGAGGCCTGTAATTCTGGAAGGAGTTACTATTAAAGAACCCTCCCCCACTTTGTGTTGTGAGAAAATGCTTACTGCAAAGAACCACCCATCCCCACAGGACTTAGATAAGACTTGTGGATAACTCCCTTTTTACTTAAGGCAAGGCCTGATACAGACCCTCAAAATTCCCCTTACTTGCCTCATAAATGACTAACTGAATTGTTTGTCCCCATTGATCAGTCTGAAGACTAAACTTAATCTAAGCTTCTTTCCCCCTCACAGGACTCTGAACTTTGACTCATCCTGTCTGAGCTAGCATCAGAATTCAGAACAGCTCCTCGTAAATGGCCGTCCTGAAAATCAGCTGCACACAGAGACAGTCCCTGATCCACTCTCTGATCCTGGTTCTTCATTGCCTTGATTACTGCCCCTTAGAAAAGAAAAATCTGTTTCTGCCTTTGAGAGGCTGGCAGATTTTGTAATTGGAGTGGTCTCTCTATCACAGTAGTCTTTTTCAATAAAGTCTCCCCTTACTTAAGTCCAGATTTGTTTTTGAAAATTATTTAAAGTTGAAACTTCATTTAGATTTACTTATTTTTACCTAACGTTCTCTTTTCTGCTCCAGGATACCATATTATATTTAGTCATTATGTCTCCTTAGGCTCCTCTTAGCTGTGACATTTTCTCAAACTTTCCTTGTTTCTGATGACCTTGACAATTTTGAGGAGTACTAGTCAGGTATTTTGTAGAATATACGTCTATTATGATCTATCTGATATTTTTCTCATGATTAGACTGGGGTTATGAGTTTTTGGGAGGAAGACCACATAGGTAAAATGCCATTCTCATCTCATCATATCAAGTGTACGTACTATGGGCATGAACCAAGGTCTGAGTGCAAGGTGTGTTCCTTGCTACTAGGGTGTTTTTCTTCTAGGCTGTCTCAACTGACTGAGTGAGGAAATACGTACACACAAATCTATATACATATATATCCACCTGTGTGTGTATTAAACTATACTTCATTTCACGCCGATGTCTCCAACTCTAAGCCATTACCACATTATTCCAACCTTCTCTTCTTGTCTATAACCTCCCACTCTGACAGGATGAACATGCTTCCTACCATCCGTCATACATTTATCTAACTATTTAGTTCCACTATCCATGTGTAGGGCTACTCAAGGTCACATAGGTTTTCTGATGTTTTCCTCTAGACATTTTATAATTTTTTGGTTCATATTTAAGTGTTAAGTCCACTTTGAGTTAATTTTTGTGTAAAGTGTAAGGTCTGTGTTTAGGCTCCTTTTTGTTTTCTGTTTTTGCATGTGGTCATCCAATTCTTCGAACACCAGCACCATTTAATGAAAAGGCTGTCCTTTCTCAGTTGAATTGCTTTTGCACCATTGTTAAAAACTAGTTGACTATGTCTCAGTGGGTCTATTTCCAGGCTCTCTACTCTTTTCCATTGACCTATATGTCTATTGTTTTGCCAATCCTATACTGTTTTGATTTCATGATTACTATAACTTTAATAAGTCTTGAAATCAGATAGTGTGCATTCTCCAACTTTGTTTTTCTTCAATATGGTGATGAGTAGTCTGAGTTTTTGTCTTTCCATAAAGATTTTATAATTGTTTAATTGATATCTACTAAATAGCTTGCTGAGATTTTGATTGGGATTGCATTGAATCTATAGATCAATTTGTGGAGAAATAACATAGTGATATTGAGTCTTCCGATCCATGAACACAGAATATCCATTTATTAGCATTTTTTAGTTCTTTTACCAGTTTTCTTTTTCAAGTTTTCTACATATAGATCCTATACATTTTTTGTTATATTTATACTTAAGTATTTCATGGAGTGGGGGTGATGGTTATTGCAAATGGTTTTGCCATTTTAATTTCAAATTTCAATTTTCTTTGCTGATATATAAGAAAGCAATAGACTTTTGTGTATTGCCCTGGTATCCTGCAACCTTGCTATACTTGTTTATTGTTGCAGAAGTTTTTGGTTTTATTTTGGTAGATTTTTGGGTTTTGTCTACATAGATATTCATGTCAACTGAGACATTTTCATTTATTCCTTTTAATCTGTGTGCCTCGTGTTTATTTTTATTGTCTCATTGCATTAGCTCAGAATTACAGTACAATGTTGAACAAGAGTGTTAATGAAGGACATCATTTCCTATTCTTGATTTCAGGATAAAAGCGTCTATTTTCTCATCATTATGGATGATGTTAGCTATAGATTTTTTGTAGATTTATGTACCAAAGTTGAGAAAGGCTTTATCAAGTTGAGGAAGTTCTCTGTATTAATTTCCTAGGCTTTGACTGTAACAAATTACCACAAACCGAGTGGTTTACAAAGCAGCGATTTATTCCCTCAGAGTTCTGCAGGCTAGCAGTCCGAGATCGAAGTTAACAAGGCCGGGCTCTCTCTGAAGACTCTAGGAAAGAATCTTTCCTTGCCTCTTCTAGCTTCAGGTGGTTGCAGGCAATCCTTGGCATTCCTTCGCTTGTGGCTGATAACTCCAATCTCTGTCTCTATCATCACGTGACATTTTTCCCTCTGTTCAGATGTCCCTCTCCTTATAAAGACACCAGTCATTGGACTTAGCACCACCTTAATCCGGGAGGACCTCATTTTACCTTAACTGAATATATCTGCAAAGACTGTAATTCCAAATAAAGTCACATTCTGTGGTTCTGAGTGGATGTATTTGGGCGTCACTATTCCTAGTTTGACGCGAGTTTCTATCGTGAATGGGTGCTGGATTCTGTCAAATGCTTTCTCTGCATCAGTAATATGATTATATGATTTTTCTTCTTTAGCCTATTGATATGGTGGATTATATTGATTGATTTTTCAAATATTGAAACATTACACATCTGCAATAAATTTCTCTTGGTTGTAATGTATAATTTTTTATACATTGTTGGATTTGGTTTGCTAATATCTTGCTGAGGATTTTTGCACGTCTGTTTATGAGAGATATTTGTTTGTGGTTTTCTTTTCTTATAATATTGTTAGCTAATTTTGATATTAGCTGGCTTCATAAGAAGAATTAGAACGTGTTCCCTCTACTTCTGTTGTCTGGAAGAGATATTGACAAATGGTATTATTTCTTCCTTAAATGTTTGCGAGATTCAAGAGTGAAACCGTCTGGTACTGGTGTTTTTGTTTTGGGAAGGTTGTTAATTACTGATTATAATTCTTTTATAGGTATAAGGCTATTCAGATTATTTTTTCCTCTGTGTAAGTTTTGGTAGAGTGTGTCTATCAAGAAATTAGTCTCTATCATACAAGTTATCAAATTTGGGGGCAAAGAGTTGTTCATAGTATTCCTTTATTGTACTATTAATGTCCATGGAATTAGTGATGAACAATCTTTACTTTCTAATATTGGCAATGTGTCTTCTCTCTTTAATTCTTAGTTAGCCAGACTAGAGGCTTATTAATTTTATCTATATTTTTAAAGAACTGCTTTTGGTTTCGTTGATTTTCTTTATTGATGTGCTGTTTTCAACTGTATTGATTTCAGTATTAATTTTTATTTTTTTTTCTTCTGCTTGCTTGAGGCTTAATTTTCTCCTTTTCTTCTAGTTTCCTAAGTTGGAAGCTTAGGTTGTTCACTTTAAATCTTTTTTTTTGTAACATATGTGTTTAATGCTATAATTTCCCTCTAATCACTGCTTTAGCTGCATCCCACAAATTCTAAGTTGTATTTTAATTTTCATTTAGTTATAAATATACTTTAGTAATTTTTCTTGATACTTCTTATTTTACCCATAGTATATTTTGAAAGATATATTTTAATTTTCAAATATTTGGAGATATTCCATTTATCCATTTGTCATTCATTTCTCTTTAATTCCATTGTGTTCTGAGAACATATTTCATGTAATTTTTATTCTTTTAAATTTATTAAGGTGTGTTTTTTTGTTTTTTAGCCCACAATGTAGTCTGTCTTGATGACTATTGACATGCTTTTAGAGCTTTGGAAAAATATGAATTCTGTTGTTGTTGGATGGAGTATTCTGTAAGTCTCAATTAGATCAAGTTCATTTATAGTGCTGTTCTAGTCATCTATAGGTATACTGATTCTCTCCCTGCTTGATCTGTCAATTATCTACAGAAGGGTATTAAAGTCTCTAATACTGAATTTGTCTATTTCTCTCTCAGTTATGTCAGTCTTTGCCTCATGAATTTGACATTCTTTAGGTGCATAGAGGTTTTACATTGTTATATCTTCTTGGAGAATTCAATCCTTTTATAATTATTTATGTATTATGCAATGATATTCCTATTTCTTCTGAGGTATGCTTTGTCTGAAACTAATGCAGCCACTCCAGCTTCTTTTGATTAATGACAGTATAGCCTGTCTTCCTCCATCCCTTTACTTTTAACTAGTCTGAGTCTTATATTTAAAATGAGGTCCTTGTAGACAACATATAACTGGTCCTTTCTTTTTTATCTACTCTGAAAATTTCTTTCTTTTACTTGATGTATTTAGACCACTCACAATAAATTATTGATATAGTTGGATTAATATAGACTCTTACATCTCTAGTTTTAATTGAGATTTTTATATGACTTCATGTTATCTCTTCTCTTAGCATATCATTTACACTTATTAAAAAAAATTAATGGCTACTCTAGAGTTTACAATATACATTTTTTCAACTCATCTGAGTCCACCTTCAAATAACTGTAGCACTTCACATACAGTGCAGGTATTTTACAGCAGTGTATTCACAAGTCCTACATCCCATCCCTGCCTCATCGCTGCCTATCATTTCATATATCCACACGCTATAATAACTAGAGTGACTCATTACTTTATAAACTGGTTATATTGTAGGTCAATTAAGAACAAGAAAAATAAATAATTTTATCTTTACCTTTGTTTTTCCTTTTTTCTGATTCTCTTCCTTTCTTTAAGTAGAATCAAGTTCCTGACCTATATCTTTTTCATTTTGCCTGAAGAACTGTAAATATTTATTGCAGATTATAAATTTCTGCTGGTGGTAAATTTCATCCATTTTTGTTGGTTTATCTCTTTCAGTCTTTTTTTTTGTGAGGAGATCAGCCCTGTGCTAACATCTGTCAATCCTCCTCTTTTTGCTGAGGAAGACTGGCCCTGGGCTGACATCTGTGCCCATCTTCCTCCACTTTATATGGGATGCTGCCACAGCATGGCTTGCCAAGCAGTGCGTTGGTATGCGCCCGGGATCTGAATCTGTGAACCCCGGGCCACCGCAGCGGAGCGCGTGCACTTAACCACCTGCGCCACCCGGCCGGCCCTGTATCTCTTTCACTCTTTAAGCATAATTTCACTGGACATAGAATTCTAGGTTGCATGTGTATGTGTGTGTGTTTCATTCAACACTTTCACGCCACTATCTTTGGTTTGCTTGGTTTCTAATGTGAAGTCGACTGCAATTACTATTCTTCTTCTTCTATGGGGAGGGTGTTTTTATTCCTCTAACTTATTTCAATATTTTCTCTTTGTCTTTGTTTTTCTACAGTATTAATTGCTATGCCAGATGTGGTATATTGGTATTTATTCTGCTTGGTGTTTTTTGTTATTAATTTTGGCATGTTCTTGACCATTGTTTTTACAAATATTTCCTCTCCATTCTCTCTTTCTTGTATTCCAATATGCATGTGTTATATCTTTTGAAATTGCCCCTTTGTTCTTGGATATTCTTTTGTGTTTTTAATTCTTTTTTCTCTTTCCATTTCAGTTTTTGAAGTTTCTATTGACGTATTTTCAAGGTTATTCATTCTTTTCTTGGCCATGTTAAGTCTACTGAAGAACCCATTGGAGACATTTTTCATTTCTAAGACAGAGTTTTTGATTTCTAAAATTTCCTTTTCATTCTCTTTTACAATTTCCATCTGTCCATTTATATTATTCATCTGTTGTTGCATGCTATCCATTTTCTTCATTAGAACCCTCAACATATTTATCACAATTATTTTAAATTCCCTTTCCAATAATTCTAACATCCAAGTCTTGTGTAATTCTGGTTCTGATGATTGGTTTTTCTCTTCATACTATATAGTTTTTTCATGACTTGTAACTTTTTGTTAAGAGATGGACATGTTGTTTAGGGTCATGGAATCTAGGTGAATAGGCCTGAGTGTGAGGATCTATGTTAATCTGGCCTGGAGTTGAGCTGTATTTACTGTTTCCTGCAGCTGGAGGTAGGCAGGGTTTTTAATTCCTCTATTTTCCCTGTTTCTATTTCCTCTTGATTTGAGGCTTCTCTAAGCACTCCTCAGAAAGTCTGTGTCTTGCATCTCTGTTTTAATTATATTTCGTAGATTCTGATATGTATTCCCTTTCATTATATTTTAGAATATTTTCAACTTTAATGTTATTTCCTCTTTACCCTGAGCACTTTATAAAGTATTTCCATTATTAATTCTGATTCAGGGGCATACTTTTAAAATTATTTTTACCTTTACTTAATTGTGATAAAAATATTTTGTGTCACTCATACTTTATGCATCATATTGTAGTTTTATGTAGCGTAATATACTGTCAGTATTTACACATTTTCCTTATTTATTTGAGGAGGGTTTTTTTAATTCTTAATGAGCACATTAGATATGCTTAAAATCTAACATCTTGGTTATGTTGTTTTGTTCTTCTATATTCTTACCTATATTTGCCCACTTGACTTGCACTGCTCTAAGAGCGATTGGTTAACTAGAGTAAGCACGCTTAGATTATGACACAGATTCTACCTTCAAAAGCCAGGCCTAGAGACTCTGCCCCTCCTGTTTCTCTCCGATATTCAATGTTCTGCCAGGATTGGCTTTGTGAAGTTGGCTATTATCCACTTACCACACAGTTGGCTCCATGAATTAGGATTAATACTAAAAACAAACTTTAGCCACTGTTGAATCCCAAACCCAACTTACTATTGGGAAATAAGGAGAGCTATAGCTGAGTTCACTCTCTGAAAGTTACTATTTTTCAACATATTTTAAAAGTAAAATGTTGATAGCATGGTTATTAAGACTATGATCAAAAGGCATTTAGGGGAGGACCATGAGACAATAAGAGAAGTTATCAGAATATCATGTATCTTGGTAAGTGCTCATTCTCCCACCAATTAAAAATGAGCACATTCTCACCAGTTCCATCTTCAGGCTAATGTCTCATAATGTTACATTCTGGCAATTCCTTTAGTTCCAAAGTTTATATTTTAAAAAGAATGATGTAAAGGCTCACTTTGGCCTTAAGACTAAGATATGTTCACCAGAAAAGTTCATACCAAAATTTCTGGAATTTTGGATAAATGGGTGCTGGACGAAAAATAATAAACTATCTTCTACAAATTAACTATTATCTAGGTTTTTGTGTCTGCCACATAGTTGATGCTAAATAAGTGTTAATTACCTCAATGAGCACATGCTCCAAGATATTCTGAAAAAATTACACTCCCATATGTCCATTTTCCTTTCTGTTAGCAGAACTAGCAAGAAGTTTGATAGTGTAATACATTTAAATTATGCTTTGGAGATTTCTAAAAATTTCATTTAACCACATAGCATCACTTTCTTAACTAAAAATAGAATCTATGTTCATTATATATTAAAATTTCTTCAATTTGTGAGTTTCTGTCATAAATATTTTATTCTTTGAAGCCCTTGGAATACCTCTCACCAGATGTCATTCTAAAAATCGTGACTGTGACATTTTTCAAAACAAAATTGGTGCAAATATTTACTAGAAGAGTGTATAATTTGGGGTACAATCAGGAGAGAGAAACTGCCAAGTACTTTGAACAGGGAAACTTTAATATAAATACTTATTAACTGTAATATGAGATAGCAGCAATGAGTAATTGGCTACAAAGAAGTAAAGAGAATAAGAGACACTAAAGAATTTGAGAATAGCAGTTATAAGGGGCAACCACTATCTCGAGGGCTGAGACAGTGAGCATAAAGAGTCCCTCTCCCCCACCCACCAAGGGTGAAATCTAGATCTTATTGTAGAGGGCATGATTTTGGCCTACTGAATGGCAGAGAAGTCACTGTGGTGCTTTGCTGGTGGCCTTGCTGGAAATCTGCCTTCCAGAGTGTTCTGGAACTCTATCCTCTTGGGTGCTGTGGAAATCTGTTCATGGGGAGGTATCTTGCTAGAGGTACACCACTATGTAAAAATGTGATTACACAAGAGGGGAGCTGGGGGAAGGTGCTGGCCACTGTGGGCTGCTGACTTCCTTACACTGCAGCAACTAGTTGCTGGAAAGGCTGCCTGCGCTGCAGGAACAGGCCATTTTGAAGGTACACACATTGCAGGACATGGAGGCTGGAGAGGCTGCCTACACTGTAAGAGCTTGGCACTGAAGCTCTCTGTGCTGCAAGAGTCAGGTGTTGGGCAGACATGAGCACTTCAGGAGCTGGGTAGTGGAGAAGTTTCACATTCTGCAGGAAGCAGGTGCTGGAGAAGCTGAGAGAGCAGACCAGAACCAGGAAGGAGAACGCTATTGCTTCTGCAATGCCTCTTCAGTGACCTGCACTGAGAGAGCTTAACATTGTGCAAACTGGAAAAGAAAAAATAGTTAAAGGGATCAGCTGAATTTTCCCAGAGCAGGCAATGAAGGTGAATTTGGAGCTGAAGGCAATAAATTAATAACTGGAAGAGAGAGCAAATTTTCTTATGACTCGATGATGTCATTTAAAAAAAAATAAGATGGAAATACAGTTATCTAGATAACTCATTTTTTTAATTCTATAACTTGAATGTAGCCTTGCAATAGCAGCATGACAAAACAGAGTAGGAAGCACTGAAGTTGACCAAAAAAACACCTTTCAATCTTTCTTTTTGTTTCTTTATTTTGTCCTCACCCCCCTTTCCTCTATTCTTTTTGTTTCTTTCCTTTCCTCTTCACACAATAAATGAGCAAAATGTGCATAGTATGCAGCTTTGTAATCCATTTTCCTTGTTTCTGTCTTTCAATGTAATGATAGGATATTCATGTCCTCACTTTATGGTTTATTCTATGCTGCCAGCATTAAAATGCTTAATAATAAAGTAGTCGTGTAATTTAAATAAAAAATTGCTGCTAAGATTGTATAGCCTGTATATGTTAAATATATTGCTTTTTGACATTTAGAACTTATTTAAAGTAGAAACATGATTTTTAATAATTTCACACTATACTCTATTCATCAACACTTGAAGCAAATCAGACTTACCACCTCTGTTGAAAAATTTAAACATTCAGTAGGTCAAGTAAGGGGCGTACAGTAAATGTTACTTATCTACCATCAGTAATATTTTATTTTTATTGTTTTCTTTTATCTATAGACTTGGATTTTCTTTCCTATAGTGGTAACTATGCATCATAAAGATTTTTCAAATAATAATGGTTCAGCTAATACCTTAGTAGACTCTGAATCCAGCCAATCCCATATTAAAATTGGGAATTTGAACATGGAAAATGGGTAATAAGAATGCTCAAAAAGATTCTTTTGTCCACAGATTCATTCTGTTAAAATAGTTTTGTTTATATCTAAACAAAAGAATCGCAGAATATTTGTTCTAGAAAGAGACATTTATATCATCTAATATAACCATCCTCTCTTATGGCTAAAGAAACTGAAGCTCAGGGAAATATTTTCTCAAAGTAAAATAGGTCTGGGACTTGGAAAGAGGAACTCAGCACATCTATTAATCTCTGCTCCCTTCTGACAGCCAACTGAAATAAAAAGGGAATTTGAAATATATGAAAAAGTCTCAGCTATCAGTGGCTTAACACAATACCACTTTATTTTGGATCACACAAAGTCCAATGCAGATGTTCCTGGTGGGGGGCAGTTTTCATGTGAGTATTCACAGGTTCTCCATCTAGTGGCTCTGTTATTCCTGAGAACCCAGGAATCATTTGCTTCATCTCGTGCTTCTGGCAGGCTGATGGGGAAAGACACTATGTAGAAGTCAAATCTATTTGACATTAGTAAATGCTCAATAAATGTTAGTTTTTGTTATATCATATTTAATTATACATGTGTTTGTAGGTAATATATACACATGTTATCTATGTTTAATAAGTAATGTTAGTTTAGTGTTAACTACTAGGACTGTGAATATATATATTAATATTAAATATTTGTATATATGTAAATATGTATGTTTATTAATATAAATATATTAATATAATATATTAATATTATATGTGTGTGTATATATATGCAGTTTTTTAAAAATTTCTGCACAGCTTATAAAGTATATAATCTGCACAGGTTATAAAGTAATTTTTCATAGCTCTTATTTTTATCCAATTGTGGAATCATAATACTTGGTGTTTATTTCAGTCCCGGAAGAAAGTGACCCATGATATTGTCATCCAATAAATAATTTGTGGCTCAGTCTAAAAACTTATTAATAGAAACTTGACCCTTATCAGAATTGCTGCTGTTATTTTCCCCCCAAATTTTCTAATTGTGTTTCAGGCAATGATTACTTGAAAGTCAACCGATTACTTTTTCGCTGAGTAAAGACTCATTTCGTTATTGGGGTTAAGACTCGGCCTTTTTTAATATTGATATCAATATTTCTTACAATAATATTGAACTATATTTAAGTTCTAATATCCCTCTTGTCACTAATTTTAATCTTAGCCCTATTTTAATGCAGAAGACTATGGTAAAACAGGAAACCAGTTGCACAAATCTATCTAGACTCCTTCACTTGATCATACATAGCTCAAATATAACTGTAGCCACAGAAATTGAAAACAATGAGGTTTTAGTTATTAAAGGCTTGAAATGAAATATCACTCCTATCATCTTGGTTTATTTCCTAATATTTAGCTGGGTTGAAAAGAATAAAGAGACTTAGATACTCCCTTAGTCTACCTAAAGGGAATCCCTTTGTGCCCAACAAAATGGCTTAGATGAAACCATGTGGAGAAAGTGGATGGATTACGGCTGAGTCAGTAGACACCTTTCACTGCTGTAAGAACTCTGTTCTGGCCCTCTGCCTCCCAACTTCTGAATCTGGTCATGGCTCTCAGGCACTAAATCCATCTCCTGCAATTTTAAGGATAGAGAACCACATGTATAATTGATGGCTTAAACAAATGCAGGCCTCACAAACAGGTCCATCAGATGAAGAGACTCTCCTGAGATTCAATCAACAAGCAGTTTATTGCATTCAGATGCCTCTGCATCTGAGTTGATGGGTTTCTGAGAACCCAGGAACTGTTTAGGATTCAAAATTTAATCTCTTTAAATTATGAGACAAGAAAACAGAAGAGAGAGGGATAAAAATTCTCTGAGTTATTTAGTAAGATTTAAGAGTTATATTCAGAAGACAACTATGGGTATAATTAAACATAATATTATAAAAACTTGCAAGCTTTAGATATGTGAATTTTTCTTAAATAAGTGACTAATAGCTAATAAAAGGGAAATATGCCCAAATCATGGGCTTAGAAACTTTTCCAGTTACCTCAGCTAACAACAAAAGAAAAGTTGAATATAGATATCAAAATTAACATAGAATTTGGACAAATAAGAATGCTTTTCATAAATAATGTAATTTTGAGTAAAAAAAATTAGAAAAATTGATCCTTCTGTGTAGCACTTGGAAAAAAGTTACAAATATTCATAAAGGGATAGCATTCTTCCTAATTAAATGAAAGAAAAATCAAAGCATTGTGTAACATGCAAATAACTCAAAAGGTAACCACTATCTTAACATTGCATAATTATCTTATGATTTGCCTGTGAATGCGTATAACTCCTCTTTTAGCAAAGATTTATTAAATTGCTACTTATTTAGTACTCCTGGTACTCCTCAGTTATAAAATTGAGCTTCAGGGCTAGACATGGCTAGAGATAATTGCTAGTCTTTCTACTTTCTTCAGAACACTTTATTTTTATTATTGTATCCTAAGATGAAGATTATTGATACTGTTCTGAAATTCTTCAATGCATTTATTACTTCTCAAATGTATAATATGATGTTGATGTTTTGTAGAAATAAAGATACAGGGAAATGTTTAAGGTAATTAGAAAAACAACATTTTGTTTGTTTTAAGTAGTTAGTGAAAACCAAACCCATTATGAAACTTGAAATATCTGGAATATTTTCTAATAGCACTACCATTTATCTTACTAAATCTCTTCTATAATTTAAATCCAGAGTGTGCAAACATACGCTGAACCTACTTTCCAAAAACCCAGAACAATGAATAAAAACTAAGATTTATAGCTAAGTACATTTTCTTCCAGAAATTCATTAATAAACAGCCTGCTGTGTTTACAAAATTAAAGTGCTTCAGTACATAAGTTTGTTAGACTTCACAACATTTAAAGGTGATAAGAAAGACGAGAATTATTGGTTCAGTGACGTAAAGACACATACATTGGTTAGAAAATAAAAAATAAATAAAAACAATGTTGCTAAGCTTTTAGACTTTGTTTTCTGTCAGATTCAACTAGAAATTTACACTGAGAGCATAGGTAAATGTTCTCAAGCTATGAAAATGCATGAGCTATGAACATGAAATAGAATGTATGGCATAGAGAGTTAGATGGGAAACTGCAAATATTTCCGGCCCAGGGATGGACGAGCTGCAGAATCCATGATCTTCACCCTTTAAGGAAGTAAACAGCACAGGGCAATGGTCAGTTATGCAAAAAGGCGGGTGTGGAGGTCCCTGGGAGCTTAGCTGAGTACATTAGGGATTAGCTATAACATTTCTCTCACGTGGTGACGGCAGTAGCCTTTAGGGGCGTCCATGCAGTGTCAGAGTGGAGTGAAAAATCCACAGAACAAAAGCCAAAGCTTACTCAGTTGCAAAGACATCAACAAAGATGGAAAGCAAGGAAAAACAGTTTCTGAAATAGGCTTGATTATGTGAGGAGACCAAACATAGGGTAGATGGACGAAATAGAAGCAAAGATCTTTGGATTGGGCCAGTGCTATCTTATTTTTTTACCCTCAAGCTTCTGTTACCTGGCAGAGTCCTGACGCACTGGTTCCTTCCACTTGGCCCAATGCCGTCAGTAGATTCACAGTGCAGTTGGGTGAATGGTGCAGGTGAATAAGGAACTCTGGGGCAGAAAAGCCTTCATTACATAAATGGTCATATGCAAGTACCAGTGTACAGAGGAATCAAAGTTTTCCATTAAAATACTCATTAAAAACTGAACCACTTCTGAAATTAATCACTTCTCCTCATTTCTCCTCTCACTTAACATTGAAATATACCCTCGCTTTCCAAATAATTTATGTGTAGGTCATTCTCTATCTGATTTGGAGAAACTGTAGAAATAGGGAAAAAAAAGTAGACCAACAGAAAACAGCTGCACAATGAAATTGCACATACCTGAAAAAGTTTTTGGGATATCTTGAAATTTACTCAAATGATCACAGAGAACAGATTATACCACTAGAGATTTTATTTTGGCAAATGAAGTTCTGATGATGAGACAAGCTAAAAATTGAAGAGGAAAAATGAATATAAATGAGGATATCTTTTCAAAAGAAGATGGTTTGACTATCAAATTAAGCGAATTCACTGATAAAATTGTGAAATAATTTTGCAAGATTGATCAAATTGATATCAAGCCATAAAAATCAACTGTACAAGTTTACCATTCTGTCATTGTACTATCATAAATTTCGTCAAAGAAATACTACCCCCAAAAATATATTTTTAGTTTATTATTTGTGTTAAAGATAAGTGCCCAGTTATAATTTTGACTTTATTTTTAATGAAGATAAACCTCTTAATTCATATTTGTTGAGTTGTTTTAAAATTATGAAGTCACAATGATTTTAAAACATTGTTCCACCTGCTTATTTTCCACGTTTTCTTTTTTTTAACCATTTTTTTGGGGGGTCACTTTGGGTTCTCTTTGTGGCCTTTTAATGTAGTTTGCTTATATTTATTTAGAATGGGAGCCCAGGACATTCGTTTATATGTATGTATCTTCCTGAGTTTTTTCTTTTTTTTTTAACTAACATCATTTGACAGCTTGTTAGGAAGACAGAATATTAAGAGCCACCCTAGACCTACAAACTTATATTTTCCATTTTAAACATATCTCTCAAATGATTCCCATGTGCACTAAAGTTTAAGACTCTCTAGACCAGTAGTTCTCAGCCCAGCTGGCGTGCAAGGCAAATCAGAATCCTTGTTAGCAGCTGGGCATCGGGAAGCTCCACGGGTGATTCCAAGATATAGCCAGGGGGTGAACCCACCGCAGGTAAACCCCTTGAGGGCAAAATCATGTGTTAGTGAATTTTATGACTTTCTCAAGGATCAAGCAAAATGTCTTGGCGTATACAAATGGGTCTTTGTCAGACCCAGAATGGCATTCCCTGTACTCTAAAGACATGATTTGATACAACGTGAATTACAAGTGGTTAACTGCATTTGGGGATTTCAATTCTGAAACGCCTTCCTGGGTTATGTTCTAAGGCAAATGCTTTAATAGCTACATAAACCCCAGTGACCATGAATCAAGCACACTGACCTTGAGTTAAAGCTGACAGTGGCCTTTTCTTTTTGAAAATAACAGCTTTTGTCACTCACCTTATGAGGTGAAATCAAATAAATAAATAACCAAGAGTTCTGCAAATATAAAACACTTTTTATGTAAGAACAAAACTACTACCTCGTCAGTATTGTTCCACAGAACAAAGTATATTTTGACCAAAGAAAATAGAAACTAAAATCTACCAAACTATTTATTTGCAAGATCCCAAAGCTGGGTTGTCTTTTCCCTTAATTCGTGTGTTCCTCCTTCTTAGAATACTTTCAATACACACAATAAAAGTCACATGTGGTTCTTTGTGTTCTTCCTCAGTAACCTTTCTAAGTAAATAAAATACCAATTTTAACCTAAGTTGAAATGAAATATTAATATTTGAGATTTTTAAAAAATCACTTATGAAGGATGCATTGATTTTAATTCAGTTAAGTATTCTTGGGAAAAAGTGCTCAGGATAAAACTAGTTAGTGTGGGGGAAGAGGGAGAATCCCCCTCTGCCCTTTCCCTTAAGGTTCTTGTGGCTGGCCAAATAATTAACAAGACAGGTTAGCAGGAGAAAATAATACCAAATTTAATAACATGTATACATGGGAGCAACCAGAGACACTGAGTTTCTCAACACAATAGCAGAGATTCTCGTCTTAAATACTATCTTCAGCTAAAGACACAGGAGGATGTCGGGGGTGGGGGGAGATGTTACAGAAGATCACCACTAAAGCACAGTAAACAAGAGTAAGGTTATTATGCAGATTTAAGGCCTCACTTTCCACATTGATAAGTTTCTAGAAATGAAGTCATCCCCCCTGCTCCCAATACAGAGAGGGAGATACCTTTACAAATAGAGATTTCCCTTATAAATGTAAATGTTTGTCTGGCAACTCCTTGAAGGGCCATCTAGAGAATGTGGACAGAGAGACAGAATTTTTGATAAGATGGGCTTGTTGGTGCCTTTCCTATTGTAACATCTATTTTACATTATATTATAGCCATCAGATAGTAACTCCTTCCTGGAACAGATCTTCTATGTCAAATTATTTAGGCAGTTAGTGGGGGAAGTCAAATGTCTGTCAGAGAAAATAATCAAGATAAAAAGATATATTTCAGGGTGGCCAGTTTTGATCTCCCACATTAGCTCTAGATTGTCACTACACTATATAATAGACAAAATAATTCATATCAGCTTTATGTTACACCAATAGTAGCTATTTCATTCTAAGTATTCATATGTACAGAGAGTATGGACTCAGAACAAACTATTTGTAAAAATATCTTCTGAAATGTTTCCCACTGGTCTTTCCTCTGTAAAAATTTAGAAAATAGTTAATACAGTAATAGCTAGGCTGCCTCTCCGACATGATTTATGCTTCACAATCATAAAATATTGTGTCTAGTCAACTGAATTTTAAGCAGCTGAATGCTAGTCAGAGAATTTTATCCCACTTAGGAATAAGTTCACAGTGACAATATTTCCCTTGTGAGCCCAGACATTGTCAGTGAGGAAAGGCTTTTAGTTGCTCCCAGTCTGGGCTTGAATCTCTAAAGAAAAAGGCACTTACTAAAACTATTATCTGAGTCACTTAAGATATATGGCCCTGACTTCCAGTACTTTCCCTATTTTTCACTTCAAATATGAACAAATGAGAACTATTCCTTTCCCAGAAAATCTAGGAATGTTTCCTAAAGGTAGGAAAAGCTGCATCAGAAAGAAAATCAATGATCACTTAATATCTGTTGGGAGAGGTTATTTCTTCTGTTCTGATTTTTAAATATCTGCTTTCACTTAAAATAACCAGTCAAAAACAAGTCAAAATTTTTCTTTTAGAACCATTAATTCCATAAGGAAATCCTGAGATTTGATGGAGATCAGAGAATGAACACTATTTTGTTTGTGTTTCTTTCCAGGTAAACACTTTTCCAGTGGTTTACGGAAGAAAACTGATCTTCCATCGAGTAGACCCAAAGTGCCTTAAACAAAATGGATACTTATGAATAAACCTCTTAGGGCTACAGATTCATCATTTTTGCTTTGTTTCTCTGAGAAGCTCAGGAGAGTTTTGTGATTTACTAGCTGGGGAGTAATTTATTTATTGCTGACAGCTAGGCTCTGGACGAGGAAGCAGCACAATGACAATGTGGAGTGGCTCTAAATAAAGATTACCAGGACATTATGTCTTCTCTCATGATATTCAGGGGCTGACTAGTCAAAAACTGACTTGAGGTAATGTTTTATGTCAGATTGTCATGCCAGGGACACCGAGTCTTCAGAGCATTCCTAAAGATTCTTATATCATTTAATTTCAAAGAAGAAAACATAATATTAGATTACTTAGGTCTAAGTGTTATACACCAATGTTACTGCAATAAACAAACAAAAAAAAAAAGAAAAAGAAAAAAAATAAAACTGTGATAGCTGGCAGGAGGTAAATGACTTTGTTGGAAAGTTGGAAAATATCAAGAATATTGACACAGCAAGATGGCAGCGTCAGCAGACTCTGAACTCACCTCCTCCCGCGGACACAGCAAAGTTACAACTAGTCGTGGAAAGATTACCCCTGAGACAGAAGGGAAAACTGGATAAGAGGAACTCCTGCAACAAAGGACAATCCTAATCGAGGTGGAAGAGGCAGAAACTTCCTTCTGGAGAGAAAAAAACGCTGCCTTCACAAGCCGCAGCACCTCATGGCCGGGAACAACACACAGGTCCGCAGCCCTCCCTGGAGGAGCGAGGCCCTGAGCCAGGGAGTGCCCCTGCTGTGGGCATTTTGTGGACCCAGCACAATCGAGATGAGTGGCATAATATCTGACATTGCCTGCTACTAAAGCATTGGGGAGTAACTCCAGAAAAGCTGGTTCACAAAGAAATTAAAACCGGCTCTTAAAGGGCCCATGTGCAAACTCACACATTTCAGAGAGCAACCTAAAATCACCAGAAAGAAAGGTGCACAGTGCTTTGGTGAAAAGAGACTCACCTGATAGGCCCTGAGTGCATCTTGGTGAGAGGTGAGACCTCTCCAGGGACTGGGACATTGGCGGCAGCCATTGGTGTGGCCTGGTGTGGGCGTGCTGACACAGACGCCATTGGAGTTCTCCCTGGGGCCTGCTAGCCCAGGTCTGCCCCACCCCCTAGAGCACCGATTTAATCCAGCTCAGATAGGGCAGGCAGCCCACCCTCCAGAGTGGCCCCACCCAACAACAAACCCTCAGGCAACTTGCAGGCCTGCATATATTGGTGACTTGACTCTCTGCAGCCTGGCAACTGAGCCCACTTCAGAGGTGTAGGGCATGCACAAGGAGCAGGTGGAGAGTGTGGGGTGGTGGTGGAGTGTGTGGGGTTCCCGCCATGGAGAGACTGGGTCCATTTTAGGAGGTCAGGGCGCACACACGGGGCAGGACTGTGTTGACTGTATGTGTGGACCTGTGGATGGCAGGGCTTGTCAGAGGCAGAAGACTTGTACTTCTCAAAGACCTACATAGGCGGTTTGCCCCACCTTCCAAAGCCTGAAACAATTGGGTGCTCCTGTGCCTGACGCCAGCCCCACCCAGCTTCAATCCTCAGAGAGCTGACAAGAGACCTAAAGGCTGGAGGTTTATAGCAATTGTAAGCCCCTGAGCCTAACAACATGCCACGCTGAGGGCCAACTCACTTAAAAAAGAAATACTGCAACACAAATATGGTATTAGAACTTGCAGCCAACTGTGCTGTGGCTCCCCACACCTGATAAAGAAACTAAAGGGCCCACACAACTACAAGCAGCTGAGCATTACAACAGCTGGCGAGGAGCATAACTCGGCCTCCCTGGGCACATACAGGGAGAGCAAACGGCCACAACAGAAGGACACACATAGCCCACATAGGGGTCACCTCTGGAACATTGAGAACTGAGGGAATCACACTGCAGGCCTCCTACGACATCACTTATAAAAGGTCACCTATCCAAGAGCAGGAGACGTAACTGACCTACCTAATAAGTAGACACAAGCACAGGGAAAGAGGCAAAATGAGGAGGCAAAGGAATACATTCCAAGTAAGGGAACAGGACAAAACCCCAGAAAAGGAACTAAGTGAAACAGAAATGAGCAACCTACCCAACAGAGAGTTCAAACTAAGAGTGTTAAGGATGCTCACTGATCTGGGGATAAGAATAGATGAACTCAGTGAGAATGTCAACAAAGAAATGGAAGATATAAAAAAGAACCAATCAGAAATGACGAATACAATAGATGAAATACAAAAGATGAAAAATTCACTAGAGGGACTCAAAAGCAGAGTAGAGGATACAGAAGAACGGATCTGTGAGCTGGACAAAGGACAAGAAGAAAATACCCAAGCTGAACAGGTAAAAGAGAAAAGCATTAAAAAGAGTGAGGACAGTCTAAGGGAACTCTGGGACAACATCAAGCACACTAACATCCGTGTTATAGGTGTCCTGGAAGGGGAAGAGTGAGACAAAGGCTCAGAAAATCTATTTCAAGAAATAATAGATGAAAACTTCCTTAACCTAAGGAAGGAAACAGACATCCAGGTACAGGAAGCACAGAGAGCACCAAACAAGATAAACCCAAAGAGGCCCACACCAAGACACATCATAATCAAAATGTCCAGAATTAAAGATAAAGAGAGAATCCTAAAAGCCACAAGAGAAAGACAAGTTACATACAAAGGAAACCCCATAAGGCTATCAGCTGACTTCTCAGCAGAAACCTTACAGGCTAGAAGAGAATGGCATGATATATTTAAAGTGCTAAAAGGAAAAAACTTACAGCCAAGAATACTCTACCCAGCAAGGTTATTATTCAAAATGGAAGGAGAGACAAAAATTTCCCAGACAAGCAAAAATTAAAGGAGTTTGTCACCAAAACACTAATGCTACAAGAAATGTTAAAGGGACTGATTTAACAGGAAAAGAGAAGACCACAAGTAGGAAAAATTATCTATTTCCATGATAAGAGGGTAATGGATACAAATGCACAAAAAAGAGCTTAGATATGATATCAAAAATATAAAATGAGGGAGGAGGGGAGTTAAAGAGTACAGCTTTCAGACAGAGGTGAAACTAAAGAGACCATCAATTCTGTATAGAAGGAGAAAGAAACAGAGAAGGACTTCTAAAACACTGAGAAAAAAAAGTTAAAAAAATGGCAGTAAGTACACACTTATCAATAGACCCATATATATGCTTCAGACAAGAGACACACTTCAGACCTAAAGACACTCACAAACAGAAAGTGAAGGGATGGAAAAAGATACTCCACGAAAATGGCAATGAGAAGAAAGCTGGGGTAGCAATATTCATATCAGACAAAATAGACTTTAAAACAAAAACTGTAAAAAGAGACAAAGGAGGGCATTACATAATGATCAAGGGAACGCTCCAACAAGAAGATATAACACTTTTAAATAGCTACGCACCCAATGTAGGTGCACCTAAATATATAAAGCAGCTATTAACAGACATAAAAAGAGAAATAGACAGTAACACAATAATAGTAGGGGACTTTAGCACTCCACTTACACCAACGGATAGATCATCCAAACAGAAGATCAATAAAGAAACATAGGCGAGAAATGACACAGTAGGCAGATGGACATAGTAGATATATACAGAGCATTCCATCCAAAAACCCGAAGAATACACGTTCTTTTCAAATGCACATGGAACATTCTCCAGGATTGATCACATATTAGGCCACAAAATGAGTCTCCATAAATTTAAGAAGATTGAAATAATACCAAGCATCTTTTCTGACCACAACAGTATGAAACTAGAAATCAACTATAGGAAGAATATCAGAAAAGCCACAAATACGTGGAGATTAAACAAAATGCTACTGAACAACAACTGAGTCAATGAAGAAATCAAAGAAGAAATCAAAAAATACCTGGAGACAAATGAAAAAGAAAATACTACATGCCAGAATTTATGGGATACAGCAAAAGCAGTTCTAAGAGGGAAGTTTACAGCAATACAGGCCTATCTCAACAAACAAGAAAATTCTCAAATAAACAATCTAACAATGCACCTAAAGGAACTGGAAAAAGAAGAACAAACAAAGCCCAAAATCAGTACAAGAAGGGAAATAATAAAAATCAGAGCAGAAATAAATGAAATACAGACCAAAAAAAAAACAGAAAAAATTAATAAAACCAAGAGCTGGTCCTTTGAAAAGATAAAAACAATTGACTAACCTTTAGCTAGACTCACCAAGAAAAAAAGAGAGAAGGCACAAACAAGTAAAATCAGAAATGAAAGAGGAGAAATTACAACAGACACCTCAGAAATACAAAAGATTATAAGAGAAGACTATGAAAAGCTATATGCCAACCAATTTGACAATCTGGAAGAAATGGATAAATTCTTAGAATCATACAACCTTCCAAAACTGGATCAAGAAGAAATAGAGAATTTGAATAGACCAATCACCAGTAAGGAGATTGAAATAGTAATCAAAAACCTCCCCAAAAATAAAAGTCCAGAACCAGTCAGCTTCCCTGGTGAATTCTACCAAACATTCAAAGAAGACTTAATACCTATCCTTCTCAAACTCTTCCAAAAAACTGAGGAGTGGGGGAAGCACCCGAACTCATTCTACGAAGCCAACATTACCCTGATACCAAAACCAGACAAAGACAACACAAAAAAAGAAAATTACAGGCCAATATCTCTTATGAACATTGATGCAAAAATCCTCAACAAAATACTAGCAAATCACATACAACAATGCATTACAAAGTTTATACACCGTGATCAAGTGGGATTTATTCCAGGTATGCAGGGATGGTTCAACATTCACAAATCAATCAACGTAATACACCACATTAATAAAATGAAGAATAAAAATCACATGATCATCTCAATAGATGCAGAGAAAGCATTTGACAAGATACAGCATCCATTTATGATAAAAACTCTGAATAAAGTGGGACAGAAGGAAATACCTCAACATAATAAAGGCCATATATGACATACCCACAGCTAATATTATCCTCAATGGTGAAAAATGGAAAGCTATCCCTCTAAGAACAGGAACCAGACAAGGATGCCCACTCTCACCACTCCTATTTAACATAGTAATAGAAGCCCTAGCCAGAGAAATCAGGCAAGAAAAAGAAATAAAAGGGATCCAAATTGGAAAGGAAGAAGTGAAACTCTCACTATTTGCAGATGGCATGATTTTATATATAGAAAACCATCAAGAATCCACTAGAATAATTTTAGAAATAATAAATGAATACAGTAAAGTTGCAGGATACAACATCAACATAGAAAAATCAGTTGCATTTCTATACACTAACAACGAAGTTGCAGCAAGAGAAATTAAGAATACCATCCCATTTACAATGGCAACAAAAAGAATAAAATACCTAGGAATAAACTTAACCAAAGACATGAAAGATCTGTACACCGAAAACTATAAAACATTGCTGAAAGAAATTGAAGAAGACACAAAGAAATGAAAAGCTATTCCGTGCTCTTGGATTGGAAGAATTAACATAGTTAAGATAGCCATACTTCCTAAAGCAATCTATAGATTAAATGCAATCCCTATCAAAGTTCAAACAACATTTTTCACAGAAATAGAACAAAGAATCCTAAAATTTATATAGAACAACAAAAGATCCCAAATAGCTAAAGGAATCCTGAGAAAAAAGAACATAGCTGGAGGTATCACACTCCCTGATTTCAAAATATACTACAAAGCTATAGTAACCAAAACAACACGGTACTGGCACAAAAACAGACACACAGATCAATGGAATAGAATCAAAAGCCCAGAAATAAACCCACACATCTATGGACAGCTAATCTTTGACAAAGGAGCCAAGAACATACAATGGAGAAAAGAAAGTCTCTTCAACAAATGGTGTTGGGAAAACTGGACAGCCACATGCAAAAAAATGAAAGTAGACCCTTATCTTACACCATACACAAAAATTAACTCCAAATGGATTAAAGACTTGAATGTAAGACCTGAAACTGTGAAACTTCTAGAAGAAAACATAGGCAGTACGCTCTTCGACATCGGTCTTAGCAACATATTTTCAAGCACCGTGTCTGACCGGGCAAGAGAAACAATAGAAAAAATAAAGAAGTGGGACTACATCAAACTAAAAAGCTTCTGCACAGCAAAGGAAACCATCAACAAAACAAAAAGACAACATAATAACAATTGGGAGAAAATATTTGCAAACCATACATCTGATAAGGGGTTAATCTCCAAAATATATAAAGAACTCATGCATCTCAACAACAAAAAAACGAACCACGCAATTAAAAAATGGGCAAAAGACCTGAACAGACATTTCTCCAAAGAAGATATACAGATGGCCAACAGACACATGAAAAGATGTTCAAAATCATTAACTATCAGGAAAATTCAAATCAAAACTACAATGAGTTATCACCTCACGCCCGTCAGAATGGCTATAATTAACAAGACAGGAAACAACATATCTTGGAGAGGATGTGGAGAGAAGGGAACTCTCATACACTGCTGGTGGGAGTGCAAAATGGTGCAGCCACTATGGAAAACAATATTGAGATTCCTCAAAAAATCAAGGATAGAACTACCATATGATCCAGCTGTTCCACTGTTGGGTATTTATCCAAAGAACTTGAAAACACCAATGCATAAAGATACATGCACCCCTGTGTTCATTGCAGCGTTATTCACCATTCCAAGATTTGGATGCAACATAAGTGCCCATCAAGGGACGAATGGATAAAGAAGCTGTAGTATATATACACAATGGAATACTACTCAGCCATAAGAAACGATGAAATCCAGCCATTTGTGACAACATGGATGGACTTTGAGGGTATTATGTAAAGTGAAATAAGTCAGAGGGAGAAGGTCAAATACCGTACGATTTCCTTCATTAAGTAGTAGATAATAACAACAATAAACAAACACATAGAGACAGAGATTGGATTGGTGGTTACCAGAGGGGAACGGGGGAGGGAGGAGGGCGAAAGGGATAATTCGGCACATATGTGTGTTGATGGGTTGTAATTAGTATTTGGGTGGTGAACATGATGTAATCTATGCAGAAATAGAAGTATAATGATGTACACCTTAAATTTATACAATGTTCTACACCAATGTTACTGCAATAAACAAAACTTTAAAAAAAAAATTGCTTTCACATCCAAAAAAAAAAAAAAGAAAAGAATAGGATGCAAAATAATTTATGTAAAACAACTTTAACGTTACAACAAACAATAAACTTATGACTTTTATTAAAAAAAAAGGATATTGACACAATTACAACACAATACAGTTACCCTAAGTAAGGCCTAAGTAAATGCAGATAATGGCATTAGGATAGGAAGAAACACAAACACGCAATTGCAACATCAGCCTTAACTGCCTGGGCCATGCGGAGGCACAGCTTCAACTAGACAAGATGCTGCCTCTGCAATTCTGTGAGCAAGTTCTAATTTAAAACGCACCTGCATACGAGGTCCAGTCTTGATTTCAGGATAACCCTGAAGTTGTCTTGGCAGGAATCCTACATCAAGATGTCTGTTAATTTAGAGCTCTCAGGCGCCAGCCCCATGGTCCAGTGGTTAAGATCCAGCGCTCTCACTGTTCCAGGTTCCCGTCCCAGTCGGGGAACCACACCACCCATCTGTTGGTTCTCACACTCTGGCGGTTGTGTGTTGCTGTGATGCTGAAAGCTATTCCACCAGTATTTCAAACACCAACAGTGTCACCCGTAGTGGACAGGTTTCAGTGGAGCTTCCAGACTAAGATAGACTAGGAAGAGGGACCTAGCCACCCACTTCTGAAAAAATTGGCCATCAAAACCCTGTGAATAGCAGCGGAGCATTGTCTCATATGGCACCGGAAGGTGAAAGGATGGCGCAAAAAGACCAGGCAGGTCCACTCTGCTGTCCACAGCGTCGCTAAGAGTCACAATCAACAGCACTAACAACAGAGACATCCAGTAAGGGAGAAATGTCCTTTATTTTTCTCAAAGAACAGCTGTAATCCAAAAGGGACTCCGCTCTCCTGCTTTGTCTTGATTACTTTTCATCTAAAAGTACATAACTTATGATGCAAGAAATGCGGAAGATTTTGTTCAGACAGCTCAGTTTTTTTCTAATGACATCAACAGCCATTTTCATTGGCATCTTATACTTCTTTTTCTTTGTAGAGGCTGTTTTTTTTAAGGTTGTTAAGGCAAGTTTATTACGCAAAATTTGCAATATCTAAAATATTTATTTGAATACTTTATATGCTAAAATGTCCTTATTCACACATTATTTAATTGTGACAGTGTACTGGTTTCATTTCTCCTACAGTCTTTATTTTTTTATATTTTTTTTAACTTTAACAATGAGTAATTGACAGAATGGTATATATATAAAGTGTACAATGTGGTGATTTGACATACATATACCATAAGGCATTTTGAATTTAAGATTCATCAGCTTGAAAACAAGTAGGTAGAAAATACTTGCAATGGAATTCTGGTTTCATATGTACATGTCCAGTTAAATAAATTGATTTCATTCCCGGTTCTTCATTTACACATCGTGTGACCTAAAACTACTCAACTCACTGATCTTTATTTCAACTACTATGTCACAAATCTTTTTCTTTTACCATATTATTATATTTTCTTCTAAGACGTGATGTTATGGCCACCTACAACCCAATTGTATGCTTTTTGCCCTTTCATATTAAATTGATCCCTTATTGTTGGATGTGTGTTATTTTTTTCCCACCATTTAACAATGTTACGATAAACATTATCAGACTTGCATCTTTAAATGCATATTATACAATTTTCTTGGGGTAAATTTCTACAAGTGGCATTACAGGATTAATGGATATGGATATGGTAAGGTTTTGTGTTTTTTTAACAGAGGCAAATTTTTCATAAAATATGCATAAATTTAAATTTAAGCTTTTTGGTCCTAATTGCTTGGCTATAGGCAACATCTCAAAGATTCAATAAATTGGACAAGATACTATATGTATCTCTTTGTTACCCTAGGTATATTTTGATATATAGAAAATACATATATACCTCCTTTCCTCCATTCCTCTATCCCTCCCTCCTCTATAACTTTCCTTTTGTAACTTTTCCTTTCCTTTGTACTTTTACTTTAATAATATTTTGTAATATTTACTGAATATCTACAATATTTGCAGTTCTTTAGAAGATTACAAAATGAATAATATCTGCCTTCTAATTGCTGCTTGTCTGGTATATTAAAAAAATAGTTGTATGACCTGAATGTTTGTGTCTCCCAAAATTCATATGCTTAAATTCTAACCCCCCATATGACAGGGTTAGGAGGTGGGGCCTTTGGAGGTGATTAGGTCATGAGGGTGAAGTCCTCAAAAATAGGATGAGTGACCTTATAAGAAACCCCAGAGAGCTCCGTAGCCCTCTTTCGGCCATGTGAGGAATTAACGAGAAAATGGCCATCTACAACTCGGAAGAGGACTCTCACCAGAACCCCGCCATACTGGCACCCTGATCTTGGACTTCTGTCTTCAGAACTGTGAGAAGTAAATTTGTATTGTTTATAAGCCACTCAGTCTGTGGTGTTCTGTTACAGTAGCCTGAACTAAGACAAATAGATGATATAGATACAGATGTACAAATAGCCACATTACAGGGAGAAAATGGTAAGTGCCTTGAAAGAGGATGCATCCTTCTAATTATCCATCCTAAGAATGTTTGCTTTAGTTTTAACAGTGGGTTCAGGATAGCATGACACTTTTAGTGAAAGCCCTATCAAATCTCCAGGATCAGTGTAATATGATATTAGATTCCTGACAATTGGCTCCCATCAAAACCTAGCCAGGCCATCTTTGATGAACACGTCATCTTTCTTGTTCCTCACCCGGGCAGTCATCTTCTGTAACCCTGCCATTTTTGCAAGGACACCATGGCTTCAATCAGAAACTCAGAATTCACTAAAAAATGTCAATGAGACAAGGTCACTATTTCAGGCCTATTTGACACCAGTGATGTTATCAAATATTATAATTCTCTGTGGATTTACAAAACAAGAGAATGGAGATACTTTTCTGAGACACTGTATGCATTCAGGAAACGCTTATGCAGGAGAACCAATGTTGCTTCGCCCAGTACTGCCCAATTCCATAAAAGTAATTATCATACTATTTTCCATATTCAAATTAAACATTTGAATCTATTAATATTTGTATATTAGGTTAATTATTTTCTTGCTAAACAAAAACCATTTAACTATGTTAATGGTTTGGACTCAATTCCTCCCAGTGTCTACATCAAAATTGCCGGTAATTCAGGCACTGAGGGCAAAAGTATTAAACAGTTTTAGGAGTTACCATGTGCAGACATTATGCCAAACTTCTAAGGTAAATGCTACTTCTTATTTTTGACAGTTGAGTAACTGAACATCAGCAAACTTAAGCAATTTCTCCTACTTCATACAGTTAGTAAACGTGAAGAAATTTGGCCGAAATTAGTCACTCAACTAAGGCCAAAGTCCACATGGGAAGACACAACAAGGGCTTCATTCTGGGAAGCTTGATTTCTTGAGGGACAGCAAAGTGAAAGTGTCCCTCAAGAATGATTATTTTATCTGAGTATTAATAAATTCAGATAATTCCTTATTTAAAGGTTTTAACAACACTTTACCAAACCTTTTTACCTGTTACAGAAATGTGCATCAGAATTCCAAAATATTATATGCACTTTTGGAATTACAGAACCTCCAAACCTTTTTTAGATATTCTTGACTCACGTACTTGTTTATTCACACAAGCTTATTGGTTCATGCAGTATTAGGTACACTAAAAATAACAAAGGTAAGTGATAAGACAGACAGACATATTTATTGTGCTCCCGAATGCCCAAGGACATTAAATAAGGACTTAAGTAAACAATTTTTAAATAAAATTGTAATAAAATTCTATTTTTAAAAGTTTGGTATGTACAGTAAAACAGCAAAATGTAAACATGGTTTATAGCTTGAGAGCTACTTTTCTAGCTTCAAAAATTCTAAAAATAAATAAATAGATAAATAAATGAATAAACAAATGAATTAAGTCCTATAGACTTCCCCCACAACTGCTTTCCTATTGTACCATAGCAGCATTTTCTGTTTTGGTTCCGCAAGATTATAAGATTATTCTAACAATGAGGCATTTATTTTACAGTATAACCCGTAGTTCATCACAATTTCTCATAAATAACGTAAGCCTAATAAATATTTGTGTTATATTAAAATTGAATGTGTTAAAAGTTTTCAAAAAGAATTCTGGTTGTGGGTATGATTTTTTTGATCACCTTTACTTCAGGATAAAACCAAAATAACAGATGTTTCCTTAAAGAACTGTTGATCATTGACTTGATCTTATTCTTAGGGCCAGAGCAGCTTTGCAGTCATGAGACACAATGTCAAGTTGCATATTCCTCAGTATCAAGGACAAGGAGAAAGATTTACCAAGAGCAGTCCATCATGGAATGCTCAAAGGAAAGGTATGGATTATGACTGAACATGGAAGCCATAGTTCCAAGTTATAGCAGCAATAAAAATATAATTTCTGTATTTTGAGGTGAGGGCTTAAATAAATAATAAAGTAAGACTTGAAACTGCACAATTTAGAAAATGATTGGAAACTAGAGGGTGAAATAAACTCAAACATGATTATGTGATGTTTCATTTTATGGGATGTTATGTTTTAAACATAAATCTGACTTTATGTCTAAAAGCGTTTATGACAGTGCTTATCACATGGCAAGTGCTATATGTGATTTAAACAAATTAATATTCATAGATTCAAGTCATATTTAACCAAAAAAATACTAATGGGGTTGGGGGGGTCAAAATTGATTTTGTGAATGGTTTGCTTCATCTCACAGAGGTAAACACGCCATTTTGAAGAAGCCAAGCAGGATTGAACATCATACTCTATTTTACAGAGGTACACTCTCCTGTCCATGTGTTAACACAAAGTCTCCTTAATCATAACTCTGCTTACACCCCTACTGTTTTGAACAACTGGTTTTATCTTTAGTTTTCATAAATTATCAGCTTCCTGAATGATTGCCTTGAACTTCTGATAATCTCCCTTTCACAGAGTCTAGTATTTCTATTCTTTTGGTTTGGTCTAACTTATTTCTGGTCTATTGCTTGCCTTGTTCTATACCCTGAAATTCAATCTAATAATTTTCTGGATCCTGATTCTTGTTTTGCCATCAGCAGATTGCTCACTTAGTTCTGTGTCTTCGCCTCTCCCTGGACTGTTGGCATCTATTGACTACCTAGATTTTGGCTCACTTTGTTTCCTTTTTATTCATCCGCAACTTGTCTGTAAATACCAAATTATTCTATGTTCAACAGTACTATGTGATTGCAGTTGGTCCATAAATGTAATACATTGTTCTCATAATTCCTAGTGCCATTTTATTCCTCAAGTAACTGTTACTCTAAACCATATGTAGCAAATTTGGGTAAAAATGGCGGTGGCAGCATTGCTTTTGAGACTTCCTGAGTCTTCACATAAAACCAGACAGAAAAACTAAATAGAAACACCAAAATCCATGGAAACATTTAAAACTAGAACTAGATGACAATGAATCACACAGACTCCAAAATGCAGGTAGGGAGGGAGAAGTACCCGCAGCAGCAAGATGCAGTGCTATTAGCCCCTGTGCAGGAAGAAGCAGAGAGAAGCAAGCAAACATCAGCACACCTGAGAAGTGGAGTTGTAAAATAGGCACTAGGTATTTGTTGGTTTAAAAAAAGCAGGTGGATTTTAGAACTGCAGCTGCAACTGAGAGGGTTTCTCCCACCCTATTAGTAAGTGTGAGGGCTTCGGTGATTACAATAGGACTGGAGTAATCTAATCCATAAAATCACTTAAACTGAGTTTACAAGGCTCCTTCCAGGACCAGACACAAGACTGGGGAGAAACTCCTATGAGTGGAATCAAAACTAATGATGGTAGGAAAACAGAGACAAGGAGGGCCATAGAAAGAACTCAGGAGATGACTAGAAATAAAAGAAAAATCATTTTATAAATGAAAACCGAAATAGAAGCAACAGAGGAGTGAATAAATACAACGAAAAAAACACCAATGCCTTGAGAGAAATAGAAGATAGAAAGGATAAAATCAAGAATACAGAAAAAAAAAAAAACTAAAGAGAAAGTGAAATACTGAATATAGACAATATAGAGATAAAAAGAGGCCCTAAAGAAGAGATCCAAAGCAAGAATCAGAGTCAATACTAAATATTATAATTCAAAAAGGTAAACTTTCTTGAAATACTAAAGATTTGAAAGTACACATTGAAACAGCACACTTGGTACTTGAAAATAAAATTTCAGAATGAGCGACAAGACATTCTAGCAAAACCCCTGAATATTAAAGGAAAAGAAAAAAATCCTTTGTGTCTCTAGGCAAAAGAACAGATGACATAGAAAGACTAGAAACAATGACCAACACATAGCAATGAGCATTTGTGATTTGAAGATTGCAATTCGAAGTATCATTTCCCATTAAATAAAGAGGGGGCTTCTCAGAGAAATGATTTTGGCTTGTACAAGATAAATCTGGAACTCCAACATCCTCAATAGTAAGGGACTAACTTCTCAGTTTTTGTTTCAGACAGAACACTGCCTCAGAGCCAACTGAGGAGTGAAGTATCCTGTTATGTATCTTGCTCTCCTTTAGAAGTATTTATTATCACTTTTCACCCAGATTTCAAAAGCAACAGATTTTCCACATTTATAAATATTCATATCCTAGATCACCACATTTTAGTAGATTTTCTTCAATTTTTAGTGCCTTTTAAATGTATGCATATACATTCTGAATATTCATAGCATTTTGCCACTTGCATATCATGCAAATATTACATTAGTCTTGGATGTTTTTTGAATATAAATATCTTTAATGGTCACATTGAATCCCCTTACATGAACACATTTGTTAAACCAATCTCTAATTACATATTGTCCTATTATAAATTAGGCTTAGAGGAATATTCTTGTTTCTTGATTGTCTACATCAGGGAGTCTACCACATGCTTCAAAAGCATTATGTGATTTTCCTGTCAAACACTTATTATATGACACAGTTGTTGCAACTTGAGTTGCCTATTCCACCATTAAATGGGACTGGTTAAAACTGAAGAAAAGCATGGAGATAATGCAGTTAAAATATTCTCCAAATATCCAGTGACCCTAACAGCCTAATCATCCACATAAACCATTTTAAACTGGGTCCACCAATATTTCAATAAGGTTAGAAAGAAAAAGGAGGGAGGAAAGAGGAGGAGGAAAGGAAGCAAGAAGGGAGAGAATTGCTGCAAATAAAGTTAAAAAAAATAGGTGAAAGGGATAAGTCAGGGAAAGTAGAAATAGTCAGGTACTAGAGGTGAGCCTTAATAGAGATAGGTTCAAGTTCCACAGGAAAATCAGAATTCTTAGTTTAGATGTTACCCATTCCTGGAAGCCATGGAAGCTCATTATACTTGTTACTTTTCAATAAGCAAACAGGGGACACACATTTCACTCCACCAGTGGCAAAAGGGACTATGGCTCCATTATTTAGCAAAGACATATAGAAGAGAAGCGGTGTTCTCTCCCAAGAATAACTATGCTAACTAAACTGAGGAAAACTTCTCCTAATACTGGCAAATGTTAATTCTATAATTATAGAATTAAATCTACAATTCTATAATTAATAACTTTATTAATAAAAGCTTAGTGAAGCAATTCTCAAAACTTTTTTATAAAAAATTTGATTTTTTGAGGTCATATTGGTTATAACATTGGTAATTTCAGGTGTACATTGTTATATATCAGTTTCTATGTAGACTGCATCTCGCTCACCCTCAATAGTCTAGCTTTTATTCTTCACCTTACATATGTGCCTCTTTATCCCTTTCACCCTGGCCCCTACCCCCTTCCCCTCTGGTAGCCACTAATCTGTTCTCCTTATCCATGTGTTTATCTTCCACATATGAGTGAAATCATCTGGTGTTTGTTTTTCTCTGTCTGGCTTAATTCACTTAACATAATACCCTCAAGGTCTATCCATGTTGTTGCAAATGGAATTATTTTGTCCTTTTTATGGCTGAATAGTATTCCATTCATGGGTTGATGGGCACTCGGTTTGCTTCCACCTGTTGGCTATTGTGAATAATGCTGCAATGAACATAGGGGGGCATAAGCCTCTTTGTACTGTTGATTTCATGTTCTTTGGGTAAATACCCAGTAGAGGGATAGCTGGATCATATGGTATTTCTATTTTTAATTTTTTTAGAAATCTCCATACTGTTTTCCATAGTGACTGCACCAGTTTACATTCCCACCAGCACTATATGAGGGTTCCCTTTTCTCCACATCCTCTCCAACGTTTGTTATTTCTTGTCTTTTGATTATAGCCATTCTGATGGGTGTAATGTGATATCTCATTGTAGTTTTGATTTGCATTTCCCTAATTATTAGCGATGTTAAACATCTTTTCATCAGCCTATTGACCATCTGGGTATCTTCTTTGGAAAAATTTCTGTTCATATCCTCAGCCCATTTTTTGATTGGGTTCTTTGTTTTTTTGTCATTGAGTTGTATGAGTTCTTTATATATTTTGGAAATTAACCCCTTGTTGGATATATGATTTGCAAGTATTTTCTCCCAGTTGGTGGGTTGTCTTTTCATTTTGTTCATGGTTTCCCTTGCCTAGCAGATTCTCTTTAGTCTGATGTAGTCCCATTTGTTTATTTTTTCTTTTGTTTCCCTTGCCTGAGTAGACACAGTATTCAAAAAGATACTGCTTAGACCGATGTCAAAGGGTGTAATGTCTATATTTTCTTCTAGGAGTTTTATGGTTTCAGGCCTTACATTCAAAGTCTTTAATCCATTTTGAGTTAATTTTTTTGTATGATGTAGGATAGTGGTCTACTTTCATTCTTTTGCATGTGGCTGTCCAGTTTTCCCAACACCATTTACTAAAGAGATTTTCTTTTCTCCATTGTATGTCCTTGGTTCCTTTATCAAAGATCAACTGTCCATAGGTGTGTGGTTTTATTTCTAGGCTTTCAATTCTGTTCCATTGATCTGTGTTGGTTTTTGTGCCAGTACCATGCTGTTTTAATTACTACAGCTTTGTAGTATAGTTTGAAGTCAGGGATTGTGATTCTTCCAGCTTTGTTGTTTTTTCTCAGGATTGCTTTTGCTATTTGGAGTATTTTGTTATTCCATATAAATTTTAGGATTCTTTGTTCTGTTTCCATGAAGAATGTCATTGAGATTCTGGTTGGAATTGCATTGACTCTGTAGAATGTTTTAGGTAATATGGACATTTTAACTATGTTTATTCTTAAAGTCTATGAACATGGAATATCTTTCCATTTGTTTATGTCTTCTTCGATTTCTTTCAATAACGTCTTATAGTTTTCAGTGTATAGGTCTTTCACCTCCTTGGTTAAGTTCATTCGTAGATATTTTGTTCTTTTTGTTGGAATAGTGTATAGAAATGCAACTGATTTTTGTAAGTTGATTTTTTACCCTGCAACTTTGCTGTAATTGTTAATTATTTCTAATAGTTTTCCAGTGGATTCTTTGGGGTTTTCTATATATAGAATAGTGTCAACTGCAAACAGCAAGAATTTTACTTCTTCCTTTCCAGTTTGGATCCCTTTTATTTATTTTTCTTGCCTAATTGCTCTAGCCAAAAACTCCAATACTATGTTGAATAGGAGTGGCAAGAGTGGGCTTGTCTTGTTCCTGTTCTCAAATAGATGACTTTCAGTTTTTCACTGTTGAGTATGATGTTGGCTGTGGGTTTGTCATATATGGGCTTTATTACCTTGATGTACTTTCATTCTATACCTATTTTATTGAGAGTTTTTATCATTAATCAATGTTGGATCTTGTCAAATGCTTTCTCTGCACCTATGGAGATGATCATGTGATTCATCATGTGATTCATGTGATCACACGATAGTTTTTATTCCTCACTCTGTTAATGTGGCACATCACCTTGATTGATTTGTGGATGTTGAACCACCCCTGCATCCCTGATATAAATCCCACTTGGTCATGGTATATGATCCTTTTAATGTGTTGATGTATTTGATTTGCTAATGTTTTTCTGAGGAGTTTTGATCTATGTTCATTAGTGATATTGTCCTGTAATTTTCCTTCTTTGTGTTGTCCTTGTCTGCTTTTGGTATCAGGATAATGTTGGCCTCATAGAGTGAGTTAGGATGTGTCCCCTCGTATTCAATTTTTCTGAGTAGTTTGAGAAGGATAGGTAATGAAATCTTCTTTGAATGTTTGGTAGAATTCTCCTGAGAAGCCATCTGATCCTGGACTTTTGTTTTTTGGGAGGTTTTTGATTACTCTTTCAGTCTCTCTACCTGTGATTGATCTAGTCAGATTCTCTATTTACTCTTGATTCAATTTTGGGAGGTTGTATGAATCTAAGAATTTATCCATTTCTTCTAGGTTATCCAATTCATCAGCATATAATTTTTCATAGTATTCTCTTACAATCCTTTGTATTTCTGCATTATCCATTGTAATTTCTCCTTTTTCATTTTTAATTTTATTTATTTGAGCCTTCTCTCTTTTTTTTATAGTGAGTCTGGCTGAGTGTGTTAATTTTGTTTATCTTCTCAAACAACCAGCTCTTAGTTTCATTGGTCCTTTCTACTATTTTTTTGGTGTCAGTTTCATTTATTTATGCTCTAATTTTTGTTATTTCTCTCCTTCTGCTGACTTTGAGTTTTGTTTGCTCTTCTTTTTCTAATTCTGTTAGGTATAGTTTAAGATGACTTATTTGAGATTTTTCTTATTTGTTGAGGTGGGCCTGTATTGCTGTTAATTTCCATCTTAGTACTGCTTTTGCTGAATCTCATAAGAGTGGTACATTATGTTTTCATTTTCATTTGCCTCCATGTATATTTTTATTTCTCCTTTGATTTATTCATTGATCCAATGGTTGTTCAGTAGCATGTTGTTTAGTCTACACATATTTGTGACTTTCCCAGCTTTTTCTTCTTATAGTTGATTTCTGGTTTCATAGCATTGTGGTCAGAAAAGATGCTTGATATGATTTCAATCTTCGTAAATTTATTGAGACTTGACTTGTTTCCCAACGTATGGTCTATCTTTGAGAATGTTCCATGTGCATTTGAAAAGAATGTGTATTCTGCTTTTTTATTGCATAGAAGGTTCTATATATATCTATTAAGTCCATCTGGTCTGGTGTCTCATTTAAGGCCACTGTTTCCTTGTTGAATTTCTTTCTGGATGATCTATCCATTGATGTAAGTGGGGTATTGAGGTCCCTACTATTATTGTGTTGCTGTCAATTTCTCCCTTTAGGTTTGTTAATAGTTGCTTTATATGCTTTCATGCTCCTGTCTTAGGTGTGTATATATTCATAAGTGTTACTTCCTCCTGGTGGAATGTCCCTTTTATCATTATATACTGCCCTCTTTTCTCTCATTGTCTTTTTTATCTTGAAGTCTGTTTTGTCTGATATAAGTATGGCAACATCTGCTTTCTTTTGTTTGCTATTTTCTTGGAATATCATCTTCCATGCATTCACTCTGAGCCTATGTTTGTCTCTAGAGCTGAGATGCTTTTCTGGAGGCAGCATATTGTTGGGTCTTGTCTTTTAATCCATCCATCCACTCTCCGAGTCTTTTGATTGGAGAATTCAATCCATTTACATTTAGAGTGATTATTGATATATGAGGGCTTAATACTGCCATTTTATTATTTGTTTTCCAGTTATTCTATATTTCCATTGTTTCTTTTCCCTTGTATTTCTGACTGACATTTCAGTTTGGTGGTTTTCTCTGATGGTTTTCTCAGTGTTCTCTTTGTTTTTGATTTGTGGATTTGCTCCAATTTTTTGTTTAGTGGTTACCATGAGGTTTGTATAAAAGATCCCATAGATGAGATAGATGGTCCATTTTCTGATAGCCTCTTATCTCCATTATCCTAAGCAGGTTCCATCTCTTTCCTCTTTACCTTCTGAGTTATTGTTGTCACAAGTTATTATTTTTTGTGTTGTGTGTTTGTGACTAAATTGAAGTGTTTATAGTTATTTTTGATGCTTTCCTCTCCTTTATCTTTTACATTATAATTAAGTATTTGCTAACCTATTCTGATAGAGAGCTGTAATTTTCTGATTTTCTCTATTTATCGCCTTACTCAAAGCTTTGTAAACCTTTGCCTTTTTGTTTCGGGTAGGAGGGCTTCCTTCATCATTTCTTGTAAGGCTGGTCTACTGGCAGTCAACTCCCTCAACTTTTGTTTATCTGGAAAAGCTTTTATTTCTCCATCTGAAGGATAATTTCACTGGATAGAGTATTCTTGGCTGAAAATTTTGTCTTTAAATATTTGGAATATATCATTCCATTCTCTCCTAGCCTTTGAGTTTTCTGCTGAGAAATCTGCTGAAAGCCTGATAGGAGTTCTTTTGTAGGTTATTTTCTTCTGCCTTGCTGCCCTTAATATTTTTTCTTTGTCATTGACTTTTGACAATTTTAGTACTATATGCCTTGGAGAAGGTCTTTTTGCATTGATATATTTAGGAGTTCTATTGGTTTCGTGTACCTGTAAGTCCAATTTCCTCCCCATGTTTGGGAAATTCTCAGCTATTATTTCTTGGAACAAGCTCTCTGCTCCTTTCTCCCTCTCTTTTCCCTCTGGCATACCCATAATCCTTATGTTACTTTTACTAATTGAGTCTGATATTTCTCAAAGAATTTCTTCATTTTTTTTAAATCTTAGTTCTCTCTCCTCCTCCACCTGAAGCATTTCTATATTTCTATCTTATAACTCACTAATCCTGTCTTCCATAATGTCTGCTCTATTTTTTATGGCTTCTACATTATTTTTTATCTCATTAATTATGTTCTTCATTTCCAGAATTTCTGTATAGTTTTTTTTAAGGACTTTAATCCCTTTAGTGAAGTATTCCTTCTGTTCATTCACTTTATTCCTGAGCTCATTGGACTGTCTTTCTGTGTTTTCTTATAACTTATTGAGTTTCTTTATAAGAACTATTTTGAATTCTCTGTCATTTAGATTGTAATCTGTCATTTCAGGATTGGTTTCTGGAGACTTGTTATTTTCCTTTCATTCTGCAGTGTTACTATAGTTCCTTATTTCATGAATTGATCCTCGGCCCACACATTTATGATTGTATCAGGTTGCAGATTCTACCTGCTACCACTGGGGAGGCAGAAACTGTGTTTTTTGATCCTGCCCCGTCTGCCAATACTTGTGCCAGTCAGGCTGCTCAGTGTTCACGTGGGCTGGCTGCAACCACTCAGCAGATTGAGCTTATGCGTGCAGGGCCTCTGTGCTCATGGGTGGGCCACTGCACTCAGCAGGCTGGTCTGGCTGAGCTGCTGCACTATGTGGGAGGAGCACTTTTGTGCTGGTCAGTGCTCCACTTGTGGGTCGGTCCACCACGCTGCTGTGTTTGATGGGTGGGGCCTTTGCACAAGCTGAGCCACCACCACTCAGTGGTAAGTGTTCATGCAGGCAGGGCAGCCTTGGTAGGTGGGTGCTCCCATGCGCCAGCTACCACACTCAAAGGATTTGCTTGTAGGCAGACTGCCCCCGCCTCCACTCAGTCATGCTGGCTGCTGTGTGAGGATCTGCAACCTATATTGCTGTCTTGGGGTGGGGGGTCCACTCACCCAGTTCCACTGCTTCCGGGGGATCCAGTCCATCACCCTCAGATATATGGCTGCATGGATCTCTCAGGCATTCTGTTGTGTTGTGTAGGCATCCTCTGTTGGTTAATGAATGTCCACTTAGCTATAACTTAGAGGAGAGAGACAAAGGGAACAACTCACTTGGCCATGATGCTGACATCACTCTCAAACCTTTTGGTCTCAGGACCCCTTGTTGGAGGAGGTCAAGAGGATGTGACGTCCTGTTGACCCCAAGCTGGATCTGGGCAACCAGAAGTTCCTCACCTCCTCCTCTGTCCTTGGAATATTCCTTCCTCCCATGGTTCCCATAGCTGGAGGCATTTCAAGGATGCAACCTTAAGAAAGTAATTTGTTGTTGATATCAGCTGGATCTTGTACATGATAGAATCCTGTTAAGGCCTCTACATAAGCTTAAGATTCTGGTTGGTGGGGGGGCAGAGATCTACTCATCTTGCAGTGTCCAAGACAAGCCTCTATGTAAGTTCCCTTGCATGTTAAACCTGCCACCTACCAGTCTGGAGTGACCTGCCTCTTTCTTCAGTCTCTCACTGCCCTCCATGTATGGGGGCCAGTTTTGAATTTCACCTGGGAGCTTCCAAGGTTGTGTAACAACACCCCTTTAAACTGTTTAAAAGTTATTGAGGGCTATAAGGAGATGTTGTTCATATGGCCTATATCTATTAATATTTATCATATTAGAAATTAAAATTGAGGAAAATACTTATAAATTAATAAACTTATTACATGCTAGAATAACCTTGTAATAAAAAATAACTGTTTCCCAAACAAAAAACTTTAGTGAGAAGAATGGCATTGTATTAAATACTTTCAAATCTGTGCAATGACTGGCTTAATAGAAGACAGTAGCTTTCTTGTATCTGCTTCTACACTCAATCTGTAGCTGTACATTGCCTTACTTGAGGTAAATAAAGAAAATCCAGCCGCATGCAGACATTTAATTAGAGATGTGATAGTTGTGGAAATGTGATATTTGTTTGACACAAAAGTCAACAATCTAAAACAGTCAGTACACTCATTTTACTCCATAAAACTGATTGATCTGTCTTGCACTTTGCATGGATCTTTTATTTATACATGATTTTCGTAACATCAGGCATTGATTATTTGAGAAATATTGGTTCACTGAGTTATGCAGATCTTCTATATTTGACACATTTCATTACACAGTAAAAAAAAAGCAATATTTTTAATATTACGATCAATCTTGTCAGCAAAGTATTTAAGTTTCTGGAAGCTTTCAAGCCCCCAGGGACTAACACAAGTTTTCCAAAATTCTAATTTTCACTTGAAGGCCCAAATTTTATCATTGACAAAAATACTGTCAGTTATTTTTCCTGAAGTTACAGGCTCTTGTTCATTGTTGAGAAAATGTGTGTCAGACACTAAGGTCTGATTAACCATAGGTTGCCTGTTAGGTTTTTTCAAGTAAAAATTATTTTCCATGACAAAAGCAGATAGATCAGCTAGTAGCACACACAATCACACAAGTGCTTTTCCTTGAGACAGTCTTCATACTTCAGTATAGAGTAGAAATGATTTATGCATATTTCTCATTTTGTCAGACAAAATATTAAAAAGGCATGTACTCAAACATTGAGATTTACTATAAATAATAATTTTTATTGCATCTTCAAAGGACAACCTTAAGTGAAACTGAGTCTTTTATTTTATTTTTTATGGCAAGTTTACAGTGATGAAGAATCAATGATACTGTACATTTGGGGGCCATTGCCTTGCTCTGGGCTAATTTACCAGCAGGTTTTTCCATCACTGCTGTTGCACCATCAATGAAAATATCACAGAGTGAAAAACGCACAGTGAAAAGGTAATATGATGTCACAATATTACTATCAAAATAATTTTGACCTGCAGACACTCTGAAACTGTTATAGGAACCCCCAGGCTTCTGCAAACCACCCTTTGACAAATATCATAGTGAAATAAAATTCTAAAAGTGTAGTAGGCCCAATGGACAATCAAATATGAAATGCTCTCAGTAGTCTTTAAGGAATGCTAATTTGATAATTATTTTTTTTCTATTGCTAACAAAACTCTGAAGAATATACTATTAGCAGAATAGGACTGAAGTAGGAGCAATTATGCCTTTGAAAAGTAGCATAAAACTGTTTTTAAGGGTCTAGGTGCTGTGTTCAGATTTCTTCAGTTCCATCAGGAATTGTAACATATACAGCCCTGATGTCTGATAACAGACATTTAATAAATATTTATTAACTAATAAATATGCATTTATCAATAACTATTAATATTTATTATATATTAATATTTATGATTATCAATTTATGAGGATGCATACACATGAATAAATATGAAAGATTTGAGTCTTGGTTATGTAACTGTCCAACCATGTGACTTTGGGGAACTAACTTGGCCTAGTTATTTCTCAGTATCGATACATGTAAAATAAGCATTCTATGAGTACCGCCATCGTAGAGGTATGGTACAGTTTACGCCAGATGCTCATCTCAGTGCCTAATTCATGAGAGTGTCTTAAATATTAGCTCAATATATTTAATCCTGTGTCTATCAAACTCTTCAATCATCTCATTGTATTAGTTTGCTTTTCCTTATTTCCTAATAGTTATCACTGAGAAGAATTTTAAATCTGTGAGATATTTCATACTAATACATATGTGTGTCATAGTTCAATAACAAAGAAGGAATGGAAGGAAGGAAGGAAAGAAAGAAGGTAGGAGGGAGGCATTCTAAAGTCAAACAGCAGAGAGAATTTAATACAAGGATTTAGATATAAAACTGATGGAAGGGCTAGAAGGGCAGGTAGGCTGTCTGAGAGAGAGGTAGCCCAGAGACCAGTGACTGCAGAAAGCAGCTCTCAGCCTTTCTCATGGGAAGAAAACAGAGAGCAGACGGTCTTAAGAGAGACCACTCCTCAGGGACACTGTTGGAGCTGTACTCCTGTTGTGGGAACCATTGTGTGGTGTGTGCAGGATGTAAAATGCTTGCTTCACCTCCCCCAAAAGTAAATCTGTTTTAACGGAGTGTTTCTGCCCAGCATTGTCAAGTTGTGAACATGGTCTTAGTAAGAAATGCTACAAATATATTTATGTCAAACTTGTTTCTGAACATATTGTTTTTGAGGATTATTTTCTGAAAAAAGAAAATATAGCTTTACCCCAAAAAACAAGTAATGTAAATACGCTGTTTGGTTTGAGAGAAAGTCTATTGAGGCACTCATAATAATGTTTACTAATACCCCATCTGATGTACTCCCAACCCCTGAATAATAATTTTAGCATGAAAGCCCAGCTTGCTATACATCTGTTAGCATTGATCTCCCTGTGTATGTCTGGAAAACACTGAACCAGTTTGTTTGTGGACCACACAGTCCGCTGTGAGGCAACTTCAACTTCTTCAGGCAGATGGGAAGGTATCTTGCTGACAAAGGTCAGAGACATACCAACTGTGAGTCAGTAGTGGCTGAGATGGAGAGAGAGAGACTCACTGACCCCAATTAGGTGGTATAGACTTGTCAGCCCTCCTCAGATCCACTAGGTCACTTTCTACTTAGCCTGTTGATGGAAATAAATGACAGTATTGCACTAACCAATTATGTGTGGGTCATCAGCAATTTTTCTTGGCATTGCCTACTTTCTGACATCCCAGATCTTAGGTTTTCCTATAGACTGAATTTCTGTGTCTTCCCAAAATTCATAAGTTGAAACCCTAATCCCCAAAATGATGGTATTACGAGGTGGGGTCGTGAGAGGTAATTAGGTCATGAGGGTAGAGCCCTTATGAATGGGACTAGTGCCCTTATAAAAGAGACCACAAGGAAGTCCTATGCCCCTTCAGAACCAAAGATGGTTCTTCAGCCTTTGAAGACTGAAGAACCATCTTTGAACATAGATGGTTCAAAGACAGCCATCTATGAACCACGACTCTGAATCTGCCAGTGCCCTGATCTTGGACTTCCCAGCCTCCAGAACTGTAAGAAATAAATTTCTGTTGTTTATAAGCCACCTAGTCTATGGTATTTTGTTATAGCAGCCCGAATGGGCTAAGACAGGTTTCTACATTGATCTTGAGATAATAATCAGGATGAGACACCAAGCCACTGAAGAAACTACCAGTGCTTCTGCCAGAATCACCAAAAGCCACCAGAAGCCCACAGCTGGCTGGCCCTATTAGCACAGCCTCAAACACTGATGCTGCTGGATTCCTAAGCCTCCTGCTGCCATGCTTGGTAGTCCACTCTTATCAGAACTGTCGCTAAAACAGAAAAATAATAGAAAAAATAGTTATTTTCCCCCACAATTTCAATTTCTTGCCAGTGACTCCCATTGACAGAACATAAATGAGAGTCTGGGACATGGAGTATGCAGCATTCCAACCACTACAGCACAGAGCTGCAGCCGGCATGGCAGAAACGGAACTGACAGGAAATAGGCGAATCAAGGGCAAAATAGAGTAAATACAAGAACAGCATCTATGTGTGGTACAGAGTGAGTTAGCCGTATCCGTGACAGGCTCTCATCCCCACAAATTCTAATCCTTTCACTGCAATGGAATTACCGAGTTCTCTGAAGACTTTAGAAAACTGGAATTAAAAAAAAATGTAGAAGAAAAATGGGCCAAGATCCTGATAAGAGACTCAATTTAGTCAACATTTATTTATTTGCCCCATATTTATCAAGCACTTGGGAAATGCCAGGCACCGTGCTGTACGTTGCTATGAGAGACATAGTGACAAACAGAAGAGGCTGTTTGTCTTCTCAGAGGCAGAAAGTGAGGCAAAATAGGTTCACAAATAGCTATAATCTGGAGCAGTATATGAAAAAGCTATGTAAGTATTGCAAAGTCTTTTGTGAGTAGAAGAATAGGTACAATTTTGATGAGTAGATATCGGGAGAAGATACGCAGTAGAGTTTAAGCAAAGAGCAGAGTGGGGAAAGTTCGAGGCTTATTTGACAAATATCCACTATATCAGTTTATTTTTGCTCCAAATAGCTAAAGTAGTCTCCAGTCAGTCAGCTGCCTTACCTTTTAGAAATATTAATGTATTAAAGAATTTTTTTCCCCAGGAACACCAAGATAAGTCTACAACGAATGTATTATAATAGGAGATAATTCCCATTTTCTCCCTATTATTATTATTTCCTCTTTAGTGTAAAGTTATCATAACTGAAACTGGACTTTATTTTCAATATTTCATTAAAAATATTTACATTTATCTTTATAAGCAATATTTTGTGTTTAAGTTCTATCAGGATTTGGTATACTTATGATATTCATAAAGTGATACTGGAGATTTTTTACATTACTTTTGGCCTGGAACAATCTATAGAGCATGGAAATGAATGTTTGAAAGAAATGAAGAGACCAGTAAAACTATCCACTTCTTGAGATATTATATGGGGATAATATTCTTTTGTCTGGATTTGATTTTGATTTTGACAGAGACTTTTCTATTTCTTTTTTTCCTCCAGTGTGATTGAGGTATGATTGACAAATAAAAATTACGTATATTAGGTTGTTCAACCTGGTATTTTGATATATGTATACATCATGAAATAATTGCCACAATCAAGCTAATTAAAATCACCACCACCTCACATAGTTACACTTTTTCTTTCTTCCTTTTCTTTTTTTTTTCAGGGAGAACACTTGCAATCTACTCTCTTAGCAAACTTCAAGTATAAATACATTATTATTAAGTATAGTCACCGTGTTGTACATTATGTCTCCAGAACTTACTCAGTTTATAACTGAAAGCTTGTGTTCTTTGACTAATATCTCCTCTTTTCCCTCACCCTCCAGCCCCCGGTAACCACCATTCTACTCTCTGTTATTATGAGTTTGACTTTTTTATTAGCTTCCACATATAAGTAAGATCGTGCAGTATTTGTCTTTTTGCATCTGGCTTATTTCACTTAGTCTAATGTACTTCAGGTTCATCTGTGTTGTCACAAATGGCAGGATTTCCTTCTTTCTCGTGGCTGAAAAATATTCCATTCTGTGTGTGTGTGTGTGTGTGTGTGTAACACATCTTCTTTATACATTCATCTGTCGATGGACACAGGTTGTTTCCATACTTTGGCTACTGTGAATAATGCTGCAATGAACATGGGAATGCAGATATCTCTTTGAGATAGTGATTTTCATTCTTTCAGGCATATACCCAGAAATGAGATAGCTGGATCATATCATAGTTCTAGTTTTAATTTTTTGAAGAACCTCTATACCGTTTTCTATAATGGCTGCACCAATTTACCTTCCTACCAACAGTGCACGGGAGTTCCCGTTCCTCTACATCCTTGCCAACCTTAGTTATCTTTTGACTTTTTGATGACAGTCATTCTAACAGGTGTAACATGATATCTCATTGTGGTTTTGATTTGCATTTCCCTGATGATATGATGTTAAGCATTTTTCATGTACCTTTTGGCCATTTTTAAATGGACTATTTGTGTTTTGGTTTTTTTGCTGATGAGTTGTAAAATGTCATTCTATATTTTGCATATTAACTTCTTATCAGACATACGATTTGCAAATATTTTCCCCCATTCCATAGGTTGCCGTTTCATTTTGTTGGTTGTTTCCTTTGCTGTGCAGCAACTTTTTAGTTTGATGTTGTCCCACTTGTTTATTTGATTCATTTATTTATATTTTTTCTTATTTAAAAATAAAATAATTTAAAGCTAGTCATCTATATTTTTCATTGGATACTGCTTTAGCAAACTCTCTAAGTTTCAAGATGTATGGTTGACCTGGTTGCTCTGCCCTAAAAAGTCTGTGATTATTATCTTAATTTCCTTTTTGACTCACACACACACATACACACTATTGCACACAAATTACCAAGGAATTTCTCTGAAATAGATGGACCAAGATATCATAGCTGCTCGGATTCTTTGTTTATATTAGTTAACTTTTGGAAGTGGGGAGTTGAGAGTAGAAAACAGGCAGATATAGGCATATGCATGGACTATAATATAATTGTTTAGTTACTCACTCTATGTCCCCTTTTTAAATTACTGAAATATTAAGAAATAATTATAATTATTTGTGGGAGCCTATAGACTTCAGAGTAGCATTTACGTGTTCAAGGAAGGAGAAAGAGATATTCCATCTTCTGAGAAAGCTGCCATTAACACAAAGTTGATTGTTTAATTCCATTCTAGACAGATCCTTTAAATATTAGCTCTCAATGTCTTAAATACGAGCCTTCAACGAGGTCACGGATGACTCCAGCAATTCTTCATGGTCCTTATAGCTTTCTCTAGCTACACACCCGTGGCGATCTTTTGTGCTATCACCCTAGCAGTTGACCTGATTTGGAGAGACACTATAATCCACCTCAATAGGACGTTGAACAATCAGTGCCAGAGGACAGGAAAATTAGAGTCAAATGGAAACTCCTCTGCATTGCTGGTTTAGTCACATTGCCTACTAAGTGAGGGACGTACTTGAACAATTAGCCTTTAATTCTCTATGTCGGGAGTAAGAAAAGGGAGCGCATGTGATCTTCCCACAGCCTCCTTACCTACAGACTCTGCTAAAACCACAGGAAAGCCAACTATACCGAACAAAACCCAAACAAACAACAACAAACAAACAGCAATAAACCACGTGGTATAATTTTGCTTAGATGTCTTTGTTATTCTGTGAAGAATATCACAAATACTTCACAAATCTCAACCTGTGTTTCTCACATTTATAAAGCATCAGACATACTGTTGGGTACAGAATATAGATTTTCTAGGGGCATGTCAAAAGTTAAAGCAGCAGAAAAACATTTTTAACAACTGACTTTACTTATCAAACAGCAGAAAGTGAAAAAGGGCTCTGGCACCTGAAATCATTTAATGTTTTTATGGCAGTGATAAAAATCACTTGAGGTGTTGCTGCAGCAACAGCTTTGAAAGCAATAGAGTTCCGATGTGAAGAAGATCCATCAAAAATAAATCAAACCTTGTTTCACTGGTGCCAAAGGAAGTGTGTGTGATGGAAAGTTATTAAGACCAAGCCATCTGCAGGCTCTGGCCCCAGCTCAGGGCTCTCTTGACTGACTATTCTCCAATCAATCACCACCCCTCTCATTTCTTCTTCCTGGTATTGTCAAGAGATTTATAGGTTGTAGATTACAGAAGGTAAGTGCTTTAAGGTTTTGGGGGCTTTCCTACCATGCCCTTTTACCATCACGTTAAACACACACACAGAGAAACAGAGAGAAAGTTACTGCAAATAGTTTCATAGTACTTATAAGATTTGCCTCAACAATCCTAGCATGATGGAAGCCAGTAATGCTTATCTAACATCTACTAATTTCTGGCTTCTTTCATGTAAGTGATCTCATTTAATATTCACAGAATCCTAGGTATAACCCTGCAGGAAATGTATTCTTAATCTCATTTTGCAGACCATATACCAAGGCTCATAGGAGTTAAGTGTTTTACTAAATCTACAAAACTAGCAAATGATGGAGCTGGATTGTTGTTTAGAATCTTCCATTTCATTTTCTGTGTTACTTCCCTTCTACTTCTCTACGTCTAAAGCAATGTCTTAAAAACCTGTTATATATATATATTAAAAATTTTTTAAACCTGTCATATATATGTAAATAGACTTATTTTTTTATTTTTTTTGTGAGGAAGATCATCCCTGAGCTAACATCCATGCCAATCCTCCTCTTTTTGCTGAGGAAGACTGGCCCTGAGCCAAAATCTATTGCCAATCCCCCTCCTTTTTTTTCCCCTTTTTCTCCCCAAAGCCCCAGTAGATAGTTGTATGTCATAGTTGCACATCCTTCGTAGTTGCTGTATGTGGGACGCCACCTCAGCATGGCCAGACAAGCAGTGCGATGGTGTGCGCCAGGATCCAAAACCAGGGCCGCCAGTAGCAGAGCGCGTGCACTTAACCGCTACGCCACAGGGCCAGTCCCTTAAATTTCTTTCTTGAAAAGTGAGTGTTGACATATTCATTTTTAAACTACAATATTATATAAAATTAGGCATACTGTGTGCGTTAGCTTTTAAGTACTATAAAAACCAAAGCAAATAAGAATATATGCAAAGAAAAATACAAAATTAAAATGGAGCTCAAGTTAACATGTTGAGATGCCACTTAGTTCTAACAATCACTGCTCACGATGTGAATAATCAGCTGACCGCTGGTAGCACAGATTCATTTGGGTTCTACGTGCTTAAATCCGTGTTTGACTGTGTGATGCTTCAATTTTCCACCTTTCACGTCTTTTGAACCACGTAAAACCTGTATCTCTACGTTCTGCTGTGCCAAGCCACCACTTAGCCTTTAATTAGTCTTAGTACATCTGCCTCTTTTCCTCTCCTGTTAGCCCCTAACAACTGAAGTAGTTCTACTTGGTTCAATATGATTCTAAGTAGAAATAAATAAGTAATATTTATTCACAGCATAGTCATCCCGATGATTCAAAATGTGTTATTTTATAATTATAACTAAAATGAAGGCACAAAAGTAGAAAACAAATCTCGAGGGTTCTCAGACTCCAGAAAATAAATCAACGGACCACATGCCCACAGACCCCATTTTGAGAAAATACGACCATAAAGAAATGAGAAATTTAACACAAGTGAAGTTTTCTGATAACTGATTCTTACCAATTTTATTCAAATAATTACTTTCTTTTACAATTGAATTAGAATTAGCAATATAAATAATTTATGTCATGGTCTGGGCTTATGATTATAAACATCACGTCCAGGTGCTTTATTGCGTATGGAACACTGGGTTATTCACCAGCTACCCTTGACTCAGCTTTCCACGTCAACTCCAAGGACTCCTCCAATTTAGACTGTCTCCTAGCTGGTGATTCTCAATGCTGGCTTCACCTTCAAATCACCTAGAGACGTTTAAAAAATAACCATACTCAGGGATCTTGATTTAATTGGTCACGAGGTAGACCCATCATAAATTTCTTTTAAATGGTCCCTGGAAATTCTACTGTACGGCCAGAATTAAGAACAACTATTGTAGTTAATCAGGAAAACTTTGTTTTTAAAATACATCATAGAATTCTTTGAATCTCTGTAATTTCTCTCTCTCTTTTTTTTTCTTTTTTGGATCTGTGCATACCCAGTCCTATAGGCTAACTTGCATACCCTGAGACATTCAGGTCAAATACCAGTGCCTGCGACACCTTTCTAAAACAATACAGGCCACGCTGATTATTCTCTCTTTTCTTTTCTCATGGCACTTTAACCAAATAATAAAGCACATATGATAGTATCCCGATCTCTCCTGTACCTGTCTCAAATCCAGTAAACTTATGACCAAAACATGGTGTACTATAGGGTAGTATATACTAGACATTTGCTGGGGTCTTCTTCGAATGAATGAAGAAAGTAAGGAGGAAATGAAAGAAGGATGCAATGAATCCATCAATCTTAAAAATATATCTGTTATTTTAATCAAGTGTTGTCTCAGGCTCTACTTGGATGCATAGTTACTTGTGTCTGCACAGAATGGGCAGGAGCTGCTTTCTCATTGCCTCTGTGTACCCTCATTATCCTTAGATCGGCTTTGCACAGCCTCTGCCTCTGTTCTCTAGATGGTTTTTATTTAAATACCATGTACAAGATCACAAAATTTGTTAAACAAGCATATAATTACATTTTATCAGACTGAAGTCTCTTTTGCTATAAAAGAATATGTCTTTGGTATTTATTTTTTGTTTGTTTTTTGTTAGGAAGATCAGCCCTGAGCTAACATCCGATGCCAATCTTCCTCTTTTTTGCTGAGGAAGATTGGCCCTGGGTTAACATCCATGCCCATCTTCCTCTACTTTTTATGGGATGCTGTCACATCATGGCTTGATGAGGGGTGCATTGGTGCGCGCCCGGGATCTGAATCTGCGAACCAACAGCTGCTGAAGCAGAGCGCGGGCACTTTACCACTGCACCACCAGGCTGGCCCCTGGTATCTATTTTTAAATATTACATATTTGATAACTCACTCACATTTTCTCTTGCATTCTATATGATTGGGATGACTAGAAGCCCAGACAGTAGATGAGAGATCTGCCCATGCTGCTCCCATCTCCTCAGATTGTCCTTGCCACTGAAGGAAGGAAAATAACAGAGAGTTGAGTGTCTAATGCCTAGCCTTATGAAGAAGACAAATGGGATAATAATTTCACTCAAATCTACCTCATCACTGAGGCTACTCTGTTTGAAATAGCACACTCCCTCACCTGGCACTCCCTAACCACAGTCCCGGCTTTATTTTTCTGTGTAGTCCTCATTACCACCTGTATGAGTTTCCTAGCACTACCTCAACAAAGTACTACTAACTGGGTGGCTTAAAGCAACAGAAATTTATTCTCCCACAGTTCTGGAGGCTAGACATATGGAATCCAGGTGTCAGCAGGGCCATGTTCCCTCTGAAGGTTCTAGGGGAAAATCATTCCTTGCCTCCTCCTAGCTTCTGATGGCTCCTGGCAATCCCTGATGTTCTTGGCTTGTAGATGGGACATTCCAGTCTCTCTCTCCATCTGTACATCATCCCTTCTCTGTGTCTCTGTGTGTCCTCTTCTCTTCTTCTAAGGACACACATCATCAGATTTAGGGCCAACCCTAATCCAGTACGATCTCATCTTTACTTAATCTACAAGATCCTATTTCCAAATAGGGTCACATCCTGAGGTTCTGGATGGATATGAATTTTGGGGAGACAATTCAAACCACTATACCACCTGATATGTGGAGTGTTTTATGTGTTTATTTATTTATTGACTATCTCATCACACTAGAATACATTCAGTAGGACAGGGACTTTTTTTTCTCTGTTCATTGTCACTGTCCCCAGTGTTTACAACAGGGCCTGACATAAGTATTCAGTGAATATTCAGTATTCATAAGTATTCAGTAAATTGTTGTTGTTTTAAAATACTAAGCATTTTCACCCTATAGCCCAAACATTATTTAGGAATTGTATCCTGTTTGTGAATCAGTATCATAAAATCAGAATTGACACTCATAGGGCCAAGTATATCAGGATAAGACTTTAAATTATCAACATTTTCCTGATTACACTGTGCTGGCCAATGCTCATGGATGATTATCTTAGTTGTTAAATATAGTTATTCATAGGACTTTAACTGTAACTCTTATTATACCAGTTCTTTCTTCCTTTACTATTATTATTTTATTTATTTATTTTTTTTGGTGAGGAAGATTGGCCCTGAGCTAAGATCTATGTTAGTCTTCCTCCACTTTATATGTGGGATGCCACCACAGCATGGCTTGATGAATGGTGTCTATGTCCGTGCCTGGAATTCGAACCTGTGAATCCCAGGCCACCAAAGCAGAGCACGCAAACCTAACCACTATGCTACTGGTCTGGCCCCCTTCTTCCCTTATTTTTGACACTCTTTCTTCTTTTTTTAATTCTAAAAAATCTCTCATATCCCATATTTTCATAGGATCAGCCAGGGACAAGATTAATCCAAAGAATAAAAGTGAACTTGAACTTCATCCACAAAACAGGCCATGTAAATTTCTATATTTCCAAGTCACAGAAGGAAATATCAAAACACAGATTATTGTGTCTCCCCTCAGGCTACTGATCTCAAAAAGATATTCTAAATATAGGAAAAGTCTCCCCTGTCATCCCTGTGAATCTAATTTTAATCAATGTGGTTATCAACACCATGTGAAACGACACATGAATATTTCAATAGGATAAATGAGAAAAACAGATTTTCCAAACACAAGTGATATTTTTTAACCATTTATTTAACACTAAAAAGATGACTTTAAGGTCTATATGAAGTGCAGTGATTTCATATTCTCACTTTTCCCTGTCCCACCAGTAATTCAATTAATTTTAAACATCCACGCCATAGAAATTTATACCATCAATGAGAAAGGTTTACATTAGATATTTGGGAGATTCACAATTAACATATTGCAAATATCCAATAATTCATCCAAATAACCACACAGGAAATTTAATATTTCAAAAGATGGAGTATAATGTGTATACTTTATAAAACATTATAGCATGGTTAAGAAAAGTAGACTATAAAATATTTCATATGACATCATTTCTAAACTATGCTAAAGATAAGCCCACATTAAAAGAGTCAAAATTTTGGGGCCGGCTGGTGGCGCAGCAGTTAAGTGCGAGAGCTCTGCTGTGGTGGCCAGGGGTTCGCAGGTTCGGCTCCCGGGTGTGCACCGATGCACCACTTGTTAAGCCATGCTGTGGCGACGTGCCATATAAAGTAGAGGAAGATGGGCATGGATGTTAGCCCAGGGCCAATCTTCCTCAAGAAAAAAGGGGAGGATTGGCATCGGATGTTAGCTCAGGGCTGGTCCTCCTCACAAAAAGAGTCAAAATTTTATTTGTCAGGAGGAAGTATTTTAGGTTTGGTACAGAATACAACTAGACCAATTATCCATATTTATGGGATTTTTCAGATAAATCAATAAAATATTTGCCACCAGATTCTGTCAACAGGGACATTGTATTAGGTTGTCAATGTTATCTAATGTTGCATAACAAATTTCCTCAAACTTTATCGGCTTAAAAAAAGAATCATTTATTATTTCACACAGTCTTTCAGAGTCAGGAATCCGGGAGCAACTCAGCTGAAGTGGTTCAGGCTCAGGTCTCTCATGAAACTGCAATAAAGCTGTTGGGTAGGATTGCAGTTGTACGAATGCTCTACTGGGACCAGGAGGCAGTCTTCCCAGCTCACTCACATTGCTGTTGGCAGACCTTAGTTCTTCACTGGCTGTTGGCTAGAGACACTGGTTCCTTGACTTGTGGACCTGTCCTCAGGCAGCCTGAATATCCTATGATAGGACAACTGGCTTCCGCCAGAGCAAGTTAGAGAGAGCGAGAAAAAAAGAAGAATGTGCAACCAAGACAGAAGGCAGTGTTTTTTATAACCTAATCTTGGAAGTGACATACCATCTCGTCTGCCATATTCTATTGATCAGCAGATCAATCCTGGTATAACGTGGGATGGGATACATAAGCCTGTGAATACCATGAGGTGGGGATCTCTGGGGGCCATCCTGGATGCTGGCTACCACAGTATTATCTGCATTTGGGGCAGGGCAATTATTTACTGAGCAGGAATATCCTGTGTATTCAAGGATGTTTAACATTCCTACCCACCCCATCTCTGTGCGCTACCCCATAGAACTAAATGACAGCCATTTTGAAAATAAGAAATTCCCCCTGACATTTCCAAAATTCCTCCGTTGAGAAGCAATATCTGAAATAGGGGCATCTTTTATTTTCAGAGTCTGCTTGTTAAAAAGGGGTCTCACTATACTTCTATTTTTGCATAGAAGTATAATGATGTACACCTGAAATTTATACAATGTTATAAACCAATGTTACTGCAGTAAACAAAAAATTTTAAAAAATAAAAATAAAAATAAAACTTTGGCATAAAGCATGTTAAAGATATAATTACAATAAAGTTAAAACTTAAGCTGTAGAAAGCTCCAAAAAAAAAAAAAAAGGAGTCTCAGGGCCCGCCGGGTGGCGCAAGCGGTTGGTTGCCCGCGCTCCGCTGTCGCGACTACCGGTTGGACCCGGGTGTGCACCCACGCACCGCTTGTCAAGCCATGCTGTGGCAGCGTCCCATATAAAGTGGAGGAAGATGGGCACGGATGTTAGCCCAGGGCCAGTCTTCTTCAGCAAAAAAAGAGGAGGATTGGCAGATGTTAGCTCAGGGCTGATCTTCCTCACAAAAAAAAAAAAAAAAGGAGTCTCTCTGAACCTATTAGAAATGCAAGAGAAGTTTATGTGAATTAGTCAGCAGATCCTTATTTACAGACAAGCCAGCCAGCTTGAGGTCTCCATATCAAGGTGCATCAGAGTGTTCATAAAGGTGATTCATTGTGACAACAGGAATGTCTAATTATGTGCACAGCTCACTGAATTTTTAATAGAATACCCTATACATGAAAGGCTGAAAGATATACTCCTATACAGCAATGTTTGTGTCTACTTTCCCATTGTTCTTCATCAAACAGCATTAGTGTGGAGACCTTCAATTCCACCTACTGTAACAAAGCTGTAATTATTAAATCAATAAGTCCTTAGCCTGTTCAAATTCTATTTACAAATGTCTTTACCACTGCAGTGTCTACAGACTTCAAATTATTCTTCATTTTTAAAACAAATAAGAGATCAGAGATTAAATTTGTTTTTCTATGTCAGAACAAAGAAACAAAAAGTCAATTATTTCAGATTTATTGTACAAGTAACACACTCTTATTCTTTATCATGTGTTTGCTTGTCAGAATGCCAAAGAGCACAATCAGTTTTTATTCCTTCCTTTATTTATTCAGAGTTGAATGAATTTTTTGAGCACACTAACTAATTTTAAAAACGTGTTAAATACCAGCTATATTACAGAGGTGAATCTGATCTGGATCCTGCTTTCAAAAAGTCTATACTCTTGTAAAGAATGTCCATAATTTGTAGAAATTATAGGGAAATTCATTACTTATTTATTTATTTTTATTAAAAGGTTTGCTCAGGAGGCCAGCCTGGTGGTGTAGTGGTTAAGTTTGCATGCTCTGCTTCAGCGCCCTGGAGTTCACAGGTTTCGATCCCAGGCGTGGACCTACACCACTCATCAAGCCATGCTGTGGCAGGTGTCCCACATATAAAGTAGAGGAAGATGGGCAAGGACGTTAGCCCAGGGCCAATCTTCCTCAGCAAAAAGAGGAGGATTGGCAACAGATGTTAGCTCACAGCTAATCTTCACAAAAAAGAAGGTTTGCTCAGGTAAATATAGATAAAAATCTTTCCCAGTTAATATAGCACCCTGAAAGTCCAAAGAGACATATAAGTGACATTTTCTTAGACCTTTAAATATTCAGGTATGTGAAATGAAGAAGCCAATGATTCATTAATATTGGATGCATCAGACCTACTAGACCAAATTAAATGTGTTCTTGCTCTCAGCAGATGTTCTTTACGGCATCAGGCTGATTTAAAATTATGTTATTCAAAACAGACCATTGCATGCAGTCTGAAGGGATGGCAGTGCAGTGGTATGCTAGAACCAGCATGTATTAGGTCACAAGAACTAATTGCTAAATTTTTAGGAACTTTGCAAGTTGGTTGACATGGCTTTGGTAGCTTGAAATCAACAGTGGTGGGAGTGTTTATACCATGGAAATTGACAAATGCTACAAATTAGGACTCTGGAAAATTCCTCACAGAGAGTTGCTTGTTAAACAGTTGCCAGAACACCTCTACAGCAATGCCCTGGTCTTAAATCTGTGACCAAATAAGATAGAGCCATTCTGGTGTCACACTCAGTATCACGTCATTTTCTTGAGTTGCCTATAAGGCTATAACCCTGGCCAGCCAAAAGGATAATAGTTTTCAGTCCAGGAAAACAAAGCATCCCAACACCATCCAGATTATATATTTGGGGTATATTACACTAGAAAGTCAATGTGGGTTTTCAAGAAAGAGAATTCTCAGTAAAAGTGTCTCTCTTGTTCTCCTTGAGTCTGATAAATACTCTGTCTACTTCATAGTCATGAAGATAAAGAAAAAACAGAAGAGTAGACAAATTTGGGGGATGAAGATTTGTGTAGATCAAATTTTACCACTTCTGTTTTAGCTAGAGAATGAAAGTTATTACCACCACTGCAATTTGGGCTCCAAATATAAGAGAACAAGGTACTATTGTCATAAAGCATGTAGTTTTACTACCGTTTTATTAAAACAACAAATTACTGGCCCCTGATTGAACCTATATGTCTTATGTCAGGCACTTATAAAATGTAAGTTCATCAATCTACACTTATTCAAAACTATCTCAAGCATTTATTTCTCTGAGAATCAATACCACTCATTTCCTTATATAATTTGAAACAGATCAAGAAAAAGGAAGCATTTGCCAAAAACTATATTACTATGATTTTAAGACTTTGATTATTAATACACATGGGTCAGAAAATTTCAGTTCATGGTTCCCAGAGTGAAGATATCTCTGGCAGCTACATATAGTATGTATAAAAGACATGCCCGTTATACTGCATATGCACTGCCAAAATGCTCCATCTGTGCACAGGGGCTGAGGTACACTTGCTGGGAGAGATGTAACTTTCTAATTTACTTACTTTCACGTCTTTCAGAATTTTGCTGTGCTGGATACTTTTGTACCTTATGTTTATTTTTTTAAATATTGGAAATGTTATATGTGATATAGAATTACTCAATCCAATAAGCTTTTTAACAAAATGATTAACCCCTAAACTCTGACTTGAGAGAAATGGATGACCACAGACAGGATAGATAACTAGGAAACCAAGATATTGAACATCTACCTCATTTCTGACTCCAAAGATTTTAGAACTTATTTCACATGAAATAGAATATATCTAAAATGTTGATTAGTATCTAGAACTTAATTAACAATCCTAAAGTTTTCATTCCAACTAATGATAGAGTCCTTCAACGTATACTTGTCATTGCAATTGCACCATAGTTTTTAAAGGATGATCTAAATAATATGGAGAAGCCATGGCTACCAGTTATAGTGCTGGCATTTATATACAATATTATATTCTTATAAATATGGTTATATTCCATCAGAATTATCATACCTATCACATTGCATTGAATTGTTTCTTCATATAATTGTCACTTCCCATTAGCTTTTAAGACCTTCTACATAAAAGACTTTTTATAGTTTATATTTGTATATTCAGCCTCTAACAGCCCTCAAAACGTTATATTGTAAGTGTTTTGATGAAACGTGAAAAATGAGTAATGTAACTTTGGATTTGTAGATTTTTAAAACTTTGAATTCTGTATTTATATACAGTATTTTTATACTGTAATTATTCACCTTCCCCAACAGTAATCTTGTGAGACTAGTCATGTCCATTTCTGGGCAAGAAAAGAAAGTCCTAGGGTTCCCTTAGGCAAAGTGAATCAGCAGCGGAGGGCAATACTCTCTCAGCTGCCTATAAGCTTTATTACACCAGAGTCCAATTCCTCTTTTGACCCTACATATCACTAGCAGCGCTCCTTACTTCCTTAGAGAAACCGAAGATGTTGGCCATGGGAAGTAAAGGAAAACAAGAGGAAGAAGGGAAAGAAAGGGAGGAATGTAAAATAAGAAAGTGAGGACAATAAGGTGATGAAAGAAGCAAGAAGGGAAGAAGAGAAAGAAACAAGAAGGAAGATGCGAAAGTGCTGTAAACTCACTGGTCTTAATACCTGTTTTTAAATTATCATTACTTGTTCCAGAGAAATGTGTCATTTCTTTTCATCTGGAAATACCTGGCATGGAAAAAATGTCACTGCAGAAAAGTTCACATATATATTATATTAAATTCAATAAAGAGTGCGTACTCTACATTTCCATTCAACAGGGCATGCCATTAATTGGGCGAGTGCCAATGCTATCTATAGATTTGAAAAGCCTAAAAACAAAATAATTAAGGTATGGCTTTTATTGAATTTAATGAGATAGTAAACAAGAAAATGAGTTTCAAACATCTTTAGTGATTTCTTGTCTTATTAGCTTCTATTGTGAGGTAATAACGACACTCACACACGCACAAAAATCCATATAAATAAATTTTACCGAACAATGAATAGAATTACAGGAACCATCAGAATTAACATAATGCTCCTAGTTTGCAATTTATGTCATTATGTTTCAATATAATCTTGTTACTATTTACTTTCCTTCACTAAAATAAAAATCTCTGGGTGGTCTCTGACTTTTCTTTTCAATATGTTGATCATCCTAAGTCCCATTTTTCGTTATATCGTCTCTGGAAAAAATAATGTTTCACTTTTAGTTTGTGCTATGAACTTAGATCTAGAGTCTAGCAGATTAAGTGGTGAATTTAGATAGACTACAAGTTAAAGTTGAGAAGGACTTTCACCTCCTCTGGGGCCTTGGTGAGGTGCACAGACCCTGTACTCAGACAGTTTAGGATTCCCAGTTTTGACACTTGTGTAACCATGGACAAATTGCTTAACCTCTGCCTTCAGTTTCCTTTCTGTAAATCGGGAATTATAATATTACTTACCTCATATGTTTGTAAAGGTACAGTATTCAGACTAGTGTCTGGCATATAATAATGACTCAAAAATATTGCTTTTATTTTTGTTAGTATCATCTAATTCAGAAGCATCAAATTATTGTTGAGGATATTAAAACCAAGCAAAAATAGGTAATCTCTACAAGGTCACAGAATTTATTAGTGGCACAACCAGGACTAAAAACTAAAAAACTAATTACCCAGAATTTTTAAAATACAGAAGAGGAAGGAGGAAGATGGGACAGATGTCTAACTTTTGTATTGTTGGTAGTGGTTTCTTATAAGCACTATTTAATCTCATAATTTGAAAATACCTTGGATAGACAGATAGTATTCTTGACCTGGATGCATGAAGTAATACTAATACTTTAATAAATAAACGAATGAACAACTCTTTAATTTAAAGCCGGAATTTGTAGACTGCAGAGATTGTTTTGAGTGGAGAGGATTCAAAATAAAGGTCTTTCAGGGACACTGATGATTTTTTTTTTTTTTTGTCAGGGTGAGATGAGGCAACACTGGCCTCTCTTTGTGTTGGCCAAAAGCATCTATAAATGTTCCTCAAAGCCTCTAGGAAAATTGTGAGTTTGGAAAATCTATTTTCAAAATTAAAGACATATTTAATACTGTAATGTACTATTTAAATCCATATCAATAATGTTCATTTTTAAATAAAAGTGTTAAGATAACTAACTCAAATTACTTGAAAATAGATAATAGCTAAGAAAATAAAATCATTACTAGGAAAACATCTAGGACCTAATTCCATTATATTCTGTCGTATGTATATTGAGCCAATGGTAATTAAGGTACTTAATAGTTCCATATATAGCAGACATTCTTAGGTAGTGGAGGGAAACCTTCCCTCAGTTCCTGCTTCAAAACAACTACACCTTTATGTAATGAAAAAATCCCAGAACATTTGATAAGAATTTTCTAAAACAGAAAAATACATACACACAATACATATATGTATGTGTATATATATGTAGAAGTATATACACATATATACACATGTAAACACATACACATATATATGTGTACATATATACATATAATATATACACATACATATATACATATACACACATACACATTCTCTTAAGAAAGGTAGAGGAAATGAACAATATATATTTTTTAATTTTATATTTATTTTTAAAAAGCTTTGCGTATTTTTGGTAAAGCTTAAAACAGGTAAAACTTTCCATTTTCTATATCAACAGATGGGATCAGACATCTGGACAATCCAAAGGTTACTTAGATTTTTTCTGGTGGGTTTCCTCATATAATTATATACTTTCTTATATTAATATTAATTGGAATTGCCTTGATAAACATTGTCTGGGAGGCAGGAAACAGCTGGAAAACATCTGAAATAAGACATGAATTAAAACTTTACCATGTTTAATTCTCCACATGGATGATCCAGAGTCAATAGCATTTACTTACTTTCTGCTGTCTGCAGGGTTTCTTCTGTAACCATGCTGTTTCTAGTGTTTGGAAGAGTAGTCATTTCTTTATTCATTCAACATGCATTTATTGAAATATTTCAGGCATAGGCTTGCGGGTTGCACAGTTGAATAAGGTACTTCTTTAAGGAGATTCTATATCATTTTAGAAGATGAAAATATAAAGGAATAATTATAATACAATAAGCCTACCGTTATAAAAAGCCAAGAAACAAGTGTGTTCACAGTTGAGATGCTGGAGTGGCTGATGCAATATGGTTGAAAATATGCTTACAAAGTCAACGTTGAGCTAGAGCCCCGGTGTGGGGCCGGCCCAGTGACGCAGTGGTTAAGTTCACATGCTCCACTTCAAAGGCCCAAGGTTCTCAGGTTCTGATCCCAGGCGCAGACCTACGCACCGCTCATCAGGCCATGCTGTGGTGGCGTCCCATACACAAAAATAGAGGAAGATTGGCACAGGTGTTAGCTCAGGGGCAGTCTTCCTCAAGCAAAACAAGAGGGAGATTGGCAACAGATGTTAGCTCAGGGACAATCTTCCTCACCAAAAAGTAAATAAATAAATAAAATTAAAAAAAAAATAAAAATAAATAAGTGGGTTGTTTCCCAAGATTAGAAAGAGAAATAAAATATATAAATAGTTATAGTAATCAAAGGAATGGCTTTATTCAGCAAAGTTGAGAAGTCTGGAGAGACTGAGGAATATCACTTATAGGAATGGGCTGGAGAGAGGGACTCGGTCATGTTGAGCAGAATCTTACATGCCTCACTAAATTATCTGGTAGTCTAGGAACAAGTACTTAACAAATCCCAACCAGTATCTGAATTCTGCGACAAATTTTTATCTTCCTGAGGTTTAGGTAAATCCTTACTTAAAATTCCCAGCTCAGCTCTAGATGTGCAGTTTCTATTGATCTTCACTTGGTACAGCAATTTTAAAAGGGTATTTAGCAATGTGATTGTTGTTCATTTAGGATGTCAGAGGAGGAAGCAGAAGAAGAGAAGAAGGTGAAAATAAAGTTAATGAGATAGATAGATGGGTAATCCTACCATCATCCCCACAGTGAGTTTTGCTGGGCCTGGTGCACTCTTGTGCACATACTTTGGGTTATCTTTCTAAGGAAAGACTGTATATCTACCCCATGTTGCTCTCCAATTTGATGAGGCAAGAGCAACTACAACCTTGTCATTGGTCTATGGACAGATTGCTTGGCACCAAGACATTTGCAAGAGTTTATAGGTAAGCTAGCTGTCAAATACCTGTAGAACTCAGGGTCAATGGGAAGTTAGAATCAGACACATTACTTCCTGTTGGGAGATAAAGCCACCAGTCTTGTGGGAAGCTAAGTTGAAATGAAGCCCATCCTGTAGGGGAGGCAGAATTCCTAGTCCCAAGTCGCTCATCATTGAGCTACATCAGAGTGAGATCCCAAGGTCACTTTCTATCTAGTGTTGTATCATCATGCATTCCCTGATGCTCAGCGCTTGTCCAACACAATCAATTTCATCTGGAGAATTATCCTGTCCATTTATGAAACAGAAAAGAGGCAGTAATTATTAAAGAGTGATTATTTGCTTTGGGATCAGATGTGGGGTCTATAGATCCAGATGTGATTGCCTCTGTTTTAGAACAGTAACTGATCTTCTAGAGCTGTCCACTTTCATGGATGAAGGGGAAGGCTGCTGCTAATTTGACCCCTTGACTTCTCCTTTTGAATTCATAGGTCTTGTTGTGCCCTAATGATTAAAACTACAAAGGACATTAAAGAGCACCCGTGGGATACCATTTGACTGGCTGCATTGACGAATGTACTGTGTAGTAACTTTTTTTGTAATCAGGTAGTTACACAATATCACAATGTCTGGAACGGGAATAAGTCTCTATTGATACTTCCTTGGTTGGGAAGTTACAAGTGGCTTGGTTATTTGTTTCCCTCCATACAGCTGAGTGAGGCCTAATGTAAGGCATTAAGGAAAGGCTAAGTAGGGCCTCTAATTTCACAATAAAGGACTATACTGATTATTCTGGAGAGGGAAGACATGTCTACTACGTTCATAAAATGGGTGTGTGGAAATGGCTAAATTCAAAATGCAACTTTCCTATGGAGGCTACCATCTGCTCTAATAGGAAAATCTCTCTTTTCAACACAGGGTTTGTCAGGGAGATTAATAGCCCATATTTTTAGGAACTTTGCCAGCAGCTGCAGCTACAGAAAGCTAATACACTCTTATAAAAACACAGACAGATCTGAGAGAATATCCAGAAACAGAATTTCTAGGATATGGCAAACAGGGATAGATAATGGAGAAAAAAATTCTTCTTTGGGAAGCGATATATTTAGGAGAGAGATGAAGAAGGAGAATACAGTATCTGGGAGATAATGAGTAAAGATTAGCTTCTCCCATGGAGGGGTACATAATTTCCCTTAGAGAACAGGACACTGTGGTCACCAATATCCCCAGGTGCTGAGCAGCTGTATTTCCTGAGCAAATCCAGTATGCACTAGATACACCAAATCCTGACAACTGGGCACCAAGTAGTCTGTTTATTCTTTCACTGTCACAGATGTTCCCACCCTATAAATGTGAGAGGTAAGGGTGATAGAGTCCCTTCACTGGAAGGCAAAGCCACAACAGATGCCCTACGGAGACCCTTGGCTTCTTTGTAAGAACAGTTGAGAATTCAGAAGACTTGAAGCTTCTTACTTCACCTGCTGACATTTTATTTGTAAATTTTTCCAGCTAAGAGTATTCCGAACCCTTTGTTGTGCAGAAGCTTTATAGTTTGATGTAGTCCCACTTGTTTACTTTTGCTTTTATTGCCTTTGGTTTTAGTGTCAAATCCAAAAAAATCATTGCCAAGACCAATGCAAAGAGCTTAACCCCTATGTTTTCCTCTAGGAGTTTTATGCTTTCAGTCTTGCATGCAAGTCTTTAATCCATTTTGAGTTGACTTTTGTGTATGGTTTAAGATAGGGGTCCAGTTTCATTCTTTTGCATGTGGCTGTCCAGTTTGCCCAACACAATTTATTGAAGAGCCTATCCCTTCCCCATTGTATATTCTTGGCTGTTTGTTATAAATTCATTTACTGCATACGCGTGGATTTATTTCTGGGCTTTCTATTCTGTTCCATTGATCTATGTGTCTGTTTTTATGCCAATACCATACTGTTTTGATTACTATAGCTTTGTAATATATTTGAAATCAGGGACTGTGATGCCTCCAGCTTTGTTCTCCTTTCTCAAGATTGTTTTTGCTATTTGGGGTCTTTTGTGGACCCCAAATTTTAGGATTGATTGTTTTATTTCTCTGAAAAATGCCATTGGAATTTTGATAGGGATTGCACTGAATCTGTAGATTGCTTTGGGTAGTATGGACATTTTAATGATATTAATTATTCCAATCCATGAACACAGAATATCTTTCCATTTATTTGTGTCTTTTTCAATTTCTTTCATCAACGTCTTATAGTTTTCAGAGTACAGGTCTTTCACTTCCTTGGTTAAATTTATTCTTAGGTATTTTATTCTTTTTGATGCAATTGTAAATAGGATTGTTTTCTTAATGTCTCTTTCTGGTCATTTATTATTAGTGTATAGAAACACAACTGATTTTTATACATTGATTTTGTAACCTGCAACTTTACTAAATTCCTTTACTGGTTCTAACAGATTTTTTGGTGGAGTCGTTAGGGTTTTCTATACATAGGATCATGTCATCTGCAACTAGAAGTAACTTCACTTCTTCCTTTCCAATTTGGATATCTTTTATTTCTTTTTCTTGCCTGGCTAGGACTTCCAGCAGTGTGTTGAATAAAAGTGGCGAGAGTGGGCATCCTTGTTTTGCCCCCGACCTTAGAGGAACAGCTTTCAGCTTTTCACCATTAAGTATGATGTTAGCTGTGGCCTTGTCATATATGGCCTCTATTATGCTGAAGTGCATTCCCTCTATACTCAGTTTGTTGAGAGTTTTTATAATAAATGGATGTTGAATTTTGTCAAATACTTTTTCACACCTATTGAGATGATAATATGATCTTTATCTTTCATTTCATTAATGTGATGTATCACACTGATTGATCTGTAGATGTTGAACCATCTTTGCAACACTGGAATAAATCCCACTTGGTCATGGTGTATGATCCTTTTAATGTATTGTTGAATTCAGTTTGCTAATATTTTGTTGAGGACTTTTGCATTTACTCTCAGCAGGGCTATTTTTCTGTAATTTTCTTTTCCTGTAGTGTCCTTATCCAGCTTTGGTATCAGGATAATGCTGGCCTCATAAAATGAGTTTGGAAGTGTTCTCTCCTCTTCAATTTATTGGAGGAGTTTGAGAAGGTTTGGTATTAATTCTTCCTTATATGTTGCTAGAATTCACCAGTGAAGCCATTTGGTCCTGGAATTTTCTTTTTTGGGATAAAGCTTCTGCACAGAAAAAGAAGTTATCAACAAAATGAAAAGGCAACCTACAGAATGGGAGAAAATATTTGCAAATCATATATCTGATAAAGGGTTAATGTCCAAAATATATAAAAAACTGATAAAACTCAATAGCAAAAAAATAAATAATCTAATAAAAAATGAAAGAGGAACTGAATAGATATTTTTCCAGAAAAGACATACAAATGGGCAACAGGTACGTGAAAATGTGCTCAACATCACTAATCATCAAGGAAAGGCAAATCAAAATCACAATGAGATATCACCTCACACCTGTTAGAATGACTATCATCAAAAACACAGGAGAAATTAAGGATAGAAGTACCATATGATCCAGCTATTCCACTGCTGGGTATTTATTCAAAGGACATGAAAACACCAATGTGTAAAGATACATGCACCCTTGTGTACACTGCAGCATTATTCACAATAGGCAAGACTTGGAAGCAACCTAAGTGCCCATCAGGGGACGAATGGATGAAGAAGATATGATATATATATACACACAATGTAATACTACTGAGCCATAAGAAGTGATGAAATCAAGCCATTTGTGACAACTTGGATGGACACTGATGGTATTATGCTAAGTGAAATAAGTCAGAGGGAGAAGGTCAAATACTGTATGATCTCACTCATAAGTAGAAGATAAAAACAACAACAAATAAACACACAGAGACAGAGATTGGATTGGTAGTTACCAGAGCGGGAGGAAGGAGGGCGAAAGGGACGATTAGGTACATGTGTGTGGTGATGGATTGTAATGGGTATTTGAGTGGTAAACATGATGTATTCTATGCATAAATAGAAGTATAATGATGTACACCTGAAATTTATACAATGTTATAAACCAATGTGACTGAAATGAAATAAAAAACAATAAAAATAAAAAACAGGAGATAAGAGATAACAAGTGTTAATGAGGATATGGAGAAAAGACACCCCTTTCACCTTGTATTTCTATCTGGAATTATAGGTAATTTGTACATGTCATATGCTATAAGATTTTTGTAAATTCTTTGATGGCAAGATTATATTAGCTACACTATTTTTTCCATTCTAGTTTCATTATAGATCTATATTAGGAACCTAATACATATTTGTTTAAACTATATAGATCACAGTATTTTTAAATAATCTCTGTATGGTTTCAGTTAATGGACTCAAGAAGGGAAATAGAAAAGCCATTTCTTCCAACCCTTGGCTACAAAAAGTCCCATCAAAGAGAATTTTTATCGCCACCTGGTGAAAGGGATTTCACTGTAAGTTTGCAATATTAAGAAATTTAATTTAATTATTAAGAAAAAATAATAAATATTTGATGATAGTACTTTTGATCTTTTGTGAGTAGGATGCTGCAGGGTTTGAAAAAGAATAGTCCACAATATTACCCTCATTTCTGACACCAGTTGCAAGTTCAAGGGGTTTTCAAAACTTCAGTTTCAGTAAGTTGCTAGAAGGACTCACAGAACTCATTGAAAGCTGTTATACTCACAGTTACAGCTTATTAAGAGGAAAGGAAACAGATTAAAATCAGCCAAGAGGAGGGAGGAATGGGACAGAGCCCAGGTAATTCCAGTTGTGTACCTTCCAGTTATCGTCTCACCATGGAGTCATAAACAATATTACATTTCCGGTATTGATGTGTAACAACCTGCAGGGAAGTTCACCTGAGCCTTGGTGTCCAGAGTCTTCACTGGGGCTTGATCATGTAATCCTGATTGGCTGGCCCTGCGGCCGACCTCAGTCTCTAATCCCTCTGGAATTTTAGCTGATACCACGTGACCTAAAGCCTCCACCCTAAGCCACATTGTAACTCCCTGGCTGGTTCAAGGCCCCCAGATAAACAAGGAGACTTTTCTCAAGGTTAAGAGTTTACCTCCCAGGAGCCAAGGGTAAAGGCCAGAACTCTTTGGATAAGGTTACATTGTTACACAGATGCCATGATAATATAGCTTCGTTTTTAGCTTTTACTGGATATTATTTTTGTGAGAGCACATTATCATGATGGTATACCCAACAAGTCGACAGAATTATTTTCTCTTGCGTACTCGGTTAAAAGTTGATTACTGTGAACCTGTGCTTTGAAAGTTGAACACATTCTTTGTCTTAAGAACACCTTACTCTGCCAAAGGAAACACAGTGGTTGATGAAGTACGAGTCAATTAGTCAGTTATACTGGCAGTATGCTCGTGAACCCCAAGTAAAGGAAGATAGCGGGAATCTTCAAATTGAATGTTAACAGGATCTAGTTAATTTTTTTTTTTTTTTTTACATTCTCCAAAAAGGAAAATACTGCAAACTGTTCCAGACATCCATTGCCATATTTAACAACACTCAAATGATATTAACTTTCAGGTACTTCAGCTATCGTGTAAGGTATATTCCTCTTATTTAGACTTCCGGGGAAACTGTAAAACCTTCTTTTAGTACTGTCCATGGAATACTCGCTGGTACGGGTTTCCTCTGCTAAGCGAAAGTAGAGGGTTCCTATGAAACCTTCCGTAAGCCGAAACAGCATAAAGTGAAGAAGTAATTACCATTAAATTATATGGGAAAATTTCTGAGCGTTCCCAGACCCAAAAAATAACCTATCAAAATAAACCGAGATAAAGCACAAGAGGCTCACACAGTTCAAAGCTAGGGCGGCTTGATGCTGAGACGCTGAGTGTAGTTCCCGGGGAAGGCGCTTGGCGGCGCCACTCTCGCTGCTCTGGGTGCACGCTGCCTCTATAACAGCTCCCTGCAAAACAACGGCTGAATGCTTTCAGTTTTTTTTTTATAAATGTGGAAATCCTCTTCGGGTTTCTTTTGGTTGTTGAAAACAGGTACTAATGTAGGTTTTTCGTAAAAGCAAAGTGGTATAAAGCAAACTTTGGGATAGTGGGGGAAACAGGTATTGTCATGTATCCCTCAATTTCCTCCAAATCAATTTAAAAATTCTCAGCTCTTTTAACTTTTAATATTCAACATAAATAATTTATAGAAAACTTGTAGCTTCAAAAATCTAGCGTTTCATTGTTTCTCAAAGCAAATATTCTCTGTAGCAAAAAAAAAAAAAGTCTTTGATATCAAACAGTAAAAAAAGAAAAAATCACTACATATTTTTTGTCTGATTATTGACAGGGATTTAAATTGCTAATTCCCTAGAGGAATTTTAAGTAAAATGGGAAGAATGGCTAAAATTAGATCCTATGGAAGCATTTTCACTAATGCTGTTCTAAGGAACTAAACTCAGATTTAAACTCAATTTTCATTACAAATGACTTTTCTATTCCACGTTACTCTTGGGGAAATCTTCGTACTTTCACTTTTTAACCCATTGCTCTGACCTAATGTTATTATTTTGGCCACTCTAAACTGCTGAAATAATTTATTATTATGCAGGCTTATGTGTAGTGTACTACTCACCATCAGGAGAAACATTTTAATGTCCTTGTGCAGTTACAGAGTAGCTGGACATGAAAGGTGGAAGCGTGTGGATTCACGTCTCCATCCGAGGTATTTTGCAGATGTAATTAATTTGGGAATCTGTTAGCTGTACCCTAGAGTGATTATACAATCAAGCAGGCAGTTCTACCATCACACAGAAATACTGATATCATTATACAATGAATCTTAAATTTGCAGACTTGTCTGAACACATATTTTAAGCTCATTTTTCTAACTATGGTCATCCATTTAGAGAGACCTAAGACTTAACTTGAGCTGAGACAGAAACTGGGAGATTTAAGTTAAAGGAGGGGGGTGCATGGAATCAGTAAGAACGCTCCCCAGCCAGGGATGAGGTGAGATTGCTACCATGCACACTGCTGAAGCACACCATGAAGCTGTTCAGACACACAGGGGTGAGGAATTGTGCTAGTTATCTCCAAATGTATGAGGAGGGATTCTTTCATTAAATTGTGCCTCAGAGGGTAGAATGGAGAACTAAAGAAGGGTTTCACTTCCTGTTCATGCTTGAGGATGCCTCTGTTGTATCTGGAGTAATTTGTTACGGAAGAGTAGAGATTGGGAACAGAGCTAGATGGTTTGGACTTGAAACACATTCCTCACTTATTAACTTTGTGACATTGGTACATTACTTAACAGATCTGGGTTTCAGTTCCCTCACCTATAAAATTTGAATAATCGTGGTAACCTACCTCATAGAGTTGTGGTAAAACTTAAGTGAGTTCGAACATGCAATACTATGGGAATAACACCTGAAAGAGAGTAACATGGAAAATGTTCAGTGACTGTTAGCCTGTATTGTTGTTGTTGTTCCTGGGACTCATCTCTATGTGGCTTTGATATAGTTAGCGTTGCCTAAATAACACAGAGATGCTGAAACTCAAAAGTATGGTCCGATTTTTTCACTATTCGGCTTAACCAAGAGTATATTAATAGATTATTGAATATTATACAGATCGCTCATCTTTTCAAAAGTGATGAATACTAATGTATTCCTAAAATCCTCCATTTAAAATGGTTTATTTCCCATTCCCAGCCCTAATATTTTTTTATTGAGCTATAATTGACATATAACTTTGTATAAGTTTAAGGTTCACAACGTGTTGATTTGATACGTTTATGCTTTAGAGAACACCTCCATCACGTCATATAATCATCATTTCTTTTTTATGGCGAGAACATTTAGGATCTAATCTCTTAACAATTTTGAAGTATATAATACAGTGTTGTTGACTGGAGTCACTATGCTGTGCGTTGGATCTCCAGAATTTATTCATGTTCTAGTTGCAAGTTTGTGCCCTTTAACATCTCACCAATTCCCCGAGCACCAAATTACAAAGTTTTTCCAAAGTCTAAGAATCTAAGCTTGAAAGTGAACAAATGAGCAAACAAATGAAAAAAAGAACCATTCATTACTGATTCTTTCAGTTGCTCTCTATCTGATCTAGGTCAAACTATTGAATCTTTCTGAGCCTCATTTATTAAATTCATATATAATGAGCCATTACCACTAACCTCGGATTTCTCACCTGTAAATTAAGACATCTGTTATTTGATGTTATTCTTAAGACTGACATGCGTCGTCTTCACAATAACTCTATGACGCTATTTTTATTCCCAATTCACAAGTGAGGAAATTTAGGCCTAATGAGGTTAGACAAGTTTCTCAAGGTTATACAAATAGAAAAGGTGGAGCTGACCTGAGGCTCTCTTGCTTAGTGTAGCAGACCAGCTTACACAACTGTAATTCAAGATTTTTAAACTGCAGCGCCTACAGTTTTCATACACAGAATAGCAGAGAATATATGCCAATTATTACTGTATGCTACTCAGAATGAAAGTAATGTCAGACATCGTATTGCAACTGTGAACAGCCTTTCTGCTCTGAGATGGTTATGCTGTGAGAAAGCCCAAACTAAGCCAGCTAAAGAGACCCCATGGAGAGGTCCCGATACAACACAGAGACAGAGAGATGTCCAGCCTGCCCCTGAGTGCTTCAGCTGGCGTCTGACTGCGGCCATAAGAGAAACCCAAATTAGAACCACCCAACCAAACTCTTCCCGAGTTCTTGACCCCCAGAACCCATGAAAGACGATACAATGACTGCCATTGTTTTAAGGTACCAAGTGTGGTAGTGACATGTTACAATGTTAATACCAAGTAATTGGAACGTCATGTTTGCCAGGAAATAATGTAATTTATAACCTACTTGTAATAACCCACCAAGAGATTTCATTGTATCACTTGCCTGGAAGAATGGGCCTGGTTGGTTTTGTTTTGTTTTTGTTTTGCTGGCTGCTTGGAGTTTATTTTCCACCTGGTGCAAGGCACGCGGTTATGGGCAGTCAGGAAGGCTCCATTTGGCTTGGATAGTAAAGAGTGGGGTTCTCTCAACTTCCTTTTTGGTGTTTTGCTGGTTTTTTTTTTTTTTTGGTGAGGAAGATTGTCCCTGAGCTAACATCTATGCCAGTCTTCCTCTATTTTGTACATGGGATGCCGCCACAGCATGGCTTGATGAGCAGTGTGTAGGTCCATGCCCGGGATCCAAACTTGTGAACCCTGGGCTGCCAAAGTGAAGGGCAGGAACTCAAGCACTACACCACCAGGCCAGCCTCTGTTTTGCTGTTTTGGTATGAAAGAACTCAACTGCTCCTGCTTGCTGCAGCCTGCCTAGTCTACAGGTTAGGGTGGGATAGGGCAGGGGCAGAGGAGGGTGGCTCTCAAGATCCTAGCACCTCTGGAAGCCTGGTGGCTGGTGGTGGCCACATAGGCCCAGGCCAGTGTTGGCTTTGCCCGGCTGGCCACCAGGCTGCTTCCTGGTAGCTTCCCCAGCCAGGTCACAGGTGATCATGCAGCTGGAGGCCTGGGGATCTCATGCAGAATGGCAAGGAACACCTCGAAGACTAGATATTAAATCTAGTTTCATCTAAACCTAGCAAAATTTGAGTGTAGGCTCATTAGAATCTTCTAGATTGTTATTACAAAGTTAAGGCAATTTGGTCATTTATAATTCTTAGGGGTGTTTTGGGGAAAGTATCTTTTGGACAGGCAGCATAGACATATGGATCACTGGTTATGACCAGAAGCTTTGTTAAGAACGATTATGGATATTAAAATTTCTTTTTCACTGATGAAACAAGAGAAAATTAACAGGTATGGATTGACTAAACATATTGTAGAACACTGCCATTTGCTCATGAACAAGGCATAAAGATATCTGACGTCCAATTGCATACATCCACCCAAATAGCACCCTAGGTCCTGGTCAGAGCTGATTTTTAGAGGATTCTGTTCCATTGGACTCTAAATGGAAAATAAATAGTAAAATCTTAGCACCACAATAAGTCTCTAGTAAAACTTTCATAGCAGGTGCTTTTGGAGTTTTTTAGAAGGGGAGAAATCTGGGACGTCATCAAACCCACAGAACATGACTCTTTTTGTGCCTGTTTAATATGCTGACTGTTAGATAGGTACGCAGAGTAAGAGCTGTGGCTGTCTTCCCCTATAACTTCATTACCAGGTAACAATGAAATCAAGTCTCAACACGTATTAAACCAGAAGTTAAATCTAAAGATTTATTTAAATTAAAAATATTGTCAGTAAACATTGGAGGTAACTTTTATATTTGTGGTATAATTACAGACTCCTGGCAGTTTATAGATTCAGTATGTCTCAGTCATTGCAATTATTATTATTATTTTGATAATTACTTATTATAACCTGAGCAGTATGAGCCCTTTCAACCTAGTTCCTGGGTTTCTTGACACAACCCCATTAAAATTCCTTGCTTTCTGCTAGAACGAGATATACCAGCAATACCTATATCTTTCCTGCCCCAAACATGAAATCAACCATTACAGCAAGGAGAAACTCATGGTTCTTTTTGGTGAAAAATTATAATCTGGGCAACAAAGACATTATATCAGGCTTACCCTGGTAGGATCACATCCTTACTAGGTAGTTTTATTGTACAGAGCTAGAAAGATTCTTATTATTTTAAAATCATGAGTGGATGCTGGTGTTTCCAATTTTGTTCTAACGAGAGGATTCCTTCTTCATTTCTGTGATTTTACAGCATACCTTATTTTTTTCTATATGGACAATCTTGATTCTTAATAACATTAATGTAATTTCTTAATTTGTTTTATCCAGTGATCTAAACTTGAAATTTCAACAACACCAGTAGTATTGCTAATAATAAAACTACTCAATACAATGCAACATTTCGTCATGAAAATTAATCCTCCTGAGAATGTATCGTTAAAGCATTGTGTTCTTATTCCTTGCTCTGTGTGTTTATATATCAGATTATAATTTCTTTCATTGTTCACTTCATTTTTAGTTTGAGAGTATAGAATGCCAAAAGTTGTAAGTGTTAAGAGGAAGGTTGGCTACAGAGATGATCTTTCTGTGGAGACAATTTTAAGCTCCATGGAGATGTTTGGGGCAGAAGGGAGGGTCAGCTCTACGGGTCCACTTGGACATGATGGGACAATTCAAACAAGTTAATATCCCAAGTCCTAGGCAAGTGTTCTATTTCAGTGATGGGACAATTCAAACAAGTTAATATCCAAAGTCCTAGGCAAGTGTTCTATTTCAGTGACGAGAATGGTCATTTAATAATTTCATAAGCACTTTGACAAATGCACACAACCAATTTAAAATTAATATTTCCATTTGAAGATTCCTGCCTCAGGAAGGAAAATGCATTGATTCAACAGCATAAAGACAAAACAGGAATTGATTGAATGTCCCTTTTTGAGGGATTGTTTTGTCATTTGGTAAACTAGACTTGACTGAATACATTAATCAAGCTATGTATTTCAAAATTTTTAGATTTCTATTTTCCACTATTTTCTGCACCATATGACATCACAACATGGAAGGATGGTATATAGAGAGCTCTAAAATTAATCAAAGGACCACAAAATTGTGCAGTGTCATCAGCACTAAAATGGGAGGAGTTGAGGGAACTGAAAATCTTTTAAACAGCAACAACAACAAAAAACAGGCTGTAGCCTTATCTAACAATGTAAATATTTGACTGTATTTAATCTGATTCCTTTCTTCTGTTCCATCTGTTCTGTGTCCCTCATTTTTTCTCCTTTCCTCTTCTTCCTTCTCAGAAGTAAATACGATTGTTTCTCAGGAGTAACAGAAGTTTTCATTTTCTTGGGAGACAGTTTGGGGAAGGGGGACACGGCTTAGACCTCTATCCTCAACATCTCATCTCCTACCTCAAAATACTTATTTAAGCATTTTTCCAACAAAGGCCTTTTATTTCTTAAGAGGATTTCTAGTTCTCTACATTGTGTCACTAACATTTTCCACAACCTTGGGGAGTCCATTTTATTGTGCTATTTATTAGAAGAGGAAGCAAAATAGTGTTAATTTTCCAAGTTTTCACAGCTGACTAAAAAACTGTATAAAGCATTTCTAATATTTCACATTATCCTGAATTTTTCCTTGTCTTCATTTATTATTCTTCATTTTAGAAGAGCGTTCCTTTTTATAAAGAGGAACAAAAGATTAAATATGTGCTTGACATAATATAAAAATAATAACTACCATTTATCAAATACTTAGTGTATGTCAAATACTGTATAAAGTACTTTACATCTATTACCTCATTTAATTTTGACAACAATTCTTTAAGATATATATGAGTATTATTCTCCTTTGACATTTGCATTTATCCTACATTTATGAGAGTCTGAGTCTTACAGAGATGGAATAATCTGCCTGAGATCATACCTAATTCATGGCCTAGCTAGGATAGTTCAAACCTCTTTGTCTGTGTGCAGACCTGTGATCATAACCACTACACCATATTCCCACAGTTTGACCTTGGTTGACTGACATAAAATCTGGATTGGTTTGCAGACTCCTGGATAGCAAGAAACTTTCTTCAATTTATTTTGACTTTTACCTACTAACACAGTGGGTTTGCAATAAATATTCATTTAATGAATGAAAGAATAAATGAATATGTTGAATAAACGTTTCAAGAATCTAAATGGTCTCATATATTCAAATCATGACACTGCATAAAATATTATGCGTTCCTTTCATAATTTGAAAAATAAATCATTTAAAATTTTTATTGTGGCTCAATTTGTTTTCGTGCACTTTTTTTCCTCTAGGGGCTATAAAATAGGCCCTTTCTGAAATTCTGAACTAGGGGAAGCACAGAATATCACTCACTCTTTAAAAAAGGGAATAATAACTTCTTGATCAAACATATGAATTAATGCATCGTAACTAGCCAACATGCATCTCTGTTCACTTGTAAAATATACTACTACCTGAAAGGAGTATAGCAATTTCGAGTTTAAATATTTCATATATTTTACCAAATTTCTATAATTCAAATGAGAAACTATGCAGGGCCAATATGATTTTTTTAACTTTATAGATAGAGAAAAGCTAAGGATCATCAAACTGCCAGTGCTTTGCTTACCTACAGTTCAGATGTAGCATCCTTCTTTTATTTTTCCTCCTGTCTTTCTTCTCTTCCTCCTCCTCCTTCTTTTCTTTCTTATCAAAAGTTACTAGACCAGGGGCCGGCCCCATGGCTTAGCAGTTAAGTGCACGCGCTCTGCTACTGGTGCCCCGGGTTCGGATCCCAGGTGCGCACCGACCACCGCTTCTCCGGCCATGCTGAGGCCGCGTCCCACTTACAACAACTAGAAGAATGTGCAACTATGACGTACAACTATCTACTGGGGTTTTGGTGAAAAACGAAAAGGAGGAGGATTGGCAATAGATGTTAGCTCAGGGCCAGTCTTCCTCAGCAAAAAGAGGAGGATTAGCATGGATGTTAGCTCAGGGCTGATCTTCCTCACCAAAAAAAAAAAAAAAAAAGTTACTAGACCAGGAATGGGGTGTTGCTGTCACTCCAGACATCACTGACTACTGATCAGATTTGGCATTCCTTTCGTCTTTATATTGAACCATAAGCAGTGCAAGGACCAGGCTCATGTCCCGTTGACTGCAATGTCTTCTGCGTTTTGCTCAGTACTTAGCATAAAATAGCCACTCCACGCATCATATCAGTTGAAGAAAAGAATGAATCGTGCCTACTTGAAAAGTATCCCTAATATCATCTCATAATAGTGAAGCTGTACGTAGTTAGTATCTTTACCGAAATATGGGCTTACCATTTATAAATTCAGAAATTCCTCTTTCCAACTACATTTATATATTTCAATATATATATATATCCATTATATATTACCACTCCTATAAATATTATGGGAAGGAACTAATCATTTTATTCTCTTTTTGTGTGTAGAACATGTGCCGCTGTCCCAGGATCTGTGGATACAAGTTTTCAATTGCTGAGACTAAGGTAGTAAATGAGTGGGGCCCCATGTGTCCTCCTTTGACTGAACTTTGCATCGTTCAGAGTTGCTTTAAACTGCCTCATATACTCTTTTCTCAGTACTTTCCTGCCAGTTTTGCAGCAATATAAATTTCCAGATGACAAAATCTGTCGGATGCTATAAAAACCAAACAAAGCAATGGTACTGAGGTTGGGTGAAATGAACATTTTTCTTTGAAACTGAGCACATGGCATGACTTCTAATAACTCACCATGGACAGCATGAACTCAGCTATACCGAAATGGTTCAAAAAGCTGAGAAATAATGTCTCTTGGTTCTAGCTGTCAAAGTATAATCAACCCAAGCTCACTTTATTTAATACTCTTCGGAAGTTTGTGGAGTCAACTTCCAGTAATAAGATTTGACCGCTGTAACATAAAACTCTGCATTCAGCTTTGGAAATACCGAGCTTTTTTTTTCTTTCAAAACAAGTATAGCAGTGATTCTATAATTAAACTCTAAACAGGACAAATTAAATGACCTGCTTTGTGGTGCTGCAGAAGCTTGGAAGATCTTGCACGTTTCTCTGCTCCAAGCTGCTTCAGAGAATAAGTTCCAGGTAGCACAGCTAAGCTTCCTTGCTCAAGATCCATCAAACTTGCCATCCAGCCTCTTCCAAAAAAGAGGCAGGAATGTTTGCAAGAATATTTACAGTCATTTTTGTCCCCAAATGCACCATATTCTAATTATACATGATCAGATTTTTTTTAATACAACTTTACCAATAGGCTTGGAAGGACTGTAGTTATATATAAATGCTCAAAATGTACATATTTACAAAAAGAAATGCATTTATACTAAAATATAGTAAATATATTAACCGTAAAAATGACTAATACATCAAATGGGATCATTTTCCATTTTATTCCAGCTTTCGTGCAAGGACTTCTTTTTTTTGCCTGAAATATACTGATTCCACTCTTTGTGGTGTGAAAAATTCTCTTGATATTTTTTAATTCAACTACATTTTAACTTATTCTGTAAGATTTTTATTGACCTTGCCTTGGAATGGAGAGCTTGGAGGTGCCCTGATCTACCATGACAAATTGCTTACTGGCAAAGATATAATTCAATTAAAATTTTTTTCTTTTGATCTCCAAGTAAATTAGTGCTAATTAAAGAAAGCCACCTTCCACCCATCAAATTATGACAAGGTGCTATCATACAATTCAGATTATGCTGCTGATAATGAGCATTTTAGACTTCTGTAAGAAATGGAGATTTAAAATAGTGACCTTCTGGGGCCGGCCCAGCGGCACAAGCAGTTAAGTGCGCACGCTCTGCTGCGGCGGCCCAGGGTTCACAGGTTCAGATCCCAGGCGCGCACCAATGCACCGCTTGTCAAGCCATGCTGTGGCGGTGTCACATATAAAGAGGAGGAAGATGAGCACGGATGTTAGCCCAGGGCCAGTCTTCCTCAGCGCAAAAAATAAATAAATAAAAAAGAGGAGGATTGGCAGATGTTAGCACAGGGCTGATCTTCCTCACAAAAAAATAAATAAATAAAAATAAAATAGTGACCTTCTGTATTCAGCACCCTAATATTGCTTGTGGCTAGCAGGAGGCTATTATTGGACATTCCAATAAAATAATTTGAATAAGAGCATTTCTTTTTAATAGAACAATGCTGAGTACATAGAAGAGGATCCAAGCTGCATCGAAAATATTCTCTTAACTACATAGGATAGTTCTCCTTGGTGCGTATATTGGGATAGATAAAAATGTCCATTTAAATAATTATTATATAAATATTCAGAGACTAACACATACACAAACACATGCATAAATATGTCTATAGGGTGACTTTCATAATACACATTATACAGTACCTATAATAACTAAATATTTACCATTAAGGAATGGAAACCATATTATTCTCAGCAAATCCTTTTCATCTTCATAAAGTTTCTGGTTTAAAAAACCACCATAGAGGGCCCGCCCGGTGGCATAGTGGTTAAGTTCGTGTGCTCTGCTTCTGGCAGCCCTGGGGTTCACAGGTTCAGATCCCAGGCATGGACTTACACACCGCTCATCAAGCCATGCTGTGGCAGGCGTCCCATATAAAGTGGAGGAAGATGGGCACAGATGTTAGCCCAGGGCCAATCTTCCTCAGCAAAAAAGGAGGATTGGCAAGAGGTGTTAGCTCAGGGCTAATCTTCCTCACAAAAAAAAAAAACACCAGAGAAATTGTTGTATAGAGATATAAAAGTAAAAGCCGCAATAGCAATAATTAAAATGGATTGAGTAGTTACTAGTTTATAGGCATTATGTTAAGTACTATAAAGGTTATATGTTATGTATGTACTGTATAACATATTGCTACGTTATATAGCATACTTTCTTGCTATATAGCAAAACCCCCCAAAGTTATTGGCTTAAAACAACAATTACACATTAGCTGACTTTTCTGTGGTTCGGCACTATGGGCCAGGCTCAGGTGGGGGCTCCTCTGATCATCTCAACTGGGCTCACTAAAACCTAGGAGAAAAATTGGCAAAAGCCTTGAACCATCACTTCAGAAAAGGATATACATAAGGCTACTAGACATATGAGAAAGCACTGAATTTTATTATTCATCAAGGGAAAGTTGGATAAAACGATGGTTAGATACCACCACAAACCTTTCAGAATGGCCCAAACAACAAAGAAAATGGCAGATTTTGATAAGCAACTGGTGCTCTCAGACATTGTGATGAGACTCTAAATTGGTACAACTACTTTATAAAACTCTGGGGCATTAATTATTCAAGCTAAAGAGACATCGCTTATGACACAGAAATTCCAGTTCTAGGTATATATCCAACAGAAATGCTATATATTCACCTAAACCTTTTGCTAAAATGTTCATAGCAGCCCTCTTGCCATCTCTTTTTTATTTTTTTGCAGTCCTCTTTTTAATTCCAGCCAAAACTGGAAACTATCAAAGTGTCCATAAATCGATTGACTGGATTAATTTTTTGTGGAATATTTATATAATGGCTTACTAAATAGTGATGATAGGAATTAATTAAAACTATATGCAACCATACGGATGGATTCACAAATGTAATGTTCAGTGAAAGAAGTCAAACACAAATAGTACTTACTCTATATTTCCATTTATATAAAATACCAAGACAGGTAAAACCAATCTATGTTATTACAAGGAAGTATAATGGCACCCTTGGGTTAAGATGGGGCAAGGTTGCTGACCTAAGGAAGCACAACGTGGATTGTCACGGCATCATGTTCTTTTCCTTCATCTGGCTGCTGGTACATGTCTTTGCTCCACTTTTATTCATTTATTATCAATCTGTGTAGGTTTGATATGTGCATTTTCCTGTGTACATGTTATATTTATATATTATAACAAATTTAAAATTCATTTATTGAAGAAATACTGAGCACGTAAATAACATTTAAGAGAGAAGAATACAAATAATAGTTAGTGAGGCTGAAAATAAATAAGAAAATAGAAAGAAAACATTGCATGATGTAATAGGAGGCAGTAGAGAACTTTGGTATAAAAATGGAGTTATCTTGGGGCTGTCCTGGTGGTGTAGTGGTTAAGTTCACATGCTCTGCTTCGGGGGGCCTGAGGTTAGTGGTTTTGTATCCTGAGCACAGACCTACACACCACTCATCAAGCCATGCTGTGGCAGCGTCCCACATACAAACTAGAGGAAAATTGGCACGATGTTAGCTCAAAGACAATCTTCCTCAAGCAAAAAGAGGAAGATTGGCAACAGATAGAAGCTCAGAGCCAATCTTCCTTACCAAAAAAAAAAAAAAAAAGGAGTTATCTCATTTGTGGTGAAGATATATAATTCCAGTAACCTGGAATCTAACATTCAGTTGAGCAAAGAACTGCTGTTACCTGTTTTAATCAGAATCTCTGGCCATTGTTTTTCTGTTGTTAATGATGGTAATTATTCATGATTCAAAATTGGAAAGAGCTACTTAGGGAATTTGATTAATTCTAGTTGAAGAGTCAGAAGTTATTTAAAATGAGTACAGTAAATCTGGCAATTGATTAAAATTACTAGAAAATCGCAACGAAAACTCCATAGTCTTCCAATGTTCTTGATAAATAAATGTGTTTTCTTTCAAAAATAAATGTAATCATATGCCTCCTATCTTTTTTCCTCATTTTAAACTAGGATTGTTTCTCTTACAAAATTACTTTGGTTTGAGTATTTGTCTAGTAAAAAAAAAAATACACGGTGATATTGCTCTACATTCCATGAATTCTATTCTGAGTGAATTCTGCTGGAGATACTTCAGAACCCATTTTGAATCATGTTTACAGAATCTCAGAAGTGCATGATTATGTAAAATCAATGTACTGTGTACATATAATTTAACAGCCATATGTTACAGAAGTTAATACTTGGTTTACTTCAGTGTCACAAAGTGGGTATAAAAGTAAATTTAATTTAATTATAAAGCTCAATAGATATCTATAAAGAGATTTAATTTAAATGCTGCAAGGTAGCAAAAACTAAATTTTTAATACAATAAAAATCCTATAAAATATTTAAATGAACCAGATAGTTTAAGTCAAACAAATAGCAGTTATTAGATGTATCTCAGATAAAAATTAAGGTAAGGCAAATAGATGATATAGATATAGATACAAGTATAGGTATAGATGTGGGTGTAGGTATAGCTATAGATAAAAAGGAACCTCTCCTAGTACAGGTAATTCACAGCTAATCAACCAACCAAGTGATATAGGCACCCTCATTATCATGAGATTCCAATAATATATTTAGCCACATTAAAATTTTTACAAGTGACCATACACTTCTAATTGCATATAAACCACACAAAAACTCCACGAGGCAAGACCCATTTAATTATCTAATTTACAGACAAGGCAGCTGAGGTATACCAATTTTAAAATTTTTTCTGAGGTTCCTCTACCTAGTTTTGAACCCAGAAAACACATTTTCTGACTTCTCGATGATATTACATCCTAACTCCAGATAAGCTTGTGTTGCAATCTGAATCAACCTTCTTAAATATTTCACCTTAAAATATACTTACGATTTAGATTTTCACACTGAGGTCTCTCTTTTTTCTGAATCAATTTCTCTCACCCAGAAATCCTATATTCCTATTTTTTATTTCCTAATTGTGAATTGTTTTCAGAGAAATGGGAATAGAGAATAGTGTGAGACACACATGTACCCAGAATCCAATTCTATGAAATCTTAACAAGGTTCCATATTTGTTTAAGAAAATTTTTTCTTTTTAAAAATAAAGCAACATAGATACACTTGAGGCCCTCTATCTTCCCTGATGCATTTTCTGTTCTATCTGTCTAAGGGTAGCTGGCTTATGACTTCTGCGTTTATCATTCTCATGCATATTTTCATATATTTACTAACTGTGCATGAATCTATAAGTTTATTGTTATGCAGAGTAGGCAATTATTTGAACACTACCATGACACTCATACTACCCTGCAGCTTGATTTTTTAATGAAGTATTCTGTTTTTGAAACTTTTGTTTTTTGTATATGTAGCTAGCACTCGTTCATTTGTGACAATACCACAATTGATCCATTCTTGTGTTGAAGGCCGGTTAATTTCTTTCTGATTCTTTGCTTTAAAAAAATGTTGCAATGAATGTAGTTATACATACTTTCTTGTGCACATATGCAAAATTTCTCTAGGTCACCAGTCTTAGTGCTGTACATTTAGAGGAACATGAGTTTTCCAAGGATAGTTTAAGGGAATTGGTTTCCAGATAACCAAATTCTGTATGCACACTTCTCTGAGACTGATCTGCGTGAAAATGCAACTGGGTTAACATTATCCAGCCAGGGTTCCTTTTTCAATTTTCTATTCAAACTTACCCTTTTTCATTTTACAAATAATGGCATATTTCCATTATTAATTTGTTGAGAATATTTAGATTGAATAGAGTTTGACATTTTTAAGGAATATATTTTTCTATATGTAATATATCTTTGCATATATTTACTTGGTGGAAAGATATCCTATCGTCTTGACTCAGTTTTGATAACATTTTCTAATATAGTTTCTTAATTTTTCATACTTTATTGATTTATGTTATTAGCTCTATCTATAGTTATATCCTTATTTTAATTCTTTAATGTTTATTTCTACCTTATCTTTGTCAGGAAATTATCCAAAACTTGAAAATATATAAAAGAAATGAATCTTCTTTCAGTTGTTAGACTTGTGTCTTCTATGGATTGTATGTTGAATGCTATTTTGTGATTCTGTAGAGGCAGAGTCTGATTCATAGATTTCCACCTAGTAGAGATGCAAAGAATTTCTGCCTGGTGGGAAAGATAACTCCAAAATTTATAGTTTATATCCCTATAAGACAATAATCAGAAATCCTATCCTAAAATGTCTATATTAAATTTTCTACACACACTCAATTCTTCAAATATACTTTGGACAGTTTTAACATCCTAGTGATTCCCTTGTTAATTAATGATTTGCATAAAATCTTTTACATGTATTCATTTAATATTCATATTAGAGTAATGGTTTTATCTTTTTAAAAATTATACTTTAGGGGCCGGCCCGTTGGCGCAAGTGGTTAAGTGCATGCGCTCCGCTGCAGCGGCCGGGGGTTGGCTGGTTGGGACCCAGGCATGCACCAACACACCACTTGTTAAGCCATGCTGTGGTGGTGTCCCATATAAAGTAGAGGAAGATGGGCATGGATGTTAGCCCAGGGCCAGTCTTCCTCAGCAAAAAAGAGGAGGATTGGCATTGGATGTTAGCTCAGGGCTGGTCCTCCTCACACAAAAAAATAAATAAATAAAATTATACTTTAATATCTCCATTTTCGTGCTAGATCTCATGAGATGATTTGCTATTTTACTAAACAAACTTTTGCAAATAACCAATCTTTAATTTTGTTGAACATCACTACATTGTATTTGTCTACTTTTATTGATATGATTTCCTCCCATCTTCTTACTTGAGTTTATCTTTACTTCATTATTTCTAAATTAAGTATTTAAGCCTATAAATTTGCATCCTACAAGTTTGATTTGTGTTCTTTGTAATGTTATTCAGTTTTACTTATTTTAGTCAATTATAATCTCTTACACTTGTCAATTACTTAATATTGTAGCATATTTTTAAAATTTAAAACCTAAAGAATTTCCAAGAGACTGACAACTTTTTAGTTCCTTATTTTGTTAATTTTATCTCTTTAGTATTACGTTTATAGATGAGTTCTGCCTCCCTCTTTTTCTTTCTTTGTTCCTAGTGCTGTAATTGTTGCAACTCACGGAATTTGACACAGTTCCCAAGAGATGAGCCTTGAGCATTTGGAATTACTTGTTACAGACACTAACAGAGGAGTGCCTAACCCCTAAAGAACACTTGGCTGCTCTCTTGAGGACTCTTTATCTCCTTTGGGTTTCCAGATGCTTCTGTTGTCTTAAAATGCCAGTATCTGGAACACTTCAACCACATTATGTTCACAACAGAAATACAATATCTATACGTTGTGTATGGGTAAAAGAAAATTATAGCAGATAATCAGCTGATTAACAGCATACCATCTAAAAGTGAAGAAATTTAACACTTTGTTCTTCATAGCTCAATTAAATAAATAAATAAAAATAAACTCAGAGGTCCCATTACAATTGATTTACTGTTTCTTCTGTAGGTTTAACAGGAGAATAGTTTGTTAAATCCATTTTTAAAATAGTGACAATTCCTCCACAGGAGCAATGATTTATGCTGGTGGATTGTAGAGAGGATGGATTCATTTATTTCACATCTTTGACCATCTGGAAGACACAGGAGAGGAGTTCAGAAAGAAGCTCAAATGTTAATAACAAAACGGAATCCCCGCTGCCCATTCCTTTTAAAGACCACAATATGATTGGATCAGCAAGGAGACCTATAAAACCTCAGTGAAATGAAATAATATGAAAATAGAAATAAGTGAAAAAATTTCCGATAACTAGACCTATTTCTCTTAAACAGATAATAATTGAAAGTCTTTAACACTATAGAAAAGTGAATTAAGCATTTTATGTTTCCATTTAACCCCGATATAGAAAATGTAATGGGAGAATCTAATTTTTGACAAGTGTAGTCATCTGAAACAGATAATTGCAGTATTGTCAAGTCCCACTATTAGAGACAATATGTGAATGAAAATTATTCAGCTTTTGTCTAAAATGCTAGTCTGTTACATAGTTTGCTTAAAAAAGTAGTGTTTTATTTTCACTAAGGCATTTATTTTTGATTGTTTCTGTTCTAGGTTTCTATTCTATCCTTTATAGCAAAGATTGATACTCTTGGGACAAGATGTGAAGCAGTATTTTCCCATAGTTCTAATTAGATTTTACTTTTATGTATATAAAGCCAATTGAACCAAAACCAACTATTAACTAGTTTCTTGTCTGATTTTTTTTAATGTCACATATCGTGTAGCAATTCCACATATATGTTAAGGGCTGTTTCTGGACTATTTCCCTGTATTATTTTACCAGTCCTGTGTTTAAATTACTGCCACTTGAAAATAAGTCTATATCTTTTAAGAAAACTTATCCATTTGTTCCTAGCCTTCAAAATTGCCTTTGTTCTTCTTGTACTCTTAATCCCATATGAAATCTAGAATCAATTAATCAACTTCTATGAAAAAGCTTGTTGGGATTATATTGAACATATGTTTTCTTCCAGCAAGAACTGGCATCTTCAATATATAATTTCTCATCCTTTAATCGGTTGTGTTTTCTTGCATTTATTTGTGCCTGCTCTTGTATGATCTCCAATAATATTTTGAAATTTTCTCCTTAAAGATAAATAAAAAATCTGTGGTTAGATCTATTCCTCTGTATCATATAGTTTCTATTAGGTCTATTTTACTATTACTTTTCCTAAAATTATGGCTGGTGTGCAGGAATGATATTCCTATGTCAATATTTTAGCCAGCAATATTAATAGATTGGGGTTCTATTAAACAATCCTTTTGTCATGAGAAAAAGAAATGGCTTTTTTCCTTTCTAAAACGTAGACTCTTTGCATCAATTACAGCATCTTGTATAGTGTTGAAATGAAACAGGGACGGGGCCTTTCTTGTTCTGCTACTGTATTAGTTTGCTAGAGCTGACATAACAAAGTACCACAGACTGGGTGGCTTAAACACCAGAAATTTATCTCTCACAATCTGGATACTAGAAATCCAAGATCAAGGTGTCAGCAGGTTTGATTTCTTCAGAGGCCTCTCTCCTTGGCCTGTAGATGGTTACCTTCTGCCTGTGTCCTCCATGGTCTTTTCTGTGTGTACATGACCCAGCTTCTCTCTGTGTGTCCAAATTTCCTCGTCATATAAGATAGAGGGACACCAGTCAGATTGGATTAGGGCCCACCCTAACAGCTTCATTGTAACTTAATCTCCTCTTTATAGGTCCTGTCTCCAAACGCAGTAATATTCTGACACAGTAACATTCATGCTGGGTGCTGCGGTTCAATATAGGAATTTGTGGGAGACAAAATTCCACCCAAAACAGCCATTAACTGGAGAATGTTCCTAAAGATTTACTATTAAATATGATGATAGGAACTTTATAAGGTAAAGTAATTTTCCTAGTTTGGTGAATTTTTATCACAATTGAATAATGAATTTTGTAAAATAACTCTACATGTATTAGGATGATTGTGGGTTTTTATTTTCACCTTTTATCTAATGTGGTGAAAGACACAATAGATCTCTTGATGACTATCCATCCTAGAATTCTCACACAAGACTCAATATGTTCATAGTAAATATTCTTGAATACATTGCTGAATTAATGTGCTTATGTTTTATATAGGATTTTGGCATAACGTTCATTCTAAAATTTTCGTTTCTTATACCCTTGTGATTCAGTTTTGGCGTTGAGGTAATTCTTTCTCCATACATTTTGTAGCTGTCCCTATTTGTTTTGTATGATACAAATAATCAGTTTCTTATAAATTTAATAAAAGTTTTCTGTATAATTTTCCAGACTGGGGGACTGGGTTGGTTCTCTTTGATTATTTGTGGAGATCACATGGAGAGAGATTTTTGTACACTTACTCAGTTTATGTAATACTTTGGGGACCAATCAAATATTCTAAATAGTATTAAGTGATTTAGGATAATTTATATATTTCTAAATATTTTCCATTTAATCTAAATTTTCAAATGTGTTAACATAAAGTTTTTCTAGATTCTATAACTTAAAAATTTTACAATTTCCATTCCACATTTTGTTTATATCTTACAAGCAATAAATCCATGTTCCATTTTAATCATTCTAAGTCCATTTTAATATTTCTAGGCAGCAGCTCTATATTTCTCCACCATCTGAGTTTACCCAGGTTCAAATATATCAATCAGTAAACTCATTTTTTTAATTTTATAAACCACTTAAAAATATTACTGTAGCTATAATGTCCCAATTTTTATTCCTAATACCATTTATTTATACTTTATCTCTGTTTTATCATTCTTATTAGATTCTGTGAATAATCTCTCCTTTTTTGTTTTCTTCTGGATTAATTTATGATACCTCTATTATCTCTTTAATTTAAATTTCTTTGCACTTATTTGTTTTAATTTCTTGACGTGAATGCTTAGTTCATTACTTAAACTTCTGTTTTGGTTTTAATAATTGCAGTTAGTTCTAGAAAATGTCCCCTAAATGTGGCTTGAGCTGCATCCCACAAGTTTTGATATGTTGTACTTTTAATGCTGTTCAGGTAGAAATATTTTTTAATTTTCTCTCTAACTTAAGCATTTTTTTCAGCTTTATTGAGGCATAATTGGTGAACAAAATTGTATAATTTAAAGTATACAGCATGATGATTTGACACACATGCTTTGTGAAATGATTATCGCAATCAAGTTAATTAACATATCCATCACCTCACATAGTTATCACTTTTCTTTTCCTGATGAAAATGCTTAGGGTCTACTCTCTTAGCAAACTTAAAGTACTCGACACAGTATTATTTATTACAGTCATATTATGTCCATTAGATCCCCAGAGCTTATTCATCTTATAACTGGACACACTTTGACCAGCATCTCCACATGTTTGTCTTCAATTTTTTCATCGATGTCTTAGAGTTTTCAGTGTCCAAGACTGTCACCGCCTTGGTTAAATTTATTCCTAAGTATTTTATTGTTTTTGATGGTATTGTAAATGGGATTGTTTTCTTAATTTATATTTCCAATAGTTTGTTGTTACTGTATAGAAACACAATAGACTTTTGTATATCAATTTGATATCAAGAAACTTGACTGAATTTGTCAATTAGTTCTAATAGTTCTTTTGTGGGATCTTTAGGGTTTTCTTTACATAAATCATGTCATCTGCAAACAGAAACAATTTTACTTCTTCATTTCCAACTTGGATAACTATTAATTTTTTTTCTTGCCTAATGGCTCTGGCTAGGACTTCCAACATTACGTTGAAAAGAAATGACGAAAGTGGGCATCCTATACTGTTCCCGATCTTTTCCTGAAGAAAAACTTCCAGCTTTGCACCAGTGAGCTTGATGTTAGCTGTGGACTTGTCATATACAGCCTTTATTACATTGAGGTACTTTCTTTCTATATCCACTTTACTGAGAGTTTTTATGATGAAAGGACATTGAATTTTGTCAAATGCTTTTTCCCCATCATTGAGATGATCGTATGATTTTTACCCTTCATGCTGTCAATGTGGTGTATCACATTTATCAATTTGCATATGTTGAACCATCCTTGCATTCCAGGGATAAATCCACCTTGATCATGGTACATGATCCTTTCAATGTACTGTTTAATTCTTTGTGCTAGTATTTTGTTGAGGATTTTTGCATCTGTTTTCATCAGAGGTATCAGCTTGTAATTTGCTTTTCTTGTAGCGTCCTTGTCCAGTGTTGGTATCACAGAGATGCTGGCCTTGTAAAACCGCTTTGGAAGTTTTCCCTCCTCCTCAAATTTTTGGAAGATTTTGAGAAGGATTGGTATTAATTCATCTTTAAATGTTTTATTGAATTTACAATAAACTTATCAAGTCCAGGGCTTTTCTTTATTTGGAGGTTTTTGATTGCTGATTCGATCTCCTTTCTCATTATGAATCTGTTCAGATTTTCCAGTCCTTCATGATTCAGTTTTGGTAGCTCATGGGCAAGCTTCCTGATGGAGTCCATGAAGCAGTTAGTAGGACCTGCATCTTTTTGATGCCCTCCAAGAGCCCTGGCTGCTGTTCTCCCAGCCCCTCCCCAACCCCCAGTCATGCCACACATCTCAGTATTCCAGTGAGTCTCTTTGGCAATGTCCTGCACAGCTAGGAAGCCAATCATTCCTCACATGCTCTCTCTTTTCCCCTGTGGGTGAAATCATGGGCCAAGAAGGTCTCTCTTGGCCTTGAGATGCTACCTTGGGGAAGGAGTGATGCAGGTAGAGCAAAATTCTTCCTCTTACCCTCTTCAACTCATCCAATCTCAGACATTTTTATTCCAGTGGTGTGCTTGAACTTCTCTTCTGGAGTCCTGGACTTCCACAGAGGCACTCTCATCTGTGTGAGTGATTGTCAAAATCAGTGTTCTTTGAGGGGAAGAGGGTAGAAAACGCCTATGCTGCCATTTTGCTGACATCACTCCCTAAACTGTGATTTTTAGATTTCTAAATATATGAGTATGTGTGGCTATTGTTATCATTGCTTCCTAATGATGCTATGGTCCAAGAAGGTGGCTATATGCTATTGATTCTGTGGAATTTCTTGAAATTTCTTTGGTAGTCAATATGGTCACTTAATAAAACTTTTCCACAGGTAGTTAAATAAATATCCATAGGCTTTTTGGGGGGTGTGAAAAGTGTGTGTATCTATTGATATATACAATCAAGCCTTACTTTATAGTCTTTGTTTGGGGGTGCCTCACTCATAGCTTCACACAGTGAGCCTGGCTCCAACCCTCCACCAAATATAGCATACTATTCCACTGTTTGCTCTGTAGGAGTTACCGTCGTCTTGGTCTGCTTTTCATATAGGATTCCCATAATCTGAGGCTAAAGCTTCCTATTGAGATCTAAGTGTATCTTTACAATCTCTTTTCCATGGAACTGTGTGTTCTGTGGATGTATATCTTTATTATAGGGATAGATATATTGATAGGTAGAGGTAGTTTGTTTTTCCTGTTACTAATATCTATTAAACATTTGGTCATGGCAGTCATGAGGAAGTTATGCATAAATTTGTATCAGCATCCTGACTCACAGTTCTGAATGTCTTTTTTTTTGGTTTGCTTGCTTGCTTGCTTTTGTTTTGCATACATTACTATCTCCATGGGTCTCACTCTCAGATAACCTGAATCAATAGGTCAATGTTTGAATATAGAATGCTACATTTCTAAAAACCACTTCTAGTGGTTCTGGTGAAAATCCGGGTTCAGAAACCACTGTCTCAACATTAGATTTTCGTTTTTTTAAGTTTATTTTTTTTATTGAGGTCACACTGGTTTATAGCATTACATAAATTTCAGGTGTGCATAATTATATTTCAGTTTGTGTATATACTGCCTCATGTTCACCACCAAAAGTCTAGTTGCCATCTGTCACCATACAAATGTTCCCTTTTACCCCTTTCACTTACCCTCCCTCCCCGCCTCCTCTCTTCCCCTCTGGTTAACACCAATCTATTCTTTGTATCTATGTGTTTGATTGTTGTTGTTGTTTTGTTTTTATCTTTCACATATGAGTGAACTTATATGGTATTTGGTTTTCTCCAACTGATTTATTTCACTTAGCATAATACCCTCAAGATTCATCCATGTTTTTGCAAATGGCAAGATTTCATCTTTTTTATAGCTGAGTAGTATTCCATTGTGTGTGTGTGTGTGTGTGTGTGTGTGTGTATCACATCTTTATCTATCCATTCATTGATGGACATTTAGTTTGTTTCCAAGTCTTGGCTCTTGTGGATAATGCTGCAATGAACATAGGGGTGCATATATCTTTTTGAATTAGTGTTTTCATGTTCTTTAGATAAATACCCAGAAGTAGAATAGTTGGATCATATGGTAGTTCTAGTCTTAATTTTTTGAGGAATCTCCATACAGTTTTCCTTAGAGGCTGCACCAGTTTACATTCCCACCAGCAGTGTTCGAGGGTTCCCTTTTCTCCACATCATCTCCAACACTTGCTATTTCTTGTTTTTTTAATAATAGCCATTCTGATGGGTGTGAGGTGATATCTGATTGTGGTTGATTTGCATTTTCCTAATAATCAGTGATGGACATCTTTTCATGTGCCTTTTGGCCAACTGCATATCTTCTATGAAAAAATGTTCAGATCCTCTGCTCATTTTATAATCTGGTTGTTTGTTTTTGTGTTGTTGAGTTGTATGGGGTCTTTATACATTTTGGATATTAACTTCTTATCAGATATGTAGTTTGCAAATATCTTCTCCCAATTGGTAGGTTGTCTTTTTGTTTTGTTGATGGTTTCCTTTGCTGTGCAGAAGCTTTTTAGTTTGATGTGGTCTCTTTTGTTTATTTTTTTCTTTTATTTCCCTTCCCTGAGGAGACATATTCAAAAAGATATAAAAGACCAATATAAAAGAGTGCACTGCCTATGTTTCCTTCTAGGAGTCTTATGTTTTCAGGTCTTACATTCAAGTCTTTAATCCATTTTGAGTTAATTTTTGTGTATGGTGTGTGGTAGTGGTCTACTTTCATTCTTTTGCATGTGGCTGTCCAGTTTCCCCAACACCATTTGTTGAAGAGACTTTCCTTTCTCCATTGTATGTTCTTGGCTCCCTTGTTGAAAATTGGATGTCCATAAATGTGTAGGTTTATTTGTGGGCTCTCAAATCTGGTAGGCATTCTTTTTTTATTTTTCATTTTCATTGCTGCAAGTTATTGAATTCATCCTACATCATAGCCACATGGAAAACTCTTCAAGTGTAGATACAACTTTTTAAAATTTATATTGTATACAACCCGTATTTCCTTAGCTATATTTATTTATTCCATTAGTAACTCATTTATTGAACATATATTAATGCCTTCTATGTTCCATGAACCACAATATATATTAAAATAATAATAGCTGACCATTTTGAAAAGGTAGTCTAGCGTAGTGGTTTAGCATGTGGATTCTGGAAACAGACTACTTGAGTTCAGAACACAGCTCTGTCATTCACTAGCAGTGTAATGAGAAATTTGCTTAATGTTTTTGTGTCTTAATCTACTTATCTGTAAAATGGATACAATGATGGCATCTTCCACATGGTGATTTATTATGTATTTACTGTTTGGAATGGGGTCTAGAACATAAACAGTGCTCATGAAGTGCTTGCTGTTGTATTGAGTGCTTGTCATGTATCAGACACTGTTCTAAGCACTTTTTATGCATTGATTAATTTACTATTCACAAAAACTGTTTGAGATATACAACATGAGACACTATCATAAATAATGAGGAATATTCTCCACTTTAGGTCAGGTAATCTTTGAGAACATGGGATGGATGTTACTAATAATTCTAGTTCCACTATTGAGCACAGTAGCCAGAACCCTCTAGACTCTCATGAGACACATTCAGTAAACAAGCTCATGGCAACCCAAGGATGCATGGAAGACAAGCACTTACCACAGTCCATGTGAGGGAGCGAAAACTCAAAAAGTAGGCTGCATTGAATAAAGATATAAAAGACAAATAAGACTGCTCCCTAAGCATATGAAAGGTGGGAAGATAGGAAAGAAACCTGTGTAATAGGAATATGCAAATTATTTAAGACCTGAAGGGCACGAGGAAATTGGGAAACACATTTTCTGTATAATAAGAACACATGGTATTTATGGGGATGGGCAGAAGATAAAATTGCAACTATATTATAGTGGGTCAAATAAGCCAAGATATGGGGTTTGATTCTACATTCTAAGACTGGGGATCAGTAAACTTTTTTGTATAGGGCCAGAAAGTAAATATTTTAGGCTTTGAGGGACCAATGGTCTTTGTTACAACTCCTCAACTCTGCTGTTGGAGTATAAAAGCAGCCACTGACGCTCGTAAATGAACAGGTGTGACTGAATTCCAACAAAACTCTATTTATTAAAACATGTGGCAGGCCGATTTTGATCTGAGGTTGTAGTTTGCTGTGACCTGCTTTAAAAATTAAAAATAGAACTACGATATGATCCAGCAATTCCACTTTTGGGTATATATCCAAAGGAAATGAAAACAGAGTATTGAAAAGATATTGGCACTCCTGTGTTTACTGGAGCATTATTTGCAGTGGCCAAGATATGGAAACAATCTAAGTGTCTGTCAATGGATGAATGGATAAAGAAGATGTGAGATACATATATATATATATATAGATAGATATATATATATATATATATATATAATGGAATATTATTCAGCCACAAAAAAAGAAGGAAATCCTGCCATTGTGACAACATGTATGAAGCTTGAGGACATTACATTAAATGAGATAAGTCAGACAAAGACAAATACTGTATGATATCACTTATATGTGGAATCTAGAAAAGCCAAACTTGTAGAAGCAGAGAGTAGAATGGTGGTTACGAAGGGCTGGGGAGTGGGGAAATGGGGAAATATTCGTTAAAGGACACAAACTTGCAACTAGAGGATGAATAAGTTCTAGAAAGCTGATGCACAGCATGGTGATTATCGTCAACAATACTGTATTATATACTTCAAAGTTGCTAAAAGACTTGAATTTAAATGTTCTCACCACAAAAAAAAAAATGAAAATTATGTGACGTGATAGAGGTCTTAGGTAACGCTACAGTGGTAATCATATTGCAATTTATAAGTATATCAAATCAACACATTGTACACCTTAAACTTACACAATGTTATATGTCAATTATATCTCAATAAAAAAATTAAAAAATAAAAGGTAGAGAACCATACAGTTATATATCAATAAGCAATCTTGATGGCTATAATTACTTGAATTCTAAATATATGCCAAACACTGCGATTTATGCTTAATGTCTCATCCATATTGTCTCACTCAAGGGTGTCAGTACATTAGGTCAGTATGTTCATTATCCTAATTTTTCTGTTAAGCAAAGCGAACATACTTAAAGGGATTAAGTAATTTACCCCCAGCCACTCAGCTAGTGAATGTCTGCTTCAGGCAATAGATCAGGAGTGCTAAGTACATTAAAAGCACTGTATTATAGACACTTTGGACTCAAGAAATTTATAATCTAGAGAGGGGGAAAATCATATCATATAAGATAATTCCATGTTTACTAGAACCATACAACACCTGTCAAAAATAATATAACAAAGTCATGTAGGTGCTTTCTTTTTAGAGCCCACCACACATCTAGACACACAGGAAATATTGTGCAGTTGACTTGAGAAATCTATTCAAAATAACAGAACAACTAAAAACCAATTTTGATAGTAAAATTCTGGTTTTAAAAGTGAAAATGTTATTGTTATTTTACATAATAGATTTTCTATTTATAAATGTGATATATGTACAATGTAGAAAATTTCAAAACAAAAAATTTGCAATAGAAAGTAAAACCACATATAATCCTGTCATATGTTTCTATTATGTCTGTAAATTTATTTCTATGACTTTAAACCTATATATACTGTCTCATAAAATAAAAATGCATTCTGTGTGTGTATATATATATATATATTTTTTAGTAATCATATTTAGAATGACATTTCCAAAATATATTTTGTTTTTATTTTCTTTTAAATATAGCAGTTTATTTTTGCTATCCTAGGTGAACTTCAAGGTAAATATTTAATGAAGACTAAAAGGCTGATTAAAATGTGATCTCAGTGTTTCCTGCCTGTTGCTTCCAGAATGGAGGCCACCTTCTTCATTTGAATAGCCCATTGATGACGTGATATCAAAAAGCAATCAGACAAAACACAGCACCACAAAAATACAATACAAAACTGGTAAATCTTGGAGTCTAGTGAAAAAAATTACGATGTATCTTCATTAAAGTGTTGTATATTAACAATAAAATGCAGCATGACAAGAATATGGCTTTGTTCATAAAACCAACTTCAGCGCACGCTCTTGTTATGGCTTAAGAAAGATATATGAACAGTTTGAAGAAAATTGCAGGAATAAATCTTTTTTGGCTGCCGTTAAAGATCTGCAGATAGTTAAAAACATGAACACATGAGGAAGGAAAACGTATAAATTGCTTCGGGTTACTCAATCCTCCAAATTACAAGTCCCGTGAATTTCACTGATTTCATATTTGTGTCACCAACATTTATCTTCATTGGCTACTGTATTGTGACTGACATTCTACACAACACAGGCTGATGCTTAAAAAATCTTGGTAAACCAGGCACAGAATGTAAATTTTAGTAGTCATTCCTATTATGGTGACATTTACTTTTAATTCAAAACAAACAGAAACTAACCTTCCTATGGCCGTGACTGTTTCCTATGACCCATTGCTGATTTCTTCTTTCCAGGAAGATGAATTGGATCTCTCTCTTTCTATTGTCTGATATGTTTTTCTTGTATGGCGACAACCCTTGCAGTTTCCTAATTCTAGCTCATGACACGTATTTCTTTTAGAGAGATAAGAGTATTTCATAAATATCATTTCTTGGAAAGCTCATAGCAACCCCAAGTAATCTGTATAATTTGTTGTCAATAAAAATGATATAATTTTATGCCATGAAGTTGATATAACTTCTCACTTAGATTTTTTTAAAAATTCCTTTGTGTAATGCTTTGAGAAGCATCTGCTTTGACAGTCATTAGCTGTACATCTGGTCAAAAATACTCTCCACATGTTGGTTGCTGGAAAGGAAGTTTACAAAAACCATAACCCATGACTCAATAGAATATCAGTAGAGTGTTTCAGTTATCCATTGCCATTTAAAATGTCCATGTGGGCTTGTCAGTACAGCCTTTGAAATGTAACAAATTAATATCCTTACTTTGACTTAATTTGTGGACAGATGGCATGAATCGGACTGAGTGATGCATTGGATTATCTCTCAGCTTGTCAAGACTTATTTACAGCATAGGAGCCATCCTCTGATGGCTGATTATCTGCTTCATTTAGTAGGAGGGAAATTAACCTCTAGTTTCTGTGCTGATGACTCAGCAGGTAGCATACCACTAATGCAAAAAAAAATGTATATATCCCAAAAAGGCACTTGTCTTCAAATTTAACAATACCCATTAAAGAAGGAAATTGTTTTAGTGGACCCAAGAGAACGAAGCCGTTATTTCAGTCCACTAGTTAGAATAATAAAGTTTGGGGAAAGAAATGAAAGTATTTTATTTCCTGGCATAACCAAATAAAAGGTGGTATTTTAAGTGATATTTTTCACATAATTCTATACACTTACATGCCTTCTAATGTACACAATTTAGAAAAAATGTTTGGCGCAGTAAAGCACATATTTCAATTTCATATGTCAGGTGTCACTTAATCCTTAATTGAAGGTATGCCCCAAAGAAAACACTATTAGCTAAGAAGCATGTTTTGAAATGTAGAAGGCATGATTTTTTTTGCAAGGGAAAATTCACTTAAGCTCACGGATTAAGCTGTTTTGTAGTTTGAGTTACTTTAACAATGACCTTTCTTGATGTGGTAACATACCTTAATGATGTCAAAAAATGTAATATTATGACAAATGTGCTTGATGAGACTATTTTATTTTATCTCTTTGGAAAAATCTAGGTAACCTTGGATTTGGTGATGAGTTTTTAGATACAACACCCAAAGCATAATCTGTGAAAGAAAAAATTGATAGATGAGACTTTATTAAATTTAAAAACTTCTGTTCTGCAAAAGACACTGATAGGAGAATGAGAAGACAAGCCAGAGACTGGGCGAAAATTTTGCAAAAGACACATCTGACAAAGTGCATTTATCCAAAATATACAAAGAATTCCTAAACTCAACAATTAGAAAACAAACAACTAAATTTAAAAAAATTAGTAAAAGATCTGAACAGATACCTCACTAAAGAAAATATACAGATGGCGTATAAGCATATGAAAAGATGCTCAACATCATCTGTCATTAGGGAATTGCAAAGTAAAACGAGATTCTGCTATACATCTATTAGAATGAATAAAATCCAAAACACTGACAACACCAAATGCTGGTGAGGACATGGAGCTACAGAAACTCTCCTTCAGCACTGGTGGGAATACAAAATTGTACAGCCACTTTGGAAGATAGTTCGGCAGTTTCCTACAAAGCTAAGCATAATCTTACCATACAATCCAGCAATCATGCTCTTTGGTTAGTCTTCATAAAAACCTGCACACAAACGCTTATAACAACTTTATTCATAACTGCAAAACTTGGAAGCAATCCAGATATCTTTTAATAGGTGGAGGGATAAACAAATCGTGGTACATCCATATAATGGATGGAACATTTTTCAGTGGTAAAATGAAATGAACTATCAAGCCGTATAATGATATGAAATAGACTTAAATGCTTATTGCTAAGTGAAAGAAGCCAGTCTGGAAAGGTTACATACTGCATGATTCCAACTAACTGACATTCTGGAAAGAGCAAAACTATAGAGACAGTGAAAAGATCAGTGGTTGCCAGAAGTTTGGAGGGAAGAAAGGAGGAATGAATTGGGTGATGCGCAGAGGATTTTTAGGGCAGTGAAACAATGTTGTATAGTATTATAATGGTGGATACATGACATTAGACATTTATCGAAACCCATAGAATGTACAGCACAAAAAGTGAACCCTAAACTACGAATTCGAGTTAATAACAATTTATCAATATTGATTCATCAGTGTAACAAATGTACCACACACTAATACAACAAGTTAATAACAGGAGTAATTTGTGCAGGGTGGGAGTGGAAGGAAGTATATGGGAACTTTCTGTACTTTCTGCTCAATTTTTCTGTAAACTTAAAACTTCTCTAAAAAATAAAGTCAATTAATTTAAAATGGATTAAATTATGGATCAGCAAAATTGAATTTAAACAGAATGGCTTTCAATCTAGAGCAATATATGACTAGAAAGCTGTTTTTAAAAAGTCATGATAAATCACAAGGATTCTGTCACAGTTAATACAGAAAACAAAGGTTAGAGAATCCAAGTTCAATAAAATCTATTCAGTCTCATCCAATTCTTTGGGTAAAGGAGTAAAAAAACGTAGAATTTCAGTTACCTGTATGTATTGCTGTAGGGAAGATAAACCACGACTTACCATATGAATTCCTTCATTTATTCACTCAAATGTGAATAAACCACACGTTGTTAAATGATCTAGTATGAGAAGCAAAAACTTAAAAAGCAATTATAGAGTAGTATTGCACACTAGATAGACTTAAGTGCTTTCCATTAAAACGAAAAAGGACAAAAATGAACCATACATTTTAATTTATTGCTGAGCTCTAAAGATGTAAGGAGAATCATCAAGATCAATCCTCCATTAAAATGATCTGAAAATAAAAAGTGGGCACAGTGATTTCCAAAGGCATCCCTGCCTTTGGAAAATGCTTGCTGAATGCTGGAAAGATCATTAAACTGTTCTCAGAATGCAGTGTCCCTGGACCCAAAAAAACACAAATGTAAATCATCTTGGGTGAAGGAATTAACCAGGATGTCTGCTAAATAAGCCAAGTACAGGCCTACAATCAAAGATAACAAAAACGTTCAGATGTAGACTCTTATGCACTTTAGATATTCCAATAATAATACACAGAATATAAAAAAACTAAGCATGAAATATTTTAAAAATAAAAAATAAATAAATTCACAGGAATGAGCAGGCCAAGCTATAATGAAAAACAACTAGATTTGAAAAAGCACCAAATAGAAGTCTTAGATTGGTGTGTAAGATTTAATACATATATTATATTATATAATTACACATACATAATTATGTATATATGATTGGAGATAACTGACATTGAAACTAATGAATTAGAAAATGCATGTAAAGAATTTGACTTTAATGTACTATAGTTTGACTATATTTATTTAAATTAAACGGCAAGTTCTCTTTGTTTGGAAACAGAGTGTATCTGGTTTATTTAGCAGCCAAGTAGAGTTGGAAAAGAGAGAGGAAATGAGTTCTGATGGTACATCCAGCACTGGATCACAGAAATCGCCAAAAAACTTCATTGCCAAAGGAGCAGGCCTCTTTCTGTGCAAAATTCAGCAAGTGGATCTGAGAACAAGTGGTGAAACTGAGAGAAATTGGATTACTCCAACTTGGGGTGAACGTAGAGAAGGCTACAGGAGTACAGCAAACGTCGTCCTGGCTTCAGAAAAACCCACCAAAATAAATTTTCAGGACTGAGGACTGTATTGAGGAAAATGTGCTGGAAGTAGAATCCAACTTTAATAGGCAGAATCATTGGTCGTATAAAAAAGGATGGAGAGTGGGTTTCAGAGGACACAGAAGAACGTTGGAGGAGGCTGTACAAACAGCCACTATTTTTAAATGCGGTGAGATGTAAATAGTTAAGAGAGCCACCCAGACATCCTTCAGCTCCCACCTGGGAAACTCGTTTAAATAGTAGCAACACAAAAGAATTGCTAATACCAAAATGTTATAAGAAAAAAAAAAATCTGAATGATAAAGGCACACCAGAGAAATAGAATGTAATTAGGAAAATATTTTAACCTAATATCACAAAACAAGCTACTAGAGAAATCAGCTTTAGACAGCCAAAAGTCATAGCTGAAGCTATGGTATAAGGATAGACGGTAAACGTCAAATATAAACAAGTGCAGCATGAAGACTAAATAGTAGAGGTGAATATGCTAGAATAGTATGTAAACGTTATGTCCTTCTGGGACAGAGCAGCTGTCAGTCTGTGAGGGGTGAAGTCAAATGAATGCACAGTTGTACATACAGAAATATTTCAGAATTACCTACCATTCTGTGTGCTACAGAGAATGTTAACTAAAAAATGTTGTTTTAAAAATTGTATTTTAATTAGTCAAATACCACCTCCTCACTCACACAAACACACACATAGACACACACATCGTGCTTATTCACAAAGTCAGTAATTCCAGCTATCAGGTAAAATTGCTCATAGATTTTTCTTAGAATTTGTAAGTTAAATGAATTGAGAATGATATGGTCCCTAATTAGTAATAGAAATATCCTTTTAATCACTTGTACTTTTGACATATTTTAGATCACATATACCAATTCAGAACAGTGTAATACCCCTACAGCATCATTTCCTGCACCAAACTATGTGCTTGAAATAATTTTTATCTTAAGATACTACTCCTAGATTTATAGTGGATTTACACTGATCATTTGTCAGCCACATGCTCATCTCTTGTTCCCTCTGTTGTATAATCACTGCATAAAAGTAAATTATGTTGCTGAAGCCACAAGTCTCTCTGGTTACCTCTGGAGTGAATTCTTAAGGAATGTGACCCATTTGGGTATTTGGTCTGTGATGATGATTTAAAGGGGCTCCACTTGACATGCTTAAGGGATCAAATCTTTGCCCATGACTTCTTCAGTATAATGTACTAACCAGTTAAGTAGGTCTACTCTTTATTGCTATGACATTGTTTGTGTGCCTAAGAGTAATAACTGCTTTGTGGTTAAAAAGTTGGACAGAAACATATGTAAGAAGATGCAAAATTTAGCAATATTATCAAAATATAGAACTTGCCTGCTGTGGACTTAATCTGTAAAAAAAAAAAAGGCAATGCAAATTATGATCTTCTATAGATTACTCTATTTTATTTTGTTTATTTGTTTATTTTTGTTATGCAGTGAGCTTGTTGGAGTGAGCTGGGTTGGAAGAAATGATTACTCTTAGTTTCACCACAGAGAACGTAGTTTGCACTATATCTTTCATTTAGTGGTATACTGAGGGTAACTGATTCCCCAGTGTTTTCTGTGAATATTTACATTTCAAATTAAAGTTTAAGCTCTGGAATGACATGAAGTACATCTTACATTTATTTGGATTTCTAATCATTCTTGGTATAGTTTGGATTTATGTCTTCATTTAGATAAACATAATTCTACAATATTTATTGAGAAAATAACAAGCAACTCTGACAATTCCTGAAAGAAAGGGACAAACCATAAATATGTGGTGAATGAAAGAATAAATGCCAAACACTGTTCAGGCACTGGGCACACAGAAGTGAGGCACACAAGTGAGGTCTTGCTCTTTACTAAGTTATAATATAGTCGTTCAGAAAGTAGCATTCAAGAAATCATCACACAAAAATAATTTTGATCAGAGCTCTGAATGTAAAATTTTAGATACTATGAGAGAATATAATGATAAATAAGCAAGACTGGGTGGATGTGATAGGAGGCAAAATGTGTTCAGGGATAGTCTTTTGGAGCAAATGTTGTTTTAAGTTGAGACATGAAGAGGATAAGAGGGAGTTTGTTGTCAAAGAGTGAATGGAGTTTATTGCAACATTTCCTTTCTGTCTATCATATATATTTTCATATCTTTAAATGCAAAGAAACAATAAAGAGTGACCTAGACACAGGAAAAAGAGCAGGTGCTAGAAACTGCTTTTGCAAGGGCCTAGATGTTGGACTTAACAGGCAAAGACTTCAAGGCAGCTATTATAAATATGTTCAAAGAACTAAAGGAAACCATGTCTAAAGAATTAAAAGAGGGTACGGTGACATCAAACGTAGACTCTCAATACAATATATAAATAATTTTAGAAGACAAAATGGAAAATATGGAGCTAAAGTACAATAATTGAAATGAAGAGCTACCCGAGGGGCTAAATAATAGATCCGAGGTGGTAGAAGAAAGGATCACTGAACTTTAAGATGGACCAATAAAGATTACACAACCTGAAGAAAGGAGAAAAAAATAAAGAAAAATGAAGGGTGACTCAGAGAAATGTGAGACACCGTTAGCCACACCAGTATGCATGTAATGGGAATACTAGAAAGAAAGGAAAGAGACAAAGGGACACAAAAAAATTCAAAGCAATAATGGCTAAAATTTGTCAGATTCACTGAAAAGCATTAATCTACACATCTAAGAAGCTCAACAAATTCTAAATAGGGTAAACACAAAGAGAAAATTCTTTCTCCCTAAAATCAGGAACAAAACAAATGTGTCCAACTCTTATTTCATTCAATATTTTCGATTCACAAGGTACAACTCAATACCAAAAAGACGAATTACCCAATTTTAAAACAGGCAAAGACTGTAAATAGAAATTTCTCTAAAGTAGTTATGCAAATGACCAATGAGCACATAATATGATGCTGAACATCAGTAGTCATTAGAGAACTGTAAATCAAGCTACAGTGAGATATTATTTTATACCCACTAGGAGGGATATAATGAAGAAGAGAATAAAAAGTGTTGGTGTGGATGTGGAGAAATTGGAACCCTCACACATTGCCTGCTGAAAATGTGATATGGTGAAACTCCTTCAGAAAATAGTCTGGCCGTTCTTCAAATGTGAAACCTAGAGTTTCTATGAAGACCCAGCAGTTCTACTCCTAGCTATACATCCAAAAGAAACCAACACACACACATAGGAAAATTTGTACATGGATAATTATGGCCAAAAAGTAAAATAATATATGGTCAAGTATAATAATAATAGCCAAAAAGTAAAAACTATCAAAATGTCCATCAACTGATAAATGGATATTTGAAATGTGGCATATTGATATCATTGAATATTATTTAGCAATAAAAAAGATCAAAGTACTAATACATGCTACAACATGGATGATCTTTGAAAATATTATGCTAAGTGAAAGAAGGTAGTCACAAAAGATTGTACTGTACAAAAATACATATTGTATTTTTCCATATATATTAAATATCCAGAATAGGCAAATTTGTAGACACTGAAAGTAGACAAGTGGTTTCCTAGGGCTAAGAGTGGAGGGAAAGAGAATGACTGCTAATGGGCACAGGGCTGCTTATTGGAGTGATGAAAATATTCTAAACTTAGATTATAGTGACAGCTGCCCAATTCTATGAATACACTAGAATAAATAAATGTGACTAATGAAACCCAATATAAGAATACACTATGAGTAAATATGTGTAATCTTATGTGGAAGGCCTTTTTAAACTGATAAAACTTTAAAGAATACAGTTAAGACATTTAACTAGTAGGGCCAGCTTGGTGGCGTAGCGGTTTAAGTTCACACTTTCCACTTCGGCGGCCCAGGGTTCCCCGGTCCGGATCCTGGGTGCCGACCTACTCACTGCTTGTCAAGCCATGCTAAGGTGGTGTCCCACATAGAAGAGCTACAACTTTATAACTATGATATACAAGTATATACTGGGACTTTGGGGAGAAAAAGAAAAAGAGGAAGATTGGCAACGGATGTTAGCGCAGGGCCAATTTTCCTCAAAAAAAAAAAATATATATATTTAACTAGTAAAGCATTATAATTTGTGTATAACATAAAAGAAAAGCCAAAAGCAATAGTCAGGTTATGTTTAAAATCAGAGGGATAGAGTGAATTAATTGGCCTTAATAATTCATGAATGATATAGTTTATGCCCTAACACTTATCTTTGACTATAATTCACAGAAAAAATATTAATGTTCTTAAAATATAGCCGTTATGTATAAAAAATTACTCTCTTTCATATAAGTGTAATTTTGTTTATAATTAAATTTAAGCAATGTTTCCTATAGATAACAATAACCCACTATGGAAATATATGCATCTTCATTTACCATGTTAGTTAAGTGCAATAGTTTCTTCATTTAAGTAAATTTAACATTTTACAAAAACTGTGAATCAGCTTCAAAAGCAGAGAACTACAGAGGAGTGATGTCAGCATCACGGTGGAGGGAGCTTTCCCATAAACTCTTCCCCTGATAAGATACAACAAAAGGAACATCACAGACCAACAATGGAATCCTAGACAGTGAAAAGCAAGATCGGAAAGATCCACACTGCAGCACATCTGAGAGTGGAACGTGCTGGGCCCCAGGAGGAAGTGAGGAGAGGTAAGGAGAAGTCCTCAACTTCCCCACCAGATCAGCGATCCCGGTCTGTGTGGCTCCCAGAGAGGGGAGAGGGGCGGCCCTCTGCGGGGAAACCGTAGCTCTTCGGGGCTCTCTCAGCCAATGGGAAACTCCCACTCAGAACTGCTACGGGGTACCATCAACATCTGAGCACCCACGAGAGCAGATAACGAGGGGCAAAGGAGAAGCCCCCCATGCCAGGGACCCAGCAGGTAAAAGAGAGAGCCCTCCCCTCCCCGCAAACTGGACCCTGCAGCTCAGCCGACCAGACCAGACCAAGCGACCTGCCGCAGATTGCAGCGAAAAACTGGGGCAGAGTGCAGGGGTCTCAGATTACACAGCCCTTTACCTCCACACAGTGACGTCAGGTGGAAATTGCAAGCAGAGATTTCCAGAATGAGGAAAAACAAAGTCAATACAGGAACCACAATGCAAAGATACATGAAATCACCAGACCAGAAGGAAAATGACAAGCACCCAGAAACCAACCCTGAAGACACAGAAATCCATAACCTAAACGACAGAGATTTCAAAATAGCTATCATAAAACACTCAACGAAATACGAAACAACACAGACAAACAATGCAATGAGATTAGGAGTTTCTTCACAAAAGAGATTGAAATCATAAAGAAAAACCAATCAGTGCTGATGGAGATGAAGAACACAATGGAGGAGATAAAGGAGAATCTGGACTCTTTAAAGAACAGAACTGACAATATGGAGGAAAGAATTAGCATTATAGAGGATAGGAATACAGATATGCTCCAGATGGAAGAGGAGAGAGAACTAAGACTAAAAAGAAATGAAGAAATTCTCTGAGAAATATCTGACTCTATTAGGAAATGTAACTTAAGAATTATAGGTATTCCTGAGGGAGAAGAGAGGGAAAGAGGAACAGAGAGCCTATTCAAGGAAATAATAGCTGAGAATTTCCCAAATCTGGGGAAGGAGCAGGAAATACCGGTAAGTGAAGCCAACAGGTCACCTAAATATGTCAACAGGCAGAGGCCCACTCCACGACAACTAGTGGTAAAACAGAGTCAATGACAAAGAAATAATATTAAGGGCAGATAGACAAAAACAAAAAAATAACGTACAAAGGAACTCCCATCAGGCTCTCAGCGGATTTCTCAACAGAAACTTTACAGGCTAGGAGAGACTGGAATGATATATTCAAAATACTGAAAGACAAAAACTTTCAGCCAAGAATACTCTATCCAGCAAAAATATCCTTCAAATATGATGGAGAAATAGTAACTCTCCCAGATAAACAAAAGCTAAGGGAGTTCATGGCCATGAGACCCGCACTAAAAGAAATATTCAAGAAGGCCCTCAGGCCTGAAAAAAAGAAGAGAAAGGGAATACAAAGCTTGGAGTAAGGAGAAAAATAGGTAGATAAACTCAGAAAAATAGTAGATCTTTACTGGAATAGGTTAGCAACCACTTAAATACCAAAATCAAGGATCAAAGGAAGGAATTCACCAAAAATAAATTTAACCTCATCACTGTAAACACAGACCCACAACAAAAGACAGAATAAGGTATAACAAGAACGACTTAGAAGGGGAAGAGGAAAGTGATTGAATTGACTTAGTGCAAGGAAATAGGAGGCCATCAGATAATGCACTATCTCATACACAAGATTTTTTATACAAACCTCAAGGTAACCACTAAACAAATAATCAAAACAAAATCACATATGATAAACAAAGAGAAAACTAGAAGAGTCATAAGACAGAACAACCAAACTGAATTGGCAGTCTGAAACAAATGGGACGAGAAACAAAGGAAATGCAAAAGAACCAGAAAATAAGTGACAAAACAGCAACATTAAGCCCTCATATATCAATAATTGCCCTAAATGTAAATGGATAGAACTCTCCAATCAAAAGATACAGAGTGGCAGGATGGATTAAAAAGCAAGACCCAACAATATGCTGCCTCCAGGAAACACATCTCAGCTCTAAAGACAAGCACAGGCTCAGAATGAAAGGATGGCAGACAATACTCCAAGCTAATGGCAAACAAAAGAAAGCAGGTGTTGCCATACTCATATCAGAGAAAGTAGACTTCAAGATAAAACTGATTAAGAAAGACAAAGAAAGGAAATATATAATAAAACTGATTAAGAAAGACAAAGAAGGGAAATATATAATGATAAAAGGGACACTCCACCAAGAAGACATATCGCTTTTAAATATATATGCATCCAACATAGGAGCACCGATGTACATGAAGCAACTATTAACAAACCTAAAAGGAGACATTAACAACAATACAATAATAGTAGGGGATCTTAATACCCCACTTACATCAATGGATAGATCATCCAGACAAAAAGTCAATAAAGAAATAGTAGACTTAAATGAAAAACTGGAGGAGATGGACCTAGGAGCATATACAGAGCACTCCATCCAAAAACAGCTGACTACACATTCTTCTCAAGCGCACATGGAACATTCTCTAGGATAGACCATATGTTGGCAAAACAAAGCAAGCCTCAATAAATTTAAGAAGATTGAAATCATAACAAGCATCTTTTCAGACCATAAGGCTATGAAACTGGAAATGAACCATGAAAAAAAAACTGGGAAAGTGACAAAAATGTGGAGATTAAACAACATGCTACTGAACAACCAATGGATCATTGAGGAAATTAAAGGAGAAATCAAAAACTATCTGGAAACAAACGAAAATGAAAATATGCCATACCAAACCATATGGGATGCAGCAAAACGGTCCTGAGAGGGAAACTCATAGCGATACAAGCACACCTTAACAAACAAGAAAAAGCCCTAATAGGCAACCTTAAACTACACCTAACAGAACTAGAAAAAGAACAACAAACAAAGCCCAAAGTCAGCAGGAGAGAAATAATAAAAATCAGAGCAGAAATAAATGAAATTGAGACCAAAAAAACAGTAGAAAGGATTAATGAAAGAAAGAGTTGGTTCTTTGAGAAGATAAACAAAATCTACAAACCCTTAGCCAGGCATACTAAGAAAAAAAGAGAAAAGGCTCAAGTAAATAAAATTAGAAATGAAAGAAGAGAAATTACAATGGATACCACGGAAATACAGAGGATTATATGAGAATACTATGAGAGATTATATGCTAACAAATTGGACAATCTAGAAGATGTGGATAAATTCTTAGACTCATACAACCTCCCAAAACTGAACCAAGAAGAAATGGAGAATCTGAATAGACCAATCACAAGTAAAGAGATTGAAATAGTAATCAAAAACCTCCCAAAAAATAAAAGTCTGGGACCAGATGGCTTCTCTGGTGAATTTTACCAAACATTCAAAGAGGATTTAATACCCATCCTTCTCAAACTATTCCAAAAAATAGAGATAGATGGAACACTTCCTAAATCATTCTATGAGGCCAACATCACCCTGATACCAAAGCCAGACAAAGACAATACAAAGAAAGAAAATTACAGGCCAATATCACTGATGAACATTGATGCAAAAATCCTCAACAAAATATTGGCAAACCAAACACAGCAGTACATTAAAAAGATTGTACACCATGATCAAGTGGGATTTATACCAGCGATGCAGGGATGGTTCAACATCTGAAAATCAATCAACGTGATACATCACATCAACAAAACAAAGAATAAAAGCCACATGGTCATCTCAATAGACACAGAGAAGGCATTTGACAAGATACAACATCCATTTATGATAAAAACTCTCAAAAAAATGGGAATAGAAGGAAAGTATCTCAATAATAAAGGCTATTTATGACAAACCCACAGCTAACATCATATTCAATGGGGAAAGACTGAAAGCCATTCCTCTGACAACAGGAATGAGGGAGGGCTGCCCACTCTCACCACTCCTGTTCAACATAGTACTGGAGGTTTTGGCCAGAGCAATTAGGCAAGAAAAAGGAATAAAAAGGATCCAAATAGGTAACGAAGAAGTGAAACTCTCACTATTTGCAGATGACCTGATTGTATATATAGAAAACCCTAAAGAATCTGTTGGAAAACTATTAGAAATAATCAACAGCTACAGCAAAGTTGCAGGGTACAAAATCAATCTACAAAAATCAATTGCATTTCTGTATGTTAATAATGAACTAACAGAAAGAGAGCTCAAAAAGATAATACCATTTACAATTTCATCAAAAAGAATAAAATACGTAGGAATAAATCTTACCAAGGAGGTGAATGACCTATGCAATGAGAACTACAGGACATTATTGAAAGAAATCGATGATGACATAAAGAAATGGAAAGATATCCCATGCAGGTGGATTGGAAGAATAAACATAGTTAAAATGTCTATATTACATAAAGCAATGTACAGATTCAATGCAATCCCAATCAGAATCCCAATGACAGTCTTCACCGAAATAGAAAAAAGAATACTAAAATTCATATGGGGCAACAAAAGACCCCAAATAGCTAAAGCAATCCTAAGAAAAAAGAACAAAGCAGGAGGCATCACAATCCCTGACTTCAAAACATACTACAAAGCAATAGTAATCAAAACAGCATGGTACTGGTACAAAAACAGACACACAGATCAAGGGAACAGAATTGAAAGCCCAGAAATAAAACCACACATATACGGACAGCTAATTTTTGACAAAGGAGCCAAGAACATACAATGGAGAAAGAAAAGTCACCATTCAATAAATGGTGTTGGAAAAACTGGACAGCCACATGCAGAAGAAAGATAGTGGACCATATCGCAGATTCACAAAAATTAACTCAAAATGGATCAAAGACCTGAAGGTGAGACCTGAAACTATAAAACTCATAGAAGAAAATATAGGCAACACACTATTTGACATTGTTCGTAAAGGAATCTTTTCGGATGACATGCCGACCCAGACTAGGGAAACTAAAGAAAAAATAAACAAGTGGGACTTTATCAGATTAAAGAGCTTCTACAAGACAAACGAAACCAGAATCAAGATGAACAGACGACCCCCCAGATGGGAGAGAATATTTGCAAAACATACATCTGACAAGGGGTTGATCTCCATAATATATAAAGAACTCACACAACTGAACAACAAAAAAACAAGCTGATCATAAAATGTGCAGAGGAAATGAACAGACACTTCTCCAAAGAAGATATACAGATGGCCAATAGGCACATGAAAAGATGTTCAACATCACTAATCATCAGGGAAATGCAAATCAAAACAACACTAAGATATCACCTCACGCCTGTTAGAATGGTTATAATCACCGAGACAAAAAACAACAAATGTAGGAGAGGATGTGGAGAAACAGGAACCCTCATACACAGCTGGTGGGAATGCAAACTGGTGCAGCCTCTACGGAAAACGGTATGGAGATTCCTCAAAGAATTAATAATAGAGATGCCCTATGACCCAGCCATCCCACTACTGGGAATCTATCCAACGAACCTGAAATCAACAATCCAAAGAGGCTTATGCACCCCTATGTTCATTGCAGCATTATTCTCCATAGCCAAGAAGTGGAAGCAACCTAAGTGTCCCTTGACTGACAATTGGTTTAAGAAAATGTGGTATATATATACAGTGGAATACTACTCAGCCATAAAAAAAAGACAAAATCGTCCCATTTGCAACAACATGGATGGGCCTGGAGGGTATTATGTTAGTTGAAGCAGGCCAGAAGGAGAAAGACAAACACTGTATGATCTCACTCATATGTGGAATATAAACCAACACATGGACAGAGAAAACCGTATTGTGGTTACCAGGGGCAATGGGGGTGGGGGGTTGGCACAAGGGGTGAAGGGAGTCATATATATGGTGATGGACAACCAAAAATGTACAACCCAAAATTTCACAATGTTAAAAACTATTAAAACATCAATAAAAAAAAAAAAGACTTAAAAAAAAAAAAAAAAAAAGCAGAGAACTACACCGAAACAAAAGGAATAGACTTCCTCCAGAGTCTTCCAGTATTTTCAAATAAACTTTATACAGAAGGAAGTCAAGTCAAAGTGAGGTGCCAACAGGCATGGAAGACTATGACAACTTGGCCCTAATCCAAATGAAGAAGAGTTTTAAGAAAAAGTCAACAGAAAAATTAGAAATATAAACAAGAAATCATAAGAGGTCCAAAACTATTATAATTTCCTCTGGAATAAATTTGCTTTCAGAAGTATAAATACTTAGGTGTGTAAATTTCCTTGAAAGTGTTGTTCAGATATTCCTAGTGATAGGCTATAGTCTATTGCTCTGGACATTTACTCTAACTCTTTACATAAGACATAGTCAAGTCTTTAATCTGGTAACATACTTTGCTAATTTTTATGAAAATAGAAAGTACTTCTGGTTAAGGAAGATTTACCTGATGTTTTTACTAGAGTACATTATGTATATAGTTGATGTTTGAGAAATTTTTAAAAAGTTATTCTTTACTGGACTGTTGCTTAATTTCCTTCTCTCTGGATTTGCCTGTTGATGCTTGTAACCTTCTACTTTTTAGAGGGTGGCATGCCATAAAGTTACTCAGACATAAAGCAATACTCAAATTCAAAATTGCTGAGAAAATGGGATACTCCAGATAGAGGATTCATTATTCATCCATTCGTGATTGTACTTAAAACCCTTAGGTTGTTTTAATTTATGCATTACTATGAACCTCTTATATATGATCATATTCTGTAATTATGTCTTTATTATTCTCACTAAAAATAGATTGAGACCATGTTTTAGTAACAGAAAAGATCAATGTCTGGAGGAGGGCTGAAGAATTTATAAAATCATGAACTGGAATTTGATTTAGTTTTTGTTTATGAATCTCTTGCAGAAGTTAAACACCATTTGTTAACCTAAGAACCTTTGCCTTAATTAAAGCATCATTTTGTGATAGTATTCAGAGTTTCTTTTCTCTGCTGGGAACAAAAATATAAAATATTTTATACAATAATTTCAGCTTAAACCATCATTGGCCTACCTACTAAGAATTGTAATGAAAAAAAGAAGACTAAATCAATAGACAAATGGATAGAATTAAATGACAGGCAGATAAACAGGGTCTTAATAAAAATACAAATTTACTTTCCTCGGTGTTGGCTTCCAGATAAACTTTCATCTGAAAAAGTTATCGTCATATGAAAAATATTTCTAATACGATAGTCTAGTTAACAATGTAGGGACTATTACGATAAGTCATAATAGTCTTTCTTTTAATTCGGATATTTACATATTGGATAGGCAAATTTAAGTGATGCATAAGCGTAGATACAGGATATACAACAAGATCTACTAAGGAATTCCAAAAAGGGAGAAGTCACAAAATGTTTGTTGTATTTTAAGGATGCTTGAGGAAGAAATCAAGATTGTTGTATTCTGCAAATATCCCGAAGGTACTCCAGCTAGTCAGATGCAAAAGCCAGGAATATGGAATCCAAGGGATTGAGAATGAAAGGCAAGAATGGGAGTGGGGATGGGAGAGGGTTCAGAAAGATCGTGGATGCTGTTGAGAATGGAGACATACAAGCCACAGTGAAACTCGCACAATAGGACTGGATAGAGTCATGGTGGAAGAAGCACATGACACAAAATTTACCGGAGTAAAACCCAAGTTACAAGTTGAAGGAGCAGAAACGGAAAGGTCCAAATACAATTTTTTTCCAATACCTAGTTGTGGATCTGGCTACCCGTAACTCTTACTATTTTATGGCTTACTTTCTTCCATGCTTCAGTTTTCTCATTTATAAAATGGGGAAGATAATCACAGCTGCTTCACAGAGCAGTTGTGAGAATTGAATATGTGTAAAGCATTTACATTACTGCCTGCAACATAGTATTTATGTGCCCAATAAATGCTGCTTTTGATTATTCATAATAATTTTATTATTAAAAGAACAGTAACTTAGAAGGGAAATGTAGAATGTATTACAGTACACATTTGTGAAGCAGTAAAAATTGAAAATCAACATATAAGCCTAAAATAGCTGAAAATCACAGAAAGTCAAAATTACTTTTGAAAGTCTCTTAGAGAGGCATTGGAGACTAGTGATGCATCTTTTAAAAAAATACAATAACACCAATTTATTCTCTATTGTTGAAACAGAAGACTGATCAGCGAAGCACTTGACATACTACTTTAATAACCAAATGCCAGCCTAGTCCTCTCCCTAAATTAGATTTTAGAAAAAAAATAGTTTATATTATAGTTAACATTTACCATACCAAAAAGTACTGTCTCCGCTATAGTACTTTATTTTCAACAACAAAGTACTATTTAGAGAAAACACATATCCTGAAGTGAGTTGTGGAGTTGGTAAAAAACAGGAGATTAAAAAATTGAACATTTATTAAGTCATTATTCCTGAGAATATGACCTCATTATTTTAAGCATTGTATGTTATTGTCAACACATCCCATGAACAATATTTGTAGGTAAATACAGTAATTGGCTGTGATGTGGAGAACACAGGAAGAATGAAAATCAAAAACACACAAACAAAAAAACCCACTATATTAACATAGATGGTAGAATATCTATGCAGTTCTCAACCTCACAGATCCTCCTTCCTCAAGCCTTTCACATCAAATTGGAGCCACAGGACTATAATGAACTGTCCTGCCTGAGTCATGGGTAAAGCTAAAGTAACAAGCTTAGCCTTGAAATCTTTAACTAGCGTGGCTCTGCCAGACCCTAGGCAATATGTTAAGATCCAGAGAGATTTGTACTCCTCTGGGGACACAGACTCAAAAAATAACTGAGGTTAATTTTTCTGCTAGCTGCCAGGATTTGAGTTGAGATTCAGAATTATTTTGACTTAATAGATTTTTTTAATGGATTATTCCTTGCATCCCTAAATTTATGGACGGAATATCTTGCTCATCAGAACTTCTTATTGGGTCAGACAGGAAGGATTACTTAATTGTGTAACTAATGCCTTGACTGAAACTTCATTCTGAGGTCTTTGAAAACTCCATGTGTCTGGAAGAGTGCGAAGCAAATGGAGCCCATCACAAAAATCAACAAACGAGCAAGCAAACAAGCAAGCAAACCAACAGGGTATGACAAAATTGTGAAGAGTTTGTATCTTACACTATATCCCAATGGGGATGATATTGGCATTTTCTTCATTGTGTGAGACCATTCAAAACATTACAGGAGTGTAAGTTCCTCCTGCCCCCATCTTGTTATAACATGCCAGTAGCTCTGAGATTCTTGACTCTGTCAGTTATCAGCACAATCAAACAAGCACCTTCCCATTTATTAAGCCCACTGGGTGAGTGGGGCTTATAAAGCCAGATCAAGAACTTCTGTATCTTTCCCACAATATGGAAGGCAGAAATGCAACTCTGTACACTATGTTCTCTTTAGAGAACTCTTTGTTTTATTAGCACTGATTTGGACTTTACTGAGCCTGCAAAGCGTTGTATGCTCTTGTGGAGGTAGGTGTTTTTGTTTGAGCCATTTCTCATAGGAGATGAGAACCCAAAAGAGAGATGGAAATGTATAAGCAACTCTCTACATTGAAGATCTGTTAAATAGAACCTAGAAACTTCTGGTTCAAAATAGATGATTAAAACACATGATCCAGACTCCCTACCGTGATATCATTGATCTAATGATGCAAATATAAAAATAAGAATAATAACAGTTATCTTACATCAAATCCAAAATGAAGAAAAATAATGAAATAAAACTAAAGGAATTAAAAAGGGATGAACAGAGTAAAAGCTCTTACTTAGTTCATTTTGTTTGTATATTCTGATCTCAGCTACACTGTGGAGAATTGAAGGAAAATTTCTGCTTCAGCTTGGAGTAATTAAAAACCCAGAAGCACCCTGAGACCAGATGAGTAGTAACGCAATCTGGTTTCTGAAAGTAGAGAAAATGGGTTTTGCATGCTTCTGTTGTTGGAGTAGAGATCAGAACAAGGCAGAACAGGATGCTAACACTCTGATATGGAACTGGAGGTGAATGCGAAAGGCAACCTCCCCTAGAAACAACTAGGTAAGACTTTAATGACAGCAGGGGTGAGTGGGCAGGCTGAGGTTTGGAAATCAAGCAGCTAGGAACTCAGAGTATCAATATTTGGAGTATCAAAACAAATGATGGCCTCTCCTATAGTTATTGGCTAATTATACCAAGACTTGGAGTGGGGGAGGCTAAAGCAAATTAAATAAGTATATTATGCCTCAAACAGGATTATGTCAACACTGGATGACATGGAGTATTTGGGTGGGAAAAATCAATAGATCCAAATGGGAGGGACAGGTGACACAGATTCAGGGGAAATGATGGCCAAGGAGGAATAGGAGGTGGATACACAGAGGGTTTATTTGTCAATCTGCAATGTTTGTATATTTTATAGGTAGTTTACTTATAATATAAAACATTTAATCAATGGATGAAAACTTGATTATTAATATGTCTGAAAATTTTGAGTCATCTCTGGAGATACTTTTATTACATATAGTCACGGCTTCTGAGTGTATATGCAATGCATGTTCTCTAGCTATATTAAAGGAGAGACATACAGCATAGAATAAAACACGCAGTAAACATATTCAGTGAGTTCAATTTTATTAACGCATGGAAATACACACACACACAAGAAAGGGTATAGTGAGTTAACAGCCTGGATCATGCCATTTGCTCATTTCAACAGATATGTTAAACAAGGAGATTTCCATACTGTACCAAACCAAAATCAAAAATAATTTTCTAGTTTTTGTTTCAGGTTAAATCTCTTCTTGCATTTGCTGTATGCAATTTAACTTTAAAACCTACTTTTAAATGAGTAAAAAGAAATACAAATTACTTTTGTTCTAGAAAACCCTTTAAAGTCTTATTTTTTAAACCTATACCCAATGACTTCTATTGTTTTGCCTGAGAAATGGACATAATTCAATGTATCAAGATTAATTAAAGATATCGCAAGTGAAGTGTATTAGGGTTTGCTCAATGGCCTAACAGCAATTCTATGCTTGCTTTGCATGTCTATCATGTTAGCAAATATATCAGAATATTCAGGGATAATGTACATTTCGTGAGGAAAAAATCAGTTATCCAGATGTGTTTCAGAAAGACTGCCCTTTCACCCAAAATATAACATGAATTAGTTTCCCTTTTACCTAAAATATAACGTGAATTAGTTTAAAGCTCGCTTAAGTAATAAAAGCACATCAACTCATAAAATCTCGGGAAAATGACATTGGAATGTACCTTTCTTCAAGATCATGTGTTCACATTTTCATTGGATATATGCATAAATAAAGAGCTGCCCTCCCTTTGGTTAGCAATAACACTGTTTTTCTTTTCTGTGAGTATTAATTCGTTTGTATGACTCATTTAAACACATACTTCCAAATCGTATATTCAGTCGTCTATTTGGTTTTCACTCTAAGAATGAAACTGAGGTAGACCTCAATGTCCTGAAATCCAATTGCACAAGGAGAAAATGGGGAAAAGTTGCTTAGCAGCAGCATCTGTAGAGGTAAAAAAAAAAATCACCTTTGGGATTTTAGGCAACAGTTCACTCAATGATTAGACACGGTGATACATCCCTCTCAAACCAGCTAATGTGGCTCTAGACTGCATTAAGAGAATGACCATTTTTAGAACAGGGGAGGTGATAGATTCGATCATTCTATTTACTTTGTCTTCATATGCAAACAATTTAAATGCATGTCCTTATATCTTAGCAAACCGGGAGATAAGTACACATTTATATTCTGAGCACAACCTTTCGATCATGCTCTAGGAATGGCCTCATGAAACAACTAAAGCTGTTGTTCAATTTCATCCAGAAAAAACAAGAAATTGTTAACTCCTCAAGGGCATAGAAGTATATAGCATTTATATTTTTGTGCTTTAATAATGTAATACAGTCTAATACATAGTACATATCCAGTAAATGTTTACTAAAATGTTATCATTCATTTAAAATACGAAGCAATGAATATGTTATGCTAACTTCCAAAGTTTTATATTCACAGCCATGTTTTGTATCTTATTTAACAAGTTCACATATTTAATTATTTGTATTTAGTCTTACAAATACGTTCAACTCCAATATGTAAGATATATCCCTTCCTTAGAAGCTTTCTAAAGGCTGTTACCTCTAACGTGCTCTCTCCTCTCTCTTGCTTGCGGATATTTACTGAGCATAATTCCTCATCTTATTTTAGTTTTGTCCAAATTTCATTTTCTCAATGAAGTTTACTCTGAATTATCCTATGCAAGACTGAAAGTTGCCCCCACCACCCCATATCTGCACAATCCTGGTATGCCTTGATTAACTTCTCTGGCATCCTGGGAGCTTGCTCAGCTGCTTGCAGACAAATCTCACAAGTGTGAGCCTGCTGAAGCACAGTAGGGCGCAACGTTCAACTAACGGGGGATGGGAATCAGTGGATGAGTGCCCCAATCTCCATTTCCTCTGGTTTAGAACTGACCGTCACTACAGAACACCCAATTAAATTTGAATTTCAGATGAACAACACATAACTTTTAGTGTAAGAATTTCCCATTAAATATTTGTCTACAATTCAAATTTTACTGGGCATCCTCCATACTGGTTAAATCTGGCAAACCTGAGTTGATAACTCTGAGTTCTTTTTAGTGTGGGTATCTCCATTATCTCAGCTCTAGATCACCGCAGCCGTAACTGATCATTAACACACAGAGTTTATTGGATTTCCTGGCTCCTGTTTATTGGAATTATTGACATCTGCTACCTGGGATCACTTCCCAAATAAACAATCTGAAACTGAGTTTTTGTCTCAGGGTCTACTTAGGGTAGAACCTAAATTTACAAAACTTCATAGAGTTTTTGGGGGTAATAAATTAGATAATACATTGCAGGTATCTGGAAACTTACTGACACTGAATAAATTTTAACTGATGTTATTATTATTGAGGGTAAAATAATAATAAACTTTAAAAACTAAAAATAAAATCCTAAAACAGCAGCATTTATATTGTGTGGCCCTAACACAACCTTGAAGGAGTTGCATGAAAGAAGGTATCCCTGGGGGCTGCTATATAATCTTTCCAGAAAGTGTTATATATTTGTTTGTATATTTGTTAATTATATGAAAATCTCTTCCAATTGCCAAGCAGGAGGTATTCTTAATTCATTCTTACCATTGAAGAAATGGAGGTTTGTAGAGATTAAGGTATTTGTTTATCAGTATGTCCATTTATGTGATAATGACAAGTACTTTGAAAGTAAATACCTAAATGATTCCAAAATAAAACACTGCTTCTTTCAGGGGGAAAAAAAGAAAAAAATATATATATACAAAGGTTGGAAAAATTAAGAAATGAACTCATCAGAATGTACTTATAGTACAGACTTCAAACAGTTTTCATGAAAGCTATTATTAAAAAATTGTATAGCTAAAAGGTCATCTGATAAATTTAAAAATATATTTAAATAATCCAAAAAAGATAGAACAGGATAAATATAGTGACCAAAAAAGAAGAAAAAAATGTACAAACAGCAAATAAATAGTAAAATGGTAGATCTAAAGCCAACCACAACAACAATTAAATTAAATATTGGTAGGGGCCAGCGCCGTGGCTTAGCAGTTAAGTGCACACGCTCCGCAGCTGGGGGCCCCGGTTCGGACCCTGGGCGCGCACCGACGCACCGCTTCTCCGGCCATGCTGAGGCCGCATCCCACATACAGCAACTGGAAGGATGTGCAGCTATGACATACAACTATCTACTGGGGCTTTGGGGGGAAAAAGATAAATAAATAAAATTATAAAAAAAATTAAATATTGGTAGAAGCAATATTCCATTTAAAAGAAAGACATAGTCACAATGGATAAAAATGCAACATTAATGAAAGGACAGGAGGTTCCTCAATCTTTCTTTCTTTTCTTTTCTTTTTTTTGGAAACACCATATTTTTTTAAGTGAAAAAATGAGTAAAAGAAAAGACATATTAAATAGGCTATGAATTCACTTCAGTAAAATAAATCTATCTCTATTTTAAAAAGAGTTAAACTGGTCCCTATAATATGTAACTAAAAATAGCATTGCAAGAGTTTTTAGATAAATTCTTGTACTTCTTGAATAGTCTTGTGGTTTCTTTTGAGCAGACTCACCCATTTACACTTTCTAGTTACCTATGATCTAGCTTTCATTTGCTTTCCCACTAATTTGTTCTTTGGGTCTCATTTTTCTTGAATGTGATATTAAAAAAAAGAAAAACCATTCTGATTTGTCACATTGACCAATCGCCATGTTTTACACACTTTCACTATGGCCAGTTGTGAGCTACTAATGTGACATCACTGAAGTCAGAGTTGGACGACAGTGTGCACAGCCAGCTCTCGAGAGCTAGTAAAACCAGGCTCCAGCACACTGCTCTCCAGGTCTGTATATTAAACTATGAGGAAAAACTTGCAAATTTATAGTTTTTAGAGATGTCAACATTTTCTAATGACTTGAGTTTGGTCCTAAGACTATCATTGAGTTACCTAATTTTACAGATGGGAAGACAAAGGGCAAGGAAGTAAATTGATCAATGCTACATAGACAAAACATAATGGACACTGGGATACATGGTAAGCAGAATTCTCAGATGGTCTCCAGGGTTACTACTTCCTGGTGTACAAGCCTTATATACTCCCCTCCATTTGAATGTTGTCTAAAACAGATATACTTGGAGCACAAAAAGTTTTGTTTTTAAAATAATATTTAGGGACCAGCCCAGTGGTGTAGTGGCTAAGTTCGCGCTCTCTGCTTCAGCAGCCCGGGGTTCGCAGGTTTGGATCCTGGGTCCAAACTTATGCACCACTCATCAAGCCATGCTATGGAGGCACCCCACATATAAAGTAGAGGAAGATGGGCACGGATGTTAGCCCAGGGCCAATCTTCCTCAGAAAAAAGAGGAGGATTGGCAACAGATGTTAGCTCAGGGCTACTGACCCTCACCAAAAGAAACCCAAACAAAACAAAATAAAATAACATTTATATTACATATAGAAATATATAAATTATACACAATAATTATATTAAAAGGAAAATAAAAAATGTGAAGATTAGTCATTTTGAACATAATGGCTTATTGAATTTTTGTTTTTGCTTTTATTTGGCTCAGGCCAGTACATAAGATTCTGAGTTTTGAAATACACCAAGTTTCTGAACATAGGTAGGGATTATATGGCTATCGTTATGAAAGTACAGTTATTTTTAAATCAGCGAGATTTCATGCACCTTCCCTTGACTCAAATTGAAGATTTCATCCATGGTGGTCACTATTTCTGATTCAATCTCTCACTTTCCTTTTAAGTTTTTCTTCCTACAGGAATGCCAACCCTAGTAGCAATGAATTCATCCACTTGTTGAATTTTACATAAGTATAGGCATTGTGTAAAATAGCTTTTTCCTCATATTTAAATGAATTAGAATACGGTCTAGGCCTACTCATGTTTTCAAAGACACATAGTTTATGGCTGCAGAAAATTGTTTCAGTTTTATATCTGTGTTGAAGCTCATCTGTATGTTGGAAAAATAATAGGAAATATTTTTTCCAATCTGCAGCTGGAAACGAGCAGAGCCAAAAGGGACTTAACTGATTTCCCTGAAGGTATATCTGGCAAATTTGGAAAAACAGTACAGATCTGTGTGGCTTGAAATAAGAATCAGGCTTTCAAATTGAGAGTAATAAGAAAGATTTCCCTGTCTGAATTCAATTTATCAATTTATTAGCTCTGTCATACCTTCCTTTCTTTTTATATTTACCCTTAGGAAATCAAATTTCTCTCTTCAGTGGAAACCAAATATTCTTTTGACTTCAATGCATTTGGTATTTATGTCATCTAGTACCAGAAAAATAACAAAGAAAATATACATATCATCATTTTTGCTTTAAAGGAATTAATGAATGAATAAGACTATATATGGGTCCACAGACTGTGTTCTGTCACAATCTGGACATGTGAAGCGAAAGTCCACAAATATGAAGATAGTGGTTAGTAGTCCCAAAATATCTAAATTTGTTTTATGTAGTCCTTAATTTTATTACACATGTATTAAAAAAAGGTTGGGTAATATATAGAAAAAGTCACTGATTTTGGAATAGAAAAACCTAAGTTATAGTTTGTATTTGCTTTTTATCACTGTGTAATAAGTAACAAAAATTTAGTTGCTTAAAATAATATAAAGTTATTATCTCACAGCTTTCATGAGTTAGGAGTCCATGGATAGGGTAGCTGTGTCTTCTACTCAGGATCTCACCAGGCTGAAATAAAAGTGTCAGTCATGGCTACGATCTCGTCTGGGGCTCAGAGTTCCCTTCCAAACTCACTAGTTGTTGGCAGAATTCAGTTCCTTGTAGGGCTGAATTCCCCATTTTATTGCTCTCTAGAGGCCACCTTCAGGTTTTTGCCACACGATCCCTCTATAGAAAATTTACAATGTGGTCGTTTTCTTCTTCCAGTAGGAGAATTTCTGTTGCCTCTAATCTCTTGGACCTCTAGATCCTCTTTTAAAGAGCTCATCTGATTTGGTCAGGCCCAGTCAAGGCTAATCTTCCACTTGAGTAACTTAAAGTCAGCTTATTAGGGATCTGAATTATATCTCCAAAAATCTCTTCACCTTTGCCTCATATTGGGAGTGATATCCCATTATTTCACTCACCTGCACTCAAATGTAGGCGCTTACACAAGACGTGTATACCAGGAGGTAGGAATCTTGGAAATCATCCTAGAATTCTGCTTACCTTATAGCCCAATATCCATTATGTTTTATCTGTGTAACATTGAGCAATTTACTTCCTTGCCTCTGTCTTTCCATATGTAAAATTAGGTAATTGTACTAAATAATCCCTCTAGGAAACTTCTAGCTTTGACGTTCTAAAATTCTATGAAGGGGAGAGAGTCTAAAATCTAACAGCAGTAAGGAATAGACACACACACATTTCTGGCAGCTTACAATGTCCTCTGATTGTCTGGCAACGGTTCAAGAGCTTGCCTTGGATTCAGAAAGTTGTGGGTAAGCAAGTAAATAAAGACATCACGGACAGGTATTTGAACAAATTCAGGGCCCGCATTTACTGCCTATCACCCTCTCATTCAACCACTATGCAATTCAAAGCATAACATGGGACATTAAAGTATTCATTGAACTATAATCCTTACGGAAATTTAGAAATTTGAGAGGTTTGACATAGCAGGTAGTAAAACTGACTAAAACTCTAAAAGTTGAGGTATTTTTAATGGCCTCTCATCTAAAATGACAAACTTATATTGCTGTGTAATCTGTCATATTATAAAATTGTATTTCCCAGCTAATAAAATGGTTTATAAAACTGGAAATATATTAGTAGTAGTATATTAATATTAGCAAGATGCAAGAATACATAAAACATAGATGCAACAAACTTCTCTAGAGAAAGTTCAGCAGTTGTGTCAGAAAAACTGATAGTTCTTTAGTAAATTACAGAAAGCATAAGCTGGCCCAGGGAAAAAAATGAGGTGAAATGGAATTGTAGGGTTTTCTTTTCCATTATAACCCCATTTAGAGTGTTCTCAACTCAATACCGGAGGTGGTCTTGAGCAATGCCTCTGAAAACATGACAGTGGGCACTTTCTCTTTGCATGGTGTTCCACGTAACTGTTTTTCAAATGGTTTCTGAAAGTGTTTTATAGGATTAACTAACTCAAAACAATGTGCCACTGTGTAGTCCTTGAAAAACTCACAGGAGTGATCCTGGGCCAACAGATCTTATTCAATCTGGATAGATTCATGGCCAAAAAGAAAGTACAAGTTCTTCAATAACATAAAGAAAACAGCAGTAACAATCAGCTGGGAGGTCTTTGAGGGGCTTAAGTGGTGACCTGGCAACTAGCTTTGGTCAGAGTAAAAAACTGATCTTCTAGGGTTGATAAGAGCTGCTAGAAAAGTCCTGAGCTACTTGAAATCATTGTCCTATTTATAAAGAAACGAAAAGGAGGGTTGAAGAAGTGGACATAAAGGTGATGTGGGTTGCCAGGTAAATAGGCATAATGGTGACTTCCTTTATTCACGCTCCACCAGGCTGGCTCTCAGAAGGGATCTGCTGTCTGACTTGCTGGCTGACTGCCAAATGTATTGTTCTTGCTGCCAGATGTGTTTTGACTCATAGAGAGGTAGAAAGCTTGAAATGCCTTGCAACATGCTCTGCTGTACTTAGAAAAGGCAGGCAGTCACAAAACGTCAGGAGCACAGTGCTCTACCAGGACTTCCAAAAGTCACCCAGACACCAGTCACTCAACTGAGCCACATACTTCAGAAAAAACTCCGTGAGCTCTTGCTCCAGTGCTGCCCAAGGTCTCTAGATTTTCCACTGCTGGTGGGAAAGTCAATGCACTAAGCTATTCTCCTTTTCTGTCTAATGATGAAAGCATACTTGAGGGGAGAAGAAAATGATGTTTCTAAAAAGAAGCTCTGTGCGAAATTGCTGTAGTAGCAAGAATAGGTGCTTGACAATAACAGAAGTCGCAAGGACGGGCGGTCTGAGTTTATATCCAGGCTCGTCTAGACCCTGTATGACCTTTGGCAAATTAACTTACCTGCTCAGAACTGCGGCTTCTATATTTAATAATAATAGCAATCTAATAAACTATTACCTATTACATAACAAAAAATATCCCTTTTCACCCTGCTAAAACTATAACCCACCCAACACTCCATATCATTTTTCTCGTCTTTCTTTTCTCTATAGCTCTTATCTTCATTACATTTGATATATAGCTTGCTCATTCATTTTGTTTATCTTTGGTTTCTCCTCCCCAAAGATATGTAAGCTCCACCAGCAAGGTATTTCTGTTTGCTTTGCCAACAGCTTTATGTCTGGGGCCTAGAATATTACTTAACACATAGTAAGGAATCATATATATATTTGTTGAGCAAATAAATCAATTCTTGTTTCATAGGTTCTCATGGGAATAAAATGAAATGACTTGTGTAAAGGATCAAGTACATAGCAACTAATAAATATCAGTCCTTTCTTTCATACAGTTAAGAGGTCTTTTCTTTGTAAGACTATATGGGGATCTGCCTCCCTGTCAGACTGTGAGTTCTAAGAATGCAGGTATGTATTTTATTTATCTCTGCATATTCACCCCTGGCAAAGGGGTTGGCCCAGCATTCAATAACTATTCAATGAATTAATGAGTGAATACTATTGCAATAAGCTTATGATTGGTAAATAATTGAAGCAGGAAAAAAGCACCTGTGCCATACCTGAAGGCATAACGTACATCCTTCTAGTGAACAAGGCAATAAGATTATCATTCAGTTTCTCGGCAAAATCATCTACAGCTTTCTTTTCTTTTGTTGAGGAAGATCAGCCCTGAGCTAACATCTGTTGCCAATCCTCCTCTTTTTGCTGAGGAAGATTGGCCCGGGGCTAACATCCTTGCTCATCTTCCTCTACTTTACATGTAGGATGTCTGCCACAGCATGGCTTGAGAAGCACTGCGTAGGTCCGTGCCCAGGACGGAAACTGTGGACCCTAGGCCGCTGAAGCGGAGCACGCAATCTTAACCACTATGACACCAGGACAGCCCCCAACATTCTTTAACTAGATACTGAGGCAAAGACTTTGACATTTCACATAACAATGCAGATATTTTGTAAATCATTTTAATCCTCTTCATTTAACCTACTTTTACCCAAAAGGGAATGTATTATGTTCCATTTGTGTTAATTCCATAAATATTGATTACAGTTCCTTATATATAATAGGTGCTTTGAGGAGAGAAGTCAAGATGGCGGGGTCAGCAAACTCTGAACTCACCTCCTCCCGCGGACACAGCCAATTTACAACTCCTCGTGGAAAAATTACCCCTGAGAGAGAACTGAAAACTGGGTGGGAGGAACTCCTGCAACAAAGGACAATCCTAACTGAGGTGGAAGAGGCAGAGACTCCCTTCTGGAGAGGAAAAACACCACCTTCACAAGCCACAGTGCCTCACGGCCACCCGGGAGCAGCCCACAGATCCACAGGCCTCCCTGGAAGCGAGGGGCCCTGAGCCGGGGCACGCCCCTGCTGTAGGCATTTTGTGGACCCAGCACTATCGAGACAAGTGGCATAATATCTGACTTTGCCTGGTACTACAGCATTGGGGAGTACCCCCAGAAAAGCTGGTTCACGAAGAAATTAAAAGCGGCTCTTATAGGGCTCACGCACAAACTCACTTGTTTCAGAAAGCACCTAAAATCACGAGAAAGAAAGGTGCACAGTGATTTGGGGAAGAGAGACTCACCTGATAGCTCCTGAGTGCATTGCAGTGAGAGGTGAGACCTCTCCAGGGACTGGGACATTGGCGGCGGCCATTGTTGTGGCCTGGTGTGGGCGTGCTGACACAGACGCCATTGGAGTTCTCCCTGGGGCCTGCTAGCCCAGGTCTGCCCCACCCACTAGAGCACTGATATAATCCAGCTCAGCCAGGGCAGGCAGCCCACCCTAGAGACTGGCCCCACCCAACAATAAGCCCTCAGGCAACTTGTGGACCTGCATAGATTGGTGACTGGATTCTCTGCAGCCTGGCAACTGAACCCACTTCAGAGGAGCAGGGCGTGCAAAAGGAGTGGCTGGAGAGTGTGGGGCGGTGGCGGAGTGTGTGGGGCTCCTGCCGTGGAGAGACTGGGTCCACTTCAGGAGGTGGGGCGTGCACACGGGGCGGGACTGTGTTGACTGTGTGTGTGGACCTGTGGGCGGCAGGGCTTGTCAGCTGCGGAAGACTTGTGCTTCTCAAAGACCCACATGGGGGTTTGCCCCACCTTCCAAAGCCTGAAACAATTGGGTGCTCCTGTGCCTGACGCCAGTCCCACCCAGCTGCAATCCTCAGAGAGCTGACAAGAGACTTAAAGACTGGAGGCTTATAGCATTTGTAAGGCCCTGAGCCTAACAACCTGCCACGTTGGGGGCCTACACACTTAAAAGAAATACTGAAACATAAATGTGGTGTGAGAACTTGCAGCCACCTGTGCTGGGGCTCCCCACACCTGATAAAGAGACTGAAGGGCCCACACAACTACAAGTAGCTGAGCATTACAACAGCTGGCCAGGAACATGAGTCAGCCTCCCTGGGTGCCAAAAGGGAGAGCAAACACGCCACAATGGAAGGACACATGTAGCCCAATAGAGGTCACCCCTGGAACATTGAGAACTGAGGGAAGCACACTGCAGGTCTCCTAAGGCATCACTTATATAAGCTCACCTATCCAAGAGCAGGAGATGTAGCTGACATACATAATACGTAGACACAAGCACAGGGAAAGAGGCAAAATGAGAAGGCAAAGGAATACACTCCAAGTAAGGGAACAGGACAAAACCCCAGAAAAGGAACTAAATGAAACAGAAATGAGCAACCTACCCGACAGAGAGTTCAAACTAAGAGTGTTAAGGATGCTCACTGATGTGGGGAGAAGAATAGATGAACTCAGTGAGAATATCAACAAAGAAATGGAAGATATAAAAAAGAACCAATCAGAAATGAATAATACAATACTGGAAATGAAAAATTCACTGGAGGGACTCAAAAGCAAGTAGAGGATACAGAAGAACAGATCTGCGAGCTGGGCGAAAGACTAGAAGAAATTACCGAAGCTGAACAGGTAAAAGAAAAAAGAATTAAAAAGAGTGAGGACAGTCTAAGGGACCTCTGGGACAACATCAAGCACACTAACATGCATGTCATAGGTGTCTTGGAAGGAAAAGAGCGAGACAAAGGAGCAGAGAATCTATTCAAGAAATAATAGATGAAAACTTCCCTAACCTGAGGAAGGAAACAGACATCCAGGTACAGGAAGCACAGAGAGCACCAAACAAGATAAACCCAAAGAGGCCCACACCAACACACATCATAATCAAAATGTCCAGAATTAAAGATAAAGAGACAATCCAAAAGCCACAAGAGAAAGACAAGTTACATACAAAGGAAACCCCATAAGGCTATCAGCTGACTTCTCAGCAGAAACCTTACAGCCTAGAAGAGAGTGGCACGATATATTTAAAGTGCTAAAAGGAAAAAACTTACAGCCAAGAGTACTCTACCCGGCAAGGTTATCATTCAAAATGGAAGGAGAGATAAAAAGTTTCCCAGACAAGCAAAAATTAAAGGAGTTTGTCACCAAGAAACCAGTGCTACAAGAAATGTTAAAGGGACTGATTTAAGGGGAAAAGAGAAGACTACAAATAGGAAAAATTATCTATTTCCAAGATAGGAGACTAAGGGATACAATTGCTCAAAAAAGAGGTTGGATATGATATCAAAAGCATAAAATGAGGGAGGAAGGGTGTTAAGGTGTAGAGCTTCCAGGCAGAGGTCAAACTAAAGAGACCATCAATTCTGTATAGAGGACTACTAAAACACCGAGGAAAAAAAATTTTTAAATGGCAGTAAGTACATACTTATCAATAGCTACTTTAAACGTCAATGGACTAAATGCTCCAATTAAGAGGCATAGGATGGCTGATTGGATAAAAAAACAAGACCCATATATATGCTGCATATGAGAGACACTCTTCAGACCTAAAGACACTCACAAACAGTGAAGGAATGGAAAAAGATAATCCACGCAAATGGCAATGAAAAGAAAGCTGGGGTAGCAATACTCATATCAGGCAAAATAGACTTTAAAACAAAATCTGTAAAAAGAGACAAAGAAGGGCATTACATAATGATCAAGGGACCAATCCAACAAGAGGATATAACAGTTGTAAATATCTACGCACCCAACATAGGAGCACCTAAATATATAAAGCAATTATTAACAGACATAAAAACAGAAATAGACAGTAACACAATAATAGTAGGGGACTTTAACACTCCACTTACATCAATGGATAGATCATCCAAACAGAAGATCAATAAGGAAACATTGGCCTTAAATGACACACTAGAATGATGGACCTAGTAGATATATACAGAGCATTCCATCCAAAAACCGAAGAATACACGTTCTTTTAAAATGTACATGGAACATTCTCTAGGATTGATCACATATTGGGCCACAAAACAAGTCTCCATAAACTTAAGAAGATTGAAATAATACCGAGCATCTTTTCTGACCACAATGGTATGAAACTAGAAATCAACTATAGGAAGAAAATCAGAAAAGCCACAAATACGTGGAGAATAACCAAATGCTACCAAACAACAATTGGGTCAATGAAGAAATCAAAGGAGAAATAAAAAAATACCTGGAGACAAATGAAAATGAAAATACCACACTCCAGAATTTATGGGATACAGAAAAAGCGGTTCTAAGAGGGAAGTTTATAGCGATACAGGCCTATCTCAACAAACAAGAAAAATCTCAAATAAACAATCTAACAATGCACCTAAAGGAACTGGAAAAAGAAGAACAAACAAAGCCCAAAATCAATAGAAGAAGGGAAATAATAAAAATCAGAGCAGAAATAAATGAAATAGAGACGAAAAAAATAGAAAAAATTAATAAAACCAAGAGCTGGTTCTCTGAAAAGATAAACAAAATTGACAAACCTTTAGCTAGACTCACCAAGAACAAAAGGGAGAAGGCTCAAATAAGTAAAATCAGAAACGAAAGAGGAGAAATTACAAAAGACACCTCAGAAATACAAAAGATTATAAGAGAATACTATGAAAAGCTATATGCCAAGCAATTCAACAATCTGGAAGAAAAGAATAAATTCTTAGAATCATACAATCTTCCAAAACTGGATCAAGAAGAAATAGAGAATTTGAATAGACCAATCACCAGTAAAGAAATCAAAACAGTAATCAAAAATCTACCCAAAAACAAAAGTCCAGGACCAGATGGCTTCCCTGGAGAATTCTACCAAAATTCAAAGAAGGCTTAATACCTATCCTTCTCAAACTCTTCCAAAAAACTGAGGATAGGGGGAAGCTCCCTAACTCGTTCTACGAAGCCGAAATTACACTGATACCAAAACCAGACAAGGACATAAAAAAAAGAAAATTACAGGCCAATATCACTGATGAACATCGATGCAAAAATCCTCAACAAAATACTAGCAAATCGCATACAACAATACATTAAAAAGATTATACACTATGATCAAGTGGGATTTATTCCAGGTATGCAGATATGGTTCAACATTCGCAAAGCAATCAACGTAATACACCTCATTAATAAAATGAAGAATAAAAATCACATGATCATCTCAATAGATGCAGAGAAAGCATTTGACAAGATACAGCATCCATTTATGAAAAAACTCTGAATAAAATGGGTATAGAAGGAAAGTACCTCAACATAATAAAGGGCATATTTGACAAACCCACAGCTAATATCATCCTCAATGGTGAAAAACTGAAAGCTATCCCTCTAAGAACAGGAACCAGACAGGGAGGCCCACTGTCACCATTCCTATTTAACATAGTACTGGAAGTCCTAGCCAGAGCAATCAGGCAAGAGAAAGAAATAAAAGGGATCCAAATTGGAAAGGAAGAAGTGAAACTGTCACTATTTGCAGATGACATGATTTTATATACAGAAAACCCTCAAGAAATCAACAAAAAACTTTTAGAAGTAATAAACGAATACAGTAAAGTTGCAGGATGCAAAATCAACATACAAAAATCAGTTGCATTTCTATACACTAATAATGCAGTAGCAGAAAGAGAAATTAAGAATACAATCCCATTTACAATTGCAACAAAAAGAATAAATTACCTAGGAATAAACTTAACCAAAGACGTGAAAGATCTGTACACTGAAAACTATAAAACATTGCTGAAAGAAATTGAAGAAGACACAAAGAAATGGAAAGATATTCCGTGCTCTTGGATTGGAAGAATTAACATAGTTAAGACGTCCATACTTCCTAAAGCAATCTATAGATTCAATGCAATCCCTATCAAAGTTCCAACAACATTTTTCACAGAAATAGAACAAAGAATCCTAAAATTTATGTGAAACAACAAAAGACTCCAAAAAACTAAAGGAATCCTGAGAAAAAAGAACAAAGCTGGAGGTATCACACTTCCCGATTTCAAGATATATTACAAAGCTATAGTAACCAAAACAGCATGATATTGGCATAAAAACAGACACACAGATCAATGGAATAGAATCGAAAGCCCAGAAATAAACCCACACATCTATGGACAGCTAATCTTCAACAAAGGAGTCAAGAACATACAACGGAGAAAAGAAAGTGTCTTCAACAAATGGTGTTGGGAAAACTGGACAGCCACATGCAAAAACTGAAAGTAGACCCTTACCTTACACCATACACAAAAATTAACTCCAAATGGATTAAAGACTTGAATGTAAGACCTGAAACTATGAAACTTCTAGAAGAAAACATAGGCAGTATGCTCTTAGACATTGGTCTTAGCAACATATTTTCAAGCACCATGTCTGACCAGGCAAGAGAAACAATAGAAAAAATAAACAAATGGGACTACATCAAACTAAAAACTTCTGCAAAGCAAAGGAAACCATCAACAAAACAAAAAGACAACCTAACAATTGGGAGAAGATATTTGCAAACCATACATCTGATAAGGGGTTAATCTCCAAAATATGTAAAGAACTCATGCATCTCAACATCAAAAAAACTAACAACGCAATTAAAAAATGGGCAAAAGATCTGAACAGACATTTCTCCAAAGAAGATATACGGATGGCCAACAGGCACATGAAAAGATGTTCAACATCATTAACTATCAGGGAAATGCAAATCAAAACTACAATGAGATATCACCTCACGCCCGTCAGAATGCTATAATTAGCAAGACAGGAAACAACATGTGTTGGAGAGGGTGTGGAGAGAAGGGAACTCTCATACACTGCTGGTGGGAGTGCAAAGTGGTGCAGCCACTATGGAAAACAGTATGGAGATTCATCAAAAAATTAAGGATAGAACTACCATATTATCCAGCTATTCCACAGCTGGGTATTTATCCAAAGAACTTGAAAACACCAATGCGTAAAGATACATGCACCCCTGTGTTCACTGCAGCGTTATTCACAATAGCCAAGACTTGCAAGCAACCTAAGTGCCCATCAAGCGACGAATAGATAAGGAAGATGTGGTATATATACACAGTGGAATACTACTCAGCCATAAGAAACGATGAAATCCAGCCACTTGTGACAACATGGATGGACTTTGAGGGTATTATGTAAAGTGAAATAAGTCAGAGCGAGAAGGTCAAATACCCAATGATCTCACTCACTAAGTAGTAGATAATAATAACAACAAACAAACACATAGAGAGAGAGATTGGATTGGTGGTTACCAGAGGGGAAGAGGGGAGGGAGGAGGGCAAAAGGGATAATTCGGCACATGTGTGTGGTGATGGGTTGTAATTAGTATTTGGGTGGTGAACATGATGTAATCTATGCAGAAATAGAAGTATAATGATGTACACCTGAAATTTATACAATGTTATAAACCAATGTTACTGCAATAAACAAAAAATTAAAAGAAAAAAAATAATAGGTGCTTTCCTTGTAGGAAGAGTAACCAAGATATATTTTTGATCTGGGGATCTGCTCTTCCTTTGGAATTGATCTGCTAGAAATCAAAATACAGGAAACAATGTTGTTTTATGAATTACTACAATCCACCGCACAGACTAAATTTTAATACAACAGGAGAAACTGGAGAGCCATGGTTTCAACCAGATTTGTCTCTTTGTTAAGACATACGCTTGGGGACTTTCATATTCTCAGTTGTGGTTGCTGAGAGAAAATTCAAAACAGAATAAACCATAGTCTCTAAAGAGCGTGGTAACATTGCTGGTATTCCAGATTGTCTTGAATATAAGAAATAGATATATTAACATAATGAGGAAAATGCTAATATCACTCCCAGGCTAGTTCCCCCAAAGTTTCTGAGATTTGGAGAGTTGGGGTCAGTGAAATCTAACAGCAGCTGGAGGCTAGGGTGTTGTCCAGGAACAGAAATGTAATTTGGATGGAGAATGAGGGTGAAAGAATGAGATATTTTAGAGGGGTAAATTGAAAAGATAAAGCAAGATCTCAGTTGTAGAAGTACTGGAATTCTAGACAGTTCTCTAAGAAAGGAAATAGTATAGGAAAATGCAGTAAATTCAGTTATCAGGACAGAAACTCCAAGTCAATTAGCAACAAGAGTGATTATGCTGATTCCAGTTCTTATGAATAACTCATCCTGAGTTTGGTACTATGAAACACTTGAAATGGGAGTAAAATGGTCATAGCTTTAGCATAGAATTAAAATAAGTCAGGACTCCTAAAACATGAGGTCCAGCAAGTTTAAAGCATATGGCCAATCTCACATATACAATTAGTGACAAATAGAACTAGACATGAATCCCCAAAGAATCTCTGCAGGAAAAAGTTTTATGCTATTAATTTGTTTTTCCTAAAATCACATGTATAAAAATTACACATTATAAACATTACACAAGATAAAATTTATTTTGAAATAATTTCAGACTACAGAAAGTTGTAAAATTAATACAAATAGCTTTTATCCCCCTGAGACATTTGAGAGTAAGTTGCTGACATGATGGCCCATCAACACCTAATACTTTAGTGTAAAAATTCTACAAACAAGGATATTAATCTATGTAAAGACAATAAACCATGAAAATCAGAAAATTAACTTTGATGCGTTATTACTTATCTAATCCATAAACCTTACTCAAGTGTTGCCAATAGTCTAAGCCAATGTCAGGTCATGTGTATTTATTTGTTATGTCTCTTTATTTTAGTTTATGTCGTGTATTTTATTAGTTTCAGGTTGTGTATTTTTGGCATATTTGTCTAGGGTGAGATGCTTCAGTCTTTGCCTCGCATCTTACCAGGTCCCGTATGATTTCAATTTTCCCATTACTTGAGAAGTTAACTTTGTTCATTTGATTAAATCAGTGTCTGCCAATTTTTTCCTTTGTGAGGTTATTGTATTTTCTCCATTGGAGTAGTAATTTTGATGAGAGGTAAATTAAGTCTATAGAAATATCCTGTTCTTTAAAATCTTTTATCTCCCTTGATTTTTCTTAGTTGAATTAATCATTATTATGATGGTTACCTAATAGTACATTTCTAATTCCACTATTTCTTCTACAACTGTTTGTTGCATTTTTATTGCAAGCCATACCTTTCTCTCTCTTCTCTTCTCTTCATTTATTCATTTATATCAGTATGAACTCATGAGTTGCTATTTTATTCAACAGGCTATTTATTTTATTGCACAAATTGTTTTAGGTTTTGTTCAGTAGGAGCCTCTTCAAGATGAGGAACCATATTTGGAAACCAAATACAGTGCTAGGTACTCATCAGTATAGTACTTACATATACTTTTACGTCTACATTTATTTCTCTCTACATATTTACGTGTTCACACTAATGGTTCTAATTCTAATCCAGTACCACAGGCTTCATCCCAGTTGTCTTTCTTTTCCTACTTGTACCTCCTTCATCTGACAATGATAAAGCTGATTCCCATTATTCTCAATGTAATTACTTATTAAATTAGTCTCTAGAGTATGGAACCCATGCCTAATTGCCATCACTGTCTCCCCACCCCCATTAGCATCTCTACTCCCTGCTTGTGTTCTGATACCTCGTGCTGGGCCTTGCCCACTGTTTACCCTTCATCTCCCCGCGTGCCCCCCACTCCCCAGGAGGATGTCTGTCTCAGCCCCCACCTGATTTTTTTTTTTTTTCTGAATTATTAGGATGGAAGGAAAAAAGGAAGAGAGGGAGGGAAGGAAGGAGGAAAAAGGGGAGGTAGAAAGGAAAAAAAGAGAAAGAAAAACCTTTTAAAATATAATTTTGTCTCTCTTATTCAATCTATCAAATTAATTTTAAAATGATAAGAATTTAAACAATCTGTAATTCTTTTCTTCCTAAAATTGTCCTTTACCTAACCAAAATGTGTAGAACATGGGAACATTATAAATGGTTCATTTCTTTACCTTGCCTTCTTATATGAGCAATGGTTTTACTCATAATCAATACAGTATCATTATTCCGTATTAATTAAAACATTATCTTTCTCTTGGACTGCAAGTGAGAACCAGATACACACGTCACAGTGTTCTCCTGGTCACCCTTCATAAGGACTGCTATTCCTTCTTGTCTATAAAAACATGGTCACCCTTCTGTGCTGGTTTTCTCCAAGATGTGACTTCTTTATTTAACTGCTCATCTGCTTTTTCTTCTCTTTCTTGGGATTTCCAACTGCGAGCAAGTTACAAACTGAGACTGTCATTCTTCAACTCTGATGATGAGTTTGCTCCGGGGAGGATATGGCTACGTAGATCTAGCTAATCCAAGAATAGTAAAACTGTTCCCTAAACATTGAGCAATGCTCTGCCCTCAAGCTTTTAGAATCCTGTCCACTACACCCAGAGAGAGTTTCATAAGAACCATTAAAGCTCCATATTCAGACGTATACCACATGCACATACCTTTACACTCAAACGCATACTTTTACAGAGAAGCTCTTGCCCACCTCCTATAGCTTTCATCTTTCTTAGAATGTTACTGCAACATTTTGGCATCGCTAATACCTAACACTTTGGAATATTAGTCTATGCCATCTATCCTAAGTGGGATGCTTCCAACTCAAACAAGAAAAAAGTAGTTCTTGTGATGTAAAAAAAAAGTATTCTTTTTTATGTATAAAGCACGACTATGCTTACAGTATACACACACACATACACGAGTGCATACACACTATATCTACGGTATTGAAATTTCATGGGAAAAAGGTGATTAGGAAAAATAATTGTGAAGTAAAAGGCTCCTTGGGGTGCAATAATGAAAAAAGTTTGAGACACACTGCTATATGCCTTTCACTTTGAGGAAAAGTCTTTGTCATCATCAATGACATAAAGTACCATCTTGGTTGGAATTTCACCTATGCTTTGTGACCTCCTGGCTCTGCTCTCATGTCACTTGAAGTATGTCTGAGAGTTATAGGTCATTTAACTCTTCACAGGTAATAGACTAACCTTTAGGGTTTATAGCTCTCAAAGACACACTCCCTCTGGGTAATCCTACAGCACTGCATCTCTTGAAGAGGAGGTCTTGTGTTAAAAGTTAGTAATTCCCTAACTAGGGAGATCAAAAGTTAGTTAATTAGTTAGCTAGTTGTTTAGTTTGTTTATTCGTGTGTTTATATATATAATGGGCAGGGACTTGATGGGAGAGGCTAGCTCAAGATTATATTCAAATCTGGAATCTCAAATTCTCTTAAAAACTATGGTGTGTTTTTTAAAAGTTAGTAGCATATCAGGTGATAATCTTAGCAACATTGTAATACTCAATCACTCCTTCATTATAGAAAGCCTACCTGGCCCTGAGCCAGGCTATGAGATTACAGCTATAAAGAACACAAAGTTCCTGCTCAGGACTTTTACCATATAATAGCAGATACTATGTAAAGGAAATAAGCAATTACTCTTCACCTGCATGAGCTGGCCAACACATTCCTGCATGATATATAGAATAATAAAATGTAATTTCGTTATCATCTTATCCTTGGTGTAATTAATTTGCATTATGTTATTTTCCTACAATATTATATCCAATATGTTAAGGAAATGGAATTTATAAAGGAAACAATGTGGAATGGAAGTCTGTAGTGTATCTTTGTTTACAAACAGCTGTGCTACATATGATACCTGTGGTCAGAGTATCATAGAATTTTACAGCTGCTGAGGATACTGGTTAGTCTATTCATATCGTGAAGTATTTTCTCTTTAGAAATATTTCCTTATAGCACTGTAAGGAGCTATTTTCTCAAATATCCATCACACCAGTTTCTGGTACCACAGCAGGAAAAAGAAAAAGGCGGACAGACAGCAGTTTACTGTGCTAATTTTGAAAAAAAATGAAAGTTGTATACTGCACAAAGATTAAAGTAAGACACCACGCACAATAATCAAATAAACCCTGGACCTAAAGCAATGCTGGGCTAAAGAATAAACATATTTTTGTCATTTTTCAGAGTTTAGAAAATTATGACAGACATAGGGCTGACAGATGCAAAATTTGTTGAACTTTTGGTGACTGAAAAAAATTTTTCAAAGCACGAGGAACCAGGAGTCAGAAAAAGACTTGAGGCAGACAGTTCCTCAAGATAATATAATTTAGAAGACGATTTCATCTCCAGATTTGTTGTTTTGGGACACAATAGGAGATATAGGAATACCTAATAAGCATGAAAAGTTATTTTTTTCTGTGTATTTTCTCCTTATATCTTTGGTTGCTAAAAAAGTTTATACTTTTTTATTTGTAATTGAAAATTATATAACACTATGCAGAAGAAGAATTTTAATCTGTAATTCTATTCAATGGAGGATGGCCTGATATGAAGACTGAACACTCGGATGTTGCAAAGTTGAACGGCATCTGAGAAAACATCACTTTAAGCAGTTCAAGCAGATGTGACTTGAAACTAGTTTTATCAAGGCTTATAGCAGTGAGTACTCAAAACAACTTAATAGCTATAGAAATTGAATAATATAAATGAGTAGATTTTTTTTTCTTTTTGTTTGAGGAAGATTAGCTCTGACCTAACACCTGTGCCTGTCTTCCTCTACGTTATATGCAGGTTGCTGCCAGAGCATAGCTGACATATGGTGTATGTCCATGCCCAGGATCCGAACCCACAAACCTGGGCTGTGGAGGCTAAGCATGCAGAACTTAACCATTACGCCATGGGGCTGGCCCCAAATTAGAAGATTTTTTAAAAAGTAAAATTAGGTCTTAACATTTCATTGATACTCCTGTCTCATGAAATTTTACCCAGTTCTAGGTAAATAATTGTGACTTTGATATTAATGAATTCTCATAAGAACATTTTTTTTATTGCAGTATAATTGACATACAACGTTATGTTAGTTTCAGGTGTACAACATAATGATTCCATATTTGAATATACTGCAAAATGATCATCACAATAAGTCTAGTTAACATCCACCACCATACATAGTTATGGAATTTTTTATTCTTGCGTTGAGAACTTTTAAGATTTACTCTCAGCAACTTTCAAATATGCAATATAGTATTATTAACTATAGTCGTCATGCTGTGCATTACATTCCCATGACTTATTTATTTTATAACTGGAAGTTTGTACCTTTTGACCCTGTTCACCCATTTTGCCCACCCCTAACTCTCACCTCTGGCAACCACCAATCTGTTCTCTGTATCACAGAAGAAATTTTAAATGCTGAATAATACTGTCCATTTACTTAAAAACTTTCCTTAAAAAAGATGGAACATGAATAAATGCAATAACAAAATAATTAAGTAATCAACTCACAAGTAGTCAAAAGAGAGTATAGTGATAATCACAAAAACTTTATAATTCCCCTATATTTATAATATATATTATATAATTATATAAATATATATAGAGAGAGACAGACAGAGAAGACCATTCTGACAATCATAGGAACTATATTGACTTCTGAAATTGGTGATTATCAGAGGCATGAGACTCTGCACATTTCAGAAGGAGAAAGTGTTCCTTTTCATAGAGCTCTTCAATCAATATCAAGTTCATTTCTTGAGTCCTAAGCAAAAAGTCTTCTTGAAGACTTAACAATAAGTAGGTTAAATGAGTACTTTAATTACCACTGTAAATTTAATTTCCATAACTCTTAAATAAATTTAGCCTTATTATAACCAATCTTAGAAATTGGTTGTACAACCACAGTCAATATGATGGAGTGAACTGATTTGGAGGAACCCACCTTATGCTTTAAACAATACAAATGTTTGTTAAAATAAAGTAGCTTATCATGTTCAAAGAGGAAGAAAAATACAGGCAAATTCATAACAGAATCAAATAGAAATTATAGAAATGAAAACTGTAGTCATTGAAATTAACAATAAAATATAATAAAACCTCAAGTTATGGTTTGAATTGTTGACTGGCCGTGGTTATATAAAGAATTAGTCAACTGTAAAAATAATTTGAGCTCACATAGAGAAAGCAATGAATAATATAAAAGGTAATTTAGACATGGAAGAAAGAAGGAGAAAGTGCTGATAAAGAAAAGAATACAAAGGATGGGGCAAAAACATATTTCCAGTGATCAGGGGCTTGAACTTGAAGTAATTTTTATAAGATTATACTGGTGATTTATTAGAGAAAATAGATCAGAGTATTATTTTAAGGTAATTCAAATTGAATTCTAGGAAAAGTAAAATGACTTCAACTTGTTTCTAATTTTTTTAATTGACTTTGCCTTTAAATAAAATTTTATTAGAATAATTAAATCTATCATTTCTAAAGGTCTTACTATATGCCAAGCACTTCACCATGACTTTACACTTATTTATCTTCTCTGATCCTGGTAACACCCACATGAGATGGGTACCATTTTTGTCTCTCTTTACTGCCAAGGAAACTGAGGTTTTGAGGGTGTTAAGAAACTTGCAGAAGCTTTTGATGATTCGTGGGTGGAATCCAGATTCCAACTGTGGTTGTCTGCCTCCAGACCATGCTCTTAACAGCTGCACGTTTCAAGAAGGCAATTTCAGGTATAAATATTCTCAAGAAAAAGATTTTGAAGCAAACCAAAAAGAAACAAAACTTCCTAGTCAAAATTTCCTTTTTGACAAAATTTTTAAATCTTTGCTCTTTGGAATACAGATATCTTCCCCAAATCACCACAGTTTTAATGTGTCTTGCTTACCAGATATCCGAATCTCTTTGTGAGGCTGTCACTAGGTGACCCTAAGAGTTGAAAAGCCCCTTTAAATCTATCTGCTAACCTTGACAATTGAAATGGACAAATATTTTTATTGTGACAGATCTAAAAACCTCTTAAGTCCTCTTATAATACTCTCTGCTCTCTACCTTCTGCCTTCTACCTCAAAATGTGTTTGAGTCCTAACTGACTTCTTTCAGTTTTTAAGATTTACATTAGTTGTTTACTCCAAAGACAAAATAAATAAGGCGAGTAATGGATTTTAAGCCATTGACTAAAATAACTATCCATGGGTCCAAACGATATAAATAAATAATTGAAAGAATGAATAAATGTGGGAGAAAGGATAGTCTTCTTTACAGTAGAATTGCCAAATCACCATTAGGCCAACAGCACAGTACTAATTGCCATGGGCAAGAATCATCAAGGGACAGTGAATTAGTGGGTTAAAGTATAAGAAACAGGATATTTGCATAGTCTCAAAGTATTTCTCCACAAGATATTTATTAATTCCAAAGAGAAAAAATAGTAACTTTACAACATAAAAATTCAGAAGACACCACCTTAACCAAGTCATCAATGTTAACATCACCAGTAATAAGATATATCTATACTATGTACCTCCTGATACGATGTACTGAGAAGGGCATCAATTACTTCTAGGGTATTCTAGCCAAAAAAATGCATAACTTTAATCATGAGAAAACATTAAACTAACTAAAACTGAGGGACCTCTCATAAAATAACTGGCCAGTACTCTTCAATGGTGTCAAAGAAAGACTGGGGCCAGCCCAGTGGTTTGGTGGTTGGGTTCATGCGCTCCACTTTGGTGGCCCGAGGTTCAGGGGTTAAGATCCCAGGCACAGACCTATGCACTGCTTATCAAGCCACGCTGTGACAGGTGTCCCACATATAAAGTAGAGGAAGATGGGCATGGATGTTAGCTCAGGGCCAATCTTCATCACCAAAAAAACAAAAACAAAAACAAAGACCAAAGAACTGTCACAAACTGAAGAAGACTAAGAAAACACAGCAAGTAAGTGAAATCTGAGATACCAGATTGAATCCTGGAACCAGGAAAAGAACACTGGTGGGTAATTCCAATATTGTCTGTAGATTAGTTAATAATATTGAATCAATCTTGACTTCATTGTTTCAATAACCGTACTATGTAAAACATTTTCTGTAAGTCTAAAATTATTTCATAATGAAAAGTTAATAAAGAATAATTATAATTGGCTGTTTATATTAGGTTGGATAATACTTGGTATTTGCTAGAGAATTCTTTCCCTCCTATGAACCTATAAACTTTTAATTCTTCACTAACTTATTTTCCTTGTCTTGAGATGCATACACACAATTATAACTGTCCTTATGTTACCACACAAAGGGCATGATCTGCTCACCGCAAGACAAAAGCCAATCATCAAGAGGCAAGATGGTGGTGAAGAGAGGGCATTTATTAAGTGATAAACTAGCAGAATAGATGATGGGGGAACCAATGTCCTAAAGAACCATCTTAGGGGGTCAGAGAATCTTGAAGCAGTTATATAGGCCAGTAGGTTATAGAGGAGGGGGTGAGGAATGTTGATCCTCTGGTGTTACAGACTGGGAATTGCCACACCAGATCTTTCAGTTTTCATTGATGATGGCTATCACCATAGACTTTCTGTACAGGGGTCATCACATTCCTAAGGAACCCAAAAGAAAAAAGTTATCATCTTATCACAGCTGGGGGATATACACAAGCAGGGGTCGTAAAATCTACAGAGCAGGTAGATCTCCTGGAGTGTGCATATCCAGCTGGGCTAGTCAGTCAGAGGTCATTCAAAGTTACGATAGGGTTTCTTTTCTACAATATGGCTTCCCTCACGTCAACCTTGTGTTGAGCCAGTATCACATATCTTTTCTGAGGGAAATTTTATTAAATTTTATTAAATAAATAATCACTGCCAGTCACTTTAGATCATGCCTATATAGAGTTGCCTGAGTGAGAAGCAGTTTGATTTAAGTCTGTGTTTATAGATGATCTAGCACAGCAGTTTTCAACTGGGAAAAAAAAAACTTCAGGGGATGTTTGCCAATTTCTGGAAACATTTTGTTATGACCAGGGGGCATCTATGGATGTTGTTAAAAGTCCTACAAGTCACGGGACAGCCCCCACAACAAAGAATTACCCTACCTAAAATGTCAATAGTGCCAAGGTTGAGAAACTCTGCTCTAGCCAGTGATTGTTTAACACTTTGAGGTGCCCCACGTGGCCCCCAAATTGATTATATGCATAATATGCATTCTGTATTGTAGGTCATGCCATCTTAAATATATGTGCCAAATTTGATGAAAAGCAATACAGCTATTTCTGTGTAGTGTGAAAACAGAAAATAAGCATAAACTTAATTGAATTTGTGTTAAAAAATAATCCAGTATGTAACTTAGCACGTGTAGACATGTCGTTATCTCTTTTACTTTGCTTTTCCTTTTTTATGATTTTTTTTTTCCCAAGCAGATTCTTTGCATTTCAGTGAAAACAATGTTATAAACCAACATCATAAAAGCTGTATTAGAGCACAAGAGCACAGAAATACTGCTCTCAATGTCACTGTCTCTAGGGTTTTTGCTCACTGACTAGCAAAAGTCAATGTCTTTCAGTTTGTGATTCTTCTGTTTTTTGATAAACTCGATGCAGCCTCTTCCTGTGCCAATCCAAGTAGTTCTTTCAAACTGGTCATCTCAAAAGGCTGCAAAACAGTCATTGTGATTATGATTTTGGGTTCAGATGGCCTGGGTTCCTATTTTGCCCCTGCTGTGCATTAGCTGTACGTCCGTTGGCAAATTAACTTTCATCCTACATTTTCCTCATGTGCAAAATTAGAGCAGTAATAATCACCACTTCCTAACGTTGTTGTGAAGATTAGCTGTAAATCACGTAGTATACTACCTGGCACATTAAAAGCTCTGTGCATGTCACTGCTGTTTTATTACCATTATTATTATTGCCATTATTACCATTACTATTATTATTATTATTATTATTATTCTTCTTCAAAAGGAGGCTACTCCTTGCAGAGTAGCCAGGAGTGAGCTCAATGCGCAAGGACTCTCTTCAAGTCCGTTTCATCCACAATGTCCTTCTGGAGCCCGCCCAGGCAAACATGTAGAACGAGTGTGCTTTTCCACAGGCGATGGGGGGCCATCTACATCTCTTCTTAGTGGAGATTTTTTTCCATAAAAATTTCTAATCAGTTTCTTTATTCTCTCCAGGCTCCTTAGGTTCAGATTACCTGGAAACCTAGTCCTGGACTGCTCAGAGCCTTTCCCTCAGTTGGATACACTTAATCTCTAACATTAGATAGCGCCATTTTGATGGTTATAGCTAAAATATACCATAAGTATGGAGATATTTTGGACTTGCATGCATAATTTCATGTATTTATAAGACCTGATCTCACATTTATAGCAGCATAAAATTTGAACCACAAAAGATGTTTAAAGATTGATTCCCATATTATCTTGTATTTGTTTCAAAGCTGGCCATCTGGGATCTTCCTTCTGCCTAGAAATAACCTCCATTTACCCATTTCGAAACTAAGACATTTGCTAAAACCTTTACTTGGGGGACCTGAGTCTCTAAAACGGGATCTTGTTTTAAATGCTACAATTAAAATGCAATTATTCTTATCTAAAGTGGGATATATTAACTAAATGCGTGTACTTTTGTTCTATATGTTACATCCAGAATAAAATCAAAACCCTCTTTTTAAAGCCAAGCCCTTTTCTATTTTTATAACTCTAAATACATTATTTTCTTTGCATTCTGACTTGATCTTGTTACATAAATTGATAGACTATAATGACTATCATTTCCATTAGTAGTTTGAAGAATTGTATAATTTAAAATATGTTCTTAAGTTAGGCACAGATTTTTAAAGTTCACTCTAACTGAAGTTTTTCTTTTTTTTTCACTTCTTAGCCTCATTGTACACACCAGAGCATAAAGCAGAAAGACATCGTGTAGTACATATGAAACCAATATCACAATTATTACCTCTTTCATAGCACAGAAGTGAAGGAGATGATCTATTCAATGACGCCTATCGAAAGAACCTTAACAACATCTTTTAAATGTTGTTAATAAATATGTTATTCAAAATATTGAATAAATTATGAATTACTTAATATGTTATGCAAAGAAATAAGCAAAGAATAAGAAATATCTGAGTTTGGGCAACTATAACAAAGTACCATAGACTCAATGGCTTATAAACAGCAGAAATTTGTTTCTCACAGTTCTGGAGGCTGGAAATCGGAGATCAGGGTGCCAGGACCATGCTGGTCCTGGTGAGAGCCCACTTTCGGGTTGCAGACCTCTCGTTGTTTGCTCACATGGTAGAAAGAGAATTAGCCAGCTCTCAGGCCTTTTCTCATAAAGGCACTAATCCCCTTCATTAGGGTTGCACCTTTATGACCTAAGTATCTCCCATTGGCCCCACCTGCAAAACCATCATACTAGGATTAGAGTTTCAACGTATAAATTTGTGGGGGAGGGCACACACCACAAACATTCAGTCCATGACAAATATATTATGCAAAATATTGTGATAAGTCATAGTTTCCTCTATCATGAATTTTGATGCTGACGCAGGAAAAAGTCCACCAGCATTTTAATAAGCAAAAGCAGGTTATTTGAGGATTGAATATTTTTCTACAGTGCACAGATCAGGAACAGATAGGTTATCACTGAAAGTACAATTTTGCTGTAACTGGTATAATGTTCCTCAATATTTTAAGTTCTTCGCCCAGCCGCCTGGTTGAACAATTTGTGTGAACTACATACACTTTCTCTCTGAAACCATCCCTAAAAGTTTTAAGTAACAAAGAAATAAAACAAATACATCTATCTATGTACCTATCCCTATATTTATCTATCTAATTCAATTGTGTAGCACACTCTTTAGAATCCTTATGTAGGCATATGCTTTTTCTGTATGGACAATCTGCTCTCTGAGAGTAGTAAGGAGCCTGTGCCATATTTATATAATACACAGCTGCCCTGTTTATGTTATGTATTGCTCTAGGTGTATGTTCTGATTTGGTGAGCTCAAATCTGATGATTATGTCACATATATAAACATTAATGTCACATTTTAAATAATTATAACTAATGTATATCGAGCTCTTACTATGTGCCAGACACTGTTTTAAGGGTTTTATAGGAATAAATTAATTGAATTCTCAGAACAATCTTAAGAAGTAGGTATTCCTTTTATTCCATTTTAGCACAGAGGGGTTAAGTCAGTTGCCAGTAGTTAGCAACTGGTAGAAACGAGAACTAAACGCAGGAATATCACCCTAGAGTCAGCACTTTTACCACTACAAAATGGGTTCCTTCTGAGGAATTGGATAATGCTATTAGAGACAGCATTTTCTCCCCACCTATACCTTGAGGCAAAGCCTATTTGGAGTACTTAGGATGGAGGAGATGTCAGAATTATTCTTCAACACATTCACCCTATTCAGCTGGTCAGGGGAGGGAATTTATAGAATAGCCCAATTAATCAACATCTCTGCCATTATTTTATGCAAAGCAGAGCCCTCCATCCACATCACTATCTAATAAAATAAAATTGAAGACTGAAGAGGAGGGACTCTGGTTGGCACCCCCAAAAAAGGAAAAGGAGTATGTGGAAATCAAAAAATTCCAGCTACAATAAGGCTAGCAATTTTTGAATATAGACACAAAATCTGCACAGATACTATGAGGAGAATCTTCTCCAATGCCCATTTCTAAAGCGAGGGTCAGGTAATGGATACTGGCAAAGCCTCTGAGGGGACAGATCCTGGGGCAGCTGGTGTTGCTGACTGAGGTAATTATTCCAGTAGCAAGAAAGTAAACCAACAAACTAACACCAGTGAGATTTGTTACTCTTTTGTGCACGATATGTTATAGCCTGTGGACTGATTCCATTGTAACTAAGGTGCTACTTAAAATAATATTTTTAAACCTTCAAACACTTAGACTTTATAATTTATAATTTTGATATTAATTTTTCATTAGAACTTGTGTTCTGCATAAGTACTTCATCCTATTCCCTATAAAGACTAAATTATAAAAGATTATAAGGGCATTTGAAAAGAATTCACATAATCTCCCAATAGAGACTAGAGAGTTTTTGAAATGCTCACAGAAATATTTTCTGCAATTTGTTTTATTATTAAAATTCCAATTTTAATAAAAAGTTTTGCAAGAAAGACATGGCTCTATTATGAACACAAGCCTCGCCAATTTTCAAATATTAGAAAAGGTATTTTTGTTAAAATATTATAGTGGTCAGCCCTGCAGTGTAGTAGTTAAGTTTGTGCACTCTACTTCGGTGGCCTGGGTTTGTGGGTGCAGATCCTGAGCACGGACCTACACCACACATCAGCCATGCTGTGGCAGCAACCTACATACAAAATAGAGGAAGACTGACATAGATGTTAGCTCAGGGCTAATCTTCCTCAAGCAAAAAAAGAGGAAGATAGGCAACAGATATTAGCTCAGGGTAAATATTCCTCAGAAAAAAAAAATTATAGTAAAATATATTCATATATATATTTGATCACAGATTAAAGAGTTTCAAGTCAAAAAGAGAAGATAAAAAAGGAAAGAGGGGGGCCAGCCAGGTGGTGTATTGTTTAAGTTCGTGATCTTGGCTTCGGCAGCCCAGGGTTCACAGGTTTGGATCCCGGGCACGGACCTACACACCGCTTATCAAGCCATGCTGTGGTGTCATCCCACATACAAAATAGAGGAGGATGGGCACGGATGTTAGCTCAGGGCCAATCTTCCTCACCAAGAAAAAAAAAGAAAGGAAAAAGAGTAGAGAAAGGAATAAATTGTGCTGAGGCAAGCCTATGGGATCAGTGAAAAACACATATATAATCAATAACTAGCACTTATAATGTGCAAGCTATAAACACAATCTATGAGTCAAAAAAGTTTAATTAGGCAGTAAATATCAAACAGTAAAAAGTATTCTAAAAAGAAGAAAATATAAAATCAAGTGTGAAACAAGAGATAGGATTCCCCAAGAAATACTTAAGGACAAAACCAAAGGACTACAGCTAAATTTTACGAGTTAGAAATTATACATCCACAGCACAAAACAGCAATGTAAGAGAAAATATCATTCTATCTTTGTTGAAGTTACTAGTGGTCAATTTGGTAAGAACATGCTTAGAAGAAAGTTATTTTGAACTCCCTGGGAAGTATATTATTCATCATTAGATGAGCATACTTGAAACAGATTCAAGGCATTATTTATATCCCAATAACTAGGCAAGTAAAAAGATACAAATTAAAAAGGGTTCTCTTCAAAGAGAAGGGATAAATGAAGGCATAGAATAATTATAAGACAACCAAAATATTAACATAATTAATATATGCAAACATCCATCAAAATAGTACTGTCAAGAGCACACCTTATTATTGGATATCTGTTCTATGAAAAAAACCCTATTCTAGGTATAGGAAATTATATATATATACATAGTTTATGAATAAACTATGGAGGAGTATAGAAAGATATATAGCTGAAGAGATATCCTATCATATTTGTGCTTCAAAAATTTTTATTCTGAGAGTATCTCACAGGATAGGTGGATTGGTTGGAAGTGATCCATCCTGGAAGCATTTAAAAAAAGCCTTTTGAGATAATTCAGGATAATAGGAATCATAACTAGAATAGAGGCAGTGGAAATAGAGAGGAAGAGAGCTACTCAAGAGAGATTTAAAATTGACATAATTTATGAATAATTGGATTGGGAAGATGATGCAGTAGATGATTCCATGTTTTCTCATTTGGTTGGTTGTGCCTTTCCTTGAAACGGAATATATTATAGGATGACAAAGTCTACAGAGGAAATGATGAGTTCTAATTTAGATGTTTGGGATTTTCTTACTGATGATAAGACCGAGTGTAGTGAAAATCTGGTTATATGGAGCTGGAGCTCAGGACACAGGTCTGGAGTGGGAATAAACAATTGGGAAGCATCAGTGTGTGGGCAGAACTTTAAGCCATAGAAAGAAAAGCTTTTTCTCACCAATAACTTAGAGATGAAGAGAAGAAAGTTGAGGCTGGAATACTAAAAAACACAGACATTTTAAAATCAGCAAAATCAAAGAAGGCTCAGTGAAGAGAAGTGGTCGGAGGGATAGGAGGGAAACTAGAAAAGAACCCTAGGTATCATGGACTCCAGAGGAGGTGAGTGTTCAAAAGTAGGGTACAAGCAATAATGTCAAGTGTCTCAAAGAAGACAAAAAAAATCAAATATTGAATCATCTCTATTGACTAAGGTAAATATTGAAAGACTGGTGATGATCTTGACAAAAACAATTCTAATAGAATAATGTGTAGTCAGCTCTCAGGCAATATTGAGACTTGAAGTAGTAAATTAGTGTATAATCTACTTTCAAGAAGTGTGTTTTTAAAATTTAAGGACAAGTGGTAGATTAAGGGTACCATCAGAGAAAGGTTCATCTTCTCCAAGGCTTCACAGGATTGCATAAACTGGGCAAATTTATCATAGTCCATAGGTTGATCATTCGTCTTTTTTTGTACTATAAAACAGATTTTAGATTGAGCAAGGCTAAATCCTGCTATTCAAACTCTTAACAGACTGGAATATATTTATACACAGAGACACATCAATTAATAAATTTACAATAAAAGTGTCATGGATTTGTCACATTTTCCTGATACTTCCACAATTCTGATTTAGGTACCTTCTTGATCGTTTACTCCCACCAGACTCTATGCTTCCATCACTTATACGCATTTAGCACAGCTATCATTTTTTTCCAGATTTTTCCTTTATTGTAAAATATATCAAAGAGAATAATTTAGAAAATAATACAGCAAGCACTTGTATACATGGTACCCAGGTTTAAAAATTTTAATTTTTAAGCAATTTTGCATAGGAAAGTAGAACATCCATGCCCTTTGGCCAGAATTTCCTGTTTTTGATAAAGAAATGTACATAGTAAAATTTTGCCTCTCTCATTTCTATTTTTTTTTTTTTAAAGATTTTATTTATTCATTTTTTTCCCCCCAAAGCCCCAGTAGATAGTTGTATGTCATTTCTATTTTTTATTGATAATCAGCACTCTTAATAGATCAATTCACTCCAAAGACAAGTTGTAGGTGTCTCACTCTGCTTTAGAAAACAGTCATCAATATGAGTTTACATATGTCTTTTATCATCCATTTTATTGGTTGAATTGTGTCCCCAAAGAAGATAATTTGAAGTCCTAAACCCCCAGTATATCAGGATGTGGTCTTATTTGAAAATAAAGTCATTGCAGATATAATTAGTTCATTTAAATGAGGTCATACTGGAATATGGTGGGCCCTTAATTCAGTAAGACCAGTGTCCCTATAAGAAGATGATGTAAAGACAGAGGGAAGATAGCCATGTGACAACAGAGGAAGAGATTGGGGCATGTGTCTCCAAGCCAGGGAATGTCAAGACTGCCAGCAAACACCAGAAGCTACGAAGAGGCAAGAAAGGATTCTCCCCTACAGGTTTGAAGGAGAGTATGATCCTGATGACAACTTAATCTCAGATTTGTAGCCTCCAGAACTGTGAGACAACAAATTTCCGTTGTCTTAAGCCACCCAGTTTGTGATATATTGTTATGGCAGCCCTGAGAAACCAACACACCCATTCATTCAAAAGTATTTGTTTAGTGCTATCTGCCTGCTAGACATAAAACTAAGATCCAGAAATAAGGAAAATAGACATAGTTTCTATTATCATGGAGCTCCTATTCTACAGAGTTCCTATTAAGAAGCAAAGGAAGAAGCTAAATACATATTATTACAAATTGTGATAAGTACTTCGAAGTAAGAACTAGAGTACAATGGGTGATAATAACAGGGTGGGCCTTCTGTAGATTGACTGATCAAAGATTACAGGCTTGAAAAAGTAGAGTGAAGGCTAAGAAAGATATCTCCTGGGAGAGTAGGAGTAAGATCAATTCAGCTGGAAGAATTCACAGAGTCAAAGTACGTGGGCAAAAATAAAACCTTGTCACAGAGAATTTAAGAAATGTTTAAAGTGTCCAAAGGTTGCAATGACTAGAACGAGATGAGTTTGTAGAGGTCTACTCAGTGCTTTACAGATGATGTTAAGAAATCTGGATTCTATTCGAGTGCAATTTGAAGACGCTGGAGAGTTTAAAGAAGGGACATATTCCATTTTAGATTTTTACAAGTTCACTTTCATGCTGGGTGGAGAATCAATTGAGAGATAAGTAAGACAGAAAGTAAATGACTCAGTTAGTAGGCCATTGCAGTTGACTGTGTAAAATTATGTGAATTGCAGTGAAAAATTATGGTGACAGAAATGGGAATAGAGAAAAATGCGTTGTTTTGAGCTATAATATAGAGGTAGATTCAAGAGAATACAATGGTAAATTGTATTGGGGTTTTGTAGGAGATACCATATATTGTGATCACGTGGAATCCATCCCTGTTTTCTAACAGCATCCAAATTTCCTGTCTTGGTATTACTATTCCCCCGCAATGTAAAGAACTGATAGAACAATAAAACCATGTATTCCATCTTCACCTGAAAACTAAAAATATCCCTGTTGGCTCCTTTTGTCAGATCCCTTTTCCCTAACTTTTTAGCCAGAGATTAGATATGTGAAGCACAGCCCATTGGGCACAGTCTCCCAGATGTTTTCATCTTGAGGGAGGGGTGCCAGTTTGAACAGTGGGAGTTCATTAGCTGGAGAGCACTCTAACCATACAATTCCTGCTGTGAGACCATTGCTATGGTTCTTGTTTCCTGGCTTGATCAAAGCCTGGTTTTCCATTATTTGGTTGATTTGGGGAGTCTAAATTTTCTTAGGATAATATCACATTTATTTATCTCCAGGATGCAGTAGTATATGGCAGACCAATGTTCCTCCTGCAGCAGTTGCTGGAAAATAAATATTAAATATTACATTTTGTAAACACATCAGTAACCTGTGGAATCAAGAAGTCCTAAAGGAACCAAAACTGCAGAAAGGTAAGAGCCTTTCTTTGTTTTCAAATCTAAGTAGACAAATGCAGTGGTATCTATTAAAAGCCAGTTAGGGTCACGCCTGAGTCTTGGGTCATACATCCATTTCTTAGTTGGTAAACATGAGGAGGATTCAGATATTGTGATTGACAATGGACAGAGTTTGAAGTGATTCCTCAAGAAAATAGAGCTGGGGTAAACATCATATGTCTATTGAAATGGATAAAGAACCATAATAACCCGAAAATGGGGTCACTCTGAAAGTCAAATCCAAATTAGACACAATCATAAATAATATATACTAAGTATTTACAAAATATAAATTTGTCTCTCAAATGCTTTTCTATAAGTGCAAGACCTTGAGAAAATCATTCAATTTTTATGAGCTTTCAGTTTCTTATTTGTAACCTTAACCTAACCCTAACCATAACTAATTTTGATTTGTTAGGATTATAATTTATTTATGAAAGAGATACAATGTTATACAAGGTTTCTTTGAGGGTTAAAATATGATCAAATATATAAAACATGTTTGGTTTGCTTGTAAATTATAATTCATATGTAAGGTATATATTCACATATGAGAGAAAAATGAAATAAGATACATATAAAATATTACAGAAAAATCAAACTTTTGAGATTTTTTTACTTTTAATAATAAATTATTAAGAAAATAAAGATTTTATTCATTTATTGAACCCTTATTAATGGCATTATGCTGAGCACTTTACAAGGGTAGTTCTTTTATGATTCCTTTATTACATATGAGTTTTAGAACCTGATAAGAACCCGGTAAGATTAAATAAATAGCAAGTGGCATATCTGAAATTTGGACCCAAGTATATTGTAACACCAGAGCCCCCTGTCTTAATCTACAAAAACGGAGATCAAGGAGCTATGATTTAGGAGGTAACTTTTAATCGTGGAACTATATTAGATTTAATTCCAAAAAGGAAATACGCCTACAACACATATCTTAACATGGAGGAAGTTGCATTTATGAAACAGAATAAGTGCATTCAGATAAAACGATTATGGGGGCTGGCCCAGTGGCATAGTGGTTGGGTTCTTGTGTTCTGCTTTGGCGGCCCAGGGTTCTGGGGTTCAGATCCTGGGCGCTGACCAATGCACCGCTCTTTGGGCCATGCTGTGGCGGCGTCCCATATAAAGTGGAGGAAGACGGGCATGGATGTTAGCCCAGGGCCAGTCTTCCTCAGCAAAAGGAGGAGGATTGGCAATGGATATTAGCTCAGCGCTGATCTTACTCAAAAAAACAAACAAAAAAAAAACACCATTACGTGTAAAACATATTTGTGTGAAAACATATCAACAATTTATGAAGTTTTGCAAATGTTTGGTAGAGGCATCATGTTTCCATCACCAAACGAAAAGCACCAACTAAAGTTATAAATTAATAAATTTGCTGTATAACTCTAGCAAAAAAGTTAATATAGAGTAAATAAAATAGTTGCACCAAATCTTTATGCCTTTGTTTCAGTTTTCTAGATAATTCTCAAAACAGACACATTTATGTAACTTTGGAATTAACATTTACTTTTTTTGCAAAATTGAACCTACTTTCAAATAAGCACACATATCTCTCATCAAAATTCTCTGTATATCAACACAAATGTCGTAGTTGAACCAATAAGGGCAGCCATTAGACAGTTTCTCTGTGAAGTGGGTAATAAACTAACACTTTGTACTTATCAAAGCAAAAAGCCATGATTGGCCATTCTATAATTGATCTGGTCTCAGGAGAATTTCCCAGCTTGCTATGTAGGGATTAGCTGAGACTTAAACCCTCATAAAGCAGTATCTTGACACTTAACTGACTTGACCCTTTTCCAGGTTGAAGCGTGATTTATTGATCAGAGAAATAAATCTCCTTTCTGGCCAATAGACACTCTTGGAGAACAGAAACAATCAGATGGTCAACAGCCATCTTAACCAGATCAGACTACCACTCCACAGTTTCATCCATTGTTCTGTTTTCAACTTTTAAACAGTGCTATAAAGCTAAATTGCCTTTCACTAAGATTGATTTGGTATACTTTGCTTGCATAGCAAGGTGAATTTTTTTTAATGAAATTTAAATTGTCTTAAAATAATGTTTTTTTCTTGAGTAAACAGTTAATTGATTTGAAAGTGTTTTCCTTGAGTTTGAAGTATTGCAAAATCGTCTCCATCCTTATGTAGAAAGAAACTTAAAGTCATTAAAATATCAGGAAAATAGAGATTGAAACATCAACAATAAAAGTCTTTTGCAACTGTCTTCACAGCTAATTTTTTTCCTCTCTGGATGTGAGTTGCCACTGTGGGAATCACTCAGCAATCTGTGTTGGTACTTAGAACAGGTGACAGAGGCAGAGTGTTCTTTCTCCTCTGCAGGCTTTGTTGGAAGGAAGATGAGCTAACAGCTTTCTGAAAGGGTTGTGGGTGTTAAAAGAAATCTAGTTACACAGTTTACTGCCAAACTTAATTCTCTTTCTTTCATACACTCACTGGCCCATTGACACTTTGCATTCATGACTCAAAGAATAAATTCTGAAATAAGACATCAGTCACCAAAAAAGCCGCAAACTCTTGGTATTCTTATTTCTTATATAATACACAATCAGATGCAATAACATGGGGATATATAACCCAATTAAATCTCACAATACATACTAAAATTAATGTACAACTTTACTGGCTTTAAAAATGTGTCAACCTTATGTATTTTTAATCTTATTAATATATAACAGATACATTGATGTTTGTTTTTACATTTTCATTGTAGACTCAGTGTAATATATTTTAAATATTAAAGTGACATTTGTCAAAGTACTGTAATTTGAAAGCTGAATCAATATACATAAAGTCAAGAAGCAAGTCAGATTTTTAGACAGATATCATATATTGTTAGTGTAACAAAAATACATCCATCTCTGATTTTTAGTTTATTTGCAAAAATTTGGGAGAACATTAAGCAGTAATGATTTGTGGACAACATAAGGAGATTGATTTTAAGTTGATTAATATTTAAAAATCAGAGGTTTTGACTTAAATTTAATTTTTCGAAGTCATTATCAGAACTTCATATGCAACCAAAATTTAACCCAAACTCAAAATCATTTTTAATCTTTGATTTTTGACTGTTGAACTTTACTTATTATAAATAGGCAAATGCAATCAATTGCATTTTGAAGTATAGCAAAATTGTACAACCAAATATAGGATTTGTTTACATATAAAATTTTTTAAATGATTTTGTGTTGTTTATTAGGAATAACAACACTTGGCACCATGGGTAAGTTACTCAGGTCAAATACCCACTTGGCTTCTCTTACAGTTTTGGGCAACGCAACATCCTGAACAACAGCTCGATGATAGTAATTATATTATATATTCTTTTAAATGGTGAACATTTTGAGGGTGGGATGTGTGTCAATTATTAGGCCATTGTCTCTCAACACCAAAGCTACTTTTCTATGCTTTTGTGATGCTATGGCTGTTACCCTGCAAATTACATTTCTGTTTTCTCAGCTACACTTCTGATAGGCTCTGCCAATAGGGAACACTAGAGGAAGATTGGAAGGGAGAGGAGAAGGAACTACTTACTTCCTGCTTTGGTAGCTAGTCACCCTAGGAATGAATCTCCACTCTTGGTCCAGCCACCAGCTTATTTCGGCACTACCAGAGCTGGCCGCGTTGCGCCAGTCTCCTCTCCTCAGAAGTCTCAGCTTGGGCTCTGTGGCACCAATGCTTTATGGTACCAGCGAAGACTGAGCTACATCCCCTCCCTAAAAGTCTGAGTATCACCTCCCTAGGGGCTTACCTTTCCCCTTCCCCTTCCAGCTGTGAATATAACTGATATGAACTTCCTGACCTAATCTGTATCCGGTTCTAAGTACTGCCTAGCTTGATAAGTTGTCCAGTCTGACTTAAAACCTATTTTTGTTATCCAAACATATTTCATCAAAGCCCAGTGTCACGATTCTCAAAAGATGGGGGAAATGGAGCATGACAAAAAGTATAGGAGAATCAGAACAATTCCTTGAAGTTTTGCAATATACGTCTTTAAAGTTTAGCAGTTTCCATTTTCAATGTCATTCATTTCCAGGCAGAAATTTCTCATTTGTTTGATATTGTTTTGATTTGGAATTTATTTTCAGCCTAAGATTTCAAGTAAGTTTCCACGAAGAGCATTTTGGGCATTATATATTCTGCATCTGTGTATACCATTTTGTTGCTTTCATATACAATTGACAAGTAGTATGGGTGCAGAATTCAATGTCACAATTTTTTCCTTCACTGCTCTGTAAGTGCTATTTCATTATGTTATATCCTTCAAGACTGTATGGGAGAAAATGAAGGCAAATCCAATTTTGGTCTTTTTTTATACAACATTACTTTATTTATTTATTTATTATAATTTTTTGCTTATTGCAGTAACATTGGTTTATAACATTGTATAAATTTTAGGTGTACATCATTATACTTCTATTTCTGCATAGATTACATCATGTTCACCACCCAAATACTAATTACAACCCATCACCACCCACATGTGCCGAATTATCCCTTTCGCACTCCTCCCTCCCCGCTTCCCCTCTGGTAACCACCAATCCAATCTCTGTCTCTATGTGTTTGTTTATTGTTGTTATTATCTACTACTTAATGAAGGAAATCATAGGGTATTTGACCTTCTCCCTCTGACTTATTTCACTTTGCATAATACCCTCAATGTCCATCCATGTTGTCACAAATGGCTGGATTTCATCATTTCTTATGGCTGAGTAGTATTCCATTGTGGCCAACAGACACATGAAAAGATGCTCAAAATCATTAACTATCAGGGAAATGCAAATCAAAACTACAATGAGATATCACCTCACGCCCGTCAGAATGGCTATAATTAACAAGACAGGAAACAACATGTGTTGGAGAGGATGTGGAGAGAAGGGAACTCTCATACACTGCTGGTGGGAGTGCAAACTGGTGCAGCCACTATGGAAAACAGTATGGAGATTCCTCAAAAAATCAAGGATAGAACTACCATGTGATCCAGCTATTCCACTGCTGGGTATTTATCCAAAGAACTTGAAAACACCAATGCGTAAAGATACATGCACCCCTGTGTTCATTGCAGCGTTATTCACAATAGCCAAGACTTGGAAGCAACCTAAATGCCCATCAAGGGACGAATGGATAAAGAAGATATGGTATATACAACATTACTTTTAATTCCTTGGATTATTATGGAATCTTTTCTCCTTATCTGTAGAGTTTGAAAACTCCACTGATATTTTGTTTTTTGTTTTTGTTATGGATTTGTTTTCGCTAAGGTTTCCTGAAAGATGACTCAGGCTCCACATTTTCATGCTACAGTCATTTTTTTTCCTCAGTAATGCTTTCTTCTGTTACTTCTTAATTTTCATTTCTTCTCTATTTATTCTTAGTCTGTTCTCCAGGAATGTCATCTTTTCTCTTATTGTGAACATTACTTTATCCTTGTCATCCAAGTTCTTAGACTATTTTTCTAATATATCTCCTACTACCATAATTTGATATTCTAGGCCATCTAAACTTCTACCAAATGCTGTCATTGTGATTTTTAATCCATACATCATTGTTTTGCTCTACTTGAAACTTTTTCTGACCTCAAAATATTTCATATTCATGAAGTGTTTTTTAGCCTTATTTCATTGAGAACACAAGTCTAATACATCCTTTTTTTATGGGAAATCTGGTTCAAATGGATACTTTTTCAGTTTCCTAAAGTGGTTCCCTTCTTTCTGAGCCCCAGGGTCTTTCCTAAGACATTATGATTTTTCCCTCTGTACATTCTTAAAAGGACTGAATGGACTCAGCGTATATTTCCTATATGTCTTTGATCCCAATTGTACTGGAGCTGGGTTCTGTAACAGTTCCATGACTCAGGTCACTTCCTGAGTTTTTGTTAGTGGGATCTTTGAGTTTTAAGAATACTCTACCTACATATAAAGTTGTTTTGTGTGTTTGGTTTTTTTGTTTGTTTGTTTTTGTTTTTTGCTTATTTTTAATGCAACAGCCTGGTAGGGTGAGGGGGTAGGGATTAGGAAGGGAGATGGAATAATATTTATTCAAGGTAAGGGACTTCATGTCTGTGACATAAACATGGAACAAACATCAATTGAAAACCATCCACTGCCATCCCTAGAATATAGAATTCTAGGGCGTATCTGGCATCTGGAAGAAAAGTTACAGTATTAGAAAATATTATTCCTCCTAAAAGTGGTGACATTATGGGATTACACATGACAATTCAGAAGTTGGTTTTTGTTTGTTTATTTCCTCTTTAGACTTCAACCTAGGAGTGAGGTTTTGCCTGACAGGATGCTCTCCTCTACCCAATGTTTTGTGGTTGGGGTAGGGGTGAGGGAGCTAGTGCTGGAGAGAGGAAATGGGGATTTTTATGACCAAGAATGAACTTCTAGAGGAGTATCGAATATAACTAAGCCAAGGATTGATGCTGAGAACCAAAATAATGAGCAACACCAAATTCATTTCAAGGCTGCCAATAACTAGGAAGTCAGGGGGAGGTTGCCAGAACTGAAAGTGGCCAAATAAAGTACAGCCAGCAATTAAGAAGTAAGATTATGAGAACCTGTGTGAGGAAGCTGGCTACCACTCATCAAAGAGGGAAGGGAAGACTTGAATGACTTCAAGAAGGGTACTTTTATATTATTTTATATAAACCAACTAGAAGAGAAGACAGAGTAAATAAGCCTGACTTGAAGGGCAAAGAGAAGGATGGACGCAGCTGAATACTAGATGCCAGCATTTTGGCAGATAGTTTGCTTTGAAAACCCACAATATTGGCATACCCAAAGCATGAGCCACATGGTTCCACAGTTTAAGCTTAAATTTACAAATGGAGGCAAAGGTTTATTTTAACATGTGATGAAAGGCAAGCTGACCTGATTAAAGTCTCTTCAATAATAAAATACTAATAAAATATTAGTTAACTTTGCTGTAGGTTAATGTTTCCTATTGGCTTCCATAATTTCCCTGATAAATCCAGTATTAACTGTAATTACACTGAGACCTTAGTCCTCACACACTCAGGAAATCAAAACTAAAATCCAAATTTATTTGACCATATCAATAGTTATCTTTTCTTGGAGCAATAAATAGGTTGAGCTTTTATAGAATGTAGGATAAAATGTTTCCATCTAAATTAAATTTTTTCACATAACTTAAGAAACAAGAAAGGCAAAATATAAATTTACTTGTTTTTTGGTGTGGTGGTGTTTTATTTACCTATTTGGAATGAGGTGCATTAATAACTCTCATCATTATTATTCATGGGACTTTATTCCAGCCTGATTCTAAAACCTCACTGTAAATTCTTATATAAAGTAGGTTAAAAGCTTAGAATTTATTCACTTAAATCCATTCTAGGGAGCTCCTTTTCCAACTGCAGAGAGTAGAAATTAATACCAAGGACAAAATTTCATAAGACATTGGCACAGAAGGAAGAAAACATTTTAAAAATGAACACATGCAGCTGTTTGCTTAAGCAACAGCATAGCCCTCCGATCTTCAAAATCCTTTCCTTCCATGAACATGATGTATCAGTTTTGGAATAATGAAGTGTAGCAAAGGTCGAATTTGTAAAAGATGAGCTGCAAGAAGTGATGACGCTACAATAATCTTATTATCGTCTCTCAACTTTAATTTCATTTTATTGAGTTGAACAATGTGCGGGGGAAAGGGTAACTGCATTCTTCTCGCCAACATCCATGTCGCTGCGATCCCCTGGGGACAGACAGCGTCCCACCTGAGAACTACGGTAATTGTATTAGTGATGAGAGTGCACTGCCCCAGCCGTCATCACCTTTTCTTACACACTGCAAACATCAGCTAAAACGGTTAGGAACTAGTCCCTTAACTCTTTCTGACTTTGTATGTTATTTTTTGGCTATACCTTCCTAATGAACTAAACTAAATATGTCGTTTTCCTCTTTACATCTCATCTTTTAAAATATGTATTTGAAGTGGTTTCTAAGATGTGTGTTATTACAAGATAAAATGGAAGTAAGAATCAGAAAAAGAAAAACGGAGAGAAAATATGAAATGAAGCTGGGTTAAGATTTAATAATCGTAATCCACACCATTTAAATTTTTCACAGATTGAATTTCTGGGCTATGTTTTTCCTTTCTTTCTTTTTTTTTTTTTTTTTTGTGAGGAAGATCAACCCTGAGCTAACATCCATGCTAATCCTCCTCTTTTTTTGCTGAGGAAGACCGGCTCTGAGCTTACATCTATTGCCAATCCTCCTCCTTTTTTCTCCCCAAAGCCCCAGTAGATAGTTGTATGTCACAGCTGCACATCCTTCTAGTTGCTGTATGTGGGACGCAGCCTCAGCATGGCCGGAGAAGCGGTGCCTCGGTGCGGGAGCAGGATCCGAACCTGGGCCGCCAGCAGCAGAGCGCGCGCACTTAACCGCTAAGCCACGGTGCGGGCCCTGGGCTATGTTTTTCAAGTCAAGTGATGGAAGAAAAACAGAAGAGGTTCCTCACTGTTTCTTATAATTCTCCACTGAAGAGTGATTAGAGTCGTCCCTCATATCTGAGGGGGATCTGTTCTAGTACTCCCGCTGGTACCAAAATCCAAGGATGCTCAAGTCCCTTATATAAAATGGAGTAGTATTTGCATATAATGTACGCTCATCCTCTTGTATACTTTAAATCATCTCTAGATTACTAATAATACCTAATAGAATGTAAATGATCTGTAAATAGTTGTTATACTGTATCATTTAGGAAATAATTATAAGGAAGAAAAAGTCTGTACATGTTCAGTGCAGACACAACCAACATAGACCTTTCACATCCGTGGATGTGGAACCCCAGCCTACGCAGGGCAGGCTATACACAGTCGCAGTGATGCTAAGAGGCAGAAGCAGGAAAAAAATTATTTCAAGTCTCATTTTATCTTAAAGATTCCTAGAAATTTTATTTTCTCCATAATATGTACAGTTTTAAATATTTTACATGTTTCATATTATTACATATGGAGAAAACAAACTAAAATACCCATCATGCTATCTATGATTTTGCCTGTCTCCTGCTACATTATCCCATACTCTACTTTGATAAAAACAAGAATACAAAATGGTCCAAAATTTCTGTAAAATAAAAAACAAACTAGTTGCATAAGACATACACTATTTTTCCAGTCATGAGACCCAAGATAACTTTTTTTATGAGTTTTCATTTTTTAAAAATGTAGAAGAAAAAAGACTTTGCAAGTATACCTATGCTGGAAATGCAAAATCATATAATAATGGCCTGCATCAACATTAACATATTGGCATCATATGTTTAAATCACCCTTATGCTGTTTGGCAGTATACTGTTTCCTATCCACGGAACAAAGACCAAGAATAGGTCAAAGTTTGCAAATTATTTTATGTGGCTGCTGAAAGATTATTCTCCCAAGAAAATTAAATATATATATAAATATATATGATACCTAAAATTAAATCTATATATATAGATAGATATATATATATCTCACAATAAGCAATAGATCAATAGTGGAAAGTCTACCTGATCGTAATATAGAATATTGCAAAGTAACCAATAGGGAAGTTAAGTAGCAATCAGGATGGACCAAATCTTCATGGCATGGTTATGAATAGCCTTTTATATATAAATCAATTTGGGTCATTAGGTTGTATTGCTAATGAAACTAAAATATTAGATTCAATCCTTATATAGACCTGCTGCATACAGATGGAAACTAATAATCAGAGGCAAATCTCCTATATTATAAATAACTTGTTTGTCCATCAAATGCCTGCATCTTCAAGGCAACCAGATGAGAGGATTCACATCTCTCAATACTAAAGCAATATATGCTGTTGGCGTGTAAGAATGATTGTGTTCATGTGACAGCACTGTGATTGTATTGTCAATAATAATAATTGAAAATAATAAATCATTCATTACAGATAGCAAATAACCATTAAATCATTCATTACCTATGGCAAATATGGTGTACATTATGCTATTTAGATACATGTTTATGTCCAGAAAGAAGTATTCCTTTTTTTATTAAGAACTTCAATGAGAAATCAGCCAAAAAAAAAAAGAGAATAAATTATACATCTTAGGCATTAGATACAGCACTGATAGTGTTACCAAAATAAATCACTCCCTGGACATCCTTGACTGCATTGTCTATAGAGAAAGGTCATGAATGCAATTACAATGTCTGTTTCAGTGGGTAGGATTCCAGAATGCTTGACTTTACAGTACTGAATTCTGCAAATTGTGAAGAAATTCGCAAATTAAGAGTAAAATTAGTGTCACCTCCACAGTTTGTTTAGAGGGAGGCAAGGAAGGTCCTCGCCTTACATTATTTCTCAGTGAGATAAAAATATCTGAATCTCTATCATTATTGACTTGATAATTTTTAAAGACTTTTAAGTCATCCAGGATCTATTGAAAAACTCATATATGTATAGTGAAATGCAATGTTCTACTAAAGTGAAAATACCTTCCCTCTCCATTTACTTAATCAGTTTACTTTTCTCCTTAACACTTCTTACCACCTCACATTAAATTATATGTTTTGTTTATATTTTTTGCATCACCTAAACAAAGAAAAGTGTAGGAATTGAATATGTCTTGCACACTGCTGTATCTCTAGCACTCAGAAGACTATCTGGCACACAGTACGTGCTGAATATATTTTTTTTATTGAATAAGTGCTTATTAGAGACAGATATGCCTTAAAGGGGTAGTTTGATGCTAGCTTTGGGAGGTGTAAGATTACCAAAATTCTAACCTGTTCGCTGACCCTTCCTTGGTAAATACGACAATAAATATGTTTGTAGCACATTGTATAGAAATGTATATGAGTTGTGTCTCAATCAAAGAAGTGAAAATGCTCACTTGTAGGTCAACAACAGCTTTCAAATCACCAGTATCCTTTGTAATTAATCCAATTAACCTTTCATTTGTCACTATTAAGCCAGCCCTCTTTCAGGATGTTTTCTATCTTGATCTCCCTTGTTCTTTCTCCTTTCTTCTACCCACCAAGTTTGAATTCATCCATTGATTCTGTGCACCGTCTTCTTCTTCCACTCTTTTCAGAACTTTGGGCAACACCTCTCTGCAGATGACTCCAAATTACATCTATAATTCCAAATGTTCTCAAGTATGAGCCTTACATTTTCATCTACCTCTTGGACACAAACACATTACTTTCTGATTGCCCTCTGTTTTTTGGTGAGGAAGATTCACCGTGAGCTAACATCCGTTGGCAATCTTCCTCTTTCTCTTTTTTTTTTTTTTGGCTTGAGGAAGATTTGCCCTGAGCTAACATCTGTGTCAATCTTTCCTCTATTTTGTATTGGGGTCACCACTACAGCATGGCTTGACGAGTGTTGTAGGTTCACGTCTGGGATCCGAACCCGCGAACCCAGGCCCCCAAAGCAGAGCATGTGGAACTTTAACCACTCAGCCACAGGGCCAGCCCCTTAATTTACCTCTTAAACTCAACTTGTATAGAACTAATTCAATCATCTTCTTCTTTAAACACTTTCCTCCACCTCCTCTGTCAAATCTACTGCTGTTTCTCCAGTCTCCAGATCAAAGCCTTGGAGTAAGGCTTCCCTGCTTACATAGAATAAAGCCTCAATTCCTGTCAATTAGATATTCGTCATGTTCCCCTTTCCTGGGTCTCATTTGGCCTCTTTTGCCACCACCCTGAATCAGGAGGCATTTTTCTCAAATTTTGACTTTTCCATAGTCTGCCAACAGGCATCCCTGTCCCAAATCTCACTACTTTTGAGATTAAGAGCTCAGTCTCACTTTCATATATGATGCTCAATCACACACCATTCCTCCCTCATCTGATATGGTCAAGCTTTCCCCAAATCTGTACTAATCTGTGTTTCCCAGGATTATATTCCATTACTCCCATAGGATCCAGATAATATTCCCAGCTATTCCTCAAATATGCCATTTTCTTCCCTATCTCTTCATCTTTATTCATAACATTTATTTTTCCTCCTGCATGCCAATTGACATCCTACCATTCTTTGAGACTATGATTTGTTTTTCCTGCCAACACTTCTGACATCAAATGTGTGGATTTTCCACATCAAGCAATTCTTTGCAGACATCAACTGGATGTTCTACAATTAAATTCAGTTCTGACACTAATTACCCAGAATTGGCCCAGACCCCACAGGTTAAGGGATAAGTCCCACAAGACTGTTGCCATTTTAGATGCCAGTCTCAAGTCCCAGGTTGTCAACTGTATTTCTGACCAAACAGCTCTAAACTGGGTTTTCCCACAATCCCCGTCACAGTTTTGGTAATTTGATATAACAGCTCACGAAACTCAGGGAAACACTTTACTTACTTTTGCCAGTTTACTATAAAGGATACTATAAAGGATACAAATGAACAGCCAGAGGAAGAGGTATATAGGACGAAGTCCAGAAGGGTCCCAAGCACGGAAGCTTCCATCCCCATGGAGTTGAGATGTACCACTCTCCCGATATGTGGATAAGTTTACCAACTCAAAAATTCTCTGAACTCTGTAGTTCAGGGGATTTTTGGACGTTTCATTATATAGGCAAGATTGATTAAATCATTGGCCATTGTTGATTAACTCAGTCTCCAACTCCTCTCCTTTCCCAAAGGTCAGGGGGTAGGGCTGAAAGTTCCAACCCTCTCATCATGCCTGGGTCTTTTTGGTGACCAGCTCCCATCTTGAAGCTACGTAGGGCCTCCAGCCACCAGTCATCTCATTAACCCACAAAAGGACACTCTTGCCACACCAGAATTCCTAGAGTCTCAGAAGCTCTTGTGTCAGGAACCAGGGACTAAGGCCAAATATTATAACAAAAAATGCCCCTCTCATACCTGTCACTCAAGAAACCCCAAAGGTTTTAGCTTTCATCCCAGGAACCAGGATGAAAATCAAATGTACAGTGCCTATTATATCACCATATCACAGAGACTCAGTCAAATGTCACCTTTTCAATGAAGCCTTCTATGATTTTCCAAGCACAATGTAATCACATTATTCTCTAAACCCCTTCAGCACCATGAAATAATTTTCTTACAGCACATGTCACATATGCTTTTGAACAGTTGTTATTTGTTTGTATCTCGCCTCTTCTACTGAAATGCAAGCTAGCCAATGAGAATATGGTGTGTTATATATTCATAATCACCCCCAAAATACATTGCACTTCATAAGATATCAACGCATATTTGTCAAATAAATGAATAATTGATATAAAATATACTTATTGAGTTGCTCAAAACGTATATCATAACAGAAAACAAAAGGTCTGTGAAATTGGTCTGCAAAGACAAAAAGAAAAGAGAGAAAAAGTCAGATACTGGAGATTATAGGAGCCTGAACAAGCCACTTATCCATTCCAAATGCAACTTATTTTCCTGTAAAGGAAAAAGTTGGCCTAGATGATCTCTAAGGTTGTTCCTAGCTCTAACGTTCTATAATTTCACGATTCACTAGAGACTATCATAACTCAATGCAAGCAGTAGGATGTGCCTCCAGCTCCTGGCTGCCCTGTCCACTTTTTCAGTTCTCTCCAGCTCTGCTCCTATAGACAGAAAGTCAAAGTGATAAAGTGGTTTAATTCAGCATGCAAATTAGCACTGCTCAGAGCCTAAAAGAAATCATGCTGTGGGCAGGTACAGAAAATTGGAAAGATGATCCACAACTCTACAATGTGTTGGTTTGGAGTAAATAATTTTCTCATATATTAGATGTATAATCCCTATTAATTGAAGTAAAGAAAAATGGGCAGGTTAAGAAGTTATTTTAATAGAGCTATCCCTCTAAGAACAGGAACCAGACAAGGATGCCCACTGTCACCACTCCTATTTAACATAGTATTGGAAGTCCTAGCCAGAGCAATCAGGCAAGAGAAAGAAATAAAAGGGATCCAAATTGGAAAGGAAGAAGTGAAACTGTCACTATTTGCAGATGACATGATTTTATATATAGAAAACCCTAAAGAATCCACCAGAAAACTTTTAGAAGTAATAAACGAATATGGTAAAGTTGCAGGATACAAAATCAACATACAAAAATCAGTTGCATTTCTGTACACTAACAACGAAGTAGCAGAAAGAGAAATTAAGAATACAATCCCATTTACAATTGCAACAAAAAGAATAAAATACCTAGGAATAAACTTAACCAAAGAGGTGAAAGATCTGTACACTGAAAACTATAAAACATTTCTGAAAGAAATTGAAGAAGACACAAAGAAATGGAAAGATATTCCGTGCTCTTGGATTGGAAGAATTAACATAGTTAAGATGTCCATACTTCCTAAAGCCATCTATAGATTCAATGCAATCCCTATCAAAGTTCCAACAACATTTTTCACAGAAATAGAACAAAGAATCTTAAAATTTATATGGAACAACAAAAGACCCCGAATAGCTAAAGGAATCCTGAGAAAAAAGAACAAAGCTGGGGGTATCACACTCCCTGATTTCAAAATATACTACAAAGCTATAGTAACCAAAACAGCATGGTACTGGCACAAAAACAGACACACAGATCAATGGAATAGAATCAAAAGCCCAGAAATAAACCCACACATCTATGGACAGCTAATCTTTGACAAAGGAGCCAAGAACATACAATGGGGAAAAGAAAGTCTCTTCAACAAATGGTGTTGGGAAAACTGGATAGCCATATGCAAAAAAATGAAAGTAGATCCTTACCTTACACCATACACAAAAATTAACTCCAAATGGATTAAAGACTTGAATGTAAGACCTGAAACTGTGAAAGTTCTAGAAGAAAACATAGGCAGTACGCTCTTCGACATCGGTCTTAGCAGCATCTTTTCAAACACCACATCTGACCGGGCAAGAGAAACAATAGATAAAATAAACAAATGGGACTACATCAAACTAAAAAGCTTCTGCACAGCAAAGGAAACCATCAACAAAACGAAAAGACAACCTAACAATTGGGAGAAGATATTTGCAAACCATACATCTGATAAGGGCTTAATCTCCAAAATATATAAAGAACTCATGCATCTCAACAACAAAAACTACCAACCCAATTAAAAAATGGGCAAAAGACCTGAACAGACATTTCTCCAAAGAAGATATACAGATGGCCAACAGACACATGAAAAGTTGTTCAAAATCACTAACTATCAGGGAAATGCAAATCAAAACTACAATGAGATATCACCTCACGCCCGTCAGAATGGCTATAATTAACAAGACAGGAAACAACATGTGTTGGAGAGGATGTGGAGAGAAGGGAACTCTCATACACTGCTGGTGGGAGTGCAAACTGGTGCGGCCACTATGGAAAACAGTATGGAGATTCCTCAAAAAAGCAAGGATAGAACTACCATATGATCCAGCTATTCCACTGTTGGGTATTTATCCAAAGAACTTGAAAACACCAATTTGCAAAGGTACATGCACCCCTGTGTTCATTGCAGCGTTATTCACAATAGCCAAGACTTGGAAGCAACCTAAGTGCCCATCAAGGGACGAATGGATAAAGAAGCTGTGGTATATATACACAATGGATTACTACTCAGCCATAAGAAACGACGAAATCCAGCCATTTGTGACAACATGGATGGACATTGAGGGTATAATGCAAAGTGAAATAAGTCAGAGGGAGAAGGTCAAATACCGTATGATTTCCTTCATTAAGTAGTAGATAATAACAACAATAAACAAACACATAGGGACAGAGATTGGATTGGTGGTTACCAGAGGGGAAGGGGGGAGGGAGGAGGGTGAAAGGGATAATTCGGTACATGTGTGTGGTGATGGGTTGTAATTAGTATTTTGGTGGTGAACATGATGTAGTCCACGCAGAAATAGAAGTACAATGATGTACACCTGAAATTTTTACAATGTTATAAACCAATGTTACTGCAATAAACAAAAAATTAAAAAAAAAGAAGTTATTTTAATATGTATATGCATATTATATAAACAAATATATTCATATGCCCGTATTGTGATTTTATTATTGTTCATGATATGCTTTTAGAAGTAACTAAGTATAACAGTTTTGGTCCCAGTTTTCACATATGAATTTACAAATAATCAACATCTGTCATTTTATGTGAAAGCTTAGTTTTATTATGTTCAAGGAAAATGCTGAGTTGGTGGGGGTGGTGATGTGTTACTCTATTTCAGTAAGATTCCAATTAATCATCATTCAGATCATTCAAATCACGATTCAAAGCATAACAGGGCTCTTTAGTAATTAGGCTGGAACAAAACCCCAAACTGCTTTGAGTTTCTTATAAAGGCATTTGAAACTTTTAATGCTGGGTACACTAAATATCACAAAACAAAGCTCATTGAGCTACACCATTTTATGTTGGCAACTCTTACTTTCATTTTCCCACATTTCCCTGTATACACACATATTCGGAACATTTTTTTCCACTTTGGGTTTGTATTTTCCCATGTCCAAAAAGATCACCTCTTATACACTCAGGTGTATAAGCCAGAGATCTAGACTTATCCCTGACTCCTCCATCTCTCCTAATTTGTATTTGCAGTAAATTTCTATATTTTGCCAAATGTACTTTGTAAACACCTCTTGAATTCATCTACATGTCTCTTCCTTCTGCATTTATTCTAGTTCAGGTTGACATCACCTCTTGTCTACAGCAGCGTTTACCAAGACCTTGTTGATCATGAGTCTATATCAGTAAAAATATTAAACAACTTCTTCAAAAATGTGTATATTTATTTTGCTTCTAAATCATGCAGATAACTTTATATTATTCTATTCTTGAAAATTAGAAAACAGAAAACAGAAAGTACACAAAGATAAGTTAAAAATAAATAGTTCAAATACTCTGCACAGGTGACATGGATCTTGTCTATCCCTGGGGAGCATGTGCCGCACTTGGGCAACCACTAGCCTGTAGTCCTACAACAGCCACCTGCCTGGTTAAATAGCTTTGGGTCTTATCCTCTTCATACAATGATCTTCTAAAATGTAAGTGTGTTCATATCCTCTCCCAATTAAAACACTTTTAGGTCTTCTTGTTTCCCTTGGAGGATATGCAAAGTCCTTAAGATGCTTTAGGAGGCCCCTTTATGAGCTGGCTACTCGTTGCCTATTTCTCCGGCTTCATCTCTTGCTGTTCCTGCCCTGTTCTTCCCCTACATCCTCACAAACATACACCTTGTCCATGCCGAACTGTTTTCAGACCCTCTAATAGGTGGCCATGCTTTTTTCTCCACACTAAGACTTTGCATATCCATTTAATTTTGCTTACAACATTTTCTTTTTTCTCCCACCCTCTTCATCTGGTTAAAGCCTACTCATGGTTGACGTATCATTTTAGATCTCATTTCCTCTAGATTGAACGAAATAAGCTACCTTAGCATATGAAACTCATCCTTATCTTGATCCGTGCCACTGAATTTTAATTGTCAATGTGCTTTCACATTGGTTCAGTGATTATTATACTTTGAGGTAATAGGAATCACCTAGAAAACTTAAGTGCAATTTTTTCAACTTCATCCCAAGATATTTTGATTTCGTGGGTCTCAGATAGAGCTCAAGAATGTGCATTTTAAAAGCATCTAAGTGATTCCTATGTAGGTGTTTGCACTGGAAGAGATGCTCATTTACTGTTATATCTTCAGCATCTTCCAGAAGGGTTAGCTCATAATAGGTGCTTAATAAATATTAGTTGAATAAATAAATGAGAGCAATCTGGTTGATAAGAAAAATAACTTGCTTCTAGATAGAGGTAACAGTAAAAGAAATACAACAGATGCATGGAATCTCAATGTTTGCTGGGAAACTTTTGAAAACAATTCCTCTTCCTCCCATCCCCAAAATGCAAATCTGTCAAGACTCAGTGCCTGAGAAGCAGCATACTTATAATGAATGGGCCAACCTGAAGGTATCCTATCTGTACAGCAACTAATGGGGATGTTTCTAGCAGGTATAAACTATCTTCCTATGGGTTTTGATAAAGGACAACACAAGTGGTTGAGTTCGAGTTTGTAGCTGGGTAGCAGAGAGGAAGAGGAAGAACGAAGGCCAAGGTATGGAGGATTTTAAGACTACATTGAAGGGTTTGGACTTCATTTTAAGATGCTATCCTGGTCCCTAAGGAATACTGACTTAACTCAGAACACTGATTGGATGTGTAATACTAATATCCCAAACCTTCAGAAGCTGGGGATCACTTCCCCTTGGCTCCCTGCTTGTGGAGAGCCGTATGACTCATGCCAGGTTGCCCCCTCCTGCCCACTTTCACTGCTAGCATACCAAGGCCACTGGCAAGGTTCACTAGCGAGTGCCACCATCACTGCAGACCAAAAGGAAGAAAGGCCCAACTCCCCAGCCAAATTGATGCCTCCTTTTTCCAAGTTTCCATTGAATTCTGTGGGGCCCAAGAGGCCACTCTCTTCCAGGACGTGAAATATTCTCTCTTTCACTCGCCTTTCATCTCCCATAAGCTGACCCTGAAATGCTCTTGTTTGCATTTTCCTGAACCCAGACTCACTCTTCTCCCATCCTTCATAAGGTGCTTATTGGTTTGTTTGATTTCAGTTACTTTTTTTTTCCTTAACCCTTATCCTTCTTGGAATTTGAGAACAGTAATAAAGAACACTCTCCTCATACCTAACTTCGTGAAACATTGATAGATAAACATAAGAGTAACATAGCTAGAGACCAAATATTAGCTTTATTGTTCATAAGAGCAAGTGTGGAGACTATCGGGCTTAGATCTTCAGGCAAGAGAGCTTGCTAATATTTCACCCCAGAATTTGCTTTGCACACCCTAGCCATGCATTGAACTGGACAACTGTATGCCTGTCTCCAAGGGCCTACCCCATGAAACTTACTATGCAGAGGATCAAAGAAGGCCGTGGAACATCCTGTATGCCCAGGAAGATCTCCAAAACAAGAGGTCTGGAGGGGCTGCCGAAGCCACACATGCCCGGCTTATTCTCCCAAACTCACTACTCACTAAAGTCAGTCTGCTACTTAGAGTAAATAAGATGGAGAGAGAGGCCAGAATTGTTATTTTAAAGGATGTCCCTCTCCGTGGGAACATGAGTGAGGAATAAGTGATCTGCCCAACAGACCATAATCATTTTCCATGAACCTTCCTTCACCTCCTCACTTTAAGTGTAAACTCTTTTCCCCTATAACTTTCTCTAGCACAATGTGCTTATTTTCTCTGACCCACCTACATGTAAATCATGAGTTGGAGTCATGCTCTCAATCAGCAACTTCAAAGCCATATTTAAATCTTGATTCCATCACCTTCTGATGAAAACTTCTGTTTTTTAGAGGCTTAAACCACTCGTTTCTATCACCGTCTAACTAGTGCTTCTCATTGTTACCTCTTTCATTAACTAAAGTATTTGCACTTGGCTCTCAGTGTGCCTCTCCACACCTACACATCATGCAATGTTATGAACTCATAGTCCATCAAATAACTGCTCCACCCTACCTAAACCATCTACACCCACAGGCATATCACAAACACATGCACGGTTTCATCCCCCAAATCACTATTGAGGCATGCCACTCTCTGCAAATAACTTTCTTTATGTATCTATGTTTCTCATCCTCATTGAGTCTTCTACCACATTCATCTCCTCTAAATTTTAAAATCCCTCAGGCCCTCCAGCCTTCTCTCCCTCTCCTTTTCAGTTTATAGCCAATATCAAATTATTTCAAACACTGTCTTACAAATATATTTAACTTTCTTTACCCATGTCGTCAGGCCATTTCCACTGACAAAAATCCCAAGATGTGGACAAGTCTATCTCCTTCTTCGCCATGCCTGTGTCCAAATTAATGAGTACAATTAAAGTGGACCACACAATTAGAGAAAAGTACTATAATAATAATATAATAATAAAATTCGTACTGACATGAATTTTTCCTGACTCTCAACATTGTCTGGCAATTAATAAGATTAGGCTTCTCAATTTACTCCTCAATTATCCAAGAGTTTGATAATTTCTCACTAAGTCAAGACTCAAAATTAATCTAAGTGGGTGTGTGTGTGTACACATGTACATGGTAGGAGAGGAGGGATAGTTATTTCCACTTTCTTCTATATTCTTACAATTAGTTATGCAAAGGAGACATAGCATAGTTGCAGGCAAACCCATTGCTGGAGAAAGACTTTAGGGTTCTTAAATAGATACTGCCAGCTGGTAATCCTGCATTTATAATGACCTTGGGTCATGAATTAAATCTATGCTCAGATTAACATCTACCCGCAACATTAAATCTGTTTTTACAAATAACCAGCAAACAGAAATAAAGGACTTCTTCCTAAAGTCTACCTATCCATTAAAATAAAATTAAAAAAAGTTTCAAAGGCCCTAACATATTAACAGTTCATCTTATTCATTATTCACATTTAATTCTTACTTTTTAATAAATAATATTCTCTGTTGTGATACATTTATTTACCTGGTTTATATTTTGAAGACACAATTAGACATAAACATTGATCCTGCAATTTGGCAGTCTTATGAACTAAAAAATTCCTTGTTGGCACAATCTCAGAATTTATCTATGCTGGAGGAAAACATGGAATAATAGAAATCCACGTTAGAATCATGATGTCAGGAAACAATAAGTCAGGTTCTCCCACTTTCTAAGTTTCATTTTGTATTTAGTAGAGTCCTCCAGGTGATATTCTAATACTAGGCCCTGTTGGTTTAAAGTTATAAAACAGTAATTCAATATATTATATGACAACAAAAGACATTCTCCATTTCTTTGAACAATAGAAATCAGAGGTGGTATATAATTTCTAAAATAAGACGTAAAATAAATGATAGACTTGCAGCTAATAAGCATTAGTCAAATATATAATCATTAAAAAAGCAGACCCAAGACCTAACCATACTACTTACACACACGATGGTCTTTGAGAAGTAGTTAACTTTGAGTCTCAGTTACTCATCCTAAAAGAGTGGTAATGCTACCAGTCAACAAGATTATTATAAGCACTATGAGTGAAATGAGTTAAAATCTATGCATTTCTCTCTTTGTAAACTTCATTATCCCACATAAAATTTTGTTTTAGTTTTATTATTACCACACAAAAATAAGTGAAATAAAATAAATATCCCATACATATATAACTGGTCGAGTAATAGAAGAATTATTGGGGTTAGCGTAATTCTGGAAAATAATTTTTTTTTCAGTCTATAAATTTGAAATTCTCTCATGGAACCAAAGTTGATAGACGAAGATATGTATCAAAGGTTATTATAATGGATTAGATGCAACAAGTGGACAAATATACTGTAGCCAGGAGAAATGATTAACCATCAGATGAACCAAATATAGACTAGATTGGAGGGTATCACAAAACTTCAACTCTTGGGGTTAGTCTGAAATATTTGGTTCTTTGGAGCCAAAATAGTCATGGGTCTATTTCCAACAACTTGGAGAATTGTAAAAAGAAACGATTCAAGAAAAATTAATCTCCAGAACTCCATTAGATCTAGTTATTCTCAAATAATGTGTCTCGAGTAAAATCTCCCATCATCTTTGACATCAGGGTGGGAAGCGGGTCAACTACAACTAGTGATTTGTCAGACAAAGTCTGTTGATGGGAGTTAATGTCTTCACCACACTCTAATGATCTACTCTGCTGGAATAACGGCATGGATAAAATAAAAAGTTCATAGTTTTATGTTTTCCATCAATAAAACAGAGTTAATACTACTGCTGACTATTTCATTGTTATAAGGATATAACATTAAATAATATATAATATGTAATAACATTAAATAATATATGAGAAAACTATGCAAACTACAGAACAATTATAGAAAGTTTAAAAATAGGAAGCTAGACGAAACACAGAAGATACATAGAATGTAAAGCAAAATTATTAAGATAAATTAGAGGGTTCTAAAATTTTAGCGAACATTATAATTTCCTTTTTTCTAAATGACATGCTTTTGCTTTACTCCAAGGGACAATGCATCAATAGATCAAAGGTGTGGTGCAGAAATCTGTATTTCTTTCTCCAGTACCTCAAGTGATTCTAGTGAAGATGGTTTCTGGACCCTGGATCACATTGAGAAATACCACTCTGCATCATGAATTTGTTAATATTAACTCTGAGAAGAGCCATAAATAATTCTTCCTCTTCTCTCTGGAATGTGTATAAACACACATATATATGCATGTAAGTATTTTTTTCTTCAAATTGGCATATACATCTTTTCTCTGTGTACCAAAGAATGGTATAGAATAAAACCATTAGAGCACATTTACTGTAAGCTTAATTTAGCCTTATACAAAGGTAATATACTTCTGAGAGTTCTACCCAATGTTCTGTTTATTATGGGATCATTTTACTCTGGAATAATGTGAATTATTCCCAGCCCTATGTGAATTTTTCTTCCTGTTACTTTCTGGTGTTTATCTCCTCAGCCCAATCAAGTGTCACTCCATGCCTGCACATATTAGTACTCATCTGAAGACTGAAGGGGACCCTCTGAAGGTCTCTGGAGGTACTTTCCTTTGTAGTTTTGTTGTCTCTAGTATCCTCCTCTTCTAGCTACCTTCCCTAACTTGGATCTCTCTCTCCTCAACTCTGCGAGGTCACTGGGATGTTTTGATTCCTGTTTTCTACACATAATTTAGAAAAATGCTCCAGACAAAAGATAGGGGCAATCATAGGGCTTGCCTCATTCTCTTCTGTTTGGAATCACAGTCCTGCACTTTCTAATGTCCTATTCTGAGAACAGTTTTGTCATATATTTTGACTACTTTTCAGGGTAGTAGGGGTGGCAGCATAATTGTAGACTGCTTAACACCCTCATAGAAGAAAACAGAATTCAGAACTGAACCTTATATTTTTTATACCTGTATTTATTTAGTCATCTAAACAATCATACAAGCTAGGTATTCGGAACCCCTCTTACAACTAAGGAAAATCAGGCTCATCAATTTACATAATTTGAATAAAGAAAATGTAGTAAACTGATAGGAAACCAAGATTCAAAACCATATTGCTACACTAAAACTATTTGTTTATTGAATATTTAGTGATTCATTGTTTATTATATTAATAATGTTACAGCACAGAGGGAACAAGACACTATGATAGGCATTTTATCTTTGTAGTCCTTTAAATATAAGAATGGAAGAATAAAGTTTCTTTTAACTAATTCTGTTTGTTTTTTTTTTTTTTGCCAGCATTGGAGATGTATTTTATTGTCAATCAACCAAGAGAGATACCATTCTCTTGCTTTTTCGAATCATAAATTTCTTTTTTTTACGGTTCTTTTTTTTTATTCTATTTTTTGATTTTTTTGGTTTAATTTTTTGTTTATTGCAGTAACATTGATTTATAACATTGTATAAATTTCAGGTGTACATCATTATACTTCTATTTCTGCATAGATTTCACCACCCAAATACCAATTACAACCCATCACCACACACATGTGCCGAATTATCCCTTTTACCCTCCTCACACCCCCTTCCCCTCTGGTAACCACCAATCCAATCTTTGTCTCTATGTGTTTGTTTATTGTTGTTATTTTCTACTACTTAATGAAGGAAATCATATGGTATTTGACCTTCTCCCTCTGACTTATTTCACTTTGCATAATACCCTCAATGTCCATCCATGTTGTCACAAATGCCTGGATTTCATTGTTTCTTATGGCTGAGTAGTATTCCATTGTGTATATATACCACATCTTCTTTATCCATTCGTCCCTTGATGGGCACTTAGGTTGTGTCCAGGTCTTGGCTATTGTGAATAATGCTGCAATGAATACAGGGGTGCATGTATCTATACGCATTGGTGTGTCCAAGTTCTTTGGATAAATACCCACCAGTGGAATAGCTGGATCATATGGTAGTTCTATCATTAATTTTTTGAGAAACGTCCATACTGTTTTCCATAGTGGCTGCACCAGTTTGCACTCCCACCAGCAGTGTATGAGAGTTCCCTTCTCTCCACACCATCTCCAATGCATGTTGTTTCCTGTCTTGTTAATTATAGCCAGTCTGACAGGCATGAGGTGATATCTCATTGTAGTTTTGATTTGCATTTCCCTGATAGTTAATGATATTGAACATCTTTTCATGTGCCTGTTGGCCATCTGTATATCTTCTTTGGAGAAATGTCTCTTCAGGTCTTTTGCCCATTTTTTAATTGGGCTGTTAGATTTTTTGTGGTTGAGATGCATCAGTTCTTTATATATTTTGGAGATTAACTCCTGATCAGATGTATGGTTTGCAAAGATCTTCTCCCACTTGTTAGATTGTCTCTTCGTTTTGTTGATGGTTTCCTTTGCTGTGCAGAAGGTTTTTAGATTGATGTAGTCCCATTTGTTTATTTTTTCTATTGTTTCTCTTGCCCAATCAGACATAGTACTTGAAAATATGTTGCTAAGACTAATGTCGAAGAGCGTACTGCCTATATTTTCTTCTAGAAGTTTCATAGTTTCAGGTCTTACATTCAAGTCTTTAATCCATTTTGAGTTAATTTTTGTGTATGGTGTAAGGTAAGGGTCTACTTTCATTTTTTTGCATGTGGCTATCCAGTTTTCCCAACACCATTTGTTGAAGACACACTCTTTTCTCCATTGTATATTCCTGGCTCCTTTGTCAAAGATTAGCTGTCCATAGATGTGTGGGTTTATTTCTGGGCTTTCAATTCTATTCCATTGATCTGTGTGTCTGTTTTTGTGCCATTACCATGCTGTTTTGGTTACTATAGCTTTGTAGTATATTTTGAAATCAGGGAGGGTGATACCTCCAGCCTACTTCTTTTTTCTCAGGATTCCTTTAGCTGTTTGGGATCTTTTCTTGTTCCATATAAATTTTAGGATTCTTTGTTCTATTTCTGTGAAAAATGTTGTTGGAACTTTGATAGGGATTGCATTGAATCTATAGATGGCTTTAGCAAGTATGGACATCTTGACTATGTTAATTCTTCCAATCCAAGAGCATGGAATAGGTTTCCATTTCTTTGTGTCTTCTTCAATGTCTTTCAGCAATGTTTTATAGTTTTCGGTGTACAGATCTTTCACCTCTTTGGTTAAGCTTATTCCTAGGTATTTTATTCTTTTTGTTGCAATTGTAAATGGTATTGTATTCTTAATTTCTCTTTCTGCTACTTTGATATTAGTGTATAGAAATGCAACTGATTTTTGTACGTTGATTTTTTATCCTGCAACTTTACCGTATTTGTTTATTACTTCTAAAAGTTTTTCGGTGGATTCTTTAGGGTTTTCTATATATAAAAATCATGTTATCGGCAAATAGTGAGAGTTTCACATCTTCCTGTCCAATTTGGATCCCTTTTATTTCTTTTTCTTGCCTGATTGCTCTGGCTAAGTCTTCCAGCACCAGCACTATGTTAAATAAGAGTGGTGAGAGTGGGCATCCTTGTCTGGTTCCTGTTCTTAGAGGGATGGCTTTCAGTTTTTCACCATTGAGGATGATATTAGCTGTGGGTTTGTCATATATGGCTTTTATTATGTTGAGGTACTTTCCTTCTATACCCATTTTATTCAGAGTTTTTATCAGAAATGGATGCTGTACCTTGTCAAATGCTTTCTCTGCATTTATTGAGATGATCATATGATTTTTATTCTTCATTTTATTAATGTGATGTATCACATTGATTGATTTGCGAATGTTAAACCATCCCTGCATACCTGGAATAAATCCCACTTGATCGTGGTGTATAATGTTTTTAATCCATTGTTGTATGTGATTTGCTAGTATTTTGTTGAGGATTTTTGCATCAATGTTCATCAGTGATATTGGCCTGTAATTTTCTTTTTTTGTATTGTCCTTGTCTCATTTTGGTATCAGGGTAATGTCAGCTTCATAGAATGAGTTAGGGAGCTTCCGCCCCTCCTCAATTTTTTGGAAGAGTTTGAGAAGGATAGGTATTAAGTCTTCTTTGAATGTTTGGTAGAATTCACCACGGAAGCAGTCTGGTCCTGTACTTTTATTTTTGGGGAGGTTTTTGATTACTGTTTCGATTTCCTTACTGCTGATTGGTCTATTCAAATTCTCTATTTCTTCTTGATCCGGTTTTGGAAGGGTGTATGATTCTAAGAATTTATCCATTTCTTCCAGATTGTCGAATTGGTTGGCATATAGCTTTTCATAGCATTCCCTTATAATCTTTTGTATTTCTGAGGTGTCTGTTGTAATTTCTCCTCTTTCATTTCTGATTTTACTTATTTGAGTCTTCTCTCTTTTTTTCTTGGTGAGTTTAGCTAAAGGTTTATCAATTTTGTTTATCTTTTCAAAGAACCAGCTCTTGGTTTTATTAATTTTTCTATTATTTTTTGGTCTCTATTTCATTTATTTCTGCTCTGATTTTTATTATTTCCCTTCTTTTACTGATTTTGGGCTTTGTTTGTTCTTCTTTTTCCAGTTCCTTTAGGTGCATTGTTAGATTGTTTATTTGAGATTTTTCTTGTTTGTTGAGATAGGCCTGTATTGCTATAAACTTCCCTCTTAGAACCACTTTCGCTGTATCCCATAAATTCTGGAATTTCGTATTTTCATTTTCATTTGTCTCCAGGTATTTTTTGATTTCTTCTTTGATTTCTTAATTGGCCCAGTCGTTGTTCAGTAGCATTTTGTTTAATCTCCACGTATTTGTGGCTTTTCTGATTTTCTTCCTATGGATGATTTCTAGTTTCATACCGTTGTTGTCAGAAAAGATGCTTGGTATTATTTCAATATTCTTAAATTTATGGAGACTTGTTTTGTGGCTTAATATGTGACCAATCCTGGAGAATTTTCCATGTGCATTTGAAAAGAACGTGTATTCTTTGGTTTTTGGATGGAATGCTCTGTATATATCTACTAAGTCCATCTGTTCTAGTGTGTCATTTAAGGCCAATGTTTCCTTATTGATCTTCTGTTTCGATGATCTATCCGCTGGTGTAAGTGGAGTGTTAAAGTCCCCTACTATTATTGTGTTACTGTCTATTGCTGTTTTTATGTCTGTTAATAATTGCTTTATATATTTAGGCGCTTCTACATTGGGTGCGTAGCTATTTCCAAGTGTTATATCCTCTTGTTTGATTGTTCCTTTGATCATTATGTAGTGCCCTTCTTTGTCTCTTTTTACAGTTTTTGTTTTAAAGCCTATTTTGTCTGATATGAGTATTGCTACTCTAGCTTTCTTTTCATTGCCATTTGCATGGAGTATCTTTTTCCATCCTTCACTTTCAGTTTGTGAGTGTATTTAGGTCTGAAGTGTTTCTGTTGTATGCAGCATATATATGGGTCTTGTTGTTTTATCCAATCAGCCACCCTATGCCTTTTAATTTGAGCATTTACTCCATTGACATTTAAAGTAACTATTGATAAGTGTGTACTTACTGCCATTTTTTTAACTTTTTTTTTCTCAGTGTTTTAGTAGTCCTTCTTTGTTCCTTTCTCCTTCTATACAGAAATGATGGTCTCTTTAGTTTGACCTCTGTCTGAAAGCTCTACTCTTTAACTCTCCTCATCCCTCATTTTATGTTTTTAATATCATATCTAACCTCTTTTTTGTTCATTTGTATCCATTACCTTCTTATCATGGAAATAGATAATTTTTCCTATTTGTTTCTTCTCTTTTCCCCTTAAACCAGTCCCTTTAACATTTCTTGTAGCACTGGTTTCTTGGTGACAAACTCCTTTAATTTTTGCTTGTCTTGGAAACGTTTAATCTCTCCTTCCATTGTGAATGATAACCTTGCCAGGTAGAGTATTCTTGGCTGTAAGTTTTTTCCTTTTAGCACTTTAAATATATTGTGCCACTCTCTTCTAGCCTGTAAAATTTCTGCTGAGAAGTCAGCTGATAGCCTTATGGGGTTTCCTTTGTATGTAACTTGTCTTTCTCTTGTGGCTTTTAGGATTCTCTCTTTATCTTTAATTCTGGACATTTTGATTATGATGTATCTTGGTGTGGGCCTCTTTGGGTTTATCTTCTTTGGGGCTCTCTGTGCTTCCTGTACCTGGATGTCTGTTTCCTTCCTTAGGTTAGGGAAGTTTTCATCTATTATTTCTTGAAATAGATTCTCTGACCCTTTGTCTCGCTCTTCTCCTTCCGGTACACCTATAACACAGATGTTAGTGTGCTTGATGTCGTCCCAGAGGTCCCTTAGACTGTCCTCACTCTTTTTAATTCTTTTTTCTTTTACCTGTTCAGCTTGGGTAATTTCTTCTAGTCTTTTGCCCAGCTCGCAGATCCATTATTCTGTATCCTCTACTCTGCTTTTGAGTCCCTCCAGTGAATTTTTCATTTCCAGTATTGTATTCTTCATTTCTGATTGGTTCTTTTTTATATCTTCCATTTCTTTGTTGACATTCGCACTGAGTTCATCTATTCTTCTCCCCCCCGATCAGTGAGCATCCTTAACACTCTTTGTTTGAACTCTCTGTCGGGTAGGTTGCTCATTTCTGTTTCACTTAGTTCCTTTTCTGGGGTTTTGTCCTGTTCCCTTACTTGGAATGTATTCCTTTGCCTCCTCATTTTGCCTCTTTCCCTGTGCTTGTGTCTATGTATTAGGTAGATCAGCTACATCTCCTGCTCTTGGATAGGTGAGCTTATATAAGTGATGCCTTAGGAGACCTGCAGTGTGCTTCCCTCCATTCTCAATGTTCCAGGGGTGACCTCTATGTGGGCTACATGTGTCCTTCCATTGTGGCGTGTTTGCTCTCCCTTTAGGTGCCCAGGGAGGCTGAGTTATTCTCCTGGCCAGCTGTTGTAATACTCAGCTGCTTGTAGTTGTTGTGGGCCCTTCAGTCTCTTTATTGGGTGTGGGGAGCCCCAGCACAGGCGGCTGCAAGTTCTAACACCACATTTGTGTTTCAGTATTTCAAGTGAGTAGGACCCCAACGTGGAAGGTTGTTAGGCTCAGGGGCTTACAAATGCTGTAAGCCTCCAGCCTTTAGGTCTCTTGTCAGCTCTCTGAGGATTGCAGATGGTTGGGGCTGGCATCAGGCACAGGAGCACCCGATTGTTTCAGGCTTTGGAAGGTGGGGCAAACCCCCTATGTGGGTCTTTGAGAAGCACAAGTCTTCTGCAGCTGACAAGCCCTGCCACCCACAGGTCCACACACACAGTCAACACAGTCCTGCCTCGTGTGCATGCCCCAACCTCCTGAAGTGGACCCAGTCTCTCCACAGCAGGAGCCCCACACTCTCTACCTACTCCTTGTGCATGCCCTGCCCCTCTGAAGTGGGTTCAGTTGCCAGGCTGCAGAGAATCCAGTCACCAATCTATGCAGGCCCACAAGTTGCCTGAAGGCTTGTTGTTGGGTGGGGCCAGTCTCTAGGGTGGGCTTCCCGCCCTGGCTGAGCTGGATTAAATCAGTGCTCTAGCGGGTGGGGTAGACCCTGGGCTAGCAGGCCCCAGGGAGAACTCCAATGGCATCCATGGCAGCACGCCCACACCAGGCCACAACAATGGCCACCACCAATGTCCCAGTCCCTGGAGAGGTCTCACCTCCTATTGCGATGCACTCTGAGCTTATCAGGTGAGTCTCTTTTCACCAAAGCACTGTGCACCTTTCTTTCTGGTGATTTTAGGTTGCTCTCTGAAATGGGTGAGTTTGCACATGGGCCCTTTAAGAGCCAGTTTAAATTTCTTTGTGAACCAGCTTTTCTGGGGATACTCCCCAATGTTCTAGTAGCAGGCAAAGTCAGATATTCTGCCACTCGTCTCGATTGTGCTGGGTCCACAAAATGCCCACAGCGGGGGCGCTCCCCGGCTCAGGGCCCCACTCCTCCAGGGAGGGCTGCATACCTGTGGGCTGCTCCCCAGCGGCCATGACGTGCTGCGGCTTGTGAAGGCGGCGTTTTCCCTCTGCAGAAGGGAGTTTCAGCCTCTTCCACCTCAGTTAGGATTGTCCTTTGTTGCATGAGTTCCTCTTATCCAGTTTTCAGTTCTGTCTCAGGGGTAATTTTTCCACGAGTAGTTGTAAATTGGCTGTGTCCGCGGGAGGAGGTGAGTTCAGAGTCTGCCTGTGCCGCCATCTTGACTTCTCTCCATGTTTTCTTAATTATACTGATTTTTAGTGAAAATCTACCCAAATTCTTCAATTTCAAATCTACATGTACTATCAATCAGCCTCTAGTTCCAAATTAAAGAGATTTGACAATAATTCATAAATGTCACCCTGGCTGTAATTTATGTCTTGATCTGTCTTAAAGTATTCAGTTTTGATCCCCTAACATTAACTTATAAAGCTGGAGGACATGACTGCGTTTCTTGAAAAACATAATATTCAACAATTGAAATGAACTCTTCAGTTCATACATTTTGAAGATTTCATCATAATGCCAGTAAACAGAAAAATCAATATTCATTTCTGGAAATAAGGTTTCATTCTGGTTAGGGACTTCTATGACACCATTCTTTCTTCAGATTTAATGTCTATCAAGTGGAGGTGTGTTAATTGAATCTTACTTGTCATTTGTGTACATGATGGATTAAGGAGAGAAAGAATTGTCTTCCTCCCATGCATAGTAGAATTCCCTAAGTTGAAATTTGTTTACTTTATTCAACTATTATATATTTCTTGGTTTTATATCCTCATATATGAATGTTTTAATATCTGCCCCACCCCCAAGTGAAACCCAAGTCTAATGTGACAATAATAGATTATAGCATGTGTCATTATATTCACCAATAAAGAATAACAAGTGTGTAACTTTGATATCTTATACTACAATGAATACAGATAAAATGTGAAAACTAAAATACTCAAGAGAGAAATAAAATTCTGATGCTATCAGATCTGAGAATACACCTGTGGAGAATAATCAAAAGAAGACCAAAGTATACACCTAATGGATCTATGTTTATTCCAGATTTTTTCTATTGCAGTATACTATATTTTCACGTATATAAATAAATCCATATATAATTCTGATTTTTATAATAAATTCACAGATTATATTCTTGGCACAGTTAATACTTGATTTTGTTTTTACAATTTACAAGTTAAAAATAATGATGTGTTGACGATGATGATGATAATGATGATGATGACAACAATGCTAATATTAACAATAAAGTGCACGATTTGTTAAATGGTGGCTGTGCCCTAGACCCAGAGTTTAATACTTAAGTGCTATTAAAGTGCTATTAAAACACATTAAAACTACCTGTGGGATTCTGTTTAAATACTAATGCCTAGATCTCACCAAATCAAAGATTCTGATTCAGTGGTATGAGAACTGGCTATAGTAGTTTATTAAAATGTTTCTATCTTCACAAGTAGTTTTAATATATAACAAGTGATAACAACTTTTACTCTAAACTATGTTGCTTCCAAATAGGATTTTAGTGGATATGTTGTCCTTTATTTTTTTTGCAATATTTATGGTTTGAATGTGGTGGATTCTGATAGTATGCAGATAATCTGGATCTTCTGTAGTTATATTATTTAAAATTATATTGTTTTTAATAAAAAATTATGTTCCATATTCATAAAATCATAGTTCAGACTACGAAAAAATAAATATTCTTATATTAAACAAATAAATATGATAAGGTTAAACTTGAGCATGCATTAAAAATCAAAAGTAAAGGAGCAAAGCACAGAAAACTAGAGTGTAGTCAAAATATGAACCATCAAAAGCAAAGTGTTATTCCTGAGAATAAATACAATTATTTGTATATTTTATATCGAAGATTCATAATTACAGAAGGAAAATCAGGCTCCCTTTCAAATAGTGATAACTGAAATACTTGTATTTTTTGAAAAACATTTTCAATTTCCTTTGGAATAGAGACACAACTTTTTAAGTTTACTGCACAGATTTACAACTCATGAGTAAAATAAAAGGAAATGACCGTGCATTCTGCATGATACACTTCTCAAAGACAAACTACTGCAAGGAGAAATTAGCAATCACTCTGCAGGGAGCAACTACTGAATCCCATAATACTCCGATGTCATCATCTTCAAATAATGTACACTTAACCATGAAGCAGAACAATAACCAGCTACTTCCAAACCATTAATCCAAGTAAAATGTAATTTTACATAAATGTGTCTATCAAGACAAGGTAATGAAAATGAACATTAGTTGCTATAATCCAGACCTATCTCATAAGCATGTATTATGTCAAGCCTGTTACTGAACTCATCGTCATCCTCATTAATAAACACTGACATAATTTTATGTAGCATCTCTAACACATTATCAAAATAAGCCAATACCACTATCTATTTAATGTTATTTGCATAAGTTTTGAATTTTCTTACCGACTCTGTTGACTTCCAGGCAAGATGGTACTGTAAATATAGGGCTCTGATGATGACCCTTTCAAATTTTAATTAAAATATCCAATCAAATGGAAAAATTATGCATTTTCCCTAAATATACGGTGGGAAACTCGGGAGAGATTGAGCAGGAATAACAAAGTTGACAGTCATTAGCATTTTAATGGAATTGAAACCAAGGAAGTGGAGTTATAAACTGGTTCAGAGATGTCAAGTAAGATATGTGCCCACTGGATTTAGCAACAAAAACTTTAGGAGTGACATTGCAAACATAGCTTAGTAAAGTGGTAGGGGCAAAACATAGAGAAAAGTTGTTGCAGTGGAGAATTGTGGCTGCAAAGGAAAAGAGAGCTCATTCAGCAGCAGGAATGGAATGCTCGATAGGTGGAAGGAGTTTATTTTTAATTTGCTTGCTTTTGAGGATAAGAAATACCTGAACAGGTTTAAATGTGGAAGAGGAGAGAGGAAGTTGAAGCTAAAGAAAGGAAGAAGGACCTTAGATGGGGGTCCCTCAGGAAATATAAAGAGGATGTAAGAATCCAGGGCATAGGTATAGAGATTGTCATTAGATGAGAGGAAGGACAAAATAGCTATGATTACTTATGGGCTAGATAACAACCTCAAAACACTTAAAATCAAGATTTTTGGAAGTACTAAGAAAATTGATAGAAACCTTATAGTAGGAGAAGATGTAAAATATTTCTATCAGTTCTGAAGCAATCAAATAAATAAGTACAGAGAGAATCTGAAAAACAGGATTAATAAATGTTGCTTAAGGAAAGATGATTGAATTCTCTTCTATTACTCTTAACCCTGTGCCATCATCAGAAAGAATTAGAGTGCTTTGTTAAACTGGAGATATCTGATTCCCTCTAACGTTTTTAGGAAGAATAGACAGATAACATAAACCTTTTGATCTAATCTCTCACTAGATGGTCTCATCTGTGCTTATGGCTTTATATCCTAGCTATATGACAATAGCCTCACATTTTTATCTCTAACTCCAACCTCTTTTCTGATAACTTCTTGACATCTATACTTAGATATCTCATAAGCATCTCATTTTAACATGGCTCCCATCAAGTATTGATCTGTCCCCCATATCCTGTTCCTCCTCTACCCTTTTTCTTTTCATTAAAATCCCCACATTCTACCTTGGTATATAAATCAGAAACCTGGAAGACATCTTTTGACTCTTCCTCTCCTTCCTCCAACATCAAACTTATCACCAAGTCCTGATGATTGAATATACATATATCAAAGCTTTCATTTCTCTCCATCTTGACTGTCACTTTCCTAAATCAAGTGACTGTCACTTCTCAGCTAGATTAGTAGAATTTCCTCCTTGTTCATGGGTTCCATTTTGCCACACTCTGATCCATTCTCCACATAGAAGCCTGAGGGATCTTTTGATAATGCAAATCTCTTTATGCCCCACTGAATAAACTCCATCAAGGCAATACCCTCCTACTGCATTTAAAATAAAATCCACAAGACTTAACATTGACTATAGGTCCTGAGTGTGGCTTCAAAGTTATATCACACCACTGTTATCACTACTCACTTCTCACACTACCTATGGGCCCTGGGAGGGCAGGGTTTATGTTTGTTTTATTCACTGTTACAAGCATGCAGTGTCTGGCATATAGCAATAATGATAATAAACACTGAAGTGAATGGTAGATTGCTTTTATGATAAAATCTCTTCCAAGCAGCTGAAAAGGGGAAGTCAGCGCCAAGGCTTGCTGCCCTGTCGTGAAAGAGCCCATCGAAAGGCCTTAGGCATTAGGACAAAGAATCTGGCTCTCTGTTTATGGTCCCACGTTTGCTTGCTGATGTGCCCTGGGCTGGTTTTTCCTCATTGCCTGAATATGGGGTTGGAACTGGGGAGAGAAGGAACAGAGGTGATAACTGAGAAAATATAGACCATTTCTGGCTTTATCTGCTTTAGGCTCTAAGCTACAACTAACCCACAAAAGTTTTCCACCAAATAGCCCCACTCACTGTGTTTCCACATTGGGTCTAGGTCCATCCACAGAGAGCCACACCTTTGGGACTCCAGCCAAGGAGAATGGAAGATTTTAGGTGACTTGAATGACTACTGCATAGACACAGACTAGTTAAAGGGGTTTGAGGGAACTTCAGTCCACGCTGGTACAAAGGATTTAAATGTGGCTGTATCCCATACACATTTCTCCCCTCTCATTCAGCCTCTCACCTTATTTATTGTCTTTCTTTCACAGTAATTCACAGTGAATATTCAGGAAGAGGAAAATCACACCTTAACTTGCACCCAGAAATGTAATAATGAAAAAATTGGGTCCCCATTCCTGGAGTTCAGAAAGAGCACTCATTTGAGAAACACCATTTCTTATTTTGGGTATATGTTTACATTTCATCCTAGGGAAGGATGTGACTTCCAACCCCATCCGCCAGGCCAGTAGGAAATCTGAACTAAATACAGCAAAACTGAAGAAAAAGAACTGAAGTCTCACAGGCTGAATGTTCATGTCTTGCTACATAATGCTCAATTTCTTGCTTTCTTCCCTATTTTCCAATACTGGAATAAGTTATTACCCTTTGTTATTCCTTGTCCATTTCAATCAGAATTTGGGGTGAAGATCAATTAAATGTGTTAGCATAAATCACAATCCTTATCTAGACACTTCCAGAATCTTTTTTTAAGAAGGGAATTCAATTAACATTACATTTTGTGCATTTCCCATGTCATTACATATTCCTTAAGGCATAATTTTTAATGCCTTTATAATATTCCCTTACTTGAAAGTATAATGATTTATTTACCATTCTCCATGTTGTTGGTTATTTCAAGTTCCTTCCAATTTTGTAGAATTATCAATAATTCTGCCATGAATATCATTGTACATAAGTCTTTTTCTACATCGCTGCTTATTTCCTTAGGATATATTTCTAAAAGCAGATTTACTGTGTCAATGGGCCTTAATATATATTACCAAATGGCTTTTCAAAAGACTGACATTCATTTAAAACCCAGCCAAGAGTGTATTTCAGGAATATTACAATTCGTATAATTTCTTACGTGACAGTCCATTTTTATCATATCTTTATTATTAATTTATCTTTATACTTTTGGAGATTATTTGTTCATGCCCTTAAGCCTTTTTTTCTATTAGAATATTATAACTTTTTGATATTAGTATATTGTAACTTGTAATAGTTTTTAATATATTTAAGATAATCATTTTTTGGTCATTTGTTCTAGTTAGCGTTATGGTGTTTTTAATGATTATTTATATACAGAATATTGTTCTTTTTAAAATTTGGTCAAATGTATTCATCTTTTTACTTGTGATTTCTTTTTTTTTTTTTTTTTTTAATGAGGAGATCAGCCCTGTGCTAACATCTACCAATCCTCCTCTTTTTTCTTTTTGCTGAGGAAGACTGGCCCTGGGCTAACCTCCGTGCCCATCATCCTACACTTTATATGGGACACTGCCACAGCATGGCTTGCCAAGCAGTGTGTCGGTGCACGCCCAGGATCAGAACATGGGATCCGAACCAGTGAACCCCGGGCCACTGCAGAGCAGCGTGCGCACTTAACCACTTGCGCCACTGAGCCGGCCCCCATACTTGTGATTTCTTTTACTTATTAAAACCACATCAAGACATTGTATATGAACCAATACACTTGTATAATTGTTTTGCAATGCAATTTCATATTTTTATATCTAACTACTTAATCCATCTGGAATTCTTTGTTTTGTTTTGTGTATGACATGAGGATTGTATTAGTTAGGGTTCTCCAGAGACATAGAACCAATAGGATATATACAGAGAGAAAGAGAAAGAGAGAGAGTGAGACAGAGGGAGAATGTATTTTAAGGACTGGCTCACACAGTTGTGGGGTGTGGCAAGTCTGAAATTTGTATGGCTAGCTGGCAGGCTGGATATTTATTCAGGTAAGTGTTGATGTTATAGTCTTGAGTCCAAAATCTGCAAACTGGGCCAGTAGGCTGGAAACTCAGGCAGAGTTTCTATGTTGTAGTCTTGAGGCAGAATTGCTTCTTCTTCTGGAAACCTCAGTCTTTTTTTTTTTAAGGCTTTCAAGTGATTGGATGAGGCCCACCCACATTATAGAGGTTAATTTACTTTACTTAAAGTCAACTGATTATAAACGTTAATCACGTTCACAAATGCCTTCACACCAGAATTTATATTAGTGTATGGCCAATATCTTCCTCTATGCCTCTATAACCCGGATATCTCCCAACCACGTTTCCCAGACTCCACTGCCAGCTCGTTTCCTGGCTGTTTCTTCCACTGGGAGACAACTGGTGCCCCTTAGAAGGTGGGAAGGCAGAAACCATTCTGCTTCTGATGGCGCCTCCAGTGACAGCAGTAGCCACAGCAACATGAGCAGCCACTGCTCATTAGCAACCGACAGATTCTAACAGCCTGCAACTCTGTGATTTCAGCAGCGTTGGTGACAGAAACTCCAGAGCATCAACAGCAGCGGCTGGCAGCTCCAGCAATTACAACAGTGGGCACTGGGGCCACTTTCCAACGTTTTTCTTAGTGAGTGTGGGCTCCTCGTTTCCAGCCCAGGGACAATAGTAGCTTTCTCTTCTCAGGGTAGCATTCGCTTCCCATTTTGCATCTCCAGCCCAAGACCATAGTAATTTCTTCATCTATGTTAAACATACCCTTCCGCTTTTGCACTCCAGCCCAGGGTTGGTAGGAGCTTCCTAATCTCGAGGTAAGAAATTTTTTCTCTTTGGTTCTTCCAGATTTTTTTCAAAAATGTTATGTGAATTCTCCATATTGATTCCCTCGCTATTGGGAATATCCATGATTTATATTTTCCTGACTGCCTATTGACCTGATATACTCCCCTGCATTTCCTTGTTCAGATGAAGACGGCCAACCACCTTCCAAATGTACTCTTAGCAATACACACGACAGGGTTTGGGCTGGACATGTGAACATCCATGTACAAAATGCATTTCATAGACTCTCCTGTAGCTCATTATGCTCAGGACAAATGAGATATAATTGACAGTGATGTGTACAACTTATGTATCCTCTCCTTAAGGGGAATTCTATCTTCCTTGCTTCCCAACGGTTCGGAAATGGAGGTGAGTGGGGTAACCTTGAAGATGACAGTTTCCCCACCAGCCTTGGATCTCCCAACTGGAGGATTATGTATAAGGAAAACAAACCTGTACCTCACTTAAGCCATTATATTTTGGGGGTCCTTATAACTAAATAATATAGAAAATGATAATAGCAGTGAGATGATCCTGAAATAACACCCTGTATTAAATGGCATTGTATTAGCAGTTATGTTGTGATTAGATATTATAGTGGGGAAAGCTGGTCATTCTTACTACGGCAAGACCAAATATTTGATAAAATCTCTTGCAATTCCTTGTGAAAAAGACCAAGTGCTTAAGACTCCTGGAGCTCTAATAGAAAAAATAAATATTGCTGTTTAAGAAAAAAAAAATTTAAATAAAAAAAAAAACAGAAGATGTCTACATTTTCCAGGGCTTATATTGGCAAAGAAATCAGAAACTTGGTCCACACAATGTGTGCTTGTTTCTTGTTTCTTTTTTTTTTTAATGTCCTGAAGCAACCTTCAGGGCCTCAAATCTGCTCCAGCAGGAAAGAGTTTATAAGGGATATATTATCCAAAATATAGGAACATTTACAGCATCCCTATCATATATGGTCATTAACAATTATAGTCAGAGTTACTGCCAGAAAGAAAAACTAAGTGTGGCTAAATGGACCAATCGAGAATACTACCACACTGTCAGGATAGGGAGTCCTCATAATTTCCACCCATCCGCATGGCATAACTGCTATGGAGCCTTGGCAATTGTGCATTTTCAATTATTTCTTTTTCTAAAAGGGCTTTCTCCTAAGGTTATTGTTCTTACTCAACCACTATATACAGGAGATTTTTATTGTACCAGCATTTTTCTACTTCTTAACCTGGGTCGTGGATACATAAGTATTTGCTTCATAATATTTTAAGTTCTACATACACATTTAATAGATTCTTATATATATGACACTTTTTCATTAAAATATATGGGAAAAAATTAAGTAATTGATAAGGCTTTCAATAGTTGCAGAGGTAGTAACACTAAGGCAACTTTCTCTTTCTTGAAAGGTACATTTTTGAGAAAAATTCAACTTAAGTTGGACATATATAGTGCTTCAAAAATCAAAATCAGGCATATTTTCATTTATAAATTTATTCTTCCCACACTCTTTATAAATACTTGTAAAAGTGAAAGCCTCTAAACAGTATATTAAAAAAGAATATTGAGACAGAATTAAAATATGGAGCCAGAGATGATTATGAGAATAAAAGTTGACAGGGAACTCACTGGAGAAGACATGGTTTACCTACAGAATATGGAACATAACAGAGATGGTACCAGTTTTAGTTAAAACTAACTGCCACATGCAGCCAACATCTGGATTGGCAGTTAGAGAACCTACACCCCCCCCACCGCCGCCAACCTAACAGTGCTTCAGCAATCCGCCATCCAAACGGAGGATTATTAATGAGTTTTGCCACAGTATTTCCCACCAATTTGTGATTCTCCTCTCTCTATCTACTCCAGTTCTTCCTCCTCCAATTCTCCCTGAGTATTCTAGGCAGTCCAGAGCAACCAGACTACAGGATGGAGTCTGGTTTTTTCCCATATGGGATAGAAGAGTAAAGAGAGAGAGAGAGATTCTTCTCAGAAAGAGAGGATCCAGCCTCATCACCATTCTGGCCAATTTACAGCAATCACCAGAAGGAAGGAGCTTCTTGACATTCACTTATTCCTTTCCTTATTTTCTCCTCCGAGTGAAGGCCCCATTCACAAATATCTCCTGGGGGTAGGCTTGGAGGCAGGTTTCCTTAGCATATAAAAATATGATGTAGTCAATAATTAACACATTAAATTTGACCTGAATATAGAATTTCCCAGTGAGGTAACAATATGATGGATAGAATGGAGCTTCTGTGGAATTATTGGGTAGAAATATAGATTCAGTTTCTAAGTACATAATGAACTATTTAGGTATACATTCTTAGACTGTAAAGTTACGAAATTAAGAAAATGATTATCATAAAATTTAGTAAAGGAAAGAAGAATGGAATGGATAAGATTACCCAGGGAGAGTATATAGGAAACCAGTAGACTAAGAATTGAGCCTTGCAAAACACTAGTAGCATTCAAAATAATAGTCATCATCATCATCATCTAATTTATCCATTTAGTTTGTATAGAAATTTTAAGTGAGAAAAGTGTATTGAACACAAGAGGAAAACAGGTTTTCAGCTCTCTTCTAACCCAGTGGTTCTTTACTGGAGTCCATGGCTGGTTTCAGATGGTCCCTGGTTAAGTAGGCAAAGATGTGAGGTTTTATTTTTTCAATGATTCTAATAAAGCACCCTAATTCAGAGAAGAGAACCATGTATTGAACACTTCTCTCGTGGCAAGTGGAGAAGTGTGTTTTCTGGGGAATTCCAGCCATTCACTTTCTCCCAAGAGACCCTGTAGGATGTCTTTAATTACCATGATTCATTTATCATAATCCTCTATCTAATGTGCAACTCTATGTGAACAGAAACCTAATTTTACTATAATGAACATACCTTCATCTTTCAGAGGCATGCTCACATTATACACAATTTTTGAGTCATACATAAAACCTGAATACAAATCTATAATTATAAAACAAAAATAAAATTAGCATGTATTATAGAACATCTATGTACAAGAATAGACTGCTCACATCTGGTAGATAGAACTACCTAGGGATCTAGACCATAATCATAAGAACCTTAATGAACAGGTAAACCAAATACAAGTAGATATTTAAGTGAATCAAATATTTAAAGTAATTAGGCTAAGAAAGACACATTACCCATCTCAAAATAGATATGTTCTTGTCAATGGAATGAAAATACTAAAAACTAGTGACTAAAACTTTCTTTACCCAGAGTTCATGTTAACACTGTCACTGACTAACTGCCCTGAGTAACTCAAAGCAGGTTTCAAAAGCACTTAATTGTTTCTCAGAGTTGTTTTTCAGTTATGTTAAGAGATGTAATCACCAACCGCCCTGAACTTGTCCAAACCCCACCGCAAGAGGGATGCCTGCTCAGATGGGGCTGAGAAGTGCCCAAGAGTTACCTTTTCTTCATTTTAATGTTAAGATCTCCGCCCCAGGAGGAGCTTAGGCCTTATTACCATAATATATGATGTATGTGGAAGCATGTTTTCAAACTGCACCCGTGCAAGTGAATGTGCACCTCTACATGTGATATGAAACTTCCCTTTTGAATATTCGTTTCCTACCAAAAATAAAAGTCACCTGTTTTCCCTTGCTTGCGAGCCACAGCTTTGGAAGCAATTCCCTGTAGTCTCTTTATTTGCTGCAAATAAATTTTATTTTGTGTGACAACTACTTCTGGAGGAGGCTTTGATTTCAACTCAGCAAGAAGCGAACCCACTTTAGTTCGGTAACAACACTAGAAATGACATTGTCAATATGCATGGACCCATTTGTTAATAATTATCATCACCAAGAGTTACAACTTTTCCTATGTTCCTATGGTCTTTCTTTTTATTGCATATGCATTTTATAGACATGTTAATAAATTTAAGCATGCTGAAAATCTAGTTTTCTGTTTGAGGATCCACTTTCTGTTCAAGGTATCTTTGCATATCCCCCTCTATTTGCAGTATATGCTTCATGTTTTCAGTTTAACTCATGGAGGAAACTTTAATTTCTCGTTTTGTAATTCTTAGGGAGTATCTCACTCTACCTTACAGATATGCCATGTTTGACTCTGGGTTTTATGAAAGTTTTTGGTCTATATCTACCCTATTTCAGCCACTGGAGTGTTGAAGAAGTGTGGTATTAGCATTTGTATAGTATGCATGCATGTCTGTCTCCCAGATGGTTCTAAGCTCTCTGAGATAGGAACTAAGAATAATCTCATTCAATTTTGAATCTCCACCATCAATGACCCACCTAACACATTTTGGGCGTTTATTAAGTGTACTGTCTTTATTTGAATACCAATGAAAGAAGACTGAACACTCATTGCTGAAGTGAGGAAAGTGTATATTTGGGGTAAAAATTGAAATGAGGACAGAACTTCCAGAATGGCAGAGTAAAGAGATTGGCAGACACTCTCTCCAGCGAAACAACAATTTTACAGACGAATGTTATTTTAAAAATAATATTTTATGTCTCTGGAAATTGTCCTATGAAGAAATAGCAAATGAAGAAACATTCATTGAAGAAAATATGCAAAATCTCAGTAGGAACAAAGAGAATGTGTGGAATTTGAGCCACAACCTGCTCCCTCCTCTCCACTACACAGCTCCGTCTAATGGAAACCACATACTGAAAATTCTACTCTATGCAGGTGCAACCAAGGAAACAGGCTTCCCTCTCCCCCAAGCTCCAAGCCTAGAGCTATGCTTTCACTCTGTGAAGAGCAGACCACTGGTGTTTCTCATCTCTCCAGTTTTGTATCCTAGATGCTCTATTCCAGGAAGGTACAGCCAAGAGGGCCAGGGCTCCCTCCTCAGATATGGAAGTTTTGAGAATAAAAGGATTCCAATTGCCCCTGCCCCAGCACATTCACAGGGAAAGACAAGCCCAGGAGACCAGAATGTGCTGTTCTCTCTCATGCCCACTCATAGAATGGGAGTGTCACTTAGGAAAAGTGAATCTCCACTCTAGTTCCAGTGCAGGGACACAGAGATTCTGCCCAAGGGAGAAGGCAAGCCGTTTAACTGAAGAGGTCCACAGCTCTGCTGGAGGGGATTGACCTCACTTGGAAGAGACAGTGGAGAACACCTTGCCTAAGGGCATCATTGAAAGCAAGTAAAAGAAGGATGTAGCTCCAAGACAGAAGCAAATACCAAAACAGCTAGAAGTTTAATAGAATCAGAGCAACAGAGAGCCAAAAAGAGTCTTTCTGGGATTACAGTCAAATATAGAGGTTGAAAAATGTTCAACATCATTAGTCATAGAGAAATGCAACCAAAATCACAATGAAATACCACTAATACCCACTGAGATGGCTATAATCAAATAGGCAGACAATAATAAGCAAGGATGTAGAGAAATTGGAACCCTCACATATTGCTGGTGGGAATATTAAATGGTAAATCTACTTTGGAAAATCGTTTGGCAGTTCCTCAAAATGTTAAATATAGATTTACCACATGACCAATGAATTCCACTCCTAGGTATACACCCAACAGAAATGAAAAAATAATACACAAAAACTTGCACACAAATGTTCATAGCAGCATTACTCATAATATCCAAATAGTGGAAACAATCCAAATGCCCATCAACTGATTAATGGATAAGCAAAAAGCGGTATATACATAAAATTAAGTACTATTTGGCAATAAAAAGAAAGTTCTGATACATGCTACAACATAGGTGAAACTTCAAAACAGCACACTAAGTGAATGAAGCCAATCACAAAAAAGACACATATTGTATAATTCCATTTATATAAAAATGTCCATAGTAGGCACATCTATAGGGGCAAAACTCAGATCAATATTGCCTCTGGTTGGGGGGATATTGGGGGGAAATAGGGAATGACTGCTAGTGGGTATAGGATGTCTTTTAGAGGGACAGGAATGTTCTAAGTTATAGTGATGATTGTACAATCCTGTGAATATGCTAAAAAAATTCAATTTTACACTTTAAATGGGTGAATTGTATAGTACATGAATTATACCTCAATAAAGATGTTAAAAAAGAATCAGAAAGAAATTGGGATGAATTGTAGAAAGATGTCCAGATAAGATAGGCCAAGGGATATTTATTTGAATCTTGAAGCTTATTTGTTCAAGAAAAAAGTGTAGATTAAACATGTATAAATTCTGTGTAATTTTCTGGAAATCATCATGGGCTCACCCAAAATAGTTCTTTTGTGCCACAAAATTTTTCTTTACCAAATAAAGGTTCACTGCTCAGTTATTCAAAAGGATTTAATGTAGTCTCAAACATACATATAAGATATTATTTATATGTCTACTTATCTGTCCTCATCATATTTATCTTTTGATTTCATTGTTTGTGATAATTAAAATATATCTATTTTTTTTAAGGAAAATTGTTATCTAATATCCAATTAAATATAGCCCATTTTTGCCAGATGGACTTGCTTTTTGTTAAAAAATAAAAATTAAACATGCTATTTCATGTCTAATAATTTTTATTATATCCACTCTTTGAAAATCCTTTAGGCAGTAAGTGTTTTTTTCTTTTACATCAACAAGAAAGTAAATAACGAATACTACAAAAATAACTGTCATTCATTCTTTAGAAATTAGCTAGTTTTAACCAGATTATCTTATAATGACCTACAGATTTTTCTCAATAAATGTCTTCTTTTTCTAACTCTGATTCTAACATTAACTTGATCAATTTTTGTTGCCCTTATCTTTGCCCTGCAAGCTTTATCTTTGCTATGGTTGTATTTTTTATTAGTGTTTGATTTCTCTCTTTTTCTATTTCCAAGTTTTGATTTCCCGTTTGTTTTGTTCTTATCCAGCAAGCCTTCATCAATCTTTCAAATGCAAAGTATTATTTATTTTGCCTAATGCTATTTTCAAGGAAATTACAATCTGGAAAATTTTAGGCATAGTATCTTTTAACTCATTTTAGCATTATTAAAAAGTTAGAAAATGTAGACTCTTCTACCACTCTATCAAACTCGAAATATTTACTAAATCTATCCATATCCTGGAATAAATATATATCTGCCAGCAGCGTATTTATGTTTTTATCAATTCTTATAATTGTTTTGTACCATAATTTTTCTTTTTGTTTTCTCATCAACTCGTGCTGGGGAATTGAAAACATGGCATTGTACGAATGGGTGGAAGAAATAGAAAGTGAGGGTAAAGTACTAATGTAGTCCAGGATAGAAACCCAAGTCAAAAAATACAGTATTTCCAAAATTTTTCCTGACCATTCAATCCCTAAGAAAGAATATGCTTCAACCTTACATTCCAAAATGACTCCATCTCATGAAACTAATTATATATAACATTTTTTTTGTTTTGAACGTAAATTAGGTTATCATGTAATTATAAAACTTCATGCCTGAGCTGCCTACACACACACACACGCACACAATTTTGGACCCTCCACTGTTTATCTTCACAAAGTTAAAAATCAGCTAACAAAACAAGACAGGCTGTCACTTTTTCTGATACACTACCAGTCAATCATGAGATTGTTGTTTTAATAATTCTGCTTAGTCAGTATCTCTTGACAGATTGAAATGAAAGTATGAAAGTGAAATATAGTACATTGATTTGGACTTGAAAATGCTGCAACACGTAACCATAAATACCCCATCATTTGTATAAAAATGAGTAACAAAACCTATATGTTTTTACGGGCAATCTAACAAATGAAAGATCACAGCCCCTATAAGCATAATGCTTATGATTTAGAAGTGAGTTTGTATTTTAGATATTCTACTAGGCTTTTTACTGTTGTTTGATTTAACCCTACTTCTCTATAGCAAAATAGCAAGTAGACAGCTTCCCAAAAGCCCCTCTTTGTTCTGATCTTCCCTGTATCTTAACTTAGCGTATTTTTGCCTCTATTCTTCTCATTATCAATTTTCAGAACAGTGGCATTTTAACTACTCTGATATACAGTGCCAAAGAAATTGCTCGAATTAAAATACCTGAAAATTTCACACCTAGGGTAAATTTTAAAAGAAGAAAAATACTCCAGTATCAGAAGGTTATTTCTACACAACTATAAATTAACAGCTCTGGGTTGCCATTAGAATAAAAATGCACTTAAAATGACCCTCTAAATTGCACCTTCTCCTTAAAGAAATGTAACAAATAAATGCAGAAAGGTATATTTATTGGAAGTGTACACCTCTTTAGGCATTGATTGGTAGGCCATTTCACATTTAAATCACAAAGCTGTTTTGTGCCTCAGTATCATAGCCCTCAACTCTCTACCTCTGATCTTAGAGCAAACAAATAATCATAAACTTCACACAGTCATCATTAGGATACGAGATTGGCATACCATCAAATATGCCAGCTGTAATTCCTTAAATCAAGGATCACTACATTTAATCAAACTAATGATATACAACAACATAAAATTTCTCAGAAATTATTAGCCTAAAATTTCCAATTATTTTCTAAAGAATTATTTTAACCCACACTGTCACTGTAATTTCCATTTGGTACTTATAACCTATCTTAGATGATGACATAAATTGTGACTTTGGAACTCCAGTAGTTATCTCATCAAGCTTACTGAAGAACAGTAACACATCAAGTTATCTTCTACTCTGAGTGACTTTCAAGTGCTGCATTGAATTACAAATGGTTCCTATTTGGAGGAAGGAGTTTTCAATATCTGTTTTTGGTATTCACAATTTCTATATATACAATGAAGATATGTTCTTGGAGAAAGTATTTTGTGCCACCTACAGATATACAAAACATTATAGAGAAGGAATTTGCAAGCAGAAATATTATAATGTCTGAGATTTTTTAAATAACTAAAACAGATTATTGGTCAGAATATGTCAAATTAGATATTGCTCAGAAACTCTGGTGAGTTGGGAGACTGTGCCATAGCTAAGAATATAAGAATTACTGTTTCTCCTATCAACCTTCTAAATTTATACTCAGAATAGTATTCATATTCTAATACTGTTGGAATCTACCAATACAATCATAGAATAATTTGGGACTCAATTCACTCTCAAGACAAGAATATACCAACTTAAATAGTCAAAAAGTTTCTACATTATTTTGTTTCTGTTGCATTATTTTGACAAAAAATTGAATCATGTAGTCCAATGGAAATCCAGAACAGGAATTATAAATATCAAAACTTAAAAAGAATGTCTTCTTAACAAATGAGTTCCATGAATTCCTTAGCAATCCAAGACGTTGATAAGTGTTTAGCCATTAAATTATTATAAATGGTTATAAATATATAACCATTATTTGGTTATTCTAACCAATATTTAGATGTTGTACTGTACTGACATCTTTGCAAACTTTTTCTTGGGCCAATTAAATCAATTTTCTAACACCAACTGCCTAATAATTATACACATTGAAACATCACAAGAATTATTCTCTATTTTTTCCAACTTACTGTTTTCATTATTATGTTGATTTTTCCACCCATGCATATAAACGTGTAAAGAGAGACAAGCATTACAAAATAATAATTCTATGATAAAGGTTTAATAATCAAAGTTATGATAATATAAACTTGAACATTAGCAAATGTTCAAAACCAGAGCCAATATCTGTGATAAAAGTGACATTTTAAAATCAGTGGGGAAGAGATTGATTATTCCATAACTCTGTTGACAGTTGGGAGAAATAATGCCACGCAACACATTAAATTACATGCCTATATTAATAATTAAATGTAAACCGTATTTTAATTAATTTAGTCTTTGCCAAAGGTATACACTTGGGGACAAAGGGAAGAATTTAAATCATGAATTCACAATGTCATGTATCTTAGAAATCTCTTTAAATATAACAATAACAACAGCAACAACAATTTTTTAGTCTAAAATTTATCATTATTTACCTTCTATCAGCCTGGAGCAAATCTTTCAGAATATGCATGCAAAAGAAGATTTCATAAATAAAACAGTAACATTATTACACAATATTTAAAATTTTTATCTTTAAAACAAGAGTAAAGGCAAAACAAAAAGAAAATGTGTCAAATAATTAAAGCGTGATAGATGAAAGGCTGATGACCTTAATACATAATGTGGTCTTACAAGGCAATTTTAAAAAAGCAGGCAGCCCCAAAAGAAAAATGGGAAAAAATTGTCAAAAGACAATCACAAAAGAACTATCATGACCAATAAACATACGGAAGTGAGAAACCTCATAAATGATCAAAAGTTTAACCACAGAAATGTGCACTAAAACACAAAGGTAAATATTTTTCTCCTTTGAAATTGGCAAATATATATAGCCCTTGCCCCTGCACATACACACACATGCACACACATGTGGCACACACATTAGCCATTTCTTGTGATGATGCAGAGAAATAAGTCCATTCTTCACTGGCACAATCCTCTGGAAGATGAATCTCTTGGTTTAGCCATTTTACTTCTATATTTAGCCAAAAAATGTACTCCTGATATGTGTGGAAAACGAAGTTTTGATCAATTTGTAAAGTATGATCCCCTTTTCAAAACAATGTTCATATGTATACACTTGAACAGAAAACTGGGAATAAAGACATCAACATATTAGGGGTGGATATATTTTGGCTTGGCATTATGGGTGACAATTTATTTGCACTTCTTTCATATTTTCAGAAGTTTTCAGAATAAACATTTATTATTCTGTAATTAGATTAAATTTCAATTTTCAAATGATGATATTCCTTTATATAAAGATGTTTCTTATTTTCAATCTGGTTCCAAATTATTTAAAAAATGAGAGAAAGAGAAATAGTGTGTGTTTTACGTGTTTTATTTTCATTGGTTTTGCTTCATTGTTAACACAGTAGGGCAATCACTTAAAGACAAAATCCTTAGTTTTGCCATAATGTATCCTTCTGTTTAGTGTAAAATATTGAATTATCTATTTATGACCAAATAAGCCAAATTACGTTTAAAACCCAGAAGTTAAAGGAAAATATTATTATATGTTCTGAATAATATTCTCTGGGGCATATATATTTGTTTTCATTTAAAACCCTTCTGTCAGTTCCATGGAAATCATCCATATGCTACATTTAATCCTCAATTCACGTAACACTGAAAATCAAGAATTGCCATCTTTGTTAAAGCGATCACACAATAGACTCCAGGTCCATCCTATAATCAAATAGCATATTTCTATTAAAAGAGTGATTGTTAAGTGTGATTCAATTATATCAACAGGTAAAATATTTTAATTCCGATAACACAGGAAAATGTTTGAAAACAACCTAGGCTCCAAATCTGTATGGTCATGTATCTACCCTGTTGTACTTATTCTCACAAATTCTGTACTCCAGAGCCTTTCTGCTCGCCTGATACCAGGACTTTGAGTTACTCTGACTCATTGTGAGATGTACAAGTGCTGAGGAGAAATGTAGACAGTTCTCCTAACCAGATGCTTCAAACGCATAATTAATCTTCAGCTGACATTGATCCAAAAGTGTAAGCCCACAGAGATGAAGTCATTCACAGATCCAGTGTTGTCTTAGGTGTTAGTGAGAATATTTAGCCTCACGGGAGACTCCAAGGTACGTTCCAAGCTTCAGAGACTCTGAAAAAGCCATCTGATGCGTCACAATGGGCTTGTTATTTGCTTAAGACTTGACAATATCCACACTGACAGACTTGACAGATACTAGCCGAGTGCACCTGTGTGAGGTACCAGGTCAATGTGAGAGCTGAGCTGAGAAAGCACATCTGACAAATGGGAGAGTAGAAAGTACAGTTCATCTTATTTATCTTGCCCAAGACCACGGTTGCTATAATATCCTGGTGAAATAACTGAATTTTTCCAGAAATACGTTTTCAAGAATTGCAATTCAAACATTTTTTATATTATGTTCCAGTTAATAATCACTTTTGTTGTATTAGTTTTATTTTTTTGAAAAATCAAAAAGATTGAAACTTCACTATAATAAAATAAAGCACAGAGAACAACAGTTTGAAAACTAAAAATTTCCTTTCTAAACTGCCATAGTACGCAATTGTGTTTACTTCAGAACAAGTTGAATGGCAGGGCTTAGTGGAACAAAGTGGTACTATATCATGAAGTGTCTTTGGATCTGTGTGGTTAAAGTTAATAACCACCCCTCCTCAATTTTATATAATGCAGGATGATAATTTTGTTTGGAAAATAATAGGCGGTAGACAAATAGAGAGAGAAATAATTTCCCCTTCAGCAACCTGCAGAGGAACCATGCAGCTTAACTTCAGAGCAGAAAACTCAGGCTGGAAGCACTGATATTCAAAGGTGCAGTAATGGGATGTTTAAATATGTTAGCCCTACGCTGTCCCTTCATATTTTTTATAAGCACTGCATAATGTTTGGTCTCCCGTGGGGCTGCCCGAGACAGTGGTTTTCATGCGGACAGGCCATAAATACCGTCCTGCTGCTCCATGCTTTACTGGGGTTGAGGGTAATTGTGTGAAGCTTAAAAATATATTGGTAGCATGACCCCCTGCCCCCATGAGCTCAACATGAAAAGAAAGTCATGAACATAGAAAGTTCCCATTTTATTTGAGGGTCGCAGAGGACAAAAAGGAACAACACAAAGCCCCCTTGGCATAAAAGATGATCTAAAAACTCTTTCACAGAACTGTGACAGGGCTGTGACTGTGAGAGGAGAGAAATTTCTCTTTCTGACTCTTTCTGCACAGCTGATTAGACAGGTGAAAAAATTCTTCTTCTCATTTGCTCTGAGATGTATTTTAATGAAAGGTGGGCAGAAAGTTCATCAAATTGGCTCTGGTATTCCCCAAGTAACCCAAATCATATTATCATTTTCAAGAAGTTGAGTAGTGCTGGCATCTGAGACAAAATTGCTTTAGTCGGTCAAGATAAATGAGAACAGGAAGGATGCAGTCTTACTTCATCCACCTGAAGAGAGTTATGTCAACCAGATGGCTGGAACCAAATACTCAGTTCCACAAGCCATAGGCCACCAGCACAAGGCTCTATGTCTCCCTTTTATGTAATCAACTATAACCCCAATATTATGACATGCCAGGTACTAAAAGGTGAGTCAGAGAAATGTTTAAACTTTAAACCGTTAATGATATTTTCTTTCTTGAGGCATACTGCACTTCCTTTAAAATTAACAGATTCTTTTTTTTTTTTTAATTTTATTTATTTCTTTTTTTCCTCCCAAAGCCCCAGTAGATAGCTGTATGTCATAGCTGCACATCCTTCTAGTTGCTGTATGTGGGATGCGGCCTCAGCATGGCCAGAGAAGGGGTGCGTCAGTGTGCGCCCAGGATCCGAACCCAGGCCGCCAGCAGGGCAGTGCGCGCACTTAACCACTAAGCCACGGGGCTGGCCCAAAATTAACAGATTCTTAGGTGCCTTTAAATATGCCCTACAAATTTTCCTGACTTCTACTCCTTACAGATACACTTTGAGTGAATTTTTCACCCATAAGATATGACAATACAAGAGAAAGCTTATCAGGAAGGTCATCTTCCAACATTAGTTTCAAAGGATAGAGTTTAAACATATGGTAGTGGGCCTTGTGTAGACAGATTGTGGGTAGATTCCAAGGCTGAGTAAGACTACAATGGACAGATAATAGATTAGTGCTTCTTTATCATATCAAAAGCACCACCTCTTTAAAATAGATATTTTGTAGTGTCCCTATTACTACCTGAAATGAAATTTATTTATGACATCAACATTTATAACTTTTTCAAAAAGCAATATAAATCCTAAATCTAATATAAATGAGAAAGTAGGAATAATTTTTAATAAAATAGTATGTATTCCAATGTATCAATATTTGAAGATTACTACTAGAAAATATAACGCATAAGTCAGATGCCTGCACCTACTTATATTTGACAAGTTTGGCTACAAGAAAATTAAGATTAGTAGCCTTCCTTAAAACAAGAAAATGAAACAGGTTAGGGTAGATACTTGAATAAGCGTTAATGATAAATGATGAAATAACATACGTATTTGAATAAAAGTGAAATAGATGGATTATATTGACCAAGGAAAACATACCAACTACACGTGGAGAATATGAGAAAGTATTTTCACAAATGAGATGAGTCTTATTTACATGTCTGGTGGGAAAATAATTTCATATGTTATGACATGGGATGGCATAACAAGAGCCTCCTAGACATCATCTCTCCCATCACATCTCCTATCCTGAAATCAAACCAAGCATTCAGTCTCTGGTACTGAAAAGACTTTAGAGACCACAGTCTTCATTAAGTGGAACACAGAATGAATTTTTTCAAAAAACAAATAGTGGGACCAGCCCAGTGGCGTAGCGGTCAAGTTCGAAAGCTCCGCTTCGGAGGCCTGGGGTTCATGGGTTCACATCCCCAGGAGCAGACTGACACACCGCTTGTCAAGCCATGCTGTGGCGGCGTCCCATATAAAGTAGAGGAAGACGGGCACGAATGTTAGCCCAGGGCCAGTCTTCCTCAGTAGAAAGAGGAGGATTGGCAACACATGTTATCTCAGGGCTGATCTTCCTCACAAAACAAACAAACAAAAAAAAAAACAAAGAGTAGTGTCAGTATCCAGAAAGAAGTCTTTCAGTAGGCTTGGGGATAAAATCGGGAACATCAGCCAACTCCCAAATAGTTTTAACTAGTAATTTTCATAACATGTATCATCAGTTTAATCTCATTTTTTAATATTTAGAGCAACATAACATGAAATATTTTAAAAACAGCTTCAACATGTAATTTTTATAATATATTCTGATCAAAATTTTAAAAATATATGTTTATGGTATTATAGAATATTTTTCAAACAACCTTTTCTTAATGAAATTCAGTGAAACTCTTTAATTTTATGTATCTCTGTTCATTTAATAATATTTCCTGTAAATATGTAGGTCTTTTATCTTGCTCAATGAAATTGTTCAGATGCTCAAAAATGGTAAAGACAATGTAAAATTAATCATTTTAATATTGATGTTGTACACTGTTTTACTTTACATTTTGAGGAGTAACTGCTTCTGACTTCAACTCAAGAAAACACTCTGTTGTTAATGTAATAGGTCTTTGTAAAGATGTCAGCAAATTTCTTAGTCAAATTTCTTAGTCTGTTAAAAGGAGTATCAGATCTCCTCTCATAAACATTTGCGGTATTGTCATGCCTGTAGAACCTGACTACTGCACTGAAATCCTTTTCAACTATGTAGTCGACCATGGTACAAGTTATTTAGTGGGTACAAAAGAAATGGGAATAAAAGTTTTAATTGACTCCACAGTCTTATGTAATTTGATTAAATTTTATTTTGGCATCAAAATTTTTTTCTCCCTTCATTTCAGTCCATTATTTATAGATATGTAGACAAGCATGTTTCACATTCATGTCAAATGCAGAAATCATACAACCCTGTGTTGTAAGTTCATTTGTATTTTTAAATATAAAGATTTATAGAATTATTTCTCATATCTTTTTGATAAGATCCAATTAGGGGCAATAGATGTTTCGAAGTCATTTGGAAATACATCTTAAGCCTATTCTCATCTAATACTTTCAATGTTGGAAAATAACATTCTCAGCAAGAAAGCCTTTTTTTAATGTCTAAATATGTTTATTAATCCCACAATTCCCTTCATTTTAATGAGGTTTATCTGTTTTTTTAATTTTTTAAGGACATTATTTAAACTTTTAAATATATTTAACTAAAAAATATGATACTGTGCAATACTTTGATCGTGATGTTTAAATTTCATTGATTTAATTTTAAATGTGTCACCACATAATGGATAGCAAACTAAATCTTGTTAAGCAATTTTCTTTGGAAAATTCTCTTATTGTGGGATGGGATATTTAAGTTCTCCATTGCCAGTGCGTACTTCATGAAATAATTTATTATTCAAGGGATTACACTTAATTTTACTAATAGCACCTACTGAAAAACATTCAGTGATTGTTGTGATCGTTCATTAAATTCCATTTGGTTTCTTTTAATAATGATACTAGAATAGTTCTAATAATCCTGGCAAGATAAGATTTTTTTCCAATACTGTGTGGATTACAACACTTTGTAAGAATGTGTACTTTCTGTCAGAAATAATGTGTATTTTTTACGAAAAGTTTTATGAACATTCTAGTGATGAATTCTGGGTTTCAATATTTTGCTTAAATTTTCAAAATATGGTAAACTTTCAGCTGCTTTATCCATATAATTCTTTATAAAATATTTATTTAATATTTGTGTTTTATTTTTAAAACATTATTTTTATAACAGTGATAACTGTGAGAAAAACTAAAAATTTTATTTTAAATATTAACAAAAAATGTCAACACTTTTTCTGATATCTGACATTTTGAAATATGAGTTAAAAATAAGTATAACATGTCTTGCAGGCATTCTGGCATCCTCGGGACTTGCTTATTAAATGCCGGATGTGCCCCCTTAGTCATGTGAAAAACAAAAGTATCTGCACATTTTCAAATTATTTTATATGTGGTAGTACAGGCATATTGAGACTCATTGAGCTACACAGATGATAGGATTTAGATTGACAGAACAATAAACAATAGATTTGATAGATTGATAGATAGATACATAGATAGATAGATAGATACATAGATAGACGGATAGACAGATAGACAGACAGACAGATAGATAGATAGATAGATAGATAGATAGATAGATAGATAGATAATGCTTTAAATAGTTAAGTTGACCAAGGGGTTAACTACTACTCCTTTTCATCAGCAGCACACTTTCAGGGTCATTTACAGCTGAAAATTCTCCCCTAGATTAAAAATTTTATCTTCCCACAAATTCAAAGGTCTAGAAAAACCATAGCCTACATAGGCCCTGAGTAATTGTGCTTTGAGTTTTCATGTGCCATGGTTTTCATAGATATTATATTCAGGTATTATTTTTACTTTGCTAGAATAACATAATATGCCTGTCTATTGTAGAATAACCTATTATTTTAACAGAAAAAAAAAACAGAAAAGGAATGATATGTTAAGGAAAGCTATAGAGCTATTGAAAAAGAGAAAAAGAGATTTCCTATGGAAAAGAGGAAAATTTGAATAAGTGGAGTTGTTAAATGGAACAAAAAGAATGGAGAGGGATATAAATAACTTACAGAGTCTAGAAAGAAGAAGGAGGAGAAGAAAGAAATGTAATCAAATACTTTCAGAGAAAAGGGTAGGAGAGAGAACAAGCCTATTAAAAGAGATTGACACTTCCAGAAGAGATGGAGTAGGCAATCAAAACTATCCAAGAAAAATGGTAGCATGATAAAGACAAAGACAATCGAATTTGTAAAATTGGAGTAGAAAGAGCTCAGCCTGTGGAGTCAAACAGTATAAGCCTTGCTCTTACTTATCAGCTATGGGATTTGAGGCTCAGGTTTTTAATCTGGAAAATGGGCCTCATAAATTTGTTGAGAAGTAGTTTTGCTAATACCGAAAAAATGTCTAGCACCAGGCCTGGCTCATGGGAGGTGCTCAGGACAACTAGGTTCTCTGCATGAAGAAATTAAAACAGAATTTGTTGGCAATTCCTGTCTATCCTACCCCAAAACAAAATATCTTGATCTGGATCTTGATCTGGATTTCAGTGGCACATTAACAAGTATTATCAAATCCATATAATTATGACAAAGTTCAAAAGTATACCAGCTATCAGGATAACATTCTAGTATAAATTGCCTCGAATATAGTAAAGACATCCTTAGTTACACTTACTTTTACTTAGTTAATTAACTGAGTTTAAATTTCCTAAATCATATTACCCCTGTGCTCAGAGAAAATGATCATATCTCAAAGAAAAGTTTAATTCTAAAAGGGTTTTACTAATATCTTTCATTTCCTAGCAATTGCCTGCCCATGTAAATCCATTACATGTGCTAAGTCAGCCTTTGATTAACCCTCCAGGGGATCTATAACTGCTCAAAAAGCCAACAAAAGCTGAAGGAAGAATATAATAAACAAACCCTCACAATGTTGAGATTTAGCAATGCCATTTAATAGTAGTGTAGAGAAAAATAATTTATAAATCATAAAAAATTACCAAATGTCTTACAGATTTTTACTTTTCTGTAGGTAAGTATATCTATCTATATCTATAGAAAGACAATAATTTGAAAGATTTTTTTTTTTTTTTTGGCTGGTAACTACTTTATTGTGATAGTTGCATGTCCTACTGCGCTAAAATCCGAGAAGGTTGATTTTATGGAGGATAATTTTGATTACAGCACTAACATTTGGTTTCTGGATTTCCTCTCACTGAGGAAATCTGTTAGGTGATTATCACAGGAAGCTACTGCTGGTAAAGAAAACAGAGAAATAGAGCAAGATTCTGCTATAGAAAAGACAGCAAAGGCCAGAAACTACTATTGGAACTATAAATAAAATGGAGTGATTTACAAACACAGGTAGCCATGAGCTAGGGGCAGAGAAAGAGTAGAACAAAGAGCAGATTTTCTGTCTTCAGAGAATGATGATGATGCGATATTGTAAGCACATGTATAAGATTCTTTTATATATCACCTACTCTCTAAAAAGGCACACTTAGCTTTAGTAAACATTTTCTTAAGTACAAGAATATCAAACACAAGTGGCTAAGATTTTCTAAATTGTTCTGAAACTGAAGGCACTATGTGATTTAAAATCTCCAAGGTTACTTCAATTATCTCTAAGTCCTGAATGAAGATGAAGAATAAACTCTGTTGAGAATTGGGTTAATCGTTTCTTTGTTGTTAATAACTTCTTCAGTTACACACCTTGTCTTGTATTCATGCCCTTGATATATTAAACTAAAAAGATTGTGATGTACATGAAACAATCTGAGAAACAGAAAGATTATTCTTACATGGATTTTTGGAATATGAAATTAGATACAATTTTTTTTACTGGTGCCTATTCCACTAATGACTTATTTGAACGATTTATGAACAATTGACAGTGCCATCACCCTTTTCAGACAACATGGGTATAGTCATGGCTAACCATTGAATCATGATTTAAGCTGAACTTAAAATTCTGAGTTTCTTAAATAATGTTATATAATACATCATTTCCAAACTCGCTTCAGTATGTTTTATGTATTTATTTATTTTTTCCCCCAAAGCCCCAGTAGATAGTTGTATGTCATAGCTGCACATCCTTCTAGTTGCTGTATGTGGGATGCGGCCTCAGTGTGGCCGGAGAAGCGGTGCGTCGGTGCGCACCCAGGATCCGAACCCGGGCTGCCAGCAGCGGAGCACGTGAACTTAACCGCTAAGCCACGGGGCCGGCCCTTCAGTATGTTTTTAAATGTGTACCGATGGTATAAACTCAACCTCTTAAAGAAATATTTCAAAAGACTTGCCTATTACAGTGTATTTTGATGTTAGTTTAGTAACATACAGTCACTGTTCAGTACACAAGGCACGCATGATATAGAAAGATGTTATAAACGCTTGCAATACATTTTGGACTCCAATGGTTTCTAAACGTTATGTTGAATTCTACATTGAGAAAATATCTTTTATTTTATGAAGTCTAATTTTGTGGTTATTGAAATACATTCAACAATGGCGTTACAAATGCAATGTGCTAATAGATTTCAAGATAATTTGATCTATAAAGAGGAGTCTCAGTAGTAAGCCTAGGATGTTCAGCAAAATGTAATTGCATAGTTAAAGAAATGCACCTGCTGATGCAGTGTTAATTATAGACATGTTCTCCGTGTCACCAGCAGCTTCGCTTCATAGAGCTACAGAAATTGCTGCTTTTGAGCTTGAGAAATTTTTCTTCATTCATGTAGATTTTAATTTTTTTCTAACAGTGTCTAGTTCTGGTATTACAAGTCGTTGTTGCCTGGTGTATTTATATTCCTTTTATTATTATTTTTTTAACTTTAGGAGACACAAAGGACTCATTTCATGTCAGCTTCATATACTGTTTTAGTTGAACCTGATTGAGTTATTCAAAGGCAAAGTGAAGATTGTAATAAGCATTGTCAGAAATGCCAATATTAAATTAAGGTTTTTGTTTTTATTTTAATCATTGCTGTTCTCCTAACTTTATGTAAAAGAGATTCACAATTTATTTTCTGCACCTGGAAGACTGCCTAGACTACGGTAGTGTCATAATTTTTTTAAATATTTTATTTAAAATTATTTTTAAAGATTAGTTTTAATTTTTAGAATGTGTAAATGAATGGATGAATGAATGACTACTTTAAGGACAAATATAAGTTAAAAATGAGGCTTAATTCTCCCTGTGAAAATGAAGGTAGAGATATCCCTCACTTCATTTTCTCAGAGCTTTTACGTTAGAAAACTTGCAATTGTACGTATTTTCTCATCTCTTTGAAATGTGTATAAATCCTTTTGAAGACTAGATAGGACTTTTGTCTGCTAGCCTTTGGCCAGCTTTATAACCAGGAATGACTTTCTCAAAGACCTGGGTGCCACCCCTTTGAAATGCAAACATCAAGGGAGAGAGTGTCCCTGTCTCCCAGTGTCTGTGAGAGGAGAGGAGCCTAACTTCCGAGGCATCTTTTTCCAAATTGCAAAACTACTGCTTGACATAAAGATAGAAGAAGTTTGTTTCTCCTCTGGATTAAGCCAATTAGCTAACACAGATGGTCACCCCAATTACCAGGTAAATTTAGGATGAAGTATGTGTGACAAATGGTGCTGTCAAGTCCTCTTACTTGAGGATTAGTTACTGTTTATCTTGAAAAAAAGGTGTGTGATGGATTATGTCTCCTTGGCTATATAAATGGGTGAGGTTTCTTTCTGTCTTTGCAGTCTCTTAGCAGATTGCCTGTAATGATCATCGCATTCTAGTTTAATGCATCTTCAATAATAAAAGTGTTTTCTTTCTCTACTAACTTTGTGGAGAGGATTCTGGGTTGGGAGAAGACTTTGTTTTTCACTATTTTCCTCAACAACTTTCAGTATGAGCAAGAGTATTACCCTTGATATCTATAACCTAAAGGTTATGGAAGAATGTCCTATTACAGCACCTCTGATGCTTCAAGGAGTTCAAGACCCTGATGGGGGCTTCATAAAAGAAGATGACAGTTAAGCTCCTGTTCTCTGAACACAGAAGAATTTCCCATAACCAGGGGCTTTATTCCTATATTTGATCAACAGCAAATTCCTTTAAGACAGATACATTAATTTCAAATTATCTTGCCAATGTCTTAAAACCTTAACTTTTTAAATTAGTATTAATCTCAGTACAAAGCTTTTTTGAACTAGATGAACTATGCTGCCAAACAAAAAATAAATACATAAAATAAAATGATAAATACAAATAAAAGGACCCCTGGGAACATTTCCTAAAGACTTCCATGCTTAATCAGGACAGACAGCTTCTCACAGCTTTAGGAAGAACAAAGCCAAACACCAAAGCAGACCAGACTTTAGCCCAGAAATAGCAAGATGTTCTGCCTGAGGAACTTAGAAATAGATTTGTCCTCCTCAAATTCTCCTCCAAAATTTATGAAAAACTACCTCCTTGACTTGGCACTAAAGAAAACTTTTGAATATCTAAATTTAACAGAGGAAGAAACCAAAATGACTCTAGCTCATGGATTAAGCCCTGGAAATTAGATCAGCAATGGCATTATCAAGCTTCTTATTCATGTGCAATCCTATAATTTTTTTTATTACGTAAAAGTATTGTCATTTATTCATTCCATTTGTTTCCTCCATAAAGCCTGGAGTGGATAAGATAAAATCTAGAGAATATCTCCATGGATCAGAGCCAGCAGGTATTTATGTGTAAATGCTGCCAATAGAGTAACAAATGTCCATGATACTAAAGAAAACTGAAAGCAAGGGGAAAAAAACATGAAGGTAGGACATATGGTTTTTTCTTTTTAATTATTTTATTGAAGTCATCTTGGTGGGAGGATGTAAGTTTTCCAAAGCCTTTCACACTTTGGCTACAAGCCGTCTTTTCAACCCTCTTTCAGACCTCTCCACTTCACTCTCTTTATGTTCCAATTAAACCGCATTTTTTGTTGTTTTAAATACACACCTCATGTTCCTCCTTTTGTACTTTAGCAAATCCTCTCTCTTCAACTGGATGTCCTTTTCCCATCTCCAAATATTAAAATAATACCCACCTGTATTTGTACCTTTATTACAAAATTTATTTCTCTCCATGTGTGTTTGTACATGCATATGCTTTATATTCCCTGTGATCCCATCCATCCTTTAGGAGAGGAGAACAGAATGGAATCCTTACTGCAGTGATTGCGTAAAGTGATGCCTCACATGATCTCCACTCCACATTTTTCTAACTCAAGATGTCATTGTTTTTACTTCCCATAAGCATATTCAGATATGCCAACCATTTCTTGTCAGATTCTGGATTACCTTGCAAATTATCCTCCTATTAAGCCTCAGAACTTTATAGTAGGCAGTGACTAAGTTACTTTTATGGTGATAAGCATTGTGAATAATATTTTATTAGGATCATGATGGGTATATCACAAAAGCCAAATGGCAATTCTATTGAAATTATTATAAATCATAAAGATCATTTTTCAATAAATTAAATCAAATGAAAGTACAGAACTATAGTTTTGTCTACTAGACACTGGAAGCAGTTGGGAGGAACAACATTATTTTTATGTTCTATTTAATTGGTTTAATTGAAGCTTTTTATTAAATATATTCTTATTTCTTTCTTATGTTATTAAATATATTCATTTTTATTAATTTAAACAAGAAAAGTCAATGCTTAAAGGATGGATATAATGATGCCCCAAAAGCCTTTTCAGAGTTTACAGCCCTCTGTATTTCAAAATGTTGAGTGAGAGAATTTCCGAAAATAATGCCTAGAAGCGAGTGCTTTTCAAATATTTGTCTGAAAATATGGAATTTGTTTATGCCACTAGCAAAAAAATACTATAAACTTTTTTAAAAACCTCTGTATTTTCAATAGATAGGGAGAAAGGAAAGATAAATGAAATGGCGTAGTAGCAAATGGGAAAGTATATTTTAATAAACCATTCAAAATATGAAAAATCAACACCTCATGGCTGAAAAGCATTTTTATTTTACAAAAAGCATAGGAAGATTTCTAGGGAAAAGCGGTATCCTAAATACACACATAAATATTTGATTCTCCACCCCACTCACACCCCAGAATCACCCTCCAAAGGAAATGACCTACTAAATTTTAAAATGAGAAACTCCATACTAGCTATGGAAATTGACAAAGATGTCAAAATACCATAACTTCAATAATGTATTGGTAGATAGAAAGCAGAAAAGATTAGATTAAGCCTGAAACCCTTGAGTTGCATTCTTTTTGCTAGAATTGACTTCTGAGGCTCCTAGACCAACAAATACACTTTATGTTGTAGTGAGCAAGGACTAGAGGCAGAATTGGTCTCTGAGTTCCATTTAAAGCTACTTTAGGCTTTGAAAAGTAATATAATCTGAGGATGATACTGGCAGTAGAGCATAGTAACTGCCAGTAGCAAACATTCTTACATGCTTAAGTCAGTTTGGTTAATTTTTGCTTGCAACCAGAGTTCTGTCTCACAGTCAGCTACACTACTCAGAGGGCCAAGGACAATGAGAGAGCATGTGGCAGGGATGCACGGATCAAAAGATGTAATTAATAAAGGGAGTACAGGTCTCTATTGACAAGAAGATTGGAATTGACATCCAGTCATATTAGACAAGAAATTTTAATAGCAGTTTTAATAGCAGAGAGAAAGCAGATCAATCATTACTGGCAGATGACAAAACTGTCCATCTGAGAGATTCAACTGAAAAATGTTATAAACAGTAAGAGAATTCAGTAAGAATATCACACAATAAAATATACAAAAATATATAGCTTTTGTATAAATAAATAAATAATAACTAGACCATTTTTCTGGCTTTATTGAGAGATAGTTGACATACAACATTCTGTAAGTTAAAGGTGTATAATGTGGTAATTTGATACCCTTATCTACTGTAAAATAATTACCACAATAGGGTTAGTTAACACCTCTATCACCTCATGTAATTACCATTTATTTTTGGAGTGAGAACATTTAAGATGTACTCTCTTAGCAGCCTTTAAGTACCTAATACAGTATTGTTAACTATAGTCACCATGCTGGACATTAGATCCCCATAATTTATAATCTTATAACTGGAACTTTGTACCCTTTGACCAACATCTTCCCATTTCCCACAACCCCCCAACCCCTGGCAACCACCATTCTATTCCCTATTTCTATGAATTCAGCTTTTTTAGATTCTACATATAAGTGAGATCATACAGTATTTGTCTTTCTCTGACTTATTTCACTTAGCATAATGCCCTCAAGGTCCATACTTGCTGTCACAAATGGCAGGATTTCCTTTTTTCTTGTGACTGAATAATATTCCATTGTGTATGTGTGTGTGTGTGTGTGAGTGTGTATATATATATCTTTACCCGTTCATCCGTAGATGGACACTTAGGATATTTCCATGTATTGGCTATTGTAAATAATGCTGCAATGAACATGTGAATGCAGATATCTCTTTAAGATAGTGATTTCATTTCCAATATACACTCAGAAGTGGGATTGCTGATCATATGGTATTCCTATTTGTTATCTCTTGAGGAACCTCCAACACCATACTGTTTTCCATAGTGGCTGCACCAATTTACATTCCTACCAACAGTGCACAAGGGTTCTCTTTTCACCACATCCTCTCCAACACTTGTTATCTCTGGTATTTTCAATAATACCCATACTAACAGGTGTGAGGTGATCTCACTGAGGTTTTGATTTGCATTTCCATGATGATTAGTGACGCTGAGCATCTTTTCTTGTACCTGTTGGCCATCTGTATGTCTTCTTTTGAAAAACGTATATTCAGTTCCTCTGCCCATTTTTTAATCAGATTGTCTGCTTTTTGCTATGGAGTTGTATGAGTTCCTTATATATTTTGAATATTAACTCCCTATGAGATAGATGGGTTGCAAATATTTTCTCCCATTCCACAGGTTGCCTCACATATACAGTCAACTAATAATTTGACAAGAAAGCCAAGAATACTCAATGAGGAAAGAATAGTCTTTTCAATAAATAGTGTTGAGTAAACTGGAAAATTACATGCAGAAGATTGAAATTAGACCCCTGTCTTATACCACTCACAAAAATTAACTCAAAATGGATTAAAGACTTAAACATAAGCCCTGATACTGTAAAACTCCTAGGAAAAAACGTAGAGAAAAAGCTCCTTGACATTGGTCTTGGCATCAATTCTTTGGCTATGACACCAAAAGCAAAAGCAACAAAAGCAAAAATAGACACATGGGACTATATCAAACTAAAAAGCTTCCTCATGGCAAAAAAAAACACCCAACTAGATAATTTAATGAAAAAACTCCAAAAAATGGATAAAACCTAAATAAAAATCTTAGCACAATGCTCATAACAAAAGAAGGAAAAGTGAAGAAATAGATACACAATAATTTGATGAAATGGCATGAAATGAGGAGATAGGCATACAGCCATAACATAACACCAAATAATATCCACAAAATTTGAAAATAATCCGTTTTCGATTTGTTATTAAAGCATGAAATGAAAAAGATTAATTACCCAAGGGGCACAAAAAAATAGAAGGTAATGGTTAAAATATATAAAGCTTCATAGGGAAATAGGATGCATATCCAGCAACATTACTGAGTACTAGACTGTGCATGAAACTTAAAGCCACACCCTCCAATCACAGTGCTGCAAACTTCAACATACAGTGAAGAACTCCTTTTATCTTCACACCCACTCCCCTTCATCTGTCAGTTCCTTTAATAGAGGTTTAGCTTCCACATACATTCCCACACATTAAAAATCAAAGGAAAAATATTTTAACTAGCAATCTAATTGAACTCAATTTAGTCCAAGTGTGTCAGCAAAAAAACAACTTGTTGTTGGAAGACTTCGCTATGAAGTCTTCTTTCAAATTCTTTCAAATTCGAACTAATCAAATTATAAATTAAAATCAAAGTTCTATAGTAGGAACAAATGTAATTTAAAAAATATGCTTCTTTTTTCATTTTGGAAGATTCTCAGGTTTTCATAATTAACTGTGTTTTAAGGAAAATAATTTTCAGTCTAATATGGGCTACATATGGATATTTCGGTCGCATAAATACCTTTAAAAAATCCTTAATATCTCATTCTTGGATGCCACTAAGTTTTGTACCTTAAGATACTAAATTCAAATTAAATACAGTAATTGTATGACCAACCCGGGAAGATATCGTATTTATGCCAGCTTATGCCAATGTAATGGCATTGAAGCTTCAGTCAATAAATAACAATAATTCACATTACTTAACCTATGTATATATTCTCTAAAATAAATAAAACTTTATTTTTAGGAATTATTACATACACACAGGGCTCATTCATCCTTTTTTTTTCTGATAAACACCTTATTTGATCAGTTTAGGTGTTTCTAGAGAGAAATTATGACACAAACTAATTTTAACAGTAAGAGCTGTCTCTTGTCTCACATAGTACGGAACCTGAGGTAAGGTTGGTACAGGATTGGTTAATCTGAGGACTCAAAGACGCTGTTGAAAACCTAAGTTTTATCCTGAATGGTCAGACTGTCTTTCATCGTCACAAGATGCAGAAGTTCCAGGCATTATATTTGGACACAATTTATTCTAAAGAAGCTGTTTCATCTTGTATGTCTGATTTTAGATGTGAGTGAATTATTCACTAAATACCTCCCACTCGTCATAGAATTTTTCATGAATTATTAACCAAAATATTATCATAGGCCACCTTTAAACACAATTCAATTCAGAAAGCTAATTCAAGATTAGGATTTAGCCTTGACGAGGGAGTAGAGCCAACTTGATCTCAGCTGAGATTCTATTAAGAATGAAAAAGAAGAAAATATTTAAATAAAGAGTAATATATCTTCACCTAGGGCAACTCATAATGTTTCCAATATAATATCCAATATTAATATCATATTAAAAATCATTAACTTTAATTTTCTTGGAAGAATTAAAGAAACTAAGAGAATTATGACACGGGAGCTAAAAGATCTCACCCAGGCTCTGCCATCCTCCAGTCACATAACCTTTGCTAAGTTTTTAATCTTCTTGAAATTTGATTTACATATTTGTAAAATGAGAATAAAATTAATAGCCCTGTATACCCTTTAGATGTTTCAGGTAGAACAGATAATGCATTTCAATGCACTTTATAAATTATAATGTGTTGTATAAGCCTGAATTACAATTATTATTTAAGCTTTACTCATATCAGCATATCAGTTTTCATTCCCACTGGAGAAACAAGCTGGCAACAGAGAGGTAATGAGAAATAGGCTATTCAACAAGGTATATTCTGGCAGTAGAAAATCGTAGAAATTTTCTTCTTTGTACCTCTGCAATTGCACTGATTCAACCCTAGGATGTTTTATCATATAAACACACTTAGCAACAGTTGTTGTTGTTTGTGGTTGTTGTCAGTCAATACACAAACACAGACGGAAAAAGAGCAAACGTACCATGTATGTGTAAGCATTGTGCTCTATGCATTCTGTGTCCATGAGAGAGGATGAATAGATTAGTAAAACCCAACCCTGACTTCAAAGAAATTTTGCAATATAGTGGAAGAGCCGTGGGCACCTATAAAGCTTATGAAACCACAGAGTGTAGAAGTTAAGCAAGTGGAGTCAGAAAAATTTGGGTCCATGTCCCAACTCTGCAAAGACTTTTTCTTTTTTAATCTTTTTTTTTTTCGTGAGGAAGATTAGTTCTGAGCTAACATCCATTGCCATTTCTCCCCTTTTTGCGGAGGAAGATTGGCCCTGGGCTAATATCCATATCCATCTTCCTCTAGTTTATATGGGACGCCACCACAGCATGGCTTGACAAGCGGTGCGTCGGTCCATGCCTGGGATCCGAACCTGCGAACCCCAAGCCCCTGAAGCAGAGCACACAAACTTAACCGCTATGCCACTGGGCGGCCCCCAAAGACTGTCTTTTTAACCTTGGATAGTATATTTTGTATTTCTAAGCTTCAAGAATCTTTTTAATATACCACATGCTGCTCTCAAACTGGATTCCTTATTCCTTATTCAAAATTAACAAACTGACACATTAATATGATAAAATAGCTTGGGTAAGAGACACTATAACATACGATTTGTCAGATGATGAGTTGCTTATAAGATTTTATATGAGTTTATAGCACTTTGGGAAAAAAAGAACATAAAATCTGGAGGAAACGGCTCTAAGCATAGGTTTTCTAGTTCTATAATAAATAAAATTATCTATTAAAAAGCAAATAAATTCAAACTATCAGCATAAAACCTAAATAGTTTGATCAAATCAAATATAGTACAAATGTATCAATCCAAATATGTTTTAGTTTTTCTTTTGTTTCTGTCTAAGCAATGGAAATATATGTTCACTTTTTATAGCACCTACACAAAATCTAATCAGATTGTCTGCTTTAGGCTTTTTAAAGCATCATTAAGTAGAGAGTGGAGATAAGAACCATTTAATGTTACTCTAACCCTGATGCATAATTCTATTAAGAAGTGACAGTGCTAGAAGAAGTGGTCAGACTTGCCCATTTGAACGTGTCAGCAACAAAGGCATTTCAAAACTGCTAGCAAAGTAATGCCTCAATTGAAATCATTTTAATGTGGCTCAACTCTATTTCATTACTTAAAAGCAAATCATAGCATTCCAATTGTTTTCTGCATAAAATGCTTTTATATCAAGGTAACAAAATGTCTTGATTGGAATAATCAGTGTTGTCAGTCAAATTCAATTTATGGTGCCAGGAACTGTAGAATTTCTTGTACTCATCAGTTTTAACATATGATTGAAGGCCTAACTTTTTAAAATGTTACTTTCCTCCTTTGTCCATTAATATACTAGCTGAAACTATGTTTTTTAAAAGTTTATTTCTAAAGGATTCTCCAACATAATTCAAATCTGAGATGAATATTTTGTGAAGCAAGGGGAAATATCATATACAGTTAAGGAAAAGGAAGAACGATGTCTAAAAGAAGACACAAAAGCATATTTTCTTTGTACTTGGATACAAAAAAAAAATCCCAATGAATATTTTTCATTACTTGATATCTTGACTCAAGAAAGTATTCCAAATATTATTTTTAAGAATATTTGACTCATAACATGTCCTTTATCCTATCCATGTTTACAAGAAGCTCATGGTAGAGTTGACAGTAAAGACTACTGAACATCACATTCATGGCTATGGGGACTATTGATCAAGATATTTGCAGGTTCACATCTTGATATCCATTCTATTCTTTAAATAAAATCACCAACTAATACTAAATTATTACTTAAGAGTAAAGGCATAAGAAATATTGCAGACAAAAAAAGCTAGAGAGTTTACCACCATCACACCCTCCCTAAAATCAAAAAATTCTCAAGAATGAATCTCACCAAGACAAAAATTAAGCCCTGAGCAAGAAATAATTTATGAGATATTTTGGAAAAATTAATTAACTATGCTATTGAAAAATAAAATACATGATTTGTAAAAGATAAAATTAATTCTCTGAACAACTATAACAAGTAAAATTTTCACCAGGTAGCTAAAGTGGGACAAGGTCTGTATTTGTCAGGAAGAGACTAGAAATAATAAATAACTTCAGACTTTATTAGATAACTTATATTTTTTTGAGAATTACTTTGGATTATTTTTTCAATGTATAATTCTTTTATTTTTTAATAAAAATTGTATACATTTAAGGTGTGCAATATGATGTTTTGATATATATATACATAATGAAATGATTACTACAATCAAGCTAATTAACAAATCCATCTCCTTACATAGTTACCTATTTTTCTCTTTTCTTTTTGTGGTGAGAACACCTGAGATCTACTCTCTTAGAAATTTCCAGTATGCGATACAATATTATTAATTATAGTCACCATGCCTTACGTTAGATCTCCAGAACTTATTCATCCTGTGTATCTGAAACTTTGCATCCTTAACTGTTATATTGTAACTATATATATGAAAAATGTAACTATAGTACATAGCATCCATAACATCATAGTACACAAAGGAGAATATATGAACCTTTACAAATTCCTCAAGATATAGGAAAGTAAAAGGAAGCAAAGCAAATTGTGGTAATCAGAAAGTACAAAATAACATTAAAGGAATAAATAAAAAATGTTAGTAGAAACAAAAATATACATAGATTAAACTCACTTAAAAAAAATCCTTAGATTAAATTAAAGAAAAAAAATAAGAAAAGCAGAAACAGAAACAAATATAGATACATACTCCTAATAAAGGATACACAAAACAAAACTTCATAGAAAATTTGAAAATAAAGAGGTCACAAAAACTTTGCAAGATAAATGACTAATTAAAAGAAGATGGTATAGCAAAAATAATAGTAGATTAAATGGGATTTAAGAAAAGCAGCATTAATAAGAATAATAAGGAACTATAAACAAATAAATGTGAAAAGAGAGAATATAGAACAGATGATATATACTATGTGTTTCAATAAACATCAAAAATGGTTATTGGATTATTGAGGCTGAGTTCAGTTTTTGAGGAACTGACAGGCTATGAAAGAGACCCCTATGTTGACAGGCAATTTAAAGGCGGTAAGATAAGAATTACTACAGGATTTTCGAGAAGCATAGAGTGTTATCCAACTCAGTCTTGTGGGAAGGGTCAAGGAAGGTTCCTGAAGGCAATGTATCTTAAGTTGAGGCCCAGAAAACTAAAAAAATTCATTTTGAACAAAAGACTGTTCCATGCAGAGTGAGCAACTTGATAAAGGTTTGGCGGTGGGAAAGACAACATGAGACACTTGGGCCCCTGAAAGCACATCTCCAGCATCGACTACACGTGGTGGAATCACAGGAGACGAATGACAAGGCATCAGACAGGAGACTAGATAGACAAGTGAATCCACTTATGCTGAATTTGGACATTTTTCAGAGAAAATGAAGAGCTAAAGATATTTACATAGGAAGGACACAGTCACAATGTACTTTAGAAAGAATTTTCTGGTTGCAGAGTGGAGAACAGGAACTAGAAAGGCAAGAAGAAAGAAGCAGAGTTGTATACTAACCATGTAAGAGATTTAGAGGATCTAAATTACTCTAATAATTCTGGGTGTTCCATTTGAAAATAAAGTTCAGGAAAACACTAATCTCAACTTCTCATGGCAATGAGGATGGAAAGTTCACACTTATTCATAATTTCAAAGGCTCCAAGGTCTTGTCACTTGTCTTGTATTGTAGTATAATTGCCTCTAAGAAAGCACTTTGTCATTCATAGATGCTTGACACATTTCTCCTTGATAAGACTTGCTGTGTCTATATCTTGACATATTTTCCATTTCTCCAAGTTGTTAGACATGAACAAGTGGGGACACATGCATCTAATGAGCACACTGGTCAATCGGACTGCAATGCATAAAGGGAGTAGAATAAGATATTCATAATGTTTAAGGTTTCATTGCTTCTTGCAATTATTGATGCACACAAGCACTTAGGAAAAACATGCTGATAACTTTTGTTTCATAAAAATTGTATATATATGTATGAACAATAACATCATGAAATATGCTAAGTTCTGAGTAGTGGAATTTCATGATTCATTACTTCATGGGGTGGGTAAGATTTATTGAAGGATTGTCAGTGCACATTATTATAAAAATAGCATAACTGAGAAAAGACACTCATAAACATAGTAGTATTCTAGAATAAGGCTAAATTAATATTGACATTGACATCAAGAGATATAAATAATGAAGAAGCATGTCAAAGGTAGCAAAATAAATAATTCAGAGCACTCTAAGATAATTTTTGTACCAGTTCCCAACCAGAAAAATTACATTTATTTACCATTTAACAACCAGTACAATTTAAGACATAATCTTACAAATATCCATGTCTTAGAAAGTGAAGACCCAGTCATTTGAGAAGATATATTCTAAAAAACAAAGATAGATAAAATTATATAGAAAGTAATATCTCAAATCCATTCACTTTGCTCCATTTTCACTGTCATTTCCCTAATAGATGCCACCATTATCTCTGACCCAGACACCTAAAACAGCTTTCTCAATTAAATGGTTTTACAACTACTCCAAGGATAAAATCCAAATTGCTTAAAACAATTTGTAAGGCCCTTCACAATGTTTTTGTTTGTTTGTTTTGTTTTGTTTATAGGGAAAGATTTGCCCTGAGCTAACATCTGTTGCCAATCTTCCACTTTTTTTTTTTCCTCCCTAAAGCCCCAGTGCATAGTTGTATATCCTAGTTGTAAGTCCTTCTAGTTCTTCTATGTGAGCTGCCACCACAGCATGGCAACTGACAGATGGGTGGTGTGGTTCCGAGAGGAAGCACATCTGGGCCCCTGAAACTGTGAGAGCGCCAAATTCTAACCACTAGGCCATCAGGGCTGGCTCACAATGTTTCTATGCTTAAAAGGTCTCCATTTCACTTTTGCTTTTTCTTTTGTCTCAGTATTTCTGACAGCTTTATTGAGGTATAATTGATATACAATAAACTGCATATATTTAAAGAGAACAATTTGATCAGTTCTCAGATATGTATACTAACTTGAAATCACTAACTATCAGGGAAATGCAAATCAAAACTACAATGAGATATCACCTCTCACCTGTCAGAATGGCTACAATTAACAAGACAGAAAACAACATGTGTTGGAGAGGGTGTGGAGAGAAGGGAACTCTCATACACTGCTGGTAGGAGTGCAAACTGGTGCAGCCACTATGGAAAACAGTATGGAGATTTCTCAAAAAATCAAGGATAGAACTACCATATGATCCAGCTATTCCACTGCTGGGTCTTTATCCAAAGAACTTGAAAACACCAATGCGTAAAGATACATGCACCCCTGTGTTCACTGCAGCGTTATTCATAATAGCCAAGACTTGGAAGCAACCTAAGTGCCCATCAAGGGACAAATGGATAAAGAAGATGTGCTATATATACACAATGGAATACTACACAGCCATAAGAAACGATGAAATCCAGCCATTTGTGACAACATGGATGGACATTGAGGGTATTATGTAAAGTGAAATAAGTCAGAGGGAGAAGGTGAAATACCCTATGATCTCCCTCATTAAGTAGTAGATAATAACAACAACAAGCAAGCACATAGAGACAGAGATTGGATTGGTAGTTACCAGAGGGGAAGGGGGGAGGGAGGAGGGCGAAAGGGATAATTCGGCACATGTGTGTGTTGATGGGTTGTAATTAGTATTTGGGTGGTGAACATGATGTAATCTATGCAGAAATAGAAGTATAATGATGTACACCTGAAATTTATACAATGTTATAAACCAATGTTACTGCAATAAACAAAAAATTTAACAAAAAAAGAAAAATAAATCATAACCACAGTTAAGACAACGAAGAAATCTATCATTCCCAAAACTTTCCTTATTTCTCTCCCTATCATCCCTCCTCGAAAACTACCCCCATCCTTATGCAACTACTGATTGGTTTTCTGACACTATATTTGCAGTGTTTAGAATTTTAATAACTGGCATCCCATAGTATGTACATTTTTTTGTCTTGCTCTTTCACTTAGACTATTTTGAGATTCAGCTATGTGGTTGAATCTATCAATGATTTGTTTATTTTTATTGCAGAGTACTATTTTATTGTAGGAAAACACCATAATATGTTTATTCATTGACCTGTTTATGTATATTTAGATTGTTTCGTTTTGACTATTATGGATAAACCTTCTATAAATATTTGTTTAAAGGTCTTTGTGCAGACACGTTTTCATTTATGTTCAGTAAATGCCTAGGAGTGGAATGGCTGTGTCATATGGTAGATGCATGTTTAACAGTTTAAGAAGCTGCCAAATTGTTCTCTGAAATCATTGTACCCTTTTATATTCCAACCAATCATCGCTTCAGTTAATCCCCATACATTTCTCAGGCACTTCAGTCAAAAAAAAATCAGGTATACAGTAAACATATTTCTTCTTCCATAACTCAGCTGAAACTCTAGATTTCAATAACCCACTATGATAGGAAAAAATTCATACATTAATCTTTAGGTAAACAGTGAAATTAGTGGTTATTCAACATCTCAATTATACTTAAAATAAATCAATTCCAAATTCCATCTCAGCAAATGCAGTGAGCTGCCTCTTCACTCAGAAAGTATTTGAGTTCCGAGGAGTCTTGCATACATCCGGGCACCTGCTGGGCAGAGAGTGCAGGTTGGGATGGAGGGCATCTCTTATTCTGCTATCTGATGATGTATAACTTTCCCCCTAATGGTTTGCATTTGACCTCTCTGACATAATCATTGGCATTCTTCTCTGCTAGCATATGCTGGGGTAGCCCAAATCTTGACATATTCTCTAAGTGACAGGTCTTGCATCCTGATTTTTCTCTTGTCCTGACCCCAGGCTCCTTGAGGCACAGCAGCCCTCTCTCAGCCTCTTTCATACTGAAATTGAGGGTTCATAGACATTGAGCAGCTATCCTTTCACCCGAGCAGTGAGGCATCCTTTAGCACCATTCCCTTGAACTTTTCTCCAAGCATTGCGACTCTACTATTCAGATGCTTTGCTGAATATGAGGCTTCTCTACTGTATTACAGTCTCCTTGAGTTACACTCCAGGAAGCTGGGTACAGACTCCTCTACTGTTCTAAGATCCCTCAAAATATAGGAGATCCTGTCACCGTCTCACTGGAATGAATCTAGCAAAGGGAGCCCATCACGAGGTTACTCTATTGCTCTTCTTTTCCTGCTCATTTTCCTCCCCCAGCTTCCTCTGCTTCCTGAGTTTGCCCAAGCTTACCAGAATTTCTACATTACTTGCAGGAAGTTCCTTTCTGTGAAATTTTTGGCTTTACTACAAACAAAACAGAAAAAAGGAAGCTTGCACTCTTCCCAGGAGTTTTCTTAACCCTGTGCAGGGGAAGCAGTGTTCTTTCTAGCCTGGCTTTGGAGCCAGGTCTCTGCCAATGCATCAATCTGTCCTATCATGTCCTAGATGACCTGTGCTTGATTTGTCCCTAGCTCTCAGAGAAGATGTTCAGCTACTTGAGACACAGTTTGAGATGAATCTTCTCAGCTACTCTAACATTTGCTCTATATCCCTACCTTCAGCTTATCGCCCTGTCTCTACCCTTCCAAATCCACTCTTGTAATTGCCCAGGGGCGTTTTCAAAATCAACAGTGATTTCTAAGACTTCATCTTATTTCTGCACAACTCTTTTTCACAGGGTGACAGCTATTACCTCAAGATAACCTGATGTTGTAATTCTGGTCAAGCATGACCCTGGTATAGATATACACTGCATGCCCATTCTTAGAATTGTGGTACATGCCACCCATAATGGGTGCATTGTTCACAGACACACTGTCCTCATAACGCAGCTGTTAAACAAACAACGGCACAAACAAACCTAAATTTATTTTTCCCAAAACTCAACTTGATTTCTAGCTCTTGAATACATGTGCTTTCTGTCTGATAGAAGAAAACTAATGATCTAACTATTTTCAAGCACATTCAGTGAAATTAATTTAAATATTTTTTCAGGTTTAACTAATAAGGTGTCCAGAAATTTTAATTATAATTGTTTAGAAATCATTTGTCTCCAGTTATGCCATTGATGGCTGAATCATGGACAACTTACATATGAGGAATTTTCACATTCACAACCTTATTTAATATTTATGACCTTTGGTGAGGCTGGCATTATCCCCATTTTAGAGATAAAGAAACTGAAACTTAGAGAAATAAACTATGTTCCCTTTGGCCACCTACTGAATCAGTGGTAGAACTAAGAGTTCTTTCAGCTGAACCAGATGCTCTTTTCTCCTTCAGGTTCTATTTATTATAATTTAGATGAGACACATTTCGTCCTGCTGCTTCTGGAAATTAGGAGGATTTTAGATCTATGGATCAGGAAACATGAGTTCTCAAGTCTTGAGCAATTGCCTAACTGCACTGTGCTTCAATTCCTGTTTAAAAAGATAAGCTGTCAAAATAACATAATATTTAGGGACACTCCATCAAGAAGACATATCACTTATAAATATATATGCACCCAACATAGGAGCACCAATGTACATAAAGCAACTATTAACAAACCTAAAAGGAGACATCAACGACAACACAATAATAGTAGGGGATCTTAACACCCCACTTACAACAATGGATGGATCATCCAGACAAAAAGTCAATAAAGAAATAGTAGACTTAAATGAAAAACTGGACGAGATGGACCTAGTAGACATATACGGAGCACTCCATCCAAAAACAGCTGACTACACATTCTTCTCAAGTGCGCATGGAACATTCTCTAGGATAGACCATATGTTGGGAAACAAAGCAAGCCTCAATAAATTTAAGAAGATTGAAATCATAACAAGCATCTTTTCAGACCATAAGGCTATGAAACTGGAAATGAACCATGAAAAAAAAACTGGGAAAGTGACAAAAATGTGGAGATTAAACAACATGCTACTGAACAAACAATGGATCATTGATGAAATTAAAGGAGAAATCAAAAACTATCTGGAAACAAATGAAAATGATAATATGCCATATCAAACCATATAGGATGCAGCAAAAGAGGTCTTGAGAGGGAAACTCATAGCGATACAAGCCCACCTTAACAAACAAGAAAAAGCCCAAATAGGCAACCTTAAATTACACCTAACGGAACTAGAAAAAGAAGAACAAACAAAGCCCAAAGCCAGCAGAAGGAGAGAAATAATAAAAATCAGAGCAGAAATAAATGAAATTGAGACCAAAAAAACAGTAGAAAGGATTAATGAAACAAAGAGTTGGTTCTTCGAGAAGATAAACAAAATCGACAATCCCGTAGCCAGGCTTACTAAGAAAAAAAGAGAAAAAGCTCAAGTAAATAAAATTAGAAATGAAAGAGGAGAAATTACAACGGATACCACGGAAATACAGAGGATTATAAGAGAATACTATGAGAAATTATATGCCAACAAATTGGACAATCTAGAAGAAATGGATAAATTCTTAGACTCATACAACCTCACAAAACTGAACCAAGAAGAAATGGAGAATCTGAATAGACCAATAACAAGTAAAGAGATTGAAATAGTAATCAAAAACCTCCCAAAAAATAAAAGTCCAGGACCAGATGGCTTCTCCAGTGAATTTGACCAAACATTCAAAGAAGATTTAATACCCAACCTTCTCAAACTATTCCAAAAAATAGAGGAAGATGGAACACTTCCTAAATCATTCTACGAGGCCAACATCACCCTGATACCAAAACCAGACAAAGACAATACAAAGAAAGAAAATTACAGGTCAATATCGCTGATGAACATTGATGCAAAAATCCTCAACAAAATATTGGCAAACCGAATACAACAATACATTAAAAAGATCATACACCATGATCAAGTGGGATTTATACCAGGGACGCAGGGATGGTTCAACATCTGAAAATCAATCAACGTGATACATCACATCAACAAAACAAAGAATAAAAACCACATGATCATCTCAATAGACGCAGAGAAGGCATTTGACAAGATACAACATCCATTTATGATAAAAACTCTCAATAAAATGGGAATAGAAGGAAAGTACTTCAACACAATAAAGGCCATATATGACAAACCCACAGCCAACATCATACTCAACAGGGAAAGACTGAAAGCTATTCCTCTGAGAACAGGAACGAGGCAGGGCTGCCCACTCTCACCACTCCTGTTCAACATAGTACTGGAGGTTTTGGCCAGAGCAATTAGGCAAGAAAAAGGAATAAAAGGAATCCAAATAGGTAACGAAGAAGTGAAACTCTCACTATTTGCAGATGACATGATTGTATATATAGAAAACCCTAAAGAATCTGTTGGAAAACTGTTAGAAACAATCAACAACTACAGCAAAGTTGCAGGGTACAAAATCAATCTACAAAAATCAGTTGCATTTCCGTATGCTAATAATGAACTAACAGAAAGAGAGCTCAAAAAGATAATACCATTTACAATTGCATCAAAAAGAATAAAATACCTAGGAATAAATCTTACCAAGGAGGTGAAGGACCTATACAATGAGAACTACAAGACATTATTGAAAGAAATCCATGATGACATAAAGAAATGGAAAGATATCCCATGCACGTGGATTGGAAGAATAAACATAGTTAAAATGTCTATATTACCTAAAGCAATCTACAGATTCAATGCAATCCCAATCAGAATCCCAATGACATTCTTCACAGAAATAGAAAAAAGAATACTAAAATTTATATGGGGCAACAAAAGACCCCGAATAGCTAAAGAAATCCTAAGAAAAAAGAACAAAGCAGGAGGCATCACAATTCCTGACTTCAAAACATACTACAAAGCAATAGTAATCAAAACAGCATGGTACTGGTACAAAAACAGACACACAGATCAATGGAACAGAATTGAAAGCCCAGAAATAAAACCACACATATACGGACAGCTAATTTTCGACAAAGGTGCTAAGAACATGCAATGGAGAAAGGAAAGTCTCTTCAATAAATGGTGTTGGGAAAACTGGACAGCCACATGCAGAAGAAAGTTAGTGGACCATCTGCTATCGCCATTCACAAAAATTAACTCAAAATGGATCAAAGACCTGAAGGTGAGACCTGAAACTATAAAACTCATAGAAGAAAATATAGGCAACACACTATTTGACATTGGTTTTAAAGTAATCTTTTCGGATGACATGCCTACCCAGACTAGGGAAACTAAAGAAAAAATAAACAAGTGGGACTTTATCAGATTAAAGAGCTTTTATAAGACAAATGAAACCAGAATCAAGATGAACAGACAACCAACCAGCTGGGAGAGAATATTTGCAAAACATACATCTGACAAGGGGTTGATCTCCATAATATATAAAGAATTCACACAACTGAACAACAAAAAAACAAACAACCCGATCAAAAAATGGGCAGAGGAAATGAAAAGACACTTCTCCAAGGAAGATATACAGATGGCCAATAGGCACATGAAAAGATGCTCAACATCACTAATCATCAGGGAAATGCAAATCAAAACAACACTAAGATACCACCTCACGCCCGTTAGAATGGCTATAATCACCAAGACAAAAAACAACAAATGTAGGAGAGGATGTGGAGAAACAGGAACCCTCATACACAGCTGGTGGGAATGCAAATTGGTGCAGCCTCTATGGAAAACGATATGGAGATTCCTCAAAGAATTAAAAATAGAGATGCCCTATGATCCAGCCATCCCACTACTGGGAATCTATCCAACGAACCTGAAATCAACAATCCAAAGAGGCTTATGCACCCCTATGTTCATTGCAGCATTATTCACCATAGCCAAGAAGTGGAAGCAACCTAAGTGTCCCTCGACTGACGATTGGATTAAGAAAATATGGTATATATATACAATGGAATACTACTCAGCCATAAAAAAAGACAAATTCGTCCCTTTTGCAACAACATGGATGGGCCTGGAGCGTATTATGTTAAGTGAAATAAGCCAGAAAGAGAAAGACAAACACTGTATGATCTCACTCATATATGGAATATAAACCAACACATGGACAGAGAAAACTGGACTGTGGTTACCAGGGGCAGTGGGGGTGGGGGTGGGCACAAGGGGTGAAGGGAGTCATATATATGGTGATGGAGAAACAAAAATGTACAACCAAAAATTTCACAATGTTAGAAACCATTAAAACATCAATAAAAAAAAGAAAATAACATAATATTTAAATGGCCTTCCAACTCAACATTCCAAGATTCTGTCTACATAGGAAAAGGAAAGAATCAGCAAATGAGATCAAAGTAGGAGGACACTTTATTCCTTATATTTTCATCTAAGAGCATTTGCAAATTGGATTCTGAGGAAGATACTCAGAAATAAAAAGAAACTATTAAAAAGAGATAAAAGAAATACGACCACCAATGGCATATATATACTTAGATATAGTTTAAATTTATGAATAGAGGGAAACTGTGGGAGTTAAATGGAAAGGGTGAGATTTAAATGGAAGAGTGAGATTTCAATTTTTTAATCTGGGGAAAGGAAATGCATAAAGCTGAAAATATAAAGGCCTTAAATTTGTTTGGGAAGAGGGGGAAAGGCAGAGAAAATGCAGGAAAATGTCAGCAATGGGGATCAGGGAACAAAAACCTCAGGCAGAAATCAGGAAGCTTAAGAAAAACAGGCAAATTGATATAGGCAGTAATCTTACTATTTAAGAAGATGTGAGAGGCAACAATTTGCATAAACCATATACCATGATATAAGGAAGACTTAGATGACAAATATAATTTTTAAAAGTGAGATCTTTAACAATGAGGGATTCTGTAAGTGTGGAGATGAAATCATACACAATGTGGTTCTACTTTTTAAATTTGAAAATGATTTTTAGTACAGAGTCATAAGATCATTTTCTTAGAGTTGCTTGTTTGTTGCATGCTACAAGAAAGTCAAAGGAAAACAAATCTCCAACAAAGAAAAGTGCTCTCTAGTTTTTATGATTTTGTATAAAACATAGGTAACTAAAGGTTGTTATTGCTTCTTGATTTCTTTCTGTCAAGGACATGACAGAAAATGAATAGGACAATTGCAATAGGAGGAATATGAAACTATTTTCTCAATAGAAAACAGAATATCCAAGATACTGAAGTGCAGAATTTGTTGGCCTTCCATCAGCATTCAGTTGTGTACAGTATTCCCCAATGAAGACTCACCATAAAAGCCCAAAGCCTGCAATACTTAGGATGCCAAAATAGTTTATTTATTCTTTAAAAATATGTAATGCAAAGACTCTCTGATTTTGTTCACACACTCCCAGGACTGCAACCTCTGAGAAGAGATAAAAGATGAGAGTAGTGTTATCTGTGTCTAAGGAAATCCTTTGAGGGTAATATGTCACTATTTCAGATTTCAAGTTTTTCCCCATATCCATGAAAAATGTACAAATATATATATACACTAAGCAGTTTTTTTGCTGAACATGTGAAAATTTACATGTTAAGAGATATATCAAATAGAAACATAAAGCCTCAGTTTTCAAAGGTCAATAAAGAAACTGAATTTGTTATTAAATACTTACCTACAAAGTAAACTTATTATGAAGGTCTGATGTTGGGGTAAGGAGTATCAAACAAAACAAAACAAAACAGTGCACAAAGGACATGTCATAAATTCAGAAATCCAGAGGTTGTCAGGCAACCACGCACATCACAGAACTCCTGAATAGAGTGCAGAACGGGAAGACCTGAGACTCCCATCATAATGGAAAACATGAGTTTTGTGACGTAGCATTAGGCTACTGTTGACCTTCTGACAATGGGTCAGAAGGAGGATTATCGGGTTCAGGACAGCGGTTGGCTGTGGGTAACCGAAACCGTGGAAAGCAAAACCACAGATACGGGGGGACTACTCTAATCGTGTCACAAAGGTGAAGAGACAATCCAATATTACGATACCGATTGTCACACTCATGTTCATGTCTTCAACATGCTGGATGACTTCAAGAGACAGTCTCCATAGTAAAGGTAATTATTGCCCCAAATAACATGTTTTAGTCTCTTCTTACAAGGTATTGATGATACCAGATCACCTTATCAATATTGTTTTGAGTTTACCATTTCATGCAAACCACAAAAGCACCAAAATAAATGCTGCTTTTGTTTATTAAGTAAATGGATATATACATTTAGCCCGAACTACATCCAGAGATATTAAAAATCACATTCACATTTTATAGAAGTAACATAAAAACTCCAATTCTTTATTATTTCTAACATTCTTCAGAAAACATTTGGCAATGCAGAAAAAAAACCTTGAGACAGAGAATGATATAAAATATACATTCTATTCCATATGCTATTCATAATATAATTCAATTTTTCCCATATAATTTCTTGGTCATAAAGCAATTACTTCTGTTATAGGAGAAATTTCTAGTAACTTAAAAAAAAATTTCACTGCATAAGGATTTGTAAGGATTGTAAGATTCTCAAACAAATCAAGCATTTGGTGAGACATTTTATCTTCTGAGTGACAGCTAGAATGAGAAGACTTAGCAACAGAATTCCATGCTCTTGTAGCACTTACCATGTAGTCAGTGTTGCTGTGCATGACCAGATATTCAAGTAAGTCTCCTTATTAAGGAAAAGTTTGCCCCATCATTTGATCCACAGAGTGAAAAGGAAGAGGAGGAGGGGTGAGAAAAAAAAGAATATAAGATAAACCAAAAATATTTCAGAACAAAAAATGCATGTTTTTGGCAGCAGAATAGAATTGCATGCTGTGACACACCCCAGGTTCTTGTATTCGTGGTGTGAATATGTTATAAACATATACTTGTTACCAAAGACATTATTTATCTATCTCCAATCTAACATGAACACTTTATTCTGCTACGCAATTAGAAGCAATAAAAGAGTGTTGTTTCTAGAAGTGCTTACATTTTTTGGATGGAGATCTCAATAAGAAAACAAATGCTCTTTTCAAAAACTACCCATCCAAGCAGAAGAATGTTGCTATTATAACCAGAACAATCATATATAAGGAAAAAAATCTGCTGACAAAAGCTGAAAATCATCTCAAAGTAATGATAGATGTCTTTGTATGTTCATCTCATTATCTTAAGTATTGTTACTAAATTAATGCATAATTTATTTAAAGAGGTAGAATTAAACGTGTTACAAAGTATCTAAAACAATAGTCTGATCATAGTTGAACTTACACTATTCAACTATATTAACAATTATTTATTTTTATTTTTAACACATTAATTCTCTTTGATTTCTACTTGAAATTTATGTAGAATAACAGTGAAAACAAAACCTTACAGTTGCATACTAATGCTTGATAGTTTACAAGACGTTATATATACATTATCTCATTTTATCCTCCAAACAATTATGTAAGGTAAGCAGTATCTCTATTTTAGAGCAGATGTAAATTTAGGTTCAGCCAGTTAGTTTGTGACTAGCCCACGATTTCTCTCTCATTTAAGTGACAAAGTGTCAACAGTAGTGATTTTTCCATTGTGCTTATACATTTTGTTGATATTTTAATCAAATAGATGATATGGAAACTCAGTGGATATAAAATATTGAGAATTAAAAAAAATATTGATAATATATAGCTATTATAATATTGTATTTCAAATAAATTTTATTGTTAGGACATTAGATTTACAGCACAGGATTGTTCCCTATTGCTATAGATACAATATTTTATTATTTAAAGAGTTGGACTGGGGCTGGCCTGGTGGCACAAGCGGTTAAGTGCGCGCGCTCTGCTGCGGCGGCCTGGAGTTCGTGGGTTCAGATCCCAGGTGCGCACTGACGCACTGCTTGGCAAGCCGTGCTGTGGCAGCGTCCCATATAAAGTGGAAGAGGATGGGCACAGATGTTAGCTCAGGGCCAGTCTTCCTCAGCAAAAAAAAAAAAAAAAGAGGATGATTGGCAGATGTTAGCACAGGGCTGATCTCTTCACAAAAAAAAAAAAAAAAAAAAAAGAGTTGGACTAATAAATTCTGGAAATTTTGGCCACTCCCTTTGCTCTTCTGGAATAAAACTCTTAAGCATAAACTGAAAATGAATACAGGGCACACCTAACTTTAGAAGTGAACAAGTGTAATCTTTCTCCAAAAGTAGAGAATTGAGTATCACAAAGTATTATTAATGCCTACCACAAACTCGTTAGCAATTTTAAGCTCATTCATACATTAAACATAAGCATCTAAATGTTCTCTTTAAGTACCTTCAAATTTTCATTTTAAATAGATGGAGGTAAAATCATTAGGTAAACATGTTCAGTATCACACCCAACAAAAATAATTTTCTTATCTTTGAAAATGTTTATGCTTTTATTATGTGTGTATGTGCCCCCCAAAACAGTTTTGAATAAAATACTTATATGCATGACACTATAGGTACCACTCTCCTTAAAAATATGTTATTGTCACCCATACATATCCCTGGCGCACCAACATGTATTCCTAACAGAAAAACTTAGCTTTGGTCCACACCCGACATGCTCATTTGAGACGTTTTTCAGCGCCGTTTCAAAGGACCCACGGCGGCAAACCTCCCCGCACCAGCTCTAGCCCCACCACAGGAACAGCGCCTGCACAGAAAGACCTGCAGGTGCCCTGGGAAGTCACCTTGGCCTCATTACCACTCTGGGATCCCCGCCCACGGGAAGAAATCTACCTTGCTAGGCGTATTTGGTGCCTTACGCAAAGGAATTCAGAGGACTGCGCATGCACCAACTGTTCCTGGAAGTCTCCACCCCTTTACCCGGAACCCTGATGATGCCAGCATCCCTTGCCCTTTAAAAGCTCCCCATTTCCTGTCTTTGGAGAGAAGGTGTTTCAGAGCGTGAGCTCTCCTCTGTTCCTTGATCAACAAATAAAGTTTCTGCGCTGCTGTTCTGAACTTGGGCTCGTTCTATTGGCACAAGTGACTCTGGGCAAAAGGATCCACTTGCAGGTCCCGTCCCTTAGGCCTCAGTAACATTGTGTTCCAACAAACTGTAGGTAATCTTGTAAAATATTCTTTCATTCAAGTTAAGCCATACATACTAAAATATTTCCTAAAAGTTCTGAGTGCCCTTTTTAACTCAAAAATATAGTTTAACTATAGTAATAATTATTGTAAACCTAATTTTTAGTGTTAGAAGCAAAGAATCACGTGGCACTGACACTAAAGGGAATAAAGACCCTTGTCCCCCATATGGCCACATTAAGAACATATAGTGGGCTTGATATCAATTTTAGAAGAAAAATTATCTGATTGGAGTAAATTCAGGCTAAGGTACACATGATCGATATTATCTCAGCCTATAAGATTTATTTGCATTCTTACAGGAAGATTTCTTTTAACATAAAATGTTATTAATTAATTGGATTTTCCCCAAATAATTACATGACGATATTTAATTTTTAAGGTAATTTGAGAGAAAAATGTATTTGGGGGTTATGAGTTGGAAAGTATGCTTCTTCCTAGGAGTAGATTGTTGAGGTCAACTGTCCCTGGCTCTTCCAAATTTTCATGTTTCCCCTTTCCCTGCTAGTGACCACACATAGAGTATCTTAAGACCACTGAGCTTGTTCTGTAGTTCTCAGCACAGAAGTAACTCTCATCTTGGCATTGGTGAGATAAGGTAGAAAGATATTTCTAAGTGTAATTGCTTGTAAGTTACTCAGCTTGGATGCTAGGTCTAGGTCTTAGCCAAACAACCAGTTGTTACACAACATTCAAAGATTCACGCAAGTCCATTGAACAGGAATTTCTACTTCTGTTAATGAAGAAAATACGACTAATCTATTTTACAGGAATGGGTCATATTAAATATGTTTATCATTTTTTTCTTGAAATGTGTGCAGAATTCATATAAACAGCCTTTTTACAATATAGAGAAAATTTATTTCTGGGATAACTGAATGATTTGGAATGTTAACTACAAAACAAAGCAAGAAGCATGACTTTTCTGATAAATGCCTTCAGAAAGCTCACTGGTTCACAGCTTAATTAGCTTTATTTGGTTTAGAAGAGGTCAGAGTTCTCAAAATTTCATGTAAGCATTTCCATAAGAGTCTGTTAGGAAAATTATGTGAAACTTTGAAGGACTCTTTAATTTTGTAGAATTATTTTGGCCAAAATATTACTTTTTTTATGAAATAAATATTTCCAATATATAAAAACCACTGCTTCTCTAAACTAAATGCCTCTACACCCTGCAACATTTCCTACTTATTTATTTATTTGGATTTAGATTTTTTTGTGTAGTATCATATTAAATTAATATGCAATTATTTAACCCAGAAAAATTCTCACTGGTATGTGCAATTGTTTTACAGCAGTAAAATTAGGTGACATTCAGATACAATAACAAGAGTTGTATTAGTTACCTGATGCCACAGTGATAATAAGGTATTTAAAAATAACTTATATCTTTTAAGTGATTCCAATGAAGATAAACCATTATGATTGAAGTTTCATCTCTTCTTAATTGCCATGAACTAAAGCCAATAACTGTTGGCTATAAGGTATTGTCAATGTAGACAATCAACCAATTGATGTTTTAAATAATCAATTGTTCTATAAAAATGAAAATTAACTTATAGATTCTTTTTGAAGATTAAACAACTACTCTATTGACTTGTTTCCTCTTTTCCTTTTGTAGTTTTTGCTTGTGATCAGATGATATGTGAGGGCAGGCTCCTGGCACACGTATTAAAAGAAGCAAACCCATATGCCATTTAAATCTAAATTATAGAAAATATTTTTAAAATTAAGCAAATCTTTCATTCTTTATGAATTTTCATTAACAGGCTTCTCAAATTTCTAAATATCTAGTATCATTTTTGAGTAGGAAGGCAGTCACAATCACTAATACTATTATTCTTACACTATATGTGTATATATGTGTGTATTTCTTAGTGACTCTGGCATGATAAGCAAAAAGTGTCTACATTTAGGAAAATGTTAAATTTTGTCTAATAACTTTGTAGCAGTATAAGTGGTAAGACTTGTACTGGTGAAACTAATACATATTAACCATGTTATATCAACTATTAGTAGCATATGTAATAATATTAAAGCCATTCTAAGATTGTAAGCAGGTACTATTGGATATTTTCCAATACCAAAACCGTTTGATAAGATGTTTACTCCCTCCAAATCACACCTGAACAAAAACAAGCTCGTCAAATGAATATATCAATCTTATGCTTATGAAGTCAAAGCAAAACAAAAAATTCTGGGTATATTGTGCCAGTGACTAAAAATTCTTTGAGGAAATCCCTGATCCACAGCATCAACAACAACAAGAATTTTTTGGAACTTAAATGTGTGAATTATCTAATCAAAATACAAAGACCAGTTGAGCTGGGGGAGAAAAAAAGACATCAAATTTATTGCTTGTCAGGCAAGGCAGTGCCACATCACCTAAAAGAAAGTTAAGTGAGGTTCTCAGAATTACAAGTGGAAGGGCTTAACATAGCTTTAAAAAGAGGAAGTTTAGGGGAAGGATTGTAAATTTGTCTTTGGGACTGGACATTGTACTGCTTTATGTCACAAAAGTGCATAAGTCTCACCAAGTCTGGAGTGGGTTGCTTAGAGCTCAAGTTCACACAGCAGGCACATTCTTACTTGCATACGTGAAGACAGAAGACATTTTGTTTTGTGATTTTTTTTTTTTTTTTTTTTTTTTGTAGCACATGTAAAGAAAAGTGCACAAAGCATGAGTCTACACTGCTTGGGAAATTTTCACAAAGTGGGTAGCTCCATGTAACATCCTCCAGATCAAGCAATAGAACATTACCAACACCTCAAAATCCACCCTCATGTCCCCCCAAGTCTCTAGTATCTTAAGATAACTACTATTCTGATTTCTATCATCATAGATAAGTTTTGCCTATTCTCAAACTTCATATAAATGGAATTATAAAATATATACATTTTGTATCTGGCTTCTCTTTTTGCTCAATAATATGTCTTTAAGACTTATCCACGTTGTTGCAAATAGCAGAAGTTCATTCTTTTACTTGCTGTTAAATATCTCTTTGTATAAACACACCACAATCGCTTTATCCATCTTTGCCTATCCACAAGAACATAAAAATATCTTCTAGATTTTCTTCTAAAAGATAAATTGTTTTATATTTTATAATCCATGTGGAATTGATATTTTTATGTATTGGAGGACCAACAGTCACTTGCAAAAGCAAAATTCCACAGTGGTGTCTTTATAAAATTCTTACAAAGTCAAGGAGACAAATAATTTCACAGCCTATAGCATATCAAATGTCCAATTACTTCTGCAATTTTGTTGTTTGATAACTTGTCGTAACTTTTATTAATATAACTTCATCAGAGGACAGAATAGGCAACATGGGGAAGCTTTGTGTTCTCTGGTCCTTCTACCTTGAGTGGTCAGACAGAAAACATACACTGCCGAAAGTACTGGTACATAATGGTACCAATCAGGTAGGAAAAACTCAACACAGCAAAACTCAAAGCAAGGAGCCATATACTTGAGGATTGGGAATCCTGACAAGGGAGAAGTAATGGCCTAAAAAAGGAATTAAAAAGTTATTGAGATGCCAGTAGGCATGCTGGGTACAAAAATGAAGTTAACACAAGCAGAAGTGCTGAAGCTGTATATTAGAATAGCATCATATGGTTTCCGTGGCAAATTTATGGAGGTAATTTTTTCTTTTCCTTATCCTTAGTAGATAAGAGGTAAAGGACATTCCAAAAAAACTAATTTTGAAAGAACACAGAAGTGCAAAAGGAAAAATTTTTTGACTAACTGGAAACATTAATAGGGATATACCTTTGATGACAGACAAATAAATTATATCTCCTGAAATGTTATAAAGTGAAATAATTTGACAGGGGTCTCTTTGAGATTTAACAATCTGCAAATGAATTTGTTATTCCATGACTAAGAGAAGATAATATCCTCAACAGCTACAAAAGAATAGTCCAAACAAAACTATGTAGAAATTTGTATGTGTGTGTATATACATATGTATGTATAAATTCATTTTTTTGTTTGTATTTGTATAGTATTTGCTACACATTTTGTAAATCAAAACATGAATTGTAATTTGAGCAACTATCATTTTTTATCTTTCCAAGTGTAAGCAGATTTCATGCTAAGATATTTTAATTCTGAGTGACCTTGTTGCATAAGATGAAGAGTATTTAGTACCCCTAGAAATATACCCAGAACTATGTTAGGTAGTTCTCAGACAATGGTAGAAAAAAATAAATATATTTCTGACCTCATATAGAGTACTTCCTGCTTATGGTGACTGTAAGCCTAAGAAAAACCTCTCAAGATTGAGAAAAGTGGGTCTATTTCAACTCTAACATTGCTGACGTACAAAATTTTAAGTGTTTACTGATTTAAATAAACTGCATACACCAATTTGGATACGTTATTTTTCTTTTTTAGAAAACTAAACTCTGTTGGAAATCATGGTGATAAATGATATGGGCTGATAGGCTGTGAAAAATCATCAATAAAATAATGCTGCCAAAAACTAAGAAAACTCAAATGTTCATACAGACACCCATCAACTCCACACCTGGAGGATGACAGGTAGAGGTTGTACACATGTTGGTGATTTCAAGTCTCATGGAGTTACTACATCCTCCTCCTTTTTCCTAAGGAAGTTTTAGTTCCTCCAGCACTGTCTCATCAAGTAATGATGTCAGTGTTTCTGTGCTTCAGAGAATTTGAGCCCCTGGGAACTTGAACATAAAAATAACCCTGAAGTGAGTCCTACTGAAACATTTTATTCCAGAGGGCCAATACGATATTCTTTCTCTCATCATCATCAGAAAATAATTCATACCTCTAAAAAACACTCTACTATCTGGCTGGAATGCCATCCATGCCCTGATTTCATTGACATCAAAAGGGGCTCTTTTTTGGCCCACCCAAACATTGTGTTATTTCTATGAATTCTATTATAGCATTCACCGCATTGTACCAAAATAGCAACAGCTTGAGTCCATCTCCCTACTATACATTCAGGAAAACAAGGATCAGCTTTTTTTTTTTTTTTTTTTTTTGCTGTAGTCTCAATGCTGTCCAATTTTTGGAAAATACATTTTTGGCTCAATAAATTTTGAATTAATGAATAAATGGAAAATTTTCTAGAATACTTAAATGCACTGGTTACTTAATATCAAAGAGATATGATCCTTGTTCAGGAAATTAAAATTTTAAAGAAGCAAGGGAGAGAGTGTTGTGAGTCTCAAATGAGCTCTTACATATCAATAAAAAGACATAATCGAATAGAAAAAAATGAGCAAAGAACATAATTATGCAATTCCCTTTAAACATGTTTAATAATGGCAAATATTTATATGTTTATTATGTCTTAAAAACTATTATAAATGATTTGCATATGTTAACCAATTTAATCCTCACAACAGCAAGAGGTAGATAATATCACTATCATTCCATTTTACACAGGAGAAAATTGAGGCACAGGGAAGTTACCAGGATATGGTCACACTGCTATTTTATGGTGCAGTTGAGATATACACAGTCTAGCTCCAAGGCCTGAACATTTAAGCATTATTCTCATTGTACTAAGAACAATAAATACAAGAAACGTGGTCCACTTTATTTATAATGAAAAATGCAACTTAAACAAAAATGGGTACCACATTTCAACTCAAACTAACAGAGTTGTAAAGGTTGATAAGTAGGTAGTCCATACACTGTGACTGGGAGTGTAAATTGAAGAGTAATTTGGCATTTGAACTATCCAATGCACTCTCATGTGTGTGCACACATATACACAAGGAGGTTAAAGACACAACTATTTTAAAAGGAAAACACTGGAAATTACCTAAATCCCAAAGGAAAGAGTTCTGGTTATATACGTGCTAGTGTATCCAAGCAATGGAATAATGTGCCGCTGTTAGAAAATACCAAATTAGGTGTGTCCATACTGACATGGAAAGTTGTCCTCGATATAATTTCAACTGGAAAAAAAAGGCAGCAAATTGCTGAAAAGAATATATTTTTAAAGTCTATGTTAATGGCAAATATTAATATATTAAATATGCTTAGAAAATCTTAGGAAGGATATGTTTTAAAATATTAACAGTGGTTAGGTCTATACAATTGGTTGTCATGCTGAGGGGAGACGGATTTGGGGCAATTTCTCTTTTTAAAATGTTCTTTTCTATTCTGAATTTATTTTAAATGAGTGTGTATCACTTTAATATTAAAATAACTAGATAATGATATAATATAAACCTCCTACCTTCTTCTATAAATACTAAAGTAACACATACAACGATCAGCACACACAGCCCGAAATAAACACCACGACATGCCCGCGTACAGATGAGATCCAGGGCCAAGCCGCCCGGCCCCAGCAGAGAGCTTCTTTTCCGAAAATGGACTCCGGCATCCGGTGTCTATTTTGGCCCCCTTTAGATTTGTAACAGAATCTCTCCTGGCACACAAACTCTGATGTTATCAGTCTTACAAACAGCTCCTCAGGGCTTTTCTTCTGTTACTTGGTGACAATTTCACAAAACCACAGCCCAGTATACATTTCTGAAATTGCTGTTAGCTTCCAGAGGGTGGGAGCTCAGGCGGCATTTTCTTTCCTTGTCTCCTGGTTCTGTGCATTTATGCAGTATCCGGCTTCCCTGGAGACCTACAATCTTTGTCTTAGGAACTTCAATCCATTGACCACGCATCATCAGACTCTCAACCCGTAGCCTGCTTCGCCATTAGTATGAATAGAATTTAGTGTCCTCAAGGAGGACACCAATGATCAAGTGTTTACTATCCCAGCAAAATGGTCCTCCCCACCACCACCTTTTTACCAAAGCCAAACCTCGTGATTTCTACACTAAAGGAAGCAGTTTCCTCCAACAAAAGAAAGTCAGAAGGCTACTACATGGACCACATAAAAAGAAAGGCTTTCACATGTAAGTAAGCAAAGGAATGTTTTGTTTTTCTTTGCTTTTATTCTCTAGAAGATTTACATTCATAAGATGGTTAGTTAGCAATGTACACAGCAAATATGAAAAGGATGACAATGCAACACAATTTGTAGACACAGCAAGAGACAAAGAGGGGGCACTGAAAATATAGAAGTTCATGGCTTCAAAATGTGCGCTCTCACGTGTGTATTATAGAGCTTCAAGTTGAATCCATCACTTGATGGTCAAAAAATAGTGTGACTACATATATAATTTATCTTCCAAAACAGAAAATATAAGAATAAAAGAGACTCCTATTAGTAAGTATTACAGGACGACAGGCATAAACTGAAATTTTCCCAGGCATAACAGAACATAAAGTCCCCCTGTCGAATGGACAGTGTAGCCTGGTAGACTGATCTTGGCATTAGTGTTAAGTAGACCTGTGTTTGAATTCCAATTCTCTAGTTTCAGGGGAAAACATTTACATGAGCCTCCAAGTCCTCTTTTATCAAATTGACTTAATACAGATACCTTGGAAGTATGGAAATATAATATTAAGATATCATACATTAAGCACATAGTTCACTGCAGGTATTTAAAATTGTAGGTCCTGTCCCTAGGTTAATAGCCCTGTACAAAGAAGGAAGCTCTTGCTGTTTGCCGATCTCTCTGCTTTTAAAGTCCTTAACTTCAGTGAGTTAGATCATCATCAGACTTGTCAATCGCGGTGCCTTTGCCGGAAGAAAATAGAGTGAGATATTCAAAATACTCAAAGCAGTTAAATGTGAATAAAGAATTTTGTATGCAGGGAAACTGATTTTCCAGGATAAAAGGTATAGATAAACTGTGATCAACACGTAAGAACTCAGAGAATATTGTTCTCACGAGAACTTCCTGAGGAATCTACTGGAGAGCAAGCTTTAGGAAGCCAGATAACTAGACAGACATTGGCACAAAGACTTGTGATGAGCATTAAACATATAGTTACTCATAGAACTACAATTAAAAGAGATTAAAAAAGAGAAAATATGCATAGTGCGTAGTGGCTAATATGCACACAGAATGAATTATGCTAGTGGTGCTACTATTAATACTGCTATTCTGAGACTTTTGTGATGACAGGGTAGGATCAAGTAAATAAGCAGTCATTCTAAATTTACACCTCCTATGCCCTTGAGAATAATGACTCTCAATTTGGAAGAAAGAAGATACGTATATAATATAAAAGCAGTTAAGTAAAAAATGACCTACTACGGAATTTGAATTGGAAGAACCAGCAAGAAGTAATGAAGCATTTTATCATGTATTATATATATATATGGTATATCTATGTCTATATCTTCCAGCTTTGTCCACCAAAGAGGCCTAGAAGTAATGACCAGCCAGGTAGCATTGAGCACCCTTAGTGCACAGACTGTAGTCTTAAAATAGTATTACACAGCAAACAAAACAAGGCTTCTTGGAAAAATATCTCCGTCTAGGTCTAGATCAGGAAATGTACAAAGTGAACTCGGAACATCTTATTTGCGAAATGTGAAACAAAATGGGGTAATTTACATTTAAGGGCTTTAAAATGGAGCCAGGAAGCCATTAAGGAAAGGGGTCATATGCACGTGTTCATCCTCCTCAGGCAGAAGATGAACTTTTGAACTGAGTAACTGCAAGAAACTGCCACGGGGACAGACTTTTGCCTCCCTCTAGCTAGCCTTAGCAATCAATTATGCTTAGCCAAGATTAGTTTTCTGCCTCAACCCTAATTAACATGCTTTGTAATGCAAACCTCCCTCGTTTGCCTTTAGAAGCCCCTGTTTCTGGGACACTATTTGGGTTTCTACCCAAATCCTAGTACCCAAATTTGCAATTCTTTGATCCCAAAATAAATGCCTCTCTGCCTCTCATTTGGGCTCTTTATTGTTAGGTTAACAATATCAAATTGCAGCAAAGTTATCAAAGCTCAGATCAGGTCGAAAGGGCTAGAGTCAATCTGAAGAAGCTCCACCTTCCCAAAGATGGAAAATTTGAACTTCCTTCTTATAGAAAATGCAATTGATTTAAACTCACCAAATGTGCTTGAATCTATGAGTACATAAAATTAATTTAAGGAGGAGAGTAGGGAAATAATTCATTATCTTGAAAACTGGTAAATGAAGGGAAAGAATCAAGCATTTATTTTACCTTTCCTATATGAACTTTATTACTAGATAACCAAGTAATGGATAAAGAGAAATGATTGAGTTAAAATATCTCCATTTCTCACTGTCTAGTAGCTCAGGTTCTTTAAAGATAGATTGCAAAGGAAAGAAAGGACGAAGGCATAAAAGAAATAACAATGCTTTTAAAATGAGCAAGACTAAACTATGGTGTCCAGAATGCAATCTTGGGTGATAAAACTATAAAGAAATGCAAAGAAATGATTTGTCCGCATGTCAGACAGTGGCTGCTTTGGCGGGATAAAAAGGATTGTGATCAGGATTCCGCAAATGGAAGAGTTTCTGAGATGAGACTAAGTTCTATTTTCTGGCCTGGGTTGTGGTTATAAAAGAGTATAATAATCTATATAATGACTTACACATTTTGGGTGAGGTTTAGTTTGTAATACAAAGGAGGAACATACCCACGCCTTGGTCCCACTTACAGGGATTCTGATGTCACTGATGGGGCAGAGGTGGAGTACCGGACGTTTTGTTGAATCTCCACAGACGATTTTAACGTGTAAATACAATTTTTTTCTCTGCTTCTACAAAACGTTGAAAAACATAATGAGATATTTGAACTTGTGAAACTTACAGGGTAGACCAAATCAATTAGTCTTTTATGCCTTATTTAGTCATTGAGGCACATATTAAAGATGTCTTAAGGAAGAGACTTATCTAATCATATTTGTTTTCAAGAACAACCATTCTGGTGTCACTGTTTCTTTTGAATCAACAATTTAACCTAGAATTTCCTCAAAGTCATCTCCAGTATCTACAGTCCCATGAAGCTAAAGCCAAGTCCATTTTTTCCTTTTTTTTCTATTTTCCAATCTTCTTATTTAAAATGTCCAAATCTGCATTTTATATATAATATACTATTTATAATATTAAATTTATACTATATGTACTAGAATATAAAATATAAATTGTCATCTATAATTTTATATTCTCTGCTATAAACCTTTGCTTAAATAAACCCTCCCACAATGACCTCCTCATATTTTTTCAATGTTTTCTAGACATTCTTCATTGTAAATGTTTTGCTCTTAACTAAAAAGTTTTTTCTCTGTTACCCTGCTTGACACATAAAATCTTCAATACTCTATTACTAGGGTTTGCCAGGTCATATATTTTGTAAATGATCTAGGCCACTTGATTCTCTGTTTTCTCACTGTTCTTGTTCTTATTTATTGGCTTTTCCTTTGTTTATTTCAAATTTCATCCAAAGGAGGGTTTAGGAAAGGGAAATTAGTTGGCATCCGAATCAAACTAGTCCATGCTCATTACAATTTTTATTAAAAAGGTGGGAAGAACACAGAATAGATCAAAATTTCTGCACTTCTGGCTATAAATAACCAAGCCCTCCTTGTTTAAACTGATGATAATATTCCACTATTGGAGAAGACTTGATTTTTAGTTTTCTTAATGGATGGTACTAACAGTGGTAGCTGTTAAATACGCCATAAAACCAAGGCCCTTGATTTGGTGCCCTGGTCTAACTAAGCTGTTCCCTGTCATCACACACAATTGAGGATCAACAATGATAAAACAACAATTCTGTGCCTTAAAAGTAAATGTTTTTAATTATATATTTATTATCCTTTTATTTCAATTACAATACAACTATGATCCAAAACAGTCTACTCTAGCATTAGATGACTTGTTTCATTTTGCCGTTTTTCTAAAACTATCAACAATAACAAAAACAAGAACTCTTCTACATGCGATTTATTTTAGGGGGGTACAAACCAGAGCTGAAAGTAACCCTCATGTGTCCTAACTGCACCCCTGCTGATACTGCAGCGGAAGCCAAGCACATAAGTGAAAGGCTATTTTAACTCTATTTTCATTCTTAAATTACACTGAATTGCTACTATCTGAATGGAGATGAAAAACAGAAGAAAAAGAAACTGCTGTAAATTTCTTTTTTTTTTAATTAATTAATTTATTTATTTATTTTTGTGAGGAAGATCAGACCTGAGCTAACATCCACGCCAATCCTCCTCTTTTTGCTGAGGAAGACTGGCCCTAAGCTAACATCTATTGCCAATCCTCCTTGTTTTTTTCCCTTTTTCTCCCCAAAGCCCCAGTAGATAGTTGTATGTCATAGTTGCACATCCTTCTAGTTGCTGTACATGCTGCCTCAGCATGGCCAGACAAGCAGTGCGTCGGTGAGTGTCTGGGATACGAACTCTGGCTGCCAGCAGCGGAGTGCATGCACCTAACCGCTAAGCCACGGGGCCAACCCCGTTGTAAATTTCTTGATATTTAATGATATGCCTCTGTAAAGTTTGAATTTTAGTCTTGAATCTTGTTTTCTTTTTCTAAAATCTGATATTTAAAGCTAGAGTGGTTTGGCCAGGGACATGTTTTCTAAAAAACCTACCGAATGTGTTAACTGAAATAGACTTTTTATTCTTGACAACCAGTGAGTGCATCATGGCTAAATCAACAGCCAGGAAGTACTAAATAGACGATTACATTTCAATCCCAACAGTATTTTTGATGTATCAATAGGTCCATCTTTGATTGGCTGAAGGGCCTTATTAAATGATATGCCTTGTATTGCATGAGTTCTGTAGTTCACATCAGAACGCACAGAAGAATCTGATCAAAACATCAACTTTGTCTGGCATGACCAAATGCATTGTTTTGGAGGAGAGAGTTTTCCAGCTGCTGAAGGTTCTCTTTTCCAAAATTTCGTTTTCACATTGTCTGATAAAAATCTTAGATATAGTGCAGAATTCTTCTTTAGTAAATAGAATATATCAAGTATAATTTTTTTTTTGAGGAAGATTGGCCCCGAGCTAACATCTGTCACCAGTCTTCCTCGTTTTTTCCTTTTTTCTCCCCAAAGCCCCAGTAGATAGCTGTATGTCATAGTTGTACATCCTTCTAGTTGCTTTATGTGGGACACTGCCTCAGCATGGCTTGATGAGTGGTGCGTACGTCCGTGCCCAGGATCCGAACCTGCGAACCCTGGGCCTCGGAAGCAGAGTGTGTGAACCTAACCTCTACGCCACTGGGCCAGCCCCTCTCAAGTATAATTGAACTTTTACTGATGACTCATAATGAATTTAAATAGCAGCTATTGCACTCTGCTCTAGGTATGCGATTACTTTTGAAGATATGGAAGGTTTATGACAATTCTTAAAAAGTGTTGTCTGCTTTGAGTAGATTTGTTCATTTAGAATCAGAACTTTTGGACACAAATAGGAATGTATTTTAATTACTTCTCAAATATATCTCATTACAATTTTGTGCTATTCAACCAATGTAAATTCATAATAAACCAATATTTGAAAATGGCAATTTTTACAATACTATTATAAATTTCTACCCTTGAAGCAAGAAGCAAAATCATATGAATGCTATATAGTAAAAAGTGGATTGATGGCAAGGAATGACCCCTGTGACTGAACAAGAAAAGGCATTCCTGGTGGCCCTTAGGAGAAGCCAAGAGAACCTCAACCAGAGAAAAGAGAAGATCCAGGGTTAAGAGACATAGGACCAAAAATACTGACTGCTCTTTGAGAGGAAAAATGGGAGGTCCGAGTAAGAAAGGATTACCTTCATAAAGCAGTGTTGTTAATAGAGAAAAGATTAACAAATATGCGAAATGTCTTCATAGAACTTAACTACTGGAATTTCACACATTATTTTTGTTTAAATAATAATTGGAAATGTTTTTAGTAACTCCCAAATATATATCAGCATCATCATAATTTTGGTTCTGTCCAACCAAAGTAAATTCAAAGTGAAATTATAATACCTTTTTAGACATGTCATTTAGTGGTTACATGATTTCATTCTCATTATCACAGTGATCTTTATTAATAACATCAGATACACTATCATCCAAATTACATCCCCTACACATAACTCCATATATTAAAAGTCTGATTTCACAAAACCCATTAGTTCTATTTCAGCACATGATGTGAAACTAGGATCCACTATCATCAGTTTTAATCATGTGTACAGTGACATGTCTTTTTTATTTCTATCGCAGACACGTTTCTCTAGTTACTATGAACTTTCCCTGCCTGTGGGCAGGGAAAATAAGACAAAAATGAAAAAATGTTATTAGTCAATTTAGCTAATTAATAACTAGTAGGAGTCAAAAGTTGAAACTTCTGGATAAAATTAGATTGTGGCTTACTTATTTTTTATTTGTCCATATAAAACTAATTGTCAGGAGAAATACGTGTGTGTTTTAGAAACTTCTCAAAACATAAACAAGAATTCCTTTATCTTTTATTAATTGAAAATGAATAGCCATCCACCAAAAAGTCTCTTCATAATTAATGGACTAGAGGAGGCCTACGCAATATCTGACTCTCGGTTGTAGTGAGTGACATACAAAACAAAACAATGAACTTTATTTATTCATTTCTTTAATTTGCAAAAACATATTTCATATCATCTTCCACCCTACACTTATCCACTACTATCAAAATAATTTCAAAAATACCTAAGGAAAACATCTGAGTCCCAACATTTCTATAGAATGTTTAAAAATAAAAGGAAATTGTATCATTTTTACATAAATAAATTTGTCTTATGTGCCTGAAGATGCTGCAACATATCAAAATATTTACTTATTAATTATATTTCACAAATTCTACTAATATTCTTAATGACAGTATTTACTATAATAGGGCTATTTATGGTTAAAATGTACTATATAAAAATCAAAATTCAGGGGCCAGCCTCGTGGCCAAGTGGTTAAATTTCTGCCCGCTCCACTTCCGTGGTCCAGGTTTGTGGGTGTGGATCCCAGGCGCAGACGTACTCCACTCATTCAGCCATGCTGTGGAGGCATCCCACACACAAAGTAGAGGAAGATTGGCACAGATGTTAGCTCAGGGCTAATCTTCCTCAAGCAAGAAAAGAGGAAGGTTGGCAACAAACGTTAGTGCAGGGCAAATCTTCCTCACCAATAAAAAAAAAAATCAAAATTCATACAATTACATTAAGACATTTCCAAAAATTCAAGGCACAGATCTTCAAAAGGATAATTAGAAGCCTTACAAAAAAAAAGAAGGGGCTGGGCCCTTGGCGTGGTGGTTAAGTGCATGCACTCCACTGCTGGCAGATGGGGTTTGGATCCTTGGCGCACACCGATGCACCGCTTGGCAGGCCATGCTGTGGCAGCATCCCATATAAAGTAGACGAAGATGGGCATGGATGTTAGCCCAGGGCTTCCTCAGCAAAAAAAGAGGAGTATTGGCGTGGATGTTAGCTCAGGGCTGATCTTCTTCACAAAAAAAAAAAAAAAAATAGAAGAAGAAAGAAAAAATCTGATAATATCTGAAGAAAAAAATTCATCTTCATTGCAGCATATTAATGTTCTTAAACCTGACTTTAAGGACGTTCTGTAGTCATATGGGTCCCATTAAATCCACAGCAGGTGTTCAGAGATTTGACTGTTTAAGACATAAAGTGCAAGAATTACCTGAGCCAAAGAAGCCGTGGGACTCGACTCTCTCCCCGACCATATGAAAGTTTCCCCATGGCCAAATTTGCCTTCTGGAGCAAGATTCACCCTGAACTGAACCTTTTCGACTGCACAAGCTTTGGATAAAACCTTTTCCTAAATTAAGAGTCCTAAACAGATTGAGCTGCTGTTCTTTAAACACTCCTGAAAACCTACTGATGAGAAGTCATGCCAAACTTCTGATGATTAAGACAGTTATCAGGCTGCCTCTTATTATAAGATGACCAGCTAATTCCTTTCCCTTTATGCTTATTAAAGCTATGTTCCCAGCAATTCCATACTGTCTTCCCTATGCCAAGATTTAATATGGATCCAGCCCACTCTCATGCAACACAGCACTGACAACACAAAATGCTTCTACTCTCTTTCTTCCCTAGGTTACATCTTTCTTGCTTCCTACTGTTCCTTGATCATATCTCCCAGGGACCAAACAGACACATGCTTATATGGCCACTTTGGATGTAGTAATCACCCTCAGTGGCCCTGGCATCAGACTGTCTATCTTTGGCTATTTCACTAATTAATATATACATCCCTCTAGTTCATCCAAATACATCTTCAGGTAAGCAGTTCTCTTTCTGCCTACCCTTGCTCCACTGGTTTCCAAACTATAGAGGGTAGTTAGATAACTATATCTCTATTATTAGCATGGATTTAAATGAAATCTGGTATGAATTTTATAATTAAGACATTTATTCTATCAAAAAATAACAGTGATTGAAAATTAGTTTCCTTTAAGTGTGTTAAGTAAAGCAAATAAAGAATTCAAAATATTATATACTGTAAATAGATGTTGGAATTTGTTTTTCCCAAATTGGCAACTATACCATGAATTCTAGTAACTGCACTACCCTGAGTAAGTACTAAGGTTCTCAAAGGCTCAGGGTTTTTTTTTTTGTTTTGTTTGTTTGTTTGTTTGTTTGTTTGTTTTGGTGAGGAAGATTAGCCTTGAACTAACATGTGTTGCCAGTTCTCCTCTCTTCGCTGAGGAAGATTGGCCCTGGGCTAACATTCGTGCCCATCTTCCTCTACTTTGTGTGTGCGACGCCTGCCACAGCATAGCTTGATAAGCGGTGCATAGGTCTGCGCCCAGGATCTGAACCTGTGAACCTCGGGCCATAGAATCAGAGTGCACGAATTTAATAATCACTATGCCACTGGGCTGGCCCCTCAAATGCTCAGTATTATGATAAGATTATTATAACACTTCCTGCCTCCTAGGTGTTTTAAGGATTAATTAAATTAATCCACATAAAACATTTATTATTTGGCAGAAAGTATCAGTCAATAAGTGGTAATTATTATTAATTTTATCTCTCCACATCAGTACAAATAAATCTATATATACTAGACTAAACTCATAGCAATTTCCCTTTCTGAGAATTTCCTGAGTGGCTTTATCTATCCTACAAAACTCTATGCTACTGCCTTCCTGCTCGTTGCTAATTAACCTGGAGTTGCACTGTTCATTACAATAGCCACTAGTCGCATGTGGCTATGTAAATTTAAATTAATAAAGTTACATAAAATTTAAAATTCTGCTCCTCAGTTATGCTTGCCACATTATGGGCTCAGTAGTCACATGTGGCTAGTAATTACCATAGTAGGTCATCACCACAAGTTCTCACTGGCAGCCCAGATAGAGGGAGACAGGACTTTAAGTTGAACCAATCACAATGGGAGCCAAGGGAGTCTGAAATTTGAATGGAGACACCTGGAGCCCTGGAGCAATTAGGAACAAGTTCCATTGTCGTCAAACCTTGGAAAGAATGCCACAAACACCTGATGTTGTGTGTGAGGAGGGGTCCTGGTTAACTGGCCTTTCCAAAGCATGGGTGTTGGGCAATTGCCTAGACTCTTCAATGTACCCTCACAAGTAATAAAGCAAAGGAGCTCTACTTAAGTTGCAAAGGTCTTCTCCCAACGAGTGGCTTTACTTTTAACTTTGCTTATATGTTTTTCAACTGAAAAAAATCTAATTTTTTTATTAAGTCGAATCTGCTTATTATTTTATCACTTCTGAGATTAACAGCATACTTAGGAAGTCCTATCCATTTCTACAGCTACAAAATTTCTTCTAGTACATGTATAGGTTCATGTTATTTATGTTTGCCTTATTTCTATAGGATTAATTCCCTCAAAGCGGCATTGCTGAGAGTGTGTGTTTATTTTATTGTTTTAACAATACAAATAATGGTAAATAATTTAAACCATGCGAAAAGCTATAAAGTGACAATTGAATTCCCTGACACCCTGACCCACAGCCCTGTAGTTCCCTTTCCTAGAGGAAAACACATTTATCAGTTCTGCGTGGTGTACTACCAGAGACAATTTTCTCCTTTTATGGTATTAAGTTTAGATTTCTAATCAACTTGTAATTTATTCTGTTTGGTTTAAGGCAGAATTGCATTTTTTTTCAAATAGATAGCCAATTATCCCAACACCATTTATCTATAGAATAGCCCATTATTTCCCTAAGGATCCTTAAATGCTGACATTCTCATACTCCGAATCCCCATTTATACCTAAGTCATTCTTGACTCTCTCTTCCATACCACTGACCTACTTCATTTTTCTATTCTTACACCACTTGTCAAGTATTTCTAAAGTTAAGTGTGGAAAAACAGAGTAAGATAGAATTAAGGAGAGATTTAACAGAGAAACTAACTTTAAACACAGCTGGTTTTGTGCCAGGGCAAAGCTCTTCTCACTGTTTATCCTTTACAACATCCTTGTGTCTAGAGGAACTTTTGAATGAAATTTGTAAGATCCATTTAATATCCATTGGAAATTAGTATAAGATTGGTTTGAATTTACAAAATTATTAGGGAAAATGTATTTTATAATGATTCTTACTATTTTCTCCCAAGCACAATTGTCAACTCGCTAATGCAAACAGTCCTCATCCTTCATGTTGCCTAAATGCCTTTTTAATTCATACTTCATTCCATCTTGTCCCCTCCAAACTAGCTATATTCCTACAGCTAGATTTTCTTTTTTCAATATGAAAATCTAATCATGTCACCTTCCCATCCCCACTTAACGATGTCATTGGCACTTTATTGCTCTTAACGTAAAGAGGTAAATTTACAACATGCTCGGAACAACGTAGCTGAAGTTTATCTCTCATTCTTCATAGCAGTCCATGATCCCCCTAATTCTCTGAGCTCCAATTACCACTGATTCTTTGTATGTGCTTTTCTTTCTGCTTATAACTTTGTCTGCTCCTCTTTCCCCATTGCAAACTTAACTCAAAGAAAATATCACTTCTTCACAGAAGCTTTGATTACACACATGCTCCATCCCTCACTAGGTCCAGTCCATCTGATATGTATCTCATTATTCCATGTGCCTCTCCTTTACAGAAATTTCAAACTCAGTTTTATATCTATTTTTGTGATTGTTTTATTGAGGTGTCCGTCTCATAAATGTAGATGCCATAAGGGAAGAAACCATGTCTATTTTGCTCATCATCACATCCCCAGCATTTAGCTCAGTTCCTGAAAAATCAACTGCTATTCAATAAATAATTATTTAATGAATAACTAAATAATTGTGTCCCTAATATGTATCATCCACGCTATTAGCTCTATGAAGGTTACAAAGAAAAATAACATAGTTCTTTCCTTCAAGGTTTTTTTAATCTAACACACTCATAGTCCAATCATCTCCCATAATCAATTTAAAACAGCAACCACCCCACCACACCCACACTCCTAATCCTCCTTATCCTGCTTTATTTTTCCTTAGCACCTCTCACCTAATATACTGTGAGATTTACTTAATCATTATGTCTATTGAGAAAAGGAATTTTTTCCTCTTTTGTTAATTGATGAATCCTAATCACTTAAAACAGCTCCTAGCACATAGTAGGTATTCAACAAATATTTGCTGGACGAAAGAATGAATGAATATTTCCAAAAGTAATTATGAAATTCCTGATTCATAAGTGTTGTCTCCCACAATGCTGACTTCCACCTTAGTGAACTATGTTATACACCTACAGCCATATTCTCAACAGAGGTTATTTTCCCCCCAGGGAACATTTGGCAATGTCTGGAGATATTTATGGTTGTCACAATTTGGGGTGGGGAATGATATTGCTATCTGGTCGGTAGAGGACAGGAATGTTGCTAAACACCCTCAGTGTACAGGCAGGTCCCCACAACTAAGAACTATGGGGCCCAAAGTGTCAATTGTGCAGAGGATGAGACATTCCGAACCACAGTCTACTGCTCTGTGTCCCTGCATTTCTTTCCATCAACTTGCATCACTTCCTTCTCTCTCCCATGTCAAGGCTTTCCTTCAGCTGGGCCCCTTCTTCTCTCACTTGTTTGTATCTCAGGCTTGCCAGCATGCCCAGGAGCTTTGATTACCACTACTTAGGGCTTTTTGAAAAACTTGCTGAATTTCAATTAACCAATGAGATGCCTTATTTAATTTTCTCTCTTCTATAGAGCCCAGAATATGGAGATATCCCAGCTCTATCTCTGACCAGGTTTTTTGAAATCAGCTTGGTTACCTTACCTCCCTTAGATTCAATTTGTCAATTTAAAATCAAATGTTATTTAGTGATATTTCAATAGCTTTTATTTTTTTAGGGACCACACCAGAGACTGGTCCAAAAGATATATGCCCTCCAAGTTTGATCCCTGATGTAACCACTCAGAGCACTGAATCTGAGGCCCCATCTGATTTCAAACAGCATAAGTTTCCCTTTCAAATGGCTTACCAGGGATAATGTATAGTCACTCAATGGAATTTAGGCACAGTTCCTCAAGGCCTCCTATTAACTCACATTCTAAGCAGAAAAAAATATTATTTGGGAATTATTCATACTCTGTGAAATAAAATATATTTGAGTATTAAATAATTCATAGGGAGTCAAGATGGCGGCATAGGCAGACTCTGAACTCACCTCCTCCCGTGGACACAGCCAACTGACAACTACTCATGGAAAAATTACCCCTGAGACAGAACTGAAAACTGGATGAGAGGAACTCCTGCAACAACGGACAATCCTAACTGAGGTGGAAGAGGCAGAGACTGCCTTCCGGAGAGGAAAAACGCCGCCTTCACAAGCCACCAGCTTCACGGCCGCGGGGAGCAGCTCACAGGCACGCAGCCTCCCTGGAGGCGCGGGGCCCTGAGCAGGAGAGCGCCCCCGCTGTGGGCGTTTTGTGGACCCAGCACAATCGACACCAGCGGCATAATATCTGACTTTGCCTGCTACTAAAGCATTGGGGAGCACCCCCAGAAAACCAGGTTCACAAAGAAACTAAAACTGGCTCTTAAAGGGCCCGCGCACAAACTCACCCGTTCCAGAAAGCATCATAAAATCACCAGAAAGAAACCTAAAATCACCGGAAAGAAAGGTGCACAGTGCTGGGGTGACAAGAGACTCACCTAATAGGCCCTGAGTGCATCTCGGTGAGGGGTGAGACCTCTCCAGGGACTGGGACATTGGCGGCGGCCATTGTTGTGGCCTGGTGTGAGCGTGCTGACACAGACGCCATTGGAGTTCTCCCTGAGACCTGCTAGCCCAGGGTCTGCTCCACCCGCTAGAGCACCGATTTAATCCAGCTCAGCCAGGGCAGGCAGCCCACCCTAGAGACTGGCCCCACCCAACAACAAGCCCTCAGGCAACGTGTGGGCCTGCATAGATTGGTGACTGGATTCTCTGCAGCCTGGCAACTGAGCTGACTTGAGCAGGGCAGGGTGTGCACAAGGAGCAGGTGGAGAGTGTGGGGTGGTGGCGGAGTGTGTGGGGCTCCCGCCGTGGAGAGACTGGGTCCGCTTGGGGAGGTTGGGGTGCTCACACGGGGCAGGACTGTGTTGACTGTGTGTGTGGACCTGTGGGCAACAGGACTTGTCAGCTGCAGAAGACTTGTGCTTCTCAAAGACCCACATAGGAGGTTTACCCCACCTTCCAAAGCCTGAAGCAATTGGGTGCTCCTGTGCCTGAGGCCAGCCCCACCCAGCTGCAATCCTCAGAGAGCTGACAAGAGACCTAATAGGCTAGAGGTTTACAGCAATTGTAAGGCCCTGAGCCTAACAACCTGCCACACTGGGGCCTACTCACTTAAAAGAAATACTGCAACACAAATGTGGTATTAGAACTTACAGCCAACTGTGCTGGGGCTCCCCACACCTGATAAAGAGACTGAAGGGCCCACAACAACTACAAGCAGCTGAGCATTACAACAGCTGGCCGGGAGCATAACTCAGCCTCCCTGGGTGCCTATAGGGAGAGCTAACAGGCCACAATAGAAAGACACACGTAGCCCACATAGGGGCCACCCCTGGAACATTGAGAACTGAGGGAAGCACACTGGAAGCCTCCTAAGGCAGCACTTACATAACGTCACCTATCCAAGAGCAGGAGACGTAGCTGACCTACCTGATACATAGACACAAGCACAGGGAAAGAGGCAAAATGAGGAGGCAAAAGAATACATTCCAAGTAAGGGAACAGGACAAAACCCCAGAAAAGGAACTAAGTGAAACAGAAATGAGCAACCTACCTGACAGAGAGTTCAAACTAAGAGTGTTAAGGATGCTCACTGATCTGGAGAGAAGAATAGATGAACTCAGTGAGAATGTCAACAAAGAAATGGAAGATATAAAAAAGAACCAATCAGAAATGACGAATACAATACTGGAAATGAAAAATTCATTAGAGAGACTCAAAAGCAGAGTAGAGGATACAGAAGAACGGATCTGTGAGCTGGAAGAAAGACTGGAAGAAATTACCCAAGGTGAACAGGTAAAAGAGAAAAGAATTAAAAAGAGTGAGGACAGTCTAAGGGACCTCTGGGACAACATCAAGCGCACTAACATCCGTGTTATAGGTGTCCCAGAAGGAGAAGAGCGAGACAAGGGGGCAGAGAATCTATTTCAAGAAATAATAGATGAAAACTTCCCTAACCTAAGGAAGGAAACAGACATCCAGGTACAGGAGGCACAGAGAGCCCCAAACAAGATAAACCCAAAGAGGCCCACACCAAGAGACATCATAATCAAAATGTCCAGAATTAAAGATAAAGAGAGAATCCTAAAAGCCGCAAGAGAATGTCAAGTTACATACAAAGGAAACCTGATAAGGCTATCAGCTGACTTCTCAGCAGAAACCTTACAGGCTAGAAGAGAATGGCACGATATATTTAAAGTGCTAAAAGGAAAAAACTTACAGCCAAGAATACTCTACCCAGCAAGGTTATCGTTCAAAATGGAAGGAGAGATCAAAATTTTCCCAGATAAGCAAAAATTAAAGGAGTTTGTCACCAAGAAACCAGTGTTACAAGAAATGTTAAAGGGACTGATTTAAGGGGAAAAGAGAAGACCACAAATAGGAAAAATTATCTATTTCCACGATTAGAACGTAATGGACACAAATGTACAAAAAAGAGGTTAGATATGATATCAAAAACATAAAAGGAGGGAGGAGGGTAGTTAAAGAGTACAGCTTTCAGACAGAGGTCAAACTAAAGTGACCATCAATTCTGTATAGAAGAAGTAAGGAACAGAGAAGGACTACTAAAACACTGAGAAAAAAAAAAAAAGTTAAAAATGGCAGTAAGTACATACTTATCAATAGCTACTTTAAACGTCAATGGACTAAATGCTCCAATTAAAAGGCATAGGGTGGCTGACTGGATAAAAAAACAAGACCCATATATATGCTGCATACAAGAGACACACTTCAGACCTAAAGACACTCACAAACTGAAAGTGAAGGGATGGAAAAAGACACTCCACGCAAATGGCAATGAAAAGAAAGCTGGGGTAGCAGTACTCATATCAGACAAAATAGACTTTAAAACAAAAACTGTAAAAAGAGACAAAGAAGGGCATTACATAATGATCAAGGGAACAATCCAACAAGAGGATATAACACTTGTAAATATCTACGCACCCAATGTAGATGCACCTAAATATATAAAGCAATTATTAACAGACATAAAAACAGAAATAGACAGTAACACAATAATAGTAGGGGACTTTAACACTCCACTTACACCAACGGATAGATCATCCAAACAGAAGATCAATAAGGAAACATTGGCCTTAAACGACACACTAGAACAGATGGACCTAGTAGATATATACAGAGCATTCCATCCAAAAACCGAAGAATTCACGTTCTTTTCAAATGCACATGGAACATTCTCCAGGATTGATCACATATGAGGCCACAAAACAAGTCTCCATAAATTTAAGAAGATTGAAATAATACCAAACATCTTTTCTGACCACAACGGTATGAAACTAGAAATCAACTATAGGAAGAAAATCAGAAAAGCCACAAATACATGGAGATTAAACAAAATGCTACTGAACAACGACTGGGTTAACGAGGAAATCAAAGAAGAAATAAAAAAATACCTGGAGACAAATGAAAATGAAAATACGACATGCCAGAATTTATGGGATACAGCAAAAGCGGTTCTAAGAGGGAAGTTTATAGCGATACAGGGCTATCTCAACAAACAAGAAAAATTTCGAATAAACAATCTAACAATGCACCTAAAGGAACTGGAAAAAGAAGAACAAACAAAGCCCAAAATCAGTAGAAGAAGGGAAATAATAAAAATCAGAGCAGAAACAAATGACATAGAGACCAAAAAAACATTAGAAAAAATTAATAAAACCAAGAGCTGGTTCTTTGAAAAGATAAACAAAATAGACAAACCTTTAGCTAGACTCACCAAGAAAAAAAGAGAGAAGGCACAAATAAGTAAAATCAGAAATGAAAGAGGAGAGGTTACAACAGACACCTCAGAAATACAAAAGATTATAAGAGAATACTATGAAAAACTATATGCCAACCAATTCGACAATCTGGAAGAAATGGATAAATTCTTAGAATCATACAACCTTCCAAAACTGGATCAAGAAGAAGCAGAGAATTTGAATAGACCAATCACCAGTAAGGAGATCGAAACAGTAATCAAAAACCTCCCCAAAAACAAAAGTCCAGGACCAGACGGCTTCCCTGTTGAATTCTACCAAACATTCAAAGAAGACTTAATACCTATCCTTCTCAAACTCTTCCAAAAAATTGAGGAGGGGGGGAAGCTCCCTAACTCATTCTATGAAGCTGACATTACCCTGATACCAAAAACAGACAAGGACAACACAAAAAAAGAAAATTACAGGCCAATATCACTGATGAACATCAATGCCAAAATCCTCAACAAAATACTAGCAAATCGCATACAACAATACTTTAAAAAGATTATACACTATGATCAAGTGGGATTTATTCCAGGTATGCAGGGATGGTTTAACATTCGCAAATCAATCAACGTAATACACCACATTAATAAAATGAAGAAGAAAAATCACATGATCATCTCAATAGATGCAGAGAAAGCATTTGACAAGATCCAGCATCCATTTATGATAAAAACTCTGAATAAAATGGGTATAGAAGGAAAGTACCTCAACATAATAAAGACCATATATGAGAAACCCACAGCTAATATCATCCTCAATGGTGAAAAACTGAAAGCTATCCCTCTAAGAACAGGAACCAGACAAGGATGCCCACTGTCACCACTCCTATTTAACATAGTACTGGAAGTCCTAGCCAGAGCAATCAGGCAAGAGAAAGAAATAAAAGGGATCCAAATTGGAAAGGAAGAAGTGAAACTGTCACTATTTGCAGATGACATGATTTTATATATAGAAAACCCTAAAGAATCCACCAGAAAACTTTTAGAAGTAATAAACGAATATGGTAAAGTTGCAGGATACAAAATCAACATACAAAAATCAGTTGCATTTCTGTACACTAACAACGAAGTAGCAGAAAGAGAAATTAAGAATACCATCCCATTTACAATTGCAACAAAAAGAATAAAATACCTAGGAATAAACTTAACCAAAGAGGTGAAAGATCTGTACACCGAAAACTATAAAACATTTCTGAAAGAAATTGAAGAAGACACAAAGAAATGGAAAGATATTCCGTGCTCCTGGATTGGAAGAATTAACGTAGTTAAGATGTCCATACTTCCTAAAGCCATCTATAGATTCAATGCAATCCCTATCAAAGTTCCAACAACATTTTTCACAGAAATAGAACAAAGAATCCTAAAATTCATATGGAACAACAAAAGACCCCGAATAGCTAAAGGAATCCTGAGAAAAAAGAACAAAGCTGGAGGTATCACACTCCCTGATTTCAAAATATACTACAAAGCTATAATAACCAAAACAGCATGGTACTGGCACAAAAACAGACACACAGATCAATGGAATAGAATCGAAAGCCCAGAAATAAACCCACACATCTATGGACAGCTAATCTTTGACAAAGGAGCCAAGAACATACAATGGGGAAAAGAAAGTCTCTTCAACAAATGGTGTTGGGAAAACTGGATAGCCATATGCAAAAATGTGAAAGTAGATCCTTACCTTACACCATACACAAAAATTAACTCCAAATGGATTAAAGACTTGAATGTAAGACCTGAAACTGTGAAACTTCTAGAAGAAAACATAGGCAGTACGCTCTTCGACATCGGTCTTAGCAATATCTTTTCAAACACCACATCTGACCGAGCAAGAGAAACAATAGAAAAAATAAACAAATGGGACTACATCAAACTAAAAAGCTTCTGCACAGCAAAGGAAACCATCAATAAAACGAAAAGACAACCTAATAATTGGGAGAAGATATTTGCAAACCATACATCTGATAAGGGCTTAATCTCCAAAATATATAAAGAACTCATGCATCTCAACAACAAAAAAACTACCAACCCAATTAAAAAATGGGCAAAAGACCTGAACAGACATTTCTCCAAAGAAGATATACAGATGGCCAACAGACACATGAAAAGATGTTCAAAATCACTAACTATCAGGGAAATGCAAATCAAAACTACAATGAGATATCACCTCACGCCTGTCAGAATGGCTATAATTAACAAGACAGGAAACAACATGTGTTGGAGAGGATGTGGAGAGAAGGGAACTCTCATACACTGCTGGTGGGAGTGCAAACTGGTGCAGCCACTATGGAAAACAGTATGGAGATTCCTCAAAAAATCAAGGCTAGAACTACCATATGATCCAGCTATTCCACTGTTGGGTATTTATCCAAAGATCTTGAAAACACCAATTTGCAGAGGTACATGCACCCCTGTGTTCATTGCAGCGTTATTCACAATAGCCAAGACTTGGAAGCAACCTAAGTGCCCATCAAGGGACGAATGGATAAAGAAGCTGTGGTATATATACACAATGGAATACTACTCAGCCATAAGAAATGACGAAATCCAGCCATTTGTGACAACATGGATGGTCATTGAGGGTATAATGCAAAGTGAAATAAGTCAGAGGGAGAAGGTCAAATACCGTATGATATCCTTCATTAAGTAGTAGATAATAACAACAATAAACAAACACATAGGGACAGAGATTGGATTGGTGGTTACCAGAGGGGAAGGGGGGAGGGAGGAGGCTGAAAGGGATATTTCAGTACATGTGTGTGGTGATGGGTTGTAATTAGTATTTTGGTGGTGAACATGATGTAGTCCATGCAGAAGTGGAGGTACAATGATGTACACCTGAAATTTTTACAATGCTATAAACCAATCTTACTGCAATAAACAAAAAATTAAAAAAAATAAATAAATAAAAATAAAACTTCAGGACAGTATATCACACCTTTAAAAATAAATAAATAAATAAATAATTCATATATGGGCCAAATAAAATAGCATGCATCCCCCAGGACAGAAATGTTCAGGATATTATTTATCACAGTACTCTCAGTGCCCAGATGTCATTATCACATACTAAGTACTAGGTGTTCAATAAATGTTTGGGGAGGAGGTAAACACAGACATAGCATTCATGACTACTCTTTTTTTTACTAGTATATGTATGAAATCTTTAATATGATATAAATTTTACTGCTTCTTTTCTAATAAATTAGCAGAAGATAATTGGACTGATATGTTGAGAAAGATTTGAGTCTGTATCGCGGCTTACTGGGGAAAAAATGGCGGCGTAATTACCAGTGTCTGGCATGAGTATAAGAATCCCAAGTGGCAGCATAAGTGGCATGCGTTTTGCGCCCCCGACTACCCCGTTCAGGATAACCAGGGATCCCTCTCTCCTGATTTTAAACAGGGTCCTCATTGCTGTATTGGATCTGTGACAACCACTGTATTCAGCCTGGTTAACACCAGTGCACATAAGACTTGTCACTACTTGTACTGAAGCAGTCTCAGTTTCCGTTTCTATGTGTGCAAAGTGAGCCAGGTTGAGCCCACCTTGGGATTGTGTGCGTGTGTGTGCATGTAGGGGTTGGGGTGAGATGTATATGGGGGAAGGGGAGGTTGTTGGGGTCCCTTGACCCAAATTGGACTACTTAATAATGGTTGCTGAGCATTAATGTTTTAATTTGGGCTAAAAAAGAGAGAACATATTTTTTGTGAAGGTCCCTGAAAAGGAGTCTTCAGAGAATTGGGAAATTGAGAAGAAGGCTTGGCCACTATGGTTTTCAAGTGCTATGAATGAAGAGGGTTATATTTGTTTTCTATTGCTGCATAACAGATTACCACAAATTTAGAAAATTAAACAACATCCATTAATTATCTCACAGTTTCTGTAGGTCAGAAGTCCAAGCACAGCTTAAATGAGTTACCTGCTCAGGGTCCCACAAGGTTGAGATCAACATGTTAACCAGGTCTGGGGTCTCGTGTGAGGTCTTCTAAGATCACATTATTGTTGCCAAAATTCAGTTCCTTGTAGGCTTGGAACTCATGGAAGTTTGTACTCCAGTGGGAGAATCTCTGGCTTCTAGAAACTCTCCTAAATGGCTTATCTGATTAAGTCAGGCTGAAGGAAGTAAATTATATTAAAAATTTAAAAGTTAATACCTTAGAGACAGGCACCTCCACACCCTAAGGATTCCTGGTATAAGGGGGAACGTTTATCGATCCTGACTGACTCTATTCATAGAAGACTCGCCCTAAACTGTTCGGGGAAAATTGAGAACAAGAGAGTGCTCCAGAGGGATAAGTTTGGGAGGGTCGGGGTGGAGGGGGTCCAGATGGGGACGCGTGTGTGTAACCTGATAATTGCTTCACGCCATAGCAATTTGCGCCATAAAATGTAACTGTTTAAATGTTTTAAATTAGCCAATCATGTAAGACCGCGCCAACCTTTTCCCGCTTTATGCTTCCGAATCCTATAAAAGAGCTTGCCCCTTAAGGTTCGGGGTCGACCCCTCTGTCTCCTGCGAGAGATACGTGTCGACCCGGAGCTCCGCTTAATAAACCTCGTGCGTTTGCATCAAGCTCGGTCTCCTGTGTCTGTGGGTCCGCGCCTTCCCGAGACTGGAGTTGGATTTCCTTTTTGGGATCCTACATTTGGGGGCTCGTCCGGGATCTGCGCGGTCACCCCAGACTCCGAAGACCCCTTGGATGTAAGCCTGAGTGACTGGGTGTGTGAGTGTGTGCGGCGCCGCGAAGCATTGTTTTGGTCTTGGTATCTGGGCAGCCGCCGCTTCGGGCCGTGAGGGCCGAGCAGCTGCAGTGGCAGACGTGCTGGGAACTGCAGGCTGCAACCCTGGGGGACGCCCCAAGGGACAAGGGGAGTCAGGAAAGCCTGACCACCCCCTTTCAGGTGGAAAAAGTAACGGCACTCTTTTTCCCAGGGAGGACACGAAAACCCCTCCCGTCTGAAACCGCCTTCGGTTGGCTTGTAGAGACACCAACCGGGCAAAGTTGTTTATGTCTTGCTGTGTTTTTGGTGTTCATTGTTCTGTTTTTGTTCGTTACGTGGACCTCATTTGACGGGATGGGACAGACTATGACGACCCCCCTCTCTTTGACCTTAGACCACTGGACTGAAGTGAGAGCGAGAGCGCACGATTTGTCGGTAGAAATAAAAAAAGGGCGTTGGCAGACTTTTTGCACCTCTGAGTGGCCCTCCCTCAATGTGGGTTGGCCCCCTGAGGGGACGTTTAATCTAACTGTTATTCTCGGTGAGGGCTATTGTTTTCCAGGAGAGACCGGGGTCCCATCCTGACCAACGACCATATATTACAGTGTGGCAGGATCTAGTGCAGAACCCACTCCCGTGGGTTAAGCCATGGGTAAAAGCGGAAAAACTAGGCCCCCGAGTCCTGGCGCTACAAGATGCGGAGACACGAAAGAAATCGAAATCAACTCGAACAGCGGAGTCGGAGACCCTTCGGCCCCCGGGTCTACCCTGAGATTGAGCCTCCTCCCGAATGGCCCCCTTTCGCCTCCCCTTACCCCTCCCCGCTCCAGGATCGCAATCAGGACGGAGGGTGACTGGCTCGGGTCCCTCCGCTGGAACCCGAAGCCGCTGGAGCCACTCCGGACGGGCCTGATACCACGGTGGCGCTCCTCTAAGAGAGTATGGAGCTCCTGCGGGACCCAACCAGCTGTCACCCCTCCAGTACTGGCCTTTCTCTTCCTCAGACCTGTATAACTGGAAAAATAACCATCCCCCTTTTCAGAAAACCCCGCCGGATTAACCGCCTGATAGAGTCCCTAATGTTTTCCCATCAGCCCACTTGGGATGACTGTCAACAGCTCTTACAGGCGCTCTTCACCACGGAGGAGAGAGAAAGAATCACACAGGAAGCAAGAAAGAACATCCGAGGCACCAACGGGCAGCCGGCAACGACAGCTGAGGCGGAAAAAGGGTTTCCGCACAACCGACCCAACTGGGACTATAACACGGCTGAAGGTAGGGGGTCGCTGTCCGCTTACCGCCGGGCTCTAGTGGCGGGTCTCCGGGGAGCCGCAAGGCGGCCCACCAATTTGGCTAAGGTAAGAGAGATTCAGCAAGGACCCACTGAACCCCCCTCCGTTTTTCTAGAACGATTGATGGAGGCTTACCGCAGGTACACGCCCTTTGATCCGTCCTCGGAAGGGCAGAAGGCCTCTGTCATTATGGCCTTTATTGGACAGTCAGCCCCAGATATAAAGAGGAGATTACAAAGGCTAGAGGGGCTGCAAGACTACGACCTGCGGGACGTAATAAAGGAGGCTGAAAAGGTGTATCATAAAAGGGAGAGTGAAGAGGAAAAGCGAGAAAGAGAGAGAAGGGAGGCTGAGGAGAGGGAAGACAGGAGAGACAGGAGACGAGAAAAAAAACTAACTAAAATACTGGCCGCAGTGATAAAAGCGACAGGGCCAGATCACAGACAGTCAGGGAACCTGGGCAACGCCCCACGACCAGGCTCACGCAGACGGCAACCCTTGGACAAGGACCAATGTGCCTATTGTAAGGAGAGAGGACACTGGGCAAGGGAATGCCCCAAGAAAAGGGCCACACCCAAGGTGTTGTCTTTAGGAGAGGACGAAGAATAGCGGGGACGGGGCTCGGGCCCCCTCCCCGAGCCTAGGGTAACCCTAACTGTTGAGGGGACCCCTATGAGTTTTCTGATTGATACTGGGGCTGAATATTCAGTACTGAAGCAACCTTTGGGGAAATTAAAAACTAAAAAGACTCTGGTTGTTGGAGCCACTGGGCAGAAACAATACTCATGGACTACTTCCCGGACAGTGGACTTGGGAAAAGGAAGGGTGTCCCATTCCTTCCTAGTGATTCCTGAATGCCCGACCCCGTTGCTAGGTCGAGACCTTTAACCAAACTAACACCTCAAATCGATTTTGCTCAACCTCGGCCTACAGTATCCTGGTCCGCACCTACCACCATGATATTGGCCCTGGAGCTAGAGGAAGAATATCGGCTCCATCAGCAGCCTAAGCCTAGAGCTCGGCTCAATACCGATAAGTGGCTGATCGAATTTCCAACGGCATGGGCTGAAACCGGGGGACTAGGGACGGCTACGAGAATTCCCCCAGTCGTGATAGATCTTAAGGCCGGAGCCCTCCCGATAAGGGTGCGTCAATACCCAATAAGCAAAGAGGCCAGAGAAGGAATCCGCCCCCATATCCGGAGGCTGCTCCAACAAGGAATCCTGGTTCCTTGCCAGTCTCCTTGGAACACCCCCCTCCTGCCTGTAAAAAAGCCTGGAACTAATGATTATAGGCCGGTCCAGGATTTGAGAGAGATAAATAAAAGAGTGCAGGATTTACACCCTACCGTGCCAAACCCATATAACCTACTCAGCTCCCTCCCCCCATCACGAAAATGGTACACTGTCTTGGACCTGAAAGATGCATTCTTCTGTCTACGGCTTCACCCAAAAAGCCAATTACTTTTTGCTTTCGAGTGGCGCGACCCTGATATGGGGATCGTTGGACAACTGACTTGGATGAGACTGCCTCAAGGGTTTAAAAACTCCCCTACCCTGTTTGATGAAGCCCTCCACAGGGACTTGACCGATTATAGGGTTAAAAACCCTCAAGTGACTCTTTTACAGTATGTAGATGATCTATTGTTGGCAGCGGAAACCCCGGGAGACTGTGAAGAAGGGACCAAGCGCCTCCTGGCCGAGTTGGGTGAGTTGGGATACCGGGCGTCGAAAAAAAAGGCACAGTTGTGCCAGGAAAAAGTAGTCTACTTAGGCTACACACTAAAGGACGGCCAAAGGTGGTTAACCGACGCACGGAAAAAGACTGTGACCCAGATTCCGGCCCCAACCTCCGCTCACCAGGTAAGGGAATTCCTGGGGACAGCCGGCTTCTGCCGATTGTGGATCCCTGGGTTTGCTACCCTGGCTGCTCCACTGTACCCATTGACTAAGGAAAGTGGGAACTTTGTCGGGACTCTAGAGCACCAGAAGGCTTTTGAGACTCTAAAACGGGCATTATTAGAGGCTCCCGCGTTGGCCCTACCAGATTTGACCAAGCCCTTCACCTTGTATGTAGATGAAAGAAAGGGAATCGCCCGGGGAGTCCTAACTCAAGCCCTTGGGCCCTGGAAGCGCCCAGTCGCATATCTATCAAAAAAACTGGATCCGGTAGCCAGTGGATGGCCCTCCTGCTTAAGGGCAATCGCCGCCACTGCCCAGCTGGTGAAAGATGCAGATAAGTTAACTCTGGGCCAACAGATAACCGTAGTAGCCCCCCATGCCTTAGAAAGCATTATCAGACAGCCTCCAGATCGATGGATGACTAACGCCCGGATGACTCACTACCAAAGTCTGCTCCTAACTGAGAGAATTACCTTTGCCCCACCGGCCATCTTAAACCCGGCCACACTACTGCCCGAAGCGGATGATGAAATACCTGTTCACCAATGTGGCGACATCTTGGCATCAGAAACGGGGACCCGACCCGATCTGCCGGATAAGCCATGGGCTGGGGCCCCTAATTGGTACACCGACGGCAGCAGCTTTATGGCAGAAGGTAAGAGGATGGCTGGGGCTGCTGTGGTAGACGGGAAAAAGACTCTGTGGGCAAGCAGCTTGCCGGAAGGGACTTCTGCACAAAAGGCTGAGCTTATCGCCCTGACACAGGCGTTAAGGTTAGCTGAGAATAAGACTGTGAATATATACACGGACAGCAGGTATGCCTTTGCTACTGCCCATGTTCATGGGGCTATTTATAAACAAAGAGGGCTGCTTACCTCGGCCGGAAAAGATATCAAAAATAAAAAAGAGATTCTGGGCCTCCTAGAGGCTATACATTTGCCTAAAAAGGTGGCAATCATCCATTGCCCAGGTCATCAGAAAGGCACCGACCCCATAGCTCAAGGGAACCGCTTAGCAGATTTGGAAGCCAAGCGGGCGGCACTAGGACCTATGGTCCTGACTCTCCAGGGAGCTAAGGTCAACAAAACTGTCTCCGGTGGGGAACTAACTAAAGAAGAGAAAGTCCTTTCCGTTGCAGAAGGGCGAGAATATCTATCACATCTACATCGGCTAACCCACTTGAGCCCTCAGAAACTAATTAAAATTATTGAGGCCTCCCCGTACCAGGTACCAGATTTGAGAAAGGCGGCTGAAGAAATTTATAAGGATTGTAGAGCTTGCGCTCTCACAAATGCTGCAGTTACCAAATACCGCACTGGACATAGACTCCGGGGAGATAGGCCCGGAACCTTTTGGGAGATAGACTTTACTGAAATCAAACCGGCCCGGTATGGAAATAAATATCTTCTAGTATTTGTAGATACCTTCTCGGGATGGGTAGAGGCTTTCCCCACCCGAAAAGAGACTGCCTCTGTAGTAGCCAAGAAGATATTGGAAGAAATCCTCCCGAGATTCGGGATCCCAAAGGTAATTGGATCTGACAATGGTCCTGCATTCGTTGCCCAGGTAAGTCAGGGACTGGCCAGTCAACTGGGGATCAATTGGAAATTACATTGTGCTTATAGACCCCAGAGCTCAGGCCAGGTAGAAAGGATGAATAGAACAATTAAAGAGACCCTAACTAAATTGTCCATAGAGACCGGCGATAGTGACTGGACAGCCCTCCTGCCCTTTGCCCTGTTCCGCGCCCGGAACACCCCACAAGGGCCCTTAAAACTTACACCCTTTGAAATCCTCTATGGAACCCCTCCCCCTTTGGCACAAATAGGGATACATGACCCTGACATTATACCTTCTATACCTTTGTCAGCCCGCTTGAAAGCACTCGAGGCCGTCAGGCGCGACATCTGGAACCAGCTAAAAGAGGCCTACCAGCCTGGTGATCTGCTCATCCCGCACCAATTCCAGGTTGGGGACTCTGTCCTTGTGAGACGACATCGGACGGGGTCATTAGAGTCACGTTGGAAGGGGCCCTACGTGGTGCTCCTCACTACGCCCACAGCAGTCAAGGCGGACGGTATAACCTCTTGGGTTCACGCCACACACGTAAAGAAGGCACCCCAGAATGCAGCAGATCTCTGGAAGGTGGAAAAGACTGATAACCCTCTTAAGCTGCGTTTGCGTCATGGGAACGGCGAGCAGGTCGTCCAATCCTAATCCCCACGCTCCTCAACTGCTCACATGGCAAGTCGTCTCCCAGGTAGGAGATATAACCTGGTCAATCCAAAAAACTGCTTCCCCTTGGACATGGTGGCCAGACTTACACCCTGACCTTTGTAAACTGGCTATAGGAACCCCCGACTGGGATTTCATGGGTCGACGAGGGGGGGCAAAACAAGCCGGAGGATGCCACTCCCCCCATCGCAAGGGTAAACTAAAGGCATACTCCTTTTACGTGTGCCCCGGTCACCACAGACCTCATTCAATTGACTCCTGGTGCGGGGGCAAGGAAGACTTCTACTGTAAAAACTGGGGATGTGAAACCAGTGGGACTACTTATTGGGAACCCTCCTCTTCTTGGGATTTAATCAGGGTTAGAGCAAATTATAGCCACCAGATAAGTCGGGGCTCAGAATGCAATACCTGGTGCCACCCCTTAACCATTCAGTTCACAGGGAAGGGAAAAACAATTAAAACCTGGATCGGGAATGGTCATTCATGGGGAATAAGATTGTACAAAGAACGGTACGATGATGGCCTGACCTTCTCTATTAGATTAAAAATAGAACCCCCCGCCAGCAGACCAATAGGGCCAAACGGGATCCTAGCCGATCAGAGGCCCCCTCTGTCCCAAAAATCCCCCGCCAGCAGACCGATAGGGTTAAATAGCCCCAAACCCCCCCAGGCAAAATCCATAACCCTAAATGGGACCGTAGATATGGTCACCAGATCTGCTCTGCGACCACCATCTACGCCACCTCCCGCAGTACCTACTGAGCAAAGATGGCACAGACTGTTTAACTTAGTATGGGGAGCTTACTACGCCTTGAATGATTCCAACCCTGAAATGACTGAATCATGCTGGCTATGCCTAGCGGTCAGCCCCCCTTATTATGAAGGAATTGCCACCATGGGGGTCTATAATAACACCTCAGACCACACGACTTGTCTTTGGGGCAAAGAAGGGCGGCTAACCCTAACGGATGTGTCGGGGACCGGTTCAGGACTATGCTTAGGAAAAATTCCCCCGGGCTACCAGGCTCTATGTAATAAGATTGAAGTCAGCCTTCCGACTACTCCTGGTCATTTTTTGGTACCAGGACCCAATAGGTGGTGGGCCTGCACCACGGGCCTAACCCCCTGCATCTCAACTAGCGTATTCAATTCGTCACAAGATTTTTGCGTGCTTGTGCAGTTGGTGCCTAGAATTTATTATCATACTGCCAATAGTTTCGAGGATGAATTTGACCAGAGATCCAGATTATGGAAAAGAGAACCAGTATCCCTCACCCTGGCTATACTCCTGGGACTGGGAGTTGCCGCGGGCATAAGGACTGACACTACGGCCTTAGTCACAGGAGAAAGGGGATTAACTGCCTTGAGCAATGCTATAGATGAAGACCTCAGGACTTTAGAACAGTCCATCTCTAAATTAGAGGAGTCCCTCACCTCCCTGTCTGAAGTAGTGCTCCAGAATAGAAGAGGATTAGATCTGCTGTTTTTAAGAGAGGGAGGACTTTGTGCGGCCCTTAAAGAAGACTGCTGTTTCTATGCAGATCACACAGGGGTAGTCCGAGATTCAATGCAAAAATTAAAGAAAAGATTAGACATGAGGCAGCAAAGCAGGGAGGCGCAACAGAGCTGGTTTGAATCCTGGTTCACTAAGTCCCCCTGGATGACGACCTTACTATCCTCCCTAGCAGGACCCTTGCTGATTCTTTGTCTACTTTTGGTCTTCGGACCATGTGTTTTCAATAGAATTACTGCTTTCATAAGAAAAAGGGTCAATGCAGTGCATGCTATGATGCTCCAACGCCATTACCAAGCTCTCCCACGCAATGAGCCACTGATAGTAGACACCGAAAACTAAGTTCTAAGATTAGAACTAGGGACAAAAGAAGAAGTGGGGAATGAAGGAAGTAAATTATATTAAAAATTTAAAAGTTAATACCTTAGAGACAGGCACCTCCACACCCTAAGGATTCCTGGTATAAGGGGAACGCGTTTATCGATCCTGACTGACTCTATTCATAGAAGACTCGCCTAAACTGTTCGAGGAAAATTGAGAACAAGAGAGTGCTCCAGAGGGATAAGTTTGGGAGGGTCGGGGTGGAGGGGGTCCAGATGGGGACGCGTGTGTGTAACCTGATAATTGCTTCGCGCCATAGCAATTCGCGCCATAAAATGTAACTGTTTAAATGTTTTAAATTAGCCAATCATGTAAGACCGCGCCAACCTTTTCCCGCTTTATGCTTCCGAATCCTATAAAAGAGCTTGCCCCTTAAGGTTCGGGGTCGACCCCTCTGTCTCCTGCGAGAGATACGTGTCGACCCGGAGCTCCGCTTAATAAACCTCGTGCGTTTGCATCAAGCTCGGTCTCCTGTGTCTATGGGTCCGCGCCTTCCCGAGACTGGAGTTGGGGTTCCCTTTTTGGGATCCTACAAGGCCTACTCAGGGTATTCACTCTTTTGATTAACTCAAAAGTAACTGATTTGGAACTTTAATTACCTCTGCAAAAATCCCCTCACCTTTGCCATATAATATAACCTAGTCATGGCAGTGACTATCTAGTCCTTGTCACAGGTCCCACTCACACTCAAAGGGAGAGGGTTACATAGGGTTGTTCACCAGCAGGCAGGAATGTTTGGAGTCATCTTAGAACTCTGCCAACCATAAGTCCAGTTAGAGAAGAAGCTAAGGGAGCTGATTTCACACCCAATATTACTTTGGGGTCTAAGAGACAAAGAGAAACACGCTGGGGAGAAACCATCTTCTATCAAATCTAACAGAGATCTCGGGGAAGCTGTGGCATCCTGAGGGCTCAGAGTTGCCACAGGAAGACGAATTCTCTGAGGCAGGGCCACGTCACTGGCATGGCACATGGCAGGACGGCAGTCCCTTTGTGGAAACCAGCCACAGTGCCATCAAGAGGTTCTCCAGGGATGGCCAGGCCTGAAGAACCCGACTAAACCTAATTTCAAATACTTGTGAAATATTGTATAGGGAATCTAACAATTTTCCAGAGACATTTTATTAGGGGTTAAGGAAGAAGTCATCTGAGTTTTGGAAGTTATAACTGTGGTTGTTGTAGCTATCAAAGTGTATTTATTAATATAGAATTGACTTCTGTTTTACATGTAAACTAGCTGCTTATAATGGCTCAATTTTTAGGCATTAAATTCTAGACTGCATTCATATGATTTCTATGGCTTTAGTGATATCTGCTCTGATTAGTCACCAAAACAAACAAACACACAAAAGCAAACAAACAACGCTGGGCAATAATGAAAGGCTGGAGGTTTGCTCTCCTCTGTGGTAGACATTCTCTGCTGAAGCCTACTTCTCTGAGATACTGCAGTTTGTGGAATTTTGTAAACTTCTCTGTGTTTTAAATAAACAAAAGTAACTTGAAGCCTGAGAACTACAAGAAAAGTGTTCCTCTATTACAAAGAAGCGTTGTCCTTTACGGTTTTTACTGTGTCCTACTGGTAAATGTCCACCCCTGGCAGCCACTTTGAGAAAAAGTAATATTTTCACCTTCAGCCTCACCAGGATTTGGTGTTAAACTGTCTCATGCCCTCTTGCATTTGGGATTAACTTCACTTCTGCATGGTTATGTAACAGAATGGAGATAATCACTACTTCCAACTGGCCTGTAAGGAGCAAGAGAAAGTATATCTCTGATCTACTCTTGTAAAACAAAACCGTTCTATTTCCTTTCAGCATTCTCCCCCCTTACAACTGGAATACTCCTTGGAAAACACATTCACTTAAAGTCTCTGAAGTGGGAGTTGCCTTGCTAGCAAAATCATGACATCAAACAATTTTAACAGAGCATTTTTAGAACGAGAATTAAACATCGAGGTTATCAACAAAAAGCGTACATGACTTCCGTTAATAAAAGAGCTGCAAACTATGGACACATCTGCTGACTGTCTGCTTTCTTGTGATGGGATTCTAAAGCCAAACAATCGCTGGATCATCTTTTCCCTCACACAGACCATCAGAACCACAGGGGATTCTGACAAGCTGGAATTGCTGTTTGAGGGGATGGGGGAAAAGAGGGTATACTTCGGAAGAAGACATTGGATTGTCTAAAATGTGTCAGAATCTTCTTTCTAATGCAAGGATTGCATTCCCCACAGTTGCCTTGCTTGGAAGAAGCACTAAAGCCCCAATTAATCCAGAAATGATCCTTTGCATTCATGTATGATTTTATGAGTTTCAAAGTCCTATAAACATGTTACTCAAGCCTCACTACAACTGTGTCCAGTCTAATAATAAAAGAGAATGAGAAAAAGAAAGTAGGGCTCCATTCTACATATAAGAAAGACAAAATCAAGAGAAAGAAAGTTGCTCTCACATTATACATAGTGTCAAAGTGACATTTAATCATATTTCCACATATGGCATAGCCTAATATTTATTTCCTATTACACAAAAGACACTTAATTAAAGGGAAACCAAGAGATATGTAAGACAATAGGAAGGACATACGCATTGATGTTTGGAAAACCTATACGTAATTCCTGGGTTTGTCACTTTGGAAAGGTCCTTGGATTTTGCTGCGCTAAAATGTACCTATTGTCCCTTGGGCTTCTCATAAGTCCAATTTTTTCAAACGGAAATACTTTTTGTGGGAAAGTAAGCAAAAAGAACCATCTGGCCTTTACTCATAAAATTAATTTTACAAGCATGAAAATAATTAAATCAAAGGTTTAGAGAGATCAAAAATTAATATTCTGTGACTAAAAATAAATGTGTGGCTAATCTTACTTATATAGTATTACATTTTGTTTTAATGTTTTAATATTTTCAAGACTCCACATATATAGTAACTAGGTATGGGAAATTGAAGAATAAACATTAAAAAACACACTATTATCCAAAATTACAATATATAGATTTCATTGATTTTTAAGCCATAACTAATTGTATCATTGTTGCTTTCACCTGTATCATGCATTTGACAGCTTCGATTTAGCAAATGTAACTATTTTTTATTGATTTAAGGGAATCATTTTAACATCATTCTTACCTACGTGTAAAGTAAACACTGTTTTTAGTTCAAAAAATTCATTGAACGTTTACTCTGTGCTAGGCACTGTTTACAGAAAAAGAACACCAACAAAAGTCCCTACCCTCACAGATCTTGTGTTTTATTGGAGGAGACAGAAGAAAACAAGACAAATAAAATATATAGCCTATTGGGGATAAGTGTCAAGGGAAAATAATTAAAGCTGAGAAGGTAAGTATGACTTACTGGGGTGAAGGGGAGGCAGGATACAATTTTAAATAGGGCGGTCACTTACTTGGAAAAAGTAACTTCAGACAGGAGCATGCCTGGGTGGTTTTTAAACCAGCAAGGTGACTAGTGTGTTCGCAGCAGACGAGGAAGAGAGAGAAGGAGATGAGTTCAAGGAAGTGATGAGGGACAAGATCATGCAGAGCCTTGTAGGTCAAAGCAAAGGGTTTTGGCTTCTATTCTTAAATGAATTTGAAATACACGGAGGATTTTGACCAAAGAAGATATATAATCAAACATATTTTAAAAGGTCACTCTGGTTGCTGGATTTGAGCATAGATCTGAGAAGGGCAAAGACACAAACAGGGAGCACGGTTGGGAGGTTATTGCCATAATCTAGGTAAAAGTGCTGGAAGCTTGATCAAGGGGTGCAGTAGTGGTTGGATTCTTGGATATATTTTTAAGTTAGAGCTGAGAGCATTACCTGACATATTAGAAATGGGGGTGAAATAAAGAGAGAACCCAATTTGTCTCAGGTTTTTGACCTGAACACCCAGAAGGACAGAGCTGCCAACTACTAAGATGGGGAAGATTGCAGCAGAAGCAGGTTTGGGGGGGACTATCAGAAACTAGTTCAGACTTATTTGGTTTGAGATGCCATTTGGACATCCCAGGAGAGATTTAATTAAATCACGTGTTTATAATCAATCTTTGCTCTGTCTTATTTATAATTTGCCCATTGATAAAACTTAGAAGAAAAGAGAAGTAATCCTAGAATCACAAATAGAAACCCCAGCAATATTATATAATCATTGTCCCTGTTAACGACACATCAGTGTGGGCTACTGTAGTGATGAGACAGGCTGCAGACTACACCAAATTTCTCGTGACCATTGCTGGCTTATTCCTTTCTTTCCCATGCAACAGAGGGTATTGATATGTAAATTTAGGTGAGTGTGAAAATAGTTTGAAATAGTTAAGACTTAAATCAGTACCAAACTTCAGTACTTTACCTATTATTAGAAAAATATTCTACGTGACACTTATGACAATTACAAGTTAAGAACAGAAAAGATAAAGTGAAATCCAATCAGTGGTACTTTAGAATTCCAAGGACTTTCACAAATTTTAGTGGGGAAAAAAAACAACACTCCAGTTTTAACGTCATAGACTCTTTTCTTCCTAAGACATATCTATGAACGCATGTAAGCCAGGATCAGAATCATAGCTGAACGGTAGAGATTTATTTGTTCTCAGATTCATTGTCCGTTAATGTTTTGTGAAAGAAGCTGTGCGACCTTCTCATTGCATAGGTTAAATTCTCTCCCAAGAGTCATCTGTGTCCCTCATATAAATGGACTTCTTTGCCATGACTTAATGCATCATTCCAAAACACGTTCAGCCATAGTACAGGTTCAGGCTGAGAGTATGAATTAATAACATGCAGACACAATGGGTATGTGTGTGTGTGTCTATCTCTCTCAGACACACACACAAATACACACACACACAGATGCCCTCACATAGGGTCATGGTTTAGAATAATGATAGTTTTAATATTTGATCCTGCTTCAAGCTGAACCTCAATTGACTAAAAGGAATAATGCAAAGGCATTCTAAGTGATGCCAACTATCTGTACTAATTTACGGAGGTTACTCATTGGTATTTTAGAAGACTTCAGCATCACAAATGTGACTATTAATTATAATGTCCTTCATTTATATTTATATAATTATAATGTCCCTTCATTTAAACAATTTTTATTTCACTTCCAGTAATTGTAATTGATTCTTCTTCATATTCTTTTCTTATTCTATTTCTGACCATTTTTGTTTCATTTCATAACGTTTTCTCTTGGAAGATTGTTGGCAGATTTATTTTTAAGTCACTTTCAGATTGCCCTATTTTCTTTTTCGTTTATCTGGAATAAATCCTTCTTCTGACTTCTGATGCTGGTGATTATTGTTCTTAGTGTTAATTTTCTTCATGGATATCAAAATAATGACTTTGTAGGTAGATTTGAGGTGGGGGTTTATTGGTTGGTTTTCCTCTCAATTGTTCATTATTTGTTGTCAAGCAATTTTAAAATTTTCTCTCCCTAACCCCTCCAGTCCTAGAGGCTTGGCCCAGCTCCTGACCACTAGGCTAGGTCTGCTTCCTCCCATCATAAGCTGTAGCCCCAGTGATAGTTACGAGGGTTTTTTCTTTATCATCTTTCACAGACAACGAAATCTCAATCTAGCTTTTGCTTGCTTTCCGTGAGACTTGCCCCATTTCCCTTACCCTATATGAACACCTCTACTGGGAACTTCCATCGGCAAGAGGAGCATTCCTTGGCTTTAGCCCTATTCGGCACATTGTGTTTCGGTCCCATAAGTGGGATAGAGATGCTTATCTTTAATTGACTAGTTTTCTGGGAGTTTCAGACTATTCTTCTGAGATGATAAGAAACAGTGTACCATTTCATAGAAAAAAAAGCAAGCAGAGGCTAATTTTGCTCTCTATTCTTATTCTCAACCATCTTATTATTAGGCGTTCCTTCATATCTTGGCAATATATTACCAAACTTAGTTTCCATTATGGTCTAGTAAAGTGAAAGTTTTTGACGTAAAAATAGTAAAGTGGTTAAAAACATTGGCTGTGACGTTAGAGACCTAAGGGTCAAATCATACCATTTAGTAAATCACTTATCCTTAAAGAACTTGGAGTCTATCATATAATATGAATATAATAGTATTACTACAAAATAGTGTAGTTGAGAAGAATAAATGAAAAGTGCTTAATCACAGTAAGTGCCCACTATATATTAATTATTTTCATTATTTATATATTTATAACCAGTTCTTTACCTTATAAAGCCTCTGCTACTGAGAATTATGAACATCAGCTGGAAAAGGATGAAAACGTCACCTTCAACTTTTTCAGTTTATACTCAGCCTTTTAAATTTACTGGAAATACATTCACATTTTCTTTGATTGTCAGTGTTCACCCATCATGTGGTAAAAGAATGTTAGGATTTGGAGGTTTTGATGTTCCCTGTGACATTTTCCACTACTTTTTGGATATGACCTCCTAGAAGAGGTCATTGTGAAGACTAAATGAGGTAATATATGTACATTGTTACTAAGGTGTCTGATCTGCTACTAATGTAAAATTTAGTTTACATCTTCTTTCTCCTTTCAACAGGTCTCTTTTCAAGTTCCAATGGGAAACCATCAGAACAGTTGGTTAACCTCAACAGCGTAATGTTTTTTAAAAAATTATTCATTATCATCTTCATTCTCCACCTTAAAGTATTTCAATTACGAAATTTGTAACAAACAGCTGATCCAAACTCCATTTCCAACTCTTGTGTCTGACTTTTTGTTAGAGGCTATAAGAACTAAAAATTAAATTTTCTAACTTCTCATGTGACTAGGAGTGGCCATGTGACACCCTCTGGCTAATAAAATACATGTTGAAGTCTGCCTATACTCTCTCCTCTACCTTTCTTCTTCCTGTCTGAAACATGGATGTGGTGCCTAGGGATAGAGGGCCATCTTTCAATCACTAGGCAACAAGCTAATATGCTTAAGAGGTTAGAAGGCAGAGAGAAAAAAAAGCTGAGTTCCCTAAGAGAATCACTGAGGTTGTGTACCATACCCGTATTACCTCCTCCCAGAATTCTTGTTATATTAGAAAAAATAAGTCACTATTCAATTTAAGACACTTGACTGGTTTTCTGGTGTTTGCTACTGAATGCATTACTGTCTAACTCATCATCCAAGTTTTGTACCTGAGCAAATGAGAAATTGGGGAAGCAATGTTGGAATAAGAAGTCTAAAAATCCACGGTCATTTGGAAAGTAGTTACAATCTTGAAAGCTTATATTTTCTTCATATAACCCTTCTTCTCTTACTTTTTTTCCTAATTCTCCCTCTTTCCATATTATTTAAAATAAATTTTAAACTAAAAAAATGTACATATTAGATAACAAATCAAATAGCATGGAAATACTTATAATGCAAAGATAGCAATTCTCTGACCAGCTACTCAGAGGAAATCCCTTTCTACTCTCTTTTGTTGATTTTCCTGGTACTTTCCTCTATATTTCTACCAAATATACTCATGATATTTATTGATTTATAAATTTTAGACATTATCTATAACTTTCCATTATTATAAAAGATTATTTGGCTCACATTCAACCCCACATCCTTCCCTATCTTCCAATATTATTGTATTTCATTTTATTGAAATTTTTAATCACCCTTGAAACTATCATGAACAAAATAATGACATTTGCTTGTACTTATTTTATACAGCTTTTCCTCCTAAAATTTTTATTTGCCTTGAAATTTTACAGGATGTGCTTAACGGTGAGGGAATTGCATTCATTTCACTGAGTTCTCAATAGGTCCATTCATTCAGATGACCAACATGCTGCAGTTCTAGGAAATTTTCTATCATATTTGCTAATTACCTTTGTTCCATTTTTTCTGTTATATCTGTCTGATACTGAATCTCAGAGAATTTCATCTTAGTTTTTTATCTTTTTTTCTCTCATAGTTGCTATCTTTCTATTTTATTTTCTAAGAGATTTCTTTGATTTTCATCTAATCTTTCTGTGGGATTTTTTTTTTCATTTCAGCAGTCAGTTTAAACTTCCAAGAGCTCTTTCTTATTATTTTAAATGATTGTATTATTTTCTATGTATGCAACTATTTCATATACCTTCAAGGGATATGAGAAATGAATTTTCTTAAATTTTTGTGGGGTAGAGAAGATAGAAGTTTTCTTTTGTTCTGTCAGATAACAACACTTCTTCCAGGCTCACATTTTTCTGTTTCTTCATTTTGTGATGTCCATTGTTCATGTTCAAAGATTTACTCAAATGCCTGGTAATCATTGGTTCATCCATTATATTTAATAATGACATAGTAAAAAAAATTAATCAGGAATTTGGGGGAAGGAAGGAAAGTCTATATCAAGTGTGTTTGGGAAAAGAGCTTGATGTTTCACTGGAAAACTTTTCAGATGTCAGTTTTTCCAGAAACTCTGGAAAGAGTTCATACCAGGCTGCTGGTGTCTTGCTTGAGGGTTGAGGGTATGGATCTTAGAAGTTAATTATTTGATATAGGGACTTTCACTTCATTCTCTATTTTCACCTTCATATGTCAAATTCTATCTTTAGTCTCTACTTGGCATCTCTGATTCGAGAGCCTCCTTCTTTATTTTTATCAGAGCATGGATGTAGACATTTGGGCCCTGTCACTCGGTGAGTAGGGCCAAGAGAGAGAAAACATTGATTCCTCCATATGTTGACTTCCAAGCAATCTTCCTGTTATTTAACTTGTCACTTCTCTCTGTTTTAAGCAGCATCTTTGAGATATGAAAATCTCTGCGAATCAATGAATCTTATCAACTTTCTTATTCGCATCAGTGTGAGAATATTCTACACATTCCTCCTCTCTCTAGCTGCATTTAGCTGTACAAAAGTTTACAAAGTGTCTTATCTACAGATTTCTCTCCTATTTTTATCTTTGTGGATTTTCATTTTTTCCACAGTTATGTTTTAGTAAGCATTGGGAAAACCAAATAAGAAACGTATGCAGTCAATCCACATAACCAGTAAACAATATATTTTAGATGATGTATGGTATATTTATACAGTATACAAAAACTAAGATTAGCCGAGGGCATATCAAAGATAGCAATTAGAATGGGTTCTGAAATGCTTGTCTTTCTATGAATATGGATTTGAGAGTGCTCTCTCAAAAGACCCAATCAATTGGTAAAAGAAGAACAGAATAACGAGTAACTATTTGGAAAATACTGCCAATTAGAAAGGCTTAAAGTAATTGGGTACATTTAGCCTAGAGGCGATAAGCTGGCAGTGAGGGATGACTTAGTGCTCAGATGTTGTGACCAGTTCTTCTCCTGTCTTCTATCTAAACAAACAGACAAGCAAGCAAAATGCAAAATGCTTGCCTCAAAAGAAATTGTAAAGAATCCTCCCAATACCAAAATACCTATTTAGTGAATGGTGGAATTTCTTTCAGATAGACTGAGATGCTTTAGACAAGTATTACAAATTCAATATTATACGAAGGAGTGTATGGACATAATATAGAGGTTCAGATTAAAAGAGCAAAAGACAAAATTACCTGATAATAAATATAGGCAGTCCTTGATTTGCACTGTACCTTTGCACTGACACTTGTTGCATTAGTTTCCTGTGGCTGCCATGAGAAATTTATTACAAACTTGGTGGCTAATAATAGAAATTTATTCTCTTATAGTTCTGGAGGCTAAACGTGCAAAATCAAGCTGTCAGCAGGGCCGCACTCTCTCTGGCTCTAGGGGAGAATCTGTTCTTTGCCCTCTTCCAGCTTCTGGTGGCTGTTTGCATTCCTTGACTTATAGGCACATCACCCCAATCTCTGCCTCCATGATCACATCGCCCACTCCTCTTCTCTGTGTCCTCTATTCTGCCTGTCTCAAATTTACCTCTGCCTTTCTCTTATAAGGACTTTTGTCATTGGATTTAGGGCCCACTTACATAATCCAGGGTGATCTCCTCATTTCAAGATCTTTAATTTACAACAGCAAAGCCCCTTTTTCCAAATAAGGTAACAATCACAGATTTCAGGGATTAGGACATAGACATACTTTTTGGGGGTCACCATTCAACCTACTAAGCTCATGTATGTAGGAACCATATCTTCACATTGATCTCAGTTATCATGTAACTGTGCAAAGTGAGACTAGCCTGTAATTTATACCAATTATCTGAGTTTTCAATGTGAAGAGTTAAAACCTGGAAACATTTCTCACATCATCTAGCTTAGCTCAGCATGACAAAAGAGAACATCACAGATATGAAGAACCAGTATTTTAAGTACCAGCACTCTATCACCAGAAATGTGAAGACAAGGCTATAAACCATGTACAACAGGGATTCTATGACTATTTACCAAAGTAGAGCCAAACGCCTCCCGATGATACTCAACTCCCACAAAAAATCATTGTATTTGGTCGTTAGTCCATCTTCATGAAGTCACATAGGATCTGAAATATGCGATATAACATTATTGTGGGTATGTATGTTCTTAAAGAGTTTAATTCACATAGTATATAGATTATTTACTTCTCCTTTTATATTTGAATATATTGTTGAAGTGAAATTTATGTCATTACTGGTTTTAAATCAATACTGATTTTATTGTCTTGTTAGTTTGCAAATGGGTCAAGGGAAAACAATATCAAACTAACAGAAAATAGGTAATCAACAACAGAAAACATAATAATCTAGTATGTTTTAAACACAAATATATGAAAGTATTTAAAGCAAACAAAATAAATGTTTGTAAATTAATCTTTATGTGAACAATCTAAATATCAACAGGAAAAGTGCACTTTATAGTGAAGACATTGAATGACCAATATCAAATCACCCAAATACGAGAACTGTGTTTGTTATATAACGGGTGCTCTTAAAACATGTGTTAATTCATGTAGCCTTAATTTTATGATTTAATTAAGCAAACAAGGATACAATTAAGAGAGGGTGTTACTCCACTGGAGGCCTTGACCCAAATGTTATGGTCAAATATTTTCAAGAATTAATCAATCTAATATCAATATTTCAACGGTAAGGAAATAGGTCTGTGGGTGGATCTATCTTACAAGTAAGAAATTTTATTTATTCTAAGTAAGTTAATAAGGAAAGAAGTCATATAGATTTAAGGTAAAGGCATTAATATTAAAATGGATTTGAAAACTGAATTCATTACTTATTAACTCCTGTGACATATATAAGTCCTTTAATGTCTCTGTACCTCAGATTCCTAATTTGTGACAGAGATAATAATGCTTCTTTCATTGGGTTATTGTTAAGATTAAATGAGTGAATATGTTTAAAGTGCTAAGAACAGTAAAGGCTTTAAAAACCACAGCTATAATAATTATTATCATTTTAAAAAGAATCTGCAGGTAGAATCCTCATCAAATCTTTTAGCAATATCTTCTTAGATATATACCAGCAAAAGGTATCAGTTCTAGTTCTCAGCTATCCAATTATAAGATGAGAGACTAGAAGTAAGCTAAAATACTGTGCCCAATGGCTTTAACTAACTAAATTCATTTTAAAAATACTTAATGCCTTCTTTGTGACAGTTATTGAGCTGGATAGTACTTGAAATACAAAGATGAGTAAATATTAGTTTCAGTGTTTAAAACTTTACAATTTAGTTAGGAAGATAGATAATTGCACAATAACTCAATACAGTATTACAGGTCTTGCTAAAAAGGGCCCAGAACAGTAAAGGGAAACGTTATTAATTTTTGCATGCAGATTATGTAGTTCTGTGATCAAATGGGTTTACTGACACTTCTTAAGATGGACTTTAAAGTCTGAGATTGATGAGGCTGGCATATGAGGCAGAGCGCATCCATAGACCTGGGAGTATTGTAATTGGAAGCAAAGGGCGTGCATAATGGGATGAGGGTAAATAAGGAAGGGTCATTTGCTTGAAGCTTTATATACCAGGATGAAGAGTCTATGTTTTCTTTAGTGACAAGGGGAAATTGTTAATGAATGTCTCTTTTCTTTTGAGCAGTAGAAATGGCATATTGAAGCTATATTTTAGAAAGATTGATTTGATTTGTGATCTTGGATGGATTAAAATAAGGAAAAAGCGAATGTAAGAAAATCAATTACAAAGCTACTTGTACACAAATAATCTGTCTACATGAGAGGTAATGAGAGCCAAAACAATGTGTATGGGACTGAGGGTACCATATATAAGTGACATTATGAAAGTCAGATTAGCAGGATGTACTGGTTGCCCATAAGGGAGAAAGAAGAAGTCAGAGATATCCCTAGGGAATGAGATCAATTAAGAGGAATGAAATCTTAAGGAGAAGAATGAAGGGTGACACTAAGTAAGTACAGAGTCACGGAAACAAAGGCAGATGTTTTTACAAAGAAGAAGTCGGCCATCACTATCAAATACCACTAAGAATTTCAGAAGAGTGAAGTCTCAGAAAAGGTTATAGCAACTGGGTGGTTACTGGGAACTTTCAAGAGCAATTTTAGTAGGATTTGGAGGTAAACGTTAGATAACATAGGCTTAGGAACTAAATGGGTGGTGAAGAAATAACAACATCAAATGTATATATACATATACATACATATATACACATACATATATACCTGTATACACACACACAGCACATATATACAATGTATAAATGATGGGAAACCATGAACAGTAAAGATGCATGAAAGACAAGGAAAGTACTTCAAGTGGAGAGGGATGAGCCTTGGAAAGTATGAACTCGTTTGCTCTCAAAAACAAAAGATTGAGAAGATAGAAAATTGGAGATATTTTAGGAAAACAAGGGTAAAAGTAAGATTAATTTAATCTCTGTTTCTGGGGTAGGAGAATAGTTGAATGAGAGGTGAGCCTACTTCCTAAAATAAGAGCTTGAGATTGGAGTAAATGTGAGCTTGAGTAATACAGACTAAGGTTAGAAGAGCTGTTGCAGGGAATACAATTAATTCCTTATGTTGGTCATAAGCAACACAAGATAAATAAGATGATTATTCAAATATTAGTGAGGACATAATACGATAAACATAATTGACATGATTTTATGACTTCTAGCTATATTTATCTCCCAAGAAGATGAGAGGGATAGAGAAGGCAACAACAGGAGTACCATGGCTGGTCTTCACAAAGCAGAAATGGTGGATATTCTGTCATAAAGTGACTTAAAGATTTATAAGAAATTCATCACAAAAGTGCCTGACCAGGGCTAGGTATAGAAACAAAAGGAGGTGGACAAAGTGATAGACTGAAAGGCAGAAGAGTACAGGGACAACAAAATCAGGCAGAAAACTGATTTGGCCTTGGTAAACAAATGGGAGAAGGCAAAGGAAAAATCAGAGTGGGTCCTTAGAGGTAAGTTAGATGAGGCTGAGCAATTTAAGCCAGAGGCCTTTCTGTTGAGGGTATTAAGTAACAGAATGTTAAAACATGTTTTCTTCCTGTTCATTAATAGAAACAGGACATCAGATCTGATTATGTAGATCAGAAGCAAACAAATAATGTGAAGGGGAAATTCAAATCAATTCTTTCTAAAGAATGCATTAAAGGTAATTCTTAAAATATGTCATAATTACATGATTTACTTCTTTTAAATAAACATCTGGATAACCCTGTGCCTTTGCATGGTTTTGATTTCCACTATTGCCAATTAAGATGGTTCCATCATTCATTCATTCATTCATTCATGAATTCACCCACTCAACAAATTGAGTATATACCACGTTCAAAGTATTATACCAGAAAACATGTCTAAAATAGGATACGGATGCTATTGTCATAGAGTTAATTGTATGGTTACAAACATAAGCAGAGATACACAACACAGAGCTGGGTATGTGAAGTTTCCATGAGAGCTTAAAACCAAAGAAGTTGACCTGGTAAAGGAAAACATTTTTTAGGAAATAGCAGGTAACTTGGGAACTGCAGATGAGAGAGCAATAAATGCCTTTTGCATGTGTTTGTTGCAAGGTGGGAGGGTGAAGATGGTTGTAAGCAGTTATGTGTTCTAAAGAGAGAAGTCACTGTACGCAAACGTGGGTGAATGTAAGAGATAAAGGCATATTTCAAGTACTCAATTCAAGGAACTGAAAGAGTCTGGTATGAATATGGTGCAGGAATACCTAGGCGGGGAGATAACAGCAGGTTTCTGTATGCCATATTAAAGATTTTAGTCTTCTAAAACCTAAATTCTAAAAGCAATTGGATACCAAGCAACCCAATTAAGCAAGAACTGTCATAACTAGATTGCATTTTGAGATCACTGTGGCTGCAGGGTGGAGAAGAGGTTATACAGAAGCCAGTGCAAATAAAGAAAGATCACTTAGTAAGGTATTGCAATAGACCAGAAGATAGGAAGCTGATTTAATCAAGGGTTGGAAGGGAGAGAAGTTGATGAATTTACAGGATATTTAGGAGGTTCAGTTGACTGACAGGACTTAGTGATGGATGGCATGGGAGTGAAGGTGAGGAAGTTGTCAAGGATATCTTTTTTTGGCACAGCTAGAAAAATGTTGGTATCATTTATTGAGATAGGGAACTCAGAAGAACATCATGTTTTGGAGCAAGTGAACTGAAGTGCTTTGTCTTTGAAATATCACATTTGGTATTCATTTGAGATTTCTTGGTGGAAATGTCAGGTTAGCAAATGAACATGCTGGTCTAGAGCCCATTGGAGGGGGCTGGGTCCAAGATGAGGATTCTAATAACTGCACGGGGAAGAATAAAACTGCAAAGTTGTGGTCAGGACAGTAGCAGGAAATCCAGGACACTGGGTGTCATGAAAACAAAGCAAAGGAGGCTTGGTTTTGTTCAATTTTATTCTTCTTTTTGTTTATTTTCAAGGAGGGAGATGGTAATCAAAAATGCCTAATCCTGCTGGGAGGCCAGATAAATTGAGAAGCGAAAAAATGCCAAGTGGCTTTGGGGATACACAAGTCATTGAATAATCTTAGACAAAATCATTCAGCAGAGTGATAAAAGTGGAAAACAGATCAAAGAGGGTTGAGGTGAGAATGAAAAGTGAGGAAATAAACACTGAAAAAATTAAACCTGGTCAAGAAGTTTATCATAAGAAGAAGGTGGGAGGAGGGACTTTTTCCAGCTACCGCGAAGTAACTGGAACTGAATTTACCCTCCTGACATAAACAACTAGAACCCTGGACAAAGCATATGAAACAAGTATTTTCAGATATTGTTCAGTAGGCAAGGCATCATTGTGACCCAGGAGAGAATGAGGTGTGCCCTACGTTTGCCCTGATTTCCTGCCTAGAGTTTCCTTGGCAAGAAGGGATTCCTAAGACATTCATGGAATTCTGGCAGAAATGAGGAGCTATAGATGAGCCTTCAGCAAGGGATGGCCGTGAAATTTGCAGGACAAATTAACAGAAAGAAGGAAACTACATGAGGAAATAGCTCAAGAAATCTGCATAAGGTCTTCCTTGAATCTGCGGCTGAATATTAAGACACAGACACACAGGTGGGAACTCCACAAGGTTAACTGAAAAAGAATTTTCAGGGAACTTTGAGAAAAGCTATTTCCAGAGCTGGTACAGTTCCGGAAGACAGTAAAGTTCTGGTCGATAAAGGGAGAGAACTCTTAATACTCAGAGGATTTAGCAGAAACACTAGAAGGGTCATACTTTACTAGTAGAACTAACAAACACTAAACAGTGGTTCTCACTTAGGGATGATTTCACTTCCCCAGAAGACCTCTGGTAATGTCTAGAGACATTTTTGGTTGTCACATTTGGGGAGGGATGAGTACTACCGGCATCTACTGGGTAGAGGCCAGGGATGCTGATAAATATCCTACAATGCGTGGGACAGTTCCCCATGGCAAAGAATTATCCAGCTACAAAGTCAGCAGTGCTAAGGTTAGAAACTCTACCGGAGTAAAAGTACTGTCCTTAGATATGGGTAGGGGCCCTGCTCCTGGCCTCATGCCTCAGGGGGTCCCCATGCTTTGCTTTTTCAAGGAAGTCCCCTTCCATTGCCTGGGAACAGCTGAGGCTAGTAGTGACGTATGAGTGGGGCGCCCCTTAGCCCTGACCAGAATTTGTGTGGGCCCCAGTCCCCATCTCTCCCTTCAGGGCTCTCAGAACTTCCCATGCATAGGATCCGCTAAATGCCCCTAAGGAGTTCTGGCACTCATGTTTATGGAATTGTCCAACGGCTGCATGATTCTGTGAAGGAGGTCTGGCAAGCTTGTTGCTCCTGATGACTGGCACAGTATTTCTTTCACAAGATTGTGTGAGACTGGGCACCAAAAATGGTATGTACAGATTGATTTGTCATGACTCTCACTCATGTTGGACAAAGGGTGAGTTCAGTAGTCTCCAGGCTGATGAAATTCCACCACCAACCCCTGGGCTGAGAACTTGTGTGGGCTAGTGGATCAGCTCTTCCAACCATGTGCCACCACCTCTGGCCTTCAGCACTGAGGGTAGTGAGGTGGAAGCAGGGATCCCTTACTCTATCCATTCTACCATCACCTCTGGCGGCCACTCCACCACATCCACAGGATCAAGGGGCAGGCAGTCCTCTAGCGGTGGCCCGGCCCCTATCCTCCAAGACTTTCCAGACCATTGCTCTGCAATATCAATGGGCTCTTCTGATTATGCCCTCTCTTGACTCTATACGGTGATGTGCTTTTTCTGGGTTGGCTTCATGCTGTTACAGATGAAGAACAGTTATTCTTTGAGCAAATAGCACAGCTGTTAACACTGCACCCACAGACCCTTCACCCATCCTCCCCGTGTATGGAAGTCAATGTATGGAATGGTGTGCAAAGGCAATGTATGGAAGTCAAGAGTGCTCTCAATCTTGAAAAAGATTACATATTAGAAATGCAGTCATTGCAGCCTAAAGAGTTCAAGAGAAGAAATAGCTAGAAGATGTGCTGTTCTACATTGATGCTATAAAATTCTGAATGGTAAATTTAACATAACTGAAAAATAGATTTTTATTTGCATTTTCCTGCATAGTCCAATAAGACTTAGATTTGTACTCATCATCAATAAAAAGCATCCTTACAATTATTATTGTTACACATCCCAGTAACAATTCACAAACGGGCACTGTATGTAAATACATTTTAGAAATATATAATAAAAAAAGCACCATACAAATTCACAGTGGAACCTGGTGGGTGTTCATAAATACATTGTAATCCCACCATGAAGGAGATCTCTGAATGCAGATCCACTTACCGTTAGTCTATCTTGCATAGGTGCCTCCCACAAAAAATGCTTTGAGTGGCATTTACTTAAATTCACCTACATTAAAAGATTGTCCTATTACGTTTATTGCTTAATGTACTATTAGTTTAATTTGTAGTAGATTTACAATATTGTGTATTGAATTTTAACTAAAAACTCAATTTTGAGATAATTTGGCATTTCTTCCATTTAGTTTTAAGGTATATTAAAAGAAAACTGATGAATCTTAATACTATGAAAATAAATGACAAAAGTATCTAGAAAAATTAGGAAAATGTTAGTAAACATGTATTCTGAATTAAAGAATATAAAGTTATCTCCTTTAATTTAAAATTGTTTTACATAAAGAAATCTAGGCTTGGGCCGGCCCCATGGCTTGGCGGTTAAGTGTGTGTGCTCTGCTGCTGGTGGCCCGGGTTCGGATCCTGGGCGCGCACTGATGCACCGCTTCTCCTGCCATGCTGAGGCCGTGTCCCACATGCAGCAACTAGAAGGATGTGCAGCTATGCCATACAACTATCTACTGGGGCTTTGGGGGAAAAAATAAATTAAAAAAATTAAATATCAGTATCTCAATCTTGTTTTAAAAAAAAAAGAAATCTAGGCTTCAGGGTAAAATGAAAGAGAAAAATAGTGACTTTTAGGAGAAGCTTTACCTTCTTGGATCTTTTCTATCTTCTCCATTAAGAGGCTTAAAACAGGGAGCATTAACTTACCTGGGAACTGCCTGGGGCTGCTGGAGCTCTGGGGCAGGGGAGCCTGAGGCAGCCTGGTGGGGAAGCCACCTGGGGCCCCGAGAGACGCATGGGGCTGCTGGAGCCCTCAGCCGTGAGGGGAAGTGGACAGGTTGGCGGGAGACCACCGGGGACTTGGTGCCAGGGAGCCACCTAGGGTGGCTGGAGCTGGCAGGCTCTGGATGAGCCCAGGCCTGGATTCTCCGGGGCCCGCTGACAGCTTGTGCCAGGGATGCCCCCTGGGGCCGCTGGAGTGGCAGGTACGGGGAGGGGTGGAGAGAGGGGTGTGCTGAGGGCCTGGAGTAGGGAGACGCTGGGGTGAGCCAGTTTCTTGATTCATGAGAACCCCTGGGGGCCTGGTGTCATGAGAGCCTCTAGGGCCGCTGGAAACAGCAGGTGCCAGGGTGAGAAGTGGGCCTGCTTTTCCAGGAGCCTGCGAGAGCCCTGCCATGCAAGCTGCCTGGGACCCTGCGAGCTGCCCCAGTCACTGCAGCCTCAGGTGCCGGGGTGGGGAGGGCTGGGTTCCTGGAGCCCGCAGGAGCCATCTGGGACTGTGGGATCCGGCCTGGCGCTGGGGTCTCTTACTCTCACGGTACTCTCTTCCAATGGGGAAGGTGTCTGTCTCTAAGCTGGGCTGCCTGGACCTGGGGGAGGGGCACTGGGGTTAGGTGAATCCGTCCTTCCTACCCTCCTCAGTGTGTCCTTTCTTATTTCTGTGTTTCACTCAGGTTAAGTAATCCCTCACCTGGAATCCTTGGCTCATGTGAAAGTATTTTCATGAGCAGATAGTTGTCCCTGGGGGATTGGGGGAGGGAGTGGTAGAAATTCCTATGCCATTTTGCTGATGTCCAAAGAAGAAACAAGAAATAATTTTTAAAAATCAACTAAATGAAACTTTTACAGATGAGAAATTTCATATCTGAAATGAACATTTCACTGCAAGGTATTACCAGCCAACTAGACACTGCAGAAGAAAATGTTCAGTGAATTTGAAGATATGACAACAGAAACTATCCAAAATGAGGCACCGAGAGGAAAAAGACCTAAAAAATTAAGAATCTTCAGTGACCTAAGTGACAATAACCAGTATTCTAACTCATGTAGTCCCATATTTAGGAGACAGCAAGGGAGTAAAAAAATATATGTATCGAGAAATGGCTGAAAACTTTCCTAATTTAATAAAAAGTATAATCGCATAGATCCAAAAAACACAAACGATCCTACTAAAGCATATCATAATCAAATTGCTAAAAAAAATTTTTAGTTAGAAGCCAGAGAAAAAGTCTCATTGTGTACAGTGGAGCAAAGATGGTGATGATCACAAACTTCTCATGAGAAGCTAGAAAGCCAAACAACATTGGATTAATATTGTTAATGTGCTAAAAGAAAGAAAACTGCAAACCTAAAGTTTTTATCCAGTAAAAATATTCTTCACAAATTAAGGCAAAATAATGACTTTGTTTTCAGAAAAACTAAAGCTGAGTGAATATGTCACCAGCAAAACTGAACTACTAAAAAAATTTTCTTAAGTTTTAGTTAGAAAGAAATGGATACACACACACACACACTAACGGTTTGGTTGTTATATTTTATTTCTTCTGCTTATTTTGAGTAGGTGGAGTTTTGACATGACATGACTGCCTTTGTAAGTATGACGACCAATGCTTTTTATCGAATCTTCCGAAATGGATTTCCACATGTGCCTCTCGGCTAATGGGCAGGTCTCAGCTTAGTAACCACAGTACACACACAGCCTCGGCCAGAGGCTGTGGTTAAAAATGAGTTAATATTCCTCAAATTTTGCAAATTAATTTCTGTTTCAGACTGACAAAAATTATATTACGAAGAATTTGACTTTGAAATGGAGTCCAATTTCAGTCTTCCATGCATTATTTTATTTATTTGGAAGAGTTTTACTATATTCTGCCCATATTTTTTTCACATTTGATGTCTTTAATTAAGTTTAGTGAAACTGGAATTAAACCAGTTGTTTGGTGGAATAAACTTATGTGTGATTTATACTAATTTTAATTTCACTTGAAAAATATCTTCAGAATTATCTATTGCACCTTACTCGACCCACAAGAAAGTTAATTAAAACTTTGTAGATTAATTGAGCAAATTTCAAGTATTTTTAAATGTAATTTATCCTTCATTAATTTTAACTTTTGCTATAATGTGTAAGCCAATTTATTGAATATGCTAAAATATTTATTCCTTCTTTCAACCAGCATTTATTCTAAATGAAATGTTTTTCACCTAATAATAAATATGTATGGGAAAATTATATCTGCCACAGAGCTACACAGCCCATTCTAAGAAGGAAAGTGTCCTGTGTTTCATTAGAAAATCAGATTGCATAGAAATCTACTTCCTATATTTTCATTCACCGAATTCAAGAACATTTTTAAACTAAAGTATGTTGTGTCATGTGCACATCACTTAAATATGAAGAGCCAAAAAAGAGCTCATTTCATTGATTCAGACAGTTCTCACAGGAAGAGTTTACTGTCAGCCCAAACGGAAATAGGTTAATGTGATAAATGTTTCTTAGAATTGAGTCTGTCCACCAATGGTAAATTTATAAATTCATGACATCCCACACATATATTCTCAGATTGCTGCAAGATTTTGACAATATCAAGTGTTGCTTTAAACAAAGATTTCCTCCAATTCAGAAAATTTTTTTATGAACATGACTTTATTAAAAAAAAAGACTTGAAGGCGTTTTATTATTTTGTTTCTTAGTTAAGTATTCAGGTAAGCATATTATAATCGTGGTACTATATGACACGTAGGTGTTATAGATGGTCTTTTCCAACATGTAGCACATGAATGAACTAATAATCTATCTTCTGTTGCTAATAATATACTTTGCATATATCTGACTGAAGGCTATTTGGTCACCTGAATGGAAACCAAAAATTGCAAGCAATGACTCCAATCAGAACAGGAAAAGAATACACATGCATGCACATATAGGTATCACAGACATGTGCATAAACACACACATTCACGTGTACACACACTCACACACCACCTGTAATACAATCTGAAACAATATGGCATGGCAAATAGAAAAAGAGCAGATAAATCACGTCACATTCCATTTCCAAATAATACTCACACAGGGAACAAGGCATAACCCTGTAATTGATGATCAAAAGCACTGATGAACAATGAGAGAAGACTGCAAAATATTGATATCAATCTTTACAGACATTCTCTCTCACACTGATAAAAACATATCCAGCATTGCCATAGACATTTCCGTTGATATATTGTTAGCAGCATCCATCACTCTGCAAGCTGCATTGAGATATCAGTGAAATTTGACAGTCTTCTGATTGCACTTTCTAAGGCCTGAATCTTTCTGCTTTTGCTCCTTCCCACTTCAATTGCCAGCCAATTTTATCTCAACATCTTGCTCCATTGCATTTTGTAACTACGTGATATATCTTTATGTTTCCTGTTATTTATAAGTTAATGTTTCATGTTTTAAGTCTCATAATGGAGAAAATATAAAAAATCCAGGAATATAAAGCTTCCACTAAAGGTTACTGTTTTTCTCTTTTATTATACCCCAAAGGTTAGGTTAAAACAATATTTAAAATAAAGGAGATAACTCCTTTATATTCTTTAATTCAGAATATGTGTTCACTAACATTTTTCTAGGCTTTCTAGATACTTTTGTCATTTATTTTCATAAGATCCATCAATTTTCTTTTAATATGCCTTAAAACTAAATGGAAGAAATGCCAAATTATCTTGAAAATGAGTTTTTAATTAAAAACTCAGTACACAATATTGTGAATCTACTACAAGTTAAGCTGATACCACATTAAGTGATAAACATAATAGGACAATCTTTTAATGTAAGTAAATTTAAATAAATGCCACTCAAAGGATTTTTTGTGGGAGACACCTATGCAAGATAGACTAACAATAAGTGGATCTACATTCAAGGATCTCCTTCACAGTGGGATTGCAATGTATTTATGAACACCTGCCAGGTTCAAAAGTGAATTTGCATGGTGCTTTTTTTAATTATATATTTCTAAAATATATTTACGTACGTTGCCCATTTGTGAATTGTTACTGGGATGTGTAACAATAATAGTGCTAAGGATGGTAACAGGTAATATTTACTGAAAACTAACTATGGGCCTGGCCTATACAAGGAAATTTATACAAAGTTTTTTTCATCTAACCCTCACAAAAGCCTTATAAAGTAAGTAATATTATTACAATTATTTTACAGAAAAGGAAACTAAAGTTCAGAAAAGTTAAGAAAGTTATCCCATTATGTGAAGAATATGTGAGAACTATTCAGGGGATGATGAACAGACTGACTCATCTGAAATAAGTTAATATAGGACAATAACCAGTGGAAAATAGGGGTGGATAAATAGTTTGATCAAAATACAGTTTTTGAGAGCCAGTATAAGGTGTCTGGAGATAATGTGAAGAATGCTTAACAATTTCATTTTGGAATCAGAGCAGGATGCCCATCTTATCGATTACTAGTTAAATGACCTTGTGAAAATTTCCCTGGCTGTAAAATAAGGATATTACTAATACCTCATAGGATTGTTGTGAAGATTAAATGAGATAAATGAGACACTGGATGGCAGGAGCAATTAGTACATGCCCAATATCTTTCAGTCATCAACCGTGATCCTATATAGGTAAAGGATAGTCACTGAAGGTTTTTGAGCAGAGGGTAATATTGTAGAATAAGTCTTCAAGACGTCTCTCTGTTGTAAGTAACAAATCAGAAAAGACACAAACTGGATGCAGAAATGGCTTTTAAGTTAAACTGCATTGATTGCTGGAATTCTTTCCTTTAGGACTTGGTAATGGCAGTGAAATGGAATACAGTGGAAAGCAAGGGGAAAAAAATAAAGTAAGATAGAGGAGGGGAGAGGATAGATGAGAGAGAAGAGAGGAGAGGGGAGGGGAGGGACATTAGTGAAACATCTGCAAATCTTTGACAAGGTCTGAATAAAGAGTCCAGGGTTCCAAATTTCAATAATCACAGGTTTTCATAGATGGACTTTCATCTAGACTCACCAAATGTTTTAATTTCATCTGTAACATTCCTGCCAAGTAGTTATAGAGCATATATTGAACAAACTGCTGACAGGAATAAGCTCTTAAAATAGATCATTACTTCAGGCAACTTTAACTGTATAAAAGCAAAATTCTTATCATAGTGACCTGAAATATCTCATCTCTATCTAGCGTCCCTAATACTAGTGTCTGAATCTATGGTGTTCAGTGTCCCATTTCTACAGACAGAGTCCTTCAGATAACCTAGCACCCCCTAAATTTTCTACAAAGTTCCATCAGCCCTTTCAATTGTTCGTAAACTGAGTCTTAATCTTCTTACTATCCTTGCTCTTCTTCCTTAGTGAACTCTGGTCTGCCATATCCCCTTTTAAAGAGTGGAGCTCATATGGCCTCTCTACTTGAAGAGTGTTCCCAATCTAGTGTGGTGTAGGGAAGCGGAACACCTAGGGACGTGCAGCGCTGGAACCGAGGTGTGCTCAACATGCCAGAGATAAATAATCGACTCACTCTGCCTACAGGAGAGTGACTTCTGTGAAGACAGAAGTCTTCACAATGGGGTAAGATTTGAACTAGGATGATTAGGAATTTCTAAGTTAGAAGAGAATGACATTGATCCAAATCTTTCAATGTACGGAGTTTGAAGAAAAAGTACAGCCTGCTAAAGAAAAAATGTGAATCCACGTGGGATGAATGCACTTTAGAGTTCATGAAGATTAATATTGGAAAACAAAGTTGGAAAAGAAGATGAGAACAGACTGTGAATTACCCTGTGTAGTATACTAATACTGTGGCAAAATAACATCCATTACATGAAATGGCTTATTATCATTGCTCTTAAGATCACTAAAATTACTAATTTATTTTGTCCATATTTGGTTCTGCTATCAAGTTGTGTTTTACCCAACCTGAATTTAAGCACTTAATTCATTGGATTCAACACATAAGCCATCAGTCAAACATAAGACAATTTTTTCTATCAGGATTCTGTCCTATATTTTTCTTACCTTCCCATTTCCCCATACTCCCCAAATTTCTTCATCATATTATGACATAAAGTATAATGGCTAGAACATAGTATTAGGAATTATGGCTATTATGTCACACATCACATACAAAAATTAAATCAAAACCGACCATAGACCTAAATATAAAATTTAAAACTATAAACTCCTAAAAGAAAATATGGGAGAAAATCTTTGGGACCTTGGATTAGGCAACAGTTTCTCATATACAACGCCAAAAACAAAAATGATGAGTTGAACTTAATCAAAATTAAGATATTTTGATTTTCAAAAAGCATGCATACAAGCCACAGATTGGGAGAAAATAATTACAAATTACATATTTAATAAAAGACTTGTATCCGCAATATGTAAAGAACATAAAAAAAAGGCAAAAGGTTTTAAAAGACACGTCATCTTTTAAAAGACGCATAGCCAATAATCACCCGAAAATCACTTGGAAAGATGCTCAACATCATTACTCAGTAGGGAAATGCAAATTAAAAGTGCAAGAGATACTACTACATACCTATTAGAATAGCTAAAATAGAAAGACTGACCATGTCATGTTGAGGACGTGGAGCAGCTGGAACACTCATGCACTACTGGTCGAAATGCAAAATGGTACAACCACTTGGGGAAATGGTTTGGCATCATCTTGCAAAATTAAACATATATCTACCAGAGGACCTATGTATTGCTCTCCTTCCTAGGTATTTATCCAAAAGAAATAAAAGCATGTGTCCACACAAAGGTATTTACGTGAATATTTATAGCAGCTTCATTTATAATCACCAAAAATTGGAAACAGCCCCAATGGATAAACAAATTGTGGTATATCCACACAATGGAATATCATTAATTAAAATAAATGAGCTATTGATACATGCAAATACACAAGGAATCTCAAAATAATCATGCTGAGTGAAAAGCCAGGCAAAAAGAGTACATACTATTAATTCCACTATATAATAGTCTGGAAAATGCAAATTAATGCATAGGTGACAGACAGTGGATCAGTGATTGCCTGAGGATGAGAAAGGGACAGAGAGGGACAGGTGGAAGGGATCACAAAGGGGCAGAAAGAAACTTAAAGAATGCTGAAAATGTTCATTATCATGATGGTAGAAAGGGTTTCACAGATATATACATATTTCAAAATTATCAAATTGCGTGCTTTAAATATGTGGAGTTTATTGTAACTGTAAATTACTGTAAAGTAAATTATACTTCAATAAAGATGCTTTAAAAAATATAGCAAGTGATTCTTTCAGTTTGAACATAGCCTCCAACAGTTTGCTGGTTGATGGGGGTCCTGCATCCCTAGACCTTGTCTCTGTGCGAGTCATTGTAGTCACTAATAACAAAACAAAATTGACATTACTCAGCCATTACTTAAGAACCTAGAAGAGAAGGATCATGGCTTAGGAGGGAAAGCATCACTTGAAGCCTGGGAATAAGGATTTTGATAGGAGGCCTGACTAATCAGAAAGAGGGAAACACTCAAATAGTGCTGGGAAATCTGTTATTGTAAATGGTGCAGTAACCCTGTGGATACCTCAATTAAAGTACTTCTCATATGTTTTCTGAAAGTTTATTTTGCTTATCTGCTTCCCCACTTAGACCTGGATCTCTTTTAAGAAAAGAATTTGAGTCTTTTTCATCCATTGCCTAACATAGTTCCTGTCACATACCTGTACACAGTAAATGTTGATTGAATGAATAAATGAATGAAAAATGGATGACATCTTGTATGCTATAGAATGAAAACTCATAACAGGAGGAATACTAAAAATTATTCACTAAAAATAAATTGAGAAGATGGATGGAAATAATACCAGTGACCTCAGAATGTCACAGCTACTCTTATTTGAATACTTTTTGCACTCAGGCCACTTTACATAAATTACCTCTAAACCTTAAAATGAACTTATAGGATAGGCATTATTATCCTCATTACAGAAGTAAAGAAACCTTATTTTGACATAATTAAATGACTTGTCTGAAGTAATTCTGCAAGTAAGTGGTGGATCTAGGATTTCTGGTGGAGTTAGGATTTGAAGACAGATCTGCTGAGTACCCAACCACACTTTTTCCACTATGTCTTGATGGTGCCTCGCAGGTACATAGAAATTCACAGAAAATTAATTATCATGATTTGAATTTGAAGTCACAATAAAATATGATGAATATTCTTCCTTTGCCACCATTGATCTTGAAGGGATGGAACAGGAATATGTCTTGAGAAGAATATTCTCTATTAAAAAGTCTAGTTTCATGAGAAAATACTGTGTATATTTCTACCTAAATGGAAAAACAAACCCCCAGAACAGTGCAGTCTGGTTCTGAGGCATTATATAGGAGGGAGGGAGGACTTTAATTCTTCAGATAATTATCAGAAGTTTTATTCAGCTAAAAACATTATCTGGTAAGTTCTTGACCTTCCTTACTGAAAATGTCATCTAGAAGATATAAGAAGTGATGGTTGAAACCACAAGTAACATGTGGGTTCAGATAAAAGGAGAGAGAAATAGAAGTGATGTCATTGGTGAAGTGTATTACCAACTCCTTGGTCAAATGAAGAGAATGGATATGTTCCTCACACAGATCAATATCTAAGTGGGGCATCTCTTAGAGCTTCCATTGTTCATTGCACTCCAGATTGATTATATTGAGCTGACTGCAGTACACCTTCTCTCCCATTATCACCATCTTGATCCACAGAACACCTCAATACTGTTATCAACAGTAATTAGGAAATTAAAAAGGGAGTGAAGATTGGTAGATACAATATTGACTTTGGTTCTTGACATTTGAAATTGAGGAGATGAACAGGTTTATAATAAGAATGTCTACTAGGTAAATACAGCTGTGTGTTTGGAGTACTGAAGAAAGTTGATGTTGATGAGGATTTTGGAGCCATAGGGATAGATGTGAGATCAAAGAGGGATCTAAGAGAAGGAGTATACACAAAGAACACAGCAGCAAGCCAATGATTAAAGCTATTACCCAAGGAGGTGCAGGAATATAAACACATTTAAGAGAAGTCAAGGTGTTTGCTGAAATGAGAGTTATCAGGTTTGTATCAATTAGTGCCCATTTTCTAGAGTAAGAATTCAAGTGTCCTATAAGGCAATGGTTCTTTTTCAATGAAATCTCTTCTGGTTTTTTTTTTTCTTTTTTTCTTTTTTTTTTTTTTTGTGAGGAGATCAGCCCTGTGCTAACATCCGCCAATCCTCCTCTTCTTTTGCTGAGGAAGACAGCCCTGGGCTAACATCTGTGCCCATCTTCCTCCACTTTATACGGGACGCCGCCACAGCATGGCTTGCCAAGCAGTGCGTCGGTGCGCGCCCGGGATCCGAACCAGCGAATCCCGGGCCGCTGCAGCGGAGCGCGCACACTTAACCGCTTGCGCCACCGGGCCGGCCCCGAAATCTCTTCTGGTTTTATTTTAAATCTTAAGAAATGTCCTCAGAAGCATAGAAACATTACGATAGGCAAGAATGGTAAAAAGCAAATATACATATATCCAGCTAAAATCATGTTTCTGTGGCCACTAATACCGTCTTGGTTGACTATCTTATCTATACTACTCAAAGGAGCTTTGTGGTCCTTTAGAGAAACTCATTTTCTGGCAGTAGTTTGAAAGCATTTCTGGTATTAGAAAAATCAATGAGGAAAATATCAAGAAGGATGAGTGGTAAACTCTCATTTAAAAACCTGTATGCACCACCAAATGCCTCTTTGCAACCTTTCAATGAGACAGGACTCCTTTGATTTGAACTGGAACGGCCTATGTTCTATATTTCCTAGCGTGGCTGACATAGAGGTCAGAGATTTACTGTGGGACAAGTTAGAATTGCTTACATCTTATCCTAAATTTAGATTTAGCCTAGATTTTTTTTGCTGAAATGATGAGAGACATGGCAATAAAAGGAAACTTTGCTGCTTTTATCATTTTCTACTCCAACGTTAAAAAAAAATCAAAAAAAAAATTGTACTTAAGGAAACTCATCAAGTTCTGTCTCTTTAAAATGATTGTCGTTTTATCCCCCAACCAGCCCTGAATTGTTTTCTAAATGACATTGTAGCACTTCCTGAACAGCCTTTCTTAGCAGGCACATACAAATATATACAAATGTGAGAATAAAATTATGTGAAATGTAATAGTATTCAGTTTGAATCTTTGACATCTTTTTTAGATGCTAACCCCATCTACTCCCTAAGTGTGAACTCTAGTCACTATTGTGAGTATTTATTGATCAGTATAAGGTGAGATGTACTCTGGTGCTGGAGGTGTGCCTACCTTCAAAAAAATTACAATTGAAGAGGCAAGATATAATTCCATAAAAGTTTAATAACAGTTAAATACTAAAATAACTCAGCCAACATAGATTATTTAGAAGAGAAAGAGATCACTCTAAGCTGGAATGACTGATTAATTGATAATGCCTTTAAGAAATTATATAACAATGCAGATCTGGCCCGTTAAAAGCTACTGAAGGTTAAGAGTTGATACTTCTCAGGATTGCCCTAGTAACTCTTGCCTCTGTTCCTATTTCAGAGACCTCATTTGCTTCTGTCTAACTACCAGATGCACACCTTTCACAGACAGGCATCTCCACAACTGCTTCGTAATATATCCCAGTAAACATCCCATAATCAACTCCAGCTAACCCTCCCCAACCCTACATCTTAGATCAACCAATAAATCCAATGAGTAGTACATACCACTAGATTCAAGCCTAGTCATGCAGATGCAACAAGAATGGCTAGAAAAGGCACCACAGAGTAAGTATATCAGTATCTGTCAGCATTTAGCCCTGACCAGGCATCTGGTGAATAGACTACCCAGCATCAATGTGCTGACCATGCAGTGAGAGATTAGTGAACATTAGGACTAGGAGAAGGGAGTTAGCCAGAAGCCAGGAAGAACACAAGTATGTGGGGCAGAGCTACTATGCTCTCCCTGACCTATCATTAGCAGTTAAAGATCATTTGTGAAAAAGAATCCGACGTACAGAGTTAAGTTCCAGGCTTGGTTCTGGGGTCCAAAGAGAGAGGTGATCAAGGAAAGTAGGAGAAGAACAGGGTTTAGACGTACACAGAACATACAGGAAGGATGTCGGTCAGAGCCCAGAGTACCCTAGGAAGTCCACCTAGATGAAGGAAAGGACTGTTAGAGAAAAGTCTAGATCTGACTAGAATATGATGGTATGTGGGAGGTGGCAATTTTAAATAACATGGTAGGGAAAGAATCACTGGAAGGTGCCATTGTAGCAAAGAATTGAAGGGATTGAGATTATCTTCTTCCCCTCCTCCTCCAGTGTTCTGAGGAGGAGGAGGAAAACTCATTGCATGATAATTATTATCCTACTTATATTACTTCCTCCAGTCTACTCTAATCTTGAATTCAGGATTTGATTTGTACTTCAGATCTTCAGAAAGAATAATGACAGATAAAGTCTGCTCTCTTCAAGGAGGAAAGAAATTGTTGCTGGCAAATGGTATCATGGACATAATTACAGAGGAGAGAAAAGTTTATCAAATTACACTGCTGATTTAGAATGAGAGGGAAACGCATTCATTTATTCATTCATTCACATGTTTACTAAACTCGATCACATTCTAGACATTGGGAGATTCTGGGGACACAAGAGAAATATGGCCCCTGTCTTCATAGAGCTTACAGTCCATAAGGGTCAATCTACACACTATGATGGAGACATAGGTGCAATAATCCAGGTCCACATAAGAAGTCAGCAGAGTCTTGAAATAACAAAACTGAGATTTAGAGAATAAATAAGAGTTAAAAAATAAGGGGAGACTAGGGAAAGGGGGTGATTTCATGCTAAAGCAGGTTGGTCTAATTCAGGAAAGATCTTGGAATGTTTGACAAACAAGAGAAGACCAGGGGCCAGCCCCGTGGCTTAGCGGTTAAGTGTGCGCGCTCCGATGCTGGCGGCCCGGGTTCGGATCCGGGGCGCTCACCGACGCACGGCTTCTCTGGCCATGCTGAGGCCATGTCCCACATACAGCAACTAGAAGGATGTGCAGCTATGACATACAACTATCTACTGGGGCTTTGTGGGGAAAAATAAATAAATAAATAAAATCTTTGAAAAAAAAAAAAAATAACAAGAGAAGACCAAATAGTAGCTGCATGAGGAACAAGAAGAGAAGAGTGGTCGGCTATGAGGCCTCAGAGCTAGGGGAGCAGGCAGACGCAAGACCACAAAGGGCCCTGTGGATGACTTAAAAACGTTGGCCTTTGTATTGAGAGAAATGGGAAAGGTTTTAAGCTGGAGAATGAAATGCATTTTAGAAAACTCTCTGATTTATATTTTGAAGTTTCACTTTGGCAGCTGAGTTTAAGACGTATTAGAGTGAGGCAAGAGTGGATGTTGGAACATAAGATGAGGCTAGTTGAGACCAGTTGGTAACAGTGGAAATGAACAGAAGAGATAAGACTTCGTGGCTGATTGGATGTGGGCAATGAGAGGGATAAGTCAGTAATGGATTTTAGGTTGGTGTTATCAACAACTGAGGAGATTGAGAAGGCCATGTAGTGACATAGGATTCACCAGAAGTGAAGTAGGTTTGGAGGACTTGAAGAGAGGGGCAGAGAAACTTAAAGATGTTATGAGCTGAATGGGGACCAAATGGGCATGATCTGGGCTTAACAGAGTCTAGTTTATAAACACAAATTCTGCTATTGCTAGATCTAATCCCTGGTTTATTTTACACACAGCTGACAGAATGATCCTCTTGAAATATAAGCAGAACATGAGATGAGATTAGTTTACACTAACACATTAGTTTCTGCCGGCTAATATCCCTCCAGTGAATTCCCATTTTCCTACCAGGCCTCACATGACCTGCATCCTCCGCCCTCATTCCCAGCCTCTGCAATCAGTGCTCCAGTTCTCTCTCACTCCCCACCTTGTCACTTCCCTCTGCCCCAGTGGTCTCCTTACTTGTCCATCGTTATGCCAAGTAATTCCTATCTCTCCCTGGAAAGATTATCCTCTAGATAGCCTCGTAGATTACTGTAGTACCTTATTAATGTCTCTATTCAAATCTCACCTTATCAGAGAGGCCTTCATTTACAAACATCTAAAATAATACTCATTTTCTCTGTCCCTACTCTGGTTTATTTTTCTTCTCGGCCTTCATCACAACTTGATTAATTATATAGTTATTTGTTTATTAAGAATATAAACTCCTTGAGGATAGGGACTTTGTTTATTTCGTTCCCTGATGTAACTCCAAGGCATAGAACATAGTATGCACTTAATTCATACTTGTCAATTGACTATAGATTTTGTTCAACACTTCTGCTCACGAATTTCCTCTTCTCTTACACCTCTGCCCTTTTAAAATACTAATGGAAATTCTTTTAATAAATCTCTACTAATTCAACTTTACAGCAGTGCCATTTCTTCCCTCTATAAAGTCTGAAGTCCAGAGAATACTGAAATCTCACAGCTGTTAGATGACTTGCCAACGTTCTTATTTACTTCTTCTACCAGTAAATCACTGCATTGGTTCCCAATCTGTTTCTACCAGTTGGACTTGTCAGTGTCATTACATAAAGTAATTTATTATTATGTAAATCAATATGATATGAGTGTGAAAGGGAAAAATTGTTGTTTCTGTGAAAACTAATTTGAATAATATAGAAAGACTTGATAAATGGGATTTATATTTAAAAACATTGCTATTTGCCGTCAACTTTAAAAGACTGAGGGAAAAAATGTCATAAATATTCAGACATTCACTCAGTATGATGTGTGTGTGTGTATATATATATATATATATATATACACACACACATATATTCTTATTCTATTTTAAACATGTTCGAACTAGAAATCTTAGATGTTGCCTTATGGGTGTGATTTATGCCAAAATTGAAATTTTGAAATCAATCAGTGAAAAAGAAAAGTCTTGGCTAGGCTTCAAAAAATTGGTAATGTACTTTATATGTTTCAGGCTAAAATAAAATATTCAGGGCATTTATGCACATTTTTAATTCTCCAATTTAACTGGTTTTTTTCCCCATTAATTAATTCTGCTAGAATTTATTAGGTAAATTGGTTTCTCTTTAACCTAATCCTATAGATCCTCCATATTCCTCGCTTCCCTTTTCATCTCAGCACAGATGAAAATGAAGTTTCATCTCATGTATAAACTGGGATCTATTGGCTCTGGTTGATCTTACTTCCATGTTGAAAAGAATTATAAAGCTTCCAATGGACTAAGAGGGAAAAATATGATTAGTTACCTGCTGTGGACATGGAAGAGAGAAATGTAATTCCAGTGCTACACTTCTGCTGTTCTTGACCTGAATGCTTCATATTTCCCCTGGAAGCCTGGTGTCAAGTCCCCTGTTCCCCACTCTGTTCTGAAACATCTCGTATCCCTCCTTATTCTGCCCCAATTTTATTTCATTCATGCCTAGCTTTCATTTATGTTTCCAAATCTGACCTCATCTTTGGGGGTAGACTTAAGAGTGGTTTTTAAGGACACGTAAAAGTCATCAAGGTAAAATGAACATGAAGTTAGAGAGAAAGAAGAAAGGAAAAAAATGGCAAGGACATTAAGAGTCAAGAAATACAAAAATGTATGCCATAAAGGCCAAAAACACGTTACAGGTGGACCACAAATTTGGCTCTAATAGAGTAAAAATGGAAAAAAGTCTCGAAAGTAAAATCAAGTTAACTTCTCAGAAGAAGCAAAATTATTCCTCACTATAAAAAAGCCATTGCCCATATCATCCTGTCTCCCTAGCTTGGGTTCTCTGGAGGTGAAGTAACTTCCATGTATGCTTTCCTTCCTCTGAAATCCTATAGCGCCTCCTCTGTGCCACTCTATTAAGCAATTTATCCATGTTATCTAGTTCTTCAATTAATTATATTTTTTTATGTCCTTAAAGGAGATGAATACTTCTTTATAATGCATCCCCCACCTGTATTAGTTTGCTAGGGTTGCCATAACCAAATACAGCAAACTTGATGGCTTAGAACAGCAGAAACTTATTGTCTCATAATTCTGGAGGCCAGAAGTCTGAAGTGACGGTGTCAGCAGGATCATGCTCCCTCTGAAGGTGCTGGGGAAGGATGTGTTCCAGGCCTCTCTCTTGGCTTCTGGTAGTTCCTTGGCTTGTGGCAGCATAACTCCAATCTTTGTAGGGCATTCTCCCTGTATACATGTCCGTGTCCAATTTTCCCCCATTTTATAAAGACATCAAGTCATATTGGATTAGGGGCGCACTCTACTCCAGGGGGACCTCATCTTAATTTAACTGATTATATCTGCAATGACCCTGTTTCCAAATATGGTCACGTTCTGAGTTACTGGGGGTTAAGACTTCAACATATGAATTTGAGGAGAAACACAATTCAACCTACAACACTACCTAACACAGAACTTTGAATACAATCGAAAGTTAGAAAATTCATGAGAGAGATATTAGGGAGTGGATGAGGAAATAGGTGAGTAAGTGAATGAAAGTGTGAATGCCACTGGTTCTCCCTTTCCTCCTTCCTTTCTCCATTTTTTGCCAATCCTGTGGCTTCTCTTCTGAAAGTCAGATTCACTTTGCAGCACTAATGAATCCTAGAAGCCAACTCTGCAGATACATACACAGACAGATACAAGTATTTAAGAAGCTTACAAAGCTGTTGTTTATTTCTGAAATTCACCTACATCTTTCAGTGGAATAAATGCCCATCATTTTTTGTGCCAAATACAAACTTCACTCTGCACAGGAGTCTAGTTCTCACCTAAATATTAAAAGGATTATAATTTTGGTTCAAGATTATACAAAAATAAAGACAATATGTTTGAAGAATCCTTCTTCTCAAAGTTGAAAAGTACATTATCAAATCACTCTTAAACCAGTATTTCCATAAATACTGGTTAAGAAAACAGGTATATCTGTGTGAAAATGACAACCTGAATAACATGCTGAAATGCTGGAGTGCTCAGGCAGATATAACCAAATTAAAGTGAAAGTCTGAGCAATTATTCATTGAACATAGAGCTCATCACATAGCCAATTTAAATATATTAAGTGAATTAAAACATCCAGTTATACAGGCGTTTAGTAATCTGCTGGTAATCAGAAAACTCTGCTTTGCTTTATAAGTCGTAATGACTAGGTCAGCTTCCTACGGCTTCAGGTTTCTGTTCTATTTTTTTTTGTACTTCTAAAGGCACTTCCTTTTTTAATAGCAAAACAGTGCTTACATTCAAGTGTGCATTAGCAATGCTTACATCTTCTCTTTGAAATAATGGGTGATTCATCATCAGGACAGTTTTGTTACAAATGACTCATTTATCTCAGCATGCAGTCTTAATCATAAAAAAAAATTCAAAGACTTAATATCAGTGATGTTCACACACACACACACACACACACAACTTATATATGCTTTCTTGCCAAATTTTAAAATGTTAAAGTAAAAGATGATTTTTTCCTTTGTCTTCTACAAAGGAAGCAATTAGTCTTAAGAATATAAGTTGTAGCAAATAATTTTATCCTTACTGGACTGGATTTTGGGAACCTTATTGACTCATAAAGAAGAGACAGCAGTAAAATATGACTTTTTTAAATTGATGTGGCCACTGCTGCCTTTCTATTGATAATCTAGTTTTCCGTCTATTTTGCTTTTTAAATCTTACCTGCCCTTCACAGAAACAATCTCATCATATTACTCTCTGTTTCTCTTTATTTCTATTAACAGCATCACAATTCTCTTAATCAACCAGTACTAAATCTTGAACTTCATTTATCCATTCAACAAACAAACACCCAATGATTGCCAACTGAATCTTGGTGCAACTCTTCTAGGATCTGGGGATATAAAGACAAGAAGAGACCACCTGCAAACAAAAACCATAATAAGATAATATTTTACACTCACAAAATGGAAAAAATTGAAAAGTATAAAAATACCAACTTTTGTGGTGTATGTAGATCAACAGGAATTGCTACACACCATTGGAGGAGTATAACTTAATACAAAAACTTTGGAAAACATTTTGGCATTGTCTAGTAGAGTCGAAGATGTGCATACCATATGCCAAGCAATTCCACTTTGGGGCACTCGTGCATGTGCACACTGGGACATATAGAAGCATGTACACAGCCATAGTGGCAATAATCCATAAGCCCCATAAATGTCTTGGCCTTCCAAAAGTGAAGGGTATCCAGCAGAATGATAATGAAAGGTATTTAGGTGTTTTCACTGCTGTTTTTGTCATTGTTGTTATTATTTCTTACATATATTATAATTATTCTTTTGTAGGAATTTAATTTTAAAAACTAAAAGGGATCAAGAAGCACTGATAATCATAAAAATATGATACTCATAAAAATAAACAGAATCAGAAAAATATAAACTAATAGCAAATAGAAATGATAAAGAATCTAAAAATCAAAGAAATAAAAATAAAGCTATTGATGTAAAAAGTAATTAGGAAAACTATGTACTTACACAATCAAGAGAATTAGTGAATGGAAACATGGTAATGAAGAATTCACCCAGAACACGGTTCAGAAAGCTGCTACGTATTGGTAAAACCCACGTCAAGCCCACAATTCCATCCTGCACTGAGTTTATATATTGCCCAGTAGCTTTGGAATTTAAGTGAAGCTTCCAGAACTCCAATTCTGTTTTAAGACTAACTCTTACCCGATTGATTCTGCCTTCGGCAGGATGTAGGGCTACAGACCTCTGCCACCAACTGTGTGTGTTCTGACACTGGCTCAGGCATTTAGTTGCTCTGTGAATTTATACCACAAATTAATTTCTCTCTGCAGTGTGTTCATGTGTAAAATGATGATAATAATAATGCCTTCCTAGTATTTTTTTAAGATTATACTAGGTAATGTATGTAAAATGCTTAAAATAGTGTTTGGAACATAAAATTTCCCTCTTTTTTTAAATTTCAATTTCATTTAGGATAGTTTCTCTTGCTAAGTGTCCAAAAGCACCCATCTTTTCTTCTGTAGTGTCTAATCTGCCACTAATCTCTTCCAGTATATTTTTCATTTCAGACATTGTAGTTTTCATCTCTAGAAGTTCAGTATTGATTTTTTTAAATATCTTTCATGTTTCTACTTAATACAATTAATCTTTCCTCCACCTTTTTGAACATATGGAACATATAAAAGTATGTCAATGCCCATGTCTATTGATGATATAATCTGTGTCATTTTTGGGTCTGTTTCCATTGATCTATTTTTCTCCTGATTATGGATTGTATTTTCCTGCTTCTTTTCATGCCTAGTAATATGGATTGAATTTTAACTTATTGGGTAAATTTTTTATTTGTATAAATATTCTCAAGCTGTTTTTTTAGGATATGGTTACATTACATAAAACAGTTTCATCTTTTCTAGGCTTGCTTTAAGTTTTGTTAGGCAGAACTACAGTCTTTTTTTGTTATTGAAATATAATTGATATTCACTATCCTATTAGTTTCAGGTGTACATCATAGTGATTTGATATTTATATATGTTAGGAAATATCACCACAATAAGTCTAGTTACCATCTGTCACCATACAAAGTTATTACAATATTATTGACTATATTCTCTATGCTGTACATTACATCCCCATGACTTATTAATTTTATAACTGGAAGTTTGTATCTCTTAATCCCATTTACCTATTTCGCCCATCCCCCAACCTCTCCCCTCTCTGGTAACCACCAGTTTCTTTCCGGTATCTATGAGTCTGTTTCTATTTTTGTTTTGTTTGTGTGTTTCGTTTTTTAGATTCTACATATAAGTGAAATCATATGGTATTTGTCTTTCTCTGACTTATTCACTTAGCATAATACCCTCTAGGTCCATCCATGTTGTCACAAATGGCAAGATTTCATTCTTTTTTATGACTGAGTAATATTCCACTGTGTGTGTGTGTGTGTATATATATATATATATATATATATATAAAACACAAATCTTCTTTACCCATTCATCTATTGATGGAGACTTTGGTTGCTCCCATATCTTGGCTATTGTAAATAATGCTGCAGTTAATATAGGGGTGCATATATCTCTTCCAATTAGTTTTTTTGTTTTCTTTGGATAAATACCCAGAAGTGGAATTGCTGGGTCATACAGTAGTTCTATTTTTAACTTTTTGATGAACCTCCATAGTGGCTGCACCAATTTACATTCCCACCAGCAGTGTACCAGGGTGAAGGAAACCATCAACAAATTAAAAAGGCAACCTACTGAATGGGAAAAGATATTTGCAAATCAGAAAGTCTTTGGTCTAGGGCTAATTTTACATCACTGCTGAGGGGATAGCATTCTGAGTACTCTACATAATGCACCTTGCATTTCAGATTTTACACCTTGTCAGGTGGAAACACACTCTCTTCCGGGCCCTATGGGAGCTGGGAGGGCTGCTCCCTCTACTCCTTTCAGGCGGTTCTTTCCCTGGCCTTGGCTACCCTCCTCACAGGCAGGTGCTAATCTGTGCTCAGCTGAAGACTCTAGGGAGACTCTCTGCAGATCTGAGACTCATTGTCTCTGAAACACCGGCTCTGCTATGTGAATTCTAATCACCCTGGCTTTCCTGGACTCTGAATTCAATCTCCTCAGATCAGGGAGACTGTCACCATCTGAAAACACATGTTTCATTTTTTTTTTTTTCCAATTTTTTAGCTATTTCAGGTGGAAAGGTATTTCTGGTCACTGTTCACCCTCTTGGCTAGCAGCAAAAGTCACGTAAGCTATTACTAATAAAATTACTTTCCTCTGAATCTTGCCTAGCCCTTAGCCTCACAAAGCAAGTGAGGCTATGTGCGTGTGTATTTAACAGCCACACAGCTGACCTCAGAGGGGAAGGTAGGCTTCATTGCTTTCAGCGTGTCTTTCAGCCATCTATCAGTGGAGTTTCACTGGCCCGTCACCCACACAGTCCCAGAAAGGTTCTCGTTTAATCGCTTCATACTTCCAATCATCTCTTCTCCCTTCTCACTCTTCACTTCCCATCTACTTCTGTGGAACAATAAAAATGACAACAGTTCTCTCCTAATTTTTTTTGCATGATCCAGACCTTTTCTTTGCAGATTTTATTTTTCAGCCTTCACTCAGCCCCTCTAGACTTTACTTTTCTAAACAAAGGCAGTTGCTTCCCTAAGTAAAATGGTTGTGCCAGATGTTGAGATAGTAAATAAAGTGGCAACGTACCCACGCTATGGAATTAGACTGCTTGGTTTCAACTCCGACCTATTCTACCACTTGCACCCTAACTGGCTTTAATCGGGCCACCTCGTGCATCAGTTTCACCACCTGAAAGCAAAGATCGTCATACACCATACTCCAAACAGCTGTTTTGAGAATGGCACAAGATCATGTATTTTAAATGCTTTTTACAATGCCTGGTGCACAGAAACTATTCATTGACTGTGAGCCATATATATTACACGTAATCAGAACAAAAAATGTCAAGTTGCTATTTATTAAATCTATTTTGCAGGTTAGGAAAACGAAGCTCAGAAATGTTAAGTGACTTGCCTGAGATTTAACAACCAGTGAATAGCAGAGCCTAAATGTGACATCATTTCTTCCTGAACACTCAGAAATGCTGTGACCCTTAGCAGCCCTCATTCTGACTTGACTCTATTCTTGTAACAATTGCAATCAGAAATAATATCATTCTTAAAGCAATCAATGTAAATGAGGCCATCATAGTACTATGGTATTGGTGAGGGACCTGCTCCTGCTGCCAATATAGGCTTGAGGCCCACTAAGTTTCCTAGAGTCTAGAAAACTTCGCAATAATATAAAACTGCATATCCGTGACAATGGTTTAAATTAAAAACACTGACAATACCAATTGTCGATAAAGACGTGGAGCAACTGGGATACTCATACGTTGCTGGTGGGCGTATCATTTAGTATAACCATTCTGAACAGAAGTTTGGCAGTTATTTATCAAGTTAAATATACATTTACTGTATGACTGAGCCATTTCACTCCTACGTATTTACTCAAAAGAAATGAAAACTTATGTCCACAAAACAACTTATATGCAAATGCCCATAGCAGCTTTATTTATAATAGCCAAAGACAAAAAGAGCTCAAATGTCCATCAATATGTGAATGGGTAAACAGATTGTGATGTACTTACGCAATGGAATCCTACCCAGCAATAAAAAGAAACAACTATTTAGACATGCATTAACATGGGTGAATTTCAAAATAAACATGCTTACTGAAAGAAACTGGAGACACTAAAGTGTATATATGGTGTGATTCCATTTCAATGAAGCTATAAGACAGACAAAATGACTCTATAGTAATAGAATTAAGATCAGTGGCAGCCTGGGGTAGGGGTGGGGAATTTGAGTGAAAAGGGACACAAGAGAAATTTCTATATCTTTATTTTGGCAATGATTAAATGGGTGTATACATTTGTCAAAATTTATCAAAATATGCAGTTAATATGTGTTCATTTTAGTAATGTAAATTATACTTCAACAAAATTGATTAAAAAATAAAACACAATTGGCAAAATTTTCTACAAAGATTCTACGTTTTTATTAGACATACCATGTAAACATTTTTCATTGAGTACCACTTAAAAATTCTCTGTGTCCTCAGGGTCTTTTGGTTTGCTGCTTCTCTTTGCTTGCAGAGTTCTTTCCCAAAATATCAACAAGACTCACACAGCCACTTTTTTGAGATCTCTGTTGAGTGGCGTTTATGAAAGACACCTCCCACGACTCCTTATTTATCAGTTCACTTATTCCCAGCTCCCATCCCTCCGTCTCCTTATCTTGCTTGATTTTTCTTCATGGCACTTATTACCACCTGCACACTACATGTATATTGTCTGCCTTCTCCCACTGCTCAACAAGGCAGGGTCCTTGTCTGTTTCATCTCCCTCTGTATCCTCAGAGCCCAAAACATGTAGGTGCTCACATGTAGGTGCTCAATGATATTTAATGACCAATTGTTAGCAAGCAAGAATGCAATGGCAAAATTAGCCTTACACCAGTCAGCAAGGAGAGTGGTTGCTGCTGCTGCAGCCCTGGCTGAAGTTAAAATTGGAGGCAATGGAATTAAAATTATAGGAGAGTAGAGCAGTGGTTTTCAACCCTGGCTGCAAATTAGAAGCACCTGGAGAGCTTTTAAGTAAAATACTGCTAACATCCAGGTCTTGCCACTGGAGGATCTAATTTAATTGGTCTGGAGTTGGGTCCAGACATTAATTTTTTAAAAGTTCCCCAGGTGGTGTGAATGTGCAGCCAGGGATGAGAACCACTGATATAGAAGAATATTTCACCCCCATTCTTTGATTTTTGCTGAGACATCTCTTCAATATCCCCACAGGCCAAAAACTATGGCCAATTTCCTGGCTTCAAATATCAACTCTCCCAGGCGAGGAGCAGAGAAGACTTACAAATCTAGGCATTTATATCATCAGCACATGTCTGTAAGTATGTGTCAGTGTGTGTTTATCTGCCAGTGTGTGAATGTGAGAGAGTGAGTGTATGTGTGTGTGTGTGTATGTATGCACTCTAAGTCTTTGAAACATGCTTTTGGACCTATTCAGAGGGACGCACACAGTTGGATAATTTAATAATTTATCCAAGTGCTATGACATTTGTTTTGTTTGCATGGTTGCATGATTTTTTAACTATTGTAAGAAATAGCCCTCCAGCCAACAGCACTTTCTTTTTCAACTGGAGCTCTAAGATCGCGTGCCTGCTCTAGGGGTGGCATCAGGTCTAGACCACAGGTTACGGAGCATGCAAGAATGTTTCTGAGATGACCTCCTGGTCAAGAAGCACTCAAATAGTTGAAAACAAATTTCAATCTGAGGCTGGGCTAAGAAGTCAAAACCAGGCTTAAAGTGTAAGAGAAGGTAGCGAGGGGACAGTCATTAAGATTAAGCATATGGATTTGAAAAGGAAGATGAGAAACTGAAGCTAGAGGTACCCTAAGTGTCATGATGGGGGCAATGTCACATCAGCAGTTTCATTTGGGTATGGACATGACCCACTATATTACCCCCATATTCCACTCAGCTGATTTCGACAGATTTGAAAACAAAATATAGCAGTGAAAGGAGAAAAACTAAACAAAACAAAAAATAATCATCATTTAAATATTTTGTCTACATAGTGCACATATGTTTGAAAATTTTTTATTTCACTAAGCGGACTGTTTAGCCTGACTTCACTCTTTGGTTTTTATTATTTAGAATCAGTCTAGATCCTCGGACATTGCAAATAAAAAGTATTACTAAAATGAACCTAAAAAACTGCTCACATTTTTTATTCTGTCAAAATAATTTTAATATCAAGTAGTCAATTCACTGCAAGTTAGGAATAACTTCTTAATATATTTATGTAGAAAAAACCTCATGTTTTCAAAGCATATATACTAGGGAATAGTTTTTCACAGTACCAAGAATATACTTTTGGAAATGGGAAAATATCTTCCTAGCAGGAAAAAAAAATGTGTTTATTGGAGAGTATTTGCTACATTTAAAGGCAAGTGATACCTAATTATACAAAGTAAACATAAAATATAAACAAGATTTACATCAAATATTAGAAGAGGGTGAAAAGGAAGATACAGTAATGGACAGTATAAAAATAAGAAAATAAGATTTGAAAATAAGATTTCAACCATAGTGAAATAACCAAATTTACTAGTCTAAATACATCTAGCTCTCCACAGTTTTCAAAAGCATTTTAAAATGTAGTCATGTTTCCAAATAGCACCTTAACACTAAGAAATTGAAAAATTCTTCAAACAAAATGATTAAATTACATTATTAGTGAAGCTTTCTGTGAACTCCTAAAATTACCACTAAATTCACTTCAACCTCCACATCAGTCAGAGTCCAATCAGGAAACAGAAATCACACAGTAATTTGAACAGGAAAAGTTTCATATAAAGAAGTATAAACTACTTATAGGAAATTGGCTACTCTGGGGGATATAAAGAAAACTCTAAAGAATACACTAGAGCTCAGAAAGAGTCTCAAGAATAAAACAGACTTGGAGAGGGGGCCCCTTCCCAAGGCTGGAGTTGAGTTGTTGTGGCAGAGTGTGGTTGAAGCACACTGGAGGTTGGAGAAATTCACTGCGTTCCCCAGAGCCAGGGCCGGTCCATAGTCAATAATCTGAGGCTGGAGGTGGAGAACTTCCCAACGATGTCGATGAAATTCACTGGGAAGCTCCAGTGGCTGGGAGCTGTTACACTCACTGGGAAGCTGGTTGGACTCCCACAGAACTCACTAGAAGCTGCTGGAGGGTTGGGAGGGAGTGAGAAGATGCTGCTGAACTCATCAGAAAGCTGTGTGGTGCACCCGTGAAACTCCTGGAAGTCACCTTAGGGTGGGGGGGTAAAAGTAGGGGGCCCTGAGAAACTTAGGGAAGATGCTCATGTGGGATGCTGGCTAGGAGATCAATGCAGTGCCTGAGGAACTTGCAGGAAGGCTGCCTGGAGATGCTGCTTCTATGGGGTGCTCTGCATGCCAGTCCAGCACCACAGGAGCCAGTAGGAAGAGGACCACAGCAGAAAGAGTAAGAGAATTCCCTTCCTTCTGCAGGGTACCTCCCACACCCTCAGCTGGCCAGGGAGAAATACCACTATCACAAGTAAGGCAATGAAGGGTAAACTTAGAGCTGAGAAACAATACACTGGTAACTGGCACACATGCACCCAATTTCTAATACTGTTCATGTCAAATACCAATAGTTTGGAGTTCTGTTTTTGAATTACTTATTATTGTGTTACAACGTCTTTCATGACTAATTTTGAGATAACGTTTGTTACAAAATGATCTATATCTAGTAACTTACTTCTCTTTCAAGATCAGTTTCTAATAAATTAAAAAACCCAGGACATCAGTAGCCTTCCAACAACACAGCAGCAATGACCTATTCAAGGTTACTATTTCTTGTATACTTGGAAGGTAAAAGTTAGTGTATGCTTGGTACTTCCATTACTACATGAGTATCAATGCATTATCAAGAAGTAAAATTAATAACACTAGTACGTTTTTTCTCACCTACCAAAACTACTTCCAATATATAACTAAGTTGTGTAAAACTAATTCACTTTCATTTTTAATAAATCTCATGTGAACTTAAAAAAAATAACTCTTGTTAAAAATCTTCTTTTTTCCCATCTAAAATATTTGGAGAAATATCCTTAAAGTGGTAGATGAATTTAACGCTCTTTTAAAAATATCATGAATAAAATAATATTTAAAGAAAAAAAATCAGCCACTTTTCTAATTTTTTTTTCTTATAAAGTTTTAGTTGCAAATACTGTTTATTTGGAGTTTTGAATGACTGAAGGGAGAAATGCTTTCTAGAAGTCTCTGGCACTACTTAAGTATGAATAGCTAGCTATACAGAAATATAGACCTTTACCGCAACTCTGCCAGAACAGGATGACTGAAAGCACACAATCTCCAGGTCACAGTAAAGAGACAACCTTCCTAGTAATCTTCCATTGAACTCAAATTAACACCTCTTGTTACTAATCAAACACATCTAAACAAATGAACCTACTGACACCATTTGTTTCACAATTGGTCCACTTGATAAAAGAGAATTATTTCCTTGCTCAGTATTTGAGAGGATAATGGAATCTATAATGGCCCAAAGTACTATACTCTATCTTATTTATAGAGAAATCGCAACATAAACATGTATATAAACGTACTGTAAAACATATAGATTATTTGTTGGTATTTAATATAACTACTCACTGTTTTTTCACGTTGTTTGGCTCTACATGGTATGTGTACAAAAGAGTAGGAAAAAACTGGAAGAGCTTGAATCTACGGCACATAAAACTTTGGATATTTATAGAGTATTTCCTCACTAAATGCAAAGCGCATTCAAATAGACTTTCTCATTCCACTGAGGAACCACAGGATCCAGGTTCCCGCTAGTGGAACAGAATCTAAAAAGACCAAACAAGCGGGAGAAAGGACAGATCCCCACTGCTTGGAGCCCCCACGAAGCAACATGCTTCTGTCTAACAGCTGCCTTCAGAAGGAAACACAGCGCCATTGGCTGTGAGCTGGCTCAGGGCAGTGCTGAGGATGTTGCACAGAGTAAAGTTAGACCCACTCATGAATGTCGCTTCACAGAGGTCAGGCCAGTCACATTTTCTTTCAGAGGTTGTGCCAAACTTCTGTAAGCTGTTTACACAGAGCCATTTGTTTACAAATGGCATCGAAAGCCCTGAATCTGTCCAGCTATCTTAAGCGACCACTGATGCATGTGTGCTTGCCTAAGAGAAACATTTGCTGCCATCTTCACTGGGAACTATTTTCTTTCAAACACACTATAAAAGTCTCTGACTGCACTTCTACTAGGAAGTTTGTTTTAAAAAGTGATGTAAATGTAGAACCAGAATAGATGAACATTGATTGGAATTCTGAGTCCCTCTGAGACACATCTTCTCCCTTTACAAATCCCAAGCTACCTATTTACCACTACTGATCTTGTCTTCTAAAGGCCAAAAAATGCAAATTTTCCTGAATGCTCAAATCCCAACCAATCACAATTAGTTAACTGAATTTCTGTGAAGCAGTGTGACCTAAATGATATGGGAATTATGACATCCCAGGGCAGAGCTAAATGATGGAAAGATTCTCTCCAAACCCAGTGAAAACTGTCATTTCTCTTACATGATCCCATTTACAATGTGCAAAGTCTGAAAGTCATTGTCAAGACCAATCAGCTCAAACTTTCTCAAAACCCTGCATTCTCACATTGATTCGATGACTATCTGAATAGGTGGAAATGCAAGCCACTCTTGGCTATTCAAGACTTAGTTTATGAATTAACTAGATGCTGGAGGCCTCACTCATCTCTCTTCCATTGTTACATTTAAAAAATAAATCTCCCTGGATAAAAACTTTAATTGCAACTAGTACTCTTCCAAAGACATTCTTATCTATTTTATCATCAAATCCCCAGACCAACCTCAGTCACACAAACAAAACATAAGGCATAAAAAAAAGTGGCTAAAACTAGTGACAGATAAATCTGGCAAAATGATCCTAATATTGACAAAGGTCACTACTTTTTTTCTTCAGAGCGTGTGTTCACCCACACTACTACTGTCCTTCCCTCTCCATGGACCTTCCTTAGATTTCATTCATAGAACCTTGTTATCAGCAAACTAAACTAGCCATGGCAGTGGTTAATTTTAAGGTAAGTTTAGCTAATAATGGCAAAAGATACAATCTTTCAGAAAGGCATTTGCATTATAGGACTTCAGTTCAATTGGGGGTATTGGTTGTTCCGTGTGATGTATCAGGACTCTTCTTGTCTACTACTTCAGATCCTCTCAGTCCTACCTTTTATTCCAGCCTCTGGAGCAGTTACGAGTTCTATGAAATCTGGCAAGCTTTAAAAGTTCTCTCCTCAGTTCTGTACCACGTACTTTTCATTTTCTGTCCTGAGGCTCTAGAATGCTTCATTGTAAGACATCTGCTAGAACCCTCTTGGCATTCGTACATGTGAAAGGATATTTTCTGTGGAAGGAGAGGAGACCTGAAGTGAGAATATACATCATCCTGGGAAGTGGCCAGTGGTCTGGTCATCTGAGCAAGTGCTTAAAAGGAAAAGACTGGAAGATCAGAAATAAGGAAGTCTGGGTGGAGAAATACTGCGGGACAAATAGAAGTTGGCAAAACACGTGACGATTTCTGCATAACCAGAAAGCAGCCATCCTAGAAGAGGCACTGAACAACCAAATAGACGAAACGGTTAGCCGGCTTTCATCATAAGCACCCCAGACTGGCATAATGGGTAGATGAATGGAGTGTCCTTGGTGGCAGATGTGGAGGCTATGTATGGGCTCAACAACAGGGACTCCAACGTACCAAGGTCCAACTCACTAATGCTGCTGCCTCTAAGTGTCCAACCTGTCAAGAACAGAAACCATCACTGGGCCCTTGGTATAAAGGCAGGTAGATTAAATTGGTCCTCTTCTGTTTGGAATGGCCAGAAGTTCATCCTCATAGAGATAATTACCTATTCCAAGTATCTGCTTGCCTTTCCTGCCCTCAGAGTCTTAGCCAACACCGCTTGTCTGAGGGCTTACGGGATACCTGATCCACAAAAATGTAATTCTACACAACACAGCACCCAACCAAGGGGACGTCTTTCACAGCAAAGAAACTATAGAAGTGAGCTCACTACCATGGGATCCAGTGATTGCATCAGATACTGCATCATCCAGAAGCTAGACTAATAGAACACTTCCAAATGCACAGCTGAAGTGCCAGTTCAAAAGCACATTCTGAAAGGATGGCGCGCTATCCTTTGGGATATGAGATATGCATTAAATTAGAAGCCATCATATACGTTATTTCCCCAATATGGAAGAAACTATGGATCCAGGAGCAAAAGGATAGAAGCAGAAGTGGGTCATCATCCTCAGTGACCCACGGAGGAACTTAATATTGGCCATTCCCACAACTCTGGGCTCTGCAGGTTTAGAAATCCTGTTCCCAAAGGAGGTGCAATCTTGCCAGGGGACACAATGAAGGTCCCATTGAACTATAAGCTATGGTGGCCACCAGGATACTTTGTACTCCTTGTTTCTAGGAACCAACAGGCAACAGGAGAAGTCACCTTCTTGTTGGGAGTAATTTACCCTAATCATCAGGAGGATGCAGATACTGCATCATCCAGAAGCACTGTTTTTACACAATGGAGGCTGGAAGGAATATGAGTTGCACACAAGCAATCCACTTGGGTGCCTCTCGATATTCTCTTGCTCCATTGTAACTGTGAATGCAGCAACTCTGACCTGAAAAGTGTATCAAGCCCCTTTTATGAAGTCCCTGCAAGTTCCCTCATCCATCAATACAGTAAATCATAAGTAATAACACATCCCAAAAGGAAGTGTGGGGATTAATGCCACCATCAAGGGTTTAAAAGGTGATGGTGGTGGTGATACCCATTATATCCTTAATCAATAGATTTGTTGGGACCACCAAAAATTAAATGGATAATGGCAGATGATGTTGAGCTCCATAAATTTGGCCAAATGTTAGCCCCAATCACAACTGCCATGCCAGACGAGGTATTTTCACTGGACAGAATAATGAAGCACAGGGTACTAGGTGTACAGCTATTGACCTGGTCAATGAACGCTTCTAAATCTTCATTAATAAGGAGGATCAAAAGCAGTACTTTGTTATTGCATAGTGAAACATACATACCTCTTTACTCCATGACCATATTCCTTCTCCTGCTCTGCCATTATGTAATTCTTAATTAACTTGATAGTACACAGAATATCATGCTGCTCCTAAATTGATGACATCATGTGAACAGGACTTGTTGGGCAGAAACGGAATCACTCTAGATGCCCTAATAAGACATATGCATACCAATAGGTAGGAGATAAATCCGAAATATACCCAGGGAGCTACCAAATCAGTGAAATATTAAGGGCTCCAATTATTAAGGGTTTCCTAATCAGGAACACGCAAGCACACAAATTGTTGCAGCTTGCACAAGCCTGCCACTAAGAAAAAGGCACTCTGTAGGTCTCCTTGAATTTTGGAGGCAGCACACGCCACACTTTGGAACAGTGCTCTATGCCATCTTCCAGGTGACCTAGAAGTCTGCCAATTTTAAGTGGGGCCTAGGGAAAGAGAAGGCTCTACAGCAGTTTCAGTCTGCGCTGTCTGCTGCCTTGGCATTTGGGCAATGTGGCCAGCAGATTTGACAGTGATAAAGGCAGCCATGGTAGATGGGGATTCTGTGGAGTTTCTGACAAGCCTGAACAGGAAAATTTCATGACATACCCCTAGGATTTTGGAGAAAGGCCATGGCTTCCCTTCCAGAGAACTGCTCACCACTTTAAAAAATAGTTCCTGTTATACTATTAATCTCTAGGAAAGACAGAGTGTCTGGTAATGAGACAACAAGTAATCATGTGATCAGAAAAAATGTTAGGAACTGGGTATTACACCATACCGTGTGATACCAAATCATAAGGGCAGGTGGGCCCAGCAGCAATTCTTTGTACAGTGGAAACTGTACACTTAGAATTGGGTTCAAGTAAGCATAGAAATTGTGAATAAATCACAATGAACAAAGAGCCCATATTTCCATGTCACCCATCCCTGCTGCAATGATACTTTTATTCAACTTAGTCATTTGACTCTATGGGGGATTTCTTAGATCTAACTGAAAGAGGAGAGGAACAGAAAACACCTTTATCAAAACTGAAACCTACCGTGCAGAAGTATTTACCTCCCCTTTCCACAGTTCTTCTGTCAGCAGCACCAGAACTAAGAGACTGCCTGGCTGGTTCCCGGGTGGATTAGCACAATGTGTGGCCACCGCCATAAACGCACTGGGGCCATACTAGACCCCTATCAGAAGTGGACCTAAAGTGACGAAGAGAAATCCCCCCCAGCGGGCAGAACTGAGAGACGTACATCTGGTCATTCAATTTGTTCGGAAGAAGAGGCCTGAGATAATATAGATTCTCTGGGTAGGAGTAAAAGGATTAGCTAGTTAAGAGACCTAACAGAGCAAGATTAGAAGATTTAAGATGAGGAAATTTGGGGAAGAAGCATGTGGTTAGACATATGAGAGACGGTCCACAGTGCTGGGATCTTTGTGTATCTTGTCAATACCATCAGAGAGCAAGCGACACAGAAGAGGCAGTGCAAAACCCAGTGGGCAGAATGACCCAGCCATCCTCTTTCCTCAGTCACTCCAGTCCTGGCATAATTGGTCCATGAATGGAATGACATTGGGGGCAGAGGGAGAGGCTATGCATGAGACCAGCAGCACTGGTTCTGTTTCATCAAGGCTGATTTAGCTACTGCCACTAATGGAATCCCATCCTTCCCACAGTAGAGACTAGCCATGAGCCTCCAATATTCTGTCATTCCTCAAGGAGACTACTCAACCTCTTGGGAGCAAGTTTATTACACAGACCCCTTCAACCCTGGAAGAGACGTTGCTATATCTTTATCAAAACTGACACCTACCGTGAATGTGTGTTTACCTTTCCTGCCGACAGTTCTTCTGCCAGCAGCACCGCAACTTAGAGAATGCCAGATCTGTTGGTGTAGTATCTCACATAACATATCCTAGCTCAGATCTCTTGGGATTATCCCACTAGGCAAACACTTAAACCAGACAATGTGCCGTCAATGGTGAGGGATGTCTACAATGACTAATGGAGAAGGAAGATGAATTATATTATTTACAGTCTCTCACCAACTGGAGCAGTAGGAACTGTTCTTCTAGTAAACCTCTTATATTAAGTCCTTATAGAGTTTATGGTTGGCACCAAGTTAAAGAGGACTCCACAATATTTGGGATTCAATAAAGGACATATGCACCACTTCAGATCCTATCAGGCCCACCTCTTACTGAGTAACTTGCGGAGTGACAAGTTTTGTGCAGGCTTCATTCTACTTGTGCAACATAACGTTCAATGCCTCACCTCAGGCTTGAACTTGATACCTGTTGTTCCAGGTCTTCTCCGATGTCCGAGCACAGGAGACTCAGGGTCACCCAGTCAACACTCTCACAGGCAAAGACCGTAAGTGTAAAAGGGTTAATGCCTTGTTGAGTATAGGGGTTGGGAACAGGTGGATGAAATCTTCGTCCTTTCATTCTCTCGGCAGACAATTCTAAGACATATTTTCTATGGCTCTTTAGAATGTGCTATGAGATTGAGCACCAGTCATGGTGGACAACTTGATAAACCATCCTTGTGTTATCTCTTTTTCTATTCAGTCCCACTGTCCCTCACCCTTAACTCTCCAGGATCACTTTGCAAATAGACTATATGAAAGAGAGATTTTATCTCAGGCTTTGTTTTAGAGGATCCTATCTAAGACGTAGATTTGTATCTCTATGTAGAGGAAGGCTTCTTTCATTTAAGTTTGCATTTAAAAGAGTCTCTTAGATCTATATTTTGCCACTAATTAAGCAATTATAATGCTATTTGAGCATTTATAGCTTTCCACTGATTATAAAGAATAATACAAACTCTTTGGATATATTCATGCAATTGAAAGAAACACAAAAGAGAAAATAGAGTACATCTATAACACCATTACCAAGGTAACTCTAGTTAACATTTCTTTGAGGCTTTTTCTATGCATAACACACGCACACATATACACACACACAACCACACACACACGCATACGCACGTGCGTTACCAAAAAGGTAAAGGACCGTACCATAGCAACTCTTTCGCAACATGATTTTAAAAAAAAAAAACTTATGGAAATAGATTTCCTATATATTTCATATCATAAAAATATAAATATACTTTTTTACTTTAATAATGTAGCATATTCTGTCAGATTATACCATAATTTATTTAATCAATTACCTATCGATAATTAAGTTGTTTCCAATTTCACTTGTAAGCAATGCTTCAGTGATTTCGTAGATGACGTGCTGGTGTGATTTGTCTGATAATTTTCTTAGAACATAGGGCTAAAACTGAACTTTAGTAGGCTAAAGGATACCTAACTTTTAAAACCTAAGATACCTATGCAAACAGTCACCTCAGGAGATATTACCCCAGTTTGCGTTACCACCACCATTTCTTCATACCGTCACCAACATTAAATAACAAGAGTGGAAGAATTTCATTCAATAATATCTTCCTTGTGGAAATCTGTCCCTCTTCCTCGCGCCAGCTCTCCCTCCCTCTCTCGCCCCCTCTCTCTTTCTATTTGTCATTAGTTCCCCACTTAGCCACCTCCGGATTACTTCAGTAATAGAAGAGTGCCACTAGACTGCTTTCTTAGGTGTCCAGTCCTTATAAATGGAGGGTCCTTTTAAATGTTTTTTAATGACCTTGGTGAATTTGAAATTTGTTGACATTTAACAATAAAAGAGAAAGCTGAGCTGATTGCTCTATATAGGAATGAATAAGGAATTATGAGATCCTCAGAGAATCAGAATTGGAGAGAAGAGGGAAGTGAGAGGAAGAGGCAAAAGCAGAGGAGAAGGAGAAAGAATGCATACATGAGCAGAAGGGAAAGAGGAGAAGAAAGAGAGAGAGAGAAGAGCTGGAAGGCAGGGGGAGGGGGCGGGAGGGAGGGAGAGAGAGGAGAGAAGGTAGATGAGCACTCACATTAAGGCAGAAACAGTAAATTTAAGGAGAGAAGAGAATTGTTAAAAGGAAAACTAGGATTGGCACAGGTGATGAGGACGTTCGGAAGGGAGAATAAGCAGGACATTTTCAATGGTCTATGTTAGGATGTGCAATATAGACACCTGAAAATCTTCGGTGAAGTCTACCTTTGCATTAATGCCATTGTCCAAATGAAAGAGATGAAGGAACCTGGGATTATGCAGGGTCTCAAGTCCTTTATTCACTTGGTGGTGATTCCCACTGTCTTGTCAAACCTTCTGGTATAGGGAAAGGGTAATTATGAGTGGTTCTGAACCAGTGAGAAACCCTCAACCTGGGGTCAGAAGATTAAATCCAGGCTCTGGTATCACCTTCTAAGTGATGACAAGTCATTGAAAGCCCTCTGATGAAAATTTCTTCAGGAGGAAATTTAAAAAGATAACAATATCAAACATTCTGGGTTGTTAGGCTGATTAGTATATAATTTTTGAAGGAAAAAAAGGATTTGCACAATATCTCCACATAGTAAGCAGTCGGTAAATGTTTGCTGAATCCAAAAGACCATAATTCTTGGAAACACAATAGAAACAACTCAGAATAAACTATGTAAGCCAATGGGAACTAAGTAAGGAGGGAAAGGGATTTTACAACTCTGTAAAATAAGAATTTCCCAAATTACTTGACTCTAATTTGATTCCATCTCTTATTCACAAAAATTATATTACTAAATTTCTACATAAAATAACATATAACTGAAAACTTATTTGAAAGTTCCTATAAAGAAAATATAAAGTTCTCTTTTTTCTGTGATTACCCTTTTACCCTCAGACGGTTAAAAAGATCTATTTCAAGAAATATTTGACTAAAAACAAGCAATATTGTGAATTCTTAAGATTGTTTAAATACATTTAAATATTAAAAGTTATTTATAAAGTATAGTGATAAGAATTTTCTACTTTTGCAGTTTCTACATGCTTGGTATTTTCATAATCAATCACAGAGGTTTGGAGGGAGTGAATTGTTTTAGTTATCATAGTCCATTTGATTGCCATAGAAATATATTGAATTACTTACAAAACTGCTAACTATGGAAATTTATTTCTTAAGAAGATATTGACTAAGGAATCTCCAATAATCTAATGTAAAAATATGTACTTTGAGTGTTTTTAAAATATGAATTATTGATCCAACTAACAGCTCCAAAGGAGCCATTAATGCTCATCATTAAAACTATTTAAGGACTTTGTAAAACAATAATTATTCACCTAATTGACCATAACAGTTGTTTTGGTAGAGTTAACAGTATGTCATCTAATATCTAGTTAAAGACTTTTTTAAAACTACGATTATTAGCTCATTGTACTGTCACAGGAAGGTAAGTAATCGTTACTACCCATTGTCAGCTGGAGAGCAGAATTGACAGCTCACTCTTGCTCTATGGAGTAATTTTCAACATTGTAACATCAAGATGTCACAATAGGAATGAATTTACCTGTCAAGACATCTTGGAAGTTTGTGTGAGCTTTGCTGTACCCTCGATGAATTAAATCCATTTTCCTTACTTCCTTCCCTCTCACTTTTTTTCCTGTCCTCCTTCTTTCTTTCTTTTCTTCCTCACTTCCCTGGGTCATTCTCTCTTTTTAATTTTATTAACAATTATACACTATGCTCAGGTATACTGCTTGACTCTGGGGGCACAAGTTGAATAAAGTCCATTCTCTTTTTCACATCCTGGTGGAGTAGGGAGAAAAGCTGGTGACAAGTTGTGGTATGGTGTGTTAAACGTTATGATAGATACGTACAATGGCATCACAGAAAGATGTCTTCTAATTCAGATGAGAAAGTCAGAGTAGGATCTCTGGAAGCTGTGATGGTATGGAACCTGAGCCTTTATGGAAAGAAATCTATTCAAGTAGATCTGGAGAGGGAAGGTGCATCTGTCCAAGGCCCATGGCAAGGAATAGTACTTGACTTTTCCCAACTTCTAACCAAAAAGTGAATTGAATTTTCCTGTTTTGGATTTGCCGGAAGCAATGCAACTCCCACTGTCTATCTTTTAAGTAAGAATTTACATTTATGTTTTTTTTTTTTTTTTTTAAAGATTTTATTTATTTATTTTTCCCCCAAAGCCCCAGTACATAGTTGTCTGTCATAGCTGCACATCCTTCTAGTTGCTGTATGTGGGACGCGGCCTCAGCATGGCTGGAGGAGTGGTGCCTCGGTGCGCACCCGGGATCCGAACCCGGGCCGCCGGCAGCGGAGCGCACGCACTTAACCGCTAAGCCACGGGGCCGGCCCTACATTTATGTTTAACTAGTATTACATTTAACTAGTAAGATACTTGTTGCAAGAGAATATCATGCATGCATTAAAAAAAAAAAAAAATGCTGTTCCTAGTTTGGAAAGCTTAGCAGACTGTCAGGTCTTGCTTTCTCCTTGACACTGCAGCAAGGGATTTAAGGGCTTGTATCTGACCCTTCTGGAGCTTAGACAAGAAAGAGAAATCAAAGGCTGGTGAATTTGCAGTGAGGAAACACATGAGTCATCTATGGTTTCTGATCCTGTGTCTCCTACTGTTTGTTTGAAGTAGTGTAATGGTTTCTACAGAAGTGGGGGACAGTCACTCAACACGTCCTTGCTTCACTTACTGAATAATAAGTCTTCTTTTCTTCCCATTACTGACAAGCAAGAACAGGATGGTGAATTCAGTCACTGACAGGATTTATGACAGCACGAAAAGTCTAGAATTGGAGTATCCATTGCAAAATTAGTTGACACTCTAAAGGAGAGGAAGAAAAACCTTATGTTAAGATTATCAGAGAGCAAAGGGCTTATGGAAACAATACAGCTCCAGTATCAGTTGCTGAGGCACATCTCCAACATCAGGTTGGACTGAAAACCAGGCTCTCAGGACTACAAATGCTCACTCTTTCTAGGGCAAACAGCAGAGTGGTATAGCAACCTAGGAATGTACAATAGCAAATTTCTGTGTGCATGTATTTGTGTGTTCAGGATTTGAAACAGGCCTGAAAGAAATACTACAGGCCTAATAGAAATATATACAACAAAGAAACAGAATCTGCTGCATCAGATAACTATAAGTATTTCGTTTCAGTATGACTGGAATATGAAATGTGTACGTGTGTGTGCACACATGTTCTTGGGTGGGGTTTGTGCTGTGTGCATTGGATGGAAGTAGGGAGGTGATGAAACATGAAGCTCCAGAGGTAAGTAAGCAAGTGACCTATTAAACTGGCTTTATATGGCCCATTAGGGAATTTGGACTTTATCTTAGAGATTAGATAGAGGACAATCAAGAATAAGTATGGAGGAAAAATGTTCATTTCTGGAAAATTCACTCTGACACCTGAATGAAGGATAGATGAATTGGGAAGGGGTCTGAATGAAATTAAGCAGACCAGTAAGAAGGTCTTGGATATCACAATAATTCAATCAAGAGTCAACCTGAGGGGCCGGCCCTGTGGCTCAGCGGTTAAGTGTGCGATCTCCGCTGCTGGCGGCCCGGGTTCGGATCCCGGGCACGCACTGACGCACCGCTTCTCCAGCCATGCTGAGGCCACGTCCCACATACAGCAACTAGAAGGATGTGCAACTATGATATACAACTATCTAGTGGGGCTTTGGGGAAAAAAATGAGGAGAAGGATTGGCAATAGATGTTAGCTCAGATCCGGTCTTCCTCAGCAAAAAGAGGAGGATTAGCATGGATGTTAGCTCAGGGCTGATCTTCCTCACAAAAAAAAAAAAAAAAAGAGATAACCTGTGCTTCAATTAAGCATTGCCAATAGCATTAAGAGGAAATGAGAACAAGATGAAAAGAGTTATGGGGATGAATGGTGGTGATGGTTGCACAACAGTGTGAATGTATTTAATACCACTGAACTGTACACTTAGAAATGGTTAAGATGGTAAATTTTGTGTTATATGTATTTTATCACAATAAAAAAAGTGACGGAAAAAGAGGAAGTGAGAGAGTAAAGAAATATTTGAGATGCAGAATTGTGTTTTGGGATCAACTTAAATGTGGATACGAATAAAAGGAAAGAGTCTCTGGCGAATTTTTTATTTCTGAGTTGTGCAGCTGAACGGGAAAGGTGGACGCTCTGAGATTCAGGAAAAACAGATGAAGAGTAGACTTTTGACTGGAGGAAGAGTGACAGGAGAGATCAGGTGTTTATTGTTGGACATGTTGATTTTGAGATGTCTGTTGCTGTCTAGTTTATGATGTCCAAGAGGCAATGAGAAATATAGATGTGGGCCTGAGGGGAGAGTTCTGAGTGAGGGATATTGGAGACATAAATTTGAGTCATAAAATTTGAAGTCATAAATAGGAGTCATAAAATTTGAACTTAAAGCTATTGGAGTGGCAAAGAGAATGCCGAAGCGGGTTAGCAAGGATAGAGCGGTTTCAAGCTGAGGATTGGACCTTGGTTACCCCTGTGTGAACGGGGCAAGTGGTGGAAAAGGAGCCCTAGAAGAGTGAAGAATAAACTGTCAAAAGGGAGAAAAGAGACTAGGAGAGATTCAGGTCATAGGCTCTAAAGGAGGGCAAGATCTCAAGAGACTCACATAGTAGCAAATGGTGCAGAAACAGATATGTAAAAGAATGACCAAGTGTGAATAGTTTCAGCAGAATGTTGGGCACAAAATAAGCAGGGCTAAAGAAGAACGAATTGATAAGGAAATGCCAATGGCAAGGGGAGACATATAGTTCAGACACGATCTGGACGTGTAGTTCATACTTGATGTGAAATGAAGTAGAATAAGGCTGTGACCACAGGGAGATGCAGGATGCAACAAAGGTTTTTGTTTACCTTGTTTTCTCTTGTTTCCTTTTTAGATGGGAGACATTTAGGTGTGTATTTTGCTTACAAGGAGCCAGTGTACAGAGAAAGGTTGAAGGTTCATGACAATGTAAGAAATGATTAGAAGAGTGGGCTTCTAACATAGGGGTGGTGTTATTATCCTGTAATAGAAGAGGGAACAACGTTTCCGCTAAGATAGCTGGAAAGAAAGACAGGAGAGATTATCAAGGGACACTCGGGTGTTAGTGCCACATGGCCTCTATTAGGAGGCAGAATAATACCATTATTATGAACCGGGGCTCTGAAGAAAGACAATGTGGGTTCGAATCCCAATCCCATTGCTTGGGTAAGTTACTTAGGTTCTCTCAAGCCTGTTTCCTTTTTTGGAAAAATGGAGTGATATGGAATTAACTGAAATATATATCAAGTGATTAATACATTGCATTGTAAGCGCTCGACTCATGTTAGAAGCTATTATTTTCTTTAGGAAAAAAAATTGAGACAATCACCAACTGGCAATAAAGAAGTCAGCTATATGGTGAAGGTTTAGGAAGTAGGACAGAGATTTGGGAGAGCTGGCTGACTACAAGAAGTGTCTCACGGCATTGGTAATTTTGTTGAATGAAGTTGGGAGACCAGTAACGCCATTCTTCAAATATATTAGGCTCGAACACTCAATTATTTTGCAGCTTCCATCTCATTCATCCCCCAGGCACTCTTGTATTCGTACAGCTTTAATCGCTCCCCATTAAAATCTATTTTTTCAGCTGATACTTATTGAGCGGCTTCTGTACGGCAGGTGCTGTTCTAGGCTCTGAGGACACAGCACTGAATAAAACAGGAAAAACTTTCTGCCCTCGTGGAATTTCAGTTACGCAGGTGAATTATAATAAGCAAGATACATTAGTGAAATCGGTAGCACATTAAATGATGGTAAATGCTAAGGAGAAAAAGCATGGAAATAGGAGGAAGCAGGGCTACCCTGATAGGATGGCAGGAAAGGCCGTACTTAAGGGGGACAGCTGAGCAAAGATTGAGGGAGGTGAGGGATCAAGTTCTGTGGATAACTAAGGTATTCTAGGCATTGATAACAGCAAACACAAATACCCTCAGGCAAAATCATACTTGGCGTGGTCCAGAAACAATAAGGCCAAGTTGACTGACCAGAGCGAATAAGGAAGTAGTGGAAAGACAACAGGACATCACAAGGATACCGTGCTTTTACACTAAGTGAGAACATGGTAAGAGCCTGGCTCTTGCTGTTACCTTCAGTGAGGGAGCAGAGAAGCAGCAGCAAGACCAGTTGGGAGACTATTACAATAACACAGGCAAGAGATGCTGATGGCTCGGACCATGCGGTAGTGGAAGAGGTGGTGAGAAGGGCTGGGATTCTGCACACATTTTGAAGGTAGAGCCAAGTTTAAGGTATCACTACAAAAGTGATCTTTTGACGTCCATCTCTCTGACTGCTGTACCCGTCTCTCATTTGCTTCGAAAGAGGAAGACAGAAGACAGATATTAGCTCTACTTCACCTCCCAAATTCCCTCAACTTACCTTCTGTTTATTTCTGACATCTGACATCTTAAATTTCAGAACAAGATTCCAGGATTAGAATATTATTGTTTAGGCTTCCTCTATCACCATTTAAAATATACTTAGGTAATTTATTCTGGGCTAAATGTTCTGAGTTTAGTCTAAAAAATAACATCTGATACCTTGACCTTATGCAAATGAGAACTTCTAATCTCAATTTTTCCAGTGATAGAATTGGGATATTAATTTCCGCCCTTCCAAATTCATTCACAGGAGTATTCAGGTCAAAACTGATAGTGTATGCTGTAGAAAGTGTCATTTGTGATTTGTATCACGTCTCAGGTATGAGCATCTTCTGAAGAAGAGCTCTGCCTTCTGCAGTTTCTCAGTCCTCCACAGAGACAATCAAGTTGCTTAATGTTCATTCATCTTTGATCCTCTATGTGACAGAGCAATCAGTAGAAACCAGAAAGAGCTGATTCCTCCCAAGGTACCATTATAGAGATTGACCTTAGCTATTTGTTACAAATAAAAATTAATTTGAAATAAATGTCAACCAATATCATTTTATTTAGGTTTATTTATCTTAAAAAATAGTGCCTGTCCTTCTTACTTGTCAAATTTAGTCTTGCTGCAGAATTTAAATTATAAATATAAAGTATAAATACCCAAACATCATTTGCTGAAACCCAGAGGCATACTATTAACAATTGACATTTTGTCGGAATGTCCACACACTCATCATGAAATGGAAGAGAATCAAGGTATTATTTAATTCAATCACAGCCTTGTGATTCTGTATATACTCAAGCAAACCATTACCAATATTTCTTTGTTAGAAATTAGCCACTTTGGATTTGGGGAGAAAAATAAGCTCTATAGGTATAATCACATGGAGAATCTGTTTTTAGTATCAAAGTTCAACCCATTTCATTTTTAAAAAATATATATCTATTTACATAATAATGACACGCATATGCAAGTTATAGAAAGCAACTTGATTATAATGTGTTATTAGTTATGCAGAGTTTTAAGCTGTTTCAGGAAGGTATTACTAGCCTGTTAGTTTAAATAAATAAAGAGTACTACTGAACAATTTGAACTTCAAATAAAATAAATAGAAGTTTATCTACTAGGGTTTTTAAATAAATCCAATTGCAAAATGTTTTAGAACTAATATGATTTTTCCCATTTGTTTTGACATTTTAAAAATAAACCTTATAAAATTTTCTTCCTTTTGCATTAGTTCCTAGCAATATATATATAATTTATATCTCCCTGAACCATATACTAGATAGAAAGTGTCAAATTATATGACACTTCAAGACAATGGGAAGTCACAGAAATTGAGTGTACTATCAAAAATTTACTTATGAAATGAGATTTTGGCTGTTTTATTATTCTTCTTTTTAAAAGACATTCAGCAAATACATGTGTCTATTTAAAGGAGAAATTATCTATATAACAAGATATTTCTCATTCAAGAACACTCTGGTCTCTATTTAAGCACCGTGTCAAGAAAACTGTAGGTATTAGTCAGGGCTCCATCCCATACAGGCTGAGTGAAGAGTATAAAATGTTGATAACAATACCTGGCACATTTGAAGGCAGTGTGGTTAAGTGTAGATCGGATCAAATTAGAAAGCAGATAATCTCCTCAGTCAACAAACACTCTACGAACCCACCGTGGGCTGGGCACTGCACCAACATGGGCAACGTCCCAGGTACCCAATGTCCCAACAGCCTTAATGCTATATTTCTAAGATGCACATTGTTTTTTTCGCATTTTACTGTCTCGGACATCGTGGTACCTCTTACAACAAACGAATGGCATCTTAGCTTCGATGAAACATAGTAATTCCAATTCTCTTTACTAAAATAGCATTTTTTTAAGGAGAATGAGTAGACTAAACCGCCTGGAGTGAAAAGCATGGAAGTTAAAGATACGAGTAGATCTTGATCCCTTTTCTTACACCACTGTGTGCGAGATCTTGTGTGATCTTAAGTATCATGAGACTTAAGCATCATGCTTTTAATAATGTGTATGTGTGCAAACACAATCATTTCTCAAGTTGTGAGCTACTTGAAGCCAGGGATGGTATCATATTCTTCTTCTGTTTCCTCAAACACGTGGAGAATAGTCACTTATTATACATTTGTGAATGAATAGAGACATCATTTTGGAGACGAGCTACAAAAGGAAGCATTTTTCCTCTTTCTCCCAATTAATCTGTATTTTTGTTCCATAAATAATAACAGATACTTTATAAGGAGTCATTTGCTTGAATTTTTAACTACATAGGTATTTTCAAAGAATGTGTGTATATATACACACAGATATATATATAAAATTTTCTTTGTTATGGTAAAATCCATATTCAATAATATAGTGTGAATATTTTTATTCGCTTGAAGATAATAAAACATTTTGACCTGAAGCTGTGTCTTTATTTTGAAAAATACCAGATTAGAAGTTATAATTATAGTAATTTTAGATGTTTTGGTGTGTGACTTGTTCAAAATCATTACTGAGTCTATGGAGTATTGGGAACTCTTATTTTGGGTTCTTTCTAAATATAAAGCACATAGTAGGCCCCAACTAAATATCTGGGGATGTTTCTAGCTGGCTGGATTTTCCCTCATGACCCAGGGTTTTGTGTGTGTGTGTTCGTGTGGCCTCTGCAATGGAGCTGTCCACAATCTCAAAATTCTCTTCTCCCCATTGCCAAAGAGACAGACAGAATCCCACAGATGTGGCTTGTACGATTTCTCAAAAAGCCTCTTCTCATTGGCTTTTATTTTTTATTTTATTTTATTTTATTTTATTTATTTATTATTATTATTTTTTATAATTTTTTGTTTATTGCAGTAACATTGGTTGCTGAGGCAGCGTCTCATTGGCTTTTAGAAGTTAACTTGGTTCAGGGGCATTTCAACTACAAGATCAAGCAAGCATCTTGCCCATGCTGTTGGAAACTAAGGATTTTGGTTTTACAGCTAGGAGTACCCATAGCTTCCAGAACCACATGCACCATTCCTCTGAAGACCTGTAGAGGTAGTATCCTTTCTCCTTTTCCTCTCACACGATCTCCTGCTCAGTCTTCCCAGGCTTTGTGAACCCTTTCATCTAGATTGTATTTTGTGAGCTTAGCTGTCTCCTAGTTTTACAAAAATGGATTTGTTAATTTGGGGTTTGGTATTTCTTGTTGCTTTTGGGTAATTCTCAGGAAGGAAATGCCAACTTTACCTTATCATCCTTAAATCAGATATTCTCTGGAAATGTTTCCATTAAAGCAGGAACCATTGGATGTATTTTTACTATGGGTGCAATAACTTGCTAAGGAACTACTATCAGAATTAATTGATGAATAGCTAGATGTTCTCCACCTATTTATTCCTCCCTCCACTGAGTTACTGCTACTTTCTTACCTCTGGTTCTAGTCTCCAGGAAAGCCACATTTGTCAACTGGATTCTGCCCCACCAGGAATTATATAAATTCCCATTACTGTCTCCTAAGTAGAAGCAAACAGGTTACCATTAAGCAAGGTCATTTTGCTATTGGTCCTCTCTCTCCCCACAACCCCGTAAACACAGTAGAGCATTTATCTACCTTTGGACAAATATCATTCTAACAATTTGCCTTTTATCTTCCCTGGTGGCCATGTTTACGATCTCTGTCGTCAGTAGTGTATCCCTGGATCCCGGGGTTGTTATTATTGTTTTATTTTTGTTTGTTTGTTTTAAGCATTCTACTAATTAGATTATATTTCTCCTCTAACTTTAGGTACTTATATTTTAAGCTTTTCCAGTCTTTGGGAGATTTACAATCTAATGCTTTCTCAACCTTCTTGTGGATGCTCTACTGCTGGCTGACTTCTCTGTTGTGACTATGCACCTCGCTGTACTTCAAGACCTGGAAATGCATTCACTCAGCACTGCCTACTTGGTCCTAAACCCCTAGCTCTCAATCCATTACCACATCCTGAAACCCTAGTCTCTGTCTCTGCAAAACCAAATGTGAGCATCTTATCACTGTAAACAGAACTGCATGCCACTAATTCTCTGCTATGTCAACAGTCTTGGATATACTCATTTTTAGTGGACTCTGAACATCCTCAGATATACTAATTTTTAAACTATGCAGAAAATAATATTCTCCATAGTCTTTAGAAGTTGAGTAAAACTACTCCTTAAGTCCTTTATGCTTAGCACTGACTAGATCAGTTCAAAGCAGATTATATTTCAAGAATCAAGAGACACACAACATGAAAAGTAAAGGAAGAGTGCCAAATTGTAGCTGAGTGAACAGCTGTGGCCTAGATCTAGAAGAGCTATAACAGTGGTGCTCTCAATTTAAAATGAATCTGTGAAAGTCCTGAATGGCAGATCTCAGAGAAACTATATTTAAATATCCACGTATAAAATTAAAGAACTTTCTTTTATATACAGAGCAACAAGTGGCAGGAATTCAAAGCTCAGCCTCTTAAACAAATGTTCCACGAGCTCTTCTATATTTCTTTGCGCCTCTCTATGTCCCTATAAATTAATTGTTGAAGTTTATGTATTAGCTTTGGGAATTGGTCTATTTAACAATTAATAAAATAGTAGAAATTCTGAATGTTATTGAAAACACTTTTTTAGTAGGCTTAAGGAATAAGATGCTATTTTGTTTTGAGGAATTGTTATGATCATTTATCATAACACTATTATGCTCAAATATCAATATCATTAATAAAGATGTTTTACAGAATACAAATATATTAAAAATAAAATGACGACAATTTGAACTTTGAACTAATTGGTTTGGTTGTTTTTATTTTTTCTTAATTGAAGGAGTGAGTTAATTATTTAATTGTTGAGGCAATTATTTCTTTCACTGAGGGCTTCTCTTGTGTTAAAGGAAAAGTTAGGAGATTATTAGTGTAAATTTTGAATGAGAAAAATCTTCCTACAAAGATAATAAATTCAAAATTTATAAAGACAAAATATAGACATATTTGACTATATACAAATGAATAAAAAGAGTGTGATAACTACATCAGAAAGTCCAAAGATATATGATAAATTGAAAAAAATATTGGCAAAATATGGGACAGAGAAAGGGTAAATAATCCTCCCACCACCAAATGTCCATAGATTGAGAAGAAAAGACAAACAACCTCCAGAAAAATCAACAAATGATATGAGTGAGAATTTCATAAAAGCAGAAATCCAAATATTCAATGAATCTATGAATTCCCAGATTCATTCATAGCCTGGAAAGAAAAGGACAATAAGGTACTATTTTAAACTGTGAGATTGGCAGAAATTTAAGACAATATCCACTGCTAGTAATAACAGATAAATGAACACCCTAATTGACTACTAGTCAAAGTGTAAATTGCTACAAACATTTTGGAAACTAGTTTGGTAATATCCATTAAATTAAAATTGAATGGATCTTTTGAACTTGCCCAGTTTGAAAATCATTACCATAGAAATAAAAGAATGTGTATGTAAGAATATATATATTCATTCAATGGAATATTGAACAGTTATTTAAAAGTATGTGTTGAATCAATAGCTATTCATATGGAAGAATACCCAGGATATACTGTTAAGAGGAAAAAGAAGTTGCAATATAATGTGTATTGAATGGTCTCACTTTAATAATAACAAACTATCGCAAAAATAAAAGCAACATTTGTATGGGTTTATATGTTTGCGTATATGTATATAAATGTGAGAAAAATAGTGTATGGATCAGGCCATTAAAACTGGTAACTCTAAGACAAGGATGAGCACTTGAATACAAAATCCATTTGCTATTTGAGAAAAGAATTTTATCAAGTAAAATCTTAAATATAAAAATTTAATAAAAATAAACATAGCATTTCTCTACCTGGTATTTATTTAAGTGTAATGAATGAGGTTGGAATTGAACCTTAATTTATTTTCCCAGAGATTAGTTAGTTGTCTGAGCATCATTTAGTGAATGTCCCAGCTTTTCACCCACTAACTTGAAATGTTATCTTCATCTTGTATGACATCCCCATATTGATCCATCTCATTCTGTCCTGCTACCACACTGCTTTAATTTCTGTAGTTTTATACAACAATCTACTATATAATTAAAAAACTCTATCATAGCTCTTTATTATAATTTTCTTAGATACTATCACATGTGAATTTTGCCATATAAACTTGAGTATCGCTTTGTCAAATTCCAAAAAACTCTAGTGGATATTTGATTAAGATTATATCTAATTTACAATTTTGTTTAGGGAAAATTAATATCTCACTATATTCAATAGTTATTTCCCAGAAAAGTATGTATTTTCATTTATTCAAATATTCTTTCAGAACATGAGAAAAGTTTTTGTTTTCTTCCTATCAGTTCTGCACATTTGTTATTGGCGAATGGGTTATGCAGGATGAAATAAGCTATCTGATTCAGCCTTAGTTAAACAAAACTTAACTGAGTACGTTATTTAGATTTGAGCCTGAATAATTCAAGAAACTACCAAACACGCTTCAGTGGCTGAAAACATGCTTCAGTGGTTGGAGATGGTTCTTAATCCAAAATGTATTTCATTTCCTTACAATTTGTAAATAATGTTTTATTTTAAGTTCTTTGGTTTTTAGTCTTATTCTTTATTCTAACTTGCCTCACGCTAATAGTTGTTCAATATATATGAGGGAAAAGAACATGCAACTGAAGTCAGTCACAACTTTTGTTAAGTCTTTTGGGAAACTTATAGATAGAATGCAGTATATTTCTCAATTTATAGCTTAATGAGTTATAGTGTTACATATAATAAATATTTAAAAATGCCTTTGTCTATATTTGGATAACTTTCAAGATAAATACGTATAATATAAAAATATTTTAAAAATCTAAAAGTAAAGAATGCAAGTATGGTATAACTGGTATATTATTTTATCCCAAATCAATTAATTCATCTGAATTTTCTTTTTTTTGCTGTGTAGCAAAATTTACTCAACAAATATTTGTTCAATCATTATTCAACAATACTTTTGAATGCTTAAATGTGCCAGGAAATGTACTAGATACTGAGGACATAAAAATGAATATTAGTGAAGCATAATACAAATAAATCAGTAATTACAACCCAGGAGGTAATATTTGCTACTTGAGTCATAAGACAGGCTCCTTGGCTGTTCAGGCTTTCGATAAGACAGGGGACATAGTGTCTTATCACTATGTGATAAGCTTGAGAAGAATTGATGTCTAAGCTAGAATTGAGGAGGAATAGGAGTTAGTGTGTAGAAGAAGGGAAACTAGAGTTACAGCTAGATGCTAGATGACTTAGTGTGAGAAAGAGTGTGGTAGGTTCAGACATTTATAAGTGCTAGACCAAGGAAGATGTATATTTGAATTTACTGTATTTTTTTTACTTTTTTAAACCCAGAAAATGGTAAAAAAAAAAAAAAATCCAATACTACCTTCACTGTACATATAATACTTGCAAATGTTAAAAAAAGTCAGTCTTCAGTATTTGTAAATGAAATGCCTGTTGACAGAACAGATATAACTATAGCTGTAGATTCTTAATGTACCAAAAGTTTTAATTGCTATTATATGAACCTCAAAACATCTTTGGTTTATAATTTCCTCTGTTTGTACTTTTCTTTTTTTTATCCTTAAAGCATTTAAAGATGCTGAAGCAATGTTATATTTTACCCATATTTTTAAGAATTCACCTAAAAAAACTAAATGGATATGACCCTATTGAATAACTAAGTAGATTTCAACGAGGAATATTTTTTTCCAAATGAGACAAGCTAAAAGAACTGATACACTTATAATTTGAGCATATACTAAAATATTTAATATGCAGAGCTTGCAGAAAAGTAAAAAGCCAAGACTTCAAAAGGGTCAGACAGAGCAAGCAAAACAGCCTTTTTGGCACAAGAAATACTAAGTAATTCAAATAGTATCAATAACATTAAGTCCATTTGTGCTCTCTGTAGCAAACTCATATTCTCAACATAAACTCTGAATTCTCATTATACTTTTATCCTCTATGTCCTTCCTGCAAATGGCCATGCTCATTCTGCCTCCCTTCCTTTAGTTCAGTGTTTGAAGCGCTGACCCTTTTCCTTCAAGAGCCTCCTCAAAGTCTTGTTCTTCATGGAGCTTTCTCTGAGCGTTCTAACCCGTATCAATCTTCCCACTCTCTGAAGTAACAATGTTATCAATACCATGCATTTTGGCATCATTCATCAAACAGTGATCAAGTAGTGCCCACCCTGTGCCAGGCACTGCACTAGGTGCCAGGGAGGCAATAATAAATAAGGCATGATGCCCTCTCTCAAGTTGCTCACAGTCTACTCAGGGAGACAGACGTGGAAAAAATTACAACGGAAAGTCCTACGTTAAATGAGTTCAGGAAATGTCATTAGGATAACTGAGGCTACAGAGGTTCGTTTAGTCATATTGCATCTTCATTCAGTTGTTTCACGTGACATGTATACTTTTCTACAGCTCCTCTTCGCCTCCTAAACTCACAGCAAATACTACAACACTGAATATCTAGTGGTCTACTGAGTAGAATCTTTAAATATTTTTCTTCATGAAAAACTAACAATGTCTTTGCAATTTTTCTGTAAATCTAAAACTGTTCTAAAATAAAATGTTCATTTAAAAAAATAACAATAAGGACTATGTCCGTCTAAAGAGAAGTAATATTTGTAAATTACTGAATTTCCCATCCATTCCACATATATTTTCCCCCCTTCTTAACAATTTTGACTCCTTTTCTCAGAGCCTATCACCTCTTCCCCATATGTAATTTTTTTTGTCTACAATTCCCATACATTCCTCTAAATTAGTTAATACCTGCAAGATGATGCAAATTTATTAACATGCAGTAATTTTGAGCACAAATTCCAGTTTTGAAAAATAAGTGTGTATTCATTTTTAGCGTTATAACTTGGAAATATCAGTTGGCTACATGTGCATATGGAGACTAAATGCTGAATGCCTGACTGCTATACCAGTTTGACTCTTTAAAAAAGGAGATTTGTAGTTCTTTGTGGAGGCAACCTGAGATAACAGGATACTCCTCACGTTATGACATTTCTTTTGCACCTGCTAGAATGTGCTTATGTCAGTTTCCTGTTGCTGCTATAACAAATTACCTCACACTTAGTGGCTCGAAATAACACAAATTTATTGTCTTACACTTTAGGAAGTCATAAGCCCAAAACGAGTCTTACTGGGCTAAAAACCAAATGTCAGTAGGCCTGAGTTCCTACTGGTAGCTCTATGGGAGAATTTGTTTCTTAACATTTTCCAGCTTCTAGAGACCACCCACATCCCTTGGTTCGTGGCCCCATCCTCCATCTTCAAAGCCAGCAACATTGACCTGAGTCCACACTGCATCTCTCTGGCTCTCTCTCTTCTGCCTCCCTCTTGCCTTATGATTATACTGAACCCACCTGGATAATCTCCCTATGTCCTGGTCAGCTGGTTAGCAACCTTAATTCCATCTGCTGCTTTAATTCCCTTTTGTCATGTAACCCATTTTAAAAGGTTCCAGGGATTATAACATAGATATCCTTGGGGGACCATTATTATCTCTACCACAATGCTAACAAAATTTCTGCCCTCCTCTGGTCTGACAAGACAGAACCAGCTTTTCAGGGTCTTACGGAGAGGGGAAACAACAGTCTGCCCCCAGAAAATACAGCACCCTTAACGGCGTGAGTAATGAGAACATTTACCTCCCTTGACTTGGGGAGGCTACCCTTCCCAGGAGGTATGTCTGTTGAATCTGTCTTGTGTGTGATAATGCTCACTGGGTTAAAAGCAAAAGAACCTGTTTTTAGTGTTCTTGGAACTCAATTTTAACAATTTTAACGATGCAGTATTGGCCAAGATTTTACTGTTTAGTCATCAGTTAAAGCTGATCCTGACTAGACATTGTTATTGAGAAAATTTGAGTGCCATATCTGTGCAGTGGACTGGATTGCAGCATTGCTTTCACAGGTTTTTATGCTGACCATGAGTTTAAGCCTCATTAATGATAGGCTGAGGGATTAATCTAGTCATTCAACACGAATTTTTGAATACTACTGCCTTTAAGGCAAAGGGCTAACAAGTGGGGATTCAGAGGAAATAAAGATCGATGTAGTCTTATCCACATAAACTTAACATTTTACCAGGAGACAGAGATGTGAAACTACTAATTATAAATGAATTATTTAATTACAGTTGTGGCCAGTGTTGTGAAGAACAAAGCTCTATATATCCAGTAATTCTCCAACTATCATCAATTAGGTTAGAAGGAAGAGCTCACAAAAAGGAAAAGAAAGCACTAAGGAAATGAAAGTTTTGCCTGTTTAGTTCACCACTGTGTGTGGATCACTTTGCACAGTACATGGCATTTACTAGAAACTTATTAAATATTTACTAAATGAAAGAAGATTCATTTAGAATGGAAGATTTAGAAAGAAGATTTCCATTTAGAATGGAAAAACCAGGGTGTTTTTATTAAGAACTATGTTATTAAAAATGTACAATATTTGGACAATAGATCAGCCTTACATAAACCACGTTTCCCGTAGGTTTGTACAGAGGGGAAATGATTATCTGTATTGAATAACATATCCCTTCCTGTTTTATACCAGATCTTTGATTAGGCTCCTTCACAATTTTCTGAGCCCATGCTGGAGTAGTAGATCCAAAAACAGTCTGATATTTCTCAGACACTGGAGTAAATAGAGGTGGCATGCCCAAATCTAGGGTTTGGGGGAAAATCTAAGGCCTAAACTCATTGAAATCACACTTAAATATAGCAGCAAGTCTGAGAAGGGACTAACATGAGACCCAGATGAACAAGGAGAGAAGAGAGCCAGCAAGTGCTGATAGGAGGGAAAGCGCAGAAATCAGGAATAAATATTTTTGTTAACCTTTGTCTAATTGCATTTGTCCAGACTACACTCGTCTGTCTCGGGATGTCCTATGAAAGTTGCAGAACACATATCCTATGTTAAGCTTCCAAAGACTTTCAGGACCCTCAAAATCTGATAACTGACAAGACTTACTTTCAGAAAAGGACGTGTGGGATGAATGACAGGAATGTTCTTCTCTTCTAAATCAGCATGAAATGAAACCAAAAGTACGCATACGAGGGGGAGACAAAAAAGCTTCATTCCTCTTGTTTTCAGAATATGTATAATTTCCTAATATCGTAAGAAAATTAACCTTACGATCTTCTTACTTTACGTATCACATCTCCTCCAAAGAGGAAAAAATCAATTGTAGCTTTTCTTATTTTTCTTTTCTTCCTCTTCCTTTTTTTTAAAATCTGTCCTGGAAACATTAAGAAAGGCAAAGTAGTCTCACAATTCTTTCAAAGAGAAACTAACCTTGAAGTCAAACAAAGAATGTCTATCATCTAAAGTAGAAATGAAGGAGATCTGATTAAAATCAGAATTCCCATCACTACATCTCTACTCACCAAACCAAAATCGGGAGCTATCGATTCCTTTAATTAAAAAAGACCTGATATGGAAATACTACATTGAGACCAGTCCCAGATGGATAAATCTGTCAGGATTTCTATTTTCTGCCTCACACCTCAGAGATGGACATGCTTAAATTTGCAATTAAATATTACAGGGCCATGATGCATACTCATCCACTGAAAAATCCCAAGGGAAAAGGGAAACAAGAACAAGGGGAGAGAAATGTGGGGAAATGAGTGGACTCTTATGTGAGAAGGGAAAAGATAATAAGAACCCAAAACACACAACAAGGAGTCACAGGAACCAAAACAGAAAATAGACAAAAGTAAAAGTTAATGAAGGCAAATCATTAAAATCAGGTGAGCTACACAATAATCACTCAAATCTCCCAAAGCGTATAAACAAAATACTATTTGATGAAGTTTAGAGTAGGTACAGACATGTATTAAATACCAACATCTAAAGATTAGTTATGCATTAGCTCTAAAAATCTGAGTAGACCTTGTTTATTTTGACTCCATGTCTCTCTAAGACTGTCGTTCTATAAAGCTAGTATTAAAGACAGGCCTCAGCTAAGAAATAGGAGACAGTGTCTTTTTATAGTGTCTTTTTTTTTTTTTTTTTTACTAATAAGCAGTAATAACTATAATTCAAAGGAAACATCAGCTTTCTGAAAATATGTAAGTTGATACCAGTTAACAATGTTATATAGTTGTTTTCTCTTTTTTTGTATATTAGTGTTCAGAACATACATATGGAAACAAAGAGAAAAGGAGGAGGAATTGGAAGGAAAGAGAAAGTCAGAAAAAGAGAGAGAGAGAGAAAAAAGAGCAAGAAAGAGCATCACTTTATAAATGGACCTGGTATTATATTTTCATTGCAAGTTATTTCATTTTTACAATTCAAGTACTTCAAGTATTTTAAAATACTTATACTACTTCTGTTTATTAAATGGCAAACTGGTTTAATGTTCTTAGGTCTGGGACCATGATGCTGGCATCTAAAGCAGAGCCAGTTCCTTACACTTATAAAACTGTCCTAAATATCTATTTCCTCCGTGTCTCATTAATAATGAATTTTTCTCTCTCTGGGACAGACTCTTTTATATTTGCACATGGGATGGTGCTTAAATGCAAAATGCAGCATAGAAAGAATAAAACCGCTGCAGCAACTTGCAAAATTCTGAACAGAAAATAAGAAAGGCATAAAATAGACAAAGCTACAAGAAATGATAAAAAGAAAAAGGAAATAATGAGGAAACACAAAGTGTGAAACAGAAAAAGATGTTGAGAAAACAACGTGTGGGTCAGTTTGGCAGACACGACATCTGGTCATCCCGATTGTTTCCATTGGAAAGATTGATGCCTACAGACCTTGTCAATGATTCCTCTCCCTGAAGGTCCACAGCTGATTGATTAATCCGTCAGATAAGCTGTAAACATGTCAAAGGCATTTCTTCTAGTGTGTTTGTGGCACCTCGAAGCTCAAAAATATTCAGTCCATTCAAATTTTCTTTGACATTCCATCAAAATGGTTAAAAGAGAAACTATTGCCATGTATTACCATCCAGTAAAAAAAAAGAAAAAGAAAAAAGATTTCAATCATTAATTTTTATGGTGATAGTTTATATATCAAAGAATTGATGATCATATTCAACTCACAATCTTCACCACAGTAGAGAAGGAACACTCCTTAGAAAAGAGAAAATAATTTGAAGTCACAGAGTATAAATTTCTTATCTTAGCTGTGATCCTTGAAGATCTGAGGAAGCCATTCACAATTGAGATGGCTTCCAGCTAAAGATTATGCTCCCCTTCACTTTGCTAATAACAGAGGGGGTCCTTTTAATGTCCAACATCTGGTTCACAGAAGAGTTCATGAAAAGCTAAGAGGGCAAAATTAGGAGCAAATTCTCCCAGTGGTCTCAAATACTATTCTCAGAATCTATTGCAAGCGAGTTGAGTTTTATGGTCACTGAAAGTGACCATGAAAACTTTCTTGGCAAGTGTCAATGTAATTTCATGCTAAATAGATAAAGGAGGAGAAAGCACTGGAAAGAGGAAGGATGGGACAATAGCTTACAATTTATCAAAACTATAGATAAGAGACCTCATTTTCTACAAAGGGAGGAAGGGAGGAAGGAAATGCAGCAGTAGAATGGATTGGCTAAAGATCTTAATTGAAAGTATTCCTGAGGTGCATATCACCCTCAGTAATAATCATCATAACAATAACAACAACAATTAAAGTCTACTGAATATGTACTAAGGAACTGCACCAAGTGTTTTACATACCTTTTTCCATTTGATTTTCAAAATAGTGCTACGGAATTGCCATTATTTTTCTATCTACAAATAGAGAAACCAGGACATAAAGTTTAAATAACCTGTAACTGAGTTAATAATAGGAACTGATACTTGAGCCATATATATATGAAAATTGAAGGGACCTGTGTATCAGTCAGGGACCAGTTAAGAGACAGAAGTAATTATTTGAACAGGAAAGTTTAACATAAAGAATTGTCAACTAGGAATAGGACGTTAACTAATAAGGGGTACAGAAAACTCTAAAGAACATAGCAATAGCAGAATAGGGAGGGACCACTAACTCTAGGCTGAAGGAGGGCTCACAAGGAAGGAACAAATCTGCAGGAGTCAAACTACACCATGCTGAGATCTCTCTGAAGAGAGAGGGGCTGTGGTCCACCGCATGGCAGAGAAGACTGCTGGGGGCTGCAGGCTGGGGCTGGAGAGCAGAAAACAGCCAGCTGGGACGCCAGTGAAACCTGAGTATGTGCACCACTGAGTCTGAGTATCATTAGCCCAGAACCACTACTGGCAGCTGTGTGTCAGGCAGCCATGCCATACGACCAAGAAGAAGACCAGAAACGTGGGAAAGAGGAAGAAAAGCTCCTACCTCTTGCACTGTTCCTCCAGCACCCCCTACCCCAGAAGGGGAACATTGTCCTCACTGGAAGTACTGACCAAGTCCATCTCCTGGATCACAAAGGGCAGAAAATGGGTGGGTTTTGAGCTGCGAGTTAATAAATTGATGACTGGTACAATCTGTGACTACGAACGCTGCTTAATGTTAAAATGCATCGTTGCAGAGAATTTTCATATTTCAAAAAAAAGTCTGGAGTTAAACCACATTAGATATTTTTAAAATCTTGATTATTTCTGCATTTATTTTACATTTGTTTGGAAATGTTGGAAAATGGAAAGTCTGGGAAATTACCCAATTCTATGAAAGAGTTTCATATATGGAACTTCTTCAAATAAGAGTTTTAGAGAAACATACTCTTTTAGATGCCAAGAGAATGACAATGACCACCGGGTCCTCCAAAGGCAGGAGGTATTCGTGCTTTTCCTTGGTATGGAGATTTTGGCTGCTTGAATCTCCCTTGCTGGAGCACTTGGGCTAGGTCTGCTCTATTTCTTCTCTGTCCTCCCTACCCAGCACGTAATGTCTCCCATTATCTCAAGTTGGATATATATGTTCCAGCACTTTTGATCACAGGAGGGCAATCTTCGCTCCGGTCTCTCACTTGGGCCAAAACCATCCGCTTAATGATTGGATGGATTAGATATTTTTACTGAAAGTACTTTGAGAAGTGCTCTCCACACCTGAATAAATATTTGCATCAATTGATGCATATTATAACACTCTCCTCACCTGCAGCAGAGACAACAAATATCCTACCCCCAGAAATCGGCTGTGGTGATGCTCTGTTTTGCAGCAATAGCCTAGTGGTGCCCACTCCCTCACTTACAGGGAAGAGGAGATCTAGTGCTCCAGGTTCTTACTGGTTATATGCCAAAAGTAGTCGCCAATGTATTAAAATGTTGAAATACAAATACAAAATTATAGAAAAGTTGGCAGTAAAATATTTTATAGATCTGGAGATGTGATAATTTTCTCATCTTTGGAAAAATAAAAAGTCTGGAAAGAAAGATTGGCAATTTCAAAATTTCAGAAGCAGTGTTCATGCATGACAAAGAATTAATGACCACATTATGCGTAGATTGCATTTGGATTTACGAGAAAAATATCAAGATCCCCAAGAGATATGTAGGCAAGAATTATGAACAGATCATTAGCAAGCGAGGAAATACAAATAATGTAAAGGTGAAAAGAGTTCATCCTCACTGCTAAACTTAGAAATGCATAAAAAATCAATTAAAATACCATTTTAAGCCTACTAATTTATGGGGAGGGGAGTTCCACGCAGAGCTATTTGTTGGGGAGATAGATATGCTTATACAATGCTTGTTGAATTTTGAGCTGGCAAAATCCTTTATGCAAACAACATAAGGAGTACAAAAAGTGTTCATAATGTCCCAGGAATGTCGTCTCTAGACATTTATCATAAAAATAATTGAATGGAAGAAAAAGATCCATAGGTAGAAAGAAGCTCATCACAGCATTGTCAAATGATAAGCACACAAACACACACACACATACACATGCATTCTCCCTACATTTTTTGTCACACATAGCATACCCTGAAAGAAATATTATGCAAGCATTAAAATCATAATTTTGAAGACTATATAGAAACATAGACAAAGTTTACGGTGTCAAGAAAATGGAAAAAGAGTAAAAATAAATGAAGAGATGAATTTACACTGTGGCTTTAATTATATAATACATACAGTTCAAAAGACTGGCAGTTAATTTGTAAAACTAAAACTCATGTTAGGATGCTAGAATTACAGTCTATTTTTCTAACATTTTATTAATATTGTATTTCTCTTAAGATTTGCCAAAAAAAGGAGCTCCTTTATTCTTTCAGAGATTTGTTGCTGGTAAGGTAAATCATTTGTTGTTCTCAATACTGTCACAAGAAAATTATAAAAGTTTTGTTTGCTATGGAAATAAATTCATTCAAAGTTTAGTTCACACTAAACCTTGTTAAATTTTTGATCTACAGAGAGGGAAAAATCTTGGAGAGAACTAGAAAGGAAGGCGAGATTTCTTCTCCTTTAAGGGAAACCCAAACTGTCATCAATACCCTACGATACGGCATCTCTCTGCTCACTCAACTATACAAAAGGCAAATAAAGTCATGAAGACAAGGGAGCCGGAACGTGTGTGAAATTATTGGAGCATCCATATGTCAAAGAAGGAAGTCACAAGTTATTCTCTAAGCTAAGGTACCTACAGGCCCAGCTACGAGGAACTGCAAAAGCTTCTGATGTTGACTGACCTAAAGCTCCAGAGACTTCTTTAAACTCGGAGAAGGATTTTGACAATAAATTGCAAGAAACAGCTGCATAAATTCCAAGAAAAATAAACAAGTCACTGGATTGTAAATATGCCTAGGGACTTCTTATTGTTATGAACTGATGCTGAAAATACTCACACGTTTCTCACCTTTTAGGCATCACAACATGAGTGAATGTTTTTTATTAATTTAGCTTTTATTTTTATCAAAGATATATATACCTATAAAGAGTCAATTCTACAGGATGGTTTTGTAAAAACAGCACTCTCTTTGCCCCATTTCCTCTCTCCAGAGGATTCATTTTTAGTAAATCTTTTCATATTTACTTCCTTATCCCTAAATAAATTTCTCATAGTGACTATGAGCATATAGTGACTATAGTGACTTTTTTTATTTACTTCCATTTTTAGAGGCTATGATGTGAGTAGACAATGCCGCCCCAAACAAACACACACATTCACATTTCCCAACCCCTAACCTCTGAATTTGGTTAAGATAAATATTCCCAGTTTTACTTGACTAGATGCATGATAGTCTCAGCTGAGCTATGTTCTCTAAATGATTATTTTTACTTTCCTGAAAAATATTTTATTTTCCCTTATAGTTAATTTTTTTCCTCATTTTCTTAGCTTTTGTGTACTTACCATTGATTCAACCTCCTAAACCTTCCCTAGATGTATAAATGTCTCCTCAATACACTGAAATAATTAGTTATGGCATTACTTTCCTTTTTTAAAGAAATCTTTTCCAGAACCGTTTGCCCTGCTTTCCCCTGTGTGTCCTCTGAACCTGACGCATCGTTGTTTTCTTGGGAACTTCTCTTACTGATGTCTTGGGCATTTCTGTTGCTTCTCTTCCGCTTTGGAGCCCTGTATTTTTCACTCTATATCTTCCCTTAGTTGTAAGTAAAAATTCTAGACAGGAAATAACTTTCCATCAGAATCATTAAGCCATTGCTCTATTACCTTCCAATTTCCAATCTGTCTTTTGAGATTATCTAATGCCATTCTGACTGTTGAAGTTTCGGATCGTCTCATTTGTATTATTTGGAAATTTTAGAGTGATGGGCAACCCAGCAGGTCTATTTCATCCCCTATACTGTACCGCTGGTGGGGGGACTTTCAGCCTTGGAACTGATGTTCACATCTACACATTTTTCTTAAGTTGTTTCTTTGATGATTTTCTATTCTCTGCTTTCTATTTTCTCTCTTTCTGGCAATCATACTATTCTGATGTTGGACAACCTGGCCTGGTTCTTTAATCTTGTTCTCTTTTCTCTCTTGATTTTCGTATCTTTTTCTCTTTGCCCAATTTTCTGGAGATTTCACCAACCTTATCTTCTTACTCTTTTTTGAGTTTTTCATTTCTATAATATTTTCAATATCCAAGAGCTCACTCTACATCTCAATGTTCCTTTTTGTAGCTTATTTTCCTTATTTTAAGGATATAGTATATTTTCTTATTGCTCTGAAAATATTAATGATGTTTTAAATATTTTCTTCTTCCTTAAAAGTCCCTATTTATTCTAAATTGTGAGGCCATGTAATATACTGGTTACTGGTGTGGACTCCAGTAACTGAGTGCCTGCATTCAAGTCCTGGCCCCAACACTTATTAGTCCTGTGACTTTGGGAAAGTTAGTTTACCTTTCAGTGCCCCAGTTTCTTTATCTATAAAAATCATAAGTGATAGAGTTGTTCTGGGTATTAAACGACTAATACATGTAATGCGCTTACAACAATGCTTCGTGTAAGGTAAGCCCTAGATGTGTTATGTTACACAAGAAGATGATCATTTGTTTTTCCATTTGTTGGTTTTAGACTTTGCCATTCATCGAAGGTTATTTCTTTAACTGTCTTGTGATCTCCAACTGTATGTTCAGACCTATTTCTAGAGTACTGAAAAGACGACCAGAAACTCTATGCAGGTCAAGGATCTTTCCATTTGCAGGCTTCACTGTAGGCCATTTAGTTGGGGAACCCTGGATCTCAATATGTTCATATCTTGGGCTTGTCAAATTTCCTGCCTGAAGAGTACACACCTATCTGCCAGGTAAGAAAAGATGGCTGGGGATTTCAACCTTCAGTATAAATTTTTACTTAAAGTTTTCCATAAGGTGTTTCCACCCACCACTCTGCTTTATGCTTTCTGGAGAATAAACTGCAGAGTTCAGTATGGAAAGGATGAGCTAAATGAGGGAGAAGATCTGGGTGTCTAACTTCCTCTTAAAAAATTTTTTTAATTTAGGGTATATCTCAGATTTCATTAATACTGGCTTGAGAATCATATTCTCTGATCTGGTAAGTTAGTAACCACTTAATCACAACTTTCCAGGTTCCAATGATCTCAACAGAAGTGGTTTTATATCTTGTTATGAATCCCTTTGCTATTTTTAATGGGATTTTACAGAGAATAAAGGTAAATGTGAGTGTTCAATTGACCATCTTTAACTAGAAGTTGAAATAACTATTTAAGACAATCAAATGCAATTGTTAGTGAAAAAAATTGTCTAATTTTACCTGGGCATTTACCTCTATAAATTTGTCTTTCTTAACAAGCATTGATATTTTGGGAATAGCATTTCTGAATAATTGCATCCTGTACCCTTTTAAAAATTGTTCTCACTAACAAAGCAGAAATGAAACCTTTGTTCTGAATCCAACCATGACATTCACCTCTCTGCTTAGCCAACGTTGACCCTCTGCAGACAGATTCCCAGTATTCAGCATCAGCCACTAAGCGTGACCTTCTTCCCTTTGTGCTTAAGCAGGTTAATATACACGAGGTTGTCTATTTGTGAGGTGCTATATATCAAATATTATTTTTGCCATCTTCCATAAAAATGGTTCCAAAAAGAAATTTAAAAAAGAGTCTAGTGCTTCTGATAGAGCACAGAGAAATGTCATCTTTGAAAGTGATTCACAGAAGCTCAGCAAAAGAGAGTGAGAAAGAACAGCAGCCACAACATCCATTTTCTTTGCACACGGTATGGCGAGGGAAGGCTTACTTTTAGGTTTGAATTTTCTGCAAGCAGAGCTGCACTTTTAAACAGACTGTGCTTTATGGTAACAGTTATTTCAGGCAATGTCTTTTACGCCTCGCACTCTGTTTGAGGGGAAACAAATTAAAGGCATTAAACTGGGAGTAGGTGTATTTCTTTCGTAAAATATGGTTTCAGCAATGCTAATTAATATTGCCAAGCTCGGCTATTCATCTATTCTATTTTTTAATTAAATAAAATCATAATTGAATGGAAAGACATTTCATTTCCTATCTCCTTGATTATAGCTATGGGGTTTAAAGCAATGACTTGCACTAAAACATTAATCAGTGGTACCATTATGGCAGCATAATCCCCACTGCAGGAAAGTATCTAGTAGAAATCTGTAGTCACTTCGGTATTGTGCCAAACCTACTAAACATACAACGTGACAACAGCTTCTGGAGCAGAACATCTCAACAGTCTACTGAAGCTTATCCTCCTTGGAAACGCTGTCTGTGTCTCTGTCCATGACATGTTATAGCTCATCCAAATGTCTCGACCAGTTTTGATATGAAAGGAACACAGCGAATGATTTAAGCATATAAGTAACACTAATGAGTGAAACATTTTTCCTCCTGCCTATATTCCATCTTTTCTGTAAAGTTAGTTCCGGAATTATCAATAGCTGTTACAGTACAACTCCTCTGCACATTTCTCTGGACTAAACAGAATTATTAAATTATTATTTATATTACTAAATTTGAAAAACTATATTTAATTCTTAAATTTAAGTATCCTCAGGATGTTCCATTATGCACTCAAATTTGTGATAACTATCCTGAAAAAAACTTTTTGCGATGTGTAAAAAGATTGCTATTGTATTCATAAAGATCATTTTGCTTGGGCACACATTGAAATTAGGTCAATGATTGCTCATTATTTTCCTTTTAAAAATTAAACAGCTGTATTTATAAATGTAAATATATATTATATATTTATATATATGTATATATTTTTTGCACAAAACAGTTAATCCAGTGAGACTTCCTGTGTAAATTTACCAACCCCACAAAAGCGTGTCTCTGTCATCCAAGATAACTCACACCTCTGTGTGTTAGGCTCTGCTTAGGAGAGGAGGGGAGAATAAGATTATGTCATCATGTGGAAAAGTGAATTTAAATTATCTTAGATAGACAACATAAAATATCAGAAACTTAAATCACTGATACCCCATTATTTTTTTTTCTTAAATCATACACAAGCCGTAGGACAGAAACGTGCCCTGGTGCCCAGCTGAACGACGAGAACGTGTGTCACACTCTGCCTATTCAAAACACACTCCCTGATAGAGATTGAAATTGTGGAGAATGTTAATGGAAAGGCAGACCCTACAGTTCTGTAGAGGCTATTACCCAACGCAAATGAAAAGCGCAGAGCACGGTGCTCTGGGCTCTTTGGCCCATTCTGCTGAATTGAAAGGAAAAATTGAAAAGGCTCCAATTATTCCACTTATTACCTTGATGAGTTTTTATAACATGAAATGAATTTTGTGATTAATGAGCATTTTATGTAGACGGTACATAAAAAACTTCATCTACAAAAAGCAAATAGCATTATTTTCTGGCTAGTGAAGGTGAAAATGAAATGCAAAATAAAGTTGATTGACTTAAATTTAATATATAAAAGGTAGCACTAGTTAATAGAGTATTGATTAAGGATATAAAAAGAGATGGTGACAATTGATCAAATATCCTTGTTCTAGGTCCTCAGAGTGGCTGCTGAATAAATATCTTCTCTTATAACTGATTTATATTTTAATATTACTCTTTTCATATCTTGTTTCTTTTTCCTGTAGACATACCAAAATCACACACTATCACTATCAGCAGCACATATTGATGCAAAAAACATTATTTAAAAAAACTCAGTTTATTTTAACATCTTAAGTGGGATTGATCTTACAATAGGACCAGGTGCCAAAGGGTTGGGGGTAAATATAATTAAAACACATCAGCCTGAATTGGATTGATTAATTCAGGCACAAAACTATAATTGAAAAATAGGAAAATATATTTATAATCTGTATGTTTTTAATCCATGTAACATTAATTTTGCAACTAATTTAAATTTATAATTCATTCATATGTGAAATTTATAATATAATTTGTTACTATAAAACACCAACACAAGACCAGCTTTATAATATATCAAATTATAAAACAATTTTTAAATCTTAGAAGAATGCTTGTTTTCTTATTGAATTTGTCATCTCTCCTCTTTTACTAGGTGTTGTACTCTCCACGCACAGACAACTTACATCCTCAACACCCTCAACACACACAGACACATACATGCACACACACACACAAACACACAAACACACACACTCCAGCTTCTTTCCATTCCTCTCATTGTGAAAGAGAAGAAATCCACATGCAGCCTCTCCCCAGGGTTATGCAAAAACAATTACAAATCCTAATTCAAGAAAAGATTTAACTATTTTATATGCAACAGCTTCCTCCTTTGTTTTCCTCTAAATCATCACACATAAAGTGATAGGTAAGTCCCTAAGGACTACACTTTTGTCCTCGTGAGAATACCTCACAGAGTGCATGTCATTCTGCAACTCACAAATCTTGGAAGTGAATGAAAAATGAGGAAAATCGCCCTACTTATAGTATAGTGTTTTAAGCATTTTCTTCTTTTTCTTGACCTGCAGATAACTTTGCCCTCTGCTTGGCAATTTCAGCCTAGGCAAGAAATCTGCAACTCTGTGAAATAAGTGCCAATCAATCCTACTGTCTGTCTATATATAGCCAAATAAATGGACTCTGGTGTAGCACAGGGTGAATGGCCAAATTAACAATCAATCCAACTGGCAGTCTGGTCAGTTGGCCCAAGAAACATCTACCTAGAACCAAAAGACAGCTCAAGGGAAAATATATCAAATAATTCTATTATGTCCCACGTAGTTTTCATAAATACTTTTCAATAGATAAGAGCCTAAAAAATACAGTAATGCATTCTATTTATTGACAATAGAGAAACAGGGTTGAGAGTTTCATTATTTCTGCTCACAAATAGGATCCTGCATAGTGGAGAACACCCTATCCTAGAGCTATATTCTCTTTCTTGAAATAATATAATAAAAGAGGAAAAATGTTTGCCAGACTAGTATTTTACAAAGAAGTGCAAGATTTTAGACTTTAAAAAACAAACAAACAAAAACTTGGCATATGTTTTTCTTCCAACTTTCTCATTTATGGTAAAAAATAATTTACAGCACATCTTTGTATGTTTACCTCTTATAATCAAGTGTAATCATTCTTGCCATTTACCTCCCAAGATAATAGAAACTAATAGCATTTTGTGGGAACAATTTTGAATCCTCATAAAAATGCTGCTGAATATGGTTAAGTATTATTATTAATCACCAGCTATGCTCAGGATCAATAAAGCCGCATATTAAATTTAGCTTAGCCTGAGTTATGCCTGAAGATATATTTAAACAATTATGTGATGCTTCTACATAGCTATGCAAATCATACAACCCAAATTTTCCAGCTCAATCCCAGTGTTAAATATTATATTTCATTGTCAGCACGTGTCCTGGTTTTTATTTTGAAAAATTTAGTCACGTCATATGTTGGTGATAGTCCACGATTCACAGTATTTAGCTGGTGTATTCTAATTAACATTTCTTCTTGCTGTTTTACTAAAAACAACTCCAAATACAATTCCAAATAATATGGAAATGCCATATTATTTCCAAAATTCATGAGCATATATTTTTTCTTTTAATCTATTAGTCTAAAAGTTAGTGTAAACAATAGAAGATAATACTATTACGTTTGCCATCCATCCTTCTTTATAGTCATCAAAGTACTAAATCAATGTTAGTCAATTGGGAGAAGATATTTGCAAACCATACATCTGATAAGGGCTTAATCTCCAAAATATATAAAGAACTCATGCATCTCAACAACAAAAAAACTACCAACCCAATTAAAAAATGGGCAAAAGACCTGAACAGACATTTCTCCAAAGAAGATATACAGATGGCCAATAGACACATGAAAAGATGTTCAAAATCACTAGCTATCAGGGAAATGTAAATCAAAACTACAATGAGATATCACCTCACCGTCAGAATGGCTATAATTAACAAGACAGGAAACAACATGTGTTGGAGAGGATGTGGACAGAAGGGAACTCTCATACACTGCTGGTGGGAGTGCAAACTGGTGCAGCCACTATGGAAAACAGTATGGAGATTCCTCAAAAAATCAAGGATAGAACTACCATGTGATCCAGCTATTCCACTGTTGGGTATTTATCCAAAGAACTTGAAAACACCAATTTGTAAAGGTACATGCTCCCCTGTGTTCATTGCAGAGTTATTCATAATAGCTAAGACTTGGAAGCAACCTAAGTGCCCATCAAGGGACGAATGGATAAAGAAGATGTGGTATATATACACAATGGAATACTACTCAGCCATAAGAAACGATGAAATCCAGTCATTTGTGACAACATGGATGGACATTGAGGGTATTATGCAAAGTGAAATAAGTCAGAGGGAGAAGGTCAAATACCGTATGATTTCCTTCATTAAGCAGTAGATAATAACAACAATAAACAAACACATAGGGACAGAGATTGGATTGGTGGTTACCAGAGGGGAAGGGGGGAGGGAGGAGGGTGAAAGGGATAATTCGGTACATGTGTGTGGTGATGGGTTGTAATTAGTATTTGGGTGGTGAACATGATGTAATCTATGCAGAAATAGAAGTATAATGATGTACACCTGAAATTTTTACAATGTTATAAACCAATGTTACTGCAATAAACAAAAAATTAAAAAAAATAAAAATATAAAAAAAATTAAAATAAATAAATGTTAGTTACCATATGCACAAAATCAGTCACTGCTCAGTCTAAAAAAGTGGGCAAAGAGATTTTCCCACAACTGATATAGGCCCTATTTTCACAGAGGGTATATTAGGAACACAGTATGAAATACTAGTCACTATCCATAATTTAAGTTTGTAATATTTCTTACAGTTTACAAAGTAATTTCACATTCATTTTTTACATTTTATTAGGACTAAATCTATAAGTTTCTCATTTAAAAGAGTCAAAGATGCTAGAGCAAGACCCTAAATGATGGGGTCTTGTCAATTGAGCCATGTCTGTCTGGGTCCTTAGGAGAGATATTATGACTGAAATAGTGGGGCAGACGGCCAACTCCCAGGAAAATATTTCCCCAAGCTGCTGTTTAATGATATTCTCCCTTTCAATATTCCAAGTAGTATAGAGGGAGATGAAATGAAGATACTCAAAGTTGGGCCAAAGAAAATTGGATGGAAGTTGAGAGAACAGATGAAATTAAACACAATTTAATGTAGGCAATTTTTTACTTTTTTCATGACTTGCCTAGTGACTAGAAAGAGGTCGGCTGATCTGAACAAAAAACAGCAAGCTCAAGAAATAAATATACCCTTAAAAATAAGAGTGTAATAGTGTAAAACATGGACACAAATTCTTTAATGCTCCACCCATCAAGACATGAGGTCTATGCCCCTTCCTTCCTCTTAAATCTGGATGGAGTTGTGACTGTTACAAGCACAGAGTAAGATGGACATAATGCCATATGACTTCTCTGAGTACAGTTCATATAAAATCATGCGTGGGGCCAGCCCGGTGGCGTAGCGGTTAAGTGCACATGCTCTGCTTTGGCAGCCCGGGGTTCACAGGTTTGGATCCCAGGCACCGACCGACACACCACTTGTCAAGCCATGCTGTGGCGGCGTCCCATATAAAGTCAAGGAAGATGGGCACAGATGTTAGCCCAGGGCCAGTCTTCCTCAGCAAAAAGAGGAGGATTGACAACGGATGTTAGCTCAGGGCTGGTCTTCCTCACAAAAAAACAAACAAAAAAATAAATTAAAAAACTAAATAAATAAAACCATGCAGACTCTGCCTTGTTTTATTGGAATACTTGCTTTTGGAGCCCCAACTCCATGTCTGACTACCTTGAAATCTTCATGCCATGAAGAAACCCAAGCCACCAGGAGAATCCTCCAGTCATGTTAACGAAGAAGTCTCCAGATAATTCCAACCCTCAGTCATTCAAGTCACTCACAGCCATCTGATTCTTCCCAGCTTCGCCCCAACATTGTACAAACTATCCACACTGTACCCTTTCTAGTCTTCTGATTCACAGAGCCTGTGAGCATAAGAAAACAGTGGTTGTTTTGTGCCTTTAAGCTTTGTAGTAGTTTGTTACACAGTAATAGATAACAGATACAATGCATAATTTCCACATATGTCAGAACAGGGCTTCATTCCCCAATTCTTTCTTGGAGCAAGGCTTTGGTGAGACAAATAAGAGAGAGAGAGAGACTCAGTTTGCTTGATAACGGATACAAAGTAGCTAAGAGAGGCTGACAAAAATAGCAAGATAAAGTTTTGTTGTTTGTCTAGCTATTGCCCTCTGGAAACCGTGAAGGATACAAATTTCCCCACCACACTCAGACAGAGTAAGGTCCAGAATGATCTGTTGCCTCGTCTGTGTCAAAGAAACAGAAGAACCTCATGTATCCCTCAAATAATGCAGTCTGAATCTTGGAAGGAGGGCAGAGTTGTGGAAAACGCAAAGAGAAATACGGAAGAGGAGTGAAGACAGAGAAAAGAGAGAGAGAGGCAGACTCCAAATTGCCCATCTGAGGTGGATGCCATACGCACTAATAGATGAGTCCAGGACATTTTTGTGCCATGCTCTGGATTCATCTACTTATGATTCCTTCTGATGATCGTTATGGCAACATTGGGGCTTATATTTGGAAGTTTCATCTAGTACACTGTTGAATAACTCTTTTTGGAAATGATTCCAGTGAATCATAGTTTTAAAGTCTGTTAGCAAAATTGTTGAACTGTAGCAGAAGAGTAAAATGAGAATGTTGGCAAGGGTGGGGATCTTAGAAGAAAACAGAGTAGCCACAACTGGCAGCAGGAGAGCGTCCTTGCATCCGCTTAGGACGTGAACAGACAGCAGCTGGAGTGATGGAGAGAGGGAGAGTGAAATCTAGACTCAGAGAAGTTACACACCCTCAACCGCAGCCTGCTGTCACCAGGTGCAGGGCGTCTAGCCATCCGGAAACATGAACAAAACACCATGGTGAACTCAACTGCGCCATCCGGATACAAACAGGATATCTCGAGGTAAAAAAAAAACTAGTGTAGGGATGGAAATTAATTTTAGTTGCTTTCATATATGCAGATGTACAATCAGCAAAGAGGAATTTCACTCCTCCACTTAATTTGGGGGGGAGTTGAGATGCAGTAAAATACAGAAGGGAATACCTGAAACCCTAATCCAGCAGACTGAGTGCCATCAATTCTCAGAGGAAGCCACTTTTTTAGATTTCGGAGGCTTCACTTTTTTCTCACTAGGAGTTTATATTTCTTCTAGGAATCTCCTCTATTTATTTGTAATAAAAAAAAAAAAGTCAGTCCTTAAACTTTATCTGACCAGTTTCCTGCTACCAATAACAAAAATGTGATATTTTTGTAATTTGTTAATAAATTGCAGCACAAAAAGATTCACGTCTCGACAATGTCGAGACCTAATGTATTTCAAAGGTATTTTATAACTAGGCTGGAATGTCTGGGAAGAAGGCAGAAAAAAAGAAAAAACACATTGTTTATTTGCATTTTAATAGAGTAAGAATCCCATTTTGAAAACTGCTGCAGTTTCATTTTAAACCAAGCCATGTTTGAATACACCAATTTCAGCATTTTTAAACACCTCTGTTTCCCATTAAACCACTGCATACATTTAATTTCCTCCATTGAAACTCCACCGAGATAACAATATACAGAAAAAGGCAGGAGCACTTCGGGCAATCTACTGACAGATGTAATAGTACTCGTAGTACGTTCCATCTCAGTGCTCAGAAAAGTACAAAATCTGACAAAATAGATTCTTACCTCTCTAAACGGACAGACTCCACTACACTAGCTCGAGATGACTACATAATATTACCACTCTCTGGAGGAAAATTTCGTTTACATATGCTTCCTTTCTCCTTGGCTCAAAACCAGATGAGTTGAGTGGCTCAAATATTTTCTTTTGTCTAGTACCTTGTAAATCATATTGAACATCTAAAGAATGTTTACTGTGAGGTAGTTTATTACCAAGTATTTACAACTGGTAATGTGAAGGGATTGTGGTATTCATTCACATAGGAAAGAAACTAGAAAATTGTAACTGTTGAACTACTGCTTATGTAATGAGGTTTATAACTTTTAATTTTAAGTTAGTGCCACTTAGTCCTCTTTTGGGAAGCTAACTTTCCCTAAAGTTAATTAGAAATAAATGCATGACGTTGAGAGATTATTCTACCTGTCAATAAAACTGACCCTAGAATGTTATGATGCCTGTCACTCTGAAACTCATAAATCATGAAAATAACATTGTTAATTCTTAATTATCTGAAAATTAATCTCTCTCCTCCTCCTTCCCTCCTGTTTCAGAGGAGAAATTATCCGTAGTCTTTTTCATGGCTAATGTCTCTTTCTCTATTCTGCTTTCATCTCTTGCTGCCTTTTTCAGAGAAGTCCTTCTCTAGTGGAAGACACTGTAAGAGTTGAAAAAGATTGACTTTCAGGAAGAAAGACACCTGGGTTCAGACCTTCATAACTCACTGCTTCCTAATTCCCAGAGGTGTGACCTTGGGGAAATTACTCAATCGCCTATCACCTGTAGGTAAAGAATTTGCAAAATCTTTTTCCCTATGGCATGAAAATTTGGCCATTGGTTAATTTTAGCCAAATGACTCCTGCCTGATAAATTGCATCTGGACAGGAAGGAACTATAAACGTATTATGAATACCTTATGGGGAAGCCATAGGTAGGGACTTACCTAAATGTCAAGACTCTTGTGACTAGCATCTTCCTTGCAAGAGCCCTGGAAACTGAGCCTGTGGAGTTGTTCAAGAGCTATTGGCTTCCGTGGAGCATGAAGCTTCTAAGGTAGACCCAATTTTCATCATCCTCGTGAATCTTATCTCCTATACCTGAGCTGTCTGCTGGACCGCTGCGTGGTCTCCTGTAGGAGAAACATGTACAGTGCTTCTCTGCTGGATTCCGTGTTCCTGTTCTATATATCTTTCTGAGCATTCATATCAAATATGGCCTACGATGGTCTTGTAAGTCTGAATGTCTAGTTGAGCCTAAGACTCCCTGAAGAACAGTGTAAAAGGATAATAAAATCTACCTTCAAATGATACTATTAAGATTGCACATAAATACATACTCACATAGTGATGCAAACACACCTATATATGTTTCCGCACATATATAGTAAAAGGAAGCTCGTTATACTGGAATTTTATCACAATTGTAATTTACAATGTATTTTTGTAATTTATGATGTCAGTCTTCCACTGGTAATTATAAATTTGGTGAGGGCAAGGGTCACTACTTTCATTTCAGTGTTCCTAGCCTCTATCAGAGTGCTGCCACATAATGGGTGTTCAATTTATGTCTGTTCTCTCCTATCACTGTCTCTCACTGCAGAGGTCCCAGACTGAGATCTGTGGAAAGCCAATTCCGTATAATTTCGACTTGAGTTATTCTAAATGAGAAATAAAAAGACTTATTGGTCAAATAAATTTGTGGAACACCCAGTTAGGTGATAAACAGATTTTCTTTTTATTGCTTTACTTCTTGCAACTCTCCAGAATGGAGTGGAGTGGGAGAAAGTGACACATACTCACTGCTTGTGCAATTCCATTCCCTCTTTTGTAGGGCCAGCTTTTGAGATAGGTTTTGTGTAAGAAATACTGCCAAAAATCTGAAGATAGATATAGATTAGAGCTATAAGGGTCCTTGGACATACACAGAAGCAACTAATTCTCTCATATACCAATGAGGGGAATGAGAACAGAAAGATTTAGTAATTGCAAAGATCTCCCCGCAAGTAATATTTCTGTATAGAGCTCACCCTACTGTTGACTGAAAATTGCTCACACAACTTGCCGCAGCTGGTCTGTAACGTACCCACACACACACATGAACACGCGCACTCATCATTCCAGATGATAACACAGTAAGATGAAGTAGGAAACCGAGCATGTGTCCAAGAATCAGAAGGATCCTCAGGTGCTAGGTCTGTGGGAGTGACCTCGCCTGGTCCTCACACAGGAACTATTGGAATGTTTGCTCTCCGCAAGGACAAGCTGACGTTTTGCGTTGCATCTGCTTTTTCCAGTCTCCCTTGATCCTTGACTCTCGGCTCAATGATAACAAACCTGTGGCTCCCTTAGTGTCTCTAAAGCTCTCTAGCATTTTCTGATCTTGGAAGGGATCTGTATCCGCTTCTCTCTGGCACCTGTTTCCTTCTTTGCCTGCCCAGCTCAATCATAAATTCCACAGCAAGAGGAACCAGAAATCATTCATCACTAAACCTCCAGCCTTTAGCACATGGTATGTCCTTACCAAACATTCAGAAAATGAACAGCTGAGCTAATGTGATGAGGAGAGTTTAAAAAGTCACAGAGCTGGGGCCAACCCCGTGGCTTAGCGGTTAAGTGCACGCGCTCCGCTACCGGCAGCCCGGGTTCAGATCCTGGGCGCGCACCGACGCACCGCTTCTCTGGCCATGCTGAGGCCACGTCCCACATACAGCAACTAGAAGGATGTGCAACTATGACATACAACTATCTACTGGGGCTTTGGGGAGAAAAAGGAAAAAAAAAAAAAGGAGGAGGAGCAGGAGCAGCAATAGATATTAGCTCAGGGCCAGTCTTCCTCAGCAAAAGAGGAGGATTGGCGTGGATGTTAGCTCAGGGCTGATCTTCCTCACAAAAAAAAAAAAAAAAAAAAAAAAACCTCACAGAGCCGATCTGAGCCAGGGACCCTGGAAAATCCAGAACCCAGTAGCTCTGTACACCAAGAATTTTAGATGCAGTGGAGAGACCAATATTTCCAGATAATGATGGAGTTTTCTGTTTCTGAAAAGGGAGGGAGAGAGTGGGATATTTAATAAAATTCTGTCACTAACTATCACATCCATATAAGCATTTATTGAAAACTTAGGACCTTCTGATGATTTCTGCTCTATTTCACTGGGCTTGATAAAGACTGTGTGGGGTCCTGAGCACCCAAGCTGTCATTAGTTTAAGATAAATAATTAAGTGTATAAGATTTAAAAAAGAATTCTCGAAGTATCTAAATCTTCTCTTTTAACTCAACATAGAGCAGTGTTGTTTTTTCTTGTTATAAAAGAAGCTGTAAAATCTCTAACCCTCAGAAATCTTTTAAGAAGAGACAATGGGGAAAGGGAACCATTTTACTTGTGAAGAGATTCTGGGGGAAGAAGAGAAGAGGTAAATTCAGAATTAGATCCTAAAAGACATGATGCTTATTGATGAACACGATGATGTATTGTACCATCAAATTTTACTCACGAAAAGAAAGAAAAATTGGCCTTCTGTGAAGCATTTAAGGGAACTTTGCCCTATATTTGTACTAAAAGGACAGAAGGAAAGGTCTAAGGGTCATAAGGATGGATTTCAAGAACAAACTCTTATTTTTACTGTTAGTAAAAGGAAATCAGAAACATAGTTTGAGATAATACACAGACGTCCAATTTATTGACTAAAGAGGAATCTCTCCACCCACAGTGACTCTCCGTCATCATCTTACAAGCAAGTTCCTCCACTGTGAAGGACCTTACTTACTCAAAGTCTTGAATTAATAAGGAATATGTTGGTTACCATGAAACCCAATTCAAAATAGGTTAAACAAAAAAGGGGATTTGATTGGATAGAAACTCCAGCACCTCGTGAAAGAGATGAACAACCAAACCAAATGAATAAATGAGCTTATGTGGTAACAGCAGCAATGCAGGCTGGACCTCAGAAAGCCGTGAAGCAAGAGCTCAGGCCCCCACAGACCATCTCATGCCTCAGCTCTGCTTCTCTCTGCACACTAGTTCATTACTCTCTCTCATTCCAAACTTGTAAACTGTGCACATGGCAAAACATATGCTTCCAATAACCCTCAAGGTATGTGTTTGAGTGCTTCAGCATTGAGAGATTTCATCGTACTTTCTCTCTAGGTTCCAAGGGAGTGGCTCAGCTTGGATCAGGTACCCAACATATATCAATTAACTGTAATCGGGGAGGAAGTTGCTGTAAGAATGTAACAGCTCCCTTAGAGCCCATTTGAATGGAGTGAGGAGAAGCGCTATTTCCAGAAGAAGGAGAGCCATTCCCAGAAGAGTTGTCAGCAGACAAACAAATCAGACCGTGCTAGGCCAAATAATAGCCCCCCAAAGATGTCCACGTCCCAACCGTCCTAATCCCCAGAACCTGTGCATATGTTACCTCGTACGGTAAAAGGGACTTTGCAGGTGTGATTAAGTTAAGGGACTTGAAATGGGGAGGTTATACTGGATTGCCGGGGTACAATCAATATAATCACAGTGTCTTTATGAAAGAAAGAAGGAGGCAGAAGAGTCAGAGTCAGAGAGAGAGGTGAAGATGCTATACAGCTGGCTTTGAAGGTGGAAGAAGGCACTATATGCTAAGAAATACAGTCTACCTCCAGAAGGTGGAAAAGGCAAGGAAACATTCTCTTCACATCTCCAAAAGGAACACTGCCATACTGACACCTTAATTTTAGCCTAGTAAACCCATTTTAGACTCCTGACCTCCAGATCTATATGGTATAGATAGAGTAGTACAGATAGTATACTATAGAGAAAGTATAGAAATAGCATAATAGATCTGCGTTGCTTTGAGCCACTAAGTTTGTGGTAATTTGTTACAGCAGCAATAGGAAACCAATGCACAGCTTGTCTATTGTAACCTTGCTTCTTTTTAAAGCAGCGGACTTAAGCATGCCACATCCCAACACACACTTTTCTGTTCTCTTGAAAGAGCAATCTAAACGTCAAATTTCACCTTCCCAATTATATTTTAATTCACAACTTTCTACTACATGACTTCTAACACCAGCCCTCTAAAACTGATCTCTAAAAGGCCATTAAATGACTTTTCAGTGGAGAAATCATATCTCTCCTTCTCATTCTTTGTATATGAAATACAGGCACATTAGGAGACTCCATTGACCGATATTCCTTCTGAAAAGGCTCTCCTCCACATCTTTTTTTATATAGAGGTATATTTGATAATTAAGAATTATATATTCTCTCTCTTTTTTTATATAGAGGTACATTTGACAATTAAGAATTATATATATTTAAGGTGTACAATTTGAAGATTTGATATACATGTACATTGTGCAAAAGTCACCCCATTCAAGCTAATTAACATACACAGTTTAGTGGGATCTTTTAAGTCTCCTTCTATTCCTGATTTCTTTTGTTGTTCTTTCTTCTACTCATCCTTTAAGTATAAATATCCTTTCCTTTGATATGTGGTCTGTTTCTCATCTATACACTTTCTCCAAAGAACACTGGCTTGGCACAGAGAGACACTCGAGTTTCAATCCTATCTCTGACATCAGTAGCTGTATAATATTGGTGAGATTGTTTCACATGATTGCATTTCCCAAATGACCACAACATCTGCTTATATGATGGTTGGATGATTAGAGACAACATAGAGAAAATATCTGCACATAGTATAGATTCAATAAATTGTCCCTTTGTTATTTCACTTCCATTATTTCTCCTTCTGTCCTGTTATAGTTGTCTTTCTCTAACCCTGCTCTTTCCTATTTAATTCTAAAACTGCCTACTGAACATCTCCATACAGGTAACATGATGGCCACATGTCTAAAACCCATCTCATATCTCCCTTCTCATAGACCACAACTGCTCCTCTTCTGAGCTTTATATCATCCTAACAGAATCACAAGTATTCATTCACTCTGACTGGAAACTGAATAATTCCCTTCCAACTAGCTGTTTCTCAAAACCAATTGATCCTGTAATATCTCAATTAACTTCTACATAGTATCCACACTGCTATTTCCAAAAATTTTCTGTTTTCTTTAAGCCCTGATTCCCAACCCTACTGTTTTCCCTTTCTGTAATGACTCTACTTTGTAATTTGATGAGAGAGAGTTCTGATAGGAGCTACCTCATCTTGTTGCCTCTTCACCTCAAATTTTCTCAACATCTCAATCACTCTCTTACCCTTCTCCTTCCATCAGAGAAAGAAGAATCATTCTTCCTCTCCATCTACCTTTGAAAGGAGGAAAACCTTATGGCAATTAAACCCAATTAAACTCCAGGTTTAAGAGTCCAAGAGACCTGGATTCAATTCCAAGCTTTTATCACATATTAGCTGTATGATCTTTAACAGCTTACCTCTGTCTGGTTTTACTCAACTGTAAAGCAGGAAACATAACTACCTTGAAAGACTGAGGTGGTGATTCAAAATGGAGGAGCTTTGGAAGGGTGCCTTTACCCTGGGCTGGATCCCATTTCCTCTTGGTGATGTCCACCTACTCTCTAACATATCTTCTCTCTCTCTCATCATTGGACTTCTAACCTCAATTTCATCTTCTTAAATTGAAACTAGTGTTTGAGACTAAATGCCCTTCTTCTAATCCAGATTGCCTGAAAAATGTTTAATCACCATAGAGGGGGTTGCCAGATTCAGCAAATAAAGATACAGCACACCCAGTTAAATTTGAATTTCAGATAAACAATGGATATTTTTCAGCATAATTTTTTAGTATAATATGTTGCATGTAATATTTGAGACATAACCATACCAAAAAGTATTCATCATTTATCTTAAATTAAAACTTAACCAGACATCCTGTATTTTATCTGGCAACCTTAACCATGTAATGTATCTTTTTAGAAATAGATGAGACCTTATAAAAACCTCTGCTTTAATCTTTTCAAGGGACTTAAATGGAAAAGATGTCAAAGTTAAATGAGTTATTGTATGCAAAGCACCCAGAAAAATGCAGGGCACATGGTAAATATTTGTTATATTGTTACTATAATTTTGAAATTCTTATAAATGCTTCTATTAATACTGACAAATATTATTTTATAGATGATAAAAGTATCTTTAGGTTCAGAAAGAGTAGGTGACATTATCAAGGTCTTGCTGATATATAATGGTAGAAGCCCTCTAACTGCTAAGCTGATGTTGTTCATACTACTCCATTCTGTTGTGTGAGGTTATCTGCCACAAACTGTTGTTGGTCCCAATTTGTGCAGCAACATGTAGTGTTACCACAGAGTAGTAGTGTCTTGGCCAAAGTGACAATATACTTTAAAAAGATAAATCTGCTCTAACAGAAACAGAGAAAAAAAGAGAGAGTAGGAAAGAAAGGAGAGAGGGAGGGAGGTAGTGCATTAAAATGAAAATGGACCATCCATTATCACTCTGGTTTTGTGGCTTAATAAGGGTCAGCTCATCCAGGTAATAAAGCACTAATACACTTTTACTTCTGCTGAGTGATTCATGCAATGGAAAAGTTTCCTGTTTTCTTTATCCCTCTCCTGCCAGTGGATAACACATTCTCTTATTAACAGTCATTTTCATTAGAGTTTGTGAAAACAAGTATTTAACATAAAGTATGTGTACTCAGCCCATAGCTGGGAGAATTCAGCTCTGAGGAAAACGAATTGCTGTCCTTCTCTGCAAAGGAGCAGTATCTGCCTGATGCCATTTTCTAGGTCTTCAGCTGGGAGGTATTGCCATCCTAACAGAGCCAAACCACTAATGTGTACAGCAACAGAAGACTCTCACGATATCTCATATTTTAAAAACACACTGGAATACGTCTATCTCGTATGATTTATAACATCCAGCATAGTATTAAAAACACACACTGCACTGAAGAAACAAAGTACAGAGGTCTAGTTACAAATAACTACAGAAGAAATGCACATTTGACTGTGAACAAACATTTACAGATATATTAAGGATTTAAATCTATTTTATTTTGAACTAGCAATGTTAAACATACTGGTCACCTAAACGGACTCATGAGAAACCTGATTTTATAATTCAATTCTTGAAAAGTAGAGGGTCAATATTTATTTAGTTTTAAAACTAAATGGCTATAGCTATTGATCACAACAAACTCTCCCAAAATACAGGGTTGACTTGAACCCAGGTACAATGGATAATTATTATGGTGAAGAATGTTTGAATTGTTAATGTCATCTATTAACTCATTTGAGAACCAATACTTAGTTTCCCTATTACATTTAAAGTTGTCACCTGCACTACCTTGATTGAAAATCAGCAGCAAATAAGTGTCTTAGACTTAGGTTTTTTCCTTCATTTTTTGAGTAATTCCCAGACTGCAGTGGTTACTCAATGTCATCAGTAAAAATAAAGCCATTAAAGAAAAGTGCAACATTTTCACTAACCTATCTAAAAAAATCTCATCTAAATAACTGCTCCAATCACTTCTTCTTCTTGCCTAGCAGCAGGGTTTTCCTGAAACTTTTCAGGGCTCACAGTAGCCCACACACTTGGGTTAGTTTACCTTCTTATTTTTGTGGTCAGGTTGCAAGAGTCACGAGAATTAGGGGAGTAAATATACTTTACTTCAATCAGAATTCTAGGTGCAACCTGCAGGGGACTTTTGTAACAACCAATTTGCTGTAGCCAAATCAGTCACAAACACTATGCAGGGGACATTTTGCAAGATGGGTTCACCGTAGGTGGGAGAACTTCTGAGGAAGAACCATTAGGGTAACTAGTGCCTGGTCAGCGCCAGTGGGGACCTGGCTGATTCAGCTGAGGATAGTACTTTCCCAGGCAAACATACCGTGATCAGAGGACTATTGTATCCCAATTTTCAGGCATTTCAGCTGAAATCCCTGAATATAATTTGGGGGACAAAGGACATAATTAAGATGACCCAAAACATCACAATAAATCAACTATATAAATTAATAAACCAGTAAATAGTTTAAAAAGATCCTCTCAATTTTCTTGTAAACCTGAAATTGCTGTAAAAAACGTCTTTCAAAAATACAGTCAACAAAGATGCATATATAATCAAGTATTATATGCATAGTAATAATAAAATAGTTATTCTAGTTTAAACAATTCTTAGGTTCCAATTTTAATTTTTTTAGCTACAAATGCCAAGTTATATCTTTTTGCTTAAATTACTTTTTTATAATATAAACCTATAACTAGTTATAAACTTCATATATGAACAGCTGTTCTAAATTTATAAAATCTTTACACAAAATTATAAAACTATCAAACCAATAATATCAAATTTTGTATCATTAATTTAACAGTTTGTGTTGTTTTACTAAAACTAAACAATTATTTTCTATATATATGATACATATTGCCATGATGAAGGTTCTGAGTTTAAAATTTGTATATCTACTTTTTTATTGTGGGAAAATATACACAACATAAAATTTACCATTGTAGCCATTTTTTACCTGTACAGTTCTCTGGCATTAAGTACATTCATATTTTCATGCAACCATCACCACCATCCATCTTCAGAACTTTTCATCTTTTCCAACTGAAACTCTGTACCATTAAACACCAAATCCCCATGTCCCCTCCCCCAGCCCCTGGCAACCACTATTCTACTTTCTGACACTATGAATTTGACTACTCTATGTATCTCATGTAAATAGAATCATACAATATTTGTCTTTTTGTGACTGGCTTATTTCACTCAGCAAAATGTCCTCAAGGTTCATGTATGTTGTGTGATGTGTCACAATTTCCTTCCTCTTTAGGGCTGAATGATATTCCCTTGTGCGTATGTATCACCTTCTATTTACCTATTCATCTGTCGATGGACACTTGCGTAGCTTCCACCTCCTGCCTGCTGTGAGTAACACTGCAATGAACGCTGGTGAACAATATCTGTCTGAGTCCCTGCTTTCACTTCTTTTGGGTACATGCCCGCAAGAGAAATTGCTGGATCAGGTACCAATTCTATATTTAATTTTTGAGTAATTGCCATACTATTTTCCACAACAGCTACACCGTTTTACATTCTTACCGGCAACCAAGTTATATTTTTGATCCTATTCCTTTTTAGCAGTGTCCTGATCTTGAAGCCCAACTGCCTAATTTGGACTGACCAACTTTGCTGCTAGTAAAAATAATCTCAAAATTTATGCTGACAACGGAGGTCCTCATAAGTCTTTGATTTTAATGGATGAAAATTTCTGCTTAAATCTCTGCTAGCATTCTACTACTGTTACTCCTAATTTCTGCCTATCTGGGGCTCTTTGCATGAGCATAAGCGTGCGCTAATGTAACACGGAGAGAAAGGCACATCTCGGTGTTTACTCAGGAAAACCAGTCTTTTTTGTCATCCCGCATTCATTTGCAAAAGGTTCAATATCTCTCTTCTTTATTAACTAATCCTTGTGTGCTTCTGGTCCTACTTCCCAGTACTGAGTTTTCTTTAGGCACATCTCAGATTTACCAGTCTTCTAAGGCTGTCACTGATGTCCTTGGTCACATTCCCGAGACAAGGGGAATGCTGCCCTGGCGTCAGTAAGCTCACTCCCCTTGCCTTCTTCTCCTAAGCTCTTCAGGTGGCCACCAATTCCTTTACCATCAGTACTTCATCCTCACCATCACATCTTCAATTACTCTTGACTCTTGGCTTCCTGCCAGGTACTAGTTTTTGGACTTTTACATTCTCTATTGTTTGAGGCAGAAAGAACTTCTGAGCACCATTCTGCTAAGAAAAATATCACTCATCCAATTCATTCTGATCTTTTCTAATTCTTCTGCTAAAAAAAAAAGAGTAATTCAGGATATATATAGAAAAAATATATAGCACAAATAGATACATTTATCAATTTTATTTATGACAGGGTTTACATCCTTAAATATAATGGAAGAAGTCAAAGAAAAATATAACATTTAAAACATCTGTACATAAAAAATTGCTACAACATGGATGGATCTGAAGAATATTATGCTAAGTGAAATAAGCCAGACGCAGAAAGACAAATACTGTATGATCTCACTTATATGTGGAATCTAAGACAATCAAACTCATAGAAACAGAGAGTAGAATGGTGGTTGCCAGGGACTGGGACAGGAGGAAATGAGGAAGTGTTTGTCAAAGGGTACAAAGTTTCAGTTATGCAAGAGAAATGGTTCTGGATATCCACTGTACAGCATAATGCCTGTAGCTAACTGCATTTTATACTTAAAATTTGTTAAGTGGGCAGATCTACGTTGTGTTCTTACCACAAAAAAAAAATAAATAAATAAAAAGAATAATAATAAAGGGAGCAGGTGGAAATTTGGGGAGGCGATGGATATGTTTATGGTGTTGATGGTAGTGACAGTTTCACAGGTATATACTTATCCCCAAACTCATGAAGTTGCGTACATCGAATATGTACAGCTTTCTACAGGTCAATCATACCTCAGTAAAGTTTTTTTTTTTTTTTTAAAGAAAGACAGCATGTGAGCTGGAAAGAAATGCTCAACATATTATCAGTAATTAAATCAAGTGTTGGGATGATCAGTGATTTGTTTTTCATAGATATTTTTGTGTTTGCTTCCCAAAACAATTACACATTACTCTCATTATCAGTAAAAATAAAATAGGTAATGAAAATAATTGATGATTTAAACAAAATACTTAGTAGTGGAAAGACTGAGTGCATTGGAGGCAGATCACCTTGCGTGTGAATTTTGTGTTCCGCCACAAATGAGCCATGTGGGCTTGGTAAATTATGTAAGCTCTCTGAACCTCGGTTTACTCATCTGAAAATTAGATCTGATACTTTTCACCTGAAGGATTGATATAAGGGCTATGAGGAAACACAAATGTGAACCACCAAAATGTGGTGCGGAGTAAGTGCTCAACCCATGAGAGCTAACATTACATCTTATAAAGTTTTTACTTGTTAATCATCCTTTCCCGAACCTCTGGGGAGCAAGAGACACAATGTTTAATACACTAAAGCTATGGCCGGCATTGTTCAACTCAGCAGGAAGTCCATTTAAACACGTTTAATGCTGGAAAGTTTCCCAGTCCTACCTGTCTGCTCGAGCTAATGATCCCCAGCAGTAGGAGACCTGTCTTTTATTCCTCCTATGAGGCTCTGTCACTGACACAGTGATGTCTCTCACATCCTGTCCTTCCCTCGCACCACTTTGTTTAGAGTACTCTAATACCATCTCAGAAAGCAAACTTACGTCAGCCCAGGTAAACTTGGTTATCCTGTGGCACATTCCTGCTATGTCTCAAATGCTCTTGAGTAAATCTTCTGGCTCTGCAGTTTAATAGGGAGTCACTCAAGAGTTGTGGAATCAATTATGTTCCTACTCCCTGCTTCCCATGACTGAAAAGGATTGACAAATGACACACAGAGGCCTGGTTAGTGAAATGAGTCCTTTTCCCTTAACTGCAACTTAATCAGCACAGTAGTCTCAGTGCTAATAAACATTAGTCCAACCAAATCTCAGCTGGAAGCAACCCAGAGAACTTCTCCAAGGGGATCTTTTTATAGATGAGAAAATTGAAGTCCGAAGAGTGAATGGACCACTGGGACACAGTAGGCGCTGAATATAAGCTTGGTGAATGAACGGGCTTTTATGTCACAGGGCTAAATTGTATCACAAAAAGTGATGGCTAATATATTTTAAGGCCTTACTATTGTTACATACTATTCTAAATGCTTTACACACATTAGTTTAGGTGAGCCTTGCCACAACACATTCTACAAATAAGGAAACTGAGGTATGTAACAGTTTAGTGACTGCCAGAGCCACATAGATGATAAGTGGGGGAGGTGAACTTTGATCCCAAAAAGTCTGTCCCCAGATCACATACTCTTAATAAATAGACTGTCCTCTCCCTCAGATTAGGACTCCAGTCCTGCACTTCTATTTTAAAAATATCTCTTAAGTTTCTCCAGTTCTTTCCATCATTAATGTTAACCAAGCTCAGCCCCTACCTTCTCTCACCTCTGTTCCTGAAACTGCCTCCTAACGCGTCCCCTTAGCTCCAGTCTTCTCCCCCTACTCTTCTCCCCAATGCCATCAAACGGATCGTTCTAAAAGACAAATTTAATCATGCCATTCCCCACGGTTAGAACCTCGCAATGCTTCCTCATTACCTCTGGTATATAATTCAACCTATCAAGGGTCTTGGGACACTTGATAACCATTTCCCCCTTGAAACTCACACGCCAGTCATATTGAACTTATTTCACTTCCTATAAAGCAATACCTCTTTGACTTCTACTCTGCTCTACCCTTTGCCCTTGCTGGCTAACTTCTATTGATTCCAGATTGCGGCTTCGACATCACTTAGACGGGGGAGCATCCACCCAACGTCTCCCCAGTCTTGCTTAGATGCCCCTTCTTTGCATGTGCTTCTCTAACACAGAAGCGATCGTGCCACACCAGAGCTTCTTATTGAGCTGCTTATTTCTCCCATTAAATTCTTTACTAAGGCAAGAATCAAACTAAATTTGCCTTTTCTTCATTGGATCCCATTTCCCTAGTAAGTTTGCCACTCTCTCTGTACTTCAATTTCCTCAGCTCAAACTGGGATGACTTCATTGAATTAAATGAGAAAAGACATGTAAAGTATGCAGCGCCTGGCACATAGTAATTACTTAACAAATGGCAAGAAATATGGTTTTCCAATATACAGATACTTTGTGACATTTCGTTAGGAAGACAGCATAATTACATTACATTATATTAAATATCAGCTAAAATGGTGGCTGATATGTTTAAAATGAAATACAAATTTAATTTTGAACAGTGGCAAGTGAAAGAAACGCTAAGGGAAAGGGTGACGAAGAGAGAGAGCAAAGGGAAAAGGCAAGGTGGGGAGGAGAGAAGCCAGGAGGAGACGCAGCTGGCCTTCCAGTGAGCCTGCAGGGCTCAGTATCATGTGCAAAGTCCCCAGGGCCAGGGGAGCCCAGCGCAGCTTCCTCAGAGGAGGAATCTATTGGGTGGAGTGAGAAGTTCATAGGGCATATTATTGCAATATGGAATATTCCATATTATTGAGGACACCCTCATCTAAATTGTGGGAAAAAAAAAACCTTGCCTATCTACTTGATATATCTTGCATTTTCTTAAGAAGAAACAAGACATTTTATTCCACAGCAAAAGAAGAAACACAACTTTACAAAAGACGTGTAAGCGAAGATTTTAAAACTCATTCACACTAAACTATAAGCAGTCTGTCAGCAAGGTGTTTGGCCGTTGTTGGATTCTCCCCGTTTCCTTTCCAGAGGCAGATAGAGAGCAGTACGGCCAGTCACATCAAAACTCAAGTAAGTGGTAAGTCTTGGTGTCTGGGGGGTGGGTAGGCAGGGTTAGGTAGGTAGGTAGATGGTGGGCACAGCCATCAACACTAGATACAATACAAAGACTTCCCGAACTTAGCTCAGTTTTGTCATGTGGCCTTCAGGGGAGGGGATAGTGGGAGTGGATCGAAATTGTGTATAAAGGCATTTTTGTGTTACTAGACTTTGAATTCACAAAGTTCTGCCTCATATATTTTAGGGAGATGTGTCATTGTTTAGTGTAGAATCTCCGTTCCCAGGGGAGTTCTTAGTCTTGTTGTCGTGTGCATGGGAAACTGCCCTCCAAAAAGCTGGCAACCTCACATCAACTACAGCCGTACCTGTGTGGGCTAGAGCTCAGCTGCTGTTGGGCTCACATTCACTTAGACCCCCATTGCTAGAAATTACCTTCTCACTCTCTCCTCCTTTTCTCATCCTGATTTTCCAATATCGACCCTGCCACTATCAGAGGGGGCTGAATTTGCAAACATGTTTTTAGCTCAGTCTTTTATGCTACTTAGCAGCATTTCCAAAGACGACTTCTATCTCCAGAATTAATACCTGCTTGTCAGCTGCCCAGGACGACGCTGTCCATAACTTTGTCAAGATCCTAATGAAGGAGCTGCTCCATCCACCTGAAAATCCATGCTTTTGTGTGGGTGCACATTCCCTCCCCTTCAGAAGAAATCATGGGTGGACAATGTGGTCCTCTTACAAAGTGAGCTGCACCACAATGAGGCTTCTCCAGTGCAATGACCCAGGCCCTGAGTGGTCTTTCACTACATATACACACACTCTGTCCGTATGTATGTGTGAGTAGATGTATGTATACACACACACACATTATATAGATAATGAAATAAGTTACAAATTTTTCCAGTCATAGCTAGCAAAATAGGAGACAAAGTTCTTGTGATAAATTTGACTGGTGAGCACTAACTGTATGATTGATGTCATGCTAAGCACTTCATCTGTCTCCTTATCTATCCTCCCAACACCCTTGAGAGAGTCATGGTTATCCCTATTTTACTATCTAGACATTGAGGTTCATAGAGGTTAACTAAAGCCCAAGGTGACATAGCAGAACCAAAATTCAAGCCCTGCTCAGCCTTCCTATGCCTTAAAGATTAGGTGATAGCCCCAAACCACAGCCCAGATGATCCTCATCTGGGGTCCATGTGAACTGCCATGATTACAGAAGCACCCGATTTAGGACATGTGCAAACACAAGCGAGGTAAGTAAAGACCCTCGAGGATACAGCTTCACCTCCAAAAGAATAAACACAGTCAAGGTTGGACTATCCAGAAAGCACCCCAAACTGTAACGAATGATAGTCCCCTTCAAAGCCACCTTCATGATGCCAGAATGCCCAGTATTTCCTTGGCCGGAAGATACCATCATGATTTTCCTGAGGACTGCCGCCCTGCTGCTTCCCTCACACTCAGCAGTCCGTGCCTGCGGCCTCCTGTTTACCTTTTCTTTATGAAAATGCCCTCCAGTCCCAAATGTAATATCAAACAAAAATAACTTTTTATTTTATTAAAAGATCACTTGAGGCCAGAACAAGGATTCTGACAGCTTAATCTTGTTTTTATATCAAACATCTTAGTTGAAAAACAATTTACAGTCATTGATTTCCCCAAATTCTCACTCCAAAAACATATCCCAAATAGTTATTTCCTGGGAAGTTCCGTATAAGCCGATTAAGTGTTATTTCAGGTACATTGAACTGTGATCTATCAGACATTTAAAATAATGTAAGCAATAACTAAAATTACAACCTTCCAATTGTCCAGAGAGAACTTAATAGGCCTATTTTCCTTACGCTTTGTAGCAATGAATGAAAGGAAACAAATATGTGAGTACTAAAGCAAGACAATCTTCTTCTTCAGGGGTGAAAGTAAAAATAGGAAGTTGAGGGGCTGGCCCAGTGGCACAGCAGTTAAGTGCACATGCTCCGCTCCGGGGTTCAAGGGTTTGGATCCCGGGCACGCACCGACGCACCGCTTGTCAAGCCATGCTGTGGCAGCGTCCCACATAAAGTAGAGGAAGATGAGCACAGATGGTGGCCCAGGGCCAGTCTTTCTCAGCAAAAAGAGGTGGATTGGCAGCGGATGTTAGCTCAGGGCTAATCTTGCTCACACACACAAAAAAACATAGGAAGTTGATCTCCCTGTAAAATTAAGAAGTTACATAGCACATTGCGGTACTTCTCAGACTTTAAAATGCATGTTAATTACTGTGAGATCTTGATAAATTTGAGATTCCATTTCAGTAGGTCTGGGGTGGGACTGAGATTCTGCATTTCTAACAAACTCCTAGTTGATGCTGCTGCTGGTCCACACACCACACTTCAAAGAGCAGGAGCCTGGTGGTTAAGGAAGTGGCCCTTGAGTTAAATAACCTGTTTTGTATCTGGGTTGCAATTGAACCATTGTTGTGACCTTGGGTACGTTATTTAACCTTCTGTCTGCACAGTAGCAGCTGTGAAGTAGAGCTAATCAGAATGTTGTTATATAAGACAATGTATGTGAAACATTTATCAGAGTGCTTGGCACATAAGAGATAATTAGAAGAAGCAAGAGAAGGGGAATTAGGGACGAATTAACGTATTTCCTTTTAGCGTGGCTGTTTAACAGGCACAGAGGGACGAGTCCTTAGCCTTATTGAAATAATGGAATAGTGTGTGTGTGTATGTGTGTGTATATATATGTTTGTATGTGTGTGTATATTCACTATTTCACAACTATTTCAATATGTATGTATATATAGTCACTATTTCACAATTATATATGTAAATATATAGTTATAGCATCAACTCGTATCTTAGCCTTTCTCCAAAAAGAAGAAGAATGAATGATATAGGGATGAGCACCCACCCAGATCGAAAGAGCAGATATAAATGGGGCAGCTAGTGTAAGATTCTTGGCCAGGCCCAAAATCTTAAGGATGGCTGAAAGCCAGAAGTCTCAGGGAAGTCCTGAGCTCACAGGACAGCTGACATGGGACTAACTCTGCTACCGCTAAGGCTGCTGAGAAATTTCAACAGCCACTCTAAGGCTCTTTGCCCAGGCTAATCTCCCAGCCAGAGGAACTCCTGATCAGCCAGTGATGATAAAAATTTTCTGGAGGAGTAAAAATTAACTTGAATACTAGAAGGAGAAAACTTTTCAGACAAAAGAAACAGCATGTGCAAAGGCCATGTGATGAGATAGAGCATGGTAGAAAAGAATCATTGAAAGAAGGCTAGTGTTGTGGGAGAGCAAACAACAAGAGGCTACGTGGCAGTAAATGAGGGTAGATAACGTAACAGGTCCCAGACCACCCGGAGGCCATACTAAGGAGCTTTGTGTTGGTCTTTAGAGCACTAATATATTTCAAGCAAGCATTGTCATGATCAGTTGTAAAATCATCAGACTAGTAAGGTCTGGAATGAAGCCAGAGCTGCTACTGACTGGATAGGAAACTATTAAATTAGTTAAAGACAACGGCGGCAGAGGGAGAGAAGGCATGATGGTGCATTGGCACTGGAAATCATTAAAGGATTTAAGCAGGGAATCAAGAGGGTAAATTTGTCATTTTAGAAACATATATGATAAGTTGAAGATAGCAAGCCCAAAGTAAGACCAGTTAAAAGGTTATGGCAAAAGTACAGGAATATGAAAGTCTGCACTAAGATTGAAGGGTTGGAGAGGAGAGGATGGATTTAAGAAACACTTAGCAATTAGAATCTTTTTTTTTTTTTTTTAAAAAGTTTTGGGTACTCCCCCAGGATTCGGTGACACGAATAAGGGAAGAACACAGGGAAGGAGAAAGGGATTCAAAAGGCCAGGTTAGAGGTTCATGACTTGTAACAAGACTTAGTTGATATACTTAATATACTTCACAATTCAGCAGCCTAATATGTCTCCCCTCAATCCTTCCGCCTTCTTCCTAATAAAATTTCAGAATGAAAATAATTCTCAGAACAACACTATAAGTCAAAATAATATCATTCCAGTCTAATTTCCCAAATACTTTCATTAAAGGGAATTGTGTTCTGACCAAGAGGTTGATATCCATTTTAAAAGCCAGACCTCAAACGTCACATTTAATCAACTGTAACTTGATGTGTGAGTACACTGTATGAATAAAAACCATTTTGTCAAGAGACAGTGCCAGAGTCTGTAAACACGATTGAACCTCAAGAGTAACGCTGGTCGTCACAGGGTTTAGCCATCTGAAACCCAAACCTGAGAATCAAATCTTATGAACTGAAACACATTGGGAGTCAATAGGTCAATGTAGCATTGCGCGATTTGCTGTAATGGCACTAAGCAATCACACGGATGGATTGTCAGAGCAACATACGTGTGAATCACTATTGTAGAATCATCCTGAGTTCATTTTAGTTTGAACTGTCTATGAAAGAGCTAGAAAATACACCTGGCAATGCCACTCAAGGAGTAAACAATGCCAAGCTGAGTGTCTATTTGTCTTCATCGCAGAGAGCCAGATGCAGCCTGGGAAAGTTCCAGAGACATAACTCACCCTGGATGACAAAGACATCAGTGCTTTAAGGGAAAAAACACAGGCTCTGAAGCTAGGCTAGATAAACCTAGTTTTGCACTAAGGTATTGCTCTTACTGGCTTTGTGATCTTGGAAAGGAGAGCGGAATCACATTTTCCCCTGTGAAATAATAATGACTGATTTATACATGTATAAGGATTAAAAAGCTAATGTACAAAAAATACATAAAAAATGACGAGAATATAGGTGCTCATCAAATGTGTGCTCTTCTCCCTCATCTTTTTTTGAGTGGTTCGAGACTAGCGTACATGAACATCTCCTAGGGCGCTCGTCATAATGTAGGTTTCTATCTCCACTCCCCAGTAATTTTAAGTCCTGAGTCTAGGGTAGTGCTCAGAAATATACACCCCAAAGCACCCGCAGTGACCGACGCAGTTGATACACGGACTGGCTGTGTGTTGAGAAAGTGTTATAAGAAAGCTGACACAGTTACAAACCGACAATCCTGGAACCACCACAAAAAAAACGACTCAAGTCCTGACTCAAAATATCCTACAAAAAAGGACTCATTTCCTGGAGTGGTCCAGAATCTCCACAGGAAAGGAAGGTGTTCATTTTCTAGAGCCAAAGGTAGAATTTTCCTCCGAAAGCCAAAGTCACTGACATTGGAGACCATGTTCTGCAAAGTCACCTCAGGTTTAAGACAAAACCATTGAGTGATCGTCCTATGACAAAGAATATTTGTTTGAAAAAGGTTAACTCGCATTTAACCTCAATGAATAAGTTTTCAGGAAGAAATAAAACAAATGGTTGAGTGTTAGGACCTATGTTTTCCTACTCAAAAACATCATCTGCTGTGTTTTTTACCCTGCTTTGGGATCTCAGAATTCCTAAAGAGCAAAGCCTGTTTCTCCTTGCTACCTCCTCACTTAACGTTTCTTTTGCTGGATTCTGTACACGGAGCTCCCACATTAAGAACGATGAGTCAGTCCTCTCCGTACGAGATAGAGAATTTTATACAGGGTTCAAACACCGCAGCAAGCACAACGACATCCGACCCGAATTCCAAAAACTGTTCATCTCGCTAAGCAAGCTCCATCCATTTCCCTCCGCAGCCAGCTTCCCTCTCTGGCGGTGGCTAGAGGGTGAACCAGCCATTCTCATTCCTGCTAGTTTTCCATTCATCTAATAGCCTCGCTCTTCAGGATGTGTGAATACATTAAATCACTCAGTGCTGAGTGGTGGTAACTCACAGCCCTGCACGCCCGACTTCCACTGAAGCCGCTGACAAGGAAACCTCATACAAGGAGATCACTCGATATAATAATCTTGTTCCGGATATGATTTGGGGGGCGCCAGAGGCCATAAACGGGCAGAAAGGAAGAGAGGAATAAGATGTGACCGTGCAGCATGAATCAAAAATCAGAAAAAGAAGGAGAAAAGGAACATTTTAGGCTCCTTCTTTTAAAATAACTTTGGTATATGAAAGAATGAGAAAAGATTTCCCCCAAATAACAATCCTTTGGGGACAAAACTAAACCAGGTTTTGTAAATAAGAATTTAGGACTTAGGAGAAAAATAGTTTAAAAGTCGTTAATCATCACTTTCAAATTCGAGTGCACTTTCAAAAGCTCCAAAAAATAAAAAAATAACTCCAAACATCTCTCTATATTTAGGTCTTTTTAGGGCCCCAGAGAGAAATCAGGGAACTGGTAATCAGCGCTTTTAAGATGAAATTCTAAGTGCCCCCAGACAATCAGGAAATGGAACTTTCTTCTCTTTAAAGTTTATGTAGTTTGTGACCTGACTGCAATCAGGTAAAGAACGTAAAAGAAAAGACCTGATTCTGAGTTGAGACCAAATTTCAGAGGTACAGAGGAAAAGGAGCACTCCAGAAAAGGGAGACAGAAAGTCATCAATCTATATCTCTCAAAGCTTTTAGGACACAATACATTTTACCATATCTACAGTCTTGGTGGCTACAAGATGTTGCCTCAAGCTACAAAGACAAATTAAGGAATGCTTGTTTTGAGAAAAGTATTTTTGAAGGGATTCAAGAGGTCCCCTGTAAATAATTAGTTCTTATATAGTACACTCTGTGCTAAAATACATTTCTACGTGTCTCCTCGATCACATTTATTGCTTAAAATAAGATTCACCTATCTTCTGGTTTCCACAGTAAAGACTCTAATGTGTCTAAATTTCAGTCATTTAGGAAACTCGTCTTATGAACGAGAAAAATCTCTTGACAGGTTTTCATATATTTCCCCTTGAAATATTCGTGAAAGACTTTGAATGAAATATAATATTCATTCAGCAAAAATTCGTGGAGTAGCAACTGTTCCAGGCTTTCTGCTTTCACAGCGTGAGGCTACTTCATTATGAAGACTCGCTGTGCAACCTGACACTAGCAACGCATCCAGCTTTGCTCCCTCACACTGAGGAAGCCCGCAGAGTGCTTCCTCTTGTATGCCCTGGGTATAGCCTCCTTGTTGAAAGGGACGGCTGCAGGTAGAAAGGACGTGTTAGATTAAGTTTCCGCATATCACTGGCCTAAGCATCTTATCTCCCCCACCACTAGGATTATTAGGCCACTTGACCCACACTGTGGGTATGTTTCATCACCAGCCCCACGAAAATGTATAGCATGTCTAAACATTTGAGCTCTCACAAGCTCAACTCTCCAGCTTCAGCAGCAAGTACTTTGCTACCTGGTTCATTGTGATCTTGTGCACTAGATATAGTAACAAGACCAACTGCTTATAGGCCCCCTTCCCCAGGCTCACCTCACCTTGTCCATCCCATGTCTGATAATTGGGCTTCTACTGTCCTTGTGCCAAAGATCCTCATGTGGTCCTAATTTTTCATGACAACATTAAACACCAGCTTAAGCCACAAGGCTACCCACAATCTATAACACCCGTCTCTGTAGCCCAGCCTCCTCTCCTGCCCCTCCAATAAAAAAAAATATGTATGCCTATCGATACAGTCATACCCCACCAATTAGAGTTCCACAAATGAGGTATATGGTTCCATATCTCTGTACCTTTGAATGTTCTTTCTCTCTGTTTATAAAGGTAACTTCAGCACATCCTTCAAAACTCTACTCAGGCATAGAATCTCCTGGAAGCTTTCCCACATCCCTCCTCCCCAAGTCTGTCTCACCTCTGTGACCCAAAGATCTGCTATACACAAATCCATGGTAACTTTTCACTGTTCGTTCACTGGTCTGTCACCTTCAAGCAATTTGACTCATTGATTTATTAGCACGTTGCCATTTTAGTTCTTTGTACATGTGCTTCCATGCTAAGTACCCAGACCTCTGTTGTAGCATTTAATTCTTAAAAGTCAGAGATAGCAATTGTTTTCTCTATTTTTCAAAAGAGAAAGTAGTCTCAAGAAAAAAAAATGGTTTGCTCAAAGCCATACGACTAGTAAATAGTGGAGCAGAGGTTTGAACCTAAGTCTGCCTCCAAAGCTCTCAGTCTTCACAAGTTTCCAATACTGGTCTTCTATCTTGAATGACTATGGCAATGCTTAGCCCTTGCTAGGTACTGAGTAGATATTTACTGATAAAAATGAATGAATGACTGAATAAGTTCATGTTATGTTACCTCCACAGGACTATCCTGGAGAACCTCACTCATTCAGTGACAAATTGGGCACGTAACTCACAGTCTCTCTCTCCTTCAAAACCTGCCATCACCCTGGCGGAAACTGGATGCCCCATCCAACATTCCAGCATCTCAATTCCCTGTAGCCTCCAATAGACATCTCTGTAGACATCTCTGACTCTTATCCTGATCCCTTTCTCTGAGAACTGACCCTTGTGTGGAGGGATATGACCTCTGGAAGTAGTGTTAGCAGTATGTAACACATTACATGGACACAGTTGATTAGATTAGGAAAGATACTTGACCAGAGCTATGCCAATTGGATTCTCTCTCCCAAGGATTGAGAATTGGGCTGGTCAATTGAACAGAGAAGATGTTTAAACTCTGGACCTGTGAAGTGGCCTCATTTGTTCATGTACATGCCAAGCAGTGAAACCTAGTGTGCAGAGAGAGACTATTGAAGCAGATACATAAAGCAGAAGCAAAAAAGATACAGAATATCACTTGAATTATTAATGTTTTATACTTACTTTTATAGCATGGCTTAGTGCCAGGCTACTCTTGGGTTTGTTCCATAAACTATCCCTATATATATGTATATCTATCTAGGTATTGATAGATAGATAGATAGATAGATAGATAGATAGATAGATAGATAGATAGTTGATGGGTAAAATAGATAGATATAGATAATACATTTTCTTTATTGTTTTGCTCGAGTTACTTGGAAAGTTTTAACCAAGATAATTCTTCCTGTCTAGATATCTTCTCCGTCACTTTTCTTCCGTCACATGGACCCCAAACAGCTCTACTTCCAACATCACTAGGGCCAACATCCCTCTTCTAACCACAAACTTATGTTTTCCAACTCGATTTTTCAACTAATTACTCTACCTATTCATCAACTCTAACTAATCCTCTATCCCATTGGCACCTCAATCTTCTCCCTATTCAAAGCACCCAGTTGTGTATTCACTTCCCTCCCTATTCGGTTTAAATCCCATGGTCCTCCACTCCCATCACTTGTCAGTACACTTAACTTCCTTGCCATTTTGACATTCTCTGGAATCACCTGAAAACCAGACATCATCAGCACCAACCATGGCAACAACTTGGATGAATCCAATTATCATGCCTTTTTCCCTACCTGCACTTGGACAGTTAATATATATATCACATATATATGTATATATGTAATACATATATAAATATTAATACATTAATATTAAGATAGTATAGTAACATTAATATATCTTATATATATTAAAACTTCTATGTCAGGCACTGTTCCAAGCATTTTGCTTACAAAAACCCGTTTACCATATGAGGTTAGTATATTTTACAGAAAAATAAACTGAGGCACAAATGGAGAAGCAACTTCCCAAGGTCACACAGCTAGTAAGAGGTAGAGCCAGGATTCAAATCTAGGTAGGTCTGGCTCTATAGAATCTGCTCTTATTTCATCCTATTTCACATAAAAATATAGAAATATTATTTTATAGAAATTTTCTCAATGTCCCACCAACAAATCTAAATGCAAGTATGTGCCCCATCCTTTACTCCTTTCTTCCATCCCTCTAGTAAGAATAATCCCTGTCTTTATCCCTGGATTCCCATTCCCTGCTCCTCATCTTCTCAGAAATCTTACTCGGGTTATTATTCTCTCTCTTCTGTGTCTAAAACCCAAAGTTCTAATTTCTGGAGAATTTCCTATTTTTAAATTCCAAACATTTTGTTATTTATTTTGCTATTATATTTTTAACTACCAAGAGATATTCCTCGGTCCTGGTGTTTATTTCTTGGCTTTACTTTTTTCTTGTTTAATGTGCACAAAAACTTTTCTTGTCTCTCAAAGGACATTAATTACCATATTTTGAAGATTACTTTGTTTTCTCCATTATCCCTGTGTCACCCATGATCCTTTCATCTCTTTGTTTATTTTGATCTGTCTTTCACGATCGAGGTTTCTAGAGTATGCTGTTGCTCTTTGGCTATAGATTCATTCTTAAAGCACTGACAACCTAATGGAATCACTGTATTTGGGGCAGAGCTTTCCAATATGAACTTCTATGCAGGGTAATCTGGACTGTCTGTCTGGGGACTCTAAAATATATCTAGATTGGTTCAAGTTTGACATCTGTTAACAAGTTGAACTGTAGTTCCCCAAAATTCATATGTTAGAGTCCTAACCCCCAGTGCTTCAGCATATGAACTTGATTAGAAATAAGGTTGTTGCAGATGTAATTAAGTTAAGATAAAGGTGGGCCCCTAATCCAATCTGACTGGTATCCTTATAAAAAGGGGAAATTTGGCCATAAAGACCCACATACATGGAGAACATCACATGAAGATCAAGGCAGAGATTGGGATCCTGCAATAGAAGTCAAGGAATGCCAAGGATTGCAGGCAAACCACCAAAAGCTAGAAGAGGGGCATGCAACAGATTTTCCCTCACAGACCTCAGAAGCAAACAACTCTGCAACACCTTGATCTCAGACTTCTAGCCTCCAGAACTGTGAGACAATAAAATTATGTTATTCAAGCCACCCAGTTTGTGGTACTTTGTTATGGCAGCCCTAGCGAACTAATATATATAACACCTCTAAATGCCCTTCAAGAGAGTTTGTTTCTGGCTTCTGCCATTTAAAGAGCAGGGTGAGGAATCTCAGCTGGGATGCCCACTCTTTAGTGTGCAAACTTGCACTCACTTCCTTTGTTTTTAGTCCTGTATTTCACCATCTACACAGCCAAACACACACACACACACACACACACACACCCCTCCTATTGTGTCAGGTGTCCTGAGCCTTTTGATGTAATGTCTTCAGAGAAAAGTCCTCTGGGTTGCTGTGTGGGAGGGTGGTCCTCCTGGCTCTGCTGACTGGGGCCGTGTGTTGCACCCAGGTGCTCCATACACAGACCTTGAAGATCCCTGTTTTTTCTTCCTCTGCTTGCAGTTCACTTTGAATGGCACATGGTGTCTCTGAGACCTGAAGCTCTCTGAAGGGTCTTAGTCATTTTGGGGAACCGAAATTCAACCGTGTTGGTATCTCCTCCTGCAATAGCCTAGTTTCTAAATTTATATGGTCCATAAATGACTTATCATTTCTCTATCTGCTTTCTGGCTTTCCAAAGTGTGTTGCATTCTCATTATCACAGTGGATACATACCTTTTTTGTGTGTGTGTGGAAGATCAGCCCTGGGCTACCATCCATGCCAATCCTCCTCTTTTTGCTAAGTAAGACCGGCCCTAAGCTAACATCTATTGCCAACCCTCCTCCTTTGTTTTTTCCCCTTTTTCTCCCCAAAGCCCCAGTAGATAGTTGTATGTCATAGTTGCACATCCTGCTAGTTGCTGCATGTGGGACACTGCCTCAGCATGGCCTGACAAGCAGTGCATCAGATCACGCCCGGGATCCGAACCCGGGCCGCCAGTACTGGAGCGAGCATGCACTTAACAGCTAAGCCACAGGGCCGGCCCCCAGATACATGCCTTTTTAATCCCCTTATTCTCATTTTAGTTGGTTTTCTGTAAAGAGTGGAGGTAAGCACCGCGTGTGAACAATTTATCTTCCATCAACAAAACTCCATCAGCATTTTAAATATGCTCCTAAATTTGCACCTCATTTAATTCCACATTTCCCCTTGACTACTGTTCTCTCAGCCTGCTCCTCCTCACAGACAAATTTCAAGTTGTTCAAGTTGTCCCTATTTCATCACCTCCCCCTCAATCTTCACACCTCTCTCGACTAGCTTCTGTCCCTACACCAGCTCCATTAAAAGTGCCCATATAATGTCCCCTAAGACTTCAATGTCATTGAATCCAACAGACACTTTCAGTAGACTTCTCATCAACACTGGTTAGATGGCCATCCCCCCACTTCTTTCTACATTCTCTATCTTTGCCTCTTGTCACATTTCATTCTCATAACTTGCCTTGTACCTCTAAGGCTGTGCCTTTTCGGTCTCTTTTGTTGGCTGAGTCTCCTCTACCTCAACGGTAAATGTTGGGCACCCCCAGGGGTCTCTCTGAGGCCCGTTTCTCTTCTAAGGCTACTCTCTGCATGATGACGCATTCTACTCCCACGGCTTCACTTACTGTGCATTCTCTTATGATCCTTAGATGTAATTCTCCCGCTCAGACTGAGTCTGGGACCCACTGACCCATATATTCAATTACCTATGTGACATCTCCTTGCAGATTTCTTGTGGGCATTTCAAACTAAATATATAAGTAACAAAAGAAAAGTTAATATACGAGGACCATGATGTGAGGAACAGAAAAGCAGGAGTGTGTAAAGGAAATGTCACAGTAATAACCAGAAGTGTAGAGGAAACTAAGAGTGCTTGTTGTCAAGGAAAATGGAATAGAGCACTAGACGGATAGATTTATAAAGCAAGGTATTATTAAGATCTTGTAAGGATCAAGATTTGGAGGAAGTAGGTATTAGGTGAGATAAACTTTGCAAGAAGAATGAGAGGTTTGGCTAAACTGTGGTTGTGCTAGCGTAGAGGGATTTAGTGAGAGTCTCCGGGCAGCAGGGAGGTCCAATGACGGCATGTGGGATGAAGAAGCCGGATGCTAGCCTTTGTCTATCTTCACAATTAGTCCTGGTGTTGGTCTTGACTACAGATTGGTTATTATGCAATTAATGTATAGAATATTTATATTTTCAAATCATTCATTCAGTGTTTTCAACCATCTCTCAAGCTACAGCCATATGGGGGTAGAGACAAGACTCAATTTGACTGTACATCCTTTATTCCATAGTTTACCCCACCAGCTAGATCCCCACAACTCATGCATGAAAGCCCCTACCTCTACATGAAGGATGAAGATGGAGAGGAAGGTCTGGAAGGTATGACCTCTGTCATGTCTGAGAACTGTTGTTTGTTCCTCTTGGAGATTCTTAGTTTTCCTCCTCAGTTAAGTAGTGCAAATTTTCCAGGAAATATGAGTGTCTGGTGCCAACATTACTTTCCCATCTGTGTTGTTGTTGTGGAATGAACTATGCTGGTTTGTCACAACAACCAACTTGCCATTTCCTCTGCAAGAAGTCTCCTGCCAGGGTTATATATTAAGACTTTTGTTTTCTTTGCCCCAAAGCTTTGATCCCAAAAGGGTATAAAATGCTTCTCCAGGGCCACCAGTTGGATTACATCACTTTGCAATTCTGTCATTCTGATGGTTCTTTAGTTTTTGTTTCCTATGTCTCATCTTGGAACCAGTTTTTGAGATTGTTTCACTTTATTTGACATGGACGTTCAGTTTCACAGGGCAGAGCAGGCTCTCACAAAATTCTACCATTCAGCTCTTCCTTTTCCAAGGAACTATGCCTTCTATCTTGCCACATTCTCTGTAGTTTAGTCAGCAGCAACTTGATTATGTGTCTCTTTGAAGCTGTAACTGTCCTGAAGCTAATACTGAGAAATAAAACCCATCTTGTGTTCCCATCTAAAAGATGACAAAACTGACACTCAGACTAGATAATTTTTTCAGGAAATTCATAAAGCTACTTAAATGAGATACTGTCTATAAAATGTTTAGCAGATAATTGTATTTCCTACAACTTCCACACCACCTGGCCAAGTCGTGATACTCTCTCGTCCAGATTGTTCTAGCAGGCTCTTAATTGGTCCCCCCACAGTTTATTATTCATTCCCACACAATAGCTCAAGTGATATTTTTACAACATAGATTTAATTATGTCATTCCACAGCTCATATCTCCAGCGATTTCCCCTCTCACTCAGAGTCAAAACCAAAGTCCTGACAGTGCCCTATAAAGCTCCATCCACTCTGACCCTCCATTACATCCCTTATTTGATCTCAAACTATTTTCCCTTCACTTACCTGCCCATGCCACATTGGCCCCTTTGCAGTTCATGGAGTGCCCCCAGCATTCAGCCACCTCAGGGCCTTTACATTGTTCTCCACCTGGACAGCCCCCTCCCAGCCCAGGTATTTCCTGGCTAGCTTCCGAACCTCCTTGAGGTCTCTGCTCACTTCACCTTTGCAGCTTGCCTGGCCACCCAAGTGTAAATGGCAACGCTCCCATGACTCCTGAACTCCCCAGCCTCCTCTCTGTTTAATTTTCCTCCATAATACTTTTCACTATCTGATATACTCCACGTTTTAGTTATTTTGTATATTGTCTGTCTCCTCACCCCTCACACACACACATGCACACACACATGTACATGCATATACACACATGCATAAACACACACACAACACTGTAAGCTATAATAGCAGGGAACCGTATCTGTTTTTGTCTCTGCTATATCCCTGTGAATAGAAAGCCACCTAACAACTGTCACATATTGGGTGCTCGATAAATATGTGTTGAACCAACAATGAAAACTCTTTCACATAGTAAAGGTTAAGATATATTTGGTATTTTTATTATCACTATTGTTGTTTTGTCACTGTACTCTTACCATGTGTATTAGCCAGAACGAGAGCCCGGTTCTTCTGATGTCACATCTCAGTGATCTTCTTACTCATCCAAGAATACTGTGAGTGAGAAGATAAAGAGAGAATAAATTATAGCAGCAAAAATAAATAAATAGATATAAAAAGCACTCCAATATAAGAGCTAATAAGCTAATAAGTTCTAAGCTAAAATATGAAGGATACAGCACAACTGTTCAAATATGTTCCATATCCTCCCACATTATCTTCCAAAGTAGCACGGAGGCCAGCGATGCAAATAATGATTCAGGTTTTGTTATCAGAGAATAGGCATTACATGCTTCAAGGTGCATAAAGGCATACATGCTAAGAGTATTTGGAGAAGGCATTTCTTAAATCAACAGAAGCTATCTGGGAGGAAAGGTTTATAACTTCTTTCCTTAAAAGGAAATACTGAGGACTGGAGGGCACTAAATCCACATTCTCAGAGTAGCCAAAAAATGGAAATATTTTCAAAAGTCCCTCTCCTTAATTTTGAAGATTATTAGATCATTCCCATGAAGATGGTCACATTACAATTTCCCCTAAAGACACCTCCTGCCTCCCAAAAGAAGTATTATTAGCCACAAGCCTACTGTATTTATGGTTTATGGGCTATGTCAGACAACTGCTAATCTCCTGTTCATGTGACTACCTGCCTGGCTTATGGAGCCTGCTCATTCCACAGGGTTGGAATCAGTGTTCTCACACTAGTTGGAGGAGATTTGCAATGTTAGTCAGCCCCCATGAGCCTCTGTTTTTTCGTCTGTAAATGGCTATCATTACATCCTCTGCACGTGATTGTTGTGAGGATTAAAGGGATGATGTATGTAAAGTTCCTGGCACAGAACCTGGAAAATAGCAGGTGCTTGATAAATGTTAATTTCCTATCAATTCCCCCAGATATTCAGAACCATGGGGCCCTTGCTCTGACTGGTTCATCTGATCACCTCATCCACGTTAAGTATGTTACCCTTCACTGATAATAGAAAACATTCCTACTGAAAAATGTTCTATGCCAAAATGAGTGACATAATTGATAGTAATATGGCATCTGAAATGCATCATAGAAGGGAAATTTAGAAGCAGATAAGACATAAGTAGCTGACTGACAACTTTCCCCAGGGAAGCCCAGATCAGAATATATAGACTCAACAAATGTTTAGGGATTATTAAACAGGGCTGTAGTGGACAGTTGTTTTTGCTGCCCAGCTCCCATGCCCTCTTCTCATAGAAATTTTGCTTTATGGGAACCAGCCCTGCCCCACTCTCATGCTGTGCCTTGAAGGAGAAGTGAATGCCTTCTCCAGGCTGAGAGATGGAACATACAGCCTAGGCTAAATCAGGCAATGCATTCCACCCACGTGTTCACACTGGATGTCTCAGAGATACCTGTCCTGAGTCTGACCACTCAGAGCCAATGAGACCAGTTTTAGGCTCTCAGGTAAGCTCTTCTGCTATACTGAGTTTGCTAAAAACATAAGCCTGAAGCTGTTGGTAGCCCCCATGAAATGAAACCTTCCAGAGAAAGGAGAACCAAACGTGTTTTCTGGTGTTATAATTTGAGCCCTGAATTAAAATCACGTGATATTGTTGGTGCCCTGCCCTTATCTCTTCAGCACCTATGGTTTCCATTGCATACTCACGGCTTCCTACCGTCAGCGCCTACAGTTGTCTACCGGAAGTCTGTCTGAGGCTGCAGGAGCATGCTCAACCTGAGAGCAGAGGAGGTCAGAAACACTTGGAAGGTATAGGCCCTAGGAACAGCAATAAAAGGATGAGAGACAAGAATTGGAGGATCAATACCCCAGCTTCCTTTCCCATTGGAGTTGGGATAACTCTGAGACTGTCTTGCAACATTCCCAAGTGGATTGAGCCTCGGTTTTCCATGGAGGTAAACTGTTAACATGTCTTCACTTGGCTTCCTTCCTTTCCTCCCTCACTTTCCCGTGCCCCTACCAATTCTCCCTGGGATTACTCCCAAAATAAAGTACAAAAGTACACAAAGCCTTCTCTTGGAGTCTGCTTCTGGGAGAATCCACCCTAAGACAGTTGATGCTTGAGTAGCCCCAGGAAGCAGGCCCTCAAGGTGGAATTCTTGAATTAGATCACTCACTGGCCAACTGACAACAAGACTTCCACTGCTGGTTTGTGCAGTGGAATCCCTGACATGAGACAGGATCAAGATTGTTAAGAATCTTATCCATGGTAGGTTGGGATGGGGTACAAATGGAAGGCAATGTAATATTATGGCCCTTGAAAGACATGGGATATTGATAATTACCATCATTATAGAGTTGGTAGGCTGTTGTTATTAGTTGAAAGATCCCTGAAGGAAGAAAATAAGCCAACTTTCAAAAGAGATTCTCATTTTCTGCAGGCAGAAGGAAGACTGTGCTAAAAATCAGGACCAAGATTTGATTATAAGGGTTGTGTTAAAAAGAAGCTGGACTCATAGCCCTGGCAAGTCTCATACTCTCAAGGCAGAAACTTGACAGGGAAAAATGAGGCCCTGAGGCTTAGGATGGGGAAATTTAGGTCAGAGGAAAGAGATGAGCTTGAGATAATCAAATACAGATGACCTTGAACCATCTGGCCAAGAAAAGTGGCTCCTGTCTCCTTGTTAGAGGATAAGAGCTCCCCTGCTTGGAGACTCCTAAAAGGCCTCACCTGAGCAGATATTTCAGATCTACCCCCATCATGCCTCTGTTTCACACCACAGCCCCACCACAGTGACATTTTGAAGAGAATAATTCTTTGTTGGGGGGGCTGTCCTGTGCATGGTTTAGCAGCATGCTGGCCTCTACCCACTAGATGCCAGTAGTGCCTCAATGGTGACAACCAAAAACATTTCCAGGCTTGGCCAAATGACCCGAGGAGGGGGAGGGAGAAGGAAGGGAGGAACAAAATCACTAATAAGGTCAAGCAGGAAAATACTACCTGTACTGTGGGATGAAAAAGATTATTTATTATAGAAAGAGCTGCAGGACCAGACTAATATGTATCAATAGGAATTGGGGAAGATGTCTGAGAGTGGTTCTTAGTATACTGGCTGTGATGGGATGAATAATGCCCCCACCCCCACAAAGAGGTCCCTGAACCAGTCCCCAGAACCTGTGAATATGTTGTCTTTACGTTGCACATGTGATTAAGTAAAGGATTTTAAGATGATGCAATCATCCTGGATTATCTAGGTGGGCTCAATGGCTAAGTCAGAAGATGTAAGGATGAAAACAGAAATCAGAGAAAGGAGAGCAGATGCCACCCTGCTATTTGTTTTTGTTTTTGTTTTTGTTTTTTTGAGGAAGATCAGCCCTGAGCTAACATCCGTGCTAATCCTCCTCTTTTTGCTGAGGAAGACCGGCTCTGAGCTAACATCTATTGCCAATCCTCCTCTTTTTTTCCCCCCCAAAGCCCCAGTAGATAGTTGTACGTCATAGTTGCACATCCTTCTAGTTGCCGTTATGTGGGATGCAGCCTCAGCATGGCTGGATAAGCGGTGCGTTGGTGCGCGCCCAAGATCCTAATCCGGGCCACCAGTAGCGGAGCGCCCGCACTGACCGGCTAAGCCACCGGCCGGCCCCACCCCGCTATTTTTGAAGCTGGAGGAAGGGGCCACAAGCAGAGGAATATAGGTGTTCTTCATAAACTAGATAGAGGCAAGGAAATGAGTTCTCCCCTACAGCCTCCAAAAGGAATGCATCCCTGAGGACACATTTTAGACTCCTGACTCCAGAACTGTCAGATAAGTTCATGTTGCTTTAAGCCACTAAATTTATGATAATTTGTTACAGCAGCGATAGCAAACAAATACACTTGACTAGGGAGGACGTAATATAAACCTGGATAAAGAAGAGTTTACTTACACGAAAGCACAAGCCTAAGACTGAAGGTTTAACTCCTGGACAGGATGCCTAGAGCTGATCCTAACGTATGGCTAAAATGGTTCCTTTGAGCTTGGAAACAATGATGATCTCAGTAAAAAAGAGGGGGAGACTGGGACTGCCTTGCTGGAAGATTGAGAAAACGGATCAAAATGCTGCCATGAGGGGCCGGCCTGGTGGCGTAGCAGTTAAGTGCGTGCACTCCGCTTCTGCAGCTCACAGTCTGCAGGTTCGGATCCTGGGCGCAGACTTGCACACCACATACCAAGCCATGCTGTGGCAGTGTCCCACATATGAAGTGGAGGAGCATGGGTGCAGACGTTAGCCCAGGGCCAATCTTCCTCAGCAAAAAGAGGAGGATTGGCAATGGATGTTAGCTCAGAGCTAATCATCCTCACACACACGCACAAAAAAAATGCTGCAATGAACACATGAGTGCAGGTACCTCTGCAAGATCCTGATGTCAGTTCTTTTGGACACGACCCAGAAGTGGAATTGCTGGGTCACATGGTAGTTCTAGTTTTAATTTTTTTTAGTAGCCTCCATACATTTTCCATAGTAGCTGCACCATTTTGCATTCCCATCAACATGCAATTTCTCCACATCCTCATCAACACCTGTCATCTTTTTCTCAATACAACAACCATCCGAACAGATGTGAGGTGATATCTCATTGCGGTCTTCATTTGCGTTTCCCTCATGATTAGTGATTTGAGCACCTTTTCATATATCTATTGGACATTTATGTGTCTTCTTCGAAGAAACGTCTATTCGGTCCCTGTACCTATTTTTTATATGTATTGTTTCTTTGCTATTGAGTTATAGGAGTTCCTTATATATTTTGGATATTAATCCCTTATCAGATATAGAGTTTGCATATATTTTTCCTCATTCTGTAGGTTGCCTTTCATTGTCTTGATTGTTTCCTTTGCTGTGCATAAGTTTTTTAGTTTGCACAATAACTAAGATGTGGAAACAACCTAAATGTCCATTGATAGATGGATGGCTTGAGAAAATGTGGTATAGACATAACACGTTATTAAGCCTTAAAAAAGAAGGAAATCTTACAATAATTGATAACATAGACGAACCTTGAGGACATTATGCTAAGTGATATAAGCCAGTCACAGAAGGACAAATACTGCATGATTTCATTTGTATGAGGTATCTAAAATAGTGAAATTCACAGAAACAGAATAGAATGGTGGTTGCAAGGAGCTGGGGGAAAGGGAAATGGGAAGTTGTTGTTTAACGGGTATAAAGTTTTAGTTATGCAAGATGAATCAGTTCTAGAGATCTGCTGTATGACACAGTACCTATAGTGAACATTACAATATTGTGCAAATTCAAAATTTAAAATTCAAAATTTAAATGATAGACTCAGGTTAACTTTCTTACCACAATAAAAAAAAAAAAAGTGCAGGAAAGTAGTCATTTTATTTATTTATTTATTTATTTATTTATCTATTTATTTATTTATTGTGAGGAAGATCAGCCCTGAGCTAACATCCAATGCCAATCCTCCTCTTTTTTGCTGAGGAAGACTGGCCCTGGGCTAACATCCATGCCCATCTTCCACTACTTTATATGGGATGCCGCCACAGCCAGGCATGACATGTGGTGCGTCAGTGCGTGCCCAGGATCCGAACCTGCAAAGCCCGGGCCGCCGAAGCAAAGCACATGCACTTAACCGCTGAGTCACCGGGCCGGCCCCAAGAAATAGTCATTTTAGAATGGATTTTTTAAAGTCCATTTAATCCATCCAATCCACAACTAATTCTTTTTCCCAGGAGGACCCAAAGGATGTTCCTTCACTACTTTAGTAATTTACTAGTAACAGGGCACCAGAATCACTGATGGTCTCAGTGGAGGCTGCCCTCCAAAGACAAAGGGTGATGATAGGAGATGATGCTCTGGACCTGGGCTCTCTTATGTCAATGGAAATGGTAGGATTCTGAAATATCAAAGGCCAAGGGGTTGCACTTAAGCATCTGGGGCAAGCAAGGTGAATGTAACTATGGTAATGGGCCAGTAAGGTCTAAATGACAACTAATGGCCTTGACTCACAGGGGTCTGTCATTATGGCAATTAGACCATGGGGTTCCTAGGGGCAAGATAGATGGTCAGCCGTTGAGGGTGTTACTTGACTAACATAACCAAAAAAAAAAAAGAAATTCAGAAGATCAGGCAAGCAGAACTTTGATGTCAACTGACACAAAGGAAAAATCTCATTCCTCATCCAGTTTCCAAACCTGAGCCAGTTCTTAAACAGAGCACTGAGTTGAAGAGCAGGCCAGGCCCACTTGAAGAAGGATCTTGAAATTTCGTAGGAAGTACATACAATAGTGATTCCTCCAATTCTTTCCCAGTGTGATCTAAAAATGTTTATCAACAAATGCCACTGAGGACAGATGAATACCTAAATATTTTGAAAGCTGTTGGAAAATGGGTAGTAGCTGTCATCAATACCAATATGCCATCACGGCCCTCACTTAAGGTGGGGGCATATAGAGGCCAGGTGATTAATGGAGTCCTGTCCTAGGTCATCTCACATTAGGTTGATTCCACTGTGTCCACACGCCCACTCTGTGGTCATTTTCTTAGATCCTGAGATAAGATATACTCAGCACCTGGTAGAACCCTCACCAGGTTCTGGACCTGTGGAGTCAGATCAATGACGGTAGTAAAGGCAAAGTGGAAGCCCCTAAAACTGTTCCACACCTCAACAAGATAGAAATTCAAAAGCATATGGCATCCTAGATTGATACAAAGACTTAAATGATGAAGGTGTCCCCAACATATCCCATAATGCACCACTATGGCTCCTGCAAAAACCACATCTAGTGGTTGAAATCCCTTCAAACCCAATAGGAAGTCATTCACCTGGAATGCATGCATTCATAGTCTTACTCCAGGGCTATGTTAACTCCCCTGCTCTCTGTCACAGCATAGTCCAAACGGACCTTGATCATCTTAGACATTGATTATCTTGATATTCCAAAAATCGACATGCTGGTCTACTTTAGTAATCATATTATGTCAATCAAACTGCTAAATAGGAAACTGCAAGTACTCTGGATGCCCTGGTAAGACACATGTGAAACAGAGGGTAGCTGATAAACCCTACAAAGATTAAGGGACCTATTAAATCAGTAAGTTTTGGTGGGTACAAAGTTCTGGGACATTTCAGGACACCCCCCCCAAGTTAAAGGGCATTATTGTGTACCTCCTACTTCCTGTCATTAAGAAGAGGCTCCAGGGTCCAGCCTGGTGGCATAGCGGTTAAGTTCATGCGCTCTTCTTCGGCGACCTGGGGTTCGCAGGTTCAGATCTCAGGAGCAGACTGACATACCACTTCTCAAGCCATGCTGTGGCAGGCATCCCACATATAAAGTAGAGGAAGATGGGCACAGATGTTAGCCCAGGGCCAATCTTCCTCAGCAAAAAGAGGAGGATTGGCAATGGATGTTAGCTCAGGGCTAATCTTTCTCACAAAAAAGAAAAAAAAGAAAGAAAGAGGCTCCATATCTCCATGTTTGGTAGGCCTTTAAAAATTTGGAGCTAGCCTGTACGCACTTGGGAATGTTGCTTTAACTAGGTGACTGCTGCTAGTTTCACTAGCTTGCTTATGTCTTGTTTCTTTTTCGTAAATGGTAGCCAGCTGCCAACTTGAGGAATCAATGATAAAACAGAGTGAACATGATAACATAGGGAAGGAGTAGGTCTAAGTAGCGCGAGAGTGGACTGTAGGGGAGGCTCAGTGCTCCCCCATTCCCATATACCCTTTGCAATCAGCATCACTGTGCACGCTTAGAGCTTCCAACTGCAAGAATCTGCAACTGTGTCCATGGGCTCTCTCTGGCCGTAAAAGCACGTTCAGCCTGCTCTTATGGCAGGCAGAAGTGCCTGAGAGTCAATGTGCCTGTGAGCCCTCAACCAATAATAGAATAGGTTGGGCGTGCATATCCTAGCTGCTTCTCCTCTTAGGTAGAAAAACTCTTAGGCATAGTCCACACTGTGTCCCAGAGGGAGTCTAGGTTGCTCACAATGATGACATGCTCATTTATCCATCCCATATAGGCTTCTTCCTCTTGCCTACCTTGTTCCACACTCCACTAATGGTGCTCCAGAGATCAAATCACAGACACCGTGCACCATGATTCTAGGTCTGCTTCTAGGTTTTCTTCTAGAGAAAACTAACCTAATACAGCACCTAGAGTTTAAATTAACTCTGAACATTTTTACTTAGGTGAGCTAGTAAATTTCTCTGTTTCCATAAACCTATTTGAGCCAGATTTTCTTTCACTGGCAACTAAAGAGTTCTACCTCTTACAGAGGCTATAATAAAGTAGTTTTATGCTTTTTTTTCCTTTTGTGAAGAAGATCAGCCCTGAGCTAACATCTGCCAATTCTCCTCTTTTTTTTGCTGAGGAAGACTGGCCCTGGGCTAACATCCATGTCCATCTTCCTCTGCTTTTTATGGGACGCCGCCTCAGCATGGCTTGACAAGTGGTGCATCGGTGTGTGCCTGGGATCCGAAGCGGCGAACCCCGGGCCGCTGCAGCGGAGCGCACTCACTTAACCGCTTGTGCCAAGGGGCCAGCCCCAATTTTATGCTTATTTTTAAACAACAAGCTCTATTTGCACAATTCTGGAGACCAACATTACTTTTCTTAAGCATCACTGGTTATGTTATAGATTTTCTAAAATGGATATGCCTCCAAACCAGGAGTCGAGGCATTGCTGTTTTTGTAATTTTCATAACTCTCTAAACAGGATCCATATCCCCTTTTGACTCCCATTTTCTAAATACAATTTCCTATTTTTCTATTCTACGTTTTAAGAATTAGCATTTCCCAAGTTTTTGTCTTTGATTTTCTCATATTCCTCAATATGAAAAAAAAAAAAAAGCTACCTCATTTCTCTCTCTTACACTCTATAGTTTCAACTTTCACCTTCTTACTTCTTACACCTGTTTACCTTCTGAGCTTCACACTAAATGCCCACATGACAGCCTGTGGGCTGAGCCTCAGGGACTAAATCAACCTCACTCCAGAACTAATCTTTCACCATTCCCATCTCCCACACCAAAACTTGCTAACTTCTTACATCTAACTAAGTGATTTTACCAACCATGGAAGCCCCAGCACCCGGAAAAAACTCTCTCTTCCCTTCTTTTTCTCCCTTTCTCCACCCTTTTTCTCACTTCTTTTCCTCTCTCTCTCCCTCTTTTTCCATCATCCACTCAACAACTGAGCATGACTTTTCACCTGTTGCCAAAATTACATCCATAAAAACAGAAAGGAAGGGCAGGGGGGCCAAACCAAACATTTTGTCCTAATTTACCCGTTGGGAAAGGATGCATGAATGAACTCTGACCATTCAGGACTAATGAGAATCAATTCAGAAATTAATACGTGAAAGAGTTACATAAGTATCTAAAGTACCTCCCCTCTGTTGTTCTTCATATCTCATTAATCCAATCATATTCATTTTAACATTACTATTTCCCACTTCTGTTGACTCTATCCTCCCCTTTGCTTGACCACTTGTGTTGGCCCTCACAGGGCTCTGTCCTTCCTGCCTGGACCACTGCAGCCTGAATACTCCACTCTCTCTAGCCTAGCCTCTACACTGTTGCTAGAATGATCATCCTAAAAAATCCAAATTGGATTGTATTTCATCCTATTTAAATCCTTTTAGGTTATAGTTGTCTTAAATATAAAATTCAATGTCTTGACCATATAAAGCCCTTCGTGATCTGATACCTGTATTCCTCCCAGTCTCAATCCCAGCAGCTCTGCACGTACCAGTTCCCCAAACTCATCTGGCTCCTCTGTATCAACTCAAGCATTACCTCCTCTTGAAAGTCTTCCTTGACTCCCCAAGGCTGACTTAGTTAAGTGCTCCCACTTCTATCCTCATGAACATTTTGTGCAGATCCATTATAGCAAATATCTCACTATATTCTATATATTCCCATTTGACACTAAGGCCCTGAGGGCAGGCATTGGGGCTTATTCAACTTTGATTTCCTAATGCTGAGCAAGGTGCCTGGTATGCAGTGGGCTTTTAGTAAATGCTTAAAGAAAAAATAAATGAGCGAATGACCAGCTCAGCATCACGTGTGGCATAGCTTCTCTACACAGCATCGAGGGTCTATAGTAGAAACACTGAATACTTATTTTCTTTATCAAAGGGCCCATAAAGATGTTCCACAGGGTCTCAGAAGCACTACCCCTCTGGATATGGGGGAAGAATAGGGCAGCTCAAGTCTTCTAATGGAGTCTGAGCAATGAAAGGTCATCTACAGAGCAATGTAATACACTTCTTTGGAGTGAAGCCTTGTGGCATATTTTCAATGACTTAGCAATGCATTATGTATTGTCAATAATATCCAAGACTGCAGCCAAGTAGGTTTGCATGCGACTAGAACACAAGGTCACAGGAGAGTTTATGGTGCTTGTAACTGAATAACATAAAGTCAATCTTAAGTTAAATGAAGGAAATAACACTACTGACAGCATCACTTTCCAATATGAGACAAATAAATTGCTTTTAAGATGAGAGACATGTAACAGAAGTGTCCAATCTCCAATTCACTTCCAACAACGAGTTCAGCTCTCATCTAACCCTAGCCTTCAGGGCCAAGCAGGTTATCATAAGACAGCATAATGCCATCACAAGCCTTTCTCTACAACCCCTCCTCTGCAGTTAGTTCAACCCAAATGCATGTGAGCACACATACTTACACACACAGAGGAGCTGTGTACTATTTTGTCCCTCTGCCTAACCCAGGCTCGGTGGTATGTTCCTAACAGCATAAGGTCTTTCTGCCCTTGAACTCATATTCCTTTGCACTCTCTTCTCTCTCACTGGGCAAAACTCTTTGTCAAGCTCAAATACAACTTCCTTTTTGAAAACATCCAGTCTCTCTTGTTTAAAATGAGTCACTCCTCCCTCCTCCCATGGCCCTTTGAACAAAATACATAACATGTATATCAAAGTTATTCTAATTATTTGTTAACCTATGCCATTTTTTCACTTGGTGGTGAGCTCCTTAAGGACAGAGAATATGGTTTGCTCTGTTTTATGTCTCAGTGCATAGAAGGATGCCTGGCACATCTAAGGTGCTCAGTATATGTTGTTGAACAAATCAATCATTAGACTACAGCTGGCAATCTAATGACTTTCCCATTATTCTAAGAATACAACTTTAAGAACTGATAAATAATCCTGCTCAGATGGTCTACGTGGTTATAATTCCAGCATCATTCATATCTGGGAAAAGAAAACATAGCTTGCCTGGTCTGTCCAAGTGGTTAGAGCCTTATGTCCCCTGTAGGAGTCCTCCTTTCCAGCCAGACTGGCTCACACTGCCCTGCACACCTTAAATGCTAATCCCTGCCATGGTACCTTGGTTTATGCAACCTAGAGGGCCCCTCCTCCTCTTCTCTGCAAATCCAGCACCTACCCTTCTAGCAAGATCCCGCTGAAATCTCACTTCCTCCATAAAGCCTTCCCAACAAGGCTGGTCCTGACTTCTCTCTTCACTCAAGGCCTGGAGCCATGGCTATGCCGAGCACCGGACCCAATGTTATCCGTCTCTCGTCTGCACACCTCCTTGATTTATATCCTCCATGACACTCCGCACTTGTAAATCCTTTCCTATATTGCTTTTCAATTATTTTTCCCCTCTTATCTCCCAAGCCCCCTGAAAGACATAGGGCATTTCGATGTTCCCCTTTCATAGCGTTCAGTAGATATGGGTAATTTACATGGCAACCATAAACTTTGTCAAGTGCCATACCATCTCATGAGGAACTGATTAATTCCCTAAATATGGCTAAATCTGGGAACCTTGATTACAAAGATGATATTAAAATAAAATCAGATTCCTCAGTACTTATTTAGGATGGAATAAAAATTTTAAGAAAGAAAGATAATTAGGCCTTCAGCTACTTGACAAATTAGGGAAAGAAATTTTCTTTCATTAGGCCCAAAATAATTTTGATAAGTATAAAATTAATGAAAACACTACAAATTTATAGCAATTTTTTGTATAATCAGTATAAAAGAAGTTTATATTCAGGAACACTGAGAAATTAAAAATCTATTTATAGTAATGCGACAGAAAAGCTTTACAAATAAAAGTCTACAACACACACAGACATAAGCAAAACTATACCTCTCAGAATTCCTGGAACAATTGAATACGTGTTCTAATCTCAGTGTCTAACACATAACTGCATTAGTAAAAGCATAAAAATATTCAGGACTTATAATATCTGATACTGTACAGCCCACAGTACTAATTTATGTAGCTAGGTGACACACAAAATTCACTTTCTGTTTTGAAGAGGAGGTGGAAAGCACAGGAAAAATTATTGTAAGTGTATGGAGTTGGGTCTTTCAAATCATAATATTTATAGAGAAATATTTTACTGAAAAAAAGAGAAACTTAACACAATTTCTCAATTGTTTCCCAATAACTGAATGTTTGCTATTATGTAAATTTGGGCAATTTGCTTCATTTTTATTATTAAGATATATTAAGTCTATGGAGATGTAACTTGGCAATTCTGTTCAGTAATGATTTTTGTGAAATGTCTTTAGCCTTCAGGAGAAAGGGAAGAAATTGCATTTATTTATCACCCACTGTGATCCAGGAACTGTGGTTGTTACTTAACCCTCATCGTCTCTTGTACTATCTGGTTGATAAGCCTGTGATAGGTTGTTTGAATCAAAAACAATATTGATAATAATATTTTTATTTATATAATATTTTAGTAGTATAGAGTATGGTATATACAGTTTACAGTAGTGTAGCCAACTCTAGAGAGAGCGTTCCTGATTCAAATCACAACTGCTCCATTTTCTGTTGTATGACTTCTCTGTTCCTCGATTTCCTACAATAAAATAATAACATTAAAACTTCTACCTCATAGCTTTGTTGTGAAGATTAAATTGAGTTTGGTATTTATCAATCTCTTAGAATAATGCCTTGGCAAATAGAAGTGCTCTCTAAACGTTAGCTGATATTATTTAAAATGAATTATGTAATGAATTATTCCCTGTTCAGGACAGTTTTTGCTGTAGTTGCTTCTAGGTTGTCAGTCATGAAATCATCCTTGCAGGGCCACCGACATGGAAATGAAATGATAGGCTGAGCTCCCTATACAAAAACTCCCCAATGGATCTATTAAATTAGCACTTCAGAGATGGATAGATTATTAGGGGTTAACCATATGACTTTATAAATAAATGAAAGTGGTTTTGTTTAGTAAAAAATCAAACATTTTCATAAGTTACAGGCACTGATGTGCTGGTAAACCAACTCTCTGGAAAAAGAAACAAAATTTTGATTTTTAGCGTTTGCAGATTTCTGTGGTATAAATCATCCCGCAACTATGTGGGAGAATTTCAAGCTAACTATGCTTTAACACCAACTAAGACAATTCCTGGATAGTCAACATTTGGTTCTTATGAGTCGACATGAGCCAGCCCTACAGACCACTGGTATAGGTGTATTATCTGACTTCACTTTTTTTTTATTATTTTATTGAGGTCATATTGGCTTATGACACTGTATAATTTCAAGTGTACATTATTATATTTCAGTTTCTGTATAGACTGCGTTGTGTTCACCACCAATAGTCTAGTTTTTATCTGTCATCATGCATACGTGCCCCTTTACCCCTCTTGCCCTTCCCCTACCCCTTTCCCCTCAGGTAATCACCAATCTGTTCTCCTTATCCATGTGTGTGTTTGTTTATGTTCCACGTATGAGTGAAATCATACGCTATTTGTCTTTCTCTGTCTGACTTATTGCGCTTAGCATAATACCCTCAAGGTCCATCCATGTTGTCGCAAATGGCAAGATTTTGTCCTTTTTATGGTTGAGTAGTATTCCACTGTATATATATACCACATCTTCTTTATCCATTCATTCATTGATGGACACCTGGGTTGCTTCCACATCTTGGCTATTTGTGAATAATGCTGTGATGAACATAGGTTCATCATATATCTTTTGGAATTAGTGATTTCATGATCTTTGGATAAATACTCAGTAGTGGGATAGCAGGATGACATAGTATTTCTATTTTTAATTTTTTGAGGAACCTCCATACTATTTTCCATAGTGGCTGCACCAGTTTGCATTCCCACCAGCAGTGTATAGGGTTCCCTTTTCTCCACATGCTCTCCAACATTTGTTATTTCTTGTCTTGTTAATTATGGCCATTCTGACGGGTGTGAGGTGATATCTCATTATAGTTCTGATTTCCATTTCCCTAATCATTAGTGGTGGTGAACATCTTTTCTTGTTCCAATCAGAATCCCTCTGGTGACAGGGGCAGAGCATTTTCTTTGTCTTTGCTTTTCCCTTTATTACCTATTTTGGTTCCGTGACTACAGCCTTTTGACTGCTTGTGTATTTACACAATCTCCAGCCATTATGTCACCAAGGGTTTTGACGTGCTCACTGCCAAATGAGTCCCAGACAGCAGGGCGTAACATAAAGGTCACCACCCCGCAGTCACCAGGCTGGATTCAGCCTTCAGAGGAGTTTTGTTTGATCAGTCAACAGCTTTCTGAAATACTGACTTAATTAGCAGCATCTACAAATTAAGAGATTTCACATAAAAACAGAAATTCTCAGTTTGTCTTATGAAGTTTGAAGATCTGACAACACCAAGCCCACTTCCCGAGCGGGGCTATCTTCCTGGAGCTGGATGCACACTGCCCGCTCTAAATGAAGCGCAGGCTCTCCAGCGTGCCACCGTGTCCTCCCTCCCCCGCTCATGCCTCACGCCCCAGCTGATTGTGCTCATTTCGATTACCTGCCTGGCCCCCGAAAGATTTTGAGTTGGGATCTGTGGAATAATGTGTTTAACAAAAAAAGAAAAGCTTTGGAGTCAGACAAACCTGGGAACTAGTCCAGCCTCTGCCACCGACCGACGTGTGAAGAGAAGCAAGTGACGAAACGAGCCTGAGTCTGTCTCTCTCGGAGAAATGGAAATAGAAATGGAGTCACCTCACAGGGTTAAAGGAGGGCTCACATGACAGCACATGCAGACACCTAGCCCAGCACCCAGCATAGGACAGCGGCTCCAGGCATGTTGGTCCTTCTCCCATCTCCCCCGGGCTGAACCCGACTGGCCTCCCCGCCTATTTTATGTCCCTTTTGCTGAGCTCAGTGACTCTTGCGCTGTGCTCCCTGAGTCGGCTCACTCTCACACCAGGCGTCTCTATTTCTTCCCTTTACCTTCTCCTTTGTCCCAAGGTGCATTTTCTTTGTACAAGCGATGCTTGTCTCAGGGATGTCAGTTACCTCACTGGTCTCATTTTCTTGCTCTGCTCATGCCAATCATCCTAACTGTGCAGGCCCCAGTACACCTGCCCGACCTGACCTCCTGTCTGGTCTGCCCATGCCCGAAAGAAACAGGGATGTACCCCAGTTGTTTAGATTGGAAACAACCATGTACTGACCAATTCCACAACCCCCTCCTTGCTCCACAGAAAACAAAGTACAGACTTCCAGTTATAAGGTGAGTAAGGTTCTGAGGATGGAACGTATAACATGGTGACTGTAGCTGATAACGCTGTGTTGTGTAATTGAAATTTGCTAAGGGAGTAGAACTTAAATGTTCTCACCCAGAAAAATAAAAAATAAAGGTAAATTTGTGTGAGGTTATGGTTTGTTAATTAACTTGAGGGGGGAAGTCCTTTCACAATGTATATACATATCAAATCATCACATTGTACTCTTTAAATATCCGACAATTTTATTTGTCAATTATACCTCAATAAAGCTTTGGGGAGGGGGGAAACAACGTAACTGCCCTTAATGTGTGCCCTGTTCTTTCAGTTTGAAGCTTTTTCCTACCTCCTGATACTGGATGAGGTAAAAATTGCCAAAAATCTAACTTACAAACCAGCTTCTGATTCTATTCTCATTTCTGATGTCTCTATAGAGAAGTGTTTTACTACTTTATTACTTTTACTTTGATAACTCTTCCTTCCCAGCTCATGTATGCTACCAACAATCTAACTAAATGAAAGTAATTGTAATTTTTGTTAATAATAGTGGTAATGACAATATTTATCTCCCTTCTTTACTCACTGTCACCTAATAAGTCACACACATCAACTGTTGATACTACCTCCATCACACGCCTTGAGTCTATCTCTATCGGTGTCCCGGTCCGCTACCATCCACCCTATTCTGAGCTGCCCTGATTTCTTTCACAGGAAACTGCAGTAGCCTCGTAGCTGCTCTGGCCATACACACTTTGACCCACAGTAACCTGGTCTCCATCCAGCAGCTAGAGTAATATCCTACGTTATCAAGTCTGATATTCACTCCCCTGCTTGAAATACTTCAAGGACTTCACTGCCCCTGGGATAAATCTCCAATTTCCTGATATGGCAGATGAGCGGGTAGTACAGCAAGGAAATAGCCAGATGGGCCCTGTCTGCAAGGAGTTTCACATCTAGTGGCAGACAGAGACAGGGAAATAATAACACATAGGTAGCTCTATAATTATAATGTTGGTAAGTTCTGTGAAGGAATTTTCATAAATCTCAATTGATATGAATTTATAGCTGTTATTATTTACATTTTATTTCTTTATTATTTTTTAGTTTTTTAACTTTGTTTATTGCAGTAACATTGGTTTATAACATTGTATAAATTTCAGGTGTACATCATTATACTTCTATTTCTACATAGATTACATCATGTTCACCACCAAAATACTAACTACAACCCATCACCACACACATGGACTGAATTATCCCTTTCACCCTCCTCCCTCCCCCCTTCTGCTGTGGTAACCACCAATCCAATCTCTGTCTCTGTGTGTTTGTTTATTGTTGTTATTATCTGCTACTTAATGAAGGAAATCATACGGTGTTTGACCTTCTCCCTCTGACTTGTTTCACTTTGCATAATACCCTCAATGTCCATCCATGTTGTCACAAATGGCTGGATTTCATCGTTTCTTATGGCTGAGTAGTATTCCATTGTGTATGTATACCACATCTTTATCCATTCGTCCCTAGATGGGCACTTAGGTTGCTTCCAAGTCTTGGCTGTTGTGAATAACACTGCAATAAACACAGGGGTGCATGTGTCTTTACGCATTGGTGCTTTCAAGTTCTTTGGATAAATACCCAGCAGTGGAATAGCTGGATCATATGGTAGTTCTATCCTTGATTTTTTGAGGAATCTCTATACTGTTTTCCATAGTGGCTGCACCACTTTGCACTCCCACCAGCAGTGTATGAGAGTTCCCTTCTCTCACACCTCTCCAACATAGGTTGCTTCCTGTCTTGTTAATTATAGCCATTCTGACGGGCGTGAGGTGATATCTCATTGTAGTTTTGATTTGCATTTCCCTGATAGTTAATGATTTTAAACATCTTTTCATGTGTCTGTTGGCCATCTGTATACCTTCTTTGGAGAAATGTCTGTTCAGATCTTTTGACCATTTTTTAATTGGGTTGTTAGTTTTTTTGTTGTTGAGATGCATGAGTTCTTTATATATTTTGGAGATTAACCCCTTATCAGATGTATGGTTTGCAAATATCTTCTTCCAATTGTTAGGTTGTCTTTTCATCGTGTTGATGGTTTCCTTTGCTGTGCAGAAGCTTTTTAGTTTGATGTAGTCCCATTTGTTTATTTTTTCTATTGTTTCTCTTGCCCGGTCAGATGTGGTGTTTGAAAAGATGTTGCTAAGACCGATGTCGAAGAGCGTACTGCCTATGTTTTCTTCTAGAAGTTTCATAGTTTCAGGTCTTACATTCAAGTCCTTAATCCATTTTGAGTTACTTTTTGTGTATGGTGTAAGGTAAGGGTCTACTTTCATTTTTCTACATGTGGCTGTCCAGTTTTCCCAACACCATTTGTTGAAGAGACTTTCTTTTCTCCATTGTATGTTCTTGGCTCCTTTGTCAAAGATTAGCTGTCCATAGATGTGTGGGTTTATTTCTGGGCTTTCGATTCTATTCCATTGACCTGTGTGTCTGTTTTTGTGCCAGTACCATGCTGTTTTGGTTACTATAGCTTTGTAGTATATTTTGAAAACAGGGAGTGTGATACCTCCAGATCTGTTCTTTTTTCTCAGGATTGCTTTAGCTATTTGGGGTCTTTTGTTGTTCCATATAAATTTTAGGATTCTTTGTTCTATTTCTGTGAAAATTGTTGTTGGAACTTGGAAAGGGATTGCATTGAATCTATAGATTGCTTTAGGAAATATGGACACCTTGACTATGCTAATTCTTCCAATCCGAGGTCACAGAATATCTTTCCATTTCTTTGTGTCTTCCTCAATTTCTTTCAGCAATGTTTTATAGTTTTCCATGTACAGATCTTTCACCTCTTTGGTTAAGTTCAATCCTAGGTATTTTATTCTTCTTGTTGCAATTGTAAATGGGATTGTATTCTTAATTTCTCTTTCTGCTACTTCGTTGTTAGTGTATAGAAATGCAACTGATATTGTACGTTGATTTTGTATCCTGCTACTTGACCGTATTTGTTTATTAATTCTAAAAGTTTTCTGGTGGATTCTGTAGTGTTTTCTATATATAAAATCATGTCATCTGCAAATAGTGACAGTTTCATTTCTTCCTTTCCAATTTGGATCCCTTTTATTTCTTTTTCTTGCCTGATTGCTCTGGCTAGGACTTCCAGTACTATGTTAAATAGGAGTGGTGACAGCAGGCATCCTTGTCTGGTTCCTGTTCTTAGAGGGATAGCTTTCAGTTTTTCACCATTTAGGATGATATTAGCTGTGGGTTTCTCATATATGGTCTTTATTATGTTGAGGTACTTTCCTTCTATACCCATTTTATTCAGAGTTTTTATCATAAATGGATGCTGTATCTTGTCAAATGCTTTCTCTGCATCTATTGAGATGATGACGTGATTTTTATTCTTCATTTTATTAATGTGTTGTATTACGTCGATTGATTTGTGAATGTGGAACCATCCCTGCATCCCTGGAATAAATCCCACTTGATCATGGTGTATAATCTTTTTAATGTATTGCTGTATGCAATTTGCTAGTATTTTGTTGAGGATTTTTGCATCAATGTTCATCAGTGATATTGGCCTGTAGTTTTCTTTTTTTGTGTTGTTCTTGTCTGGTTTTGGTATCAGAGTAATGTCGGCTTTGTAGAATGAGTTAGGGAGCTTCCCACTCTCCTCAATTTTTTGGAAGAGTTTGAGAAGGATAGGTATTAAGTCTTCTTTGAATGTTTGGTAGAATTCACCAGGGAAGCCGTCTGGTCATGGACTTTTATTTTTGGGGAGGTTTTTGATTACTGTTTCCATCTCCTTACTGGTGATTGGTCTATTCAAATGCTCTACTTCTTCTTGATCCAGTTTCCGAAGGTTGTATGATAAAGAAATTTATCCATTTCTTCCAGAGTTTTGAATTGGTTGGCATATAGCTTTTCATAGTATTCTCTTATAATCTTTTGTATTTCTGTGGTGTCTGTTGTAATTTCTCCTCTTTCATTGCTGATTTTACTTATTTGTGCCTTCTCTCTTTTTTTCTTGGTGAGTCTAGCTAAAAGTTTGTCAATTTTGTTGGTCTTTTCAAAGAACCAGCTCTTGGTTTTATTAATTTTTTCTATTTTTTTTTGGTCTCTATTTCATTTATTTCTGCTCTGATTTTTATTATTTCCCTTCTTCTACTGATTTTGGGCTTTGTTTGTTCTTCTTTTTCCAGTTCCTTTAGGTGCATTGTTAGATTGTTTATTTGAGATTTTTCTTGTTTGTTGAGATAGGCCTGTATTGCTATAAACTTCCCTCTTAGAACTGCTTTTGCTGTATCCCATAAATTCTGGCCTGTCGTATTTTCATATTCATTTGTCTCCAGGTATTTTTTTATTTCTTCTTTGATTTTTTCGTTGACCCAGTCATTGTTCAGTAGCATTTTGTTTAATCTCCACGTATTTGTGGCTTTTCTGATTTTCTTCCTATAAGTGATTTCCAGTTTCATACCATTGTGGTCAGAAAAGATGCTTGGTATTATTTCAATCTTCTTAAATTTATGGAGACTCATTTTGTGGCCTAATTAGTTATCAATCCTGGAGAATGTTCCATGTGCATTTGAAAAGAATGTGTATTCTTCGGGTTTTTGGATGGAATGTTCTGTATATATGTACTAGGTCCATCTGTTCTAGTGTGTCATTTAAGGCCAATGTTTCCTTATTAATCTTCTGTTTGGATGGTCTATCCATTGGTGTAAGTGGAGTGTTAAAGTCTCCTACTATTATTGTGTTACTGTCTATTTCTGTCTTTATGTCTGTTAATAATTGCTTTATATATTTATGTGCATCTACATTGGGTTCGTAGATATTTACAAGTGTTATATCCTCTTGTTGGATTGTTCCTTTGATCATTACGTAATGCCCTTCTTTGTCTCTTTTTACAGTTTTTGTTTTAAAGTCTATTTTGTCTGATATGAGTACTGCTACCCCAGCTTTCTTTTCATTGCCATTTGCGTGGAGTGTCTTTTTCCATCCCTTCACTTTCAGTTTGTGAGTGTCTTTAGGTCTGAAGTGTGTCTCTTGTATGCAGCATATATATTGTTTTTTAATCCAATCAGCCACCCTATGCCTTTTACTTGGAGCATTTAGTCCATTGACGTTTAAAGTAGCTATTGATAAGTGTGTACTTACTGCCATTTTTTAACTTTTTTTCTCAGTGTTTTAGTAGTCCTTCTCTGTTCCTTTCTCCTTCTCTTTAGTTTGATGGTCTCTTTAGTTTGACCTCTGCCTGAAAGCTGTACTCTTTAATTCCCCTCCTCCCTCATTTTATGTTTTTGATATCACATCTAACCTCTTTTTTGTGCATTTGTATCCATTACCCTCTTATCATGGAAATAGCTAATTTTTCCTATTTGTGGTCTTCTCTTTTCCCCTTATATCAGTCCCTTTAACATTTCTTGTAGCACTGGTTTCTTGGTGACAAACTCCTTTAATTTTTGCTTGTCTGGGAAATTTTTGATCTCTCCTTCCATTTTGAACGATAATCTTGCTGGGTAGAGTATTCTTGGCTGAAAGTTTTTTCCTTTTAGCACTTTAAATATATCGTGCTATTCTCTTCTAGCCTGTAAGGTTTCTGCTGAGAAGTCAGCTAATAGCCTTATGGGGTTTCCTTTGTATATAATTTGTCTTTCTCTGGCAGCTTTTAGGATTCTCTCTTTATCTTTAATTCTGGACATTTTGATTATGATGTGTCTTGGTGGGGGCCTCTTTGGGTTTATCTTGTTTGGGGCTCTCTGTGCTTCCTGTACCTGGATGTCTGTTTCCTTCCTTAGGTAAGGAAGTTTTTATCTATTATTTCTTGAAATAGATTCTCTGCCCCTTTGTCTCACTCTCCCCCTCCAGGACACCTATAACACGGATGTTAGTGCACTTGATGTTGTCCCAGATGTCCCTTAGACTGTCCTCACTCTTTTTAATTCTTTTCTCTTTTACCTGTTCAGCTTGGGTAATTTCCTCTAGTATTTCGTCCAGCTCACAGATCCATTCTTCTGTATCCTCTACTCTGCTTTTGAGTCCCTCTAGTGAATTTTTCATTTCCAGTATTGTATTCTTCATTTCTGATTGGTTCTTTTTTATATCTTTCATTTCTTTGTTGACATTCTCACTCAGTTCATCTATTCTTCTCCCCACATCAGTGAGCATCCTTAACACTCTTAGTTTGAACTCTCTGTCAGGTAGGTTGCTCATTCCTGTTTCACTTAGTTCCTTTTCTGGGGTTTTGTCCTGTTCCCTTACTTGGAATGTAATCCTTTGCCTCCTCATTTTGCCTCTTTCCCTGTGCTTGTGTCTGTGTATTAGGTAGGTCAGCTACATCTCCTGCTCTTGGATAGGTGACCTTATACATGTGATGCCTCAGGAGTTCTTCCGTGTGCGTCCCTCAGTTCTCAATGTTCCAGGGGTGACTCCTATGTGGGCTACGTGTGTCCTTCTGTTGTGGCCTGTTTGCTCTCCCTGTATGTGCCCAGGGAGGCTGAGTTATTCTCCTGGTCAGCTGTTGTAATGCTCAGCTGTTTGTAGTTGTTGTGGGCCCTTCAGTCTCTTTATCAGGTGTGGGGAGCCCCAGCACAGTTGGCTGCAAGTTCTGATACCACATTTGTGTTGCAGTATTTCTTTTACGTGAGTAGGCCCCCAGTGTGGCAGGTTGTTAGGCTCAGGGGTTTACAATTGCTATAAGCCTCCAGCCTTTAGGTCTCTTGTCAGCTCTCTGAGGATTGCAGCTGGGTGGGACTGGCCTTAGGCACAGGAGCGCCCAATTGTTTCAGGCTTTGGAAGGTAGGGCAAACCCCCTATGTGGGTCTTTGAAAAGCACAAGTCTTCTGCAGCTGACAAGCCCTGCTGCCCACAGGTCCACACACACAGTCAACACAGTCCTGCCCCGTGTACACACTTCGACCTCTGGAAGCGGACCCAGTCTCTCCACAGCAGGATCCCCACGCACTCCACCATTGCCCCACACTCTCCACCCACTCCTTGTGCACGCCCAGCCTCACTGAAGTCGGCTCAGTTGCCAGGCTGCAGAGAATCCAGTCACCAATCTATGCAGGCCCACAAATTGCCTGAGGGCTTGTTGTTGGGTGGGGCCAGTCTCTAGGGTGGGCTGCCTGCCCTGGCTGACCTAGATTAAATCGGTGCTCTAGTGGGTGGGGCAGACCTGGGCTAGCAGGCCCCAGGGAGAACTCCAATGGCGTCTGTGTCAGCACGCCCACACCAGGCCACAACAATGGCTGCCGCCAATGTCCCTGTCCCTGGAGAGGTCTCACCTCTCACCGAGATGCACTCAGGGCCTATCAGGTGAGTCTCTTTTCACCAAAGCACTGTGCACCTTTCTTTGTGGTGATTTTAGGTTGCTTTCTGAAGCGGGTGATTTTGCGCGCTGGCCCTTTAAGAGCCGGTTTTAGTTTCTTTGTGAATGGGGTTTTTCTGGGGGTGCTCCCCAATGTGTTAGTAGCAGGCACAGTCAGATATTATGCTGCTGGTCTCGATTGTGCTGGGTCCACAAAATGCCCCCAGTGGGGGCGCTCCCCGGCTCAGGGCCCCGCGCCTCCAGGGAGGCTGCAGACCTGTGAGCTGCTCCCGGCGGCCGTGAAGCTGGCGGCTTGTGAAGGCGGCGTTGTTTTCTCCAGAAGGGAGTCTCTTACTCTTCCACCTCAGTTAGGATTGTGCTTTGTTGCAGGAGTTCCTCTTATTCAGTTTTCAGTTCTGTCTGGGGGTAATTTTTCCACGAGTAGTTGTAAATTGGCTGTGTCCCCGGAAGGAGGTGAGTTCAGAGTCTGCCTACGCCGCCATCTTGACTCCTCCCTCTATTATTTACATTTTAAAGAGTGCTATGTCAAGATTCTGGTGAGTAAAGGAGAGAATGGTGCAAAGCTTTAATTAATTGCTTTTTCTTACAATAATACAGCAATGTTTTCTAGGTGCTTTGTGTGCATTCTCTCATTGAATTTAGGTAAGAGTCCTTTATTTATTCTTTTTCAAATATTTATTGACTACTTTGTGCCAGGCGTGGTGTGAGGAAATAATGTTACAAAAGGGATTAAGAAAGAAAAGAGAGAGAGAGATTATAACCATAATAACAGAAGAAAAAGCGGTAAAACTACAATTAAAATAATTACAGTAAAGGAAGAGTTGAAAGTGGTGCGACGGACATAACAGGAACCAAGAATAGGGGTCAGGAAATCTTGAGGCCAAGCCCTAAAAAATGAATAGGACGCAAAGAACAGATAACAGACAAGAGGAAGGGAAGACAGCATAAAACCAAGGGATCTAGCATGTTACTATGAATTGAGATTAGAAAGCTGGAGTATTGATAGACTTGGTGAGTGGATTATCTCCATTTTACAGATAAAGAAACTGAGGCTGAAGAAAATTCATAACCTGTCTAGGGGCCCTTATCTATAAAGCTACAATTCAAAGATTTGAACCCAATGCCATCTTACCCCCAAATCTATTCTCTGGACCACAATGTTATGCCACTTCCTCACACCCTTTCCACAAAGTGGAAGCATGTATTTAAGTCAAGAACTCTATGTTTATTCTATTATACACTTAAAAGAGCATGTCTTTGTTACTTTTAATAACTAAATATAGAATTTTAATTATAAAATAGAGTTTTGCACATGAAAAGCTACATAGCAATTGAAAAACTGATGCACATGACAGAGTATGAGGATTTGTTAATTGCATAATTAATTTTATTGATCTAAAAATCAAAATCACTTAATTACTTAAATCTTATAGTTTATCAGTCTCTATTGACCAGAATACTCAGAAGATTGCCAAATTTCCGCTCCCTATTGAACTCCAAGTATAGAGTTTTTCAGGGTTTTTGTTTTGGTTAGGTTTTTGTTGGTCATTTCAACATAAAAAAAGAATTCTATTATGATAATAGTTGTATGAGAGCCATGTCTCCATATTTTGGCATATTTCAATAGAAAGAGATGCAAAATACAGTTAATTGAATGTCTCCTTCCTGGAAGAATGGAGTGTTTCAATAATCTAGGTAGAAAAACTGCCAAATCAAGCTGGATTACCATTTCCATGGAACCTTCACATCTCAGGATCGGACAGGATAGAAAAGGGATTCATGTCCAGCCTACTCTTTTTATTTGTGACTTACGGAGACCCAAGAACATTTTATCACCTAGGAGCAACAGAGAATTCATGCAACAACTCAAGTTTTCATTCAAAGTCAAGGGAAGTACTACCCTGACTATTTTTTTTTAATTGAAGTATAATTGACATTCAAGAGTATACTAGTTTCAGCTGTACAACATAGTGACTCAGCATCTATATAGATTACAAAATGATCACCACAACAAATTTAGTTACCATCTGTCACCATACAAAGTTCATATAATATTGTCTATATTCCCCATGCTGTACATTACATCCCCATGACTTATTTATATTATAACTGGAAGTTTGCATCTCTTAATCACCTTCATGCATTTCACCCACCCACCCCCAACCTCCCTCTCCTCTGGCAACTGTCAGTTTGTTCCCTGTATCTACGGGTTTGGTTTTGTTTGTTCATTTGTTTTGTTTTTTAGATTCCACATATAAGTGAAATCATACAGTATTTGTCTTTCTCTGTCTGACTTATTTCACTTAGTATAATGCCCTCAAGGTCCATCCATGTTGTTGCAAATGGCAAGATTTCATTCCTCTTTATGGCCAAGTAATATACTATTATGGATGGATGGATAGATAGATAGATAGATAGACAGACAGACACAGATATGTCACTCCCTCTTTATCCATTCATCTGTCAATGGACACTTAGGTTGCTTCCATATCTTAGCAGTAGTAATGAAAAGATCTAGTGATGAGATACTCACTTCTCAAAAAAGTCCATTTACTCTTCAGAAAACTTAGAAAATTCTTCCACTTCTGGAACTGCAGTCTCTTTCCTGTAGCTCACACTCATTGATCCCAACTGTCCTATTTGAGGCATACAGAGCAAGTCTGGTTCCTCTTCAATATAACTAGCCCATTGGACATTGTTATGCATCTGTTAAAATGTCTCTATATTAACCATTAAAAGCAGAATAACTGTTATGTTACATTTGAGTTTTGCCTCCTAATGGTCAGTGTGAGGCTGCCTTTCTGATTCTATATCTCTGCAGAAATGAGTAGCTGTTATTATAATGTTCTCTAGCTGTTCTCCAAAGCTGTTTACTCCAGTTGCTGTGTTGTCAGTTCCTTCTCCATCCTCTCCCCTAGACTAACCAGATCGGGTCCTACAAGCAATCACTACAGGAAATAGTTGTAACTTCCTGAGCATGTTTCCAAATCATTTGCATTCTTCTAGAGATAATGGCACAAAATGAATTCAACAGCTACTGTGTATATTTTTCTAAGCTGTTTTGATTATAAAATTAATAATGAAAACTTGCTTAAATTAAAAAGAGAATCTATTTGGCTCCAATCAGTGAAAAGTTCAAGGGAAAATTTTTCTTCAGGCCTGACTGGATACAAGGCTGCTAGCAAGGAAGTCAGGGACCTGTATGTTGCACTTGACTCTGTGTTGGCTTCATTCTCTGGCAGCAGCTCTGTTTTATGTTCTACCAGCGTAGCAAAACTGCGGAAAGAAAGCACTCATTTTCCAGTTCTTTTTGCAAAATTCTCAGATTGACATTGACTTCCTGGCTTGTTCACATGTCTACTTTTAACCCCAAAACTGGGTCTTTGGGTTATTCTATTTGCTTTGGGCAGACCTGAGCCATGGGCCCATTCCAGGAGGCAGCATCAGTCCTACTCGAGTTACATGGATTAAAAAAGAAATGAGAGGGCGGGCCTGGTGGCATAGCGGTTAAGTGCGTGCGCTCCGCTTTAGCGGCCCGAGGGTTCGCAGGTTTAGATCCCGGGCACTCACTGCTTGTTAAGCCATGCTGTGGCAGCGTCCCATATAAAGTAGAGGAGGATGAGCACAGATGTTAGCCCAGGGCCAATCTTCCTCAGAAAAAGAGGGGGATTCGCATCGGATGTTAGCTTAGGGCTAATCTTCCTCACCAAAAAAAAAAAAAAAAAAAAAAAAGAGTTCTCTTATACCAGAAAAAGGAAGGCGGTGCAGGTAAAAATACTGATATCCGCTATACCATAGGAAGAGCCACAGTAACAGTTCTTGTATGCCCTGTCATTGGACAGAGGCAGAAAATAAATTATCCTTTGGAGTGCGTGAAAGAGTCCATATAAGTTACACTTGGCCTTGAAGTGGTAGTTAGTGAGTTTAAGTTGGATGAATACTAGTTTCAATATGTCCAAACTTTGAATCTTTTTAATTCATCAACGTGTACCCTGTACCTAGCACAGTGCTTTGGCCATAATAGATGCTCCGACAATATTTGTAATATTGTTGCTGAAATTATAAACTAACACAACTATGTGACACAATAAAATGGAGAATTTGTTTACAAATATAAACACTATAATCAGGACCCAAATGTAAATTGTCAATGAATCCAAATATACATCAATGGAGTATAAGACCTTAAAAAGGAAAGTGCCATTCAACATGCAAAAACATTTACAGAGATTCCTTTATTTAAAACAGATGAGGGAAATATAAGGAGGTTTGGAAAAAATAAAGGAAAACTGTATGTGGGATCATGGAGAAACAGAGAAGGAAGGTGTGTATTAGTAAAACTACTTAACTGTGACTAATACATTTAATTATTAAAACTGAAAGCAGAGTAAACATTCTGTTTACTTTGATTTAACACTTTTCCCCCTTTTATCTCAAACTAGAAGATGAAAATAGACAGGTTCATTGTAATTTTCTAAACAGTCAGTTTCACTTCTTGATCACAGCATAGATTTTTCATGGGTTCACAAGGCAGGGAATTTGTTGATCCAATGAAAACAATTTCCACAGGTTTTAAAAATTAATTTAATGACAGCTTTCCCACCAACACTAAAGTTTATGAAATTCATTTGCAAAATGAAATTAAAAGCTACACTTTTCATTGTGTCTAAGAAAATAGTAAATTATAAAATGAGAAAATTCACCAATAATCATCTACCAATGTATAATTGGAACCATGCAAATTATATTCTAGTGATGGATATACAGAGAACAAACAATTAAGCAAAGCAATAAAGTAATTTGAAATGATAATTCTTGTGCAAGAAGCAAAAAACAGGCTGATACAGAGAATGTTAGAGGGTGGTTAGGGTCACTCTCTCTGAGAAGGTAGTATTTTAAAACAAAAATGATGAGAAAGAGCTTTGCATATAAAGAATGAGAGGAAAGGTAACCCAGGCAGAGAGAACAGCTTGTGCAAAGGCTCTGAGGCCAAATGACATTTGCAAATTTAATGAACTGTAAAAAGCCCTTGTGTGGCAGGTGTCTAAAGTAAAGGGTTTCATGCACAAAATAGAGTTCAACTCATGCAGGACGTTATAGGCTATGGTAACGAATTTGAGTTTAATTTTAAGTACAAACAATAAGGTGTATCATAGAGTTTGAAGTAGAGGAATAATATGATTCCATTTGCACATATATTTATATAAATAGTAAAATGAAATCATCAAATATATATGCTATGGGAACCCAATATCTTCATCATTAAATAGCAATCCTAGTTCTCCCACTTCCTTTGCTCAGGATAATGAAATATGTTAACCACTATAAAAACTCTCTAGATTCCCCCAAACAGAAAATAAATAAGAACAGCCTCAGGAAATGGTAAAGGAAATAATCTCAAACTTGTTAAAGAGGGAATGGAGATGGTTCTAATAAGGGGTTTTGGAGAAACCCAAATAGATCCTAAGAAAAAATCGCTAGGAAGAAAAAGAGTATTACAGACTCAAGAGCAAACACTTATTTAACACTTACTATGGGCAAGACAATATTACAAGCACTTATTTGTGTAAACATATCTAATTCTTGTGATGATTTATTATGGCCATAGGTGCTTTACATAGTTAAACTCATTTAATAGTCATAATAATGAGATAGCTACCATTATTATCCTTATTTACCAACAAAATAACAGAGGCCTAGACATAGTAAGTACCTTGCCCAAGGTCGTAGAGCAAAGGTTAGAGCTGAGATGTGAGCCGGGCAGCCTGGCTGCAGAGTCAATACTCTGAAACATGCTCTGTTGTACACAGGAAAGGATGCCCTTGCTTGGAACCCTTGAACGAATCAGAGTTCTGCACTTCTCTCGTGGGCCAAGCAAACTTGGATGTCACTTTCCTCCCATAGGCAAGTGTAGTGATGTAGAAGTCCTCTGAAGAATGCAAGAAACTCTGGCACACTTGGTTAGGGAACCCTGGATCCCCTCAGCTTCCCATAGTGCACCTCTTACTAGGATAGTCTGTTCCTGGAGCATCATAGCAGGTCACATCCTGATACACGAATACCAGTTATGAGACCTGACCAAGACTCCTCCTTGAGCAAACTTTCATCAGGTTCCTCTGAGCCCTCTTCTCAACTAGGCCTCAACCTTCACCTGCCAGTCCAGTTTTCCCAAAGAATCCTGCTAAGTCAGTTTATCAAGAACTCCCCCACCCCTGATATCTGATCATTTTGGCCTGCCTTTAGCAAGAATCCTATTAAGCCAGTTTAGCAAAACTACCCCTACTCTTGATATCTAATGGAATTCCTCTTCCTAACTTTCCATCCATGGGCCCCATTACTCTGCTTATTGGCCATAAATCCCCACCTGTCTTGGCTATATCTGCAGTTGAGCAAAGTTGTATACTAAACAATCTCTCCCTTACTGCAGTAGTTTGAATAAAATCTGTCTGGCTATTTTTAACAAGTATCCTGTACAAAAATTTTCTTCTACAGACTCTAAATTGCAGAAAGGTTCTGCTTACACCAACTCATAAAAAAAGGTAAAGTATTGTATATAAAATATTTACTTTGGGCAGAATATAATGCAACAATACTACACTGTGGAACTATATAAAATATATCACAAACCATTAAAGAAGAAGAGAAATCTATATACATAACTTTATATATTGCATATTTAGCTATGATATAATGCGTGTATTTAACCACTACTATTCCCCTTGTATATGTAGATAAACTATTTGATGTTGGAGGAGATTAAAAAATTCACATTTTAATATGCCCAACTGAACAATCTTAAATATTTTAAATTGCATAAACATATGTTCAAAAATGATTATTTCATATAATAGAAGGATGGAAATTCCAATATTAAGTAAACAGTTTAAAAATAAATAAAATTTAAATGTTCAGAAGCATTCATAAGGAATGCCAACTGTCTCTTCTCCACAGTGTCACTCAGAAGAGCAGACTATCCTCTTGGAACAGTACATGACTGTTCAACCCTTCCCCAGTTTCTTTTGTTAATTCTTGATGTTCAAAAACTCATTTTATTCTGATTTCAAAAAGTTATTAAAAGAGCAATTCATTGCAAATATTCAAACTATTATGAAATATTTAAAATAGAAAAGGAACATCCTCCTTATTCGCGTCCCATGGAAATAACTACTGTTAACAGTATGTACATTATTTTCCAGGTCTTTTTCTCCGTTGCTCTTCATTTATATTTTTATAGGTATTTATATACATGCACGTGTATGTCAAATGTGGGTTTATGCTGAGCATGTTCTTCTACAATTTCTTTTTCATTTAACAAAATATCCATATGCATTGGACATCTTTCTGTGGCTACGGATCTACCACAATCCATTTAAGAGCATAGAAAACTGCTTTTAAACTAGTAGCCCTTTAAAATCATATGGCCATAAAAATACTGAATTTTTCTCAAGATTTTACTAAATTTCTATTAATCTTTCTATTCATGACAAAGTCATCAAGGACCACGGGAGAAAACAAGTGCAAGGCCTAACAATTGAGGGAGGAAAGAAAAATTCCAGCTGGAGTCCTTCACCACTGCAAGGTCTAAGGGTGGAATGACATCCTGAATTTAAAGGACTTCCGTAAAGAAATACTCCACAGTCCCGTAGCTGTGGAGCATAAAATGATTCTACAGCTAACAAAAAATATATTGCTAATAATGGAGGAGTGTATTGAAAGCTGGTTTGGGGGAAGACAATTGTTAAAGAAAAAGTCTGTCATCCCAGGCATGTCAGGGTTCTGAGGGTTACGGAAATAGACTCCATCAGGATTGTAGCTCAGGAAATGGAGTGGAACAGGTCAAGTTCTGTATCAATTTGGGGCAGGCCACTGGGCAGAAGTGCTCCTGGCATGGGTCACTGCCCCAGCCGAAATGAAAAAGAATATAAATAGATCCAATTAAAAGCAATCCCCTTCTGGAGGTCACTTTGGCGTTAAAATAAGACAGGCAGGCAGATCTACCTATCTCCTGGCTAAGGTTTGAGGGAAAAAAAGTCCCGACCTCTCTAGCCTTCCATGGCTAGAAGTGGAATGTGTAACTAGGATGGAAGGAATAAAATAAAGTGCAAGGAGCCCTGTGTCAGCTACTGGGATGCTGCAATTCAATTTCTGTTGCAAAATTGTGACCTTAGGAAGTTTATCATCATGACTCATGATGGCTAAGCTTCTGTAAACATTAGAAACCAGAGGATTAAAAGAATTCTTTAGACAATTTGGGGGAAAGACCATTTGAGGCAAACAGGTTTTTTTTTTTTTTTTTTTGGTCTAAATTAGCTAGATTGGCAGAATACACTAAAGGAATTCACAACATGGGCCCAAATTTCACAAATATTTATTGAACACTCTGTTCAAAACACTGTGCTAGGTACATTCCCATAACTTTTCCTAAGCCTGCTGAGGTAACAATTCTGTGACAGGGGTATTATAGAGACTGTTGTTCAGAGTTAAGAAGTGATTTTCCAGAAATCATCATTAGCGCACACAAGAGCCCTTTTTGAACCCAATCCTCTGCTCACCACAGCAATAAAATTGCTAAATGTTCTACTTCTCTTAACAGAAGCACTTTCTGCAACATTTGATGTCTGGTCATACACAGTGACCCATGTCATTTTTCTAGAGCAGGGTCCACCAGTAAAAAGGCCACAAGGCTGCCCACAGGAAACCAGGGTTTCAGCCCTAGGGCTGCCCTTAGCAGCGTCACCAGAAGCAAGTCAATTCCACTGGCTTTGATTTCCTACAAAATAAGAGGATTGGTAAAATCTAAGGTTTTTCTATTTCCGCAATGCAAACTTTAACGGTTATTAGTATCAATCATGTGAGTCTCGTCCAGATTTAGTAAAATATGTTTTGAGAACCCACTGAGTAAAAGATACTGTGCTAAATATTTTTCCAAAAATTAGACATTTTATCCTTCCAACAATCATAGGGAGTAGATATTATTGTTCCTATTTTACATATTTAAAAAAGAATCTCAGATAGTGTAGAAAAATAAGCTCTCACTGATTATAAATGACACGAACCATAATTTATATCTAGGTATTCTGATGACATGTTCAGTGTCTCTATCACCTCCACCCAACTGTGTCTCGGTCATGGTGGATGAATTTAATTTACATCTGTTCTATTACCTCCAAACTCCATCTCAGGACCATTTTAGAGATTGGGGTTCCAGGAAAAGTGTAGAAAAATTTAACATCAAGCTTTTTTGGAAGTTACGGTAAAACTGACCTCTATGACACTGACTGTAGTTACTCACAACTTTAATCAGCCTGAGCCATTCACAGGAAGAAAGTCTGTTACTACATTTGTATTCCTAAAACCAAAATCAAGAAATGTGATCTGGCTAAGGGAAGGAAAATGTGATGACAGCATTTGTGGCTCTAGTATTTGAGGGGGTTTCTAAAAGCAGCTTTTCTATTTTATCATTTATTCAGTTTCCAAGGTCTGTTCTTGTACAGGTTACAGTCTGGGTGGCAAGACTGGAGAGAAGATACATACAAACATCGTTATTAACGCCTTCTTCCTAGGAAAACACATCTGGATTTCTACATTTGAGAGTTCTCTCTTTTTGCCCTTGTGCAAAAGACTTTAATTCTATTTTTTCCAGTTTTATTGAGATATAATTGACATATAACATTGTATTAGTCCAAAGCGTATGACATAATGATTTGATATACTTACATATTGCACAGTGATCACCACAATAAGCTTGGTTAACATACATCACCTGACATAGTTACAATTGTTTTACTTCTGATGAGAAATTTTAAGATCTACTCTCTTAGCAACTTTCAAATATACAATACAGTATCGTTAAACCTAGTCACCATGCTGCATATTACACCCCCGTTACTTATTTATCTTATAACTGGAAGTTTGTACCTTTTGACTCCCTTCACCCATTTCCCCGACTCCTCACCCCCCACCTCTGGCAACCACATATCTGATCTTTGTATCTATGAGTTCAGCATTTTTTAGATTCCACAAATAAGTGAGATTATACAGTATTTTTCTTTCTCTGTCTGACTTATTTCTCTTAGCATAATGCCCTCAAGTTCCATCCGTATTGTTACCAATGGCAGGATTTCCTTCTTTTTATAGCTAAATAGTATTCCATTGTATATATATATATATATACCACGTTTTCTTTACCCATTCATCTGTCAATGGACGCTTAGTTTGTTTCCATGTCTTGGTTATTATAAATAATGTTGCAATGAAAATGTGGGCACAGATATCTCTATGAGACAGCGATTTCATTTCCTTTGGATGTATACTGAGAAATAAGATTTCTGGATAATATGGTAGTTCAATATTTTTAATTTTTTGAGGAACCTCCATACTGTTTTCCAGAGTGGTTGCACCAATTTACATTCCCATCAACAGTGTACAAGTATTCTATTTCTCCACATCCTTGCCAGCATTTGTTATCTCTTATCTTTTTGATAATAGCCATTCTAACAGGAATGAGGTAATATCTCATTGTGGTTTTTAAAAATACTTAAATTCTTAAAATCACTGAAAAGAATATGTCTTAAGAGATAAGGAAAAAATGAGAGTCACAAATGTCATTTCAGTAAACAGGATAGTGCACATTCATAAGAATAGTTGAACATACCTCACACACACACACAAACTTCCTCTTTAAAAACTACTTGCTGTGGGGCTGGCCCCATGTCTTAGCAGTTGTGTGCGCGCTCCGCTGCTGGTGGCCCGGGTTCGGATCCTGGGCACACACCGACGCACCGCTTCTCCAGCCATGCTGAGGCTGCGTCCCACGTACAGCAACTAGAAGGATGTGCGTCTGTGACATACAACTATCTACTGGGGCTTTGGGGAAAAAAATAAATAAATAAAATTAAAAAAAAAAAACTACTTGCTGTGTAAAACCAACTATTTGCAACAATAGCAATCCTTTAAACTAGCAACAAAAGTGATAAGAAAATGTGTTTGTATGCTCACTTTTCTGGGGAACATATTCAAAGAACTGTGACCCTCAGACAAGCAGAGAACTACTACTTAGATATAGTGCAAAAAGTTTAAAATGTACCAAAACTAATTGGACCATAATCTAGAAAATGTGTTAATTTCTATTTTTGTTGGGTTCAAAACTAATGGGAACTATTAAATTACCTACTTGGCAACTGGTACTCAGTGCTGTTGGGTAACTCTTGCTGGATAACTTGTGTCACTCACCATTCACATTGAACAATATCTAGAACATGCAGAAATAAGAATGCACCACTGTCAAGTCAAATGCTCCATTTTTTATTGCCAGAATTCGTGGTATCATAGATAGAAATGTGTTAACAGAATAAGATAATAAACAATTTATTCTACTTGTAGAAAAAAGTAATAGTCTAGGGGAAATGATGAATTTTTGTCTTTCTATTGAGAATGTGGCATATTGGTGACACTTGAAATAAATTTTTGTGCCTAAAGACTTAATATGCATTTCCTGACCTTCTAGTCATATCTCTATATATTTCCTTTATTTTTTATTGGTTTATTTAAAATATTCTACTTATAACAGTTATTTGTATTTACACTCTCTCTCCAAATAGATGAAATTCTCTTAAATAGAGACTTTAAAAGGTTAGTCTAGCTGCTGAATGGAAAATGAATTAGGAAAGGAGACTGAGAGGAAGAAAAGCAGTCAGAAGATTATAATAACAATTCAGGGTGTGGACAGAGGTAGGGCAAGTGGAGTAGAGCTTAAATTTATTTGAATTGAACAGACGAAGAACCATGGGATAAACTGGAAGTGTGTGGTGATATTTGTCAAGAATGACTCTGATGTTCTTGACTTCAGAAATTGCGTCAATGGTGGTTGACTTTTCCTGTGTAGAAAGATAAAAAGAGCAGTTTGGGAGATGCGGCAAGGTATATCAAGAGTTTATCTGTGCATATTAAATTTGAGATGCCTGTAGGAAATGCTAGTGAAAATGGTAGATATTTGGCTACAGGAGTGAGGAGTGTAGAACTCAGAACAGATGTCTGAGTTGGAGAAATCTGGGAGTTACCACCACATAGAATGCATTGTAAGCCATGTCTTAAATAACCAAGAAAAAGAATACAGAAAGGGAATTTGGAAGGATCTTATGGCAATTCCTGGGGAACTTGGAAAGGAGTTGAAGTTACTCAAGGAAATGGAGAAAAAGAACCAGAGGAGTGGAAAGTGCCTTAGAAGACAAGAGGAAAGACTGTTTCAAAGAGGACTGATCAACAATGTTATATTCTGCTAAGTCTAGTAACATAAACACAAAAAGTATCCATCCTCTTCTGTATTATGGGAGTCATTGGTAACCTTAGCAAGAGAATAATGAAATGGAAGGGGCATACATCTGAAGAAAACGAAAAAGTGTTTGCAAAAACTCTTTGCAGAAGTTTGCTTGTGGAAAGGGGTGGAGGAATACAGCAGTAGCTCTATTAACTAGGATAATTGATGCTAGCTGCCTCTTACAGGCAAACCCAAGGGCTTCACACAATGAATGTTCATGTCTCACTCACACAGTGTTCAATGATGACCCCCCTGCCACCATTCTGTCGCTAGGCCATCTGGAACATGTGGCCTCTAAGTTCACCATGGCAGGGAAAGGATCTATGGAGAAGGAACACCTGCTCTTAGTGTTACATATCACTTTCACTTACAGCACGTGGCTGATGGCCCAGAAAAGTCAGGAATTTTAAGGGAAAAGTTGAAATAGTTGGTGCACACATACTACTTTACCACGAAAATTGAAGCAGCATGTGGTGTCAAGGAATATTTTTATTTGTTGATTGGTTTGTTTTTAAGATGGGAGATATTAGAACACATTTGTTATCTAGTGAGAATAGTCCAGGAAAGAGAGAGAGAAAGAGAGAGGTAGAAGCAGCAGAGAAGGAAAATCAGAGAAGACAAAACTCCATGAGGAGGCAGAAGGGGATGGAATCCAAAACACACGGGAAGGAACTGGTCTCTGCTGTTTTATCTGCTGAATCACTGTCATGAAAGGAGGCAATGGGGATTGGTTGAGGTATTCTTATAGACTTGGTGACAGAAAGATAAGGAAGTGCCCATTTGATGACTTCTGCTTTCTCTTTGTAACACAAAGCAAGGCTGTGAGCTCAAACTCAAGAGGGTGGTACACAGTAGGATGGAAGCCCAGGAGATTGAGGAGCGTGGTAAAGACACAAAATCGTTTCTATGGAGAACAGAAGTCTTTCACTTGACAACTTACTTGTCTTATTTTCTGCCACTTTACCCCAAATATTCTGTTCTCCAACCACCCTAAAATATTTAAGGTAACCCAAATATGCCATGTACTTGCTCGGGTTCCATGATTTTATTCTTACTTTTTCTCTGCCTAGACTCTTCTCCCCACCTTGTCTGCTTTGCAAATCTTCAGTCATCCTTCAGCTCTTGCCTCAAATAGGGATTCTTTTACGAAGACTTTTCTGTTCCTCCAGGAAAAGTTGGTCCCTTCCCCTTCCTCCTCCAGTAATCCATGTCTTCCCATTAGACTTGGATCTTGAAGCCTTTGTTCTCAGAACCTAGCATAGAGCATTGCACAAAATGCAGAGATGCTCGTAATTGCTTGTGGACCAGCTGTTGGCATTTAGTAGAGCATACAGTATATTAAAGATATTGAACAAAGTTTGTCACTCTAAAAATCTGGTAGAAGTCTAACTTTTAAATATTTAAAATACCATTCAAACTAGCAAAACAGGATAGAAATCAGCCCCTATTTACTAAGGGAGGACTGGTGTTTTCTGCCACATAAGCAGCCAGTTCCAAGTCAGAAACACTGTAAATAACTAATTAAAACATCTTTCTGCTGTAATAAAAATAAAATGCCTTAAGCGGTCTAACCTGCTTTCCCCAACTCATTTAACAACTTCCTTACTGTGTAAACGCCCTTTACAAAATAGACACCAGCTTTCCAGAAGGTATTTTTGAATAATTGAAATATGAAAGCAAAAATTTTAAAGCATGCCATCTGTTTTGTTTTTCTTGGAGCCCAATGATTTTGTCTTTCCTGAGATTCAAACCACCTCACACTTTACAGGAATTCATTAAAACTTCACTGCAGGGGGAAGGTGAACAGGAGAATCACAGCCATAGGATATAAAAAATAGCTGCTTCTGCTCCAATTTCTGTCTTCAAACCTCCCAGTTAATCCAGGGTGTCTCTACCACTTTGAATGATTCTTCTCAGCTCTACAGACTCCATGGGCAAGAAAACTTAAGAGTTGGTTTCCAATTTGGCAATTCCAGTTTTAACCAAACTACATTGACACGGTTATGTCTTCCATACCATTGCACAAATCCAATTGAAATTTCTGCTATTTGGCTAATAAAGTGTTGCCATATTTCTCAAAATCAAATTGAAATCCAGGGTTCTAAAGTTGCCATCAGCACATGCATACCTGCACATTATTAGGAAGCAATATATAGTTAGTGGAGGAAGAGTTTTATGTGGAGCTCTCAAACGTATTTGGCTAAAGGCAAAATTTTAGAGCATAGTCCTTTATCCTTAATTAAATTACAAAATTAAATGTCACCTCAAAAGTAGAGGAAGCCCCCTTTCCATGGGAAACCCTGAAATGAAACTGTGGTACGACGGAAGGAACACTGGTCACAACGTGAGAGCCTCCGGCGTCAGCAGCTCTGCCACTTCCCAGCTGTGCAACATAGAGTATCTCTGAGTCTCAGTTTCCCCACCCATTAAACGAGGGCACTGGACCTCTTGACTTCTAAGATCAATTTCAGCCCTATAATTTGAAGAAATGCAAAGTCTACCTAGATAACGTTTATCTCTAATTGTGAAACCTGCCTGTACACCTTTCATATTACCCAGTGCTGTGAAACTCAATAGGTATTCAATAAATAGTGAATTAGCAAATGAATGCCTCTATGTAAGCAGGTGTATGAAGAGATTTGTAGGAGTCTATGGAATGCAAGAAATAGAAGAGAGAAACGGGGATAATGGGTGGCTAAAAAGAAGAAAAAAAAACAAGAGAAATGAAATATTTACTTTTATTTAGTGTGCTTACCCACCTCTCCTGACTCACCTGCTACTTAGTCTTCTCTCGGGTACTGTTTGCTCCTAAACCTGTAGTGAAAGGAATTATTAGGTATTAAAGTATCTGTTTTAATTAGTATTTAGCTCAGCTACCAGCTTCAGAAAATCCAAAATAATAGTGGCTTAACCGAGAAAAAAAATTAGCTCTAACTCATGTAAGTCGGGCAGTTTAGAACTGGAGGTGTAGCTCCATGACCATCAGTAACACAGGCTCCTTCTGTTCTTTGCTCTCTCATTCTTAAAAGGAAGATTCCACCCTGCAGCTGAGATGGCTGCTCCAGCCCTAGCATATCAGCACACTAGAGCTAAGAGAATGAAAAGGAAGAGAAAATGCTTGCCTATCTTTGAGAACACATCACTTCCTCTTACATGCAAAGAACATAGTCACATGGCCACACAGAGACACAAAGGAGGCTGAAAAGTTTAGTCTTTTCCTGGGAAACTGTTATTACCACTAATATTTGGGGGTATGTCCACTGCTTTGAAGGAAAAGGAGAATGGGTATTGAGGGACGGTATCTTTCATTAGACTTCTGGCCTACTAAAGAATCTTATTCTGGGCTCAGAGGAAAAACTGTGAAGTAACTGTGAGGAATGCCTAGCTTCCATTTTTTGTGTCCCTCTCATTCTCGTAACAGTCACTTGTTTCCTCCCAGGCTTCTTTAATCTGGAGGAAACTAGACAAATTCTTCAATTTTAATCTATTAGATGCTTAGTGTGGTATCTCTCCAAAGAATGTTTGCATTTTCAAAGAAAATCCGAAGAGGTCAAAACTTAAGCCTAGTAATGAAATAAGTGTCTCATTAAATAAAGTCTCATTGAATAAATGTCTCAGCGAAGAGTTTTAAGAGGCACTCTTCTCTGAGCTTCTTAAAAGATCCTAGTAAGCACCACCTAGTCTGTCTTGCAATAGGACAGACCTTGTAGCACATTCATTCTTGGTTTTGCTCCAATAGTTATTTGCTCCATCCTTCCACTGGGTCATGGTTTTCTTCTTCTTATGTTCTGACTAAGTGTTACAGAACTACATGGTATATAGCAGAGTTTTATTTTAATTTTAATTTTAATACTGTAGTTAAATTTGATCTTCTACGTCTAAATGAAGATTATGGTTTGAGGTCATTGAAAACTTCAGGGTACAAGTTCACCAAAAATATAACTATCAAAATCTTAGTAGACACTAATGTATGGACACTAATGCACTCACATGCCATTAATAATATTAAATTTTAAATGAGTAGTAACTGTGCTAGTTAAAGCAACAATAATGAAATAAATGACATCTATTACTATAAGACATTCTAACTTATGGAGGAAATTCAGCACTTAAAATGCCCCACTGTGTCCAGCTAATAGAGCCCAGGGATTACTTTCGATTCCATATTGTGAGTCACTTACCATTCACTTGGTTCACTTCATAGCCACTATGGTTTACTGGGTGAATTCCAGACTCTAAATTAAATAGCTAAAGAGCATGACAGCTCCTCGTATCTATAGAGTTCTACATTTTGAAAACAATGTAGACTGTTTAAAATTGTGCTAAAGCATCTGGTAGGTGTTATTTCATTTAAACATGACACGTTTTTATCCTAAATTAAAAGACTGGAAAATTTGAGGAATCTTTTAAAGATATCACAGTTATGCTCCCGAGTTGGAAATCGTGGGACACAGTTTCATGACCACCTAGTCCACCAACATGCAAATTCCTCAGAGAGCATTCGTTCTGGGTTCCCAAGACAGCTCAATTCAGACTTGGTCAAAGATAAAGAATGGTACATATAATGAGGAAAAGATGTGCATGAAAATATCTGGGAAACTCTTACAAGTGCAAATGCACGCAAATTTCCGGGATTCAATCTCCTAAAGGCATAGAGGGCAGGCATTTTCCATTTTTTTAATTACAAAAAAATTAGGTGACTCTAATAGAGGTTGTAGTAGGCAGAATACTTCCCCTCCCACCACCCCATCCTAATCCCTGGAACCTGTGAATATTTAGTTTACACAGAAAAAGGACCTGTTTATTAGAGCAAAGGACCTTGAGATGGGGAAGAAGAGCCTGGATCACCCAAGTGGACCCCATATAATCACACAAATCCTTAAAAGTAGAGAACCTTTCCCAGCTATGGTCAGAGGGAGCCGTGACTTCAGAAGACTGATCAGAGAAATGCAGTGTTGTGGGATGTGAAGATGGAGGAAGTGGGCCATAAAACAAGCAATGGGGGTGGCCTCTAGAACCTATACAAGGCAAGGAAACAGATTTATTTTCCCCCCTAGAGCCTCCAGAAAAGAATGCAATCCTGCTGACATCTTGATTTTAGCCCAATGAGACCTGTGTTGGATGTCTAACCTACAGAACTGTAAGGTAATCAATTTGTATTGTTTTAAGCCATTATGTTTGTGATAATTTATGACAGCAACAATAGAAAATTAATACATAGGTGGTCTGAGAACCACACTTTGAACTCCTATTAAGCATTCAAAAATACTAAAAATCAAATGACATTTGAGTAGAGTAAATGTGGCCTATTCCTCGAAAGGGAAAACATTTTCTTGAGTGTTCAATGATTGTTTAAATTCAGTGATGGGGTGTTGTTTCTTCTTATGATATGGTTCTAAAGCATATGTAAAATCAGCTTCTTCAATTTCATAAAAAACTAAAAAAAGAAAGAAGGGAGATATGACGATGAGGAACAAAAGAAAGAATATAGGAAGTTGGAAGAGAATAGGAAGAAACAAAAAACAAGAGAAAAGGGGAGACTTTTGTGTACTTTCATGGGGGTAACCAGCCTGATAAAGGATTTTAATGCTTTCATGTTACAAACAAATACAAGGGCCTGACAAGCTAAGAAAAGAAGATCGTGAAGTGGCCTAATGGCCACAGCTGTTCTCCATTGTAGAAGTTTTCTCTGAAGATGGCAATGCTATTATGTCCTATGAAGCACATGTGCACCAGTCATTTTTCTTCTGTTCTAAATTTGGCTCACACTCACTATTCCATTTTCAATCAAAAATGCTTGCTTCTATCATCTCCAAACATTTTGATTTTTTTCCTATAATAAAATCTCTGAATCTATTAAATACTATGTATTTCCCAAGTCCTAGATTCCAAATCAATATATTTTAAAACCCACTAACCCAACCAAATTTCCTTGTCTCTTCTCTAGGGCCAACCACAAGCAAAATGGTAAATGAGGTGAAGTATGTTCCTGAGTGAAAGGTTTTTATCTTGCAAGAGGCTGTCATCAGTCCCATAGGTTGGAAAACCCCAGGCTATATGGAAAGCTCTTAAATCGTTTGTCAGCCCCAGGCTGGGATAATCTGGGAAGCGTGTGGCAGTTTGAGTTTCCATATGTCAAAGCCATAGATCAGATTCAGAAAAAGTTGCAGTTTTAACACGTACTAGTTAATATGTAGATGATGTAACTCTGCAGCTTGGTAAGAGTGAGGAGACTTGGTATTGACCTAGCTGGACCTCAGCCCTGATCTAGCTAAATATGCCACCAACCCTACGTGCACTGTCTTGGGGAAGCCTTCTTTCTTCCACTGGATTTTTTATGATAGAATACTCTCATTTACAAAAATTAAGCCAATGCTCACTACCATGTTTATAAAAGTACCTTATCTCTGCTGACATGCTAATCCACAGGGATCTTGGTCTCCCATAAACCTTCCTTCTCTATTAATATCTCTGCCTACCTTACATCCTTTATTTCTCCTCCATACCACTCATCTGGTGCTCCAGCTGTCTCAATGATCGTCATGTCAGAGCATTATGGATAATTCACAGACCTTCCTTATCACCTAGAGTGTCCCCTCCTGTGTTCTAAACCCCCAGTAGGCTCTAGAGGAGAAAGTAAAGGCAAGCCAGGATCCAAAGGAGGCCTCCAGCCCAGTTACCTTTACAATATGGCCCAAGAATTCAGTTTACAAAAAGCAGTCAGATTTGGATTTTTTAAAAGATCTTCTAAGGCAATCAATGCAGAATACAGGGAAAAAATTAAAAGATGTTCATCTCTTTGAACTGAACTAAGCATGAGCAGAAGGGATTTCTTCATGGGATGGACAATGCTTTTTCTGCTTTAACTGAAGCTGAAACTCAGGCACAAGCATCTGCAAGAAAACGAAGTGTTATACTGAGGAGCAGCCAGAGCAGTGTGGCAGCTACCCCTCAAAGAAATGGGGGATGCTGACACTGCTGACAACATGTGTCACCCTTCCCTATGTAGCCCATGCAAGAGGGAGAAGAATGAACAATAAATGGGTCAAAGACTTGCATATGAAAAACAAACCAGGGCCGGCCCGGTGGCGCAAGCAGTTAAGTGTGCGTGCTCTGCTGTGGCGGCCAGGGGTTCGCTGGTTCGAATCCTGGGCCTGCACGGATGCACCGCTTCTCAAGCCATGCTGTGACAGCGTCCCATATAAAGTGGAGGAAGATGGGCATGGATGTCAGCCCAGGGCCAGTCTTCCTCAGCAAAAAGAAGAGGATTGGCAGATGTTAGCTCAGGGCCCATCTTCCTCACACATAAAAAAACCATAAAAGTTCTGAAAGGAACAACAGAGAATGTCGGTGTGCTGGTGGTTGTTATTTTGTGGTGAAGAAGTATTTCTATGGTTTTTATAATTTTATTTTAAAAATTTTCAAATATATAGTGTGGTTGGCAGAATGGTCCCCCAAAGATGTCTACACCCTAATCCCTGGATCCTGTGATGATATTACTCTATAGGGCAAAAGGGACTTTGCAGGTATAATTGAGGTAATGGATTTTAAGATAAGGAGAGTACCCTGGATTATCCAGGTGGACCCAGTCTAATCACATGAGCCCTTAAAAGGAGAGAACTTTCTCTGGCTGGAGTCAGAGCGGTGTGGTAGAAGGAGAAGTTGGAGAGATTGTAAGTGTGAGAGGGATTTGATCCACGTTTGCTGAAGGGAGGCACGTGGAAAGCATGAGACGGAATGTGGTAGCCTCTGGGAGAAAAGACTGGGCTCAACCAACAGCCAGCAAGGAAGCTGGGAGCCCAGTCCTACAAGCTCAAGGAATGAATTTGGCCAACATCCTGAACGCCCTTGGAAGCAAATTCACCCCCCAAACCTCGAGAAAGGAACTCTGCCCTGCTGACTGACTGAGGCTGGTTTTGTGATACTTCAGCAGAGGTCCCAGTTGAACTACTCTGTACCTGGTCTTCTGATCTACGTACTGGGAGATGATAAATTACAGAAGCAATAGAAAACTACTTCATATCAACAAAAAATTTTATGTGCAATAAACTTCTATATGCCCACTGCTTAGATTCAACAATTCTAAACATTTTGTGATATTACTTTATTTGTTTGTTATTTTGTTTAATCATTTCAAAGTGAGTTATAGATCTGACTTCACCACTAAATGCTTGATCATGCATCCCCTGAAAATAAGGATACTCTCCTATGTAACTACAATATCATTATCACAATTAACAAAATTGAAAATACAGTCAGTTCTGCTATAATGCTTATTCTAAAAGTATGAATTTGTTTCAATATAATTAATATATTAGGAAAAATTTGAGCATAACATAACAGACTTTTGAGGTAATTTTGTTTATGTATGATTTTTGTCAGCAAGCTATAAATACTAACTTCTTTAATCTGGAACAGGATCCAAGCAAATATCACAGATTGCATTTGGTTGCTATATCTCTTAATTATTTTTCTCTGGAACAGCACATACTTTTTTTTATGAAACTGATTTTTTTTTTTTTAATCAGGCCAAGTTGTCTTAGAATGCCTTAAATTGCTTCTGGACTTATCTGATTATTTCTGCTTGATTTAATTTAACTTGTTTCTCTCTCCCTTATATTTTCTGTAAAATGTTAGATCTAAAGTCTTAATTAGGATCAGGTTAAATATTTGGGGAAGAATAATCCATAGACAATAACTGTAAATGAACCTTCCTTCCTCCCTTCTTTCCTTTCTTTCATCAACAGGGTCTATTCATTGCTGTCTAGATTTCTACTAAGTCAGGAAAAATGTTTGATTCTTCCACTTTAGTTACCAATTTTCAGAATAAGGAATTAGGTATAATAGGAATATGGCATTTCTAAGAATGAAGCAATGATTAATTTGATAATCATTACCAAATGGCCTTCAGTAAATGTTGTACCAATTTCAACTTCCAGTAGCAACATATGAGAACACCTGCTTCTCCACACATTTCAATTTCAATGTATTTCTATCATTATTATACATATTATTATGCATGGATAAAAATTGTACATTGATACATCTTTGATCAAAGAGAGGGTCACACTCTTTGACCCAACAATTGTCCTTTTAAGAATTTAGCCTATGGACAGTCTCACACAGTTTCAAAACTAACTTATTCAACAGACAATACTATTTATTTCAATTATGTTTTCAATAAGAAAAATTGGAAATGATCTAAATGTCTATTAATTAGGATTAAATGTGAATTTTGGCAGGTTTATAAAATGAAATACTATGAAATAATGGAAATGAATGAGGCATAATAATGTGAAATAATTTTACAGGCATATTAAGTGAAAAAGTAACATGCAGAACAGTGCACATAAGCCAGAACTGGTATTTATTAAAAATATAGGTGTATATACACAAGTGCGTGCACACACATTACAACGTACATAGGTATGTATTTGCTTGTATATGAATAGACGATCTACAAAAGTAACTGATAGCTGTCAGCTCCTGGAATGAGAACTGCGTGGCTGGGGATAACAGCTAGAGAGAAACTTTTGCTGTATATTCTTTTGTACTTTGCAAAAGTTATGCTTTTTGGATATATTACCTATCCAAAAATTAAAATAAAATACATACATGTGACTGAAAGAGATCACCTAATGAGTGACTGTAGTAGAGAGGAGAAATTCAAGAATTTGATTCTCTGACAGTTCTGGAGGCTAGAAGTGAGAGATCAAGCAATCAGAAGGGCCATGTTCCCACTGAAGGCTCCAGAGAAGAATCCTTTCTCACTTCTAGCTTCCAGTGGCCCCAGGTACTCCTTGGTTTATGAGAGAATAACTCCAATCTCTGTCTCCCTCTTTACACTGCCCTCTTTTCTGTGCCTGTCTCTGTATTTCTCCAAGTTCTCTCTTCTTCTTATAAGGACATTAGTCATTGGATTTAGGCCATGCATCCCCAAACTCAGGAGGACTTCATCTCAAGATGCTTAATTACATCTGCAAAGACCATATTTCTGAGTAAGGTCACATTCTGAGGTTTCAGACAAACATGAATTTTGGAGGGGACACTGTTCAACCCACTCCACACTCCTACTAGGGGAGCTGAAAAGCATAGCATTTATTCTGGGCAGCCACAGACTCGGTGAAAATTGAGAGTTCTGTTGCTGTGAGAAAGGAGGCTGAACTGATTTGGAGGGAACAAGCTGTCTCTGCCTCACTGCACTCACTTGGTTTTATTTTCACCTCACTGACTGCTCCTTTTCAGTCTTTATCGGTTTTCTTTCCTTTTATCGAACTCTAAATGTTGGAGAGCCTCAGATCTCAGTTCTTGAATTTCTCTAACTCTGTGATTTCCCTGTGTAATGAGGTTTATATCCAAAATCCAGAAGACTCTAGCCTCACATCATGCCCTCATCATTGTGCCCAAGCCAGGAGCATGGAGTGTCTCCCATCCTAGGCTAGGAAAACGGTGCACCCTGGAGCCATGCAGTTCAGTCTGTGCAGTCTACTTGGTGGCCCTAGGACTGGCCACACATTTTTTTTTTCCCAGCACATTCATTCTCATGCTTCTTATTCATGCTTTTCCCTCTATCTGGAATTCTTCCAATTCTTCATCTGCCTTGTTCAAACTCATCCTTCAACTGTCAGCTAAATATAGCTTTCTGAGAGAAGCTTTCCCCACCTACCACAACTTAAGCTCCGTCCTTCTATTACACGTTCTCACGGCTCTCTACACTTTTCCATCATAGCGCTTATTTATTTGCATTAAATTGAATTCATCATTTTTGCAACTGCATGTTTAATGAAAGGCAGCATGAGAAAGTGATTAAGAACTCGGGCTCTGAAACCAGACCAACCGGCTTTAAATCCTGACTCATAACTTCCTAGCTCTGTGACCTTGGACAAATTGCTTGACTACCCTCAGCTTCCTCCTCTGTAAAATGGGATAAGGATAGTCCGTGCCTGATGAGGTGCTTGTGGGAACACGGGTTAAAGATGTGAATGTTTCTAAATGTAAAGGCATTTGAATAAATACACCTGATACGTGTCATGGCACATGGTTCAGCCATGGAATAATCGCATGTGAGCAGAAAGATATTTGTCAACTCTATGAATGACACATCTATAACTTTAGGTATTATGAAAGCTGGGGCTTATTTCCTTTTGTAATTGTGGATGATTTGGGGGCACTTTTGCATATTTGGTTAAAGTATGTTTCTTTAAAAAGCCATATATGTGTGTAGAAGATACCATAGCTTGGCTCAGATACCCAATTCCTATGTTTTTCCCTTATCTTGCCCAAAATACAGGCTTGAATGCAGAATACTAGGATTCTAAGCTTTTTAGCAGTCAGAAATGACCAGGAGACCAAATTTTGGCTAATGACAAAGGTGCAGAAATCTCTGGGAGAGCTTTCCTCCCCAAATCAAGACAAATCCTTACAAGGACATGGCTTAGGTGGTGTGTTTACTTACACCTTTGCTGAGATTCCCTGCCCAGAATTCAGATGTGATGCCTAGGGGCACAGCAGCCTTTTCTACCCCCATGAAATCCAAAGCCTCATGATTAAGAATGGCAGAGCAAGAGAATGGAAAGAGCCAGGTTCCTTGGTGACTTTCCTTGTATGGCTGTAAGAGCCCAGGGTACCCACACTGGACTCATGTGAGAATCATTAACTCTGAGAGGCTGAGTATACAGACAACGACCAGACTATATATGGCAATAGAATTCTGATCCACATACAAAGCCTGGGAAGTCAAACCACAACCTGCAGCAATGGGCCCGGCATGGTCAAGACTTTGTCAAGGGTGACTGACAACTATTTTAGCTCCTTCTCTTCCCTCAACTCAGGGCCAACCAGAGAAATCCAATATTTCCCTCCAAACCAATCATATGTGATGCTCTACTTCTAGCTGACACCTCCAGCTTCCCCACACCAATCAGAACACACATAAAACCTTGCCTTTTTCCATTATAGAGCTTTCCCACTCCTCTAATTACCCTTGAGTCTCTGCCAAATGCAAATGATGGGGTCTGACTCTCTTGCTGTAGAAAGTTCTGAATAAATAGCCTCTGTTCTCACTTGGGTGGTCTTCATTTGTTTCCACAGCCTCATATTTGTTTAAACATCTGTTTGCTAGCTTTCCTGTTACTCAAAGCTAAATGAAATCCCAATGCACCATTTTTCTTGCTATTTTTAATGCTGTATTTATCTTATTTTACTAAGGAGGTAAAGAAGTCTTTTCTATAGTGCAGTGCTTCTCACACTTCAATGTACACATAAACGTCTTGGGTTTCTGATTTAGTAGGTCGGGGGGGAGGCTCAAGACTGTAGTTCTAACAGGCTCCCAGGTGATACCAACGCTCCTGGTCTGAGGACCACACTTAGAGTGCAGGGCTATAGTGGATACCTTCCAGACAGCATTTAGATTTTTCTCCTTCTACAACAACGTTATAATGAAAAATAACCATTTTCCTCTTTTTATTAGGAGGAGAGGGATGCCAGAAAGGCATATGAGTTCAGCCAAAGAAGTGAACATGATTTTTCCTGTTCTCCTTGCCCTCAATCTTTGATTCTTTGGTGTCTGGGTCTTCTCTGGGTTTCTTTTCAGACCCTCCGGGTAGACAAAGTCAGAAAGAGTTTATCAAAATGCCCTAGAGGACCAGAGATCCAATCTGAATCCCTCACTCAAACCCTCTTTCTTGTGAAATGAGATAGGAAACCGTGCTTGACAGCCTGGGTGTTGCAGTCATTGACCACCCATCGGTCACACAATCTGGTCCTCCAGCATCAAAATGATGACACAGCAGTGCTTTGGTGATGAGAGGAAAACGTTTTTAGAAAGAGCCTGCAAAGTGCTGAGTCTCCAACAGATAAATATGGGAATGAGAGATAAGGGAATTCAACATCAAATATTCTTTCACTACGTCACATTTTTTACATTCAAAACAAACAAACAGCATTTCCCAAACCACTCCCTTATACAAACACCGTAACAAAAAAAGAGAGGCTCTCCACCATAATAAATAACAAGTCTGTTTATTAACGTCACAGGAAGGTGTGCTCTGAATTTCTGAGGGAGATTTTACTTTTTGAAAATTTAGAAAGACCAAACCTGAAACCTTGTCTAAACAAATCTTCACCAAAGGCCTTATCAATAGAAGAAATAAAATTTTTGAATCCGGTAGTTATCTTTTTTCTGGACATCTTGAAATGCATGAAATTCAAACAGAGTTTGCCACAACTCCCAGCAGCCACAGAAGCAAGCTTCAGTCTTAATTAATTTTGTGCCAACTTGATTTTAGAAACATTGTGAACATTTAAAATATTGTTTTGAGAACTGAAAATCAGACTGTCTGCTCAATTCATAGAAAATAAAGCCATCATCATACCTCTCTCCCTGGACCTGGAAATCCTTAACACCCGCTGAAAGAGTGAAAGGCTATTGTACTCCTGATATCTGATAAATGGATATAAAGCATGTATATTACCACTTACTTCTTTGTTCTCTGATAGTGTAACAAAGTAAATATAATCGTTAACATGGTAGATGACCAAGACAGCCTAACCTCTCCCTTGACTAAGCTTGCATGACTAAAAGTTAAATGGACGTCATGACTCTAGGCCCTGACCTTCCTGGTCTTATAGAATTTACCTGAGAAAACTTGCCATTGTGAATTCTTTCTCTGTCCCTTTGAGATGTAAATCTTCTTAAAAGTTTGTTACCAGTGTTACAGTGTTACCTATACATCTATAGGTTTATAGATGTCTTTCCGAAGGACCTGGAGCCACCCCTTTGAAATGAAATCATTAAGAAAGATAGAGCCCCTACTTCCCAGCCACTTTGGGAGGGTAGGAGTCTAACTTCTGTGGGATCCTTGTTCCAAGTTGTAAAACTACCTCTCCTGAAGGTAAAAGAAAGCTTACTTTTCTTTTGGGTAAGGCCAATTAGCAAACACAGGCGGCCTAAGATTCCTCTCCCCTCAGCTCTCAAAAACACTCCAGCCCTTTGTTTCAGCTGAGCTGAGCTCAGACTGTGTTCTGGCCTCTCTCTCCTATTACAACAGTCTTGAATAAAGTCTCACTTGCCTGTTTAACTCTACCCAATGCAATTTCTGCTTTGACATAGACAGACATTCAATTATGTAATTTACTACTAACCAAATATACCCATGTTCTCTGACATGTTCACAATCAAAGAAATGTAATAAGAGGGGCAATTCTCCAGGTAGTACTAACAACCACTATCAGCAAATCATGAGCCTTTTTGATTGGAGGAAGGTACCAATGAATTTATTTATTAAATCTCACAACAAATATATTAGGTTTATACGCCATATTAGAGGTAAGATATAAGAAAATAAAGGTACAGAGAGGAGAGGCACACTTCTGCTCACTATCACATACTCTCACACTCTGCTTTAGAGGAGTCTGCAATATAAATCAAAAATTGTAATTCAGTGTGGTAATTGCTTTTAGAGGAGTACATGCGCTAAGTCTTTAGAAGGTCAAAGAGGACTATCTAATTTAAATTGGGGAGGTTTTAGAGAGCAAGTGACATTTTAATTACAACTTGAAGGATCAGTAGGTATTAACCAGGCAGAAAGTCAGAGAATGGTTGATGTAGGTAGCAGGAACAACATGCATAAGCCATGTAAACATGAGGAGGCAAAGCATAATCCGAGATGATGTGCAGTTTGGTCGGTGGCTGGTTCATAGGGTGAGCACTTAGCTCGTTTTCCCTCACTGCACAGCACATGCATTAGCAAGTACTTTCAATTCAACTTCCAAAACAAAACCTGTCTGTCCACTTCTCTCCATCTCAACTCTACTTAAGTTAACTTTGAAAAACAGAACACATTTAAGAGTTCCATTTCAGAGGCTTAAAATTGAGCCTCTATGGCTTGAGCAAGGTCATGACACTAGTAAAATGGCTAGCATAGAATGCAACCACTTCTCACCCCCTCCATGATTGCCACCCTGCCCCAGCCACCATATCTCTCACCAGGTTCATTCCAATGCCTTCCTAACTAGTCTCCCTGCTACCACTCTTTGCCCTCCTAGAATTTAATCTTCAGAATAGTCCTTTACAAATGCAAATCAGGGGCTGGACTGGTGGCATAGTGGTTGGGTTCGTGTGCTCTCCTTCAGCGGCCCAGGGTTCACAGGTTTGAATCCCAGGCTCAGACGGATGCATCGCTCATCAAGCCATGCTGTGGTGGCATCCCAAATACAAAACAGAGGAAGATGGACATGGATGTTAGCTTGGAGCCAATCTTCCTCACCAAAAAAAAAAAAAAAAAAAAAAACCCACGCTAATCACCTGTCACACTCTTGGTTAAATTTTTCCAGTTGTTTCCCATTGTCCTTAGAATAAAATCTATACTTTTTTTGCTTGAGTGGAAGAAAAATACATCTGTTCTTCTTCTCTGGTTTCATGAAGGGTTTTACCAAAATACTCTTAGGCTTTTGTTCCATTTTAAAATCCTCCCCACAGAGGTATCTTTAATTACTGGATCAATAAATCGGGAGAGGAACTGGGCACAGATGGCTCAGCCCCTCCCTTCTCCCTGGGATCTGTGGGTGGAGAACTTGCCCAGAGGTCTGCTCTCTGTCAAGCAGAGAAAGGGCCCTGGCCCTTGTGCAGATTTTTGCATGATTGGCTCCTTATTTAGGGATGCAGCTCATCCTGTCTAAAGTAAGCCCACCACCCCCATCACTCTCTTAAAGGAATTACTATTATTTTCTTTATTACATCACTCAGTGCCTGACATTGTATTCATCATTGATGTTTGTTTGGTTGGTTTTCTTTGTGTCCCCGCACTGAAATGTAAATCATTAAGAGCAGCAATCTTTTCCTTCTTATGCACTCCTATATCTCCAAAGCCTAGAGCCACACCTGGCACAGGTAGACAAATACTCGTTAAAATAGTTGGAATCTACAGAAGTAAAGACAGGTTAGATAATGAAAGACGTTTGTCCCTAGCTAAGGGTCTCAAATTTCATAGACTGAAAGCTTTGCCATCTTCAAATAGAGAGATTTTAGAAATTAAAACTTTAAAGCGTTATTCAAAGTTTCCAAAATGGGGGCTGAAAAAAAAAAACTTCCAAAAATGAATAAAATATAAGAAGGATTTAAGTAATTAAACTTCAAAATAATTTTTTTTTTTTTTTTTTGTGAGGAACATCAGCCCTGAGCTAACATCCTATGCCAATCTTCCTCCTTTTGCTGAGGAATATTGGCCCTGGGCTAACATCTGTGCCCATCTTCCTCTACTTTATGTGGGACACCGCCACAGCATGGCCTGACAAGTGGTGTGTCTGTGCCCACCCGGGATCCGAGCCTGCAAACCCCGGGCCACCGAAGCGAAGCACGCGCACTTAACTGCTACACCACCTGGCTGGCCCCCGCAAGTAATGATCTTTATAAAGCAGATTAAGAAATAATTAAAATAAATGTAGCTATTCAGAATACATGATGTTTTTCTATTGGCTAGTTGAAAGAAATACATCAATAGACAAGTTCCAAATTTGTTACATCAAAAATGGTCACATTTTGATTAATTGCCTAATACTTTAAGGATGTAAATTTACAGCTTACCTATACTTAAGAACCTGAGAAATAAAATTGGGGTCTCTACCCTGTGCGAGTAATCTCTAATTTTTAAATTCTATTAATCACTTTTAATCTCGCACACAAAAATATGCTGCTGTCCCCAGTTGTCTAAATTGAAAGATCCTTTTGTAAATGAAAGCATCTGTAACATGACTCATTAATCTCTATAACATCACAGATGATTTAAAGGACATGATTTTAAAACAATTACCTTCCTTGTACTATATAAAGACAGTTTTTAATTTGCTGTCAATATCTCCTGGTCACTTGCTGGTGGTTTTAAGATAAGTCTCAGCTAATGTGTATAGCTTGATTTAGACAAATCTAAGGCATTGTATATCTGAGGCAAAGATACAGATCTTCTTGAGTGACTACGTTTAAATTCGCGCAGTCCATATCCTCCAAAAGAAATGCATTAATAGAAAAGAAGATGCTCAGGAATTACAAAGACAAAAGATAATTTCTCCTTTTAACACTTCATTCCATTGATCCTCTCTAACTCCTCCTCTCTCAGATGAGGCTTGGTAAGGCATCTGAGCAACAAGGTTATTATTGTTGCTGTCAAAGTGACATTTGATTAAGCCAAGCTTCTAGGGCTTATGTTTAAAAGTACTGGATTCTGATGCTAAGAAGTTAATCCTAGTGTTTCTGGTTCAATTACATTTGCAGATTCAACCAGGGTTTTTAATTCTGTCTCTTGCATGGGTGATTACTTTGAAGGAGTTCTGATAGTCTGTGATGTTTGCTGTTTCTTTTGGAGATCTTCAAATAAAGTAATATAGGTAGACTTAGAAAATATTTTCCTCTTTCTATTTTTATAAGTAAGGAGGTTATTGCATTCTTTCAGTTATTGATTACTATCGATTTTGTCAATGTTTCTGAACCTTAAAGTAATGTACAAACCACTTTCAAAAAACCAAGTGTCTTGAATACTATTGGTATTAAATTGTTTGGTAAAATGATTTAAGTTTATACAAACATAAAATCCTTTTGTTTATAGATCTTAACTACTATAACACTGAAATAAATTGAAATATTAAACACTGAAAAACCTACAAAACCGATAAAGTTACAATTTTATTTACTGTGATGGATGATGTTGTATCACTAGAATTAAATTGCCAAAGTTGGGATTTAATAGTTGAAAGATGGAGCCTCAGGTCTAGTTCTATATATAATACATTTCTCAGTTTTAACTTAATAATATTAATTCAGAAAATGGATTTTTGCAAAAACATGATTGGTAAGAATACATTCATAATTCTTATTTTTGTTTGCTATTTCAGAAAACTCAGACAACCACCCCTTACAAATCACGGCCATCAAGCGTGTTCTCAAATGCCAATTTTAATAGTCAGTTGATAACCCTGAAAACTTTCTCATTCAAGTTAGCATTAAACTGAATTATAATCCAATAGTTGACGGAATGGGGAAAAGCATTACTCATTTCATATTTACTACCACAGTTACTGCTAATGAAGTATTATAAATTGGTCTATACAAATTAGATTTGCTGTAATACTTCTGATCACAACATTTACATATGGTACCATTTCGGTGCAGGTTCTTTGCACTTGGTGGGCTTGTACTGCTTTCTGTGTCATGAGCACTCAGTTTCCCACTGACAGCCTCTGAGCTACCTCAATACCTTCTTTCATACAGCACATCACAATGCATTCAGCCTTCATCTGGGGCAAACATGATCCTCAACACAAACATAAATGTAGGCATCGTAAGTATATGACAATCCTCAACAGTAACTCTTGAACCTCCAAGAACTTGTCCCCAGATCCATAGGAGTTTTGACTTTAAGTGATTATTCATTTAGCCAAAATAGATGTAGGTAAAATTGGTGAGTATCATTTGTTTCAAAGGAAAGCCACATCATTTTCCCTTCCTTTCCTTATCTTTTTTAACTCCCTTCTCTCGTGTTCCCCCAACCCGGACCCAGGGAGGGGCAGATAAGGAGGGCTCAGCAAGGCTGGGGTGGTTAGCCATCTTCTCTGCGCCCGTGATTTACACGCTTAATCTCACCATCCCTGAAAGCTGGTCCGTCAGGACACAGGAGTTCAGAGGAATTATACAACCTGCTCAATCTCACAAACTAACAGTCGTTACAGTCAGTTTCCAAGCCTAGTGTTTTCTCTCTCCAAAACCAAGGCTCTTTACCCTGGAGCCTTAATCCAAAGAACCCATACCATCAAATTTAAGTGACCATCATTCATTTACAAGTTGTTTTTTTTTCTCAAAAGGCAGCAAACTCCTTAGGAAGAAGTGTAGTACCATGTTCACTGGTGAAAGGAGTCTAGCCTAGCGTGGGGACACTTAGTTGTCCATTACTACTTTTCTGTGAATGAATAAATGGAAGAATGAGAAAATTTATTCCTGGACATAAAATTTACATCTTCAAATCAATCCCAGTGTAGATCATTCTCTCTGCAACTGGAATGAGACACCCTTACACTGACTAACTTCTGTGGGCCTTCACTGATAAACCCAGAACAGGAATAGAGACTCATACTATTTGCCTCATGGAGCTAACCCCAGAAAACAGATACCTGGTTACCACTAATGTCATTATACTAGTTACTAAATAATCTTAAGCATCATGAGCTACAAGTACAAAGTCAGGTCCTGAGTGATACCCAAGCAAATAAAAAAGTCTGGCAGGAAAGTTCTGTTAGTGCATTTACTATATTTGCCGAAGTTTACAATAAAAAAGGAAAAATTCCCAGTCAAAGTCCTAGACAGCAATTTTTCTTATGGGCTACTAAAAATGACACTTATATCTTCTCTTATGCTTCCCATTCATTTATGTATTTAGCTAATTTATTGTTATTATTATTATTACTACTATCCGTTTTTGACTCTGTGCTGGCTTCTGAAGAGTATGCCAAAAATAATTTTGTAAAAATGTATATTGTCTTGAGGAGAAAACATCCGAGTAGAGGTAAGAAAATTATAAATTATGCAACAAAAGGGAAAGTGCAGGGCAGTATAATGACAAATGCTAAATTAATCAGCCCTCACCGTAAATAGAGTAAGGAATAATGGCTGTCACACCCATTACAATATACAATGCAGTGAGCAACCACCCCAATTCTATTTTCTCCAATTATTCTTCATTTATATCTTTGACAAGAGGAATAATTCTTGTCAAAGAGTGCTACCAAAGGGAAGCCTGAGTGATCTAAGGAAGTGTTCTCAGGTTGGAACTAAGTGTCTGCACCCTGAAGCTTCTAGAAGATAGTGACATAGTGAGTTTCCTAAGGATGAGCCACAGGTGTGTTTTATTTATTCTTTATCCAGACTATTGGAATAAAGTAGTTCTCCCCAAAACCACCTATGTCTTATGAAAAGGAAGGCGAAAGCTCAAATTAATCACCCCACAATCACTCTTCATTCCCGCCAGAAAAGACACGACCCATTTTAAAGATGGCTGCTATATTTTTTCCAAAATAGTTAAAAAAAATTTCTTTTGCTAAGATGTTCTCAAAAATGCATGAAAATAGGCAGCAAAACAAAAGTGAGATTTTCTTATAGAGTCTCTTTACCCTGATTATTTCTGACAGAAGCATCATAAAACAGATAAATTTATACGAAAAAGTTCCTACAGATTTGTTATATTTTCATTATATATTAGATGAATATTAAAATTCACCCTCCAATTATCTCTGGTAATAATGTGGTATTTATGAATGTAAAGTTAAATTCAGAAATCTTGGAAATGTGTTTTATTTTAAGCAATTAAAAAAAGTTTATTTGAAGTTGAAAAATCAAAATTATTTGATTATTTAAAACTATCAATTATTTGAAATTGAAAAAAACTCAATTGAAATTGAGTTTCATAAGTGCCTACATTTTTCTGCTATTTATTTTTACCCTATTAGGCAAAGTTAATAAATAAAAGCTGTGTCCATTGTTATGCTATGAGAGAAAAAGTCTTGTTCTTCCTTTTTTTAACATTTTCAATTTACTTTGCAACTGTCCATTAGCATTAATACCTACAAGATATCCTTACGTCAGTTGTAACTAGGCTAACTCACCATTATTAGAATGGTGTAGGGATTAATACTGTTAAGTTTTCCAGATCATTTTCTTAGTCAAGGGAGAGATGGACTACATTCTTGCACAGTTTCTTTCAGCTTGTTCCCTTTTTCTTTAGAAAGAATTATGCCTTAAATATTCGCTGTAGAAAGGAGACAGGCAGAAACAAGACATACAATCTACAAGAGAGAAATATATTAGTAAATGTCATGATGCTAATTCCTTCAGTGAGCACTTCTGTGCTAGGACTGCGGTAGTCACAGGGATACAGTGGTGAGCAAGACTGATCTTGTATAGACTATTACAGAATTTCAGACTAGCTGGAAACGGAGAAAAGAACATTCCAATATTCAAGACAGGGCACCATCAGAAGCCTAACTTAGCAAGTCCTCTGAGGGAAATGACAAGAACGTGGACTGGACCAAATGGAAGATAGAACGAGATGGCAGTGAGATAAGGTGTTTGAGAGGCGAAGAGGAAGGGAGCAGGGATGGCTGGAATCCTGGGATTCATGTTGTTGGGGGAGAGGGAGAATCTCCCTCTGCCCTTTCCCTTAAGGTTCTTCTGGCTGGCCAAATAATCAACAAGACAGGTTAGCAGGAGAAAATAATACCAAGTTTAATAACATGTATACATGGGAGAAAGCAGGGACACTGCATTTCTCAACACAACAGCAGAAATTCTCGTCTTAAATACCACGTTCAGCCAATGACAAAGGAGGATTTTGGGGGTGGGGGGGTCAGTTACAGGAGATTACCACTAAAGCACAGTAAACAAGAGTAAGGTTATTATGCAGCCCAAGGCCTCAACTTCCACATTGATAAGTCTCTAGAAATGAGCTCATCCCCCCTCTTCCCAATACAGAGAGGGAGATACCTTTACAAATGGAGATTTCCCTTATAAATGTAAATGATTGTCTGGCAACTCTTCGCAGGGTCATCCAGAGAATGTGGCCAGAGAGACAGAACTTCTGATAAGAGGAGCTTGTTGGTGCCTTTCCTATTGTAACATTTACCCTACGTTATCTTTACAGCCATCATGATAGATCTGTTCCAGGAAGGAGCTACCATGTCAAATTCTTTAGGCAGTTAGTGGGGGAGGTCAAATGTCCCTAGAGAAAACAACCAAGGTAAAGAGATAGATTTCAGGGTGGCCAAATCTTGATCTCCCACAATGTCTTTGAATAAAATGGAAAATTGGATTCTAGACGTAGTCTAGAATGTGATCTAAGTGAAACTAGAAATAGAGGTATTGTAGGATCCCAAAAAGGAAACCCCAACTCCAGTCTCGGGAAGGCGCGGACCCACAGACACAGAAGACCGAGCTTGATGCAAATGCAAGAGGTCTATTAAGCGGAGCTCCGGGTCAACACATATCTCTCGCAGGAGACAGAGGAGTCGACCCCGGACCTTAAAGGGCAAACTCTTATATAGGGCTTGGAAGCACAAAGCGGGAAAAGGTTGGCGCGGTCTTACATGATTGGCTAATTTAAAACATTTAAACAGTTACATTTTATGGCGCGAATTGCTATGGCGTGAAGCAATTATCAGGTTACACACACGCGTCTCTATCTGGACCCCCTCCACCCCGACCCTCCCAAACTTATCCCTCTGGAGCACTCTCTTGTTCTCAATTCTTCCCCGAACAGTTTAGGGCGAGTCTTCCATGAATAGAGTCAGTCAGGATCGATAAACGTTCCCTCCTATACCAGGAATCCTTAGGGCGTGGAGGTGCCTGTCTCTAAGGTAGTAACTTTTTAATTTTTAATACAAGTTTTACTTCCTTCAGTATAGCTGCTCCGTGAGTTTGCTCTGACCATCAGCCCATGTTTATTTAATCTAATCGGGCTGTGCTCCATGTGTGACATTTTATTTTGGTTTGGGGGGCATTTAGAATGTAGTATTTCAAAAAGCAGATGTCATGATTCTCTCTTTTTTTTGGTAAATGTGTTTTGAAGGACTTGTTTGAAAGATGTAAATTATCGGCTAATCAGGAGCAATAAATTCCAAAAACATAAATCAATGTAGAAAAAGTAGCATTCATTCATTTGTTCAATACTTTTTCTTTGATTATTTACTATGTACCAGGCACTGCTTCTATATCTCAGGTGTGAGATGGGGAACCAAAAAGAAAATGTGTCCATTTTTATGGAGTTTGCATTACAGTGAAAGAGACAGATACGAGAATAAACAGATTGCTATGAATACAATGACAGGTGGAGATGTTCACCCTGAGGAAAAGTAGAGCAGGTGTGAAGAGGGACGGAGAGGGTGGCGGACAGCCTGGATATTTTAGATAGGGTAAGGAGGTAGGAAGGTTAGAGGAGGTGACATTTGACCAAAGACCTGAAGGGAATGAGGAATGAGCCATGTGAGGATCTGGGTGTTGGGTGGTAAAGGAGGGCTTCCAGGAAGAGGCAACGGTGAGTGTAAATGCCCTGAGGTGAGAACTTTTCATGTTTGAGAAACATCAAGGAGGACAATGGGGCTGTGAGCGAAAAAGAGGAGTGGAAGGAGAGAGGACAGAGAGGTCGTCAAGTAGGGCTTTGTAGGCCACAGTAAAACCCTTGAATTGCATTCTAAATAGCATGGAAACCAACAACTTTGAGCACAAGACTAATGCAATCTGATTTGTGTTTTAAAGGCTCTCACTCTCGTTTTGAGAAGAAACAGTAGGACACAATGATAAAAACAGGGGAAGTAGTTAAAAGGCAATTAGTAATGACCTAGGTAAGAGACTCGTGACTTGGATACATGGAAGCGATGAAGTGGTCAAAAAGCGGCTAGATTCAGGGGCCGGCCGGTGGCGCAAGCGGTTAAGTGCGTGCGCTCCACTGTGGCCGCCCTGGGTTCACTGGCCCGGTTCCCGGGCGCCCGCCCACGCACCGCTTGTCAAGCCACGCTGTGGCGGCGTCCCATAGAAAGTAGAGGAAGACGGGCACGAATGTTAGCCCAGGGCCAGTCTTCCTCGGCAAAAAGAGGAGGATTGGCAGATGTTAGCTCAGGGCAGATCTTCCTCACACACACACACAAAAAAGTGGCTAGATTCAGAATATAATCTGAAAATGGATTGACAGAATTTGCTAATGGATATGATTTATGAAGTGAGAAAATAAGTAGAATTCGCCATGACACCAGAGTCTGGGGGTCTAAGCAACTGGGTAGATGGCCATGCCATTTACCAAAGTGGGCACTATTAAGAGAGGGTTAGATTGGTTGGAAACAGAACAGGAGGTAGAGAAGTGAAGAAAATGTGGGAGAGATGTTCTCATTCAGTGCAGAAATAGAAAGGAAAAGCAAGAGAATAAATGGAAGGTGAATGCAGAAGTTGCAGATGATAGCTTAAGTGCAACAATTTTGTTTATTGAAATTAAAACTTTTTGAAAGCTCAGTTACTTGACTTTGTAACTGAATAGTTCTGTTGTCACAGACCAGGAAATGTCCTCAGACCATGGGCAGACTCTACATTGAATAGTCACTGTATTATCATTACACTACACTCCCCTGGAGAATTGCTGTGATAGTATATGAGTATGTCAGTTGTTCGAAGCTCTCGGACAAGTAGAGCACAGTAGGTCTGTGAATTCATGTCTTGTCAAACCTGAAAGAGAAGGTGCAGCAATCTAAGTGTCTTGCTCTCATGGAAGGTGATGGCAGCCCTAGCAGAGAATCATCTTCCATGGGGTGGACAAATAGCCCACATGCCGCTGTACACTACTGATGGGTCCTCCCAGAGCAATTTCTTACTTAAATTTTGAATTTCCCTAAGGAAAAATATCCTTTCATAGGCACAGGTTTTCTCAGTGAATGCTTATGACAGAGCATTTCCTCTTCATTCTGTGTCACAAAGCTGCCTATCTATTTGGAATGGGGAAAGTCAGCTTTGATAAATTGGAAGCCTGTTTAAAATTCTCCAGCTCAGCCATTATCTCTGAATGCCTTTCAGTGCTTCTCATTCCCTATTTTCAAGCTAAAGGGGAAACTGGGAAAAGGGTATCCCTTCTAATAGAGTATATGGCTTCGATTGCTGGAGTTCAGGTTGCAAAACAACTTGTAAGTCACATTGATTACCTTAACTTCCAATTTCAGTTTTTATAGCTATAAAATAAATAGCACCAGAGTTGGCCTTAAAAGGAAACACAGCAAGACCACCATTTATATTTCAGGCCCTGACCCAAACTCCCATTATCATAGCTTCTCAGATTTTTGTTTTCCAGTAGCTTCACCCCCCATTTGAGTAGAAATAACTTTATTAGGTGTGGGATTTGATCTTTTATCCACACCCTATTGATGCTAATGACAGCTGTACTGTGATGTATCCTAACCTTACATCTGGGGCGGGGGGAAGAATGTCTAGAGTCCTGGGGCAGTAGGGCTAAAATCAAACCTACTTTCCAACGTTGTCTAGGGTTGGCTCAGAATCCTGTAAGAGGCATGCTGGTACAACCGGGCGATCTCCATAGGGCTAGCAGGTGGATCGTTGTACGAGTTAAGACCACAAAGAATTGCAAGCTTAGGCAACCCCTATGCTTTGTGAAGTACACCCATCCAACAACGCTGGTACTTAAGCCTTTTCATTTGATGTTGACCCCAAATCACCACTCTCACCAGCAAGCTGAGTTGGAGTACATTTAAACCTAGCTGACCTTGTTGAGATATTTCACTTTGCCCCCAGATACAAAGTTTTGAAATGCAGGTTACCTCAGAGACCGTTAAGTAACTCAACCCAGCAGAGCAGACAATTCTTCAAATCACTCTATCATCTTCTTTGCTCAGACTAATCTCTGGAAGATCCTGCCTGGCCCCTCTGTTATGTAGGGCTTCTTCCATGAGACTGGATTTATTCTTCTGTTAGGACTGATCATGTCTTATTGTCTTAGTCCTCTACATACTGAGTGATGATATTAATAGCTAACACCCAACACACCTAGAACAAAGTAGGAGTTGAATAAATATTGGCTAGATTAGCAAGTTAGTTCTAATAACACCATATCTAGGAAGACATCATTTCTGCCTTTGAAAAGTTTTAAGTTTAAGTAGTTGGGTGTTGGGGGGAATTGCTAAGAAGATGATGGCTAAAAATGCGAGCAGAACTGACGAGGAGGTGAGCAGAGGCCCTGCTGGCCATCACCCCTGACTCCTGGAAATCCTCACAATTGAAAGAGCCCTTGATGAAAGCTTTAAGATCTGAATCCACATGTTGTCTAATATTTGGGAAGACCTTCTCTATTAGCTCCAAATTTATTTTTTTAAAAGGTAGAGAAATCACCTTTCTTTTAGAATGCAAAGCTACTGCTGTTGTTTTTACTGCTACTGTAAACAAATCTTACTGACCAAAACTATTTGAATGAGCTGGATCATTCTATAAATGGACTATGTACTTCCACTGGTGTTGATGAAACCACAATTTATTAATGATTTGGAATCCTCAGGTAAAAGACACTCTCTTAAATAAAGAAATTTCAGCATGATATATCCAGTTTTCTCCTTCCTAATGTTACTCCCAATCTTTTGCTCTGTGTTTGCAATGTTGTTCTATTTGGAGAAAATCTGCCTTAAATATAATAGAAAGCATAAAGGAGAGTAAAGAGACTCCCTTAAGAAAAGGCAGCCAAAGGAATTGTTTTTTTCTTTTTTAAGTAAGATGATGGGAAACCTGGACAAAGAGGTTAAGAAATGAAAAGAAAAGGGATTCTGGAAATGAGTGGCATTCGCTAGTTAGAGTGAGATAACCTTCACTTACATAAGTGATTAGAAAAAAAAGACGACAGAGGAAGAGTGGGCACTGAGAGGATCTTCAGACAAGATCAAACTCTGTCACCGCCTCCTTCAGGAAGCCCACTAACACGACTGAAAGCCTGTGCTGGCCCACGAGTCCCACTCGGCTTGACTTGTTATCACATATTGCCGTGACTTCAAGAAAATGTCCTTGGCATGTGGATATGTCTCCGGGACACTTCAACACCTACCTCTTAGGATCCTTCAAACAGCCTAGGACAATCCACTACAACATCTGGTGAACTGGACCTGGTAAATTAGGTCATATATGGGAGAGATAGTTAGAGATTCTTATACCAGGATTTTGAGGGAAAAAAGAGGTGATGGAGTCTTAGATTATAACTTCAGTGAGGGAATAAAGGCATCTCATCAAGTCCAAGGTCCTTTGACCAAGATAGCTTAACATTGGCCTAGGCCTCACTAAACCTTTTGTCCTGATTAAAGGCCTCTGGCCTCCCTTTTCTTAGAACATTTATCTTAGAAAACTTGTAATTGTACATTCTTTCTCTGCCTCTTTAAGACGCAAATCTTTTTAAGAGTCTCTTAGCAATTTTACCACACAGAAATGTCTTTCTCAAGGACCAGGAGCCTTCCTTTTGAAATATAATTATCAAAGAAGACAGAGCCCCTATCTCCCGGTCTCTGTGGAAGGGCAGGAGCCTCACTTCTGCGGGTGCTTTGCTCCAAATTATAAAACCACCTCCTTCGAGAGTTTACCCTTCTTTTGGGTAAGGCCAGTTAGCAAACACAGGTAGCCTAAGATTCCACACCCACACCCACATCAGCTATTAAAAACTCTCCCACCCTTGTTTCCTCCTAGCTGGGTATCCAGACTTGGTGTGCTCTCCCCCATTGCTGGCAATAGTATTGGAATAAAATTAACTTACATTTGCCCATCTTGTCCAGCGAGATTTTTTTCTTTAACACCCTATTGCTCCTAGACCAAAAAAGGAACAGAGTTTTCAGCTCTGCCAAGGAATGGAACACAGGACCCCTTCATCTGGGCACTCACCAAGCTCTACACCCTCCTAGTCGGAGACACCATCTTTCTCTTTCTCCTCCTCCTCCTAATTCTCTCCTCTCCTCTCTCTCCCTTCCTCCCTCTCCTTCTTGAGTGACAATTACTCACTTCTCTTCCTGAAAGACACTTAATCTTTTTAATGAGCTCAGGCTTTCAGAGGAAATACAAAGAAATGGATTTCATTCTAATATGAAGGAAATCACCAACATGGTTCTGCTTCCCACCCTGAAAAGGCCACTGAGGTAAGGAAGGCTAAAGGTCAGACTACCACCTTGAAGGGGAGAGGGGTGGACACAAAATAGGAGGCACAGAAAACAAAATCAAAAACTGATATCTCAATAAAATATCCTGCTAAAATAGCACAACCAAATCATTCTCCCAAAGGAGAAGGGAGACTTTGGCCTCCGTTTTTCTATGAAAAATTCAGGTGTAACTCTCCTTGACATGAGACAAAGTGGTGGCAGGCTGCACACGAATAACACTGGCATCACCTGGGAGCCTTCAGACACCCGGAATCTCAGATCCTGCCTAGACCTACTGGGTCTGACCTGCAGGGTAATCAGGACCCCAAGTGATTCCAATGTTCAGTCAAGTCTGAGAAGCCCTGGCCTGCAGAGCAACTCCAGAGTCTGAGTAATAAGGGTACAATTCAACACCATGTGTCCAGTATAGTCAAGCAATTGATATTATCACCAACACTTTGTTCTTAACAGATGAGAAAACAAGACAATGAGAAGTTAAGTAACTTGTCCAAAGTCACAAAGCTAATAAATTGAATCAGGAAGTTAAATAATAAATTAACTCAATTAACTTAATTAAATCAAACTCAATTAATGCCCTCACTCTGCTGCTTACTGGCTAGGTGACCTTGAGCAAGTTACCTAAACTTTCTGAGGTTGTTTTATCATTTGAAAAATAGGTATTATAGAAACATCCCACTGTTGTTAAGTAGATGAAATGCGATGACTTGTATAAAGAATCTCACATACATAGATATTAGTATTTGTATTTTCAATACTTCTGATAATCTCTGGAAAAAATTAGCCATCCTCTTCAGGAATAAATATATTTAATCTTCATTATGTTAGATGTGAGATGTGAGTAAAGGCAACTGCAGCAAGAGGTAAGTGAAACAGTACCGAGGAGAATTTACTTAATCTTCCGATCTTTGGCTGTGGAAATACATGATATATTCTGGGACAGAGACTAGAGAAGAAATTTGACAGGTCAGAGATCTCAAAGAGAAAATGAAACAAGTCATGGGAGGAAATGTTTAAAGCAGTAAAATATTAAAAGTTGCCAATTAGCAGATGTTTTTAATTTAATATTTGCATTAAACCCTCAAGTGTCTAAAGTTAGCATAATCCATCAGTTTGTTATGGTTTTTGCTTTAGGTTTTCCCTTTGCTTTGTTTTTTTTCATTTTGTTTCTTTTTTTTTTTTTTTTTTTAGCTGGAGGTTTACTCCATAAGGTAGAAGATGGGAGACATAAAAAGGCAGACCCTGCTGAGAAGTTGTGAGGTTAAAATCACGTTCCTAGAATCCTGGTACTGTAGTAGACCTGCCAAGCCATGAAGCAAACTGAGAAATCTCCTGCAGTGTTTTCAAAGAAACCAGACACAAAAAACCATCTAAAAACAAGCAGTGTGAGGTGTGAAAGAAATCATGCTGCTGCAAAGACTCTCCCTCAGTTTAACCCAGGAGCGCACACACACACACACCCACATGAGTGCGCTCATCACCTCTGCGCATACACACATACACACACACAAACACACACACACACGTGCATACACACACCCTATATGCCCTCCCCATCCATCTGTCTCCAGTGTTTTGCGTTCCTGGCCACAAGAGTAGAGGTTCTGAAATTACACTGTTTATGGGGTCCAATTGAAAAAGGGAAAAAAATTGTTTTAAATTTCCTTTAAAATATATTTTTACCTTGAAATTTATCACCAAGCACATGTAACATGGGGCATTCTACAGGGCAGGCAGGGAATATTGCTAGGGTTCCTAATACCATTTCAGCCTCCAATTTTCTAGTTAACACCTACTTACTACTCCCCAGAGTGAACCTTAGTGTATTTTACAGTATTAATAGATCTTTTATTAGCAATTATGTTTCAGAATTGCTTTTCATATAAAAGCCTTGCACTCACTGTGTCATCCCATTGATCTTACCTCAACATGCTCCTTAAGTCATTTCAAATGGCTAATAACTTGCTAATATAACTTTACAGGTACATTTTGTACCTTTCTCTATACTGATTGTAGACATACCAGCTCATTAAACACTGTGAAAGAACACAGGCTAAGGCCCTTTCTTTCAACACGCCAGCAGTGTGAAACCAAAATCTAAGCTCTTTTTATTGTAACGATCTTGCTGAGCCACCTCCCTAACTCCAGGAGGAAGGGTGTGGGGAGGGCGTACCTCACGGAGCTGCTTCTACAAGGGATAGGTAACATTTGGGTGGTATTTCTAAAGTTTTCTTTCAGATGTTATTTTAATCTCATTCCTATCTTGTGTGATTTCAAAGTCTCCTCAGTGCAGTTAGCTGGCTGAATGAGAAGCAAGTCAAGGTCTTACTGAACAATGACACTCGTATCAAGGCACACTGCCACACTAACGTTACTCGTTCCAGTGCAGACCTACCTCTAACAACACACAAAAGAACAACAAGCTGCCGTCACTTGGCAAAATAGTATCAAGGACGGTGTGAGTCTGCAGGAATCCTGAAGGAATAGTGGTTGCTAACACAGTTGCTAACTATAAAACACAGGATTTTTCTATTCCCAGCAGTCCTTGTGGTTACACTTGCTTATTTGGGGTTAAGTTGGAATGGAAGGTGTTTTCACTGGTCCAGACTATTTAGTAAACTGCTTACAGGTAAGGGAAACATATGCCTGAAATTGTTTATATATTCAACAAGAAAATAGAAACCAGTCCACAGTAGAACCAATAAGAATTTAATAGAATCTCTTGCTGAGTTTACCATATATTTATATAAAACAGATATTGCATACCTGCCAGAAAAAAAAAAAATCAGCACAGAGCTTCATTTGAATTCCATTATTCCAGTTAAATTAACACAAAATGACAAAATTGTTCAATAATTGTATGCTTTTATTATACCCACTGCTTATACTTTCAAATAAATTCAGTCAGCTCTCACAGTGTTTTTCGCAGGAGACCCTTTTAGTGAAAGCTTGCTCCCCAAGTCTTCACTCAGAGAAAACCCCACTGATTTGATTCACTTACAGATATTTTCGTAACTCTCTCACACAAACATAAATGTTCATGGGCTACATCCAAGAAGTTAACAAGCCCAAGACAACAGCTCCGCTGAGCTATGCACTCAGTTCCTCCTCCACTTTGAGGGAGAACATGCGGTGCTAGCAAAATAACGAAATGCACTACATCAACCCGTCTGCCTAGAGAACTCAACTTGCTCCGAATAAATTAATTTAAGCCACCAATCCGGAGAGTTGAAATGCAAATGAACCAACACGGCTGTATTACCAACTCCACCTAGTTCTCACTGTAGCATTCATTTTAGGTGATTGGAACACAGACATAGTGGCTCTCACCACAGCGCTCCTAGAGTGCTTTGTACACACTGCTACTCTAGCCTTTTCTTTAATGGATTGTACTTATTTCTTTGGATTAATTTTTCCCCCTAGTGATCTTGAGTCCCCTGAAGGTAGGGAGCATATTTTTGGTTTTCATAAACTCTTGTCAAATGAATGAATGAATGAAAAAGTGAATAAATTAATACTAAACATTTCCGTTTTCTTTTCAAATGATTTGAGCCCCTCAGTTCTAACTTATATTATGTGTTTAATATTAATACTATTTTATGTCTGCAGGTATTTTAAATTTTGAATCTACCATCTCACTTTATTTTGCTAATCATCTTTCAAAGACCATTTCAAATGTAACTTAAACCATGAAGCCTTTGTTAATTCCTCTAACTGTGATATCTATTCCGCCTTTGAATACCCATAGCGTTTGAAATGTACTTCAGTTTCCAAACTTTTCTTACACCCTTTAATTTAGAGTTATTTGTGTAATTCTTTTATTTCCCCAAACCCACAATAGGGTAAAATTTCCTTAAGGGCAAGGATCACCTTTTCATCAGTTGCTGAGTTCAGCACGCAGCCATGTACATGGTAGGTGTTTGATTCATTGCAACTTAGCCAAAATTACTGATCACAAAATATGGCTCCATACTATAAAAGATATCTTAATGATTTCAAAAAAATAAATAAGACATAATCTCTGCTTGTAAAATGTTCTGGCCTTAAAAATAAAATTAAAATACATGAAATTTACCTAATTCAACTAATTCACCAAAGGGATGAGCGCAGGCTAAAGTAGTTATAGATATCAGCACAAAGAAAGAGGTAAAATTTTGAAAGGTAGAGGAGAAACAGAATCTCTGAAAGACACATATCAGGAGTCACATATAGAGGAACGAGCTTGGCCATTTGCTGTTTCACATGACCTTGGCAAAACTGCACTGCTTTTGGGGTCTTTATATAACGGACATAATCCTGCCCACTTTATTTATTGTGAGAAGAAAGAGAAGATTTCTGAAGCTTCCTCTAAACTCTAAGATGCTACACAAGTATAAGACGTTTTTAAACCCACAGAGGATATGGGTTCAGGAATAGAGGGAAATGAGATAGATGGGAAGGGTACAGTTGTATCGAAAACTCCCAGACAGAACAGCTTGAATTTGGTGAATTAGAAAGTAGAACACGTGCATATATCTTTAATGTGGGGAATGACGTTATAAAAGTAGTTTTAATGTGTGTAATCAAGAAGTATTCAGCAGAAGTGAAATAAGTCAGAGAAAGACAAATCCTGTATGTTCTCACCTATATGTGGAATCTAAAAAAGCTGAACTCCTAGAAATAGTAGAGTGGTGGTTGCTAGGGGTTGAGGGGTGGGGGAAATGGAGAGATTTGGTCAAAGGGTAAGATGCAAGTTCTGGGGGTCTAATGTATAGCCTGGGGACGACAGTTAATAACACTGTATTATATACTTGAAAGTTGCTAAGAGAGGAGTTCTTAAATGTTCTCACCTCTCACAAAATAAAAAGGCAATTATGTGAGGTGGTAGAGGTGTTAACTAACCTTATTGTGGTAATCATGTCACTATATATATATATATCAACTCATCATATTGTACAATTCAAACTCATACATTGTTATATGTCAATTATATCAATAAAGTTGGGGGAAAAGAGATACAGTAAATTTGTATGCGTGAGACAAGACTTAGGCATGAGTGTTTCTTTTTTATTATTTTTTAATTGTTAATTTATTTTTTTATTGCAGTAACATTGGTTTATAACATTATATAAATTTCAGGTGTTCATCATTATACTGCTATTTCTGCGTAGATTACATCACGTTCACCACCCAAATACTAATTACAATCCATCACCACACACATGTGCCTAATCATCCCTTTCGCCCTCCTCCCTCCCCTCCTCCCCTCTGGTAACCACCAATCCAATCTCTGTCTCTATGTGTCTGTTTGTTCTTGTTTTTATCTTCTACTTACTAGTGAGATCATACAGTATTTGAGTTTCTCCCTCTGACTTATTTCACTTTGCATTATACCCTCAATGTCCATCCATGTTGTCACAAATGGCTGGCTTTCATCGTTTCTTATGGCTGAGTAGTATTCCATTGTGTATATGTAACCCATCTTCTTCATCCATTCGTCCCTTGATGGACACTTAGGTTGCTTCCAAGTCTCGGCTATTGTGAATAATGCTGCAATGAACACAGGGGTGCATGTATCTTTACGCATTGGTGTTTTCAAGTTCTTTGGATAAATACCCAGCAGTGGAATAGCTGGATCATATGGTAGTTCTATCCTAGATTTTTTGAGGAATCTCCATACTGTTTTCCATAGTGGCTGCACCAGTTTGCACTCCCACCAGCAGTGTATGAGAGTTCCCTTCTCTCCACAACCTCTCCAACACATGTTGTTTCCTGTCTTGTTAATTATAGCCATTCTGACAGGCGTGAGGTGATATCTCATTGTAGTTTTGATTTGCATTTCCCTGATAGTTAATGATGTTGAACATCTTTTCATGTACCTGTTGTCCATCTGTCTATCTTTGGAGAAATGTCTGTTCAGGTCCTTTGCCCATTTTTTAATTGGGTAGTTAGTTTTTTTGTTGTTGAGATGTATGTGTTCTTTATATATTTTGGAGATTAACCCCTTATCAGATATACAGTTTGCAAATATCTTCTCCCAATTGTGAGGTTGTCTTTTCATTTTGTTGATGGTTTCCTTCGCTGAGGCATCAGTGTTTTTTAAAACACACCAACTGATTCCAATGTGAGCCAAATGGAGAATTGGACTACATGCAGTGCTAATCATACTTTAATATGCATAAGTTCCACTTGGGGACGTTGTCAGTACGCATAGTTTGAGGCAGTGGTCTGGGTTGTGTCTGAGGCTCTGTATTTCTAATAAGCCATAGGTCCTACCAAACTCCTCTTTACTCTCAGATAAATAAACTTTGATAGATAAAAATAATTTTTAAATGATCTGTAATGTTTCCAAGTCAAAATTCCTGTACACTATGTCATATTTGGGAGAATTTTTTTTGGAAGAGGTTTTGTTTTTGCATTTTTTTCAAGTTTTATTGAGATATATCTGACATATAACATTGTGTAAGTTTAAGATATACAACATAATGATTTGGTACATGTATATATTGTGAAAAGATTACTATGACAAGTTTTGTTAACATCCATCACCTCACATAGTTGCAAAATTTTTTTTGCTTGTGATGAGAACTTTTAAGATCTACTCTCTTAGCAACTTTCAAATATATCAAACAGTATTGTTAGCTATAGTCATCATATTGTACATTAAATTCTCAGAACTTGTTTATCTTATAACTGAAAGTTAATACGTTTTGATCACCTTCACCCATTTTCCCCACCCTCCACCTCTGTCCACCACAAATCTGATCTCTGTTCCTGAGTTCAGTTGTTTTAGATTCCACATATAAGACAGATAATATAGTATTTGTCTTTCTCTGTCTGACTTATTTTACTTGACATAATGTCCCCAAGTCCATCCACGTTGTCACAAATGGCAGATATCCTTCTTTTTTTTTTTTTCGTGAGGAAGATCAGCCCCGAGTTAACATCCGTGCCAGTCTTCCTCTTTTTGCTGAGGAAGACCGGCTCTGAGCTAACATCTATTGCCAATCCTCCTCCTTTTTTTCCCCAAAGCCCCAGTAGATAGTTGTATGTCATAGCTGCACATCCTTCTAATTGCTGTATGTGGGACGCGGCCTCAGCATGGCCGGAGAAGCGATGCGTCGGTGCGGGCCCAGGATCCGAACCTGGGCCACCAGTAGCGGAGCGTGCGCACTTAACCACTAAGCCACCGGGCCGGCCCAGATATCCTTCTTTTTTATAGCTGAGTAGTATTCAAGTGTGTGTGTATAAAAGTGTACATATGTGTATGTTTGTGTTATATATATACATGTAAATACACACCACATTTTCTTTCCCCATTCTTCTGTTGATAGACACTTAGGTTCTTTCCATGTCTTGGTTATTGTGAATAATGCTGCAGTGAACATGGGGGTGCAGATATCTTTTTAGGATGACAATTTCATTTCTTTGGATATATACCCAAAAGTGGAATTCCTGGATCATATGGTAGTTCTGTTTTTAATTTTCTTGTGGAAACTCCATACTGTTGTCCACAGTGGTTGCATCAATTTACACTCCCACCAACAGGGCACAAGGGTACCCTTTTCTCTACATCCTCAGCAACATTTCTTATCTCTTGTCTTTTTGATGATAGCTATTCTAACAGGAGTGAGGTGATCTCTCACTGTGGTTTTGATTTACATTTCCCTAATGATTAGTGACTTTGAGCACATTTTCATGTACCTGTTGGGGGGTGCGGAGTCAAGATGGCGGCGTAGGCAGACTCTGAACTCACCTCCTCCCGCAGACACAGCCAATTTACAACTACTCGTGGAAAAATTACCCCTGAGACAGAACTGAAAACTGGATGAGAGGAACTCCTGCAACAACGGACAATCCTAACTGAGGTGGAAGAGGCAGAGACTCCCTTCTGGAGAGAAAAACGCCGCCTTCACAAGCCGCCAGCTTCACGGCCGCCAGGAGCAGCTCACAGGTACGCAGCCTCCCTGGAGGCGCGGGGCCCTGAGCCGGGGAGCGCCCCCGCTGTGGGCATTTTGTGGACCCAGCACAATCGACACCAGCGGCATAATATCTGACTTTGCTGCTACTAAAGCATTGGGGAGCACCCCCAGAAAAGCTGGTTCACAAAGAAACTAAAACTGGCTCTTAAAGGGCCCGCGCGCAAACTCACCCGTTCCAGAAAGCATCCTAAAATCACCAGAAAGAAAGGTGCACAGTGCTTTGGTGACAAGAGACTCACCTAATAGGCCCTGAGTGCATCTCAGTGAGGGGTGAGACCTCTCCAGGGACTGGGACATTGGCGGCGGCCATTGTTGTGGCCTGGTGTGAGCGTGCTGACACAGACGCCATTGGAGTTCTCCCTGAGGCCTGCTAGCCCAGGGTCTGCCCCACCCGCTAGAGCACCGATTTAATCCAGCTCAGCCAGGGCAGGCAGCCCACCCTAGAGACTGGCCCCACCCAACAACAAGCCCTCAGGCAACGTGTGGGCCTGCATAGATTGGTGACTGGATTCTCTGCAGCCTGGCAACTGAGCCCACTTCAGTGGGGCAGGGCGTGCACAAGGAGCGGGTGGAGAGTGTGGGGCTCCCGCCGTGGAGAGACTGGGTCCGCTTCGGGAGGTCGGGGTGCTCACACGGGGCAGGACTGTGTTGACTGTGTGTGTGGACCTGTGGGCGGCAGGGCTTGTCAGCTGCAGAAGACTTGTGCTTCTCAAAGACCCACATAGGAGGTTTGCCCCACCTTCCAAAGCCTGAAACAATTGGGTGCTCCTGTGCCTGAGGCCAGCCCCACCCAGCTGCAATCCTCAGAGAGCTGACAAGAGACATAATAGGCTAGAGGCTTACTGCAATTGTAAGGCCCTGAGCCTAACAACCTGCCACGCTGGGGGCCTACTCAGTTAAAAGAAATACTGCAACACAAATGTGGGATTAGAACTTACAGCCAACCGTGCTGGGGTGCCCCACACCTGATAAAGAGACTGAAGGGCCCACAACAACTACAAGCAGCTGAGCATTACAACAGCTGGCCAGGAGCATAACTCAGCCTCCCTGGGCGCCTATAGGGAGAGCTAACAGGCCACAATAGAAGGACACACATAGCCCACATAGGGGCCACCCCTGGAACATTGAGAACTGAGGGAAGCACACTGGAAGCCTCCCAAGGCATCACTAACATAAGGTCACCTATCCAAGAGCAGGAGACGTAGCTGACCTACCTAATACATAGACACAAGCACAGGGAAAGAGGCAAAATGAGGAGGCAAAAGAATACATTCCAAGTAAGGGAACAGGACAAAACCCCAGAAAAGGAACTAAGTGAAACAGAAATGAGCAACCTACCCAACAGAGAGTTCAAACTAAGAGTGTTAAGGATGCTCACTGATCTGGGGAGAAGAATAGATGAACTCAGTGAGAATGTCAACAAAGAAATGGAAGATATAAAAAAGAACAAACCAGAAATGAAGAATACAATACTGGAAATGAAAAATTCACTAGAGGGACTCAAAAGCAGAGTAGAGGATACAGAAGAACGGATCTGTGAGCTGGAAGAAAGACTAGAAGAAATTACCCAAGGTGAACAGGTAAAAGAGAAAAGAATTAAAAAGAGTGAGGACAGTCTAAGGGACCTCTGGGACAACATCAAGCGCACTAACCTCTGTGTTATAGGTGTCCCGGAAGGAGAAGAGCGAGACAAGGGGGCAGAGAATCTATTTCAAGAAATAATAGATGAAAACTTCCCTAACCTAAGGAAGGAAATAGACATCCAGGTACAGGAAGCACAGAGAGCCCCAAACAAGATAAACCCAAAGAGGCCCACACCAAGACACATCATGTACCTGTTGGGCATCTGAATATCCTCTTTGGAAAACTGTCTATTCAGGTTCTTTGCCCACTTCTTAATTGGATTATTTATATTTTTCCTACTGAGTTGTATGAGTTCCTGGTATATTTTGGATATTACCCCCTTATCAGATATATGGTTTGCAAATATTTTCTCCCACTCCTTTGCCATTTCATTTCATCGATGCTTTCCTTTGCTGTGCAGAAGCTTTTTGTTTGATGTAGTCCCACTTTACTATTTTGTTGCCTTTGCTTTTGGTGTCATATCCAAAAGATCACTGCCAAGACCAATGACAAGGAAATTTTTCCCTATGTTTTCTTCTAGGAGTTTTATGGTTTGGGGTCTTACATTCAAGTCTTTAACCTACTTTGAGTTAATTTTTGTGAATGGTGTAAGATAGGGTTCAGTTTCATTCTTTTACATGTGAATATCCAATTTTCTCAGCACCATTTATTGAAGAGACTGTCTTTTCTCCATTGAGTATTCTTGGCTTCCTTATCAAATATAAGTTGACCATATATTCATGGGTTTATTTCAAGGCACTTGATCCTCTTCCATTGGTCTAATTCTGTTTTTATGCCAGTACCATACTGTTTTGATTATTATAGCTTTGTACTATAGTTTGAAATCAGGAAGTATGATGCCACCAGCTTTGTCTTTCTTAAAATTGCTTTGGCTATTCAGGGTCTTTTGTGGTTCTACACGAATTTTAGGATTTTTTTTCTTTTTCTGTAAAAAATGCCATTGGAATCTAGATGGGAATTGCATTGAATCTATAGATAACTTTGGGTAGTATGGACATTTTAACAATATTAATACTTCCAATCCATAAGCACAGGATATCTTTCCACTTATTTGTGTCTTCTTCAATTTCTTTCATCAATGTCTAATAGATTTCAGTGTAGAGATCTGTCACCTCCTTGGTTAAACTTATTCCTAAGCGTTTCATTGTTTTTGATACTGTTGTAAATGGGATGGTTTTCTTTATTTCTTTTTCAGCTAATTTATTGTTAGCATATAGAAATGCTACTGATTTTTGTATGTTAACTTTGTATCTTGCAACTTTACTGAATTTGTTGATTAGATCTAATAGATTTTTGGTGGAGTCTTTAAAATTTCTATGAATAAAATCATGTCATCTGCAAATAGAGACAATTTTACTTCTTCCTTTCCAATTCTGATGCCTTATATTTCTTTTCCTTGCCTGATTGTTCTGGCCAGGACTTCCAGTACTGTGTTGAATAGGAGCGGTAAGAATGGGTACCCTTGACTTGTTCCTGACCTTAGAGGAAAAGCTTTCAACCTTTCACCATTGAGTATGATGTTTGCTGTGGGCTTGGGAGATATATTTTTAAATTTTGAAATAAAGTTTAAACACACTATACACACAAAGTATTCAGCAGGCCCTGGTGATTGGGAGACCAGAATAAAGGAGACTAAGCTAGGAGATAGTTGTAGGAATTTAGGCAAGAGGTGTTTGAAGCCTGACAATGGCACATAAATTGAAGAAAGGGAAGACCTGAGAGACATCTTAATGGAATACTGACTAGAACTTGAACAGATAGGGATAGAATGATGGAAAAAAGCTAAAGATGAGTAAAACTGAGACAAGGAAAATGAATGGTGGCACAGTAAGAGATGGAACTAGTGAAAGGGGAAGCTAGCATAATATATTATTTTAGGTTGGATATGAATTTGGAAACAACGGTCAGAATCTGCAATTTGGGGTCTATCCAAATTCCTATAGTGGAACCACATAGATTTTGGAGGAACTAGATAGCTTATTATCCAGAGAAGTTGATTCAGCCCTCAACTCTCTGGATGGGGGGCTGGGTGTGGTGAAGCTTTATTGTCTTAAGTGATAATGCTCTCAGGAAGCACACCTGCCATTTACAGACAATATTAGATCTGTCATTTTTTACTCTCAGAACTGTATCTTCCTGAAACTCTAGCTTATTTATTTTTAAATATACCCCTTACATAGACTGAATCAATTTCTATTTTCAAGATCTAAGTAAATTAACATAACTTATTGGATATTAGCACTAGGTATTTTTATAAATGTGATCGAATACAAAATAGAGAATCAAAGATTCTTCACACGTTCACATGGCGTTTATAGTCTAGAAACTAAAGGAGAGGCCCATAGTCCTTCCCAGATGCTATAAATGAGACCTTTTATTTTCAGAATCGGTTGTGTCTGATTCTTCAGTCATTCATGGTCATAGCAGGCTTGATATTAACAAGGAGGAAATTCATGTTTCTTTGAAGATCCGGTGTCTGGCATGAGCCTCAGTAACTTGGAAACCCACTAAGTTAACCCTACCTTCACTCTGTGTACAGTGGCTGGACTCCTGCCTCAGTTTCTCTGCATAGTCCTGCTGCTCTGCTCTTGGCTATTTTTGACAGCCAACCTAGGTCTTGTTGGATGTTCTCCCTTGGGAATAAATTTTGTACATAGCCTGGCCTGGCTATAAATATACTTCAAGCATATCTTGTCGCCTAGACACATCTTACTATGATTTGTTCATCAGATTCAGTCATTCTTTGATTCAACAAATACTTATTAAGCATCTAATATATTCCAGGTTGGCTCTTATATTCCAAAACTATATAACTACATTTATCAGCCTGAGTCAAGCCTAACCCTTCTACCAACTCTACACTGAACTGTTGCAATACCTTAATAAGATTAAGAACCTGTAGCCAAGCCTGTTACTCACCTTCAAATCCAGGCTAGTTTCCTATATGAACTTGCTAGGCATGCAGTGTCACAACTCTGTGATGTTTCTCATGATCTTTCACCTGCCACTTGATTTCCAACTCCCATACTGATCCCCATTCACCTGCTCGTCCAATCTTCGTTCACATGATAAAAGCCAACTTCTTTTTTGTTACCAAGCTCTGGCACAGTTTGTTGTCTACAGTCTTTCCTTTTGTTTCTTTGAAGGCTAAATCAATCCTGCCTCTGTGGAAGCTTGAAAGTAGCATGAATTATAAAGGGGCTGCTTGACCAAATTTTCCCATTCTGGTCGCCATAATCTTAAATGAAATTGTCTTATGGATCCCACCCATCTATATATCAACCTATATAGGTTATTTAACTCTGAACCTTGTAAGGACAGCAAAATACTTAGTTAAGAATGACATTCCTCACTATGGAATAAGAATTATATACACATTAGTTACCACAATTATACGAAAACATTTTTTTAAGGGCTATACATGCAGTGGGGCTATGATACTAATCCTGTTAAAGATCATTAAGGAATGGTGAAAACCTTTAACCTAATATGGCACCAGTCCAGCTGGGATTTCTCTTCTTATGTTGTCAAAGTTATTCTGATCTTCTCCTGTGGCTTAAACACAATTCTTGTCTTCTAAAAGTCTGTTCAGAGATGTTACTTTCTTATCACTGGATCCTTATCCTCAATGTTACTTTTTAAAATCGCTAAGTTTTACTCTAAGTGCCTGGTCTGGGGCAGAGACAAGCCAGTTGTTCACCAACCCACCTCTTCTTTCTCCTGAGCACAGGAGTAGATTATGTTTCCTGGCAATGAGATGTGACCCTGTGACTAAGCTCCAATCAATGGAATGCAGGCAGGGAGCCACACTCATAAAAACCTTCCACAAGTGGTTCTCCATGCTCTGTTTCTCTTCTGACTGTCTAGAAGGGTGATGACCCTGAGGGCCACCTTGTGAACCATGGGTTGAAAATGGTAAAGTCACAAGAAGAAACGTGATGTTTCTACATCAGTACGATAAGAGCCACCCACTATCAGGAATACCTCTTCGGACATCATGGGAGAGAAAAATAAACTTGTGATAATCCACTGAAATTTGAGGTTTTATCTATTATAGCAACTAGTGTTATCTTAATAATGCACTATATTATATAAGCCTAGAAATGGCTGATTTCTGCTCATTGTCTTTATGACTTGGGTGTTCTGTGTTTGGCCACTCATCTGCTAAATGTTTTATCTATTTATGTCTTGGGTTTAAATTTCAAAGCTCTAATTAATTTTCTATTACTTTCTTCCTCAGTAGTAAACAATTTTACCCTGTCCAGTTAAAATCCAAGAACAAAGATCATTTATGCATCTATTCTTTTCCTACTCCTATTTCTGTGGCATAAAGGAGATAGAAAACAAGAAAAGGAAAGGTTTACAACTTCTCAACCAAGCTCACTTTGTGTCAGTGAAGAAAAACAATTCTTCATGGTGATAAGACTGGTCCACAGTATCTCTGGATGTGTAGCCAGATAAGCAACAAAATAGACTCTCAAAACAAAATTCCAATTTGGAAAGAGGTCTGGGAAGCTATTCTATCTTAGAGTAGCTCATGTGAAAATTGTCCACCTAGTTGGGCAAAGTCATGACATGGGAAGTGGTGGCTAGACCAGCTAGTGTTAGCTGTCAGACCCCATACCATGTACATTTCTATCCCCTCCACCTGCCCATGGAGAGCTGCACTCATCTTCTCTGTGCTCTGGGGTGTCTGCCTTAGGTGATAGTAGATATTTTTCCTCTGGGCCCTGTCTCAGTGCTTGGAATTTAAGACACGCATTACGTGTTTTACTAACACTTGTTATGTCAGGAAGTTTATGCAAGTTAGCTTATATATTCTGTCAATGATAGGTAAATCTCTTATCCCATCATCTCCCATGAGTACCCCTTCTCTACAGCACTCCTGCCCCAGTTCTGAAAGTCCTTACAAAATGTTGTAAGTAGTAAAAGAGAAGCTCTTTAAATTGGGAGTTAGACCCCAAACCTCTTTTCCTCAGTAATACTACTCAACAAATATTTATTGAGCATCTACTGTGTGCAAGTGACTGTGCTGGGCTCTAGCTGTGAACAAAGCAGGCTCAGCCCCTGCCCTTGCTAGAGATTTAAGTCTAGTCAAATATGCTGGAAGGGAGATAGAGGGAAGGTAAGTTCTGTCCTCGTTACCAGGAATTATACTTTTCTGATGATTATCTGAACTAAAAACACCTTCCTGTTCAACATCACTAGCAGTTTGAAGGAGCTAAAGAACACGATATGTAAAATACTCACATTCTATGTCCTGGCAGCACAACAACTGTATGTTATGATGTCTTTACCTTCATTTTTTTTCCATCAAGTTTGTACATTTTTTAGGACAGCAACCATATTTTATGTATGATTATTTCCATTGCCAAGCATAATACCTGACACATGGTGAACCCTCAATAAATATTTAAGTGATTTCTACAAATAGTTCTGTGACCAGGTTGCCTGAGTACTGTTTCTGCTGGCATGAAAAATGGCTGCCGTCTCCTGCTACCTTTTACTATTCATGTGAGAATTGTGGAAATGTGCCCTACTGACTGTGAAGTCAATTGTGAAATCTCCATCTATCCTAGAGAAATCTCTTCATTAAATCCGTTTTCAGTTCAGACTCAAATCTCCTTCCCATACTTGCCAACATCTCCATCACATTTCTAACTCACGGAAATTATTCCTGGGTGTATATCCTCCTACTTTCCCCGGAAAAAAACAGCAGGGCAAGTTTACATGCTTGCCCTTATTTCAAGAGAAGGGACTGTGAGGGTACAGTCATCAATCACTCTCTAGAAGGTAATGAGAGAGGTAAAATCTTTGCGAAATCAGTAATAAGGTGAGTGGGTGTGCAGGAGAGCCATGGCAGAATCTTGAAAATCAGAGTAATTTCAATGACAGAACCTCCTTACTCCAGATACTACACAAAAATAATACTGGGAATGTTTAAAATATCCAATTCTAAAAAAAATACTGAGTGTAGTTATCAGAAAATCTTTGGTCCTGACCTGACTATTCATTCCTATATTGATGGCCACTCTTTCCAAATACTTAATTAAAACTTAGTCATTAGGGATCATAAACTACTTATGCACAAATTTTTCAGAAAACATGCGTTTTTTAAAGTAAGAGTTTAATTTGATTATCTTATTCTTTGGTTCCATGAGGAGAGGTTATCTCTATACTACCATCAAATGCTTAAAAAGTACATATATACCAGAAGGTTACAAATGTATATATATATTTCTGATATACATATATAAAGTGATATATATATATATATATCACTTTCTGCTATAATTGGAGCCTGCAAAATTATAATAAGGGGGTTAGGTGATAGTCATAGCAGAAAAAGAGGGGATTTCATTCCTTATGCCCCTTAAAGCTTTTACTAGTATCAGCTTATAATAAAGCAAACATAACAAGACCTGTATATTCCTAAAATTTCATTGGCAATTAAAAGACAATAAACTTCAGTGAGGTCCAAAAATTAATCAGATTAATTATTTTGTTTATCTTTTTTTGACTTTTGCAAACTTTTTGGAAGAGCTAATATCATCGGGTTAGTTGGGGTTGTCATAATTAAAGATAACAGTAAAAGCCAGATACTCTGACTTTCAAATGGAGATTCACTCCACTACTCTACATGGCTTCCCATAAATATTAAAATCCAAGACAATGCTTAGATTAACCATTAAATCATATTGTCTATTTATAGGATTGTTCCAGGAATGGAATTATTCATTCCACGTAACAGAGGAGGTGTAACGATATTCAAAACTGAAACACATTGAGAAATAGTAGAGAATAATAACAATAATAATATATTAATATAGCAAACATTTCAAGTTTTAATGTCAGGAAGGACATGACTAACGGACAACCAAAATTATAATTTCCTACAGAAAATGAGATGAGTAAGAGAAGAAAGGCAGTATTCCCCATATGTGTGTGTGTGTGAGTGTGTCTATCAACCAAAAATGACTGCAAGATGAGAGAAGAAATTCCCTTAGGAATCAACCTCTCAAGTAAAATGCGATTGATTCTCGAAGGCAACAGTTACAAGAACTGCGTGGACTGGGTCAATAACAAAGTGAGAACAAGTCTCCAAGCCACTGATCCTAACTCCTGCCCCTGTAGTTCATATGACTTAAAATATAAATCTCAGTGTATACCCCTACAAAAATTCCCCACTTCACCCTCAAACTTCAAGGTTATCTTATAAGAGGTGATGAATAGAACCTTCAGTTGATCCTGAGAAGAAATTCAATTTGATTTCTCCTGAAGCAGCATCCTGCCACCCACATATTATCCATCCTTTGAGTTGAAATAACTCTTAGCATTCAGATGAACAAAAGTTCAAAAATGCAGAAAATACAGCTTTGGAGCTATTGAATTGCAGTCCAAATCTGACAACAAAATTTAGGGAGTTAGTATAAAATCCAAAACTGAGTGGCAATGTGGTGACCATATGGGTTCACACATCCATTGTAAATAGCCCTATGGGGAAAACTTAAGGGATTCCATGTGGAAATAGGCCCCAAAGCTCTAGTGTATTTCAGTCTTTGGTCACCCTTGACTACCACCACTGACATTTTTAGTGTTTAGAGAGAGTGACAGGGCAATAATAGAGAAGACTGGTCATCATAAGCATCCCTTTCCACATTATCGATTAAGTTCAGTCCACAGTGTGAGAGGGGTGTTTTTGTTTATTTTTCTCTCTCTTAGTACAATTTTTCGGTTTACAATCCTCTGTTTTAAGCCAAGATCACCAAAGTGGCAGCATTACACTGCCAGATTGGCATTACAACATAAACACATTCAAAGCAAATGGTACTGCACCATGCCAAGATCGTGCACTCAGCTGCTCTGGATGGACTTCAACTTTTGATGCTTCCCCAAAATTATATCAAGGAAGGGGAAATGTGGCTTTCAGAGTATTACAAATCATACACAAAGCAAAAGGCAAATTCCATTCAAATTATATGTCAAAAAGAGGCATTAATTTTCTCTAAAAAGAAACTCTGCTTTTAAGTATGTGTTTATTTTTTTAAATACGGGAAACTCATAAGTGATCAAAGAAAAATATAAATGGATGTTATGTCACCACCTGGATGGAAACATTGCTAATATTTTAGAATATTTTCACATTTTTCTATGAATTTATGAGTGTGTTCATGTGAGTATATATGCCTAACATAATATTTTATATAGCCTACATTTTTACTTAATATATTATATTTTTTGTGTAATTAAAAACTCTTCATAGAAATTATTTTAATGACTACATAATATTTAAATAATGATTACATCATACTGTATTTTCTTTTTTTAACTTTTTTCCAGTTTTATTGAGATATAATTGACATATAACATTGTATTGTATAGTTAAGTTGTACAAAATAATGATTTGATACATGTATATATTGCAAAGTGGTTACCACAATGAATTTAGTTAACATCCATCACCTAACATACTTCTAAATGGCTTTTTTTCTTATGATGAGACCTTTTAAGATCTACTCTCTTAGCAACTTTTAAATATACAGTACTGTTAACTATAGTCACCATGCTGTACATTACATTCTCAGAACAGATAATATAACTAGAAGTTAGTATCTTTTGACCACTTTCACCTATTTCCCACACCCCCACCCCCTGCCTCTGGCAGCATCAATCTGTTCTCTGTTTCTGTGAGTTCAATTCTTTTAGATTCCACATATAAGTGAGATCATGCAGTATTTGTCTTTCTCAGTCTGACTTGATTCACTTAACATAATGCCCCCAAGATCCATCCAGGTTGTCTCAAATGGCAGGATTTCCTTCTTTTTTTGTGTGAGGAAGATCAGCCCTGAGCTAACATCCATGCCAATCCTCCTCTTTTTGTTGAGATAGACTGGCCCTGAGTTAACATCCGTGCCCATCTTCCTCCACTTTATGTGGGACGCCGCCACAGCATGGCCTGCCAAGTGGTACGTCAGTGCGTGCCCGAGATCTGCACCCGGGCTGCCAGCAGCAGAGCGCGCGCACTTAACTGCTGCGCCACTGGGCTGGCTCCTGGATTTCCTTCTTTTTGGTGGCTGAATAACATTCCAATGTGAATATATACGACATTTTCTTTATCAACTCATTCATTGATGGACACTTAGATTGTTTCCATGTCTTGACTATTATGACCTAATGCTGCAATGAACATGGAGTTGCAGATATCTCTTTGAAATACTGATTTCATTTCCTTTTGATGTATACCTAGCAGTGGGATTGCTGGATCATATGGTGGCTCTATTTTTAATTTTTTGAAGAACATCCATACTGTTTTCCATAGAGGCTGTACCAATTTACATTTCTGCCAGCAGGGCACATGTGTTCCCTTGTCTCCACATTCTCGCTAGCACGCACCTCTTGTCTTTTTGATGACAGCCATTCTAACAAGTGTAACACGATATCTCACTGTGGTTTTGATTTGCATTTCCCTGATGATTAGTGATGTTGAGCACCTTTTCACGTACCTGTTGGATATCTGTATGTTTTCTTTGGGAAATGTCTATTCAGTTCCTCTTTTTTTTTTTTTTTTGGTGAGGGAGATCAGCCCTGAGCTAACATCCATGCTAATCCTCCTCTTTTTGCTGAGGAAGACCAGCTCTGAGCTAACATCTATTGCCAGTCCTCCTCCTTTTTTTTTCCCCCAAAGCCCCAATAGATAGTTGTATGTCATAGTTGCACATCCTCCTAGTTGCTGTATGTGGGACGTGGCCTCAGCATGGCTGGAGAAGTGGTGCGTCGGTGCGCGCCCGGGATCCGAACCACCCCGGCCCGCCAGCAGCGGAGCGCGCACACTTAACCGCTAAGCCACGGGGCGGCCCTATTCAGTTCCTCTTCCCATTTTTTAATTGGATTATTTTTTTGCTATTGAGTTGTTTGAGTTCCTTATATATTTTGGATATTAATTCCTTATCAGAAGTGTGGTTTACAAATATTTTCTCCCATTCTTTAGGTTGCCCTTTCATTTTGTGGATGGTTCCTTTGCTGCCCAGAAGCTTTTTAGTTTGATGTAGTCCCATTTGCTTATTTTTGGTTTGTTGCCTTTGCTTTTGATGTCAAATCCAAAGAATCATTTCCAGAACTGATGAAAGGAGCTAACCCCCGGTTTTCTTCTAGAAATTTTATGGTTTCAGGTCCTACATTCAAGTCTTTAATCCACTTTGAATAGATTTTTATTTATGGTGTAAGATGGCTGCCCAGTTTTCCCAATACCATGTATCGAAGGTACTGTCCTTTCCCCATTCGTATATTCTTGGCTCCTTTGTCATAAATTCATTGACCATATATAAGTGGGTTTATTTATGGGGTCTCTATTCTGGTCCATTGATCCATTTGTCTGTTTTTAATGCCAGTACCATGCTGTTTTGATTATTACAGCTTTGTAATATACTTTGAAATCAGAAAGTGTGATGCCTCCAGCTTTGTTCTTTCTTAAGATTGCTTTGGCTATTTGAGGGTGTTTTGTGGTTCTATACAAATTTTAGGATTTTTTTTTCTATTTCTGTGAAAACTGCCATTCAAATTTTGATAGGGATTGCATTGAATCTAAAGATGGCTTTGAGTAGTATAGAAATTTTAACGATATGAATTCTTCCAATTTGTGAACAAGGGATATCCTTCCATTTGTGTCTTCTTCAGTTTCTTTCATCAATGTCTTATAGATTTCAATGTACAGAACTTTCACCTCCTTGATTACATTTATTCCTAACTATTTTATTTTCTGGATGCTATTGTAGAGATTGTTTTCTTAATTTCTCTTTCTGATAGTTCATTGTTAGTGTATAGAAATGCAACTGATTTTTGCATGTTGATTTTTGTATGCTGCAACTTTACTGAATTTATTAGTTCTAACAGTTTTTTCATGATGTCTTTAGGGTTTTCTATATATGATATCATGTCATCTGCAAATAGAGACAGTTTTACTTCCTCTCTGATTTGGTCACCTTCTATTTTTCTTCCTAATTGCTCTGGCTAGGACTTCAATACTTCCAGTACTATGTTGAATAAAAGGGGTGAGAGTGGGCATCCTTGTCTTGTTCCTGATCTTAGGGGAAAACCTTTCAGTTTTTCACTGTTGAGTATGACTTTTAGCTGCAGGCTTGTCAAATATGATCTCTATTATGTTGAGGTACATTCCCTCTATACCTACTTTGTTGGTTTTGGTCACGAAGAGATGTTGAATTTTTTATTTTATTTTATTTTATTTTTTTGTGAGGAAGATCAACCCTGAGCTAACGGGATGTTGAATTTTGTCAGATGCTTTTTCTGCGTCTCTTGAGATGATCATATAAATTTTATCCTACATTTGGTTAATGTAGGGTATTATATTGATTGATTTGTGTGTGTTGAACCATCCTTTTTCACTGGGATAAATTCCACTTGATCATAGTGTATGATCCTTTTAATGTATTGTTGAATTTGGTTTGCTAATATTTTGTTGAGGATTTTTGCAACCATGTTTATCAAGGATTTTGGTCTGTAATTTTCTTTTCTTGTAGTGTCCTTCTCTGGCTTTGGTATCAGGGAAATGTTGGCCTCATAAAATGAGTTTGGAAGAGTTCCCTCCTCTTCTATTTTTTGGAAGAGTTTGAGAAAAATTGGTATTCTTTAAATGCTTGGCAGAATTTACCAGTGAAGCCTTTTTTTTTGATAGGAGATATTTGATTCCTGATTCAATCTCCTTACTAGTTATTGATCTATTCAGATTTTCTATTTCTTCATGATTCAGCCTTGGTAGGTTGTATGTTTCTGGGAATTTATCCATTTTTTCTAGGCTGTCCAATTTGTTGGTGTATAATTGTTCATAGTAGTCTCTTATGATCCTGTGTATTTTTGTGGTATCATTTGTGATGTCTCCTCTTTCACTTACAATTTTAGTTGTTTGACCCCTCTCTTTTTTTCTTGTGTAAGAGTAACATTTCTTTTCTCTTTTTACATTTGGGACATTGTAGAAGACAGTTTTGCTAGCTATTCAAATGGTCATTGCCTTCCTCTTTCTCCTTTGTTCACATCTCATTACAAAAGCTGAACAAGCCATTCATGCAGTTTCCTGGGTTCCTCTATAGTTAAGGTAGCCAGGTGACCAAGCTCTGGTCATAAAGGAGACTGCAAGGGGAACTATTCCTAAGGCATTTGCTTTCCTGATAAAAAAGAATAGATAGGAGAAGAGAGCTGCTTCTGTCTCCTCTTTCTCCTTCCTTCTTGAACATGAGCACGATGTTTCAAGCCAGACAGCTTTTTTGCAACTAAGCAGTGACAAGAGTGAAGTTGAAATGCCAATATACTATGGATGGTAGAACAGAAAGATAAGGTGAGCCTGGGATCCTCATCATACTGTTGGGCTGCAAGACTAACCTGATACCATTGTTACATAAACAAAAAGTGTGCTTACCATTTAAAAACCTTGTATAATTGCTAACCATATCTTTGCTATAGCCAATAGATTTCCTAACTGACCAAACATTTGGATTGTTTTCAGGTTTTTACTGTACAAAAAACTGATGAGTGAAAATTTCCATACATAGACTTATGTCCCCATTTCCTTATATATTCTTTAAAATATAAAATGAAATAAACACGGTAGGCCATTTTACTGTTTATATGTTTATAGAAAACTGATTGGTTATAATTTTTATTTTTTTATCATATAGCTATAGGTAGTATCATTTTTTCATTTGAAAATTTAAAAATCTCTTATCTGCAACACGTCTCCTTTCTTAATGTCTTTGTCTTTGTTTGTTTGTTTGTTTGGTTTGAGGTGATATTTTACCAGAAAATTGCCTTTTTTTTTCTCCTTATTCTTTTTATTTATTTATTTATTTTTTAATTTTTTGTTTATTGCAGTAACATTGGTTTATAACATTGTAAAAGAATCTTAACATTAGTAGTCCTTTTTTGCAGAATGTTTTATCGTTGTATTTATAACTTTATATCCCTTCTCCTTTTCATTTTATTTCTTAACTTTCTTTTAAATAATAAAAATATTTAAGACTATAAATTTACCCATGAGATCAGCTTTAGTAAGATCCCATGATTTTTTCTTGTATGTAGTACTTTTCATTTGTCATTTTCTGTTTGATGTTGACACAATAATTAATTATGGAAGTATTGTGGTTTCCACAGAAGGGTTGTTATTTTGTTGCAGTTGTTAATTTATAAGACGGTAGTTATTGTCATAGTTATTATTTTTACCTACCAACTTTGTTTATTCTAAACTGAAAATAAAACCACTGCAATTTCTGCTTTGTGGAATCGAGATGACTTTTAGGTTTTTTTTGTTTCTTTTTCCAACCATATTTTGCATTGCAAACATATTTTGTAAATCTTACAGGAATATTTAACAAGAACATATATTTTCTGCTTCTGAGTACAGAGCTTAATATATTTCTATTAATCCAACTTCATTAATTCTATTATTCAAAACTGAGACGTCCTCATTTAATTTTCAACTACCTCTTATGATAAAAACTGACAGTGATATTAACCTTCCCAACTATAATAAAGCTTGTATTCATTTCTTCTTGAATAACTAAAATTTATTTCCATATTTTGATTCACATAAATTCACATACATTTTCTGGCTATTACAACTTCATTATGGAATTTAACTTTTAGGTATATGAAAAGACTTTGTTATAATGATTTTTTTCCTTAAATACTCTTTTGTCTGCTCTTCATATTAACACCTGTTTTACTTTCAGTGGCTTTTACTTAATGTATCTTTGCTCACCTTTTTATTTTTTATCCTTCCAATTAAAAAACAGATGTGCCTATTCAAAATCTATTTTTTTACTTAATTTTATTATAACTGAAATATTTAATGTTATTTTTAAAGACTTATTTTATTATTTTTATTTTTACACTGGTTGCTGTTTCCTTTAGGTTTCTGCCTTTTACTATACGGTCTTCATTTATTCTTCCTTGTCTTGTTATAAAAGTATATATGCTGTGTTTGATTCTACAGTGGTTACTTCAAAGTTTTTAAAAAATATACAAAACCTGTGCTTCTCTATGTTACTATTTCATAAACTCATCTGAGAAACACTAACTTAGGAGATATTAATAGATAGTCCTAATGGTCAGAAAAGCTTGGGATATAACAAATCCCCCCAAACCTTAATGGGTTACAACAACAGGTTAGCGTTTTCATTCACAGTCTCTTGGTTGAGTGGATTCTGCTCAGGGTCTTTGAGTTTCAGTCAGGTGGGGCGGGGTTCCAGTCATTAGAACTCACAATTGTGATGGATGCCCAAGATGACTCTCTCTGGCAGCTAGTAGCTGATCCTAGCCATCGGCTGAGACTGAGCTGAGCCTACCAACTGGAGTGTCTACACACAGTTTTACCATGTAACTTTTGCTTCTCACTACATGGTGGTGGCTGGGTTCCAAAATGGGAAATCCCAAGAAAAAGTATTTTAAGAATCTCAAGCAGAAGCTATAAGGCTACTTTATCTAGCCTCAGAAGTCCCAGAAAATGACTTCTGATGCATTAAATTGTTCAAAAATGTTATTAAGTCCAGACCAGATTCAAGAGGAGGGAAAATAAGTTCCACAATTTGTTGAGAAGAACGATATTCTCACACAAGGAGGGAAAGAATTGATAGAGGTCATGTTTTAGACACTAAACTTTCTTGTAGAGTTATAATATTCTTGAATGTTAAAGAAAAACCTTGTGTAATGGCTAACCAAATTATTTATTCTAAACAAGTCTTTCTCACATATAAATTGTCATCCTGATTGCAACATTCCCTTAAGTGTGGTTTCAGCAGTGTTGCTCTAGACCAGGACCATCGAACAGAAATGTAATACAAGACACGTGTAATTGTAAATTTTCTAATAGTCACATCCAAAAATAAAAATAGTATTGAATAGTATATTTTATTTAACCCAATATATCTAAAATCTTGTCACGTCAACATGTAATCAATATAAAAATTATTAATGAGCTGTTTGGCGTACTTACTTTTGTACTATGTCTTTGAAATCCACGTGTATTTTACGCTTAGAGCACATCCCAAGGGCTCAATAGCCACATGTGACTGCTCTGGAAAGTGCTGCTCTAGAGTGTAAGCTCTTTGGAAACAGGAATTGTGCTTGATACATAGAATTCATATGTGTTTAATAATTGTCTTAAAGAATGAATTTCAAAGTCAGAAAATCTTTAAATGCACCCCTCTAATCCTCTCCCTCTTTGTAAACTGAGAAATGTCTTGCCAGTCTTCCTGTAACCACTGCTAGCCTCTGTTAATGTAATAGGAATTTGCTATATTTTTAATATTCTTCTTAACTTTCAGAAATATTTTGTATATTGCATTAATTTAATTAATATATTAACAGAATAATTTAGAAATTGGTTTTGTTGTTCAAGGCCACTCATTGTTCCTCTTTTTAATCAACAAATAATTATTGAGGTAGTAATAATTGTCACATCGTACTAGGAAGAAGGGGTAAAATGATGAGAAAAATCAAACATAATTTCTACCTTCTGACTATTATTCCCCTTTAACCAAACCTTAATTTTATCTTTTTTCTGAGTCTCCTAGTATAACATTTTGAAAAAAGGTACTTGAGTGACACAGTTCTTGTGCCCTAGAATGATTGCCAATCTCTTTCTATTGATGCCTATTTGACTACATATATATTTCTTATACTGCTACCTTTTCCCCTCAAAACTATGAAATACTTCTCTGTTATCATCAAACACAAACTGTTACAGAGGAAAATTCGGAGCCCAGCATGATTGGTTTTTATTGGCACTTTTTTTCCTGCTAGTGCTTAGATGGTTCCTTTGTTATGCGTCAGATTTTCTTCAGGACGTCTCTTTTTTTTTTTTTTAATAATTTTATTTATTTATTTTTTCCCCCAAAGCCCCAGTAGATAGTTGTATGTCATAGCTGCACATCCTTCTAGTTGCTGTATGTGGGACGCCGCCTCAGCATGGCCGGAGAAGCGGTGCGTCGGTGTGAGCCCGGGATCCGAACCCGGGCTGCCAGCAGCGGAGCGCGTGCACTTAACCGCTAAGCCACAGGGCTGGCCCATGGACGTCTCTTTTATTTAATTTTTCTTGGAACATGGTAAATTCTTTTAATCTTTGCAAAGGCTCAAGTCTTTTTGTTACTTCAGGAAAGATTTCTTCTTCCTTTTTCTTCGATCTCAGCTTCTGTTCTATTTGTTTAACTTCCTTATTTTCTCAACTTAGTAATAGTTTACATTGTGTTTTGAAGCCATGCATATCTGTCGTATTTCCTCCTGATATTGTCATTTATGTCACTTTTTCTTCTGTATTTGGTGTCTTAATTCTCCTCTACACAGAATTGCACACAGTTGTGCCCTTGTGACTGAGTTTTAGCCTGTACTCCATTTACCAAACCACGTGCCTAAGAGAATCTGAAGCTACTCAGAGGGGTACCTTGTTCTAACTCTGTCATTTAGATGGAAATTTTTTTCCTAATTCATCAGCCCAGATAAAGCACCTTTGTCTAGCTTGCATAAAGGAGACTTTAAAATCTGGGAAAATGTTTATTCTCTATGACTAATTTATATCCTGCTGAGTCATTTTCTATTTTTCACTGATAATGCTTTTTAGCACCTTACTGATCTTTCTTTATCTCTACTGGATCCATTGTTTTCCTAAACCTGTATTTCAAACGGTTCATACAGCTTTATGTGTTTATAAACCTACCAGATTCCCCTCATTGATTTTTTCACACTTACCATAGTTTTCTTTTTTTCTGCAACATTTCATTATGAAAATTTTTCAACTACATAAAATTTATTTTGTTTCATTCTTTTTTACACAAACATTAATATAACTCTGAATGAAAACCCTTATGGCCCAGCCTTCAGGTGGAAATGTCTGTGGCTCCTTTGAGTCTCCACAAACCCATGTGGGTGAGCCTGTGCCCTCCTTTTTTCTGCATGTATCATGATAATTTCCCCGTATTGGGAGGTTTTGTTTCACTTTCTAAAGATAGTATTTTTTTCCTGATTATAAAAATAGTACATGCTCACTGTGGAAGATTTAGAAAATACATACAAATATTGAAAAGAAAAAATAAAAATAACTCATGACCCGCCACCCACAACGTTATCATTTTGATGTGTTTCTTTATACTCTTGTGGTTTTCAGCTTCTTCATAAAACATTGTATAATGACATTTTCAACACGATTAACTATTCTTTGAAAACAAGATTTAAAATGTTGCTTACCATCCTATCATTATGATGTTTCATAATTTATTTAACCATTGATTTATTTTTAGATTTTAAGGTTGTTTTCAATTTTTAGCTATTAATAATGCTACAAAAACATCCTTGAATGTAAATCTTTGTATGTATCTTTGATTATTTCCTTTGGCCATCACTAAAGATAAAATATTTTCACACATTTATATAAATTTTTGAGAAAATATTTCTCAGTGATTCTTGTCTGTTTTTCTATTGGAATGTTCATATTTCTTCCAGATTTATTGAGATGTAATTGACATATAATACTGTGGAATTTTAAGGTGAACAATGTGTTGATTTGATAAACATATATTGCAGAATGATCACCACCATACTGTTACCTAACACTTCATCACGCCATATACTTACCATTACTTTTTTGTGGTGAGAATGTTTAAGACCTATTCTCTTAACTTTCAAGTATATATTACAGTATTGTTTTTTAACTATAACCACAATTCTGTGCATTAGATCCCCAGAATTTATTCAACTTCTAACTGAAAGTTTGTACTCTTTGACCAATATCTCCGCATTTCTCCCACCCCCCAGTTCCTGGTAATCACCATTCTACTCTCTGTTTCTACAAATTCAGCTTTTTTAAGTTCCACATATAAGTGATATCATAAAGTATTTGTCTTTCTCTTTCCGACTCATTTTACTTAGCATAATGCCCTCAACAGCCATTCATGTTGTCACAAATGACAGGATTCTTTCTTTCTCATGGCTGAATAATATTACATTGTGTGTGTGCGTGTGTGTGTGTATATCAACTTCTTTATCCATTCATCCATTTACAGACACTTAGGTTGTTTCCATATCTTGCTTATTGTGAAGAATGCTGCAATGAACATGGGAGTGCATGTATATCTTCAATATCCTGTTTTTATTTCCTTAGGATATATACTCAGACGTGAGATTGCTGGATAAGATGGTAGCTCTATTTTTCATTTTTTCAGGAACTTCCATATTGTTTTCCATAGTGGCTGCACCAATTCAGATTCCCACTAATGGTGCACAAGGGTTCCCATTTCTTCACATCCTCACAACACTTGTTGTCTCTTGTCTTTTTGAGGATAGCCATTCTAACAGGTGTGAGGTGATACCTCATTGTGGTTTTGATTTTCATTTCCCAGATGATTAGCGATGTTCAGCATCTTTTCAAGTACTTGTTGGCCATTTGTTTGTTGTCTTTGGAAACATGTCTATTCAGTTCCTCTGCCCATTTTCTAATCAGATTGTTTGTTTTTATGTTACTGACTTATATGAGTTCTTGATGTATTTTGGATATCAACCCCTTATCTGATAAATTGTTGCAAATATTTTCTCCCGTTCTTAGGTTGCCTTTCGTTTTGCTCATGATTTCCTTTGCTGTGCAGAAGCTTTTTAGTTTGATGTCTCCCTTGTTGACTTTTGCTTTTCTTGTTGTGCTTTTGGTGCCATATCCAAAAAAACATTGCCAAGACCAACCTCAAGGAGGGTTTTCTCTGTTTTCTTCTAGAAGTTTTATGGTTTCAGGTCTCATGTTTAAGTCTTTAACCCATTTCAAATTAATTTTTGTGCATGGTGTAAAATAGGGATCCGATTTCATTTTTCTGCATGTGGTTATCCAAGTTTCCCAACACCATTTACTGAAGAGCCTATCCCTTCCCCATTGAGTGTTCTTGACTCCCTTGTCAAATATTAGTTGACCATATATGTGGGGTTTTTTTTATGGGCTCTTGATTCTTTCCCATTGGTGTATGTGTCTATTTCTATGCCAGTACATACTATTTTGATTACCATAGCTTTGTAGAATAGTTCAAAAACAGGTAGTATGATGTCTCCAGCTTTGTTCTTCTTTCTCAGGATTGTTTTGGCTATTCAGGGTCTTTTGTGGTTCCGTTACACTTTCAGGATTCTTTTTTCTATTTCTGTGAAAAATACCATTGGAATTTTGATAGTAATTGCATTGAATCTATAGATAGCTTTAGATAGTATGGACATTTTAACAATGTTAATTCTTCCAATCCATGAACATGGCCTCTGTGACTATTGGCCTAACTGCCTCATTAGACCATATGGCCTTGATCATGCCACTCTGAAAAGATCAGCAGCAGTGAAACTTCCCAATGGATACCTCAGGTAATACATGGCAGAAGCAATGAGCAGCAGCACATAGCAGCACAATGGGCCTTCAGCAAGTGGTGCTGCCTTCCCAAATGGTGTTACCTACCTGGGTTACCCAGTTAGTAAGCCAGTCACAGCTAAATGGCATTCCTCTTGGTTAATTGCAAGTGTGATCATGCAATCCTGCCAGCTACACCACTTATTGTGTGGATCTCAGCCTACTGATAGTGATGCTATTGGCTAGGAATGCCTGAGGAACTCATCCAGGCCCATGTTACCAGTAGCAAGCTCCCAGGGACATTTCCCCCACCAAGGCCAATGTTGTGGCTGAACATCTTGGGTCTTATTACGATTGCAGGACACGCTTCAGCAAAAACCATCAGGGAACTTTGAGGAACAAGATTTACTACTCACATGTCCTGGAGGGTACATGGCATGCCTGACAGCCACACAGCAAGGTCACAGGTAGAGAGAGAGAGAGTATGGACCTGGGGCTCTGCCTTTATTATGGTCCAAGGGTGAGGTGTCTAGGGTTTCACAGGTAAACTCTTTATTGGCTAATTTAAAGTGTAAGAGTGAGAGTTAGTGTGCAAGAAGGCAGAAGAGGTGTCACACAGTGGTCAGTTATCTAAGTTACCCACAGCTTTCCGAAAGAGGGAACCTCATAGGTGGGGGTGGCGTCATTCCTTATCTAATTATTTTCCTGGTAGCTGTATCATACAACTGGAACTATATTTATTCAAGATGGATGTCTTTTGAAATGGATGCTTCAACAATCAAAAGCCTAATGTCAGGCACTTACATTACAGTTGATTTTGTATCCTGCAACTTAAATGAAATTGTTTATTAGTTCTAACAGTTTTTTGGTAGAGTCCTTAGATTTTCTATTTATAAGAACATCTGCAGAAATTTTTGCTTCTTCTTTTCCGATGTGGATACCTTTTATTTATTTGTTTTGTCTGATTTCTCTAGCTAGGACTTCCAGTATTATGTTGAGTAAGATTGGTGACAATGGGCACCCTTGTCTTGTTCTGATATTAGAGGAAAAGCTTTCAACCTTGCACCATTGAGTATGATGTTAGCTGTGGGTTTGTTGTATATAGCTTTTATTATGTTGAGGTATGTTCCTTCTATACCAAATTTCTTGAGAGTTTTTATCATGAAAGGATGTTATATGGTGTCAAATGTTTTTTCTACATCTATTGAGAAGATCATATGATTTTTATCTTTCATTGTATTAATGTGGTGCATCACATTTATCAATTTACACATGTTAAATCACCCTTGCATCGCAGGGATAAATTCCACTTGATCATGGTGTATGATCTTTTCAATGTGCTGTTGAATTATTTTGCTAGAATTTTGTTGAGAATTTTTATATCTGTATTCACCAGAAATATTGGTTGATAGTTTTCTTGTAGTGGCTTTACCTGGCTTTGGTATTTGGTATTAGCATTAGCTGGCCTGGTAAAAGGAGTTTGGGAATGTTCCCTCTTCAATTTTTTGGAAGAGTTTCAGAAGGATTGGTATTAATTCTTCTTTAAATGTTTGGTGGAATTCACTAGTGAAACCATCTGGTCCTGCGTTTTTCTTTGTTGTAAGGTTTTTGACTACTGATTCAATCTCCTTACTAGTTATTGTTCTGTTCAGATTTTCTATTTCTTTATGATTTAAGTTTTGGTAGGTTGTATGTTTCTAGGAATTTACTAATTTCTTCTAGGTTGTCCAGTTTGTTGGCATATAGTTGTTCATAGTAGTCTATTATGATCCTTTGTATTTCTGTGGTATCAGTTGTAATGTCTCCTCTTTCATTTCGGATTTTATTTATTTGAGTCTTCTCTCTTTTTTCTTGATGAGTCTATCTAGACATTTTTCTATTTTGTTTATCTTTTCAAAAAAACAAGGTCTTAGTTTCATTGATCTTTTCTATGTCATCTTAGTCTCTATTTCATTTATTTCTCTCTGATCTTAATTTCCTTCTTTCCACTAACTCTGGGCTTAGTTTGTTCTTCTTTTTCTAGTTCCTTCAGGTGCAATGTTAGGTTGTTTATTTGAGATCTTTCTTTTCTATTAATGTAGGTTTTATAGTTATAAAATTCTCTCAGAACTACTTTTGCTGCATCCCATAAGTTTTGGTATGTTGTATTTCCATTTTTGTTTGTCTCAAGATATTTTATTAATTTATTTTTGATTTCTTATTTGAAGAATAAGAATATGGGTTGTTCAGGAATGTGTTGTTTAATTTCCATGTATTTGTAAATTTTCCTGTTTTCCTCCTGTTATTGATTTCTATTTTCATACCGTTGTGTTTGGAATAGATACTTGATATAATTTCTATCTTCTTGAACTTGTTGCAACATTTTTTGTGACCTAATATATAACCTATCCTGGAAAATGTTCCATGTGCACTTAAAAAGAATGTATATAATTTGTTTTCGTGGGATGGGATATTCTGTATATGTCTGTCAGGTCCATTCAGTCTATAGTGTTATTCAAAAAAGCTATTTCCACATGATTTTCTGTCTGGATGATCTATCTACTGTTGAGAGTGGGGTGTTAAAGTTCCCTACTATTATTGTGCTGCTGTTAATTTCTCATTTTAGTCCTGTTAGTATTTGCTTTATATATTTAGTGACCCAAATTGGGTGCATAAATATTTACAACTGTTACATTTTCTTGATGAATTGACCCCTTTATCATTATATAATGACCTTCTTTGTTTCTTGTGACCATTTTTAGCATAAAGTCTATTTTGTCTGGTATAAGTATAGCTACCTCTGTTCTCTTTTGGTTAGCATTTGCTTGGACTAGTTTCTCCCATCCCTTTACTTTCAGTCTATGTGTGTCTTTAAGGCTAAAATGAATCTCTTGTGGGTAGCATATCATTATATCTTCTTTTTTTTTATTCATTCAGCCACGCTATGTCTTTTGATTGGAAATTTTAATCCATTTACATTTAAAGTAATCCTTGATAGATATGGACTTACTATTGCCATTTTGTTAATTGTTTTCTGACTGTTTTGTAGTTCCTTTCTTCCTCTCTTGCTGCTTCCTTTGTGATATGATGACTTTTTGTGGTGGTTTGCTTTGATTCCCTTATCTTAGTCCTTGGTGTATATACTACAGCTGTTTTCTTTGTGTTTACCATGAGACTATATAAAATGTCTTATAGTTATAACATCCTGTATTAAGCTGGGCCACTAGCTGGGCTCTGCAGTCACAGCAGATTGGATACAGCCACAGGTTGTGTTCCTTGGCAGGGTGATGCCACTGGTTGCAATCATCAATTAGGCAATGCTGCAAGCTTGGATCCTCAACTGCTCCTGGTCAGATGGGGCCACAGGCTGTGCTCTCCAGGTGGATAGTAGTTCTGTCTGGGCTCTGAATTTAGGCAGGGCTGCAGGTAGAGCTTCATGATCCAACAGGGCCTCAGGCTGTGCCCTGAAGTTGGTAAGGCCACAGACTGGCCATCAGGCAGGGACTGGCTGTGCTCTGCTGTCAGGTGAGGTCACAGGCCAGGTTTCATGGTCAGGTGGGGCCTCCAGCTCTACCCTGCGGTTAGTTGGGGCTGAAAGCTATGGTCTGTGGTTAGGTAGGGTCACTATCCAGGCTCCCTGGTCTAGTGGGGCTACAGGGTGTGCTCAGCAGTAAGGCAGGGACATAGGTTGAGCTCTGCTATTGGGCAGGACAATAAGCTGGGCTCTGAGGCCAGGCAGTACCATAGGCTGGGCTCCAGCGCTGCCTGGGATCACTGTTTGGGCTTCCTGGTCAGATGGGGCAGGAGGTTATGCTCAGCAGATGGGGGGTGGTCTGCTGACTTGCTTCTTTGCATGGGCACACCATAGAATGTGCTCTTCAGCTGCCTGGCATCTATGACCAGACTTCTTGGTTAGGCAGGACTGGACTATGTTCAGCAGTTGGACAGGGTTGCTGACTTGCTTTCCTGTCTGGGTGGGGCTGTAGAATGGGCTCCATGACTGATACTTCCATTGGCTGGAGACCCAAACCAGACAGAACTGCCAACCAAGTTCCCTGGCCAGATGGAGCCACTGGCTGGAATTTCTACTCGGACACCACCTCCAGCAAGAACATGGTCTGCCAATATCCAAGCACTGGTTGCTCTAAGCTACATCTCCCTTCTCCATCTCTATCTGATCCCTGAATGTCCAGGCACACCAATTACCCTGGTGATCCCCATGAGGCAAGACCCAAATAGCCCTCCTGGGAAGCATCCCACAATGCTGTGAAGCAGGATGTCCACCTTGGGCTCTCTTTTGCCCACTGGATAAATCATAGGCTGGGGGCAGGGAGGATCCTCTTGGTGTGGTGCTGTGCCAGCCTGGGGGAGGGACAATGAGGTCAAAGTGAAACTGCTTGTCTTACCCTTCTAACGGGGTCCTTCTCAGTCTCTGTGGTCCAAGGGGGGGTTTCTGCCTGACCCCTGAGTTCTGGGATTTTCACAAGGGTGTCATTTCTATGGATAGTTGCTAGCTGGTCTTTCTGTTCATGAGACTGATGTCAGGAACCACCTATTCTGCCATCTTGGTACATCACCTTGTTGTTCATTTTTAATAAGAAAAAAGTAACCTGGTTCAGGATTGTCAGTAGAAAGAGAATACAGATTACTTTTCAATCTACTCCTCAGTTATTAGGCTATTATAAAATGACCCCTGTCAGGCTTAAAGTAAACAGATATAGAAAGAAATGCCTAGTCCACTTGTGTTGATCCATAAGAATTCATCTGCGACAACTTAGCTGAACAAAGGTAAATCTCTGCCCTCACTCCTGATTCTCTATCAGAAACAGAAATACATTGTTTAGTCCAACACAGTCTGCATTTCTTTCTCATATACATTTAGTACATGAAAGACCACATCCTCAAGCATGTACTACACACACATCTTTCATCCTCCCTGCTTGTCTACAGCGCTTGATATAGGAAAATCATATCTATCAGAGTCCCATATCCTACTGTGCACCATCGTCAACTTCCTGCTCAATTGTTTCCTAGTATATGTAGGCCCCAAATGATCTAAGAATGTACTAATGGGACCTAGGGAGGGGATGGTCCTGATTCTGATTTAGAAACCAATACCGCACAGTAGGGGATTGATTGTCAATTTTCTTGTTGCTGCACAATCTGCATCAGAGTGCTAGAAGTAGACAGCAAAGAGAACTAAACCCACTTCATGACAGGTAGGACTATTCATTCCAAAATGGCAAAATACGTCACAATGTTGTATCTTACTTCAGCTCCATGTGATCTAAGGTTATTGTAATTTATTTTCAGTTTCATAAAAATGGTGCTCTTAAATGCAGTTAATTTCAGAGGTCAGTTAATCAAAATATTAATTCAATTTACCCAATGTAACAAAAATGATGATGATAATAATATGGAAACGATAGTGACAGAGTTCAGTATCAGTCACACACCAGCATTCAAGCATCCCTTATCATTTCCTACCTTGAAGACAAACAGTGATAGGAATAGATGAGGTACAAGGACATTATTTGGTAATGATGCCAGGGTAGATCTCTGACTAATAGAGAAAACAATTAAGAACTCTGCTTCTCCACAACACATGCTTTTTGCCTTTTTCTGGCAGGGGATGGCTTCTTTTTGGAGTGTCATCTTTGGATCCTCCTTTGAGACCTTGATCCTTTGCGACTCACTAAGGCTGCTAAAAAGTAGCTGTCAACAATCTCCCGTTTGGGAATACTTTCTTGTCCTGGAAAAGCCGAGAGCAGTAGTTCCCAACAGAAGGCAATTTTGCTGCTAGAGGACATTTGGTGATATCTAGAGACATTTACATTCTGCAGGGTGCAGGACAGCCCTCCACAACAAAGAATTACCCATCCCAAAATATCAGCGTGCTAAGGTTGAAAAACTCTGTGCTAAAATGACCAGGATGAAGACCACAGGGGAAAAAAAGAAAGCCCAGAGCAGGTGACATAGGTACTCACATTATTACATCTATTATTTCTAATTTTCACTATCACAATAATCCTGTCATGTAGGTATTATTACCTTTATTTTACTCATGAAGAAGGCATTGTGTGTGTGTGCACAGATAGACCGATGACAGACAGACAAACACAGACAGACAGACTCATAGACAGATACATAGATAGATAGATACCTGAATACATAGATACATAGATAGAAACATTATAAATAACCCTACAAAGTATATTTTAATTACCTATTTTTTTCGGTGTTCAGAAAATATTATGACAGTTTAAATGGGCTATTTTGTGCAATAGCTCACAGAGCCAAGATCTAAATCCAAGTCTGTCCCACTGCAAACTCCTCCCCTTTGCATGGCGCCGCTGTAATCTAATAACAGAAGTGCACGTTCATTCGTCTGTGAGCCCCTGGTGAGCACTCACTCAGCTGCTGTTTTGCTCTGAGGGGTGACTGGACCTGGAAAGTATCATGCTGCATGTATTTACATGCATGTAGCTCTGTGCAGATGTAGAAAGTGTTTTTCATACATTATCTCATCCTCAAAACAGGCTTTGAAGTAAATAAAATTTTGTACACCATTTTGCAGATGAAAACACTGAGGCTCCACAAATTTAGGTAAGTCGAGACTCAAACTCAGATCTTCCTGATTCTTTCCATTAATCTTTACTAGAAAAGCCATTCTCACCTTAGCTTGTCTCAAGATCACCATAAGTGTTCTTGCAGTGCTTCCCAAACCTTTGAACATAGTGACAATATTTACTCAGTCACTTTGGGTGAAGAGAGGTGTTATCTGCTCATTATCCTGGGACTTCAGCTGTCCCAAACCCTCCCAGGCCACAAGAGCTGAAAGGATCGATACTATGGCACACCAGTAACCCATGCGAGAGTGTTGTAGAGGCTGACTGGGATTATCTACTCAGCCTCACATAAAGCTTCTATGGGACTTCTCAGTTTACTCCATTGCTCACTAAAATGTGGTAGGAAATGCCACTAATATGTCAATAAGAGCATGAATTTATAATAAAAATCACAATGATTGCTGCCCACATCAGATGTTCTATCAATATCAACATAATATATATCTTCATGTTTCCTAATATTTTAATCATTATACAAAGACTAATTTGAATACTGTCCAAGTCATTATTGTGGATAGATTAAAGAAACAGTTGCCTCTCAGAAGAACACAAATGGCTAGGATCTTTCACTCAATGTGTTTTCTCTCCTCATCAACAAAAGAAAAAATGAATTATGATATAATCATGATTTTTTCTAGCACACCATTGATCCTTAGCTTCACGTGCTATTATAATTCACTTTCCCTAACAAAAACAATGCTCTTAATGATATATTAGCTCAAATTTAGAGTAATATGTCAGGAAGTAGGAATATGAATCTCAGACATAATAACATGTCAGTATGAGTGAATTTCCTTCTGTGTCGTTTTGAGACTATTATTCCCCCATCAGATTTTGGTGTCTTCAAATAACACTTCCCAACCCCCATCACACCATTATAAATAAGATTTAAACCCTTTTGAATTAAGTAATTTCACAGTTTCCTCTTGGCTAACCTTTTTCTCTAGCTAATCTAGAATTTCTAGTAAATGTGAACAGATCAAATAATCACATGCATCCTATTTCTTACTTGAACGTGATAATTGTTAACATCTTGCAATATTTTCTATTACTGTGAATAAGATTGCATCAATTCACTTTGTCAAATATGCTGAAAAGATTAACTATTTGTAGAAACAGAATATATTAAATACTCTAGTTTATTTGATGGATTTTTAATAAAATTGAATCATGATTGGAAGAGATTATAGAATTTTCAAATATGGTATCTCATATTAGAAGATGTTCATTAGCTTTTTTATGGCTACGAAGTTTTAACCTATGTTAACAACATTTAGTAATTTAGTCTCCTAGTGAAGAGAAGACATATTCTTAAGAAATTCCAGAAATAAGAAAATAAGTCAGCTGTGAATGAATTGTCCAAACCTAGCCCCAACAATTCAAATATTATAAGCTCTGGTACCTATGCTTTCAAAACAAATGCCTGATATTTGTACCCTGTACTTTTTGTTTTTAACATAGAAAAATCTTTGTGCTCCACCTTGTGTTGATAACCAAAAAAACTTAGCTCTAACCCAAGTAAATTTAATCTAAAGACAATGTTTATAACTGCAACTCCTGCTTAGAGTTACACACATACACACATATATGAACACAAATTCCTTCTCCCTCTTTCTTCCACGTGGAGAATTGTGCTTATGAATTGAGAAAAAATTAATTTGAAAATAATTTATAGACAGTGATTCATAATTTGTGGAATCTTAAGAGAAAACCTTTTCAAATACAAAGTCTTCAGTAATTCCCCCACTGACTTCAGGATAAATTATAAGCCCCTTGTTAGGCACCCGAGGCCCTTCATCGTCAGATCTCAGCCTGTTTTCCAGCCTTGTCGCCCACCCCTCCTCACCATGCCTTCTGATCCATGTCTGGTCTGTCTAGTGCTCCTTGAACCTACACCCCAGGACTATTGTTACTTCATACTTTCCCAGGCTTCTACACCTGATGTGCTCAAATACTATTTTTCCCAGTGAGAGTAATCAGCATTCCTGCCTTCCCTCATGACTGTAGCCTTCATCAGCCACAAGCTCTTCTTACACTACCTGTGTATACCGCTCCCTTAGCTACCGCATGAAGAATTTCCACACAGCAGAAACGTTTGATCCTCCTCCAAGAAACATACAGGACTGCAGAACATGCATTTTGTACAGTAAACTTACAGTTGTTTCAACATAAACTTATTTTCCCTTAGAACCTCATTCCTTCACTTAATTTGTTTTTATCTTATTGTCTTATATATTCTTATATATATATATATAGTCTTATACCTTACTGTCTTAAATTTCAGCTAGAATTTTGAACACATTTTCAAATAAATAAATATAGTTGTATTAACTTAAAAGCTGCCATCATAATTCTTTTAGAGAAAATTGCCTTTATGAGGAAGCACATTTTTGAGCCAGGGGGGAAAGGTAAGCCTCTGCGAGCATGTGTTGGCAGCCTTCAAGACGACAAAAGCAATCATCAAATTGTTCACCATTAACAATTTTTGGTAGGAAATGGAGAGGAAAGAAGAAAGGAGGGGGAGAAAAGAGTGTAATAGGAGATTTCAGCTAGAACTTTGAATATTGCAGAGGGACTTAGAATTATCCTAAGATTAATAGTAAGCTGATTTCATTGATGTAATACAGATTTGTCCATCATTCCAAATATCAAATACGTATTCTGCACCAAGGGACAGAATTCCACCTGTGGGATGTCCAGGTACATAGCAGGGATACTGAGAAGGGTGCTATAAGAGGACCCCTAAATGGACCTAGTCGTGGAGGTGGAGCTCGAGTCAGGTACACCCACGAAAACATAGGAAACCCTGATACTTGCAGGAATATTATTCTAGGCATTGACAACAATTTGTGGACGGCATGTTAAGTCAATCCGAGCTACACTTTAAGGACAGTGTGGCTCCACCCGATAGCGAGTACGGAAGATAATCAATCACGGCGCCATTAACAGAAGACTTTGCTTGAAAATGCTTACAGGAGAAGGCACCAAAGGATCTTTCTAATTTGAGAAATAAGAGTGGTAATTTTATAGTACTTTAGCAGGAGGGTTTACATAATTTTCAGCTTATTTTAAGAACAACGTAAAGGCAAATATAAATTAAAAATTAGAGGCTTAATTCTCCTTTTTGAAAATAAGAACATTTATTTTAGGAAATTTGTAAGTTCTTTCTCTGTCTCTTTGAAATGCAAGTAAATCTTTTTAGGAGTTATTAAGTTTCGTGCCAGCTTTATGACCCAGGAATGTCTTTCTCAAGGACCTGGGAGCCATCTCTTTGAAATGTAAATATCAAGGGAGATAGCACCCCTGCCTCCCAGTTCTGTGGGAAGGTGGGAGCCTAACTTCTTTAATAAGTGCCAGCTCCAAGTTGCATAACTACCTCCAGTCTTAAAGATATGAGAGTTTATTTTTCCTTTGTATAAAAGTGATTAACTAATACAGATAGTCACCCCAATTACCAGGTGAATTTAGGACTAACTTTGTATGACAGATGGTGCTGTCAAGTCCTCTTACTTGAGGACTAGTTATCATTTATCTTTAGAAAATGTATGCAATGGGTTGTATCTGCTTGCCTACATAAAGAGTGAGATTTCTTCCTGACTTTGCAATCTCTTAGCAAATTGCCTGTGGTACATATCACATTCTGGTTTTATGTTCATTCAACAATAAAACTGTTTTTCTTTCTCTGCTAACCTTGTGGAGAGGTTTTCTGGGTTGGGAGAAGATTTTGTGTTTAATTGTTTCACCAACATCAATTGGTCAAAAGATGGTTTTCCCAAAAGGGAGGAATTTTTCTTGCAGATTAGCAACCATTGGGCAACTTGGATTTTATTGAGAGTGAATGAGGAGGAGGGGGTATTACATAGTTAGAGACCAATATCTCGTGCAAAAGTGGATGGAGATGGGGAAGAACAGCTCTGGGAGGGAGGGGGGATGCAAGGACATGTAAGAATCACAGTGGAAAATTCTCACACAATGTCTATTACAATGAATTATAGAAATAAACAAACAGTCACTTATTGATTTGAATGATCTCTGTCCCATAAACACACTGACATTAAAGGGATTGTGTAACTCTTATTTGTATCCTTGGTATCTAGAGTATACTACCAGCTAATAGACATATTTTAATTGATATATAATTGACATAACATTGTGTAAGTTTAAGGCATACAATGTATTAATTTCATAATATTTATGTATTGCAACATGATTACCACTGCAGCTTTAGCTAACATCTCTATCACATTGCATAAAGATAATTTCTTTTGTGTGATAAGAACATTTAAGATCTAGTCTATTAGCAATTCTGAAGTATATAGTACAGTATTGTTAACTATAATCACTATGCTGTACATTAGATCTCCAGAACTTATTTATCTACTGGTTGCAAGTTTGTACCTTTTAATAATATTTTCCCAATTCTCTCACCCCCCAGCCAGTAGTAACCACAATTCTATTCTGTTCCTATAAGTTTATCTTTTTTAGATTCCACATACAAGTGTGTATAAACACTACATCTTTATCCATTACTTCATTGATGGACACTTAGGTTGTTTCCAGTTCTTGGCTGTTGTGAATAGTGCTGCAATAGACATAAGAATGCAGATATATTTTTGATATCTTTTTGATATCCTGTTTTCATTCCTTTGGATATATACCCAGAAGTGGAATTGCTGGATCATATGTTGTTCTATTTTTAATTGTTTTGAGGAATCTCCACACTGTTTTCCACAGTGGCTGCACCAATTTACATTCCCATCAACAGTACACAAGGATTCCCTTTTCTCTACAACCTCACCAACACTTGTCTCATCTTTTTGATAACAGCAATTCTAACAGTCGTGAGGTGATATCTCATTGTGGTTTTGATTTTCATTTCCCTGATGATTAGTGATGTTGAGCACTTTTCACGTACCTATTGGCCATTTGTATGTCTTCTTTGGAAAAATATCTATTCAGTTCCTCTGCCCATTTTTTAATTTGGTTGTTTGTTTTTTTGTTATTGAGTTGTCTGAGTTCTTTATATATTTTGGATATTTACCCCTTATCTGCTATATAGTTCACAAGTATTTTCTACTACTCTGTAGGTTGCCTTTTCATTTTATTGTTTCTTTTGTTGTGCAGAAGCTTTTCAGTTTGATGTAGTCTCACTTGATTTTTGCTTTTGTTGCATGTGCTTTTGCTGTCATATCCAAAAAATCATGGCCAAGACCAATGTCAAGATTTTTCCCTGTTTTCTTCCAGGAGTTTTACAGTATCAGGTCTTATATTTAAGTCTTTATTTCATTTTGAGTTATTTTTGTAATTAGTATAACATAGGGGTCCAATTTCATTCTTCTGCATGTGGTTATCCAGTATTCCCAGCATGATTTATTGAATAGTTTATCCTTTCCCCATTGAGTATTTTTGGCTCCCTCATCAAACATTAGTTGACTGTATACGTGGGGGTTAATTTCTGGACTTTCTATTCTGTCCTGTTGCTCTATGTGTCTGGTTTTATACCAGTACGTATTGTTTTGATTACTCTAGCTTCGTAATATAGTTTGAAATTGGGAAGTGTGACACTTCCAGCTTTGTTCTTCTTTCTCAGAATTGCTTTGGCTATTCAAGGTCTTTTGTGGTTCCATACAAATTTTAGGATTGTTTTTTCTATTTCTATGAAAAATGCTGTTGTAATTTTGGAAGGGACTGCATTGAATCTATAGGTGGCATTGAGTAATATGGACATTTTAACAATGCTAATTCTTCTGAATCATGAACATGGGATATCTTTCCATTTGTTTGTGTCATCTTCAGTTTCTTTCATCAGAGTCTTATAGTTTTCATTGTATAGATTTTACACTTCCTTGGTTAAATTTATTCCTAAGTATTTTATTATTTTTGGTGCTATTGTGAATGAGATAGCAATCTTTAGTTCTTTTTCAGATATTTCATTGTTATTGTATAGAAATGCAACTGATTTCTGTATGTTGATTTTATATCTCTCAAATTTTCTGAATTCGTTAATTAGTTCCAAAAGTTTTTTAGTTGAGTCCTTAGGATTTTCTCTGTATAAGATCATATCGACTGCAAACAGCAACAATTTTACTTCTTCTTTTCCAATTTGAATGACTTTTATTTTTTTTTCTTTACTGTTCTAGCTAGGATTTCCAGTACTATGTTGAATAAGAATAGCGAGAGTGGGCATCCTTTTCTTGTTCCTGACCTTTGAGGGAAAGTTTTCAATCTTTCACCATTGAGTATAATGTTAGCTGTGGGTTTGTTGTAATGCCTTTTTATGTTGAGATACGTTTCTTTCATACTCGATTTGTTGAGGGTTTTTATCAGGAAAAAATGTTATATTTTCTCAAATGCTTTTTCTGTATATATTGCGATGATCTTATGATTTTTTAAAAATCTGTTAATGTGGTATATCACATTTATTGACTTACATATTTTGAAACATCCTTGCATCCCAGGGATAAATTCCACTGAGTGTATTGTGTATGATCCATTTCATGTGCTGTTGAATTCATTTTGCTAATATTTTGTTGAGAATTTGCATCTATATTCATCAGGGATATTGGCCTGTAGTTTTCTTTTCTAGTAGCATCCTTATCTGGTTTCAATATCAAGGTAATGCTGACTTCATAAAATCAGTTTGGGAGTGTTGCCCACTCTTCAATTTTTGGAAAGAGTTTGATAGGGATTGCTATCAATTCTTTAAATGTTTGGTAGAATTCACCTGTGATGCCGTCTGGTCCTGGACTTTTCTGTTTTGGAAAGCTTTTGATTACTGATTCAATCTCCTTACTAGTTATTGATCTGTTCACATTTTCTATTTCTTCATGATTCTGTCCTGGTAAGTTGTATGTTTCTAGGAAATCATCTATTTCTCCTAGGCTATCCAATTTGTTGGTGTATAATTGTTCACAGGATTCTCTTATGATCCTATGTGTTTTTGTGTTATCACTTTTAATATCTCCTCTTCATTTCTGATTTCATTTGAGTCTTCTGTTTTTTTCTTAGTCTAGCTAAAGGTTTGTTAATTTTGTTTATTCTTTTGAGTAACCAGCCTTATTTTCGTTGATCTTTTCTATTATATTTTGGTCTCTATTTCATTTATTTCCACTCTGATCTTTATTATTTCCTTCCTTCTGCTACTGTGTTCTTCTTTTTGAAACTAACTGAGAAACTTTTGCCAAGTTCTAGGCTTCCATTACAAATTAATTTTAGAACAGGTCTAGCTGCTGTGTAATACGGTGCTTAAAAGAAGAGGTCTTCTTACAGATGTGGATGACCCCACATGTCTTTAAGGACCTTATTCCTCTATTCGTTTGTCAGGAAAAGAAATTGGGCTTACCAGAATTTACAGTCATCTGAATCTTCTTTTGCAGTTTGGCTTTTTCTTTATGGTAGTTTTGTTTGGTTGGTTTGGTTTTTAATCTCTACTCTTCTGATAACTTCTCTGTCACTATCCTAACACCTTTTCACGATCAAGCATTCCTTCAAAGTGCACATGTTCCACAGTAGGGGTTTTAAGAAAACTTTGAATTTAAGGGTATGGTTTTCTCTTTCTTAGCACAGATTACCTGATGGAACTGGACATTGTCCTTATTCCTGTCCACTTAAGGGTGAAAAAGCTGATATAGCCCTTGAAAATCCCACGCCCAGCCCACAGCGCTGCTTTAATCAAATCTTTAGTCTCAAGGGGGATAAATAAGCATTTCCTCCTCTACCTCTTCCACTGTAATACTACTCTCCCTGCTATAATCATGTCTAACTCCTCCATCAGCCCCTCTATCAGGCTGAGAGGTCCCAGATCAGAAATATACTCTATTCATATTGCTACCAGCATCCAGTACCTTTCCTGGTACTTAAGAAACGTGTGTTGATTCAATGAATGAATCATAATTTTTCCAAATACAAAAGATATTTGCTGAATTAGAGCAGGATGAGGAAGAAAGTTTATCTAGGTGCATCTCTGGACGATTGGCAGTGACCATCTGGGGAGCTATGTTGAGAAGGACTCTGAATATAAATATAAATAAGCATATAACTACACAAACACACATTCCTTGAAAAGACTACTGTACGCAATTAGCAATATTTGCTGTGAACTGGTAGAACAGTGCTGGCACAAGCGACACACATTTACCATCTCGAGACCAGATGATGAAAAAGAATTTTTATATTTTATAGTTAGTTTTCAAAGACCTTAATGTAATTTAAAGCATTTGATTTTCACAACCACCTTGTTTCCTACTTTACGAATGTGTAAAAGGAGGTTACAGCATTAAGTCATTTTCCGAAGCTTGTAACTTATAAGGTTAACAACTAGCTAACCTGGGACTCAAACCTAACTTCTAATGACAACAAAACACCAGAGATATCCCTACCACACCACTCTTGCTGTCTTCTCTGTTACCCGTAAGTACACTCAGCTCATGTGCAGGCATTCCCAAGCATTATATGGATAGCTATGGTTTGAGCATTATTATAGCAAGGAACTAGGCTGGAAAGCGCAAACTGAACAATTTTACTAAAGTGCATCCAGATGTGTCTCTTGCAAACACCAGTTGCATTAGCAGTTACTAATTATATGTTCTTATACAATTCAGTTCAAAGTCCTGGACAGTCCATGTCATTGGAGGTTATACAAGAGTTAGTGTAACAATAGAAATGTCCAGATAATGATTGAACTTTGATGGTGAAATGAAGTTGAAGCCCCTCCTATTTGCTTTGAATTGTATAGAAAAGTCAAGTTAGCATAAATAAGCAAATACCTCTAACAACTGTGATCAGAGCATAACATTGCTCAAAAACTATGTAAGAGGAAACAACAAGACCTGAGGCAAAATCTCAAGAAGGGTCGCCCAAGGCGTTAGCCTTTCCATGTATTTGATATTATTTTGTTTTCTTATTCGATTTATTCATAGGTTTTTTTTTTTTTTCAGTACACCTCTTCAAAGATTTAGAAATCGATGGTCAGCAGAGGAACAAGTGCAAAGATTTCTGCAATCCCTATAAATTTTGCTAAGGTCTTGATCTATAGTAGTGTGTTCTGAATTGGGGGTTGAGGAATAAAGGTGCTAGGGGACCAGAGGAGAGGACTCAGGAAGATGCGGGAAGACATCTCGTCAGCATGTGTGTGTGACCACGGGCAAATAGATTTCCCACCCGTCTCTGGCGTCAGTTCTGTCTCCAAACGGTTGGGATAATGACATGGAGTTGTCGTGACTGTCAAATGTGCAAGTGTACAAAATGCTCAGGAAAAGGACAGGCATATGCCAGCCACTAATTGTAAGCCAATAATAATAAAGGTAGGTACAGATGTCAAAAATTTTTTTTAATATGAATAGTAGCAGGAGGAATATTAAGACAGTGCTGTAGTGGAAAGAACATAAACTCTGGAGTCTAAGTACCTGGCTTTGAATCCAACCCCTGCTGTGTATAAGGAAACCTCTTAACTTCACTGTTTCTTAGTGTCATTGGTAAAATGGATCTAATAATATTTAATTCAAAGGTCTATTGTGAAGATCAAGGCCTTGCACATTAAGAAAAAGTCTTTGTAAACTAAAAGAAAAAACACTATATAAACGTTGGTCACCCTATTCCTACACATACTCAGCAAAGCCAGTCTGTGAGTTGAGGGTGACTGAATCTTCCTGACTAAAATCTCTAACAGGCCTGGTGGAGATGTCTTTTTCCACCATTAGAGATTATTTCTGTAGCTTAAACAAATGCTTCTAAAGAAAGAACATGTAAATCTCTTATGTCAATTATACAGTAAGGTAGGCCTAGATGTGTAACAGATTTATCCCACTCACTTCCACTCTGACAACTAGGTAAGAGTAGATTTGAATGGGGGAGGAGGGCAAAGACAAAAGAGAGAACTAGAGCAGGAATCACTAATTTGGATGGGCGGAAGTGAGTAATTGATCACATAAGCAAAAAACATTGGACCTCAGAGAAAGAAGACATTGGTAGGATCAAACACCGAAGAGAGATTTCACTCACAAACAACACAATTCAACTAAGTTGGACCTAGCTTGAACTGACAAAGGCTTTTTGTCATTTTCTTTTCTTTTTTTTTGTGAGGAAGATCAGCCCTGAGCTAACATCCGATACCAATCCTCCTCTTCTTGCTGAGGAAGACTGGCCCTGGGCTAACATCTGTGCCTATCTTCCTCTACTTTATATGGGATGCTGCCACAGGATGGCTTGCCAAGCGGTGTGTCGGTGCGTGCCCGGGATCCGAACCTGCGATCTTCAGGCTGCTGAAGTGGAGTGCGTGCACTTAACTGCCAGGCTACCGGGCCAGCGCCCGTCATTTTCTTTTTGATAAAAACTACAAAGAATATACTATTGGACAAAATATTATGTTCAGTTTAAGTTTGATGTGAAAACTATTTTTTTTAGAGTTCATTTTCTTTATTTATGTTACTTGCTGGCTCACTAATTTATTCAAGTTAACTGTAAATACCACACATAAATTACCATTTTCTTTAACCACTGAGAGGAAAAAAGCCTCCTTTATCCTAAAATATTTGTTTCTTTCCCCCCTACCCAAGGATTCTATGATGAACAGTGCACAACTCTAATGTGTTATAGTCCCTGAAACTCACACTATAAAAATAGAAAACAACATTGTGGCTACCAGAAATCTCTGCAGTGACGATGACATCCTGACAGAGCAGAAAACAGTAGAAGAGGCCACCTTTCAGTGGGTCTTCATAAAATGGACTATGCCTCCTTTCACACAGACAGTAACTATTAGCTCTTCAATATGGAAATGAGCAGTCTCAGCATAGTTTCAAAACTTCTGAAATGTCACCACAGATATTTCACTGCACCTGCATGAGCCACAGACGCTACAGCAGTGTTCCCAATCGCATTCAAAATGTCGTTGACAATTGCCTTAACTTACCTTTTTTTGCTTTGAAACCATAAACTCTATCTTCTGTTTCCTATCCTAAGCACATATATCGAGACTTCCCTGAGAAGAGCAACTTTACTTTAGTAATAACCTTTTGAGATACACTATGGTAATGCCAATTCACACACAAGATTGTAAATTGCCCATGATCCTAAATTGTGTCCTACAGCATTCTTAATTAATGCATAAATATAATATATTCCTTTTCAGTTATTTCTCTCTACCTAGTCACAGCAAAGCCACAGAGAGGCCTCTGGGGAGATTAAGAATTAACACTTTAAGTAGTAACCAGACTGGGAATGAGATATAAAGGTAAGATGAGTGAAGATAAGAAATATGGATTCAAGCAAACCTTAGCCCATAAAAATATTTCCTCCAAAGTAATGAGTGCTCTGGGTGGATCTTTCATTCACTCCATATTGCACTCAGCACAATGTCCTGCTCAAAGGGGCATCTCATATACACCTATTGATGATGACACGCAGACGTGACTTTTAATAATACCAGAGAAAGAACCCAAAATGCCAAGTTTTATTGTTTTTCAGTGCATTTTCCCCAAAATTCCCCAGTTATTTAAGATAGTAGAACATTTTAGCTTGCTATTTATGTTCTGGGCCTAAATACTATTTTCTAACATTCTCATTATCAATTGCTGGACAATTTTTATTAGGAACTTGGATGCTTGCGAGAGGAGCTGAGTGGTTCTCTTCTTTGAAAGTTTGTATCTGCAAGTATCTCCTTCTTGGGGGGCTGAAAAGTCTCCCAGAAAAAGGGGAACCAGGACCCTCTCTGAGGTTTATGAATATAAAAATATTTCTGAAGGGCTAGAATAAGCCCACTGAGACAAACTTCAAAATGAAAACCAGTGCTCCTAAGAGGGAAATCAGCATCAAGGAAAACAGCCTGGACTAATGGCTGCAGCCCCAAGACCTAAGTGTGTTTGGGGGAGACATCTAGGCTCTGACAGGGCTTCAGTGGAATCCATGCTGACCCAGCCTCCCTGGCATCTTCCACATGTCTTAGGGTAATACCCTAAGACTATTACCCTAAGGTAATACCCTAAGGCAAAACTCCCAAAGAGAGATAACACCACCGTTGGCTCCAAAGATTGCTGCAGGACACACTTTGCAGGATCATTCTCCTACCTCACTAAACCTGGGCATGTGACTAGCAGCAACATCCACAGACTCCCGACTTGCCCGTGGGCACAGCAATTCCTCAGGCAAGTGAGGGCACTTGATTGCAGCAGCAGTACCTCTGGCCAACTCGGGAGTTGGTGAGTTCCATCTCAAGTGGACCACTGAGTTACAGAGCCACCTATAGGTGAGAAGCACTTTCCCAGGTTAATGAGTATCTTTGGGGCTTGGAGAAAATATCTAAGGAAATAAACCAAGGAAAAGACAGGATTTTTTGCTGGTTAATAGCTGGGGTATTAGAGCATTGAGACCTGGAGTGAAATGTAAACATGACTTTATTTGATACTGAGTTTTCCAACTGATGTAACTAAACTTTTCCTCTCCATAATCCGATCTGCAATAATACTAGGGATATAAACAAACAAATAAAACTAATGATAATATAGAATCTTATTAAGAATTATAGTAAATTAAAATGTCAGTTAAGTGGTACATATATTAAGCTTGACGTGCCATTTTTTCACTTGCACCAGTTTTCCTGCAAAGTGTCTGTGACTAGTTTAACTTGGCTTATTACATCAGAGTTTTTTCAACCAAGCTTCCTGCAGCTGAGGCGCACACCGCTCGTACTGAATCCTGATTGCTGTGGGATGCCTATTTGCCTCCCTTCTGAGACACCTCCCCTCCCAGCTTCCTTCAGCTGATGCCAAAGCCATGATTCACACATTGAATAGTCCCGTTTCTAAGGAACTGACTGCATCTCCTTGCTTTCAGTCACCATCTTTTTCTCCTCCCCCTTCCTTCATTCAGATGTCGTGTCCCTTGACCATCTTGTAGAGCAGTCACTTTGAGCTCTCAGCTATCTCCAAGTAATCCATTGACCCCTCACGCAACGGCACTTCCCCTAATTGCAAGATGATCGGTGCATTTTCTCTCCCCTGTTTCAAAGGTATATGAATTCACAACAATGAAATAGGATTATTGCATTTTAAAATAAAGGATTTCTGCTAATCCACTATTTGGATATTCAAATCTTTATTTTTTCCATGCTTATAATTAGAAATTTTATAAAAACTTTCCCATCTTGGCACAATAATCACATACTAATTAAAAGTATATTAAACCTTATCAATTCTTCTTTAGTATCATATAAGCTTATGTTTTCCTAAGGTATGGATAATTACAGCTTTTGGGAAAAGTTTAAAAGAAAAAAAGAACTAAAATATCTATAAACAAATATATCCCATGACCCTATTAAATAGGAAATATAATAGTATGGCAAAGGAAGTTAAAATAGTATGAATTATGAGTAATGATGAGGTAGTGTTCTTCACTGGACTCCATTGAAGTTATTATCAGCACATCCACCCTCAAGCCAGAGTAGCCAGTAACTCACAAAACCCTGTTATCCTCACATGCCAATCCCCATCAAGGCCCAGAGAGAAATTACAAGTGGTCTTTAGCTACAGGAGAGCAAATGAAGATTTGAGAAGAGTGAAGCTACCTTCGTTTTAGTATCAACATGGATCTCTGCGGTAGCAAACAGGAAAATATAGCTGGTTCTACATAAATATAGCTGATAAAGACTCCACATCTTAAAATTGGAATTGTATACACTTATAGACAGACAGCATAGAATTATCTGTACCTTGGGTATCAAGGCTGACACAAGGAAGTGATCATATCAATGTGGTGAGCAGACTTCTTTGTGACAGAAAAAAAGATTAGAAAACAACCAAACTCCATATTATACATAGAAGGATGAGGATAGAGACATTTAACACATGCAGTCTAAACTAAATATATCTCAAATTATCAAGTTAGGAAGACATATTGATTAGCGTGAAAGCCAAATTGCTATTGCACAGAGACCTAAAAATCAGTTGTCTAAATAAGATGGAAGTTTGCTTCTCTCCTGTGACAGTACAAGACTGGCAGACAAGCTCCACTGCATCAAGCTGTCCAGGGACCAGGCCAGCAGGGCGGCTGTACCATCTAGCATCCTCTGGGCACTGTCGTCATCTGCATGGTAGAAGTGAGTTTCCACCAGGCTAACATGAAGCAAACCATGTTTCTAGAGCATGAAGAAAACCATCTTAAAGCTCAGTCCAAAGGAGACACATTTCACTTCTGCTCGCATTCCACTAGAAGACGTAGAGAGCAACATTTCATTGAGAGCTAGCAGGATTGGACTTAATAGCAGGGCTGCACATAAATAAGAATGCATTTTATTTTTGGTTTGAAAGAGACGGATGGTTGGGTGATTGGTTGTATGGATGATTGCCCTATATTAATGGTTTTATAAATCCTATGTAATTCATATGATGTAGCTTGTGTAATGACTCTTAACCAACATTTTTTACTATATTTTTCAATGCCCTATGTTTAAAGAACCACTTATGTTGTTTTCAAAAAAACTTATTGATCTGGATGGACTCAAATTGCAGAGGTTAAAGTGTTGAGAATAAAGAAAGTAGGTAAGCAGCAGCATCACAAAACCACATCTAAATAAGGATATCTCTAGACCTTCCATTGCTATGTTACCAAGGTACATCCATTTTGCCCCATCCTCAATTTTCTTTATTGATGCATCAGTGTTTGCTCTCTTTTTATACAGTTAGCCAAGACAGATAGGTACAGTATACATATGCACATTTGTAATACAACATTGAGAAATATACTACACCAAAAACTGGTAATAAAATGTGCTGTGAGGATGTGGAAAAAAGAGAACCCTCGTGCACTGTTGGTGGGAATGTAAATTGGTACAGCCATTATGGAAAACAGTATACAGAGATTCCTCAAAATATTAAAAATGAAACTACCATATGATCAAGCAATCCCACTCCTGGGTATATGTCCAAAGGAAATGAAATCAGTATCTCAAAGAGATATCTGCAACTCCCATGTTCATTGCAGTATTACTCACAATAGCCAAGATATGAAAATAACCCGTGTCTATCAACAGATGAATGGATAAAAAAGATGTGTGTATATGCATGTGTGTGTGTGTGAGTATGCATATATATATATGAATATATATATATATATGAATATATATATATATATATATGAATATTATTCAGCCAGGAGAAAGAAGGAAATCCTACCATTTGTAACAATTGGGTGAAACTGGAGGATATTATGCTAAGTGAAAAAGACAGAAAAAGACAAATATTGTATTTAGAATCACTTATATGTGGAACCAAAAAAAGTTAAACTCATAGAGAGTAGAACGATGGTTGCCAGGGGCTAGGGGATTGGGGGAAATGGGGAGATGGTCAAAAGGCACAAAGTTGTAGTTATGTAGGATGAATAAGACTAGAGGTCTAACATACAGCATGATGACTATAGTTAATAAAACTATATTGAATCCTGGAATTATGCTGACAAAGTAGATTCCAGGTGCTCTCATCACAAAAAGAAATGGTAACTATGTGCGATAATCCATTAATTAGCATTACTGTAGTAATCATTTCACTATAGACATCAAATCATCATGTTGTATACCTTAAATATATATGATTTTTAATAAAATTATATTTACAAATGTGCTGTATACTGACCTGGGGACAACTAATTTACCACCAGTATTTGGGGAGAGGGAGGTTTTTCAATGAGCTCCAACCATTTTGTCCATAAAGCTCCTCTCTTCCCTCAAAGCAAAGCAGTTCAAGCGGTTATGAGGATCCATGTTTAGTGTTGTGCATGTACTTAAAAGTCAGGTTCTCAACTGCTTTTGTGTCTCTGACCCATTCGCTTTTACCGTTTTCTTACTAATAAGATAATAGAAATGTGGGAGGGCGTTTTATGACAACCGTTTGAGGATTTCCTGATCTAAGAAGAAGAAGGAATATACCATTAATCTTATGGCCAATCTATCAAGAAGGAAAGTTCAAAGAGTGTATTTAATCTGACTTTTTTGAACTAGATGATTTGAGAGGCACAGAATCCAAGTACCACTCCTTTGGTTTCCCATCACATTGATCTCAGCAACATTCAAATAAAGAAAATGGGATATTCTCAAAAATAGAAGGTTTCTACAACTCTGCTGAGCTGTGAGCAGTGGCAGCATCTGCAGAAAGTTGCATAGAAACGGGATCACGCCATTTTAAAAGTTCCTATCATAGTATTTCTTAGGGTTTTGAGCTCATTTCACTGACAAGAAACTGCTTCTTCATCCCTATAAAAATAAATGCCTTCCAGTGCAGTTTTTATCTGTACATCATAACTTCTCTCATGAAGCGGGAGAACATAGTAAGGAAAATAAAGGCGGTCGTCTTAAATCCGGATTAGACATAGAGGCTTTGCAGGCAGGCCAGTAGATACGCACCCACTTCTTGGTAGCTTTGAATCTGACCACGTCATTGAAATAACCCAGGACTTCGTTTCCTCATCTGTAGAAGGGCTATCGTGTTTATTTCATGGCATAGTCTGAAGATTAAATGAGAAAATTTATGGAAAGCACTTCGGACAGCGCCTGGCACATGGTAAGCAGTCACTAAGCATATGACAGTTACTTTTTATTGTTTACCCTTTGATTGACTTTGGGTGTAAGAATAATATTGACCACTTTTACAAATTATGGCAAAATACTGCTGTGGTCTCTTCACAGGTCTGCAGTCTGCAGTGTCTTTCATTAGTATTTAAGTCGGTTGTAAATATGTACATTTCCACAGCATTTCAAGATAATGTTTCCTATATGTTTCAGTGGTGACTGATGGTCAAAACATCTAAGACTCACTGTGTTTGGGAAGCTGGTAATGAAGCTTATAGAGCTTATTGAAAGTGCCATTTAACAAAATATATTAGCCCATTCCAAATGTCATCTAAACTCTATTGTATTTCAAGTCAAACGCCATGCAAAAACAGACCTAAAAGCCTCCATTACTCGCTTATTTTCAAGGGCATGATGAAAATGTCACCAGTTTACAAAGTAAAGACGAAGATGTCCGTAGCACTTCTCTGACAAAATGGTGGAAAGCAAACTAACACTATAGTCGCTGGTAACGATTCGTCACTTATTAGGAATAATTGATGTTTTATGACTTTCAAATCTTTTTTCAAAATAGAATCTGCTCATTTCCCTATTTCATGGCATCCTTTTATATCCACTAATGTAACATTTTCTTCCACACTCAGTGGGGGAGATTTCTCTCTCCTGAAATGTCACCCGCCATAAATAAGTGTACTGCAAGCTTTCCATCACTGTAATAGTTAAATGATGGCAAAGCTGAGTAATTGAAACAGAAAGAGAAGTCACCTTGACAGTCATATAGCTGGGAAAGCAGCTTAAGATACCAGAGTTTTTATTGTGAATGAGTTGAATGAGTTCATATCTATTCACGAAACAAAATATATTTAAATACTATTCCAGCTTTGAGACAAATCACGGAAATTCTTTTTGGAGTTTTTAATACTCTGTCAATTACAATAAAATATACATACTTTGGAAAATAAAGAAAATTAAACCATAGTTTCTCTAAGCATTATACAAATTATTGATATTACTTTGGGGTCTTTTACAAAAGAATTTGCTAAAATAAAAAATAAGTGAAGTGCTTGTTATTGACCTTTTGTACAAATTCTGGGATTCTTTAAAGGTTTGGGTTTTGTTTAGTGGTTGTTATTGTTTAATATCCCACAATAGGTATTAGAAAGCCAGGTACACTAGACAATCTGGTAGATTTTGAGTTGTGCTAGCCAAAGTAGATATCAGGAAAAAAATAAAAACTACAAGTAATTTAGGAAAAGAAGCATGCCACTTATACAGCTCACTGGAGTAGGATCTTTTCTCCCCTGAATTAAACACATAATTGTATCAAATTGCCATTTGGTGTTGCTGATATACACCCATTTTTAAGCATTGTCATTACTATTTTTTACACATTCCAAGAAATGGCAGCACTTCTCTTTACATTATAAAAGTTATTTTTCAGAAGACTTCTCTGAGTCACAAATATGTAGAATATTTTATAACTTTTAGTTTGGTCAATGACTCCATTTTAATGATCTGAACAGAAATTAAGTAGCCAGCTCAATATTATTGACATTTAAATTTCATGTAGGAAATACTGTATGATCCAACAATGAAAATTAGAGAGTTTTTATAAAAAATTAGAACTCTTAGCCTTAATGTTTATTGCCTATCAAACAGATTTTCTCTAAATTTAATACAATGCAATGTGTTCCTGCTTTGATGCGTTAACATTTGCCATCACACTTTCAATGGCGTGGTGATTATTGCTTAAAATTAAATTAAACTTGAGCAGGCCTCAGTGTCTAAGTTCAAGAGCAGTTCAGTTGCCGCATGACATTTTTCTAGAAGTGATAGAAATGTAGGGAAAGATGTCGAGGTCAATTCATCAGGAATACACCTTGTGGTGCCCCGCTAGGCAAGCTGAGTTGCTTCATGGAATAGTTACAGAATAACTTGTTTTGATGGAAGCAGGTAAAGATCCTTTTAGTAAATCCAGGCCCCATGCTGACTGGGAATATATAAAATCCTGCGCACCGATTCCAGAAGCAAACCAGGGAAGCTTTGCCACAGGTGACCCAGAAGTGACTGTTCATGTCTCATTGGACTTTTCAGGACCACCTGATTTAGGAATCCCTATCCAACAAAGTTCTCCCCCACAGAGTCTGTATTGCCTGCGTATCAGAGGCTTCCAGTTTCTCTCCATTTATACACACACACACACACATGCTCGCTCTCTCTCTCTCTCTCTCTCTCAGATGCTCACATATTAGGTTATAGGGATATTTTTCTTTTTTATATATTCTTTTGCTTGGACTTACTATCTTCCTTCATGTAAAGCACAATGAAAACAAAAATGAATACTGTAAGGCTCTTGCTATAGCAGTGAAAGTCTAGAAACATCAAGAGATGAAATTTTTAGATTTGTTTGTGCTCTATCTATTTTCCTGGTTTCTGAACTTTGAATGTTTATTTATTAGTGTATATCAGTGGTGATTTTATTTACCAAAACTGAAAATAATGCTGCATAGTGTGACATATATAACTATACTTATAAAGAATATAGAAGATTTTTTTTTCAATCAGAATTTCTTTTAGAAAATGAGATCTGTTGTTTCCCGGGTCTTATTATGCCCCGTAGAGGGGCTGCCCATCTGGGAAGGATATTGGCACGGCCGGTCACAGACTGAACTGGAGTCATCATCCCAAACCAGGAGATGAGATTAAAAGGGTAAAAATATTGAGTGGGTCTGGATCTAACCACAGGCCTACGCTTGGCCCTGGGAGTTCCATTAACATAAGCCTTAGTGTACTGTGCTGAAAGCAGACTCGTAACGGACCAAGCCTGACAACTGTCTTCATATTTAAATGACCTTTTAAAACTATTACAATAAATCCATAAAACAGCTATATGCTGCTGTAATATGATGGAGACAATGGTTATCCTGACATTTTTTCCCTTGTATCATTCTTTTTGCTTCCATAAGCAATGCTATAAATTTTAAACATAATCACCCTTTTATAGAAAAAGGTATTTAACATAAAAATCAGCCTTCAGCATTGTTTGACCTAAATATTACCAAATTATAAATCCTTTCATTCACAGGCAAGCCGTGCTCAGTGGTTTTGATATTCTATACAGCTATTACATTGCCTTCGCCAAGCTGAGTTATACCTGAAAAGCAAAAGATACAATAAGCTACTTTAGCTTAAACTATCTGCATAATTAATTCAATTCTGTATTTCACTTGGCATGTGTTGATAAGCCATGGATGGCTGTTTAACCACCTCCCTTTAGATGACATCCTTTCTTTGGACTCACGACCTCTGGTGAAGTAGCCCCAATGCTTTTTCCAACTGCCTTGTCTCTGTGTAATAAATATAGTAATTATCAGTCCACTATTGGATTAATTTAAAATTCCAGGTTAATATTTAAGCCTACGGTCATATGTATCTTTTCCATACACTAGACTGACAAATTGAAAAATCTGGTTTCCTCCATTTATCAAGACTCATCTATATGGTAAGTCACTAGAATCAATTATTATTTCAATCTATTTGACAGAGAATAAAACCGAGTTAGTTTTGTCTCCTGGCATTTTTGCTTATAACCTATCCCTACAAAGCTTTGAAAAAACATTTGGTAAATGCTTGAATGATCTGATCAAAGCGTAGTCATAAAAGATAACCTACTTTTCACATCCCTTATCCAAGCTTATATTTATGATATTGAATACATAATTCTTAGACTTCTACTTTTCTCAGCTCCCTGAAGATAGATTCTAAAAAGGAAACAAAACTTACCATCCAATTTACTGGGGCCCTGGAAGAAGTCCAGTATAAGTCAAGGAAGGTGGTGTTCTTGGAACCTGGCCTTTGCAAATCTGTTATAAAAAAGTTACATGAATGCTTGGTTTTCAAATCTAGATTTTTCCCTGTCACTCATGTCTCAACTGAGATCTTTGTTCTTATGAAACCTTTCCATTAGCTTCAGTGACAGAGGGAGGGCCAAAGGTTTTAATTAACAGAACTCATGAACAGCAAAAACCAGATGGGATCTTGCGTCACATTTTACAGCAGATCTTCTTTACCAATTGTGCCACTGCAAAAACCTTGACTACCAAAATAGCGAGTTACCAAAAAGAAACATCTCCTGGTAGAATAATTGATAGAAATTGTGATTCATACTATATAAATAGATAACAATAATATGCACCAAGTCTTACCAACATTAGAGAGTCAACCCTCAGTAATAACAAGACAGTGAATTCTATTTCAAATCTTTTTGTTTGACTGCTTCGAACTTGGATATATATTGTTCACTGTAGTAATTGTCCCTTCTTCAAATGAAAGTTTCCATTTTCTGAATGTCCTTCTATTTTATCCTTTAGCTAGTAGGATAAAGGTATTTTTAAAATAAATGTATTATTTGGGAAACTGCCCAATAATAATAATGATAATGATAACAATAACAACTTAGTTGACAGAACCTGCTTTGCATTAATTGTTTCACTAAGTTCTCACAACTGCAGAGTTAGATATCCTTGTCCTTATTTTATTGATGAGGAAATTAGCACTTAAAGACCATAAATAGCTTATGGCAAACAGTGGAGCCTGAACTGGAACCCAGGTCTTTCTGATTGCGGACTCCAAGCTCTGAACTCGTAAGTTAAACCACCTCTGTCGTTTTCATGTAAGTATTCTTCCATTGAAGGAGAGATCACAGCTACAGGAAATTCAGCAGCGTCCTCTTTTCCACAGAAAAAATTAAGATTTCTGAAATTGACTAACTAGACTTCCAATATTGAAATAGAAAATTACAGAAGACAACCCCTTTGGCCAGGAGGCTAGTAAATATTTTATTTCAATTGAGAGTATGTTCATGCTTGTGTTTAAGACAGTGAGAATTATGTCACTACCTACTGCATAAAGGAGCAGCCATCACTACTTCTAGTAAGCTGTTTGCAGCAAGACCGTTTAGAATACAAATACACTATTGTACAGCATTTTCTGCCAATAGCATCATTGTTTCCCTCCATATGTTCTTCCTGTAGGTGTCTAATGAGTTCCCACATATGAAAAATGACAAGGGAATCTGTCTGAGGAATAATTCCAGCAACTGTGGCATATGGAGACATTGTGTTCAAGTCCTTTTGCCATGATTTCTAGGCAAAACAGTGATATTACCTGGTGGTAGAGGCTAGAACGATTGTCATCTCTTGCTTGTAAATTCTGCTGTGTTCTCTGCTGCAAATCTCAGGCTGTTCTTTCAGGCTTTGTGCTAACAATGACAATGGGAAACTAGGCAAAATTTTTGTCAGAATTTGAGTACGTACTTTCTCCTATCCATCTCATACTGAACACTTCTCTGCCGCTAAGCTGCATTCCATGACTCTATGAAAGGAATCCTTAGGAATTAAGATTTGGTGCATCTAGCTCCACACCATTTATGAAGCTCTCTTGTATTTCTGAGTGTTCTTTGCTCCTCCCAATACTTGTGAGGATTTGCCTGACTGACAGATTTTATTTCGATAAAGACATTTCCCAGTCCATAGCTCTGCTTTCCCCCCCCTGCAAATGGAGAAGACCCAACCACCTTTGAGACAAGGTGGTGGAAAGATGTCATGTAATGAGAAGCCACTCTCCACCCCCTCTATCCTTCCACATGCTTAAAGACAGTGAATGTGCACCTTATCATTTGTCCCCCATTCCAGTACACAGACATGGACTCACTCATCAGTTTACTCATTCACCAATATTACTGAGCACATTCCTAGACTGAGCATCCTAGCCCTGCCTTTCATCACACTTTCGTGCATTCAGTGCTGCCTACTAGTACATACGTTTACTTTACTGATGATACGCCAGTCCCCGGCTTGGTCTTTGGTGTTTGGACATTAACAGAATTGACGCAGTCCTCATTCGGGGCTATATTGTGATTCAACTATTCAAGCAAGTGGCTATTCCAGTTTTCCCTTCCTTTTCTCTCTCTCCCCGTCCCTCTCTCTCTTCCTTCCTTTCTTTCTTATATTTCATCATTTAAACAGACAGGAATACGTGCCTGCTGCTTGCCAGATACTGTTTTAGGATCTAGGGAAACAATGCTGAGGAAAATAAGATCCTTCCTTCATGGGTTTACATTTGAATCAAATGGGGGAGGAAGGTGAAAGGCAATATAAGTAAACTAGATAATATCATATTTTGGTGAAAGCTTTAAGGAACATGAAATAAAGTTAAGTCGTTGAGTGAATGGACAGAATAGAGTGTTGCCTGTTTTGAATAGGGTAGTTAGGAAAGGTGTCTCTTAGGAGGAAACATTTGAGAAGATATATGAATGACAAGTTGGAAGATAATCAAGTGAAGATCTGGAGGAAGACCTTTCCAGGCAGAGGGAACAGCTAGAGGAAGGAATATGGAGTTTCTTCTATTTTATTTGAAGGATGGTAGGCCATCGGAGGGACTTTCTCAGAAAAGTGACTTATATGTTTTTAATACATTTTGATGGAAATTTTTATTGAAACGATTGTAGATTCATATGCAGCTATAAGAAATAATGAAGAGAGATGCTCTGCACCTCTTACCAAGTTTTCCCAGTGGTAACATCTTGCAAAACTATAGTCAATGTTACAACCAGAATACTGATATTGATGCAATCCACCCCACTTTTACTTGCCAATATTTTCTGTTTTTGCCATATTAATTAATATGTGTGTAGTGATATTCATTGTGGTTTTAATTTCCCTAGTGGCTAATGATTTTGAACATGTTTTCGTGTGCTTATTTGCCATCTTGAGATCCTCTTTGATGAAATATTTATTCATGTCTTTGACCCATTTTCTACTTGGATTGCTTGTTTTTTTACTGTGAGGTGGGCTTTTTTGTTCATTTTTTTATTTAGATATAATTGATATATAACATTATATTTATTTTAGGGGTACAACATAATGATTTGACATATGTATATATTGTGAAATGGTTACCACAATAACTTTAGTTAACTTGCATCAACACACATTTACAAATTTTTTACTTGTGATGAGAAATTTTAAGATCTACTCTCTTATCAATGTTCAAATATACAATACAGTATTGTAACGATCGTCTCCATGCTGTGCATTACATCCCCAGGACTTATTTATCTTACAACGGGAAGTTTGTACTTTTTGACCACTTTCACCCATTTCACACCCCCAAACCCCAACTTTGGCAACCACCAGTCTGTTCTTCCTATCTATGAGTTCAGATGTTTTTTAGATTCTGCACGTAAGTGAGATCATACAGTATTTGCCTTTCTCTGTCTGACTTATTTCACTTAGTATAATTCCTCAAGTTCTCTCCATGTTGTCACAAATGGCAGGATATCCTTCCTTTTTATGGCTGAATAATATTCCATTGTGTATATACACCATATTTTCCTTAACCGTTCATCCATTGATGGACACTTAGGTTGTTTCTATGTCTTGGCTATTATAAATAATGCATCAGTGAACCTGTGAGTTCACATATCTTTTTTGAGATAGTGATTTTGTTTTCTTCAGATAAATACCCAGAAGTGGAATTGCTGGATCATATGGTAGTTCTATTTTTAATTTTTTTGGAAACTCCATACTGTTTTCCATAGTGACTACACTAATTTACATTCCCATCAACAGTGCACAAAAGTTCCCTTTTCTCTCCATCTGTGACATCATTTCTCTCTCATCTTGTTGATGATAGCCATTGCAACAGATGTGAGGTGAGATCTCATTGTGGTTTTCATTTGCATTTTCCTAATAATTAGTGGTGTTGAGCACTTTTTCACGTATCTATTGGCCATCTGTATGTCTTCTTTGGAAAAATGTCTATTCAGTTTCTCTTCTCATTTTTTAATTGGATTTCTTGGGGTTTTTTTGCTGTTGAGTTGTGTGAGTTCTTTATATATTTTGGATATTAACTCCTTATCATATATAAAATTTGCAAATATTTTCTCCCAATCCATAGTTGCCTTTTCATTTTGTCAGTGGTTTCCTTTACTGGCAAAGCTGTTAAGTTTGATGTAGCCTCCCTTGTTTATTTTTGCTTGTATTGCCTTTGCTTTGGGTGTCAAATCCAAAAAATATGACCAAGAATGATGCCAAAGAGCTTATCCACTTTGTTTTCTTCTGGAGTTTTATTATTTCAGGTTTTACCTTCAAATCTTTAATCAATTTTGAGTTGATTTTTGTGTATGGTGTAAGATAGGGATCCAGTTTCATGCTTTTGCATGTTGATATTGAGTTTTCCCAAAACTATTTATTGAAGAGACTATCCTTTCCCCATTGAGTGTTCTTGGCTTCTCTGTTGTAAATTAACTGACCATATATGCACGGGTTTATATCTGGGCTCTCTATTGTTCCATTGATCTATATGTCTGTTTTTGTGCCAGTACCATACTGTTTTGGTTACTATAGCTTTGTAATGTAGTTTGAAATCAGAAAGTGTGATGTGTCCAGCCTTGTTCTTTCTCAAGATTGCTTTGGCTATTTGGGGTCTTTTGTGTTGCCATGCAAATTTTAGGATTGTTTCTTCTATTTCTGTGAAAAATGCCATTGGAATTTTGAAAGGGATTACATTGAATCTGCAGATTGCTTTAGGTAGTATGGACATTTTAACAATATAAATTCATCTAATTAATATTGTATGGAATATCTTTATCATATCCTAAGTATGGAATATCTTTCCATTTATTTATGTCTTCAGTTTCTTTCATCATTGTCATATAGTTTTCGGTATACAGGTCTTTCTAAATTTTTCCTAGGTATTTTATTATTTTTGATGCAATTGTAAATGAGATTGTTTTCTTAATTTCACTTTCTGATTGTTGTTTTCTTAATTTCACTTTCTGATTGTTTGTTATTAATGTATAGAAATGCAACTGATTTTGTATATTGATTTAGTATCCTGCAACTTTACTGAATTTGTTTATTAGTTATAACATTTTTTGGGTGAAATCTTTAAGGTTTCCTATGTGTAGTATTATGTCAGCTGAAGGTAGAGACAGTTTTACTTTTTCCTTTCTGATTTGGAAGACTGTGGGCTGCCACCACAGCGTGGCTTGATGAGCGGTATGTAAGTCTGCGCCCAGGATCTGAACCAGCAAACCCCTGGCTGCCGAAACAGAGCGTGCAAACTTCACCACTACACCACCGGGCTGGCCCCTATAAGGCAGGAGATTTTTTTAACGGATTCATGCCTCCGTTTCTATCTCCATAGACTGTCTCTCAGAATTATTGAAGGAACTCATAGATTATAGCTCCAAATCCTTGCGTGATAAAGATTGAGTAATCATGGAGAAGGTAGAAGCACTGGAAGACCAGGGATACTACATGTAGTTCTGATTTCCAAAGATTGAAAGAATAATAATGGTTGGATTTTGGCATAAAGAGTTAGTGAATCCTAGCCTAGGTTACACAACAATCCCGAGGAACACAGAATTCCTTTGACCATGATGTTAACAAGGCTACAGTGAAACATGACATAAACCACATAATTTTAAACAAAAGACATATAAATCTCCACTTGGTCCTTTGTTCTAATCTGATGGAGATTTTACCTCCCAATAACAGGACGTTTGTTTAGATTATCAAGCTGGATGTGGAAGAACCTTGGCTTGTGGTAGCATCCCGTGTGCTATCATAGTTGTGCAAATGTTCAAAGATGACTTCTGGTCTGCAGTGGGGAGCCCACGACGATTCACCTGGGATGCTGGATATTTGCTCATCTCTTCTTTTCCTCTTTCTAGTCCACGGGAGACATTACCTGAGTAAATAAATAGTGCTGGAGAGTTCTCCATGAAGAGCTGGCCTTTAATCGCGGCCTTATTTGTACAGCACTCAGTTCAACTGACGTAGAAGTTGCAGGCATCTCTGCATGTTACTCATATGATTTATGATGTTTTCATATGCTAAAGGAAACGCCATGATTGATAACCAGTCAGTGCTGAGGAGCACAGACTCGGTAGCCACATAGCCAGGATTTGAATCCTTCTCTGCCACTTACTAGCTGTGTGTTCTGTGCCAGTGACTCAACCCCTGCTGCTTCCAGTTTCCCATCAGCAAAATGCAGACAGAGGACCTACCTCATGAAGTGACCACGACGGTTAAACGATTTAACATTTGTAGAGGGCTTAAAACCATACAGAACATATAGTCATCTCCAAACAAATGTTTGTGAAGTAAATACTTAAAGTAAGTTATTGTTTTAATTTTGTCTTTAAATTGAGACTGCTAACTGACTCAGAGATGGCCTTTGAAAGAAAAATAATCTCATTTTTAATTAGGAGTGAGATCAATTATAATATGATTCAGTGCTTAGAATAGCATAAGAATGCCGTACACATACAATATTTACTCAAATCAATGAATGTTTAAAAGATAACATGCTTCTAATTGTTACAATGTTAAAAACTCGTAAAAACCACAGTGTGATATGACCTTGTTTTAATTAACAATGTAATGTTAGAGCTCTCACTGATAGAAAATATTGTACAGATTTCAGCAACAGCATCAAGTACTGTGTGTCTTCTCTGGCACATTCTAATAATAATAAATGATATTAGAGCACACTTGTCTAGCACTTTTAACTTTGCAGAGAATTAACCAATCTTTCAGTTAATCTTCACGATAGTCATGGGCAGCAGGGAGAACAGATATTATTATTCATCTTTCTCAGATGGGAAAATTGAGACTCAAAGAGGTTAAGTAATTTGCCTGTCCAGGGTCACAACTTATCAATTCATGGTCCAGATTCCCTGCAGTGCCCTCCAATAGTGCCTAAATCACAAATCAAAAACTTCTGTCACTCGTAGTCTCTACATGCCTTTGAAACAAAGCAGGAGGCAAATACCTCTTTCACAATGGAGAAACTCAGCAGAGCTTCTGTTTACAGTTGTGCAAGATGGACACTGCACAGCTCTAGGGACTGACATTCACATAATGGTGAATGTAAATGGCACTCCCTAGGTGTGTGCAGTGCCCAACCTATATGATCGCCTGAGGCTCATATGAAGCAACTAGATTAACTGATCCAAAAGACTAAGTCAGAAGCAGCAAGCAGCAGTAGCATTGACATCCTGATTTCCATTTCATTGTGTGGTTTCACAGCAAAGAAGAAAAGAGCTGAAATCAAACAAAAGTAACTTTAAGAGAAAATCTGTCACTCAGGTTGAATTTTCTCTCACCCTGTCTATATTCAATTGAATAGAATGACATTTGATTGAACAGACTGGGAAAGAAAGTGACAAGATACATCCGGATTCAGGCTCTCAAATTTGGTTTATTGTTTAGTGCAGCAACCCTGAAATTAAATGGACACATACAGGAGATTCATCATAATGCTATCTGTAGAATCCTGTTAGAGGGAGAGAGCGCCATTACCAAGTCCTCCCACAGTTCAACTCCCAAGATGGACTTGAAATTCTGCAGAATAACACATTGCATTTAAGGGAGCCTGGAACTTATTTTTAAACATTTTCCACTTAAATTAGAAATCTTGTAATTGGATTTTTTAAAGCTCCTTGTGAAGTAATTATCTGTAATCCATTCTCAAGTATTCTTTCTCAGTAACCCTGTAAGACATGCAGAGATGTCTCCTACCTTCCCTTTCACAACCGCCACATGGTTCTCTTTGAAACTCGTTCCAATAAAGAGTCCTTTAAATGAGAAAATGGGCCATTTTAACTTTTGAAAACTAAATAGGAATCACAAGACAAGAAAGGAGCCTAATGTTTAGCAGGAGGTGAAATGAGGAAAGTCAAATGCGTTTCACATAATATCATTAGATGTGCTACCAGAAATAAGGAAGCCAACAAAACTATTTCAGCTTCTATTAGTGCTTAGAAATGTTGGGAGCATACATCATTAGCTGTCACGAGGAAACACTATAGAATTCAAAAATTTCTAAAATCATCTTCATAAAAGCATGGAAGAAATTCACAAAAAAAGCATTGCAGGTGAAAATCAAAGTAATTGTGACCAACGTTGGTGACATTTTTAGTAAAATATTTGAAATGACTGACAGTGAAATAGCAATAAGTTGTGTACTCCAGAACAAACAACTTTTAAATTGTAATTTCAGTGTGTTTCCTAATGCCTTCAAAGTAAAGAAAAGGAAATGTTTTCCATGAGAACTCACCAGAAAAGGCTGACAACAATGATTAGGTAATATCTTTCTGCCATTTAGCAGCATGCAAATTATGAGGAGTCATTTAATCCCTCAGATTGTTTAACTGTGACATTTTTGATGCACAGTACAAGAGATTTAACTATCAGCCAGAAAAAAAGATTAACACGTAATTTGCACTGCAAATCACCATCATGCTCCATTTGCCAGAATCTTCCCTAACAGCTGATAGTCAGCATTTCTGAGTAAGGAACAAGTTGGTCAATCAACAAGAAGCAAACTCAGTTACTGCTAACTGTGCCTATGTAGTGTACATTAAATCATGCAATGATTCATTTAATAAGCAATGTCTTGGCTGCCTGCTGCATCCCAGGCATTGTTACACAATAAGATTACTGAGAGGAAAAGACTAGGACTGCAGAAGTTAGCTAGACAGCAAACAAACAGACATCACAAAGGAAAACAGTGGGAGCATGGAGAAAAGGCAGCAAAGTCGACTTGTGGGGCTCAGGGGAGACTTGGCAGAGGCACACTGGGAAGGAAAGCTTTAATGGATTACAGATAATTTCCTCACAAGCAACTTTAAAAAGATCTATGTAAAATGTTTTCAATTAAAACTGTAAAATATCAACTATATATAACTAAGATTAAATATTTAATACAACCTAACCTTTGTAGAACCCTGAATTCAGTCCTTCTTGCGAGTTTGGTTCCAGGAAGACTGTTTCAAAACTATCTTACCAGTGGTAATCTTGTGAAAACATCTCAATATTCTTCCACTTGATTTTGTGGTGGAAATATTAATTAATGAGCAGAATTTGATAATTTAAACTTATATATATGAGAAAGAGCTTATTGGGAAAAGCTGGGGGAAAAGGGAGGGATAGTCCAGCCTCAGAGATGAAAGAAGTGTTTGTAGGAGCAGAGTGTGTTCTAAAACTACATACAAGGATTGGGTGTGACAGCGTTAGTCATACAGGCATAGAAGGTATGAAGAAGTAGGCAGGGCCAGATAATGGAGTGTCATTTACGTTTGCTAAAGAGTATAGATTTCATATCAGGACAAAGGGGAGCTATTGAAGAATTTAGAGTTAATGTACATCCAAAGCACATTAGGATTGAAAAGATTACTCAGATAAGTGGGCCAAGTTTGTACTGAAGGAGGGTAAGATTAGCATGAAGCCACTAGTGGTAAGTAATAGAAAAAATGGCCCCAATTCTTCATCCTTTCCTGTATCAATCCTATATCTATATTTCCTATATCTATCCTATTCCTATCCTATACCTTGCAATGTAGCTTTGCAGCAACTTTCATCAGAGGTAGAGTCTCTTTCTCCAGTCTCAAAATATGAGCTACCTTTGTGACTTGCTTTGGCCATAGAATGGAGCCAAAGCGAGCGTGTGCCAGTTCTGAGCCTGTCTATCTTCATTCTCTCAGAACCCTGCCTTCTTTGCCACGAGAAAAAGCCAAGCTTATACAGGACGAGACACCACCTGGAAGTAGCCCAGCTGATCCAGCTAAGATCATCCTAGATCAGCTTACAGCCCGATACCCCCAACGCATATGAGCAAGTCCAAACTCAACAGTGCCTGCCCAACCACAGCTGCCAGCAGACAGAAGTGTGAGCCCAGACAAGACCAGCAGAATCTCCCAGCTGACCACAGACAGAGCAATAATTGAGGGTTAATGTTTTATGCTGCTGTGTTTGGAGTTGTGTATTACCCAGCAGTGTGTACGTCACTCTAACAAATCTTCCCTTGATGCATTGAGGGTGGACACAATAACAGGAAACCTCACTTCCAATTAAAAATCAACAGAAAACCCTTAATATAGAATACAAACTCTTTGTTAAAGTCTCCCTTCTGGAACATATCCAGGCATTACTGAGGTTCCTAATGATTACTATGGCTACCCTCATCAAGATGATAGGCTTCTTTTTGGAGCACTGTATCTACCAACTCTTCATTTCCCCATTTTACTTTCAGCAGGTTCTCTCTCGAGTGCTGCTATGTAACCTTAGTGCTTCGTGGAATTTATCTGAAGATTCTTAAGCTAAGTTGCTAAAAATTCAGGTTATTACCCCTCCCTGGAGGGATATCATTTGAAAAGAAGGTAAAGCTTACCACTTATATTTTATTCACTGCATCTAACACAGTTCTCGGCACATAGTAGGAGCATAAAAATATTTGTTAATGCATTAATGGACCTCTCCTTACTCCTCATCTCTGATGCAACTACTCTCCACTTTCAGATCCATTTCTAGTGTCTATGCCCCTCCTTAGATTCATAAACCTCATTCTCCTTCACTTGACTTGCACTCTGAGCCTTTTGACTGCCCCATGATACATTCTTTCCGTGGCATACAAACTAACACCCTGCTATTTACCACTACAGAGGTTAAAATCCTGACTCTGCCACTTGTTATGTGACACTGGGGAAACTGCTTAACCTCTCTGCACCCCAGTTTTCTTATTACAAACTGGTAATAACAATAATACATATCTCAAATAAGATTAAATAATACACTTAAAGTGCTTAGAAAGAACTCTTGGCACAAACTAAGTACTCAAGAGATGCTAGCCCTTTTGTTTTACCTTGCTTATCTTCATCCAAAGATGATCCCAACTATTCATTTTCACCCTCCTTTGTCCAGGCTGCAGTGCACTGATGGAAAAGTCTCACGTCTCTACCAATTAAATGTCCAAATTGTGACTTCATTGTCTTTTGAGCTCTCAGTATCTAGAAAAACCTAAGTTTACTTCAACTATTTTCTGCTCTTCTTGGAGATTCTAAACTGAACTCCATCCCTTGTATGCTCAGTAGATGAATCTTATCTGCTTAAGACCTGTACGTGCCATTCCTTCAGCCAGAGGCCCCCAGCAGTATTTCCCTTGGCCTCACCTTTAAATTTCTCTCTAGCTTCACCCATCTTTATTCATTTATTCGATAGAAGAAACATTATTCCTCTCACACTAACCCTTCCACTTAATATTCCCAGCCCCACCTATTTCTTCCTCCTCTATAATGTTAATCCATCTCTTTCTTTTTTATTTTTTTTATTTATTTATCTTTTATTTTATTTTTTTTTTTTGTGAGGAAGATCAGCCCTAAGCTAACATCCATGCCAATCCTCCTCTTTTTGCTGAGGAAGACTGGCCCTGGGCTAACATCTGTGCCCATCTTCCTCCACTTTATATGGGATGCCGCCACAGCATGGCTCGACAAGCAGTGCGTCGGTGCCCGCCCGGGATCCGAATCCGGGCCACGTGTACACTTAACCGCAACACCGCGGGGCCAGCCCCAATCATTCTCCTTCTTTATCCACTGCTCCTTCTCCACTGACTCCTTGCACTCAGGCTATAAACCTTTCTGGCCTCTGCTGTCAGAACAAATATTCTCACTTAGTCTACCACTAAGGTTACCCTTTTACCTTCCTCACAGCCACTTAATTACAGGGAAAAAAAGTGATTTAAATGTAATGCCTTGACATCTTCTTCTTCTATTTGGCATATAGATATGATTATATTATTTTCTGTCAACATGATTTTTACATTATTACAGAGCAAACAGAACTGTGACATCCTTCACAATGAAAGGACCACTATGCAGTAAATATTTACTGATCACAGATACTGTGCTAAGCACTTTCCATGTATTAAATTATTGAAACTTCACGATAATCCTGTGAGATAAATAAAGTAATTTAATTTTATAAATAAAGATACTGAGACTCAGTTAACTTCTCTCTCATTCATCTGTTTACGATCTTGGAGTCATGAACTTTCTAAGTCTCAGTACCCAGGAACAAGCTGAAACTCACCCCTGTGCTAACTATCTCCATGATTGCTCTGTGAGTCTTGGGCTACCATGCTACCAACACAGCTCAGTTGAAGGTCACCAAACACCTAAACACCAATTGCCTCTTCACTGTTCACACCCCACTAGATTTTTCTATGGGATCTGGTTCTGCTTATTCCTCATCTGTTATGTCTTTCTTTCCATCTAGATATGGAGACCCCTGCCTTAGTCAATTCCTTTTTTATTTTCACTCCTAGATTCTTAGCACACCTCTTCCCCTCTCCCTTGCAGCATATGTAAAATACACTTATTTCTCCCATATTAAGACAACTGTACCTTCTTTCAATTCTGCCTCCCCTGCATAACCACTACCCTATTTTCTTTTTCATTTCCCATAGAAAGAGAAGTCTACATGTGCTATTTCCGCTTTCGGATCTCTCATTCCTTCTCCAACCCACTGAAATCTCAATTCTATAAGCACTTCACTGAAACTCCTCTTTCTAAGACCAACAGTAATCTCTAATTACAAATCCAATAAAACCTGTTCAGTCCTTATCAGACATGACCTTTCTGAATGTTTCACTGGCACTTGAAACTCAATAGGCTTAAAAAATGAACTCGTTGTCTCCACCTGCCACTCAGTTTGCTTTCCCTCCAGGTTTTCTCTTATGTTTAACTGAGTCTCCATTATCCCATTGGAGAAGGCTCAGGACCTTCTGGAGTTCTTTTCTTCATCTCCCTTTCACTCATCCAATCATTTCACCCAACTCCTTATTTCCACCTTGGCAAAACCCTTCATGAGTGGTTCTCTCTCTCTTTTTTTTTTTTAATTATTTTATTGACGTCATATTGGCTTATAACTGTGTAAACTTCAGGTATACATTATTATATTTCAGCTTCTGTATAGGCTGTATTGTATTCATCACTGATAGTCTAGTTTTTATTCGTCACCATACATATGCGCCCCTTTATCCCTTTCGCCCTCCCCCAACCCCTTTCCCCTCTAGTAACCACCAATCTGTTCTCCTTATCTAGGTGTTTATCTATCTTCCACATATGAATGAAATCATATGGTGATTGTTTTTCTCTGACTTATTTTGCTTAGCATAATACCCTCAAGGTCCATCCATGTTGTTGCAAATGGCACAATTTTGTGTTTTCTATGGCTGAGTCGTATTCCATTGTGTGTATATATATATACTGCATCTTCTTTATCCATTCATCCATCATGGGCACTTGAGTTGTTTCCATGTCTTGGCTATTGTGAATAATGCTGCAATGAACACAGGGGTGCATATATCTTTTTGAATTAGTGACTTCATGTCCTTTGGAATAAATACCCAGAAGTAGAATAGCTGGATCATATGGTATTTCTATTTTTAATTTTTTGAGAAGTCTCCATACTGTTTGCCGTAGTGGCTGCACCAGTTTGCATTCCCACCAGCAGCGTATAAGTGTTCCCTTTTCTCCACATCCTCTCCAACATTTGTTTTTTCTTCTCTTGTTAATTATAGTCTTTCTGACAAGTGTGAGGTGATATCTCATTATAGTTTTGATTTGCATTTCCCTAATAATTAGTGATGGTGAACATCTTTTCATGTGCCTGTTGGCCATCTTTATATCTTCTTGGATATATGTCTGTTCATATCTTCTGCCCATTTTTTGATCAAGTTGTTCGTTTTTTTGTTCTTGAGTTGTATGTCTTTATATATTTTGGAAATTAACCCATTGTTGGATATATTATTTGCATATATTTTCTCCCAGTTGGTGGGTTGTCTTTTTGTTTTGTTTATGGTTTACTTTGCTGTGCGGAAGCTTTTTAGTCTGATGTAGTTCCATTTGCTTATCTTTTTCTTTTCTTTCCATTGTCTGAATATATATGGTATTCAAAACGATACTGCTAAGACCGATGTCAAAGAGTGTACTGCCTATATTTTCTTCTAGGAGTTTTATGGTTTCAGGTCTTACATTTGAGTCTTTAATCCATTCTTCATGAAATTAGAACAAAGAATTATAAAATATATATGGAACAACAAAAGACCCCGAATAGCCAAGCAATCCTGAAAAAAAAGAAAAAAGTTGGAGGTATCACACTCCCTGAATTCAAAATATACTATGAAGCTACAGTAATCAAAACAGCATGGTACTTGCAGAAAAACAGACACACAGATCAATGGAACAGAATTGAGAGCCCAGAAATAAAACCATACATCTATGGATGGCTAATCGTCAACAAAGGAGCCAAGAACATACAATGAGAAGGGAAAGTCTCTTCAATAAATGGTGTTGGGAAAACTGGATAGTCATGTGCAAAAGAATGAAAGTAGACCATTATCTTACACCATACACAAAAATTAACTCAAAATGACTAGTTCTAGTCATTAGAACTAGTCAAAATAACTTCAAAATGATTAGAATCACCTGGGGAGCTTCTTAAAAAACACTCGTGCCCAGACTCTAATCTGAGACCAATTAAGAGAATCTCAGAGAATAGGGTCAGGCATGGATAATTTTTAGGATCTTAATTTAAATTGCAACTAGGATTGATATCCATTGTTTCACATTCTCCTCAGTGTAATAGTCCAAGCTCAGGCCTTCATTAGCATTCCCCTGGATTATTCTAGTTCCTCTAACTTCTCTTCAAGCCCACAATCTCTCTTCTTTAAGGCTTTCAACCACATTTGTGCTAAAATCTGTAAAACACAACTTTGGATATGCACTGCCCTGCTCACATTACTTGAATAATAAAAAGTTCAGCCACTTTGCATAATGGATTAGGACCTTCCAGAAAAATGTTTAAGACAAAGTGCATACCATTTAGTAATTTGCCATAGAATGAAGAAAGATGTGAAAAAAATGAAAACAAATATGAAACACTTGGAAGTCTTTTGTGTACCCACTTTCCATTGGTTAGCATAGTGCCATGCACACATAGGGCATTGAAAAAATATCTATTGAACTGATTGTAAAGGCCATTTTTAAGGGTAAACTTCAGCTAACCCCAAATTCAATCTAGGTAAATATACTTGTTCCTAGTAGGACTTTAATAACTGTCAGTTACGTGCCAGATAATTAACTTTAATATCTACACTACTTTTCACAGTCTCACACAGTGCAAGTCAAAGCAATGAAGAAGAAATCTGCTACCTCTACTCTTTTTCAAAGCATCCCATATACAAAACAAAAGAGAAGGAAAGGAAGGCAGGCAGACTGACAGACAAACCCTTATCTTAATAAAAATAGTAATGTTCTACTATGAGTTCTCTATGTGGGCAAGGGAATCAGGAGATGCCCAGTATATCTCTCCCCAACTTTTAAGTATCTCTAAGCAGAATGTCTGCCATCATTCTAATTCTCTCCAACTAAGTGAGGGAGTCAAAATGAGAAAGGACTGGATGATGAAAAACACTGTTCGATATCTTTGTATATATTGTTCTTCAGATTGATGTATCATCTATGAATTGAGAAAATGATCAAAATTTTCAAAGGATCAAGTCCCATTTAATCACTGATGCTATTAGCTCTTGTGTATTATCAAAAGTCACAACCCAGTTGTATAGCATTGTATTGTAGCACGGGACTTGCTAAGGGAAATAAAGAACAGGTCAAATTCCTTTTTTATTTCAACCATAGATGCAGATTCTCAGTAGTCTGTTAAAACTGGAAGTTTCCATTGTGTTAAGGCAACAGGAGTGTATAAAAGTAAAGCTATAGGGTGTTATTCCAGAACTAGAGAACTTCAAAAAAGTTATCACAAATTAATCACTCATTGACTCATACTCTAATCCATGTTACAACATACTATAGTGAATGCTTGCCAAGTTAATTAAAAAGGATAAGATCATACGCACAAACAAAGTACACGTGAAACTGAGGACATCCAAATAAGGTCTTACTTGAGTTAATAGTATTGTACCAATGTCAAGTTCTTGGTGGTGTTAGATGTTATCCTGGGGGGATGATGGAGAAAAGGGTACACAGAAATTCTCTGTGCTATTTTCATAACTTCTTGTGAATCTTAAACTGTTTCAAAATAAAAACTATATAAAAAAATTTTAAAGGCTAAGTCATAGCCATGTTTTATATTTTGATTCATAATTCCATATATAATGAATTTCAAAGGATAAAGAGTGCATCTTTAACAATTTTCATAATAAAATGAATCCTGCTGATTGCTAGCAAAATGATGCCAGTTGTGCTCATAGTCAAGATGTGGGCAAGTAACACAAGTGTAAATATATCTATTTCAATTGTTTCCTAGCAAAGAAGCAAATCAAATATTGGAACCTTGTGTAAATGGCAAGATTTGCCATGGATTTTCATTAAAAGAAGATTGAAGGATTTATGCCAGCTTCCCCATGAATTCCGCAGTTTTCCTGGATAGTAACTAAAGTGTTTTTAAAATAAAACACTGGAAAAGATTCTCCAAATGTAACCCATGAAGAAAGTCCATTTTATATCTCAATTTTATTTACCTTTTCTGAATAGTCACAACATTAATCTACTGGGGATAATCTAGTTAGTTAGTATATTTGAAATTCCATTTATTTTTTCTATTGATATGCATGTATTACACTTGTATATAATACAGAATTTCCAGTGTTGTCTTAAAGGACATAGTTTAAAAAATGAGAAGCATGATCTATAATTTCAAACAAACCTAGGACAAATTCATAATTTCCAAAATAATATAGTTTTCCACTTTGTTCCAAGAAATTAATGATAGCATACTTGATGCAGAAACTCCAACACAACTGTTATTCCTTTCTTTATGAGTTCATACAGTCTTGAAATCATTGCAAAATCTACTTGGAACCATCTAATTTTATGCATAATAAATGCATAGAATGAAGGGAGCAAGTCATTTCATTCCATGGACTTGTGGGGCAGTATACTTTAGTTCAATGTCAAAAGTACACTTTACAAATTTAATTTTTAACAAATTTTACACTTCTTACTTGTTCTGCCCAGAAAAGATTCTGAGTAATGTATTGGTCTTTGAAAGTTGTTCCCTACTTACAGACAGAAGCTCTCCAGGGTCTGTCAGCCTCCATCATGGAATCAACATGTACCTAATTGGCCATGTCAGCGAGTTTTAAAAAGACAAAACATGTCCACACCTTCTCTAACATAATGGAACCTCTACTAGGACAATTTCTGAAGTTATTTTCCTATTAATCTTAAATGAGTAAAACACAGAAATCTTTCGCTTTACATTCCCTCAAACTATACGTGTACACGATATTATTACAGAATGGCTATGCAATTTCCATTCTTCTCTCCCTCCACAAACAACATATAGTATAAAATTATACATTCTGTAATAACTTAGAAAAAAAAAGTACATACATGTTTAAGGCCTTTAAATATTTATAAGACTTTCTTGTAGAACTGAAAACCACAAATGTTAAAGTGACTACAAAAATGTGCACAAAAACAGACCCAAGACATTGTTTGAATGGGACAACTATAAGCAAATATTTATAAATTTGAGACCAAAGAAATGAACGATTTATTCTATCAACAGACTGAACAAATATATGAGCATTCACAGAGTCATGGGGATCGAGCAAGAGATGGTCTTTTAAAATGAGATAATAAGGATAGTTAAAAAAATACTAGAAGAAATCTAAGTGAATAATTTCTTCAAGCTCAGAAACCAGAAACCCACGTGCATCCCTGGCAATTTTTGGAAACTGAAGGCTACCGAAATACTTGACTGCTCACTGCTGATCTCTGTGAAGGGAAAAAGTAAACATAAGAATGAAAGAAAAAGCCCACTTTAAGAAAACGGAACGAGTGCTCTAGAGGTACAAAATAGTATATAATGAAAATGGTAATTCAGTTCTAAGTACTACCTATGTAACTGACAGAGCTGCAGTGGTGTGTTAGCCTTGGGGAAACATGTCAGCTTGTCTGTACATTCTTATATGATTGATGTATTCAGGTAACTATTACTTGCCAACAATAATTATTATCAATGGTATATATTTTCCATTCCTTTAACAAAAGCAACTTTAAGATGTTAAAACATGTAGGCTTTCAGAGCTCCCAGATTAGGTACAAATAAAATTGTCTCAGTCTACGCCATGCCAGAGGAGAAGTTTGCAAAGGAAATGTCACTAAAGCCGTGTGCAGTCCCACTAGCCAATGAGCACAGGACCCAGGAACATGCCCATGACAGAAGGTCAGGGCACTGTGGAGACTTTCAGAAACAAGAAAAGCAGTCACATCTAGAGATAAGAGCCCAAAAGGTGAGTGTCTCTGACATCCTCCAGAAACACCAATCAGGCAGCAACTTCAAATTCTTTTAGCAAGTGCAATTTAACAAGTGGAACACAGTTCAAATCTGAGGAAATCTTCATGACGTAGAAGTTCATGTCTGATTTTTTTAAAGTCTTGATTTCAAGAAGGGGCTAATTACGAGCCATGAAATCCCTTTGAAACAACAGACTCTGGTGTGCATCTTCTGAGCGGTATAAAAATCTTCCTTCAAGATCACCTCAGCAGTTGAGTTTCTATGATATGTTCAATGTAATCAGCCTTGAGGATCACTTGATTTATCCTTGGTTAATGGGTTACCTACAAAGGAAGAAGAAAATATAATCATTTCATGACATAGCTATAATCGTCAAACTCCAAACACAATTTAGTATTAAAAATTAATGGATAACTCAAAATGCTGATATTAGCTATATCAAATAAATTATTGAATTTTAAAGGACTATCATAATCAGGTGTTTCCAGCTTGTTAAAATATATCGGTTTTTTTCTCTATCATTTCACAATATTTTTGGAGCCACTTGCACAACTATCCAAATGACTCCAACTGTGACCAACAAGATCTTAACCAGTGATGCTACCCCTCTCAGACCCAAGAAATGATTCTGGAATCCCTGTTCTTTGCACAGCCATGGTGAACATAATCCAGAGATCATAAACACATCATGCCAGGCCTCAGTGAAGAAAACTCTTTGCAGGAATACAATCAGACTACAGCTTCAAGAAAGCTCTTGGGAATTGGCTCCATAAAATCCATTCTTGAAACAGTTTAAAAATTGAGTGCTTATTTGACCCAATTATATTTCAGAAAAATTATTCATAACAACAAAAAATATTGGGGGAGAAAAACAAGGATGGTACAATGTATTACCAAATGTTAAAGATGCCCAAAATTTCTCATAAAATTGATTAGAGCATTATTATTAATGCTATTATAAATATTATTAAGGCAGTTTTACACTGGATTTTCATACCTACTCAAGTCCCCAAATGTTTGTGTAGAAGAAAGAATAATACACGGATAGCTAGAATACCTGATAAATACATATATATCTATATATACATATACCTCTATATGCAGACATGTGGATGATAGAGAGAAAGACTGATTTCTGCTATGTGAAGGAATTTCTAGTTATACTTTAATATCACGGTACTCAGAGTTACTTTATAGTTCTTTTCCAGCAATGGTTATTACAAAAAGTTAATTTTAAAAATTACTGTGGAAACTACGGTTTTATTCCATTAAATGACATAGTTACTTGTCCCTTCGTCAAACATTTACAAAAAGGTTGCTTTTTGTTGGCTTTGTTTTGTTTTGTTGTTGTTTGATCAACTATGAAAAAAAACACATTAAACAATATCATAAAGCTAGCTCTAGACTTTGCCACAGCTAGTCTCAAATTATTCTACAAAGGGAAGATGTAAAATTCAAAAATGTATTTTCTGCATGGAAGCAGCCATCTCATCTGTGTCTCTATGGTCAACTATCATTCCCAAAAAGGAGACTCTGCTGCATATTTGAAGCATCTTTCTCCCATGCACAGAGAACTATAGAAGGAACGGAACTGAGGATGGAAGGATACAAACACAGTGAGGGCCTGTTGACTGCTAGAGATTCTGGGAGCAGGAGATAGCCTAGTCATGGCAGCAATCTCATTATCAACCTGTCTGCTGTTCAATGGTCATGTTACACAAGTTCTGTGAAGGGCTCCCAGTTTGAGTGTCAGTATAAGAAGAACATGAGGTGGAAATGTAAACATTTCTATGGACATTATGTCACAGGTTGCTAACAGAGATAGCTGATCATGGTGAAAATACAGGAACTTTATTTTTATGATAAACTTTCTCAATAAACATCAATTTAACAAAATCTTTGGTATCCATTGGCTGAGAAAGATCCACCTGCCTTTCCTGAAAATTCTTCTTAGTAGAAAAAAATTATGAAGCATCATATGGGACCATATTTCCAAAACTAGTGCTTGAAATGACAGGAGAAGAGAGGAAGTGAGAGAGAGGGAGTGATTGACAGAGCACAAATGGTTTAGTCTCAGGAGGGGTTCAGCACAGGCAACTGGGGGGACATGGTAGAGCTGGAGGGACGTGGTACATTGACTCCATGAAAGCAGATGGCATGTCCTCTTGAGTCATTTCAAGCCCAGGTTCTAAGTAATCTATTGGTGGGAATGGTAGATGCAAAGCCTTATATCTTATGTCTTCATTCCATGCTAAGTATTTCCATCCTGCTAGTTTATATAAAGCTGAGGAATGATTCTCTTAACTATTTATGTATTAAAGCTTTGTTTTCAAATAATGTAAAAAATAGACATCTGGATTGACAGTACAATACCAAAGGCTTGTGTACCTAGAACAAATTTTTTCTTCATCTCAGTGGAGAAAACATGTAAGTATACACATAAACATATAAACACATTTTAATATAATTATACAATCCATATCCTCAGGAATATCATAGATGTACATTTATCACACTAAGTTTCTATCAGCTAAAATAATTGCTAGAAAACCATAATTGAAATATGACTAAAAGAAGTAATTGTCTAAATAAGCATGGATTGAAACATAATTAAAATGACTTTTTCCTCATACTCCAATTTTGCACAATATTCCTGGTTTTTTAATCTGAAAAATATCGTAGCAAATTTAGAGTAAGGCCTAAGTTATTTCTAATTTCAGATGAAAGTGGACAATTTGTTTTAGATTTGATTTTTATAAATTACCTGATTTTGATCAGAGGACCATGGTGGCTCGGCATGTAGAGTTCTGGATTTAGGTCAATGTGGCAGTAATACTATTCACGCTGGATGTGCCATGCAACTTGTGGGACCCTCAGTTTTCCCGTATGTAAAATGGGGACAATCCTGTCCTGTTAGCCTCACAGGGTTGCTGTGAGGATCAAATATTATAATGTCAATGAAAACACTCAGCTTTGTTAATTCTGAAGTACTATAAAAACAAAAGTTTTAGGGTTTTTTTTTTTTAAATGCATAAATCTTTAACAAGAGAGCCACTAACAGTAGAATGAAATGATCACACTAACATTCAGGCAAGTTAGAGGGATTATACCTGGGGAATTCAAACAAAGGCTAAGGAATAACTTGCCCTTTTCAACGTAATATAAACCTGTATCAGCACCCTCCCTGACAACTTCCAGATTTGTACCAAATGAAATGGCAAAACCAGAGATTTAAAATTATACAGATGATGACTTTGAATACAGGTACATTATCACTAATTTTAATCACCTATTAAGATCTAAATAACATTTGAAAATAAAATTGTCTAAAATGTAATATAAAAAAATCAACCTTTTTATGATTTATGTGCTCATTAAATAAGTCCAAATGACTCAAGCTTAAATCCTGGTGTGCTAGTGGGGGGAAAAGAAATGCCATCTTACCCTTCTCCGACTATAAACCGGAACTTTCCGATATGTAAGAGTTGCTTAAGCAACATTTATACAATCCAACATTTAAAAAGTTTGCTCTCATTTAAAAGTAATTTTTTAATACACCAAATTAAGCATTGCCTTATTTTTAGAACTTAAATATTACTCTCTTTTCACTTAAGCCGTATCTTTTTGAAGTGGCCAAATAGTAAAAGTTTTAGCTTTTAAGGAGGATTTTCAGCAAGTTTTCAGTAACTAAAAGTGGGAGGTTGCAATAAAACCGGTTTTACAAGATAGGAAATAGCATTTGCTACCATGAATGCACTGTCTTCTGGTTCCGAGGGCAATAGACATTACAATACTGCATGAGGGAGAGAAATGGTCGTACGATCATTAACGGTTATGCCTTGAGCTTCATATGCTATAATCACTGTCTCAGTTAATTTGACTTTCCAAAGGCAATATTTTACACAGCTGTTCTTCTTCATGTAAATTTTATTTGTGTGTGTGCTGCACACCAGCCAGTTCGGTAAGTGAAACTACTGGGCTGCTGAACACATGGAAAATGCAATAATCATAATAATGACGATGATAATAATAGTTTTTCTAGTCACAAGCACAAAGCTATCTTGGTAATGATCTACCAGGGTGAAGAAGCTAACCTGCTAACACTAAACAAAAAGCACTAATTGTTTAAGATGAGAGAATCCATTATTTCTCCCAGTCCAACAAATCTATTATAGGGCCCTGATTTGATTTCTCAAAAATTTATGCTAAAATGATGTCTTTTAAGTCTCGTCACCAATTTAAATGGAGAAAATAAAACCAGGTAAATGACATATATAATATAGTTAAATTCAAAATTAAGTGAAGTGAACTATTTTATATACTTCTCATTTTATATTTTAGCATTATGAAATATCCTCTGCCTATCAAGTTAAGATAAATTAGGCTCAAAAGGAAGGAAATGCAAGAATCTATTCTGTCCCAAAGTGTAAAAGATGCTTTTATAAAGCTCTTAAAATCATTATATTCATGGAGTCTACAACGTCTCTTTTCCATGTTTGAGTCAAGCTGACGGGGTTATCAATGGGAGATAACAGATTATGGTGACAGGAATAATGACAGATAGTGGGGGCTCTGTAGGCAGACTGCCTGGGTTCAAATCTCTGCCTTATCATTTCCTAACACTGCTGGGTTGAATGAATTATTAAACTCCTTGAGCCTTAGTCTCCCTATGTGTAACATGAGACTGGTATTACTATTGGCCCCCATACGTTTGCCGTTGTGATTCAATCAGATAATCCTTTCCAAGCGTCTGTCTGGGAAAAAGCTTTTTAAATATTAACGGCTGATAGCAATAGTAATTCCCAAACAAGACACAAAAGCGGACACACAGGATACCTATCGAAGGGGGCATGACTGCTTATTTCTCTACTTACTACTTCTACTGACTTACTCAAAATTAATTTTCTGTCTTATAGTAACTGATTTTGCAATTGTTTGTTTTCATATTCTTGTTAATCACAAGAATCATGTATCAAGAATGAAGCGTCACTGGTTTGGCCGACTTTGGGAGGGAGATTGTCTTTTCAGACGAGGTGATATTGAGGAGTGGTTTACAAGGCTGGACCCTGAAGCCAGGCTGCCTAGTAGATTCGAAGCTCAGTCCTGCTGACGACCGGGGGTGTGACCTTGAGTAACACAGGGACAATGTTAGCTCCTACACCACAAGGCTGTGTGAGCTGAGGAGTCAATAAGGGTCCAGTGCTTAGAACAGCGCCAGGAACATAATAAACCCTATGCAAGTGGTATTATTATTCAGATATGCAGACATTTCTAGGCATCTGAATGCATTGAATTCCTAGTTTTTGCCCCTAGTTCTGAGCATACATTACTTCTCATAATCTCCACAGTCTTCACAGGCACATAATTCCATTCTCTTTAATTCTTTGTCTTTCTAATGGACCAGCCAGGTGCCATCAGACTTTGCATGCAGAACAAATATTTAGGAAATTAGCACCGTACTTTAACCATCTAGGCTTAAAAAATAAATGTGGTATAAATATGCCAAAACAAAGTGTGGAATTGTAAATTTCCTTATTCATTATTGGTGGTTCCTCTGATATTGTTTTTCTTTGAGTGCTATCCTATATCCCAGGTTATTTTTTTGAATCTCAGTTGTTCAGTTTGCCAGTCTACATAAATTTGCAAAGTCACTGCCCAATTTCCACAGCATCAATGTGAATCTTACATCATATTAGCTTAATTCACAAAACAATGTATTCTCTTCTCCAGCGTGGTCATTAAAATCTTGTGATAGGAACTATCAAACAATATTTATATTCCTGTGACTATAAAATGAGTCACACACAATAGAAGACACAATGTATTATGAACATTACGAGTCAATTTCTTTAAAAAAAAAAAGTTAAATTTTCACTAAAATACCCAGTTATTAGAGAAAGATTTATTTTTGGACTGATGAATATTCTTTATTTAAACAATTGGAAGGCCAGGAATAAGTGGCCATATTTCTGCAAGGAGGTGCAGGTTTAAATGCAGTGCATGTCCAATCTTTATAATACAGCTGCTTAATAACATAACAAGCAAGTACCATTTCAAACTAACATTGCAACAAATAAATTTAACTTATTCAATAAAGGTAAAAGAATAGAATACCTTCATAATCCTAAATGCTGATTCGAATGAACTTTTCCTTGCTTGAAATATAATTGCTGCTTCACTGCAGCAATTTTTTTAATGTAGCTCTTACAAGTACATGAATTAAGTGCTTGCTTCACTTTTTGTGTACTAAATGTGCAATTAAAACATCATCACTCTGCAGGAGCAGGTTTTCTCATTTAAGCGGGAGAAAAGCTGCCATTGAGTTGTTCGTAACTGTACATGAATGCATCTGTCCTGTCTTAAAGTGCCTTCTACAATGAAGTATTACAAAATGAAAGACACCTCTCAGTCTGAGATAACCATGCAGGAGCAAGCTGACCAGACAGCTTTTAGGTATAGGTAAGTACAATGACATGTGAATCACCTTCGTAAATATACCCACCTATATAAAAAATTAAGCCTATTATTTTACTTTCATGGCGATGGAGGTGATTCCTATAGCCCTGGAAACTGTTGGCTTTTCATACTCTAGTTTAATTTTTTCCTGCCTAAGAACGGCTAGTGCTGGATCATCCTGAATGTTCCTTTTAACGTTTGAGGCACCAAAGGCCATCGGTTTCATACTTCAGCTATGGTCAGCATTTCCAAGGTCATAAGTGACCTTGTTATCTGTTCTATGAATTCTCAAAAAATTTAACAGCCTTAGGTGATTGGAAAGATTGTCATTTCAAACAACAGGGCATTTCTGTAGCTCAGTGATTGTATTTAGGTGTAACTCAGTGGGTCCCAGTGTGAAAGCAGGGAAAGGCATATAATCTTCCTAGACTTCTGGAGAGAACTAAGGCACCAGCCATGGCTGAGAAGAGGTAGCCTTATTCTGATAAGAGTTTTATACCAGTGTTCCTACCTGCTAGTTTTAGACCTTTGGATGAGTCACTTAAAAATCTCTGAATCTCCAGGGTTCGTATCTGCCAAGCGAGTCCGTGGGACTCAGTGAGATTCTAATTCCCTCCTATCCCCCACTACTATGACTTTTCTTAAGCACTAATTCCAAATCGGATAAAACTTTGTCTTGATTGCCTAAATTCATCAGTGGTATAGCCACTGTGTAGACTTCATTTTTCTAAAAAGCCTACTCATTATATTAGAATGCAGAACTAGTGAGCTTTTTACTACAAATACAACATCTGTCAATGGCTTTCAGCTTCCTGGGAAGATCTCGACTGAAAATGAATCTTTTGAACAGATGGACCTGCACTATTTCTTGGAACTTTGAAAGCTGTACAGTGCACCTGCCATGAACTCCTCTCCGTGACTTGAACACAGAGGATGGTTGGCATTGCCATCTATGCATATCCATCACTCGGAAGAGATCAACTGATTCTCTCTGATTGACATTCACTGTTAGTAAAACAAAACATTCTCTGGTCTCTCTTTGGGTACTTAATAAATTCCCTTGGGACATTAAGGTAATATAAGACTTTCTTTTCCCTACCCCTGGCCCCCTGCCATACGTACCTTCTGTTTATTCCAGGTGGAAAATGACCAAAAAAATCAAGATAATTTTGAAAGACAACAGTATAATGAGATTCGGTTATGTTCCTCTCAGAAATATCAAAAAGTCTTTAAAATCAGAAAACAATTATTTTGAATGTTTTGATGAAATCTGAATAGAATTTTAAGATATTATTCTATATACCAGCATAGTTCACACATTTTTAGAGACAGTTGAGATTTTGAACTCAATTGGAAGGTACTTTACCTGCTAAGTTTGATATTAGATTCATTTATTTAGACTCATCTCTCATGTGTAAAGGAATAATTTAAATTGATAGTTTTTATTCACTTTCTATCATAAAGCCTTACTTTAAAAGTTTAAGTCTGGTAAAATATCACACTCCTCAAGAATTTCAGCCTACATATGAAGGCTAGGAGAAGTAAGCAGTAAAAATTGTGCTTAAAAGGTGAATTTAAGATAAGTGGAGTTTTGGGAGAAGAAGCGCTAAAACTTGGAAGAAATTCATCTCAGTAGCCTGGAGATGACCAAGAGAGCAATATTTTCTCTTAGCTACCTGGTTGGTTTGAGTTACAAATACAAATGGCTCTTAGTAACAACCTTTCCTTGCGATACCTGGCTGAACAAAGAATATGTTGCTGTTACTTTGAAAAGAACTTGGGGTAACGTGTGGCAGGACAAGGCTAGTACCACGCCTGAAGTAGCACATACTCTCTCCTCTCCATCCCTGTCTTTTTCCATAAAATAAAGTTTAGAGACAATCATTCCATATGTGGTAGATCTTTGAAAAAACATTCCCTACCTGTAAGTTGCAAAACTAGAATCCATTTTCTGAAGGATACGGCAATATAGTCAGGGACGTTTAATATGTTGGGTACTTTTGCTTTTTTTCCTTCTATTTCCCAGATATATTCCTTTCTGGGTGTTTTTTCCTTTCTTTTTTTTTAATAATAGTCACAATTCAGTAGTCTCAAATTCCCAAAGTTGATCAAAGTACGGATCTTTAACTGCAGCTATTTCTAATTGCTTGGATGCTGGTAGGACATAGCTGATTCAATTACGGGGCAATTTAAATACATAAAGAATGGACCATTAGGTAAGAACACAATCTTCATTTGGTTTATGGAGATTAAGTGAAAGCCTGATGGCTCAGTACTTTTCATGCTAATTTCCAAATTAATAGGCAGGTTGAACACTGACAGAGGTGCACTAATAACCCAAGGTTTTGAATTATCCATTTCCTATTCTTGGGAAAACAATATGTCAACTGCAGGGCCGTTGTAGGTGACAATATTAGGTTCACCAATAATAAAATATAGGCTATTTGTAATCAATCTGTGGGCCTCATATCAGTTCAAAGAATGATGCTTCCTCCCTTTTTTATAAAAGATAATTCAATGCCTTTCTTTACTGACCACCGAGGCAGTTCTTTGCCTTCTGATCCCTAAAGCTGGACCAAGTTCATCTTTTCCCCCCGAAATCAGGGGCACCTGGAATGCTAATGGTAACTATAAGAAAGAGTAGGTTACAGTTAACCCTGTAACACAATGTACACACCTGCTGCTCTGTGAGAAATAAACCAAGACGAGAGCTCATTTCTGGAGTTGTTTTGAATCTTTACTCCTCAACGAAACTTGTGTCCCTTCCTTAGAATCCGACCAACACTAGGATTCGCCACACTAGTGCTCCAACGTGGAGCCAGAATATTTTTTGAATGTGGAAAAATCAAAAATTGTCATCAGGCACAGCAGAAACCTTCTCTTTCTACTTCTCCATTCCAACTTGAGTTTTACACGTTTGCCTAAGGAACAAACACATGTCAGGTACTCCACTGTTCGAGAGATTATTACAGGAAGCAAACCTGGGAGAAAGGGAACATTTCAACAAGCATAAAGGGACAGCAAGGCAATAACTTCCATCACCTCCATAAAAGCTCACAATGGGGATAGGTTTGCATCTCTCCTAGAGGATTATAAACTCTTAGAATGTTTTTTATTTCAGAGAAACACATACCCATAAAGGGGACTTAAAAAAAACAGCTTTTATGAGAAATTGATACAAGGATAGTAAGCATTTTTTGTGAATATTTTGGGAAGCATTCTGCACAAACTTAAGAAAAAAGCTCATTAAAATCAAGGGAGAAAGTACACAGAAATCAACAGACAATCATTTTAACATAAAAGGGTAAAAGAATTGTAGAAATAATATTATGTAGTAATATTCAATTAGAATTTCAAATTTATTCAAAGATTTATATTTGCAATCTTAACCATTTACAGGCTTGCCTGACCATCCATCCATGTCTATAGTAATTTGCTGAAGCATGAACCTGAATTATATACACTTTAATGCTGATAAATGGGGCCAATCATTCAACCAATGTATGAGTCTAGCCACTCATGCGCATTCACTTCTCAAGGCAGCTTTGTTGTTCTTTACTCATCAAATGTGTAATCCTCACTAACAGTCTGAATGGAATCCATGACATTTTTCAGTTGTAATTTATGACATTTTATAGATATAGATAGACTTTCAAAAATTTTCTTTATAATCTCCTTCCCAAAGCACTCCAGAGTTATAAAATATGTACTATTTGGATTCCAAATATTTGAATAATTTAATATTTGAGAGTATAACATGAATAACCATAATAAATAATAATCATATGGAGGAATGGCTAGGAATTTAGACTCAGGTATCAGGGTTTTGGTAACATGAATCAAAAGTAAAGTAAAACATTTCCTACATAAATTTGAGAACTCAAGATCATTAAAACTAATAGCAGAAAAAAGCCTAATCATGTCATAATATAAAAAGATATTTCCCAGTTTTGAAAAGAATTCTGAGTCCTTGAGCAGCAAGAACAGACTGCTTTTCCCCATCACTGCTAACCTTCGTCTCTCCACATAACCACAAAACGTAAGACTAAAATGATGGGCGGAGGAAGAGAAGAACTTTTGATTTCTGGTCACCATCATCACTTGACTGTATCCGGATATATCAGAGCCAACATAGTCATGAAGCGGATCACCGTCATGACTTGTCATGGACACACGTGACTGAAGACAAAGGATAAAGCTGGAGGATTTAGAGAAGCTTCATATCCTTTAGAAAAAGCAAGGAGCAGATGGAGAAACATAGCAAAAAGAAATCTAAATTCTTGCTGATGATGTGAAAGGTCCTTCATAATTGGACCTCAACCCACCCAGCTTCATTTTGCCATCTTCCCACCCACTTCAGAGACACATAGTCTCACCTCCTGTCACACCCAACTACCTGATACTCACAGGGCTTGGTATGCCCATTCATGTCTCCTCATCTCTGTGTACATTTTACTTTTGCCTAATATACTCTTCTTTCAAACCTCGGAAGAAATGTTATCACTTCATAATTCATAAGCCTTTGTGATTCATTTTGTCCATACTTCTATTATAAGACACATCTCATCATATTATGATTATTTATTAACCTGTTTATTTCTTCCACTTAACTATGATGTATTGGGGAAAAAAACAATATTAGGACCCATTTTGTTCCCTCAGTGCTAAGCAGCATTCCAGGCACATAAATGATGCCTGATATTTATTAAATGAAAGATTGAAATGATGGATGGATGGGTGGATGGATGGATAAATGAACAAATTAATAAATGAATGAACTAAGGGGAAAGTGATAAGTAACTTCAGAAGAAGGAAAACAAGAGCTCCTGTGTGGATTCTCTGTGAATAGCAAGAGGAACAATTAACTGACCCAAAAGGTCAGTTCCCCCATTTTTAATTTTTTTAGGATTATTCCCATGAGTCTGTGGTTACCGAATTTGAAATTATAGATATGCGTGGGTCCTGACATCAGCTTCACATTCGCACCTCGGATATTTAAATTTATTCTCATTTGGAAAAGGTCTGATTTTTAAAACAAAATTAATTCATGAGAATAATAATGCAAGAAGATAATAGCAATCTGTGATGCTTTAATTGGTATTAGACTAACCACTTGGGATGTGGAAAATGTCCAAATAGACACATCAAGTTGATGCTGGCATATTCATTACACTTAGTATTTCAGTTAGAAATTACCCTAATTTTTTAAAAAATGCACTTCTCCTCTCTTGAGTAATTTCCATACTGCTGCTTAACACTGTCAGGAAAATTTTCTCATGAAATATTCCATGGTGACAATTATCCTACACCTAGGTATTACATGCTCACTTGACATCAGCTATGGTGGTGCAGATGAAATATCATCAGACTTCCTATAATCCAATAGAGTAAACAAATACCACAATGATTATTCATCCCCCCAAGCAATATTGTGCATGCAATCACTCACACACACACTCGCTCTCTCTCTCTCTCTCTCTCTATTATACACTCTATATTTAGGTTCAGCATGCCTGATCTCTCTCCACTTTTTTTCTCAAATATGGAGGCTGGTATTTTGAAAGCCAAAGTGAAGTTAATTTTCGCTTAGGAAAATGCAGCAGACTGCATCTTCTGGTCGAGACAAGAATGCCAAAAGCAGCTGATCCATCTGCTCCTCAGGGAAACCTGGAACCCTCTTCTCCCTTCCTTTGCTTCCACCTTTCAGATCATGACTGCTGGCATCTGGATGGCAACTCAGTGCACATCCATTTTCTCTTGTAACCCTCAGAATTATTCTGAGACTGTCCCCATTTACTATTTACTGTTATTAGTCCTTGTTACTAATTACCATTATCCCCAGTTTACAGTTGAAGAAACTGAAGTTCAGATAAATTTCATGAAACTTCTCATAGATATGTACAAGCAGTAAGTGATAATCTGGGGACCGAGATCCCTGTTTTTGGGCTTCAAACCTAGTGAAACAGGTCCTGCCTATCCAGTGCTTCCATTCATTTGTTTACTTGACATTGCGAGCACACACTAAGCGGCGAGCACTGTCCCAGGTGTGAAAAAATGACAAAAATCCCTGCCCCTGTGAAACTGACAATCTAGAGAGGCAGACAGATGACAGACACGATAAGCAAAATCCTAAAATATGTTAGGCCATGCCAAGAGAAAAAGTCAAGAGGAAGAGAAAGATTTTAGAGGCAGGGATGTACAATTTTAGTTAGCAGAGACAGGGAAGACTTGCTGGAAAAGTGAGACTTTAGTAAAAGCCTACAGACATAAGAGAGCCAATCAAGCTGATAGCTGAGGGAAGAGCATTTCAGGCAAAGGGAACAGCATGTGCAAATGAAGTGAGACAAGGAAAATAAGGAGGGGAGTGTGGCGGCAATGTAGTAAGTAAGGAGGAGAGTAGCAGGAGATAGGTAGGTAAGGGGGACAGCAGTAAGAGATGAGTGAGTAAGGGGAACAGTAGCAGGAGAAGTAAGTAAGGGGGACAGTCGTGGTAGGAGACGAGGCCACAGAGGTGTGTTCACTTGTTCATCTATTTTTTTGTTTATTCGACAAATGTTATTATTGCTCCTATGTTACTTACTGAGGGTAAACAGCAGGCAAAAGCAGATATGGTCCTGGTTCTCATGGGGGCACACAAAAAGGAACAACATCGAAGTTACCAGAAACACACATGGCTTCATACCCTCTTCCCTCCAAAAGCCTCGTCCCTGGAAATTGGAACTGGATAGAGCCTGAAGGCACTTGAGAGACTGCATTTTATAAGCCCTGGAAGCCACTGTGCTCTCTGTTCAGACAGTGAAGGCCTGCAAAGGTTTAGAGAAGGAGAGGGTAGTGAGCGAGCGAGTGTGTGGGGGTGTGTGTGTATGCACAGGAAAAGCATCAGAACTTTTTCCTGTCAAATGTTTTCAGCTGACTGGTGGCAAAGAATTCCTGAATGCATGACATGCATTCACTTATAATCCACCTAGACTGACGCATCCCCTAGAGTGAAAACCAGTCTAGAAGAAGGCGGCCACTCATCCTCCACTGTGGCACTTAGCTTTTCCTGTCTATGAGAAAAGCTTTGAAGGGATATCTCTCGCCCAAACTATTCAGTGGTTCTTGGGATAATGAAATTCAAGAGAAACGTGACTTCAGTCACGAGAAGAAATACCATATCTCTGCTTTTAGGCGGTTCTGAGAGTGAGAGATGGAGAAGAATCTAAACTAATACCTGAAGCAGAGGGAAAAGAATATCTCAGGCGCTACCCTTCCATGGCAAACTGGTTTGAAATGTGTAGCAGAGGGGAAGCCAAAAATGATTTGGTCCATTTAGGCTTTTCCTACTCAAATGTTTATTCTCAGAACTTGGAGGCTAGACTGCCTGGGTTTAGTCCAGCTCCATTGCATATTGGCTCCGTAACTTTGGGCAACTTCTTCACTTCTCAGTCACCTCAGGTGTAAAATGAGGGTAATAATCAAGCCTGTCTCATGGGGTGATTGTGAGGATTAAGTGAACTAATTTGTGTTAAGTGCTTATAATACTGCTTGACCATGGTAAGAACTTAATGTTATTTTTACTAATGTTCATAAAAATGGAAGTAGTATGCAAGCACATATGTAAACAGAAAGCTACTTATCATGTGGTTTCTTCCAGAGGAATCAAACCTTTCATCGTTGGGAAATGTCTGTCCTTAGAAATAATTGTCGCCACAAATTCTTTAGTATTAATATCATTCTATCAGCTTTCTTTCAGTTAGTGTTCGCATAGTGTATCTTTTCTGTTACTTTTTTATTTTCAGTTTTTCTTTGTTCTTTAGATGCACTTCTGTTTAGTAAATACTTGTATTTTGATCTTTTGATGCAGATTGACAATCCTTGTATTTGCTTTTTAATTGGATCATTTAGGCCATTTGCATTTAATATAAATTTGGGTTAAAATCTAAGAAGTACTTTCTATTTATTCCACTTGTTCTAGATTCCTTTATCCTATCTTTCATCTTTTTTTTTTTTTTGGTTTGGAAGGTTAGCCCTGAGCTAACATCTGTTGCCAATCATCTTCCTCTTTTTGCTCGAGGAAGATTGTTGCTGAGCTAACATCTGTGCCAATCTTTCTCCATTTTGTATGTGGGACGCCACCACAACATGGCTTGATGAGCAGTGTGTAGGTCCATGCCCAGGATCCTGCAAACCCCAGACCACTGAAGCAGAGCATGCAAACCTAACCACTATGCCACTGGGCCGGCCCCTCTTTTGCCTTTTTTTCACTCCCTCTAACACTGACAATTGCCTCCATGGGTTAGGGAACTGCCCAAACTGGACTAATATCTCTTGGTCTTTATCTTCCTCTAGATCCTGGACCAGTAATTCTTCACTTTCTTGTTGGCTTTCCAGTGCCTCCAAGTATACCATCTTATATTTTGTTAAATTCTTCAGTCTCCTTTTGAGGGAGGGGAAGAAGGAGGTCCTTGGAGGATATTACTAAATATCCATGACTAAAAGTGAAAATCAAGTTATATAGGTTCAATTTTACTGATGAAATTAGTGTTGATTAGTCATCCACCAAATTATGTAATATTTAAATTTAAGTTTGGTATTCTACCCACATAGTACCTCCATATGAAAATTATGTTTAGACCGAATCTTCTCTCCAAACTTAACTTTCATCCAATGCTCAAAACAGAAGTTAGTTAGTAGTTACTTACACTTACACTTGGGGTGACTATATTTTCCAGTTTGCCTAGGTAGTCCTGAGGTGCACCTGTTGTCCTGACTTCCTGTTGGGTTTATCCTGGAAATATGCCCTAGTATGGACAATAAATTATATCATCACCCACAGAGAGTAATTACCATATTTGTGGAAATTTGAATTTTAGCAAATCACTCTTAAATGTTGAAATCATCAAGCCTTGAATGAATGACTTTCTAATACAAGAATTTCAGCTACTGTGATAGACAAAAGGGAGCATTTCTTGAAGCATAAAACATTTCTGAAACCATTAAATCACATCAAGTTGCTAATAAATTTTTAAGGTTGGCATTGAGGAAAGTTCCTAGATATAGCTCTGTACAAACTTCTTCAACTTTTCCATTATAAAGATGAGCCATGGAGGTTGTAATGTGAAAGACTGACTATATTATTATCAGTTAGTATTGTAATCCAAGGTCATGAACTCTGACAATCAAATTAAAGCCATGGCACACACTATTACCTTTGAGATAAAAGATTTGTTATAACAAAGAGGTGAAATAAGCTTCTACAAAATCTAGATCTATTTAAAAACACTAATAGTCTCAAGTATAGGGTTCATTTACTGGACTTTTTGTTATTTCTATTATATTATAATGAAAAATTCTATTATAATGGAATTTTGCTTAAAATTGAAAAATGAGAATTGTCTGTGAATTTCAATTTCCCCTAAGTATTTTTCTTTTCTTTACCATAAACAATTAAAATTTGGCTAAGAGGTAATGTGTCCTACATATACTGAATGTTCATCTACTGATGATGATAACGAAGAAAACCATGAATTTAAGATTTTCAGAAATTATTAAGTAATGGTTAAGAGCATGGGGTTAAGAACATCCATTATGGGCTTATCCTGACTTGGCTATTTATTATCTGTGTGGCCCTGTTATTTCACTACAAAAACCTCAGTTTCCATCCTTATACATGGAGCTAATCCTTATCTCCTCACATACCATGAAGGTTAAATGCAATAATGCCTGTAGTGAGAATACAATAAATGGTAACTTTTAAACACTTGCTAACAGTAATTTGAAACAAATATTTTCAAAAACATAAGTTTATTGACTTAAGATTATTCTCATTACTCCATTGTTAATATAAAATATGAACTCTAGAGTCAGGATAAATTATAAAGAAGGTATATTATGCAAATAAGGTCTAACACAACTTTTTTTTATCTCCTAAGAGCAAAATGTACATATAACACAGTTTGTTTGAAATGTACTGAGGTTAAAAAATATCACTTAGGTTTTGTTATTCCATAAATAGGAATTATTGGCCTCATAAATAGGAATAATTGCTGAATATCTATAAAAACTTTCAGCATCAGTCGCTACTTGGTGTTTTTGTGATTTAGTGAGAACATTAATGCTGTATTAGTAACAGCAAAATGGGCAAGGGTGGCTCAACTTTCAATAAAACAGTCTTTACTGCTGCACCAACTACACCAAGCTAAACTCATCTTAAATTGCTACAGGCAAATCTCAAAAAAACTTAAAATGAAAAAACACACACACCCACAAACCTGGCATAGAGACCCCAGCATAACATCCCTCCCTCTTAAGTTAATGAAACATTTTAACCATAAAGCGATACTTTTGTGTGAGGCTGTCTTTGAACAGTACCAGTGGATACAGAAATACCAGTTGAGTCAATGATAACAATTGCAATGGTCAGGGGAAAAAAATGCCTCCTTCGCTTTGTAGCTCTGAGAAGTCCTCAGAGATGTTGCTGAAAAGGCAGTGTCTGGTGGCTGTAAAGGAGAAACTGTGGCTGCTCCTGAGGCATAAACCTGGGAAAAAGTGCCTGTACAATTGACTGACACAACATTCCTACCTGGCCTGTCTGTGATAAGTAACTGGAATGACCTGCCTGTGACCATTACAGACACTGGAATCCACGTATTCCATCTCTGTGGTTTCCGTCTAGGATGAATTTTTGTAGCTAATCCGAAAGAGAACAGGTGCAGATAGACAAACCCTCAAAAAAATTTGTGCATTCTCTTTAAAGCCCTTGTTTAAATATGAATGGAGGGAGTAAAGGAAGTCTTGAGATATCTTTACATTAGTGTTTATTTAATAAGACTGACGGTTATCGAATAATAACATTCATGCTGGAGTTACGAGAAAGCTGGCCCATTTTATGAGCCTATTTGACGACTTGCTTGATTTATGTATTTTACTTAACAAGCATGGATAGCCCTTACACTTGACCAAGAACTGTTTTAAGCACTTTATAAATATGAACTCATTTAATCCACATAAGGAAAAGATGTGGTGGGTATATTATTGTCCCAATCTCACAAACGTGCAAACTGAGGAGCAGAAGTAAAGTCACTTGCCAAAGGCCACCAGCTAATAAGTGGCACAGCTGAGATGTGAACCCAAGTAATCTGACTCCAGACACTGCTTTCTTAGTCATTACACCATCCTTAAAGACATGCTCAGCAGAACACAGCAGCCTTTTCTCACTGAGGCAAATGGGACCCATTGTAAAAACAGATAGATAGATAGATGATAGATAAATAGAAGATTAGATAAATAGTTGGATGGATGGATAGATAGATAGATAGATAGATAGATAGATAGATAGATAGACAGACAGATAGATAGATAGATAGAAGCTCCCAGCAATGTTTCCATGTGAGTGATTAAGGCAAAGCTAATAGAACTCTCGGAGCCATTCTGGAGTCTTCAGCATTTTAGGGTTTTTTGAGTTTTTTTAATGCAAAGGTCCTGTTAAAGTAAATACAGATTATTAGTCCCTTCCCAAGGAGCAACACTTCCTTGCTTACATCTTAAATAGCTAGGCATAGAGCTCTAGAATGTTTTTAAGACTACAGTTCTTACCTCTGTTGTGTGTGGTATGACTAAAGAATAAGAATTTTTTCTTTGGTATAGTAACAGGGGTTTTTTTTCCTTATAAAAATGCATCCTTTAGGCATAGGCGATTTACGATGACAACTTTTTAACTACTTGTGTGCCTAGCATATCTTCACAAAAGATTGCCCTTTCCAAACTAATCTGATATCTCATAGATATAATAAGAGGTAAGTAACCTGAAGAAGTACATAAGAAAAAATACGTCAAAACTTCCACTGTAGATGGGACAAGAAAATGCGTAATCTGAAGATGCATCTCCACTTAGCAGAAAGATTGTCTGTGGATATCCAGTTCCTGACACAGTGACTAGCGTTTTATGTGTGTTCAATAAATGCTTAGCAAGTTAATGACCCAGATATGATTTTGTTCTACCATGGCCATTGACAGGTACAACATACAGAGTAAAATAATCTCCAAATTTTCACACAGAAAGAACATCCCCTAGGCATATGAAAAGACTCCACTTCTTGAATCTCCTGCAGTTGGGTGTATCCATAATAGTTTTGAGCAAGAATTGCGGTCAGATTTGTTGCTTCAGGGCTGATTATATAATTGCTAGAGCAAAACACTCCAGAATTATCTTTCCCTCTACCATGGCGACCAACAATATTCCAAATCATATCTGCACTTCGGCCTTGGTTCTAGAATGAGGAAGATCCAGAATTGACACTCCAAGGCCACCTATGATGGCGATATAGCCTGAGTGAGACATAAACCTTTATTTTAAACTACTGAGATTTGAAGGTTGTTATTCTTGTTTTTCTCTGTTTAACCTAGTCTGACTAATGCAGAATCCATCCCATTAGATCATGAGTGGGAACTTCTCTGGGACAAAGACTGTCTTACTCATAAGTGTATTCCCAGGGTTTAGCACAGAGCCTGACATATAGTGGGTATTCAATATTATTTTAATAACTGAAAAAATATCTGTTTAATCTGCATCAGAACATCATCAAAATGAAGTACAATACCTACAATCTTAGGAAACAGAGTGTCTACAAACAGCATTGGAAAATTCCAGAACTCACAGAAATTCCAAATCAAAATGCTTAACTTAGAAACCTGTTTGAAAGTGGTTGTGAGGTGGGTGCCTACAATGGAGTCACTGAATTATAATTACAGGTAAATTTTGTACAGACCTTCCACTAAGTAAAAACAACAGTTGGCAATTGAAAATCCTGGAGGAAAGGTTACTTAAGTGATGTACAGTGCATTTTTAGCCTCCATAGATTCTCACATTATTTTTAATATTGGTGAAATGGGCACAACTCTGCATGCCTATGCCTGCTCCAAGAGCACCTTGCTTCAAGTGATACATAAGACTTTTTTCCTTGTTTTCATCTTAGTACAAAAAGTACTTCCCTTTGAATGGGTATAATGGATGGATCTTGATGGATGGTATTGTTTCCCCAATGAAAGCTGCCAGTTCCTCATATAATACCTTGTGAAAACTACTACCATTCTTTTATCTGTAACTGTACAGTCTTTTATTTCTAACTGTAGAAATCCCTTCTCTCCTATTGGTAGTTCTTTGACCCTCGTAATTGTATATGGAAGATTACACACACACACACACACACATACACACACTGTTTTGAACATACACAACACTTCTAAGATTACCACCTATGTAGTCATAACATTTGAAGAACAACGACGGCCATGTCCATATTAGTCAAAACTTTCTTAGAAAACATTGAGAAGATATATTTACATTGTAATGGTTATGCTTCTTAAGAAACAATATATTTAATTAGAAAGAGTATTAACTTTGGAATCAGACGGATCTGTGTTTGACCTCCACCACTTACTAATTATGTAGCTTTAGAAAAGTTACTTAATCTCTTTGAGCCTCTTTTTCTCATCTGTAGTAAAGAATAATAAAACTGAAAATGCCAGTTATAGTAACTAGTAGAAATATTTTGTTTAGATCATATAGCACAGGACCTGGCAAAAGTTGTCACTCAGCAAAAGAAAGCTATTAATAGTATTATCAACATTATTATATTGCTATCTTGATCTTTTATCCATTTTTGAATATTGTTGAAAATATTAAAGCATCCAAGTGTATTAGTCAGGGTTCTCTAGAGAAATAGAACTAATAGGACTGGGGAGGTCAGCCTTTTGTTCTATTCAGGCCTTCAACTGATTGGATGAAGCCCACCCATATTATGGAGAGCAAGCTTCTTTACTCAAAGTCCCCTGCTTTAAATGTAAATATCATCCAAAAACACCCTCACAGAAATATCAAATATTTGGGCACATGGCCCAGCCAAGGTGACATGTAAGATTAACCATGACAGCAAGTAATACCTTGCCATTGACTTTCTGAATATACAATTCCTATACTAAACTGCCCCATGAATAAACAAGGTCATCTGATGAATGAGCAACAGCTACAATACTTCTTGAACTTCTTTCTAGAGGAGGTTGAAAGAGACACTCTCCCAATGGGAACATTCCCCTTGTAAAACCTATAAAGAGGGAGTTGGCATCTGTGTTTTGAACAGGGATTAGTCTTCATGACTGATTATGGAGCTCCCATTTTGTACTAGATAAAAGGAGAAAATAAGAGAACTTCCCTGGAGAATCAAGTATGCCTGTTCCAAAGCAAAAGATATGTGAAATCATAGAAGGGTGAAGAAACAAAGAAGAAATTGTCCAAAAATCATCAGCAAGACTCAACCACAGTGACATACACCTAATTATACATAACCCAGGGTGGCATCATTAATATTCCATCATCTTCCAAGCAAAATTCACCCAGTAGTACTCTGGAAGAGCTTAGCATCCTATGTAAGCATTCAATCCTGAGATGGAGCTAGTGTACATTTGCAGAGATGAAGTTGAGGGAACCACAGTGCAGAAGAAATGGGAGGACGATATTAGGTTGATAAATTCTAGTGGGACTTTGACAAGTTGAGTAGACTTAACATCATTGTACGGCAACCACGAGTGGCCAATCTGGGTGAAATGGAGAATTAAAAATTACCTGATCCCTCCTGACAACTTCTCTATCTTCCTGTAATTGCAGTAACCTCAGAAAGGCTGAACCCTTAGTGAGAAGTTACTGGTACTACTGAAAATACATCTACACTAGATTTTTTTAATCCACTGATATGAACACTTTTCTTTCATGTTATGATATTGATTTTTACCTCTGGTATTATATAGTGATGTGATACAATTTCACTGAATAGGGTCTCTTTAGACCATTACATAGGTGAAATGTGAATTTGTCAAAAGTTACTGTTAACAACTTTTATCATAAACTTTATTCATAAGGGAATTCCCTTACAGCTGATATAAGAAATCCTCAAAGTTATAATGTGGAAGCAGATAGTTCACATCTATATTATATATGCATGGGTGCTCTCAACAAGTTGATTTAATTTGTGAAATTTAATCTCAAACAATGGTTGACTGTCTGGTCAGCCATTTGCCTTCAGTAATCTCACAAATCAATCACATGCTGTAATTGAAGTTGGAGGTTGAGATTTCTAATCATGATGCCCGTTTAAATTTTTCTGCCTGTCAGCCAAAGTGTCTGTTGAGTATTCAATTTTATTTCTTTCAAGATAGAATAAAAGCATCTCAGTATCTGAATCCTAGAAACAGGCTAAGCAGATCAACTCTCCCCACAATTACTGAAGCATCCCTTTCAAGAATAGGTGTTTTAAAGTTGCAAAGCAGAGATTACATTCAATTATTTGCAAATGTCCTTTGAAAATGAATTTACACTGCCTGATATTACCTAGTCTGCCCCTCTCTCTCTCACTCCTAGTTTTCTTTTAACAGGACTGGGAAGAGAACAGGAGAAGCAAGGTCAAGGGAAAATATGTTTGCCACCAGAAGAGCATAAGCAATTAGAGGTGAAACAGTCAACAGTAGGCAGAACCTCAGCAGAACAGCCCTTCATTGACTTCGGGTTAATCTACCATGAATCACTGGAAGCCAACAGCACAACGCTGAACTACGGGAGCTAAAGGTACATTCAACAGCTAAATAACTCTCATCTGGAATAAGTTCAATATTAAACATTTTAATAAATGGCATTCCCTGGCTTAGTATAAACTATCAAGATTTTTGTATCCTTGTCTTAATTTGGCAATTTGAGTTTTATCTTAGATCACATTTCAGTCGAATGGCTGATTTTGCTGTAAGGAATACATGCTACTTAAAGATTTTTAAAGTGTTCTATCAGCTTAAAGCATTAATAAATATGTGCAATGTTATAAAGTTCCAATATTCTCATTTGCTGATGGTAACCTTAAATTATTTTCGATTTAGAGTTATTACTACGGCCCCACACACAAACCCCTCTCCTCTCTTCTCTCATATTTTATAACTGGTAGAAAATTTTTAAATGATTTAGAAGTCTCTCCTAAAAGTATTTATTCAATGTTGGACTTTTCTGCATGAATAGTTCATCAATAGGGATGTAATCTTGTTGAGACAGCATTTTATTGGATTTTTGTTTTCTTATGTTAGTATAATACCAGATGCAAAGGTGGAGAACAACTCAGTTCAATCTTGACATCACAGAACATAGTATCTTGACTGTGTTTAGTTACTATATACTAAGGAGACAAATTACTGAAAAAATTGTCTTTGAATGGCATGAAAATCTGTTATCCCTGAGTGTAGGCAGGTTATAGGCCATGCAATATTAAACTGCCAATATGCTCCCGTGGCACCTCCACAAACTTCTGTCCTACCACTTCTGTACGCGACAGTGATTTACTGACGTTTTATGCAATTGATTGTGAACTCCTGGACAGCAAAGAGTCATGATTTTTCAAAATTTGAATCCCCAAAGCCTAGCACAATATCAGGCACATAGCCACGTAGCAGACATTCAATTTATCTTTACAGAGTAAACGAACAAATGAATGGACAAGCTTCCCTTGAATGAAATTTGTTAATTCTGCTAAAGAGATTCATATTTATTCTTATTTTTTAAATGTTTCTAACACTGCATTCTACTTTAAATAGATGCATATTGTGCAGTGTTTACAATGTGTTACCAATGACACCATCCAACTAGGAGACAAGTTTTAAGATTATAATAGAATAAATAATATCTAGCTAACGTATCATGAACTTCCAGTATTTCTTGCAAATACTATGTTCAGAAAGAGATTGAGAGGCCGCATAATCTGTCTGTAGGTTCCATATTCTTGTTGTATCAATTTACATCCATGGCTCCCTGGAAGTCCACACATCACATTCCTTAGCAGGTACCTTCTTCTACATTAGCTGCTAAAATGTCTTTGATGCTCTTCTCTTTCAACACATTCCTTCTGAGAGAGCCTTCTTAATTATTTCAACACCATCTAGGGAATAACTGATCTCAGACTTCTATCTTGATCTCTAAGGCTATCTATCAACCTCTCCACTTGATATCTCCGCCTCATCATGTCTTTATCAATCAGTATCAACAAATAGGTCAAATCAGAAATGTATGAGTCTTCCTGGGATTTTCCCTTTCACTCACTTCTTATATTCAATTAATTACCAAGCCCTCTTGATTCTACTTCCTAGCTCTCTACACCCCTGCTATGTCACTTTCCTATCTTAGTTCAGGTCCGTTATCTCATACTTTCCTCAGTTCCCTGCAGTGGACAAATTGTAGCCAAATAGACTTTCTAAAGTGTAAATCAGACCCTTCTCCTCTCCTCCTTAAGGTTCTTCAATGGTTCACCACTGCTTAGAGAATAACGTCCAAATCATTTAGCATGGCATTTAAAAGGCCATCATGATATAAACTCAGCCTGCCATGATTCCCCATCCAAGGATACCCCATCACCCCCTTCCCCTCACACACATGTAGTTACCCTATGAACTGATTTCAATTCCACGTGCAAGCCATGATCTTCTATACCTCCATGCTTTTGCATAAGCTGTTTTTTTGTTTCTTGTGGTAAATTGAACTAATAGACTCTGAACTTCTGCTCATCCTTTAAGTCACAAATTGATGACTTCCAGAAATAAGGAACTTACTTTCCCAAGGCAGCCCATTCAACATCATCTAGAGCTGACACTGAGAGAGTTATTCCTTGGCCTTAATTGTACTCCTTGTAGTCACAGAACATGTCTAATTTTTTCTCTCACATAATATATGTTCAAATACTTTAAAACATGTGACTCCTAGTGTTTCTATTCTCTGAGGTAAATACCCACCAAGTCTTTTACATGCGTCTCTTTTTGCCAGCCCACTCAAAGTTGGTGAAGACCACTTTATTGGGTACCCTAGACAAAGTCTGATCATTATAGAGTAAACTGAACTCTGTCCTTTGTATTGGGCACACCTCACAACCAGCTCTCCATTCTTCAGAGGTGGATTGCCCGGCAGGGAGCTCGGATTCACTCTCATCCTGAAGAGAGGGGGGAATTAGGTCACAGCTATGTTTTCCTCTACATGCTCAGCACCAATCATAGAGCCTTTGGAACGCTGAGCTTGTGGGAAAAATTACTTTTTATTTCTCAGCTGTACCTTCACCCTACTCTCCAAAGAAAGAAAATAAAATTGGATTTGAAATCAATGATTAAGGGATTTAAATTCCACAGAAAATGTGTGAGGAGTAGAGGCAGGAAAGAGCCATGGGAGAATGAATGTATACAGGGGCAATTCCCTGTATGTTCTAACAGTGGCTGTCACCCACCACAGAAAAAGGAAGAGGCCTGGAGCCCCACTAAATAGGGTTCCTTGAACTTCCCTTCCTAGTCTTCAAGTCTAATAAGGTCTATTCTTCTTTTAATAAGGTAGTCTAGACAACCAAAAAAAGATGGAAGTGTTGCCTCTCCCAGGAATACTTACTTCTGAACAAACATCAAGCTCCTCAACATTAAAAATAAATCCCTGACAGAATTTTAGCCCTTGGACCTCAGGTAAGAGGGATGTTGCCCTCACCTCTTAACTCACAGGATGTAGGCAGCAGCCTAAAGATGTACTTCACAGTTGCATCACTTCTGTGATGCCCAGACTAGAGTCCATTACAATGTACAAACACAATTAATAATAATGTTGTAAGCACAATATTCACAGTAACACCTATAAATAAACACGTGGCTCCAATACTATAGGCACATTTAAATCTTACAGGAACGTCAAAGCGCTCAGATGTTGCCTATTTTTCATTTTAATTATAAAAATACAGGCCAAGTTTTGGAAATATAGCCCGATAATATAGTTTTTAAAAGTCTTTGCATGAATTTCCAAGAACTCTAAACAAATTTCAAGGCAGACACTCTTGGCCCTATTAAATTATTGTTAATTAAGTAAGCAGCTCTTAAATTTAAAACATCAGGTTGAAAATATTACTTCTAATGCTACTTCCTAGACACCTAGCTTGGTGTCGTACCTACCTTTGGACTCAATATCTAATTGAGGGAAAAAAATACCTTCAATATACTAATCTATTTCTGTCTGTATCTCTTTATAAAATACTTATCATTAAGGTATTTATATAGTTTGTTAATTGTTTTTTTCCCAAATGTCCATATCACTTGAGATTTTAAATCTTTTCTAACATGAATTTCACTCAATATCTGCATTTCTTGTTACAATAGTAAAAAATATTCACCTATTCTTCATAAATATCAAATTCAAAGTGTCCTACCATATTTAATTTTCCATTAAGTGCAATGACCTAGAGATAGTGGATATTAATGTAAAACATAAAACATGCTCTTCCCACAGTTCTCTCCATCTCACCTAATGGCAACTTACTCGTCCCTCAGGACAAAAATTTAAGTCAGTCGTGACACGCCTCATATAACCTTTCTAACCCTAAATTCCACCACTTGCTTTGCTCACTGCACTCCAGCCACACCAGCATCATTGCTATCCCTCAAATATGATATTCTCAGGGCAGCTCCCATCCCAGGTACTTTGTACTCTTCTTCCCTTTACCTGGAAAGCTTGTCCTACAGATAGCCATGTGGCTCATCCACTCCTCTCCTTCAAGACCTCAGTCGAATATGCAAACTCCCTTTCTAGGCACTCTTCATTTCTCTTCCCTGCGTTCCTGTCTTCCACGGCACCTATCACCATCTAACACCCTATATGCTTTACTTATTTCATCTTTTGTCTCTTCTTGTGTGGTAAGTAGAATTCTAAAGATGCACCCCCAAGATTTCTGTCCCCTGATTATTCAAACACACACTCATCTAAGTACTGCTGTGAAAGGACTTGCTAATGTCATTAAAGTTGCTAATCAGGTGACCTTAAAATAGGGAGTTCTCCCTGGATTATCTGGGTGGAAGCAACGTAATCACCTGAGCCCTTAAAAGCAGAGGAGAGATGGAGGGCAGGGGAGGTCATGGAGATTCAAAGTGTGAGAAACTCCACGTGCCATGCTGGTTTGAAGACGAAGGAGGCACTGTGATTCTGAGGGAGGTGAGAGAGTCTCCCAGATGACAGCCACTTGGGGAACAGAAACCTCATTCCTACATTCACAAGGAAATGAATTCTGCCAATGACCAGAATGAACTTGGAAGCAGATTCTCCCCCAGAGCCTCCAGAAAGAAACACAGCTCTGTTGAGAAAGGTGAAACACATCCCTTGATTTCAGGCATGTAAAACCCAGAGCAGAGAAACAGCCAACTGTGCCTGGATGTCTGACCTACAGATCATTAATGGACGTTGTATTATGTCACTAAATTTGTGATAAGTCACAAAACTGGCTAAGGCAGCAATAGAAAACTAATATACCCTACCAGAATATAGGCCTTATGAGGGCAGGAATTCCCATCTGATCTTTTTCCATACTGTGTTCCAGAACCTAGAATAGCACCTGACAATAATAGACATTCAAATGCTTGTTGAATGAATGAATATATACAGTATACACATTCTTTGCCATGAAATCTATATTTTATAATATCTTATGAAATGTTTGCCCTAAAACATTGAAAAAATATATAAAATTAAAATGTAACAGGTGAATTGATTTGAAAACTGTCTGTTTAGTAGTTTGTATCTCTTTGTAAGTTAGAAGTGGCTATCACTTCCATGGAGCAGACACAGGAAGCAGTCAAATACCACTTCCTAAAGCACTGGTTTTCAAACTGCATATAGTAACATATTGGCCAGTCATAAAATCAGTTTATGAGGTTCAGATCGGAAGGAAGAAATAAAATAAAAAAATCAGGACTTTAATTTTAGTGTGGGGTGTACGAGTGTATGTGTGTGTTGTGTGCATACTGGATCACAATGTAAGATGTATTTCTTACTGTAGGTACCATCAAAATAATTTGAACATCACAGCCTGAAAGACCATCACGCTCTGTGCTATGGACCAGGGTGCAATTTAGGGCCTGACCTGAGGTGAAATGAAGACAAATGAATGGAGCATGTGTCTGCTAAGAATGGCTGGTCAAGAAAGAACTACACTATCCTAAGTCTGTGATTAAATTTGCAAGGCTAGAGAGAGCACCAAGACTGAAGAATTCACACAAATTGCACCACCTTAAGGGGAGGAAATGAACCTTTTTCCTCTTGCTGTGTTCTTCCTTTGCCTTGGGCCTGAAACAGCATCCCTAGACGCTGTTCAACAGAGCACAGTCGCCGAGTCTTGGTATAAAATCCGCATCTGGAAGGGGATGACTTGAGGCTTTAATCAACAAAGCATCATAAGATGCTATTTTTTTTCTCCCTTACAGGGAAAGGATTAAAGACCTAACGCTTATCTATCTTCTGAGATTAGCCAGTTATTAATGTCATATAAATTTTGCTGGAAAGGAAGCTAGAAATGTCCTTGGCATATGGAACCAAAGAATAAATATTGGTTAGAGGAACTTGAAATTGAATCTAGCTCACCATCCTCATTTATTTGCAGATGAGGAAGCTAAATTAAAGGCTTATGCTATCTCCATTATTATAACAATGTTATTCTTGACTTACATATACCAGTGATGCCAATGTCTATCATCAGTGGGCTGCATGTGGATAAAGAAAAGAATAATGCCGTACACTATTCATTCCCCCACTCAAGGGCACACTCCTGGTTGGCAGGGATCATGCCATACATCTTTGTACCCTTGTTAGTGCCTACTATGGTTGGGAAAATTAAATAAGATAATACCTGCAGGGCACTTAGTGGAGCGCCCAGTACACTCTAAGAGCTAAGTAAATGCTTTCATATTTGCCTTTGTTGCTTTGATTGTAATATGAGCATTATTATTATAGAATGTTTATGCACAGGAAATTCTTAATATCTGTTGATTTTCATTGCATATACAATAAAATAAAATATTTTATGCCTACCCTTCAAATCCATTTATATGTAAAGAGACATTAAAAAATTACAGAATTCTTACCTGCTTAAGGCACTTTAAGTAAATAAGTAAAGACGAAAGAATTCCAATTAGTTAAAAATTATCCAGAAAATTTCTTAAGCATATGAAAAGTAAATAGACCATGATTCATAAAGATAATGTTTCTAATAAAAACGTAAAATCTTGTTTAATATGAAGTTAAGTTCATTTTTCCTTAGATAAGACTCTGACATGAGAGCTGCAGTGACCATTGGAATTTGGAGCCCACACCAACGGCCAACGGCTGCAAATCCTAAAAGCAGAATGTGACTTCCTTTAGGCGATGTTCCTCAGAGAGAGAAGATCAAAACATTAAAAGAAATGAAATCACAGTCTGTTTTTTCTGAGGAGTCCAACAATGTTATCAAAGATTTTTTTCTCACATCTTACAAGCTGTGCAGCACCTTTCCCCTTGCCACTTTTGCGTTAGATAATTAGCATATAATTATGTGTTCTTTCACACTGGAAAGACCATTATTTTATTAATGACTCTGAAAAGTTCTTTCCTATTTATCTTTGAAAGTGAGTTTGAAATCAAAAGGCTTTCATGACTTTTCCTGTCTTTCTTTTTAACTTAGGAGTTCTCAAAAATAATACAATAGATGGTTATGGATGTCACAGACAGTCATAAGTTTCCACATTTAAAGTAAGAAATAGGGTTCCAGAAACAAATGTTGCATCCGCCTTTCTCTCCAGATTAAATGATTGGGGTTTTGAAGAACACACACGTAAAATATTGATGTTCCAACAAGGGCTCTCTGTGCTTTGCCTTTTCCCCTTGGTGGGACAAATAGGGAATGGGTCAGAACAATAAGCTTCCTGAAGCCAGTACAAAGACAGAGAGGATATAATTCACATTTATAGGAGGAAGTACGGTGTAAGTTCCAAAGTAGTCTTCAATGAGGAATTCACGCAGTCTCTGCTTTGTAGCCAATTCTGGAAGGTACTACACATCTCTGATGAGGCCAAGCAAGCCTCATTGCTGTTTTTGGCCGACTGCTTTTGTCCTAACGTTAGGCTTACCAGAGCACTCCAGATTGGATATGGGCAATTATAAAGGAGGATGTACATTATTGCAAATTTTAATCATTTCTTGGACCATTTTGCTTGCACTGATAATCCCACAAGACCAACATATCTTGTGTAAGAAACACAAATGACTTTTGGCTGAGAGCAGCTCTTCAGTTACTTTGTAACCTATTCCTGTTTAACTTCTAGATTTTCCAATTTGTGGCTAGGACCTGCCAAATCAGGGCTTCAATGGCTGCTTGGGTCACCACAACCATGGCTACCTTACTTAAGACTGGCCAGTGAAAAATAATGCCAATGATTAAGATAATGATTAGGTTTCTTCTCAATAATATTGCTGCTATTTATGTATGGCAGAAACCACCTCTGTCCAACACTTCCACTGTGGGCAAAGCAATATTGTGGCTGAGCTGTTTCAGGAATTTTTCTTATTTCCTATACTTTTGCACTATTTCCATGGAGATGGCAGAAAAATAATGACCTGAAGACCTTGGAAACCTTGCTTCTTTAGGGCCTCAGAGAAATTTACCTAGATTGTTTTGTGAGCCAAACTAATATTCATAATCGCACATCTTTTTGCCTAGCCATTTGGAATGTCATGATGCTCCTTTAGTTGAAAATGTCTAAGTCCCTTCATTTTCACCAGGAATCTTTTTTCTTGTGAAGGAAAAAAAAATTACTTTGATTGTACTCAAGAAGCTCCTTCTTTTAAGCCCTCTTGTCTTCTCTTACATACGATGATGATTTTTCCTTTTTAAATGAGAATTATAGAATCTCATAGTTGGAAGGAATCTTAAAAGTAATTTAATCCAAACACCTACTGTTGCAAAAATCCTCTCCACAATCTTGTCTATGAGGTCCTCCATTAAGAGCTGTTCTCCAGGGCAAAAGAGATGAGAGAAAAATAAGAAGTGCAATCCACTACATGTGGAGAGCACCTTATAACTAAAACTAGAGGATCTAGATGTGATCTTCCCTACTCACGAGCTCTCAGTCTCTCCTCCTTCTTGTTTCATTACATTACGAAGAACTTGTGAAACAGAGACTCAATCTTAAGTTTGGACCACTGAGAATACAGCACAACAAGAAGCAACGCTTCTAAAACAATTTACTACGAGAATTTAGATCACATGGTCTTGACCTTTTCATTTCAATAAGCCAAAAGGTTAAAGATATTTTTAAAGGTCTACCTCATATGAACAGAACTATAGAAAACTTTCATCCATTACTTAAGAGTAAGTTAAATTTTCTGGTACAAACTAGAGGTTAAAGATTAGGTTCTGGAATAAGATTGTGGTTTGAACCCTGCCTTCCCTATTAATCAGCTATATGACCTTGGGAAGTCACTTAACATTTTGAAGTTTTCTTTTACTCATCTGTAAAAAGGAGATAATATTATCTTCTTCACTGGGCTATTAAGAGGATTAAATGAGCTAATTCACATGAAGCACTTTCTTCAGTATATGGCATATGTTTTAAGTATCCAATAAATGTTAGCTTCCTTATGTCCACTGAAGTAACAAAAATATAGAATCTAGTTGTAGAGAGCTCACTATTTTTTTAAAAAACTGTTTTAGAATCTCAAATCTGCAGTGAATTTCCGTGAGTGCTATTTTGGACTAAGAATTAATAGTGTTAGGAAAAAAATATTTCATGCTATAAGTAGCTTACGAGGAAATTTTATATTACCAAAATGCTTTTAACAAATCAATATGGATTATATCATGTGCTAACTAACTGAATAATACAATTATTCTAATTAACTGATCAGGCACTCTGGATTTTGGAAAGATGTACCAGCATTTAGCCAACAAGTTAAAGTCAGGAATAATTTCACAAAATATAAAGTTATTATTTATACTATTGTAAACCTGGTTACTTCTATGTATGTCTGAACAGTTATTACTCAGTAGACTAAATTATATATCTGATGGCATTATAAAATAGTACTCTTGATTGTGTCCAAATGAGGTTTAAAAAAAACCTGCTATGGTCAAACAATATCATAAATTAACTAGTTTCTAGTTCGTTACCTTTTTATAAAACATCCCCATATGCCATTATTCTGTTCTAGTCCCCAATTATCCAATTCTAATCAATAATCTGCTTTCCCTTCAGAGAAAAAGCAAAACAAGACTAAAACAAGCTTTCATTTGATGATTCTACCAAGAAAAGAATTTAAATTCTGCCAGTCCAGAATATCCATCGAACTAGTCAGGAAATCAAAGAATAAAGCTAACTGTTTTTCACTTCTCTCCCATTCCCTAGAGGTCAGTCACTGCAAGATGAAATGCATTGTCTGAAAAGTATTCTTGTCATATTGACCCTGAGATTCGGAAACTCCTCTCACTAACCCATTACAATGATTACAAACTTACCCATTAAAAACTATTTATTGATCCAGAAATCAGGGAGATCAAAATAATTACTTTCATAAAAATGAAAGAATCTTTTAGTTGGAAAATTTAATTGTCATATATAAAATAAAATCTTTTTTTTGAGAATTTATTCAGATGACTGTCCATCAGAAGAATAAGGGATTAAGGTCACCTTCCCAGCATTTGACATGCATCCTGGGGGGGTTTCACATTTGTGTTAGTATCTCATGACGGAACAGTGCTTATTTATTAGATAATGTGACAGTTGATGGCAATCTGCAGAAGATGTTATTCTGAGTGAAATAAAAATGTGCTATGAAAAAATGAGCTGGGGAGAAAATGGGAAAAAAACGTACTATAGAAAACTATACTCTCTCATTGTACAACCACCACTTAGAGATGTCACTGCACAAGCCCCACACTCTATTAATTCAGAGACACTTTGCTTTCCCAAGATGGTTTTCCACTTACCCTGGTTGTTTTCACTTTATTCCCAGAGGAACAGCTCCATCCTTTCCGATCCGGAAGAACTTTACACTCCTCTCCCTCAAGACACGGCTGCATATGGCACCACCATTTCTGTTCCACTATTGAAGCTACAGGAGATAGAAAAATTGATTCAATGTTTTCCATTTGGGCTTGTTAATTCTCTGGGGGCACATTTAAAGAGGAACGAAAGCCACCAATTCTTCCCCCCAGGGGTAGACTGGGTTTTGAGGCAAGCTTCTTTTTTTGTCCACAGGAGCTAAATCTCTCTAGATTTTCTGACTAAAGGGATTTTTCTTTTATTTTAAATTTTATTTTATTGTAGTAAGAACACTTAACATGAGATCTGCTTTCCTAACGAATTTTTAAATGCATAATATAGTATTATTAACAATAGACACGTCGTTTAAAGATTTCTAATGTGAACATATAGGCTTTATTAAAACTAATATATTGGAAAGAAACTATGAGGATGTGTGCATGCACTGATTTACATAAACATATAAGAAAATGAGCCCATGACCAGTTTAGATTCAACATTTTAGAATAAATGTTATATTTCCCATTAGTAGGCTGAAAATCAGGAGGGCATTAGAATTAAAACAATTTTCTTTTACTCTCTGTGGTAACCATTAACCCCAGGCATGTGCCATGCTAATATGAGCACTTAACAAATAATTATTTATGGTAACATTACTTAAATAGACCCATACAAAGATTAATATCCTATTGTAATTAGGTGCAGCCTCAAATAAAGAAATTATTTATTTTGATGCATCTTCAAAAAAATCACTATTTCATGTAAATTCTATCCGCAGCTAAACATTTACTCATATATATGTTTATTTTTTTATTCTTAGCAACCATCCATAGGATTAGAAACCCATACTATTTAATCATCTATTTTTATCTTTCCTTCCTCAGTTAATTTACACACACACACCCCCTTCCTTGGGTGGCAAATCAATATTTCACGGTATCAAAGTAAGAAGCACATGGACTTGTTGGAACCTCATTATAATGCCTTTTGTAACAAAACTGCATAAGATCTTAGACCTCCCTCCGAAGGATTTTAGATTTCAAAATGCCCCCCAAATAACCTCATATCAACCACATGATTTACAGCGTGCTCCCCGAGGATTGACCTCAGTCAGCAGCATTAGAGTGGGGTTCCAATGCTACGCAGTCCCAGCTACACTATCGCAATGAGTAATGGAAGAAGTCGCACCATCCACGCAAGATGGAGCAGCTCTCGTGGTGCCAGCCACCTGCCCGGGGAAGCAGGAGCACTTGACTGTTTGTGACCGTTCTTCTATCTTGTTCTTATTACAGCATCTGTGGAGGGCCACCACCTCGCAAGTGCCCGTTTTAACATGGTGAGCTGCACAAACAAAAACAAAAGATGAGACAACATTGAGAAAGCTTTGGACACTTCCCCCCTCTTTTTAATTAGAAGTACATTAAATATAGCTCTATAAGGGATCCACCATGCATGAAACTAGAAATATAATGATGCTGACTCCATAATGCAGATTTGATTTCTTTTCTAAATGTGGTACGACCATTTCTGTCAGCAAACGCTTGGTGAAGCAGCAACAATTAGTGACTAGATTAGAATGAGCTATTAGAACCGTCTGAAATATAGAGGCAATATGTGGTGCCATCAAAAACATATTTACTTGCATATGACTTTCTTTTACACCCTTTTGTTCAACATGTTCATCAAAGTAAGGTAAACCTCTGGACAAGGTGCCCTGCAAAGGGGCTGAGACCAGCCCCATTCTCAAAGTGCATGGGGTCGAGAAAGGTTATGTTCCTTTGGGGGTGAGCGGAAGGTCAGGCAGGGGACCTCTTTTTAGGAAGTGAGGATGCAGAGGGAGAAACCCACCCCCTTAGTAATTCTTCTCCACCATTTCCCTAGAAATGAACTAATTGGATGATTCTTGAAATTGCTGCCATTTCCCCGAAAGTCCCAGCCAATCTCAGGACCCAAAAACCATTCCTTCCAATTTTGCCTCAGGGAACAACCGCCACTAAACGGCACCAACTGCAGCCAGAACTTGGATGGATTTGTATCCAGTCTAGAACCCCAGTCCAATAAGCTGTGAGCCTCTCCCACCCATTTCGCTAATCCCCAGTAAGTGAACCTCGAGGGTGAACTTTTTGGGTGATTGAAATTTTGGGACCTCACTTATCACATCATGATAGAGTTCTAGTTTGTCTTCATCGTTATTTTTTTTTTTCAGCATTTCTTCTTCAAAGTATTAACCCTACTGTGAAATGATAAAGCAAAAGTTTCATCTGCTAAAAATAAAAACAGCCTAAAGTCTAACATTTGTTTAAATACTATGCTTTCAGAAATTTTTAAAAAGTGATTGATACAAAAACAGAAATTTAAACAGAAAAAGTAGATCTGAAGTAGTTACTGTTATAAACACGTTGAGACCCACTGTAAATGAGATCAGCACATCATGTCTTTATGTTAATCTTCCCCTTGGAGATGAGGAACCACTGTAGTAACACTCAGGTTATATCTTGTCTAGATTTTTCTTGTAAGAGAGAGCAAATCACACATATTGTCCACCTCATCCCTCCTTGTAAGACCAAGAAACTCAGGTGTGACATACAGCTTTGATATGTAATCCTCAAAAGAACTTTCAAGTAGCAAATACCACTTCCAAGGTCACAAAGATTTTTCTGCCACTATAGATACAAATGGGGATTTCTCTGTGTTTGATTCAAACACAAAACTAAAAACTTGAGATCCAGACTTCTATTCCTATCCTCTCACCCTCTGGAAAATATTTTCTTAGCTAAGGATGATTCAATTTGGTTTGAATTTATGGAATGCTTTGTTATATCATTCAAGTCAATATACTGCTTTCTACACTGCACTTAGTCACATTTTGAGTCAATCCAACACATCAGGCATGGTTCTGCGTCCTGGGGATGCAACAATGAATAAGAGGGACATAGACCCAGCCCTCAAAGGGCTCATATTTCTGTGGGGACAACAAATAATAAATATCTAAGTTAATGATTAAATAAGACAATATTAGATTTTTAAGGTCCTTGAAGGAAATGCAGTAGAGTAATGTGATGGAGAGTAATTAAGCAGGGAGAGAATGTATATTTTAGCAAGAGTCTTAGAGAAGACCTCTCTGAGGAGGTAATCTGAATGATGATGTGAGTGATGAGAAGGAAGCATCCACTATGAAGATCTAAGAAAGGAAGAACATTCCAAAGAGAAGGAGCAGCAAATGACAAGGTACTGGAATGGGGAAAAGTGTGATGTGTTCTCAGGACAGCAAGATGACCAGTGTGGCTAGAGTGTGGTTGAACAATTGAAAGTCCAGGGAAACGTGTCAGAAATGTAGGAAGGTCATGTAGGGGCTGGTACACCACAGTAAGGAGATTGGATTTTATTCTCATTGCAAAGGAAAGCCTTTGGGTGGAAACGGTATCATCTCATTCATGCTTTAGAAGTTAACTCAAGCTGCTCTTTAGAGAATGGAGCGAAGAAAACAAGAGTGGAGTCAGGGAGACCAGTTATGAAGAGGTTCAAGAGTCTAGGTTATGAAGGATGAAACTAGACTAGACTAACAGCAGCAGAGTTGAGAAGTAGCAGGTCGGAGGGGGATGTTTCAGTGTACAGTTGATTTGACTTGTTAGTGTATTGAATGTGAGCTACAGGGGAAGAAGGAATTAAGGATTACTCTCGAGCTTGTCCTCAGAAATTAGAAGCTGGGGGCTCTGGTAGACGGAAAAGGCCTAGGGAAAGGAGAGTTCGGCAAAACACAGGTTTGGTTAGAATGTCCGTAGTTCTGTTTTGTCCGTGTTAAGTTTGAGATCTTTATAAGACACCTGAGTAGAGATGTCAATCAGGCAGCAACATTTGTGAAGTAGAGCTTAGGGAAGAAATCTGGGCTACAGACACACACAGCTGAGAGGTGATATTTCAAGCCAGAGACTGAACCAAATTACCACAGAAAGGTTGCCAGCAGAGAAGAGAAAAAGAGAAAGAACAGTTCAAAACCTAGATCTGGAATGGGGGAAACAGCAAAGAAGACTGATGAGGAGCAACACACGAAGTAAGAGAAAAAGCACACGAGACGAAGGCACGGAAAATGAAAAAAGAAGATGTTTCACGAAGGAGGGATTGATCGGCTTTGTCAAAGGCTGCTGAAAGGTTCAATAAATGAGGAGAAATAATTGTGTCAGAAATAGGACGAGAATAATTAAAAGAATAATATGATGTAATGGCTAAGAGCATAGACTCCAAAACTAGTCTATTGGTGTCGTGGAGTTGACTCCAACTCCTAGTGACCCTACGGACAGCAGAGCGGAACCCCGCCCGGTCTTTTTGTGCCATCCTCTCCCCTTCCAGCATTCTATCAGACAATGCCCCACTGCTATTCATAGGGTTTTCATGGCCAATTTTTCCAGAAGTGGGTTGCCAGGTCCTTTTTCGTAGTCTGTCTGAGTCTGGAAGCTCCGCTGAAACCTGTCCACCGTGGTACCACCTGCTGGTATTTGAAATTCCGGTGACATAGTTTCAGCATCACAGCAACATGCAGCTGCCACAGTATGACAACCAACAGACAGGTGGTGTGATTCCCTGACCAGGAAAGGAACCCAGGCCACAGCAGTGAAAGAATAGATTCTTGGGTTTGCTAAAACCAGAGTAGCTGGATTTAAATCTAAGCTCCTCCTAACAGCTGTGTGACCTTGTGCAAGTTACCTAACATCTCTGAGTAGCAGTTTTTCAAGTCTAGAGGAGAGATATTAATAGCATCATCTTCATAGGGTTGGTTTGAGGATTAAATGAGTTAATACGTATAAAGTATTTAGAACACTGCCTACCCCATAGCAGGCACCCTGTAAGTGTTAGCTATTATTATTGTCAGCATTTAATCTTGGTAAAAACCATTTTAGTGGCATGATGAAAATAAAAGCACAACTGAAGTAAGTTTAGTAGAGAATGGGATGTAAAACTGTGCAATTATAAAACTTTCATGGAGTTTTGCAGTGAAGGGAAGAAGGAAATGAAGCAATAGCTAGAATGAAGCATGGGGTCAAGGGAAGATTTTTAAATGGGTGCCATAAAAGCATGCTTGCTTGCCGAAACGATCTGGTAGAGAGAGAAATTGTCAATATAGGAGAGAAAATGGGTAATTAAGAAAGAATGTTCTTGAGAAGGAAAAAGGAATTGAGCTTCAGGGCACCTGGGGGTTGGCATTAGATTGATGTGCGGACACTTAATCCATTTTAACGAGTGAGGTGGGACATGTAGATACAGAGGCAGGTAGGTCTGAGTGGATTAGGTGGTGAAAAGATGAGGCAGTATCTTATCTGATTTCGTCTAATTTTTCTATGGAATATGAGTGATGTTTGAGAAGAAAAAAGAGTATATGAAGTAGATGTCTCAGAAAGAGGAAAAGTAAATTTACTGGGAAGGAGTAGTGGGATCGTCTGGCAGGGAGTTGGCTGGTGCCCGCTGTAAACTGCAGAGGACACAGTGGGATGGAAGAAGGGGAGGGATTACAGAGCAGAATGGGGATAAACACCTCCATGATGAGAGATCATTCGGGATGCCTAGATTTCTGACAGTGATTTAGGGAAACAGAGACGTTGAGTTATGATGAGATTGGTCCTGCTAGTCTTTGAATGGAAGCCAGGTTAGAGACAAGAGATTATTAGGGCATCTTCAGATGGTGACACAGTGAGGCAGAGCACTGAGCTGAGACAGCTTTGGGGAGAGCCTGATGGTGGCCCTGTTCTCTTTCACAGTACTAGGCAGCGAGGAGCACACAGTGAGGTCCCACCAACCTCTCCCCTGAGAAAAGAGGCATCATTGCAGCACCAAGACCATTTCACCATCTCTATTATAAGGAGATTTCCTCATACACTGGAAAAGAATGGACAGGCGATGATGCTGCGTCCGTTTCCCCTTCCCAATGCCAATATCAAAATTCGCTCCTTTGCCTGACAAGAAAAATAAGAGGACAAAGTAATTGCGGTCATCAGTAGTGCTGTTCACCAAATATTTCCAGTTCTCTCCCTTCTGGACACATGGTAGTACTGTACTTCTCCACCCCATTCAATTTAGATGTGATGATGTGACTTGCTTTGGCCCATGAAATGAAAGCTAAAGTAATGAGTCACTTATGAGATAAAGCAAAGGATGTCAGTCTGATGGGCACTTTAAGAGCTACTGTGTAATTCACCACATTTTTCTCCACCAGCTAGAGCAACCAGTTATGTTCTTGTTAGTGGAGACTACGTCAACCTGAGTCCCCAGGGAAGAGACATGGAACAGAGTCCTCACCAACCATGATGGACCTATGAGTGGGAAATAAACCTAAGTTGTTACAAGCCTCTAAAACTTGGAGGTGGTTTGTTACTGCCACAAAACTTAGCCTACTTTGACCACACAGTAGTGCTTTCTACTGCTTCCTAGACCGCAGTAGGGTGTATTTTTCCAAATGACTTACTTGGAAGATAAGTCAGTGGAGCATAATATCTCAAAACCTGGATCATTCTAGCTTATTTAAGTCAATGAAGAATAAATATGAGAAAGAAAATGTTGTTTAGATATTTATATAATTCAAAGGATTGTAAAGAATCAGCCCACAACTGGATAATTACATCGGCGAAGTTCAGTATATCAGAGCTCTGGTGAAGAAAGCGTGCTTCTTCCTCCTTTGAGGAGAAAGGAGGTGAAATGACGTCCATCTGGTGCAATGCAGAGAAGAACAAGGTAGGAGCTGCTCTGGGAAGACAGAGAAGCAAGTCCCCCTCAGAGAACATGGTATTAAATGTTAAGAGATTAATAATAAGGGTGACCTGGAAGAGTAAGCCCCACAGATAAGGCTCTTCTGCCCTGAACTTTCTCTTCATTGCCTATGAATAAAATGCACAGGCGCTCAGGTTGAGTTTCCTGGTGAGGAAGGGGATTTTATGAAAAATCCCTCTCAGGCTTTGTGGAAGTTGTAAAGCTTTTTGTGGGAGAATGAGAGAAGGATAATTAACCTTTCTAAAATAGAATAGATGATAGGTAGGTAGGTGAATGGATGGATAGATAATCTTAAACTCAAAGAGTTGGAAGGCAGGGGTAGGGAGAATATCGTCTGTTCAGTCATTTTTTTTTTTATACGCCGGTAAATATGCCAAGTGAAGTGAGATATCCTCAAAAGAGGGAAGCAAATCTTCTAGCACAATTTAGTTCACCTAAGCGTGGCATATGTATACTTTTCTCACTCATCTGCTGTGTATCTTAACTTCCTATGATAACCAAATTCTTGTAGACAAAGACTAATTTTTCACGTAAACTGCTCAGTATGTGGTATGTGTTTAATAAACGGTAAACAAGCAATTTAAGAAGGTAAAACTAATTCCTGTGGTTTTCCTTTAAAAAGTTAATGAGACTGCAGAAAATTCAAGCAGTTACTAGAATTCTCTACACAGATTCAGACAGAGCTCATGATAAACTAACCTAATCAAATATTAGGGCTTTCCAAATTAACAAAATAGGCTTCACAGACAATCAGTTAGCATCATACTAAAATGATGCAAGACCCCCTGGAGAAAATTTGAATGAAAAAAGAACAAACAATTTCTTCATGTCACAATTCCCAAGTTACACACATACAAAAAAAAAAACACTCTTCTGCTATTCGCTATTCTGCTATTTTTTTCCTCCCTGGATGTGATGCATAAACACAAAGTGTTGTCTCCTACATTTTTGTGAAATGACACTGGAGAGACAGAGGTTAAATTCTTAGGAAAACAGATATCCCAAGTCTTACCTGGCTCTGATTGTTGCCTTCCAAGCTTATTATCCTTATGCCTTAATTCAACATAGGCTCCTTGGCCCTATAATGCCCCAGAAATATTGCCTTAAGAGACTGCCGCTTAAATCATATCTTAAGACTCCTAAATGTTTTGCAAAGCTATGATGACTGGTATATTCCGGCATGAAGTCCTGTAAAGCATTTTAGCAAAACCTTTGTTTCCAACTGCTTTTTTACATACTGAGAGGAATTTCTCCATAGTGGGGGAAAAAAACCCTGAAATTAAACAGCATTTGATTTGTATGCATGCAAAGATTTTTTAAAATTTTATATATATATATAAACATACACACATATAATTACATATAATATAATTATAGGTATACATATATGTTTATACATATGTTAACATGGTCACATTTTATTCATCATCTGTGAATCAACTATAAATACATAAGTATGAAAAACGGGTTCATTGAATAATATTTATTTATGCAAATCATTCACCTGTAGTAGTGTTTGCTAGCCTTAGGTTAATAAGAGCACAAAGCTGTGCGTATCACATTCTATATGTAAAAACTCTGGAAACAATTTATGGAATAATGGTAATTGCTAACATTTATTGAATATTCACTGTATGACAAGCATTATTCCATTTTATCATCAAAACAACCACTGAAGAGGAAACTATAATCATTCCCAATTTGCGGATGAAGAAACTGAGCCACAGAAATATTGAGTAACTTGCCTAAGGTAAAATAGCTAGTAACAGGCAAAATCAGAGTGTAGAATCCTGGCAGTTTGCTTCCAGAAACCACAATCTTAAACACTATGCTAGAGGCCTCTTCTGTGGAGCTCCAAATACACGCAACAGACAATTCCAGGCGATGTGGAGGAACGCAGGAAATACATTACTGTCCCCACATGCAATGCTTGGTGGCCTTGAAAGCACATGAGCTCTGCAGCTGAAATACTGCAGTCGGAGCCTAGCTTGACCTACACTATACTTGAGTGAACCCTTAAGTGAGTCCACTCCTCTTTCAAAGAGTTGGCCTGTTCATCTCTAAAATGGCTCCATAGAGTCCTTATGAAGACTGAATGAGATAATGTATGGGAAACTGCTTTGAAATTGTATAGCATTACCTAAATGTTAATTATCTTTATTTTTACTCTTAATGAATATCAAAATGAGGCAACACGTACATAAATTACAAAAATGTGGCTGTTAGGGAAAGTTATCTACATTTTATAAAAGTTCTAATATCACGTTTCAAAAATATATATATATACTTAATTGTGTTGACATGAGATGCATGTAAAAAAAACTAATGTGACACAAACTACAGAAGAGAGTAAATTTAGCATCAAGTTGTGAATTTGTTCCTACTTGGTTTCCTCTCCATTAGATTTCAGTTCTTATTTGTATTCTGATTTGTCTCATTGATTCTGAAATTCTGTTTGTCTCCATACACTCCCATTTAATAGTTTTACCGAGCTTGACTAGCTCCCCAGAGTCTGCATTACACCTTCTAAGCAAAAAGAAAGCATCACCTACATGCACCAATAGGCATCTGAAACGCAAGCTAGTTAGTGGATTTAGGTTGCTGTAAATCACTTTGAGTGGAAAAAATGTGCTGAAACAAAACTTTTGGAGGCAGCTAATTTCTCACTTTAATTCATTAGAATAAGAAAATAGGGCACATTTTTAGACTTTCATGGTGAAGCAATCTAATTAAAAGAAATGGTCATTTAAATAGCTCCATGAAATTTCAAAAGTTCACATAATTTATGAAGTCAGGATGATCAGGGAGGAAATAGCCAAGTGCCAGTGACATTTTTACAAAGGCTGCTTTCTAAAACTGCTCCATTTTATATGGAAAAAAATAAAATTATTGGGAAAAAACAAATTGCCATAAAGGATAATGACTCTAATAACAGTGCAGTCTCTATTAACAAAAGCAAACTCGCAACCAGAGGATGTCCTCCAGTCTATTTTAAGAGAAAGAGCAGAACAGAAGAAGATTCACTCTTGGGAGAATTTTAGATTCATTGCCCCTCAGTTCAACCACGAACATCTTCTACATCCATATTTTCAATGAGAATTGATGTTGAGGAAGGCGAACCCTCAAGGAATATTGGTCTCTTTATAAACTGTCCAGCAACTTCTGCTGTGAGGTTTCGTCTGAAAAAGAGGAACAGGACCAATCAAATCCACCTCTCTAGAAATTTGAACTAAAAGTCACAGAGCTGCCCCATGGAAATGGGCACTTAAGCCAAAGGTCACCTGGCATCCAGAGTCAGGTGACCCATGGAGAGATCTGTGCACGCCTCACAGTGATAAGACACAGGGACTCAGAGGAAGCAGACAGGAGAGGGAACTAAGCACAGGTGCAGAGAGCTAAGAGATAAGAGAGAAGGTACTCCCACGAGCTGCCTTGGTATTTGTCGTCCTGAGGTCTTCCTGACATTTTTCCTGAATTCCTGAAATATTTTATAGAAAAGGTTTCAATGAGCTCCTTTTCTCCTGAGGTAACTTGATGATGTCTCTGTTCTTTGACCCAAAAATGTGCTGACGAGGATATTTCTCCTTTTTTAATTAAAGTTATAATTAACAAAAGCTAATTATTAGCCAGAAGCTTTCTCTATCCCCACTTTTAAGAGCAAGAGACAAGTTTCCACCTTTAAAGTAGGATCCAGGAAATTCACAGTCTAACAGTCACACTGTCTACATTTACCTCATAGTGAAAATCGACGTTTCAAATGATGATCCTAAGGCTGGCTCAAATTACTATGAAGGTAAAATAGTCCATTATATTTTTTCAAACGTTTGTAACGGCAAAAGTTTAAAAGCAGATTTCCTGCTTAATCTCAAATTATACAAAAAATGTGAAGAATCAGAACATCCCCAGTTCCTATACACTGTAAGAGTCGCGCTGTTCTTTTAGGATTAATAATATTCCTATAAGTGTTCCTAGGAAGGAGTGAAGTGCAGCCCAAGCGCTTCTTGAGGAAACTGACAAAATGAGTAGAAAGAGTAATGAAAAGAAAGATGCACTATGTGGGGTCTAGTGCATAGCTCTGTCCCTGAAGAACGTCATGTTGAGGAAGTCATTTAGGACTCCGGGCGTCTTTCCTCATCTGCAAAATGAAGAAACCAGATTGATTTTAGAGTGAGAGTTAAAGGTTCTTTACAATTCCAAAATTCTTTGAGTTTATAAAATGATTATGTTTCATTATAATAGGTACAATATATTAGACCTATCAGAAAATGAAAGTCAAACAGATTTTTTTAATTGCTTCAAACTAACATAAATTAACTTCATTAAGTCACTGAATTTAATGAGAACCTGAGAAGGGAGTTTAGGAAATCTACATTTTGGATATATTTCTTATCTGTATGAAGTCACGAATCTTAACTACACAGTGTAATATTCACTATAAAGCCAATCGGCATCCTTATATTGCTTTATGTAGAAAACAGTTTGATTACTGTTGATTCCACAAGAGCAATCAAATCCAAAAGCTAATAGAGCACAGTGATTTGGGTGAGGATTCTGAAGTCAGATGGTCTAGGTTCAAGTCCCAGCTTTAAAAGAGAATGCCTATCTTTTCATCAAGCCTCCTTTTTCTTTCCTCCTGGGCACAAAACTGTACTAAATTTTCCAGTCTCCCTTGCATGTGACACAGGGAATGTGGGCAAAAATGAGTTACACTTCTTCAAGACCAGGCCTATAAAAACCTCCCACTCCATCAGCCATTCTCTCCCTTCCCCTTTCAGATAGATGTCCATGCCAAAGGGGACCTTGAAGAGCCACATCAGCCTGGGTCCCCCAACGACTGTGTAGAGGAGAGATCCACTCCCTGACACTAACTGGTTTCACATGCACAGGAACTAAGCTTAGGTTATGTTAAGCCAATGAGATTTAGAGGTATATCTATTACAATAGCAAGTATTAACTAATATGCAATAATATTCTTACTAATGGACCTAGGAAGAAGTTGAGTACAGTCCAGTGCTTCTTAAGGGAAGTTACGTAGTCAGTAAAAAGAGCAGTCCTATGGTCTGAATGTTTGTGTTCCCCCAAAATTCGTATGTTGAAAACCTTATGCCCAAGGTGTTGGTATTACGAGGTAGGACCTTCAGAAGGTGATAAGACTGAGTGCTTTTATAAAAGAGACTCCTAAGAGCTAGTACTCGCCCCTTCCGATACAACATGAAGTCTACAATCCAGAGGAGGGCCCTCACTCGATCATGCTGGCACTTTGATCTTGGACTTCCAGCCCCCAGAACGGTGAGAAATAAAGTTCTGTTGTTTACAGGCCACCCAGTCTCTGGTATTTTGTTACAGCAGCCCAATGGACTAAGACATGCAGAGAACAAAGAGATGTGATTTGAAAAAATTATTTCACTTCTATATGCTTCAGCTTCTCATTTGTAAAATGGGAATTATAAGATCACCCACCATAAAGGGATGTAATGGGATCAATTGGGCCAACAATCATAGCAACGCTTATAGTTGATAAAGAGTAAATGTGAGCTATAATTACTATGGAGGCTAAGAAGACCTGACTTCGACCCTCGAATCTATTTATATGATGCAGATGTCTAAGAAAGAATCACTGATTTTTAGAGACTTAAAGAATAATAAAAAGTCCTACCTTACCATTTTACAGAAAGGAAATTGATGGTTAGCAACATCTAGAATATTCACTAATTCAAGATCACAGAGCTAGAGAGTGGAAGATTCATAATTAGAACTCAGCTCTCTTAATTCCCAGTTCAATGTCACTTCCATTACCTACCCCCCTACAGCTCTTTGCTCACCAAATTCCTCTCATCCGCCTCCTGTACAACTCCTTAATTTCCCTTCCTCCTCTACGACTTACTTCCACTGCCTTAGGTTAGGCATCCCTACTATCGTTTCATTGCATAGCCATGAGGGGCCCCTGACTGGTCTGTATGCTAGCTTGTTCCCTTACACACACATAAATACACACGTTCTACCACGGTATCTCTTTCTAAAATTAAGCCCAGAGTATAAAACCATTCTTGGCTCTTCATTTTTCACAGGGTAAATTCAAACTCTTGGGCATAACACAAGCATCCTTCCATCAGCCCATCTCTGAGTTTTCCAGCCTCATTTTCCTTGGCACTCTTGTTGCACCCTACCCTGAGGTCATAGAAACTATTTTTAGAACCTTATTATATCTTTGCCCAGCCCACCTGTCACTCTTTCTTGAGTCCTTACCCCACTTTTTACGCCCAGGAAACATCTACCCCTTCTTTCAAGTTTAGAACCTCACACCATTTACTCTATGAAGATGTTAATCAACCCCTGAGGTAGACTGGACCACTCCTTCCTCTGATTAACATTTTCTTACTTATTCTGCAACACCTGTACTGGTTTTCTATATTTACTTTTTATATCTCTGTTTCCCTCTACTAAATAGTGAGGCCCAAATTCATGATTATTCAACTCTGAATTCTCAGCATGAGGCACAGTTTGAGATCTATAATAAAAAAATCAATATGCTTGATGAATAAATAAATGGTTTACTACAAGAGTTCTCAAAGAGAAAAAACAGTAAATTTAATCATCTTTTCAGGTTCAGGCTTAGATGAATTTATTAGAAATTGTAAGAATATTTGACCCTGCTATTTTGTGGATATGCGTATATGTGTGCTTAATTTGTTCTATTGGAGCACCAAGCAGGGTTTTAGGAGGAGAGGTACACTAAATGAGCCCTGGATTGGGAGGTCAGGAGCCCTAGGGTCTATTTCCAGTACTACCACAAACTGACGATTTGATTTAATCTTTGGTAAATCAGTTAATCTCCCTAACTCACAATTTATCATCCGTAAAATAAGGAAGTTGGCCATATATGATAATAGAACATTTAATATAATGTAATGAAGAAAAAAATGTGATGTCAGCTAAAAGTATTTCAACCAGTAGCATTTGTACATAGTAGAAGAAACATCCAACATAATCAATGAAAACCTGTTCATCAGAGAAACAGTGTGACATTACACTCTGACCCAGGAGATCTTGATTTTGGTCCTAAATTGATCAGGACAATTCTTTGAAAAATCATTTTATTTATTTGGACTTCAGTTTTCTCAACTACAAAATTCGAAGTATCTCTAAGCTTCTTTTCTACTCTAAAAATGAATTATATGGTGTGCTATGTACAAATCTAGATGGATAGAAGCACTAAAGTCATTTAATTTTAGGAAATGATTACCCCCTGAGAGAAGGATAAACTTCTACTCTTTCCTATATCTAATTTTGCAGATTCATAATGCCATACCCTTCTGTATACTAAGAAGTTTTCTACATCTGGGGTATTCTTTGAAGCCACCAAGACACTTATAAACAGAAGAAATCAGTATTATTCAAGAATGAACAAAAACTTGCCTTCCAACAAAATCTTTTCTCACTCATGGAAGCCTTGCTTTGTTTCCAGTGATTGACATGAAAAGCAAATTTAGGTTCTCTTTCCTCTACACTTCAGCAATTTTAATATGGAACATCCAAGTTCTGAGTGTCACTCCAGATCAAAAGGGTATAAATCCTAAGTCAAATTATTAAGGAAGACTACATGAGGCTTTTCTTAGTTTTTAGAAGAAAGATGCTAGTAGCTCACGAAGAAATTATATTCCGTACTACCCATTCATTGAGTAAGGATTTTACACTGTCATATCAATTAAGCTTTTTTTGTTGTTGATAGCTTCTGAAAATGTCCTCAAAAAAAACGACTTCAGAATTCATTTATGATGTGAAATTCAAATTAGAATAGAGAAGTAGCGAAATTTAGTAGAAGGATCATTGGTCAGTGAGTCAGAAAATCTGTGCCCTCATTTGCACTCCACTACTAACTAACCGTGAGATCTCTGCCAACTCATTCACACACTGAAGATTCACCCAACACTAAGTGCCCGGCATTGTGCTAGCTCCTGACAATATAAAGCCAAAGGAAAAACCTTCCCTGCTTTCAAGGAGCTTGGAAGGCAGTAGAGAGAGAGCCATGAACACAAAAAATAAAGTGATAAATGGGCCATGATGCAAACAGCCACAGAATGCACTGAGATAAAGAAGTCAGTTCCACCCAGTGAGGGGCAGGCGTGAGAAGGGAGATCAGGAAACAATTTGTAAAGAAGACGACGCTTAATCTGAATTTTGCGAGATGCCTGAAAGGTTGCCATATCCAATCAGAAACATTGATCTCACTTAGTTTCCTGATCTGGACTAGATGATGTCTAAAAGCTCCCTTTGGTTTTAAATTTCTATAATTTTACGTATATCTTTAATAACAACAATATAGGAAGGTATATGTTTTTGTTTTGTTTACTTATGTGTATATTTAACCATAGTACATGTACTATCCAAAACCCTGTATTGAAATATTTCTAATGTAAAACTTTCTAAAACACTTATCTTGCTTCTTTAAACAGTAACTTCTAAACATTTAACCTCTCAGTATTAATCTTGACCTTGATTATGGACATTCTTTCCTGGGGTGTGTTGGAAGTGTAGTTTTATTCAGATGGAAAAAAACACAAGACCTACTGTGAAATGTAGCAGTAAGTGGATACTGACCAAATGGCATCCCAGGAATTTATTTTCTTGAAAAGGTCCCTGGTGTTAGTTTGTTCTTTGGGTAATTTGCCTTTTTCTCCTGAAAGTGAAGTGAGCACGTACAGTAACAGGCCCTCCTGGGCAGTGTAAGGTGGACACCATCCAGGAAAACTAATTAACAAATCAAAGGCTAAAACAGCCTTCTGGTGGGAGGCAGCAGAGCATCTGGTGGTTTCAAGAGGAAATCAGAGAGATGCCGGCTTTTACACAGCTGTTACCAGCTGTGACTTTGAGCAAGTGACTTACACTGAAGCTTCAGTTTCCTCATCTGCAAAACAAGAATAATACTCCATACTCCAATAATACTCCATACTCCAATACTCCAATAATACTCCATAGCATTGTTGGGAAGATTAAATGAGAGAAAGCAAGTAAAGCTCTTAGCACTGTGTCCGGCATATAGACTATGCCCAGCGATTATTGGCTATTATCATTATCATCATTATTACAAGTCCAGGGATTTGTAACCCTGTTCTCCTCACAAGAATACTCTTCAGGATGAGAGGTACGACAGGTGGCAATGGTTTCCAGTGAAACTAACTTATGGATCTAGCCCTTAGCAAGTTACCTTCTTATCTAAGAGTCAGGAGATAACATAGACAGTTGCATTCCAGTCCAGAACGCAAATTCTAGAGCCAGGCCACTTGGATTCAAATTCCAGCTCTGTCACTTACGAGCTGCATGACCTTTGACAAGTTACCTAACCTTCCAACGTCTCAGTTTCCTCATCTGTAGAAAGAATAAAAGTCACAGTATCTGCCTCATAGCATTGTTGTGAGGATTTAATTAATTAATAAACAGAAAGCACTTGCAACAGTATCTGGCCACAGTAAGTACCCAGTAAATGTTGGCTATCAATAGAAATGACATTGTTCTTAACACCTTTGGAGAAGTAGGAGGCAGTGTCATCAATGGCAAGTGAGGGGGTAGCTGGGGTTGGTGGTAACAGCATTCTCATAAAGCCCTCCTGAGGAAAAGGACAACTGAGAGCTCATTCTCTAGGGTCAGAAAGACCCAAATTAGAAAGCTGACCTATTGTGCATGACCTTGCTCAAGTTATTTCACTCCCGAGTTTAAGTGGCTCAGTCATAAAATGGGAATAGCAGCATCCACCTCATAAAACTGTGGTGAGGATAAAATGGGTCCTGAATGTAAAGTGGTTGATTACCTCTACACTTTTGGGGATTTTTTTAAGGGCTTAACTTAAGGGTTAACTGAATTTGAAACCCACACCATGACCACTGCCCTGCACTGTCTTCCTACCCAAGGGACAAGGCAGATGCTCAGAAAAACTGCCAAACTGCTCTGCCACCAAACCCCCACTCTTGAAGCTTATTTCCTCATCACATCCATCCCCCAATGCTGAACTGGCTTCTCCCCTAGGAGTCTTAGTGAGAATCCTTGTGAACATTTTCTGATGGACACTTGCCACCATGCTGACTTTGCCTTTCAGATCCAACACTGCACCTCCTCTCACCCTAGCATGCATGACTTCTTATTCCCTCTCCCCCCATGCATGACTTCAATCAGTCATTCGTTTAATATTTATTGAAACACCTATGGTATGCTAAACACGGGGAAGCCAAAGTCCCTGCCTTCATGGAGATGACAAACATTGAGCAAACTACGACATAGCTGGAAGGCAGGACAGGGGACTGATTCAGAATATAGGCTACGGAATTAGATCAGCCCCAGCCCTCTTGCTTATTAGCTGTCTTGAATTAATTATGTAATTGCTCTAATTTTAATTTGCTGCTTTTGGGAAATGTGAAAATCAATGTCCACTTTTAACTAGAAGAATAACTCTCCCTCCGTCACCATCTACCCCCTTTCTGCCTCTGGGACTTGCTCCAGACCAAAATAGGAAATAAATCATTTTACCATTTACCCATTGCTTACAGAGACTGATGAGAGAGGATAACATGCTTTAAAATGTGACCTGTAAAAAGAAAAAGAAGCTACATTTTCAAAGCTTTGGCTGATCTTTCTATAAATAAAAGGTCATCACCGTATCTCCATTTTTTGAAAACACAAAGCAATGAGCCCCACTGGCGAATGAACTGAGCTTAGCATCATAATATAGAGCTCTGTGTCCACTGTGGGCACATATCTTTGCATATTACGTTGCATTTAAGGCAACATTTTTCTTCTTAAATTATGCTTCGAAGGTAGTCAGTCTGAGAACTACACTTTTTCCCTGGAGTTACTGGTGTGTGCGTGTGTGTCAGAGAGAGAGAGAGAATAAGAGACAGAGAGAGAGAGAGAATCAGAATATGAGAGAAAGAGAGAGTGAGAGAGAGAATGAGAGTTTAATCCAATGATTAAGATCTGAAAGCTCGAGAGCATCAGGAGGTGTGCCTTCACCACGCCAGCAGAGGATCCTCGGAAGAGATCAAAACTTGGAGGGACAAAGCTCAAGTGACCGTATAACTTATTATCCGAATCAGGACCCATTTGAGAGTAAAAGGGTTTGCTATTAACGATTATGCTGGAATCATAGGTGTTAACTGGTCTGGATGCAAACTAGAACATATAAATCACCACCAATGCTCACCCTGAACTGTTCTGCTAAAGCCCGCCCTTACCAACTATGGTCTTATTCTAGGCTAAATACCCAAGCTTTTGAAAATGTGCTTCTATAAATTATTATGTCCTGTGAACTCTCTTGGTGGGGAAGAAGGGAAACTAAAATCCTAGGAGAAATTAAAATCAATTGGTAAGGAACAGGTTTTCCTATGGGGGGACAGAGATTTTGCACTCTGAAAACTCAGTGATAATCTCTTTCTCTGAAAAGCCTAGATGGTATATCCTGGGCTGTGAGGCTTGCCCAGGCACAAGGCAGTGGTCTCCTCTTGCTCTCAGAGAGCACAGCTGCTCCATCTATGGTGTCTTTGTACTGGATCTGTTCTTTCCCTTTGTTTTGTGACTATAAATATTAATCCTCAATGTGATAGCATGCCTATTAATGAAAAGAATACAGCCCAAACTATACTGATTTTAGGCAAAATCTTATAACCAGAGGTGTAAATAATACTGTGCTTAGAGGTGTGTTTGAGGACATCAGATAGAGAGTTACAATATGAAAAATCATTAAATGCAAATGAAAGCAATGTCAACTATCCCAGAACATAGTGTATGTGATTCCAAGCCATGGGACATACGGAAGAGATGGCAGAGATAAGATTAAAATCAAGAAGAGGGATCGCAGGTACTGAAAAAGGATAAATGCCAAGAGACACACCTGTGCAAGGGCAGGACGTGTGTCACAAATGGAAGAAACTAGTAATGCAGGGACATCAGGTCAACTTCAATCAAATTCAGTAAGAACCAGAAGCCTTCAACATTCTTCAATGAACTGGAGAGCTTGGAGGTGGGATTAGAAAGGGGAAGAGTATGGAAAGTGGATGGCCAAGAAGGCCTTCAGGTTCTCCTTGGCGAGAAAAAACTTGAGACAGGTGTTTTCCAGACTGTAGCCTCCTGACCTTCCTTTTCTTAGAGCATTTTCTTTAGAAAATGTGCAATTGTAAGTTCTTTCTCTGCCCCTTTGAGATGTAATCTTCTCCCAGACTCTTGCCAGTTTTACAACCCAAGAATGTCTTTCTCAAGTACCTAGGAGCATTTCCCTTTGAAATGTAATCTCAAGGAAGATAGAGCCTCTGTATCCTAGTCTCTGAGAGGTAGGAGCCTAACTTTGATATGCACCAATGAGCAAACACAGATGGCCTAATCATACTGACCAATCTCCCCAAGTGTCCTCCAGTAATTTTCCACTAACTCACCCAGTGTTTAAAATTCCTCCTGCCTTTTATTTCAGTGAAGTTGAGTTCAATCTCTCTCCCCTTTTGCAATAGTCTTGAATAAAATCTTCCTTGCCATTTTTAACAAGTGTCCAGTACAATTTTTCTTTGTAGGTGCTGACTGTAGATTATGTAAGAGAGGAAGAAATTTTCTTTTAGTCTCTAGGTTCTTCTGGCTGGTCTATGAATTAAACTGACATGATACAGATTAACAGGAGATAAACGACCAATTTAAAGGATCCATCACCTGGCCATTGATGAACAAGATCTTAAGAGTGACTCAAACCAGTAAGCCTTTCATGGCTTAACCAAGGACGTAAGAGGCGGCCCCTAAGGAGAGTGCAAAAGAAGCAGCCCTCACAAGATCCAGAAGGTTCACTCCCAAAAATAGTCTAAGAAAGCAAAGGCCTTCATTGCAGAGGCAGCAAGAATAGTATAGTGAAAACCATTTCTCTGGTCTCCCACAGGAACTTGGAATGCTATTGGAATGAACAAAGAAACAAAGGCAGAGATGACAAAGACCCCTTATGGACTGGGACCCCTTATGACAAATTCCCCTGAGAGCTGACACAGCCAGACGACGAAAGTGCATCTCAGAACCCCCTTTGGCCACCAAAATGCACGCCAGTACGTGCATCCTCTAGCTGGCAGAGACGAGAGAGAATATTCTCACTGGTCATGAAGCCGAGCCCGCAAGACATAAAACTAAGACAAATGACACAATAGCCAGAGACAAAGAAAAACAGCAACCATCTCTGGGAGGAAAAGGATCAATAAAGTCAAGAATACTCCACCAAATTTATCAGAGCCACTAAGTCCAAGAAACTAATTTCGCAAATATTTTCTCCTGCTAATTTACATTTAGAAAAGAAAACACTCACCACTCTTGCTTCTGTTGAACTCTGCAGGCAGAGATCCAGGAGACTGACACGTTAAGAACACTTAGCTCTTGCTGGCTCATGTCAGAGGTCCAGGATCTCTCAGCTGCAGTAGCCCCAGAAGGAGCAGCGTCCAGCTAGTTAAAATTTGTCTCACCAGATTCACCAGCCTCAGGGGAGGAAGACATTTTCCTCTACCCCTTCCAGGATCTTCTGGCTGGTCTAAGAATTAAACTGACATGAGACAGATTAATAGGAGAAAATTGAACAAAGTTTAATAACACGTATACATGGGAGAGACTCAGGAAAACTGAGTAACTCACCAACATAGCTGAAGCCATCACCTTAAACACCAACCTCAGCTAAAGACAAAGGAGGATGTTGGGGGTGGGTAGAGTCAGGGACTTCAAAGGGAAGGAAGGCAACTCACAGGGAGGTGAAAAGGAGCAAACGTTTGGAAAACAAGTGTTTGGCCCCAGAGAAACAGAAGAACACAGAGGGGAGCCCAACAAACAGGCTTTTTTAGGTTCCTCCCCATCTACCACCCAGTTCATGTGATGCTAAGAGGATAGCTCACTTCCTGAGACAGGTGTTTTTTTATCTGAGTTCTTTCAGGCAGTTAAGGGGGAGGTAACAAAAAAAACTTCCTGAGTCTTTTGTTTCTTAAAAATAATCACCCTAAAATAATCCTCATGTTAAAGAGACACATTTTGGGGCAGCAAATTTTGTTCCCCTTCAAGCATGTGTTTAGATAGCTGAAAACATCATAAGGTCTAAATTAAATTTGCTTGACTAGGACAACTGTGATTTCAGAAGTTCCAAATGGCCTCCTCCTACCTCTCTCTCCAAAAACAATCCCCTGAGCAGCTTGCAGAGGAAACAAGGTTCTTCTAAACAAGGAATAAGCCTCTCCTACAATCAGAGATAAAAGGCTGGTTGAGGTAACGCTTCAGTGTGAAGGCATTTGAGTGGTGTGCAATCAGTCAATCAATAGGTATAAATGGGTCATCATAAGATCCTTTCCTGTTTGGATTGAGGAACAGGAAGCATGAGAAGAATAGAAGGACAAGGAGGGGGGATGCAGAGAAGGAAAAGAGCCAGAAAAATGAGGGTAAAGACAAATTTCATAGGATTTATAGCTTTGCCTAGAGTCTGCCTCATCTACCTCCGACTGGGCTAAGATAAAAAGAAGTTGGGGGCTGAGGTATTTTTGTCATGCAGCTGCAAACACAGGCAGCCACACTCAGCTTGATTAATGGAGATGTGCAGGGTTTGTTTCATTAAACACTTCTGACTTCTTGTAAAGTAGCTTGGATTTTAGAGTATCACTCTACTTGAAATTTAACATTGTTTTTCCACTTTTCTTTCTATGGCACACATCAAATTGTGTGTGTGTGTGTGTGTGTGTGTGTGTATACCATAGCCTCAGGCAAAGCAAAAATTACCAATCCCCCTCCGTTGCAGATATTGCTATTTTGAAAAACAAAAAAGCCCTCAGTGATATGAATGTCAGAAATAAACCATAAATATATATCGCAAAGTCAATAATGAATCTTATAGAAAAAAATATTGTAACAATTATATATTTCCATTAAAAAACAATTGATTTTACTAAATAACCTACAACCAACAAAATAATTGAGCTAAAATAACAATAACAACAATTAAAAATCAAGAAGAACAATTTTTACATTTGTTTAGGAATAGTTCCTAATAAAGAGGTAAAAATGGAAATTTATGAAATTTCATGCCATTCACCAACCAACAAAGCTCACGAAACTCTTCTACATGTTTGGATTTTTTTCTTGTATCCTCTGAACTGGAGTTTCTCTTAGGAAACAGTAGAGTTTGGGGCCAGGAGGGATCGTGTGTTATACACGGTGATGTAAATGACTGATAAAAAAGCATATATTTCCATGTGAATATTTGAGCCCAAAGGTATAAGATTAAATTCTAGGCCTAAAAAAACTAGCTTGCAAAGATTTTCTCCATTCTTTTGTTAGTTAGTCAGGTTTCAAGCTCCTCTGTAATTCAGAAACTGTTTAGATGAGGTTTTAACTAAAGTTGACATCATATGTAATGTAGTATTTATGAGCTTGGGTGAAGCAAATATATTTATTTCCTATTTATTTAAGATATTTAGCAAAGACTTGAGACCTATTTCCCATAGGAACATTGCAAAGAGCTTTTTTATTTCCTGGTAATGAAGAACACAGCTGACATTTATAATTTTTTTCTAGGACGTTTCAGAATTTAATCTTAAAGCTTGAGGAAAACATTTATTCTTGGAGAATTTATGCTAAAATATTTTACATATTTAGTTGTCAACGTATTTTTACATCAAAGGGTCAATAAGTTGAAAAATACTTACATAAAACACTGCTTACAGATCATTAACTGCCTGATGGACAGCCCCAGGCAAGGAAGTTGGAAGTGCTTGGAGCCCACAGAAGATCAATCAGAAATACGAAAACAAAGCCATAAAGGGATATTACAAGGAATTCAGAAATTAATATTCATTGTACATAGAATTATTGAATAATGCCTCCCTGTTTTGGTAAAGACAAGTTCATGTGAATAGGCTTTGATTTCACATGTCTAATTATACATGGCAGAATCAAGTTTATTTCTGATAATAAAAGTAAGAGCTGTGACAACTCCCCTTTTGTCCCACCGGTGTACTTAGAGAGTTATCAAACTCTATTGTAAGAATTGGCTTCCTCTACTAAGACAGGGATTTCTTGAATTTGGCACAGAGTAGGTGTGTAATAAATATTTGTTGAACTGAAATTAATGAACACTAAAGATACTCCAGACAAGAAGCTAAAAAGGTATTCTTCACTTCATATCCCAGATATGATATTACTTACTTCATTAATAGAAAATTACTTCAGAAGAGGGAAGAGGGCAAGAGGATCTGCTCTTTAAACTAGTAAAGCAATAGGTGGTTAGGATTTTAAATTATTTTAAATTTAACTTATTGGGATTTGTAAGTCGCAAGACAAAATGAACAAGACCCCACCAAAAAATGCAGAATTCAGCACCCTATATTTACATTTTTTAAAGAAACTTTAATGTCATTAAGAAGAGAAAGAAGCAAGTCCTTTAAATATTTATGTAGCTTAATGTTCCATTTCAAGACTTTTACTAATAGCTCATTTAGTCAGAGGAGATTAACATATTGGTATTTTTACTTAAGTAACGCAAGATAATCAACTTTAGACCATGTATAAGTGGAAGATAAAATGGAAATCAGAGGCATTAAAACAGCTTTGCTACTTTGTGAAAATAGCATATCCTGTACTTTTGTCGCCAAGGTTTGGGTGGTTGCGCCTTCTCCTGTGAGACTGAGGCCTTCTCTGGAAATAGATGAGAAGGAGAGATCATAATCTAATTCTTTTAGATAGTTTGGAAATAAGCCCACCATACATAGAAAGATAGGAAAGTGAAGAGGGAAAGGATGTTGAGTAAGAGACCTAGGAGACTGTCTTAGTCTATTTGGGCTGCTCTAACAAAAATACGATGGACTGAGTGTCTTAGACAACATTTATTTCTCACAGCTGTGGAAGAGGCTGGGAAGTCCACGACCAAGGCACCAACAGATCCCGTGTCTGGTGGGAGCTGCTTCCCAGCTTGTAGACAGCTGCCTTCTCACTGTATCCTCACATGGATGAGAGAGGTGATCTCTCTCTCCTCTCTTTTAATAAGAGCACTAATCCAATTCATCAGGGCCCCACCCTCATGATCTAATTATCTCCCAAAGGCCTCACCTCCAAAACCATCACATTGGAGTCCAGGAGCTTCAATATACGAATTTACGGGAGCAGGGAGGACACAAACATTCAGTCCATAGCAGAGACTGCCTCCCACTTGAAATCATTTGAAGTCTGGGTGACTGAGAAGGGTCTGAGAAGTTATTTTTCTTGCTAAAAGCATGGTCCAGTACCTGGGATCAGCACAGCAAAGGACTGCCAAGCACATCAAGAAACGTGATACGAAAGAAGCCCCCTCAGAAAGGTGCAAGGCATGATTCACGCCTGGTCCTCACAGTGGCTCAGATCAGAAGGGAAAAGAGCCCTCTCCTGCTTCAGGTTTCAAGAGTTGAGGGTCTTCTTTCCCCTCCACTGGTATAATATTATCTTCATGGAAGAGTTTCCAAGCCACACTTTGAGAAAAGAGAGTTTGGGAGAGAATTTCTCACAGTCCAGAACAGGGGGAGAGAATATTTGAGAGGTAAATTTGGAGTGTTCAAGAATTTTTTATCAAAAGACAACAAAGTTAGGTGGGAGTTCATCACTAGTTCTAATTAAATTAAATGTGAGGTTCAATGTATCTTGTAATAGCTCCCATTTTTCAAAAAATTACATTTGAAATTTATGTTACATAGAAGGGAAGCTTTATATATTTAATTTTTCTTAAATTCCCTCCTTTTAAATTATTTAATCTTTCCTTTTTTAATTTCATTTTCTGACTCTTAAGGAAGGACTCATAGGAAACTAACACATTATCACATTTTACTAGAGTGTAGTTTTTCCATGGAACCAACACCCAGATTATTTCTACTTGTTGGCAATGAAATAATAACTGTAAATGTGAAAGGTGCACCTTTTATGCCTTTTTGCAGTCCATGAAGTGCCTATTATGCCTTGAACTTTCTGTAAGGATTTGTAGTATATTATCTCTGCACTTTTAGTACACGAGAAAATTTATGTTATACAGTGGTCCCCTCTTATCCACGGAGGATACGTTCCAAGACCCCCAGTGGATGCCTGAAACCAGGATAGTACCAAATCCTGTATATACTATGTTCTCGCTTATACATACATACCTATGATAAAGTTTATAAATCAGGCACAGTAAGAGTCTAATACCAGTAACTAATAATAAAATAGAACAGTTATAACAATATACTATAATAAGAGTTACCATAGATCTTAGCAACCTCAGCATATGATTTTTTTTCTTACCTTATTAAGAGGAGAACTTTCACCTTTTCACTTAAAGGAAGCACTTTACAGCTTCTTTTTGGCATGTCTGAATTGCCAGCATCACTACTCTTGTGCTTTGGGGCCATTATCATTATTATTATTATTATTATTTTTTTGAGGAAGATTGTCGCTGAGCTAACATCTGTTGCCAATCCTCCTCCTTTCGCTGATGAAGATTGGCCCTGGGCTAACATCCGTGCCCATCTTCCTCTACTTTATATAGGATGCTGCCACAGTACAGCTTTGATAAGCAGTGCGTAGGTCTGTGCCTGGGATCCGAACCTCGAACCCTGGGCCACGGATGGGCAGCATGCGCACTTAACTGCTACACCAACAGGCAGGTGGGGCCATTATTAAGTAAAACAAGGGTTACTTGAACATAAGCACTGCGATACCGAGACAGTCAATCTGATAACGGAGACAGCTACCAAGCTACTACCGGGCAAGTGACAGACACAGTGTGGATCCTCTGGACGAAGGAATGAGTCACATCCTGGGCAGGATGGAATGTGAGGGCAAGATTTCATCACACGACTCAGAACAGTGCACAGTTTAAAACTTATGAATTGTTTAGTTCTGGAATTTTCCACTTAATATTTTCTGACCTTGGTTGACCTTGGGTAACTGAAACCATGAAAAGCAAAACTGCAGATAAGGTAGAACTACTATATTGTTTATTGACTCCAACATATTGACTTAGATACAGGCAAAAAAATGAAGGTCTTATACCTACACATCTCCTCTCAAAATCCCGTGTAAGAAATGTTGCAAATAGGATATAATTATCAATAAAAATGGAGATATTGGAAATGTGAGAAAATTAAAAGTGGAGCACAAAACAGGAAAAAAGTGCTTTACCAAAATACATTGTTTACAATAGGATTGAAGTCTTAAAAATACTCTCCAAGTTACAAGATATATATGCCATATTATCAAAACTTGCTGTTCTAGCAGTGAAATAAAAAGCATGCATAAAGGTAACTTCCATCCATAAGCCTCTGCATCAATTACACTTAATTTATTTGTAATGATTGAGTACTTCTGCATATTACCATCTAAACCAGATCCTTCTCCTCAACTGATACACTATAACACCCAAATATTAACTTTAATGAGACTAGCATAATGAATTTGTTCTCTTACATCTATTATCTCATATAAACTTCATAGCTACATATAGTGGTAGGCAGGGAAAGGTGTCACACTTGACGCTTTTAGAAACTGAGGCTTAGAGAGGTTTAGCAACTTGTTCAAGGTCACATCATTAATAAGCGATAGAGCCAGAGCTGAAACTCAGATCTTCAGATTCCAAATCCTAGTTTTATACAGTTGAAAATGGATTAGTCACTAAATGGCCAGATATTTGTTATAACCCTAAACTAATTATAGTATATTGGAAGTTACTTTAAAAATTTTACATGACTAAAGAATTAATGTCTCACGTTTTCTCCAAAGGAAACTAATTCTCAATCTAAGATTAGTTTAATCCCTATGAGAATCGAACACAAAATGAAGTATAAAACTTAAAAAAATAAAAATAAATAATATAAAAAAGCAATCTACAGATTCAATGTAACCTCTATCAAAATTCCAATGACATTTTTCTCAGAATTAGAACAAACATTCCTAAAATTTGTATGGCACTATTGAAGTCTGCAAATAGCCAAAGCAATCTTGAGAAAGAACAAAACTGGGCATCACACTTCCTGACTTTAAACTATACTACAAATCTATAGTAATCAAAACAGTGTGGTATTAGCATAAAACTAGACAAATAGATGAATGGAACAGAATAGAGAGTCCAGAAATAAATCCACACATTTATGGTCATTAATTTACAACAAAGGAACCAAGAACAGACAATAGGGAAAAGATAGTCTCTTCAATAAATGGTGTTGGGAAAACTGGGTAGCCACATGCAAAAGAATGAAGTTAGACCCCTACCTTACACCATACATAAAGATAAACTCAAAATGGATTAAAGATTCAAATGTAAGATCTGAAACCATAAAATGCCTAGAAGAAAACACAGGCAGTAAGCTCCTTGACATCGGTTTTGGTGGTGATTTTTTGGGTCTGATTCCAAAAGTAAAGGCAACAAAAGCAAAAATAAACAAGTGGGACTACATCAAAAAGGCTTCTGCATAGCAAAGGAAACTATCAACAAAATGAAAGGCAACCTACTCAACGGGAGAAAATATTTTCAAATCATATATCTGATAAGGAGTCCATATCCAAAATGTATAAAGAACTCATACAACTCAACAGCAAAAAAGCAAACAATCCAATTAAAAAATGAGCAGAAGATGTGAATAGAAATTTTTCTAAAGAAGATACATGAAAGGCCAACAGGTACATAAAAAGATGTTCAACATCGCTAATTATCAAGGAAATACAAATCAAAACCACAATGAGATATCACCTCATACCTGTTAGAATGGCTATTATCAAAAAGACAAGATATAACAAGTGTTGGTGAGGATGTGGAAAAAAGGGAACCCTTGTTTACTGTTGGTGGGAATGTAAATTGGTGCAGCCACTATGGAAAACAGTATGAAGGTTCCTCAAAAAATTAAAAATAGAGCTACCATATGACCCACAATTCCACTTCTGGGTATTTATCTGAAGAAAATGAAAACATTAACTCAAAAAGATATCTGCACCCCATGTTCATAGCAGCATTATTGACAATAGCCAAGACATGGAAGCAACCTAAGTGCCCATCAATGGATGAATGGATAAAGAAAATGTGGTGTATATATACAGGGGAATATTATTCAGCCATAAAAAAAGAATGAAATCTTGCCATTTGCAACAACACGGATGGACTTTGAGGACGTTAAGTGATATAAGTTAGGCAGAGAAAGATAAATACCATATGATCTCATTTATATGTGGAATATAAAAAAAGCCAAAAACAAAACCCCAAGTTCAAAGATGCAGAGAACAGACTGGCAATTGCCAGAGGGATTGGGGAGTGGGTGAAATGGGTGAAGGGGGTCAAAGGGTACAAACTTCCAGTTACAAAATAAGTTATGGGGATGTACTGTACAGCATGGTGACTATAGTTAATAACACTGTAATGCATATTTGAAAGCTGCTAAGAGAGTAGATCTTAAAAGTCCTCATCACAAGAAAAAAAATATTTTTTGTAATTATCTATGGTGATGGATGTTAAATAGACTTATTGTGGTGATCATTTCACAATGTATACAAATATTGAATTATTACGCTGTACACCTGAAACTAATATAATGTTACATGTCAAGTATTTTTTGTTTTTAGTGCCGTTAACTCCATCTCCTAGCACCCCTGTGCACAGCAGAGCAGAGCCCTGCCCGGTCTTTTGCGCCATCCTCTCACCGTCTGGTGCTCTATCAGACAATGCTCCCTGCTATTCACAGGGTTTTCATGGCCAGTTTTTCAGAAGTGGGTGGCCAGGTCCTTCTTCCTAGTGTGTCTTTGTCTGGAAGCTCCCCTGAAATCTGTCCCCCATGGGGAACACTGCTGGTATTTGAAAAACTGGTAGCATAGCTTTCAGCATCACAGCAATAGGCAGCCGCCACAGTATGACACCTGACAGATGGGTAGTGTGGTTCCCTGGCTGGGAAATGAACCCGGGCCGTGGAGGTGAGAGCAGCGAATCTTAACCACTAGACCAGAGGGCTAGCTATGTCAATTATACCTCAATTTTTAAAAAAAATAGAGAGGAGGAACCCAGACAGAGCCTGGCAGACTCCCTGAGTTGAGGAGACAGAGTTGTGAGTCTGGGGAGAGAAAAGCAGCTCGAGTTCACAGAGGGAGAAGCTGTACAGAGAGAACCTGTGTATTCAGCACGTGTTTATGAGGAAACTATATGAGGCAAGGAAATGAAACACCCAAAAGGATTCAAAGAACAAGTAGCCAGAGGTCACACAGGACTGGGAATAGTGCCTTGTTTCAGATTGGAAAACCTCATAATTTATGAGGTATTGAATGGAGGACTCAGAAGGGTCTTACCTCAGTATAGGGGAAAGTTAGGTTCCCAATTAAATGCTGGTCTGGTCCTCCCTTACTAATCTTAAAATCAAAACCCAGAAAGGATAAAACTATTTCCAAACAACTTGACTGTGTCCCAGAACAAAGCTTAACAATATTTATAATAATATGTTTAGAATCCAGCACCCATAAAGGTAAAATTCATAGTCTTTCACTCAGGCAAAAATTACCAGACATGCAAAGAAGCAGGAAAATATGACCTATAAAATAAAGAAAAAAAATAAAACAGTTGAAACTGATTCAGAATTGACACAGATGTTAGAATTAGCAGACAAACATTAAATCAGCTATTTACCTGTATTCCACACGTTTGGACGTCAGAAAAATAATTGAACATGTTAAGTAGAGAAAAGGAAAATGTAAAAGCAATCCAAATTGAACTCTGAGAAATGAAAACTAGAAGGTCTGAGATGAAACAATACACTGGATAGAAATGATGATGATTTAGGCATTGTAGAAGAAAATACTAGTAAACATGCAGACACAGTAATAGAAACTATCCAAAGTAAAACATACAGAGAAAAAAGACTAAAAAAGTTTAAAAATTAACAGAAGGTCAGTGAGTTGTGGGCCTAAAATATGTGTAACTGGGGTTTCTGAAGGAAAGGAGAGAAGTTGAAGGATAGAAAAAATATCCGAAGAACTAACGGATAAAAATCCCCCAAAGTTGATTAAAAAAAACATAAACTAACAGATCCAAAAAGTTCACCAAACTCCAAGCACAAGAAACGTGAAGAAAACTGCATCAAGGAATATTATAATCATATTACTCTGAGAAACAGAAGATCTTAATAGCTGCCAGGGGAAAAAAACAGAAGCAAAGATGAGGATGATAGCGGAGTTCTCACTGGAAACAATGCAAGTGAGAAGTAGTGGAACAACATCATTTCAAGCTGAAAGACAAAAACTGTAACCACAATTCTATAGCCAGCACAAATACCTTTTAAAACTGAAGGCAAAATAAAGACACCTTCAGACATACAATAACTAACATAGTTCATCACCAGCAGAGCTGCACTACAAGAAGTGTCAAAGGAAATCCTTTAGACAAAAGGAAAACATTACCAAATGGAACTATAGATCTATACAAAGGAATGAAGAGGACTGGATGGGGTATTATGTGAAAAAATATATAAGATTTTTCTGATAATTTAATTCTCTTTAATAGATAGTTGATTTCTTAAACAAAAATAATAGCAATGTAGTTTGAGGTTTGTAACAAAGGTAGAGGTAAAATGTATGACAGCGATAGCAGAGAGACCAGGAAGGAGAAATGGGTACACTATTGTAAGATTTTAACTCTATACATGAAGCATCATAATATCACTGGAAGGTAGACTGCTACCCTAACTTACAGATATGCACTATATACTCTAAAGCATGTACTATAATAACAACCAAAAAGTTATAGCTAACAAGACAACTAAATACAATGGAATCATAAAAAATTACTCAATTAATCCAAGAGAAGTCAGGAAAGAAAAATAAAAAAGAAACGAACAATAAATAGGACAAATAGAAAACAAATAGCCAAGATGAGTGATTTAAATTTAACCATATAAATAATCACATTAAATGAAATAGTCTAAATACTCCAATTCAAAGAGAGAGATGATCAGATTAGATGAAACCACAAGATGCAACTAATTTATAGCCTATAAGAAATCAACTAAAATACAAAGACACAAATAGATCAATGTGACAACATGGATGGACATTGAGGGTATTATGCAAAGTGAAATAAGTCAGAGGGAGAAGGTCAAATACCCTACGATCGCCCTCATTAAGTAGTAGATAATAACAACAATAAACAAACACATAGAGACAGAGATTGGATCTGTGGTTACCAGAGGGGAAGAGGGGAGGGAGGAGGGTGAAAGGGATAATTCAGCACATGTGTGTGGTGATGGGTTGTAATTAGTATTTGGGTGGTGAACATGATGTAATCTACGCAGAAATAGAAGTATAATGATGTACACCTGAAATTTATACAATGTTATAAACCAATGTTACTGCAATAAACAAAAAATTAAAAATAATAATAATAATAATAATAATACTGAAAAAAATAAAATAAAATAAAAGGATGGAAAAAGATATACCATGCAAACACTAATTAAAAAAGCTGATGTGAGTATCAATTTCAGACAAAGTTGATTTCAGTACAAAGAACATTAAGAGGGATAAAAAAAATACTGACAAAGATAAAGAGATCAGCTCATCCAGAAGATATAAGAATCAAGTTATACAAAGTGCATTTTCTGGCCACAATTGAATTAAATTAGAAGTCAACAATAGAGAGATCTAGAAATTGCCCAAACATTTGGAAACAAAACAACACACTTCTAAATAACTCATGGGTCAAAGAAGATATCAAGAGGGAAAATAAAACTTGTTTTTAAATGAAATTTTAAATTAAAATGAAAATATAATCTATCAAAATTTATGGGATGCCGGGAAACTTATAGCACTAATCACCTAGAGTATAAAACAATAAAGATCTCAGATCCAGGACCTTGGCTTCCATCTTAAGAAACTATAAAAAGAAGGGGAAATTAAACCCAAAGCAAGCAAAAGAGAGGAAATAATACAGATTAGAATTAAAATGAGTGAACTAGAAAATAGAAAAACAATAGATAATATCAATAAAACCAAGAATCAATTCCTTGAGAAGTTCAATAAAATTCATAAACTTCCAGCCTGGGTCATCAGGAACAAATGTGAGGGAAAAAAATTATCCATAACAAGAATGAGAGATGTGATCTCACTACAGATTTTATCAACATTCAAAAGGGAAAAAAATAAAGATAATCTTGTGGCAATGATTTTAACAATTTACATGACACAGATAAATTCCTTGAAAAAGATACACTATCAAACCTCACTCAGGAATAACTGGATAACTCAAAAAGCCCATATCTATCAAAGAAGTTAAATTTATAGTTAACAACCTTCATACAACGAGAACTCTAGGCCTAGATGGCTTCACTTGTTAATTTTACAAAACATTTAAGGAAGAAATAATACCAAAACTCTTTAAAAAAATTGACGAGGGGAGACTTCTCAACTCATTCTATGAGGCCCTCATTACCCTGATAACAAAACCAGAAAACACATTATAAGAATAGAAAACTATCCCTTATGAACATAGATGTAAGAATTCTAAACCAAATTTTAGCAAAACAAATCTAATAATATATGAAAATAATAATACAGAGTGACCAAGTGGGCTTTATCTTAGGAATGCAGGGTTTTTTTAATAATTCAAAATTAATCAATGTAATCTGCCATATTAACAAACTGAAATATGATTTCAATAAATACAGAACAAAAATTTGACAAAATCCAAATATCTACTCATGATTAAAAACTCATAGCAAAATAGGAAAAGAAGACAACTTCCTATACTTGATAAAGAATATTTATGGAAAACATACAACTATCATACACAATTGTGAGAGACTGAGTATTTTCTCCTTAAAATCAGGAGCAAGACAAAGATGTCCACTCTTACCACTTTTATTCAATATTTTACCAGAAGTTTTGGATAGTTCAACCAGGCAAGATAAAGAAATAAAAAGCATCCAGAATGCAAAGGAATAAGTAAAACTGCATGTGCTGACAACATGATCAGCTATGTAGAAAACCCTATGAAATCTACAAAAAAAGATACTAGAACTGAGTTTAGCAAGGCTGCAGGATACAACATTAATATACAAAAATAAGTTGTATTTCTATATATGAGCAACAAACAATTAGAAATTGAAAATCTTTTAAATGGCATCTAAAATAGCATCAAAAATTATGAAATACTTTAGGGATAAATCTGAGAAAAGATTTGCAAGACCTATACACTGAAAATCATAAAACATTGCTGAAAGAAAATAGGAAAGACCTAAATCAATGGAGAGATATATCTTGTTCACGGGTCAAAACACTTAATATTGTTAATATGTCAATTCTCCCCATATTGATCTGTAGATTCATTGCAGTCTTCATTGATACTAAAAGCCTACCAGGAGATTTTGTAGAAATTTACAAGCAGCCTCTAAAATTACTACAGAAATGAAAGAACCTAGAATATCCTAAACAACTTTGTAAAAGAAAAACGAAGTTGGAGAACTAACACTTCCTGATGTCAAGATTTATTATAAAGCTAGATTTATCAAGACTGTATAGTACTGACATCAGGATAGACAAATATGGGCCAGCCCAGTGGTGTAGTGGTTGGGTGTGCACATTCTGCTTTGGTGGCCCGGGGTTTGCAGGTTTGGATCTCGGGTGCAGACCACGCACTGCTTGTTGGGCCATGCTGTGACAGCGTCCCGTATAAAATAGAGGGAGATGGGCACGGATGTTAGCCCAAGGCCAATCTTCCTCAGCAAAAAGAGGAAGATCGGCAACAGATGTTAGCTCAGGGCCAATCTTCCTCACAAAAAAAAAAAAAAAAGATAGACAAATAGATGAGTGGAACAAAATAAAGAGTCCAGAAATAGACTCACACATATATGAAGAATTGATTTCCAACAAAAATGCAAAGGCAATTCATTGGAGAAAAGACGGTCCTTTCAACAAGTGGTACTGGAAAAATTGGCTATCCATATGCAAAATGGACACTGCAATAATAAAAAATAAGATGAGTGGCAAATATGCATATGAAAGAATGTTCAAAATCACGGTCATTAGGAAAATGCAAACCAAACCCACAATGAAATAGCATTACAACTATTAGAATTGCTAAAATTAAAGAATCACTCAACCAAGTGTTGGTGATAATGTGAAGGAAATGGAAGAAGCAGCAGTTTCATACACCCCTAGCGGGAACGTACAATAAAACATTTAAAAGGCTAGATATCCATAGGAGTCAATCTACTCTTAGTATTTTCCCAAAAGAAATGAAAGCATATATCTATATAAGGACTTGTAAATAAATTTTTATAACAGACACACACACATAATATACATATACATACACATAAACACACACACATTAATAAAAAAACTGGAAATAACCCAAATGGCCATCAATGGGTAAATGGATAAACTGCAGTGTAATCATGCAGTATACTACTACTGAATAATAAAAAAGGAATGAACTATTGATACAAACAACAACATGGATGCTACTCAAATAATTATGCCAAGTGAAAGAAGCCAGATCTAAAGAACATATAGTATATATTCATTTACATAAATTCTAGAAAAATTCAAACTAATTTATAATGACAACAAGCAGATCAGTGGTTGCCTGGGAATTGGGACTAGGACGAGGTGAGGAGAGGGAGGAAGGAGAGATTTTAAAAAAGGAGAAAACAAGGAAGAAATTATAACTTTATTCTCATAATCTAAGAAAGAAATTTCTTACTTAAATGGAAAAAAAGAAATCAGGAAGTGAGATTTGATAGTTTTTATTATTAAAATTGTGCTTTGATTTGGAAAGTCACGAGTGTTTAGCAGTTTTAAGTCCAGCTATTTGTCTTTGTGATGAATAGATGAGAAAATGGTGGCTTCATTCAACTTGTCTTAAATTTAGCACTCAACAATTTTGTGAAACATCCTCTTGTTCCTAGATTATGGGAAATGGTAGGGAGTCTTTGCAAATCTTAAATTTACTGACTTTACAGTTTAATGTAGATATAAATGCAGAAACACATCTAACAACTAGCAAGAAGTACAGGTTGAGAGGACATGCTTCATCACACCTTTTTAATCAGCTGTTACAAAACTCTCTCAATCAGGGCCGGCCTGGTGGTGCAGATGGTTAAGTGCACATGCTCCTCTGCGGCGGTCCGGGGTTCGCCGGTTCGGATCCCTGGCGCGCATTGATGCACCGCTTGTCAAGCCATGCTGTGGCAGCGTCCCATATAAAGTGGAGGAAGATGGGCAGGGATGTTAGCCCAGGGCCAGTCTTCCTCAGCAGAAAGAGGAGGATTGGCAGATGTTAGCTCAGGGCTGATCTTCCTCACAAAAAAAAAAAAAAAACTCTCTCAATCAGACTACTGGTTCCAGAGAGAGCAGCTGTGAATTCACAAGAGTAATTCCTAGTAAGTGTTTACTATACAGATGTTAGGCCAGTTACATTGGAAGAGCTGATTCCACTGAACAATTAACCTATTTAGTCCAGTTGGATGTAGAATGGTGGGCAGAGTTCACACAGCACCATGCACCTACACTATCTCGAGTAGCCTTTAAAAGCGAGGCTAATAAATGTTTTGCCACAGCCATACTGCCAAGCATGCGCCACCGCACAATGCCAAAGGGAAAAATTCTCATCCATCAGCTTGCCTGCCAGCCACCAGTAACAGCCATCTGTTAAAGAAGACTTTTCCTCTTTGGAAAAAAAATCAAGAAAAACTAAAATGTAAGCATTCTCTAGGGAGTTATGCACTAATGACCCAGTGAAATTAAGCCCCAAATAGTCCCAGGACACTGCCCATGAGATGCAGTAGACAGCTGGATGGATTTATAGCTGCTGAGTCAGGAAAAGGTTTATACAAATTACATGGAAAATTGGCCTAGATTCAGCTGGGCACAAAAATCTGTTAAGAAAAAACAAACAACAAAAACATAAAAACCACAGATGGAGTACTCTACATAGAAACTCTAGGACCTGGCTAGTTTTCAGCCATCTGACTTCAGCCTCCTGGGTTTACAGGGAGTCATTTTATTCCATCAGTGCTTCAGCACTGGTGAAGGCATGTTTCTCTGAATAGGTGATCTCATCTTCCACAAAGTCAAGACTCCTCCGTGGCCACAGGGACAGATAAAGCTTTATTGCCAATACTGCAGTTAAAGCTGCAGTCATGTACTGGACACCTGTTTCCTGGACTGATTGATACAAGAGTCTGCTGCCAGTTACACATTCTCCCATCTGAAATTTTTGTCTTTCAATTTTTTGACTCTCAACTACAATAAGAAATATATTTTATATGATAATCCTGTAACACCATACATACAGAGGTGATTTTCCAAATATTTAATAACCATTGTGTCACAGGCATCAATCTATTAGAATAGGGCATTAACCAGAGACCAAAACACCAGCCATCTAGAGGCTATCATCACGATACTGATGCCAAGTGGCTAAATCATCATGAAACAGAACAAAGTAGTTGAACAGTACTTACTAGGAGCAATGCATTCATGTTTCTTTCTGTTCCATTCACTTTCTTTTGTTTGTTCAAATGCTGATCATGACCTACTAAATTGCTTTCATGATAACTAATGCATGATGATTTGTAGTTTGAATAACACTGCCCTTGACAATGTGATTTTTTTTATTGTGGTAAAATATACATAACATAAAATTTACCATTTTGACCATTTTTGAGTGTACAGTTTAGTGGCATCAAGGGCATTTACATTGTTGTGCAACCAACACCACCATCCATCTCCAGCACTTTTTCATCTCCCCAAACTGAAACTCTGTACCCATTGAACAGTAATTCCCCATTCACCTCTCCTGTCAACGCCCCTCTCCTCCGGCAACCACCATTCTACTTTCTGTGTCTATGAACTTGACTACTCTGGGTAGCTGTGGTTCATTTTTAAGGCATAATGTTTCTATGAAATAGGATAATAATATATGAGCAGTGAGGGAAAGGTAAAACTGGACAAGGAATTAGCGAATAATAGAACCACCATCAAAATGCAAAGTCCTCTCACACTGACATATTACATTGTTAGATATCTTATAAAAAGATATCAAAGATATCAAAAAGATTCAGAGATCTACTAGGACACATGAGATAATTAAAATGTTCTATAGAATGTTATCTAAGATAACTGATTATATGATCTTTCAGGAGAAACACTCTGTACCAACTATTTTTATTCTCCATTTTTCCTTCCCAGGGCCAGGTGCCAGTAGTTTGAACCCAGCAAGAAGCAGCATATCCTAAAACAGCTTTCAGCCAAGAAACAAAAGCAGATAGAAAACATAGCTTCCTTCATTCTCAACTCCACTGGGTCTCGATACAACGTGTACCAAATTTGCACATGTGCTTTATTACCAAACGTGTGAGTCAAATGCACTTTTCACTTTAAATTGATGTAACAGATAATAATTCTTTGTGGATATGGAACAGTATTACAGAGTCCATTTGTGATTCTCACAGCATGTACTTGTTCCTCATTCTCTTCTTGTAAAACATATTAATAATATGCTATTTATAGTCCACTGCTTACAGTGTATTATTATTATTATTATTTCAATTTGGGAAGAAGTCACACAATAAATGTCATTAAGGATGTTGGTCCAACTTGGGATCAGGTTTTGATAAGGAGAGGGCCTTGTGAGAACTGAGGCGAAGGATAGGGCCCTTCCAAGGGGGCAGGGGAACCAAGGCCCTCTTGAGGTTGGACCACAATCCAAGGCTCACATACCTCTATAAGGTAGACAACCAGAAAATATATTCTTATCTCCAAATTAGAGGTGAAAAACTAAGACTCTAGAAAGTAAAGCAATTTACCCAAGTGGTGGAATCTGGACAAATACAGAGGTTTTGGGGTTCTAGTACCGTTTTCTTTCCTTCTAGGTAAGTATTAATCTTTCTAATTCCTTCTACTTTAAGATTGCATAAAATCAAGTAAATTATATTGTTCACAAATACCATCATTTGGAATGGTAAGCAAGTAATGCATATTTTTATATAAATGATAACTGAGAAGATATCATAGAATTAATTTAAATGGCACTTAAAAAGCAAAACATATTTGAAGTAATAAAATTAGTGATCAGAATATTATTAGCCATAGTCATGAATAATACATCGAGTATCTTTCTATGTGCCAGATATAATGTTAGTCACCTTTAGCTATGAAGTCTCTTTTCATCTTCACCACAACCCTAAGAAGTTGGTAATATTCTTGGCTGGGAACTCTGTATTCAAGTTCAAAACTTGCTGAAGAAAGAAACTGCATAATTGGAACCTTGCTTTCAGAAGATAAATTTGACAGCTTTATGCAATTTACATTTGTTAGGAGGAAGCTGCAGGTGAGAAACCTTGAGTCAATAACCGAAACCAAGAAAACACAGAGGACTTGATTTGGACACGTTGAATTAGTGGTAACAGCCCAAAATGGGGGGAGAAATTCATCAAGCACTTGGAAATGTGGGGCAAATATTCAGGAACTTGATTGGAATGAGAAATGAGTCGGGAAGTGGTTTGCTACCCTGGTGGAATCGGTGAGGTTTTAAGGGTATAGAGGGCCTGTGCAATGACAAGGGCTCAGAAGGCAGAATTTTGGAAAGGGAGGAGGAGGAGTAGAAAAGAGAAACAATGTTCAGAGACACAGGAGAAACAGGATAATGCCAGGCAGAGACAGAAATGGAAGACAGATTCAAGAAGGAGGTTGCAGGCAACTGCCTCGAGTGCTTCAGAAAGGCTAAGGAGGACCCTTCTGGAGAAAAGCCCATTACTGACCTTCAAGAGAACACTTACAAGTCGTAGGGTCAGAAATAGACTCCACATGGAGCAAAAGAGATAAAAGTTAATGAGATGTCATTTATCATCCTCTTAGTGTAAGACACTGTGGAAGCAGCCCTGATCACTGTAGTACATGTCAGTTATGAAGAATGCCTCAAAGGAATCCACTGGGCTGGATATTTGCAGTGCCAGAGAGCTCCACGTGTGCATTGTTCTACACCACAAACATTATAACCTGAAACTCCTAGTATCCCTTAAGAGCAGTTTTTAAAATTTGAAAAAAATATATACTCCATTTTTAAAGAATGAATAGCACAAATAAAACAACTATTTAATATTTTTCTTCCTGTGGAATATAGATCTGACCAATACTTTTACCCATAGAGTACAAATGATAAATAAGACAAATTGTTAAGAATAAAACATATATTAAATGACTGGCAAGACTTCTTAGTGAGCACGCCTGTTGTTCCAGCTCTTTAGCCCAAATTTCTGTTAGTACAAAGTCTCTGACTAGGGAGAGGTTAGCTTAGAGTTGTGATTCTACCACGCAGTAGAATAGAAAATATAAAAGAGGAATCACTAATGGCAAAGTTATACAATTAACCCTCAAGTAATACAAAACAATGTCTGATTTCATACTGGGTGGATTTCAATCAGATTCTGCAACTTGTGCCCAACGTTAAGCACTGATGTTCTGTTCCATCTACAAACACCAAAAAAGAATCTTCTATGATTAAAAGCAACAAACTATGTCAGTAATTGTACATCTTGTGGATAAGAAAATTAGTCTGAATTCCCTTACGCATATGTTACATCAGTTGCCCCTATACTGGCATAAATGCTTGAATGGAACATAAATGATTATTTTTTTCTAAGATTTTACTCAATTTTCTAGTACATAACTATAGCTCCTTGATTTATTTAAATTAATATGTTCATTAATTTTTAAAATTTGAGGCATAATAACTTCTTCCTTCATGGCTAGCTAAATGAGTTCCCAAGAGATTTGCTATTATAAAACACCGAAATAACAAAAATCCAGAATAATAAGAACAATAACAATAGCTAAGCCTTATATATCCCTCCCTGTGTGCCAAATGTAATTTTATGCATCTTACATATATTAACTTTTAATACTCATAATAAACCTACAAGAAAAGTATTATTATTACATGCATTATTATTCACTCAGCCAACTGAGGAGGACAGATGGTGCTGAACTCAGTGCATTTGGTCAAAGTTTCCTACTCAAAATACCCAACACCTGCAAATGACAATGTGAATTCTCCTGACACCTGGAGTACCAGTCCACAGTCTTCCATCCAAGTCAAGACTAGCATATAATGGCTTTGCATACTTTAAATTAAAAGACTTATGACTCACATTTCTCTTTTACAAGCCTTCAATATTTAACAAGCAATTGACACGTGTCCAATTCACTATTAATGTTGCTAACACCCTAAGATATTATGTCTGTCTTCAAATACATTTGTCACTAACTATAAACATTCACAAGCATATCTGTCAAGAACTTGCTATAAACAAAGCCATATGGTTTATGCCACCCCCTTCCCACCACTTCAAGTTCAAGGAGACTAGAATTACCTCAGCCCACACACTCTCCTTGATCTTCTCCAAGACAGAAAGACAGGAGAAGGTACTTCAACTATCTAGCTCCTACTTATAAACTTGTACTAATGCTGCCCAGGAAATGGATTAAGTCAAGTTTAGAGCAGAGAATCGAATCAGGAACTGCATTTTGTATTACAACAATTCCAGGCGCCATTTATGTAATATATTTGGGCCAAGGTTGTCGAGCCAAGTTAAGTTTTTACGAAACAAGCTACTACAATAAGTACCTTGTGGAATCATTATTCCTGGAAGTCTTTTAAAAACTAATAAACTCTAACACTGTTAAAGCACTTTACAGGTCCCATTCTTCTAAGGGCTTTATACCCATTATCCCACTGAAAACTTACATTAACCCTTAGCACCTATACTCTTATTATTCCTACTTTTCAATTGAGGAAATTGAGGCACATAGAAATTAAGTAACTTACCTAAGATCATATAGCTCATAATTGGAAGAACTGAGACCCAAATTAACAAAATTTCAGAATTCCAATGGTATTTGGAAAGTTACCTATACCATTCCAATAGCGTTCCTACTTCTACGTAAAAATCATCTGACATTGTAAACCAGACAACAGGACAAGCCTTACTATACACATTCACATGTGACCAATTAAGCCTAAAAGCATAATGAGCATATAGCATGAAAGCTAAGACTATTCCTTGCACAAAATTAATAATTCTCTTTTCATCTATCCATTAAAGGGTATATATGTTATATTTAAAAGTGATAGAGAAAACATATTATGTCCAAAATCTTATTTTAAAGATGATTTAGTAATTTAATTTAAAATAAATAGTGTCTGAAGAAATAAAATGGATAGAATAAAGGCAAATGCTTTCTAACATATAACATTTGGCCACAATATTGGGCCACTAAATAAATCTCATTTGTCAAAACACATTAGCAGTTGGCATTTCTAAGAATTGGTATCTTACAGTAACTGAGACCCATAGCACATATCAGTGAGATTCTATACCTTACTTCATTCATGATTTTATGTAGAAACATCCAATTTTAATTCAAAAGCTCAAACTTCAATGAATATTAAGATTAGATATTATGAGATTTAGAATAATATATTTATTGATTTTTAAACACTATTTGCCAAATAAATATTTTTGCCAAATAAATATTTTTAAAAGACTCTTTGTTTCTAGACGAAATGTTAAACACTGTTTAATATTTAATATCGTGGTAGAGATGATCATGGCAACTTCATGACCATGTTAAGTAATTCCTTTGTGCAGGATATGTCCATCAAGATGCCCTAAGCAATGCTTTTTTAATTTCCAGAATGAATACATGTCTGCAGAAGTAAGGAACTGTATTCACTAGAATGTGGAAATAGTGACTTATTTAATTTTACCCTTTAAAAGTACAGAGATATCAATGAGCAGAACTAACTAATTTAATATGACAATAATCTATTCATAGACCCAAGAGCTGGGATAGGAATTTATCCTAAATTTCTGATGGTTTCATCTCGATGGAGTGAACAAATTAATAGATTAAACTGTGTATTATTATGTATTTGGAAATATACAGTGCTTACTACAAACATACTTAAGATATAGTCCCTACAATCAAAACACGAAGAGAAAAAGAAGGTAACAAACTATTAACATGGGTTCCTGAAGTGTGAGGGAGGGAGAGCGGGAAACAGATGGCTGGTTACCCCCACATCGTGTTGTGGTTTTGCAAGGAACATATCTGACTTTTATTTTCGTATTTTATACTTTTGTGTAAATATATGCCAATTAGAGGAATGGTATATAATTGTGTGCGTAGGTATGTGCCTTCCCCATCGCACGGGGAATAGTAACCCCATGGGAAAACTAACCTGAAAAGATGATTAGGATTGAGATAAGTGGAGGGGCACAGCAATGTGTGAAGGCATGGAAGTGGAAATGAGAGGAAAGCACAGTAGTTTAGCAGGAAATTAATATTGGTTCAGTGTTTTAAAAAGCCTTTCAGTTTAAGCAGAAGAGCTTAGATTTCCAGGATGAAAGCAATGCTGAAGGGCTGTTGGTCTGGAAGGAGTAACGCAGGATGGGTTACAGGAGGGAAAGACTGGAATCAGTGAATCAGCGGTGTTCACAGTAGCCTCACAGCCTTGCACAGTGCCTGCCACACAATATGTAATCAGTGAATGCTCACTGAATGAAGGCATAAAGGAATGAACTATGATATCAGAACAGAAAGGGAGTCTGGTGAAGACATCTAGAAATGGTGGTTATGGAAAATAGATGAATCACAGAGGAGTCCCAAGTTTGGAGCTATGTGAAAGCACCTAGTTTGAAAGCCTGTGTGTGCAAGACCATACCTACGAGAGGCAGAGAGCACAGGACTCAGTGAGCGACCTCTGAGGTCAGGCTGCCTGCATCATATCGGAGTCCTAATACTTGTTAGCTAACCTTGGGCAAGTTATTGAACCACCGGGAGCCTCAGTTTTCTCCTATTTAAAATACTGATAATGATAGTCCCTTCCTTATCTTTAAGGCATTACAATAGTACCTATCTTGTAATAAACATAAAGCACTTGGCAAACTGTCGTACACATAGTACCCATCAGTAAATGGTAGTCACGATTCTGAGGTTATTTATTTTCTTTTTCACAGAGCTATATGCAAGTGGAGGTTGTTCTTTCCAATGTGGTTCAGGTAGAGGTGACTTAGTCTCAGGGCGTCTGTCATAATAAAATATGCTACACATAGCTCTTTATTAAAAGAACAGCCCAGGCACTGATTATTATCTAACCCACAATACTAACAAGAATCATGATTACAACATTTTTTTAATTAAACAAAGAATTATCCCTACAACATTTCAACTGACAATATTACTGGATTTTCTTCCTAGTTTTGTATCTTTGTGTGTGTGTGTGTGTGAGGAAGGTTACCCCTGAGCTAACATCTGTTGCCAATCTTCCTCTTTTTTAGCTGAGGAAGACTGGACCTGGGCTAACATCTGTTGCCAATCTTCCTCTTTTTTTGCTGAGGAAGACTGGCCCTGGGCTAACATCCATGCCCATCTTCCTCTACTTCATATGAGACGCTGCCACAGCATGGCTTGACAAGTGGTGCATCCGTGCGCACCCGGGATCCGAACCTGTGAAGCCCAGGCCACTGAAGCGGAGGACCGCAAGCACTTAACCACTACGCCACCGGGCCAGCCCCTGTATTTTATTTTTTACCCTAAGGGAAATCTAACTTTTACCCGTAGTTGAGGATGGAAAAGCATATTGGGGTAAGCTTATGAACCTGCTTCCCCCGTTGTCATCGGCAGGAAGTACCAAGCCCTCCTCAGCTTTAAGTCACCGCTGCCACGGAAAAGCGGATCGCAATCCCTCTAAGCACAGTTGACCTAAGTCTGATAAATTCCAACATTTCCAGGTGGTAATTTCTATACAACTTCCCAATCTCACAGTGCTTTCTGCAGACACAACAGGTAACCTCTCCACATCTGCAAGGGAATCGTCGGAGAGTGTCAGAGTCATCTTGGGAACCACATTTCCTCTCCCATCATCTTTGCCATCTGATTCAAAACTTCCCTTGTATAAAAAATGAATACAGATTTCCTGTTCCTATTGTTTTAGCATTTAAAGTTTACCCAAATGTTAGTAAGTGAATACCATAATATTTTTCCTCAAAATAAGCCCTGCCCAACATTTTAAGAAGTTCTGCCTCTGATTTTCAGTGCATCAAACTTAAACCTAGCTTCCCAAAATGAATTCTATTCTTTCTCTAACGGGGAAAAATAGTGTTTTAAAGAGGCATAACCGTTACTTTGAGTTTCTTTATTAAAAAACGTATGTGACTTTAGATCATAACTCCTCTGTTTTCAAATGTAGATATTTCCACTTCCACTTAAGTACATTGAAGGAGATTAAATCTAGGCTCAGACAAAGATTAGTTGATTAGGATGGCAGTGCTGGAAATTGAGAACAGATTAGAATTATTGTTTCACATAATGTGATTCCTGTTACTTTAAGGTGACTGCTCTAATATCATTTAAGCACTAATAAAATTTAAATAATATGACAGAAATAGCTAGTTATCTAAGAAGCTAGTCATCTCCCTTGTAGTACTCCCTTCCTCATTTCAGAGTTGTTGCTGGAAAGTAGCTGCCTGTCTAGAAACCACTCTTCCCAGCTTCCCCTGTATCTTGCAACTAGAGTATCCTTAACTATTGCATGTAGTCAAATCACCACACAATAAAAGAAAATGATATTAACGCTATATATCTTACATATAAGTAAAAATAAACATTTCTCTCAAAGGGGGATTTCTAAATGGTAATGTCAACAGACTAACACACAATTATTACAAATAAAAACACATAATGAAAATTATTACTTTTATAATTTGCTTTAACATTTATTGATTGCTTACAATGTGCCATTCTACATGCATTATCACATTTAATTCTGAAAAACCCAAGCACTGAAAAATATAAAGCATAGAGAGGTTAAGTGACTTACCCAAGATTATATTAGTATTAGTTGGTAGAGAGGGGATTTAAAATACCCATCAACTGGAAGATAATCATGTGGCTAGGGAATAAAGAGAATCTTAAGAAACTCAATCCAATAAGAATAAAGCAAATTTGTAAGTTCATTGTTCATTCAATTAGGAAGTGTTTATGTACCGGGCATGATGATATTCAAGGACTGTGGGAAATAAGAATATTAAAGGACATGAATCGTGACATGAAGCATATTAAAAACTAGATGGGGATATAAACCACATACAAAAATAACTACAATAACATATGGTATATGGAAATGTCATAATAATATTGCAGAATATTATGAGAGTTAAGATGAGATCACTTTTAGAGGGAGTCAGAGCACTCTCTTTGTAGAAAATAACACTTAATTTGGCCCTTCATGAATGGGCAGAATTCCATAGGTAGAGGTAAGGAAAGAAACCTTGCAAGTGGACAAAAATATGGCATAATCGAAAACAGGAACTGGATGAGCAAAAAGCTAGAAAGACAAACTGAGATCAGTTCATAGTGGATCTTGAATACCAAGCTAAGTTTTGACCTTATTAAGCACATAACAGAAGCCAATAGCAAAGTTCTATATTAGCTCGATAAATGTAATGATCAAGTATGGATTGAGCTAGAGGATTAGAATCTGAAGAGGCTCATCTTTTTCTCCCTGTGTTAGTGTAATGGCTATTTTGTTTTGTGCTTTACCTTTCTTTTTAATAAATATTTACTGAAGACAATTCTGAAAATACAGATGAATAAAAAACAAAAAATAACTTCCTAAGTTATTTGCTATATCTTGTTAATTTTTCCTTGAAAATATACACAGAAAAATGTTTTGCAAAAATAGCACCAAACAACACTTACTGTTGTGTAACCTACTTTTAAAACTTCATCATCATACTAGTTGTATAGTATTCCATCAGTTGACTAAATCATAATGTATTAAACAACACCGAATTATTAGAAAATTAGTTTGTACTCATTATGACTATCATTAATAGCTGTAATTTATAGCAGAGTAATACCTCTCCCCTGCAAAGATGTCCACAGCCTAATCTCCAAGACCTGTGAATATGTTACCATACATGGCAAAGGGGACTTTGAAGATATAATTAAGGTAAGGATCTTCAGATGGGAAGATTATTCTGGATTATCTAGGTTGGCCCAATGTAATCACAAGGGTCCTTTCAAGAGGGAGATAGGAGGGTCAGAGTCAGAAAAGGCAATATGATAATGGAAACAGAAAGAGATTAGAGGACGTTATACTGCTGGCTTTAAAGATGAAAGATGGGACCACCAACCAAGGAATGCAGATGACTTCTAGAAACTAGAAAAGGCAAGAAAATGTATTTTCCACTTGAGCCTCCTGAAGGAACAAAGCCCTGACAACACATTGATTTTAGCCCAATAAGACTCATTTTGGACTTCTGACCTCCAGAACTGTAAGATAATTAATTTGCATTGTTCTAAGTCACTAAATGTATGGTCATTTGTTACAGCAGTAATAGGGAACTAATACATGAGACTTTTGCATTAAGTAATTAATGTGGGAAATGATAGTGTCATGGAGGAGAGTGGTGGGGGCAGAAATAGTAGAGAAGTGGATAAATCTAATATATATTTTCTAGGCAGATCTGATAGGATAGGAATTGGATAGGTTCTATGAGTTTTGACTTCAACAAGTAAACAGATAATGAAGACATGTATTAGGTTGGGAAGATTGTAGAAGAAACAGGTTGGGCAAGGAAGGAGAAAGGAAAAATAAAGAGTTTTATTTTGCAAGTGTTAAGTTTCAGATGCCTATCAGACATTCAAGAGGTGATAAGAAGTAGACAATTGAATATAGTCATCTGGGGCTCAGCGGAGAGGTAAGAGCTGGAGACATTAATTTTACTTAGGATTTGGGAGTCATCAGTATTTAGATGGTATTTAGAGCTATAAGGTGAGATAAAATTATTCCTTCATGCACCAAATATTTATTAAGCATCTGCTTTTCTAAGATCAAGATGTACAGCAGTGAACAAGACAAAACTGTCCCTCCTCTCATGGAGTTTTTATTCCAGTGAAAGGAGATAGACAATAAACCAAATGAATAAATAAAAAGATAAGTAGGAATAAGTGTTATAACGAAAATAAAACAAGATGGTGTGGGTCTCCCCTATTTTACATCAAGCAGTTGGAAGCAGTCTTCCTCAGGAACTGACAAGATGTATTAGAGTTTAGGGGAGGGGAGCAGCCTTAGATTGGGGGTTGGAGTCTTTATCGAGGAGGCATTTAAGCTGAGACTTAAATGACAAGGAAGCAGCCATACTTATTGTTGACTTATTGTCTGTCTTCCCCCATCTGGCTGAGCACTTGGAGAACAAATATGCTGCCTAACTGTTTTGTATGCAAAGAGTCTGGCAATGAGATAGCTATTATTATGATACATACAATACGTAGGACTTTGAAAAATTATGAGTAAATAATAAGTCTTTACTGTCTGCTAAGTTTGGGAGACCAAAAGAAATAGAAAGATTTCATTGCTGTTTCCAACAGCTGACAATCTATTTGAAGAGACTATACATAAATACAGTGATTGAGATGACACTATGTTAGTAGCATGATGTGTACTGCTCCATTATATGCTACATGAAGACATCCTGATAAAGAGAATGAAAAGTGGACTTACATTAAGAAGACAAGATTCTTAAACTTGACCTTGCACATAATAGGATTGGGGACCTTGACAAGTAACTTAACTTCTGAGGCTTAATTTCCTACTCTGTAAATGGGAATAAACATATATTTCTGTCCTACCTGCATGTGACAGGGCCAAGTCAGTCACAAAGTGAAAATAAGAATAAAATAATAATTATTATAATAGTAAAAATAATGCATATTAGGATAACATATCCTAATTATTATTAGGGTAACATTATTAAGAAACTAAAGTGCTAAAATATGCTCTAGAGATAGAGAATATATGATGAAGAATTTATATTGTATGGTTTTGACTTACTGGAAATCTTAAATATACACAATCAATTCCTAGACAATAATTTTTTTCTCCTGAGAGAGCTTTTTATTTTTCCTACTCCAAAGGTCATCTTAAAGTTAGTGCTTTAAAGATGTTTTCTGTGTTAAGTGGCAACTAGGTAAGTCCTCTGTCTTTAAAGAACGATGCCATCACTCTTTCCAGTCCTGATGCAGATTAGTGCAACACAGCAGCCATAAAAAGGCCACAATGAGTCAACTGTAGCAAAAAGCAATAACAGTGATATATAAAAATGGCCAAAATAAACATAAATCAGCCACCTCAAAATGACATATTGACACAATTCTGTGGTCCACTCAACCAACCTCTACCTTTCTCCAGGCATTTTTCCCCCAAATTTCATTCTCAGAAACTTTAAATCACAATGATGGCTCTGGGGAGCCTCTGCTACTCAGTTATCTTCACTTCTTGCTTCCATCATCCTTCAGCAACATCCAAGGCTGCCAACTAGCCAAAATAGGCTCTCCCAAGCACCCAACATCAGCTGCATCATTCTTCCTCATAATTCAGCAGCAGGATGCCTGCCATCCTCACCATGAGAATGGAATCCATATCTTCCTCCAATGGGACTTTCAGCCTACTGACTCTGATCATTTTTCTGAAACCCCAACTTTCTCTCTGTCCTTCTTACCTGTCATTAAATCTTCAACTCATTCTCTCTGTTCTATATCATTACATCTCTCTTTTCTTTACCAAATAGAATCTGCCAAACCCCATTCCATAAAAATTGTGCATTTCAGTGTTCATATTCTCTTACCTGTGTTTAATAGGTAATGCACCAAAATGATTATTCACTTTGGGTAAGTAATATAACCTCCCTGAGTCTTAACCTTCTCATCAGTAAAATTGGAGTGGGGTGGACTAAAATTAGTGGATTTCAAATTTTTATTAAATAGTGAGATTCTTTCTTCAAACGCTATTATATACCAATATTATGGAACAAATTGCCCAATATGGAGCACCATCAGATGCAAGTTGGAATGGGATTCCAGAGCCCTGCCCCCTTGGTGCATCATCACCCTTTCGTATGGTGGCCCCTGAGATATTTTCAACTCACAAGACTCCAAGGAGCACATGACAATTTTTGAATTAAGTGATCAATAAGTCCCTTTCTACCTCTAATATCCAAAGGTTCTATTCAATTCAGTATTATGGCAAGACAGATTGAGGGGCAAGGAAACTATACTGTTGAGTGCTAACCTTTGCTTTATTGAAATGCCCCATAAGTGGTATCTCATTCAAGTCCCCCCAGTAATGCTATCATACTCATTTTTACCAATGAAAAGACAGAGGCTCTGAGATGGTAATTTGTTCAAGTTTATATATTTTATAAGAGGCTGGGATGGGATTCAAGCTCTTGCTTCTTCCAAAATTGTCCATTACCTCTTAACCAGATCACCTCTTCCTACCTAGTCCTCATCCGCCATGAAAACTGATTAATTTCATTCCTTTACACATTGTAGTGTGAAGGTGTTTACCATATCTGACCCATGGTCGATGTTGGTATTTACTTATCCTAGTGAAAAATAGAACAATAGGAAGGAGTAGGTTTGTATAGAGCACTAAAAAGTAATAGTTTTGACTTAGAGAAATAGAGAAGATAGTATTGGTAAATTTATAACATTAAAAGTCTCCAAACCTAAGACTTTTAAATGTACTAGAAAAATTCTCATTTAATCAGCTGAATTCCATATCCTTAGATTACCTCTTATGCAAATCCAAATATCTCTGGATAATTATAGAAATAGCGTAGTTGTGGAAAACATACTAGGGATCTGAACTCAAAAACTTGTTAGACACTGCATTATCACTCCCCATTTATCAGCTTCTATCTTTCCTCAGATTCGACGTTATCTTTGCTCTTTTTCCTCTGGCAGATGTTCAGGGGTGAATTATGCAATTTAGAATCTAAAACTCCACTTCATCCAGATGCCTAATTTGCTAACTATTCACTTGTCAAAACCACATGTTTACTATCTGTTACGTAACGACAACAGCTCAGAACAGCTTCTGGCTTCCATTTCATGAATCAATACTGAGAATCCGACAAATGTCCCGGAAGGCAATTTTTCAGTGCACGTTTTCATTAAATTTCATAAATGCACCAACATCTGAGAGGAAAAAACTTGCACCCAAAAAGTTTTAAGTTTCAAAATCATTGTACATTGTTCTTTTCAAAGTCCATGGACAAATTTGTGTGATAATAATAAAACTTCATTTAGTGTCCAAATTTTGTTAAAAGTTTAGCTGATCTTGAAAAGACCCACTCTACCCTATCCAGAAAACATGAGAAAAGATGTTTGCACAAGTCTTAATAGTCATTGTTAAATTCTTAAAGAAAACTGGATTGCAAAGAAGAAAGGGAAGAAGAAACCCAAGGAAGAAGGAAGGGAGGGAGGGAGGGGGAGAGAGGGGAGAAAGAAAGAGAGACCCTTAGAAACAAGGGTTATTTCAGAGCTGTTCTAGGAAACTCTGTGTGTCATTTGGACTGTGAATCATATTAACATAAATTTGCAAGTAAGAACTCTAATAAGAACATATTTATCTTCCATCCTTTAAATTCCACCAGCACCTCCCCAAGAGAATGTTAAATATAACAATGTATACCTGACTTTATACTACTAAAATTCAGAGAAAATTAAAAAAATTGACTCGTTCTCTGCCATCTCTCAAAACTTGTTCCCAAAACTTAAAAAATGAAAATTCTAAGCTCACTTTTCCAAATTTTGAATGTTTTTCATTGTCTGTAGAGCTTTTAATTATAGGAAATTTTCCTACCCATATCTCCTTTGAGTTTCACAATCCACCTATAGTGTAAATTGGAATAGTTAGCCCCATTTTACAGATAATCACTGTTACACGTGATTAAATGCATTAATTTAAAAATTAGCTAGAACTGAAAATAAATTATAAAGCAATTAATGCAGGAAATTTTATGATAGATTTCATGAAAAAGCTCTCTTATAAATATATTTTGCAAATGATAATTTCTCATTCATTCTGAAGGAGTCATTTGCACTAAAAGATAAAATTAATTTGTGTACTAATTCAATCTGTGGCTACTATAGGTAAAAATGTTCATCTAATTCTTCACTGATGATGGGAAAACATGAATTTAAGATATTGAGAAGGGTTCTCTCTTTTAAATCTTGTAACTTGAGCACCATAGATCTAAAGTAAATCACCTAGGGCCGGCCCCGTGGCTTGGTGGTTAAGTGAGCGCGCTCCACTGCTGGCGACCCGAGTTCGGATCCCGGGCTCCCACCGGCGCGCTGCTTCTCCGGCCATGCTGAGGCCGCGTCCCACATACAGCAACTAGAAGGATGTGCAGCTATGACACACAACTATCTACTGGGGCTTTGGGGGGAAAAAATAAATAAATAAAATCTATAAAGTAAATCACCTATTTACTAGACACTCATCAATGCCTGTGACCATTTGCCATGAGGTCGTGAATAGCATTAAATTGGAAGCAGTGTCGAGTAGTAAAGGGAATGAATGATGTTGCTTTCATCTCTGCACCCCAGCTCCAAACTATGAGAACTTCAAAGCCACCTAAATATTCCAAATCTGAATGAAGATGTAACTGTGAACAGTCAAAATGCAGATAAGGTAAAATTGCCAGAAAACTAAGAAACCAGTGAGTAGGGCAAGCTATGTGTTCACTGTGCCCTTTCCTGGCGTTAAATGTCACTTCTCTGAAGGCCCCTCCAAGTCTTCAGACACGGGAACTGTTCTTCCTGTGGATCTGCCCCAGGATTAGTTCATATCACCACGCTCTTCGCACATTGTATGACAATTTTGCTTATGCTTCCTTATTCCCCACTAGACTATGAAATACTTAAAAGTAAGGACTAAGTCTTGACCTTTGTATTCCCAGGGCCAGTATAATGTCTAATATGTAGTAAATACTAAGCAGCATCAATATGTAACTAAGTAAATGAATGAATGAGTCACACAGAGGGAAACACAAATATATTCTCTGAAGAGTAAGCCTAACCAGCATCAGAAAAAGAGCCAGGACTACAGCCAAGATTCAGATCAAGACGTTTCAGGTATTCACGATTGATCATTTTGACTGTTCCTTTATTCCATGTGTTTTCTGTAGAGTTATAGCTAACTCTTAGAAATACCACGGCACTTATTTTTTACTCTATAAATAAGCTAACCGATAGCATGTACATAAAAAAATCTCATTTAAAAATTGTGCAAATGAATCCTTTAATTTTATTCTTTGTGTACCAAAATAAGCATAATATCTGTATAATTTTCACTCTGTTATACCAATTTTTAAATGTTTATAAAAAATGTTCCCAAACCTGCTTCTTTGGATGAAAGCCAATCTCCATAAACTATATTTAACTGAATTAATTTCAGTGTAGGTACTCATTAACTTTGCTATCTAAGAGCTCACGGTCTCCAGCCAGGTCACAAATTCAGCTTCAGTCCCGGACAAACCACTCAACCTATGAGCACTTTGCAAGTCAGTGAAAGGAGTAGTTGCACCAGACGACCTCGCAGGTTCTGTCCTGCTCAGAGCATTCTGTGTTGGTATAACTCCCCTTCAGGAATCTTAGTATGAACTCAGCAGAGGTTTCAGTCCTTGAAACAACCAGCAGATAAAGACAGTCTTCCTGCCTCCTCCAAACCCATCAGGTCTTTCAACATTTATATCCTATCAGTATCTAGGCATGAAAGTTTAAAAGAAAGAGGTAGGGGATGATTCCTAGAATAATACTTACAGCAGAACCTGAGGCAGGACTTATGCATGAACAAATAGGAACCACATGCCAAAAGCCATCATTGTGGTGAAAGACCTTAAGTTGGCCCCTAAGATCCCCAACTACTGGTGCTCACGCCCCTGTAGAGTCCCCTCCCTTTGAGTGTGGGTGAGACCTGTGATTAAACCAGAGATCTGCTGCATTAAACCAGCAGATGGCAAGAGTGATGGATGTCACTTCATGATTATGTTATAGAAGACTCTGTCTTGCTAGCAGAATGGCCCTTGAGACTCTCTTCTTGCCAGCCGTGAAGAAGCCAGCTGCCATGAAGTGGGGACTCACGCTGCAGGGAACTGCTAGTAGTCTCTAGGAGCAATGGGCAGCCTCAGTCTTAGGCTGCAGGGAAATGAATTTGCCAATAACCTGAGTGAGCTTGGAAACAAATTCTTACCCAATTGAGCCTCTGATGAGACCGTAGACCCAGCCACACCTAGATTGCAGCTTGGTGAGATCCTGAAGCACTGAACTCAGTTATACCATGTCTGGACTCCTGACCCACAGAAACCACGAGATAATAAGTGTGTGTTGTTTAAGCTACTAAGTTTGTGGTAATTTGTTATGCAGTAATAGATAATTAATACAACTGGGAGGGTAATCTTGGTCTTTTCATGTCTGTATTTTTGTGTAGGGTGTTCATTAGGGCCATACACTCAGGTAGTAAAAATTATATTGACTCATTTTGTCTGCTCTATCAAAACAATAGATATAGCTATTTTACTTCCAAAAAAGTCGTAACATTTTATTCTCTCACAAAATTGAAATAAAACACACCTTAGAAAATGAATGAGGAATTTATTCTCAAAGTAACTGACGAAGTCTTTCTTTACACTTAGGGTCCACTAATACTGATGGTAACAAGTCTTAACTTGATTCACTCATTCATTCATCAAATATTTAAAGCACGTCCATTTTGTGAAAACCAGAAATTGTGACAAGTGCTCTGGGGAATACAGATGGCTATGCCCTGAGAGAAATTACAACTTTGTTGCACTAAGTTTTGAGAATGTGTTGTCAATGCAAAAGAGTTTATATTGTTTGTAATACTGTATGTCTTAAAGGATCATAGTTTCAGAACAGAAGAAAATAAACGCATTATAGCAAAGTAAAATTGCTTGTATGAACCCATCTATAACATCTTTTAAAAAAAAATAGTTTCAAAGGCCGGCCCCATGGCTTAGCAGTTAAGCGCACACGCTCCACTACTGGTGGCCCGGGTTCGGATCCTGGGCGTGCACCGACGCACCACTTGTCCAGCCATGCTGAGGTGGTGTCCCACATACAGCAACTAGAAGGATGTGCAGCTATGACATACAACTATGTACTGGGGCTTTGGGGAGCAAAAGGGAAAAAAAGGAGGAGGATTGACAATAGATGTTAGCTCAGGGCCAACCTTCCTCAGCAAAAAGAGGTGGATTGGCATGGATGTGAGCTCAGGGTTGATCTTCCTCACACACACACACAAAAAAAGCTTCAGATAAATGACCATCAGTCTTATGGATGGATATTTCAATAACTGGATACGTGGAAGAACATTCTATGGGAGAAAATAGTGAATGAAGACACTTAGAAGTAAGAATGAAGGGCATGTTCAAAGAACAAGTGATTTTGACTTGAAGGCATCATAGTTTATTGGAAAAAGCAAGAGCACAGGATACAGCATCAATTAAAAAATAATGAGGGCCTGAACTAGGATGGAATGGAACAGAAGATCCAGATAGAAAAGAAAGACATTGCGGGCATGGACCCTAGAATAGGCAGGACTACTGATTGCATGAGACAGATGATAGAGAGAGAGGAATTAAAAATGACTCTGAAGTTTCAAACCTGGATGAAAGGGAAGAGAAGCATCATTAGCAGAATTAGAGTTAAGAGGCAATACTGGTTTGTGCAGAGGAAATAGTTGGATTGGGTACCTGTTGGATTAAAAAGGCTGGTGATAGGGAGGTTTGAGAAGAAAGGTGAGGAGAATGAGGTCAAGGAAGGAGGAAACCTCTGAAACTGTAGTTACAGTTGAGTGTTGGGTTTACAATGAGTAAAGAAGGAAGTTGTAGAGAGAAAATGGGCACAGCCACTACGTATAACGTCTTTTCAAGGTAGCAAAGCAACAAGGGTCTTGACTAAGAACATGGAACAAATGAGAAGGAGATTGGAGTTACTTGAACGCTTTTCAGAGCATGTGTTACTAAAACAATGCAAAAGGATAGCTCTGGTCTGAGTATTTTCAAAATATGAAAAGAAGTGTTTTATTAAGATTCCATAGAAATACATAAAGCACACATTTAAAATATAACTGTTATTTTGGGCACGCATGCCCTTTGGAACATAGCAACTCCCTTTTCTGTTAGAAAAAGTTAAAGGAAACAAAAGTCCTTCCATCTCTCTTTTGAATATAGAGTCAGTAAGCCATTGGATCTATAAATATGGAATATATGCACAAATGTGATGAGTGTGGAAGGACTGATGAAAGTTCAGAGAGATCGGAAGTTATTTTATATGGATTCTTTGGGCAATTTTCTGACATGCTTTCCATTCCTTAATACAGCACCCTGAGTTGAAGCAATGACAGCTAGATGCAGGATTATAACACTTATGTTTTCAGCTACGAAAACTGAGTTATTTCTTGATGATGAGTGTTCAGTTCAGACAAGCAAATAACACCATGCCCAGCAGTCCTATAATTTGCATTTTGTTTTAGAAAATTTTCTTGTTTCCTATGGTTTCTATCTTTAGAATTGTAGCACACAACCCGGCAGTAACAAAGTGCTACCCTTTTTCGCACGTTCCATAGCATTTAGCACAGTTCTATGCAGAGAGGGTGCTCACAGCTACTTCCTAATAGATAGATATATACACGTAAATTTAAAATTGTGTGTTAAGTGAGAAAATGGATGTAAAATAGCCGGCAAACTAATTGCTCATTAAATACTGAAAAGAAACATGCAATCAGAAATACTGAATGAGAAAAAAGTTTTGAAATAAAAAAAGAAAATTGGGAAATAGTTCTAAGCTTAGAATCAATGTTATGGAAAAATATGAAGTGTTACCATCATAAAGCAAATAATTTATGACTATTTGAGTAGCTATGAGTCAGGCAACCCATGTGGCCTTTTGACAGTACATATTAATTTCCCAGTGGTTAGTGAATCTCACCTTAACGCAAAGCATTGCCCTCAGTTTTGACTCACAGCAAGATGCATTATTCATGGTCTCACCTGTATTTCCCTCCTCACTCATTCATAGTTTCTCTCTGTCTTCTCCCTCTGCCTCCCTCCCTCCCTCCCTCCCTCTTTCTCTCTCTCTCTCATTTAGCTCTATTATTAACAGTTTATACTTTGCTAGATTTTCTTGGGTCTTATAATACATACTTAAAGGAATGAAAGAAGATCAGTAAAGAAATCCAGTCTTAATTTCTAAAGGCAATGTTTTTTACAAATATTATGTCATCAGAAGGAACTGTACTGACAACATGACTCATAGAGCAGAGCCTGCGGGTTTTTCTCCAACATCCATGATCTCCTTCTTTTATAGTAAGGCAACTTCCCAATCTTCAGCTGGGCATCTAACCACTCAGAATAAACCAAGCCTAGCCCGTGGCCGTTGCAGGTAGCTCTATGATTCTGTTTTGGCCAAAAGGAGGCCAGTAGAAGTAGCATGTGCAATTTACAAGTTGTAACCATAAAAGAAAGTAGCTTGTCCTCTCCTTCCCCTTTTCTGCAGTCTTGGACCACGGAGATGAAGGGGTCACGCTGGGAGCCTGGAGCAACAAGGGCAAAGAATCCTCAGTCTTGATGAATCCTTGCTACAGAGCTCCAACACCATTTCAGAATTTTATCAGAGACAAATAACCTTCTTTTTTGTTTAAAGCAGTATTATTTTGAATCTTGTCATGTTGCTGAACTTATATCTTTGTGATTCCAAAAGGCTCATGCATATTATTGAGGAAATAGAAGGTTCTCCACCATTACTTGTTCTTAGACATCATGCTTATTTTATTTTCCTTTCAAATTTGTAGTTCCACTTTGAATAAATTATTATATTCAAATAATCTCAGAGCTTTAAGGAGCTTTATGTCACATGTAGTCTGGCGTTTCCTGATGTGTACTTAATTGGATAGGCTGCAGTCTCGTGAGATATGAATAAAAGGCATCAAAGTCAAAAAAGTTTGGAAAATGCCTAAAATGAATTCCTTCTTTTAAGATTTACAAGGCATATTAGCATATCAAAAATATCAGTATTCCTGAAATAAAGGAACACGTCTTCCCCCAGCAATAGAACATAGAAACATTTTAAACACAACATATATTAACATACTGTATAACTACTGTTCTGTGAAACATCAGAGAATTTTGAATCACTAGATAATGCATAATTCCCTACCACATGTGCCACAAATGGGTTTTCAATTTTTGCTCAAATACCTTCCAATAACAGAAAATTCGCTACTTCAAAAGACGGTCTATTTCATCCACTTCTTACTTTTGAAAATAAAGACATTAATTAAGACAGATATTAACTAGGCCTATTAAATGTGTCCATGTCTGTATCCACCTTTTTGACCTCAGCCCCATTTGCCACAATGTGCTAAGGATTATTTCCCAGTTTAGTGATGTCATCTGAAAATTCAAGGAACTCATGGGAAACAACTCACATAATCTACGTAGCTTTCCGGTCTCCCTCAGCAGTGTTTCATCAATTCATTTCAGTTTCACAAGCATTCTACGTGTCAGAGAGGAAGCAGTAAATTGAGGAAATCTTGCTCTCACTTAATCATCTGACAACATAGCAAATATCACTGAAAGAAAGTCAATTATTTTCTGATAACATGATCAGTTTCATTACTTGCCACTTGCCTTGAAACTCAAGAATTGCAAAGCCAAAGAATTACATAATTAAAATGCACCTTTGTTCCTCCACATCCATTCTCCAAATCAATAATTGTTTCCTCAAAACATGGTCATAAATCCATAGGTGTATAGGCCACATTAATTTTTCATTAGTCATGATAATAAAGCTCAGTTTCTTAAAATTCAAAAATAACATGAATCTACCAAAATGGTAGAATTTAGAGTATAACTAACTTTTTTTATATAAATGTACATAGTAATATGCCTAGTAGTAGTAATTGATTAACTATAAAATTAAAAATTTTTTTACCAAGATAACCAATATTTGGGGAAAAAAGTACCTAAATTATTTGTTTTGACCAATTTTTTAATAGAATTGTTGTCTTGGCCAATTTGTTTGTGACCAAGTTGCTTTCAATCAGATCATCTGCTGTCCTTTCATGAATTAACCAAATATACAGTTCTCAAGAATTTTTTTTAAAGCTGCATTCAATAAGTTTAACTAATCAAATTGATTTCAGTCAAATCTCTTGGTCCTCACTAATGACAGCTCTCAACATTAAATGTCATAAGTTTAATTAAAGAGAATTAATAGTGATTCCACTGACCTCCAGGTAATATGTAAACTTTTGAATAGCCATCTAATGACTCCACATAGACAGTGTGATTCTGAACACAAATATATTCTTGAATAAATTAATAATGTTCTTGTTTCTTTTCCCAATTACAATTTCAAATTAAACTTATTCAAATGTCTTGTCACATTGGTAAGATGTTTGTGGGTATTAATTCTATTTAAAACTAAAAAGGTCTCAGGATGCAGTTGGTTCCTGAGCTGTTTGTTGGACGTTTATGTTTTCACAAGGAGATGGGCGTTTAATAGGGCTGGGCTAAAGTTTGGCTTCAGCCTTGGTAATAAGCCCAAATCTGCTGTCAGGCTTGGCTTCACACACGGCCTTGAGAAGTCAGAAAAGCCTACTTCAATGCCATTTCTGGCCTCAGGAAACTTATGTGTGATCAGTGATCACGTAACGGGTAGATCACCATCATTTCTAATCACAATATTAACATAAATTGAATTTAAAAATTTAGATCCATTGTTAATATATGAATATGTAACTTGGAAGAAATCTCCTACTGTGATTTATATATTAATAATTATTTCAGTCACTAATGCAAATTTATCTTTCTAAAAGTAAAATGCTGCAATGATTTATATTTAATAGTGAAAGCTGCTAATTTTATGTCAAAAATGATTAAAAACATTCAAAGGGTTAAACAAATAGGGAAATACATGTACTTAATAAATATGAGGAAAAAACACATTGGTTAGATAACTTTAGGAAAAACATACATCTCTTTGATCCAAAAGTCTTTACGAAATGCAAATAATAATAATGTAAATAATCAAGTAGAATAGTAGGGATTATAACACGATTCTAATCTCTCTAGAATTATTTAGTTTATAAGCATTGATAGCATTAAAAAATCTTTAATTATTTCAAATCATCTTCAGTCCAAATATAAAGAACACAGTACAAAAAAGGAGGTGGTTTGAGAGAAAAATGTAGTACTCTAAAATATCCTGCTCCCCCCCCTACTTCGGCGGACCGCGAGCATCTAATTTATATCACAAATAATGTGGTAGAGTATCTGCTGGAGAACTCTAAAAGATGAGAGCGCAGAGAAGTTATTGTTCCTGCACCATAACGTCAAACATTTCAACTTTGAGTGCTTGATATTTTCATAATAAAATTTAATACTAGTTTTAAAATTTATAAAACTTTAGATTTATGATCCCACCTCAGAATTTAATTCTGATTGTGAGATTTGACTTTGGCCTTGGCTTCAGTGGGCCAAAGATGTATCCAGTGCACCTCTACCAAACATATAAGAATTTTTACATCTAAATAAGTATTTTATTCATAGCAGTCAGTTCGAACAAATACATGTTTTTTCCAAACTTTGCTCTTAAAAGTTTTTGAACTCCATTTTTGTTAGAACACTGTCTTTGCAGACTAACCAATTTAGTTTTGAATCACTGGGTGACCCTAGGCAAGTGATTTGAATTCTTTGAGCTTTGGTTTCCTATAAGTTATGGCTAATAAGACCTATTTTGCAATAGTGAAAGGAGTGAATGGGATCACACATGTAAGAACCCTGTCTCAGTGCTTGGTATGTGAAGACTCGCAACAATTGGTACTTTTCAGTTTACTCCTCCCCTTGCCTATGTCTTTAATGTTTGGAATTGCTGTCATTGTCAGTTTATGGAACAAATAGGAAATCAGAAAAATAGAAACATAGAAAGTTGAAAATGGGAGGGAACTTTGAGAACATCCACAGTATTTTTCTCAATTTTTTAGCAGTGAAACACTTTTTCAAAATAAAATCTATGTGGATGGAACCCCACTATAAAACTGATGAACTCAGAGCTGCTCTGGTTGAAGCAGAGATGGACAGCCCTGAATCCACCTGTTCCCTTCCTCTCTACCCTGACCACAGCAGATTCCTGACCACCCCCTCCCACAGAACTCCAGGATATTGTAATGGAATGGAAAGCAGAAAGCATGAGGCCTCAGGAGTACTGCTTTCTAGAAACTAGCTTTCCCCCAAACTGTGTGCCCTTGTGAGGGTCCCTTAACCTCTTTGGTTAAACTCTTCAGTTGTTTTCATTTGAAAATGAGAAGTTTGAAATATCCATTTAAGTCTAATCTATTCCATCTCTTTTCTTTCTTTTACCAGCAAACCTCTTGAAGAGAAATCTATATACATAGTTTTATCAAAAGTTACCAGTTGTGGCAAATTGTATTTTCCAGGATGGTAGCAATGAAATCTCCCTTCCCACATGCTCTTTGGCAGTGTGATCTTGCCACTTGCCAATCAAGAGATGGAGTCTAATTCCTCTCCCCTTGAATCTAATTATCCTCCTTTATCTGTGTTGACCTTAGTTACTTGCTTGCACCCAACACCATGCAACAGCAGAATGACACTGTGTGATGTCCTAAGCTAGATCAGAAAAGGCCATGCAACTTACATCTGCTTCCCTTGGAAAGCTCACCTACCAGATGTTCCCTCTCTGGACACTCTTGCTCAGAAACAATTCTGGCACCAAGTTGTGATAAGCCCAAGCCAGAGGACAGGTTACCTATAGGTGCTCTGGTCAACAATCTCAGCTAAAACTCATCTTCAAGTTATGCCAGACCAGGCACCAGACATGTACACAAAGCCTCCGGATGACTCTAGCCCCAGTCTTCAAGTCATTTCAAGCCAATCAAGTGTTCCCAGCTGCAAGCTCAAATAAGCCATCCCCACTATGCCTTGTCCAAATTCCTGATCATAACAAAATGGTTATCTTTTTGCCACTAAGTTTGGGGTGGCTGATTATGCAGCAATAGGTAACCAGAACATTCATAGCTTTATTATTTACCAAATCCAATGTCCTCTACTCATTTTTCATCCTCTTCAACCTCGCAAGCACCCAGTCTTTAAATCTCCATCTTACCTTTACATTCACGACACAGCACATTCTGATTCTCTCGCCGCCTCAGTCTTTTTCTGTGGATTTATTTCCTCTAGCAAACTCTCAAAAGAAGGCATTCCAGGAGGTCATTTCTTCAGCTCTCTTTCCTACTATGTCTTGTTGACTAGCTCATCCACTGCCAGGATTTAAATTATCACTTCATTTATTCATTAGTTCAATCAATAAATATTTCCTGAGCACCTACAATGTGTATCAGACACTGATCTAGGGACTAGATGTATGTATAGCTGTGCACCAAAGAGACAACATCCTTCCTCTGATAGTGCATACATTCTAGTAAGAATAGATTAAAAAAAAATAAACAAATTATCATACAAGAATATAACAGCCCAAGAAGAAATAAGTACTGTGAAGAAATATAAAGCAGAAGGAAAAGGACAGAGGGGTACTATTTTACAGAGAGTGGTAATGGAAGACATTTTTAGTAAGATATATTTGATCAGAGACCTATATAAAATGAGTGATCTAGTCTTACATATGCAGAGAGATCATTCCAGAAAGAGGTATGTGATCAGAGTGTTCAAAAACAACAAGGGGGCAAGAATAGCTCCAGCAGAGTGAGGAAGTAGCACAGTGGTAGATGTAGCCAGAAAGTTATCCAGGAAGCAGACTATATATTTTTGGCAATCACAAAGGCTTTTGATTTTATTCTGAGTAAGATGATGTGGGAAACATTATATATGTTCGTGAATCTCTAGTTCTTCTCTCATTTGAGGCCATAGAAAAATACACTTCTCAGTTGGGCAAGACCTTTCAACTAGGTGTGGCCAATGAAATGTGGGTAGGAGTAACATGTTACTTCTGAGCTGAGGCAGTAAAAATGTCATGCAGGATTCTTCAGTCTCTCTCTTCACCTGCATGAGCAACCAAGAAGGCTACATGTCCCAGTTGGTTGAGCTACAAGGTAGAGCCTCCATTAGCTTGGGTTCCTGAGGGACTATTGGGAACAGAGGTCACCATTCCTTTCCTTAGACACACAATGAACATGTAGTATGAGTGAGAGCCTTTGGGGGGTTCACCACTGGGATGCATTTCTGTAGTATAATCTAACCTACCCTGACTAGGGATGGAAGGTCCTGGAGGGTTTGAGCAGAAAAGTGACTTGATAACTTATATTTTGAAAAGTTCATATTGACTATTGTGTGGAGAACAGACTGTAGGAAAAAAGAATGAAATCAGGGAGACCAGTAAGAGTCAATAGCAATAATCCAGGAGTAAAAGGATTGAAAGATGACAGTGAAATGGATTAAGGTGGTAACTAAGATGACCATTGTCCAAATTAGGACACCTTTGAAAGTAAAAGAGAATGCTATTATCAGCCATGAACTAGGACTGCGGTGGGGAAATCAAACGGTAGCTGTTCAGGTGGTGAAAAGTTAAGAATAAAGAGTATATTTTGAAGATATCAACAGGATATGCTGATGGATTGGATGTTAAATGTGACAGAAAGAGAGGTGTCAAAGATGATTCCAAGGTTTTATCTTAGCAACTGGAGAAGGGAGATTGGGAAGACTGAGAAAAGAGTAGATTTAGGGCAGATGGTAGGGAGTCAAAATATATTAGAAAAGTTAGGTTTGAAATGCATTTCAGATATAAAGGGAAGATGTCACTTAAGGAGTTGGATATATGACTGAGAAATAAAGGCAAATGTTGGGGCTAGAGATAAAAAAAAATATTTAGAAGTCATGAGGGTATAAATACTATTCAAAGACACGTAACTGGCTGACCACACCATGGAAGTCTAGATAGAGAAAAGAAGAGATCCAAGGACTGAGCCAGAAAGATGAAAAGGATCCTTCAAGGAGACTGAGGAAGGACGGCAAATGAAGTTAGAAGAGAACCAAGAAAGAGAAGGTCTCCAAGAAAAATAAGTGACGGAAATATCTTAATAGAAAGTATGCTCTGTGTCAGTATCTGCTGAGATGCCAAGTAAAGTGCGCGACGGGAGCATACTGTTGGTTTTGGCAGCATGAAGCTTGTTGGTGACCTTGACAAGAGCAGTTTCAGAAGACTGATGAGAACCAAATCCTGATTGAGGTGGTTAAAAGAGAAAATGGAAAGATAACGTAGAGACAGCACATTCAGACGACTCCTTCAAGGAATTTTGCTCCAATTTGGAGCAAATAAAAGAAGCAGGAAGTGAAGGTGAGGTCAGGAGAAGTTTCTTTTTTAAGATATAAGATCTAAGTATGTTTTTATGTTAATAAGAATGATCTACTAGAGAGGAAATGATGATGCAGAGGAGAAAAAGGAACAACTGAAGAAGTGAAGTCCTTGAGTTGGTAAGAGAGGATTTACCTAGTGTATATGTAGAAGGTTTGCCTTAAATAGGGAATAGGGGCATAGCCAGTGCATCTGCTGAAACAGAAGAGAAGGTAGAGTACTGAGAAAGAAGATGGGTTTATAGGTTTGGGTTATATAAGAATGTCGAAGTTCTCATCTGATTGTTTTTATTTTCTCAAAAAATAATGAGAACAAATTCAACAACTGAAAGTCATAAGGTAAGAAGATGAAGAGCATTCAGAGAGAAAGAGAAACTGTGATATAGTGTTACCGGTATACAAGTGAATTGACTAGGGCAGAGGTTCTCAATCCTGGCTGCATTTTGGAATCATCTGGGGGATCTTTACTTGCTATCAATGCCCACACTCTGCCCCAGAACAATTAAATCAGATCTTCTGGAATTGGGACCAGGGCACAGTTATTGTTTAAGAGCTACCCATGGGATTATTAATTGCAACTAAATCTCAATTAATTTGATAACCATGAATTTAAAGTGAGATAAGGCAGCCTGGTTCTTCCCACTTCCCCTCCAGACACGTTCAAATTTATATTCCTGATTCTCAGGACCAAGAACATCACCCTTAATCTCTCCTCAGTCTTCAGCGAATCTTTATTGCCTAGCCAGTAAAGTCAAATATCTTGGGCATAGCTCCCAAGATCCTTTATATTACAGCCCCAAACTACCTTTTTGAACTTATCTCCATCTATAGTGTTCAGAACTCTCTTGCCCAGATAAACGGGTGTCTCATTAGTCCAAACATCTCACAGACCTCCACACCTCCTTGCATTTCACTCTGCTGCTGCACTCCACCTACAGGTCCAACTTGAATGATCTCAAACCTGGCTGTGCATCAGAATAATTTACGGAGATCAAAAATACACATTATATAGCCCCATTGCAAGATCTGGGGTAGGGCCTAGAGATTCTCTATTATTAGTAAATTTCCCATGTGATTCTTTTTTTGTGAGGAAGACTGGCTCTGAGCTAACATCCATCACCAATCCTCCTCTTTTTGCTATGGAAGATTAGCTCTGAGCTGAAATCTGTGCCCATCTTTCTCCATTTTGTATATGGGATGCCGCCACAGCATGGCTTGATGAGTGGTGCGTCAGTCCGAGCCCGGGATCCGAACCGGCGAACCTACGGCCTCTGAAGAGGAGAGTGCGAACTTAACCACTATGCCACCCGGCTGGCCCCCCACCACATGATTCTTTTACAGCCAAGGTTGGTCCCTAAACCAAGGACAGAAATCACTGCACCTATTGAACCCTTTAAGATTCTGCTCATCCTTCAAGATCCAGGGAATATCTGTTTACCATTATGCCTTCTTACTGAAATTCATTATTCCCTTTTCTTCCTTACACTGTGTTTATTCCATACCCCGGGCACTGATCTAAATGCTTTCATACACGTCAGCTCACTTAATCCTCATAAACACTATGAATTCAACATGGCTTAGATATGGCTTCTGCACTACTCTCATCGCTTTGCTCCTGAGCCCGGCTGTGGACATGTGTCCAGCTTAGGGAGAGCCCCTGCTTCTTCCCACTCCAGAGAAATGAGAATTTGGCAGCATGAGCAGGAAGTCAGTAAGATCAATAGCATCAGGCTGTCTGGTGTTGTAGCTTGCTGCTGGCTTCCTTACCCGCGCATCAGCTCTTATTTCTGCTATGAATAACGCCTCTGATTCACAACGTTGCCCTTAGCCTGACCCGGTGACTTTGGCTTCTGCAGAGGGAAGTCCGGCAGACTGACAGTGCCTTCAGGCCAGTCTGCAACTCCATCTGCAGTAGAGCACACCTGCAGGTTCTGAGTCCCCACACAGCTGTGTACTGACCTGGTGTACACAGCTTTGTACAACGTTTTGCTATGAGGTCAGTACACGTTTTTCCAACTCCCTTCTTGGGGAAGACATCAACTCATGGGGGCCTATCCTAATTAGATAACTTCAAACAGTGAACTAACCTTGCAGATAAAAATAAGTGGGAAAAAACTGCAAGAAATATCCAGCTTTAAAATCCTACCAAGTGTCGATTTTATCATTTGACTGGATTCTTATTCTTTCTGGATTAAATGATAGCCACTTCTCTTTATTATCATCCCCCATTCAATAAAATCAATAATACTGTATAACTTTATTGAAACCACAGCAATTATTCTTTACATCAAATCATGTAATTTCTTTCTTTCATGATTCTAGTCACTCCAAACTTAATTCTTGGAACACGATCTTTTTTTTTTTTTCCTGTCATTTTCTTAATTTTCCTTCCTCTGTGACTGTGATCCTCAGTAATTGCTTTGGTTGTCTCAGCTGCTCTGTCTTGACTGTTTTCTGCATTTCTAACTAAATGCTAATCCATTTCCTCTCATTGCCTGAGGAAAAAATCAGTTTGACCCTAAACTTTACTTTCTTCTTCTGACTATAAAATAATACATAAAACTTGTGAACAGGTATCAAGAAGAAAATAAAAATTACACACAGCCTAGACTGAGCCACTGTTAACATAATGTGTTTTCCTTCCAGGCTTTGACATATGTAGATATAAATAACTATACTTATTAGAAAATCAGGATAATCCCACGTATAATTTTTACTGCATTTTTTAATGATATCAAATTTTGAGCACTTTCCGTGTACTTTGAAAAAGGAGACAATATTTGAAAAACAAATTATTCTTAATGACTATATAACATTTTACTAGACACTACCATGATTAAGTTAATTATTTTCATACGATTGAATGTTTAGGATATTTTCTATCTTTAAATATTACAAACAATACTTCAATGAGCAACCTATAGCTATTTTCAAACTATCAGAAAGAACTTTGAATAAACATCCTTAAACATAGATCTTTGACAGAGGTCTGAATTTCTCCTAATATAGATTTATGGAAGTGAAATATTACTGAATGAAAGAGCACAAACATCCCATTCCTTCCTTCATTCAACCTAAAAAATCAGTTGTTTAACACTTATTTTGTTCCAGACCCTATCATAGCCTCTAGAAATATAGCCATGAACAAGATGCAGCACCCACCCTCACGGGGCCCGCAGTTCAGCAGAAGGTACAGTAATTGTACAATTGCACTGAGTATCTTCAGTACTGAAATAATGGTGAGCACAGTTGACGTTCCCTTGACCAACTTCCACTTAGACAACTCTGGATTAACTGATGTCCTCCATTCCTAGCCTTGGATTAACGGATTCCCCCAATACTGCATACTCTTGGCTAATGACTACCTGCTCCTTCTGGTTACATTGCATGCTTATACCAAGAACCAGTTGTATGTGTCTCCAAACATGTTTATATCCGTTGTACTTGTTACTGCGCTTACACAATTTAGTTAACTCTTATAAAAACTGATGCTATTTGAATGTGAAAAGCTTTGGTAAGATTCAAGAAAGACAAGTAACTAAAAATATATTTTTGAAGTGTGAGTGAAAAAAATATAAAAGATTAGGGACAATGATGTCTGGAAAGATTCTGCACACAGATTATTCCACAAGTGTCTTAGATTCTTGAATCTCAACCTGTAAATTTAGATGATACATATGAGTGTTGTTTTTACAGGAAAGATCAGGTAAAACCATTCAGAGCACTCATCTCAAAGAAAAGGCCTGCACCCTCCATAACAGGTTGAGTGGATTAATATATATTTTTACCGTTTTTAAATTTTACAATTTCCTCCTTAAGCCAGCTATTAGACTAACTAACCACTGCTGGTCTCAATGACACTGAATAAACAAACTATTTCTTAACTAAAGCAAAGCACTTACAAAATAGTGCCAAACTGCTTCTTTGAAAGTTAGTCTAATATATTCCTCAAGACTAGTTCATAAGTGTCGTTTTAAGACAAATTAGCCAGCACTTAGTATTCAGAATCTCTGCTAATTATATGTATCACTGCTATGCTTTTAGCAAATTAATAGTGAAATGGAACCGATTTTTGTGTTTATAGATTTATTGGGAATTTATACTCTCCTTTGTGAATTTTCTGCTAACCTATAAAAGTGTTTGTGGGGTTTTTTCCTTATTGATTTGTAAAAGATTCTTAAAGAATTTAAGCTATTACACCTTTATCTGTCATAGATATTTTTGAAGTCTGTTTCTTGTATTTTAATTTTATTTGTGGTGTTTTTTAACTGACCAAAGTTTTTAGTTGTCATATAGTCACATCCATCATTCCATCTCTAAATTTATCTATATCTTGTGAATGATATAACGACTAACAGATTTGATAGATTGCAATCAATATTCTATCTCAGAGCCATTTTAATTTATTTTTATTTTCTTCTTTTATTACCATTTCTTTGCATTTGTAAGAATCAAAATTGTGTGGCACACTTGTTATTTCCACATGTCATTCCTTCTCCACACTCTAACATCTCTCCCCACAAGCATAAAAATGAATGTTGTTCTTTATTCACATCATAACCCCTAACTTACTGGTGCTCGCTTACAGGTACATAAATTGCAAAGTACTTCTGATATATAACCATCTGAGCAATAGAATTTAAATATGAGCCATGCTCTTGGTGTAGACAGTATGTATATTATGTGAAATCCTCTGATATTCCTTTAAATGAAACTAATTTGGAATCTTTGAACACTTATACTTCTGAATTGCTAGGTTTGAAATTTTGTGACTGAGTCCAGGAATTCATTCCCACATTCGACAACTACTAATCAGACACGTACTCTTAGCAAGACTCTGTGTTAATTGCTGAAGATGACACAGAACAAGATAGATGTGGTCGCTGCATTCCTGAAGCTTGCATTCTAGGGGGAAGAGATGGAAAACAAACTATATCAATAAAAAAGTAATTATAATTTTAATAAGTGTTATGAAGGAGTGCAAAGCGCTACAAGAGCTTGTAATTAGGCTTCTTTGAGGAATGATATTAGAGATGAGCACTGAAGGACTGGAAATAATTAGCCAGTAGAGTAGACAGCATTTGAGTTGGCTGAGTGGCTCACAAAATTCAGAAAGAACTCTGCACTGCTGTGTCTGTTTTACATTAGCTTAGCCCCCAGCCAGAGCTGATTAAAGGAGACATGGACATTTGATCCAAGTGAGCCAATTCTGAGGACTAAACCTGAGAGAAGAGAATCAATGCCTCTCTGGTGATAGAATAGTCAACACGGGAGGGAGACTCAGCACATTGCTGTGGCTCTGTTCTCTACATGTGGAGGAAGGAAGCTGTAGGACAAGACAATGAAGTTTATATCAGAGAGGTGTGGACATGAGGGGCAGAGACAGAAGGGGATTCAAGCAGCATTTAAGTGTCTTGGGCCAATTGTTCCCAAGGCTTCGATCACTCCTGCCCTTCGCACAGTTATGTGAGATACTATAGTGTGCTTCCAACAAATCCCTCTTTTTCCAAAGCTTGTTGAATATGAATTTCTATAACTTTCAACACAAAGCATGCTAATTCACACAAGCAGGTGAAGGAGGAAAGTGTATTCCAGACAGAGAAGACAATATATACCAATGCTCAGAGCAGACAACAGATTGACACATTGAAAGAATCCTTCAAAATGGAAAGAAAAATCATCTGAGATGAGACCAGTCGGGAAGGAAGAGCTGGAATCATGTAGGGCCTTTGGGCCATGGACAGGATTGGGATATAGCCTATGAGAAATTTTCACATTGCTCCTACTGAAGCAGAAAGAGAAACAAACAAAAAAAAGGCAATTCACTGATTGAAAAATGATTTCACAGAAAACATCATTTAAAAGGTACATTTTTCAATAATTTTGAGAAAATATAACATTTGTAAAGATTATGAAGAATATCCTTAGAGCAGTGATTCTCAACTGGGGAAAACTCTGCCCCCATCCCTCAGGGACATTTGGCATGTCTGAATACATTTGTGTTTGTCACAGCTGAGGTGGGGGGCGGGGGCCTGGCATCTAATGGGTTGAGATCAGAGATGCTGCTAAAATCCTACAATTCACAGGACAGGCCCCACAACAAAGAATTATCCACCCCCAAATATCAATAGTGCCAAGGTTGAAAAACCCTGCCTTAAAGGAAAGAAGGTGATATCAAGACTATCAGACATGAAGAGAACATGGTCAGATTAGAGACTTCACTCTGGCTTGCTCTCCCAGATTTTAAAACTTGCCTGTGCCTGTAAGCACCAAAGCAGGCAGTCTTTTGCCCTCCAGGAACTCACAGCCTAAGGGGAGATAGGCCAGAAAGATATGAATAGAGCAATGCTGTAAATACTAAGATATCTATGAGCATATGGTCCTGTGGAACAATGAAGTGAATATCTAACCTAGTCTAGGGAGATCAAGGAACACTTTCTAGCGGAGAGATCTCTTAATTGCTGCCTAAGAAGGTAAGAAAAGGATCAGAATCAATATCAGAAGAATGAGAAGAAATTAGCCAGGCAAAGTTGGCATCAACATGCGGCAAAGATTTCAGGTAGAAGGAGTCCTATGTGCAAAGATCTGGAGCCATGAGAGCATATGGCATGTCCATGGAACTCAGGGACTCAGGATGTCTGAAGCAGAGAGCCCAGGAAGGGGCAAGTCTGGACATGATGCTGGAGAGTTAAGTCCTTGCTGTCCTTAGCGGGCAGTAATCCAAAACCGAGCACAATGCTGCAGTCATCACATTAACAAAGCACAGAGTTGTGACTTGGTATATTGTAAAATAGGAAACAGTGGCATTTTTAGGTTAATTCTGACTTAATATGCTGCAAGTCTATTTTTATGTATACGCCTGAAGTGCCTCAGTTCTGGACTTCACTGTGCCTGCATATTTTTATCGAGAATGTGATAAATCGGTGATAATGGTATTTGGCATGTTTCACAACCAGTCAGTTTGACTGACACAAGGAATCAACCTCGCATATTTTAAAACTTCTTAAATTTACTTTGGTTATAAGGCTGCATATATTAAACATCCACCTCCATTGTTCCTTGACAAACCTTCCTTTAACTTTATATACATGTTAATTTGCAATATACACCCTTCAACCAAAGAGCAGACAGTAACTGCACGGATTCTACGAATAGAAGCCTTACTAAGGGGACTGGTTGAGAGACGACAGAACAAATGAGCTAGCCAAAAAATCTCAGGTATAGAGCAAAGCCATTTGATACCAGTTACCAGGGAATTATGTATGTTTCTAAGGTAACTCCCAACACAGCTTGTTGTCTTCAGTGTCTATTATAGTTTGGAAAATTTTCAGGCTTTTTTCTTTTCTTAAAGGTCTTTCATTCTTTTAAATATTAAAGATCTCTAGTTAAACAAAAAAAATGTACTATTTTCATGACCAGCCCTCTAGTAAAGGAGCAAAGGAAAACAACGATCTGTTTCTTTTCTAAGGGATTTTCATTTAATTTCTCTTTTGAGAATGTCATAGCAAGACAGTAGGAAAGTGAGGATGGTGGTAGACAGATACACACTCCAGGAGCAGGAGTCATAAGGGAATTTAAAATTTAAGGAAGGTGAAGGCCAACTGTCAGAAGCCAAAAATTATAGTAGTGCCAGAAATCAAGGCTAAGCACAATCATCAGCATGAAAGAGTCAAGATCCCAGTTATAAAAGGATCTTATACTGGTACGAAGCTTCTTCAATTTAATTCAGCAAAGACTGGTGGAGTCCCTAATTCACACAGCACTATGCATATTCATGTTTCTTGCTGGAGCAAGGAGCAATATTAGCAAGAGGTCAGGCCACGGTCTGCTTGTACTGGTAGGCGAGTCCCAGTATAAACGTGGTCCATGAGCACTCTACCTGCCATGGATAGTGTGCAACCATGGTGAGAGCAGACCCTGGCAGAACAGCTGCATTACATTATGTCAAAGGCTCTCTGCCGTATTCAAAATGTGAAGAGTCAAAATAGGACTCCTTTTCCCAAAAGAAAGGTATTTTAGAAGAACCTATCTCAAACCAGTATACTTCATAAGAATGAGGCTGATTCAAAGAGTAGAAAGAGAGCAAGTCAAAAAGCCAACTGGCTGATAAATAGGGTATCCAAATTGGTCAAGAAAGATGATACAGAGAGGTGGAAAGCCAAATAGAGCCCACATACACCAACTCATGATTTGAGTTCCTTACTCTCAACTTAAAGACTGGTCAGGGCCAGAGAAAGTTTAAGCTTTAAGAAAAGTACCAGGGGACCGGCCCTGTGGCGTAGCGGTTAAGTGCGCGCTCTCTGCTGCTGGCGGCCTAGGTTCGGATCCCGGGTGTGCACCAAGGCACCACTTGTCAGGCCATGCTGTGGCGGCGTCCCATATAAAGTAGAGGAAGATAGGCACAGATGTCAGCCCAGGGCCAGTCTTCCTCAGCAAAAAGAGGAGGACTGGCATGGATGTTAGCTCAGGGCTGATCTTCCTCACAAAAAAAAAAAAAAAAAAGAAAAGTACCAGGGGACTTTAATGGCATAGTCTTCCTTGGGAAGCCACATTTTTGCTCATGGTTCAAAGGTATATAGAAAATAATTACACACCACTAGATCATGAATCTTTTCAGCCACCAACATGGGTTTACTAAGCACGTAGTGACAAATGATAGGAGGGAGAAAAAGAAAACAAAATATGGTCTAGTTTGTTCAATCAAAGAGTTTCTCCCACATGGGTGAACTTGCTCTGTGTTTGGGGGATGTCAAATGGCCAATATCAAGTGCAACTAAGTGCCTTCATTCTACAGGCAGATGTTATTTTAGCACAGTGTGTTCTTGATTTTTTTTTTTTAAGTTGAACTCTGTTGTTCTTGGAAATGTCAGGCACAAATCCTCTGAAATGCCTGACATTTTCAATTTCCAAACAATGTATTGCATAAATCTGTCTGAAGAATAAGAGGCCAAGTTAAGAACCTGAGTTTACTTAGGTTTATGAGATTTTTACAATGAGCCCATTTAAAGGATTCCCATGTCAAGGCCCAAGGGACTCAGTGAAATACTTCCTAGAAATCAAACTAAAACATACATTCTAGGGGGCCGACCCCGTGGCATAGCGGTTAAGTGCACGCGCACTGCTGCTGACAGCCCAGGTTCGGATCCCAGGCGTGCACTGACGCACCGCTTCTCAGGCCACGCTGTGGCGACGTCCCACATAAAGTGGAGGAAGATGGGCACAGATGTTAGCCCAGGGCCAGTCTTCCTCAGCAAAAAGAGGAGGACTGGTATGGATGTTAGCTCAGGGCTGATCTTCCTCAAAAAAAAAAAAAAAAAAACACATACATTCTAGGTCAGAAAAATTGAGATGACACTCAATTTTTCAAAAATCTCAAAGCATGAGGAGCCCTAAATATTTGATGACATTTTAACTTCATCAAAAATGAAAAATACAAAACACTAGCCACAGACTAAAGCATTGGGGCAAACCAAAGAGCTATTCCACATTGAAGTAGACATTCTTTCTCTTTGAAATGCCCTATACAGGTCATATTTAAACTTAATCCACAGTTACTCAGTAGGGCATCTCTCTAAGGAATTTTCACTCGATGTTGAAATACACTAGTCTCAGACTCAGGGTGTGGCTGTAACTAATGTTCTATAAACTTGAGAGCTGAAGGGTGGCCATATGCATGGAGAAGCAGAGCAGGTCCACAGGGGGAAGAAAGAAACAGACGTGCAGAGGAGAGTTGAGATTAATCACCATGTGGAGAGAGAGACTAAGGGGTGGCTGCCTTGGGTATCAGAGTATGCTCATTAGGCAGGAGAATTGAGACAAACTTCAGAACAAATTTGCCTCACTAACAGCACCTGAGACAAAAGAGGGCAATCATGAAAGGTTATTTCAGAAAAGCGTTTTCTGTCTTGAACTATAGATTTGAGACCCCTGAGTCAGAAAAAGAAATTATTTCCACGTTTGCTGAATTACTCTACTGCACTCTGTTCTTGAAACAAAGTTGGTGTACTGTTTAGGAAGCAGTGGGGCTCTAGATATTGGAAAAATTATACTTGGGAGAAGCCAGAAAAGTGAGGTTGACCAAACAATTGCAGAAAAAGCAATAGAAAAAGTTTAGAACCCTGTATTTCCCATTTTATTCTGCTTTGAATAATCCATAATAAGAGTAATCTGTAATACATAGAGGTAAGTCCTCAAAGGATCATAAAGGTAAGAGCCTGTTTTTGAAGATTAACTGAAAAAGTTGGGCGATGTTAATTCTAAAGAGAAGAGGTCTAAAAGAAGAGAAGACACGTGTCTGAAAATAATTAAAGGATCATTACACAGAAGGAATAGTCATGTGATGCCTCACTATCTATTTTTAATTGGTTGAAGTTAAGCAGATGTTATTACTTCTGATTTTGGAAGTAGATGCATTTATACACACAGAAATAGGTAAACAAATGTATAAATATATAAGGTCATGAGACAACTTTCAAACAAGTTCAAACAATCTGATGTTTCAAAAAATGAAGTAGGTGAACTTGTGAAGTGGCGAGCTGTGGTAATACATAGAAAAAGCTGAAGACTGGCCGGGAGTGTTATAGAGGGAGCCATGCATTGATTAGCAGTTACAGTATATGACCTCTAAGTATTTTTTCAATCCTGAAATTATGGGCCAATTGGTTACTTGGGAAGAGAAAATATTCAATGTTAATAATAATACTGGAAAAATGATACATACCTGGCTTATAAGAGAGAGTTCTAAAAATGTTTAATAATTTAGGCAAAAATGTAGATTATTGGGGCAGGTGGTGGTTTAAAAAATGTCACTTTTATAAACTCATACTTTCTCATTATTCATTGAATAATTTCTTCCCTGGAACAGCCAAGTGAGAGTCCATGAGAATTTCACTTTAAACCATTTCTACCTTTTAGCCAATAAGGAAATACTTTAGCCTTGAGCTTAAGACTGACACTGAGCGGCAAACATCTCCAGCTTGAAAAAGATTCTTATCTAAGTGGTTTTCTGAGAAATATCTCAAGACATTTTCAGCAAGACTGAAATCTGGTCAAGTAAAGATTCATTGTTTCCGTATTCAGAACTGAATCCTATATATGGACTTATTTGTTTGTCAAAATAGTTTATTTATTGTTACAATAGTACAAAAGAATACAGCATTTTCTATCTATTTTCAAATGGTTATTATTTCTTTGAGATATAGAAAGTTATATTACCGAGATTAAGGTCTTTACTATTTAGGTTAAAATGGATCATTTTTATAGGAAGTAGGTTTTAAAGCTCATTACATCCAAAGATTTCCATTATGATCTAATTTGAAATGAAAGTAAACAGAAATAATAATTTTGTTCTGCTAAAATAAGAAGTCACTGAGCTTCAACAAAAGAGGAAACAAATTGGCTAAAAATCACAACTCTTAAACAATTATCAGCCATGTGAGAATCCATTATTAGTTCATAGAAAATCATCTTTGTCTATGAAGGATAGACTGGCTGTTTTCTCATCCCTAGATGATATATTGTTGGCTGTCTTGAAAACACTCCACAAAGCAACCTTATCTGACAGTATTACAAAACTTAGAAGTATATGCACTGTGTATATTTACATGTTAATATAATACATATAGACTATCCAAATCGAATAATATTACCATCACATTGAGCTCAGGACAAGCTTCAGAAATGAGTCTAAGTCATAAGGAACTAAGCATGATGAGACGGTCTGCTTGACATGGTAGCTATGGGCTCCCAGGAAAACAGCTAGCAGAGAACAAATCAACATATTTCATAAAGAGAAGAAAGTCAAATGATAAACTGAGAAGCTTCCAAGGCTATTAGTTGAGTTGGTATCTTAAATTGCTGGTGTCTAAGAGAGCTCCAGCCTGATCATGTCCACAGCAGTTGTAGCACTGACACAAATATATGTGTTTCTTTACTGTGATACATGGCATTTAGTGAGAATACGAATGGGCTTGGTCACCCCCAGCTTCTGGCTCCCAATATCCCAAGCCCAAAGCTTCTTATTGCCTTGTAGGGCCAGGAAAAGTGACCCAGAGACCTTGAAACATTGCATCATGAACAATTGTGGCTCCACGATCAACCTGTGATTTATTAACAAAAAACAGGATCTTTAACACAGAAACTTTCCCTATGAGGAGTTGGTATTAGTGCTTTGAGAGAAGATAGATTTGAGACACTAAAGAAAATCCCCTAAAGGGATATGAGAGTTTACTATCCTTCTGGGAAGATTACCCATTTTCCAAAGAGAATATCTCAGCATTTGGAATTACAACTCCATATTTTAAACTTTGCCAGTGTGTCCAGAGGCATAAGCAATCACTTGATAACTCTAAAGCTCTTTGTCAATAGCATTCATGTAACGATCCACAGAACAACGTTCTACAAAATTACAAAAAGTACAACATACCACATGGAAAGAGTCCAGGATGTTCCAATTAATAACATAGATAAATGGTTGCCGAATCCTGTTTTACAAGACCATAATTCCTTCACTAACACTACAATAGAATGGTTGTGTTGAACTAACCACAGAATTCATTATATAAAATAAGCTTTTGTTCCACTTTACATGATGAGATTGAAAGTACTATCAATCTACATTTTTTTTCTTTTTTTTAAAGAAGTTCCACAGTTGTTGTTTTGTTTTGTTTTGTTTTGTTTTTTGAGGAAGATTGGCCCTGAGCTAACATCTCTTGCCAATCTTCCTCCTTTTTTCCGTTTTTCTCCCCAAAGCCCAAGTAGATAGCTGTATGTCATAGGTGTACATCCTTCTAGTTGCTCTATGTGGGACGCGACCTCAGCATGGCTTGATGAGCGGTGCCTACGTCTGCGCCCAAGATCCAAACTGGTGAAGCCCAGGCCACTGAAGTGGAGCAGACGAACTTAACCTCTACACCACCAGGCCAGCCCCCATATCAATCTACATTTTGAAATAAAAACAATATATTTAGAGCCCATATTGGGAGTCCAGACCCTTTTCAAAATATGAAACTTCAGCTGAAAAGCAACAAATTCAGTCTTGAGAATTATCAATTCTAGGACTGATCAATAATAATATCCTAGAGTATCTTCTTAGGTGCTGATATACCAGATGGATAGACTTTTTTTTCTATAGTTATTAATGCATTGTAAATATTACTGTGGCTGGGCATCCCACATTCCTTAGCATACTCTCTTCAAGTTAAGATTTGGAGCTCAATTTCTCTTTTGATTAAACAAACATCTTCACTTCCAATAGTGTTTTCTAAATGACTAGATTCAAGTTCAAAAATACCTCTGAAAGATGAGTGGGAATCATTTTAGTACTTCTATCAAAGTGACATAGTATTTTCATTAATAAGACAGTTTTTTAAAAGTTTATGACTTATTTGAGAACTATGTACTCTGATAAAATAAGATCACAACCTCAAAACAAATTCAAGTAAGAAAACCATAAAGGATAAGCATTTTTACATATTTCCGTGATATAAAGGTTGACTTGATTAGGGCTATTGGCTTTATTTACATAACTTGAATACTGTTTCCTTTGAAATAAAAACTTGATTTGTGATTAAATGAGAACTCTAATTGCAACCTAAAACAACTGCCTGACCAGGGACAGGTCTGAGAATGATAGTCAGATTTTGATAGAGATATTTAATTTCCTCCATAAAGATACAAAGAGGTTTCAACAACTGTTAAGTTAAAGTGGTAAAAGTTCTGCAATTTCAAAATCCAAGCTGTTACTCTAGAATAACGGAAGACTCGAGTTCACCTCCCAGGTGTTTCATCAAACAAGTCATTTTGTGATCATAGCTGGCAGGTGTCCCTACATCTTACTTCCCACAAATATTTCTCATTCTTCTCCTAGCTGCCTTCCAACCCTGCACTTTCCCTCCCACACAAGTCCGTTACCCACCCATTACACATCAGCCATCTCCTACCTTCACTGACCCTCTCAGGCTGACATGTACTTATGCACTTTCTAGTACTTTTACTTTTTTTCCAACATTAAGATGGATTTGTCTCTATCATTTCTCCTGCTGTTGTTATTCTATGCATGTGCACATGTGTTGTCCTTATCTGTGAATGGGTAAGATTTTATTAAACACTCATTGTGTTCATACTTTTATTACACAACTGTGTTTTTCTTTTAGCCAATGAGTTCCTTGAGAGATGATGCAATTCATTTTGATGGTCTCTTGGTGCCTAAGCAGTATCTGGCATGTAATGAATGCTCAACACATATTTGTTGAACGAATGAATGATAAATAAATTACAGGGAAACAAAATGTTTGGAAGGAAAGAAACCAACAATAATTTGATATTATTTCTGAAAGTTAATTATATTCAATATTTGATATGTACAGATTACATTGAAAAAACCAATTATATGTAAAATGTATGAGAAATATAAGATATAATTATTCACATGTCGATTGACCCAAAAAGAGTGAATTTTCTTCGATGTTTTTGAAAATGAACTCATTTATAAAGTTCATTTTAATATACATTTTAGGAATATATAAATTGCAAAAAAAGGGGGTGGGGCTTCACCTATCTTTGAGTTAAATGTCTGCCAGGCACTGGCACTCTAAAGGCGAATTTGCTAGTGTTTCATAACAATGTTAAGTAGCATACCTTTGTTAGGAAACAAGAACAACAGGGTGATTTCACTTAAGTAACATCTGTCTGGAGAGAAAACATGTGCAGAGTCTTACAATGATAACGCAAATACCCTAATAACTTGCCATGCGAATTATGGGAACGTTTTCTCCCTGAATCTTCTACTAGTGGGGCTGTCACTTTTATCTACCATTGATTTTCGTTTCTCTTTATAACTCCAATGCAATTTGTTTCAAATCAGGAAAATTGTTTTTTCAATTGATTGATTTTCTCAACATAAACCTTCCAATGAACTAGTTATAACTTAAAAATACATTATAAAACACTTGATTTTTTTCTACTAACAGATAACGCTCAGTTTCCTCAAAATTCTCCCATGGATACACATTTGCAAAAGCATATGAATTTCACGTATGGGCAAAGAACTAAGGGGCTGATTATTATATGTCTTATATCATATTTCAAAAGAGCATGAAAATGTTCCCCATATGACTCCCACTTTAATTTTATTTCCCAATGCCTCTCAAAACTATCAATATTTATAAAAGTATTATCAGTAAAATTTAAATTTTTTTATAGAGTAGAAACTATAATAACTCACATTTTATGGTGCTTTAAAAGAAATTTTATATGCATTATCATTTTGTAAATCTATACCAATCCAGGGTAGGAAAATGAGCACCTATTACTCCTGTTTTACAGACAAACAAACTAAAATGTCAGTGGTAATATGTTTCACCCAAGGGCATTCAGCTCAAACCATAAATTCTCCTGACTCCAAATTTTCTTCTCTTTTCAGCACTCTGATCAAATAAGTATCTTAAGCACCATTTCAATTTAGTCTTTCAATCTGTTTATTCTACAAATGCAGTCTCCCATACTCATTGTGAACTTATAAACAATTTATTTGGGGAAGCAGACATGTTCATCATGGGCGATTAGCTAAGCAGCCATTTTGTTTGGTAATTTAATATCTAGTCTTGTGTTCTATTTATTTTATTTTATTAACATCCAAATATCATGACCAGATTTGAATTACTAAGTAAATGATTTCCTATTACACAGACATCCAATACATTAGCAATACAGAAATGGAACTCACAATATGAAAAAGTAGAAACTATAGAAGACGTTAAAAATATTTTCCAGCGGCCTGATAACTTGTATTATTATGAAAATTATAGAACAACATGGTTTGGTGACTTGGTAAGAAAGGTGTTCACAGGCCCAAGACTAGGAGCCTGGTGTGATTGAACAAAAATTTAAGTACTTCAGGAGGCCATCATCTTTTTTTATGACACTCATGAAAAAAATATAAATAAAATAAATTGTAAGATACATGAAAGAACTCTTTCCCTCAAATATTTTGTCATATGAACTCATTAAAACGTAGATTATTGATCTAGTAGGTTATATTAGCTCCTTCGGGTCCTTAGGATCTGTTATATCAATATGCTATTAGGGACTTTTACAAATGACGATTAATGACAAGAAAAGAACAATACTATGAAACGAGTATCACAGAAACAAAAATTGACAAACTCTGGGTCACGTGTTTCCAACAGGGGTGATATCATTGCCCCAGAGGGTGAAAATTGGTTCATGGAAAGTAAAAAAGTCTTACCCACTTTGTCTATAAATCATAGATATAAAAATAGCACATAAACAAATATACAATATATCTGTGGTATTAAAATTTCAAGGGAATGGAGGTCAATTAGGAGAAAAATACCTGAAAAGCTCCTTAGAGAGCAAAAATAAAAAACAGTTGAGAAATACTGCTCTAGGTAATCAAGTATTAGCAAATTCGACTCTAATTTAAATAAACTCAAGACCTCTTTGATTTCCTTTAATTATTGTCGAGTGATGAGGATCAGTCATAGGAACACATTAAATAAATTCCCCAAAATAAGTTATAGAATGCTTGTTGATAGCTGCACAGTATCCAGTATATGCCTGGAAATAACTAAATATTTTTCAATTAATGAATTGTTCACAGTCAAAAGAGAACAAACACTTTATGATTTTCTTCTTTTTTTAAGTACAAAACTATGCAGTAATGATAATAACTTCCTTCAGTGACCTTCAAACTCACCAATACCAGAAAAACTATATTATATTTTCTGAAATAGTAAGATTCACTCTCCTTATAGTAGACTTGTTCTGCTTACAGTTTATTATTTAAAAAAAAAAAAAAAAAATCCTTGACTGCAAGAGAGAGAAACTACAGTGAAAGAATATTCCTTTCATAGCCCAAATAAATAAAGTATGTATATGAAGGCACAGAAATGATAAGGAGGATTACTTCATTTGTTTTTACTTTAAATATTCAGAATTTCCCTAATTCTATACCTCCAAATACGTTCTAAACTGAAAACAAAACCTAATCCCTTCAAATAATTAGAGAAAAGATTTCTTAAATGTAATTTTTTAACTATTTTTTAAAAGTCAACATTATACTTAGTTCTGGAACACTGGACCAACCACCATTAAAACAGGAAGAAAACACCAAGGATACTTGCTATCACCATTAATTTCTCAAACTCTTTTGTCACTTCTGTTCAATGTGTTGAAACAAGAAATCTAAATTAAGAGCATATCTAAAGGAAGAGACATGTCGTGATTTTATTTATGCTGGATACTGTTAGGAACAGGAGCTACGAAGCACGAAATACGCGGCTCTACCCTCACAGAGCTGACAGCTAAGTGGAAAAGATAAGCGTGAACAAATAATTACACAAATAATTAATCAGTTACAATTGCGATAAGAAATGTAAAGGGTACAAAATGCTCTGTGACCATATAACAGAGAAACTCACCTGGAGGGATAAGAGAAGGTTTCAGGGGGAGACAATAGACAGGAATGATACAGTTAGCTAGACCAATAAAGCGATGAAATGCAAAAAGCGCACACACAGAGAGAGTGTGGCATGAAGGGGCACAGCGCCTTCAAACAACTGCTATAGAGAATGTGTGTGGATCATACTAAGAGGGAAGGTACCCAAAGAAGAGGACAAGAGACAAAGCACACAGGGCTTTGTCAACCGTATTACAAGTTTTGAACTTTATCTTAAGGGTTCTAAGTAGAGAAGTAACATTATCAAATATTTACTTTTAAAAACTCACTTCAGTGGCTGTGCGGAAAACTGAGTAGAGTCGGGAAATTTTGGATGAGAAGAGAATTGCATTGGTTCAGAGAAGATAATGGCCATGGAGAAGGAGAACACATTCAGATTTGAAAGAAAATTAGGAACTAAAACTAATAGGGTTTTACAACTGATTGGATATGGGTAAAGATGGCAAGAAAGGTGTCAAGGATGATTGCAAAGACTCTGGCTTGAAGAACCGGGAGCAAGCTGTGGGACGGGGAGCGTGCTGTTAGGAACGCCTTCTGAGCTGCAGAACTAAACAGCAGCTGCTCTGCGAGTCCAAACAGAAAACCAGAAGGATAATGGTATTCACCCTTGACTTCACTGGCAGCAAGATCCAGAAGAAGGTGGGAATGTTTTAGGAACCTAGAGAAGAAGCCCTACCAAGTTCAAAATTAGATGCACATATCTGGTACCTATCAAAGCAGCTTCCACAGACACTAAGAAGAAACCAATCGGGGGCCAATGGAACTAGCCATACCTTCAGAATGTCCTACTTACGTTCTGAGAGCAGAATTCCAACAGGATACACACGGGGAGCGAAAGCTCAAGACCCACTCATGCGGATTGGGACAAAGAATAGGAACGGATGAGAAAACGGGAAGAACAAACAAGGCCTGCAGAATTCTATTTCTAAACGAAAGGAAGAGATTATAGTACACTAAAAGCAGTGTCATAGCATCATTTAAAAACATACTATGAGAAATAAAAATAAAATTTATAAAGCTCCTGCTTTGTACTTCCTTATATATATAAATTCAAGAAAGATGGACTTGATCAAAGCAAGGATGAAAGGTGAGCTACAACAGAGTGTGGAGAGTAAACGTGGAACTGGAGAAGAAGGTAAGGAAGAGTATAAGAAAACTAAAAAGAAAATAGCAAAATTTAAAACCTCATTAGTATTCTGACATAAGCTGGTGGATTGAAAAAATGCGTTCAAGTAAGAGGCAATAGCAACAAAATTCTGGAACTGACATTGGACTCGAGAAAGAGAAACTGTAGGCTGGCTGTGCAGATTTGCCAAAAGAATGAGAGACGGGAAGCATCAAGTAGGTCTGGGACGGGTAAGTTGAGGGCTGTAATTGGGAGCACTGGTGAAAACAGTCTGTGAAGCCATTAAATCTCTAGTTACTCTCCATCATTCCATGTCACTGGGCGGCTGTCCACCTGCCAACCTGGCAGAAGCGCGGAGGTTTATGTTTTGGAGAGAAAGACAGAGGTGGTCTCTGGACTGGGGCACACAAGACAGAAGGGAGGTTGTAGGCACCACACTGAAGACAAGGGAACTCAGTGAACTACAGAACAGTGAGGTGAGACACACCCCAGCCCCCAGCCATGTTCACCCTCAACTCTCTGACGTTCTTAGCCAAGAGATTAAAGGAGTCTTATCTAAGGAATCTGGCCAGTCCAAAAAGCAAAACCTAAACATACAAAAAACAGAGCAAAACGTAGGAGATCCAGAAATGGAAAGAAGAGGAAAAAAAATAAAACAATAACAAAGATAAAAGCATTCATTAAAGACAAAAGTAAAGTTTTCTTTGAAAACTGAAAACTAAGCTTGAAAAGGTGCACTCAATAATTAAAAGAGACAAAACCTAGATACATATTGGCAATAATTTTTTTAAATTCAAGGTTAAAGAAACCATCTTTAAAAGTATCTGGATATCCATCGTCTCCCCCAACCAACAACAAAAAGAGGTTACCTAGAGCTAATAAAGGAACAAATCTGGGTCAAACTCAGACTGTCTGGGACTCTGAAGCTGAGCTCTTACACACAATGCTGATAGACTGACTATGTAAAATGTAAACTACTGGTAATATAACACAAATGTTAATCCTTAAAAAAGAGTCATAAAGAAAAACAGGGTAATCTAACAAAAACAATGGATAAGATACATGAAAAGACAATTAATAAAAATATTAATGGTCAATAAATCAATAAAAATGTTTATCATGTTTAGTAATTAAAAATGGCAAATTAAAACAGGATGAAATTGGCAAATACTAAATAGAATGATAAATCTCAGTGTTGACAGAGGTGTGTAAATACACGCATTCTCTCCCTGCTGATGGGAATGTAAATTGGAATGTTTGCAACTTGATAACACATATCAAAATGCATACATTCTAATATGTATTATTTATATGTATATGTATATTTATATGTATAAATATTAATAAATGAACATTCTCTGAGTATATTAGATTATTTTTATCTCATTAGAGCTTCTTTTATACTTTCCAAATATCCTAAAATAAAGACAAATTCTTTTTATAGTTAAAAATATATTGTCAAAACACAATAATATTTTAAAATTTAAGTCATTTGACCTAGTTATTGAATCATAAATCTAGCCTAATAAACAGATACAGGAATAAACAACTTCACTTATGAATGTTCATTGTAGCATTATTTTTACTAGAGAAAAATAACAGTTTGAATATCCAATAATACAGTATGGTTAAAAAAATAATTTCACAGGAAACATGAAGAAATGCTCACAATATAAGAAGTGAGAAAGGAGAGAACAAATCTATGGATACAGTATATATATATTTTGTGTGTTTATGGTGAGGGAGATTGGCCCTGAGCTAACATCTGTTGCCAATCTTCTTCTTTTTGCTTGAGGAAGCTTCACGCTGAGCTCACATCTGTGCCAACCTTCCTCTATTTTTTCTTTTTTTTTTGGTATGCGGGTCAATGCCACAGCATGGCGTGATGAGTAGTATATGTCTGCCCCCCGGATCCGAACCCATGAACTCGGGCCGCTGAAGCGGAGTGCGCGGAACTTAACCACTACGCTACCAGGCCGGCCCCATATTCTTAATATTATTATATGAATAGTAACTGAAAGTTAATAGTGGCAAATGTGCAGCAGAATTACAGGTGTTTTAAAGTTTCTTCTTTATATTTTTATGTTTTCCAAATTTTCTCCAACAATAGCGTAGGACATTTTATGTTTTGAAAAATATAAACTTTATTTTAAAACAACATAATAAATTTGAAAAGCATATAAACTGAAAATATACAAAGAATGTGACCAAGTTTTAAGAGATCTGTAAGGTTTTCAAAAAGATCAGTAACAGAAACATTGAATTGGCAAAGGCATTGAATAATTCAAATAATAGAAAATGAAAATAGTTTAAAAATTAACTTTATCCATTCATTAGTACTCAAAAATATAGATTAAAATATGAATAAGAGACCATTTCAGGACCTTCTAACTTAACAAAGATATTTTTAAAAAATTAGTAGCCAATATTTTCAGAGTGGTGAGATGGGAAGTTTTATACACCTTTGTGAGGGAATAAAAAGAAATTCGACAATATGTATAAATATTCCTGTGGCAGATATTTGTCATTTTCTTCCCCAACATTTACCCTTCTGTATTCCTCTCTGTATTGAAGGGATCTGGAAGCTTAAATAGTAGATTTCCTACACTCCCTTGCTGGCTGGTTTCTGATTAGATTCTGCCCATGGAAGTGTGGCAGCTACAAAGATGTGTGCTTAGATCTCCCTCCAAAGAACCCACAGCAAAGAGCAGAGTGGACTGATGGCCTTCACCCGCCACACCTGTGGATCCATCGCAGGATCTCGCCAAGACCACACTTTGCTCGAGCTCCTATCAGTCAGTGACTGAGCGTGACAGGAACACGATAGCCCGGCCTCTTTGCCCAATATGGGCCTCCCTCTAAGGGCAACCTTTGCAGGGACTCCAAACTGGCCTGGTCAAGATTTTTTTAAACTGTGCTGAAGTTTGAGGTTCTGCCTATTCAATCCTCCTTCCTTCCTTCTCTTCCTTCACAGGTGTCAGCCTTCTTCATGGTCTGAAGGCTCACCCCCATCTACTCCTGCTCCCTCCTCCTTTATACTTCAAAAGTGTTTCCTCCAGTAGATTTCTTGCATATTGAATTCCATCCTGAAGTCCTCTTCTCGGAGAAAGGCACTCATAAGAAAGGACAACTGCAAGAAGGAAGAAGCCGTCTGGTTTTTTCCAGCTTCTGGCTTCAGAAGTGCTAAGGGAGGATAATGTGTATACCTGTGGGCTTCAGCAGCATTGGCACAGAGTCTAGCAGCGTTGGCACCATTCAGCCTGCCAGGTCTTGCAATATCATGAGGGAACCGGTTCCAGGCTTCCTTCTCAGTGGCAGTGGAAGTGATTCCTAATTCCTAAAGCTTCCGCAGTGCTTCAGCAACATCAGCAGCAGACACGCTCAGGAGCTGTGGGTCACACCGCCTGTCTGTGTGCTCGTCCACCTCAGCAGTTACCAGTCTCTGGGTACCACCATTCCCTACTTCCTTCTCCAGCCCTTTCAACACTTTTGTAACCACTTCCCTATTTTAAACCACTCTTTTTTCCTGACTGAATGTTGAATGATACAAACCCAACCATTTCATTCTTTTTGACCACAGATATTCACATTGTGTTAGCTATGTAAAGGAATTAATATCAAATATGAACAAAAATCATCACACAAAATTTTTATATTAGTATTAAACAAAAAAGTCTTAAAAAAATCTAACAACAAAGATTTTGTTAAATAATTTAGGGTACATTATTATAATGTTTTTCCATGCCCAATTAAAATTTGTGTTTATGGATAGTTTTTAAATATATAAGTAAATACACATTGGTTACTGCTAATTATACTGCTAAGTGGGGGAAAAAAGTAAAGTTGAATATGTGCTTATCAAATGACCCATAAAATTCCACCATTAGAAATATACCCTGGGGAAATTTTGCACATGTAAACCAAAACACGTGTATAATAATGCCCACAGCAGCACTGTCAATCATAACCAACAACCGGAAAGACCCAAATGTCCGTCAACAGGAAAAGAGAGAAATACATCACAGTATATTCATACAATGGAATCCTATATCACAACATGGATGAATCCCAAGAGAAAGTGTTGAGGGTAAGAAGCAAATCACTAAACACTAAAAACAATGCCCATGGTAGGATTCCATTTTTACAAAATTAAAACGCAGACAAAACAACAGTCTATTGTTTAGAGGTAGGAAGTCAGGAAAGGGGCACGTCTGTGGGAGGAGAGGCTGTGATCAGAGAGAGGCGTAAGGAGCTCTGAGGAGCTGAAAACACTCTGTTTCTTGTCCTGGTTGGTGGTTGCCCAAATGTCTGCTTTATAATGATTCTTTTGAGTGTACATGCGTGTTTTATGCACTATTCTGGAAACAAAAGATATCTTAAAACAAAAAAAAGAAGGAAAAAAATCAGGACATGGAAGGGTAAACTCCAGGAAAACAGCAACTTTATCTGCATAAGTTAAAGCAGAATCACCAGCTCAGATCAGCATAGTCTCTCACATACTTAGTCCGTGTCGATAAATGTATGAATAATTAAATAAATGAATAAACACCAAGCTCTCAAATATATTTAATATATTCATAAATTAAACCAAATGGAAATATGCCCAAATGTCATGTAATAATTTGTATGCAAAAGAGTTATGGGTAACTTGATTTCTCCTCTTGACATTTTTCTTTCTTACCAAAGGTTCTCAAATAAACACATATTACTTTGAAAATTCAATAAAATAAATAATAAAATGTGTTCTTAAAAATCCAGAGTAGGGTCAGTTTATGTTATGGCCATTTTTCTTTCTCTTAGGACATTAATTCAATAGTTTTCATAAACAAGGTCCTTAAAACACTATGAATTATAAATCAAGCTTCTTAAACTTTGGTGTACATCATAGTCAGCTGCAAACCGGCCCAAGAGAACCCAGTAATCTCCTAGCTAAATTGGATCAAACAATTGTAACCGTAAGAAAACCAGCATTCTGAATACAGCCCCAAAGGGTCTGCCCCAGCCCCCTCTCTTGCCAAATTGTGCATCGCCATTCTCCTTGCTTTTTGCCCCCTAGACACAGTCATCTTCGTTTAGCTCCAGAGCATTCTATTCCTTCTGTCTTGGCACCTTGCACACAGTACTGCTCCTGCCTGGATGCCCCACCCCCTGTCCACTTAACTCCTATCCCGCATTCAGATCTCGGCTCAAATGTCTCTGCTCTAGAAAAGACTCTCCTGATCCCCTCCATCCATTTCACAGTTTATATACTCTTATCCTGAAATTTTATCTTTACAGCACTTTAATACCATCTGTAGTTAAATATTTGTCTAGTAGATTGTTTTTCTTCTCGACTATACTGTAAACTCCATAGGGCATGGATCATGTCTGTTCTGCTCACTTTTATATTTTCAGAACTTGACCTAAAGCCCAACACTTAAATGACACTCAATATAGATTTTGTTTACTGGGAAGTTGGTTGAATAAATGAATAAACCATCAAATGAACCAACAAACAAATGAAGAGCTGCCAAAATGAAAAAAAATTAAATGGCTGCTCTCTCATCCAGCCTTTGAACTAAAAATCATCTTTACTTTAAAATTTGTTTTTCTTTGAAAACATTCCATTCAATCAAAAGTTCCAAGTCAGATTAGTAATAACCTTGTATGACAATGAGGATAACATATATTCAATCTTACCTAATCAGATGAAATTTTTTGGCTTTCTTTTTCGTGTATAACTCTCACCCAAGTGTATCTCTTTCACACTAAATACAGATGCTTTTCCAACCCAAATATCAAATGATGACTCATTCCCCTTAGATTTAGTTTGGATGTGATGGGTAGAAGAAGAAAAGGCAAGAAAACATATTGGCCTTCTAAGATTAATGACTAGATTTTTATGTTGGGAACTTGGAGTCCTAAACTGAATGTTTCCTCTTTGATCTCCAATATATGAAGCTGGACCTAATGTAATTGCTTCCAAGGGGGAAATACTGCTTATACTTTCTGACTGGCTGTCACAATGCTCTGAGTTAATCACCACCCCCTCCCAAAATGCCCAGCTCCATACAATCGTGAGAATTCAGGACTGAATCTCTGTGGCAGTTTGAGCAGTAAACTTATTTGTCTGTATGAGAGGGACTTTTAGTTCTCAAAGCTCAAAAGATTTTATTAAGCAGGTAGCATTTTCTGATTTTTAGATATAATTTTTCAAATCCTAATGCTCTGGATTTCTGCAGTGTTTCTACATCGTGTTCAGAAAACAGAGTAACACAATTCTCCATTTGGTTGCTCTGGAGAGCACGATGCTATTGCACTGATATTTTGGAGAGCTATTTATTCCGTTCTTTCATTTTCTACATTTACCTGTTCTATAATGACCTAATCTCCTACCACTGTCTTTCTTACACATTCTGTTCTATGCACATCATCCTTCTTGCTATTGCTCATTGTCTCCAGGCATGTTCCTACTTGAAAGCATTCATACTTGCTCATTCTGCCTGAAACATCCTTAACCCAGATATTTCCATGGCTGGCTCCACTGGAAACTTGAGGCCTTACCCAAAGGCCTTACTTAAAGTTACAACCCCTCTTGAACACTTCTTATACCTCTTTCCTCATTTTTATCCATAGCATTTATACAATAAAACAGTTTATTTTTCTTTTTATTACCTATTTTCCCACCTCTAGGACAAAAACTCCATGAAGACAAAGATTTTTGCCTCTTTTATGGAATGCTATATTCTCAGCCTTTATTGTAGGTACTTGAAAATTATTGAGTAAAACAAATTTTCCATCAGAATTATCAAATATAAAATATTCCTGTGAAAACTACCAACAGACTCTATGAGTGTAGGAATACTGGTTTCCATCAGGGAGATGCTTCTACCAGAGGAAACAGAGAGAGTGCTGTTAAACGTAAAGCTATGGCTGCTCCCTGGTCAGCCCCAGGGGCCAGCAAGAAGAGAGAGGAGTTAAATACTGATGGGCAAATGTCCCTGAGGATCATGAGCAAGAGGGTAGCTGCTGTGTATGGGGGCAGGGAGGAATACGTTAGGTTCTCAGAAGATCCACTGGGGCATTTTTTGGCCTATGCCCAATTATAACTTTAAATTTGTACGTACAACAACACAGCATTAAAACATGATAATCTAGGGCTCAGAACCCTCAGGTATGAGGTTTGGGTAAAACATCAGGCAAGCCGCCTAGACAAGCAGAAGTGCTACCCAAAAGAGAGGGGGTTCTAAAATGCCCAGGGAGGTGGGCAGATGATGAGTACCAACAATGGCCTTGGTACAACTGCACTGGTGGGGGGACCCCCATTCCTCCTCAAGTACATTTTCTTGGAAACTGTAACTAGCCAGAATCTTTGATAAGCTATGCCTGGACGAAGTGAACTTAACGAGAAGCAAGCAGATCTGAGGGATCCCAGGAGTGGAATGCAGTGGAATATAGCTATTGGGTCATTACCAAGATCCTTTTCATCAGCTGTGCAGACTAATCAAGTTGATAACTGTAATCTGGTAACATACACAGCAATCTGCACAAACTAAGTAAGAAAAGAAGAGCTATGACACAAATGAGTACTATTCAGACAGAAAAAGGAGACGCAACCACAGATACAGCAGAGATTACAAAGATAGTAAGAAAATACCTTGGACAACCGTATTAGTACTACCACTGTGGAAAACCATTTGGCATAATCTGGTAAAACTGAAGATGCACGCCCTGTGACCCAGCAATTTTGCTCCTCGGAATGTGCTCTAGAGAAACCCTTGCACACGTGCACCAGGAGAGAAGTACAAGAATGTTCACAGAAGTGTTGTTCACAATGACAAGAAAATAGAACAACAAACGTTCATGTACAAGAGAATAATTACATAAATTCTGGTGACTTCATACAATAAAATATGGAGCAATAGTAAAAAAAAAAAAAAGGAATAAACTACAGCTACATGCCATCAACTATAACGAACGTCACAAATATATCATCAGGCAAAACACCAAATTACAGAGAATACAGTACAATACTATTATGTAAATTCAATAACAATCAAAATTAAGCAATATGTCATTTGAAGATATATAAATATATGATGAAATTATTAACAAAAGCAAAGGAATTATAATCACAAAATTTAGAACCGTGATTATCTTGGGTAAGGAGACAAAGGAATGAAATCAGAGTGGCATACACAGCCAATTTCAAGAGTACGAAAAATGTTACATTTCTCAATTGAATGGTGAGCACACTGGTGTTCGTTTTATGAACATGTTCTAAAACCCACATATACATGACACTCATTATTTTAAATATAAAATAGTTTAAACAAAACGGGCCTTTTGTATGGAAAATATAAAGGAAAGGAGGAAAGGAAGAGGAGGTGGAGAAACCTTTCATAAAGTCTTCACCCGAGACATCAGGGGCGGGGTGGAAAAGGCACAGCAAGACAAGAAGGTTTTCTAAGACCATGTGTAATCTGCTATGCTCAACAGTATTTTCTTGGCCCATAACACAACTTAAAAATTCTTAAAAATAGCTTTAAAAATTGTACACGATATTCACCGTGGGGCAGTCTTTACGAGCGATTCTCTTAGAGACCCCAACACTTGCTTGGCTTTGGAAATGAGAAAGCGTCTTTACCACAAACCCTGGCTTCACCAGGCTGATACCCACAGTTCTATGAATCTCCCCCACTTCTCTCAATTTTTCTCGTGTAGGCTGGGAAGGGGCACTGGGGTGACCATCCATCTGGAAAGTACAGATGATGTGTCTTCTCTAGTTAAGCCCAAGGCAGGGGGCCTGGCCCCAGCAATTTGCAACTCTTTTTAAGAGGTGAGTATTTAACACTACTTTCTCCTTAAATTCCGTTCATTGTTGCCAAGTTGGAGGCACGGGAATAACGTCCTCCTCAACAGTGTTTTAATCTTACACTAATAACAATTGTTAAAGAGAATTTAAAGTTTGATTTGTGGATTAGTGTGCTGTATCAAAGAAAAGAAAAAAACTCTAAAATATAGATATATATAGACACACACACACACTGTGGGGCGAAAACAGGATTATGAAATGTGAAAGACCTCTTCATAACATTCATATTTCAAAAGATGACTTTTGGGTTTCAAACACAGGGGAAAAGATTTTGTCTTATAGGCATCACTCCCTATCTTTCCTCCTATCACACCACATCTTTCCTCTCTCTGGTGTTAATCTTCCACGTGATGCTAATTAAATGCACACGTGCAACTAATTTAAGTGTTACAGAATTCAAGGCAGTCTTAACTCCTTCTTCACCCAAAAATAAAATAAGATGGTAAACTGCTAGTGTCTAGACTGTACAGAGGACTGAGAATTAAATTGTAAAATCTTATTTCACAGAAAAATCTAAAATGACCTTTCAGGTTATGAATACTTGATTATGGTAGAGACAGTTCAGATATAGCCCCTTTTTAATTCACTTGGAAAAGGTAGTTATTCATTATACCAAGTTATACTCAGGAAAAAAAACAGGGCATAATTTTGAGCTGTCAAGCTTAACACATGTATATAAAACAAATATTCTCACTCTGTTCTATGGCAGAATTGAGCTTGCTAAATATCATACTAGGGGTAGAGTCCAAACGGTGGTCAAAGAGGTACTCTGACATGGAGAAAAATGATCCACCAAAGGCACTGAAGGGAAATTTACATATACACTCATTATTAAGATACATATCATTAAAGGTGCTTTCCTTACAAGGATGAGGACAATCTAAAACTCATCTTTATTACACGTCAACTCCACTTTTTAACCTCACTATCTTAAAATGGAAATGACAATGGAAAGGCAGAGTCAGGATTCCATACTCTTCGAACACTATTTGCAGAAGTGGCAATAATCCTAGAAACATTTAAATAATCATGCTTCCCCTATCAAAGCCATATTAAGGATAACTCTCTCTGCATTTTTACTTAAAGAGAAGTGCCACAAGGGACTCATATCTAGTAAAATTAACAGACCAGTGAAGACAGAACACAATGCCTGCGTTAGACGGAGGCACCTTCCACAGAGAGCTGAGAAAGAAAGCAGAAGAGCTTACCTTTATGATGGTTTGCACTGGATACAACTTTCCCCCACAAGGTTACAATAAATATTATTATTAGCAGTTTTCCTTTTGTTGCTTTCTGTAAGTATCTCTTACTCATCCTGCAAATAAAAAATAATAAAAATCCTAAGTATGTGAAAGCATTGCTTTTCCATTATAACTGTGCTACATTTAAAGTTTCCCATGACACCTTAACACCTGAAAATTGCATTTCTTGTATTTAAAATGCTGTTCACTGTATATAAACTCTGAACAGAAAAAATACAAAGTTTTTCAAATAAAGTTCCTTGATATGATACAAGAAATGAGAGGCCCTGCCTCGGTCAGTCTTCATTCACTTAACAATAGCCTAAATCAACTGAGAAACATTACCATTTTCCCTCAGTATAGATTTAACTTATTCAGAAAATCCAAGGCACAAGTGTTTGAATAATCTTTAAACAAGTGATTTATTTTACTTGTTTTTTAAAGATTCCTTGTTCAACGCCAAGTCAAATGGTCAGGGTAAACAGTTTAGATAAAATGTGTTAGATGAACTGCTGCACAGAATAAAGTCACTTCAAATCTATTATTTCTAATGTGCTTTCAAAAAAAGTCGCCTAGTACAACAGCTTCCTTATTGAACAACACTACTACTGGAGACACACAGATGTTTTAATATTGTTGGAATCCACTGTGCTGTACTTTACCAGAAGTAGGAGAAAAATGGAAAAGCAGAATGAAAAATACCAAGTTCACATTTTCAAGTTGAGCCCGCAAAACTCAGGAAAGCAAAGAACTGTTATAATAAAATAATAGCTACCTATAATAAAAGTTCAACATCTACTTTCTCTAGCACTTTACACATTATTTCAATTGTTCTTCAGAACAAATTTGGGATGTTGGTAGATCTCTTCCCATTTCATAGATGATGAAATTTGGAAATTTGGCTGAGGTCACGTTTAATGATAGAGTAAAAATTCCTTCTAAAATCCTTACATTAACTACAATACATTGCTAAAGAGTAAGCAAAATTGATATAAAATATAATCCATCTGCATGTATTTATGAAGGAGATAAAATACATGCCCATCAGCCAGTGCCTTCTCAGATTCAGATCCTACACTGAATTCCATTCTTGTTTGACCTACAGATTCTTGCCTTGGCTCTACTGCAAGTGTGTGAGGTCACTTCCTGACCTAGCCTGAATCCTCTTCCTCTTCAATTCTCTAAGTTATCTTTTCCCTTACACCCTCACTTTCAAAATATTTCATCTCCAAAAATATGACTCATGGTAGCAATACCAGCTGTACAATTTTGAAGAAGAGTCTTTGGATAAATGCATGACACAATTAATTAATATATTATATATTTTAATATAGATAAATGTCAACATTTCTTGGCCTGAGGCTGCTGTGCACACTAATTCAGATGTTGGGGAGGCAGCACTGCACGAGTAAGAACATGGACTCACTTCTGAGTCAGACTGTCTGCATTTGAGTCCAGGCTCTACTGGCTTCTGATTGTGTGATCCTGTACAAGTTTCTGGGTCTCCTGCTTCACTCTCTCCTTCTGTAACATGGGACGAGGAATATGAAATGCCTGGCCCACTGGTTAGCATGTATGGGGCTCAACGATGATGAGGTAAAGAACGTTTAGTCATTTGGATGCTGTGTTTAGTCCTTGAGTGCATGAGAGGCCAGGCCCATTCATGAGATGATTGAAGGGAGTTTCAGTGACACCAAAAGCTGCAATTCCTTCACAGACATTGGTCTTGTCACAAGTCAAAATAAGGTACAAAAGAATAGGTGTTTGACCTTTTAGATTGTTCGGTTTAAAATTTGGCTTCCTGCCTACTGGCTATATGACTTTGAGCAAATTACTTAAAACTTGGAGTATATTTGTTGTCAGTAAAATGAGGATAATAATAATATCCATCTCACAGTGTTGTTGGTATGAAGACTAAATGAGATCGTCTATGTAAAGAGTTCAACACCAGGCATAGAAGATAATAAATGCTAACCATTACTGTGATCATTACTTGGTTAGACCAGCATTTCCCTAGGCATGTTCTGTGAGGCATCACTTCCACGGAATGTTGATACAGTATTAATGAAAAACAAAAGGGGCAAATATATTTGTAAAATTCTCAGTTCAACAAATTTAACTAGATTCTTTTTAACAAAAGGCATTTTCCAGAAACCTTTTTCCACAGAGTCACACAGGATATTAATTGTCCTCAGGAAGCCTCTTAGAGAAATAATCTGGTTTAATATTTTCTCTCGGTAAACCAAATGCCTGTTTTAAATCTTCCATTCTATTGCCTTTGTTTGCTCTCTGCACTCTTACTACTAGTTTTGTTAGGAGATTCTCAAACTTTTTCTTTTGTTATGAGATTCTCTACTTTTCAACCATCCTGCCTCCTCTTCTACATCCAATCCCTGCAATGTTATTGTACCGCATATCATATAACAGAATGAACAGTTTAGCAAAACTCATCTGACAAGAAGAGCTGCTTAGCATAATTCTTTATAATAGCTTTCCCATAGCAAATGTCCTCTCTTACAAGGTCAATGACCCATTGTATTTCCTATACTATTGTGCACCCACCAAATGGAATGACAGAACTGACAGCTGGTCAAATTTATAGCTAGACACATGGAATTGGAAACACCCACAATGTCACCAGGCTGTCAAACAAAGAAAGGAAGGAGAATGCAGGTCAACATTTGGAAGTCTGTGAAGACCCCTGCTTTCTCCCTCTTATACCATCCCCAGCGCCGTCCAGTCAGCTACCATCTTCTGGGCATACGACTTCCTGACTATCTCTTCAATGTACACAATCCCCACTGCAATACTGCAGTTCAGACCACCAAAATTTCTCACGGGCCACAGCCTACTAACTGGACTTCCTGCTGCCAATATTGCCATCCCCCTGGAGCTGTGTCTGCCTTTTTCATGACTATGTTTGCAGTATTTAGTACTTAGTAAGTGCCTGACAAACAATTAAAACCTTCACATGATTCCCCTCTAACATTCAGGGGAAAAAAGGCCATAACCCTTAGCAAGATATTAAAAACCTATATTAGCATAAAAAAAAAAACAAAAAACTTTGACTCTTTGTGTCTCTAATCTTGTTTTATGCCATCCCTCCCCATCTCTCTCTCCATACACACTCATAGTCAATATTTTAACTCTACTAAATTTCCTCAGTGGCTTTCAGCTAAATCTCACCTCCATGTCACCAGAAACATATCAGTCACCCACCCCATTCCCCATCTACTCTTCAAAATGCTAGTTTCTAGTCATTGGTCAGGGTGCAGGTTAGAATTCCTCCTACAGTATTTGCTCAAGGCCATGTCGAACAATACCTTCTTTATGGGTACCAGCCACTTGCCACACTAGATTATAATTTTCCATTTACTTATCTCCATCCCTCATGCTCATATAAGATTCCTAAAGATAGGGACTATGCTCCATACATTTGTGAATACCTAGGGCCTTGCCCAAGGTTCATCTTAATAGCTGGTAAATGAGTATTGAATGTTGGTGGTGCCTTAGAGCCAAATATATTGTATAGCTGTCAATATGAGGAGGAAGCACTTATGTGTCATTTCTTTAGGATGAACTCAGGAAAGGACAAACGGGAAGAGGAAAGTGAGAAAAGGGTGAGGGAAGAGGAGACAAGAAAGGGCACACTGGGAAAGAAGACAAAGAGATGAGAGAGATCCAGGCTGTAATGTATTCTATTCTAACCGATTTTTAGATAACAATCAAGTTTGAGCAAACTGAAGTGTAATGGAGTGATGGAGGATTTCCCACAAAGGGGCAATAGCAAAGAAGAAAACCCGAAGGAAAAAAGCTGAATGGTCCATTTCTTCTTGAGCTTGCGTGAGAGCCCAGAGGGAGAGGGCAATTGCTTCTCACTCACGGAGCTAAACACCAGGTCTCAGTTTACCAATTTCCACCACAGTCAAGGGCCGAATGCACTTTCAGAATTGTCACATTCATCTGTAAAAACAGCAAAATTTAAGTGAATTTTCTAACAGCAAAAGCTGAAGGAAGAAGAAACTGGAAACTGAAGGTTAAATACAGACGGAGGATAAAACCTTGAAATTGCTCCCCAAGCAGCAGCAGCTTGCAAGGAGCACAAGGGAAACAGGATAACTGAGAAATGGTAACCTTGGCAGGCAGGACGTTGAAGTGAAAAGTTGTCAAAGCAGAAGACCGACAATTAAATCTTCAGACTTTCTCCCAGTCTTCTCTTCTGTATTACAAGTTTCAGTTATATTCACTGAGACTTAGAGTTTGGGATGATTTTAAAACCTTTCGCCTCCCCACCAATGTTAAAAGTCCATTTCATTGTAACTAAGCAAGAATTGAAAACTATTATGCTACTAGAAAAATCATTTCCCCATAAAAACAGAAAGTAAGTTTAACTGGTCTAAAGAAGGGAAGACGGCAGAGGAAAAGGAGGGAGTCTTACATACAATGGAAATAAAAACTGGGGCCTAGAATCCAACCACCTGGCCTCCCCTGGAGCTTACGGCCCTTCTGCAGAAATGAAGGCTGTATAAGGCAATATACGTACAAGTGTTTTTAGGACATTTCTCTACATCGATCTAATATTCATACCAACCTGATGTTAATGAAGTACGGTGGTGTAGACGTGAATGACGGAATTTAGTGCAGGAATCTACCCTTGAGGTAGAACGCTCTAATTGGTAAGGCAAGTTCCTTGTCTCCTCAGAGGGACCAGAATGAACTTTATAAAATGTAAATCAGATCACATTACTCCACCCTACCCTTGCTTAACATCCCAGAATTTACCTACCCATTGAAATGAGAGTAAATCTCAATTTCTTACTGGAGAGGAGGCTCAACATTATTTCCCCCCTCGACCTCCCTGACCTCACTTCACAGTGTTTCCCTCCTTCCTTACACTTCAGCCACATTGGCCTTCCCTCTGTCACTTCTGCCAAGCTCATTCTAGACCTTACACCAAATGTTTGCTCTGCCATGAAGGCTCTCCCTCCTGTCTTTGCGTGGTGAGCTTCTGTTTACCATCACCTCCACAGAGTGCTCCTTGCCACCCTGCCCTCCAGAGTCCAGAGAAACCCACTCCACAGTCTCTCTTGCTCCCAGTATCCTATAGTATTTTCTGCATTTATTACAATTTTAAATTATCTTATTCACTTATTTACACATTTAAGTGTTTATTTTCTTCTTCTTTCCATTAAAATGTCCTTTCCATGAGGGTAGATCCCATCTATTAATCACCACTCCAGCATATAGAACAATACCTACATCATAGAACGTCAATATACATTCAATGAAAGAATGAGTGTATTGATTTTATAATCAGAAAAAAAGAGAGGAATCCTTTTTAATGGAGAAGTTTCATTACTTCTTTTAATTTAAACAATTAAATATTCAGCAGCTAGGAATGCCAAAGGCAAGAGCACTGTACATACTGGTGGAGGGATACAAGATGAAGTGAGAAGACGGCTGAGTGAGAGATGAGAAGATGGAAACATACTAGATTACTCTTTGAAGAAGCATGAAGAGAAGGGAAGTAAAGATAGAATGGTAGCTAGAGAGACTTGAAGAAGGCGATGGGAAAGAGGCAGAGGAAGAGAAAAGTTAAAGAGGGGAGACTATGAAGATTAAAGTTCTTGTAAACTTTTAGGTTCTACAAGTATAAGTTATTATTCAGTATTATTACTTTTAATTTCCACATTTTATATAGAAACAAATGTATCTTCCAAAACTAAATCATCTTTGTTTGCTGATAGGTTATTGGAATAATCCTACTAAATAGGACATCTAGAGTCATGAGTTTCACTTCATTATTAGTGTTATCCAACAATAATGTCCAACTGGACTAGCATTTTATGATAAATGTTATAAGTGTACCTACTATATCCAAGTTATTTACTGAAATAGCAATTATCTTTGAGGTAGGTAGATAGTGATATCAGCATTGAGGATGGATGGATGGATGGATAAACGGATAGATAGACAGAAAAAGACTAAGTAGATATAGTTGTGTATTAAAGTCTAAGGGACTCATGTATGTATGTATTTGTAAATATAAGAATATATAGTAACAAATTTAAGAGATAATCATGTAATCCTACCAACATTGTGTGTTATATCATCCAAAAGCTGAGGTGGCTGATCCTAGTGATTTTTATTATTGCCATTCATTTTGTTTTCATTTTATATCATATACCCAATATAGTATTTCAAGCCACACTTACCAAGTACATTATTTGAATTAGAACCTCCCTGTTAACCAACTAGAATCTGGACCTCCCATCTTGTAAATCATCATCAAAACGTCATATTTTTGCATTTTCATCTGTCAGCCATATGATTAGTGCAGTTAGCAGACATTTTCTTAAGTAACTTCAAAACAAAGACTTCAGAATCTAAATCAGTTTTTCAATTCTTTCTGAATTGAAACAATTGCTTTTAAAAATCTTCATTTTTGTTTTTTTGATACATACATCAGTGTTTTGCAATGACTCTACCTTTCGGATTCTGTTCAGTTAAGAAGTCAACCCTGGAGATTTAGCCAAGAAAGCTCTATTGGTTCCTAAGGACTGCCTGGCAGCAAACACAAGCCTCAGTTAAGAACCACGATTACCACCTTCCTTCATCCAAATGTTATACTTCCATTCATTTCCCCACAATACTGCAATTTTGTGAGTACGAAAACCCAGGAGCGCTTTTCTTTTATGCCTAGTAACATATAGCCGAAGTGCTGATTTTGTACAAATGCCTTTGCCATCTAGAGAACGCAATGATACGAAATAGAAATGTATTATCATTTAAATTATTTCTCCTGAAACATACGATATTCTAGAGCTCCAAGCTCTAATACCCCAAACAGACAAAAAGGCTGTAAGGCAATCATTTAAGATTTACGAGAGCACTAGGAAGACCCCTGAAATGATCAGGGCTAACCTAAACTGCAAACCATGCATCTGTTATTACATCTGAATCACTTTCCCTCCTTTTCTATCTATAAAATGGGAATGTCACCTATTTTCTCAAACAGGAATGTTATTATAATAAACAAGAAACCATGTGACAGTTTGAACTTAATAAAAGAAAGATATATAATAAACCAGAGGTGTTACTATTTCTTCAAAGGTCCTTCTCTCAGAGCATGGGCTCCTAAGTCAGAAATACCTGCCTGAGCGTGAACTTGGCTCCAACACATATTAGTTAAATGAATTTGTCAAGTTTACTTAACAACTTTGAGCCTCAATGCCCACATACGGAATGCATGAATACTATTAGATATTGGTAGGATTGCTGTAAGGAATAAATACAATGTATATAAAGCATCTAACACAAAGCCATCATAGAAGAGACACTCAAACTGTAGCTATTATTATATATTATTAACAATATCTGGAACATAGCCTGGATGGAAATGAATGGGAAATAAAAAGTCTGAGCAACAAATAAAAGAGCTCAAGTGTTTTAATCATAGGTGAGAAATGAACCTACTTTTAGAAATTTATCCTAAGTCTACAGAATTAAAATGTAAGAATATGAAGCAACAGGCTAAAAATGGAAGCAGGGCTAATTTACAGAGTCTTCTGATGGCTCTGCAAAATGAATACTGATACCAGGATATCAGAGAATACCTGTCAAATCTATAAATGCACAGAATTCTAGGATAATTAAGTATACTCCTCAAATGCCTCTAGAGATACATGGAGCACAGCATGCTAACTGAAGTTATTAATATTACTATGTACGTTTTTACAGTTTTAAACATACTGGCTTAAAATGTACTGGCTCGTTCAAGATATCATTGAATCCTCATGATAACTCTGAACTAAGCTCTGCATGTATTAATATTCTCAGATTACATGTAGACTCTGCAAGAATAATCTGAAAACAAGTAATAAGTGGCAGAAGAGAGTCTTGAATCCGGATCTTCTGCCTACTGGCTCAATCTTCACCTCAACAATGGTTAAACAAGGCTCCACATACTCTGTAATGAGTCCCAAAAGTAAGTGGTGCATTTTAGACATGTGTGCACCAGAAAAAGCTAAAATGAAGTGCTAGCTCTCAGTTATCTAGAAAATTATCAAAAGGAAATCACCTCATTGGCATGATACTGGATAAAGGAAACACTATTTATCCCACTACTGTGCCCTATGGGCTATAAAGCGATCAATCTTTAAATGATGCACCTTTTATCATTTATTTACACCACATGGTCTGCTGAAAGGTGAGTTAAAACTTTCAGAATTAAGTGTCCAATGTCTACCAGACACCAATCTATTGAGACTAGACCCAAAAAGTGGCAACCTGAGTTAGGGTTGTCAGACAAAATACAGGATGCCAATTTAAATTGGAATTTATCTCTTTTTTTTAGAGGTTTATTGAGATATAATTGATGTACAAAATACTGCACAGATTTAATGTATACAATTTGATGCATTTGGACACGCAAACACTCATCATACTATTACCACAATCAAGGTATACACATATCCACCACCTCCAAAAGTTTCCTTGTGTCCCTGTGCTGTGTGTTTGTGTGTGAACACTTAACATGAAATCTATACTCTTAACAAATTTCTAAATGCACAACACCATATCGTTAACTATATGCACTATATTTACAGCAGATCTCTAGAACTTATTCATCTTCTATAACTGTAACTTTATACCCATTGAACAACACCCCATTTCCTCCTCCTCCTATCCCCTGGCAACCACCATTCTAATTTTTGCTTCTTTAAGATTGACTATTTTAGATACCTCATATAACCAAAATCATGCAATATTTATTCCACTGTGACTGACTTATTTCACTTAGCATAATGTCTTCTAGGTCAGGTCCATCCATGTTGTCACAAATGGCAGGATTGCCCTCTTTATTAAGGATAAATAATATTCTGTTGTATGTGTATGCCACATTTTCTTTATCCATTCAACTGTGGATGGACATTTGAGTGGTTTTCATGTTTTGGCTATTGAGAATAATGCTGTAATGAACATGGGAGTGCAGACATCTCTTCGATATCCTGATTTCAATTCTTTTGGATACATACCCAGGAGTGGGATTCCTGGATCATATGGTAGTTCTATTTCTGATTTTTTGAGGGACCTCCATATTGTTTTCCATAATGGTTGTACCATTTTACATTCCTACCGATTTCCCCACATACTCACTAACACTTATCTTTTGGATCTTTGATAACAACCATCCTAACAGGTATGAGATGATATCTCATTGTGGTTTTGATTTGCATTTCCCTAATAATTAATGATGTCGAGCATCTTTTCATATACCCGTTGGCCACTTGTATGTTTTCTTTCGAAAAACAGCTATTCAGGTCCTCTGCCCATTTTTTAACCTTTTTTTCTTTGGTGCTGTTGGGTTGTAGAAGTTCCTTATATATTTTGGAAATTAACCCCTTATCATATTTACCTGAAATTCACATTTAACTGGGTGTCCTGTAATTTTAGTTGCCAAATCTGCCAACTCTCGTTTTCAATTATATTATTTTAAGCAAGAAACTGACATTGACTTCTATGTGGAAGCATGCTTGTCTAAAGAAAAACAAGCTTAGAATTTCATAGAGGATGGTAGACTCTAAAATAATGAAATTTTCATTTGTTTTTTGATTGACTGTTTTCTGCACACAGACCCAAGAAGAAATGACTAGAAACTACTTCTTCAATTTGCCTGCAGTTCTGCTGGCCAATTGACATGATCTTGAGTTGTTTATTCTGGTTAAAATTGTAGCAAATTTAGTCTAATATGGCAATTAAGAGCATGAGATTTGAAGTCAGATGTGTAGGGTTGAGATTTAGCTATATACTAGCTATTAGAGATCTGTTAGTTAACTTCGCAAAGCTCCGGTTTCTTCTTCCATAATATGTGGATAATAACAACACCTGCCTCAAAGAGCTGTTGGGATGGTAAATGAGCTAACTTATATAAAGTACTAAGCACAGATCCTGACACATAGTAAGCAATCTATGAATGCTAGCTATGATATGGTATTCATTTAAAATTCTCCTGTGATTACCTTCTTCATTCAACAAGGAATAACCAGTTAACTGATCTGCACATCTGTCTTATAAGCACCACAAGGCATCAAGAAGACAGGACTAAACACACGCCCTTCGTTCTTACACGCCCTCTTGGGGCATTTTACTCCTTTCCCGGAAGCTGTAAATAGTTTGAGGGTAGTTTATCCATTAGATTTAAATTTCATATCTCTTTGCACTTCACAATATTAAACTACATACTTTCTCTGCATTTCTGTTTTGTATTCAGTGCCCCTATCCTTACCATTTGTTTACTGATTTTTTTAAAATTATGAACTATCATTTCCAGGACCCAAATCTGTTCTTCCCACAGAAAAAAATAAACAAAAGGCAGTATGGTTATATGGTATGATCAAAGTGAGATTTCATACTGAACCACCTGTAACAAGCAAAATATGATGTCAAACAATAAGCCATAAGCAAATTTGAATGTAACTGAGCTAAACTTTAAAATGTGATAAAGCTATTTAATTTGAAATAAACCTAGCTTAGACAATTTAACATAAAATGTATGTGTACCACCAAATGATGGTACATTGGTGATGTTTATAAAGGAGAGGGCTGGATAATTGAAATCTAGACAACACAAAACCTCATCTTATATTCGATCTCCTCTCCTACAAAAACTTTGGGCAAAATGTCAACAACTAAAAAAATTTAGATTTATCTCCTCCCACCCTCTTACAGTAATGACTATGCTATGTCACAATATAGTTAGAAATAGGTGGGAGGAGATGGGCAGTACGAAAACTCACGAAGCACCCCCTCCTGAACGATATAGAGATGGCTACTTTTCACAACTGTTGAGTGAAGTATGACTAAATACGAGAAGAAAGAAAATTTCCAATCACATGCACCCTTTTATAGGTGGCTAATGACAAACCTAGCATCTGACTTTGTGATTATGTATGGCAAAAACAGAGCCAGCTCTGCATGTAACTTCTAAGTTCCATGTAGAGGGTTCGTAACAAAATATTTTCTTTCTTTCTTCAATAGAACTTTTATAGTTATTAAAGCAAATAATTTATGGTCAGGAAATAAGCTCTAACTATTTGTCTCCTCTATTACCACTGGGACTAGTTAAATACTTTTATTCCTTTCACTCTAGTGTCCTGTTCTCTTGGGAAATGAGGCCACAGAAGAAATCCACTCCAACCCAGCTCCTTCTCCTTCATGCTAGCAAAGGAGCAAAAGAATAAGTGAGAATGATGAAAAAAATTAACCTTTAAGGGTTCTTTGTTAGTATAAAATTTGTGGTGCAAGGACATATATTCTCACTGTGGCTACAGCTATGGGTATGAGGGATTCTTCTCTCTGACAATTCAGTCATCCTGTATGGCCAATATGTCATCAAACACTAGCTAGTTAACAGCATACATTCAGAAGAGAAAGACACCTTTACCGATAAACCATTGCCACATAGACCCTCCCCTCAACACAGAACCTTCTCAGAGGTAAGTGAACTGAAATGCTGAAGTTGTATATCTGAAGGCTTGCCTCATATAACCATCCCCCAAAAGGCACCAAGATTAACACATTTCAACCTCACCATCAAAAATTATAAAAGCAAATACACCATGAGAAAGACAGTGACAGCTACATGTTGAAAGGCATGCCATTCTATGTCCTCAGAAGAAACCCACGAAAAGAGAAGAGGCTGCTTAATCAAGTTCACTAGAGTTCGCAGTTTGCTAAGAATAATAGTTTGAGCAAGATTTTTGGACAACCCTGTGTACAAGCATTAAACTCCAAGCACAACAACTTCACAATGCACAATGAAAGAGACAGTGACGCTGGGACATGTGCATTCTTATAACTACACTGTATACACACTCCTCGTATGTGTTCAATACTTGTGCATAACTTCATATATCTTAATCAGCTCCTTTTGAGGGAAGAGGGGAACATTACCAGACTTTCATATAGCAAAGTACAATACTCAGCTTTCAGTCAATAGCTTAAGCAACTGAGAACTCAACTGATTTAGAATCAAAGCAGCAACTGCTATATGTTATAAACCTCAGTCTACAGTAAGCCTCTGTCATAGATTGCTTTCTGGATTGTTCCTTTTGCAACAATATTTCAGCTCCTTTTTAAATCTCACTTTTTTACCCTTCCCAATATCTGGGACTTCCTTTTCTGAATAAAATCAATCACATAATATACAGTAACCCTACCTTCTCTTTGCCATCAGCCACTTCTTCCCACTCCTACCATTTTCCTTATGGATGAACTTGGTTTCCTCAGTCACGGAGCAGGTACGTTCCAGCAGTATGCAATCACACTGCAAAGCAGCAGTTGAGTGATTAAACGTGCAATGTTGAGAAATTTTCCCAGCGGTGACATTTATTAGATTGTGAAATCATGTCCCAAGGTGGTGGTAGAAGGCTATTACCCGAATCTATTTTAGAAAAATGCTCCAAAAACACTCTGAGTGGAGGCAAGTCCTACATTAGGGGCATAGGTAGGACCAGTTCACACTACAGCCATTGTCATTTCATGTTTGCTGAAAACCTACTGACCTTATTTCCTCCCAATTTATATCCCATTACTTCATTGTTGGGAACAAGAATTCAAGATGCATCAGACAGAATATTACACAAAACAACTGTGTCAGATAACACTACAGTTTTGTGACGGTTTAACCAGTAACCCCTGAGTTAATGCTCTTCTTGCCATGTACAAGGGATATTAAGGTGCTTTGCAAAGTGTTCTACAAATTAGACTTATTACCAAATAATGTTAAAATAGGTAATATTGTGAATGGATAAACACTGTGGTGTTTATATACAGTGGAATACTATTCAGCCTTAAAAAAGGAATGAAATTCTGATATATGCTACAACATGGATGAACCTTGAAAACATGCTAAGTGGGATAAGTCAGACACAAAAGTAAAAATTATATTATTCCACTTATATTAGATATCTAGAATAGGCAAATTCACAAAGACAGAAAATACAATAGTGGTTACCAGTAGCTAAACAGGGGGAGAAATGGAGAGTTATTGTTTAATGGGTATAGAGTTTCTGTTTGGGATGATGAAAAAGTTCCGAAAATGAATAGTAGTCATGGTTGCACAATATTGTGAATGTACTTAATTCCACTGAATTGTACACTTAAAATGGTTAAAATGGATAAATGTTATGTTATGCGCATTTTATCATAATAAAAATAAAGAAAAAAAGACAGTATGTCATAATGGGACATATCGGGAACAGCTCTGCTCATCAGCTCTGTCATATAACCTATACGTATTTTCCTCATGGTACTTTACAGTATTTGAAATTACAATGTTGATCTCTTTGTTTCCTTGTTTATTGTCCCTCCATCCCCCTACTAGAACCTACAGTGAGAACCCAGGCTCTCTATTTCACTACTTTATCCCCAGCACTTATTAAAATGCTTCTTGTCACAGAGTCGATGCAAAATAAATATTTGTGGAATAAATGAATTAATAAATGGAAGAAATGCTATATATGCCCTTTTAATTTTGAGTTTGGTTATACTAGATGATCATGCACTTTTTCTCATGTCTGATAACATTTAATGCCTCCATCCCTTGCAGGCAGTAGGATACTTTCAACTGTTATTCATCTTATACGTAAGTCCTGTCTCTGTAACCAGATTCCAAGCTCCTTGCAAAACCAGATGCTACAGCTCTGCTTCTTCATAAAGTATCTTTCCCTTGCATAGCGCCATATGGTGTACTAAGAACTTTCACACCCATGATCACATCTGATACGCATGACCATGACCGTGAGGCTGGCAGATATAATTAGCCCCTTTGCAAAGATGAGGAGACAAGCTCAGAGAAGTTTAGTGACTTGTTTAAGGTCAATGTTAGTAAGTGGCAGAACCAGAACTCAAAATCAGGTCTTATAGCTCCAGGCCCCAAATTCTTTCCATTAGAAGTGTGATAATGAAAACAATGATGCCAAGGTTGTATTTTTCATACTTTAAAATAGAATACTTTAAAATAATTCATGCTATATTTCTTTTCTGGGCTTATAAAAACATACACCTTAACGATGGATTTTTTAAAAATGCTCAAAAAGGGGCAAATTATACATATCTGGAAATAAATTTAGCTAACTATTTACCAATATAATACTAGAGGGGTAAAGGGAGGGAGAGAGACAGAAAGGGAGGGAGAGAGAATGAGAAAGAGAGAGCAGAGAGAGAGAGAAACAGAGAGAGGGAAGGAAGGAAGGAAGAGAAGGAGGGAGGAAGGGAGGGAAGAAGGAAGGGATGGGGAGGGAAAGAGGGAGAGAAGGGAGGGAGGGAGGAATGGGAAGGGAAGAGAAGGAAAGAAGGAAGTTGAGAGAGAGGGAAGGGCGGAAGGGAGGGAGAGAAGGAAAGAACAAATGATGGAACAAACAAAGGAAGGAAGGAAGGAAAGAAAGGAGGAAAGGAAGGAAGGAGGGAGGGAGGGAGAGAAGGAGAAAGCAAGCTGCTTATGGACCTACAATGGGGCCAGTAGGAGCAGTCAGGTAAGTCAGTGAAAGAGGGCTCATTCTTACCCTCGAATGCACCTCCAGAAACCATTCCACTCCAGCCCACTGACGACACATGGAAACGTGAGCTTTGTTCAACCACACCCTCCCCTTTCTCACAAAAAGCCAGAAATCCAGAATCATATCTGAAATCTCTCAATTAAATGTTCTCAATTAATGCAATTTTTAAGAACACTCTGCATGCCAAATACAGCCTGTGGGCAGCTAGTGTGTGGCCTCTGACCTAAGCCATCATTTTCCTGGGTAGGTTTTGGAACAGACAGCAATTCCTAGTCACAGGCTGTGTAAACTCTGTTTGACTGGAATCAGAAAAAAACAAAGCAAGAAGGGAGCATAGAAAGACAAAAATTGCCTTAAACGAATTAGTTATTTTCTCTGTGCTTCTTATTTACGCCCATTCAAAATTGCGCCTAGATTTACGGACTTCAGATGAGTGCTTTTATGTCAAGTAACTGTGCTTCTAGGAGTATTTTAAGGTCCTTCGATTTGAAGATGTTTAGTATACAAATGCAACTTAAAACTCAGTTTGCCTTCCATGGGAGAATCCAGAGGCTAAAAACAGAGTATTCTCTCTTGCAAGGACAAGATCTGACTCTATACTTTAGCAGTGGCACATAAAGATGATAATTGGGAACGAAAGAAAGAAAAGGACCCACCGAAAAGCAGATGTCTCGAGCTAGAAGTAGCAATCACAGCATCTGCACTTTCGCGTTGGGTGGAAAACACTGGAGCAAAACAAAAAAGCACAAAGTATAAAAATACCAAAGGAGTCAGCTGGCTCTTTTCAACTGGTAGCAACAAAAACTGCAGAGTACTAAAGGATATTTAGAAGACTGTGGTAAGAATCTGAAGCCTTAAATAAGCTTATGGTTCAGACAAGCCAATAAATAAGAGTCAAAGAAAGTAACTGGAGAATGAAATGGCTGTACTTTGTCTTTCTCCTAGTGTGAGGCTCAAAGGACGATTCAGCAGTCTTTCAACAAACTCAGTAACATTGCTTCCTTGGTGGCACCATCTTTCAGATGTGAAAGTCACTTCAATTTATTACGTATAACTTTCCAGAAAGCAGCTTAAAGGGTGTCTAACACGACGGCCTTGGCCAATATTGTATTCTACGTGTATATCCTCTACCAACTACATGAAAGCCCAGAAACAACACAGGATTTGCAGGAAGAACACTGGATTCAAGTCTTGGTCACCTGCTACTGCTTAGGTAGATGATTTCTGAAGTCATTTAATCTCTTTGAGCCTCAGTTGATTTTTTTGTAAAACGAAGGTAATAACACTTGCCTTAAGTACCTCACAGGGTTGTTGTGAAGATCAAAAGAGACAACCTATATGAAAGTGTCTTACAAGTTTTAATCCTGATAATATCTAAAGAGTCCAAAGTTCATCACTGAATGAAAGCTACAGCCTCATCGATCATGCGACAATTACCACTAAACATCTACTGTTACTCTGAATACTGGTGATGTCGCTGCGAAAATGGCAGGCAAGATGCCTGCACACATGGAGCCTACGTTCTGATTAAGGTTGTACATTCTTAATTTAAGGTTTGTTGATGACATAGTAAACAAAATAATTCATCTTTCAGCTAATAAATGGATTATAAATAAGCTTGTGATGATCTATTGCTTGTTTCCATTAATTTCCATAAAGAAAAGAATATAATGGCATATCTTAATTAAATTCAGAAAGACACTTAGCCTGAAATCACATAGTCAAAGTATTGTTTACTATACATGCGTCATCGGTACATAGTAATTATTAACCAGTCAGCACAGACACACTTGCTATCAGGCGAACTTAAGGGAAATGCAGCTGCTTACTCAAAGTTTGGCTTGGGGAAATACTCTGTATTCATCCAAAATAGCTATTATTAAGTCCTTATTTTACACGAGGCCCTAAGGTGGACATTGCTAAGTGATACCCAGATCAGCAAGCCCCAGTTCCTTCTTTCCTTCAAAGGACTCATAATAGCAGAATGAAGTAAGATTTGTCAGATTGTGTAAGGAAGAGAATGATTCATGGAGCATTAAATGAAGGATTACAGTGGCTTAGAGAGACAGACCAAACCTAGGGAGTCAAAGGTACCTTCACAAGATTTTCACAAATACAACAAAGTGCCAGACCAGTAGTCAAATTCTGAGTTAGATTCTAATCATCTCTTCACCCAAGTCTGGCTATATGAACAAAAGCAAATTGTTTCAACCCAGTTTTCCTAACTATGAAATAAAAATATAAAACATTCCCAACCTTCTGGCCTTCTCAAATTCTTTTGAAAAAAACTCAGGATAGAATAAACAGATTTATCTGAATATCAGTACTCCACAATTTTGGTAGTTGCATTAGATAATATATGTGAGCACCCTCACTACTTCTGACACTAAGAATATCCTCCATAAGTGTTAAGCCTGGGTCTGAAGTAGGAAGTAATTGATCTAAACCTTGAAGTATGGGTAAGATCTTACTAAGCAGATGATAAGAAAAGCATGCCAAGTCAAGGGAACAATCTGGGGAAAGACATGGAATTGGGAAGATGCAAGGAGTAGGAAAGGCAAGCAGTCTCATTTGGCTTTAGCCTAAAGTCTATGGGATGCAGTAATAAGAGTTAAGTCTGAAACAGTGTATTTCAAGAATAAGAAAACTGAGGCTCAGAGAGGTGAAGTGAGCTGCCCAATAGTGTCACATCCATAAGCGATAGCTTTAGGACACATATCCAGGTCCTCTGATCACAAATTCCCACTCCTTCCACCACAGCATCCTACAGCAATATGAGTGGACATGTTATGCACCAGACAAACAGTGAGGAAGAGTCCCTGGCTTTCACATTCGTTGCCATTTTGCACAAAAATAGAAGGAGGACATAATGGCAGGGCGTAGGAGGACATTTTTCCTTTATTCCTCTTCTTTAGTTCTATACCTCCCATACTGAGAATTGTATAAAAATAATCAAGTTCACAGAATCCCTGACACCATCTGCTGACACTACACTGTGGAAACATCAAATGTAGATGATAATACCATGAAGTTTTAGTCTACTTGACATTATCCAATTTGCAAATTATCTGGGGAGCATGCATCCTCCACCTCAGTTCAACTTTGCTGTTTACCTGATTCTGGATTAATTCTTTCCATCCTAAGGGAGGAAGGATAAAAACTGACCACTCTATTAAAATGTATTTAAGAAGGTAATTGTATGCCAGAAAACTATAATGGTTCCTAATAGTAAATAGCAATAATTTTGGACTCAGCTATTTGGGCTTATAGGCATCACCTCTCTCCTCGTTCCATGCCAGTGAGTTGACTGTTGATGTTATGCCATGTCTAAACAGGCTTAATTCCCACCTTCTGACAAAGGATAACACTATTGACATAAACGATTCTTTTCTCCCTTCAGAATTTTTACTCCTGTGTAAGGCAGGCAGTATGTCTAGGGATACCGTCTTCACTCTATCTCAAGAACCAATCAGAAAGGAATCTAGTAGGTACAACCAATGAAACTTACCCAAATCTAGAAATAACCCTCATAGTATAATTGGTTACTACTTGAGAGAGGATATGGGTAAGAGGATATGGGTCTCCCAAAGGAGAAAGCATCTTTGCAAAGCCAGAACTCATCTCCCCCTTCTTTAGGCTCAGACCTCTCTCTGGTAATTAGGACCAGCCCTAGCAGCTGGAATAAGAAATTTAAGGAGATCTAGCCCAACACCATGGGACTCACACCACATTTGTCAGTCTGGCTTTCTCATGGTCCCCCATTCCGGAAACTGAGCTTCTGTCATTTTCCCAGGCCTGGCTCCTTCTCTTGGGCACCTGTACAGGACCTCGCTTTGCCCCTGCCACCCGCCTGGAATGCTGTCCCTGAAATTCAACCCTAGTCTTTGCTCCCTCCTGACAGTCTTCCCTGATGCTGACTGCCTATTTATACCTCTCTCGCCCTCCAAAACAGTTTGCAGGGTTTATATTGTTCTTGCCTTATGGCCTAGATACCATGATTCACCTACCAGGATGGACCTTCCCTCAGGACCCAAGCTGGGCCTGATCCCATTATCAGGCCCTCATAGTGACAAAGTCTAGTTTTGGATCCCAATTGTCCCCATCTGTGTCAGCTTGTTGGTATTGATCACTCGGGGCTTACAGTCTGATTGAAAGAGATGTCCATAAAAAAGATTTGTTCTTGACTTTTGTTGTTTTACACTGTTCACTCTTACAGGCATTTAAAGCATCAAAGTGTAAAATAGTGCGGTTCATGAACTGGAATGCTGCTGGGCATTATTCAGCCACAATTATGACCACCTTATTGGACAATGACAGTGTAATGGCAGCACTGAATGCTGGGGACGTAACTCAGGATCGAGATTTCCTAGATTCAAATCCCAGCTTTAACATTTGCCAACTTTGGGCCATTGGACAAAATCAACAAGTGCCTCAATTTCTTCAGCTATCAAGTGGGGGGAAATAATGATGCCTTTCTCAAAGACTTGTGAGGATTAAATGTGTTAACACACACGAAGTGCTTGCAGTAGGGCCCCACTCGTAATAAATACTCCACAAGTAGATAAGTGTTATCTGGGTGGGCTGCCATATCCAACAAATAATTAGAAGAGTCATGGAGAAGATCAAATAGAAAAATCAGTGCCACGTTGAAATCAACTATTAATTCTTCCAAGAAGACTTCTCTGACTTTCCCCAGGACAAGCTGAATTCGATCCTACACATCAGGAACTGTTTAGCAGGGAGGATGGAGCACTAGGTCTGCCATGACAGCTTACCACTTGTGTGAAAGTCCTTTATCTGTTAAATGTAGAAAATAATGCTTCCTACCTAATAATGTTAGCCTTATTATTACATTAGTTAAGACATATGAAGCACTCAGAATGGTGCCGGACATATAGAAAATACCTAAGTGTTAGCTAATTTCTGTTATTAGTGTAGCCCACACAATACTCAGGGAGATGAAATGATGCAACCAGAATGTCCCTAAGCGATCAGAGCCAGGAAGTATCCATGTTTCTGACAAATGGGCAGTTAGTCATTAGCTCCAGTCCCAGTCAGGCCTCTTCCCACCGAAAGTAAATTCAAATCTTAATTGCAGCCCAAAAAGGAACAAACCACATGGAAAAGATCACTCAGTTCAAAAGGAAGCAATCGTAGCCACATCCTCCTATAAACAGAGAAAGCAGGCAAAGTGAGCAGAGCAAGCACATATAACAACCCACATTTTGCAAGGCTTTTAAATGATGCAATCTTTCTTAGAAATTCAGTGAGAGACTGCACTTTAAAAGATCAAGTGGCTAAAAAGACTCTTAGAATAAAAATTAGGGGCCCCAAGCAAGAATACAACAATCCAGCACATGCTGGTATGAGGCAAGAACACCGTGGACGCACAGGAGGCTCAAAGAGCCTAAAGGAAGGGAGTTTCAGAGCGGACGGAGGGGCGGGTGTTACCAGGTTCTTAGTGACTAGTCCCAGAAGTCCTAGAAATGAACACCTGAGTTCCACTCTACACCATCTGAGTTGTACAAAAATGTGTGTTCGTCACACAGTAAATTTTAGAGTTTACTTCTTATTCTAAAATATAGATTCGGTTATTTTATACCAAGGCTCCTCTGACCCTCCCCATCCCCGGTGGAGGTTAAACGCCCCTGGGATCGTTGGAGGCTGCACAGCAGAGGTGGCTACAGCAGGTTGACCGCTAACTGCCTGTGTGACCTTGGCAGTTATTTCATCCCACTCTTCATTCGTCTCCTTGTCCGCAAAGTGGAGCTAATGTTGGACTCTACCCAATGCAGTAGCATGATTATTAAATTAGCTAACATACATGAGACACTTAGGGTGGTGCATGACCCACAGAAAACATGTATACATTCTCTTGTCCCAAAGGTATCGAGTTAAAGGATGTCACCATTTGTTGTTTATAATATCTAGACTAACTGGACCCCACTGTGTATTCCACTCCATACTCTGGGGACCAGAGGGGGCAAAAGCAGATAAAGAACACCTCTCTCAGAATGTTGTGTTCTACCTCATTCTCTAGGGCTCAGTCCCCACAACGAGGCTTAATAGGTTCATTTTCTCCGGATTTATTTGACATTACAATCTGAGTTACTAGGAACGAGCAGCTTGAGAACCCGGATAGCTCCTTTGATCTCTGTGTATCTTACATTTAACACAGTGCCAGGCACAAACCAGGGTCTCAAAAAATAAATGACGAATGATCAACAAATGAATATCGAACCAGAAAAAAATTATTCCAAATCCAGGACTACTTGCTGAAATCAGCAGACTTTTAAACTCATTAACAAAAGAAAATTATTATCATTTTAATGTTCTTTTAACAGTTTACAGCTAAAAGCGTCAGCGGTGCTTTTTAAAGTGACTTGTGTAAACCATTATGTTGGAAATTTTGAAATGTTTTAACGGAATATTACCATCATTTCCTTCTGTCACTTGAAGACATTTTAAATTTTTTTTGTCTGCCCCATACATTCTGAGAAGCACGTGTGTTCTCTATGTATTGCACTGCCTAAACATAGAAAAGTTATCTACGTCCCCATCAACCACTGATTTTTTTCCATTACCAAATGAGAGGTTCTAAAGGCCCACAACGACTAGGATAAATCTCTCCATTTCTTTTACTCTATTAAAGCAGATATTTTATGTTCCACTGCCACAAAATCCAAGATGAACACCAGAAATAGCCTGTGAGTTGGACTCTCATTTTAAAATGGCACCACAATTTATCCTATTTCTTACTGTACCATGTGCATTACATTATTCATTAGAAGTATTTGTTTTTTAAAGCAGCTATTATGAATCTTTTGCTGAGCGTAGTCTTCCCAGTGCAAGGTGGCAATTGTGATGGATATCTTCCAGAGATAAGGTCACCTTGTGGAATCCCCACCTACGTGACCCCAGTGTGTTTGCATAAATATAAATTCACTCTATGACATTCCTGTCATGTTTGCTCAGTGAGCAAGTAATTTGCCACTCTCATTACTCTAGGTACAAGGTACCTGGTGGAAAATCAATCTTCTTTCTGCTTCATACATCACGGCTTCCCCCAAACGCCCAGTGCATTCTGACTGTGAACTGAAGCTGCGAGATAAAGACACAAGTCTGTTTTAGCAACTGCATTGTCCAAAGGGGCTAATGAACGTTACACCTCATTGGGAAACCCCATCTTGGAGCAGGGAAAATGTCTATATACAAAGCAAAGATGCTGTTTCGTGGAAAGCATTTCCTATACCAGAGGGAGGAAGGTCTTAATAGTGGAACAAACAAGTAGCTACAGGGGGTTTCGGGCACAGTTGTTCAGAAATATTAATCCACCGTCTCTCCAGGTCACAAATCATTTTCTCCACCTCTTGACAGGCTGAAATTTGACTCTGAAAGACAATTCGTTGCAGGATCCTGACTGGCTCTAATATATCAGCCTTCTCCCCAGGGACAAAGCCAGCTCATACCAACAGATGAAACCATTTTCAGTGCTTTCATTGGTGCTGATGGCTGGGTTTTTTTTCACCAACATATCCAACTCAACATCATAGCCTAATGCCAATGGGAAAAAAAGCAGTGAAAATATTTTCATTCCATACCTATCTTCAAATCCTAGGAAGGGTAATAAGCTGGAATTTTCATGGTATATTGTGGCTCAAATCTATTTCAGAAAACCACTAATTCAAATGTCAACAAATATTTATTGAGTACCTACTATGTTCTATTCTGGGAGCTGTAGATAATTAACAAAAGGAGGAAGGTCCCTCTCCTCATGGAATTTACATTCCAGGAGAGAGAAAATAAATGAATACCTAAATAAACCAATGTGACAATTGCAAGTATTGATCAGTGCTTGGAAAAAAATAAAACAGAGTCATGTGATAGATAGTGATGGAGGGGTAGAACTTATAAAGCATCATTACATAGGAGTGAGGATGATGTTAGCCAAAGGAACCAGCCATGAGAAAAAAAGAGTGGAAAGTATATTCTGGGCAAAAAAAAAAAGGAATAAAAATAGAGAAGCAGTGAAATAGAAGGCAGTGTGGCTGGAATAGGTAAGCATGAGCCAGAAGAGGGGAGGTGGCAAGAATCAGGTCCTGGAGGCCTTATTGGGTACGATCAAGAATCTGGGATTATTCAAAATGCAGTGAGAAGCCACTGGAAAGTGCAAGAAAAGGAAGCTTTGAAACAGTAGGGCAAATGGCATGATCTCATTGACGTTTTTTAAAGATTACTTTAAAAAGTGTTTTTTTTTTTTGTGAGGAAGATCAGCCCTGAGCTAACATTCAATGCCAATCCTCCTGTTTTTGCTAAGGAAGATTGGCCCTGGGCTAACATCCGTGCTCATCTTCCTCTACTTTATATGGGACACCGCCACAGCATGGCTTGACAACATACGAACCACAGGCTGCCAAAGCAGAGTGTGCACACTTAACCACTGCGCCACTAGGCCGGCCCCTAAAAAGTGTTTTTGCATGGATAAAGAGTTGTACAGAGGGTAGATGCAGTGGAAGCAGGAGGAACAGTTAGAAGCTGGGGCCATAATCCAGGCAAGTTATCATGACGGCTTGACCTGGGAAGGTATCAGTGGAGATAAAGAGAAGTACATATACTTGTGATATGACTTTGGATATATACAACTTGGGACTTGTCCAACGATTTGATGAGAGGATGGTAAAAAGAATATTGGCATCGTTAGTAAGATGGGGTGGGGGTGGAAATGAATAATTCTCTTTTAGACATATTATGTTTGAGAAGAAGGTGTTACAAAGTTGGGAGCACAAAACTGGAGCTTAGGGAGAGGTAACTTCTGGAGCATACAGATGGTATTTAACACCAAGTAAACAAATGAGCTCACCCAGCACAGGGTGACAGATAAAATACAGGACATTAGTTAACTGAATTTCAGACACAATGAATAATTTTTTAGTATGAGTATGTCCCAAACATTGCATGGAACATAGTTATACTAAAGTATATCCCAAAAGTTTATGGGATGGATGGATGGATGGATGAATGGATGGACGGATGGACGGACAGACCGATGGATGGATGGACGGACAGACAGACAGATAGATGTGTGTGTTTATATATGTGTGTCTGTGTGTCTGTGTGTGTGTGTATTACATGAGACATACACTAAAAAATGTTATCTGAAATTCAAATTTAACTGGGCATCCTATATTTTTATTTGCTAAGTCTGGCAACCCTAACTCAGGGTGAGATTGTAAATAGAATACCAAGACCCAGTGTACTTCAAACTTCAGAGGTGGATCAGAGGACAAGGAATTTATGAGGTGTTTATAAGGAGCCTTAGAAGGAGGAACCAGTAGGGAGAGTGTGGTGTTCCAAGAAGAAAGAGACCCTCGACTGAGTCAAAAGTTAGGACTTTTGCTTGGGGGTTGAATAAGAGGAGCTCAACAAGTAACTGTGATATTTGGCAGCATGAAAGCAAGCCTTGGTGACCTTGAAAACAGCAACTACAGTGAAGTGGAGGAACAGAAGACCCAATGGCGTGACATAAAGAGATGAAGAAGTGTAGACAGTGAATATAGAAAATAGGGTGGTAGCTATGGTGGTCACAGGGTGGGGGAAATACAGGAGGACGTGTGTATGTTGACAGGAATGATCTGGTGGAGAGGGAGAAGTGGACAGTTCAGGAGTGAGAAGAGAAGACAGCAGAACCAAAGCCCTTGAGAGGAGATGAGATCCAAACCATGACGAACGGGTTGACTTTTGATATAGTGGAAACAATTCTTCCATTTTAACAGAAAGAAGATAGCAAATATAGGTGTGGTTTCTGTTGGTTTCAAATTTCATAAATGACTACATTTATAAACATGGACACAAAAATATCTCATTTATAATAAGATATTTTTCCTACATTTTACTTTGTTCAAAATTGCCCAGCTATTATATACTCATATAAACAAACATAGAGATATATTCAAAATTAGTTGCTTGTTTCAAGCTGCTTTGATAGCTAAATGAATTATTGTTAGATAATTGTTTAAAAAAAAAGTGTTTCATTTTACTTTCCCATGGTTGCCTTTATTTTTCATGAGTTTGGGAAATATAAAATAGTCTCTAAACTCTTACAACATCAAAATTGAAGTTTTCCTAAATGGAAATCAGAAATTCCTAAATAACATTTCCCATAATGACTGCACCATACCATACACCATTAAATAGAAAAGTTTTGCTAACAAAAAGTGAAAGCAAACACCGCCGAGCTCCAGAGAAGCAAAGGTCAGCTGCTGGGTAAACCACACTTTGGCCCTCCTGACCTCTGCGTGTGTTGCATTAATGTGGGTATTTGCATTGGATCTACTCCAAAATAAAAATCAGGTATTCAGTGGTACAGCTATAAATGCGGCTAAGCAGCAAGGAGACAGTGCTGCATTTTTGGAAGCCCAAAGAGAAAGAATAAACACATTTAAAAAATAGATACAATACCTTTAGAACATTTCTCTAAGTATCATGTAGTCATTTGTCAGTTACCTGAGGTTTTGATGATATTTGTAAATGAACATGATTATTTGCTGCCTACTTCATGTTCTTATTAACAAAAGAGTGATAGTCTGGCAAACAAAATTCCCTGGTTTACTAAAGTTTCAGAGGAAGGATTGTCTGCACAATCCTGTTATTTTTAACACAAAGCTCACAGCTAAAACAATATTGTATTCTTTTGACTATTTAAAGGCACGTGTCTCCTATCCATATCACCACATTTGAAGTCAAACTAATACTCCTTTTAGAACTGATAACATATGGGTGCAGGAAAAAATCCTGATTATTAAACCAACTAATATGTGGTTATCTACTGATAACATTCCAGAATAAACAGGCCTCTTTCTCAGCATGTTTACTACAATTTAAAATTTCCACCTTCACTACCTTTGAATAGTATTTGTCTTAGTTTACCTATATGAACACAAGGAGCACAGACAGAGCAAATTCTAAGCTCCATAAAGACAGAGGCCTTATATGCATTGCGGAGTGTCTGGTACCCAAAAGGCAGTCAATTAAGATGGATGGATGGATGGATGGATGGATGGATGGATGGATGGATGGATGGAGGGATGGAGGGATGGATGCAGGGATGGAGGAATGGAGGGAGGGAGCGATGAAGGGAGGGATGAAGGGATGGATGGATGGCCAGAGGATTATGGGGAAGGGAAGCCATGAAATTTAGTCAGATAGTGAAAAGAGATTATAAATATCCTTTTTTTAATCACATAAGAAAAATAAGACATATCAAAGATTTTCAACAACTTGTTATGATCACTAAAGCCACAAGTTAGAGACAAATATTTTAATTTAATTTTAAAAACCCGGTCCTTCTACATCCTTCCACACTCCACAAAGAATAAACTCTCCTTCACCCAATCTACCCATTCATACAGTCAAAAAGTAAAACAGATCTCACAAAAATTAATCCAATGACACTCCAGGCTCTTGTGGCTAGATTTTTTTCCCCAAGCTTTATTGAGATATAATTGATATATAACACTGTGTAAGTTTAAGGTGTACAATGTGATGATTTGATATACGTATGTATTAAGAAATGAATACAACAATAAGGTTAGTTAACACATCCATATTTTTTTATCTATCTCTTTTTTGTGGTGAGAACATTCATTTACTCTCTTAGCATCTTTCAAGTATACAGTACAGTATTGTTAACTATAGTCACTATGCCGTATATTAGATCTCCAGAACTTATTTACCTTGTAACGGTAAGTTTTTATCCTTTGACTAACATCTCATTTCCTCCACCCCTCAGCCTCTGGCAACCACCAATCTACTCTCTGTTTCTATAAATTCTGCCTTTTTTAGATTCCACATATAAGTGAGATCATACAGTATTTGTCTTTCTCTGTCTGACTTATTTCACTTAGCATAATGCCCTCAAGGTTCATCCATGTCATTGCAAAAGGCAGGATTTCCTTCTTTTTATGGCTGAATAATATTCCATTGTATACATAACCATTATATGCAATAGATCTTTACCCATTCATCCATCGATGGACACTTAGGCTGTTTCCACATCTTGGCTGCTACAATAAATTTAAGACCTGATACCTGGGATTTTTGCAAGGGTTTCAAAGCCATCACAAATAGAGAGCAGTAGAGTTAGACAGGAATTTACAAAGGCCAATATCTCCAAGAATAACACCCAGCTTATTCTAAATAACCTCAATAGTTCAGATATTTGACAGCTCACACCTCTAAATCATAAATGGGAGCAATCTCATCATAAAGGGAATTTATTGGATGCTGGGACTGTATTATTCTCAAGTTTGTATCCCAAAAGTCCATCAGAGCACTGGCATATCGTAGGTACTCATACATATGTTTATTGGATGAATGACTGAATGAAAGAATGAAAGCAAGAAGAAGTAGAATGCAACCTGGTATCTAATGTCCTAATCTAATGTATTAAAAAAACAGATTATACAAATTTCTCAAGTGTTTGATTTTATACAGAAGTTACCCCTTCTTCCCAAAAAGGATTGTCTTGTAAATAGGATTTCTTGAGACATAAGACCACAAGCCCATGAAGCAATTAGAGAGAGGGAGAGAGAAAGAAAAGAGGGAAGCAGGCAGAAGGGGAGGGGAGAGAAGACCCAAAGGGAGGAGGGAAGGAATACAAGCATCAAATGTTGGTGGGTGAAGAGGATAGTACCTAAAATCTATGCTCATAAATGAAGAAATGGGGAGCCAGTTCTTTATCTTACTTTTCACTTCTTTCTTTTTATAGCAGTTAAAGCCTTAAACTTAGCTAAAGCCAAGTATGAAGTCCTCAAGGAAAGTAATGACTCTGGGGTTGATAGTTAATAAAATTCTAGAATGAAAAAAATAACAATGGCACTCAAAAGCACAAACTAAGCCAAGATCTAATTATATTATACTTTCATGAATGTAAAAAACATTATGAAATATTTAATCATCTACCAAACTCCAGGCTTTTCATCTGCCCAGGGATTCCATAGACTTGCAGACAATTAGCTCTTCGGTTAAATACCCAGCACCTGACAAGTGCTGGAATTCACAGTCACATCATTGTTCCTGATATTATGCGGCTGCTTCCAATGTGGGAAGCTCTTCTCTTACCAATCTCCTGCTTAGAGAGATTTAGGTCATCAGGGCTTCAATCTGCTTGTTTTAATCAGTACTCCTGCACTATTTGCCTACACCTTACAGGTGAGCCTTTTGGCAGATGATTTATCTGATGTTCTTGATTCTCATGTTACCAGCACTTCTAAAATTGAATGAAGGAAGAAGAGAGGGCTCAGCGTCAACATGTCTCATTGTCAACCAAAATGCTCAATATGTATTCTAATTTCTAAAAGACCCCAGAACCCAAGCTAAACTTTCAAAGACAAATGTAACTGTGTTATCTGTGTTGTTTTATTTTGCTTGCCATCAAGCTATTTCTGACATAAACAGTAAGTGGAGGATATAGTTATCTGAGAACACGGTAACCTAGATAGTACCTTATCCCTATTGTCAGTCAAGGTGATCCCAATAATAACGGATTTCATGAGATACTACTTTTCTATACCATTTGATACATGTAGAAACAGTAATGTGTGAGTAATTAGGAAGGATATTAATAAAACAAATGTGAACCACCACCTACTAAACTCATCCCCAGTTTAAGAACAAAAACATTACCACTGCTCTTAAAGCTATGTTGTGCTTCTTCCCATCTCTCCTCCTGCTTCTCCTAGTCCAAAAGTAAACCCTAACTTTCCTTTTCTAAAAAAAAATTAGCACATATATATGTATCCTAACCAATGTATTATTTCAATTTACTTGGTTTTAGCTTTATAAATATGGTATCATACTGGGTGTAATCTCCTGAAATTTGCTTTTTTCACTCAACATTATGTTTCAAAGATGTGTTTGTGCTGTTGCATCCAGCTGTAGTTCATTCATTTTCACAGTTGTATAATCCCTTGTGTGATTTTAGCAAAAATATACTCATCCATTTCTCATCAGTGGATATTTGGGTTGTTTCTAGTTTTTTTGCCATTGTAAATAATACAACTAGAAAGATTCTTATATATGTCTCAGTTCACATGAGTTAAGAGTTCGTCTATGATTTACACATGAGAAAGGAACTGTCAATCTAAGGAACGCATGTGTTTAACTTTACTAGATAATACTTAATTGTTTTCCAAAGTGAGACCGAGTCTCCATATTAGCATGCAAGACTCCATATTTTGAACTTTACCTGACCTCCGTCTTACTCTCACAGTATACTTTTTAGAAACACTTGGAACTGCAGGTAGGCAAGCTAATCAGTAACCAGGAGAAAGAATAGCTTGTTAGCAGGAAATTTATGACCCCTACCTGAAACTGTTCCTTCTGTCTCAGATGAGGAAATGTCAGGAATGTCAGACCTTCACCATCTGTCAGCAGATCCGGAATTCTTTGTGAATGGTGCCCAACGGTCTGTGGTCATCCATCACTTGACATTCCTGAGCCCGCTCCTCAACCCCATTTGCTTTATATAAGTTGTTTCCAAATCAGTCCCCCTTTAAGATGTGTTTTTTAGGATGATAGGCCACCATCTTCCAATCAGCTAGCTCATCGCTCAATAAGTTCTTTCTCTACCACTGCCTTGCCTCTCGACTGATTGGCCTTTGTCTGGCAGCAAGCAGATAACAGAAGTGGCTGTCCTAATTTACATCCCCATTAGCAACAGCATATGAATTTCCATTACTCCACATACTTGCCAACACTTGATATAGAAAGGCTTCTATATTTTTGGCATTCTAGTAGGTATAAAATGGTATCCATTTTTGGTCTTAATTTGCATTTCCCTGACTGTAACTGAAGACAGATATCTTTTTTTATGGAGATAAAATTGACATATAACATTATATTTGCCAATGTCTTTATATGATGCTTATTTTTTTAACTTCATAACATTCATGGATATCCATTAATTTCTGAACAAGTAATGGATTTTCAAGTAAGCAGTCAGTATCATTGCTTTGTTTCCATCACCAAAGCACCAAGATCACATCAAATTTTTTCATTAAATTAGCCAACCAGTATTGAATTTTGAGTTGTGGTTGTGATTACCAGTTTCTGATGTACTTTATAAGAAGTATGTTAGGTTTTCTTTTAAGGATCTGCTAGTCACTTTTCCATGATCTTTATAAAATAAATGCCTACATATGTCTATTTGACTGATAATCTTTTCCCAACAGCATTTTGTATATTTTCTAAGTAGAATTATTCTAATGTTGCCAAACTTGATTTGTTTTCCAAGTTTTAACTCTTAAATTTCACTGTTTAAAATAATTTTTAATTCTATTTTTCACCTCTGTAGTCAAAAAACATTCTCTAAATTTTCTCACTTGCTAATTGTCACAAAACAAATGTATAGAACTCTTATAGCATAAAAGACACACAAGCAATGTAATTATAGCATGAAACCTTGACTTTCTCAAAAGGCCATTTGAAGAAATGTACTCGGCCTATGAAAATTAATTCTTTTTCTCAGCTAAGATCAGAAGAAATATAATGGGATTTGAAGTTGAATTGAAGGCACCGTACTGATAAAACACTTTGGATCCACACACCTTTGTTATATTATGTCTCCCACAGCATGGAGAGACGATTTTAGATTGTTAAACCATGTCAGTTAATGATGATAATTATATAGTTATATATCCTGCCACAGATCTGCCATGATACCATTTCTGAGAATGGGGTCTGTGCCTTTGAATATTTTTATGCATAGGCATCAAATTTTACTTATTTACTGCACATGACTAGGATAGCAGCACAACTTCTAGCAAACACTGTTTTATGACTTTTACAGCGTTTGGCTATGGCTATAGATAGAGCTTCCAGCTCTGCACCTCTGCCAGGTAAACTTTCTCATTGCAACCTATTGATTGAACCATGGGGCATTAACATTAAAGCACCCATATTTTTTCTGCTGTGGTACTATAGGAATCCAGCCTGTTGGTAACCTATTAAGTCCATGCTATCTACAAAATAATGAAATCTAAGAATTCTAACCAAACTATGGAAGCAGAGAAATATATATTCCTTCAGTAACAGCTTTACATTTTATAAAATGACCAATTATCACTACCTTTAAAATAAGATATCAATACCATGACTTCTTCCCATATGATCATCTAATTCAAAGCTGGAGATGGCATACTATCAATGCTCACTCAAAAACAGCACAGAAACCACCTCCTGTGCTAGAGTTTACCACTGTCCTCATCTTTCTGTAGCATCAACACTGTTGAGCACACCTTTCTTTTGGAAACACTTTTCTCTCTTCTGGGAGTGGGGAATCGACACCGTCCTGCCCTTGGTTCTCCTCCTACCTTACTCGCCGCTCATCCTCAGGGTGCTTGGCTGATATTTGCTCTTCTGCCTGACCTCTGGATGGTTATTGTGGTGCCTGAGGGCTCTGTTGGAGCCTTCTTCTCTGTCTATAATTTCTCCCCCGTTGATCTCATCCAGTCCCATGTTTTAGTATGATCTCCTCACTGTTCAATACAAAGTTTTCCTCCGACCCTGACATCTTACCTGAGCCAGACTTTCATATTCAACTGGGAATTTAGCACCTCCAATTAGATGGCTAATAGACATCTCGAACTTACAAAGTAGAGTTGTGCATTTCCATCCTTCTCCCCAACATACCATCCCTCTCCCATTCTTTGTTGCACCACTGTCCAGCCAAGAGAAAAATTCAGAAGTCACTTATGACTCCTCCCTTGCCCTCACCCCCACTTCCAACCTTTCAGCACATCCTATGCTCAACATCTTAAATATACATTAAATCCATCCACTTTTTTCCACCTCTATTCTTGTCCAAGTCTGGCCTTCACTACTACAATGACCCTTATCTGATCTCTCTGCTTCCACTCTTCCCCCTAAATTTTTTCTTCTAATGACACACAGAGTCGTGACTTTCTTTTTTACATGCAAATCTTACCACTGCCTCACTTAAATATTTCCAAGGTACTAGTACTTAGAATAAAATCCCAACTCCTTACCATGACCTAGGTGGGCTGTTAGTGATCTGGCCCATTGTGCCTCTCCCATTTGATCACTTATCCTTCTCCCTCCCACTCACCTCCTTTCTAAAAATGCTAAACCCAAGTCCTCAAGTCCTTACACTGCATAGTTCCTCTGCCTGGAAGTCCCGCTGATTCTTCAGATTTCTGTTCAAATTTACTCTCTTCAGGGAGACTTTCCTGACCATCACATATAGCTTAGCACTCAGTTTATTTCCATCCAATGAACATCACTATAACTAATAATGTATTTGTGTATCTGTTTGTATATTTTCTGACTCCTACAACTAGCATCTAAGGTCCACGTGAGGAACCTTTTCTGTCTTGTTCATCACTGTGTTCCAAGCTACTGGGTCTAGAACTGTGGCTGGCTCATAGTAGGCACTCCATAAATATTTATTAAAGAAATACAGTTTATAAAGCCCCTCCTTCTAATACACTATAGCCATCCTCAAAAAAAAGGCACTGAATTCTTTTTATTTTCATGTCAAATTTAATGGCCTTGGAGAAAATGCTTGATTTGTGTGCTACTCTCTAATGTGAAGAAACAGTCATTTAAAATCTCTGCAGTTTCTCTGCATGTCAACTATTACACATGAGCCAAAAATGCAATTACACTCATGAAGTCGAAAAGTTTTATTTTTCCTTCTGAGGAACTTCAAGAGCAAAACCTCTTCTCTACAAAGTCGACTGCAATTTACACTCATTAAATTATCTGCCTTTTAGACAATGGAATAATAATAGTCTACATGATTTGAGAAAAATGCCTGGCTTTTGACAAGTCCTGCTATTCTTTTCAAGATCCATCATCAGAAATTACCAGACTTCTGTATCTTCAAAGCCAGGTGCTTGGGACACTAAAAAATCCACATAACATCATAAAAGTCAGAAGCAGAAACCTCAAAACATCCTTCTGTATCAACTATATTATTAATAAGGTAAAGAAAAACATAAATTTTATCAGCATCAATACACTCTGGCAATGAATGGTGGTGGTCTAAAGATGTGACACACACCAAGAGCCCCCTGGTTGGCAGCCACCATACCAGGTTGAAGATAAACAATCTCCAATATAAAAGTTTGGACATTTGGATGAAAAATACTACAGATTTTTTTCTGGTAGGACAAACTCCCTCCAAAACTCGGGTATTTAAGAGGCAGAGTAGAAGAGTGAGAGTGTAGAGAGATTTTAGGTGTAAGTTCAAATTTTGCCTCTGCTCTTACTGGTCTACACTTGACCATATTACACATCTTTCCTTCATCAAGTATTCACTGAGCACCTACTCTGCCAGGGGCTGTACCAGGTGCCAGGGCTACAAAATAAACCCTTGTAGTAGTTTAGAGACTTGGTTTAGAACCTTAGTTTTCTCCTAGATAAAATGGGAATAATACTAACCCCATTGGTGAACAATCAAGATAAAGTAGGCAACATACTTAGCACCAAAGAAAACACTTCAATAAATAACTTATTATTTTTACAATTTTCAACCAGGTTACACTAACCCGTGGGCTATCTGATTCCTTCCAGCGATTTACAGTACCCGTCTGAAATGAAAATTTAGATTCATTCCATTCCATTGGCAAAAATCACACTATAATTATTGGCCTGAGCACAAAATGAATTATACTAAAAAAGAAACAGTGGTACTTACAAATTTTCAGTGTGACTAAAGGTTTATTAAGTAAATGTTTCATTGCCCTCAATTTTTTGATTCAATGAAAAAGTACAAAAATCTATCATGTTGATTTTATTTACCAACCAAGATATTTTTTAATGTAATATCTTCAGCCATTAAAAATTAGATGCTAAAAAGAAATCAGAAGAAAGTGTACATTCAGTCCCCACTGGAGATTCAATTTTTTTTTTTTCATTTTGTGGTTCTCCATTTCATAAAAGTTAATTGGTTAAATCTAGGAATATAGCCAAGAAGTATTATTCTGTTTCACAGAGAATTACTGTACCTAATTCAGCAATACATGAGACTCCTACAATGTAATAGAACTGTTTTATGACTATCTTAAAAAGGAATCTCTTATCTTCTCATAGAGTCAGAGATTATATTATTGTTCAAAGACCTAAGTCATTATCAGGTCTTCTAATAAGAGTACTAATTACTTGAAATGACATGATAAGTGCCACAAATGAAAAAGCAATAAATTGTCAGTTCTTTTGAAACTATAGTTCAATAACCCAACAATTACCATTACCTTGACATCAAGGTTATGTTATTATTATAGCTATTTATGTCTCTAATTTAGAGGATCCAAATTAAAGAAAATAAATTGTTAGCTTAACCTCTCCAAAGGTGAGACAGTCTTGATGTTATTTCATTAACATTGAGGATCAAGTTTGGTGTTGTATGCAAATGAATATGTAAACTGCAAAGTGCTAACAAATGTACTGAATTAGTATCACCAAGCAGATCATTTTTACGTATGTTAAAGACTGTGGAGGTCTCCAGGAAAAACTTCCTCATCAAATTAGTATGAAATGAGATTTTAATTAGAAAAAAGGCTTCTTGTCCTCCTCGGTTATGAAAGCAAAGCATAATGCAAAATTCCTTTTTCATACACAGGGGATAATAGCTTTTTGAAAATTACCAACAGGCAAATACTCATTTTATTAAGTCTCTAAACAAAATGCCTCTGACATCTATCTATTGCTACCAGGCAAGCAGACACACTCTCTAACACACAGGCCCCAAACCTCTGTCTTGTTCGATGCTTTATCAATTTATCTGAGTATACATGGAGAAAGCCTAAGTCCAGTAATCATGTTGTTAACATACATCTTTACTTCTCTTAATCTCCCTTTTAACAAAGGAAGTATACTACCTGATTCAGAGTAACTGCAGAGACATGAAATTGGTCCTCGTTGGGTTGTCAAGAAAAAGTATAACTGTTCTAAACATTGAATGTTAACTTGGAAATACAGAAGAGTCATGAATATTCCACCACATTGCAGAATATCACCGTCTGCAGGTTATGAGGATGTCATAAACCCTACTACAAAAACGTGGATTCCACGGAGGCTCTGGAAAATACAAAGAATATGGATTTTGAAAGTGTCAAGCCCAGCGATATGTGGCGCTAGGATGCCCCAGAACTTTAAGTCAGCCAAGAACCATCAGCCCGGACACTGAAATATGACACTGAATGATGACCACTGAAGATAATATCATTAAAGAACTTGAACCCATTCCATGTAAATTTAGGGAAATCTCTTTACAGAGCAAAATAAACATAGTTTTGCCTCTATCTGAGAATGAGGGAATGAACTCAATAATATCCCGTGGTCTTCCCCATCCCTATATCTCACTGTATGATCAGAATGGTGTATGCTTTGAAAACCTAGGCCAAAATGCTCTGAACTTTTCCCCAAAGTCAGTTTATTCCCTGGCCTGCAGTGTAATTTTTAATCCTAGAGTGATCCAATAGTGCAATTTCAGGAAACAAGTTCTGCGTGAAGGAGCCTGCATTTCACTGTCAGAGAGTTACTGGAGATGACAGTTTGTAATCCCATGGACACAATGAAGGATGGTCACATATCAGGAAATCTGGAGAGAAAGGCATCCGAGGCCCTGCGCAGGACGAGTAGTCAGTCACAAATTCATAAACTCTAACGAGCATTTTGACCTTGAAGTCCCAATATTTCCAACGTTCTCTTTTCTTATTTGTAAAAACGGAGGTGAATTACCAAAGTATGAGAAAAGTCATGCAATTTCAGAGCATCCTAATAATGTGTGGGGATGCAAGGATAAGCAAGGTGCAGACCCTCCCTACGGGTAAAGCTGACCCACAGGACGTTTTCCTATAAGATTCTGAGCCTCGGGAGAGACATCTAGATTAGAAATACACATTTGTGAGTCACAGCATAAGGCAGGGGAGCTAGGACTGAGAGGCATGACGAGATCAACCAGGAAAGAGTTTAGCGTTAGTAGAAGATAGATCCCTAGAGAAACGCCAATATTTCAGGAGAAGCAAAGGAGAAAATGCCTACCAAAGACACGAGGTCTGAGAGGAGCCAGGGGGGCGCAAGGGTCAGGCAGCCAGTGGGGACAGTCGGGTGGGAAGGAATTAAATAGCAGTGGCAAATGCAGCAAAGAATAATAAAGGGATTGGAAACCACTCACTGAATGTTAATAGAATGGGGGAGGGGGAATTGAGAGTGGTCACATCTAAAGGCTTCTGGATTTCCATAAATGAAAAGGCATAGTAACCATGGAAAATCGAAGTGGAAAATTTGAGTACGGTCTTGAAGAAAGTGGTGAAAGTTTGGAATATTCGCTGAGAGGAATCTACTTGAGGAAAAATTTTCTAGGCTACTAAAAGGAACAAATGATATACGTACTGCCTGTTAAATGTGTAAAGATGGTGCATTTATTCAACAAATCATTGTTAAAGGAGGTCATGGGAAAGGCCAAGGATACACATCACAAATCTCTGACCCCAAGAATTCAACTGTGCAAGTAATTTCCAACACAATGCAAAACAAGGCCCTCAAAGAGTCATGAGCATTCGTGTGTGTGTGTGTGTGTGTGTGTGGTGTGTGTGTGTGTGTGTGTTTTGTGGCTGGTGGTTATGCTGACCCACCCATACTCTTTTCTTGTTCAGTCCTTTGGACACAAGGGATACACTAATAATATGATTCATGGAATTTAGGGGTACAACCCACAGTATGGAAAGAAATGTTCTCCTATTTTAGTCTTTGATACCACAACTTGAGAGTTAGGAAGGTAACTTATATGACTAACCAAAGAAGGCTGGAAAGGGTCACTCCCTGCTGACTCCCACAAAGCTGACAACCAACAACCAAAGAGGCTGATGCAGCTCCAAGGCTGTGACTCTGCCTGTCTCTCAGCTCAGCGGACAATATGCTCCCCAGGTATTGACTCTGGGATAAATATAATCAATAATCATCTGCTGGGCAGGGCTGGGGATAAAAGTGATATAAATAATAGCCCCTGTCCTCAAGGAGCTCCTGATTTAATTGGAAAATAAAACATAACCATGAGAAATCTTAAATAACATTAAGATTTTGCAGGCTGATCAAGACAGCTAGAGGGGAGCTAGGCCAGGGTTATGCATAATTCTTACCAGACTCGTGCTATAGGCTGAAACACATTAAAAGAAGAAAGAATACATTTAAGGGAAAGCTATGAAAGAGGCAGGAATTGTGCTGGGTCTTGAAACCAGGTAACGGTGGAGCTCCCACGCAGCACAGCAAAGTCAGCTGGTGCCATCATAACTGTACCCCCTCTGCCATCACTGCTGAGAAACTCACTCTGTGCACCTCTGCACCACATGTGTTTCCTCTTAGCGAGTAACTATCAGCCCCAACACTGCCAGTGGTTTGGACAACTCTATTTTAGGAGGCATTTGTTTCAAAGATCAGATTTCTGACTGTTCCTTTGTCTTCAGGACTTGCAAAAATAAGACAAGTAATTTGCCCACAAGCTCCCTGCATAGCTGGAGAGTTCTGTGACATACAGATGTTCATGAAGGTCGTATTTATCCATATCTTGTCCTCACAATTTTCAGAAGAAAACAGCCATATTTCCTTTACGTTATACTTTCTGGGCCATTTATTTAAGACCGGATTGGAGAGCTTCTTTGGTTTAGATTTTTGCATTTAAAAACAAACCAAAAAACCCATAGCAATTTACCATAATTAGCACTCGTAACCACTCAGCAGCAGGAAGTTCCCTTCCCAATTCTGGACTCTGTACTCCCACCTCTGCCCAGACTCCGGGTAACATTTCAAGCAGAGAGGCACTGGGATTGGCCCGATCCTCCAAAACCTCTAAACAGTCGACAACCCCACCATTTCTCTTACACTCATTATTCCCAAGTCAAGTGAGTTCCATGGGCCACCAGGCTAAGCTGTGTTTAGCTCTGCAGGTCTGAGTTAAATCAGGACACTTTGCACTCGCACAGCACTTTAAATTCCTTTGCCTTGGCTACCAAATCAAATCCCGTAAGGAATTCACTGTCAAGCTGTGGTACAGGTACTGAAGATCACCCCAAATCTTTAGAAGGCCCACACTTCTCGTGCATTCAATGAGCAGGGTCATCTGTCCTAGTTTGTTTTCTGGGGCAGAGCAAACACAAAACCAGGGTTGGTGCCAGAGAAGCAGAAAGCAAGCATCAGGCCTAGACGGTGAGTCACAAATAGAATCGGGGGTAAAACCAAGATTGATTACAAGGAGTCTGAACTCTTTTTAAGAGAGATGTCGAGAACTTGAGAAGGTGAAACATCAGAATAACAGCCAGGAAACAACAAGCAAGGCTCTGATGAGGGAAGGGAGCAGTCAAAATGCAACAACACACACCACAGCAAAGGGTATAGAGAATCTCAAAGAAGAAGAACCAAACCCAAGCCAAAGAGAAGCTAATGCCTCATCCCCACTGGCTAGTAGTTCTCATCCAGTCCTTACAGAGGAAGAACTGAAGAAATTTTAGCTAAACTCCCCAGGGGAACCTAATGATACTGACAGTGCAATTTGTCAAGTGCCTGGATGCTAAGCACTTTACATACATTATCTCATTTAAACCTCAAAACAATTCTCTAGGCATTTATTAATTCTCTATTTTACACATGAGAAATCCAAGGATCAGAAGGGTTAAGTAACCTTCTTAAAGTCACTCAGACAGCAAGAGCCAAAGCTGGGATTCAAAGGGCTGGTTTTTCTATAATATGTTATTTACGCTGGTTTATGCATAGCAAAAGGCATGTAGCTCTCATTCTAGAAGTGTACTGTCCAATATAGTTGCCACTAGCCACAGGTGGTCACAGACTTAAAAACTTATAGGATCTATACTGGTCATATAAAGAGAGAAGTTCTGGTGTGGTGCTATAGTGTGTGGTGGCGAGTGTGGTAAATAGGTGATGTATATCCATCTAAAGGCATCAAATTTGAAATTTTTAAAAACACGCTGCAATAATTGCTAAAGAGCATGAACAATCTCTCCCAATTTTGAGGCTGTAGTGTTTAGCACACTAGAATAAAAAACAAGTTAAGAAAGAAAGAACCAGGAAAGAAAACAAATAGACAAAGAAGGTGTTAAGAAAGGAAACTAAGATTAAGATGGTCCTGATTACTAAACAAAGTGTCTATCCTACAGGACCCAAGAAATCAGCATCATCAATTGATACTTATAAAGCCTCTAACATTTCTCAAATGACGTTACAGATATGTGTTGATCAGTATACACAACAACCCCTGAAGGTAATTCTCATTCAACAGCTTTTGTTAACAAAGAAAAAAACTGGGAGATATTGGAAAAGAAATTTACTGAAGTTTGCATTATTTAAGATGGCACTTTGAAAGGGTGACTACGATTCTGGCCTCAGTCTATGGGTCACATTCCTCTCTGTTTTATAGGACAGAAGTCAGGAGGATGTGAATTACAGGAAGCAAGCAGATAGGGATCATAATCCTGACTTCCAAGTATCTGTAACATTCCTTATTCATATTTGTTGCACGACATGGCTTTCTCAGTAATTTAATTCTTAAGCAAATGAATGGGGTCACATAACAGGAGACAATGTCTTTCAGGCAAGAAAGCCACAATATGGTCAGAAAAGACCATGCCTCTAAGGTAGCTATGCCCAGCCTGAAAGAAAACTTCAGCACAGTCAGATGACAGGAGAAGCTGGATGCAGTATCTTCCAACCCTTCAACAGACCCAGCATCTGAGTCCTGAGGGCTATGGCTTCATTGTAATCAGAATAGAGATGACAAAAGATACAACTATTTAAATAAGACACTTTGGAAGTGGTGCAGTCATATACACAGGACTGAAAGAGGAAGACTCAGCTATAGTGCCATCCTGATTGCCCTGAGGCAGGACATGTAACCTTGCTGGAGTTAGACTAGGGAGCCACTCAATCCCCTAACAGCACTAACATTCTAGGATTCTGTGATGGAGAGATTGGTTTCCCTACATCTATTCTAAGCAATTATAATAAGGCCATGTAGGACCAGACCAATCTCTCCTACAGGCAAAAAGAGTGATGAGATTTCGAGACATCAAGAAGTCCACCCCAATCGCCATTCTCTCTCCCCATACCTGTCTCCAATGCCTTAACTTTAAGGATGAAGACCTGTGGGTAATTTCAGGCAGTAGAAGGAGAGAACAGTGTTAAAAGTCCAGCTGGAAGGCATCAAAGTCAAACTTCATTTACTTCATAATTTTGCCATGAGCCACTCCTGTCTTAGGATCTAATAATAAATTTCTATAAAGGGCTAAAGCTAGCCTCACACCAGAAGTAAGAGGGAGACTCAGAATGCAGGTATCACATTCACCATACTGGCCCCCATGGCTTGCTCAGAAATCCAAAAGCGTGGGAATTTGGGCAATCACCTTGAGTGTCCATAAGGTTGGAAATGCATTATTTAGAAAGTCTTGTTATTTGAAACTATGAGTCACTCTAAGTCCCACGAGAATGATTAGTGCTATTCCAAGAGTCTAGAGACTCTCTTGGCCCATCAATAAGCAAAGACTCCTTAACAGAAAACATTGGACACAGGAGACTTGAATCCAAAAGAGATTTCTAAGAAATATTCTCATCGCTAGATTGTAGGACCTGCCATTATGTTCTCAAGATTTAAAATTATCATATACTATTCATTGATTCATTCATTTATTCATTCAACAAGGATTTCAGTGTGTGTTGTGTGCCAGGCAAGGGATCTAGAGTTGACAAAGAATTAGACAAGGCTTTTATTCTCTAAATAGCTGCTTTCTAGTTGGAAAGACAGGCTATAACAAAAACTTCTCTTATATACGTAGTATAAGAAAATGATGCGTCATAGGCTGGATGTGATTTGCAACTTGCTCTACAATTCTGTTTCCTAGATTAATATAGTTTAAGGTTTGGAGGGGACCATAAATGTATGTAGTCCAAACATTCATTCAATCCTCTCTACAAGATCCCCACCAAGTGGCTGTCCCATATATTCTAGAAATCACCCAATGAAGAGGAACTCACTCCCGCCAATCTATTAGGACAAAGTCATCTTCCCAGTGGATCGTGGTCCTACACCATATAAATCAAGTCAGAGTCCCCGCCCATGCAGACATTTTTAAATACTAGAGGATGGCCATCATCTTTTCCCTAACTGATCTATGGCATCCCAAGGGCCCTCAGCCCTTTCTAACATGGAATGGCATGAAACCCTCTGTCACTGAGGTCACTCTCTTCTGAAGAGGTTCCAGTTTGTCTATATCCCTCTTGTAAGAGGCAATCCAGAGCTAAACATAATGAGAGGAGAATATATATCATAATCGTTTTAAAAAATAGGCCTTGGGGTCTGATAGACTTGTGTTCGAACCTCAGCTCTAAAACTGCCAACTGTTTGACCTTCAACAAGTTAATTAACCTCTCTGAGTCTGTTTCCTCATCTAAACTTCCACGTAATAGGGATCAGAATGTTTCATTACATTCCTCAGGGTTGACTGTGAGGATTAAATGTGACGTAATATAATACGTAGTATAAGCCATGTATAGTATAAGATGATACTTAGTATGGTATCCGATGTATAGCAACGGTTTTATAATTGGTACTTTTTTTATATTGTTATTGTTTTATTCTCCCACTGTAATCTGACTAGCATGACTGTTAAGTCATCTTTGAAGTTGTTTAAAATTTACTTGAAGTCTCTCTATTACCTCTTTCCATTTTTCACCTTTTGGTTGCAATCCTATGTTTTTGCTTTTTTATTCTCTGATTTCTTGGCTCGGTAACTCACCTACCTCTGGCTTTTGCTTTCATCCCATTTTATTTAGAAAAAATTTCTGAGTGGGGACACCTGAGCCATGTGTCACAGTCAATCTGGAGTGTGGGTTCAAGATAAATCTCTTATTCCCAATTGACAGAATCACATTGAAAATTCCAAATTAATCTAAGATACTCTCCATTTTTGCTTGAAAAATAATTGAAGAAGGATATAGTTCAGGTTTTATGCTTCCTTATCCAAATTATGTACAGATGCTGCATGGAAATGTATTCTTAATAGCTACATTAACTATGATAAGTTCACTCACATCATTGTCATTCATGTCTAATTAACGTAAATGCCCAACTGGGAGTAGTAAGAACTTACACAAGGCAAGGAGAGTGAGTCACGTGGATCTCCCAGGCCCCAGCCCTGCCACTGGAAGATACGAAGACAGGAGAGGGAAATGAAGACGGGTGTTTAAGATCAAGAGGGTAACTGTCAAGAGAACCTGGCAGGACTGCCTGAACAGCATAGATCTGAAGTCGTTGGACATGGAAACCTTCTTTTGACAAGGAAAGCATTCGTGAAACAATAAAATAGTAAGAAAAAGCATAAAATTGCCCCTACAAATCTAAGTCTAGACAGCCTTTTGAAAGGAATGCACATTTTTGTTTCATAATTTTCTCCTGTCAGAAATCAAACATTTTGTTTTCTTTAATAACAAGGTCCGAGTCATATCCAGTTCTTTGTGTAGTATCCCTGACAATAAGGCATCCAGGCTCTGCTTGATTACATCCACTGGTGAGGGGCTCACTACCTCACAAGTCAGAGCATTCCACTGACGAAGATCTCCTTTGGTTAGACATTTCTTCCTTTTATTCGACTGAACTCGACACCCCCCATAACTGCCCCCTATAATTGGCCTGTGCTCTCTAGAGTGACATAGCAGGAAGCTCAGCAGGTGGGAGATTGAAGGGAAAGAGCCGGTGGGTCTTTGGGGACAGTGCATTTTTCCCCATGGCCTGTTAAAGCAGGCTGGGCCACTTATTCCTACTGGGGGACGAGCCCTACTAGGGGCCCGAGAAGGACAGGATGAGAATGTTCTTCTGTTACCTGGGCATAGGTCTATCGCAGTCACACAATTCCTACATCAGGCATGGATCTAAAGGCCCAAGAAGCCATGTGGTGAAAAAAAAATCCCTTGGCCAAGAGGCAGGCAGAGCCCAGCCCCATGGAAAAGAATCAATAACTAAGTTTTGGAAACAAAGGACAACACTTTTGTTCAGGAGCTTCGTGAATCTTACGAACACATGCAGCTCTAGAGAGGTAGTGTTGGGTAGTTCAGGGATTCTCAAATTATACTGGGCATGAGAACCATGCTTGCCTAAAATGCAGTCTATTGGGCTCCATCCTTGGAGATTCTAACTCAGTACCTCAGTGTGGGGCCCAGGAGTCTTCCCATTTAGCAAGGACAGTTTCTTTGGGAAATAATGGTGCCATGGTTAGGACCTCTGGAGTCAGAAAGATGTGAGTTAATATCCGTGCTTTGCCAGTCCCGACCATATTTCTTCCTTAGTAAAATGGAGATGACAATCATAGTTCTAATCTCTTTGGGTTGTTACAAGAATTAAATAAGAAAATGAGTGTAAAGCATATAGCACACCGCCTATAGTGGCCCATTAAGTAATTTGTAGCAATTATTATGTTTATTTTTCATTATTACAATGCATTGATTTCAACTTCCCTTCAAGGAATTACTTGCACTATCAAGACCACATTTCCCTCTTGGCTTCCTTATTCTGATGCTCTGTTTGAAATTCAGAAGATATTTTTGGAAATAGCTCATAAAGGAATCAACCAGAAGACCTGTTAATTTCATATTCATTATATCTTTTATATCCAACCTTTCCCCCTTCCAAGTTCCCCTCCCCCAGACACTACCCTCTGCATCTTCACTGCCATTTCTCTCAAACAAGCCGTCTGGCATATGGCACTTTTTGCCTAGAAAGCCCTTCTAACTGCCTTTTTGAATAGCAAAATATGTTCCATCTGTGAAACACTCAGAGCAACCATCACCTCCCCAAAGCAATCTTTCTGATCATTGTATTTTGTTTTCTAATTGTAATTGTATGATGGTCAATTTCTTCCTTTATCTCACTTGATCATTGAGTGTAAACCTGAAGTAAGAGTAGAAAAGGAGGAAATGGGGCAGTGAATGATAGTTAGTCACTCAACCCAAACAGTAAGAGCTGCTTCAACTGCGTGATTCAGGCAAATGCATTTTTGGCCCAGCTTATCAGTATAATAGCCTCAATTTTCCACTTCACTTTCTTGATGTTGACTCATGCTAAAATGTCTTGGTCTCATTAGTTCATTACCACTGTGAAACTATTATATGCAAAATTTAAAAATAAAGTAATGATGGCAAAGGCAATTTTTGAAGTACTTGAAGCATTATCAAGCACTGAAATTAAAATATCTATAGTGTTGATATAATATATAACTGATGTAATAAATCACTAATTTAGACACTAAATGAGACAATGAATTGTGAAAGAATATTCATTCTTTCAATTAACAATTAAATAAATCATTAATAAGTATATTATATAGAATAGTATAATATTCTAATAATATAATAGTATAATAAGTAAGCCATATAGAATATTAGATGGTAATTTTAAAATGCATGAAAAAAAGGACAAGTGGAGAGTTGCCAGAGAAGCCCTCGCCGAGAGAATATAGACTTAAAGAAGATGAGGGAATAGCTGAGCAAATATTTGGGGCAAAAATCCCCCCTGGAAGTGCCTGTGCAAAGACCAAGAGGCAGGAGTGTGACTGGTGTGCTTAGAGGCCAGTCTGGCTGGAGCAGAAGAGGAAAGAGGGACAGCACTAGAAGCTAACATCAGAAAGAAAATGGCGGGTCATGTCATAATGGCATTGATTGGCCACTTTGAGGAATTGGCTTTTACTCTGAGTGGCAAAGAAAGCCACAGTATTTGAGCAGAGGAATGACAAGATCTGACTTAGGTGTTAAATTAATCACTCCACCTCCTTGATTGAGATAGACTATGGGCGAGGAGAGAGCAGGGAGGCCAGTTAGGAGATTCTGTACTAATTCAGGTCAAAATGATGGTGAGTTAGGCTAAAAGGATAACAGGAGGTGGTGAGAAGTGGCCAGATACTGGATATAATTTGAAGGTACAGTAAGACTTACTGATAGACTGAATGTGGGTATACAAAAAAGATGTCTCATGGATGACTCTGAGGTTTTGGGGTCGAAGCAATGGAAGAATAGAATTGCTACTACCTGAGATGGAAAAGGCTATCAGCTATCTGTCAGCTCTCCATGGAATTGTTAGATTAAGCAATTTGACATATAACTGAAGAGTTATGGATAAAGATCTGGGTACCAATACTAGGCTGGGAGCCAATATCATATTGATGTTATTTAAAGACATAGAACTAGATGGTATGACAATTGGTGAGTGTATACAGAAAAGGGAAGAGGACTAAAGACTGAGCCCAAAGCCTCACCAACATTGAGAGGGCAAGGAAAAGAGAAGCAACCAGTAAAAGGGACTGAGAGCAAATGAGGCAGAAAAGTCAAGAGCGTGGTGTCCTGAAAGCCAAAGACAGAGAGTTAATCAAGGGGAAGCATGTGATCAACTATGTCAAACGCTGTTAATAGATCAAGAAAGACGAGGATGAGCCACGGATTTAGCCATGTGGAATCTTTGGTTATCTTAATAAGAGCAGGTGACGCAAGAGGACTGGTGAACAAAGACCATATTAGATTTGTTGTAAGAGAGAATGGAAGAAGAGCAAGATTTGCTGCAGAGGGATGTAAAATAAGGGAACTGGTGGGGAAATGCAGTAAAAAGAACTTTTAAAAAAAATATTGGAGAAATAACAGCATATTTGTATGCTGGTGAGAATGAGCCACAAGAGAGGTGAATAACTGATGATGGAAAGAGAAGGGAGAATCACTAGAGTTATGTCCTTGGGACATCATCTCATTAAGCACAGTTTGCAAGGGCCGTGGGGTCAACAGGCCAATAGAACTGGATGGGCTACTCAGTATCAAGAGCCAAGGTGGGGCCAAGCCATCAGAGGAAGTCCACCATTCTCCCCCAGAGCAATCACCATGCAATTTCCACATAGAATAAATCGATACATTAACAAGAGATGGCGAATGAAAAGCAACTCAGACCATTTGATACTTTCCTGATGCCAAAACAATCCAAAAGCCCCTTGGAATTTAGGATCAGCCTTGGGGAGAAGGGGAATAGAAAAACCTTGAATCTGACTATTCACCTAAAATAGACTTAAGCTTTAAACCAGAAGTGACTGTATAACCTTAAATTGGCAAGATTAACTCTCCTTTCTCTGAGGAAAAATGAAGCCTACAGAACTAAACTAAGTTCAGATAAAGGAACACACAGAAGCTTACCTCTTTGTACCCCCTGAATGCTAAGAAGCCACTTCAGGAGTAGTAGGAAATGTGCACTGAGCACTTAGTCTGTGGTAGGCTTCATGCTGAAGAGTTGACATGGGCTATCACAGTCCTCCTCACCCTATGAGTAAACACTGTTAGTCAGCCTATTTTGCAGACAGGAAAGCTGAAGTCTCATACCTGCACAGGCGCAAAACCAAGATTCGAACTGCTGGATATGAAGCCTCAGACCCTAGTCACCACGCTCAAACAGCCTCCATCTAGCAGAGCAAACCATTTATATATTCTCTATTTTAGGATATTACTTCACTTGAGAGCATTCGATTCAGTGGATATCTCCAAAAGACTTATTTTCCCACCAGAATTAAGCTCCTCAAGACCTGGGAACATATTTCCAGAATTTTTAGTTTCCCCTTATAGCACTCTGCACGAGTAATGAATGGCCTTCAATAGCAATGTCTGTAATCCAATTTGTCAGGTGCCATGAGGCACAATGGTCCACATGGGAGCAGCACTTCTTTGATAGCCTTGATGTCAAATCCTAAGAAGATTCCATGGCAGCAGTAATTTGGTGCCAACACCTTAATGAAGACAATGAGAACCTGTCTCCCACGTAAGCCTCGCGACAGTTAGTTGGTTTGATAAAACAAATGACTAAACAGATAGATGAGAGATCATTTATTTCCTTTTACCACATGTCAAAACAGCTAAAGAAGTTATACTGTTCACCACATTCTTGCTCTTCGTGCCACCATCAGTTTAATCATTATTATAAACTGTAGTTTTTCATAAGGCATTCTGTGATTAAAGTGTATTATCATTTTTTTCAATTTTAGGATTACAAGACACTCCAATCCATTCCACGGCTTGTCCTTCAGCACTCATAATGAACCCCTGCTATAAGCACACCAAAATTAATCCTCATGCTGTACGCCTATATTAGATTGGAAATCTCAGATACTTTGATTCATCTGATACATAAAAATACTTACTTTAATTTTAGATATAAATATTGTAGTAGTCCAGTTGAAATCAACGTAATAAAGAGAGCATAATGCCTGACCTTATGCTGTGTGAGCACCTGGCACTGTCCAGCTGCTGTGAAATTGTATACTTTTTAAAGCCTTTCTGTAATAAGCATATTATACTAATGCCATGAATGAGGAGTCTACACTCCCACCACGTAATTTTTGTTGCAGCTTACTCGTGTCTTTCGTGAAACGCTATACAACACACGAAAACTTGGCTCTGCCCTGCCTCTCCCAGTGGTTTCAAAAACTGAAGAGAAATAAGCTGTTTTAATCTCCAGCACGGAAGGTGCTGTTTAACTCTAACTGCCTGTGTCCCTGGTGCTCATTGTCATTTTGTAATGTTACGAGGGCTTTGGTTTTAAAATGCACAGTGGGCTTACATAGCAACTTGATCAGATGAATTATCTTCTTTGAGAAATCTTCTGGAACACAAAAAAGTAATATACAGCAAACCAATTTTTATATCAGGTTTGTGCCAGGAAATCTCTATAGATAATCAAAATTCTGTAAAGAGGGCTCTTGCTTGCCTACAAAACTGTATTTGAAGATAATTCTTTTTCACCAATGTTTTCATTCCTCGCAAATATTACACCTAAGCATAAATTTCCTCCTTCACCTCATACCTTTTTTCATCTCAGCTTCATCAAATAACATTATATATCACTGACTCATTTCAAATTAAATTTTCTACCAGAAAACTAATTTCCTTATCCAAAGTAGTAAAATAATGTATATTATTAATATACGTAGACAAAAAGTACCCAAATGCTATTTTAAAGGAGAAAAACAGTGGATAGACTTTCCTACTTGGGGAATGGTCTCTGAAGGGCCGTCACAAATGCAGTCCACCGATTCATCAGGGCTGGTGCCCTTTACAGCAGAAGACAAGCGGCTGTGATGTAAATGACGAGATGGTATTTTCCTATTCTATTTGTGTTCAAATTTTGAAAAAAAACTGGAAGGTGGTGACCCTTTGGTGAGAGTGGTGATAACAGATGCTTTCCGAGGCCAGGAAATGATGTAGCCAGAAAGACGAAAGTGAAAAATAGTGGTACAGCCAGGAGAAGAAAGATATCGTGCACCCCCATAACTTTTAATGCCCCGGAAGAGGCCCCCAAATCCCTTCTTTTCTATTCAATAAGGCTCTAGATTTTCTGTACCCAAGTGGCTCCGTTAACCTTTCCATATCCTTCCTCTTCCTGGCAGAGAGTTGATTTTTTAACATTTTATGAGGGTCCATTGGAAATTATTCTGTGTCGTAGACTTTTTGTTGCATTACAGAGCCACCAAGTCAAATGTTAGCACAGTGGGCTTCCCTGGGCCACAGCTGCTGTCTGCTGGGACTAAGGAACTATGAGAGCTGAGCTGGATTAAATGCAACCAGGGAAGTTAACAGAAAATTGAGTTTACCCAGCTGAGTTTATTATCAAGTTCCCCAAACTACTTCTACACAGTGAAAAAGACTTATGGAGGTCAAGGCAAAGGAGATACTCATGCTGACTCAGGAAGGAAGCTGTGTGTGCTAACTGGAATTTGTTTCATTGCTAGATTTATCTCTGATCCTTCATGGCATCAAGGAAGGAACACAGAATTTGGGATCAAACAGATTGTGCTCAAATCCCAGTCCAACTCTCTTAAAGATTCTTAACACAAATATTCTTAATAGCTCTGAGCTGTAGTTTCCACATTTATGTAATGGGGAGGTAATACTGACCTCATTAGTTTGTCATGAGGATTAACTAAAATAATGTATATAAAGTCCCTGGTGCAGAACTTTAACACAGGGGCTTAAAAATATGTTACCTGTTTATTGGTCTAAAACTGTTCAAAATAATTTAATAGTAGCAGCCGTTATAAAAGTAGCAGATGTAGTAAGAACAATGACCTTTTACTAAACTCTTCATAGGCTAGGCACTGTGCTAAGCATATGCACATAGTATTCCTAAACCTCATAAAACCCCACGACATGGATGTTATTTAACAGAAAAGTGTCTCTGTGAAGTATTAAAACAGCCAGGAGAGGGCCGGCTCCGTGGCTTAGCGGTTAAGTGCGTGCGCTCTGATGCTGGCGGCCCGGGTTCGGATCCCGGGCACGCCCCAAGGCACCACTTTTCTGACCAACCCGAGGCCGAGTCCCACGTACAGCAACTAGAAGGATGTGAACCTATGACATACAACTATCTACTGGGGCTTTGGGGGGAAAAAAATGAATAAATAAAATCTTAAAAAAAAAAAAAAAAAAAAAACAGCCAGGAGAAAACTGGACAAGTAAAGGAGATTCCATCCTGTGCTTCGAGTCAGGGTTCTTCCAGACAAATTAACAGCTAATTTGACTTTAGGAAGGTTAAGTAACTTCTCCAAGGTCGCACAGCTGAGAACTGCCGAATGCTCATTTTCATTATATATTCTAAATGTAATAGTTATTTTCCCTGGTTGTTTTTTTTTTTTTTTTTTTGGTGAGGAAGATCAGCCCTGAGCTAACATCTGTGCCCTTCTTCCTCTACTTTATATGGGATGCTGCCACAGCATGGCCTGACAAGCTGTGCATCAGTGTGCGCCCGGGATCGGAACCAGCAAACCCCGGGCCGCCACAGCGGAGCGTGCGAGCTTAACTGCTTGTGACACCAGGCCAGGCCCCTATTTTCCCTAGTTTTTGCAACATATCTCAACACCTAAAAGTAAGGAGATCCTTGGAGCCTAAGTAAATCCGTGCAAACTCATCACCCTAAGTCTTGTTGCTGCACAGCCCAAGACTGTCAGATAAACGCTATTCCCCAGAACTCCCCTAAACAGAAACCCATGGAGTAGGCTTAAGTAATATCATACCTACCAGAGAGAGAAGGCCAGCACCTCTAGTCCAACCAGAAAGTCCTCAAGAGGTAAACTGACAGTGACCCAAGGTCACAAACTCCCATTCAGAAGAGCTCAGAGACTCAGAATTGGGGAATAAACTCTCACCACCACTAACGACAATAATTAAAGTAAATACTGGAGGAAAGACCATCTCATCAGGAATTCATGTTGAGTCCAAACACCGACTGAAATCACATTCATGCTTCAGAGGGGATGGAAATTGTTCCATGAGGATGATAAGCCCCTTCCTGTACTTCTTCATCACGCTAAACTGAACTCTGAGACGTGATCTCAGATGGCACCATCACATATACATCAACTAGATGCTCACTTGCCTGGGAAAATCCTGCCTCAAAGCAGAGGTAAATGGATCTCGGCTTCTCCAGTCGTTTCTTCATGCTGTTTGTGACACTTGACAGAACTTCTGTATCTCAGAAGCGGTTTCAAAAGTCAGAACTGAGCGAGAGTTTCTCTGGAGAGAACCTTCCACACCATCACCCTTGACATTTATCACATAGTGAATCCAATGGCTAACTCGGGGAAGTAAGAGAAGAGGTACCTAGACCAAAATCTAGATAAATAAAACAGATTGATTTTGCAAGATTCTCCACTTCTTGACAGGATTTCTTTAGATAACCACTTCTTTAACACATTTGTGTGATTCTATTTACATACTTAGCACTATTGGGGAAATATATTTAATTTGTAAAGTGAAGAACACCTATGTGTCTCAGATCAGATAAGATTTAAGAAATAATGAGTCCACCTGGCTGAATTCATACATGAACCAAGCCTGGCGTGAGTATATGAAATAATTAATTATTGACTGTATAGCACCATCAACTGAATCAGGAGGAAAAATAGAACTGCAAAGTGCAACGTTTCACTAATATGCCTTATGCTGAAAAAACGTTAATTCTATGAGAGTGTGTTTTATTTTTTGAATGTTTGGTTTCTGACAACATCATCCAGAAATAATTATTCAATAGTGAATACCAAGAAACCCAAGTACCAAAATGATAAGAAATATTTCAAGCTACCTTCCCCAGAAATACAATCTGTTTCTCAATTGATAGAAATTCATCATAGGCAATTGCCTCTATCATAGTTCTCCAGAAAACTTCATCATGCTCTACTTCATCAAAAGCCAACAGACTGAATTGCCATTTAATCCATGAATTAATGAAATAATTCATCTAGTTATTTATAAGTTTATAAACACCTTATCAAGTACTTGATGCGCTATGCCACACCAATTTTAAACTCCATCCAATGTATCAGAAACTCTAATTCGTGATATACACTTACTTTCATGATGGGATTACACAAGCTTAACAAAAATCACAGCTTTAAGAAAAATAATATGAGATTCTTCAGCATATTCATAACATACACATAGAAAAATGGTAAACATTTATCAAAAAAAAGAAATTAAAAGAATCATTTTAAAAAAATCAGCTTTTAAACAAAACACAAAGGGAAACAGAGACTTAAAAAATGTGGGGTCCAGCAGCCCTGCTCCTCACTACCGGCATGATCTTAGCCAATTTGGATTTCAAATTCCACATCCCTAAAGAAGAAAAAGTACAATTTCTGTCTACTTCATAGATTTTTTTTGTGGAGCAAATGGAATAATTTATGAGATACACAAAAGTATGTAATGTTATTATCAAGGGCATTTTCAAATACAACGGAAACAGTGAAATACATTTGGTGGCTGCCTCTCCTCGCATGACTATTCCCTTCACCCACTCAAAGCAGAGTAGCCAAAAATAAGTTGTTGCCTGAATTAGAACTCAGAGAAAAACAGCAATACCCTGGTCCTGAAATGTTCACCTCTGGGGCAGTCAATAAACTTCACTGAGCCTTGTATCTCTTCCTTTGTAAAGAACAGCTTACCTTCCCGCACCTACACAGACGTGTGACAACAGATCTAATAGCGTTCTTACTCAGCTTTCTCATCTGTAAAACTGGCTTTAGAGATCATATATTTAAAGCATATAGCCTAGTACTTAGCACATTCACTTATTCAACACATAATCTGTTCTAGCTGCTGCAGATACAACAGAGAATGGAACAGAAAAATCTGCCCAATTGAGCTTATATTCGGGGATGGGAAAACAGACTAAACAGAATGACTAAGTAAAATCTATAGTCTTTCAGATGATGGCAGTGGCAGGTTCATGGGCACACAACCTGTGTAAGTGCAGAAGGCCCTGAGCTCAGAAGGACATGTGCTTCATTTAATACTCTGCTGTTGCAGTCTTAAAATTCTTAATACTTTATGAACAAGGGGCCCTATGTCGGCATTTCTTAGATGGTGGGAGATGCTATGGAGAAAAAGTGAGAAGGGGGATAAGGAGATGCATGGTGGGAGGTGGAGGGAGTAGTCATCAGGGTCTCAGCATGACAGTGTGCATGTTGAATGCTCCACAAAGGTGCCTAGCTGAGAGGGCTCATGGGGGCTGAAAACTGCCCGGAGGAAGGGGCCTTTTTCTGAGCACAAAACCGACTCAGGCAGCTTGCTCTAGTGATGACAATCATATAGATTACAATGCGCCTCAGTATCTTTCAATGCAGTAGCCGAGCAGCCTGCTGGTCTATCTGTGAACCACAGAGCCATGGCCCCAGGGTGGGCACCATTTTTTATTTACACAGAGGTGCCAGGTAAGCTAGGAATGGGCCTGCTGGTCAGAGAAGGCCTCCCGGAAAGGGTAACCTTTGAGTAAAGGTCTGAAGAAATGAGCAAGAGAGTTGTGCAGAATGGAGGAAGAGGAAACTAGGCCAAGGGAACAGTGAGTGCAAAGGTCTTGACATGGGACCCTTGACACAGGAGCTCATGTTCCTTGAACAGCCCAGAGGCCAATAAGCCCAGAAGGTGGGGAGGAAATCAGGTCCGAGCAGAACTGTGAGACCATTATCAGAATTTCGGCTTCCATTTAGACATGGGAAGCCATTGGAGTTTTGCACAAAGTATCATGTTACGGGTTCTGGATTGAGAATAGACTGGACTAGGCAAGAGTGGGAGCGCAGTTAGGAGGCTGTCGTAATTATTCAGATGAGGATGATGGTGGCTTAGAACCAGGATAGTAGCAGAAAAAAGTGATGAGAAGTGGTTAGATTTAGGACGTGTTTTTGAAAGTAAAGCCAATAGGATTTGCTGATGGATTTGTTAGAGGGTGTAAAAGAAAGAGAGGAGGCAAGAATGTCTCCAAGGTCCTTGCCCAGAGGAAATGGAAGGATAGAGTTGCCATTAAGCAAGATGGGGAAGACTGGCAGAACTTGTTCATGGGAAATCAGGAAGTCAACTTTAGATACATTATACTGGAGATGTGTATTAGACATCACACTAGCCACTAGAGTAGACATATGAGTCTGGAGCTCAGGGAAAGTTCTGGGCTAGAGATTCAAATGTGGGAGTCATCAACATGTTGATGATATTTAGAGTTATGAGACTAGATAGGATTACCAAAGAATGAGTGAAGAAAAGGTCCAAAAACAGATCTGAGCCTTTCAACACTTAGAGGTCAGTGAAATAAAGAAGCAGCAGCAAAGGAAATTGAGAAGGACCAGCCAGTGAGGTTAAGGGAAAACGAGGAGAGTGTGATGACATGGATCCCAGGAGAATGTGTCCAGGAGAAGGAGGACATCACTGCATCACAGGCTGCTTAGAGGTCAAGTAAGAGGACAACCAAGAATTGATCTCTGGATATACACAAGTGGAAGCAAGAGTAGACCTTCAGTAAATCGTGGCTATTAAGGTAACTTCAGAAGAAGTGTAAACACTGGTCATATCTATAAACTACTTCATGAAGCCAAGAGGATACTATAGTTGTAAGTTTATCATTTGGCTTCATTAGGAGAAATGGTATTCATTTACTTAAAGGAAATGTAGTTTAATATCAGGTTGTCCAACACAGGAGCCACTAGTCATATGTGGCTATTGAATATTCAAAATGTGGCTCATGTGAGTTAGGAACTGAATTTTTAATTTTAATTTTACTTAAATATAATTAATTTAAATTTTAATTCTAAAACTTATACCTGATTCAGTTATTTAAAATCTTTTATGTATGTTTTGAAGAACCTGCATATGTGAATCTTTTTTAACTGTAATTTTATGTAATTTAAATACAGATCAAGTATTTTCTATGGAAATTTAGAATCTGAATTGAATATACTGTACCTGTAAACTGCAGACCAAATTTTGAAGACTTAGTGCCAAAAAAGAACTTAAAATATATCATTAATAATTTTTATATTGATTAAACGTGTAAATGATAATATTTTAGATATGTTGGGTAAAAAAAATCTTTAAAATTAATTTCAACTATTTCTTTTTACTTTTTTAAATGTGACTACTAGAAATTTTTAAACGACATATTGGCTCTCATTATATTTTATTGGACAGTTCTGGTCTAATGGATTAATGTTGTAGACAAAATTAGTTCTTGCCCAAATTAAGAACTTCGTCACCTATTTAATCACAAGCTTCTGTACAACAACTGAAAAACAGTGATGTACCAGGGATCACATGATGCTTCCCGTCTGGAAATTGACTGGTACTCTTTCCATTCTGCCTACTCGTTGGAAGCCCCACCTTTTCCCACCGATCCTTCAAAATTCTCCTCCAGCAATATACACTCTAAGAAGGTGAATTTTCTGACCCCTGAAAGTCAAGGTTCTCCCTGTTACTTTGGGGTATTCATGAGAGCACTGGGACATTATGCTTTATGCATCTGTGTGCCCTACAAGACTTCCCCACTTCAAAGCAAAGACGTGTCATTCATTTTTAGATCTCAAGAGCTTAGCACAAGTCCTGACACAGGGTAAGCCTCAAAAATACCTGTTGAATAAAGAAGTATGAACAGGATGTGATAATAGTACAGATACATAAAGATACATACAAGCATTCTTTAAGGAAATTCATTTATCCAGGTGTCAAACTTATAGAAACCTCTAGCATCTGAAAAACAGCCCTCTAATCTGAAAGAAAATAGAGAAACAATACTAAGAATGACTGAGTACCTGTTATGTGCCAGGCAGGCACTCTGCCAAGTTTTTTTCATTTAATCTACACAAGAACCCTTCATTGTTGTAATAAACTTTAACAGTTATTAAGTGTTATTATTTGCCAGACACTGTGGTATGCACTTTACATATATTAACATTTTCCATCTTCACAATCCCATAGTATGGATTCTATTATTATCTCCATTCCACAGAGCCAAGAAGTTAACTAACTTGCACAAGATTACACAGCTAATAAGTGTCACAGCCAAGACTAAAACCCAGGCAGTCCCTAATATTTGAAATCTGAAGTAAGCATAACCTCAACGCAAAGGACTTCTAATACAAACGTTTACCAATCTGGAAGCCAAGAGAAATCAACCAGAGGTAAATGTTGTCCATAGAAGCATGTGGGGCAATAGTGAGGCACTCCTGGAGATGCTGGAAATAAGGTAAATAAAGACGATCAGAAACGTGGAAGGTCACTGTCAAGGTTCAGAATAGTTCCATTCATATAAAGCACAACACCCGGCAGAGCAAAGCTATGTTGTTTCATCATGGACACTTAAATTTTAAAAATATAAAAATCAAACGATTGATTGTCACAAATGACAGGATACTGGTTTCCTCTTGGGAAGAGAGAATTTATTGTGATCACGGGGAGCTTTGGGGATGTCGTAAATGATCTGTTTATTGACCAGGGTGGTATATATTTGGTTGTTTGCATTGTAATTCTTAGTTGCACTCTATGTATGTTTGACACAAATACAACAACAATAGTGACCACTTAGCATCTCAGCTCTAGAGTCCACACTCCATTATACCCATTGGAAGAGGTGAGCAGAAGTTAGGTAACTGCCTCTCTCCATAGCTGAGTCCTGCTCGTCACTCCTCTCTCACCTTAAATATCATCTCCCACTCAAGACTCCCTAACTCTCTTACTTAAGTAGGTCCTCTCTGTCTTTTTACTGCTTAGCACTTGTGATGGTGGTTGACTTTATGTCAACTTGACTAGGCCACAGGGTGCCCAGATATGTGGTCTAACTTTATTCTGGGTGTGTCAGTGAAGGCAATTTTGGATGAGATTAACATTTGCATCAGTAGACTAAGTAAAGTGGATTACTCTCCTACTGTGGGTGGGCCTCATCCAATCTGTTGAAGGCCTGAATAAAACAAAAAGGCTGCCACTCCCTCAAGAAAGAAGGAACCTCCTCCTGCCTGATTGCTTGGAGCTAGGACATTGGTCTTTTCCTGCCTTCAGACTCGAACTGAAAGATCAGCTCTTCTTAGCTCTCTGGCTTGCCAGCTTTTGATGGAATTTATCCCATCAGCTCTCCTGGTTCCCAGGCCCTTGGACTCAGATTGGAACTACACCATCAGCTCTCCTTGGTCTCCATCTTTAAGTGCACACTTCAGTAGTCTTAAGTACTGTCACGTTGTTGTGAAATAGATCTTCAGAACTTTTTCATCTCATGAAACTGAAACTCTACATCCATTAAATAACAAGTGCCCTTTCCCCTCCTTCCAGCCTCTGGGAACCACATCATTCCACTTTCTGTTCCTATGAATTTGATTACTTTAGATACCTCATACAAGTAGAATGTACAGTATTTGTCTTTTTGTGACTGGCTTATTTCACTTACCATAATATCCTTGAGGTTCATTCACACTGCAGCGTGTAACAGGACTTCTTTCCTTTTATAAGGCTGAGTAATATCCCATTGTATGTATATGTCAAACTTTGTTCATCTATTCATCTGTTGATGGACATTTGGGTTACTTCCACCTCTTGGCTATCGTGAACAGTGCTGCTATGAACATGGCTGTATAAATATCTCTTCAAGACCCTGCTTTCAATTGTTTGGGTATAAACCCAGAAGTGGGATTGCTGGATCGTATGGTAATTCTATTTTTAATTCTTTGAGGAACCTCTATACTGTTTTCCAAAGCAGCTGCACCATTTTACAATCCCACTAATAGTGCACAAAGTTTCCAATTTCTCCACATCCTCGTCAACACTTGTAATTTCCTGGTTTTTTGATAGTAGCCTAATGATGATCCTAATGAGCATGAGGTGATATCTCACTGTGGTTTTGATTTGCATTTCTCTGGTGATTAGTAATGTTGAGCATCTTGTCATATGCTTGTTGGCCATTTGTATATCATCTTTGTAGAAACATCTATTCAAGTCCTCTCCCCATTATTTTTTATTCGGTTTATTTAATTTTTTTGTTGTTGAGTTGTAGAAGTTCTTTTATGTTCTGAATATTAATCCTTTATCAGGATTGTGATTTGTGGTGTTTTTGTTTTGAGAATAACAACTTTATTTTTTCTGTATGTTTTTCTCCTACTAGGTTGGAAGCTCCATGAAGTACCATGTCTATTTCTTCTCTGCTATATGCCCAGAACCTATTACAATGACAAGTTGAGAGTAGGCAGCCAGCCAATGGGAACCGAAAAGCAATGAATGAATATATTCCATACATCTGGGAGAGTGGACACAGTCTTTGAACCAGCTCTCTACCATCACCCCTCTTACTCCACAGGAAAGGTGGGATCCTTCCTTGGAATAGAGGCTACTGACTTCTTATGTCTGTACAATTTAGCAAACATGTTCCTCTGGCTTTTCCTAGACAAGAGTTTTGCCCTGAATGACAAGGACTGCAAATTAGATGCTAAAAGATAAAGATGGAGAAAAGGATGCTGCTAAAGAAGACTTGCAGACACGAGAATGAACAAAAAGGAAGAAGTCAGAAGAATCAACTCAGCAGCAAACTGAGGAGATTTGGTGCAGGAGAAGGCAGCCTCACACGCGTGGATGTTCCTCAAGTGCCCACGGGGCCCAGGAGGAAGAGTGATGCTTACAAAAATGATCTTACCAAGAAGAGGTTAAACTACATGTTTTTTACAGGCAAATAAATAATATAACTTAGAAAGATTTTTTTAACAAAGTGGTTAAAATAGAAGTCTGGTGTTTTAGAAAGAAGAAATATCAGCGACAAGAACTATTCCCCACCCAGAAAACCTTATAGAATGAAAATAACAAAGAATCAACATGCATGTCTACAATAAATGTGCATGGGTATGTGTAAATATGGTGGCTCCCATCAGACAACTGACTGTTGGATGTGAGATGAAAATTAAACAATCCAGAGAGAGGATGGGGGGAGGGCAGAACCACATGGGAAAGCCTTGGCTACTTTATGTCTGGAAAACAAAGGCTACAAAGAGAAAGGAGATGAAGTGCATTGAGAGAAAGAGAAATAAGTCAAGACGGTATCACAAAGGAAGTGCGGTTTATCCTTTTTTCCTTCCAGATGCCACTGGGGTCTATACTACGAATTTCAAAATAAGTCAGGAAATCAATACACACAGCTAAAAATGTGCCATAGTTTCATTCATGGGTTCTGGAAGGACTGTCAATAATCTACCTGTGGCACCCTTTGAAAGATGATCACAATAACATATTCACCCTTTAGGCTTATATGAGATGAGGACACCCACTGAATAGGATTTGGTGCCCCAGAGAATCTTGGCAGTAATACGCCCTCGTGTCAACGTTTATTATACCTTATTTCCTCTGAATGAAATATCTATTCAGATCATTTATATCAAGTGCCTGTAAGCACTCAGGTAAGCTAGGAGAGGAATAGTAGCTAAAAATGAAAATATTTCATGAACTCGATTAACTGGTAAATTCATGTACAGGTGCATTGGCACAGGAGTTCCATATCTGAAATAAATGCGAAATAAGTTAACTTTTATAAGATGCTTAGAACAGTGTCTGACATATGGAAAGTATGTGTTAAATAAGAAAATAAAATATGCAAATGTGTGTATGCATTGTATACACACTATATTCACTTTTCTCAAAATACTACTATTTAAAATAAATATCTATTTGAAAATGGGCAGCAAGGTCCTGACAAAATGCTGCTTAGTTGTTACTATTTCCCTGGCAGAGACTTTATGGTTTTACAACAGGATAAAATATTTTGTTTGCCAAGAAATTCCAACTTCAATAAATCTTCAGAGTTTGGCCCTTCGGCTTTTCTTATTTTGGAAACAAGTAGAGGAGTCTCTGGGCTAAGTGACTGTTGCAATAAACTGTTTTTAATTTTGTTACTGTGTTGTTCAAGTGCCTGGAAGGCTGAGAAGCAATGGAGAGAGAAGGCATGACACAAACTGTAGAGTTACATTGAGGTGCTGTCTGCTTGGCTTTAACTTTGGAAGTCTAATAGTGTGAAAATAAATCTGAACATAAGAAAGAGATTGTAAGACTATTTTTCAGATGATCAAGCAAAATTTAGCTGAAGCTACAACTGTAGGGGTTAAAATAAACCCCTGGCATTCTCAATGGTTAATAAAAGCTCGGCTCTGTGTGTGGTCAAAAACTGCCCAAAGGAAATCAGGAAATCTGCCTTAAACAGGATGCTGACAACCTCAATGGGTGCCGCTTAAGGATAAAGAGAACTCCTAAGTGTCTTCCACTGCCTGCCTCCCCAGATTCACCCTCTCGCTGCAGTCTGAACTCCCAGGTCCCCAGTGACGAAAATGTTAGAAGTAAAAGGGGTCCCAGCAACCAGGTACACCACCCTCGTGTTACAAAGAAAGAAACTGAGACCCAGAGAACTTAAGCTACTTGCTCAGGGTCACCAACAATATTAGTCAGTCATGTCCAGACTACTTTCCACCACACCGCACTGGCATAGCCAATTTGTTCATCTTTAGGGTTATAACCCTGCTGTGTCACTGCTGTCTCAATTTTGTCATCCATCACCACCTCTAGACAGTCTTTCCACAATTCTCCTACTACAAATATGCCACAACTCTAGAATCCTGATTATAGAATCACCATCCCAGTTTTCAAAATGCTGGAATTATCAATTACGACATACCCCTGCCAAACTAATGCCTATTTGCATCTATTATGGAGACTGGTTGGTCTTAACGTTTAAGGCTTCAGTCAGAGAGTTATGTAAGCTGCAATATTCATCTCATAAGAAAAAAAAATGTGTTAAATATAGCTTAACTAATACCTACTTGAGAAAAAAATGCAAAGCACTTTAAGCAATGTGATAACCAAAGACAACCAAACCCAGAGCAGTAATTTGACTTTCTTCCTGGTGTTACTGATGGCTAAGTGGTAAGGAAAATGGATTGTTGAAGAAAATACTCCTCATCTCTACCCCCACATTTTTTTCTGCCTCTTTTCCTGTGCACACATGCCTGGTCCCAAGTCTCTGCAAATGCTACCATCTATCTAGGTGATGAATGACAGGAAGGCAGACAGACAGAGCCAAGACAGACGGAGCCAAGACAGACGGAGCCAAGACAGATATCTGTGCTGTCTGTTTTCCACCACAGATGCTCTAGGGTAAAAATGTCAGTCAACATTTCAAGGCTTTCATTAGATAATTATTTTTCTCTATCTCTTAGGTAATGATGAAGAAGCTATGAGACTTTCGGTGAAAAAAAAAGACTATAAAAAAGTAAAATATTAAAAACCCAAGGTTTATATCAATTTTTTTCCATCCTCAATTTGTTTTTCATGTCCCTTTCAGAGGCTTTCTATTCACTCCTTGTTCTTGTGGTCAAGTTTTTCTTAATTAACTAAAATTAACTTATTCTTCCCTAGATTTCCAGGAGTTAAATACCTGTCTTCCTGGGATCAATACAAAAACTTGAAGAACTGACAACGACTAGCCCATTGGAAGCAGAAAGACTTTCAGAAACACAATACTTGCACTCTGCTATTTACAGAAGAGAAAAAAACAACTGACCCTTTTATCTCTACATATATAAACTTCATGTATCTATCTACACCGTGGTTTTGCAATTTGTTAATCTTTAAGATTCCTTTCATTGCCTTAAAAATTGCATATCTAAATCCATAGAAAATTAATGAGATGGATGAGAGTTTAAGAGAACTCATTTATGTGTCTCAGTATCAGGTGTGCTCCTTGACTAAATATGTGATTGTATATATATGATTATATATGTGGCCATATAAAGAGCCAAGTGCCTGTTTTTGCAACCAAGATGAATTTTTTTAGATCATTTCTCCTCTTTTATATTTTGTAAAAGTAGAAAGATATGATCTGTTAACATACCCTAGAGAACAAAGACCAATTTTTAAATGTCACTTTATTCTGAATAGCACAAGGCTATGTCTTTCACGAGTAACTTTATTTAAGCAAACGTGAATTTTGAAAAAAATGGTTAATATGTCAGGAATCTTTTGGAGCCATTAGATATATGGATCTATACACAATTTCCACTTAATTAAGTGACCACACCTTAAATTCTTGTTGGTTGGGTACTTAAACATGAATGATACCGGGCCTCTGCTTTCAGGAACTTTACAGTATTTCGTGGGGAAGAATGAGATAGGAATAGAAATAAATAGTAGATTGGGAAGAATACACATGTTCATGAGAAGTACAAATTGTGTGTGTGTGTGTGTGTGAGGAAGATTAGCCCTGAGATACACCCGCTGCAATCCTTTTGCTGAGGATGCCGAGCTAACATCCGTGCCCATCTTCCTCTGCCTTATGTGGGATGCCTGCCACAGCATGGCTTGATAAGTGGTGCACATGTCCGCACCCAGGATCCGAACCTGAGAACCCCGGGCTGCCGAAACAGAGCACGCAAACTTAACCACTACACCCCCGAGGCCGGCCTCCAAACAAAGTATTTTTTGATATCTGATGAAGATAAGAAAGGAATTCATGTAGGAGGTGATATTTAAAATGAGCCTTGAAGGATAAGAATTGTGACAATGGAAACAGTAGAAATAACATTCTATGCTAAAGACAGTATACGAAGGCAAAGAAGAGTTACATGTATTGGAAGAACTGAGCATTTAGGAGAATTAGCTGGAACATATAGGGCATGGGACTGTGCAAGACAAGGCCAATGTCTAGCTAGATTTCTACTTAATTTAGTAGTCACTAAGAAATTACAAAAATCTACCAAAGCAAAACTACGAAGTGTCTCTTCATCCCATGTCCTCCTCATGTTTCTCATTTCCTCCATGAACCAATAAGGCTCTTCTGGAGGTCAAGAAAGGCAAAAAATAAAGATTTAGGCAGTCCAGTGTCCTGAGAACCCCTCCCCTCCAAGTGAGAGGACTACGCAAAGGCATTGTTTGCACTTTCCAAAGGGAAAATGACACTCCCCTAAGAAAAGCCCCATAACTTTGTATTATCGCCATTACCTAGTCTGTATTTTTCAGTTGGTTATTTCAGTTGAATTATAGGTCTTTGTAACAAGAAGTTAAATGCAAAAGATACTAATCCATTGCAAAATAGGTACAAGTCAGCACCAGCTTTCAAGCCAGAAAATGGCTAACAGCAACTCAGTAAAGGTGTAATTTCAGTGAAGTTACATTGTAGGATAAGAACAAACGAAATGCAGCTATGATTCAGCTTTTCTTTGCGACAAATGACTATTGCCGATCACTTGCTGAGAAATTCACATTTCCTACAGCTTCCATTATCATTTATTTGCTAAAATTCTGTAAGATTTTAGCCTACACACACACACACAAAAAATGTGTGGGGGTGGGTAAAATAGGTGAAGGAGATTAAGACGTATAAACATTCGGTTATAAAATATATGTCACAGGAATGGAATGTACATCATTGGGAATATAGTCAATAATATCATAATAACTTTGTACGCTGACAGATGGGAACTAGACTTATGTGGTGATCATTTCCTATAAATATCGAATCACTATAATGTATACCTGATACTAATAGGATATTGTATATCAATTATACTTCAATAATTTAAAAAAAATGTTATGTGGGATTACAAAAGCCAATGAATAAAATTAGATAAGAATTTTAAAAAAATGTGTATGATTAATAAGCCGTGGCTTCAGCTAGGAAGACACCTCGACCTCTCCTTCACCCCCTTCTCCAGTCAGAATCACAGTATGGTGGCGCCTCACCCCAGACGACCGGCCAGGTGCAGGGAGAAAGTCTGTGGCCCGAAGGCTGTGCAGGGGTGGCAGAGCCCCAGGCCAGAGCAGGAACGTGAACTGCGCGTGCACCAGCTGCAAATCTATAGCCTTCCAGGAGCCAGAATGGCCCAGAGTAGCAACTTGGGCTTCTGGCAGAGAACCCTGGGTCCCCAGTCCAGAGTCTGCCAAGGTCCAAGGCTGTAGCAACTCAAATGCTCTGTTCCATTGCACATCCTCTGGGCCAGCTGTTCCTCCCCGCAGCTGCGAGGTGTCTAAAATTCATCCCAGGAGACCGTGGCTGCCTGTTCCTCCAGCCTTTCCCCTGAGGAGCAGCCTCAGAACATTACTCTCTCTCTGACCCGGCCCATCTCTCAGCACCCTGCAGTGGGAGAACTCAATATACATAGGGAAAATATCTTCGGTATTATTACTTAGAGATATATGGGTGGGATGGACTAAGGTGACAAGACAATATGACTGGTGAATAAAGTGGACAGAACAGAAAATAAGCATCCTTCATATCTAAATGGTGCTTAATTCTATTTGTGTGAGCTATTTACTACATTGTTAAGTGTAATTTCAATTTGGTGCAAAAAGGAAAACTCATGTACATGAATGATACTAAGCAACTTTTAGTATTTGAAACTAAAACAGACAAAAAAAATCTCTAGCTATTACATTACGACACAGATATTTTGACTTCAGGAACTTTTTCTCATAGCAAGCCTTATTTCAGGGGTCGTTGACCTACCTGAAATCATCAAACCACAGAAAAGATTTACTAACCTGAAGTCTTCATTTATTTTATAACTCTTATAATTTTATTTATTTATTTATTTTTTCCCCCAAAGCCCCAGTAGATATGGGGCTTTGTATGTCATAGCTGCACATCCTTCTGGTTGCTGAATGTGGGACACGGCCCCAGCATGGCCAGAGAAGCGGTGCATCAGTGCGCACCTGGGATCCAAACCCCGGCCGCCAGCAGCGGAGCATGCGCACTTAACCACTAAGCCACGGGGCCGGCCCTATTTTACAACTCTTAGAAGCTTACCAGGTGCTAGGCAATACAACCTTTCCTGAATACACACATATCATCATCCCAGTAAAGAACATATTGAGGATCTTGATGTAGTAGACTACAGTATCTGGAAATAATATTAGTTTTACTAAAAATAGTGTTTTCAATTCTCCATATTATTAGAGTAATAAAATAATATCTGGATTATAAACTTACTAGCTGGTATCTATTGCTTAATTTAGAGGAAGTGTTAACATAGATTGGTTGGGCACACGATGTTAACTATACCATTTAGATGAAAAACCAAGCACAATATTGTCCTATGTTTCCCTTTACACAATGGATGTTTCTAGAAAAATTAAGTTTAATCAAAATGTTGCATATCAAGTTAATTTTAAATTTAATCCATAGTCAAGAGGAGGGTTGAGTTTTCTGGCAGGAACTACAAAATTGGAAATCCATGGATCTCACAAATTGCTTAATTTATAACGATACATGGTTCTCACACTGGACACTGGAGTGGTGGGTTGATTCAACCACGAATCAAGCACATATTGTGATTTTATTTATATCAATTTTCCTGGTGCCAGGAAGTTCTAATGTCTCAAATTTCATAATTTATTTTTAGTGATATTAAAATTAATAGCTTAATAATATACACAAATTTTTAAATTCAGTCTCAATTATGATTTCTCTGTTAAGATGTGAGCATGAGATTTAGTGGCAGAGGATAACACATGAATAACAGTGATCAGAAAGCTAGGCTCTAGTAGCCTACTGTGTGGTCTCAACACCCAGTTGAGTGAGCAGTGTGGGATAGGGTTCAGAGAGACCAAAGAAAAGACCCAGAGACGGTGAATGAGACACATAGGTTTATTGGGACTTACATATAGGGAGTGTCCAGGAGTGGCTGGCTGGACAGAGTTGTGCACCCACTACTGCAGGCAGAGAAGGGGTTGCTTATATAGGCAGGGGAATAAAGGCTACATGCTTGCAAAGAGGGACTGTCTTTGGTATGACCAGCGTTCCCAGGAACAGTAGCTCACGTGGAAGGGCTCTGTGTTCCTTCAAGATGTGCTATTCTCTGAGATAAGGTAAGATCCAGGTTCATCAGGCCCTGAATCATTACAAATCCCAGATGGTTGGCATCTTGCCCAGACAGGGGCCAGGAGGACACATGGTTACATCAGGGCACGTAGGTTCTTGCTGAGCAAGCAAGGCCCACACTAATTTATGAATGCTAGCTAGTTCAATTTTTTTTAAAATAATTTTCTCTTGCAGTTGCTAAAGATTTTCAGGGAACCTATATCAGAGTCAAAGGACTCTATTTTATTGCATTCTGTCTCAGATTTTTTGTAAAGAATTCTTTAGCAATGTACCCTTTTATTGGCTTTATGCATGTTAATTTTCATGCACTAATGCTTCTTAAATAGAGACAAATACATAATCCTGTCTTTTGCAGACAGACTAAGGATTTCACTGCAAAGTAAAGTGAAACAACTCTTTCACAGTTTCTTCTCCTCCTCCACCTTCTCAAAATCCAAAAGGAGGAAAGAAAACACACAGTAATATTAGTCAGATGATTCTTTGCCTTGAGACTCTAATTTTTCTAAGCATTAAGAGGGTGAAACGACTGGATTTTCAGTATACATGATACCTGAAAATGTAGCTGGATTTTTTTTTTTAAGAATCTGAAGTCTTGTTTTCACAGAAAACCAGATGGTGTTTTTGGTTTGGGGGTGGTAGTGGAATTGTGTTTTGTTTGTTGTTGTTGTTTTGAAAAAACAGGTGTGACAATCATTTTCTCTTACTACTGTATTAGCACATTTAATTGCTAAATTCACAGGCAGCCATCTCAATTCTTTTACCAGCAGATGGTGAAAGTGATTTTAAAAGAGGAGTAAGGATTTTTCAAAAACCATTTCAGAACAGTATGAGGTCTGCTCTTTCCTCAATGCGTGTGTCAGCCTCTGACGAACACTAATGGAAGTCACACAACAACATCTACAGTGCATTTGCCTTTAATTACTTGACACTTATCCACATTTTGTGAAATTACTCACACATTACCTAACAAAGCATTATGTACTGGGAGTAACTTTCTTCAAATCACTTTATAACCATTAGCTAATTAAACTTCACAACACTTCTGCAAAATACATAGGTAGAAAGTTTTATAAGCTTTGTTTTACTGAATTCCCAGATATACCACTGACAGAGATGGAAGTTAAATGCACATCCCAAACTCACAAGAATTTATGCTCCGTGTCACATTTGCTCCACAAATGCAAGTGACTAGTGTTTAGAATAAGGAGACCTTTGGTGTCGCAGGCACTGTTAGTTGCTTCTCCATTATCCATTCTTCTCTTCTTCTTAGCCAACAGAAACCTACGTCTGCTCAGAGGAGCCATTGTTAAAGAAAACTTATTCTGACATTTGTTAAAATGGTAAGGAAGATTTTATCCAAATTATCACAATAGGGATATTGCAATAGGGGACAGAGATTGGACTCAACTCCAAATATAGCAAAGGCAGCTGGGGATTTATAGCCAAGGAACAGAGTGAGGGGGTCAGTGGATAGACTATTACAGAGAGGAGACATCAAGGGTAAGAGAATTCTTGCTAAACTGACCTAATAGGATTCTTGCTAAAGACGAGCAAAGGACTCATACATCAAAGGTGGGAGACAAGGAATTTGATCAAATACCAAGGGTAAGGGGATTCTCGCCAAACTGACTTAGCAGGATCCTTTGCTAACACTGGGCTGGGCAGGCCAAAGACAGGAGGGGGTCCAAAGTTGAGGCCTAGTTGAAAAAAAGGGCTCAGAGGAGCCTACGTAAAGTTTGGTCCGAGTCTTTGTCACCACATTTCCAGCTAAAAGTTCAAATCTCCCTTGTAGCTGGGTGTGACATGTTACATGGTTCTGAACACCACTACATAAAGAAAAGTCTGCTGGAAAGTTCTGGATGTGTTTTCACTTTTCTGATATAGGCAATGCCTCTTTCCCTCACTTCCTTCCTGAACGCAATGAATCCCAGTCGTGACCATGGGAATCAAAGCCTCATGTCAAAGGTGGTGGAAAAGAAAGAAGGAGCCTAGGACACGCGTGAAAATGTGGAGTTTTTCATGCAACTCTGGCCTGCTTCCCCCAGACTTCTTGCTATGTGAGAAAAATTAAGCCACTATAGTCAGGTTTTCTGTAGTCACAATAGACAGCAGTCTTGGCTGAGACTTTTGGCAAATACGGTTCCCCTATTCCGATAGAGTGTTCACAAAATCATTATATGTTCAGTTGGAAAGATAAAATTCAAAAGATTATTCTAGAAAAATTAAATATTAGGATGAATGAACTATAGACATCTCTTTCTTTAGCATTCATGCAACGTACGTTTTGAGAATATTCCACACCGGAGAGAAATCTGGACTGTGGGATATAAGGATTTGTTACCCATTTTTTTAAAAACTTAGCATGAGCTCATATAATCCACATGTAACAATAGGATTCTTGGTTAAGTAAAGTAGAAAGTCATCTATCATGAAAACTGAAATTATAACATTCTGAATAGCCACATGGACGTTTTAAGCTACATCAGTTCTCCAGAGCAGAGCTCTCCCTGGGCAGCGGAGCACATGGCTCACAGGAGTAAGCATGCAGAGACCCTCAGCATATCTGCACTGAGCTGCAAACAGCCTCCCCCACAAACCCAGTGTTCCGAGAAAATATTATCATTTCCTACATGTGCTATGAGATGAAAAATATGGGGAAACCCTGCTCTGAGTAGTGATTCATAACTGTGGCTTGAGTTTTGAGGTGGATCACAAATAATTTTTTATAAAAATAAAATATTAAAATTTACAAACGACTTCTTTTGCAAATGTAGACAAATTCATACTTAGCTGTTAATACCATCTCTCACTCACATTTTGATAATTTCTTCTTTAGTTCATTAATGCTTTTATTTTAAATTATGCATACACACACAAATGCAGAAATGGGGTTCACACTTTGGGAACGGCAGTTTTCTTTTTCTTATTTCCCTTTTTATTTACCTTCCCATGTCCCCTCATCCTTTGCCCAGCTCCTCCAGCTTCCATCCACAACACACCCCGCCCTTGCTCCTCAGATAACCTACATTAGCAACCTGGTGTGTGTCCGTTCCTATCTTTTCATATAATCCTATACAGATCTACATGTGCACAGAAATATATGTACAGATACATATATCCAATTTGCTTTGTTTTATTAAAATTGTATCATATCATTGAACTTCTCTTTTCTCACACATTCATACATTATGAAAATCCCTCCAAGTTATCCAGTATAACTCTAATATTTTCTTTTTTAATGGCTGCATAGTATTCCAAAGTGTGGATATGTACACTACTGATAGGTGCTTTCTTTTCTGATTTTCGACAGAACAAAATGCCATAATAAATATTTAATTATATGTAGATGCTTTAATTTCTATGATATCAATTCCCAACACTGCAATTCTAAATTTTTCCAAAGACCTTTGAAAGAAGCTATTTCCATCAGCAATATATGAATAACCTATTTCTATATTCCTGCCAATAATTTTTTATTATTTTTAATTTCTGCCATTCTAGTCTAGAGTTATATCTCATTTTTACTTTCATTTGCATTTCTCTACAGATAAATTTGAGCACCCTTTCATAGGTTTGTTGACCATTTGTATTTGCTCTTCCGTGAATAATATATTCATAATATTTTCCCATTTTTCTTGGGCTATTTGCCTTTGTCTGACATATATTATGATCTATATAGATATTAACCATCATGTCTACATGTATTTTCCAGATCTATTGTGTGTTTATCAACTATGTTTTGGTTTCCATACATAGGTTTTCAATTTTTAAGTGGTTAAATAAAACTTTTCTATTTTTCTTTGTGGGTTGTAAGTTTTGATTAAGGTTTCTCTAACTCCTATATTTTATGAGTCATTTATACATTTTTTTAACTTTTTACATTTTAATCTGTCTGAAATTTATTATTGTTTATGGCATAAGATGGGGATCTGTTTTTATTCTCTTCCAGAAGAAAATTGAGGCCACCACCTTTGTCAATATTAATTCCTTATATTTACCTTAGTCATCATTTTCTATTCTTTTCTATTATCTATTCACCTATTCCTATAATGATTTGACTACAGAGGCTCTATAGTATGCTCTGATATCTGATATGAAAAATGCCTCCTTGCTCTTCTTTTTTTTCCGCATTTTTGTTGGCTGTTCTCAGACATTTATTCTTCCATATGCACTATGAGATCATTTTATCCAGTTAATTAATCTGTTGGGATTCTCATTAAATTGCATTAAATATATACGTTAATTTTGGGAAAGTTGACATTTTCATAATTGCCTCCCCCATCCAAGAACGTGATATGTCTATCCCTCTATTCAAATTTTGTTTTATGGTTCTAATTAGATGTCATTATTTTGTTTGTACAGGTCTGCTACTCTTCTGGTTAAATTTACTTCTCAGTATATTACAGTTTTGTCACTATTACAAAGGCTGTGTTTCTAGGTTTTTCTTGCAAGAATAAAATCAATGGATTACTTTTATGTAGTGCATATCTGGCCAACTTACCAAATTCTATCATTAGTTCTATAAGTTGTTTTCATTCAATATAAATATATGTCTTAGATATATGCTTTACTGAGTAGGAACAAAAGCGTGGGGTAACCGTATGGGCCCCTGAGATTGTGTCCATCACACTAGCATCAACCATTATGCCTCTCTGCGGAGCTGGAAAAACAGAGAGAATGTCTACTCTGAGAGATCTCACAAATAAATGGATTGATGAAACTGATTTTATATATTATCACTCAGTTTCCACATTTTTTTCTTCAGCCAGAATTAAACATGTCTGTTTTTTCTTTAAACATTTGGAATGATTTCATAAATTCACAGTTTATCAAAAGCTTCATTGCATTACTTTTATCCAAAATAACATGGCTGGTTTGGTGCTGGAATTTGTTGATTTAATTTTTAATGTCATATTTTTGTTTTTAATTTCACATTTTACATTTCATATTTAAATAACTTGATAATAGCCTCATCTTTCACCATGTTAAGTCTATGGGTGTAAATCTTAATAACTAAAATCTGTATGGTGTTTTATGCTATGATTCTATCTTCAAAATCTTTCTCTAGAAAATATCCCTGGGTTCGAGGCTCCTTCCTTTGGGCTCCAGGATCACTCTGCACACATCTCTAATTAAGTGGCAATAAGATAGCACGATAAGGTACCCAGCCCGTTACACTGTGTGTTCTTCAAGGCAACAAGCTATGTCCAATTATCATTGTAGCCCCAGTATCTAACACACTGCTGGGCATGTTTTTGGTGCTAAATATGTTTGTTGAATAGAGTTTTATGGTTCACTAAATTTATATTGATTCGTTTTATTTTCACAACTACCCTGTGAGAAATGCTTTATTATTAATCTCACTTCTGAGATCAGGAGCTAGACTCTGAGCAGCTCAGAGAGTGTACAAGACTGGAATCTGGTCTCTTGGCTCTGCCTACCCATATACTCACTGCTGTTACCACATGACCATAAGCAGTGCTTCCTGTTTCACTGAAAAAACCTTCCAATCTCAAATTGCCTTGCTAAACTAAACATTTACATCTCACAAGCATGGACTACCTGATGAAAAGAGAGAAACAAGAACTCTTCTTTTTCCTTTCTGTATTTGCTATCAACTTGGGCCTACAATTTTTACTTGGATATATACTCTATGCCCAAGTCTTCGTGTTATATAACTGGTCATTTTGGCTGATGAGATTATACGGTTTCTAATTAAAATTTTATTCTAGAGTTAAACCTTCACTTGTGTTTTCTGGAAGCTTTTAGCTTAACATAAGGCTTATATTCCACAGCACTTTTACATAAATTTAACATCAGTGGGGCAGGCCGCCCCCCCCACCCCCCCCCCCACGCACCCCCCGCTCCTTATTTTACAGGTTAAGAAGTTATGGTCTAAAGAAGATGAGCATCTCATCCAAGGTCACGGAAACAGTGAATGGCACACCAGGTCCTATGACGCCAAGGTCAAGGAGCTGTTCCATTCACTTCTCCTGTGTGCAATCTGGTGTATTTCAAGTTCCCCATGTGATTGGTCGTATCGTTTGTTTGTTTAGGATAATATACTGGTTGCCTTCCATGTTTGTTTCAATCTCTTCTATAACATAAAATGCTTTGCTTAGAAAGATTCTCCAAATTTATTTGGTTTTATCTTGTTACCTACTTGAGATAAGTAGATATAGTGCTTTCTCCACAAACAAACAGGAGATAGCATTCAATGCCATTTTGACTTCAGAATACCTAATCCCTCTAATCGGCAGAAAGTTTAGCTACATATTGGTTTTTTCTTTCACTAGCATTTGATAATTTGAATTTTGCTGATTACAATTACAACAATACTTTCACTACTTACATTGATTTACATTAAAACCAAACAAATGCCACATTCGTTCTTCATTCATTCACTGGTTATTGTTAAAGATCATATGCTTTATAATTAATATACAACTTCCAGGAATTCCTGTTTATCTTCATATTTTAATCCATACCCCTGAAAAGGAATTTAAGTTCTGCCTCACAGCTTAATTCAAAGCAGAACTCAAGTAGAATAAGTTATCTCCCTGAAATAGTTCTCATTTTTTATACATAAGGCTTGATCTGGTCATCTTTTCCTTAAACTAGTGTTCTCCTTAGTTACCGTGGAGCTCAAAAGTAGGTAATTAAATAGCCAAGCTTATAATTCTGAATGGGCAGTCATGAGTGGATGGGGACCTGAGTCATAAGAGTTTTCTTGTTTCTTATTTGGTTTTTAACTTTTTTGTAATCAATATATATAGTCTATATTCAGATTTCTTTGTTTTCAGATTACATCCTCATAGAAATTCTTCATTAGAAAATCTTATCGCTCCTTCCGTACTATGTATTCCCAATAGCCTAATTTAGACTGTCATTTTAACCCAGATTTTTGTAGAAGTCCCCCAAATTATCTCCCTCCCGCTGTCTTTCCTCTGTGAGAAATCTCCCTTCCATGCGCTGCTCAGTTAGACTAAAGCTGAGCTATCAGAATGCTTCAACCTCTAAGAGATCAACCTCAAACTCACCAGCTGCTAAATAGCCCTCTCTTCCCCTCCCCTACCCACTCTGCCACTGCTCCAGGCTCCTGAGTCTTGGCATTACCAAGTTAGCAACCTTGAGTCATCTCTGATTACTCCTCCTTCCTCACCCCACACTTTCCTCATTGAGTCATCCATTCACTGAACAAATGTACGAGGCACTCGACTATGTATCTGGAACAGTGCTATGTACTACTCATTTTGTTCTTTTTGCCAGATTTTTCTTTTTCTACCACCTTTCTTCTCCACATGTCAAAATTATATTCATCCTTCAAGACCCAATTCAAACGACACTTGCACTTCCTATATTAAACCTCTAATTACTCCCCACACACCCTCATAAGAATGGTTTTCTTATGTGTCCGAAGAATTATTAATTTATTCAACTATGATGAATAAATGATAAGCAATGGGATATACTGGAGTATATGAGGAAGCCATTTGGTTTAAAACTAATTCAACTTGACCTTGTTTTTCCTGAAAGGCCTGACGTGGCCTGTTGAGCATGCATTGTACATCTGCTTTAAACATTTAGAATGTGCCAAAGACAAGGATGATGCCCTTAAAGACAGAGATGTAGCTTCCCCCCATATCAGCATTTCTTTAAGGATAAGCATCTTTTCCTAGAAACTAAGGATTAATTACCAACCTGCTGTGTTTACCTTGAGACCACTGACCTGCTGACCACTGACCTGCTGAGTTCACCTTGTGGCCACTGACCTGCCATGTCAGCAAAAGTATCCCATGACTGTTGTAAAAGGGACATTCCTATCATATGTGATGTATGCTCTTTGTCCTAAGATGGTATATAACCACTCTGTACATCTCACTTCTTTGGAGTGCTTCCTTCCTTGGCCGGGGGGAGAAGGTACTCTCCCCCAGGCTATATGGTCCTTAGGTCTGGCTCATAATAAACTCATTCAATTTTGATTTATGGATTGATTATAGATTATTTGCATCAAGAACTACTATCACAACACTCATTGCAGTTTGATTTGAATTAGAAAGTTACTGGAACCCCTTCCACTAGATTATACATGCCTGTGGAAGAATAAAATGCTTTACCCATCTTTAGGTTCTCATCAAGAAGTTAATATACAGGTTTAAAGATTAATTACCAATGTAACCCCAAAATCCAAAAGATTAGCAGAGCACAGACAGAATATTTAGTGAAAGGCCATACTTAAGAATCCATGCAGGGCCGGCCCCGTGGCTTAGCGGTTAAGTGCGTGCGCTCCGATGCAGGCTGCCTGGGTTCGGATCCCGGGCGCACACAGACGCACTGCTTCTCCGGCCATGCTGGGGCCGCATCCCACATACAGCAACTGGAGGAATGTGCAACTATGACATGCAACTATCGCCTGGGGCTTTAGGGGGAAAAAAAAAAAAAGGAATCCATGCAAACAAGCAATCACTTGGGAGAAGGTAACTGGCAAGAATAGGTCCCTGTCCTAGGAGAAAAGTGAGGTACTGGGCAGGTAACCAAGCAAGGACTCAATCAGGGAGCAAGGCAACAGGTTTATTTTAAACACTAGAGTCCAAGCAAAGATAAACAAGTGGCACAATGTCAAACTAAAAAGCTTCTGCACAGCAAGGAAACCATCAACAAAATTAAAAGGCAACCTATAGAATGGGAGAAAATATTTGCAAACCACACATCCAATAAGAGGTTAATATCCAAAATATACCAGGAACTCATACAACTCAGTAGAAAAAAAAAGCAAATAAACCAATTTAAAAATAGACAAAGGAACTGAATAGACATTTTTCCAAAGAAGACACACAAATGGGCAACAGGTACATGAAAAGGTGCTCAACATCACTAATCATCAGAGAAATATGAATCAAAACAACAAGGAGATATCACCTTACACCTGTTAGGATGGCTATTATCAAAAAAGAAAGAGAGATAACAAATACTGGTGAGGATGTGGAGAAAAGAGAGTCTTTGTACACTGCTGGTGGGAATGCAAACTAGTACAGCCAATGTGGAAAACAGTATGGGAGGTTCCTTGAGAAATTAAAAATACAACTACCATACAATTGAGCAATCCTACTTCTGGCTATATAGCCAAAAAAATTGAAATCAAGATCTCAATGAGATATCTGTACTCCCATGTTCATAGCAGCATTATTCACAATAGCTAAGGTATGGAAACAACCTAAGTGTCCATCAGTAGATGAATGGATAAAGAAAATGTAATGTGTAAACACACACACACACACACACGCACACAATGGTATATTATTCAGCCATAAAAAAGAATGAAATCTTGCCATTCGCGACAACATGGATAAACCTAGAGGGCATTCTGCTAAATGAAATAAGTCAGACAGAGAGAGACAAATACCACATGGTATCACTTATATGTGTACAAACTTTCAGTTATAAGATGAATAAGGTCTAAGGATCTAATGTATAACATGGGGACTGTAGTTGATATTGTATTTTATAACTGAAATTTGCTAAGAAAATGGAACTTAAATGTTCTCACCAAAAAAAATGGTAAATATGAGAGGTGACGGCTGTTTTAATTAACTCGATGGGGGGAATGCTTTCACAATGTATATGTATGTCAAATCATCATATTATACACTTTAAATATTTTAAATTTTATTTGTCAATTATACCTAAATAAAACTGGAGAAAGAAATTAAACCCCAGAGTCCAGGAGAGGACTGATTCTCCGGAGCAACAAGTAAGAGGTCCAATCCCCAGGGATAGATTAGTTCCAAGAGTACTTTGACAACATCATGGAATTACTACTCCTTAACCAGTCATAAATGGCACTGTGAAGCAGGAATGAGACTGAGACTGCAAGGAAACCAGCGGCCCCCAACTCCGGGATGCTAAGAATAACATGGAATTGTGCAATGCCTACAACACCTAACCAGAAATACACTCAATTGCATTCGGTCTTTGCATGAAAGGCTAAAATCCATAACATGGCCTAGAATTTCTGAAAAACACGGAGCCTGCCTCCCTCTCCAGGCTCATCTGTTACCACTGCTTACCTGGCACATCCTCTGGGCTTCAGCCACCCTAGCATCTACTTTTTCCATATGCCTCTCCCAGAGTCCTCTGCCTTCCCTCCTTCTCCTCTCTACATCTAGCTAGCTCCTACTCATCCTTTAGTTTTGCATTCAAATAAAGATAACCTCATTACCACAAAGTAAAGCATTTAATGGCAGGAACTGTGTCTTGTTGGGGTCCAGGGCAGGCCACCCCAAAATATCCCACAGTAGCATCTTGATTATTTTGAATTAAAGTTACGTGACATGCAAAAGGGGCATCCTGACCCTCCTGTCTCGGTTCCTTCTGAAAGTAGGAAATAAATCTCCCTTGCAAAAGGTGGTCTCCCAGCATCCTTATCACCAGAGCTAGGAATTCAGGGCTGAGAAGCCTATATAGACAAACTTTGATAATTCACTACCTCAAGCCTAAACTTTGCTTAAATTCCTCACTAATTTCATACCTCAAACCTAAGTTTCTTTGTCCTGTCATTCCTCACAAATTTACTGTTTCTTTGTGTAAAAGATATATACACTGCCTGCTTTGTTCACTCTCTGAGCATCATTTCTCTATGATTTCTAATACATACATATTAAACTGGGTTTTTCTCTCATTAATATGGTCTTGTGTCAATTTTATTATTAGTCCAGCCATAAGAACACAAGAAGGGCAGAAGGGGGGAATTTCCTCCTCCTCGACAGTTTTAATCATTTTGGGTATACGTGGTGAAATATACAAAACATAAATTTTACTATCTTTATTATTTTTAATTGTACAGTCCAGCAGTGTTAAGTATGTTCATGTTGTTTTGTTTTGCTTTGTTTTGTTGCTGAGGAAGATTCACCCTGAGCTAACATCTGTTGCCAATCTGCCTCTTTTTGTATGTGAGCCACTGCCACAGCATGGCCACTGACAGACAACTGGTGAAGGTCTGCACCCGGGATCCAAATCTGGGCCACTGAAGCAGAGCATGCTGAACTTAACCACTAGGGCACCAGGGTTGGCCCATATTTTACATTGTTGTACAACCAATCTCCAGAACTCTTCATCTTGCAAAACTGAAACTCTGTCTCCATTAAACAACAACTCCCCGTTCCCTTCTCCCCTCAGCCTCTGGCAACGACCCTTCTACTTTCTGTCTCCATGAGTTTGAAAATTCTAGGTACTTCATTTAAGTGGAATCACAGTATTTGTCTTTTTTGTGACTGGCTTATTTTACTTAGCATAATGTCCTCCAGGTTCACCATGCTATAGCACACATCAGAATTTCCACCCTTTTTAAGGCTGAAGCATATTCCATGGTATGTATATACATTTTGTTTATCTATTTATCTGTGGATGGACACTTGGGTTGTTTCCACCTTTTAGCTATCATGAATAATGCTGCTATAAACATGGGTGTACAAAATCTTCAAGACCCTGCTTTCAATTCTTTTGGATATATACCAAGGAGTGTAATTGCTGGATCATATGGTAATTCTACTTTCAATTTTTTGAGAAACTGTCATACTGTATTCCACAGCAGCTGTACCACTTTACAATCCCACCAACAGTGCTTAAGTTTCTCCCCCTTCCTGCCAACACTTATTATTTTCTGGGTTTTCTTTTTTTTTTTTTTTTTTATCTAATGGGTGTCAGTTGGTATTGATCATCTTTTAAATCTTCCATATCATTAAGTCTATGGCTGAGCATATAGTAAATGTTCAATAAATATTTATGGAATTAAACTGGAAAAGATCTCAGCTCAGTAGTATCCAAGGGAAGTAGACACACAGCACATGGGTAATCCCATCTCCAAGGTCGTAGAGTAGATCCCGTTTTCGTTCTCTGCAGCTATGCTAACACAATTTCTATCTTCCTACTTTCTCATTTGAGGTGTTTTACACTATCTGGACAATTTACAACACTACAGTGGGAGATTTCAAGAATAAATATGAAATTCCTTACGTTTTGCCAGTCAATGAAACAGTCGCTTTTCTATGTGTATATTCTAGTGCATTAAGTAAGTTTACAAATGAGCAGTAGGTGTGTAGAAGAATAATACCCAAGTTGATCTGGGGGCAAAATGCATATATTATTACAAATAAATCTTAAATTGCTCCAAATTAAAAGTGAGAAGTGCTGAGGGACTAGATCACAGGTGACCCATTTCTTGAGGGTCAGGCTTCAGTGAGGAGGTGATATTTGAGTGTATTTTTCTCTATGTGTATATTCTATTGTGTTAAGTATTCAGAGAAGCACATGTACTTTTCTGTAACTAGGCAATAGTTAATTCAATCAAGAGACAGTAATTAATCACCTGCTAAATATGAACACTGTGCTAGACCCCGTGGGGTTGCAAAGAAGAACCCAAGGACTTGACTTGCTCCCAAGAAGTGACAATAGAGACTAGGAATAACCATCCATACTCCATGGAAGTCCTATACCAGAGGAAGTTAAAGTCCTCAAATGCAATAATTTAAAAGTAAAAGATAAGTTAAAGAGAATCTAATAACCATCCATTATGTAGCTGGTGAAATGATTTGATTCTAAAGAATACACTAACCCCCATTGTTCCTTCTATCAGTTTGAATGAAACATGTCCAGAACACCACAAACATTATAGCAAAAAGCACTGGCAGGCTGACACTGTTCTTTCAACCCATAATAATGCAAGGCTCTGGAAATTGAAGTAAAGGTTGAACCAACTCCGTGAACCATTCAAAATAATGTTCACAGGAGCGTCCTCTGTTGAAATACCAAATATTTCAGTTCGGTGCTTGAAAAGTAATCAAGAATAGTGGCAGGAGGAGTGAAAACATATCAGAAGAAAGCAAGCCAATAAGCACTTAACAGTCAGGATTTATGGAGTTTTTGCTTCTGCGTAGTCTGAGTAGGGAAAAAAGATGAAGATCTATTCACCATTGTCATTAATTCTCCAATAGAGAAGATAATAGTCCATATATGATACACACACAAGCAATGAAGCCCATAAACAGCTCTGCAGTCCCACATTTCTGCAATCTTGGCCCTGGCCTGGTAATATCATGGCGGTCAACCATTGTTTAACGAGGTCTTCTTGTTGGTTCAGTGGGTATTTATCACTTAATAGACATTACTACACCATATTACTATTTAAAACTTGTTGAAAACATGTTCCCTATCTCCTGCCCACATTAGCTACTCTTCTAGGTGGCAGTAGAGATGGCTAGATATTTAGAAAATGAAATTAAAAATCCTTATTTCTGCTGGACTGACCTCATTTTCTCTTTCCATATGCAACTTGTTTATTCCAATTTCTGGGCCTTTCACCATGCTATTTTACCTACACAGTAAATCCGCTATAACCCCTCTACCAGCACTTCCATTACAACCCTGTCAGAGGTTTCCCTAACTCGCTCCATTCTCCAAGCCAAACACCACTTTCTTTGAGCTCCCATAGTACTCTACACACGCATTACAGTATGAGAAGCTTGTGCCTCACCCCCTTACATTTTACATGCCTTAATAACGCACAGGAAAGCTGCTTGCTTATTTTCAACCAGTAGGCAACAATATGAGACACACAACATAAGCCTCAATCTCAGCATCATTGCTTCAAGCACCACATTCAGCATCTTGAGCTTGCTGTGTTTGTTTGGATATATAAAGGTCTGCTTTGCTTGTTCATTTTTTTCAGAGGTAGAATGATTACATCATGATAAAAATCACAATGGCTTCCAGTTTTTGAGAGGTTACTCTATTCCAGTCACTGTGCTAATCATTTTTCACACATTATCTTAGCCAATCACTGAAACAATGCTAGGCAGTTGAGTTGCTATGAGGATAATTATTTCAATTAACTACATTAGGAGACTGATAGAGAAAAGAAGCTAAGGAATTTGCCCCAGAATTCCTATCTCTATGAACTCTCATGTTTACTAGAGATAATATCTAGTAAAGGGTGGAACCAAAGTATTGGCTTTAGGGACACAGCAACTGGCTGATTTCAAACTCTTTCTGCCCCTCACAAGCCAGGTTACCCTCAGTGAGTTCCTTAACCACTTTGAGCCACATTTCTTAATGAAATAATGTGATTGTGAGTATTGACAGGAATTATATATATGAAATAAAAATAAAAGTGACTATCATACAAGAAACACGCAGCAGGTGTTATTTCTTTTTCCCTTTTCCTTCTAAATAAATTAGATGCTCTTCAAGTCGAGAAACATCTTTATGACACTAGTTTCTAGTATAATAATGCTATCATAAGTAATGAATAAATGCTTTATGACTGAACAACACACATTTATTATTATTAAGAAAAAAAGATATTTTCATACACTAACCAATTTTAAGGTTAAAAAAAGACCCCTTTTAAAAATCTACTTTAAACTTTTCCTTCTTCCTAACTTCGGAGTCTATTATCTTTTAGAGAGACTATATAAGGGATGTGACAAGCGACAACATCACACAGGCTGTCTGGAAACACAGTCAATGACTAAAGAGGAGAATCCTAACCCAGCTCGTGGCTATTAGATTATTTTAAAAATATAAGACCTGGTCTGCTTGCCCAAATCTTATCCTACACATTGTGTAAGAGGGCAATGCATAAGAGGGCCTGTGGCTTAGCAGTTAGGTGCGCGCGCTCCGCTACTGGCGGCCCGGGTTTGGATCGCGGGCGCACACCGACGCACCGCTTATCCCGCCATGCTGAGGCTGCGTCCCACATAGAGCAGCTAGAAGGATGTGCAGCTATGACATACAACTATCTACTGGGGCTTTGGAGGGAAAAATAAATAAGTAAAAATCTTTAAAAAAAAAAGTTATATTCAATAAAGGACCAGGCGGCTGGGCTAGAACATCAGCATTGCCTACAGAGAAGGAAAAGTTGAGAAAGGAGGACTGCAGATAGGAGACACACCCAAGTGGTGATAATTTCACTCTCCCAGCCCTTCCAAAGTTGTATGAACCCTAAATTCCTGCGTTACACCTTCCCACTTAGAATTCACGGAGTGGATTCTGTTTTCTTGGCCAAATCCTGATGGTTGGGCATGGTATAAAGGTATTAGGTCTGGATAACTTAAGGAAGCTAGAAATGGGAAAAGGACTGGGCAGGAAAACACTGGACAGAATGAAGAATCTGTCATGGAAGGAGAACAACAAGTAAAACGACTTTTTAAGAAGATCAAGTGACTTGCACCCAAGAACAAACTAGGCCTTGGAAATGGAGATTATTGGCAGCAGGAAACCATCCAGAAGAGCAGCTGGGCAGCAGGGGATGAGGTGCCAAAAGGAAGAAGCAGACAAGGAATATCTGAGGGAAACAGGGAGGCAACCATTAAACTGGGGTCAACTGGATTACGGATGGTTCAAATCCATGATTGAGAAATAGAGGATCTATCATACAGAAAAATCTCGTGACCCAAATCAAGTACTCACACTTCAGAAATGATTTTCCCACCTACCTCAGTACCCTCTCAAATCCTAGTACCAGAAAATAGGACACTTACTATATTATCACCCCAGATAAAAATATTCACGTGAATTGTATAAAAGAACAGTTTGTTTTTTCCCTTCCAAACATATCACATCCATTAAAACAAATGCATCTTTTTCTACATCTGTCAAAGACAGATTATAGATACTGTCAGTAAAGGTCATTTGGGTCCATTTCTTCTACCTAGGAGAATACATATAAATGCAAATTAAAAGTGCACTACAAAAATGTTAGGAGTTCCAAGTATCTCTAACCTTCTCGCTTATAGAACGTTAACAGTCAAGAGGAAAGGACATTTCATATCTTATTTTAATCAAGTACATATCCTCCAAGGATGACTACATGTTGCAAACACATATTAAGTTCTGATTTCCTTAGAAAATATCACTAAGATTATTTTTTTTAGTTATATGTTACCACAGTGGTTCCCAAACTTGTCTTCATATTAGAATCACACGGAGAGTTGTTGCTTTTTTTTGCATGTGTATGGGAGGAAGATTGTCCCTGAGCCAACATCTGTGCCAGTCTTCCTCTATTTTGTATGTGTGTCGCCACAACAGCATGGCTTGATGAACTGTGTACAGGTCCAAGCCCAGGATCCAAAGCCGCAAATCCCAGGCCACGGAAGTAGAGCACACAAACCTAACCACTATGCCACCAGGCCAGCCCCAAGAGTTTTAAAAATTACACATCCCAGTCTACCCTTCAGAGCAATTAAATCACAACCTCTGGGGCCAGAGCACAGGCATCACTATTTTTCGAAGCTCCCCCACGTGATTCCACCGTGCAGACAAGTTGGAAACCACTGTGTTAATATAGATAGAACTCTTTAAAGGAAACCCGATTAGCCCTTGAAAGCAGCACTTCTCAGACTTGGCTGCACCTCCGAATCATCTGGGGAGTTCTAAAATCCCTAGACCCCAGCTGCATCCCAAACTAATTAAATTATAATCTTTGGGGCGTGGGGACCAGCCATCGGTGGTGTTTTGTAGGAGAGGGGAAAATTACCCCCTTTCCCTCTTGGTTCTCACGGCTGGTAGAACAATTAAAATGACACAAGGCAGGTTAACAGGAGAAAATCAAACAAAGCTTAATACACATGCACAGGGAATTCACATAAGCGTGAAAAATCTCAAAGACAGTCAGGCAAAATGAGGTATATATGTCATCCTGGACTAAAGAGAAGGGAGTCAAAGTATAGGTCTTCAAATGGAAAGAAGGCAATTTACAGGAAGATGAAAAGAGTTAATGTTTGGTAAACAAATGTTTGTTGGGCCATCTAGAGACAGTGGGACACAGACAGAACTTGATCAAAGGGGCTTTGTTGGCTTCCTCCCTGTCTACCACACCTATTTTACATTATACTATAGTTATCTATGATATTAGCTCCTTCCTGGGACAGCCCTTCTATCTTAAATTCTTTTAGGCAGTTAGGGGGAAGGTCAAAGTTTCTTCCTGAGTCTTTTGTTCTTAAAAATAGTCAGCCCAAAATAATCCTCAAGTCAAAGAGACACATTTTGGGGTTGCAAATTCTGTTCCTCTACTTTCTTAAAGCCCCAAATGTACAGCCAACTTTGAGGATCAATGCTTTAACCTAGAGGACGGTTTGTAATACTAATCAAAATCATTAGATGTCTGGAAAAAGAACTTCATTGATACAATAAAAATTCTTATTAAAACTCTCAAAAAAAAAAGGAAGAAAAGAACAAGAATGTGTATTATGCTATGTAAAGATAATGATGCTCCAGTAAGTAGACCAGCTATTATGTTAACAATATTGAAAATTAGGACAGAGACAGAAAAAGACTAAGCAAGACAAAGGGAAAAAAATTAATGTAACCTATTGTCATTTAAAGATGGGTGATTGAATCTTGCAATCTCTATATAATTAACAAGATATGCTCCTGTCCTATTCGCTACTCTTGCCAAAAGTGTGTCTAAGAAAATTAAAAAGAAAAAAAAGAATTTCAAAAGAAAATTAAAAAGAAAGGTAGAAAAAGGTTTCCAAATACTCAGATATGTAAATTAAGTGATTGAATAATTTCAAAGCAAGAAAAGGTCATCTCTTATCTCTCACTCCCATTCTCATCAGTAGCTCTTGGCCACTCTGTGGTTCTGTTGAAAATTAGCTCAGTAAGAACAAAATGTATATTACATTTCAAAAGCACTAGAAGGGGTGGTTGAATTAAGATGATTTGATGATATAATTTTAAGTGTTTATTTAATCTTTGCTTTTATGTAAATATCTTTCAACGGAAGGTTTAAGTATCATTTAAAACAGATTTTATAAAGTATAATTAGATGTGCTGTCAGATGGGAAGACAAATTAAAAGTGCAATTCACACTGTTATAGCAGCAATGCCACCCAGGAACAGCTGATCTTTTGCACAACGCTCACAGCAGAATGCAATCCAGTCTCTACAGTGCACGTGATTATAGACCTGCAGGGTTACTAGCACTTAAATTATTAATCAATGCAGTTTCCTTTGGTGAAAAAACCTGTGTGCTACATGAATGGAGGAAAGGTCTTTTTTTGTTTAACTTTTGCAAATTGACTGCCTGTTAAAAAGCCTCAGTTATCACCAGTTCATCTAAGTAACAGCTAGGCATGCACTACCAATTGGCTTAAAACAAAGTTATTGTTACTGAGCAAGGGCTCGCCACCCAATGCACACAGAGGCCAACACCATGGCACATGAGTCTTTGAAAGAAGAAACAGTTTATTGCACAACTGATTGGCAAGGAGACAGAAGGACAGGCTCTCAACTCTGTCTCCCCCACCTAGGGTATGGGGTAAGGTTTAAGAGATCAGGGAGGGTCAGCTGGTACGTGGAAGCACTGGCAGGATGTGTTTTGATTGGCTGATCAAAATTTTCTCTTCTGTGCATGCTCCTGGCTGGCTCACCACGCCAGAAAAATAGCTTTAACATCTTGTTGTTAAGATGGGGTCAGTTATGGCAGGTTACCAGTAAAAGCACAGCAAACAAAGGTATAGTTTTTATGCAGATTTAAGTGAGTGCCTTCTTCATTGATAAGAGTTTCCAGAGATTTAGTCATCCTCCTCTTCCTGGTACGGAGAGGGAGATACCCTTACAAATGGAGATTCCTGTTATAAACGTAAATTTCTCTTACAAAAGGGTAAGTTCTTCTAGGTTTTCAGAGCTTTTCCTGTGTCTGCTATTTTTTAATAATCATGAGCTCAAAATAGCCCTTATGCCAAAGAAGCACTTTTTTTTTTTTTTGGTGAGGAAGATTAGCCCTGAGCTAACATCCAATGCCAATCCTCCTCTTTTTGCTGAGGAAGATTGGCCCTGGGCTAACATCCGCACGCATCTTCCTCTACTTTATATGGGACGCCACCACAGCATGGCCTGACAAGCAGTGCATCGGTCAGGGCCTGGGATCTGAACCTGTGAACCCCGGTCGCCGAAACGGAGCACGTGAACTTAGCCACTACGCCACCAGGCCGGCCCCTAAGGAGGCACATTTTGGGGTGGCAAATTCTGTTCCTAATCCTGTGGTTACATTGTGTGCAAACATCTATATAGCCAATCATTTTGGGAGGGTTTAGTAATCGTTATAAGCGCAAATCCCTGGGCCAAAGCCCTATGAACCAACAGATTTCTAAATTATCTGCACAAGTTTCTAACGCAGAAGGCAGGTGCAATTCTAGATGTTAGTAGTCTTACCCTGAAACATCAAAAGGGAATCAACAGGCAAACTTTTAAAAGTCACTTTTCCCTCTTCATCGGCGTGGAAGAATCTTTTGTAGATGAAAAAGTCAAAGACGATATGATCTACTTTTTCAACTTCTTTACTGAGTCACTATGGGACTCACCAGTTACCCAATCAAAAGGCAAGATGCTTTTTCCCAACAACCTGAGTTGGTGTTGTTGATTAAACAAGGAGGCCATGAGACTGAGGTGGATCTAAGGCCATGATGACTGATGTAAACAGACCAAAATCTCAGCCTATAAATGCCTCAAGGTTGTGAAATTGAAACCGAAGGACAACCAACACAGCCACCTAGGCATTAAGCTGTAGCCAATCAAATAAATGTCCTTTCTTGGTTTCCACACCTTCTCTATGTAAGGCTTTTTCCCTGGCTCCTGTATGTAGAATGCTCCTAACTACTTTCAGCTTGGTGCTGCCAGATTTGAATCAATTTTTGCTCAATTAAACTCTTAACATTCTTAATATGCCTCGGTTTGTCTTTTAACATACCTAACTCTGAAAATAAAAATCATAAAAACAATTTTAAAGTGGACCCTCCTAAAGCAGGGTACTGTCAATATTCAATAGGGACACGATTACCCTTCGACCTTGTTCCCCAGGGGCTGTTGACGCCCAGAAGTCTGATTGCCCAAGAGCTTATCTGGAGTGAAAGAAATATGGATTTCCCCTTTGTTTCTCTGAAACTCCTCCTCCCAAGCTCCTTAGCTCTATAAAACCTCCTGCTTTCTTCTTTTTTTAAGGTGGATTTGAGAGAACCTATCCTTCCACCTTCTCATTTTGGTCAATTGGAGTAAACCTTTCTCCATCTCCAAGCACTGATGTCTCAGTGATTGGCTTATTGCACATCAGGCACACAGACTTGAGATTAAGAGGTTCAGTATCACTCCTAGCAAGTAAAAAGAAACACACGTGAATCATCTAAATCAGCTTTTACTTTGAATCTGTTCAGCAATGTTTATTATAATCCAAACATTATAAAGAAAATGAGATAGCTTAAAAATAATTCTTTCTAAGCACAAAACATTTGCAACTTTTCATATGAATTTGCATTGTATATTGCATATACTTTAATCCCAAATGAAAGACTCAAGTAAAGTTTTCTGCCTAAACCTTATTAAATGGTTGATGTAATCAGCATTTCATTTCAATGTAATCAGTCTTCTTAGCAAGATCTTTGGATAAATAAAATATTTTGTCTCTAATTTTAAAATGGTTCCAAATTGCTAACATTAAATAAGCATTTTTAATATTATCTCCTTCCCTGAAAGACAGTCTATGCTTTTTGCATCCACGCTATAAATGTTATAAAGAGCTCGAGCAAATTATGAAACAAAAATGCCTTATTGTTTGATATTCCTATTCAGTGTTGTTCTCCAACTGGGCACTGAATGTCGTGGCTTCCATTGCTAAGCCGGGACAATGGATGTGCTGCTGTCAGCAAGCCCTTTCTGACTGAAACCTCTTCTTTTGTGAAACTCAGTCAGTAATCCTGTACCTGGCCTCTAAAAAGAATAAAATTGTATTTGTATGTCTTATAATTGGTAGACCAATGAAGTAAAATTGTCACTCTTTTTAAACGCCTAGCTTTCTCTAGGCTGCATTCATTTAATTCCACAGGTTTCTGTCTTTTCCTAGAGTGTGTGGCCATTCTTTCACTTTGTTTCTCTCATCATAAGATAAATCAATGCAAAACAGCCACTTTTGTGAACATCAGTCTTTCTTTCAGCCAGGCTGTTATAATGCAAACATAGCGGTGTCCTCATTCTTCTGATCAGTTCTCAGACATCCTTTGATGTCTGGGGGGCATGGGGGAAGGGAAAAGGATGTAAAGAAGGAAGGAAGGAACAACACAGATTTCAGTAGATTATGGATTTGCCTTCTTTTCCGTTAAGAATTCCTTTTAAAGGAATCATGAAAATATCCCTACAATGTTGTCCATGATGAAGATGCTCAGAAGTGGTGAAGGGGAGCAGAATTTGCTCCCAAAATATGTCTCTTTGGCATAAGGATTATTTTAGGTTGATTATTTTTAAGAAATAGCGGACATAGGAAAAGTCTGAAAACCAAATAGAAGTTACCCTTTTGTAAGAGATATTTACATTTATAAGGGAAATCTCCATTTGTAAGAGTGTCTCCCTCTCTGTACCAGGAAGAGGAGGATGACTCTAAACCTCCACAAACTCTTATCAACAGAGAAGGCAGAGACTTAAATCTGCAGAAAAACCTTACCCTCATTTACTGTGCTTTTCCTGGTCACCTCCCATCACTGGCCTCTCCTCCCACCCCCCAACATCTTCTTTTGTCTTTAACTGGAGATGGTATTTAAGGTGGTGGCTTGGACCATTTCCGGGTTACTCAGTTTTCCTGGGTATCTCCCCTGTATACAGTAGGTATACATGTTATTAAATTTCTATTTGTTTTTTTCCTGTTAATTTGTCTTTTATTAAAGGGGGGGGGCTCTCAGCCAAGAACCTAGAAGGGTAGAGGGTAAAATTATTCTTCCTCCCTTACACCAGCAGTACTTAGCAATGAATATTTATTGAGCTGTGTGACTTTGGGCAAGTTACTTAGCTTCTGCATGCCACATTTTCCCACTCATTTGAAAATGAGTATAATAATCTTCTCTCAACAGGAGATTGTTGGATTAAAAGGGATAATGTATCGAACGGGAGCAGAATTTGACACCCCAAGATATGACACTTTGGCATGAGGACTATTTTGAGCCAAAGGCAATCAAAACCCAGCAGATTCAAGAAAAGTTCTTTACCTCCTAGTCAACTGCCTAAATTTACATCAGAAAGGGTACCTGTACCAGAAAGAGAGCTATTACCAGAGATACCTTTCAGCCTAAGAGACTTATCTGCATAACAGGGCAAGCTTCGCTTTCCAAACACCTCCTCTTGTCCCGTGAATGGCCTTCCTCCCCATTGTGTCTGCAGACGCCTGCTCTTTCCTTAGCTCAGGATGGTATATAAGCCTCAATTGCCTGGCTGCCCTTTGGGTCTCATATCTTTATGGGGCTCTTGTATGTGTGAAATTTGTTCTTCTCCTATTAATCTGTCTTATATCTATTTAATTGTTAGGCCAGCCAAAGAACCTAGAAGGGAAGAAGGAAAATTTTTTCCACGGCTTCAGTATATAAAACACTTTGCACACCTAATTTAATTGCCCAATTAAATTAACCCTTACTTTGAAAGAAGAATTTAATGAAGATCTCCAAAAGGTTAGCATCCTCTATAAACGTCTTCTGAAATGAATTTGGTGAATCCAACATCCTTATCTGCATTCATCATGCACATCATACTCCACCTTCCAAGACAGATACCTATTAATGTCACAGTATTTTGTGATAGATTCTCTAATGGGGGACTTAATAATTTCCAAAATGAAAATGTATTTTGAAATTGAAAAGAAAGGAGGCAGGTGCCTACAGGAGAAAGAAAGGAGGGTTGGGGTGCACCTATGTCAGATGGAAGTACTGGGGGAATGAAGAAGAAAAAGCCCGTAGGTCACGCGCACTCACACGCAGTCGACCTGGGTGTACTCGCAGTGCCTAGTGGCTCTCAAAATTGAAGATGCCTTGGATTCACCCAGGGAGCATTTGAGTCTATCTGGATGCAATGCAGATTTCAGGGCCCCAACCTAAACATACTGACATGAACCTCTGGATTGGGGGGGAGCCCAGAAATTGCCATTTGGCAAGAACCCTCTGTGAGGCTCAAAGTCCTCCCGGTGACTGTGAGGCCAGTAGTCCACGTACCATACTTTATGAAATTGATAGAACTGAAGTCCCAAGGGAGCAATAGCTACACTTGTTGATTCTTGTCCATTCTGGCCTACATTTGCATTGCTTTTCAAACTAGGCACACATGGAGATGACCAATATTTCCTAAACGAAACTTGCCACTGCCTCCCCATCAGAAAAACCGAGAGCCTAGTTCCCCAATAACCAGGAAAGTGTGTGAAATTCATTTTCACGGGAGAATACACTTCGCTTCTTTAGTGCTACACTATAATAGGTTATAATGTGAAACTAAATGACATTTGCCATTTTCCTGCAAATAACTTGATGTTATTCTCTTTCAGTATAAAATGAATTACCACTAAAATGAATTCTGGTCAAACAAACTCCCCCAAATGCCACAGTTCCTTTGTAATTGTGCAGTACATTGTTAATTACCTGCCACCACATAGCACTTACCACATAATTAGATAAATAGTAATTATCCTTTGAGGAACCAATAACTAAGTGGAGTTGGTGTATGGCAACGAGAGCACTGCCTTACTGGATAAACAAGGGAAGGAGATTTTCAGTGAAGGCCTTAAAATTAAGCCACCGAAGAACATCTCAAAGGTCATGGTTTTTAGATTATATCACCTGAATAAAGAAGGAAGAAAGTCAAATAGAGAAAATTTAGCGAAATGGTGATTCATCTACTGTATCATCATTTCAGAACTTAAAGCTGGCAGCATAAGTTCACCTTTTCCACTTTAAAAATGCTAAAATCCAAGTGAATCTACACAGCCAGGGCATAGGAAAAGTGCGAAGGAGTGAGGTAATATATGTTCTAGCAATTCACTGAAGTACTGCTCATAAAAAGTCCTGAATTGGATGAAGTCTCATCAGAGTTGGAAAAGGAAGGAGAGTTCATAAGGAAGAAGAACAGAGAAAATAAGGGGAAGAAAAGAAAAACCAATCTCAAAGAGAAAAGTACTATTGCCACAAAGTAAGCGCGCACAGCATCGCCCCTCCCCCGGGGAAGCGCCATCACTCCAGTAAAGGCGCCTAGAAGGAGGCCAGTTAGTGACAGTTGCGGATATGGGACTCCCCTGGAAGAGAAGTCTCACACATGAAGCATCATGGAGATAAAGAAACAAAAAGGAAACATTAACAGCCCTCTACATTCATTGCCCACCCATCTCCCACAGGCAAGCCTTACCAACCCTGTGCTCCATCAAAGAACACTTTAAATGCCACGCTCACTAGAAGCATTAATGCTAATGCTTATTTAGAAAATGATTTATTTTCTTTTACATAAGTTACCTTTAAAGTGTATTGCACGCTCGTGAATTGTTTAGAATTACTTTCAGATACTCTTTCCTCATAGGAATACATCCCTGGAATCACAATAGGAGAGAATCAGAAAAGACTATTTAATTTCCAAATAATAGAGCATACTTTCCTTTGTCCTTTGAACCTCAGGTGTAAGGAGGTGAGATCATCATATGCCTCGGTTCATAGCACACTATCATTACCGTAAAGCCTCTCTCGTTTTAGATTAATTTCCAATGTATTCCTAATCCTCCCTTGCCCCATAGCCCCCTTTTGTAAACTGCTTGCTCTATGTCCTTAAATACGCCCACATCTTTATAAAAATAGTAAGTTCATATGAATGGGTTTAATTTACAAAAGCAGTATTAGACTATGCACCTCATTTTTTTACTGTTTCTTTTTTCTTAACTCATACCAGGTTCTTAATACCTATCCATGTTGCTCTGTTTATGTCTGGTTTGCTGCCTGAAGCGCCCTTGCTAAGCAGGCATCTTCTACATCGTACTTCCTCAGTTCCCTAGCTATGGACATCTTTGCTGCCTCTAACTGTCAAGCACCACTCCCAACACCACCAAAATAGATGGAGAGAAAGAGAATCCTCAAACATATTCCTTCGCCTTTGTTAGAATCTTCTAGAGGGTATACCTAGGCCTGGGTGAGTCATCACGGAGCATATGCTGACTTAATTCACCAAGTGCTACCAGACTGCTTTCCAGAATGACTATATTCCCACCAGCAACTGGGTGAGAAAAAAAGTATAATTTTTTTAAAAATTCTGTCCCTGGTGACTTTCATATATTTAAAAGTTCTTTAACTCTCCTCCCCTCCCTGTGGTTCCACAGTCCATTCAAATTTAGTTTAAAAACAAAGGAAGAAGAAGAAGAAAGAAAGGCTTATTTCTGACAGCACAGGAAACAGCTGGCACGTGATTTCAGTGGAGTAGGGTATAAAACATGCTGTCGTTTAAAAAGGCTCAGCCATGGCGTACACGATTGGGAAGCTAAAAGCGCTACAATGCCGGAATACGGTGCATTTTCTGCGGTACACCCCACTTTCCTTTACAGTAAACTACATCTCCCATAAATCCACTCTCTCATTTATACCCTCAATGATCCAAACGACACCCTTGGGGCAACACAAAAGCTCCCATTCTGATGACCACTGACTCAGCCTGGGAAACTTTCTGCTACGATCAGCAAGTAATAAACACCGGGAAGGGGTGGAATTCTAGGTCCTAGGTCCCTAGGATCATTAATCAGCACTCCAGAAACCAATCTGAAGCCCCTGCTCTTTAAGAAACAGAGAAGCCAGTGCAACATCCTGTTCAGAGGCTGAAAACAAGCTTAAAAGCTACAATTAAACAGACAAAGCTAATAATCTCAAGTCCTAATCCTAACACCTCTATGATCTCAGGCTTACTCATTTCATTCATGTTTTTTATTATTGCTCTTCTGTGAACACATCAAGTATCCTGGGATCTCTTGCTATTTACTCTGCCCTGAACTCTCTATCCCCACGTATCCACGTGGTTTGTGCCCGGCTTTGCTCAAGTGTCAATTTAGCAGAGAAAGCTCCCCTACCACCCTTCAGAGCACTGTGCCTCACACAGTCACTCACTCTGCTATATTATCCTTCAAAGTACTTATCACACACATCTTCCACTGGAGTGAAAACACCATAAAAGCAAGGATTTTATCTGTTTCTTTCACTGGGCTATCACCAGCATCTAGAACCAGCCTGGCCTAAAGAAGGTATACAAATACTTGTAGAACACATCAATTTACATTACGATAGCTGCTGAAGATCCAGTAATGAACAAGAGAGCCCAGGCCCTGCCCAGTGTAAGGAGCTTCCACTCTTGTAGGAGAAACAAACTGTCAGGCTGTAGGATTTGCGGTAGAACCCACCATGTCTTCTGACTCCTGTGGCTCTTTCCACTCTGCTACACTAAACAAAGTACAAAAGATGGTGTTCAATTATTTAGTAGCAGCTAAGGGAGATATTAGGAAGCCTGAGCAAAGAAGTCTATACAGGCTGAATTAGCTGCCTTTTTCCACCATGTATCTTTAAAGCCTTTGTGGCTTTTTAGAGACTCATTCAGATTAGAGCCCACAAAAGAGGTAGTAGCCATGAGGACTCTTCACAGACTCCTAATATTCTAAAGAGAATTTTCAGTTATATTTTGTGTACATGAGATAGTATTTAGGTTTTAAATAAATTATCACGGTAGTAATTTAATCGATGTGCATAAATTTACACATACACATAACCGCATGTATAGTTTAACAATGGGTAGAGGAATCGACAATTTGGAAACATTTCAGCGGTTATATAACTTGTCCTCATTAAGTCATGATGCTTATTTTCTAACAGAATGAAAGCAATATCTACCAAGCCTTATTAGAACTGTGGCAGTGTTCTACCAGCGAGCAAGTCAGAACATAAAGCTTCTGTCCACATGCATTGGGGAAGAAATAAACATCCTATTTTATATTTTAAGCCAGACTCTCCTTGACTAAACTTGAGGAAAGTGAAAGGAACTGAAGTTTTAAACCCTGTCCTAGAATTTAATGGAGAGAGAGGGAGAGGGCAAACGGTGCTCTGAATGTGAAGTTGGGCTGATCACGCAATTTACTCCCTAGAAGCCGCATTTCATTCGCCTTGACGGACAGCGCTGTCTGACACAAGCAAACCAATCCAACAGACTAGTTCCTGCACCGAGAGCTCAGGGGCCCATTCCCCAAGACTGGGGGCGGGATACTGGGCTTATTTTGTCTTGTATAATATGGCCTAAATATGGGTGAATAAAGGAACACATAAATAGTTTACAAATAGTCCTCGCTAGAAGTTTATTTTGTCCTGCACATACTTTAGCTGCTGGGGGCCACAAAGGACAAAGTTAAGCGGTGGTCTTCTAATCCTGAGCTTCTGAGGAGAGGAAAACAATGCTGGTTTAGTTTGCAGCATCTATTATTGTGAAACACATTGATTGTTATAAGTATTCTGTATAGTTATTATGGGATTCTTTTTATTTATTTTATTCTGTTTACATTTTAATCCTATCTTTAACCCAATATATCCAAAATATTGTCATTTCGACATGTAGTCAATATGAACATTATTCATGAAATATTTTACATCCTTTCTTCCCCCTGGCTTTACTGAGGTAGAATTGACAAATAAAATTGTAAGATATTTAAAGCGTACAGTGTGATGATTTGATATATATATACATTGTGAAAGAATTCCCCCCATTCAGTTAATTAACACATTCACCACTTTACATATTTACCTTTTTTTTTTTATGGTGAAAACATTTAAGATCTATTCTCTTAGCCAATTTCAATTATACAATACAGTGTTATCAACTATAGTGACCATGTTATACATTAGATCCTCAGACCTTATTCATCTTATAACTGAAAGTTTGTACCCTTTTACCAACCTCTCACTATTTTCCCCACCCCACCCCACCCCCAGCTACGGGGTTATTTTTAAGGTCTGAATTGAAATGATTTCTGGTGAGCAGAAGTCAAATTCTCAGGTTTCTAATATTTACTTGTGAGTCACAAATCTCCCCTGTTCAGGAACACTGCATTAACATAATGGACTAAAAGTATAAGAATTCATGAAAAAGAGAACAAATAAGTACCACATACTTAAAATGCCAGCTCCTTCCTCTTCAAAAGTTTTCTTGATTTCTCTAACTTTCTAATAACACATTTCTCTTTTTCTTTGTTGCTCCCTGTTTTGGAATGTGGCAAAGCCACTGTACCTATTTCCGCTGAATTGTGATATTCTGCAATACCAAATGAGATTTTTTCTTTTTTCAGACTAAAACATTATGTTCTCATATATAAAATGATTTTCTGATTACTATATTTAGATGTGAAATTTCAGTCTGCGTGTTTCTTGGTCATGTTTGGTTTTTTAGTGGGGCACGCATTGGGAATCAGAGCACTGGACCACTCTGCATATTTCCCAGCCTTCTCACCTGACTCAGCCCACATCCATCCATCCCATTTTTCTCATGGGATCTAATGGCTTCCCCTGGCAACCACTAAATAAATAGCACACACAAAGTGGCTCTGGGCCACACCATCTTTTGTATCATGTTCAGCATATTTCCTAAGTGACAGAGTGACAGGACCCAAGTCAAACGATCTCAGTTCTACAAAAAGGTCTGTCACTTACTGGCCATGAGATCTGGAAAAAATCATTTAACATCTTCAATGGTAAAACTCAGTCTGCCTTCCTATCAGGGTTAATGGCATCAAATAAAAATAAAAAGTGTTATTATATAGTACAAAAAAAAGTGTGTGTGGGGGTGGATAGTTGGTCAACAGTAATGGAATCACAAATGTAATTAAATCTTCAGGACGTGGTATTCATTCAAGCAGAAATAAAATACAGTCCTTACAAAAATAGAGCTCCTTGGTGAGAGAGCTCAGCACACACGTACTGGTGATTTTCACCTTCCTCCTCTTCACCGCTCTTACTCTCAGACTTCTAGGATCAGGATATGTACAAGAGAAATCAGAGAAAAATCTTTTTTATCCCAAGAAGTATATATATATAAATGTATAAGAGTCAAAAGCATACCAACTTTATACATTTGAAAACTAAAATCACTCAAATTTGGAATATGACATAAAAATATGACATTAGATAAACAGGCCTTGACAGAGCAAGACCAGCGAGAAGACAAGCAGCCCTTCCAGGCAGAGGTTCCCGTTCCTCAGCACTGAAGCCACCATCGGCTATAAAATCATCCTCTTGGTCAAGAAAATGAACTCCAGCAGGCCCACATCTCAAGGAATTATTTAAAACAAAACAGACAAATTATCTCCTTTCAGAAACTCACCTTATGTACCTGACTGTCCTCCTCCAAATATAAACAAAGTCATTAAAATCATAATTTTGCTATAATTTTTAAGCATCCAATTTCATAAATGAGGACAGAAAATATCTTTTTTTTTCTTTTCAAAATTCAAAGAAAACAAGCTTGCTGTACAGTTTGAAGACTCTCAGTGCAGCAGGCTCCACAACTCACAAATCATAATGCACTTCCTTCCATGTAGCTGAATTAAAAAAGCAAGGAGGGGTGAGCAATTATAGTGCTGGCTCCTGTTAGAATGAGGGCTGTGTCTACAGATCTCTGCCTGCGTGTCAAGCCAGTAATCCATCGAGGCTCAGGACAAAGGAACAAATGGTTCTGGTCAACTCATCACTGAGCAAATGTGCAAATGTACTTCTCTCCAGGTCTCGTCCATTGTTGCACAGCCTGAGTATCACCCGCAGTTTGTGTTTGCCTTGTTCAAAATGCAGATTGCCATTGTTAGAAACTGACAGGAAATATGATCCCCTGCAAGCTGCTGATCTGCGGAGCGTCCAAAACAGTCGGCACCTTCTTGAAGGACAGTTGACCTGTTGAAAGCTAAACTTCTGAGAATACGATCATATCTAAACCCCTGATAGGCTAATCTAAAAGCACTTAAATCATTCAGGCTGATCCTCCACCTAAAGTAAACTATCAAAATCTATAAATGAAATAATAATGTAACATCTTACAAAGGGTCTCTTTGGTGGAAGCAAGTGAATAGACCTCGAAATGTTGCCCCACAACAGAGTGTACTCAGAAAGCTCAGGAGGAAAACCCATTGTTCTGGTGAACTGCCCAACTTAAATTGAGGCTCCCAACGAATGTTTGCTGAAGTAAATTAAAATCAATAAATTTTCCTAAGGTTTAAATCACATAAAATAAGCCAAAGATTATAAATCATCACCACGATGAAACCCTTCTTTCAATTAGTGTTCTTCCATGGTGGATGAATTGATGCTTCTGATGGATACAGTGGGTTACGGCCAGGTTGGAAGGTTGCCTGGTAGTGCCCAAACTTTGGAGGGTTTTATATGGGAGTGCCACCATGGCTCAGTCCTGAGCTTCAGACTGAACTAAGCACCCTCCTTCACACGTCTCAATGGGAGGGTCCCTTTCTCCTGAGGGAGCTCTTTGTGGGAGATGATTTTGTTGTTGGGTTTTTTTTCATATATCATATATGCCTGCCTCATTCCCCAATAGGACTTGAAGCATTTCAAGCAGCACATAGTGAAACAGACTAAATGTATTCTAAAATGCTCCAAGATTTAGAGTCTTGAGAATTTTTTATAATATTAAAATACATAAAACAGCTGAGTTAAAAATTAAAACGGATCAGAAACCATTTAGGAAGTAATGAAATCAAAAAAAGTAAGCAAATCCATATGGAAAGACAAACTCTGGGGGTAAGAAACTCTTGGAGGAGTTTTCCACATGATCCTTCCTGTGGGAGACCTGAAGGAGCAGAGCACATGATGTCTTCACTTCATTCATTCAACAACTGGTTAGTGAAAGCACCTGCTATGTGCACTGCAATTTTGCTTAAGAAATATTCTTCAAATAGCTGTTTCTTTCTCTGCCTCTGATCAAAGCTAAGGACATAACATTTAATTATACTCAACACATCAAATAAACTCAAACAAAATCTCTCAACAAATACATACTACCAGAAAACGAAGGTTTTAGCTAAAACATGTATTCTGGTGATGTAACTTGGCCCCAGCAACAGAATTTAGAGACTATTCAGTCTTTATTGAATAGCAAGTGTGTCTCTTGAACTAAACTGCATCTCAAAATACTGTTGCAAACAGGCGTCAGCAGGAAGCTGTCTCTGCCAGCTTGGCCTCTCTGCTGAGTGCCGCAGCACATGGGAGTCTAAGTTTTTAATTGATGCCAGACAAGCATAGTAGGGACTCTATTTTGACACTTAGGAATAAAACTTTCATCTTTCTTTCAATGGAAAGAATCCCACCTCGGCATATAGGCAGGTACAGAGGTGTCTGTGAACAAGAATGATATTTTTCTCAAAAATGAATATATTTTCAGCTGCTCAAATGCTTCTTACATAGGATGTGATATAGATGCCTTTGACCAGAAAAACATTTTGAGGCAGATATTTGTTAGTAGCATCTGCATTGATCACACCGCTTTCAGATGCCAAATTTAAAGTAGCATTGCATCTTGATGCTCCCCCCTGAGATGAGTTAGCTGGAAGTGGCTCCTCAGGTGCATGCTCACTGGTTTTGTACAGTAGCCTGGAACTCTAAAATAGAGTGGCATGTATCTGCTCATCAAGATGTGGAAAAATGCCTGGCAATCCACAGAGGAGAAAGACAATAATAACATGTACCCCATACAAAGATGAACTGTTATCCCTCCTCCCCCAAAAAAGGCTCATGCCTAAGACATATTGAAAAACTGAGTCCTCCCATTAACTTTTCCCCACAAAGCAAAACTTGGACAATCGCACATGATATTGACTTTGACAAAGGCCCATCACATTCCGACAGTCACTTGGCTGTGTGAAATCGCTCCTGGCTAACCAAGAAGATAAAATATGTGCTCCCCGCTCTCTAACTCCTTACCAGACCCCTCAGCACCACTGTGACTGCCTTCCTCATCCAGAAAGAGTGTTAAAACTGCCCACCTTCTCAGAGAGGAGAAGCCAGAGCCAACTCACAGCTTGTGACAGAAGACGGATGTGAGAAGCTGCACTTCTTTGCCTTCCCCCAGAATAGGCCAAGTTCAAGAGTGGCATCTGGCAGATCTAATCATCTGAAGCAAATTCATAGAAGCGCTCCAAAACAGGAGGCCAGAAAGCACAATACCCTCATAGCCTGCTAAAATAAATGGAGAGAGGGCTATGCAGAGGAAAAGATACAAGATATCCAGGCTGGAGAGCGCCCACGTCAGAACAACCCATGCACTCTGTGTCTGTAAACAGTCACCCTCAGTATTTTAATGATTTCAGTAATTGAGAATCTTCTTTTCTTCATGCATTTCACCTCCAAAACAGCACTCACTACAATTCAGTCTCTATTAGCAACCTGCTGAGACATTAATTACATATTGACCAAAAGAATTGTCTGCTACTTGTGGCATCCCAACAACTCTCCACTCGAAAACCAGCTCTAAATTTAAGATACAGCAAGTAAAGAACTCCATCTCACCACTCTGATTGTATTTGAACTGCTAGTGCTTGGAAGCCAAAGGATTTTATTTAAAAATAAGGATTAAAAAAATTCAAGACAACTAAGGTATAATGAGAAAAGCCCTGGATCAGCCGTCAGGAGTCTGTTTTCTATTATCACTCTGTTCTTCCAAGTCTATGACTAGGGACTATTTGTACATTTATTCTTTCATTCAACTATTTATGAAGTATCTACTCTGAGCTAAGCACTGTGCCAGTTTCCATCAGTCTCCGACTCTTTGTTTGTTTAAAGGGCAATATTTATCTCTATTCTGATTAACATTAATATGAGAATTAAATAAAATTGTTTATGTGGCAGCACTTAGTAAACAATAAAGCACTATGCAATTATAAAATGACTATTTTTAAAAACATTCTAATCTGCTTGAATCTGCATCTGACCACTACATCAAGGGGTGTATATATACATATATATATATATAAATATAATTTGTGTGTACGTGATACGTAAATTATGCACAATGATACACATATTATAATATATGTGAACTCTAACAAACAAAATATAATTTGTAGAATTAACAGAAATGGAGAGGCAGAATATTTAAGTGATGAAAATAGTGAACTTTTTTTATAGCCTCATAAAATAACTATAAATGGAGCTAAAAGAAATTTACCATTTAGAAGATAATACATGAACAGGCAACAGCACACGGTACTTTATGCTGTATTCTGGAACCAGATTGTCTAGGTTCAATTACCGGCTCTATCACTAACAGCAGCTGCCTAGGAAAAGTTGCCTAATCTCTGTGCCTCAGTTTCCTCATCTATAAAATGTGGTCAATGATTGTATCCACATTCTGTAATTGTTGGGAGGATTAAACAGGCTAACATAGTAAAGTACATGTTATACGGTACATTGTAAGCCTACCTAAGGAGGAGCTGTTTACAATGCAGAGACTTTTCCGTCTTTTGTATTTAAGGGGGGTTATCAGAGATATTGATGCTTATAAATTAATAATTCAGTGAATTTTACTATAGGCACCTATATAGGTTTTTAAATTTTTATTTATTTATTTTTCCCCCAAAGCCCCAGTAGATAGTTGTATGTCATAGTGCACATCCTTCTAGTTGCTGTATGTGGGACGCGGCCTCAGCATGGCCGGAGAAGCGGTGCGTCGGTGCAAGCCCGGGATCAGAACCCCAGGCCGCCAGCAGCGGAGTGCGCACTTATGTAGGTTTTTATGTCAGTTCTCTACTCAAGTGTCTACAAAGGCTTCGTGTTGCCTACCATACACAGTCTAAAGTCATTCGTTGACTTTTAAATGATGATAACTATATTATCATCCAATATCCAAACATTCCTCAGAACTTCTAACATGAATTATACAGTTCAATTACATCAATTTTCCCCTCTATTGGCTCTTTTCTATTAGCATAAATAAACACTGTATCTCCCCTCTTTGAAAAACATCTCTGTTGTTCTTCCTTATTTCATTTCTTTGCTCTCTTTTACAGCAAAAGTTCTTGAAAAAACTGTCTATACTTGCTGTCTGAATTTCCTGTTGCATTCTCTCTTGAATCTATTCTAATTGGGTTTTATTCCCTGCTGGTCCCCCTAAAACAGCTCCTGTCAAGGTCACCAATAATCTGCACATTGTCGAACCCAGTTGTCATTTCTCAGGGCTCCTCTTACTCATCTTTTTAGCAAAAGTTGACTTTACTGATCACTTCCTCCTTGTTGAAACACTTCCTTCGTTTTGGCCTCCAGAACACTACTCTTTCAATTTTTCTCAGACTTTTCTTTCCCGGTTCCTTCTCATCTTCCTAACCTCTAAACATTGATATAACTCAGAACCCGATCCTCAGATCTCTTCTCTCTCTCTACTGACTCTCTAGCTCATCTCATCCAGTCACATGGCTTTGAAAAATTATCGAAGTGCAGACATCTCTCAAAATTATATTTTCAGGTCCTTCCTATCTCCTGAAATCCAGACACACACCTAATTCCTCCCAATCCATTCCGTTTGGAAGCCTAAAAAGTCTCCACGTTATGATGTCCTGCAGAGCTCTTGATTATTCCTCCCATAGCAGCTATTACCCCGTCTCCCTAATTTCAGTACATGGAGGCTCCTTTCAGGAGAAATCTTCCTGATTACCCTCTTCCTCTCACACTCTACATATAATCCATCAGCACATCCTGTCAGCTCCTTGTTGGAAATATATCCCACATCCCACCAGATTTCACAGCTTCCACTGCTACCTAACCCAAAGGCCCCTTTGCCTCTCATTGTGAGATCCTCTCTCTGTGCTTTTGCCCTTGTCTCCCTATAGTCTGTTCCTACACAGCAGCCAGAGTGAGCCTTTAATATAAATCAAATTATGTCACCGCTCCCCTCAAAATATCCAAATTCCCATTTCACCCAGTCAAATCCAGTATGTTCACCATGGCCCCCTGTGGTGTCTCACTAAGGCCCTGTATGATCTGGCCACTGCTTCCTCTCTGACCTCATCCATCACTCCTCACCTCCTCCTCCAACCTTCTTTTCCTGCTTCAGCTATACTGCTGTCCTTTTCTTCCAACACATACCCCCCCACAAGAATATAAGCTCTATGAGAGTGGAAACCTGGGCATTTTATAAACTGCCGTACCCCCCGAAGCAAGAACAGTGCCTAGCACACTCACAAATTCACTGAAAGAATTGACTGAATGAATGATGACTCTCTCCCTCTGTCTACTGTTCCATAAATAATAGCTCCTACCCACTGAGTGCCAAGCCCAATGCCTACACCACGTCAAACCTTCATGAAAACTCTGAAGACAAACATTATTATCCCTATTCTGCAGATGAGGAAGCTGAAACCACAGAGCGTTACATTTCATGTTCCAGGTCACACAGCTGGAAAGCGGCAGCACTGAGCTTTTAACTAGAGTCTGTGCTCTTTCCACCGGGCCTCTCGGCCTGCTAAATATTCCACAATCATTTTTATTCTGTAAACTGGTGTTCTTATCATATCTGGAATGCCCTCTTCCAACCCTGACACTGACATCTCAACCCCAAATCTCAGATTTCTACTACAAATCAATGCTTCTCTTGGTAATTTCCTTTTTCAACATCCCACTCATCCATATGAACCATTCCGATTTGTATCAGTTTCCATTCTAAAGATTAAAGCACTTAAGTTTTGTGAACTACTACAAGGCTCTCATGTATACACGCTTTTCCATAGTTTTCTAATTTGTATGTTTGTATTAGTCTTATCTTCCCAAACAAATACAATTCAGGGCTCTATGTTGGAGTCTATTTCATTAAAATGTCTTTCTGCCTCATATATGGGTCACTGAGAATATTCCTAAGAAGGCTAACAAGTGTTAAATGATGGATTAACCTGAAGACACACATATATGTAAAAGAGTACAAAGTAGCTGGATGTCAGAAGCTACACATCTCATTGTTGCCAGTCAGAAATTCCTATCATTCGACAAAAGAGCACAGAGAGTAGATGCCCATTTGCTCAGAACAATGAAAGTCTCATAGATCAGGATTTTCCTTTCTAGTCCTGCTAACCCTCAGTTTCCCCATTTGTAAGTTGAGGACACTCCACTAAAGGTGACTGTTAGGTACAGATACTGAAAGAGATGCAAAATAATTTTCCAACACAGAGACTAAAGAGTGTGTGTTAAGAGGATCGTTATTTTCCCCTTCGGTGCTTCCATTTTGTTCCTCTCTAATCTACACTGAAGGCCAATGAAAGATTCATGTTCCTTAAACACCACTTCCCTCACATCGCTTGCTCTCCTATGTAAACCCTGCAGAGCTCTCTACTACCTATAGAATGAAGTCTAGACTCTCTGCCTGACACTGAAAACTTCTCACAATCAGATCCCACTCTACAAACTGGCCCACAACTTTGTAACTAACACTCTAAACCAATAAGCTTGCTCATTTTTAAGTAATTCAATCAGATATTATATGCACATAATACCTTTACTCTGTGCTTTGCCCCGTTGCCCAGGTAAGTTCACCTGCACAGCGCATCTCTGCCACCCCTCTCTTCAAGATCAATGTTCTCACCATTCTTCAGAGTCCAGACATCTCCACTGAGGAAAAGGAAGCCCCCAAAATGGAGCTCTGTCATCCTCACATCCTTGAACAGACAAACCTACCTGTTTGTGCCTGCTTTTTCTTCTTGCCTCGGATTACAACAGAAAAAATCTCACCATTCTCATGAAAGACCAAGGTCTCCAGCCATGCTCAGGACCCCCTACCCTTTGGCCTTCTCAAGACCTCCCTCCTGAAACTTCAGTCTGTCTCTCACCCTCTGCTAAGTAATTCTCACTAACATCCAAATATGTTTCAACACATCCCAACTGGAGGGGGGGAAACACTTCAACTCCCTCCCTTACCCCTCCACCTGCCTCTCTACTCTCCCTGACAGTCTGCACGAACTACCTCCATCTTTTCATGCCCATTCCCATTTCAGGTCATTCTAACCAAATGTCTACCCATCTTTATTGATATTTCCATCAATATTGTTCTGTTCAAAGTTGCCCATGACCTTTCTCTTGCCAAATTCAACAGACTCTTCTTTGTCCTTATCTTTTTTGACATCCTTGTAAATTTGACACAGTTGCCCATTTCATCCTTCTTGGTTCCCTTATGTTTCTTCTCCCAGCTTTCTTCCTACTTGCCTGGAGACTTTTCTCAGTCTGTCTTTCTGGCTCCCTCTCCGTCATCTCAACTCTAATGTTTGAGGGCTTGGCTCTGCACCATCTTGTCTCTCTGTGCTCTACAATATATCTTGAACATATTCGCTTTTCTGCATCTCCATTGAACTCATCCCTTTCCAGGCCATCATCCTTGCTAGCCTAGTCCACTGAAACTGCCTCCTAACCAGTTTCTCTGTCTCGTGTCTCTTCCACTAGCCATTCAACAAGAGTGATCCTATCAGACATAAATGACTTCACTCTCCTGTTTAATACCCTCCAAGGCTTCCCATACACAGAATAAAATCCTGCCTCTCTCAATGATCTCACAATGATCTCCTGCATCGTCTGCCCCCACCTCCAGCCCCAACTGGACTTGAGTAATCTTGTGTCCCTGCCCACAGCTAACTCTCTATGCTTCAACCACATGGTCTACCTTCAGTTCCTCAAATAAACCAAGTTCTTTCCTATATCACAGCCTTTACACATGCTGTTCTTTCTTCAAAGAACACCCTTCCGTCTTCATATGGCCAGTCCCTTCAAGTTCACATAAATGTCACCTGCCTAAAGAGGTTTTTCTCATGACCTCACAATTCAAAGTGTCTTCCCCACCATCAGTTTTCTCTATTTGTATACTATGTTTTCAACATAGCACTTATCTCAGTAATTATTTTATATGTTTGTTTAGGCTTTTTTTGTCTGTCTCAGTCTGTCTTCTCTATTATATAGCCTGGGACCAGGTCTGCCTTTCTCAACATTGTGGACCCCTATGCCTAGCACAGTGCCTGGTTCCAGGGGGTACTCAGGAGATACATGTTGAATGAATCAATGAATATGTGCAAGATTTGAGAGTACGTTTGATTATATGATTCATGATTATGTGATCCATTTATATGAAATATCCAGAATAGGCACATCAACAGAAACAGAAAGTAGATGAATGGTTGCCAGGGCTTGGAGTAGATGAGAGGAAAGGAGGGTGATTGCTAAAGGGTAGGAGACTTCTTTCTGGGGTGATAAAAATATTCAAAAACGGATCATGGTGATGCTTGGACAGCACTTCAAATATACAAAATCATTAAATTGCACACTTTGATATGGGTGAATTGTACAGTATGTAAATCATATCCCAATAATGCTATTCGCCTCTCCCCAAAAAAGAAAACATTTGATTGATCCATGGGTTGATTGGGGATTTTTTTTACATTTCATTGATAAAAGATGTACACTAGCCTATATTTTGTTTTTTGGGGTTTTATTTATTTGTTTTACTCAAGGGTACTAACAAAAGTAAATGAATATGAGATAACGCTAATAAGGCAGTCAAATAGTAAAGAATTATTTATTCAACGCCTACTACATGCCACATAAGGTACTGGAGGTGACCAAAAAGAAAAATGCCACAACCTTGCCCTTAAGGAGTTTGAAGAACCAATTTAATCCAGATTAAGACAATTAAGAGGAAAACAGTGAAGGTCACTGGATCAGTAACCTCTTGTGACCCATCTCCCACCCTCCTCTACCCTACTCCAGCCAGTGCCTCAGCAACTAGCAGTGTGCAGGGGTAAAAAGCCTTCCTCAGCTTTCTACCCAGGGCTTCCACTGCAGCCCTGTGGGACCTTGCATAACTGCTCAGCCATTCCAACATATGTGCAAACCTGGAGGAGGGAGGAGGCAACAACTGGTAAGACCCTTGACCATATGGGAGCTGATGCATAAATACGCCACTCTTCTGTGTTTCAGGTACACAGTTCTCACAGTGTGCCCGATGGGATTGGGTCATAGTTGCCCACCACAGGAAACAGCCCAAAATTCATCTTGGGTAGGCTATTACTCCTTCCCTCTTTCTCTTTTTCAAGTGCTCCACTTCTGTATCCTGGGATCACCTCTCAAAATAAACTACCTCTGTGAAAGCCCTTGTCCCAGGCTCTGCTCTGGGAAGGGAGGGGTTTCAGACATTATCCAAAGTCTATTTCTCTACTCTCATCACTTTAGCAAGAGGAACCAAATATTTAGAATCCAAAGCATGGCATGTCAATCTGACAAGACAGCCATAAATTCTGCTTAGGTCTATATACTTGCCAAGATAATTCATTCAACAATTCATTCATTCCTTCATCAAATATTGATTGTCCACTATAAACCAGGCTCTCTTCTAAGTTCTGGAAATGCAGCAATGGACATAACAAAATGCACACCCTCCAGAGGTTACATTCTAGTGGAAAGAAACAAACAACAAACAAGCAAGTACATAATATGCCAGGTGGTGATGAGTGGTATAATAAAAAATAAAACAGTCATGTGATAACAAGTGACAGGGAGAGGCTGTGACCAGAGAAGGAATCTCTGAAAAAGTGACATTTGAGCAGAGCTCTGAATGAAGTGAGGGTGTGAGTCTTGAACATGTCTGGAGGACACTGTCCCAGGCAAGTGGAACGGCGAGGACAAAGGCCTGCAGTGAGAAATGAACCTGAAACGTTCACGGAAGACAAGAAGGCAGTGCAGCCGGAGTGGATGAGCACGGAGGAGAAGGGCAGGAGTCTGGGTGGCTCCTGAAGGCCAAGGGACAAAAGTTAGAGTTTATCCTGAAAACAAGAGGAAGCCATCGGAGAGTTTTGCAAAGAAGAATGACGTGAGTGACTTCACATTTCTATAAGATGGTTCTGGCTGTTATGTGCTGAACCCCCCATAGGAGGGCAGAAGTAGAAGCGGGAGGATCAGGGAGAAAGCTTTGACAGTGGTCCAGGAGAGAGATGACAGTAGAGAGGGAGGGAAGGGAGGAGGGAGGGAGGAAGCATGCAAATGACTTCAGCATCTAAAAGAAAAGTCAGCACGTTAGCTCTGCTCAAGTGTTATTTTCCTTGTAAATGAACATTTTGACAAAAAGCTATTCATATTTAATAAAAAAAATTTTTAATGAATTTTTAAATAAGAAAGTATAATACTGTTCTGGAATATTACATAGTGTTCATACTGTTTACAAAGAAAAGCAAAGTTTTATTTTCAAGCACGTCTTTTAAGAAGAGATCTAAGATCAGCCCCCCTCAGTCACAGTCTACAGGAAATCACAGGTCAAGTGTAAATTATACAAGTCAGGAGGGAAAAGAAAACTCTAGGCTCACTGTTCTAAAAATTAAAAGGAATTTAATAAATACATTTAACAAAGGAATTTAAGGAATAAGCCAGTACAAAGGAGAGTAGAAATTTTCCTTCAAAGTACAACGGCCTCGGGTCGGCCCCGTGGCTTAGCGGTTAAGTGCGCGCGCTCCGCTGCTGGCGGCCGGGCCCGGATCCGGGGCGCACCAACGCACCGCTTCTCCGGCCATGCTGAGGCCGCGTCCCACATACAGCAACTAGAAGGATGTGCAGCTATGACATACAACTATCTACTGGGGCTTCTGGGGAAAAAAAAAAAAAAAGGAGGACTGGCAATAGATGTTGGCTTAGAGCCCGTCTTCCTCAGCAAAAAGAGGAGGATTGGCATGGATGTTAGCTCGGGGGTGATCTTCCTCACAAAAAATAAACAAATAAATAATAAAAAGTACAATGGCCAATTCCTGTCATTCAGGACGTCAGTACGAGGGAAGATCTGAGGTTTTAACTGAAATGATAAGATAGATGCACAGATTTTTGAATAAATGTAATATAGAATAATATTTTAAAAATATGTCCAGAAAACTTAATTTTATAAAACACCCTTTGCTTGTTCATTGATCTCATCTCCTCTCCTTACTCACATCTTTAAAAAGACAGTGCTCCAAAACATACAAACTTCCAGGTGTAAGATGAATGAGTCCTGGGGATGTAACGTATAGCGTGGTGACTACAGTTAACCACACTGTATTGTACAGTTGAAAGTTGCTAAGAGAGTAAATCTGAAAAGTTCTCATCACAAGAAAAAAAATTTGTGAGTGTATGTGTGGTGGTGGATGTTAACTAGGCTTATCTCGTGATCATTTTGCAATACATCCACATATCAAATCATTACATTGTACACCTGAAACTAACATAATGTTATATGCCAATCACACGTCAATTAAAGAAAAGATTGAACCTAGATGTAAATATTCAAACAATACTCTTTTATGACACAGGTAGGTATCTTTTTCCCTGTTTAACAAAAACTTCATGTATTAATGGCAAACACAGTATGTACTACATGCCAAACACTGTTCTAAGTGCTTTGCATATATAAAACCATGTAATGCCCACAACTATCTTAGGCATAGACTATTATTCATCCCATTTTACAGATGAAGAAACTGAGGCCCCAAGAAGTTAAATATCTTAACCAAGTCCTCACAGCTGGAAGCCAGAATTCAAACCCAGGCATTGCAGCTCTGCACTCTGAACCACCACACGCACCACCTCCTATTGTCTTGTGCAGATGGTAGCTTGGTTTAGAAGCAGCACCAGGAGGATGTAATTGAAGAAAAATGAGGGAGGGGCTGGGCATACACGTCTCTCCTCAATAGCTAATTCTACCAACACTAGGGAAGATGTAAGTGACATTTTCTAATCCTGCCAAACATCTCACCTGAAAGTGTGAGCAATGCACCTTCCACATCGTAACAGCTTCTCATATCCTGAGGATCCTCTTCAGGTAGCAGCAGTCAGGCGCTACCCTGCTCTGTAGTCATACCAGGGCATCACGACAAAGAAGCTGGGTTTTTACTCCGCTGCGTGAACAAGATCTAGTTTCAAATACTAGGCTTCCATTCATCTTATTCCAGAGATTTCATTTAAGACTGAAAAATATCCTTGCCGTAAGAGGATCTTAATATGAGAGGAAAGAATTTTATTTGATTCCAGGAGTTTTTTTCCCTCCAACTTAACTGGATGACAAATTCAAAACACCATTCAACCAAAGCATGTCCTCTTCCTTAAAGACGGCCTCAAGACTCTCGTCTCAAGAAATTTTCTCAGACATTCCCATACAATTCACGCAATAGCCTTAACACACAAATACAATTAGCTGACTTTATTATAAATAATGGCTTTCCTTTTATAGTACCCACATTTAAACCTCACAAAAGTCCAACTAACTAAGAAGATTCATCAGATTTAGTATCTGCATTTGCTAGATAAAGAAGCTAACGGACAGAGATCTTAAGTGTTTGGCAGAGGACCACACAAGTAGGTAAGATATGGAGAACATATGTGGATACAGCTCCACTAAAGTGAAGATCAGACCATTCAGTCATCCATTGAAGGTGAATCAATCACTCAGCTGGCTTACTGCAAGCCTGTTGTGTGCCCAGTTCCGTCCCAATCAAGCAAGTTCCATAGAGAATCATTTGAAACTCCCAAGCAAGTTACTTAACCACCCTGCACCTATTTCCTTATCTATACAATGAGGCTAGTACTAGTACCAAATCCCAGAATTATTGAGATGATTAAATGAGGTCATGCATGTCAGCATTTAGCACAGTGCCTAGCACAAAGGATTTTAATGAATACAAAGAAAAACTTTGCAGTTAGAGCTATCTAATAATGATTGAGCTCCTCTCACCAAAGGGTGGAGAGGTGGCCTGGATGACATATATCAGAAATGATGGATAAAGCCTTTCCCAAACTGTGAATTTATGGAAAGAGGTAGCATCTTGACTAATAGAAATTCTTCTTACCCGTATTTGCTGATATAGGAGAACTTTCCCAGAAATTTTCATAGATTTACAAAGAAAAATCTTCCAAACAAAAAGTGAATATGATTTTCAGAGACACACCAAAATTAATTTGATCAAACCTTTGGATTAACCAACTCATTTATTTTTTTCTATTAAGATTACTGTCATTTCCTGTTGCTTATACTTTTTAAAAAGAAAACCAAATATAGGAACCAAAACTAAATCACAAAAAATTAATAAATATAGCTGTTATTAGTTTAATCTTATAATTAGCATTCTATTATATCTTGCCTGTGTCATCCTTTAGTTTCTTTATGGGTTTCAGCCATCCAACTAGATTAGGAGAAGCTCAAAGACAGAAACCACATCAAATACTTTCTCTCTGATCCCCCGCAACACTTACTATAATTTCCAGTACCTAGTAGAAGGTCAGTCCCTTGATAAGGCCACGGTAGTTGTGAACTAGATTCCATGTCAAATGTTGGTAAGGATGCAGATGCATTACAGGAGGGAGTCAAAATCAGTGCAACCACTTTGGAAAAATGTTTGGCTGTATTTACAAAAATTAAACATACACATACCCTATGACCCAGCAATTCTACTACTGGTATATATTCAGCAAATATGTGTAAATAAGTGCATCAAAAAAAACATGTACAAAGATGTCCAAAGCAGTATTACATGGAATAGCCCAAAACTGAAACAATATAAATGCTTTTCCAAGATAGAATAAGTTAGTGAATTATGGTATATTCATATTATGGAATACCATGCGGCACTGAAAATAAACAAACTATTCCCTCTCATATCAACAAAGGTGACCCTCACAATCATAATGCTAAGCCAAGGAAAGCAGATCCAAAGAGAGTCATACTCTATGATTCAGTTTATATAAATGTAAAGAACAGGTAGAACGGTTCTATAAAGACAGAAGTCCGAATAGTGATTGCCTTTGGGAGAGGGACATAGGAGAGACCTCCGGAGTACTGGTAATAAAAAATGTTTGTGTAAATAAAAAGCCTCAGGATCAACATCATTGTACTCCACTGCTCTCTTCCCTCTGCCTATTGATATCACTGTAATTTATGAATATTCTGTAGGAATTATAAAAGGCAGGGGAAAGAACTTCACAGCAAAAACATTGCCCTATAAGACCTTTGAGGTTCTGTTGCTTCCTTGAACTAGCTCTGCAAATTAGTCAAGTCGCTAAACTTCTCTGTGCTCCCTCATTTGGAAAATAAATGTATTGGACTGACCTCTTCTATCCCTAGGCAACACAATATATAATGATTCACATTGTACGTAAAAAGTAAAAAAAAAATACATTATGGTTACAACCAGTTAAAAAGTACATAAACATCAAGAGAAACTATGGGGGGCTATAATTAGCTGCTTTAAGTGATGGTGTTGTAAAGAGGTTTTAATACAAATAAATCTTGGAATCAAAGGATCCCATAGTGGTATGAACAGAACAGTGTTACCAGAAAAATAAGAGCCAGACGCTTGTATCATCAGTCTGAGGACCCTCAATCCTCCAACCTCTCCCTGTTCTGTAGAACCACATCACTCGTCCCCTTTGCAGCTGATGGAAAAAATCTCCAGGGACTGGAAATAATATGGTGGGGCAGATCACTGCCATTAAGTCTTGCAGTGGCTTATGCTTCGCTGTGTTTGCATAAAGCATAAGACGTAGTGCTTTGTATATCGCAGGTATTCAGTACATTTTTATAGATTTGATTCCTTGGGATAAAAGGGGAAGCTTTCTGTGAGGCATACACTTCAGCCAGAAAAGACATTTCCTCGTTTCTCCTTTCAGTGGGATCTTGTAATCTTGACCTTCTTCCCCTAACAGAAATCCTGTCTCCTCCCTGAACACCTGCTTCCCCTGTCTCTCTCTCGAGTGTTGGCCTTCTCTCACAACCTTTACACAACTGGGCCTACATGTGGGGTAGCTATCCTCCTTGCTTCTCATTGCCCCTTCCCTCTCTCCCTACCTTCTCACTAGATTACATTACGTCCTCCTCATTACATTCTCCCTCGCTCCTCCATGAAATTTCCTAGCTTACAATCTCATCAGATTCAGTCCTCCCCAGGCCCTCATTGTGGACGCCACCTACTGATGCCTGAGGCATTCCTACTCATTGCTTGAAAATTTTAGCTCCTAGTTCACTATGACTTTCTAAAACACAACTCCTATCTTGATTTTTGGCCATTTTGATTCATACATAGACAAGCTTTCCAACACCTGGCATCTTCCTGAATTTCTCTCCTCCAATAATCATGTCCTACACCCTCTCCAAGCCACTCACTCCCAAGTCACATTCTTCACCTTGTAATTACCTACAAACCTCCGAAGTCTAAATTTCATGCATCCCACTTCCTGACTACTTCCTATCTTCAGGCCCATTCCTTCTAGTACCTCAATTCACACCAACAGTGCTTAAACCTCACAGGAACTGGCAGAACATTGATCCTACTAACTTCTCACTGTCCTTCACCCTTCTGATGTCTCCCCAGCCTCCTTACTCAACTAAAATTCCATGGCAAATCATATGATCACTTCCTTGCTCATATCCCTGACTCCTTTCTTCTCTCACCACCATCATCTCTCACCTGGATTATTGCATTTGTCTCCTGACAGCTCCCCCAGCTTCTATCTTTATCCACCAACAGTCTACTCTCAACAGAGCAGCCAGAAGTGTCCTTTCAATATGTGAATCAGATCATCTCATTCCTCTATTCAATACTTTCAGTGGCTTCCATCTTACTCAGAGTAAAATTCAAATTCCAAATGATGGTTTACAAGCCCGCCATGACCTGTGCCCTTTCTGACTTCCCCACCTACTCTTCTGTTCACTTACTCAAGATCAGAAACATTACTCCCTTCACTGTTCCCAAACCCACCAGACATGCCCCTGCCTCAGGGCCTTTGCACTGACTATCTCCTCTGCCTAGAATGCTCTTATCCTAGATATACTCTCCGTGACTTCCTCCTTTGCCTTCTTCAAGTTTTGCTCAAATCTCAGCTTTTGAACGAAGCTTACCCTAAAACTCTTTAAAATTGCAACCCACCCACCCCAGCCTAGCACTCCTGACCATCTACACCCTGCTCTATTTTTCTTTTTACCATTGCACTTTTAACTGTCCACTATACTAAATAATTTGTTTATTTATGATATCTGTTATCTTTCCCTTGCCCTCCCACCACTAGAATTCAGACTCCATGAGGGACAAAGATTTTGATCTATTTTACTCACTTATATATCCCAAGCCCCTAGAGCAACGCCTAGTACATTGTACATACACAATAAATATGTTTAAATAAATTACACACACATATGTCTCTATGTGTGACTTGCTGGATTTCAATAAAACCAGACTAGATTGCAGTAAAAACTTTCCAATTCCTCATTTGCAATCTTTCTATAGGAAGTGGACTCAGAAGGAATAGAAAGTTCCTAATTGACCCATATGTTACAGTCTAAAAGTTGATTTCTACATTTTCCCCCCAATAGGTAACAAATGTCCTAATTGTAGATCTACAGGTCAGTCTATAAAAGCATATTTTATTTATAGTTATCCAAAATACTATCTACTATAAATGGATAACAATGAATTAAACCATATCAATAGCAAATAATTAAGCAGGAATGCAAAATCCAAGGAAACATTTGGAGGCGATGGCTATGTCTATTACTTTGATTGTGGTGATGGTATCATGGGTGTATGCTTAGGTCCAAACTCATCAAATTGTATACATTAAATATGTGCAGGTTTTTGTGTATCAATTATACTTCAATAAAGCTGTTTTTTAAAAAAGCAAAACAAATAAGTAATAAGAAGTATTATCTTATTTTGAATATCAACACTTAAGGGCAGCCATATTTAACTAAAGAAAGTGAGAAGAAAGATGGAAAATTTTATGCCAATTCTGGAGGGGACTTCAAGGCACTTTCAAACTTATTAGAAACGGAGTCTTTGTTACTTCTGTTTTCACTTCAAAGCACGGTCTCCCTCATCCCTGTTACAAGTGGATCACCAGCACTGCACTTAGACTTCTAGTCCACAGATAGGTTCTTTTCAACTCATCTAAATGAAATAAATAGAGCTAGAAAGGGCGAAGGAAAGCAGGTGTTTCTGACATTACTAGGCAACAGCTGGAAGGGGGGAACAAAAAGACTTTAAAAAGGAGGAAAATTACTTGAGCTGAAAATAGCTGTATTGTAAGGAGGAGGGAGCATCTCATGTCTGCTCAGAGATGAGTAGAGAGGAAGAAAAAAACAACCTATCATAGTCTGGTGGGAAACATGACAGTGTGTAAATTGCCTTTAAGATAAGCAGGATGAGCAAGACACCTGTTCATTTAGTGAATCAATGAATAAGTGAATGAATTCATAAACTGTGAGTTTATAACTCGAGGGCTGCCTTCACTCTGGGGAGGAAGGTGCTTGGGAATAAGAGTTACATTTCCCTGATAGTCAGTCATACTGGCTGCCTTTTAAGGTTCTAGTTTGCTTCATATTGTCTCCATGTTCGCCTTGCTTCTTTCTCTCTTTCCAATCAGATCTTACATACAGATCATTGTAGCTTTAGAATACAGATGTCTTCCTAGAAATCCACATACAACATAATTTAATTTTAAAATATGGGGAAATGCATGCTTTATTGTTCAGCTACATTTATATAGCACTTTCCAGTTCACTAGCCATTTTAACATGAAATTTTAGCATAAAAGTGCTTTCAGGGACCACATACCATAAACTACAGATAATCTAGTCCAAACTGTTCATTCCGAGAGCAGGGAAATGAGGTCCAGAGATGATCAATGACTTGTCCAAGCTCACAGAGCTGCCTAGAATGCAGGTTCCCTCTCTGTCCACGGAATCCACACAAATAAGTCAAGCAGGCATCACTATGTGCATTCCACAAATAAGGAACGGGAGGGGTAGACAGGTCATTGCCCTCAGCTGCACGAACAGTAAGCAGCCCAGACGGAGTCTGATGCTCTTTCTGACACGCAAACCTGCCAGCGGAAAACCATGTCTGAAAAAGAGACAAGTGCAAACCAAGGTGGATAATCTGCTCCCAAATCATCTATCTATTAAAATTTGCATTTCAATATTTTCATATCAAGCTCTATTCCGCAAAATAAATCTGTTTTCTCTTTTTTAATGCTATTAAGACTCATAGCAAGGATTTATTACTGTATTTTTTCTTCTCTCAATTTATAAAAACAACTTTTAAATCTCTCTTGGATGACTCAGAACAGTATAAAATCTAGTCTGATGATAGGCATATTGACTAGATTCTAAATTCCGTTCCATTTAATGATGTTCCTGTTTTGTAAACTACGTACAGAGAATTTGAAAGTTTATCGTTTTTTGTAAGTTTTTTTTTTTAAACCTTCCTTTCTAATTTATTTGTGCTTTTTGTTGACAAACGCAAACAGGGCTGTGAAGCGTGCCCTCTGCTGGTAAAAAGAGGAAAATTGTCATACTTAAAACCAAGGAGATTCTATGAATTATGTGACTATCTGGTATTATGTAAAGATCTGAAATATACCAAGCTACAAATGATTAATTTTAAAATAACCATCATGTTAGAATATAGGCACTTAAAATCAGAAAGAAAATAGATTTACAAGGCATAGAAACTGAAACGGAATGATAGAATTTGTCTTTATTTCAGCCCTTTACATTTGCTTTACTACTAACTGAAGTCTAACAGAGACTACACCCTGGAAGAGAAAGTGAAACCATCCTCAGATAGATGGAGCCACTTCTGTTTTTCACCATATTTTACCAAGCAAACTGTCAATTGCTTATCAATTGCAAAATAGCAATCACAAGCTCTGACACTGTCACTTAAATGGAAGTCACCAAATTTGGTGACCAGCATATCTTCTCCCCACCCACTTCCCATCACCATTCTTCAGTAATTCTCCAACAGCATTTTTTTTTTTTTTCGTGAGGAAGATTGTCCCTGAGCTAACATCTGTTGCCGATCTTCCTCTTTTTGCTTGAGGAAGATTGACCCTGAGCTAACATCTGTGGCCATCTTCCTCTATTTTGTACCTGGGAAGCCACCACAGTATGGCTTGATGAGTGGTGCCTAGGTCCACACCCAGGATCCAATGCCGGGAAACCAGGGCCGCCAAAGCGGAGTGAGGGAACTTAACCGCTATGCCACCGGGCCGGCCCCTCCATCAGCCTTTTCAATCTCGGCTTGCAAAGTGAAGAGAGAGAGAGATCCCGGCTCACCACCAACGTTCACTACAACTCTGTGCTTTGGACTCGGGCAAGTTACTTAAGCTGTCAACTATGAACGTAGGACAATATTTCTTACCTCCCCAGTTGGTTCTGTCAGCTAAACGGACAATCCGTGTTCCTTACTATGGGGTGCTGAGAAAGAGGTCTTGCCCACGAAGCATGACAGACATTGAAGGAAACTCTGGGAAGGGTGATGAAGATCTGTCCTATGTGCCCCGTCATCTGCCCCTCTCCTACCATTCTTCCGCTGCTCTCTCTGCTCTGGCCTCACTGACCCCTTGCTAAGCACACCACGCCCCTGGGGCCTTTGCATTGCTGACACCTATACGATTGTTATGTTCTTTATACGGAAAGCCCCGCAGCCTGTTGCTACAGCTCATTCCCGGCTCTGCACAACCGGCACCACATCAAAGAGATCTTCCCTGGTCACCCTAAGCAAAATCACACCTCCCTTTACCCAGCTTTCCTTCCTAGCATCTGTCCCGTCCTGTTATTAGCGACTTTGTTTTGTTTACGGTCCATATCTTCCCACTCGGAAGCAAGCTCTGTGAGGGACATTATCTACCTGGTTCACTGCTCTGTTCACAGTGACTGGAAGAGCCGCGGGTTCAGGGGAGGTAATCGATTAATATGTGTTGAATGAATAAATAAATGAACTTATCCGGGATATTACAGAGATCATTTGTGCTTTGAAGGAGAGAGTGCTCTAATGACTTCCAGAGCCCTACCCTGTAATTTTATAAAGAAAACTCATCTCGAATAAACACACACCATCCTCTTCCTATCGATTACTAAGAGAGTAGTTTCAGAAGTCCTCATAACTGTTTGCAAAGGAACAAATTATAAATAAATCAATTAAATGAATTTTGAGGACCCCATGAAAAAAGTTTGATCAGATGTTTAAATAATTCAGTGCACTACCATGTAAAATGTGTTTCTTCTAGGTTCCTATCTTTTTCTTTTCGATCAAGCATTTTAAGACAATTAAAGTACAGCAACCAAAAATAGCTACAAAATACCACATTCCTGCAAATGGTTAAGTGGTTAAATATTAAATATTTCACGTAGTTTCTAGTCTTTTTTAAATTCAGCTTATAATAGAATAATGCTTCTCAAGAACAAAAAAGGAAAAGTGATAACATAGAAAAAATACAAATTTTAAATGTGTGAGCATATGCTAGTACCTACTGGTTTTTTTTATTATGACACCGCCAAACCTTGTTAAAATAGAAGTATTTTCACACACTATCACACATTATAACATCTTCTAAGTCTGATCCAAATCTGATATGCCTATAATTTATCTTAAGGAAATATTATACTCTATTAAAAATATGCTACTATAAAAGCCCAACTTTAGGATGAACAGATTTTAAGTTACTTATAATCACTAAGGAATTAGCAAAATGACAAAATTGTTAACATGTCCAAATATTCCTGGCTGGTTTTCTGGCATTGCTGTCTGTCTAGATGCATCAGGATTACACACAAGAAAATGATCGCAGTCATTTGGTGTCTTGAAAACTGCCTGACACTCTCCACTTTATTGCCAACATTTTAGGCCCCATATTGCAGACGATGAGAGAACTGACCTTTGAAAGAAAATTGTGGGGTTGAATAGATAAAAATAAAGTGACAGAAATTGACAGAAAGGATTGTTGTTGCAGTCATGCTTGGATCTTATTCTTAAATGACCAACTTTTCTGATCAGTAAGTTTTTGTTACTTAATCATGCTTCTCAGTGAATATCTCCCATCCAAGTACGTATTACATAGCAGGATATCGCATAGCACATATAATCAGCTTTTTTACAAAAGGCAAAGCCATGGGAACTTCAGTATCTAGTCATATGCAGAATAATCATATTGAAGGCATAATTTCAGATCTTCATAATATTTTGCAAAATAATAAATCATTTAAAAACTAATGAAAAGAATTTTAGGAATGTCATAAGACCAAAAGGTGATGCAGGTCCTCTTCATCATCATCGTGTTCCCTGATACCCATCCTTCTTACAGAGGTATCAAAAAGCCAGGGAGAAGCCTCGAGTTCCTTAGGTATAGTTCTTCACTTATTCATTTAATAAGCATTTCTTGAGAGCTCACTGTATTTCAGGAACTAAAGATTATACATAGCCCCCACCCCTTTAGGGCTGATAGAAGCAATAACATGGCAGAGAGAACTTCTGATTTGGAAGATAACATCACTATCATGAAAAGCTCTCAAAGAAAAGTCAAAAAGAGACTAATCATTAGATATGGAGGAATTCAGACACATTCATTTGGCCATTCCAGACACAAAAAAATACATTCATGTGAAAGTCTGATATTATTTCAAATGACTAAGCCATCAGAAGTGATACATTATGTCATTCCATCCATTTATCACCCCTAGGAAGTAATAAGAGAATTATATTTCTTGTTTTGCAGATTAGGAAATCAATATTCTGAAAACTTTGTGACATGCACAAGGTTAAAAAATAAGATCTTAGATCTGAACTCTTGTCTGCTGGCTCCTAGTCCATGGTTTTTCCTATTATAATAATTTCTCTGATCATAGAGAATAAACTCATCTTCTTCCCATTTCCCTCTTCAAACACTGATGGGTATGCCTTAGTGACAAAGTATGTTAACATAATTCAATATACTTTGAAAACTGACCCCAAATAGCTCTTCCAGGACCGTAAAAACATAGAGGAAACAGGCCAGTTGAAGTAGCCTCATTGTAACACACTTAGATGTGGCTAAGAAACACCATTCTCCATTAATTTGTATATTTTCCTACTATATTTCTCCACCATTCAAAATATCTATACACTAACATTAATGTGAAACTGTAGTATAAGATAGCCAATGAGCCCCTGGGCTTGCATTAGGTAGACCAGAGTTAAAACCCCAGCAACTCCACTAAGCTCTTCTCTAACCCTTGGTTTGCCTCTTCTGTGAAACAGAGCTAGTACCAACTACCACATTCACAAAATGTTTGGTCGAGCTCTCAGCACATGAATGCTAAATAAAGCATACATTTGTCTATAATTTTCAAGCGTTCTTAAGCCATTTCATAGTGCATGCTCAACATCACAGCAAGAATCTATAGAAATCTAGAATTTCTAAGGCCTATTTTCTTTTCGTTTTTTGTTTTTGTTTGTTTGTTTGTTTTTTTGTGAGGGAAATCGGCCCTGAGCTAACATCCATGCTAATCCTCCTCTTTTTGCTGAGGAAGACCGGCTCTGAGCTAACATCTATTGCCAATCCTCCTCCTTTTTTTCTCCCCAAAGCCCCAGTAGATAGTTGTATGTCATAGCTGCACATCCTTCTAGTTGCTGTATGTGGGACACGGCCTCAGCATGGCCGGAGAAGCAGTGCGTCGGTGCGCGCCCAGGATCCTAACCTGGGCCGCCAGTGGTGAAGCGCGTGCACTTAACCACTAAGGCACCAGGCCGGCCCAGGCCTATTTTGTTTTTAGTCATATCCAGTAGGCATTAAATAAAAGTGATTTAGCAGTGATAATAAGAATCCAGACCACCTGATATACATCAGTGCATGGAGCATCATTAATAAACGTTAATTAGCTGACTTCATATTATTAAAAGTTAAGTCTGTACTTCTCTTAAGGCAAATATAAAAAACAAAACATTTCATCTGTAATAAGTATTTTTATTTTCCTTTAGGTGAAGGTACCATATTGAAGTCAGTGGGAGGAACACATATCAACTTTCTCATATCTCAGCATTTCCAACAAAACAGACTGTTGATTTACAATAAAATGTTGTCTTAACCTCTGTAGATGCTTTGTGAAGGCACAAAGGTGCCTATGGTCAGAAAGAAGATATTTCCCATTTTTATAAGTACTTTCAAACTTCCTTTGCTTACAGTCTCATGAATTTTCTCAAAGCACAAAAGAAAAATCTCTACAGGAGTGAGACTGTATTTGAATTATTTCATCTCAGATTCTGTCTTATTCCTAAGATTATTCTACAGAAACAAAATTTGAATTTTAATGGGAAATAACAATCCACTCTAAAACACAGCACATGAAATTTAATCTTACCAATAACAAAGAGAATCAGTATGTCTTTGATATTATAACACTGTTAAATATTCCACAATAAAATGCTCTCAGAAGAAAAAAAATAAAATCCTCTTTTCCTGAATATCGCAAGGTTAGAAAAAAATCACGTAAATCTAAATACTGGAGGGAAAGCAGTTTGCAGAAAATCGTGTAAGTGCGCTCATGCTGTAGACAAACAGAGCCCTGAAATTTGCCCAGTTAACAAAGAGTTCAGAGCTTCAACGCATACTTACACACTTGCCTTATTAAAATGCTGGAATTCATTCCTTGCTCAAGAGGCATTCATGGTCCCACATTTAAAATCATGCTGGTTCACAAGAGGAACTTTTAGATTATCTGCAGATGCTGTCATAAGAATTTAGCCTATTATTAAGCATTTGCAATTTATGGACAAAAGATGAGTAAATTCAGGATAGGCTATTTGAGAAGGATTAGGTTATCAGACTATAAACGAGGTGGAATTTTACTACATGGAAATCAGTGAGATAACTTCAAGCTTTGTAGCGTATAAATGTGTGGTATTTACGGTAAGTGTGGCACAGCAGAAATCAACGCCTGCCAATCCCCACCCACACAGCTCTAATCCTAGCATGTTAACACGTTTGAACTAATGTAGATCGGGTCGAACACAATTTTCCTGGTTAACATATTTTAAAAGTAAGTGTGTTAATGAACACACGACAAGAAAAAGGAAAGAAGACTTCCTGCTGCTAATGGGTACCATTTGAGACTTAAATTCATAGTAAATCTAAAATTCCAATATCTAATTCTTCAGGCAAACACCACACCCAGCTATTTAACACCACACACGTCACCCTCACCCAGCATGGTAGCTCTGTTGGACTAGCTCTATTATAAAAAATCACCCTTATTACCAGCCCAATACCACAGTGTGAGTAATGAACTGAATTGTAAGTTGTACAGGATCACTTAATGAGCTGCAATAATAGGAAATTGCTTTTCAGTGGAATGTGTTGAAGCAGGTTGTTCCATTTAATAACCTATCTTATTCACTCAACTATTCAGTCTTTAAATCTTGACCATCTAGAGTTAGGCACTGTGGGAGATTCAATATGGAAATATGATAAGTTAGTTGTAAGTTAAGCAATAAGGTAAAGTCATCTTCAAATATAGCATAATCAAAAGTCAAAATATCACTACACTTTTACAATAATTGATACAATTTCAACAGGTTCTATCTTACAAAGCCTATCCAATTGGTTTCATCAATATGTGCAGAGTGGAAATTATCAATCTCAGATCCACTTTTCATAAATAGTGCCTGGGACACAGCAGATGATCATTAAATATTTGATATCTGATTGTTGACTGATACCTTAGTAAACCACTGTGACACTAACCAAATCTTTAAAATACCTATTATTTCACTGAGTTCTATAAACACATATTAAGTTGAAAGACACTACTGGCATCACAAATATGGATTCTATGTTAGGCACTGAAAGATGAGTAGTTAGAAAGCTACATCCTCAAGGTTACTGTGTACATTTAGCACATTAGTGGGCCAAATTGGCAGCAAGATACCAACATTCAGATCTAATCAGACAGTATATTCACCAACGCTGCTGAGTAATTAATTTTGTGTTTGTGAGCTGGAAATAATTTAAGGCCATTTTTGGTTTTCAGATATTTTTCATCTTGGCTGCCATAATTAAATATACCAAAAAGCAATGCAAAGTCAGATTCAACTAGTATTCATTAAGCAGAACTATTAAATACCAAGCCCTGGGCTGGACCTTTCTACATAAACTGGTGATTCTGATGGCCAACCAAGTTGGAAACTGTGGGGGAAGAGGGAGAATCCCCGTCTGCCCTTACCCTTAAGGTTCTTATGGCTGGACAAATAATTAACAAGACAGGTCAGCAGGAGAAAATAATACCAAGTTTAATAACATGTATACATGGGAGAAACCAAGGACACTGCATTTCTCAACACAATAGCAGAAATTCTCGTCTTAAATACCATCTTCAGCTACAGACAAAGGAGGATGTTGGGGGTGGGGAGAGTCAGTTACAGGAGATCATCACTAAAGCACAGTAAACAAGAGTAAGGTTATTATGCAGATTTAAGGCCTCACCTTCCACATTGATAAGTTTCTAGAAATGAGGTCATCCCCCCCTCTTCCCAATACACAGAGGGAGATACCTTTACAAATGGAGATTTCCGTTACAAATGTAAATGTTTGTCTGGCAACTCCTTGCAGGGCCATCTAGAGAATGTGGCCAGAGAGACAGAATTTTTGATAAGATGGGCTTGTTGGTGCCTTACCTATGGTAACATCTATTTACATTATATTACAGCCATCAGATAGTAACTCCTTCCTGGAACTTCTATGTCAAATTCTTTAGGCAGTTAGTGGGAGAGGTCAAATGTCTGTCAGAGAAAACAATCAAGGTAAAGAGATATATTTCAAGGTGGCCAAATCTTGATCTCCCACAAAACCAACCTGCCAGTGCATGAGTACAATATCTCCACAAAGCTATGCCCAACTAGCTCCAGCGATAGAACAGACAACTTGAAAAAGGCCATGCATTTCATCTTTGAAGAGCTCTATTAGCAATTTCTTCCATAATTAGACAAAAGTTGTATTCTAAGCATGTCTATCCTTCCAGCTCTTCAAATCTTTCACACAAGCCCTCTTGCTCTCCTACATGAGAGCACAGCTCTTCACAAACGTGACAACAGTTATCACTTCTCCACTTCTCTCAAGTTAAAGTTGTCAGCCCATCACTGATCTTTCTGGTAGCATCCCATCTTGTTCCTTCACGTAAATTACAACTAATATATCATTCATATGTTCATTTTTACAGCCTGAGCTCTTCACTAGGACTCTCTCATGGGTTCAAGGATCATGGCCATTTTGTGCACCACTGCACAGCCAGCACCTAAAATACATCAGGTACTCAATAAATTCTTGATGGATGAATAAATTAAAGAATAATAAATAATAAGTTAAAGAATAAATGATTTGGGGGGCATAAGCTCATAGTCATTTGATTTAGATCACCATACTTATTTTTAGAGGGATAGTCACAGAAGAAGAGTAACAGTTCCTGACTTAGCTGGTCTTCTACATAGTAGAAAATCCCAGTAAAAGATTTTTAAATGATTTTTTTAAGTAAATAAATTTTTTAGATGATGAAGATGAACATCAGCAGCATTTGTTTATTCTATAAATATTTATTGTTTTTCTATAATGTGCAATGTACCAGACACTGGTGATACAGTAGTGAGCAGAATAAATACAGTGTGATAATGAAATTTAAGGGGTTACTATATAGAGAAGCAAAGTAAAATATTTATTGCAAGAGAATTGCATTAGGTTCACATCCTGGCATAGATCTAGCAGTGGAACATCAATCCCAATAATCGGATAATAACCACAACAAGGAAAAACAGAAGATAGTAGCCCTCAATTTAAACCAATAAATCATGGAGATATAAAACTGAAACACAAGCAGTCAAATTCATGGAGAGAGAGAGCAGAATGGTGGTTGCCAGGGGCTGAGGGGAAAAGAGAATGGGGAGTCAGTGTTTAATGGGCATGGAATTTCAGTTTGGGAGGATGAAAAATTTCTGGAGATGGATGATGATGATGGTTGCACAACAATGTGAATGTACTTATGCTATTGAACTGTACATTAAAAAAATGGTTAAAATGGTAAATTTTTTGTTATGCATATTTTACCACAATAAAAAAAAAAAAAAAAAAAAAACCCTGAGTCACACAAGGCAGTGTAGTCAGCATTCAGCGCCCACATACAGAACTGCTGCTCCTGAGTTGGTTACCGAGTTCCACAGGCACAAGTACGGAGAAACACCCCCAACAGCAGAGTCTTCAGGTAAAGACAGACACATACATTTGACAACGATGCATCATTATGTGACTAGCAAGGAACCACAAGGACACTGACAGCTCATTTTTTACTCAAATTCCCTTTCAGGAAGCTTTCTGGGGCTACAAGACTCCATGATTTTTTCTTTAATTCTCTGACCTCCAAAACACAAAGAAATTTTTACTCCTCAAGTGAAAAAGCCTTACTTGAAAAATCCCAAGGCACAACCACCAGAAATGACCTCAGTATGAAATTGAGAAATACTGGCCAAGCTAATTGGAAAAAGTTAACTCTGCCTGAATACTCTGACTGTTCTCAATCGCTTCACATAGGCATAAGGGAAACAAAATTTAGAATCAAGATGCAGGTGGCATACTACAGGGGAAAAGAAAACTTATTTAAAATATAAAATGTAAGGCAGACTGTAACAACATTCCTCTGAGTCCTTCTCAGAATCAACCATCCTACCAATCATTCATATGGAAAGGAGAACCAGGAACAGTGTTACCAACAAGCCAGTCAAAAGCTGTCAGCAACATTTATTATTGTGTGTAGAGGGTACTAGTAGCTGATACAAAAGAAAAAGTCTCATCTTTTGCCCTTCAGGAGCTCATAATAGGAAGGATAATAATTGTATCATATATTTTGGCCAAGGGAGTTGGAATACAACGATAAAATGAGCATGGGCTCTGGACTGAAACAGATCAATGATGCAATCCTAACTCTACAACTTTTTAGCTATATGACCTTAATAACAATAGCTAAATTACTGAGGTCTTACCATGCACCAGGAAGTTTGGTCTATAATCCATCCCTGTTAATCCTCACATACCCTGTAAAGTAAATGCTATTATTATTTTACACATAAACTCAAGTTATTTAATTTCCCTGAGCCTCAGTTTCCTTGGGGGAGAAGAGGGATTAATACCAACCTCATACCAGGATTTTGAAAGTTAAATGAGTTAATGTGTTAAAAAATAACTAAGATACTGTAGGCTCTCATTGAATGAATACTGATACCATCATTTAATTATTAAATTTTTATAGAAATAGCACACATTTGGAAAAGTTTTTCTAAGGGGCATTTTAAAGATCACTACTTCTTTTATACATACTGTCTGAACTGTTTATAAATACAATTTAATTCAGCAAGCATTTGTATTCTTATTATATACAAGACACTGTGTCAGGCACTGCAATGTACACAAAGATATATAACACAATTCCTATCATTAAGGTGTTTGTAATCCAATGAATTTATAAGAAAATATATTCTATCTTAAAATTAGTATTTAAGATATTGTATCTTAAATTAATTAGGCTTGGGGCTTGGTGTGAAATGTCCCTATTCTGGAGTGTATTCTGTTACATTCTCCACCACTGTTTTGTCATATAACTGCAAGATGACTTTTTTCCCCTGCGAAATATGACTTTCTACAAGTTAAATACCAGGTAAGTTCTCCCAAGCACAGCGGCTCTTGTTTTTCACATTAATATGGCATATATTTTATAGAACCTGTACCAATTGAACACATGCTGATTTCCAACCATTGGTATGCAATTCTCTCAGTAAAAGATGAGCAGCCAGCATTCAGACATTCTGTTTATAATGACAACAAAAACTACCATTCAAACTCACTACTAGCTGTGATAATTATCAGAATGAATGAAAATAAATTACTGAAAATGGAAAATCTTCTCACTCATCTCACATGACAATGTGTTTTCAATTCCTAGAGAGATTTCCCAAGATATTTATGGTGAAATCTACACAGAACACTGATCTCAATTGGAAATCTTATAGTTTGGGAAACGTAAGAAATTTCCCCAGGGAAATAGGGAAAGAAGTGATATAGGGTACCGGGTATTCCCGCAGAAAATAAGTATTGAGCATATATAAAATATCTGAGAGAATTTACAATAATGGAATATCTGACACTGTAATTAATGCATGTTACAAAATGCCTCCTATCTCTTCCAGGTCAACTCCATCAAAGTCAAGTTTTGAAATCACTTAACTTGCTGAAATACACAACCATTAATCAAAATCCATTACCTATTACCATGAAATCTCCAGTATATCACTGTCCTCCATCTTTCCAGGAAATAATAGCACTACACATAAATGGTTCAACGATATCACCATTTATCCACACAAAACCAAGCAAAGGCTTAATGACAGTATTTTTTTTTAACACATCTAGAGATTTCAATTCAACTAAGCTTGAAATTAAGTTATAAAACTACTGTTTTATACTACACATAATGCTTTTAGTTCTTGAGTTTCCAATTTAAATATTTTTAATTTTGTGATACTACTTACATTTTTATCTATTGTTAATGGTATTCATTTCAATGTCCAACACTGAGGCTACCTCACTATAAATATTGAAAGATAGTCTCATCACTGTATATTAAACTGATGCCAAACGTTTTCAACAAAATATTGGGAACTTACCTTTATATGAAAATATTTCATTTTATTAAGTTGTTACTAAATTACTATCCTGGTACTAGGCAAATAATATGACTTCAGAACATGGTGGAAAAGCACAACACACACAAAGATAAGAATTAAAACATAATGTGAAAAGTGCTACGCTAGTGTTATATACAAAGCCCCACGGATATACAGAGGAGATGTCCTTCACCAACATCCCCATCCCTCATTTCTACCTGGAGAAGAGCTGAATCTTGAAAGACAAATAATAGCTCACTAAGCAGAAAACTTAAAAAACAACAAAGAAACAAACAAAAAACCAGCAAAGGACATTCCCAGTAAGGAAAAAAGCAAGACACAAGGCCCAGGGTAGGAACAGACATAGTGTTTTCAGAGAATGTCAATTAGTTGTGTCAGTGAGTTGCAGTAGAGGTGACATTGGGAAGAGGGCACGAGGGGCAGGCAGATAAAGAAGATGAAAGTGGAGATTAGCTACCTACAAACCAGACTGTAAAGATTCCTCCATGCGATGCTAAGGAGTTTAGACTCTAGACTACAGGCAACAGTTAGTTGGCCATGTAAATTTTCCCCTTGTGTTTCCTTTGAAAATGATCTCAATGAAAACATATCCCTTTACTCACTGACTCATTTGCTCAAATGTATTGACTGAGCATTATTCCTATGCCAGGCATTTTGCTAGACTAGGGATCAGCAAATATCACACAGGCCAAATTTTTCCCACTGCCTGTTTTTGCGTGGCCCACAAACTAAGAATAACTTTTACTTTTTCAATGGATGAAAAAGATCAAAAAGAAGAATATTTCCTGCTACATGAAAATTATATGAAATTCAAATTTTAGTGTCCATAGATACAGTTGTATTGGAACACAGTCATGTTCATGACTTTGCATCTTGTCTCTATGGCTGCTTTTGTGCTACAGCGGCAGAACTGAGTAGCTGTGACAGAGACAGTCCGGCCCACGAAGCCTAAAGCATTTACTAAACTAGAATGAGTTTGCTGATCTCTGTGCTAGACAATGCAGAAACTAAACAAGGTCTACTTGTGGAAAAGAACAAGGAAGCAGACCTACAGAACTCAGTATGGTAAGTACTGTGGTCCAAATAATCTCAGAATATTATAGGAGCACACAGTTGGGACACATAGCCCAGACTGGGCCAAGGGACTGTGCATAACGAAAAGCTTATGAAATTGGGTTAGATTAAATTAAGAGATCAAATCTTAAGGAGTCTTACATGTCATGCTAAAGACTTCACATTTCATTTTGAAGGCAATGGCAAGCCTCTGCCTGGTTTTCAGAAGGCCTGTGACATGATCAGTCTTGTATTTTACAACAGCCATCCTGATGGCAATGTATCTAATTGTACTTAATGCCTTTTACTGGCACAGCAAACACAACATTGGAAAGTAAGGATTATTTTCTCTAGGAAGAACTGATAAGCATTCTTATCAGGCAATCATCATTCTTGTTCATTTTCTCTTTCTTAATAATAATAACAGTGATGGCTGGTACTGATTGAGTATTACTGTGTACCAGGCACTTGCTAAGTGCTTTAAATGTATTAACTCATTCAATCCTCACTCATATGACCTGTGCAAGTAACTTTTGGTGAACTGGATACACAAAATAATGTGATTAGATTTAACCCTTTTCCGGGTGAAAACATTTCTAGTGTTCAAACCACATATTTTTTCTGCTCCTAGGTGAATATGTTGAACAGGTAGCATAACTTTAACTCCCTATGTCAAGCAAAACAGGTAGTTGAGTAATCACTCACCCTTCCACTACAACTATCATGTTCCTTAGACAACGAAGTGTCTCCCATGGATCCGGAACTGTGCCGGGGAGGCAGTGGAACACACCAGCAAGCAGCTCTCATTCCCAGGGGTCCCAACGGCTGAATGAGGAAAGCACACATCCCCAGTCTCAGACCTCAAACAGTATTGCTCATTCCATCAACCCAGGATTATACTGCTATTGCTCATTCCATCAACCCAGGATTATACAGCTGGAGACACCTATTTCTTGAAATCCTTCTTATTAAAGCATCCACTTTCTAAGTAGTTTTGTGGGTGGATGTTCTGGTAAGGGAGAGAGAGACAGAGAACATTAATGGGCATTGGTGATGAGAATGAAGCCAGGAAGACAGAAATCAATGCTTCATACATGGTATTTTGGGCCTGCTTCCCAAAAGCAAAACTGATGAAATAATAAGGATTTGTCACCTGGAGTGACTAGCTTAGGAACAGAGGGAAAAAGGCACAGGGAAGGAAGAGTGACATGCTATGGTGTGAACGAGAGGTGGACTTCCCTCTGGATACGTGGCATTTGCCTTCATTTATACTATAAAAGGGGCAGAAAATGTTTCATGCCTCTAAATATTTTGCCTATATTAAATCAATTTCCTTTTCAGTTCAGACCTAAGTTTAGTAATTATATGCATACCTAGAATATAGGATATGGTGTATTTTATAGGCTTAGTCACCTTACTGGAAAATTAAATACAATCAGATGACAAACAAGGAAGTTACCATTTTACTGGAGCACTGCCCACACAGTACAAGACTTACAAACCAAGACTTATGGATCATGAGTTAGAAACCACGATTTTGTAACTAAAAAGGTGCTGAAGTGTATCTGGAATTTCCTCTCAATTTCCTACAGCAGCAACATACCTTTGAGATTCACTAGAAAGTGACGCTGAGAGGGAATGGCAGCGTGTTGTACAGCCTTACTGAGATGGACAGCCTTACTACTACATCCACTCCTTACAGTCTAAACTTGAGCAGCTGCCAAAGAGAAGGAGAAAAGGGGGAAAGAGAAAAAACAGTAGTAGCGAAAACCACAGATCTCTCCCCAAAGCTTCCCACCTACATTTACGTCTCACTCAATTTTTCTTCTTCACTGCACATTATCATCTTCATTGCCAGAGAGTAGCTAACCTCAGTTACCTTACCAGAAGGTTTATAGAAGAGTTAAGCAGACATTTGTTAAGACTGTGAAAAGTCAGAAGTGGTGATTAGTTTTAAAGGGTCTTTTGTGTTTGATTTAATTCAAAGTTTTCCAATATCAAGGTCAGCCGTCTTACCTCTGTTGCTTGGAGAGACTCTTTGTTCCTACTCCTCGAGCCTGCCTCTGATGTGGAGACATTGTCTGCATCATGGAGATCCCTCCTTCCTCCTCTCAGCACACCATAATTTGGTATATCATCCTTGGCTACACTAGGAAAGTCAGTAAACAGCTTTATGATCTTAGCGTTCATTCTTCTAAGCTTTCCATACAGATTTGGTATATACTACTGGAAATACAACCTTCCAAACCCCACAGCCTAAGTGATCTGACTATATCATGTTGATAGAACATGAATAGTCATGGAAATTTAGATGATTAGTGGTCTAGGTAGAGAGACGGCCCTCACTACGCATAACTTCTAAAATGATTCTGTGATAACATTCGAGGTGCCCACTGCTTGATTAGAACACATCTTCTGCAGATGGTTTGTCCTCTGCAGCTAGATGAAGTTAATGTCCCATCTGAGAAAACATTCTGATTTCTACATAATGACAAACTAATATTCAACAGCCTTCTCCCAGTATGACATGATCCAAAAAATGTTATTGTGGACTGTTTTTACTCATAGCAAACAGTTTCTACATAAAAGTTATCATCTATTTTCAATCAGAGCAGACAAAATTTAGCCAGAACATTTTATTGCTCTTATTTTGCTATTGATATTGTAAAAAAAATCTGTTTAAACTTGCATTGTATCACACTTAGTAAAGCCTAATAAACATTCTATTTTAAAGGCATCTAATAATGAAAAATGTTCTTATGAGAAAAATTGTAACCTAATTCAAATTTCATTTTCTAGCTCTAATTTCTATGAATTGGTTGTTCCATCTTAATTATGATACAAACCAGAGTTTTTACCTAAAGAAAAACTCTAATAAAAAATATTGAATACCTACTATGTGTACTGCAGAAGAACCCAGATAAATAAAAGTCGTCTAGTTAAGACTCTAAGTTAACTGGTAATACATATAACATGGCAAACAGTCAATCCTGCTTCATTTTTTATCATGTATAATTCAGTACATGCAGGAACCCAATCAATGAGGATCACTCATAATTTGTATTTCAAGGGGTAAAAAAAACCTACTTACAATATAACAATTGGAAGAGACTTCACAGCGACCTTTTTAGATAGTCATAAACACTAACTATGAGAAAGATGCATTAAAATTAGCCTCTTGCCTTTCTCTAACCCTCTGATAAATCACTGGTGAAATAGGAAGGCTGCTAAGGTGTTCCCCTCGTGTGGTTTTCATTGTTCACTTGTTTCGAGAAGGTGTACCTGAGTAGACAGACGCAGCCAGTCAAAGAAGGCACACAAAGAAGAGAGAAGGGAACATGCGAGTTCCTTTGAGGTCTTCCCGGAAGCCCCCCTGCCAGGCCTCCCCACAATGGGCACCGAGGGGAACCCATGATGGACTTGCTTCCTTCTTGCTAGTGTGAATTTCCAGTCTCTTGGCAAAGCCTGGAAACATCCCTCGTCACTACACAGTTGCTCTGCTTACTGATCTGACTTTCCCTTTCTTCCTGCTCCAGCTTGACTCGGCCTTTCGTGTTGCACACTCCCTCGTTTGTCTCACAACAGCTCGGACTCCTCTATGCGCTGGCAGACAGTGGTCATTCTGTCCCACTTCGTTTTGGTTTGCAGAGTCTGGGAGATGGTCTATGTTTCCAATTTGCTGAATAACGTTATTTTTCGGTTTATTCTCTGCATCTTCTATTTTTATCAAAGTCTTCCATTTCAGAGAGTACTCAAAATCGTGAGAAGTCTTTTGGGGATTTCAGGCTTAAACAAAATGCCTTCAACAAAGGAAAGTATTTAGAACTATAAATTTGCATTTAAACGCTGACCATGCTGGCATCACTTATGTGGCAATATCAGACAGCATGAGATAAATCAGAACACAGCTTGAAATTATAGTCCTAACTTATCTGATTTCATAATAATTTTAGGGTCTTTCCTTTAAAATCCAATAGCTCAAAGACTTACATTTTTTCCAGGGAATTCTGTTCTCTTTTTGAATAATAGGTCTCCCATGGTTCACAGAATGACATGTATAAAAGCACCATTTCTACAATAATTATTCCTAATTTTTAAATTTAGCTAAACAACATCCACTACATATTTATAACTATAAAATTAGACAAAATCATTGAACCAAGAGCAAACTATTTTAGCAGACTAAAATAAGTCAATAAAAATTTTCTAGGCTGGACCAAGGACTTGCATATAAGTTACTATTTTGAATTGCATTTTGTGTGACTGCAAGATAAAGAATTAGTATGTAGCCTATAGCCTTTTGGCATGGCCCTAGACACAGGACGGAAGCTAAGAGAACAATGTTTACACTCAAACAAATTAATAAACTAGAGTATTGTTCATGGAGCAATAGAGTAGGGATGAAAAAAGCTACTAGAGAAAATTAAATTATCCTCAAGAGAAGTTACAGAAATTTAAAATTTCTAAGAAAGTAAAATTCATTGCAACAAGCAAAGCAAGAATTTTCTTTTTGCTAGCGTTATGCTTGATAATATTTACATTTGTATAGCACTTTTCATATAAGAATCCCAAAACAGTCTAATAATTTTTTCTTGCATAGAACATCAATGTTATCCTACTTTATAGAGATTACATTTTACCCCCCTCTCCACAAAAAAAGTACCTCATATGTGGAGCTTTGCCATATGCCAGCCTCAGTTTGAAGTGTATTTTTGTATTCTAAATCCTCTATGCAGTAGATACTATTCCCATTTTAGAGATTAAGAAACTGAAGTACACAGGGGTTAATTAATTTGCCCATATGTCAAAGGTAGAAAATGGTAAAGCAGACATTCTGGTGCAGGTATCTGTCTGTAGCGTTCATGGGCTTAATCGTCATGCTTTAACGCTTTTCCATCACCAAGCTCCTTTGGAGAACTACAAGACTAGCTCAGGAGTTCTGAGGTGCAGTAGGCTAAGAATAGCCTACTATTAGCCTACTATGTGAAGGACTTTGAACCTCCAGTCTAGGTGTTTACTTACTAACTCATGTGCTATCGAGGCAGGCTCTGTTGTCAGACTGGTTGGGTTCAGATCCCATGAGGCCATGTCATGGTTGGAGGAAAACAATGTTTCCTGTTTTTCATTTTCATAAGAGAGAACATTCACAAAATATTTCTCTATTAATCTAGTACCATATCAAGTTCTTAAGAAATGTATACAAAGGCTAATGTTCATAGTTGATTTCCGTGAATTTAGTCTGGCCTTCTACAAAAGCTGGGCTGGGCTCCAGGACCTAGTCTATCTACCAAGAGCTAGACCAGGAAGGCGCAGGAAGACATAGTTCATTGGCTCGTTCACAATGAGTCTCCCCTGTCTCTCTCTCCATCTTTAACCTCTGAACGTTATCTCTCTGTCTGTAAGAAGAGAAATCCAGTAGGTCTTAGAAAAATAACTCTACTACCTAAGGCTCAAAGCAGAGACATTTCTGAAATAATTCTCAGCTGTCAGCTACTGAAGGCTTACTGCATTGCTAATGCTAGAGTCCTCTATGGCCAAACATGTCAATACAGCATAAAAGAAAGGCATCATGTGAGTCACTAGAATCCATATTCTCAGCTCACAAGTAAGTTTACACAAATTACCCAAACTCAGTTAATTTTCCTAAGTTTCATCTGAACTATTGTTTTAATCCTAACAGAAGGTTCTCAAAGCTCCTGACAGCCAGCAGTTGCAGAGTCGACTACAGGCTGACTGGCCACCTGTTGTGAGGTAGGAGCCAAGAACAAATGTGAGTAAAATCTACTTTGTTTATCAGGCAGGAAAAGGGACATCTGCCACAACAGCCAGTACAACCACCCCAAAGGACAAACTACAGACCAAACTCCTTCCCAGTCCCTGTTTGCTTCTGTTTATACCTCCTTCACATCTAATACACGAGTCTCTGCCATCTATTGTCTGCAGTGTGGGAACAATAACACGCTACCAAAGCATAATTACTTTTACTTTTAAAACATAGGCTAAAACATGCATACTTATTATGGAATGAATAGATATATATTACAAAATTTATAAAGACGGCTGTTTTAAAAGACTGAATAATATGTTAAATATTGAAAATGAAAAATGCTGTCAGTGTATTTAATTTTTTAATTAAAAGTTAGGTAAGTAAGATTTTAACCTCCACTAATTGGTTTTAAACAATCCTTTTACATATTGATTCCAAATGAAATCAGACCAGCTATCTCAAACCATTCAGTTAGGATTTAGAATCTGTAAGAAAAATACCCAGTGGCAGCAGTGTTGTGGTCAGTGGAGATCACAGAACGGAAGAAAACTATCAATTACTGAAGAGCTAGCGAGGGTCTGATGTGCAAGATAGGGTCATCTGTATGGTATCTTTTTAACACTAATATTATTCTTGTGAGGGAGGTATTATCATAGCCATTTAACAGATAAGAAAATTATATCTCTGAGAGGTTAGCGAACTCACCTAAGGTCATACAGCTAATAATTAGCAGGTCTCTTTGTCCCATGTCTGAAGAACTTAAATTCATATAAGAAGGTGGCTAAGTGTCAAACAATATGGCAGAACATCCTGAACTGACTGTTCTTCCCCCTCACTTGCCCCTCCTCAAGAAAAAGCCAAAACACAAAAATGTGGACTGTAAAGGCAAGAGAAAGTGCAATGACCCTGTACTTCTATCTCACTCCATTAATTCAGTATAAGTCAAGGTCTCTCTGGAATAACAATGAACCCAAGTGAGGAAAGTTGACTCCAACCCTCATGATCATGGCCATGTAGATGAACCTACATAGGGAGGGGTTGGTCTCTCTCTCCTTGCGCCCCCCCCATACAGGACTTTAGAGAAGTTTCTAGAGAACTAGGATAAACACAGCAGCAGCAGCATAACAGCGTCTGAAAAAATGACCTCAGAATTAACCCAGGGCACTGCTTACAGAGCTACATTTACCTCCCATTGAGGTCTCATCTGACCCCTCGCGTAAAGAAAGAGTAATCACAGCAATTCTTCCATAGTGTCACTCCAGCGTATTTTAGCAACATAAAGGCAAACAATTTAACATATAGGAAGAACTCGTAATGCCCATTCCTCCCACTTCTTCATTTTCATCATTCCACTGCCGAGAAGGAGCTCAGATTGGGTCAAAGATACACTTTGATATATTAGAGGGGATCTAATGTACAGCATGGCAACTATAGTTAATAATACTGTACTGCATATTTGAAAGTTGCTTAGAGTGTAAATCTTAAAAGTTTTCATCACACACAAAAAAAATTTGGTAACTATGTATGGTGATGGATGTTAACTAGATTTATTGTGGTGATCATTTTGCAATATACACAAATATCAAATCATTATGTTGTACACCTGAAACTAATATAATGTTGTATATAAATTCTACCTCAAAACAAAAAAGATACACTAGAATCCTTGGGGATCCAAAGATGGTGGTCAGAGAAGGATGCCTGAAACAGAGACTAAGGAGGGGTTGCAATTATTGGCAATGGCAGAGTCTTAGGTATAAGTGAAGAAGTGGTTGACTGAGGTTGGAAGATAAGATCACAGAAAAGTAGACTCCTAGGAACTGAGAAGCAAGGGTATAGGAAGGACCATCTATATGTATATTTCAATGGCCAAGAATTAAGATGAGTAGAATGGGACAAAGTGAGAGTGAGCCAAGAGAGGAAATTGCTGAGAAATGGAGAGAGAGGACCCAGGGGTTGGTAGGCGAGAGAAACAAGTAAGAGTGATTTAAAGGAGCTTAAGAGGAGGGCAGGAACATGGTCTGAAAAAGGCCATGAGGAGCAAGGAAGACATCTATCCCAGCCCCAGCCTGGTGGCGTGAAGCAGAGGTATAGGAGGGAAACAGCCACCTCTTGCCAGGTCTGCAATGAAAGCAGCAGCCTCACCAGGAGCCAGTGGTCAGAACAAGAAAGTAAAAGGAATATTCAGAGAAGAGTCTGAAACTATCACAGATTTTGCTGATAATAGTCCATGGGCTCTAGAAAGCACGAGGAAGGGGTTTTAGGAGTCAGGGAGGGGTGTTATAAGAGGATGTACAGAGGCTGAAACAATTAGAGTATGGCACATGGAGGGTGTGAACTGGGAGACTGAAAGTTCTCGTGGGGACTGACTTCAACGAGATTTGTTCCAATAGATTCAAGGCAGGTGGTGAAGATGACGCCATGAGGGTTGGAGGTAGGAGGGACGGGTTTCTGGGGCCGCCTCTTCACCTCAACGATGCAGGTAAAAGGTGCAGGGAGGTGTGGCTTAGTCTCAGTGCACATCCAGTCCTCACAATGACCCCTTGTACTACGTACTATTATTATTCCCATTTTACTTATGAGAAATAGAATTTACTCTACTCTGTACTCCAGGGCAAAGGAGTCATGGATTATAAGAGCTGGGGCATCTCTGCTTTACAGAGAAGGGTTCTGTACCTGTGGAGAGAGAGAAGTTGCAGAGGATCAAGCCAACGGGTGGGCCCAGTGTAAGGAGCCAAGACCATCTTAACTCCCTAGAGCTAAGGCCGAGAAATCCACAGAAAATTACAATCAATGCACAATCTGCCTGTGCATATATACCTTGAGAACTTGGGGAACACACGTTTAGTAGTCACCTATACTATAAATTTCTCTCTTTCAACAAAAGCACAAATCTCCGTGTTTCAGAATGGTGTCACTTCTGGTGATATATATTTTGTAGCATTTGAAGCACAATTCAAATATTTATGGTGACCTACTTTATCATTAGTCTTATTTATTTTTGAGTGTATTCTAATATTTTCAGGATGAATTTTCCAGGCCAATTTAATTTCTTAGCTGATAAGAAAAATATAGGTAATATAGTATATAAAATATTATAAGGAAATAAAAAGTGAATTCTTAACATTAGCAAAGATTTTAATTAGGCCCTGCTTGCCTTCTATCACCAGATTGGGAAAATATGGTCCATAATGTAAACAACATTGAAAAGTTGGCTGGAAAGTGTACTTAAAAAGCAGTTATTGATGGCATAATACCAACCTGGAAATGCAAAGCAAGTATTCATCCAAGAGATCAGTAAATGATGAATTACAAAAATCTCTGTTGGTAATTTTAACAAAATAATGTTGAACATATGAAGCAGGAGGATATAGCTATGACGAGGGAAAAACGCACCTGAGAGTGGGTGCAGGACGGAACTTCATTCAGTAATTTGACCGAATTTGACTCAGTTTCTTTCAACTCAAATTTCTCTGCTGGAATCCAGTCATACACATGAGCAGTGATAGAGCATACACATTAAGATTTAATCAAACTTTGCCAATATCTCTGACAACAGCTCTAAGAACTGTTTCGCAGATTAAATGTATGCGAAAGGAGTAAAAAATAATTATGTCTGTATTAATAATTGTATCTATAATAATAATTTTAGTAGTATTTCTAGTCTGACCAATCTGAAGTGTTTACAGCCTCAAGACACCCTGACATGATAAACATCAGAAATTACATCATTATCAGTCTGATTTTTTTAAATTAAGTTCCATAGTCATACTTTTTTTCAAAAACTCTCATATAAGACTTCTTGATGCGTTAGTAAAAAATCTTGAGGTATCTTTTTTAACAAAGCAAAACAACAAACCTGCTTGGAGCTTCTTATATTTACGAGCATCAAGAGAGTTTTTAGTTTCACTTGCTCTATATCAATGAGACACATAGAAACAGAAGAGTATGTGACGGTTCCCATATTCCTCTATTTATCTAAAAAATAAGATCAGAAAAGGAAGCAGCATTCTCATCTGAGAATATCCTCCACCTCAGCAATGATTTCCATTCTTCATCGATTTTATTTATTATTACTATCATTATTATTATTATATGTCTCAAGGGATTTAAAGAGTAAATAAAAATTTATGATCCAAACCTCAATCTCTTCCTCTCCTCCAGCTAAGGATCTGCCTTGCAAGGCAACAATACAGGGACTGCCAGCCCAGTCCTCCAGCCATGTCAGACTGGCGCCTGGAAAGTTATTCCAACCCGTCCATGGAGCAGGACCAAGCTCAAGCTATTACTCTTGCTTTCCAAAAGCTGAAATTATTGTGGGTTACCTTACCCTTTGGCAGAAAGATCACCCTTCCTGTGAACCCTTATGAAACACCACCAGAGGCCCACTCATATCACGAGGTTTTTCATGAAAATGCATATATCTCTAAGTGTCTCGAGAGCTAAAAGTCCATGAGCTAAGGAATTCGCAAAACCCTAAGATCAGGAAACAGATAATGACCAAAAATGACCTTCATTCTTTGCAGATCACTGATGCAGATTACATGAGCCCCTAGGTAAGAGGTTTGTTGTTTATAATTCTGCACATGTTTCCTACATTTCATCAAATCTCAAAGACCCCGTTCCCCAGTGACAAAGGTTTCCATAATGAGTTTACGCCTCCAGAAGAGGACACAGACTCCAACACTGACATTATCACCTAATTCTCTACCCATCCCTAACTGCTAGTCCTAAACCAAACAACTAGCAAAGAAGATTCTACCAATGACCTTGTGAGAATATGAAGAAAATTCTTACAGGTGTCATGATTTATGTCACCAACCTATGAATAGTTTGTGTACCAAACATTTATATGTAAGTTGAGTTTTGTAGTTGACACGCATTTTCCTACAGAGTCAATGGTTTAAATTATGGCTAGGTTCTCTGGCTAGCCTATAAAAATTGATTTAAACCACTATGTACCTAAACAAAGTATAAATAGAACTATTTCTAGTTTGTTTCACTATTAATTAGAACATTGTTTCTATGAAAAACAAATTCAAATCTCATCCATTCATTCACTTATATTAGGCTGAACCATATGAAAATGTTATTTTTGTAGGTCAAAAATAGTTGAATATAGACAACTTCATATGGTTCAACCTGATGTATTCATTCAAGAAAAAATAACTGAATAGCGTGAGATAGAAAGAGGTTGGGAATAAACACGTGTAAGTCAAAGTCCCTGTAGTTACAGATGGTCACATCCGGTCAACACACCAATGTATATCATGGGTGCATGACATCATGGGCAGCAGTTTGATGCATTTTGAGCAAAAGATAGTTAAAAACAGACACTTTTTTTTTTATTTCTAAGCAATGTAAGCAGCAGACTCTTCACCTCTGAGCCCAAGCCCCTTTGCCAACCCCACAACCTGAGTAGCGACAGGCTGGCATTACCCGGCAGGCAAATTTGACTCCACATAAATGGGAGTCAAATGTTTACTAGACTTGCCTACATCAGCAAAGGCCAGAGTCAGCTCATTCTCTATGAATTTATCCATATATAATGGTCTGTAACTCAAATTTTCTTATTACTCTCTTTAGCTGTAATGTTCAAATTTGTTTCAGGTAATAAATAGATTAATCAATTTAATAAGGATATTCAGTCTGTTTTCCATTGGAAAAACCTAGAGGATGAACACCTCTGCTTTGTGTAGGCTGCCTAATTAGGCTAACTATATTTGACTGAGTATATATTAGACAGTGAGCCAAGCAGGATGTTTGGATCACAATACGATCCCTTAGTCTCAACTCCAAATTGCATAGTTAATCTTCAATTAAATTTCTCACAAATTTCCTCATAGTCAATAGTATGCATGTGATAATATTATTAAACTCCTATAAAACTATAGTTTGGGGAACTGGATGATATAATCTTAGAATCCAGTCCAGTTCCAATAGAATTTTAAAATTTTAATCATCTTTTTGAATATAAAATTAACATTCATTAATTTTTTAAAAGGCAAACAATGCAAAAATAAAGTAGAAATTGAAAGTCAGCTATAATTGGAGTGAAAGAATAAAGAGAGCAAGGGATGGTGATAAAAAAGAGAGTGACTTTGCACTTCTCGTATCAAAACAACCACATCCAAAAGCCACAACATAACACACTCTACTTTGCCTACAACTACTATACAAAATCATGTATGATTAATACCAGATATTGGTTTAAATAAAAGTGCTTTATAGATTTAGAAGAGAGAGGTCACCTTCAGTTAATATGTCAAAAATAGCAATCGGTCTAATTTTTTATAAATCATGGCCATTATTTTATAAATCAGGGTCATTATCTTATTTGATGACTCATTCATTCAAGAGATGTCTGTTGAGTGACTACCAAGTGTAAAGCACTCTGCTAGGCACTGGGGATACAGAAGTGAATAGGCCTTGCCCTCCTGAAGATCAGATTCTAATGGGGGAGGTAAAATGTGAACAACCAATTACAAAATAAATTATTCAATTAGAACATTAATAAGGTCCGAGGCACAGGAATAAGTGGTGCTCTAAGAGCATAAGGGATCTAACCTAGTGGGAGAGGGATGGAAGTCTTCTCTGAGAAATGCTATGAGCTGAGCTCTGACGGATTCAGAGTTAATTCCTACCAGGCAAATGAAAGAAGTGGGAAGAGTGTCCATGTTCAGAGAGCCACAAATACAAAGTCCCTAAAAATAAAAAAAGCAACGGAGGCCATGCAAAGAACCGAAAGGAAGCCAATGTGTCTGGAATAGAGAGAGCAAGAGGAGGAACCCGAGATGAGGCTGGTGAGGCAGGCAGGGGCCAGACGTCACAGGGCAAGGTTTCTGAACCTCAGTGCTACTGACATTTGGGGTCAATAATTATTTGTTGTAGGGACCTGTCCTGCGCATTGTAGGATGTTTAGCAATATCTCTGGCCTCTACACATCAGATACCAGTAGCACCTTCCCTCCCCAGCCCCTATGAAAACCAAAAATGTCTCCAGACTTTGCTAAATGTCCCCTTGGAGACAAAATGGCCCCCAATTAAGAACCACTGCCACAGGGCCTTATAGGTGATGTTAATAAGTTGGGCCTTTATCCTAAAAACAATGAGAAAACACTGAATACTTTAAGCAAATGAGTGATTTTTCAAACAATCTGGAGAGGGCAAGAGGAAATTAATTAAAGGAGTGAAATCCTATAGCTGCCAGAGAAATAAATGAAAGCTCTCCAAGCCTGCAGAAAAGAGGTGGGAGTCAGCAGGTCAACCACCCCCGAGATGCTCTGAATTAGGTCAAGTGCCTCACTGGAAGTGGGAACAAGGCCACTAGTAGTGTCCCTCCCCATTGTCCACTCCTTTATCCGGATCATTTAGACTTCAGGAGACCGTGTTCACCACGCAGCCTGGCAGTAATGCTCTACAGAGTGTTTGTTGATGAATTGTTGGAATTCCAACATGCATATTGGGGAGGGGGGGTGGGACTTAAAAATAGTACGGAGAATAAATTGTAGATGGAGATTATAAAAATATAGAATATGTAGCCATGATATTTTATGCTCTTTTGAGTATATGTTTATACATATTTTTAGCACAAAACTAAAAAAGTCAAATATCAAAACCAAAGCAAATATCAAATACTGAAAGTGAAGACGCTGTGCCACGAGAAGCAGTAATTGCTTTCTTTAGAAGTCTCACGGCTGTACTAACTTAAGACTTTTATCGGTTAGAACAGAAAGTCAGTCAACCGTTTCCATCCTTGTTAACTCACTTCCCTCTGCTGTTTAGGAAAAGCATATAATTTGTCATGGAGGTTTCTTTTTATTTCAATTCTGTGGCATTGTTAGTTATTTTTATTTTAATGAATGCTTGGAAGGTATTTATTATATTATCTAAAGATAAATATTATTTATTAATAAGGTAAATCTGGACGAGCTTCTCAAAGACTTGCTATGTACACCCTTATTAAGAAACATAAGAGAAGGGAGCATTTTCTATAATGACCAGGTGCATGTGAATTTTGTTGAGTTGCCTCTACCTCCAGCCTTTGTCTTTTTCTCTCTCGCTCTTTCCCACGTGTGGGCTCTGCCAGTGAACCTGCTGTTCCTTCTCCCTCTGTCCTCACAAACCATGGCCCATCTGTGCAGGATGAGTTTCACTCAAACCAATAGCCAAGAAGCAAGAGTCAATGTCCTCAAGCATGCTGGAACGGAAAAACACTACCAACAGAATCCCTCTGACCCATGAGCCAGGTTAAGCCTCTAACAGCCAAAGCTGTCGTTAAATTGCTCTCACTTGAGTTCTGTCTCAAAGTTCCAGGCAAATTCCTGATTTTTATGAAAGCATATGATTCTTAATCCACTCATGCCACAAGTAAATAACGTGTCTCACGCCTGTTTCTGAGCACTTGCAGCAGAGGTTCATGAGCTTCGGTAGACATCAGAATTATCTGCACAGCCCTTTACAAATACATATGCCTGGGCCCCACTACAGACTTATGAAATAAGAGTAACCAGAGATAGGGGCAGACCGTCCATACTTTTAATCTTTCTTTTTTTTTTTTTTTTTGAGGAAGATTGGCTCTGAGCTAACATCTGTTGCCAATCTTCCTCCTTTTTTCCTTTTTTCTCCCCAAAGCCCCAGTAGATAGTGGCATGTCATGGTTGTACATCCTTCTAGTTGCTTTATGTGGGACACTGCCTCAGCATGGCTTGATGAGCAGTGAGGAGGTCCACGCCCAGCATCCAAATCAGTGAGCTCCGGGCCACCAAAGCAGAATGTGCAAACTTAACTGCTGCACCACCGGGCCAGCCCCAGACCATCCGTACTTTTAACAAAATCCCCAAGAGAACCTACACACCAAATTCTGATGAACACCAAAATTCAAGAATAACTACTTTATAGACTAGAGCAATAATTAATAATGTTCATACAATTCATTATTAATTGGTCAGGGATAAATATAATTGACGACATATATTATTTTACCCCAGATGATTTGACAGTCTCCACTACTAGACTAAAATCTCTTTGGAGGAAACAAAATGTCTTAATCACCTTTGTACCCCAGATCCAGTTATACAGCATATGCTCAAAAAATTTTAGATAAACAAATAAACACATACATATCTACATACAGGAATATCTACTTTAATTAGTTTTCTCATTTCATTTGTATATAATAAAAACTCCTAGGCATACACAAAGGAAGAGGAAAAAATGAAATGCCAGGACTTTCATTTTATCACTTGGAAACGATGTGCAAGAAAGTAAATATATCAGGTTCCCAGAAAGGAAATGCATGTTCCTCTCACCCGTATCTTTTCTACCATGAGCTGATTTTAAGTCTCAATTATTACAAGAAATGAAAGTAAACCATGTTACACAATAGTCATAAAGCTCCCAGGAAGAAATGAGATTACTCCCACGCCCTCACCCGCCATCTCGCACGCACCCCCTTTGCTGACCTGACTGCTCATCGCCTTACTCCTTTGCAACATCTGCCTCAGAAGGTGTCTGTGTCTTTTCAAAAACAGTGTAACAGTTTCTGTCCTTGCCCCACATGACCCACAAAGGAAATTCTAAATCCCACATCTGATTTGAGACATCAGTAGCTCAAATGCAGAACAAGAAATGCAGAACCAGAATTATGAATATGCAGGTACAAAACGCAGTGGGTGCATTGGATTGCAATGACACAAATTCATTTGGTATGTTAAACTTTATGCACCTTTCGCTAGTTCTCTATTTTATTTATTCTGAATCTGTCCAAAAATGACAAATGTTTTCCCAATTACAGAGCACTCCATGAAAATCGCTGAGTAAGGGCACTGGAATAGGTTCTTCGTTTGTAATGAATTACTATAATTTATGTTGCGCATATCCCCTTGGAGAGGATAATAGGATGCTGATGTGCATAACAGATTTCCTTAAAAAAAGGAAAGAAACATCTTTCCCTGGATTCTTACTCTGGACAAGCAGTTGTAAAGCAGAAACGTGATGGTTGAGAGCAGGGCATTAAGCAATGCTGGGAGAGATCAGTTGCCAAATGGAGCTTAGAATAGAACTTTTAAAAATCACTCAGATGAAATTAATGTTACTTTGCTTCAATATCAATGCCATCTTTGCCATTAGTAGGCCTAGAAGTGCTGCTAAGAACTCAAGGAAGGGGAAGTTAAAGGGGAGGGCTGGCCCCACCACGGGTTGCTTAAACAGTCCTGAGATCCAGGACTCCTGCAATCAACCCATAAATCCCACCATCGTCACAACGGCCGATACCCACAGTGTCCTGTGCACACCCAATCAAATTCAGTACTTCTCAACCTGCAAAGTGCATAAGAATCACGTGGAGAACTTACAGATAGCTGACCGCCACCCCGGGAGATTCTGAGTCAGTGGAATGAGGTGGGGTCCAAGTGTTTGCATTTCCAAAAATTTCCCAGGTGATGCAAGTGATGCAGGTTTGTGGACCACACTTTGAGTGACATTCTTCCAAGGGGTTTTTTTTCTGATTCCTTTTACACGTCAGGGTTGTTTCTGGGTGTTCATAGCAACCTGGTAAACTGAGCAGGTTGACAGCAAACACACTGGGGGATTTGGCCTGTATTATCCCACTCGGGGCCCTGCATTTCCCCAAGAAGGATCTTGAAGAGGAGAATGCCACTCAACAGATCCCTGTAACTATGATGTTTAGATTGCTAAACTCACTAGGAAGTGAAATAGCCAGAATCCAAGCTAAGACAGCCTGACTCCAAAGACCATGTTCATCTCATTATACCACAGCTGTCATTCAAGTCATGAGATAACGATAACTCACAGAGAAAGAGAGCACGGAAAAGAGGCTGAAGTCAGAAACGGTGGGACTACTACATGTTTGGGTTAGGCTGTACCCCTCCCCCAAAAAAAGGCATTTTCAAGTCCTAACCCCCAGTAACTCAGAATGTGACTTTATTTGGAAATAGAGTCTTTACAGAGGTGATCAAGGTAAAATGAGATCATTAGGATGGGCCCTAATCTGATATGGTGTCCTTATAAAAAAGAGAAATTTGGACACAGAGCCAGACACGCACCAAGGGAAAATGATGTAAAGACACACAGGGAGAAGATGGCCATGTGACTGGAATGAAGCAACTACAGGCAAAGGAACACCAAGGATTGCTGGAAGCTAGAAAAGGCAAGGAAGGATTCTCCTCTAGAGCCTTCAGAGAGAGCATGGCTGTGCAGACATCTTGATTCCAGACTTCTAGCAAATAACAATAAATTTCTGTTGTTTTAAACCACCTAGTTTTTGGTACTTTTTTACAGCAGCCCTAGGAAACTAACACACCAATATTTACAGGAACAAAAGGAAGGGCCAGCAAAGGAGGCTAAGAGGTCATGGTTAGAGGGGAAAGAGGTCGAATTGAATTTAGACTAAAAAAAGACATGTAAGAATTTCACAAAAATTACCTAAACAATTGTTTTCCCTTTAAAATGACCTTTCTGGTTAGGGGAACAACTTTAACTGGCCTTGTGATTAGGAAATCTCAAAACATTTTTGAGACATCAGTTGTTAGCAGGAAAGAATAATAATGAACACTTACAATCTATAGAACCTCACTAGTCAAAATGTTTTTATCATTGGTTCTCAGAACTATCTGATGAGGTAGGCATTGTCTCCACTGTTTGAATAGGAAACTGAAGCTGAGAAAGAATTCAACTTTAAGTAAAATTATAAAATGTGTGGGCATTATGTTAACTGTTTCCTTATTTAATACTGAAAACAACCCTCTGAGGGAGGTGTCCTATCCACCTTTCACATGTCAGGAACATAGAAACGTTAAGCAAATCATCCAAGATCAGAGAGCTGGTAAGAGGTAAAAAAAAAGACTTTCAAACTCATGTCTGTTGTCACTAGAACTCATGTTCTTTCCACTACACCATGACTGGCCTCCATATGGACTGCTGAGCTCCACGAAATAATTATTAAAATGAGATAGGTACTGAGAGTAGATTTATGAAACTATAGATTCCTAACTTCAGAGAAATAGTTATACTTCTCTTATCTGAGAGACTTTATGCATAAAGCAGCTGAAGAAACCATTCATATAGAAGTAATTAGTTTATTGCAGCCACAATAAAATATATTTCCCACCAGTGTGTATTAGTAAAATGGTCTTTCTGGTCAGGTGAACAACTTTAACTGGCTATGTGGTTAGGAAATCTCAAGGTAGAATTTGGAGGTTAGTATCAGAATCATGTGTATACCTGCTTATCCTTCTCCTTGCTAAAGAGTGGAAAATCAGCATGAGACACAAATCCTATGGTACATTACAATATAAAATTTAAGTATTTTTAATAACATCATGTTTTCTTACCACACTGAGCATTAAATAAAGCCTTGTGGTTTAATAAAGATTTCTCACAGGATCTAGAAGAGTTTTTTTCAAAGACTACCCTACTTCATCTTAAGGCAATTTTTCATTCATCTTTAAGTTCGGAAAGAAGATTCCAATATTGCTTAAAATCCAAGAATCCAGAAGAGCAAATTATACAGCATTCTTTCTATTATTAAATGTTTATTTTTGAAATCACAGAGCTATAAAGGATGTCCAGAGGCATTTAATTTATCCATGTAGTCTTAATACCTTATGTAACTCTATTTTAAATAATGATCATGATGGAAAGTCTCTAAGAGGGCTGCCTCCATTGTGGCATCTGTTCCAGATTTGAAGGGAATTCCTAGGACAGAGGGGATTCCTTCATGGGGTGTCCTATCTGCCCCCAAGCTCTCTTCTTCCCACAAAAGCACTGAAGGCTCCACTGTCCCCTGGCGTTTACGCCAATCCTGATCTTGGGGAGGAACACTATGAACAGCACTAGCCCAAACCTTAGGGTCAAAAAGAATCAGCATAAGTCTCCTTGGCTGCCAGTCCCATTCAGGTGCTTGTATCCCAATTCTCATCAGCTGGATTTAGTTCCAGTTTCTGCACTCAAGTCTTTCTTTCAGTAACATGCATAATCTCCAGAATTGAGACTTTGTCTTCATCTGGCCAGTCTCTCTGCTGGAATAGAGTCTTGCCATGAATTCTAGTGTAGGGGCTGAAAACTTGCAAGTAGCTGAATGGCTTCTCTGGTCCTACCAGCCTACATGTCTGCCTGGACTCTTAAGTACTTGCATTATATTACTTTATCTTACCTATCAAAACATTTATATCTCCATGATTAGCCTATATTTTGTTTGTTGCTATCCCTTTTAATAATGGGCTCTGCATCTCATCAACTGTATTGAACCACATAAATCATCTCAATACCTGTCCCATTCCAGTGGAGTAGCCTAAATATACTCTATCCTGACAAGGTTAATTGTGCTATAACCAGCCCAATCCTGAGCACAAGCTATGATGGTGACCACTTCTTGGATCCGCCCAAATGCAGAGCTGTCAGCACCTTGTCTTCCCTCCCCTTCTTTAGGGTCTTCCTCATCAAAGCTTCATAATTTCCACTCATCTCACTGATTTTACAGGATAAAAATTAAATCCTCAAAAAAAGAAAAGGAGATAGAGATGTCAGTCACAAATGATGAAGGCAGAAGTAAGAAATATCCTACCTATAAGTAGTATGCTTCTCACTCCTAAAATAGGAATCCTTATTTCAGAAGGATAATATTTGAACTTAATTAAAATTATTAGGGTAATTGAATCTCAAGAATTAATTACATGTATCCTTAAATTTTACTTGTTAGTGTTTTGTTTTGCTCCAAATAATTTTGGAACTATGTCACGTATTAGGTACCTTGCAAGCAGTCTAAGTTCTTCAAAGGAAAGAGCTATGTCATCTTGCATATTATGTGACAGTTCCATCCAATATTAAATCCATAAATCCCTATATATTGGTTAAAACCACATGCAGGGGCATTTTATTAAGATTTATAAAAGCTTTGCTGCCATCGGATTGAATGCTGTTTTAACAATTATGATAATCACTTTAAACAAAGTGATTATCACAAATAAACAAAGGAAAGCAGTAAAAAGTAACAAGTGGCACTTGTTCTAACATTCTAAAGCAAATATAATCCTCTTCAATTCAAAAATCTTCTATTAATTACTCAAGAGACTTGTAACTATTCTACACAATTTCCAAACCTTTTTCGTCTTGGAAACGCATGCTTTCAGATACAGAAGTACTTGAGGATCCACTAACAGTCTGATCCTAAAGTGACATGTCTTCCTTCTGTGAAAGAGAGCAGGCAGTGGGTATTAGGGAACTGTAGTTTTCTCTTTTCTTTTTTTGAGGTACCAGGAAAACTCAGATTCCAAAAATCTCCCCCTCTCTTCATGTATTTCCTGTTATTTGAATTCACCAAAGCATTTTAGTTTAAGTTGTTAATACTAATATAACTGGCAATAATCTGGGAATTTTAACACTTTAAAGCTGCTATCATTTTATATAACTTAGAGTAACAAAAGCTGTATATTTATAGATAAAGTCGTGAGAGCAAATGGATCTTGAGGCTACCAGGAATCTGCGCCTGGGAAAGGGACCACCAAAAGGTAGCAAAGGGCAAGAGATTCTGGGGATAAAACAAGGCCAATCGTGTGCATTTCCCATGAGTGGAGAAAGCCTGAATAGCCTGGATTCTGGCTTACACTAGGCAGGCATCGTCATGGCACAGGCCAACAGACCGTTAATAAACATGGAGGTGGCCGGTGATTTTCAGGTCAGACTCATCCTCCGTTTATCTGGCTCCACTGTCTGTTTCCCAGCTGCTGGTGAATCAACAGTCTCTAGCAGACATTATTCCATGTGCCAAACATCTTAGGGGCCAACTGGTTTTGGAAAGGTCCATGAGAACCGAAGCCTCTTATCTTTATCTTTCATTCCTTCGAGGTACCACTATCCAAATGCTGGTCGAACAGCTGGGCTTAAAATCTCTCCCAGGTAAAATGGAAAGAGAAGGCAAGCAACCTCCTTCAAACTTTCAAGCCCTGTGCAAACAGAACAAGACCTAGGATGGTCAGGCTGATGTCTGCATCTCTCACATTTGGCAGAAAATGGTCTCCATCTGTGTTCCTTGAGCCCTTTGAAAATCACCGTGTCTGAAATTTTAAGGCCCTGAGTACCAGAGACAACACTCCTTTTAGAGGGAAGAACAGACTGAACCCTTCATCCAATACAGCCGTGGGTTTTTTTATGGATAAACTTTAACTAGCCCATCTGGCAGACATCTGAGGCACAGACACTCCTTACTTAATGTGGCCACAGCCTAAATTGTACAGAGTAAGAAATGAGAAGATAATTCTAAGGAAACACAAGTTCCCACAAATTAAATGGATTTCTTTCATGCTCCAATTGCCCTGTTCATTTTCAATGTTTCTTACGTTGATAACCTCCTTCCCAACTTCTCTGTTCATGCTTGGGCTCGCACATTCTCCTAATCTATTAATTATCTGTGTTAGTTATTCATCAAATACTATATGCTTTTGGTTGGAATCTGACCAAGTAACAAAAAAAAAGGTTCATGCTCTCCTAGGAATAACTTGTAAGAGACAATTTAGATTTCATCATACAATGCACATGGTGTACTCCCCAGAGAGATGCTACCATTAAAACAACTCTGCTTATCCCTCAAAGCAAAGTTATGTGGATTCTGAAAATTTCAGCCAAAAATAAAACATTCAAAAACAACAAAATATTTATAGGTAAAGATGTGATGCTTTTGAAATTATAGTCTACAAACTTTTGCCATGTCTTCTATCAGAAAACATCAGCCTAAGGCTGAGGTGTCAGATATTAACCTAGGGCTATTTTAAATGTTCCTGTTTATAAAAATTGAGAACTACTATATGTGGAAGAAGCTAACATGATATTTTTCTTTTTTCCTTTCCCCTTTCCAAAATCAATCAAATTACAATGGCTACCAGAACAGTATGAGAGAAACCTCATCTTTCACAACACATCTATAGCAAACAGCAAGGAGGCTTCCCAAACCAGTACTGCACGCAGAGAGTCAACAAAAGACAGCAAAGAATACGAACTGCCTGTGGTTAGAAAGACCAGAGCGAGGGATCTGTGAGCCAGCAGAGAACTTAAGAATAAGAACTGTGATCCAAAGACAATCTGAGGGAAAACAAGGTGAATGGTGGAACTGGAAAGGACGAAAACTAGCTACAGAAATGAGGGGCCCAGATAGGCAGGGATACAAAGGCCAAAGTAGCCCATAGACATAATGATGGATTCAGAAAGCAATACTTCTGTAATTCACTCTTTAAAAACTAAGAGTGGACCCAAAAGATTAAAGTCGCTTTCCATTAATATTTGACCCCCAAAAATTCAACCTGCTCCCATGTTTGTTGTATATCAGAGCTAGAAAATGAGTCCAGATAAGTCAGTTCCTGTGCTGATTTATTGCTATCCAATTAGGAAGCTCGCGGCTCACTGATCAGAAACAAAGATTAAAGGAAAAAAGATACTAAAAAGGCTAAAACATCTGCAATCTCCTATCTCAACCGACTACACAAAAAGATATGCAGAACCTAATTTAGTATGGGTTATAAATCACTGAGAGTGTTAAAGAAAAAAAGGCCGATTTTAACATTTAAGCATGTTCCTTCTGAATTTTGATGTATTGTTACCTAACTGATAAAAATATTTTTAAATGAAGCTAAAAAAGCCCTTATTTTGACTGTCTACACAAAGCAAACATATCCAATATAAAAAGATACTTATGTAAATGAAAAATATTTAAGAAAGTATAGAATATCATACAGATTTGAGTAAATATTGTTACCATAATTGTTATTTGGCCTACTTCATTCTCATTGCCTGTGCCTTAATCAGCAAAAACACTGGTCAGAATCAATACATCAATAACTAACACCATGTAGGTTGAGGGATTTGTCTTGGTCTAATGGTTATTTAATAGATTACTGTTCTGTTCATTAGAGGATGTTAATACATCAACATATTATTTGCAAAATCTCAAGAATTTTTAATTATACTTTTATTTTTTATTCCGTAGGCTAATATACAAAGAAAATGCATGTAATAAAACTAACATCATCTTAAAATTAGGAAAGTAAAACAGTAATAATAATAGTTAGGTCAGGAACTGTAGCATCAAGAAATGTGCTGATTTATTAATAGGTGATGCACATTTTTTCGGCAGGAGATCTTGATCAATTCTGATCGCTATTTAGCATCTCAGTGGTAGCAAGATCTATAAGATAGAAATAAGGAAGGGATAGAGGGAGGGAGGAAAAAAGGAAAAACAGAAGGCCAGGTGTCAGAACACCTGGATTTTAGATCCTCCATTGATAGGTTGTATGATATTTGGCAAGTCATAACCTCTCTAAACCTCAATTTTCCCTTATTATATCAGCTCAACTTAGGTCCCAGGATCATCATGATGATTAAATTAGATGGTGTAGGTGACATTATTTTATAAATGACAAAGCCCTATATAAATAATATAAATTTGTTACTACTACAAATATTCAGCTCAACAAAGGAAACAATAAGAAATAATGAAGAATAAATTTGATTAGGTGCTGGGTTTATTTGATCACAGAACATGGTTAAGTTTCATTAATTCAATGTCCAATGTAGATTTTCCAACTTATTTATCCAAAGTGTTAGTTGGCATATTTTATAAATACCTGTCAAACAGAAAAATTTAATTTAACCAGATAATTAATAAATTCATTTCTTTCCTTGAGGTACACATAGCCACAAATGTAAATGAATTGTCATTTTACTACCTAAGTAAGATTTTTTAAAAAATAAATAGATAATAACCTATTAGTCCCTCTTTAGTCTCCTGGCCTTCAAGAATAATATAGTTCTGGATTCCCTGGAATGCTAGGATGTGTCTAAGTAGAGGTTACAATGGAGACTATGCTGACAGAACGGACACGGTGCTGCCAGGGAACGTCGTTACCAGTTGCCTGTAAGAGAAAGTGGCTCTGAAAAACTTCAAGCTGCCACCTGAATATCAAATATGAATAATTGAGTTAAGCTTGAATTACCCTCAGAAAATGTGTAGATTCACAGTGTAAAACCAGACTAACGTTGGCTAGAGCAATTGCACGGTGCTGGCTCATTTGGGGGTACAGCAAAGAGTCCCAGAGCCACCTACTCCTTGTACCTTTGAGGCAGCCCATTCTTTGGGAAAGAGAATTATAAAGTGCTTTTACTGTTACCACAACTGAAGGGCAAAGGAAATGCCTGAGAGCATGCCCTCTGGCCATCCAGACACAAATGCTGAAAATTACAATTGCCTCTCACGCCAAGATGTCACAAAGATCAAAAGAAGGAAAACTTGATTGCAAACTTTTCACGATTCCATATTCACCCATGCATGTAAAACAAATGGTCACATCCCTACTTATTAGTTAACAACATGAAACACTTCCACATGGTTCCTAGTAACCTGGCCGTAAACCCCTACAACCAAGAGCTGGTTACTGTAAAGGAGCTGTATGCTGGCGCCAGAGAGTGAATTTTGTGTATTTCTTCCGAACTCCACGTTCAATGAGGTCAATGAGCTTACATCAGCCGTGGTGGGAGTATTTACACCAGGGAACCTGGAAAACACTACAAATCAGAGTTTTCGTCGCCTTCTGGAGGCAGTTGTTAAACCTTTCCCAGCCTACCACTGCTCTAAGCATCCTCTTCATCAAAAAAGCAGATTTGGATCCCTTCCCATCTCTCAGTCTGTAAGGGTTCTCCAGGATTTCCAAAATGCCAACATTTTCAAGTCTGAAAGTTCACTCTCTCCAAGAGAACACACCTTAACGGCATCCTCAGTGTTGCTAAATTACACCAGAGGAAAAAAACAGTTTTTTGCTAAATCAGCTTCTGGTATTGCTCTAATATTTCAGTTCCTGACAGCTAGGAGTCTGATTACCACTCTCCCATTCATCCTTTCAGCAATCCTTGACTATTCAGACCTTCAGCCCAGTGAGGCATACAGATTCCTTACTCCTCCTCTTCCTTGCTTCATGTGAAAGGACTTCATCCAGATCCAGAAACAAATGCCCATTTTTTTGTGATAAGGAATGCCAATCATATTACTAATAACCTTGCTTTGCAAGTAATGCTCCATGCTCTGCACCAGGTGCTCTCAATACAAAGATGCATCAAGCACAGTCCCTCCTTATGGGAATCAAGTGTGGCAACAGACATCTAAACAATGGCTTCCCCACTGTATTTTAAGTAAGAATGGAAACAGCGAGAATATTTTGGAATTCCAGGAGAATTCCAAAAGTGTATAATTCCTTACATGAACACTTCAATGCAATTCATTTACTTAGTGACCACGGTGAGCTAGGCACTATGCATACCTGTCACACGTCCATGAGGAGATAGAAACTTAGTGAGAGAAGCAAACATACAATCAGTGAAATTATACTACAGTATGAGCCGTATGCGAGATTCCACTCAGCTGTAAGATACCCTTTAGCCCTTAGAACTATATCATATATGGCCAGAAAAAATGTTCAAATGGATTAAATAAAACCAAAACATATATAGGCTGGCATTCTTTCAAAAATAACTATCTCCTCCCCTTCAAGAAAATGAACCAATTGTGCTAATAGAACACTTCTCTTTCAACCACTAGATGCATTTTATAATGTTAATGGTTGTCATATAACATGAAACTTATGTACATCACACATTAAAGTCATAGATTGCTACCAAGTCAAAGCAATATTAAATTGATACCTAGCAATTTATTATCAAGTAAGATCTTCTATAAATGAGAAAATTAAAATATACTAATTCCTATTAATAAAATAATATCAGACGCAGTAAGTAAAATAGAAAGAAACTGTTCATATTCCAATTTTAATTGACATGACCAAAATATCCAATTGATAAAAATTAAATCTCCATACAAAATAAAAGTTCATTTCACCTAAAGGAATACATAGCAATCTGTTCTTAAAACAGTTGAATTATAGTAATAAAAAATATATTTTTCCAAAGATAGCTCCTGAACATATCTTTTCATATTATAAATAATTTAACAATTATTCAGTGGGGCATTTTTTAAAAATTTCATTCCAAATCACAATACTTAAGCTGCATGATATTGTATCAACTTATATGTATACATACACTACCTTGAAGGGACCTTGCAAATAATTTGCATACACAAATTAGACCAGGAATCAGCAAATATCTTCTAAAAAGGGCCAGATAGTAAATATTTCAGGCTTTACAGTCCAGATGGTCTCTGGACTGTGGCAATTACTAACTCTGCCTTTGTAGTATGAAAGCAGCCATGGGCATACACAAACTAATGAGCATGCCAACCTCCAATAAAACTTTATTTACAAAAACAGGCAGTGGGCCGGAAATGGCCCACAGACCATAGTTCACCAACCCCAATTTCAATTTTAAAAATTCCAGACATCTTCACAAGTGCCTCTGACATTTACCCGGATCTCCTTGTTTCGCCTTCTCTTCATTCTGGGAAGACTGTCTTAACATGTGTGCTTTAAGCAATTGGGGATTGAATACTTTGATATATGAATATTTTATTTTAAACAGTCCTCTGCCTACACACCCCCATCAGTCCTCCCAGCACCTGGCAATGAAGAAGCACATACTACGTCCTCAGTACAGAAAACTGGTTCTATCAGTTCTATTAAAATGATGAAAGCTGCTCTGCCTAAATTCTAAGTGTTCTAGAGCTTCAGGGTCTGACTCAGGACATAAATGCAAAAGTGGGATTTAAGACAACTGGCAGATTTTGGGGAGCTATTAGTCACAAATGAAGACTGTATTCAAGCACTACTGTTTATTGTTTGAGTACAGGTTTAAAACTGATAAGACAATTTCTTTAGAGTAAGTTATTTGGGTAAGTATTATTTGGAAGTTTACTGAGAAAGTTTACTGAGTTCATTCTGACCTTTGTCATAAATTAAGTAAACTCGCATCGGCTCATTTAAGAAGTAAAGGGTGATGGGGAGAAAAGGCTGAAATGTTAGTGATTCCTTCTACTGCACAGAAATTTCTGAATTGAGCAATAAGCCTAAACATTGCAAAGATCCAAAATTTAATCTCTTAGGACCAGTAAGCCAATTACCGACAATACCGTAAAGACGTCCAAAATGGGAGTTAATGTAATTCATTGTCATCCAAACCAAAATCACGAAAGCACGTAAAAAGCAAACAGTATATTTTCCACAAGCAATAATTTTTCTTTCTCCAAGTTTTATGTACATTACTACAACCCAGATTAATATTTTCTGGGCAGTTGATTTTTATTTGTTTGGTCAGGATGAGATGCTGCTCTGCAGAAATAGATTTACTCTTCTGGTACATTTTCAGAATATTCTTGCTTATCCTTTCATTGTGGGGATGAAAGAGTAGCTTGATACGTCTGGAAAATGAAAAGGCCCTGTATGGAGAAACTAACATGCAGAGTATATAAGGCTGTCATGTAAATATAATATGCGGATAATTTGCTAACTTTGAAATGAAACAAATCAATAAATAAGCTAAAAATTTTGTAACTTAAGCTATTTAATATGATCCTACCTGAAATATTTATTGTTTACTAAAAAAATTATATTAAAATAGAGGCTGGCCCAGCGTGGCGCAAGCGGTTAAGTGCGAGCGCTCCACTGCGGCGGACCGGGGTTCGCCGGTTCGGATCCCGGGGGCGCACCGATGCACCGCTTGGCAAACCATGCTGTGGCGGCGTCCCATATAAAGTGGAGGAAGACGGGCATGGGTATTAGCCCAGGGCCAGTCTTCCTCAGCAAAAAAAGAGGAGGATTGGCAGATGTTAGCACAGGGCTGATCTTCCTCACACACACACAAAAAAAATCCTAAAATAAAGCAAAGCATCCACAATGTCAACAAAATATGTTTCAATAACTCAATTTATGAGAAAAATGTTGAGGGGAACTGTTTACCCTTTTTCACTCCTTTGCAAGTTGAGAAGCTCTACCACACAGCCGAATAAGATTCCCTACGGCGAATGCTGGCTCTGTCACTTAGTACCTGAGTGACTTTGCGCATGTTACATAACCCCTCTCTGGATCTCAATTTGCTCTGCTGTAAAATGGGAATAAGATGGGGCCAGCCCGGTGGTGCAGTGGTTAAGTGCACGCGCTCTGCCTCGGTGGCCCGGGGTTCACCGGTTCAGAACCCCGGGCGCATACCGACACACCGATTGTCAAGCCACGCTGTGGTGACATCCTATATAAGGTAGAGGAAGATGGGCATGGATGTTAGCTCAGGGCTGATCTTCCTCACACAAAAATAAATAAATAAATAAAAATAAAAAAATAAAATGGGAATAATATTAGAACCAATCTCATACAGTTGATGTGAGACTTAGGTGAGATATTCTTAATCCACTATAAACAGAGCTTAATATACAGAAAATGTTGAATAAATGTTAGCCACTAGTAACACATTCATTTTTCTCAGCTCTATGTCATTTTATTTACTACAATTTTACCTCACAAATGACAGACAAGAGACGATAGCTTCTTAGAAATGAGAACTGGGGTCAAGCAGTTTAGATAGGAGACACACATGAGCACAGCTCAATAGACACAATACAGCTGTGTACTCCTGGTTACTGACAACGGCCACCAGGCGGGTCTGGTGCCCTGCAGGATGCCAAAGCAATGTTTTTGGCCAGCAACATCAAGCAGATCAGAAATCCAGAAGGCAAAAGTACATACAGTGACAGATTCTATGGCTATCAACTAGAACTCAAATATGGAAAGTGTGTCTGCATGTGCACAAACTCAAATATGGGCATGATATGAAAAGGTTCCTACTTGGCCTTTTCAGCCCTTTTTGCCATGAGCGCCTTAGATTTCATACAAAGACTTGCCCAGTGTGCTGCCAACAAAGCAACATTTCAAAAATAAAGTTCCAAAACACTTAAATCTAAGTCTCAGACCATGCAAAATCTGATTTCACTCAATGTCTTCAGCCTGAAGGAAATGGATACAAGGCACGAGACACTTTAAGCTTTAGCCCAGTGAAACTTATTAAACAAGAAAGGGAAGGTATATTTTACTGTGAATTGCATTTTAAAGCAAAGGCAATATAATGGTACTTCTGGAATCTCATAAACTTTGAATAAAAATGGAGCAGTTCATACTTAATGCTTTGTTTTATAAAGCTCTTCCAGATACTTGAAGTGTGAAAGCTGCTACTTTATATAAAACAACATTCTGTTCTATAAAGCTTTGTCCTAAATATCTAACACTTGGGTACATTTCATGGCATTTTAAAATGCATTGTTTTCTGAACTTGCATTTATTGGTGATGTCAGAACTAAAGAATTATAACACAGTGTCACAATTTAATATGGAAGCATTATGATTTCAACACAGGTTCTTATTTTTTAAATAGTATTTTTATCTTCTAAATATAATTAAGGAATAAAAATTATTCTCACACATATAATAGGTTTTCCTGGGTCGGTTAATATTTAACCCATATATTCCAGAATGATAAAAAAAAATGCCTGCAATAGAAAAGACCCTCTCCATCTGATTTTCCACACACTGTTTAGTCAACTTATTACAGTAAGTATAGATATTTCCACATTCAGTTACCACTGGCATTAATTTCAACCTTGAGTAGCAGAACTAAATTTACCAAAGATGATCATGTGTTACACAATTTCAAGTGACTGTACCTGAATAATTTTCAATAATAGCGATCAACAGTTATCTAAAGAGAGATTAGCAAGCTAATCATATTTTAGTTAGTATTTTTCAAACTGCAGGTTGTTACCTATTAGTGCGTCCCAAAATCAATTTAGTGGTTTACAACATGCGTTTTTTTAGTTAAATGATAGAACAGAATAAAATGGAAAAGAATAGAAATATTCAAGTATATCACATGTATAAGAAGAGCATATTTTCATAAAATGTCTTTTTCAGTTATGTATTTGTGTACATAGTGGATTGCAATTAAAATCTATTTCTTATTATAGGTATCTGCCAAAAACCTTTGAAAGTCAATAGAGAACTATTATGCCTAAGTGTAAGTATAAAAGTAAAATGGAAAACTCTTGACTCTTGCTTACAATTTATCTATGTAGTTCACTTCCCACACAAACCCAACTACACTTCCACAATATCTAAAGTTCTAACAAATATAGAAAAATGCTTCTCTGCATTAAAGTCCAAATTTTCATTTCGGACGTTATGACTGTCATTTTTGAAAACTGGAAATAAAAATTTTCTCTTTTTATTGCTCTATCCACCTCGTCTAACTTCTTTTTTTTGTTGGTGGGGGAAGGGGATATTTGAAGTTGAGTAGCACAAGGCAACCTACATGTTAGCTTACTAGCTTCCTAGAAATTTAAAACATTCTCTTCTTCAGTTCAGCAGTATACTATTATAGTGACCAATATTCCCTCTAATTTTCAAAGATATGTACAGAATATCATGCTATAAAAGTAACTAACCAGAATGTCTGAACACAACTTAAAGAAGTTAACCCGATGTATATAACCACCAGTGTGGCATATACTAATTAATAAATAATAATTATTATTATCATTAGAAGTAGTAGTAGTACCTGGTCTAACCAGTAGTAGTACCTTGTCTAACCAGATAGTGTATTAGCAGAAAAAAATTGTTCTAGAACATTCAGGGACCCGGGAGTTTGTGGTCCATAGGCTTCCCTATCAACCTTACTTCCATAAAACATACCCACTCTCCTGGAATTTCATCTCGGCAATCTGCAACTTTCTAGGGCTGATTTAAGGCAACCACTGGGCACTTCTGTCTGCTCTGATATACATCTTCATACTTGGGGATGAGCAAACCCTTTAGCCAGGATCTCCCAAAAACACTGAGGTCACAAATGTTTGGCCATCGAGGGAAAATGAAAATCAAGTCAGTGTACCTCACAGAAGCTGACTCCTGTGTTCTCTAGCAGGCTAAACAGGTGCTGACTGCCCCAAATATAACAAAACAAAACAAAAAAAAAGGAAAGTCTACTTCTCAGAAGAGGGGTGGGGGAACGGGGGAGGAAGGTACAGCAGGGCTGGGGATGGGGTGGTTTCTAATCCTTCATCAAGATAAGATTAGGTACTAATAGTAGTTTAGAGCTTTTCTATCGCTGTTCCCGACAGAGACAGGCCTGCAATATTCTTTTCTCATACTGTCCTTTTCTGATTTTGGTGTCAAGAGAGTGCTATACTTCCCACTGCCATTCTCTGGAAAAGTGTGTGGTGGAATGTCGGAATTACTTCTTCCTTGAATGTTTGGATGAACTTACCTACAATACCATCAGAGCCTGGTATTTTATTTGAGGAAAGATTTTCTTTAATTTAATTTCTTCAGTGCTTAAAAAATTTTGTCAGGTTTTCTATTTCTTTTTGAGTGTTGGTGGAAAGTGCTTCTCTAAAAATTTTATTCCACTTTTGTCTAAGTGTTCAAATTTACTACCATTAAATTATGTACAATATCTTTCTGACCTTGTTAATTTCTCAATTGTGTCCCTTCTATTCTTAAGAATTTTTTATTCTTGCCTTTTCTTTTAATCCATCTTACTAGATATTTGATAATTGTTAGTCTTTTCAAAGAAACAAATTTTAACTTTGTTGATCCTCTCTCTTAAAACCATGTTTTCTTTCTAAATTGTGATTATATTTGAGTTTCTTCCTACTATATTATATTGTTTTTCTATTTTTCTCACTTTCTATGCTTCTTTTTTTCTTCCTTTCTTGCCTTATCTTAAATTACTGCTTTTCTCATTCCATTTTTTACTTTACTAATTTAGAAATTATGTACTCCATCCCTTTTCTTTGAGTCTTACCCTTGACATTTTACTATGCATACTTAAAAAGGTAAAATCTGAAATTAATTAGTATTACTATCCTCCTTTCAAAAAAATATAAGGAATTCAGGATACTTTAACTCCTGTCATACTCCACCCTCGATCATATGCTATTGCCAAATATTTCAGTTCTATCATTTTAACCACACTGTTAGACAACATTGCTACTGATTCATGCAGTGGGTATCAGTTTAGCTGTAACCACAAGCTTCTGATTTTCATTGGTCACCATTCCTTCTTGCATTCAGATCTCCTTTAAGGAATCACTCTTAAGTACATCCTTTCGAATTTCCTTTAGTGAAGGATCTGTTGAGGACAAACTATCTTGTTGTCTGAAAATATCTTTCTTTTGCCCTTATTCTGCAAAAAGACTGATTTGCTGAATATAAAATTAGAGTTAGACAACTGTTTTCTTTTAATAAATTAAGATATTCTTCCACTGTCCTCTGGCTTCCATTCTTGCTACTGAAAAGTCAACCATGCGTGTCATTCCTTGGTAGAGAATGTGTCTTTTCGTTGCGCTGACTGTAAGATCTTTGCAGCCTCACTGTGATGGGCCTCAGGCATAGACTTCCTTTTGTTTACTTGGGATTCCCTGGGTTTTCCTAAACCTGAGAATTAGTATCTTTCATCAATTTTGAAAAATCCCTAGCCATTAGCTCTTCAAAACTTACCTCCCCCCTAATTCTCTCTCCTCTGTCCTCCCACATCTCTGATTAGGTAGATATTAAACCTTTCATTTATGATTTTATTCTGCAATATATAGAGAGTGCTCACTAGGTGCCAGACACGGACTCAGGCACTGGGACCGCAGCAGTGAATAACACGGGCAAAGCCCTTCCCTCAGAGGCCTACGCGCCAGTGAGGCGAAGCAGGCAGAAGGAAGGAAGTGCAGTTACAGTGTGTCTGATAGAGTAAGTGATTCATCTCCTGGCCTCCTTTCCACGTGTTCTCATCTCTTTTCTCTCTGTACTCCTTTCATTCATTTATTCAAGAAGTAATTCCAGAGCTTCTACTATGTGACAAGCATTATTTTCGGCCCTAGAGTTGCTGTACTAAACATGAAGAACAGTCTATTGGGGGGATAAGGAGAGACGAGCAATAAACAAATACGTTAATGAATAGTATGTCACCGGGTAATTAATACTGTGAAGACAAGAAACCATGGTAAGAGATGTGGGAAGTGCAGGATGGGGGTTGCTCTTTTATCATGGATGGTCAGGGAAGGACTGCCAGATAAGGTGTAATTTGAAGAGAAACCTGGAAGAAGTGAAGGAGCAAGCCATGTGACCATGAAGTACAGTATTCCAGGAAGAACAAACAGCAAGAGCCAAGATAAGGTCATTCTGAATCATTTCTTCAGCTCTCTCTCATAGGCCACTAATTCCATTTTCAGCTATGTGTACTGTTTAGGCTGTCCATTGAGTTTTAATATCAACTTTTGTATTTTTCATTTGGAAGTTCTATTTACTTTTCAAAACTGTTTGATCAGTTTCATAGTCTCTTGTTCCTCACTCATATTTTAATCCTATTTTTTATTTCTTCAAACTACATTAAACCTATTATATAGTTTGTGTCCGATAATTCTAATATCTGAAGTCTTTGAGGATTATTTATTGTTGAATAACAATATTACCACAAACTTAGAAACTTAAAACAACACCCATCTATCATCTCACAGTTTCTGTAGGTTAGGAGTCTGGGCATGGCTTAGATGGCTGGGTCCTTGGCTCAGAGTCTCACAGAGCTGCAAGCAAGGTGTTAGCCAGGGCCACGATCTCATCTGAGACTCAACCTAGGGGAGGGTCCACTTCCAAGCTCACAGGCTGTTGGCAGCATTCAGTTCCCTGCAGTTTCCAGACTGAGGGTCGTACTTTCTTGCTGGCTGTTGGCTGGAGGCTGCCCTCAGCTTCTTGCCTTCTCCATAGGACATCTCACAATATAGGAGCTTGGTTCTTCAAAGCCACCAAGGAAGAGAGTCTCCTCCCAAGATGTGCAATATGATATTATGTATCATAATCACAGAAATGACACTCTATCACCTTTGCCATATTCAATGGGTAAGAGTCACAGGTCCCATCCATGCTCAAGGAGAGGAGACTACACAAGGGTGTGAATATCGGGAAGCAGGGACCATGGGGCCCCACTGAGTCTGTCAGCCAGTGGGCCTGATTCTCTAGCCCATTGTTTCAGCTGGTTCTCTCACATGGGGCCTTGTTTCAACCGAGGTCATTTTCTTGGTTACCTTGTTTAAGGAAATTCTCAGAGTCATAGATTGAAGAAGCCTTCCTCTAGAGAAGATTTAGCTTTGATTCTACCAGTAGCCTCAGGAAAAAGGAAATGGAGAATATGTCAAAATCAGCTTCTGGCTTAAGGTTTTTTATGGACCACACAAGCAACAAGAATTCAAATTTCAAACACATGTGAGAGCCATATTGTTCTTACAAATTCTCAGGGGTGAATTTCTTTCCCTATAACCCAAGAACAATGTCAAGACAACCATATGTTCTTGCCTTATCTTTCTGCACAATGGGTTTTCATTGCTTTACTCTTTCACTGAAGATGCAGCCCTTTGGTCTCTAAAACTGCTCACTTTGGGTGGGCCTTAGGTTTGGTCTCCTGCCCTCTGCCCTGTGCAGCCATCCAGTAGAAGTTCCTATAGGCAGATGCCTCTAGAGATGTTATAAGTACTAAATATATCCTACAGTGGGGTGGGCAAAGGGCAGTCACAAGATGTGGTAGAGAAAAATGCTACCTTTTTAGCATAACCTTTAAATATAATTAAATCAGATTGTCACTACGAGGTTACCTACGTTATGAGGTACAAGAAGTAATTTTGGAAACTAGAGGCACCATAGGAAAAGGGAAAGCTATAAGGTGCCAAAAAAAGTAAGAAGGCATCATCCCTTCATTTGACAAATATTTATTGAGCACCTATAGGGTATCAGATCAGACAATTCTCTAGCTTTTGGAGACACACCATTGGATACAAGTGACAACACTCCTTGTCCACAGGGAACTTACATTCTAGTAAGCATGATGACATTAAGCTCTTTATTATAAGGGTGGGAAATACATGGTACCAAGTCGTCCAAGGGAGGTTCAGAAAGAAAGAGATATAGACCATAAAACTCTCCTACTTGTTCACTTTAGTTAGAATCAGATCTGACCCTTCATTTTCAAGATCAAATCTATTATCTTAATACCCTTGCTAATCTTGTGAATAACATGCTCTGCCCTGTAGAGGGAACTTAAGCTTCTTGCATTGGATGGGGACCACTGATGGAGGATAAGATTAAAAATAATATTGGAATAGGAGAGGGGTTTTCAGTACGACCTGACAAGAAGTTAAAGATCTCTTCTTCTGTGCAGGAAGTATCCTTTGAACATCCTGAATTCCTTATTTTAGAATACTGCTCTCTCAACTCAGCCTTATTTTGAAGTATTTGCTACCATGCAGTTGGTGTGGAAAGACAGTCCTTCGACAGCCTAGTGAAGGAGGTTCTCTTCCACTCTGAGGACACCTGTGAGTGAGCCAGCTAGGCCATCTCTGCTCTAAGTCTCAGGAAGAAATGTGATGCCTTGTTCCTTGGGTTCATCTTTCCCTCCTCATCTTACCATCTTAGGAGTAAGACCTCAAGGGTCAAGTTTAAAGTGTTGGCCTAGGGAAAATGGCCCAGTACAATGGGACTGGTTTTAGCCTAGGCCTTACATCAGAAAGACAAAGTACACTGGAAGTCCATGCACAATCCAATCCAACTTACGAGGGCCAGGGGTTTGGAGCCAAAACTTACAAGGACAAAAAGAGTTATTACATCAGAGTATCTCATCTGCAAGTTTTTCTCATGCTCCTGCAGTTGTGGTGGAGGGGTGATCAAGGATTCAGCAGTATAGGTCCCAGGCCTACTCAGCCCCTTTCCATCTTGAAGTTAAATCTAATACGGTCCAACCCCACTGCCCCTTGTCTTGATCTGCTTGGAATGATGTGAAGAGGTGAACCCACATGTATTAGTTTTCTGTTGTTGCCATCATGAAGTACCAAAAACACAGTGGCTTACAACAACAGAAATTTATCCTCCTACAGTTCTGTGGTTCACCAGAATAAAATCAAGGTGTTAGCAGGCTGCATTCTTTTCTGGAGGCTCTAGGGGAAAATCCACTTTTGCTTGTTGACAAGATTCATTTCCTTGCAGTTGTAAAATCTAGGTCTCCATTTTCCTGCTGGGAAAGCTAAAGGATTTCCCAGCTTTTAAAGGCCACCACATCTCTTGGCTCATAGCCACCTTCCTCTATCTTCAAAGCCAGCAACAGCAGGTCAAGTCCCTCTCACACTTCGAATATTTCCTCCTCCTTCTTCTGTCTCATCTCTCTGTCCAGCAGGGAAAGGTGTGCCACTCTTAAACTCTCGTGTAATCAGATTGGGCCCACCAAGATAATCCAGTAAAATCTCCCATCTCGATTTCCTTACCCTTGATCATATCTTCACAGCCACTTTTTGCCATTGTTTTTGCCTGAATGTTTGTGTCTCCCTAAAATTTACATTAAATCCTAACTCCCAATGTGATGGTATTAGGAGGTGGGGCCTTTGAGAGGTAACGAGATCATGAGAGTAGAGCCCTCGAGATTAGTGTTTTATAAAAGAGGCCCCGGAAAGCTCTCTCTCACCCTCTCCACCAGGTACAGATACAATGAGAATATGGCCATCTGCAACCTGGAATATGATCCTCACCAGAACCCGACCCAACCTTGCTGGCACCCTGGTCTCAGACTTCCAGGCTCCAGAACTGTGAGAAATAAATTTCTGTTGCTTATAAGTCCCCTAGTCTATGATATTCTGTTATAGCAGCCTGTATTGACTAAGACAGCCATGTGAGGTAACATATTCACAGGTTCTGAGTATCAGGACACAGATATCTTTGGGGGGCCATCATTCCTCCCAGCACATAGCCCTAGGTGACTTGGCCATGATGGTCCTTAAGCAGAGAAGTTGTGCTGCCTACAAACAGAGGCTAGGTTGGGAAGAAGGGAAGGATTTTAGTGACAGCTTCTTTCGGTCATACACAGCACAAAATGGGAGGCTTCAAATAATTGCTATAATTAAATTACTAACTATCATATAAAAATGATTTTAGAAAGTTTCAAAAGAGGAAATAAACTTCCTAAATAACGTAATAGGACTTTTTTCTAATAAAGAATAGAACTTTTTATTGGGGTGCATGTATTTTGTGACACAGAACTAACAATAACTTTGCAAGCTCTGTGCTGTTAAGTTCTCATCCATATCCTTAAGATGCTTTATGAAACAATAATAATCCAAATCCATAACACCAAGCCATGTCATAATAGGGAACTATTATTTGTTTCCACAAAAACTTTAATAATGACAATGCATTAGTTGTTTTTTGCTCTAAGTTTATGCTTGTGGTACTTTATCACTTCAGGATAATTGTCTTTTTTTGTGATGCAAGTTTTTTCCATTAATTCAACTTGAAATGGAAAATTTAAAACTGTTATTTGTGATTTCAGAGTACATTTTTCTATTCCTCTTAGAAGATTAGTTTCTTTTTTAGGATTATTTAATCGTTTTAGTCTTCTTATAAATGATAGCTGCTTTGTAGAAGGTAAAATTGGTTATAATCTTTTACTATTAAAGCTTTCCCCAAATCATAACATGAAATAGTCCTGCAATTTCTAGTGATAATCTAAGGCAACAGATATAACAATTGGGCTATTTATGTATTTACTTTTTGTTATGAATAAATCTAGAGCCATACTTTACCATAAAATTCTTATTTGCTTATATGCTAAAGTTTATCTGAGGAAACAGAACTAAGTATTCCATATATAGTTTGGGTTAACCTTTAGTCAACACTCTTGGGATGTCTCTACAGCAATGAAATCCACTCAGGATGCAGCCCTAGAAAAGGCACCTTTGATAGAAAGGCAGATACAGAGGCAATGAAGTGTTCATCTTAATGGTTAACCAAATCATATTTTTCTGTCTCTCTTTGCCCAATGAACGCTATTCATATAGTAAATTCTTCATTATCCAAATGGAAATAAGGTGTTTTGATATCTTAAATATTACGGTTAATAGAGATAGGCAACATGTAGATTTCTGGTCATCAAAAACCTTAAGAACAAAATTTAGTCATCGTTAATGATATGGATAGTCTCAGAAATGAATCCAAATACGAAGAAAGCCAATAGTCTTTGGTTGTCACACCTAGGAAAGGTGGCTGGATGCACACACAACATAGATCAGATGATCCTCATGTTTAAGGGCAAGAGAAACAACTCAGTAGAACAACGAGAGCAATGATTTGTTGTTCACTTTGTTCCTGAGAGAGTGCGAGGTGCTTAATACCCATTAACACTTCCCTTACAACAGCTGTGAGATTTATGTGGCCTGACCACTGTAGAGATGAGGAAACTGAAGTTCACAGGCAATTTTTTAAAACTTGCTGAAGGTCAAACAGCTAATAAGTGTCAGAGTTGGGATTTTTTAATCTGAGTGTGAGCTCAAAGTTCATGGTCTTTCTCAAATTTACTAAAAACTTTACCTAACAGTTAAAAACACTATTATTTTTTAAATTAAATCTTAAATTTTAAGATACTTTTATTTTGTGGGCTTTTGGGACACACAGAGACCATTTTGCCATGCTGTATCATCGTACAAAGAGACAAAAAAAGTTTGTGTCAACTTAAAAAACTGTAGTTGTCAGACAATAAACAACTTACCTACACTTTCTTAGTAACAGATTGCCAGTACAACATTAAGAGGGAACCCAGGGCGTTCGGATCCCGGGTGCGCAACGAGGCACCACTTCTCCGTCCATCCTGAGGCCGAGTCCCACATACAGCAACTAGAAGGATGTGCAGCTATGACATACAACTATCTACTGGGGCTTTGGGGGGAAAAAATAAAATAAAATAAAATCTGAAAAAAAAAAAAAAAAAAAAAAGAGGGAACCCAGGGCTAGCTTGGGAGCCAAAAGCAATAAAAGGAGAATAAAAGGGAAAATATACATCACCCAAATCTGTTGGACTTTGGTTTTCAAATTTGCCTTTGGTGGATTCAGCAGAGAGAATGCAAAAATCCTAAAATAATTATCCAAATAAATTTTCTGTTTCTGTTCAACATAATCATTAAGTTTTCCAATTGTTTCACATACAATATAATTTTAGAAAATCTGACCTATACAACTGAATTGTATTCCCTAATAAATGATATTAAGATACATATTAGTTCACTATATATTAATCCATCTGCAAACCTGAAACAAAATTGTGGTAAATTACAACTTTCCAGTGTGCATGGTTTCCATAGAATTCACATTACCTCCAATAATTTTCACTGTAGGACACCAGTGACAATCCTCACAGTAAGTCTTCTATTGAATTTGCACCATTTATGAACTAGAAGTCCAGCTTCTGTTGTCTATATTTCTCTAAATCATCAATTTTACTATTTTAACTAACAATATGAGGTCTTGTGCATACATAATTGAATGCTACATACAATTTACTTTAGATAGCTGTTTTTGCTCTACTTTAACATTACGCCTAAAAGCATTCCCTCAAGATTAGTAAATCACGCCGCCTTGTTGTTCCTCCAAGGAATTTAATTTCAAAAACCAGGCATGGGGCAAGCACTTTCTGCAAGTTATTTTCATAATCAGTACAAGCTTTGCATGAAATCAAAATGTAATACCCAACATACGTATTTTACTAAGAAAGTGCTCATCAAGGTGGTATACCTCGCTTCCAGGAAAAATCTGAGCCATACGCCTCACTTCCAGGAGAAACCATACAGCAGTCAAAATGTCTACGATATTTGTATGGAGAGCAAACAGGAAAAGGAATTTCCAAATTACAAAAATCAAACATTCAGCAACCTGTTGCAGGCTCAAGTCCTACAAAGAAACAATCACTGACCATAATATAAGAGGCTCTTGTTTTCCTGCCCAGTCTTACCAATGAAAACATCAAATAATGTTGAAAAAGTGTGCAGTTGAAAACTTCAAATCATACCCAGACTTGCAAAATCAGTATTCAGACTGAAAAATGAGTCACAGTATCTGGGTACAGGCCAGAGCCTAATATATTATAAACTTTTTCATATTTAGTCTTAGTTGGCCTCTGTATCACTAAAAGATCATCAGGTGTGGCAATTTTTAAAATCATACAGTTTGACTAACCAAGAAGCAATATGTATGCTGACAAAAATCTGACTTTGTGCATGTATGGCCGTACACTAATGATTAATGTGGGTGGAATTATAGCTCTGAGCTCTGCACATAGGATATTTCACCTCAAAAATAATATTGACACCTGTGCTCAGCCTTATCTTCCACAAAATAATAAAAGAAAAACAAGCTTTTTCTTGCATGTCAGTTACAAACACACCAAGAGCCTCCAGAACCACACCACTTTATAAAACACTTGGTTACAATTATTAACGTCACTGTAATCTAGAGAGCGCCAGTGCACGCAGGAAATCTTGAGATAAACGCTGTCATTTCTGTGTGACTGGGAACAGTAATTTTTCACACAGAAAGGATACTGCGAATTAGGAACTGGAAAGTAAAAACAGGAGAATTCCCCACACAAATAAAAGGTTGATAACCCTTTCTTTCCCTGAAACTGCCTAATGTTTTAAAATGGTAAAGGATCAGACAAAATTTTACTCTCCTTAGAATGTCAAAAGGAACTTTCAAGAAAGATTCGAGTGTCTTCTAAATATCCAGGTGTCATTGAAAAGGCAAATAAAACATCAGGCTTCACAAGTAGATACGCATTTTCACGATATTTGTGTGTGTGTGTGTGTGCGCGTGTGAGGAAGACTGGCCCTGAGCTAACATCCGATGCCAATCCTCCTCTTTTTGCTGAGGAAGACTGGCCCTGGGCTAACATCCGTGCCCATCTTCCTCTACTTTATTGGGACGCCACCACAGCATGGCTTGACAAGCGGTGCATCAGTGCCGTGCCTAGGATCCAAACCCACGAACCCCCAGCCGCCAAAGCGGAGCATGCGCACTTAACCACTGCACCACCGGACTGGCCCCTTTATGATATTATTTAAATGACTTATTTTAACTTGACTATGTGTCTCTATTACTTTCTTTTTCTTTCTCTTTGTAATAATTTTTGTTTTTACTTTTTCATTTGTTCAGGTTCTTCTGAATATAAAGGAAGATTATTAGTATTAGATCTCCAATTCTGCAAACTCCATTCCACAATTCCACAGTGGCTGAATTCTAGTCTCTGAACTATAATTCCTTTTCCCTCGGCTTCTACAAAAACAGAAATAATAAGACTTATTTATCTCCTTCACTTTGAAAATACAAACACCAATGCAACTCAGAACAAATCTCTATATTCTTATTTCTTTTTAACACAGGAAACATTGTGATGAACGTCCTTATAAATACAATTGAAAAGAGGGAACTAGAACTACAAAGTGAACATTCAAGAAATTTAGATTACAAATACCCCGACATGAGCTGACTGGCACTCTCAGTGGCCTCTCTTCAGTTCCACTGGCACACCCTCAGTCATCTGTGCAAATCCACCACATTGGCATCCTGGCACTAACCAAGTTGTAGGATGGAGCTGGGGGAGAAAGAGATGAGATGGAATTCTCTTTATAACCTCACCTCTGCTCTCTTTTGAGAAGCTGAAAAATATCCAAGCTAAGCCGTTTTTCCTGCTGGCACCCACGGAGCGATGATCTCGTCTTTCACCTGCCTCCTTGGAATGTCTTACGATAGTGAAGCAAGGGGCTCATATATCACGCCAGTCAAATCACCAGATGGGCTCACTTTCTGTTGGAATATGGGAATGGAAAAATTCACAGACCCCAAATATTCAAAAAATTCAACTTAGAGGATTTCTCCTTCACCACGCCAACGTTATCTTTGACTTTGTATAGAGGATTTCAGATGTTTTGTACTACTCGGTCATTGTTAAGAACCACTGGGAAACACGAACCTGTGGTCTGCATGATTGCATCCACCAGAAATATTGATGATCATAGGTAATCACTTAAAAATAGAAACGATGAGTTCCTACTGATTGAATGCATCAGTGTTAGCAACATCAATGCCCACACGAATAGAAGGATGCTATTCAGAAACGGTGAGCCTGAATGTCACTGATTTTCTCCAGGTTTTAAAGTTTCTCATGTAGAGACATCACAAAGCATGTTCTCTCTAGAAATGAACAAAGCCAGCTTGAAAAACTCAATCACAAAAGAAGTAGTGATTTTTGTATCACAATTTCCACAGAGAGGATTAGCTTATGCAGTCTATGGAAGCCACCAGTAAATGGCTTCTGGGCTCCACACTGGCCTCCTGCTCTCCATGCTGACCCCGTTCTCATTGCTCCATGACGGACTGTTACTCTTTTTAGTTTATCTCTGACCATAGCAGAACATCCCTAATGGCACAGGGGCAGGAAAGAATCAAAACACATTTCTTTAAAGGTCTGTGGTGTTTATTTTCTGGAAATCACTGATCTGGTGCTCTTATTATGAGTCCAAGGGGACAGGGACAGAATCTAATCCTTTATTCTATACACATTACCAAAACTAAGAACACACTGAATTACAGCTTGCCAGGGCTTAAGCTATCTCCTGGATAGATAGCCACCTTCAGAAGCTATGTGCCCCAGGAGTTCACCCAAATTGTATTTTAATAGCATGAGCAACTTCCAGGGGAACATGAACAATAGACAAGAAATGCCTTAAACCATATGACAACACTAGCTAATGTGTGTGCACTTCCTAAGTGCCAGGTCAACGTGTAGATAAGTTCCTTACATACGTATGCTGAGTCCAAGTGCTTGTTTCTTTCGCTCGGAAAAAACAAAATAATATATCACTATTCAGGACTCAATTGCCACCCTTAAAATGTTTGAATCTTGGTTCTTCCACATGACAAAAACAACACAATAGCGGCCACGCACGTTGCCTCAGCTTCAATGCACATGTCCACTGCATTCTCCACTGACATTGTAAAGATCTGCTACCACATTTTAAAATAAAACAATTTTACCTGAATTAAGTATCATGCTTGTTATGGCCAATGCACATATGTTGAGTTCTTTCTAATATTTATAATGTTGCAAGGTGGCCCTACTTCCTGAAGACGTGTATACACTTGCTTGCTAGTCTTGGGAGTAATATTAATTCATCCATTTATTCATTCTTTCCTGAGCCGTCTGAGACCGGCTCTCAGCGAGGAACTAGAGGAAATTCCAAAGACACAGAAGTCAGCTTCCTTTTCAAGATATGGACCGCTCGTGCTGCTTCATTTGTAGAACATTACTGGGGAATTTGAGTTTAAAGGTGTATCGAATGAGGTGTAATAATAGCGATGGACTGCAGAGACTTAACCTCTAACACTGATACAACTGGCAGCTTTTTTAAGCAAACCTCAAAGGATATAATTCTTTCCATAAGGACAAGAATGTGTGAGTGTATGTGTGTGTGTGAGAGAGAGAGAGAAGAAAGAGAAGAGAAAGGAGGAGGAGGAGGAAGAGGAGGGGGATGAAGAAGAGGGAGAAGAAAAGAGGGGAAAGGGGAAGAGGAGAGAGAGAGAAAGAGAATATGCTATAAAACTCACCAAACACATATTGAAAAATAGGTTTTAAAATATACCAGCCAGGAGCAACAACCATAAAAGCAAATGCAGTCAATAATCTGATTTTCACTTGATTTAATTGAAACCCAAAGACTTTCAGTGGCAGCTCTTTGGCCAGAGGGTTTATGTTGAGTGCTCCCTCACTGATGGAGACAGTGGTGGAGCTCCACTCTCTTGCCTTTGCTAGTAGTTAGGGCTGCTCCCACCTGTAGTAGTTCGAGCTACACCCGTAGCAACCAATGAGTTAACGGTGATCTGATAACAAATTCAGAAATTATTTGTAGTTCAAAAGAAATAGCATCGCAGCTACCCATAGAAAAATCCCTAATCGCCTTGACTCTGAATACCTCACCTAAAGTTTAAATAACCATGAATATCATTGTAGTGCATCATGAGGTGTCAGGACACTCTTTCTTGTTTATTTTTGATCTTTTTGTTTTTCATGTCCATATTTGCAGGGGCCAGTGTATAATTTATTACAGTCTCATCATCTATCTCTTGGTTATAAAACATGAATGTGCCAGCTATACCAAGTTTCAAATAGAGTAATCAAATCTGAACACATGAAATAAATTGACACAATCTACCATCACTTAGTGCCCTCATATAACTACTGCAAAGTTGTCTTGTTTAAGGTGTAAATTGCAAAGAGTGCTACTCAAATAAAAGGCAAAAAAGAGTCTTTCAATAAATATTTACTAAATCTATTGTAGACAGGCACTGTTCTAGAGACTGTGAATGCAGGTTGAAGAGAATTTGTGGAGTCCCTCTCAAGAAGCTTAGAGCCCAATGGGTCAGAGGGTGATAAATGCTCCAGAAAGAATGAAAGAAAGCCACAGGAAAGGCCTCTCTGAGAAGGTGACATTTAGGCTGAAACTGGGATGTTGAGAAGGAAACAATCTTATGAAGATCAGGAGGCAGAGCTCTCCAGGCAGAGGGAACACACAGTGCACAGGCTTCAAGTGCAAACAAGTCTGGCCTGCAGCTAGAGCACAGTGAGCTGGAGTGGGAACAGGATCGAGGAATGAGTGCATAGAAGTGGGCGGGTCACATAGGACTTTGTAAGCCCCAAGGAGAGTGGCTTCTCCTAAGTGAGATGGGGAGCTTTGAGGGGTTATTAAGCAGGAGAGGGGCAGGAGAGTGACATGAACTTGTTTACTTTTTTTTTTTTTTTGGTGACGAAGATCAGCCCTGAGCTAACATCTGTTGCCAATCCTCCCCTTTTTGCTGAGGAAGACTGGCCCTGGGCTAACAGCCCTGCCCATCTTCCTCTACTTTATATGGGATGCCGCCACAGCATGGCTTGATAAGAGGTACATAGGTCCGCACCCAGGATCTGAACCCACAAACCCCGGGCCACCGAAGCAGGGCACGTGAACTAAACCACTGCACCACTGGCTGGCCCTGACGTTGTTTACATGTTTAAAACATTACTGTAGCTGCTCCATAAAGGGTGAGTTATTGGGAAGAAACAATCCAAGGAAGGATTCCAAAGAGAGACACTGCCGACTCGGACCAGATGTGAGGAGAAAGAGAAAAGACAGACTTGGGATATGTTTCAAGTATAAGGTTAATCATAACTGGCTGATGGAGTAAACATGGGGAGCAAGGCTAACTCCTAGATATTTGGCTTGAACAACTACAGTCATGTGTTGCTTAACGTGGGGGATACGTTCTGAGAAATGTGTCCTGAGAAATGTGTCCTTAGGCAATTTTGTCATTGTGTGAACATCATAGCATGTACTTACACAAACCTAGATGGTATCACCTCCTACACACCTAGGCTGTATGGTTCTAATCTTGTGGGACCACTGTCACATATGCGGTCAGTCTTTGACGGAAACCTCATTATGTGGTGCGTGACCATCTTGAGTGGATGATAGCCCCAGCACTGAAATGGGGAAGACTAGAAGAAGTAAACTTGTGGCCGGTGGGGAAACAGAGTTTTCTTCTGGCCATGTTCTGTTTGAGATGCCCAGGCACACCGGTTCTTGGTGTTTTATCAAACAATATATTTCACTACCGTAATGTTTATAAAAATTAACAGTAGCATGATAGGCAGGGAAACTGAACTTCATTAAATTAAATTAAATTACATTCATTAAAATGTAATATTACATTTTAGACACTATTTTGTCACACTCGTTCTCCAAGCATCTGGTTTAGATAGAGTTGCATCTCTGGGGTAAGCTGACATGTAACATGGGCATGAGGACCAACATCCTTGGGCAGCAATATCTTGCACCCTCGACGTGACAAATGACCCACTCCACGGGTTAAAGTACTGAGTGACCAAAATGATGGGGCAAAGAAAAAAGAACAGATTCCTGATGAGCTGACAAAGCTGAATTTCATCCTAGGGCAGGTCATGCCTGTGCAATGAGACTGTTTAGTCAGAAAGAGAAATCGGTGTGAGAATTTAGTTCTTGGATGTTCTTGTTCTCATCTCAAACCACCGAGGCCTTTAGAATCCCCCCCACCAGAACAGCACCGAGGACAGGGCAAGAGCTAAAACAGACTAATCCAGGATATTGCTTTTGATACCAGGAAGTGCTGCCTCGTTCCATTTATAGTGTTATGGAAATCAAAACTAAGCACTGCAGATCAATAGACAGAAGTAAGCAAAAATGGAGGCTGGAATCTGAAAATAATACTATAAATACCTTATCCTAAACACTCCCGCCTAAAGATTTCACTATTACTCTAGTATTGTTCCCTTCTGGGTACCAGACATTTTTCATAGTTTGTCTTCTTCCGTTTAATCTTCACGTCAGCCCTAGGAGGTAGAAATTATTATATAGATGAGACAACTCGTGTTCAGAGGAGGTAACTTGTATACTACTGCACTGTTAGTAAGTGACAGAGGCAGATTTGACTTTAGGTCTGTTCAACTTCAAAATTCATGTTAGTGCCTCCTTATTTTTTATAGTTTGCTAGATACATTTCTGATCACACAGTAGGTACACAGGACATTTTCAGTTATCCACCATTATAAAGTGACAGGTGACTCAGGTGGCACTGAGCTCTTCCTACGCCATGACTATACAGACAAGAATGAATCCTTCTATAGAATGGTGAGAAAGCTGTTCTTGATGAGAGGAACCAGCTCTCATACTTGCACATTACTAAAGCAAATTAGATGTCTTTCTCTCTCGACTCTGCTATATGTTTGTGTTAGAAACGTTTCTAAAGTATGTGTGCTGAATTTGAGATTGGGTTGGTGGGTGCAAACTTGCTTGCATTTGATTGACTTGGCTATCAGAGCATACTGTAGTAACATCTATTTTTCGTTAAATGTACAATAATTAATGGATGCAATAGTGATTTAAGTTTATGTATTATTATCCCTTTATTTCCTAGAGTTAGAACACACACACACACACACACACACACACACACACTGAAGGAAATACAATGTATGTCAAAGCCAAGATTAGCTTTAAATTTCTGAGCCCAGGCAATATATACACCATCAGGCCCCACAACATTCCAGGCAGCAGGACAGCACAGGCATAGAGTTTTTCCAGGATATGTCATTTTTGCAATGCAAAATCTTGCTTAATCTTGAAACTGAAGGGCTTACTTAAAACGAAGGATTTTTTTAAACCCCTCAAATTCTAGTCTCTAATGCAATTTAATTTCGGGGGAATGATATGTCTTATGAGCTAATTCATAATTCACGAAAATTATTGGATGATGATAAATTTGTTAATTTGGAAGCATTTGCAGTAAAACATTATATCTGTCAAAGTTTTTTTTATAACTAACAAATCCATAGATACAGAATGCTTTGAAAATAAGAAATTCTATTTCCCTCTCGTTTCTGAAGCCACATCCTTCCATCATCAATTTATTTTCCCAAGTAGCATTAAGCAAGCTTATATACGCAATATTCACATCTAGTACATCCAGAACCCTTTTATCTACATGATTTTTAAATGTTTAATGACTACAGGAAACTTGTCACGTGAAAGATGGGCATGTGTTACTATATTTTCAGATACCAAGCATACAACATTCTTGTTCATTGTTATTAAATGAAATGTTTGTGTAATAATAGCAGCTATCACTTGAGCACTTACTATGTGCCTGTCACCTGAGTACTTACTATGTGCCAGACACAAATGTACTGTTTATATGGTATCTTATTTAGTATGTAAGTCATTCAATGTACTAGGTATTCCATTAAAAGAGAAATAAAGAAAAAGTAGTGCCCAGCATGGTAGGCATGCTAGCTGTCCACCTAAATCAGCTGTTCTTCTGATGGTAATCAAGTTTGAGGTGGGATATGGAGGTCAAGCTAGACATTGTGTATCCCCAGGCTCCCTTGCAGTTACGTGTGGCCATGTGTCCAAGCCCTCGCCAGTGGACTATGGGTGTGGAAGCAATGTGTGCAAATTCCACCTCACTTGCTTAAGTGGAAATTAGTAGACCCAGATTAGACACCCTCCTATATTGGCCATGTCAGCTCTGTCCCTGAGTGATGGTAAGGAGCAGAACTGCCAACTAGATGAAACATTTAACTTAGGACTGTTATTTAACCACTATTTTGATGTCTATTTACTGTAGCAGCTTAGCCTACCCTAATTAATCATACACACACACATATGTATGCATGCATGCACGTATGCATGTATGTATACACGTATGCATATACATTCACACACATATACATACATGTGTGTTTTATAGTCAAAAGCCTATAGGGGCTTTTGTTTTTACTTTTGCAGGTTTATTAATCCATTAAGGTCTTTAACAGTAAGTACAGACTAAAACACTAAGAACACCCACATGAGCTATAAATGAAACTATTGTTTTCTGATTATTATATTGCTAATGATAACTACCATGTCAGCTGTACAGTTCTGAACTTAAATTTTATTGTTTACAGAACATTTCCAAAAACATTCTCACTTGATCCTCATTATGCTCCTTTTATTTTACAGATTCCAAACTAAAATTCAGAGCAGTTAAATGACCTGCCAAATAGTACACAGCTGTCAACTGGCACTAAACCAAAATCTGTGCTCTTTAGACTACATTTCACCACCTCTTTGTGACAATACCTCTGACGTTGACTTGGTAAATTCAGCTAATTTGAACTGAACATTTCAAAACAGAAGTGAATTTTGCCTGGTATCGTTATATTAAAAATTAGCTAAGATCAGACTTTCCTACTTCTATATATTTGAGCATGTTTGGTATAATCTGTATTATTCTGACAAATCCAATAGATCTATGTAGAGAAACACGAAAAAAAAAAAAAAAAAGGAAGACTTTTAAAGTTTCAAGTGTCTTAGGAAAAAGCCTTCAAGTTATCTTTAGGTTTTGTTAGCAGAGTAACTCAGTGAGATTTATGGCATTAGAAATAGAAATTTTGTTTTTAAATAAATAAATATTTCCAGTGCAAATCTGTATAACTTTTTTGAAAATCACTTTTCTATCCTGGATTTCAGCAAAGTCTTATCATTGACATGACAGTTGGGATAGTTCTATTTTTTCTGCTTCCTAAGGTCTCCTTCGGGTGTTCCAGGTTATCTTCCTCAATAAAATCTAATATTCTCCTCACGACTCTTCCAAATTCTTCTTTTGCTAAAGTTAGACGCCATACATAAGTCTGTGTATATTGGCCAGGAATCTTCCAGAAGCATTCCTCACCCCGTCTCCCGTCATAGTTAAACAATGGTTCTCCCATCTCCGTAAAGAAGAGGGTAAAACGACGACTGCCACCAACTCCTTTTTCCACAGACTGAACCAGCAGTTCTACTGTTACACAACATACAAAGCAGAAGGAATAAAGATATAATTTATTTCTTGTCCCCACACGCATCCTCACGGGCTAGTATTCAGATTAGATGGTTTTTCTGAAGGCCCTGGAGATGTAAATTGCCGCTAAGGGCAGCGTCAAAGTCTCTGGGATAAAATCATATGGATCTCTGAAGAGAAGAAAAGAGCTCAAAAGTGGAATTCTGATAGAAATGAAGCCTCAATGAATTTTAAATTCCTCCGGTATCTTAGTCTAGATTAGGTGATTAACTTCTTGAGATATTTAATATGAATGAAAATATTGCATACTCTTCAAATCCTAGGTAATTATTTATGGATCCATCAAGCATAAAAGGAATTATGCAACACTACATAAAATATTAAATTCATTAATTACCAGCCTAGAGAATTATTGTTGGCTGGCTTGATTAGGTCTCTCCTCAAAACCAACAGTTTAAAGACACTTCTTTCAATTAATTTGACACCAGCGATTTCAGAAGCTGCAAAACATATGAACACGGTTTAATGAGATGCTTTTATTCTGTGTTCTCTTTTCATTAATTGACAAGAAATATTCACTGATATTTTGGCTCATAGTCATTGCATAAGCTATCTTTTACATAAGAGTACATTAAGAATTAAAGTTCCTTCTTAAATTAGCAAGTAATGATTGTTTAATTACAAAAGAGGAAATGCTTGGTAACTTCTTTCCAGATTGTTAAAAAGAAAGTAATATTGTTGATGAAGAAAAGAGGATCAACATCAAGAGTGGCTGATTTCCGAGAAGGAATTTATTTTAATGGATCATTCAATCCCTCTAAAGCTATGCGACAGGCATTATACAGTACAGAAGAAATTTTATAAAGATATAAAATCTCATTTCTACCTTAGCTGCCAAGATACCACTTTGTTCCAATTCTCTTCCAAACTCTGACGATTTATCCGTCTTTTCCAGGCCTGTCTGTCCCCAGAGCTTTGTCTTATTGTCCCACATCCTCCCCCATGATGATCTCACCACATCCATGAATTCCACTGGCACCCATATGCTGACTGTGAAAATCCACATCTTCAGCACTCCTCATTCTGAGTCCCCAATCCATATTTTAAAATCTCTACTTCTATATCACAAGGACCTCAAAATCAACATGTTCCAAATTTACTGTCTCTGCTCCCTATCCCACAGCCAAATGCTCTCTTAGCCCTCCTGCATTCCCTCTCTCCATGAGTGGCTTCTGTCTTCTCCAGTGCTTTGTCAGTGTTCCTCCAGGTACACCCGTGGGTACCTATGGCCGTCATATCACCAGAGCAGTGCCATGCTTCAGGTGGAGGACGGGAGAACACTAAAATCCGCTTCTCTGGTTCACTTTGGCCCCTGGAGATCCATGCAGTCCAGCTTATGTGCACATTCAAAAATTCCTCTTGAGAACAATTCCTTAAGTTCCAACTGTAGCCTTTCTCTCTGTAGGTCATATGTAGTCCACTGAGTCAGGCTGTAGTCCCAATGCCACATCATCATCTGCAACTGCCCCTCCTTCCAACCTCAGCTCTCCAGGAGCCACACAGTAACATCTCCTTGCAAGCCCATTTCCTCCAAATAAGTCTAACCATGCAGACAGAAGCCTAAGCAGATTGCTGGTCTCACATACCCAGATACATTTGAATCTGTTTAATCTCAACTATGAGAATCACACACACACACACGTGTCCCAAAATCTGCAAACTCAAAGTTTGCGTTTCTCATCACCTATCACCCACCCTCATCCCTGTCACAGGGGCAGGTAGTAAACTGATATAAGAAAAAAAGAGCATGGGGGGCCAGCCCTGTGGCCCAGTGGTTAAGTTTGGCATGCTCCACTTCAGCGGCCTGGGTTCAGTTCCTGGGTGGAGACCTACACCACTCGTCAGCAGCCATGTTGTGGCAGCAACCCGTATACAAAATAGAGGAAGATTAGCACAGATGTTAGCTCAGGGCAAATCTTCCTCAGCAAAGAAAAAAGAGCATAAATTTAAAATGTCAATGTTTATAAAAATATATTTTATCAATTAATTTTAAATTATGTAATATTTCTGATAGGTTTATGGGGTGGGAGTCAGCAGTGTGGCTTGGCAAAGGTTGAATAGCATGTTGTTGCTAAATCTAGGATCTAAAAATCAGTATTCCTGTCTCAAAATAAGTCTAGGATATTCATGTTAATATGGTCCAACACACTCTCATTTTTCAGAAGAAGCTACTCACAGAAAATATTAACAAGTAGCACACTAACGGCAAAGCCAATCCTTTAATCTCCCTGCATTAATTTTCCACTGCTGCATCACAAATTACCACACACTTGGCAGCTTAAAACAATGCCAATTTATTAGCTCATAGTTCAATAGGTCAGAAATCCAAGCACAAAGACTGGTTTCACTGCTTAGGTCTCACAGGCTAAAATCAAGGTGTCACCAGGCTGAGTTCTCATCTGGAGCTCAGCTCCTCTTTGAAGACCAGGTAGTTGTGGCAGAATTCAGTTCCTTGCTGTTGAACAACTGTGGTCCCTAATTCCTTGTTGGCTGTCAACTGGCGGTTGCTCTCAGCTCCTAGAGGCCAGCCACATTCTTTGCCATGTGGCCCTCTCCATCTTCAAAGCAAGCAACAGAGATTCTCGCTGGTGTCAAAAAAAAATCCCACTCACTCTGAATTTCATTCCCCAAGAAGAGTGCAGTTCCTTTTAAAGACTCACCTGATGAGGTGAGGCTCACCAAGGATAATCTCTCTTTCTTAAAACCCCATTATATTCACAGTTCAGGCCCACGTTTGAAGGGAGGGAATCATATAAGGACAATACCAGAGTATAGAAATCTTGTGGGCCTTCTTAAAATTTGCGTACCACACTACTCTTCCTACTTATAATAGTCTTTTCCTATCACATGACCACGCACTAGATTGAACTACCCCCCGGGCAGGGAGAGGAAGGAAAAATAGAAAAAGGAACAATAGACAGGGGGGTGAAAAATGTGTGCTGTTATGGCTTCTTTGATTTGCTAGATATGTGAACTTTACAAAACTCTAAAATCTATACATTATTCCATATGGATCTATTAAATCTCTGAATTTCTCTGGCCTTCAGTTTTATAATTTATAAAACGACTCCCACTTTGTATGACCTTACATTCACACATAATATATTTACATTATAAAATGTACAAGGTTACAAAAAAGAAAAAAATGGGCTCAACAACTTCATGTTAATGTCCGGGAAGAGTAGTCTGTACACCAGTTCATGAAAAAGCAGCCTCCTGAGCCTTTGACAAAAGGCCCCTTTGCTCTTAGCGTTAAAACCTCCTCCTGAGTATTTCTTCTATTTATAGAATTATAATAATATCTTTGCAATTATTTAATCATTTTAACATTTCAAGTTACCCTCACAATTATTGTCACATTACTTTTATAAACTAAAAAATGCACGTAAAATAGGCAGAGCATGTATTCCTTTTCTAATTTCACAGGTGGAAAGAAACCTGAGTCTGAGAAAGGTTAAAGGATTTTTTCCCCAGCAAGTTAGGAACAGAACCAAGAGCAGATTCCCATTTTCCTCTCCTCCAGCCTGAGGCACTTCCTATTCCTCGGTCTCCCTGTCATCTTCATTAGTAAGCGATTGTTTTCTTAAAAAGTGTACAGACATCGCACCTGGCTTATCTCGCTTTGCACAGGGCACAGCACGTGGTCAGTGCTTGTGGAAGCGATCAGCATTGAGCCCTGCTGTGGCCAAAGTGGTTCCAGGCTGAGGCACTGGGGCTGCCCCAACACGAGACACAGCCCTGCCTTCACGAAGCTTATCAAGTTAAGATATTATTCCCAAGGAGAGTGATTTCTGACTCAGTCTCCCGGGAGCCCCTGAACACCCAAGCACACAGAGTCTTTTGATGTGGGCTATGAAGTCAAGCAAAGACAGCAATTACATTACATATCGAAATAATAACCAATCACAAACTCATCACAGTGGAACATTTCAATTGAATTCTAAAGAATATCCCACATAATTTTAAAACATAGCCTCTGAGAATAATTGGTGTCATTTACTTACTCACGAAAAAGAACAGTTAACACATAACAGTAACTCTGAGTCCACCACGTCCTACAGTGATTCTTTTTTCCATTTAACGTTTGCAATAACCCTCAGAGAGTAAGTGCTATTATTACGCTCATTTTACAGATGAGGAAACTAAAACAAAAAAAGAAACTTGCCCCAAATCATACATAGTAAGTAGTTGAGATGAAATTTAAACTCTCACAATCAGGTTTCAGAATCGAGGCTCTTAACCAGTAGACTCTGTTGCCTCAAAAAACTTTTGTGGAGTGTCTTCTAAATTCCAGGCCCTGGGAATTTATTTTCTATGGCTTTTTTTAATTAATGGAGATTATAGACAGACACAGCAATCTGATCTGATATGAATCTGTTATGATCTGATATGACTATGATCTGATCTGATCTGATCTGAATCGTCTCTCTGGGTAGAAAATGAAGTGCTACAGGTTTCTACCACTTTCCTGACGGCAGTGACTTCTTCCTTCTCAGCTTTCTGTTCTCAGAAGAGAGTTTTCATGTGTAAAGGAGTTTCACAAAGCAGAAAAATGCTTACTGGACACCCCCCGGTCAAATTGCAATTAAACATTTCTCTGGGGTGCATGCCAAATGCAGCAGGTTTTATCTTTTGTAATACCTCTATCTTTCAATAACGCCTCTCTCCTCCCCACCATCAAAGCAATACAAAATTAAATAGGAGTGAATTTTTGTTAATCTCAGTCTGAACAATAGTTTTATAGCTGCAAACCCAAATCACAGTTGACTACAAAGACTTGCATGTCGTTTACAAATAAAAATTTATTCTGCCATTAAGAACTTTGCTTTGTTCCCCAAAGTTTTAGCATAAGACAGAGAAATATGTCTTATATGTTTAAATATTCTTTTTACGTAGTGATGGCCAGATAGATAGTGGAGAAACTACTATAGGAGTATCTTTAGTGTACTGGAGTTTCAACAGATTTTCTCTGTCATTAAAATATCTAGAACATTTAAATTATGTTAGTAGCCTTAGCATTTATGTGATTTTTTTTAGTTTTTATCATCTAATTTGAATTCTTCCCACACTGCTGACTGTTACTTGGAGAATGTTTTATTCTCATTGTGTGTGTGCTTGAGTGTGTGTGTTTCAAAAGATACATACAAAAAGAGAGGCATCAGTATTCCTAGGGTGTTTTTATACTGAACTCCAAATTCAAGAGATTTATGGCTTAAATATGAGTACACAGTACATTTTCAAAAAAGCCAACCTTTCATCAAAATCTGTACTAGGTATGCAAAGAGAGACAAAATCACCTGGCAACTGCACTACATTTTTCTAATATTTTCTCTCACCTTTTTATATTCCTTTCCCTTCTACAATTTTCAAATCCAAGTTTACAGGAAAGCTTTTTGAGAGCATAAAACCACTTCCCAATTATACGCTTAATACTTAAATACCTAACAGCATATCTAATACTTGTTTAAATGATGAACCCAATTATGACAATCATTAGCATTTTTCCATTTGCTCTTCTCTAATTATCATAGTACAGTACAAAGGTAGAGACATAATACAAATGATCCAGAACAGAGCAGTGCAAAGTCACATTCACAAGTGGGAAAGACCTCTTGGCTATTTACGAACGCCGAGTTGAAGATGTGTGTGCCAAAACCTAAGAGCAGTGTTTGGACATGAATCCGCAATAATTTTTATCAGAAGAGAAACTTGCTCCCCAAAAAGGGAAAAAAGAGAATAGTCAAAGGCAAGTTCTTCCTCCAGTGGTTCATCTACTTCTGTTGAATTTTTCCTTCCGAACTAGCAGGCTTCACGCCTAGACCATCATAAACATCATGCCTAGAGGTGAAGACTGGGCACAGAAGCAGCAGACATACCAGACAGATATCTGAATCATAGAAGCTTGGAGAAACACTTTAAACACCCACCCAGAGAATTTATTTTGTTTTCTTTTACCCATAATCTGTAGAGTGAAAAACAAATCTCACGTTTTAAAAAAAAAAATCAGTGAGAGAAAATAGTTATAGTCAAGACACGTTGACATCAATTAAAACATTTATTAAGGCTTTCCAGGTATAGCGGTTGTTCCCACACCACATGAACCAGACGGTATAGTAAAAATTCAGTTCATTTGGTAATTTGAATTAGAATATCCAAATCTCTTTATTTCCTCAAAAGGAGAAATATAGGGGCCGGCCCAGTGGCGCAGAGGTTAAGTTCCTGCATTCTGCTTCGGTGGCCCAGGGTTCGCCGGCTCAGATCCTGGGTGCAGACCTACTCACCACTCATCAAGCCGTGCTGGGACAGCATCCCACATAGAAGAGCTACAACTCTACAACTATGATACACAACTATGTACTGGGGCTTTGGGGAGAAAAAAGAGGAAGATTGTCAACAGATGTTAGCAGGGCCAATATTCCTCAAAAGAAAAAAAAAGAGAAATATAACCTGTTTGAGGTGCCTCAGAAGCCACTGCATTCATCACACATGACCTCAAGCTTTAGGATCCATGAGGAACTCCTCAATTGCTGCTCCCACCAAGAACTAAAAAATCCAAGTGTTGTTGGTCTTGTCAGACCCCTCTCTCATCAGGCTTCTCCAAGACAAATGCTTCTTTGCTATCTGTTCAGGTCCCTATGCCCCCACTTCACAGCCAACCAGAGTGATCACCCTACACCAGACTGAGAAGAAGCTTGTCTTCCACTGTCCCGGGCTATCCATCCCTAAGATCCATCCTCAGTCCCTCCAACCTCTACCATCAAAGAAGCTATGACTTGTCTTCCTTTTACCAGATCTCCCTCTCTCCATCAGCAGATTCACTCACAAATAGTATAAGCAGATTTCCTTGAGGTAAGAGGCGGGATGGTAGAGAAAAGAGACTTCTCTACCCTCCAATTAATTATTAAGAAGGGCAACGCTGAAGTTTTTAGGCCCATTTCCTCAATTATTGGTCATATGATATGTTAAGAATCATAAATAGGACTGGATTTCCCCAGGTAAAATAAAGAAACTAGCCTAAGTTAAAGTGAAAAGATATCTTATATGAAATTTAAACTTAGATCTACTCTGACGCTCACTGCCCCCATTTCTTCTTCAGATAAAAGAAGACTTTTCGCTGTTATGTTTGTTACGCTATAATACGTTATTTACATCACGTTACTTACCTTACGTTTTATTCTCGTCTCAGTGGACTGGGATAAATTAAGTCTGATTAACCATGCTTCCAGGAGTATAACTTCTAGGCTATATGGTCACAAAAGAAACAAGAGCAGCAGAAGAAAGTTGGCCTAGAAGGCGACCAACATAAATGAGGTAAATAACTCTCAGGCTGGCACAAGATTCGATGATTCTGAACAGTAAACATTTATTTGCCTTAGAAACCTCACTTGAATGTTTTCTTTTGTTCATTCATTCCACATTTTACTATGTGCCAAGCCCTGAGGGAAGGACTGGGGATACGATGTAGAGAAGGACAGGCATGATCCATGATCTCATTGAGTTTATATTTTATTAGAGTGACAGAAATAAAAAAATAGAACAGGTACCATATACACAAATTAATTTAAAATGGATCAAAGATCTAAAATGCAAGAGCTAAAACTATAAAACTCTTAGAAGAAAACATAGGGGTAAGCTTCATGATATAGGATTTGGCAGTTAGTTCCTGCATATAATATCAAAAGCATAGACAACAAAAGGAAAAATAGATAATTTGGACTTCCTCAAAATTAAAAACTTTTGTGTATCACAGGACACTATCAACAAAGTAAAAAGGCAACTCATAGAATGGGAAAAAATATTTGCAAACCATATATCTGATAAGGAACATATCCAGAAAATGTAAAGAATTCATTTAACTCAACAACAAAAAAACCCAAACAATTGATTAAAAAATGGGCCAAGGACTTGAAAAGACATTTCTCAAAATAAGATATACAAAAAAAAAATAAGCACATGAAAAGGTGCTCAACATCATTAATCATTAGGGAAATGCAAATCAAAACCACAATGAGATACCACTTCACACCCATTAAAATGACTATTATATTAAAAAAAAAAAAAAAAACCCACACAGAAAATAATTGTTGGTGAGGATGTGGAGAAATTAAAACCCTGTTCACTATCAGTGGGAATGTAAAATAGTACAGCCACTATGGAAAACACTATGGTGGTTCCTGAAAAACTTAAACATAGAATTACCATATGATCCAGCAACTCCATTTCTGAGTATATACTCTAAAGATTTGAAAACAGGGACTTGAACAGAGACTTGTATACATATGTTCATAAAAGTATTCTTAACAATAGCCAAAAGGTGAAAGCAGCCCAAGTGCCCATCAACAAATGAATGGGTAAACAAAATGTGGTATACAGACATACAATGGACTATTATTCAGCCCTGAAAAGGGAAGAAATTCTGACACGTGCTACAACATAGATGCACTTTGAGGACATTATGCTTAGTCACATTAAGCCAGTCACAAAGGACAACTACTGTATGATTCCACCTATATGAGGTAGTTTGATTAGTCAAACTTATAGACACAGAAAGTAGAAGAGTGGGTGCCAGGCATTGGGGGAAGGGAGGATTGGGGAGTTACTGTTTAATGGGTATGGAGTTTCAGTTTGGGAAGATGAAAAAAGTTCTGGAGATGGATGGTGGCGATGGTTGCACGACAATGTGAATGTACTTAATGCCATGGAACTGTACACTTAAAAATGGTTAACATGGTAAATTTTATGTTATGTATAATTTACCACAGTTTTAAAAAATAGAATAGGATAATTTCAGCTCTTGAGAAGCACTATAAAGAAACACAGTATGACAGAGTGACTGGAGAAAGGGTGAAGACAGCATTAGAATGAGTTAGAGTACTCAGAGGAGGCGACATTTTTCTGGGATCTAAATGACAAGAAAGAGTCAGAAAGGTAAGACCTGAGGGGCAAGCATTTCAGGCAGAGAGAAGAGCAGATACAAAGTCCCTGAAGCAGGCATGAGCTCTGCATTTGAAGAGCTAGAAAGAAGGCCCAGTGGAGTGAATCCTGGAAATATTGATACGGGGTGACCTACAAGAGACAGATAAGGCATTGTAGGCCAGGGAAGCGGCGTGAATCTTCTTCTAAGGACACCATGAAACCTTAGGAGATTTTGAAGCAAGGGAATTATGTGATCTAACTTGTTTATAAATGATCATTTTGGCCGCTGTATAGAAAATGAATCACAGGAGGGCAAGAATCAAAGTAGATCCATTAGGAGTTGTTACAACAGTACACCGTAGACATGGTGATGGCTTGGAATAGATGATGGCAGTGGAGATGGAGACAAATGAATACATTCACCATTTGTTTGGAAGGTAAAGCCAACAAATCTTGCTGATTTACTTATGGAGAGGGTAATCATATATTCCCTGTTTGCCTGGGACAGAACTGATTTCTGTCTACTGTCCCAAAATCGTGTACAGTTAGTGTCTCTTTTATTCTCAACATTATCTCAGTTTGGACAATAAATCATATAGTAGCCCTAGCTGTGAGGAATAAAGGAAAAAGAAGAATCAAGAACAACTCTTCAACTTTAGCAACTAGATGTTTGTAGTATTGATGTTTCAAAGACAGTCTATTAATAGCATCATTAAGGAAGGAAAGAATACAGTTGAACACCATATTCCACTTGTTTTATTCAGCAGTCCTTTCTGTCCGTGATCATTCAACAGTCCCATGTTCCTCTTTCCATCCCAATTCAGTAAATACGTATGCCTCTCAAAACTTCAGTAGGAAAAAAAAAAAAATAAGGCAAATTGAATTAGCCTGCTAAACAACAGTTCAAGTAAATGAACAGAAAATTTAAAAAGAGCAATTTCCAGGAGGGAGCCACCTGTACAGGAGTAGCTCTCAGGGTGCCCCCAGTCCTTCTGCTCAGGCAGGGACAAAGATCTTGGAAGAACAAGCTCTATCCTGGAACCTGGAGCCTGTGGATCTACACCACTAAATTCATAGAAAGAAAGACTCTCAGGGAAAAGAGCCCTAGGAGAGACTGCTTGCTCCACAGAAAACGGCATCAGCAATGGGTTAGAAAACACAACAAAAGTGAGGAACTAAGGCTCCATAAGAATTCTTCCTTAGGAGGAGGATGGTGGCACAGGAATACCTTGGATGTAAATAATTAGAAGTGATGGAGACAGCCCTGTGTAAAATTGGAAGTCAAGAAATACATTCGGATATCTGGAAGTTGTCATTTCCTAAGATACTCTGAAAGTGTCAGATTTAGTATTATTTTGCATTCTGAGACAAAAACGCAGATCGATGTGGCCTGAAGAAATACCTGCTATCTATCTTTCTCAAAAAAAAAACTCTTATAAATCAGTATTGCTTTTCCTTTCCCTTTATCCAAAGGAGAAGCAGCAGCAATAAGAAATGCCCCAAAGTTTTCTTAATTCTAAGGTTCAACAGATTTCCTCAAGGCCAAAATAGGATTTCAAACCAACGCTGAGGTAACTGTTAAACCAAATTAACACCAAAGCTTAGTACTAGAACTATTCCCCTTTATTAATCGCTGAAGGCCAGTTAGTTAAGATGAAAACCTCCTCCTACAAAATGAACCAGTCTATTTTCTTAAAAAATGATTGATAAGTTGAGGACTGTCAGTGAAGGTGTGCTGAGTCAAGAAGTAAACAGAAAGATTAGCTGTGTTTCAAAGGGAATTTCTGCGCTTCCCCTGCTACCCATAATTTCCAGGCTATTTTAAGCCTCAGTTTTGTGAACCATCTACAGGCCGTGATTTCCAGTATCACCCCAAATGGAAAGACCCTCGCAGCGCCCAAGGACTCAATGCTGATTTTTTAATTTTGGTAATTGGCTTTGTCAGTTGACAGCCTTGGGTTGAGCCAAACAGGATATGATGAGCAGCAGGACTTAACTAGAGTCTAAATTCAGCTGTATCATCATGGGGTGGCGGGGTTGGGGGGGTGGGCGGGGACGGACGGATATGAATCCCTTTAGGCCAATTGAATCTTTTCTATATTCCTGTTAACCTGGTCCAGTCTTTTAAATATATATGGTTCACAGAAGTATCTGAACGATCTTTTAAAAACCACAGAGCTGAAACAAGTAATTGCTAAAGAGTCATTGGAATTGAAACTTTTTCAGGTTTTCAAGATCAACGGCTGCCAGTAACATACTTGATTAGGCTTTTGCTTGTGCAAATATCATTCATCTTGCCACTGTCATTTTCTTTATTCCCTTAACCAAGTTTTTTAATCGTAGATATTTCTACAGATCCAACAAACCTCCCTCATCATTGTATCCTGTACTCTAAATTAAGCTGATGTCATTTAGATGTTATCCTTTATGAGTTATGTGCTACCTAAATATTATCAATTCTCACAAGACTGCCTGAATATTGTGCTCCACACACAGTGACCTGCAAGGCCTGCAGTGACTGCCCATTTCACTTAACATTACAGTCTCCTTTGGCTTCAGTTCACATTCAGATCTTGGCTTTTTTTTGGTGAGGAAGATCAGCCCTGAGCTAATATCTGTTGCCAATCTTCCTCTACTTTGTACGTGGGACGCCGCCACAGCGTGGCTTGATGAGCGGTGTGTAGGTCCGCAGCTGTGATCCGAACCCACAAACCCCAGGCTGCCGAAGCAGAGCACACAAACTTAACCACTGCGCCACTGGGCTGGCCCCCAGATCTTGGCTTTTTCAGTAGATAAAATTTCAACATGATTTCAAAATAGTTCTAACCCTAGTCCAGTAGAGTTAAACTCTTGAGGAATTTATTGAAGAATTTCAATTAATGGACCTAATTGAAAGCTTTTTCTACAAATAAGTGATGAGCTATAGGAAATTGGACTCTGAACAAAATCTCCTGGCAGTCATTTACCCATCCACAATCTACTACAAAATTTTCAAACTCTACTGCAAAGTTATCAAAATTGTACTGCAAAATCAAAGAAAACAGAAAATATGTTTCTACTTTGGAAAATAGAAGCATACTTTTACAGTTTGAAGAATAGTGAAGTTTCTAAACAAAACAGTTGGCATCACTTTGAGCAATCTGCCGATTTAGAAAAAGAAAGAGCTTGCCTCCAGACTGTGTAAGACATTTTCCATCAGCAACTGAGGAACAATCAGAGGCTGAAATGGAGCCCCTACCAACCCTTGTGCTAGAGCCTCAAGGTCAACTGAAAAACTAGTCTATTCTTTACCTCTTTTCCACAATCATTTAATTATTCTGTTTTCTTTCTTGTTGATCACGACAACTATTTTTTCTAAAGAATAGTTAATCCCAATTGCACCCTTCATTTTCCAGGGAAAATATTCCCAGTTAGATCAAGATGAATAAGCAAAAGTATCTCTTCTTTGGTTGTTTAGTCCTTTCCAGAAATCTGCCACTTTTGCTAGAACATTTCATAAATCCTTCAGAGGATAGCCAGTTTGGGCTGAAATCAGATTTCCAATGAAGACTGGATGACACTGGCAAAGCTGGATTCTTTACCAGACATACACAGATATTTATGCCTGTTCTCCATTGTTTTGCCATTTTCAGGAAATGTGAACAAAAAGATTTGAATATTCACACACACAATATAGCAATATTAATCAAACGGGCATTGTTAAGTGCTTAATATGTGCCAAACATTTTGCGAGGTGCAGACACATCCTTTTCTTATCTCAGGTTCCAAGACAAAGGCTAGGCTTGAAGTCCCAGTGCAAGGTCCACATTTCTCATCCAATTTCTCTGCAACTATTCCAGTCCACAGCGATTTTTTTCTTTTTCTAAGCAACTATAGCATTTATGTCTATATTTTTCATTTTAATTCAAGGCAGTGAATGTCCATTTGACATTAAAGAACATCATTACAGAGCTTGGCACCTGCTTCATATATGGTAGATGTATGTTAAACATTTAACATTTGTATATACTTTAACATAATGCATATACTTACAGGAACACATGGAAACCCAATATGTAACGTCTCTCCAATACAGGCCTTACATTTTCATGCATGTACTTTACAATCTTCCTATCACTCAGGGGTGGAGAAGAGGAGGATCACCAAACTGCCCATGAAGAACTGATAATGAACTGGTCGTCTACCCAGGAATTCAGATCTCACACAGCTCTTTGCCATATTTTCTCAGTACTCAATCTCCAATGCAAGCATTTGAAGATTCCAAATTAACAACCACACCCAGGTGATCCCAGTCTCTAGACATTCATTCAATGATTTGTCAAATTGAAGGCCAAGTGCAAGTTCAATCACACTGCTGTCCTTTAACTGTCCCATACCTGCTCCAGGAAAGAGATTTTGAAGCACCTTTTGAAGAGTGGCTCTTAAGTGTTTTTAATGAGTTTCCAATGAAGAGTAAAGCATTCTAATGACTGTCAACAGAGCACCAAGTTGAGTGACATATTGTTTTCAGCTGATCATTGTCTGGTGCAATACTGGACAGCAATACTGAATCCTTTGAGCATGTAAAATTATTTTTAAAAGGATAAATAATACCCACTGCTACTTTGACGTCTATGCCCACGTACATACTCTCTTTCTTGATAACCTGGGACTGTCTGTGCTCTCAGCTAAGATCAACCCTCCGTTTGTGCACTAGATCCCATCCCCTCACAACAACTCAGGAACATCAGTCCAGTTCTTCTCCCCTTCTTACATGGTCAGATTGTCCCTCTACTAGATCACTATCATAGACACACAAACATGCTGAGATTTCTCTCATTTTATAAAAAATAAAATAACCTTCTTGACCCATTCCCCTGTACCTTCATCTCCTATCATCTCATTTCTCTCCAACCCTTTACAGCAAACCTCCTTAAAGGAGTTGTCTACACTCCTGTCTCCAATGTCTAGCCTCCCATTCTCTCCAATCAGGCTCAATCCCTCCAAAGCTCTCCTATCAGGGTCACAGAGGCCCTCCTCCTTGATAAATTCCATGGTCAGTTTTTAGTCTTCATATTACTTGACGCAAATAATCAGCCCAATTTCCTTGAAATATCTTCCTCACTTGACTTCCAGAACACCACACTCAGCTGGTTTTCCTTTCCACTCCTTTCAGCCTCCTTTACTGATTCCTGCTCAACTCCTCAACTTCTAATAGCCTAATGTCTAGAACAGGTCCTGGAACATGGTAGATGTCCAATATATATCTCTTGAATGAATCAATCAATCAATCAATCTCATTAAGAAATGTATTGAAAACCTAAACCTACTAAAGTAGGTTAGGAGATGGCTCCGAGGTCAATGCATGATTTTTTACATATCAGCCTGTTTGTGGGAATATTCTATCAAGGGAGAAAAGGCATAATGTTTAAATTCCCTTAGACAGTTTCAGAGACATGAGCCCTGAAAATCATCTCCCTCCAAATCTCATATAATTTTTAAGACCATTATAATTAAATGAATAATTACCATTTATTATTGGTCAGATATTAGTTTCCAGTCAAATTACATATCAATAGAGGTTTTCTTTGCAGTATGAAAACTTTATAGTCCATTCATATCCTCTTTGTAATCAATATGTCCGGTATATTTATGGATATTTTATAGGATTTAGTATATAACTTTATTATTTTAGATGATTATCAAGGGCTTGACTGTTATAATTTTGCATTTATAATGCATTATTGCTACATCTCTGATTTATTTGATTTTCTGTCATTGGTTAGGAGCGCAACCTCCAACAATATTGTTCATTTGGGAAAATATTATCTGCTTTATAGAACCATTTTCAGGAATACATTGTGATGGAAAGTAATGACAATACATTTATATGTTGTTAACATAAGCCACTCTTGTGTGCATGCTGTGGGTTTATCAAGGTAGTATTAATGATGGAAATGAAGATTTCAAATATGTGTAATTAGAATGATAAACGTTTAATGGTAAGATGCAGTGATGACAAAAATAGATTGCATATTGGTATTGCTAGAGGTTTTTTGGGTTTTTTTGCGAGGAAGATCTGCCCTGAGCTAACATCTGCCAATCCTCCACTTTTTGCTGAGGAAGACTGGCCCTGGGCTAACATCCACGCCCATCTTCCTCCACTTTATATGGGACGCCTGCCACAGCATGGCCTGACAAGCAGTGTGTCGGTGCACACCCAGGGTCCGAATCACAAACCCTGGACCACCGCAGCGGAGCGCGAGCACTTAACCACTTGCGCCACCGGGCTGGCTCCTAGAGGTTTTTTTTAACTAATAAAATTCACACATTCAAATGAATTTTGGCTTCAAAGTTGTTATGTATCTTAAAAGCAAGGAATCAACGAGACCCTCCAGGCAGTCTAAATTTTAGCCATAAAGATAATAACTGCTAGAACTTATACATTCAAATAGGTATTGTTCTCCTCAAAGTGATAACCTTCCCAGGCTGCGCCGTATTCCAATGATGGTGCCATATGCTCAGAACATTTTTGGAACACCACCTTCAAAAATATCAGCAAAGCCCACATTACACTCTTTTGATTGTCCTCAGAGAGCCAAATGTTCATACTTTGAGGGTGGATTTTTTTTTTTTAAAGAAGCAAAATTATTTGGGGTCAAGCCCAATAAATCTGGTGAATGATAAAATAGAGTAATACCATCTTGAATCTAAAACAAAATTTAACTAGAAAATAAAAAGGCAGATGTCCTTGTAAAGATTGTAAATTTGCTCTGAAGGCGAGTCGGAAAGAGGGGGAGATGTTAACATGTATTGGGCAATTGCAGCAGCATTAAAATGTGTGCAGGCTCTAGGGGGGAATACTTCGCAAGATATCAATCACTTTCATTATATATTCAGGAACTTTTGTGTTTTAAAAATTCCTTCCTGTGGATATTTGTAAATTTAGATGCCTAGGAGCCAACCTTCCCCTTCCTTCTCAGGGTTATGTCTCCCAACTTTAAAAATATCTGTATCATTGACTAAGGTAGTGCCTGGCTTTATTAGGAAAGAAATTTAGAAAGAAATTAGTTTATCTTTTAAAATTCAAGTGGATACATAACATAGAGAAAAATAGAACAAATGTAAACCTTAATTTTATCCCCGAATTATCTAATATATTCGTTTGTTTATTTACTTTGGCTAACATCGAATACTTACTCTCTTCCAGATACTGTACTAAACACATTCAACATATTAATTCATTTCATCTTTACTAGAACCTTGTAAAATACATTCTATTATTAGCTTCATTTTAAAAATCAAGAAACTGAAATCAGAGATTAAGAAACCAGCAAAAATCCCATAGCTCAAAAGAGGTTGAGCCAGGACAGGATCACAGGCAATTCAATCACTATAGCAATACAGTGCTATATTGCTTAGAACACTGGCCAAATTATCATGACAAATTAGGAAAATGTCATTTCAAAGGTAATAAAATTTGCAGGAGTGAGGAAAAATAACAATAATCTGCCATTGACAAGTTCTTCTTAATTGCCCAGTTTTCCAAACGCTAAGGATGTTTGTAGTAGTATCATTATACTTGCTCCCCTACCCGCAGATCCCAGGCCCCATACCTTGTGGACAAGGCCTTACTAAGGTATCTGAGTGATGCAGTTAAAGTGTCTGGCTTGCACACTCTTGGAAAACCCCTACTTCATGATACATACAACATCAAGAGCATTGTCATCATGACATTAAGGGAGTAGGAAATGCAAGGTCTTTTTTCTTTTTTTCTTTTTTTTTTTTGTGAAGAAGATCAGCCCTGAGCTAACATCCATGCTAATCCTCCTCTTTTTGCTGAGGAAGACCAGCCCTGAGCTAACATCTATTGCCAATCCTCCTCCTTTTTTTCCCCCAAGCCCCAGTAGATAGTGGTATGTCATAGCTGCACATCCTTCTAGTTGCTGTATGTGGGACGCTGCCTCAGCATGGCCAGAGAAGCGATGCGTCGGTGCGCGCCCGGGATCTGAACCCGGGCCACCAGTAGCGGAGCGCACGCACTTAACCGCTAAGCCATGGGGCTGGCCCCAGGAAACACAAGGTCTTTAAGTGTCAAGCACTGTGCTGGGCACTGAGGCTGCACCTGAGAGAAGGGACATCATTGCCACCCGGCTGGAGTTAACATCTGGAGGGGTAGACGGTCAAGAAACAAGTAAACAAATTAAATAAATGAGTGTTATTCATATTATGAGGGAAATACATGGCACTGTGGTAGACAATAAAGGCATGGTTAGGAAAAGTCTAGAAAACCACGGGCAGGGCCAACACACTGAAACCCTGTAAGGTCAGATGGCACAGCAGCGAATAAAATGTTGAAGTACCACAGCAAGAATTCGTGCATCAGTATCCATACATGAGCGGCACAGCTGAAATGAAATTCTTTTAATAAGGCAAACCTCCGTGAGTTGATATGCCCAACTCGCACACTAGCCTAAAAAGGGTTAAAAGGCAAAAATCCCTCTCACCTGAAGGGTCCTTCACATCTGAATCTACTAACCTTTGGGTGAACACAGGAGGTCCCAGGAATCCTCATCCATCCTCACTATTCATTGTATTACTAACTCGTGTGTACCATTGCATTGCTTATATTCTGATTTATAGCAATACGAAAGAAAACTAACATTGCTCAAAGATGAAGAATCCTTTTCTGCCAATCCTCAAGTTTGAACCAGTGTTTGTGAACTGGCCTAACTCAGAAAGCCTCTCGGCGGAGGTGATCTTTAAACTGAAATCTAAAAGATGAGAAGGAGCCAGTTATGCAAAGCTCCAAGAAAAAGAGCATTACAGACCTGGTTCAAAGAGCAAACTTCTACAAAGGCTGATATGAGGAAAATGTCTCTCTATACTGCCATATCTTCCTTCATACCTTTGTACATTACCATTTCCCACCACCGTGAAACCAGCATCCTTGATAAGATGCGGAAACCTTTATCAGAGAAGTAGAGTGGTGACTTCTGGTTCTCTTATTTGAAGATCTTATCTGCTGGTGGGCTCTTAATATCTTTAAGCACAGCTCAACTCCCCAGATGGATCCAGGGACTCCTATCTTGATGCCAAAGATGTTGCTTAGATTGAGATATGCTGTTTCAAACGTCAAGCATCCACACATCACTGATAATACAAACACTAAGATCATACAAACACTAAGATCACATAAGTACTATAGAGAAAATGGAAAGGTGAAGGAGCTCTGCTTTATATCTGAATCAAAAGGAAACTGTTTAAAAAAACAAGCTAAGATAAAGAGACACGTAGCGTACTACGATGTGATTCTATTCGTAGATAAGGAAATGCAAAATATTAGCTGAAAAAGCAGGGAAATGAAGTTTACTAAAAAAGGGTTTACTAAATTGGGTATCCAGGATTATAATTCCCAATTACAAGTGAGTATCCCTTTTATAAGTATTCCCAAAAGAAGGCAAATGGTCAGATTTTTCCTTTAAATTATTTTTAATGAAAATATTTCTAAAGTGTACGATGCAATTTCCAGTATTTCAATAATGATAAGTGAGAGTTACAAATGAAGCCGCAACTGCCAGTGGAGCTAGTGTCGAAACACGGACACAAATGGCTCAGCTTGTCACTCACAGGCTGTGCAAACCATTCCCCAGGCTGCTAAGCTGTGCTGATCGCCAGGCCCCCTGATGTCACACCGATTCGCTCAGGGGCTGCTGAGCAGGAGGCACATGTGGCTGAGCGTGTCCTCATGAGGCACACGCCTGAATCACACGGCCCGTGCCCCAGGCTGCAGCGCTGTTCGTGGGCTTTTGCATGTCTCTCGCTCGCTGACTGCACATCAGAATGTCTGCTGGTGTTTACCGCTCCCTTGCTATTTCCGAGCTTTGTCGTCAGCTCCTGCAGCTGTTTCTAATCTCCACTATTCTCTTTCCATTTCTTCACTGATTATTCAAAAAGCATTTACTGAGTAAGAATTATGTCCCAGCACTGTGTTAGGCACTAAGTGAACAAAATAGACATGACCCCTAATTGCAAAGTGCTTATAACACAAAAGGGCGAGAGACGTTAAGCAAACAGATACATCCTTACAATGTGCAGTAACACAATGCTGTCGGGAAAGAACAGAAAGGAGTTCATTTAGACTTAGGTTCCAGAAGACCTTTCCGAGGAAGTGATCATTAAACCAAGGCCTAAAGGATAAGTAGGAGAGAGCCAGGAAAAACGTGGAGAGAAGACATTCAAGGAATAAGGTGCAACATGAGCAGAGGCCTGAGAACAATGCGAGCATGGCACATGTGAGGAACTGAGAGAAGGCCAGTCATTGCTGAAGGGGAAACTGGCCTACAATGAGGCGGGGAAAGAAGTAGGAGCCAGAGCATGGCTTATAGGCCCTGGTAAGGATTTTTAGCACAGGACTAGCCAATGAACTGTACTGACATGATCTGCTTGATTATATTTTAAATGATTGCTCTGTCTGTTCCACGGGAAAGAACTAAGAAGAAGGCAAGAGCGGAAGATAGGAGCCAATGACGGGGGCATTGCAGTGGTCCAGGGGGACTTCATTTCTTTTCAGTGATTTTCTTCTATCACCTCCGGCCACTTATACCCCACTCTGATTTTTCATGGAAAAGCTTGACTTATTAGAGACACCAGGATCCCTCAGGAGTTCCCTCTTTTCTTCTTTGCAGCAGATCAAATAATCAGTGTGAGAAAAGTTCTGGCTCTTCTCAGCTGTGTTCACTGTTCTTGGAAGCTGCTTTGTCATTAAAGCTTAAAGATATTTTAAGCTTGTGAAGTTGATCTCTAGATAACTAAAGTCTTTGCATGCTCTTGTATTCCAAGGAAATAGTTCCTTGAATTCTATTGGATAAATGTACACACACTCACAAACACACATATATCCACACGCAAACACATATATACACACACACACACACACTTTTTTTAAATAGCAAGAATTTACTATTTTGGAAGTGAGAACACTTTTGCCAAAATTTGATTTCAACGATGAATTGTGTTGCCTAAACGTTTATCACAGGGATCCTTAACCTGAAGCCCATAAACCACTAAGGAGAGACCATGAACTAACTCTCTGAGATAATATGCAAATACTTAGATCCATTTGTGCTTAGAGATCTTCCTGCAGAAGTCTATAACTCTCATCAGATTTTCAGGAGGGTTCAAGAGTGAGGGACTGAGGTTAACTTACCTATGCCTAGTGAGCCTTCCCATCACCGCCATGGACACACGACCAAGGCCTGGCCAATCAGAGTTTCCCTGGCACTGACAAATGAACACGAAGAGAAAGAAGCTGTTTTTCCACTGCAGTTGCTAGGCTTGGGCTGCAATGGCCATGTTCCCCACCATATGGAAAAATCCTTCCAAAACAGAACAAATATGTAAAGAAATAGAAACATGGGTAAAAATAAAAGCAGAGATAGATTTTTGCCAACATTGAGTCCCCGGTTCCATTCATTAAGGACCTAGTTCTTGCATCTCTTCGCCCAGTTCTGGGATCTACCCCAGCACTCCTCCAAGCTACTTGAGCTGATCAATTCTTTTTGTTAGGCTAGTTGGAGTCGGAGTTCTGTCACTTACAACAGAATTAGTCCTGGCTTATAAAATAACCCCCAAAAGCTTAAGAACCATCTCTTTAATGTAATAAACTGATATCAGAATCCATTAGAGACTTAATGATATTAAAATTGATATTGAACCAAAATACAGCTTCATATTTGACCAGTTAACGTTGAGAGATAATACTGTGACTTAGAGACCTAAGTCATAGTATACATTTTACTGGATATAATTCTGGTGGCAGAAATTAAAGCCTAATTAGACACCTGTGGGAAGCTCATTAAATTATATTTACACATTAAATGTTTGCTTAATACCTCTAATAAACCATAAGATCACTTGAGGTTACAAAGCAGATGGCATACTTTAGATAAATTTAAAGGAATTAGGCAGCTCTCATAAAATTCTTTAATCCAGTACATGGCATAAAAGACTCTAAAAATTCCATGATAGAAAAGGATCTGTGGGTCTTTTCAATCTGATTCTAGTGGTAATGATGATATAAGGAGCAAAAACTGGTAAATCACAAAATATAGAAACACTTTGCCTAATCAATAGTGTAAGTCTCTAGAACATCCTCCAAATCAATAAGATATATAATAATGACAAGAAGCACCTAAAAGTAAATGAAAAAAAAGTGAATTGTAACACAGCCCAGAACCATTATCTGAACTATATTAAAAGTCCATTTAACACAAGAATGTGATCAGTCTTAACTTCGGTAGCACTGGCAATAAATAAAATTTATCTTTCCTTCTTCATACTAGTGAGTCATAACATTCCAGAAACCTCACAAAACTACAAAACAAATAGTTTTGAGCTCTTAGACCACCCTAGCACTTTACTACAGACTTGCACCTGCAGGCTTTTAGCAGTATCTAGATCATTCAAAGTTCATAATTACTGAGTTCAATGACCAGATATTATCTGAGATGTGCATTACAAATTTAACTTTCAGTCAGAGAAATAGCAATGCAGTGAGACCTCATTGAGAATGGGGTGTTTTAGATTAATAAATTTCACAAGACAGATAAGGAGGCAAATAACATATTGAGAGGCAGCAATGTGCCAGGTCCTTGCTGGCTGCACTTTACATTAGATGATGTCATCCCAGCCTCACAGCAGCCCTGCATGGTGGGAAGTATCATCCCTGCTATATAGGTAAGAAAGATATGAAAACCGAAGCCCACAGCATAAGTCACTTGCCCACATCACTTCAGCACAAGAGGTGAGTCTGGAATGTAAACCCAATCTCACGCCAAGTCCCATCTTCTCACCTTATCATGCTGCTTACTTTTAGCTACAAATTTTTTTTTTTAATTTAGATCACGTTTACTCAATAAATGGTCATAAAATGAAAATGAATTTTAGATGTACATTTCCTTTTAAAATAGAAAATATTGGGGGCCGGCCCAGTGGCATCGTGGTTGGGTTCACGTGCTCTTCTCTGGTGGCCCAGGGTTCGCAGGTTTGGATCCCGGGCGTGGAGCCGTGCACCGCTTATCAAACCACGCTGTGGCGGCATCCCACATATAAAGTAGAAGAAGATGGGCACAGATGTTAGCCCAGGGCCAATCTTCCTCAGCAAAAAAAAAAGGAGGATTCGCAACAGATGTTAGCTCAGGGCTAATCTTCTCACCAAAAAAAAAGAAAATATTGAACATATTTTCTTAATGTCTCAGAAGTAATCATCAATATGGAGATGTTTTTTCATTTTTCTTTCTTACCCCTTTACATCAAGCTTTTGATTATTCCACTTGCTGTCATTGTGTATTGTATGTGCCACAAACACTGCCTTCTTCATAATAGCTTTCCACACACACGTGTGTGTATATATACATACAGATACACCTGCAAGTTTGCTCTTCCGATCTGCTTTGGATGAGGAAAAAAGATGACCATGTGTTGAAACCATAAGTTTATTAAGAGTCAGTGAAACTCTGGAAGAACCCAGAAAGTCAATTCCATGTCTTCATAGTGAGGTCTTTGAAGCCACTACTTCAGAGGCCTCCTCAGTTTATTTCCTTACTTCTAGTAAAATTTACACCCTAAAAGACTGACATTTCAGAAAGCAGGATTGGAGAAGAAAATCACCCCCATACATGAAATATGGCTGTAATTACACATTTATACAGCCTGGTCTGGGATTTCTAGCAAACAAGCTGACTTCTAAACCTAAACTCTAGCAATGATTCACGGAATAGATTGTATTCTCCATCCTTTACTCACCTGTTAGTATCACTTTAAAATACTATTTGTTTTAGCCCCCCTCTTGTCCTATCCAGTCTTCTTAAAAGAACAGTGTGAGCCTCCTACAACAATGAGGGCCATCATTTGCTGTGCACATCCTGAATGCCAAGCCCTGTGCTAAGCACTCTATGTGTGGTGACTCATTCACTCTCAGAACCAAGCAGGTCTTCTGGAAGCAGCTGTACACACTGTGCTGTACACACTGTGCTCTTCACTCGCTCTTCGGGGTGCCAGTCACATAGACTACAATATGGATGATGCTCCTTGCGGATGGGCAATGCCCAACTCATGCAGTTGCCTAAAGGGAGGTACTATTTTGATCCCCATATCACAGAAACTGAGCAAAACAAGGCTTAGAAAGTTATGTAAATATTAGCGATACATCAGAAAAAGAGGCCTTAATCACTATGAGGAGCTGCATCCTATAGTTGCCTATAGAATACTGTTTAATTGTGACACTTTAAGACTTACCTTTTACGAGCTGAATATTTGTGTCTCCCCAAAATTCACATGTTGAAATCCTAACCCCCAACATGATGGTATTAGGAAGTGGGGCCTTAAGAAGTAATTAGGACATGAAGGTGAATTCCTCATGAGTGGGATTAGTGCCCTTATAAGAAGAAACACAAGCGCCTGCTCTCCCTCCGCTCTCTGCCGTGTGAGGATATCACCAGAGGACTGAACCAGAAGGAGGGTCCTTACCAAGAACCAGACCCTGCTGGCAACCTGACCTCAGAGTTCCAGGCTCCAGAACTGTGAGAGAGAAATTTCTGTTGTTGAAGCCACCAGGTCTACGGTATTTTGTTATGGCAGCCCAGACTGACTAAGACAATACCCATACACGCAGACTCTCAGATACATAAGCACAAACACTCACAACACAGAAATGGCCTAGGTTAGTAGCAGATTATCCAACAACAACTGTGAACCAGAGTCTGTTTTTCAAGAGTGCTCCAGAATAAACCAAGACCCAGGAAAGTCCTGAGGACTCTTAAGAGACCCTCAAACATAAGAACAGCTTGAGGGGCCAGCACTTCACTGACTAGGTTCCTTGACCAATAACCCCTGCCCACCTGAGATCCCCAAGAGCCAATACATACTTGACTAATGGACTTGACCCACAGAGTGCCATGGCTGACATCAAATTATCAGACCATCTCCTCAATAAGTCTAAAGGTGCAAAGAATTGACACATCTCTGATCCATAATACTTATCATGAATTTGAACTTACATTGAAGGTATTTTGCCTTTACCTGAAGATGTACACTCATACATCTTGGTTACCAAATTTCCTTAGATTGAGCGTTAGTTCCCCCATAAGCCCAGACACATCTCTTATTCTGAAAGACAGAGCACTGTAGCATGCAAGCAGGTTCCAAAGTAGATCTGCAGCTGACGGACTGCAGGTCCCCAGGTGCAGTTTCTACAAGAGCAATCCACAGAAGACCTTTACCATCACCACCCTACACAGAAAGTTCTACTTCAACACGGTGAGGATGGACCATTTGTGGAGTCTGTTTGCGAGCCCATTCATTGTTCTTATTTTTCATTAAATATTCATTGAGTACCTACTCTAGGTCTAATACCAGTTTTCACATTAGACAACGATATACTGAAATGAATAAGGAATACTCCCTGTCCTCAAGGAACTCACAGTCGGGAAGGAGGAAAACATAAAAAAGAAAAAAAAAATTCTAAGATACATAGCAGTGCTAACAAAATATGAACAAAGCGCTGAGACACTAATCAGCTCTGCCTGTGGGTAGTACAGGAGGCTAGGAAAAGATCATATGAAAAATGCAAGGTTACTAACGGGTTTTGAAGGACAAGTAGAAGTTTGCCTGGTTGAAAAGCTCAGGTAGGGCCAGTGGGAGCAAGGTTCTTGCTGTACAATTAACTGTAAAAGTCTAAGAGGAAAATTGTCTTCCTGCTCTCATATTACTAGTCCCTTGTCCTCCCTTGCTTATATTTTCTTTGAGTTTAAAGTAGGTAATCAGGGGAGATTCACTAGGTTGTTATTTGGATTAAAATGGAATGGGCCAGATTCAGGTAGAAACTACTGCTACATTAAAAATATTTTTCTAGGTCCATTAAAAAAACCAGCCACAGTATCTTAACTTTTCAACAGTTCATGTGGTGAAAACACGAGATATTTTTCTTCAAAAAGTACACCTTAAAGGTCACAATTAAAGTAAACATCAACATTTATTAAAATCAAGTTAATACTCCCTGAAAATTAGGTTACTCTCCCCAGTGTGTATTTAAATTGGCAGCTGGTGACTAGTATAACGTGTTCCACATTGTTACACCACAGCAACACGGAAGCCATCACATGATGGTAAAATGATTGCTGGGATGGCGATCCCTGAGATCTTGTCCAGTAAATTCCGAGAGCTGAGCTACTATTAAGCAATAGTGTCAGAATAGTTCTAAATTACCAGGCTTTACAAAACTCCAGAGCTACCTCCAACATCTAAACAATTCCTTTATTATAGAACAATAATATGTGCTGGACCCAACTGCCTCATCAGCTTAAAGCAAGATAAAGATAATCAAATATACTCTTGTAGAAAAAACCTAAGCTAGCAACTCATGATATGCAGGTAAACCTATAGCTATCATGTTTAATCCTCATAGATTCCATTAAAGAAGGCTCTGGGCTGTCCTGAGCACAGTCGCTCTATCACTTTTTCATCTGTCTTATCAACAGTCCTCTCCAGTCCATCCATCGAGGAGAGAAACTACCCAATTCCTACACTGCCCATATATATTCTGGATGGTACTAGCTTTGATTTCTCTTTCCACAGCACACCTTTACGCTCATGCAACCTCTAGCCCTGTCGACAATAGATGTATGAATTCAATTACACGACTTCCACTCTCAGAGTTCATACTCAGAAAGGTTGAAGAAATGCATCTGTCAACACTAGCATTTCACACTCATTACAGCTGAAATCCGATGCATCAAACCAGAGGAAACATTGACCAAAATGTTTGCCATTCATTCAGAAATGCTGCTTTTTCAGAACTGCTGGCACTCACCTTACTAACAGAAACACCTTCTTGGAATCTGTAATATCTGCTGTGTGTCTCGCTGGACACTTCCGTTTCTGATCTCATCCTAAGGTCAGAGTCGCACACTTACCCCATCAGAACCTAGCAGCAATGGTCTGTTATTGTCCAGTCCAACACACAGAGGATATCTTCAAATTAAGACAGCAACTAGACTTGTGCAGAGTGGCTCTTTACAGACTACATGCTTCCTCGTAAACACCTGAGAGCTGGCAGGCAGGATGGTATGCCCTGATGGGAAATGATACAAACGACAAACGAGCAATGTCTAATTATTCCAGTGCTGCTCAGACTGGGAGACAAAAGCAAGACAACTGAGAGTTAGGGAGGAAACTCCATCCCCCTCAAGCCCTATTGTGCCTGTGTACCGCAGTACATATTAATGTAACTTCAGGCCCTATTTTTAGACCTCTGCAATCCACAGGCATAAATCATTCCTGTGCTACAAGTCACCTTTGAGTTAGCAACGCCAAGTTTAACATTTTGCAGGATCCTACAAACAATATAATTGAAAGCAAGTGATATTTAAAATGAATAGTGATAACTTTAATAGAATAAAATTAGCCTAAAAATAGATTGTTTGAGAGAATTTATTAAGTAGCAATTAAAAAGAAAAAGTGACAAACGTGCCACTTAGCTAATTCTATCTTCACAATAGCTTTCACAGTTGAATTTGGAAAGTTGTTCTTCTGCAAAAAAATGCTAATGAAACAGAGTTGTTTTCTTTTTACATAATACTGATTAATCCTCGCTGATTTTAGACAAGAGAGTTCTCTCTGAACTGAACACCTGATTAAAGAAGAAAGACACAGCCCAACTAAAGGCACAAGTTGGTCAAAGTGTTACTTTTTATAATAGTCCATGGACATTGCTGGGGACTTATAATTAAAAACAAAATTTTCTCCCAACTTAGAAATCCTCTCCCCAAAAGGAGAGAAAAAATCACTTTTACTTTTGAAGAAGTGTTAAACCAGAATGCAACGTGCATGACATGCCATCCACTAAGAGACTGCAAAGATGGAAGGAAATCTCATCCTTTTATAGAGCCAAGCAGATACAAATCATTACATACATATTTTCAAGATAAACAATAACGCTGCTCAAGTAAGAAACCTTGACAGCACCATTTGTCACACACAGTTCACCCTAAATTTACCTGGTAATGGGGGTGACCATTTGTGTTAGGTAATTGGCTTTATCCGGAGGAGAAACAAACTTCTCCTACCTTTATGAGGGGAGGTAGTTTTGCAACTCAGCACAAAGCTCCCACCAAAGGTAGGCCCCTCCCCTCCAAAAGCTCTGGGAGAGGGGGACTGAGGGGTGCTATCTTCCTTGATGTTTACGTTTCAAAGAGAGAACCCCCAGGTCCTTGAGGAAGATATTCCTGGGTCACAAAGCTGAGGAAAGCCCTCACCAGTTTTCAGAAGGACTTTTATACATTTCAAAGAGAGGAGAAAGAACTTACAATTACAAGTTTGCTAAAGTAAATGTTCTAAGAAAAAGGAAAGTGGGAAAGTCTCTTCCTGTATTTTCAACAGGGAGAATTACGCCTCTTAATTTTTCTTTGTCCTTACCCCACACAGCTTCAGTGGGATGACCATAACCCAAACTCCTTCACAGAAGATATGTAACTACTGCAAGTCCCCAGAAGAGAAAAACAAAAACAAAAAGAGTAAAACAAAAATGGCTTCTAAACCATTAAGTCAACACAAATTAATATGTCATGCCAAAACGCATGCATTGTGGACTACAATGATTACTGATAATCACTTCACCAAGGGAAAAGCAAATTCTTAATAACCCTTTGTTTTCCTGCCCATTTCTGACAGGGATGATGACTTCATTTTTAATTTGTTCAGAAGTAAATTTATAATGATAACCACAGGGAAACATTTTTGCTCCCCTGGATGAGATTATCTATACAATCTTTTGCCATTAAAAATGTATTATATTGAGTGCAAAGGGGAATTCTGCATTCATCTAAATAATGCATGTTACCCTACAACAGACAAAGAGGATAGCAGAGATAAGTTAAATGAGTCAACTTACCAAAATTCCCAATCAGTCCTATAGTTAGAACATATATCGGGCTGATGACACATCCCAGACGCGTAGTTCAAACTCTTTAATGAACTTTCTACCTGTATATGGTAATTTTCCACTAAGTGCTCTTAAAAAGCATCATCTAACGTTAGCATTAAGAAGGATGTGTAATACCAATCAATAGCCAAATAAAACAAAACCACCAGAAGTCAGAAGGAGATAATGCAGAGAGTAATGCTTTCTGATGAGACCTTTAGAGGGCAACATCAAAAGGAACCATCCAGAGGCTGTTGCCATTAGTAGATCCCATGAAACGTTGATGAAGCTGCTAACACAGCTCCTATTTAATTAAAAATAGCTGCAATCTTAGTTCTTGCTACCTGTGCTTCAATTCCTCTAGGAAAATGCTTCAATAAAAGAAATATCATAAAGAAAAGAATAAAGGTTGAATGAAAACACTAAGTAGAGTTCTAAATTCAGACATTATCCGAAAAGTTTTCTGGCGTTCGCTGTTTGGGAAGGTGGAAAAACAGGCAAAAGGGAAGGAATGCTTCAATGCTGTCAGATCTAAAATCTGCCTCAGATCTGATGTGTTTGGGAAATTAAAGGAAAGCATGAGAGAATCACTCAAGATGACACTCTGGCCTGCTTGCTGCAAGTCTGGAGAGTAACAGTGAACCTTTCTTTAGTATATTCTCCTTTAATTTACATGAAAAGAGAAGCTGTTTCTCCAACACTCACCCTTAACTTCCTACTGTGCAGACAGCTGCCTTATTTGCCTTTCAGCAAATTAAAAGTTAAAATAGCTTCACCATCAGGAGAGCAGCAGCAATGGAGAGCCTTGTAAAAGAGCTTCACTCTACTGCCCCAGAGTGTTTGATTTCCAAAGGACCCCAGCTACCTTTTGACTCCAACAAAGAACCTCTCAAGAAATGCTACCTTTCCTTTACTCACTCACCACCACTCTCTCTGCTGCTTCCCTCACTGACCAAGGTCAAGACAAAAGCGCTAACAAAAGAGACTCTGCTTTCTTAATGCTCCTCACGCATTGATTTTTCTTTCATCCTCTATCCATCACCAGTGATAAAAGTAATTAATAAAAAGTTAAAAGCAAAATAAAAATTTAGATCACTCTCTAGTTTGGGCAAAAGTGTAAAATATCTCTGGTATTTTCTAAAAAATATTGAGAATGGGGACCAATCAGAGTGAATAAAGCAACTAGAAAAAAGATAGACATCATTTGTTCAAAATGGCAAAAGGCAAAAAAGAAAGAATTACCAAAGGGAGCATCAAATAATGCTACCAGAGTCCTAAGTTTGGCTTACACTTTATTTTTCCAAATAAACCAAATTCTGGCTCAAACATGAAATAAAGTAGTGAATTCTGAAGAATTTTTAAAGTCATGTTTTCTTAATTTTAGTCTAGGGACCACACCATTTTCAGGATTCTGACTTAATGAACTAAACTTATTTTCTTTTTTTTTTAATTTTTTGTTTATTGCAGTAACATTGGTTTATAACATTGTAAAATTTCAGGTGTACATCATTATACTTCTATTTCTGCATAGATTACATCATGTTCACCACCAAAATACTAATTACAACCCATCACCACACACATGTACCGAATTATCCCTTTCACCCTCCTCCCTCCCCCCTTCCCCTCTGGTAACCACCAATCCAATCTCTGTCCCTATGGGTTTGTTTATCGTTGTTATTATCTACTACTTAATGAAGGAAATAATACGGTATTTGACCTTCTCCCTCTGACTTATTTCACTTTGCATTATACCCTCAATGTCCATCCATGTTGTCACAAATGGCTGGATTTCATCGTTTCTTATGGCCGAGTAGTATTCCATTGTGTATATATACCACATCTTCTTTATCCATTCGTCCCTTGATGGGCACTTAGGTAGAGAAACAATAGAAAAAATAAACAAATGGGACTACATCAAACTAAAAAGCTTCTGTACAGCAAAGGAAACCATCCACAAAACGAAAAGACAACCTAACAATTGGGAGAAGATATTTGCAAACCATACATCTGATAAGGGCTTAATCTCCAAAATATATAAAGAACTCATGCATCTCAACAACTAAAAAACTAACAACCCAATTAAAAAATGGGCAAAAGACCTGAACAGACAATTCTCCAAAGAAGATATACAGATGGCCAACAGACACATGAAAAGATGTTCAAAATCATTAACTATCAGGGAAATGCAAATCAAAACTACAATGAGATATCACCTCACACCTGTCAGAATGGCTATAATTAACAAGACAGGAAACAACATGTGTTGGAGAGGATGTGGAGAGAAGGGAACTCTCACACACTGCTGGTGGGAGTGCAAACTGGTGCAGCCACTATGGAAAACAGTATAGAGATTCCTCAAAAAATCAAGGATAGAACTACCATATGATCCAGCTATTCCACTGCTGGGTATTTATCCAAAGAACTTGAAAACACCAATGTGTAAAGATACGTGCACCCCTGTGTTCATTGGAGCGTTATTCACAATAAACTTATTTTCTTAAGTAAGGCTTGCACTCAGAGAGGCAACTGGAATAGCAGGCCTGCAGGAAGAACTATTTCATTAGAACGAATGGACTTGTAACTCTTCTGCATTTGCGTCTCCCTCAGCACGAATTCATAACAACCACCTCCTCTTTCCTCACTCAGCATGGAAAGGCTCACCGGTTCATTTTGTTAAAATCTCCCGGAAGACTGAAAAAAAGAATGCTAATAAATAGAATATAAATTACTGCATATTTATTACACTAATATTATCATTAGTATCTGCCAGAGGCCATTAAAATTATCTTCTCTTTTTCCTATTTTGCTTAAGAAGCCATAAAGAGTATTGTCTAAAGAATTCATTCTTTCATTCGCTGTCTTTTCATGGCTTTTTTTGCCATATTTTGTGAAAAACCATTCGAAAGCTTTGATCATGTTTCAATAATTTCTAATGCATAACAAAAATTAAATTGTTTAGGAAATGCAAAAATCATAATGTCTCAATAATTAACAATATTTTGTTAAACCAACAAAGAAGAAAATTTTACATCATGGGTGACGCTGCTAAAAACCTCCAATTAGTAAAACTTTTAATAATAATATAAATTATTACCCTTGCCAGGCACATTAAATATGTGATCAGATTTAACATCGACAACAATACTACGCAGTTGTGTTGTGTTCCCATTTTACAGAAAGCAAAGTGGATTGCCCAGGCTCACACAGATACTAAACGGTAGAGCCAGCCTTTGAATCAACGTCTCCCTGAATCGAAAGCCCAGGATTTTAACCATTACTTAATATGACCAGGTATATTTATATCAATTGTCGCTATTGTAACTGCACAGGTTGTTTTTCTTGGCATGATTCCTAACTCTAAGACTCCCTAAAGAGTCCTCCAAAAACTCTATTTTTATTTATGATTTTTGTCATAGTTCTTATAAGGGACATATTCTAATTCAAGGGCATTATTTAACTGAACGTGGGCTGATCTAATTATGGATTAGTTGAAATGCAGTGTGATTTTATTCATTAAGATCAAAGCTGATTTCTAAAACTAACACAACGCCTTTCTTTTTAAATATTTTCTCGAAATACTGACCTCCTTTGAGTCATTCCTCCCCTATCATTTAGCTATTTTCCATTTTTATTTTAATCTCAGGTCCAGAAGAGAAACTAATAAATTCATCCTGATCTGAACAGCAGCAAACTGAACATTAACCAGAGTTACCTTCCCATTTGCACCAAGATTGTGTATGCCTCCCTCCCCAGGCCCCTATTTTCCAAGTTTATGGATCAGATCATCTTCATGCTGCTGCAGAAGGCCAGCATTTCACACTGTACTGGGTTTTCTCAGTTTATGACAGCATATTACCAAAGCTATGGTAAGATTTTTACAGCCCATGAGTCTCTAGCCTTGGATGAAGCCGGGCTGCAGCTCAGTCTTTTTCAGTCCTTGTTAGCAGAGGCTGTTGTGACTAAACCGAACATGTGAAATGTACAGTGCCAGGTCCAAATTGCAGATCAAAACTCAGGAGGGCAAGAAGTATCACTTTTTGCATACCTCAGAGATATTGCGGGTTCGGTTCCAGACCACCACAGTCAAGTGAGTATCACAACAAAGTGAGTCACACAACAAAGTGAGTCACATGAATTGTTTGGTTTCCCAGTGCATATAAAAGTTATGTTTACACTATACTGTAGTCTATTAAGTGTGCATAGCATTGTGTCTAAAAAACAATGTACATACCTTAATCAAAAAATACTTTATTACTAAAAAATGCTAAAAATCATCTGAGCCTTCAGTGAGTCATAATCTTTTTGCTGGTGGAGGGTCTTGCCTCGATGTTGATGGCTGCTGACTGATCAGGGTGCTGAAATTTGGGGGGGCCGTGGCAATTTCTTAAAATAAGACAACAATAAAGTTTGTCGCAGCCATTGACTCTTCCTTTCGTGAACGATTTCTCTGTAGCACGCGATGCTATTTGATAGCATTTTACCCGCAGTAGAACTTCTTTCAAAATTGGAGGCAGTCCTCTCAAACCACGCAGCTGTTTTATCAACTAAGTTTACATAATATTCTAAATCCTTTGTTGTCATTTCAACAATCTTGACAGCATCTTCACCAGGAGTAGATTTCACCTAAAGAAACCCCTGTCTTTGCTCATCCAGAAAAAACTCCTCATCTATTAAAGTTTGATCACGAGGTTGCAGCAACTCAGTCACATCTTCAGGCTCCACTTCTAATCCTAGTTCTCTTGCTATTTCCACCACATCTACAGTTACCTCCTCCACTGAAACCTTGAACCCCTCAAAGTCACCCACGAGGGTTGGAATGAACTTCTTCCAAACTCCTGTTAATGTTGATATTTTGACCTCTTCCCATGAATCATGAATGTTCTTAATGGCATCTAGAATAGTGAATCCTTTCCAGAAGGCTTTCAATTTACTTTGCCCAGATCCATCAGAGAAATCACTGTCTATGGCAGCTATACAGCCTTAGGAAATGTATTTCTTAAATAAGAAGACTTGAAAGTTGAAATGACTCCTTGATCCACGGGCTGCAGAATGGGTGTTGTGTTAGCAGGCATGAAAACAACATGAATCTCGTTGCACGTCTCCATCAGAACTCTTGGGTGACCAGGTACATTGTGAATGAGCAGTCATACTTGGAAAGGAATCTTTTTTTCTGAGAGTAGGTCTCAACAGTGGGCTTAAAATATTTAGTAAACTATGTTGTAAACAGATGTGCTGTTATCCCGGTTTTGTTGTTCCATTTATAGAGCACAGGTAGAGTAGATTTAGCATAATTCTTAAGGGCCCTAGGATTTTCAGAATGGTAAATGAGCTTAGGCTTCAACTTAAAGTCACCAGCTGCATTAGCCCCTAACGAGAGAGTTAGTCTGTCCTTTGAAACCTTGAAGCCAGGCGTTGACTTCTCCTCTCTAGCTATGAAAGTCCTAGATGGCATCTCCTTCCAATATAAGGCTGTTTGTCTGCACTGAAAATCTGTTGTTTAGTGTAGCCATTGTCATTAATGATCTCAGCTAGATCTTCTGGAGAACTTGCTGCAGCTTCTACATCAGCACTTGCTGCTTCACCCTGCACTCTTATGTTATGGAGATGGCTTCTTTCCTTAAACCTCATGAACCTACCTCTGTTAGTTTCAAATTTCTCTTCTGCAGCTTCCTCACCTCTCTCAGCCTTCATAGAACTGAAGAGACTTAGGGCCTTGCTCTGGGTTAGGCTTTGGCTTAAGAGAATGTTGTGGCTGCTTTGATCTTCTGTCCAGACCCTAAAACTTTCTCCATATCAGCCGTAAGGCTGTTTCGCTTTCTTATGATTTGTGTGTTCACAGGAGTAGCACTTTTAATTTCCTGCAAGCACCTTTCCTGTGCATTCACAATTTGGGTACCTGTTTGATGTAAGAGGCCTAGTTTTGGGTCTATCTCAGCTTGCGACATGCCTTCCTCACTAAGCTTAATCATTTCTAGCTTTTGATTTAAAATGAGGCATGTGCAACTGTTCCTTCTACTTGAACACTTAGAGGCCATTACAGGGTTATTAACTGGCCTAATTTCAATATTGTCGTGTCTCAGGGAATAGGGAGGCCCAAGGAGAGGGAGGAAGAGAGGGGAACAGCTGGTCAGCAGAGCAGTCAGAACACACACAACATTTATCAATTAAGTTCGTCATCTTATATGGGGGTGGCTTGTGGCACCCCGAACAATACACTAGTAACATCAAAGATCATTGATCACAGGCCACCATAGCAAATATAAAAATAATGACAAACTTTGAACCATTGAGAGAATTACCAATATGTGACACAGAGACAAGAAGTGAGCAAATGCTGTCGGAAAAATGGCACCTATAGACTTGCTCGACACAGGGTTGCTACAAACCTTCAATTAGTAAAAAACACAATATCTGCAAAGCACAATAAAGTAAAGCATAATAAAACGAGGTATGTCTGTATTGATGTTTCTATAACCGTATGGTGGAAACGTCATCTCAGTTAATTTCAGGATGCATCCTCTCATCTACCTTCACCTGCCCTCCCCACAGTCCTTGTTTCCCAAGGTTATATCTGATTTCTTCCCTGTGGAGGGAGCTTAACTGTGCCACAACCCCTGGAGCAGGGAGGGAATCTGACCCTCAAACACCATTTATCTGCAATGGTATCAGACATCCAGCTTCTGTTCTTGTCCTTGGTCACTGGCCCAAGGACAGGGTGCTCCTCCATGCTCAGCCACAACAGTCCCATCACTTCTAGATGCCTCAACTTCACTATAATCATTTGACTCTGCTGTTCTCTGCATCCTTCTCTGATCTAGCCTCGCCAATAAAGTCGAGTCAAGGGAATAACAGAAAATAGCATGGCGAGAGGAAGGATGCGTTAGCTAATCTAGGAAAATAACATCAATCACATTTTTAAATAAACTTAGATATTAGTTCTTTTGTCTGTCTCCAAAAAAAAAGGGAAATAATTGATCAGACTTTCACAAAATTTGGAGGGTATTCCAACAGCATTTTTCATTGAAACAGAACAAATAATCCTAAAATTTATACGGAAGCCCAAAAGACCCCAAATAGCCCAAGCAATCTTGAGACATAAGAACGAAGCTGGAGGCATCACACTGCCTGATTTCAAATAGATTACAAAACTATAGTAATCAAAATAGTATGATATTGGCATAAAAACAGACACATAGATCAATGGAACAGAATAGAGAGCCCAGAAATAAATTCACATATATACGGCCAATTAATTTACAACAAAGGAGCCAAGAATACACAACGGAGAAAGACATTCTCTTCAATAAATGGTGCTGGGAAAACTGGACAGCCACATGCAAAAGAATGAAACTGGACCCCTGTCTTACAACATACACAAAAATTAACTCAAAGTAGATTAAAAACTTCAGTGTACCTGAAACCATAAAACTCCTAGAAGAAAACATAGGCAGTAAACTCCTTGACATAGGTCTTAGCAATGATTATTTTGAATCCGACACGAAAAGCAAAGGCAGCAAAAGCAAAAATAAACAAGTGAGACTACATCAAACTAAAAGGCTTCTGCACAGCAAAGGAAACCATCAAAAAAGTAAAAAGCAACCTACTGAATGGGAGGAAATATTTGTAAATCATATATCTGATAAGGGGCTAATATCCAAAATATATAAAGAACTCATACAACTCAATAGCAAAAAATCCAAATAATTGGAATGAAAAATGGGCAGAAGATCTGAATAGACATTTTTCCAAAGAAGACATACAGATGGCCAACAGGTACATGAAAAGATGCTCTACATCATTAATCATCATCAAAAAATGCAAATCAAAACCACAATGAGCTATCACCTCATAGAATGGCTATTATCAAAAAGACTAGAAATAGCAAGTGTTGGCAAGGATGTAGAGAAAATGGAACCCTTGTGAACTGTTGGTAGGAATGTAAATTGGTGCAGCCACTATGGGAAACAGTATGGAGGTTCCTCAAGAAATTAAAAATAGAAATACTATATGATCCAGCAATTTCACTTCTGGGTATTTATCCAAAGAAAATGAAAACACTAACTTGAAAAGATATACGTACCCCCAGTTCATCGCAGCATTATTTACAATAGCCAAGATATCGAAACAACCTAAGTGTCCATCGATGGATGAATGGGTAAAGAAAATACCACACACTATGGAATATTATGCAGCCATAAAAAGAATGAAATCTTTCCATTTGCAAAAACATGGCTGGACCTCGAGGGCATTATGCTAAGTGAAATAAGTCAGACAGAGAAAGACAAACATTGTATGATTGCACTTATATGTAGAATCTAAAAAATAGATAAATAAATAAAAACCAAGTTCATAAATACAAAGAACAGACAGGTGGTGCCAGAGGTGGAGAGTAGGGGGTGGAAGAAATGGGTGAATTGATTTGTTTTTGTTTTTGTTTAAATAAACTGAATTTTTTTAAAAAGATGCAAGCAGGGGTTTTCTGAGGGGCTTCTGGGAAACTTTTGCTCCCTCAACTAAAAAAAAAAAGGAAGACACACAAGGAAAACTCCCTCCCTCTCTGCTTGGGGCACCAGTATGGGAATGTGATGTCTGGGGCCATTTTTCAAACATAAAGTGACAAGCTCAAGTCCAAACATCGATGTGATGAAGGAGGCAAAGCAGACAGCAGGAAAGAGCTGGGATTCTTCACGACATCATAGAGGCGCCACCCCTACTCTGCCCACTCTTAGTGAAATGAGGTAAGTAAATCGTTTGCTGATCTGCTTGGGCCGTTTTAATCAAGCATTTGCAGCCAAAAGTGAGCCTTACTGAGTGCATTGGCCAGAGATGGGATTTATACCCAGGCTTCTGCCATGCTGAAAACCACTTTCTTGGTTTGGGGATAGGGGAGTTGAGGGTGAGGGGAAAAGACAGCCCCTTCACTGGGAGACACCTTGCCAGCCCTAGACGGCTTGCACCCATCTCTTAGGTGTGAGAAAAACTTCTATCCTGTCTAAGCCGCTTGTCTCCATTTCCATGACATCATCTGTTTCCTGCCTTCAGGTGGCCTGTGTTGTCACACAAGTACAGTAAGGTGTTAGTTTTTCGAATGTGACACAATAATACTAAAGTTATTCTGAAAAACAAAATTCAGAGGGTATGCTTAGAAGTCTTTGATTTCAAACGTGTGCTGTGTGGCTCACCCAAATTTCCCTTTCGGGAATGGAGGAGTACCTCAAAAGAGAGAGGTAGCCGTCTTCTAGAGCAGCGAACACCAAGGTGCAAGGGGCCCAGCTGACCACAATTAGAGGAGGCACCTCAGGCAGGAAGCAAGACCTTGGCAGAGAAAACACGGTGGCTCCAAATACGAGTCCACACCCATCGTCACAATGACAGATGCCTCTAATTATGGGTGTTCTTTCGTAATTAAGCTGCTCTCATGTGCTCACCTCTGGACAACAAGCTCTAGACTCCGGAGTAAGTAGCACCAGAGATTTCTTTCTTTAACGGTGGTTAATTCTTCAAAACATTAAGGTGGGGAGCCTATAGACCTTATTTGTAAAAATGACAGGGAGTTAGAGATAAAGGCATTTGCAAATTTAATGTCATAAAACTTTTCCTCTTATTTTGGGTCCTTGCCGCTTCCCTATGTCCATTGTGAGACAGAGACGGTCAGCTTTACTGCTGTACCCCAACACCTAGAACACGGCCTGGAAAACAGCAGGCACTCACTACGAGAATCAGTCACAGAAAAGGATGTTGTTATGGGCTGAAGTGTGTTCCTCCCAAATTCATCTGTTAAAATCCCAACCTCCAGTACCTCAGAGGTAACCGTATGGAGATAAATTCTTTGAAGTGTTGATTAAGTTAAAGTGTGGCTGATGGGGTGGGATTCTCATCCAGGATGACTGGTGTCCTCATGAGAAGAAGAAGAGAGGCCAGGGATGTGTACGCGCAGAGGAAAGACCATGTGAGGACACAGCGAGAAGGCGGCCATCTGCAAGCCAAGAGAGGCCTCAAAAGAAACCAAACCTGCCGACACCTGGATCTTGGACTTCTAGCCTCCAGAACGGAGAAAAAATACATTTCTGTTGTTTAAGCCACCCAGTCTGTGATATTTTGTTACGGCAGCCCTAGCAAACTAATACAGATGTGAATAAATATCTGGGTTTCATTACAAAACAGTATTTCCAAATTCTAAAAACTGCCAGCTATTATTGTAAGCTGAAAATCCTATCCCTTTTATTGATTAGTTCTTGGGTTTGTTTTGGATCTTGTATATGCCACATTATATTGGTATTGTATTATATTTACAATAATTCACAATGGATTTAATTTTGCTATTCTAAGATGCTTCCAATTTTGATTTCTAAATATAACAAACTGTGTATTTTAGGAAATGGGTTTAAGGAAATAGGATATTTAGATCTGAAATTCCACACACTGACCCAGCGTATTTAGCCAAAGAACCCACATCTTTCTAACAGATATATTTAGGCTGATTATCAAAATACTTAGCACTTTAAATGTTTCAAATATCTAATCTTTATAAGGTTTAAATACTTTTACAGTAAAAATTCATTTCAGATGCTGTCTTTATTTTCTTTAAAAAATAGATGAAATATAGTTAAAATGTTACCAAGAAAATGGAGTAGAATGATTCTTCCGTCCTTTTTTATGTGATAGACACAGATAATCTGGGAACGAGCTTAAAAAATGTTTTTCATGTAACATAAAATCTAAAAATGTATTGATAATATAAAAACAGTAACACAATATAGCCTGCCATGTCAACTCTTAAAATATGGTTAAATACTGAATTTCCTTAATATTCATATATTCTGGGAACTATTTCATCTTTTTTTTCTCCTCTTTGTTCCTCGGGTGCACAAAGTTGGGTTAATCATAATCCTTGACTCATAACATACTCTCATCATTGGTAACTGTATGCCCCACTTTTATTTATTCATTTATTTTGCCATTTTTAATAATGTAATAAGGAACCAGGAATTTCCCCACCCAAAAGAAATAAGAAGACTCTGATCACAACCCATGTTCAGCTATGTGGTCACCTCATATGACACCCCTTTCGATTCCCAGATCTGAGGCAATAACCACGCTGCATCCCATATTCATCATTCCCTTGATTTCCTTCTTATACAGAATTATTACATCTATCTGTATTTAAAGAGATATTTTAGTTGTTTTTAACCTTAGAAAAATGGAATATTGTATATAATTTTTTAGAACTTTTTTTATTTAGTATTATATTGCTGATTCATTCATATTTGTAAACGCTGTACTTCATTTGACTACTGTGTCATATTTTATTGTGCACATACCACAGTTTATTAATCCACTCTCCTACTGATGTGCATTTGGACGGTTTCCAGGATATTTCTTAAACAGCACTAACACAAACATCCTTGTACATGTTTTCTGTTGTACACGTAAATGAGTTTCATTGGATACCTAGCAGTGAAATTTCTGGGTCATATCCATGCATATGCTGAATGAATATGATTGTGCAATGTTTTTCAAAATGTTCAATGTTTTCTAAAATGATTGCACCAATTTGCACTCTCGCCAGCAATGAACAGATAGTGGACTTATATCCTTTCCAACAATTGATATTATCAGACTTTTAACTTTTTGCCAAAAAGAGTATAAAATGATATTATAGTATAGTCTTTATTTGCATTTCTGTGATCACTAATGGATCTTAGATGGAATCAACATCTCTTCATATGTTTATTGGTCATATTAGTTTCTCTTCTGTGAAATGTCTATTAAGGACTTGTGCACATTTTTCTTACCGATTTATAGCTGTTTTTGTGCTCTTGACACCAGTCCCTTGTCAGCTGTGTATGTTGTGAATATCTTCCCTTAGTTGTGATAAAACTTCTCATTTTCTTCAAGTGGTCTCTTGATGAACAAAGTTCTTAATTTTAATAGAGTAAAATTTATGTCTTTTCTTTTATAGTCAACACGTTTCATGCCTTATTTAAGGAATATTTTCCTACTTCTAAAATACATTCACCTGTATTTTCTATTAAGTGTTTAAAGATTTGCTTTCGACATTTAAATCTTTAATCCATCTGGAGTTGATTTTTTTATATAGTGTGAGGTAAGGATCTAATTTCATATTTTTCTTAACACATAACAAACTATTTATTCTTTAGGCATTGATCTCTAGTTATAGGAAATTGCTATTACATGATTCTAAAATAAACTACCCCAAAATTCTGATATTGATTACTTATATAATGCTTTCCTAACAAAAGAAAAGCTTGCACAGTAGGAATTGAAGTTGCTAATCTCGTCATCCACAATAAGAACGATTATAAAAAGGAGAGAAAGATGAAGGTGATTTTCCTGACAACTAAGTGTCCCCAAGTCCCTCACCAAGGCATATTTAAAAATCTATTTTGACTAACTGAAACAGCCACACGAACTCCACATACACAGACCACACACAAAGCGATGGCAATGTGGAAAAGGCAAGCACCATCATTGCTCCACATATCAACTCCCATGTCCATTTTTGCAAACCTACTCTATTTAATTTGTTTGACAATCATTTTTTATATTAGTTATTTTGAATTCTGCTCTAAATGAAATTGAGTTAACCTCTACTTTATATATAACTAGCTCACAAATAAAGAAATGGCACACCAAAAGGGAAATTAATTGCCAAATGTCCACTATCTCAGAGGAGCGCTTGTTTCTCTGTTTCTCCACCATTTCACTCTGTAAAGGTGTTTAACTTCCAATCCATTTAACAAACATCTATTAAACATCTACTATGGGCAAAACACTGCACTAGATAACATAAAGAGCAAAAATTTGTTCTATAATATAATCAGGGAGCCATAAATAAATTTAAAATGGGGCCACCCATGATAAGTTATATAATGGAATGTTGATTGAGTTCAATTATGTTTGTAATTACTAAGCACCTACCAGGATATGGCATTGCACATTTCAATGGTCTCATTAAATAGGCATTTTTTATTTCTTTTTAAAGAGTCCATTTAGTAATTTCATGATGTTGAAATTAGAATGTTGACTTAAAATAAAAACAGTCAACAGTAGTAAACTTTGTTAGGCAAAATCCATTTCCAGGCATGCCTCAGACCATAACGTAAATAATGGCATAGAAGATGATGAATGTTGCCAACATATTTGATGAAGGCTTTTCTCCAAACTCAAGAGAAAAGAGGAAGAACTGAGGAACAGGGTCTTTCCAAACTCTCCCTTCCTGTGGTATATGTAGCCAGGCAGTTCTACTCAGCTCTGCTCAGTAACTACTTGGTTGCTAGGCTTTAGGTTTCCACCTGACCCCAACAGCAGGCCCATCTCTACACAAAACTATGAAGATTTGTAATGTCTGCTCTAGGTCTTCCATTTTCCTGTCTTATCTGTTTTTTGCACTCCCATTGCCTTTATTCAGAACCTCTAGAGGAGCATCCCATCCAGGCCTTCCAGTTCCAATGGACACACCATGATTTTGTGAACTACCGAGGTAAATTCTAATTCTGCCCACTACTCCCACCTCAAGGCTCTGCCCAGTCATACCCTAGGAGCTTTGGGTGTCTTCTAAGGTAATCCCAACCTAATCTCACAAATAATGTACACCAACATGAGAAATTTAGAGAGGCCCCATCCTACCCAGGGGAGTGAATGTAATCATGAGAGTTTCAATTCAGGCCAATTTTTGTACCATTCACAAAAATCTAAAGAAAATCCTTTGCACTTGTAACCAAGGGACCTCAGATCAAGTCCAAAGTCCACAATAATTTGTGCATGAGATTGAGCCAGTCATTTACGTCTACTAAGACTCAGTTATTCAACCTATTAAATGGCAGAAATAATCATGAATTCACATGAATGTGGCAGAAAATTACATGAAGCATAAGATAGTATTTGTAAACTATAAAATGATCTAAAATATAAGTGATTTTCATTTTATGGCAATGATAAACCACCAGAGAAGATATTTAATTAGACATCCCTCAAGACATTCCGTAGTAACACCTAGTTCACCTACGCTAGGAATAGGACTGCCAACAAATTTATAGGAGAAGGCAGGGATAATTTTCAAAACCATGCCTTTGTTCAATCATCGACCCATTCATTCAAAAGAAAAAAAGGAGTGAACAGTAGGCACAGGAGATACAATGGTGACCAACGTAGAGATGGTTCCTGCCCTCATGGGGCTTATATTCTGTCCATGGTTCAAAACAGCTGGAGACACTGCACGCACAAGCAGGACCCCTGAATTCCCAGTTGAGCATCACTCTTGCTGCGATGGGTGTCGTCTTTGTTTTTTGCTTAAGCAAGGGAAGCCACGCTATCTGATTTATTTCATAAACCAGTCTGTGAAACCCGCATAATCTTAAACCATATGATCTGCTTCGTCATTCTCAACCAGCAAAAGACAGAGTAGTCTAGATGAGACCCGGGATTTTCATAACGGGAAGCCTAATGGAATACTTCTTAACTTGAAAAGGTAGGGTGTCTGCTTTCTGTGCGAGTGAGACATTAGCTCCTTGATTATAACAGCTAACACTCAGGGCTCACTAGGCTCCAGGCACTGTTTTAAGCAGACAACGTTCTGTCTCATTTAACCATTACAACTCCATGCAGTAGGTACTATTATCTTGCCATTTTACAGATGAGGGAAATAAGGCATAGAGAGGTTAAGAAACTTATCCTAGGTCACAGAGGTATTTTATGATGTGATCGAGGCTGTCTGATCGTACAGTCCAATCTGTACCCGCTGTGCTCTACTGCCTCCTTATAGATTCCTCTCAATAGAGTGACTGATGGTTATAATACACAAAGGGTGAGGAGCCCCTGGTCAACATAACCACAGTCACTTCTGAACTCATTCTAAGGCACTAGGTACCTCCAGGAGCACCATTCACATAGGCTTGATGCGAATGGCTCCCCACAGGCGTATGCAGTACACAAACACCATAATCGCCCCCACAGCGACCTGTACCTCCGTCATTAACCATACTTTCTTTTTCACGGCCTTTCTTGTGTTGCTTCTCCAACAAGAAAGGCCCTGTCCCCCCTCCTCGCTTCTCTTCTCACCATGCACAAAGTCACTCATCATTCAGGCCCAGCCATATCCTCCTTGACTCCTTTCTGGGTTCTTCCAGCTACCTTAAGCATCTGCATATCCCTTCTATGAACACCTATTTTATGTTCCGTTTACCTTGTGGGTCCTTGTGGGCACTTTGAACTACTGCTTAGCATTTGGTTATATAATGTTCTGTGTTTTACCAAACACATTTATTTACTCAGCTACATGTAAGTTCATTGAGAACAGAAAATGGTTTTGATTCTCCCTCTGGCTGTACCACCCACCCCCCATACACACAGACACACACACATTCCGCCCCTCATATAGCACTAAGAGGTCAATAAGCACTGTTTGTATAGTGGTGGACTGATTGATTAATCTATTGAATAAATATTCACCCAAACTTAAATAGCCTCCAAGATTTTCTACACTCAGACGTAGATGCACATACAATGTGTGAGCCAGTGAGATAATGGACTGAAGAAGGGAATAAAAAAAGCTTTCACTGGGAAATTACCATAAATATAAAAATCACATGAAATGGAAATGTATAAGGATTCAATCTGAAAAGCTTAAAGGGACAACTGGCTAACTGGAAAAGAAGGAAAAAGAAAGTGGTTTTATACATTTAGCATCAAAGTTCCTTTTCAAGATCCGAAAATCAAAAGCTTCTCTCTGTCAGTTCTGTCTTTCTCCTTCAGGAGGTGTAACATATCTCCCACATTCAAGTACATCTTAAAAGTCACACAGCTTGTACCTTCTCCTTTATTTCTTCCTTCTACTCTCTCTCTAACATACACACACACACCCACAGACACCATATTTCCTAACTTCTCACCCCCTCCGAAAAAAAACCCACCTTTTGACTATGAATTACTAGTTCTGAGTCATCAAAACAGCGCCAGAGAGTTTCCTTCATTAACTTGGGCTCCCTCTGCTGGGTCTGTAGCAGTAAAACATACAACTCTGCAGAACTGGAGGTCATGGAACTCATTCCCCGCAGAATTCCTCCTGTTTTAGCTAAAATGAAACTTACTCTCCAACAAAATGAAATCATTTGAAAGCAGAAAAGATTTAGGACGTGGATAAATTAGCAACAATAAATCAAGACCGGGGTGTTCAAGAAACTGCTACCCAAATCAGTGTTTTTTGCCCTCGCTTACTTTCATTTGTAGAAGAGCGGTGGAATTCAGCAGGGGATCTCAAAGACTGCAGAGATAATGCTACAAAACTCTACAGAAGAAAGTAATCACATGAAATCAGATCTGGATTACATATGTGTTTGTTAGAAGCAAATCCAGGTGAATATGACCAAAGGCCATATAAAGTCTCTCAGTAAGGTTTGTGAGGAAGTAAAGAAAAAGCAGGTAGTACTACCGAAGTATCACAGATCCAAGCTGTTGATAACATCACTGACATGTACTAGCAAACCTGACGATATTGAGTATATTGAGCCTACACAGTCACGCACAACCAAAAAAAACCACAAAGTGCATTCTCATTTACTAAAGATAATGGAAATGTAACTTATACATCAAAATGGAAATGGTAGATATTGATTCCTGTTAAAAGGAAATATTATTTCTCAGTTAATTGATTTGATGCTTATTATAAATGAGAATGGTTAAATTGACCTAAAACAAATCATCGGACCAGGAAAAAGAATGAAAATAGATCTAGGACCTTTAAAAATCTGGAAAACACTGTCCGTAATATAATTATTTTTCCTTAAAATAGACTAGTATTCTGCAATAAATATCTTAAATCAGCCCCAGGGTGATCCTGTAGAATCATCAAATACTCAGGGAGCTGGATATTTCACAGCCTAGAAATTCAGGACCTGAGCTTTTCTCTCCAGAGTCCAGTGTGGATAAGGCAGAACCTCAGGTCACTAAAGACTCTACTGGTAGCTCTCTGGTGTTGCCAGTCCATCTCACTTCTCCACTGTCAAATAATTAGCTGCCATAAAGGGTTAGCCAAGACTCCAGGCACGCCTAGCTACAAAATTTGAGATGCCCAGTGCAAAACAAAAATGCAGGGCTCCTTTCTCAAAAAATATTAATAATTTCAAGACGGTGACAGCAGAGCAGAAAACCAACCAAGTAAACTCTTCTAAGTTCAGCCCTTCTAGGTGGAGGGCCCTGGGCGACTGCATAGGTCGGCTGCCCATGAAGCCAGCCCTGCTCTAGCCCTAGGTTAGTTTGAGGTTAACAGTAATAATAATGTCTTTATGGGTCCTTCATCCACAACACTCACAGACTAAGATGAAAACCTGGTCTTACCATCCTCAAAGAATTTCCTTTGCAAGAGAGACATCTTTACTTAAAAAAACATGGTTTAGTTTAGTTCCGCAAATGCGTACTGGAACACATTAATAGGGCATTTTTTTGTTCTGTCTATCCAAGTTTGGTTTTGGAGACAGAGCCTCTGTTAAGAGAACTTAAGACAACTCATGCAGATTTTTTCCTTTCCTTTCCAGTGAGGGGCTGTGCAATTTAAGTGGTTAAAAACACAACCTCCAGAATCAAACCATTGCCGGAATCCCATCTCCAACACTCAAATCCCATCTCCACCACTGACCATCTGTGTGACTTTAAACAAGTTATGTAACTTCTCTGAATCTCTGTTTCCAATAGCAAATAATAATAGTACTACCTCACAGAGTTGCCTACCAGGATATATGAGGCATTATTTATAAAGTGTTTAACTCAGTGCTTAGCACATAATAAATGATGAATTTGGTATCATCATTATATAATAAAAAATTTTTTCAAATGTATTAGAATCTGGATCACAGAAAAGCAGCTGATTGTCTATGAGCCACCTGGCATTTAAAATTCAGTTGTGCTTAGTGTGGTTTAATGGATTGTCTTATATAAAATAACTTCTGGTATAGGCCCCATGTTCTCTAGATTTTTAAAGGTCTTCATTTACTCGTTTATTTCATAACATATATTGATTCTTTACTCTGTAATAAGCACAATGCTGGATATTAGGGATGTAAAGATTGACAAGATTAAATTTCTGCTCTAAATGAGCTCACCAACCAGACACCTAAATGGATAATTTTAATACAATGTGTCAAGTGCAACGACAGTTAGGAGACAATTCTCCGAGGATCTCTCCTGTTTCTGCACTTTCTGAGCAAACGCATTAACGGATATTTTGTTCCAGACTGGCTGTTCAGGAATATTTGTATAGTAAACAGCCTTGAAAGATACAGTGTCTCTCTCTCTCTAGAGCAGAGGGAAGATTTGTTTTCTGGCCAGAATAATAAAGATAATGTGTCCTTCCAGGGCAAAGTTTGGGCAGGCTTGCTGGCAAGTCCTTTAAAAGACTGAGGTTTCCAAAGTTTGGAAGTCCTCCATTGTGCCACAAACCCACTGTGTGTGCAGAGAAGGAAAAAGTGGATATTCCATGCAGAGAGATCGGAAGTGTGAAACAGCATCGAATGGATGCATAAGTATGAACAATGCAGTAATGCCAACAAGTATGAGATAGGAAGAGGGGACAGACGAGACTGGAAAGACTGGAGAACAACCCAAGGGAAGAGGCTGGGGGGACTTTACGTGCCAAGTATAAATTTATTTCATAATGATTGTTTAGCTAATGATTTTTCACCATTATGGCTCTTGAAAAGTTAAGCCATTTTTTGAGCGAATCTTTTTTTCACTAGAGCAATATTTTTTTTCCAAAATCCACTAAGTAAGTAGGCTTTAAGACGTGATATACTGATGTAACTGTCTTATGGAGACACAATCCCGAATTTACTTGACTTACCAGTTTTTAGGCAGAGAGTATCTTACAGAATACATTTAAATTAAGTACTACATTTGGATGAACCCCAAAATTTTCTTGGAGAAAGAAAGCTAAAGCGTCAGTCTGCTGTGTAAACCATCACGGCGTTGTGGACGAGACGTGGTCTCGGGTTTAGCCTTTAGCAAACACTTTTGCCCTAAAGGGGTTTTCCTGTACAATCACTTATAAAGTGAAGCTTGAGTACGAGATAATCATAAGTCCAAAAAGGTTGAATAACTGGTGAAGAAAATGGGACACAAAGAAGATTGCACCTTCCGAAGAATGACTCCATTGCACGCTACCTCCAATATTCACGACCCAATCCCAAGTCCTTTCTCCCTCCATTGGCAAGTATAATAAACCTTCATTTATGTAGAAATTGGTCTATTTACTTTCAAATTGTTATTTATTATTTATATAAATCTGTTTTCATTGTTGAATTGCTTTTTCTACCTGTGGAAACTGTTTAGGTATCTTGAGTTGGGATGGAACTCATAATTTTTCTCATGAAAATTCATGGATTTTTTTTTTTTACTTTTAGTTTTTCGTTCAGCAATACGTTTTGCAAAAATGAATTAAAGTCATTAAAAGAAAGAGAAGTGTACTTTGAATTTCGTGGTAGGCTCTGAGGAGATGATGAACGTCCTCAGCAGAAGAGCATAGCACGGCAGTTATGGTCCAGTGCTCCCAAGTCAGGATCCTGGAGTTAAACCCTGGCTCTGCCACATATGAGATCTGTCACCCAGAGCGAGTCGCCTCTCGTGCCTTAGTTTTCTTGTCTGTACAATGAAGGTAATAACAGTGCTGACATTATACTGTTGTGAAAATTGAAAGATTTACTGTACATTGAGCGCTTAGAGGAGTACCAAGTACATAGTCAGTACTCAATTAAATGTATTATTATTCTCTTCACATTTATGGTTTCTGTGTATCACTCCAACAGCAACGTGGAGAACAGATTTTAGAGTATCAAGACTGGCAAGAAAGAAACCCATTGGAGGCACAATCAAGACAAGAAAAAATTAGTATAGAGTCAGAAGCAAGTGTGTGATGGAAAACAATGCATTCTATTTCAGACATGAGATGAAGGGGCCTGAGTTACATTCATTTTTCTTCTATCTCAGCAGTTTGTTCAGCTCAATTTTATCACTCTCTTCTAGGACAAAACAAAAAATATTTAAAAGTTAAATTAGGATTATACTTTGAAACAGAAACTGCAGAATATATAGGTTCCAGATTTTTTATTGTTTATTCAATGTTAATCTATTCAGAGAAATGGCCCCAAAAGTCACACGCTTGTTATTGTTAAGTGTGACAAAATCAATGCACTGGTTTGAGTTCAGATAATTCATTTCCTTGCAAACTCAGAGGTTGTGAAACAAATATAAATTGGTTGGTGCTTACCTTGCCCTTCCCGAGGCTAATTATTCAACACAGATGAGAGTTAAAAGTGTCTAACAGAAAAGGTTAAAAACAAACAAATCCCGGCAAAGAACAGGAGATCAACACAGGTATAAGTGACAGACTTTGCTCCTTTCAAGCTTTGTTTATCCTCTTTTACCACTTATGACACATCACTATTCACAGAACTATCTCCTCACTGTTCCCGACCCACTCAACATTCTCAATCCTCCCTTCTCCAACTCTCTCTTCGCCCCCCCCCCCGCCCCCACCTGCAGCTTCGTAGAAGGGCAGGGACTATTCCTGATTCGTGTTTCTGTCTCTTCTTCCCAGAATAGCATAGCCCATATTAGGTGTCTACTATGTGCTCAGTAAAAAAGGAATCGTTGATGCATAAACCCACTTCCTGATGATAAGCTACTTAATCACCTCATAACTCAACGAGCAGTTCAGCGGATAAGATTAGGGTCACACAATAGGTGGTCTACTATTTATAAGTCTCTATAGTTGTAAATACCATACATTGTATCTGAGTCCATGGTGCAAGAAGTTACTACAGACACATAAAATTAATTTCAGTTCCATGCTTTATACTTTTATTATTTTCCAAATAATTCAATAAACAACACAAAAAGTTCTACCTTATTTACTGCACTAGCCCCAGAATGTGAAGGAGACAGTCCTCGATAACTATTTAATTCATTAACTAATAAATAAACAGATTCCTTTGTTTTTCTACCCAAAAACAGGTATTTTTATTTTCCATTTTCTTGGATTGTGCACACAAATAAACTTTATCCAAATGGTAGAAGAAAAATTTTTCTTCTTTCTTACATTTCCTCAGTAGGCTTAAAATAAAAGCATAGGGTATTCGTAACAACAGCTGTGTTGACAGAAGTAATCTTCCAAGACCATGTCACTTAGTATTTTTAAAGTATATTTAAAACTCAACGATTAAGTTATATTTCAATTCTGCTGTAATGTGAAAAGTAAATAATTCTCTCTATAAGAAAAAGTAAGTAGCAATTCTAACTCAAATAACTGTTATGACATAGAATTAATTGAGCCTCTTCAGATAACTGTGCCACAGCATAACATCTTTATCTAGCAACCAGGAATCCTCATAAACCAACACTTCTACACTTCACCAATACAGTGGTAACTAATGTTGATAAAGACACTGAAGCACTCACTGTAAGATGCTAAATTATCATCTAAATCACCAAAAGTGCTCGCTTATTATCTTGTCATTTAACTGAATTTCGCTGAATTGTAATTTGATAAAAAGTGCTAACTTGCAGAGTTTCTCAAAACTATAGACATTTTGGACCAGATAATTCTTTGTTGTGAGAATTGTCCTGTGCATTGTGGGATGCTGCTAACAGATTTTGAAACAAATATAAATGCTAGTAGCACCCCTTCCTCCCATCACCCTGACAATCAAAAATATCTCTAGGCAGTGCCACATGTGCCCTAGGCAGCAAAATTGCCCCTGGCTGAGAACCACTGCTATAGAGGGTATAATGTGTGGCAATTCTTGAAGATCCAAAATACTATAATATTCCATCTCCCAACCATTCCGGATAAATGAGAAGTCTCTATGTTAAGCTGTAGTAACATTCCATCAACCAGCATATAAGATTAACTCATAAATCCCACTTCCTTGTCATAACAAATGATAAACATAAATCTAAAGTATTTACTCTATTCTTGAACTCAACTCTCTTACATTTTAGCAGTTATTTTCAACAGTAAATTACAAGACAAGGGAGAGTTCTTCCGGTAAATTGCCTCCGCTGTCCCAAGTGACTCGGGGGCCTGAGGGACTTTACAGCCATAGTTGTACCTGGTACATAATGTCCCCCTTAGCTTTTTCTCTTTCTCTCCGTAAACAAGGTAATCCATATCTTTTCAACAGCTGTCAGGAAGCCTTCAGAGTTTCCCCTGCTGTTGCTCAAATTCACATGAAGGAGGAAAAACACTGCATTTTAGCTCAAAATTAAAGTGATGAAAATGAAACACACAATTCAAGAGGGTAAGAAATAACCGAATATACAAACTAATATTACGAATACCTTAAGACAAGTTCATGGCACTTTTCCTGGCTAACCCACTCCCCAGGATATACAGTGGTAGGAAAATGAATGAAAAGAGTTCCCTAATATTTAAACTTGGAAAGTGATTATTTGCACGTGCTCCTCATTTTGTCTCATGTGACACTTCCTGGGCACCCACCAAGTGGCAGGCCCTGTGCTGGGGATGTGACAGAGCCAGGGAGTACTTCCACACACAGAGGCATGACATGCTCTACATCACGGTCTTCTCTAGGAGGCACTTGAAATCCATTGACCTATATTTGATATGTTTTAATTGTTCAGATTTTCAAACACAACATGTTTTCTCTGAGAGGGTTGTACCTGTTTATAAGCAAGGGTCAAATAAGGGAAAAGAGAGGAGAGAGAAAATGGTATGTTTGGTAACATTTTATTACACTGTAAAAATCTTTTTCTGAACAAGAGAAGGAAAATCACGTCAGCAGTTAGCAAACTGAAAACCTGACAAGTGATAAGCGTCAACAAATTGCCTAACAAAATGTTAGCTGCCGATTACAATGTTGATACAAAACCAAAACAACCAGCTGACATAAAATAACATGTTAAAACTGAAAACCTCACTAATGAAAAGGGACAATGCTGTATAGCTCATTGGCTTTGTGGAAAGAATGTCACATACGAAGCCATGCAAAAATATATACTGCAGTTCACTAAAGGAGTAAGGAATTTAGGGCACAAAAGCAAAATGTCAGAGCCACTTCCTACTAAGTAATTACAAAATAAATAGATCACCTATCACCCCTTAAATTGTAAAGACTCTTTGGGTGACATCCATACACAGGGAGAGAGAAAAAAGAGGTCATGTTTGCACTTTCTCTAGGCACTTAAGCTTATCCAACAGCAAGCAGTTAGCTCCGACCTATTTAGAGGAAGTTTCGTCTGTTAACCAATTATTTTATGGAAACTTAGTAAATCCTGGAGGTGAAGAGGTGGGAGTGATACTCCGCAAACTCCTCTGCACAACTCAGATGACTCTCCGCTGTGGTCCTGGAGCACCCGGGGCTATGTGTGCACTGCACCAGATATGTTATGACCAAAGCAACAGGAACAACTTTTTGGTTTTTAATTTAATTCAAGGCAACAGATAAGGCATTCATGTGGGTGTGAATTTTGTAGCAGTAGAAAAAAATCTATTTCCACTATCTAAAATGGCCATTTTCCAACTTCCTATCTTTTTTAAATCCTGCTTTAAAGGACCTCCATATGTTTGTATAACTCCCGTCTGAGTTGTTGTCTCAACGGTTTAGCCTATTAAACAAACCATGCTATTGTTCTCCAGTTTTTGTACTTGCTACCTTCTATTTATTTCTTTGTTATTTTTTGTTTTTTTTTGTTTTTGTGAGGAGTATCAGCCCTGAGCTAACATCCATGTCAATCCTCCTCTTTTTGCTGAGGAAGACCGGCCCTGAGCTAACATCTATTGCCAATCCTCCTCCTTTTTTTTTTTCCCCCCAGAGCCCCAGTAGATAGTTGTATGTCATAGCTGCACATCCTTCTAGTTGCTGTATGTGGGACGTGGCCTCAGCATGGCCGGAGAAGCGGTGTGTCAGTGCGCGCCGGGATCCAAACCCGGGCTGCCAGCAGCGGAGCACGAGCACTTAACCGCTAAGCCACGGGGCCGGCTCTCTACCTTCCATTTCTATCCTTTCATTGTTTCCATGATGATGGTTCTTTTACTGGGAATTAGTATTTCAGTTATTTCCCTTCCCAACTTCATGGCCAGGTCGCGTTTTTGGTTTAAGAACCTTTCTAGATGCTGGATGTGCGTTTAGTTCACAACACTACAATGGGAAATGCTGTGTTAAAGCAACGAATGAATGAGAGATGCCTGCATGAAACTGAATTAAAAAAAAGAGACAATCTGAAATCTGCATTGATAAAATTTTCAACATGAAATAAAATTTGAATCACATGTCATCCCAGGTTAACTTGCTCTTTAAAATAAACGATTTGGGCCCATATTCACAAGTTACCTTAATCTGGACTTTTCCTTCAGAGTACATTTAACATTAAAATTATTCAGTTCTAATCACTTTTTCTTGATAAAGGCCATGTCTAACAATAAAATGAGTATCCAGTGGACACTTTGGGCGTCTCCCCAATATCCATTCCACCTTTCCCCTGGTGTACAGTAACCAGGCTGTGCAAGTGTTGACCCCACCCCCAACTCCAGGGCTGGGCTCTGATGGGGCTAAACCAGTGATTTCAACTGGATCAGACCCAACAGCCCAGTTATATAACAAATGTTTTGTAATGCCCCCTTTCAATGCCTCCTTTCTATACTACAATGAAATTCATGAATAAATATAATTATCTCCATACATAATTTCAAAAATCAATATAATGCTCAAAATAAAACATAAAGCAGAAATAAAAGTAATTTAGAAAACAAATGTATCTCAATATGTAAATACTCAGGCATGACAATGTGGTAAACTGCCTACACCATTGCATGGAATCACTGCGAAATGAGACACCTACACATGTAGGTGATAGGGTGTATTGCACAGACAACTCAGATGCCAGAGGAATCCCAATGTGATGTGATGTTTTTAAATGGGTGAACAAATCATGGAAAAATTCTGAGCAAAACAAAGTACAATATTCTTAGAATACACCCAATAGCTACATTTCTGGAAAATTCAGTATATATTAAAATAGTACACTCCCAAACCCCACTTTGTGTTTAAAGGTGAAACAGCTAAGTTCTAGGTTCAGATGATTATGTAGAATTTTTCACCTATATATTGTCCAGAAGTACATCCAAAAGGTATGCAGAATGTGGGACAACTCTTTGGGGTGCAGGCCTGTCCTATGCATTGAACACACCTGGCCCTCACCCACTAAATGTCAGTTTTGACCCCATCCCTTCATTGTGACAACACAACACTCCTCCTAAGTTTCTAGGCACACCTTTTCACGAGTTTCCATGGACACACACCCCCCAAAAGCCAATATCACTCCCCACTAAGAATCACTGGGAAAATCCTTACTACAACAATTAGTTCAGGAATGAATATGGAACCCAGGCCTAAGCCAGTCAGCATTAATGTTCTCCTGGTTCTATCAAGATCAACTCAATCAGCACAAATCTCAGGACTTATGATGGAAATATTGGGACCCTTTCTCCTTTTGGACAGTGTGGTATGTGGATACAAAACCTGGAATCGGGCAAAACCGAATCACAAAAGAGGAAAGAACTAAGAGAAAGGCAGAAAAAAATAGAGATAAAGATTGACTCAATTGTCCTGGAAGCCTTATTTCAGTTACATAAGCAAACAATTCCCCTTTAATATGTGAGCCATATTAATCTTTATTTTTCCATTACTTACAGATGGAAGTTCTCTTATCTTCCCCTCAACCTCCAAGGACGTGACATGACTCAGGGAAAAGAGAAAGACATAGCCCCATGAAGGCAAGGATCTTGAATGTCTGATATAATATTGTGTCCCTGGAGCATAGCGTGGTGCCTGGCTGCCAATAAATATTAATTAGTTGAAGGAATAAACAAACAACACAGGCTTGAACAAACAAACATGGAGTATGTAGGCGTGTACTATCTTCATAGCTTTGCCATTTACTACCTGGGATAACCCAGGGCAAATAAACAGCCTCTCAGATTCCTCACCTGTAAAACTGGGGACACAGTTCTACCTGCTCGCCTCTCCATCTTCATCTCATAAGACTCTACTCCTAGATTATTATCCTTTAGCCACACTAGCCTCCTTGCAAAACCTGAAACCTCTCACTCTCTTTCTTGAGTCCTGGTCTTTACAAAGGTTATGTCCTCTGTAGGAATGCTTTCTCTTCCCCTTCTTGTACATGGCTTTTCCTGGTCCTTCATGATTCAAGGTAAGTGTCACTTCCTCCACCAGGTCATCCCAGGCAACCCTATAGCCACGCCCACATTGCTATCACACACCGTTAATTTCTTTCATTTCACTTATTGCAATCTACACTAATTTTGGCTTTGATTTGTTTGCTTATTTATCCAGTGTCTCTTTCACTAGAAAGTAAACTTGATGAGGGCAGGAAGCATGTCTGTCTAGTTCATCTATCACTAGCACCTAGCACATAATTGTCAATATAAAATTGTCAAATGAATGGTCCCTACTTCTCCAGCTCACCTCATACCACTCAAATTCTTTATTCTGTAGCTATCTGGGCTTATTTTAATTCCTCAAACATGCTTTTGCACATGCTATTTCTCCTGCTAGAAGTCTTCTTCCATCCCAGCATTGCAATACTACCTACCCCCCTCCTGATCCCATCTCCCTTCCCCCAATTTCTACTGCTCTATCAGGTCTTATCTTAACATCATTCTTTTCCAGAAGGCCTTTTCTGGCCCCAAATACCAAGTTAAGACCCCCTACTGTCCACTGCAATAATGCCATATCATAATACTAAAATACTAAACCTATTACTATAATAATTATTTTATTATCTCTTTTCCCTAGTAAACTGTAAGCTCTATAGAGGTAAGGACTGTATCTTGGCCACAGCTGCAGACACATAGTAGGTACTCAACAGAACCTGTTCCCTTCCCTCTTCCAATAAGACTGGTACATAGATCTGAGGTTGTGAGCAGGAGCGTACTGCAAAAAAGAGCTCCTTGTTTTGGTTTTTTTCCAAATGACCCAAGCAAAGCCACATTCTTAGCAAACTCTGACTCCTCTAACTTGATATCAAGCAAAATGCCAGTCCTGAAGGACTGGGTAGTCCCATAGATTGCTTAGCAAGACTGCCATCAGGTTTATGATTTGGAAACTCAACTACTCAAGAAAAGTAAAAATCCCTTCAACACAAGGTTACAGAGCCAGCAGAGAGTTACCACTACAACGCGAGAAGATTTAGAAAATTCATTACAGATACAAAGCAGGGGGTTATTTGAAATGAAAATAAACATTAGAAAGAAAAAAACATATAATGAAAAATAGATTTTATATATCATGGTAAAACAACCAAATTAAACATGAAAATCAGCTTTCCTTTTAGAAAGCAAATTTAGGGGCTGATTTACCACCTCTGAATTATTCCACTAGTGGATATCATCAGCTCAATTAAGTTGGTAACAAAGCTTGTAGTATGCAATAAAGTGAAAATTCATATAATGTGCTATTAGAAAAGCCTACCTTTGGTCAGTAGTTAGTTAAAGAATGAGGATTTACTTATTCTGTGATGTGAACTGATAAACAACGTAACTCTCAGGAGAAATCATATATGTATAGAAGAAATGCATGGCTTCTCCACCCTGATTGACTTTTCTCTGCTCTCCATTTGTCTCAGGAGAAGAATGCTCTTTTTCATGCCAGAGGCGTCATGATGAATGCTGATGAGACAGTATTTGACTCATCACTGCCTAGACACTTATTTTGCATGCAACTTCTCAACTTCATAAATTCATTGGCTTGCGCACACAGCAGTGTTTGGGGTCTGAATCCTAGTTAACAAATGGATAGGTTTTTGTTTTTAATTATAGAGATTTTTATTGGGAGAAAAAGTATATTCCCTTTCATCAATTTAGAAGATCCAAGAATCTTAAAAGTTATTTTATTTAATACAGTGATCCAAAATTGTTATGAATCATCTCATGTAAGTATGGATACAGATGCAATAGATAGATACAAATCCAGAATCAGACAAAATGTGGCAGTTTTCATCTCCTTTGTGATTCTTCTGTCAACGCTGATAATTTTCAAAGAAGATATCTGCTTTTCCTCTCTATGAAACTATATCATTCCAATAGTCAACAAATACAAATAGAGGACAAACCTTTTCAGAATAGGATTCCCCCAGCTCAGGTTTTGAGGGAACACTGCACAGAAAAAATAAGCAATCTTCCTAATTCACGACAATGAGTATAAGGTATAAAGTCTTCCTAAGCTTTTTCTGTAAACAGTATAGACGCAGAGAAGCTTATAATTAGCAGTGGTTGGGGAGTTCAGGACAGAAGATATTGACAGACTGAGAAATTTAAGAAGCCAGGATAACATCTTCTAACCACAGAGTGTTTTATGGTGAAATATCTGTTAAGAGAATTAGCAATGGTAGGCAACAATTTCTCTTTGGGGGAAGGGGGAGGGTCATATTGAGAACACAGTTATTGGCTAAGTAAAGCTTTACAGAACACTGGTTGGTAATGTTCGGGGGTTCATGGGCCTCTTTGAGAATCTTATAATTTTCAGTTTCTTATTCCTAGAAAAAATATGCACAAAATTTTCAAAAACTTTGAGGGGATTCCCTGAGCCCCTTAAGTCTATCGTCGGAAACCTTCCTCCATCCCCAGTGAAAGCCTCTGCTTTGGAGCGGAACCTCACCTAAACATTAGACTGAAACATAAAGAAAAAAGCATTGTACGTATTAGGAATTTGTCTTCAATACACTTGCAGCTATTTCGCCAGAAAAGCCCCCATTTCTCACCCCTGACACCTCAAGGACAGATGTGCTGGGAAAGGCCCTGCACAGATTCTGCCCAAAGAGCCAAAAAACATGTTTATATTTTATGGGCAAATAAGCCGTGATCTACTGGGTTCACATTGTAAATGACCATACCTAAGCTGATGAAGAATTGAAGGAAACCAATACTCACGAAGCACTGAGGTGTTCTGAACCCTCTACCAGTTGTCGTCACCATCTTATCACATTAAAGCTTCATAAGAACGCTGGGAGTTAGTTATTATTCCTTGTCTAAGTCTGTTCAAGCTACTATAACAAAATACCACAGACAGAGTAGTTTATAAACAACAGAAATTTATTTCTCACAGTTCTGGAGGCTGGAAGTCCAAGAACAAGGCACCAGAACTATAAGACATTCAAGTCAAGGGCTGTCAAGTCTTCAGATGTCAGTCAAGACATCAAGCCTGGACGTGCTCTGGTGACGGCTCTCTTCCTGCTGCACAGCCGGCACCTTCTCACTGTGGTGGAAGAGGGAGAGGGATCCTCTGGAGCCTCTTTCACAAGGACACTAATCCCATCCACGAGGGTTCCACCCTCACGACCTCACCGGCTCCCAAAGCCCCCGCCTCCTAATACCATCACCTTGGAGGTTAAATTTCAACATATGAATTTTGGGGGAACACAAACATTCAGACCACAGCATTCCCATTCAAAAGCAGTGGCTCCGGGAGGGTAAATAACATGCCCAAGGTCACACTGCAGGTAGATGACAGAAATTGGATTCTAACTCAGATTTCTCTAAATCCAAGGCCCACATTGTCTCTATTATGTTCTGCTTCCCCCCAGCTAAGTTTACGGCATGGTCACCCACAGTGCTTGGAATACAGTCAGAGCCCAGGGCCTCTTTCTTGGAGCATATGCCTAATGTAGGCAAAAGAATCCCAATCCTTTCTCACCACCTCTACTGCACCCACCGTGGTGTAAGCCACCATCGTCGCCTATGGATTACTGTAATAGCCTCCTCACCAGTCTCCCAGCACCCAGTCTTGACTCCAGACATTCAGTTCTCAGCATAGCAGTCAAAGTGATCCTTTTAGAGCATGAGTTATAGCACAGCATCACTCCTCTGCTCAGATCCTACCGTGGCTCCCCAACATAATCAGAATAGACACAGCAAGCCTTACGAAAGCCTACAGAATACACCTCCATCAGGCCCCGTCAGTGCCTCTCTGACCTCACCTCGGATCTCTGAAATCTCTCCCTATGGATCTCCCCAATCTAGCCACACTGGCCTCCTTGATGTACCTCCTGACGTTTGTACTGCTCATTCCCTCTGCCTGGAATGTTCTTCCCCCAGATTCCCCATTACAGACTCGCACACATCTTTTAAGACTTTGCCTCGAATGCCGCCCCCTCTGTGAGGTCTTTCCTGACCACACTATTTAAAATCGCGTACCAGCCCCTACCCTGACTTCCTTATCCCCCCACCCTTCTTTCTTTGTCCCCATAGCGCTTGCTATCATTTGACATACCATTAATATTACTTGTTCTCTATGTTCTGTTTTCTGTCCCCTGGAGAATATACGTTTCCCAAGAGCAGCAGTTTTTGCCTGATAGTTTACTGCTGCAGCTCCAGTTTCTAGAACAATGCCAGGCACACAGTAGGTACATGATCAACATCGGATGAATGAATAAATACATAAATGGTCACTGGCACTTCAAGTCTCAATCGACGGATCAACAGAAGATATTGAACTGTGCAGTCTTCTAGCACCTACTTCAATGACGGCTGCTCTGATAGGAGCGTTGCCTTGCTACGCGCCACTGCAGGCCAATTAAATGCAACCTCTGAGTGCATACCCAGCGCTCAGCAAAGTTTGGCTTCCCCTAGTACGACCAAATGTCTGCTTCACATCCTCTTTTCAGTTCAGTGCACCAGTTAAGACATCTAAAACAATGGAAACAGAAACGTTCATTTTAATTTAAACTAACCTTTTTCAAAAGTATGAGCTTTCCATTTTAAACAGTCTTGCCAACTGAATCCTTAATTCAATGATGAGTGTCACAAGAATTAATAGACTTCATGCCACCCAAGGACCAGCAATAGGGTAAAAAAATAATTTCTGTCCTTGCCCATGGAGTAACTAGATATGTAAATGAAGAAATCATACAATTTTATGAAATCATTAGACGTGGTTAAATGGTGGGGGGTGTGGAAGGAGGGACTCTCAACGCTGGTTTCTTTTTTTTTGCTGAGGAAGATTGGCCCTGAGCTAACATCTGTGCCCATCTTCCTCTATTTTTTTATATGTGGCACGCCTGCCACAGCATGGCTTTGATGAGCAGTGCATAGGTCCACACCCAGAATCCAAACTCGTGAACACCAGGCTGCCAAAGCAGAGTGCGTGAACTTAACCACTACGCCACTGGGCCAGCCCCAAAGCTGCTTACTTTAATACCAACCTAGGCAGAGGTCTTGTCAATCACCTGTTAAAAGGTGGGTTTCCGGGAAACAAAATAAATACAAATAAGTAAGCCAATGTGTTTTAATACTTCTGAAGAAACAATTAGTTGGCAAGATAGTCATCATTATAATTACTTGATGCTGTCACAACCGATGCACCCAACACTATAAAAGGAGGGCTCCCTACCGAATGACAGAGTGTCATAAAATTCTTAAGTATTTGGTAGGATTCATTTCCCCTATTTAGGGATTGTAATTTACAAAGAAGTGTGATCAACTGAAACATCCTACCCCACGGTATCAGCATTATAAGTTGTTCTTACTGGAAAAGCAAAATACAAAATTTTATAATACAATATGAAAATTATGCCTACTATTTTATAGTTTACACATTGATTTAATATAAAATTAAACATAGCAATTCAAAGAATGTGTTAATACATCTTCTCCAGGTTGAGAATGGGAAGAAGGATATGTTACCCAGTGTCTATTCAAGAGAAACATTTTCTCCAGTTAGTAGGCTGTGTGACCAATGACATACATCTTAGCAACACGCGTTGCTTGACCATAGGATGTGATAAACAGACTAAGGAGCCTACACTTTGGGGAGAAGCTGTCTCATTATTCCAAAGTCATAAGACATCAGAGCTGGAAAGGATTGAGCCCAATTTCCTCATTAAACAGACAAGATCATTGAGGTTTGGATTTGAGAAGTGACTTTACCCAAGGTCACCCAGTGACTAAGCTAGGACTAAAATAAAGGCCCTCACCCCTCAATCCAATCGTGTTTTCACTACATTGTGGGTACTCCATAAATATTGGTTTTCCTTTCATTTCAGCAGCAGGAAGAAAGACAGAGACAGAAAGGACACTGTCGTTTTGTTATTGTTTATTTGTATTTTTAAATATAGAGACTTGAGAAAGACAATACCAGAGCGGCAATGTGTATTTTATTTCCCCAGAGCCTGATGTGCTCTTGGTTAAATGTGTTTTATGAAGAGATTTGTCCTGGGAACTTGGCAGATTTTACTGTAAATATTTTAGCAGTTTCCTATTATTTAGTTGTGGGATTAAATTTTTATCCCATCCTCCCCAGACCGATGCCTGCAGATGAGAAGCGGTTTTGCGAGGGAGTGCCTGTCAAGGGAATTAGGGCTTGCTTCATTACAGAATGTTGTGGTGGACATTCAAGGAAGGACTTCCTCCCACCCAGCAGGAAAGAGCAACTCCAGCTATCAGCTCCTTCCGCTTCCCATCAGCTGCAGAGAACCGCCTCGGCGGAGCTCAAGCCCTCGGGTACCCCCCAACTCAGGTGTCCAAGCAAGGTGGGAGAACAACCTAGACGGTCCAGCCAACGCAGGATGACTCTGAGGGACAATTCTACTCCAGAGCTCGCAGTCGGGGGGAACAAGGCTCTGTGAGACCTGCATCACAATCCCACTTCTCCCTCCTCCCAATCCTTTCCTTTCACAGGTGTTGATCCCCAATAAATATCTTATACCCCAAGATCTGTCCCAATGTCTGTTTCCACTCAATCCAACCTACAACAAATGTTTACCCTGTTTCTCCAGCAGACGCCCTAACCCCGAGCTTTCAGCCAGCCTAGAGTGGTGCCCAGTTCATACTGTAACCAACTTCCCCCGTGCTGATGCTGTATTAACGCTGTCAGAAATAGGTTCTTCCCTTTGGGAGCAGGGAATGTGAGAGACTGGCTGATGAAAGGCTATAGGCGCTGCTCACATCAGATCAAAAATGTTAGCCCATGGGGCTGAGTGGAATCAGCCTTGACTGTAGAGACAGCAGGGGCCCCTAGTGGGGTGGGTACCAGGGCGGGACCCTCTGCTCATGTTTTATCATCATCAGCTTCTCTGGGCCAGGCACCATGCTGGGTGCTTTATACATGCTATTTCTTTAAATTCTAATAACCACTCTCTGCTCTGGGGTAGGTTTTATTATTCCCATTTTATAGTTTTGGAAACAGTCTCAGAAAGGCTAAATAAATCATTCAAGGTCACCAACCTGATCATAGATGCCTGAATTTCCTTTAACAATGAATGAAGGTCTTCATTCCATACACAGAGGGCAGGTTTAAAGCCCCTAAGTGTCTCTGGAGATGGACAGTTCAGAGAGAATGATGAGGGGGTCTGGGCCTGCGTGTCAATGCAGCCTGACCAGGAACACTGCAGACCCAGGCCTTCCCTCAGCTAGGGCCGATGCTTTTCTCCAAAGAGGTTCCAGGTTGTTAGTGCCTGCCTGGAAGGACCCAGTGCCTGGTGCTGTTGGATGGGCTCTCATGTAGCCTCAACCTTCAGAAGCTTTACCTTTCCTTCCCCAGCGCTGCTCCCTGCTTCGAGGAGAAACCTCAGACTTGCTGCTCACAGCATTCAAACAAAGAACTTCGCCTGGCCTTTGGCTGCTATTTCAATGCTTAAATTTTAACATATGTTGCAGTTTAATAGTTTTGTCTTTTTTTAGTGAGCAATATCTTGATTTGTTTTTATATTGTTATCTGCTTTTTTTTTTATTTTTAAACCATAAACATTAAGAGACAATGTAACCAAAGCAATTACGAGGAAAGCCGAGCCCCAAACCCGGGAAGCTGAATGCTTATTTTCTGTAGTTAGTTCTGCACAGCCTTTCCTGTATCCCTACAGGGGCTCCTTGCCAAGCCTCCATGAACATCAGACTCGGTCAACTAAGAAAGATTGACAGAGCCACACTTGTCACCGATCCAGGTAATTTAGGAGGTGTGTAAACTGAATTTTCCTCTAGAAATGTATTGAAACCAGCTTCACACTAGATTATCATTGTTTCTGTTGTTATTATCATCCACCTACTAAGTGTCCCAGAATGCTTCGCTGTACACATTATCCTCACCACCCAGCGATGGAGGCGTTTTCATCTCCATGTGTGCTAGCCACTGGTAGGTGTTGTTTCCCCCTTTTTATAAAAGAAGAAACTAGGGCTCATAAGGGTTAAGTAAGTTGCCGCTTTACGACCTTGTGACTTTAGAGAAGCTATTTAACCTATCCAAGCCAGTTCTGGCATGTGTGAAATGGAAAAAATGATAACCACCAGGGCCTGGTACATGCCCACTCCTAGAGCTCTGCCAGGCCTGCACTAGGCCCTCCATGAGCATTTGTAGAATAAATGAAAGTCATGAGGGCTAAATAGGATGAGAATTAGAAATACTACAGGAAAACTTCTAGGGCATTCTGGGGCAAATGGTGGCTCTATTATTATTATGCAGAGTTACATGTTGGTGAGTAGCAGGCCAAGAATTCCAACTTTGTCTCTCAGTCTCCAAATGCCTGAATTCCTTTTGCTACATGTATCGTGTCAGATCACGGCACTATTATGTTTCCGGAACAGTCTGGAGCCTAACTAAAGACATACCACAACAAAAATTCCTAGTAGCTCCCATGCACGACTCCCCAGTGTTGATCAAAATTCCAGAGCAGCTGAGAAGAAAGTAGGAGAAAAGTTCTACCCACGGCAGACCTTTCAATAAAATTCCTCAGCTCTCCCTCAATCAAAGTTTCCTACAACATTTGCTGAAAGAGGCATAACAATCTATAATTAAATTATTAGAATCCCCTTAAATTTAGATGGATTCTCCAAGAAATCCAATTAAACAGATCCACCTTTTGTCAAGGCAGAATGCCTGAGATAATTTTTTAAATAATTAATATTTATTGAATTGTAACTATTTTCCAGGCGATGTTTTAACCACTTCATGTGGATTAGCATCTTTAATCCTTAGGACAACCCTATTTTATAAGAACTACTAGGATCCCCATTTTCCGGTGGAGGAAAGGGAAGCACACAGAGGTCAAGGAACGTGCTCACAGATACTGTAAACAAGGGCTTAGCTGAGATTTCAACCCAGGCATTCCAGTGCCAGAGACCACTGCACTTTACAATCCCTCTATACCTGCCTTTCCAGACTCCTTCATTTTTTTTTTTTTTTTTTTTTTTTTAATTTTATTTATTTATTTTTTCCCCCAAAGCCCCAGTAGATAGTTGTATATCATAGCTGCACATCCTTCTAGTTGCTGTATGTGGGACGCGGCCTCAGCATGGCTGGAGAAGCGGTGCGGCGATGCGCACCCAGGATCGAACCCGGGCCGCCAGCAGCGGAGCGCGTGCACTTAACCGCTAAGCCACGGGGCCGGCCCAAGACTCCTTCATTTTTAAAGAAAGCTAAGTGGCTAAATTTAAAATTGTGCCTAGGGCCGGCCCCGTGGCTTAGCGGTTAAGTGCGTGCACTCAGCTACTGGCAGCCCGGGTTCGGATCCCAGGCGCGCACTGACGCACTGCTTCTCCGGCCATGCTGCGGCCACGTCCCATATACAGCAACTAGAAGGATGTGCAACTATGACATACAACTATCTACTGGGGCTTTGGGGAGAAAAAGGGAAAAAAAGGAGGAGGATTGGCAATAGATGTTAGCTCAGAGCCAGTCTTCCTCAGCAAAAAGAGGAGGATTGGCATGGATGTTAGCTCAGGGCTAATCTTCCTCACAAAAAAAAAAAAATTGTGCCTAACAAGGCTTTTCAACAGAGAAATGGCTACAATGCTAGGCTACACCCTCCTACTGCATAATCCCATAATCTCCTTCTTTGCCTCCCTGAAAATACTAAGCACCTTTTGCAGAAGAATCTCCCATATACGACTAGTCATCTGAAGAAAGTCTCCTAATTGCATTTGCAAATTTACTTAGGAAAGAACAAGGTATTGCTACAGGTGTGTCCGACCTCTATAATGCCAAGTGATCAGTATACAGAGCTTAGGCCTTAGAACTAACCATCGAAGGAATTTTTGCATCTGCTAACTTCACAAAGAATCTGACCAGCCCAAAGACCACCTGACCAGGAACTTCTTTTCATCTGTAAAATCTGTCCAGGGTAACATCCCTAAAGCCACCACACTGCACAACTCCAGCACATGCCACTCACGTGATCTATGGGAAGGGAGCTGCCTGGATCAGTACAGTGCACAACCTGAGCAGCTGTGAGCAGCAACCCTGACACACCTAACGGCAATCTAACAACAATTTTCTGTTCCTGCCCCCACAAACTTATTCACCATCTCCTCTCAATGGTACCTGTTTCTTGGAGACCCTTAGTTTCTAAAGTTCTAAAGCTCCCTTATGTTTACCATATAAATGATAGTTTTTCTCTTTCCTCTGGGAAACAAATGGAAACGGCAAACGACTGCTGTCTATCGACTGCTGTCTATCGTTCAGCAACCTGTGTGTGTCCTTCTCTAGAAGATACATTTCAACATAGAGAGAACAAGATGCTAACCAAATTCCTGTAAGAAACATCTCTGTCCAAAGTTACGTGAGTTTCATGTTTAATATTGCTAGTAAAAAGCAGCAAGAGGCCTTCTCTGGAACCTCCTCTGTTGAGGCATGCAGGCATTCCTGCAGATCACTTCCGTTCAGGACAGCTCAGCACAGAGGCAGTAAGGAAGGAAGATCCTATCCCTCCCCCACTAAAAAAAGGAAAGGTCCGTATCTGGTTGGACGTTAGTGAGAAAATTAAGAAAAAGAACCCAGAAGGGAGCTGATGCCAGTGTGGTCACATGTAAACGTTGTGTGATATTGTTTTAGATACGGAACAAAGAAGCCGAAAATAGCCCTTTACTGATCTCTCCCTCTGGGTGTCCTAGATTTGTTTCTTTTTCTTAATTTAAAATACACATTAAGATTAGCCCAAAAGGAGACACCGCCAATATTTGGCCTTACTTAAAGCAATATCCCAGACCCTTAAGGAGAACTCCACCCGTATACAATGCCATAGGACGTTATTACCCCAGGGCGGGCAGTTTTCTCATTAAGCCCCTGCCCTCTCTGGATGGACTGGTCAAGGGGGCCTGTATCCTCAGTTCAGAAGGTCTGGTAACTACACCTCAGCCAGGTGGTCTTGGTCTTGATGTCCAACCTGGAGGTGTCAGTGAATCATCAACTACATGTACCAGCCTATTTCAAAGCCTCTTCTCAGGGCGGGGTATAGCATAAAAGGATTTTTCTGTCCCTCCAAAGCCTCCTAAGTGGTCCCTCCTTCCCCTGTGTAGCGGATCATTTCACAGCATCCTGGGCAGGTAACTTCTTAATCCCCTTCCGTTTTAAAGGGTTTGTCCAGTCTCATTTCCAATGTCACATCAGATTCAAAGCTTTTCCCTCCCCCATCTCTGCTCGTTTGGTAGAAGGGACCTGAAGGGAGTGGAGGAAAATAAATTCTTTAACCCATCCTCCTCCTTTACCTCAGGGTGAACATCTGTGGTCTCCCTCTGGAATATCCCCATCCCCTACGGAGCCTCTCCCTCTTCAGATGAGAGGAACAAGGCTCTCTTACTCAGATGGCATTACTGGCTACCCATGGCTGGCTGCGGACGCCCAGTCGGGAGAAACGTCCAACTCCTCACTCTCTCGTGAGGCACACGTGCGAATTCTTTAGCTGACTCTGCAAGATGTCCTCGCTGTACAGTCCCTTGACCTGGTGAAACCTAGTTCCAGCCCGACATCTTTGCTGGCCTGCTCTCAACTCCTACCATGAGTGGTATACCCCAAAACTCTTTGCTGTGGGGATGCCCCTCATACTCTGGGGGGTATGGGGAAGACAGCTTAAGCCCAGCTACTTTTTGGTATCTATGTGACCCAGGAGAAATTCATGCTTCCTTCCTTGCCAGGCCAGACAGTGAGAATACAGGCTATTCCCCGCTGCCTCCTCTCTGCCCCACTATCTCACTCCAGTTCTCCTTTCCCCTGCTGAGATAAGCATAGGGATATACCAAGTCCTTTTGCCAAATCTAACACCCATTCTGGAGTGACAGTTTCCCCTTCTTTCAGGCACCCCCAGTCTCCAAGAGCAGTTTCCTCAGAGCAGCCCTCCTTCCACCTTGAAAAGCTGAAACACCTTCCTGCTGTTTGGCGTCACTCTCCCACCTGCCATCACAGCACTGCGTTCCTAAGGCTGCTACTCGGTGTGCCTGCAAAGCTGCCCCTTCCATCATCCCATCTTCTGTTAGAGATTGGAACTGGGGTCCAGGGGCTTGGAGTAATGGCTAGAGACAGCAAGGCTTCTGCCTCTTAGCCCTGAGTGAAGTATGTGGCTCCCAATTATGGTGGTTCTCTTTAGAATGGGAGTTTCAACTCTCTGTCCCTAGCTTTGAGGTCTAGTCCCTATATACCAGGCAACAGGAAAAGTGCCACTCAACAACCTGTTACATGTAGGAACGTGGTCCAAAGCTTTAGGAGGCAAAAGGCTGCCTTTTCCATGATCCTGAGGGTTCTCTGAAATTTATCTGATAAGGACTAAAAATCTTTAGGATGTGACAAGATAAAAAAAATCAAATACAGATTCTGACCTGATCATCTTCCTTTGGGAGCTTTAAAACGATTTGTGGATGCAGAGCCTGAGATCTAGAGAGTAACTGCCTCTTGCTGAAGTTTGGGTCCTCTATGGAAATATGACCACTGGGCAATGTAGAGACAAGGGGCTTTGTCTCCCTGATCTTGATGAACATTAAGAGGGACTTTTCTCAGGGACCTGATATAGCCAATGAGAAATCATTCCTTCTAACGCCAATACGCCCCCCACCAATAACAGAAGGTCAACATGTCTTAATGTACATGCTGGGCTCTCCTTGCGGAGGTGATTGTGGATTTCCTAGACATCCCAACCTGATAGTCTGCCAAAATTCATGTTTTCTGTGATCCCATTACCCAACATTATAATCTTAGGATCACTTAGAATTCTTTTCAGATCGTGTCTAATTGATGGGCTTCAGCTAGAGGGGACACACCCTCAGCCTGATCCTGAGCACAGACTCACAGCATCTGTTAATATATCATCTGCTTTTGATTCCAAGACTAAAACATTCATTAACCTGCTATATGTTCTTTTTTTTTTTTTTTGGCTGAGGAAGATTGTCTCTGAGCTAACATCTATGCCAATCTTCCTCTATTTTGTGTGTGAGTCACCGCCACAGCATGGCTGACGAGTGGTGTAGGTCCGTGCCCGGGAACCGAACCTGCGAACCCGGGCCACCAAAGCAGAACATGCTGAATTTAACCACTAGGCCACGGGGCCAGCCCTTGCTATGTGTTCTTATATAAATATTCCTTCAGGTTCTTTACTGCAATTTCTTAAAAAATCAGCACAGATAGGAAGTGGCTCCTGAGAGTTAAGATTCAGGCCCTGTACATGGTGGAGAACAAGAGATAAGACATAGATCTAGGCAACTTTCTACAGCTTTGGAAAAAGGTTTTAAAACCAGGTTTACAGAGCCCTGGGATTCCATAGAGGTATCACAGGAGCCCTCAGGGTGGAGGGAAATTCAGAAGGATGGCTCTCCCCACTCTCTCTCATTCACTCATTGTCAATCAAAGTAGATCAGATTTCATCTGCTTGTATAGGCTTGAGATTTTGTATGGAAAAAAATGGCTTTGCTGCCAAAATATTAACATTTTCTATATGAATTTCTTTAGATGAACTGAATATGTATCCTCTTGCCTTATCAAATAAGAACAAAAACTGCCTGAAGGAACAACTGCACTTGTTTACCAATTACTATCATAAAAAACAGTATGTTAATAACTACGCCAAAACGCAAGCATCATTTTTGAGATTCACTCTTCAGTATCCACGGACACAAAATGACTTCCTTCAACTCTCACTCGACAACAGAAATGCCTTCACAGAACTACAATTTAATATTATACCCTGGCCTTTATCAGGGGTCGATATAAGGAACCGCAATGTGACAAACATTTCTGCCTTGTTTGTGAAATTGCTGTTGAAGATATTGTCCATGTACCTTATATAAAGACACATGAAATGAACTTCCCTTAACAATAAGGGCTGGAAAATCTTCTATGTTTCCTTTTTTTAAGATACCAAAGAACAAGTAATTTAGGTTTGCCGTTAGCTGCCAGTTAACTGAAAATTAAATGTAGTGTTTAAAGGCATGGAGCCGGGAGGAGGAACTGTATTCAACATGCTGTGTCTTCTGACCCAGTTATCAATTATCACCCGCTCTCCATTAATGCAGCCAACATTAATTAAGTACTTGGGTGCCAACCACTGTGGTAGACACCAAGAGCACAAAGATTATTAAAACATGATGCTTTCCCTAAAAGAGATCTTGGTTGAATGGCTCTTGTTCTTTTATTTTCATGATCTTTCTGTATATCTACCTTTATTTGTAACCTGTCTCATATCTGTTTTTGAAAACAGATGGGATTATAGGTAAATAAAATGGGATTATAGGTAAATAAAGAATTGAATTAGCATGTTCTGGAAAGACAAGGCATTGATTTAAATTTGCCTGGAGGGGTAGGTAACTGATATATATTCTCCTCTCTTAGCCTCCTAGATCATCTCATAGACTGAACCTCTCTGCCAACCCATCCTACAATCATCAGATGAATTTTCCTAACAGGCCTCTTCCGATCACATCACTCATCTACTTGAAAATATTAACTGCCGCACCACGCATGTTGCCCTCAAAATAAAATCAGCAAAACAGTAGCAAGTCAGAGGCAGTCTTGAGGCAAAGAATATGGAACTTGCCTAAATGCTTCATCCCCCATATGTACTTATGAACGGATAGGACTGAGGAACCCATTCCTAGACTGAAATAGGCACAGTCAGCCAAGTGATGAAGGCCTTGTCATTAAAAAAAAAAAAGACTAGTCACAAAAGACACATGTGTCCTTTCACCTAAAACTCAACTTATTTTTTACCCATTTGGGATCTTACATGACCAGGTAAATTTTTTACTGTATTTCACAGGTTTGCTCACATTCATATCACCACCACCACCAAAGGGAGAGGGGAGGACTGACCTGCAGTTTCTCATTTGTTTCAAATGTGCCCAAAGTCTGACTCCTGGAGCCAGAGGGGCTCCCAGAGGTCCCGTGAGATGCAGACTGGTTTCCTTCTTGCAGGCAGGAAAGGCATTCTTTTACTCTTTACAAATTCAACCACTTGAGCAAATCAAGGTCCAAGGTCACCCAGCCAATCAGCACCCATCTTGCTGGTTTCAGCTTCCTCCCACGGTGCCTCATGAAGCAGACCGCTGACCCCGAGCCAGTGCTGAAGGCAGCCCACGGAGCCTGCCCGCTGTCCACAGTGCATTCCTCTCGCCAACCTCTCGCAGTTTGGTCCTTAGTTAAAAGTCTCCACAGAAAAATAGTGTTCCTAGACTTTGTTAGAGAAGCCTAAGATGTGTTCTCTATAAAAACGAAGGTCCTCTCTACTTTAAATGCAGAAGATTGCCCAGAATGACAATATCTATGGCCCATTTGCAATATCCGACGTCTCTGTAGTTATTTAGTGTCATATAGAAAAGATCTGATAGTTTATGATAAGACTTTAGTAGCAATTTTGTAACGCAATTATATATTGTCATAGCGGGGAAAATCCTTTAGCCAGCTTCCTCTGATTTCAACTGTAATTTTTCTACTTTTCCAGCCAGAAAAGCATTAGTAAGCTAATTTCTTTCTCCTCCAGATTTGTGCATCTTGTACATAGAATAGAAATCTCTATTGCTACACACCCTTGAGCCCAACAGGGCTTCTGTGCCATACATTAGAATAGACTCTATTATTTAGAGAAGTATATTTATGGGGTTAGGAATACTAACAAGACTCAAGAAATAAATTCGGTTATGTTTCATTTAGTTATCAGATACAGTCACCCAGTGAACTAGTGAAACAAACTGATATTAGCCTTTAGATGTTTATGGTTCTAGGGAAGACTAGGAACCACAATGCAAGGCTGGAGTGCAAAATATTTTCAATAAAGCAGACATTTCTGATTTAGTACATTCCTCTGGAGCAGGAGGCCTATCCATAAAATACACAGCAGAAGGATATTGTTTTGGAAAATGTGCAAACACCTTACACTGCAGTCAACTGTATCTAGAGGGAAAAAGGATGATGTCTGGAAGGTTTTTCCTGCTATACTCATTAGAGAGCATTTTTTAATTACCTTCACATTCTCAGATTACTAATTTGTATGCACAGTGAACAATGTAGAGAAAAAAACTTAAAGTGGATATGATTTGCTGCAAACTATTGGGAAAAATGTGAACTTATGTCAGTTCCTTATGAAGATAAAGCAGCTTAGGAGGAAGAAAACCCCCAAGAGGATGAGGCACCCTGACACTCCTCAAACTCAGGAATTCACTCTTGACCCAAATGACAGCACTAAAATGGGACTACTCACTCCCTGTTTTGAGATTTTACTTATTTATTTGTTGGTTGCCTGTGGCATAAAGAGGTCCCAAGTTCTCCGGAAACTTGGAACCCAAACTTGTCTCCTCCGGTTCTGAAGGATAGATGTGGACATCCTGACGACGTTCTCATTTGCGTGATAACTCATCTACTGTTTCAAGATCTGTGTTCTGCTGTTCTGAACTCCAGGGTCGCTCTCCCCTAGAAGTGAGGCGCAGAGCTCTGATGGGGGCAGTGAATAATTTCAGGCTATTTGTACACAGCTGCAGCTAGTTGCATGGGTAATTGCTTTTGCCCAAATCACCAGCATAATTGTGGTTCTAAAGACATAGATTTAAAAGCCACTGAAGTGTCAAATTATATTACAACAATAGAGCCAGTTCTCTCGAAAATATTCATGTTTTCATTTTAATCAAGCTCCAAGAACGTGTTGAACCCTTTGCTGTAGGGCAAAAAATGCCACAGTGTTGTGAAATGTTGATGTCTAGCATGACAAACAGAGGAGGGACACTAACTGCATAAACTATAGTAAGAATCTATGAATAATTCTAGTCCACCACCTCGCCCAGTGTTTGGCATTTGATAATTTTGTTTTTAATGAATAAATATAACTTCTAATTTCTACAGTTTAAATTAGAAATTTGGGGTTTGAGGGTAGAAGGACCAGCTATGGTTCTTCTGAGAGGTGGCTGGTGGTGGCTGTCCAAAGCAGAGCGAAGACTACTATAACAAAAAGTGCTTTATCTGCTCCCTCTGGCGTATATTAGCATACTGACCCCTGACCTATCACATCTCATTATTGTACCTGGTGAAGACGAATGTTAGTCCCTGCTCTTCAAAATAGTCCAATCTAATTAGACAAGATTTCTGAGAAGAACAATAATAGGAATATACAACCCAAATGTTAAATCAATTGTGTGATACAAATAAAGCAACGTAGTATCGTGAAAAAGAATATAGGATACAGAGTACAAAGACTTATGTTCAAATCCCAAAGACTGCCACTTACATGCTGTGTGCTCTTAGTTAACTCTCAGAGGCTCTAACATGAGAATACTAAGAACATATTTATTAGTAATGGATTGCATGTGGATAAACAACTGTGGGGGTTACTTTCACACAACAAGGCAGGCCAGGAGTACGGAGTTGCTAGAGTAGGTTTGGTGATTCAAGGGTGCCAGGGTCATGGTCACTAGAGTTTTCTTGGCCTTCCCCTCTGGTCCCAAGAAGTCTATGACAGCTATAAGAATTGCATCTGTGATAAAAGGAGGAAGGGGGGACCAGTGGGGAGCAGAAGAATGGGGCAGAGGCTTTATCGGAAGAGACGAGGCTCTTCAGATCCAAGTAAGACTTCCGTCCATAGTTCATGGGCTAGAATTGTGTCACACGCCACTGGTAGCAAGGAAGGTTAGGAAGTGCAGGTTCCTTAAGCTGGACACGTTTCCAGTCCAGACACAATTGGGTTCTGTTAGTAAAGAAGGGAAGAATGGAAGGAATATGTCACTAGCAAAGTCTGCCTCAATATTCTCTACAGAGTTGTGTTAAGGATTATACGAGATAACATATTTGAACATGTTTTGTTAACCATAAAGCTAAATAAAGTTGCTTTCTTAAGTGTAATAAATGTTATACTATTTTCACGTACATACAGTATCAGGAAAAAAGACAGATAAAATACATATTATAAATATATATAATAAATATATAAAATATAAAATATATTTATTATATATATTAAAACTAATATGTAAGCATATTACCTAATACCTATTAGATCTCACACACATACACACCCCTAAAGCAAATAGGAGGGATAAATTTCTTTTCCTTGTGTATTTGAGACAATATAAAAAATATATGTGGGGGCAAGCCCCGTGGTGTAGTGGTTAAGTTCGACATGCTCTGCTTCAGTGGCCTCGGTTCGCAGGTTCAGATCCTGGACACAGACCTACACCACTCGTCAGTCATGATGTGGCAGTGACCCACATACAACATAGAGGAAGACTGGCACAGAATGTTAGCTCAGGGCCAATTTTTCTCAGCAAAAAAAAAAAAAATGTGATTCAGTTATGGTCTATAATATTAAGGCAAAATAAGAAAGCTTTCTACTTTTGATTTATTTCTTTAACTACATTATTTACCTTTGATGACAATTTTTTGCCTAAAAATGGGGTATATATGCCTTTACCTCATTTACATGTGATAAAATTAAACCGTAATTATGCAGTTTGTGAATTAAAATGCCTTGAAGCACTACGCTCTCCTTCAAAAAAACTAAATAAATAAAAGGAAGGAAAAATATAAAAAAATTTTAAGACAAAATTTAAAATAATTATCTTCAGTATCCAAGAACGTATAATAGACATTGTATTTTTTCTCTCAAGAAGTCTATGAATTTTTTCATATCCTAGAAAATGGTTTGGGAAAAAGATTTTTTTTTAACAAAAAAAGTCAATGCGGGAAAGAAGAAATTAGGAAAATATTCTGTCTCACTGACAATATAATTACAGTGCCTGTGAAGAAGCAGTTGGCACAGTAACTTGATTTTTATTGAATATCAGAGCATAGATAGACATTGAAATGCAATTTGAACATGAATCATGTTAATATAGTGAGTGATATTGGGGAGCAGATTGTCTGGAATGTCTCAGAAAACACTTTACCTACACGTGCACTTACACCTCCACCTTCCCATGGCCAGCAAGACCTCTGCAGTCAAGACTGCCCTCCCTCATTCTGCCTCTGCCTCCCTGAATCACCAGGTCACTCCCACCACAGGGCTTTTGCACCTGCTGTCACCTCCTTGGTTTTCCACATGGCTGTCCCCTTCTTGTCATTCTGGTGTTGATTCAAATATCACCTCCATAGAGATGCCTTCTCTGAACATCCTGACCTCCTCCAGCCCTCCCCACCCTGAAAGAGTCACTCACCATCACCTTGTTTTTGTTTCTTCATAGCATTTACAATTATCTGACATATTTTATTTGGTTTATTTGCTTATCCTATGCCTCCACGCTAGACTAAATATAAGTGCCACAAAAGCAGGGGCACTGACTGTCTTGTTTGCAGCTCTATCTCCAGCACCTAGAATGGGATTTGTCACAAAGTAAGTGCTCCATAAATACTTGAGTGAAAAAAAAGAAGATATATACATGTATCCTGGCTCTGATGGTCTGGTATGTTAAACCATGTTCCCTATAAACTTTTCTGAAAAAAGTCAATACCTTTATGGTTTATCCCAAATAAGTTCTTTAAACCACAAGCAGCATTCTATACTCAGTATAATCCAAACAGACAGAGCTTGACAACTAGTAGGTCTCAATAATTATTGGTTGAATTACATTAATTCAAATTTTATATATATTTAATTTTCTTTTTATTTTATTTTATTTTTTTTTTGGTGAGGAAGATTGGCCCTGAGCTAACATGTGTTGCCAATCTTCCTCTTTTTGCTTGAGGAAGATGCTCCCTGAGCTAACATCTATTCAGTCTGCCTCTATTTTGTATGTGGGATGCCACCACAGCATGGCTGACAAGTGGTGTACATCTGCACTGGGGATCCGAACCCGAGAACCCAGGCCAACAATGCGGAAGGCGCGAACTCAACCACCAGCCAATGGGGCCAGCCCCGAGAGATTTTTTTTAAAAAAAGAAAAAGAAAGTAGAATAGTAGTTACCAGGGGCTAGGGGGGAGAGGGTCATGAGAGTTATTGTTTAATGGGTACTGTGTTTCAGTTTTGCAGAATAGAAAGAATTCTGGAGATGGTTGATGGTGTTGGTTGCACAAGAAGAATGTACCTAATACCACTGAACTGTATACTTAAAAATGGTTAAGATAGTAAGTTTTACGTTATGTGTATTTTACCACAATAAAAAAAGTTAACAATGTGATATATAAAATGCTACCAGAAAAGAAAAAAGCTTTAGCGGGAAGAATGTCTGAATGTGTATCTACAACAACAGCACAATGAATGAGAGGATCACTTTTCTGTATAATAAAGAAAGTTAAAAATCTTGGAATTATTTAAAAAAGAAGACGAAAATAAGGGAAGAGGTATCCTCCCTCCCCTGTCTCTCTCTTTTCTTAGAGAATTTACTTTAGAAAACTTGTAATTGTAAGTTCTTTCTCTGTCTCTTTGAAGTATATGTAAATCTTTTTAAAAGCTAAATAAGCCTCTTCTGGCTTTAAGACCCAGGAATGTCTTTCTCAAGGACCCGGGAGCCATCTCTGAAATGTAAACCTGAAGGGAGACAGCGCCCCTCTCTCCCCACCTCTGTGGGAGGGGAGGAGCCTAACTGGTGGGTGCTTTGTGCCAAGTTGCAAAACTACCTCCTGTTGCGAGAAGTTTATTTCTCCTCTGGATAAAGTCAATGAGGTAACACAATGACTTTAGACGGCCACCCCAATTACCAGGTGAATATAGGATGAACTGTGCTTGACAAGTGGTGCCGCCAAGTCCTCGTCCTTTGGGACTGGTTATCGTTTATCTGGAGAACATGCATGCAATGATTTGTATCTGCTTAGCCATACAAAAGGGTAAAATTTCGTTCCGTCTTCACAACCTCTTAGATTGCCTGTGATGCACATCACGTTCTGGTTTAATACTTATTCAATATTAAAGGTGTTTTCTTTCTCTCTATCTTTGTGGAGAGGTTTTCTAAGTCCAGAGGAGATGCTGTTTTTAGTTATATTTCCCCAATAGTATCCTGCATGCACTCTGGGCACCGAAATGCCCAGTCCGTCTCAGCCTTTCTCTGGTCCCCACAAACTCGCCTTGTCTGCCTCACTGGGATTCCTCCTTGGCTCCTGAAGTCATAAAGTAATGAAATCTCATAATTTGAAAGGATTTAGATGTCAACTAAGAAAATTTTGTATCTACTGTATGAATGTCCCTATGTGCCATTCTACCAAAAAAAAAGGCCAGCTTTTATTTAAGGTCTAAGGAAGGGGACGATTTCTCCAAAGGCAGAAATAAAGGAGGTGGCATTGCAGTAGAAGCCACAGCATGAACAAAGTACCCAGGAGAAAAATAAAGAGAGTTTGGAGAACAGGGAGAAGTCTAATCACATTAAAAGGTTGAGCGGGCATAGGAGCTTGGAAGACAGAACCAGTAATGGAAGTTAGGACAACAGCACAGAGATCTGAATGCCAGGAAAAAGAGTTTCCACTTGACGATTAAAACATAACCCAGCTTGTCTCTGAAGAGAGCAACATAAGACCTAGCAAGGATCTTTCATGAGAAATATGAAGGGGTATAGTCAGGGCTACACCTAAATTCTGTAAAAAGGAGCCTCAATTCCAGACAAAACCTCCCAACACTAGAAGAAAACACGAATCACAACCTTTCATTGCTCTTAGGAGCTGGTCTTTTATCTGGCCACAATGGTGTCTTATATCCACAACAGCTAAGAGCAGTTTGGGGTGTTGTTATTAAGATGGCATGGCTGTTTAAAAGAACCATTCCTTTGTTCTCAACTCTTTATCTTCTGGGCCAGAGGCAACCATAGTTCTCACTTTCTCCTCAGTTCACAGTGGCTGAGGCCAGCGGTTCTAGCTTTTCTTTGACCTCCCTTCTCGTTTTCAGGGAGGCATCTGACCTATTTAAAGATGATTTGTTGAAACCAAATGAGCAGTCACGGAAATGTAGGAACCCACAGAACGTCCTCTTTCATTTGTAAAATCTGCATTCAAAGACAAATGCTTTTAGAGAGAAGCTGTTATTTAAATATGGCAAATATACCTGTTTGCTTTCCAAGGAGTGTAAATCCCTCACAGGCCTGACACCACTGTAGTGGATCTTCAAAAAGCTGGACGAAATGAGAAATGGACGTCAGCAATAACCATCTGTATTAACATGTTATATTGCATTCGATGGGTATATTAAAAATACAAGGGTTGGGGGCGAGGACAAATGAGGAAAACGTTGCATTTTAACTCTTTCCCATGACTTCATTAAAAGAAGTTTCACTTCAACAGATGCTTCTATAATCAGAGCTGAGATCTAATTTATTTTTGGAAAACAGAGAAAATGAAAATGTTATGAATAGTCTTATTTTGGGCAATCAAAGAGAGTGGAATAAGAAATCTAGTATTTGATTTGTTTTTCACAAGTACGGTTCAAAAAACATCTGTGTTTATGCCACGGATCCTTCTGTCTAGGGCTCCCCCTTAGAAGTTTCAGTAAGAGCTCAGTCCATTGATCAGCGATTTGGTAAACTTGAGGTTTTTGAAGGGCGGCCAAAGTTTCACTTAATTTCTCAACAACTCTCTCTCTAGAACCTGAGAACATTTATCTTGTTCCTAGAGAACTAAAAGATACATTTTTATAACTTAGGACATCACTGTGCTGGAACTGGCAGACAAAAGCCAGGCAGCCTTACTGAGACACTGAGTTCTTTTTAAAGAAATCTTTCATTTAGTTTCTTAATGAGCATGTCTGTCTTTAGTGGAAGAAATATGCCTAAAAATACAAGTGCTCCTTCCCATGGGAATTTCTAAGTGTTAAATCTATCCAGGGTTCAGATCTTAGACATTAATATACGCATGATTCACTCAAGATTTAAGATTACCATTTTTTTAAAAAAATCCACCCAGCAATTAATCAATTGGAAAAATTAATCAACTGGAAAAATTTTCAGACGTAATCTTGGTTAATTCAGAGTAGTTTCCAAGTGTTAGTGCTTCTGATGCATTTCAGATTAAATCAGGAAATTTTAGATAACAGGAACATTAAGTATCACATAAAGAAATAGATATAAAGTAATTAGTACAAGGCCTGGCACAAAGGGCTCAATAAACAATAGCTGATAATTTCGTAGTGTAATGGTGGTACAAGAGCACTAGGCATACACCCTGTGCTCCTCCAACAGCTCATTTTCCAGATGAGGCCCAGAGAAATTAAATGATTTGCCTAAGGTTACAAAGCTAGCTAACGGCAAAGATGAAATTGGAATGCAGGCCCCTAACAGTCTAATGCTATTTCCCCAGTACCTTGGGGAAAATAATTTTTTCAAGTGTAATGAGCTATTTTATCATACAGAATGTCCTTATAGAGAAGTTAGGGTTAAGCTTCATTTCTATCTTCAGGTGGCAAAGCCTTCTCAATGTCTATCCTAGATAATTTGTAATTTCAGAATATGACGGTTTTTTCTCAGTCCTCACCTTCTTTTAACCTCTCTGCCACATTTAAGACCATCACCTACACCATCCTTTAGCCTGAGCGACACCACACTAAACCAACTCCTGTATGACTATTCGCTCCTTCTGTGTTTACTTTTTCCCTCCTTCCTCATGTCCCCAAAGCCTGGGACCTTCCAAAGCTGAACCTTGACTCTCTCCTTCAGACATCACTCATATTCCCCAGTACTCTTTCCGTGCAGAAAACTCCAAAACAGTTCTCTTCAGCCCTAATGTCTGCCTTGAAACCTAGCAGCAAATTTCCAGTTTCCTACTAGATGTTACCACCTAGAGGCGCCAATATTACCTCAAAATTACTGTGTCCGAAATCAACATCATCATCTACTCCTCAAAAGTAGCTCAAAATCTTCACTTTCCAAGTTTATTCACGGTTTCATAATTCTTCCAGTCTTGAAACCACCAAGACATCTTTGAGTCTCTTCACCCTTCGTAAGTAATCCATCACAAACTCTATCATATCTTTTCTTTTTTCCCTCCTTTCCTTTCCCATGACATCACATTGGTTCAGTTCCTCACCAGCAAGGCCAGAAGTACTCCAAGAGCCTCCTAACTGATGGCTCTGCCTTTTGTCCTCACCATCTTACAAACTCCCTGTTTTTTATTATCTTTCTAATAACAATTTATCTTCCTGAGTCACAATCTATCATATTGTTCCTCAGATCAAACCTGGCCAACCACTTCACTGTGCCTAGGAGGAAGGATCTAAATGCTTTGGTTTTGTAATCAAAACTCTTCACCATCTTGACCTGTTATCCACTATGCTCATTCAATTTCTCAGCAAAATAGGAACATTACATATCAAGTTTGTGTGTTTGCTTAATGTTTCTCTTTGAGATTATTGAGACAGTGAGAAAAGGCATACAGTGCTTAGAAATAATGTGGTTGTTTTTCTTTCTTATGAGAACAAAAATTAAATCCAAACAGCCTAAGACTTTTTTAGAGTTGATGTCGCTCACTATTAACACTTCCCAAACTAAAATACTCACTTTCTAGAAAGGTTTTATATGCATTGTCTTCCACAGATAATTCAGGCTAAAATATAATAGCACCGAAGAAAAGCAGGAAGTTGGTTTTGTTTTTCTTTAATGGAAAGTTAAGGAAGTCTGTCCAAAAATTATTGCTTAGGAACCCAGAATTTAACATTTTGCCAGCTGGGCTAGGTTTTTTTACATTGGTGGTTGCTTAAGCTTACTACAGTCACTCTCTCTTTCTCATTCTTCCATATTATTAACAAAAATTATTATTTTATTATGGATGCTTAGGAATGGTATCATGAATGCACCCCTAGGAAGGATATTGGCTAAATCCTTCTGCAAAAAAACATGTCTACAACAGCAATTCTTTCATTTTCTTATTTTTTGTTTCTTTTTCTTTTATGCATCTTTCATTCTTTAAAATAAATTGGTCTCTCTAATGCAAATCAAAGCTACACTGAAAGACCAGTTCCTACCTATCAGACTGGCATAAATCCAAAAATTTGACAACATATCCTGTTGGCAATTTGGTAGAACAACAAGCACTTCATGCATTGCTGGTGTTAATGGAAAATGGGAGGGAAGGGAAATTTTGCAAAATTATATGTGCTTTTAGCCTATACTCAAGCAATTTCACTTCTAGGAATCTATCCTAAAGTGATACTGACAAACAGACAAAATTCTGTTTCTGTAGCACTATTTAATAATAGTAACGGAATGGAAATACTTATCAATGGATGCAAACAAACCCTCTTTTCCTTGCACACCCTTTGTTTCCTTCTCTTTTTTTCTTGCTCCCCCACTCCCAATTTAACAAACAGCAAGGATTGCCAAATAGCTCTTACAGAACTGCTCTGACAATTGCCAGGAGGGGATCACGCCCATTCACACCCATGATCCCAAAGAAAAGACATGAAGAACCAAAACCACCTCCGCCTGTTCCAACCACAAGTTCCGCAACAGTAAGAGGTGCAACATCATGACCACACCACAAGGATACTCGCTTCTCCTCACACTGTAAAATTCCAGACCTGACACAACTCGGGGGATTATTTGGTCTTCAGGTGCTTTCCAGTGCACATCAGCTGAACAGAGCCTTTAATCTCTACTTGAATCATGTTAACTATTATTTTTCTTTGACAAACCCAAATATCTATCAATAGGAACTGACTAGATATGTTACATCCACCAAATGAATTACTACGCAGCTGTAAAAAGGGCTTAGGAATCTCTATGTACTACAATGGAATGATCTCCAGAACTACTCAGGGTAAAAATGTCAATGGAGAGAGAATGTGTAGAGTATGCTACATGCTACCATTTATCTAAGAGGTGGGGATATAAATATACACATGTATTTATTTACTTTTTAAGGAAAAAAAAGATAAACCAAAATTTTTAACATTTACTTATAGAGGGAGGGAGGGTAGAGGGTGAGAGGGACAGGGATAGAAGACAGACTTCTTTGAATATGCTTTGTTTTTAGATACAAATATTTTACATAATAAAAAATTAAATTTTAAAAAGCAATTCTAAAAGGTCCATCTACGTTGTCGCATATGGCAGGATTTCCTTCCTTCTTATGGCCGAAGAATATTCCATTCCACATTTTCTTTATTCATTCATCCATCGATGGACACTTAGTTGTTTCCCCATCTTGGCTATTGTGAATAATGCTGCAATGAACACGGGGGTGCAGACCTCTCTTCGAGATAATGATTTCATTTCCTTCAGATATATACCCAGAAGCAGAATTGCTGGATCATATGATAGTTCTATTTTTAATTTTTTGAGGAACCTCCATACTGTTTTCCATAGTGGCTGCACCAATTTACATTCTCACCAACAAAGCATAAGGGTTCCCTTTTCTCCACATCCTCGCTAACACTTGTTATTTCTTGTCTTTTTGATGATAGCCATCCTAACAGGTGTGAAGTGATATCTTATTGTGGTTTTGATTTGCATTTCCCTGATGGTTAGTGATGTTCAGCACCTTTTCATGTACCTGTTGGCTATTTGCATGTCCTCTTTGGAAAAATGTCTATTCAGTTCCTTTGCCCATTTTTTAATTGGAATGTTTGGTTTTTTGCTATTGAGTTGTAAGATTTTTTTACATACGCATACATATACATATATATACATACATGTATACTATATATTTTATATAGATATACATTTATATGCATATATACATATATACATTTATATACTGCATATAATGTCTTATATACTATGAGACATGGATGAAAGAAATTGAGGTAGACACAAATAAATGGAAAGATATTCTATGCTCATGGATTGGAAGAATTAATATTTTTAAAATATCCATACTACCCAAAGCAATCTACAAATTCAATGCAATCCCAATCAAAACTTCAATGGCATTTTTTACTGAAATAGAACAAACAATCCTAAAATTTATATGGTAACACAAAAGACCCTGAGAGCCAAAGCAATCTTGAAAAAGAAAAACAAAGCTAGAGGCATGATGCTCCCTGATTTCAAACCATATTGCAAAGCTATGGTAATCAAAACAGCGTGGTACTGGCAGAAAAACAGCAACACAGATCAATGGAACAGAATAGAGAGCCCAGAAATAAACTCATGCATATACAGTCAATTAATTTACCACAAAGGAGCCAAGAATATACAATGTACAAAGGAGAGACTTTACAGCCACATGCCAAAGAATGACACTGCACTCCTATCTTACACCATAGACAAAAATCAACTCAAAATGAATTAAAGACTTGAACATAAGACCTGAAACCACAAAACTCCTAGAAGAAAACAGCGGGTAAGCTCCTTGACATCAGTCTTGGCCATGATTTTTTGGGTTTGATACCAAAAGCAAAGACAATAAAAGCAAAAATAAACAAGTGGGACTACATCAAACTATAAAGCTTCTGCAAAGCAAAGGAAACCATCAACAAAATGAAAAGGCAACCTATGGAAAGGGAGAATATATTTGCAAATCATATATCTGATAAAGGGTTAATATCCAAAATATATAAAAATTTTTACAAGAGTTACCATCTTTTAGAGAAATACTGAAATATTTTCAGAAGAAATGATAGTTATCTTGGACCTTCTAATCCAGATGTAGAGGAGTGTATGGAGGAACAGATGAAACAAAACTGGCCATAAATTGGTCTTTGTGGAAGCTAGGTGATTTGGCCAATATCATACAGCTAGTGAGCAACAGAGCTAGACTCACACAGACAGCTGCACACACCATTAGTAAATTGATGACTACCTGTATACCTCACTTTGCAGGGTTTCTGTGCCTTAAATATGCATTTCATAAGAGTTTTGTAAGAGTATATGGATTATAATAAAAAGTGAGGCTAAACAGAAGAGTGGTAAATTAGACTTAGAAAACAGCACAAGAAATAGATGTTTTAAAATAAATAACAGGTCTTTTTTAATAACTGTTTTTGTTAATATATTCTGTTCATAACTGATAGCACCTGTATAATAGAAATGAGCCTGAGGTGTATAATAAAAATGAGTTTACGATATAAGCACATATCTAAAAAATAAAGACTCTAAGACAACGCGTATACTGTAAGGCTTTCCAAGTTCTTTACAAGCACCATCACTGTCTTCTAGTTTATCTTGTTGTGCTAGTGATTTATGGAAGCCAGAGAAAATTACAGTCCCAAGGACCCTGGGGCAAGACTTAACAATGCCCTTGAGGCCTAAAATAATTGACATCCCTTCTTTAAATGCTGAGCAACGGAAACAACATGTCAGAGTCCAGTGTTATCATCATCATAATTATAAGCAAAAGTATTTCTATAGTCAAGTGAATCAGATATTAAGTCGTTAGCGTCACACGTTAGGGTGAGTACTTCGGACAGTCTCTTCAAGGAAGGAAATCTCCCCGTGATATAGCTAGTGAAAAGATGCACCTTCTTTTTTTTTTTTTTCTTTTATGTATTTATTTTTTTAATTTTTTGTTTATTGCAGTAACATTGGTTTATAACATTGTAAAAATTTCAGGTGTACATCATTGTACTTCTATTTCTGCATAGATTACATCATGTTCACCACCAAAATACTAATTACAACCCATCACCACAGACATGTACCAAATTATCCCTTTCACCCTCCTCCCTCCCCCCTTCCCCTCTGGTAACCACCAATCCAATCTCTGTTCTTATGTGTTTGTTTACTGTTGTTATTATCTACTACTTAATGAAGGAAATCATATGGTATTTGACCTTCTCCCTCTGACTTATTTCACTTTGCATTATACCCTCAATGTCCATCCATGTTGTCACAAATGGCTGGATTTCATCGTTTCTTATGGCTGAGTAGTATTCCATTGTGTGTATATACCACATCTTCTTTATCCATTCATCCCTTGATGGGCACTTAGGTTGCTTCCAAGTCTTGGCTATTGTGAATAACGCTGCAATGAACACAGGGGTGCATGTACCTTTACAAATTGGTGTTTTCAAGTTCTTTGGATAAATACCCAACAGTGGAATAGCTGGATCAATGGAATAGAATCGAAAGCCCAGAAATAAACCCACACGTCTATGGACAGCTAATCTTTGACAAAGGAGCCAAGAACATACAATGGGGAAAAGAAAGTCTCTTCAACAAATGGTGCTGGGAAAACTGGACAGCCATATGCAAAAAAATGAAAGTAGACCCTTACCTTACACCATACACAAAAATTAACTCCAAATGGATTAAAGACTTGAATGTAAGACCTGAAACTATGAAAATTCTAGAAGAAAACATAGGCAGTACGCTCTTCGACATCGGTCTTAGCAACATCTTTTCAAACACCACATCTGACCGGGCAAGAGAAACAATAGAAAAAATAAACAAATGGGACTACATCAAACTAAAAAGCTTCTGCACAGCAAAGGAAACCATCAACAAAACGAAAAGACAACCTAACAATTGGGAGAAGATATTTGCAAACCATACTTCTGATAAGGGCTTAATCTCCAAAATATATAAAGAGCTCATGCATCTCAACAACAAAAAAACTACCAACCCAATTAAAAAACGGGCAAAAGACCTGAACAGACATTTCTCCAAAGAAGATATACAGATGGCCAACAGACACATGAAAAGATGTTCAAAATCACTAACTATCAGGGAAATGCAAATCAAAACGACAATGAGATATCACCTCACGCCCGTCAGAATGGCTATAATTAACAAGACAGGAAACAACATGTGTTGGAGAGGATGTGGAAAGAAGGGAACTCTCATACACTGCTGGTGGGAGTGCAAACTGGTGCAGCCACTATGGAAAACAGTATGGAGATTCCTCAAAAAATCAAGCATAGAACTACCATATGATCCAGCTAAGATGCACCTTCTTCTGAAATGTTGCCAAAACATGAAAGAAATACTAGTTTTGAAACTTGTCCAACTTGTACATCAAGTCAGCTGGGTTCCTGAGACAGGTCACTCTGCTTTCAGGGTCTTCCATTTTCACGTTGGCTCCACCAGAGTTATGCGTTTGTTTGTTACTTCTCCATAGGATTTACTAAATAGAAGCCACTGGGAGCTATAAACCCCAACTGCGATATGGGCTTTATCAGGCAGCAGACTCCCTTGGCTGTTGGCCTATTATTATGGCTCTACCCGAGAACATTTTGTACCCACAATTTTTAAAACAATGTTTATTCTTAGTTTTATACTTAGGCTGATGTAGCATTTCTTGATTGATCCATATTTTGGAACCAATAAGTGGTTTGCAACCTAGTGACATTATTTACTTTGCTATGACTCACCACCTTTAAGATGGCATACGGTCTCTCTAATTATATATTATATTATTGCTGTCATGATTTTTTTAGTATTAATAAGTGTTATTATTGTTTTATTAATCATCATCTCTTTACTGATAGCTGACTCATGCAGATGATCTATGGTGTTTGAAAAGAGAAGAGAGAGAACATAAGTAAGCAAATCCTCCATGCACAATTTTTGAGCTCCACTCTGCTAAGATTTTACATGACAGAACAATTCCAAATTCTGAAACATAGGCCCTGTACGTTGATGGTATTGAAAGAAAACTACAGCTGTGACTAGAACAAAGTTGGAGCAATAACAAGAAACTTCTGCTGCATGACATTCCCTTTGCAATGAATTGTCAAGAAACGCACCCCCAAAAAGACAAAAATCTCACAAGATACTTTAAAGGACCTCTTTTCTTCCCTTTTGATGCATTGTATACTGATAAAACTGAGACCAAGTAAGAACCAAGATATAAAACTATTATAATACTAAGAAATTGGCCACAGGCCCACATCTATCATTTTTAAAAATTCATGGAGGATTAGGAAGATGCTCAGTGTAACTGTGTCGTCTCTCATATGTATATTTTTAAACGTAACTGGAAATCTACTAAAGCAAATCACCAAAAAATCTCCCTGTCAAAAAGAGAACAGTATAGACAATGTAGTAAAACTATTCTTTAATAAAACATTTCAGACTAATTTGTTTCTTATTTGACAAAATTGTAAGTGCAGGAGATAGAAGACAAAGATGCTTTCCTTCCTCTCTTCGTCCATCCCTTCCTTTCTTTCTTCTTTCATCCTCCAACAAACATTTACTAAGGGATAACAACATGCCAGGAAATACACAAAGAACAGTCCCTGCCCTCAAGAATCATATAACCTAGTGACCAAGGGAAACAAATCAGTAATTTCATTGCAATAGGTAGATGCATTAATAGATGCAAATCAAAGTTGTACAACAGCCCAAAAGAGGGCCCCAATAGCTCTGTCTAAATAGAAGACTCTCTTGACATCACTTGAATGATACATTCATCAATACACCAAAAAGAGTTTCCAAGATCGTGTAACTATGGCAATTCAGCAGGAAAAACGAAGCATTACAGGCATTAATCTTGGATCCAGGGTGGTTTAAAATGTTTTTCTACAACCTTCATGATGGACCAGACAGCACACTCAGTAACACCGCAGGTGACTATGTCAAAAGCTCTTTCAAGGCCAGGACTGACTTCTCCCTCTTTTTACTGCATATAATGCTCAGTATAAACACAAAGTAGGCTTAATACACACTAATCACAAACTCAAAGCTAGATGAACATGCGAAGTCTTTTCATATATAAAGATAGAATTAAAATGTCAGTGATCTTGGTAAATTGAAAATAATGAACAGAAAATAAATGAAGAGTAGAGCAAGGCTTTGCCTTTAAATTCAAATCACCTGGGTTCGAAATCGAGTTCAGTCACCTAATAAGCTTAGTGGCCTTCAGCAGGGCCACTATTTGACTAACCTCTTAGACTCTCAACTATTTAGTCATAAAATGAGGATAAGGATATTGATACTAATTCCTTGGGCCCTTGAGAGGAATAAATGAACTAATTTACATGAAGGTTCCTAACTCAGAGATTGGCCCAAGGTAGAGTACTCGATAAACATTCGTCACGTCCTCACTACATACACAGAAAAAATGAGATTTCCTAACTGGAAAAGACCTTGAAAGGTCTCCTCATCAATTTCCCTTTAAGACATTCTGAACTGAAAGTATGTGGAAAATGTCATTCCACAACCTTCCTTATCAAATGGTTTAATCTCCCTTAAGATTAGAAAAAAGAAAGTGGCCTCCGTATCAAGCATCGACTTCATCCATTCATTTATTTGACAATTACTAAGTATCTACCACGTGTCATGGATTGTGTTCCAGACCAGCGCCTTTTAACCCTGTATCCGAGTTCCTGATCCAGATGACCTGGTGGATGATAAGCATCCACAACTTCCAGTGTTGGAAATTCACCACTTTCTGAAACAACTTTTAGTCTTCAGACAGATTTAAATATTACTTGCTGACAAAGGAAAACAGAAGAGTTTTGAAAGAGTAAGGAATGAGTTCAACCTGAGATGTGTTGAGTTTGAGATTGCTCTGACATCCAGATGGAGAAGCCTAGTACACAGTTGGATATTCACACTGAAAAGGTCTTGCCAGGAACCTCAGATTTGGAAATCATCAAACATAGGCACTAGGTAAGGGATGAGAGTAAACAGGATCAATAAGGAAATATGAACATGTTGATAAGAGAAACATGCCAAGGACAAAGTACTGAGAACATCAATATTTCAAGGAAAGGCTGAAAAAGAGGAGCCAGCAAAAGACGTTCTAAAGAATGATCATCGAAGTAGGAAGAGAATCACAAATATTGTTTAATAAGCTTATGGGGGTGGGCAGGAATTGGAAAAGAAGGGAGTGGTCATCTGAATCAAATGTCAGAGAAATCAAATAAAATGAAGCCTAAATAAAACCCACTGGATAAAGAATTTAATTTACCATAAAGAAGTTCAAAGAAAGATAAGTGAATAAAGGGTTCATCTAAGGTATGAATGCCCCAAAACTAAGGCTTTCCTGGGAGCTGTCCAGTTGCACTTTCATGAACACTCCCAGTGTTAGAAATTTACCACTTTCTAAAACTCTTAATCTTTGGACGGCTATAAATATTACAAATTTTTTCTCCTTTTGAATCAAAATCTTTCTCCCTGTATGTCTGTCCACTGATACAACACTGTTTTCTAAATATCTGAAGATAAATTTTCCAATACAGCACTTACCCTAATTTGCACATCCATTTGTGTGTGTATGTATATCCATACATACATGTTCATTGGCCATTTCCTCCACCAGCTTATAAACTCCAAGAAGTAAGGACACTCTCTGCTCTTCTTACTAAGTATCTGCAGCAAGGAGCACAGTGCCTGACACATAGTGGGGCTCCATAAGCAATGATTAAATGAATTAATGTATTGACACGCAGAGTTTTAAAAACTCTAAAATCAATTATAAAATAAAATGTTAACATTTTTTTCTCTGTGGATTTCTTGTCCTTAATTGGATCAATGTTCACATAACTTTCTAAGTCAATGTAAGAAAGCAAGATAGATTAGATGCCCTCCAAAACTCCCTTCCAGAACTTTGATTCTACGAAAAACTGACAAAGATCATTTGTAGTGGAAACATCCCGCTGGGAAATCAGGAAAATGGGGTTCCAGACCCGAGTCTGCCGCTCTTTCTGTGCCCTTCAGCAAATCTGGCTACTTGTCTGGGCCTTGGGACCTCATTTATAAAGTGAGGCTTTGGATTCTATATATTCCAAGGTTTTTTCCTGGTTTGAAATTATATGATTGGGGGATAAAAATCACGTATAAATGTTATAATAAAATGTGTAACGAAAAATATTGAAATGCATATTCATTGCTCTGATTATATCATTATTCCTTCAAATGTCACGTTTTTCTCCTTTTTTAAAGTTATTGTGTATCTACAATAAGCTCCTTTTATACCACATTTTCACTTTGCCATATCCCCAGTCATTTGAAATAAAACTGCCCTGTCATCTTCAACAAAGTGGCTCTTCAAATGGAATTACATTGTTGTTTGTTATGATTTTAAATCTTCTCTTTCACAAGGAGACTTTCTCTTTGCCCCAGCTAGAAAGTTTTGTTGCTATTTATAATTTTAGAGCACAATCTATAGTGATACCTAACATATTGATAATTAAGAGAAATTATCACCAATTACTATTCCATTCTCTAAGCAAGAACTATAATTCAGACCAAGAAAGTGAATCAAGTATACAAAGAGCATATAACATATATATTCTGAAAATATATATATATAACATATATGTACTAGTGTTGTATGATACCTCTCATTTAAAGAAAAGAAAGATTCTATATGTTCCCAATCCTTTTCATCATTGAGTTCTAAAGACAGAGGCAAAAGAAAATTCAATATACTTGTAATACAGTACTCCTCCTTTGATGCTGTGACCATGTTAATAACACCCATAACCTTCAAAAATAGGACCTACTACTCATATTACCATAGAACGACTGCTGCCTGCATTATCATATTATTAGGAAAAACATCCACTTGCAGATATATGTTCTGTTTTACTCAAAAAGGGATTGTCTGAATTCTTCCAATATAATTAATGTTTCCATGAGGCTTTGTCATTAATCAGAAAATTGGAAGATCGCATTGTTCAATACTCACTGAGCACTTAGCATCTAATTAGTCTTATATTGATGTTCTACAGGTGCAGCTGAGTTCTGCAGGCAGGGCTACTACATAGGCTGTTCCCACCCAACCCCTAAGAGACCCATTTTTTACACAGCAAAGGGCCCGAGAGAGTTTTGTAAGATAAATGTAATAGAATATTTCAGCCTGAATTTAAATTCTGGAAAAAGACACACTTTAACTCACATTTGTTTACGAGTTGGAGCTTTTTATTTTTCAATTCAAAGGGACAAACATTTGAGTGTATAAATAAATTTTTCAAATTTTCTTGAATGTTAGTTCTTTATCTCATTACGTGTAGTTTCTCATCTAATGAAATTGGAGAATCATAAAAAGTCACTTATGGGACATTCGAGCGATATCCAAAACATGCTATGGATGTTATAGTGTAATTTTCATGATACAATTCTAAACTTGAAGAAATAGGACCTACTTAAGAGATGTCTAGATATAAAATAATTTGAACCAAGACAATTCTCTAACCCACACTCTGTTAAGCAGAATGAGTCTGATTTTCCAAAAGTATGATTGAGATAGTACTATATGGTTAAAAACTCGGCTCCAAAGGCAGGGTATGTAATTCAAGACACGCCTCTGCTTCTTACAAGCTGTGTAGCCTTGGTCAAGCCACTTATTTATAAAACAGGGCTAACAGTAGAAACTTCCTGTGGAATTACTGTGTGGATTAAATGAGATAATTCATGTAAAGTGTTTAGCACAGAGCCTGGCACATTGTAAATGCTTGGGTTTTAAATTTTTTTAATGTCTATAGATCTCCATAGAGAGTAAAGACCGCGAGGGAAAGTCCTTGTTCCCTCACACTGTTGTCCGTGACAGCTCTGCGGGGGCACAGCCTTCATACACTAGGATATTCGGGGGGTGGCAGAGGGAAAACAGAAATAGAGAGCTCTCGGCGTGCTCCCCATTTCCCTCCACTGGTCCCTCTTCCTGCTCTCATCAGCTTCTCTAGGCAGCAGATCACTGCAGGAAAGGTGGTCTCCGTGATTTCTGAGGCCAAGTTGCTGCAAGCTGGGCAAAAACCCAGAGAAAGAACAACGGAGAAAAAGGTGACTCCTCCTGCTTATGTTAAAAAGAGCTAAGATTCTTTTATACACATTATTGTTCCCCAGGGCTCTCTCCTTGGTGTTTTTTAACACTCTTCCTGGAGATCTCATCCAGTTAGAAGGTTTCAACTGCTACATGTACACCGATGACTACCAAGCCTCTATCTCTAAACCATAGCTCTGTCCTGAACTCCAGATCCAAATTTACCACTACTTATTCAGATTTCCTCTTGGATATCCTAAGGGCACCTCAAACTCAAAATGTTTAAAATTAACCCAATTGTCTTCATCTCTATAGACTACAGTAGCTTTGGGATCTCACTGTATAAACAGCACCAATCACCTAAGCCAGGACCTATTCTTGATTCTCTTCTCTCCCTCTCCCACATAGCCAGTCTCCAAGACCAGTTGGTTCCATCTCCTACCTCTAAATTGTATCTTCTTTTCCTCCCTTTTTCCAACTCTTCTTCGAACTCTTGCAATTCTCACCAGAATCACTGAAATAGCTCTCTAGGTGGTCTCACCGGCTTCCTATCTTGGCCCCCATGGAACTCATCCTCCATACTGCCACCAAAGGATCTTTCCAAATATCAGAGGAGGATGGGCCTCATGAGGGACTCCAGTCCTAACAGCCTGGAACCACTATAACAGACCTTTCATTTTTGTTACAATTTTACTCAGAGTGGCTACGAAAGTGGACATAAACTAGGCAAAGAAAAAGAGATGTCCTTTGATGTGACAGAAAGATATACTGTCAACAACTGCAAAGGCTCTGAGATTTTTCCCTACTCGCAAGCTTACAGTTAGCCTACCATGTTTTATGAATGCTGGCAAATGACGCAAGACTCCTGGGTCAGAGACAGAGGACTTATCACACAGCACACAGCATGAGCATCACACTTGAGTCAGTTCCCTTTGTCTCCAAGTCCACGTGTGAAGCAGCCCATGTGGACACTGCACATTCATTGGTTTGTGGAAGCTTGAGCTTAGGGAACCCAAATCTTCTATAATGGACTTCAAGCAAATCTGCCCTTTGCCCTGAAGGGAGACACTATTGTTATGAATGCTGGACAGTAAGCAAGTCTGCCCCGTGATTCAGAGGGAGACATTATTTTCCAAGATTTTCCACTTGTTAAACGTCCTTAGAAAGATATTTGGAACAAAACGGTAGTCAGTGTCTTGAGAAACCCATGGAGAAGTGTCTCCCAACAGATAGGCTTTGAATTCAAACCAGGCTCTTGGCATTCGCTACTTTTACGATCTTTACCACTCTCTATCAGAGTTTCCTCACCTGAAATCAAGGAGAGAACTCATCCCTAACTCACAGCCATTTCACAACATCAAATAAAATCAAAAGCATGAAAATGTATTGTAAACAATACAGCAGTATGCAATTGTAGTTATTACTTATGTGTCTGGAATATACTTTGTTGTTTATTATGGAAATGAAAGAGGAAAATAAGTTAGAATTTTAGAATAAAAAAATTAAAGATCAATTAATAAAACATTTATTAAACTCCTGAAAATGTTATAGGTTAGGTTTAGGTGGTACAAGCTGAAGAATAAGACACATTCCTTGCCCTCAAGAATTTCAGAGTCTAGGGAGGAAACAGACAGAAAGAACAGTGTCTAAGATATGTTCAGGTGACAGAAGAGAAGCACAGAAGGGTGGCTGTGGTCACGACTGACTTTGGAGCTTTGGAGGGATCTAAGTAATCATTAAATCCAATCATTTCATTTACCACTGATAATGAAAATGTTCAGTAACTTTTTTAAGGGTTGACAACTATCTGGTAGCAGGGTCAGAATTAGGATCCATTCTTTCTGACTTTTAGTTTGGTAAAAAAGCCTCGACAGAAATTTCTTATTCCTACATAGAGCTTTTACAAGACCAAGTGGGAAAATCTGGTTTGGCACCACACATTTTTCTGTCTTCTGTAGTCTTACTTCAGCCTCATTGCCATTTTACCTCTTCGTTTTCCAAGAATTATAACAGATTTATTCTTTGTCTAACTTCTTATTAGAAGTCCACCTTAAAGACTGGATGAATCAGCCGCTAGGAAAAGATACTAGACAAGGAAAACCATAGCTCACCCAGTCTTCCTAGAAGTATAACGTGGACTTTGCTCCAAGTTAAAATTCACCAATGTACAATAAGCTTGATTTTAATTCTACTTATTGATTTTGAAAATCTTTCAGTACTACACAGTACCTAAATTTTTCATTAATCTCATATTTTAGATTGAGTTAGGAAAGAGGAATAGATCTTTTTCAATAAGTTCCACAGTAGCCCTTGCTCAATAACCTTAGATCTTAATGATGCGAGTCTGTTTGGGGACAATACAGGGAAAAATCAGGTCCATTCAATTTAAAGCCTGACTTTTGACTCATTAAAGAATTCCAAAGATATGTTTTCTACTTCAAAGAGTGAAAATATCACATTTAAGGGTTTTGAGAAACTTTTTAAGCATATAGGGATGTTAACATACACGGTATAATGCAATCTTTTAAAATAAAGGCAACACAAAAAATTCAACTTTAAGTTTTTAATGATCTAATGAGTTGACTTTTTTTGGTTTTATAATACACGTGTTTCCTTAATAATTAAATATAGTCAAAGAGTTTTAATTTTGTGAAATCTGCTATGGCAGCAAGCATTTAAAAGCTTTACCTAACTCAGAGGGACTAAAATAAAATCAATAAATACTTGAATGCATAATATCCATACTAAACAGCATCTAAAATTAGAATACCAATAATTTTCAATATCACTGAAGCCAAGAACAATGGTATCACAATCAATAGTGTTCCTGAAGGTGAAAAAAGCAAATGTGGTTCCTGATAAATTATGAAAATGGTAATTATGTAGATAAGAATAAATGGCTTTAAATTCCTTAATGAATGATGAGTCAGGTCACTGACAAGAGCAATCAAAATATATTCCATATGTGATTAACAACACTTAAATTTGACATTGACAAACATTAGTTAGTTTATACAAGAGGAGAACCAAGCATATGTAGTCTCTAAGCCTCCAGGTTACAATAAATTGTGGAAAGAATGTGAATATCAGTCGGTATGCTTATTTTATTTTTGTCCTTGATGTTTTGCCTAGAATGTATGTATTTTTCTAATGCTAAAATACCTTTCAGGTTGGAGATGGAAAGTGTAGTCAAAATCAATGGTCTCTTTCTCTCTCACACAACACACTCACACAAACATACACTCAATTAGACAAAATAAATAAGAATTCTTCCCAGAATACTTCCTCACACATTGAAGAAACATACAAAAGACATTCTATCAAGATGAACTATTGACCATCTTCCCATTAAATTTATGAAGTACCTATTATGTGCTGGCTAAGCACTGGGAATCAATAGAAACATGATACCCATGATTCTGCCTCACCGAGCTTACAGTCTAGCAGACTCAGTAAAATGAATTCACATCATTACTCAGCTATAAGCAAAGCTATTCTACATAATAGAAACTTCGAAGCATTTAAAGGAAAGAAATTGAGTAAGATTTAATAGTATTACTATTGCAAACTATATTAATCATACAACTTGCAAGAAAACAAACGGCTTCAATCCCTCAGACTGACATGTCTCAATCTAATCTCAATTAATAATTAATATACCAGCATAAGAAAACACAAGAATTTCTAAGGCCTTAATAAAACTGACAACAAAATATTTTACCCAATGAACTGAGCTTGTGACATGGACGCAGGTCATTCTTCAGTAGAACAGAGTCACACACCTGAGGTATGACACCTTATGGCATTAGTAAAACTGGTTTAGGAAAAAAAAAATACTAATAATATATGAAGAAGTCAAACTCCATGTTCAATCCTAAAGAGACCACTTTGGAATGGTATTTAGGATTTGTAGAGTGAAAAATAAAATAAAATAAAATAAATAAAAGAAGAGATATTCACCTTAAAGTTGTAAGCCCAATAAATAAACAAGGAAAACCATCTTTCTTCAAGTTCATCCTTCCACCTATTCATAATAATGACTTAAGTATAACAAAAATCTAGACATTGTGGCCAAAATTTTGTCATTTAAGCCCTAAAAAGAAGCAATTACTGTTGAAATCCCAAAATGACTTGGGATCTACAATTGACCTTATATGCTAGAATACAACTATGTATAATATAATGCCTTACTTATGAAATAAATAAATGTATTTCTTCAAACTGTAGGAAGTAAACCAAACTTGCATTAATTAATATGTGAAGAAAAGACAATTTCTGATTTATGCTTTAGGGAAACAATATGTTCTCTAAATAGAAGACTAGAAAACTAAGCAAAACACTTATGACTTCTGTGCTCAGATTAAAGAGCCTTTGAGAAAAGGGTTTAGAGTCAGTGGCCAGGTATAGTCTGCTTACTACAGGGAGAAACCCATCAGAGAGGTAAGACTGGAGGCCTCCCACCCTTCTGCATGCATGGAATGGAATTCAGCAGTGAAAAAGCTATCTAAAGCCTTGCAACTCAAACTGCAGTTCATAGGCCAACAGCATTGGCTTCACCTAGATGCTCGCTAGAAACGTAGAATCTCAGGCCCCACTCCAGAACCCGCCTTTTTGCAAAATTCCCCCAGGTGATTTACGTGCATAGCAAAGTTTAAGAAGCACTGATCTAAAGGAATAAGGCATTATGGAACTACAGAGTGGTTCCAAATATTTGGCATAAATTTAAACTTCTGCATTCCTGATACATCTCTTAAACCCTCCAAGATACCACCAACTTCAAGGTGAGTTCAGCATCAGTTGTACAATGAGTCAATAAGAGGAAAGAAAATTAGATACAGGGGTAAGATTGAACCACTCATCATTATCATTCAGCTCCTCTAGCTGAGCCCTTTACTGGCCACCACCCTGGCTCCACATGCAAGTAGGGTTGGAGGACTGTGGCTAGAGATAACAGAAGGGCAGGCATACACACATCTTCCTAACTAGCTGTCCTCGCTTATCCCTCTGTCAACAGTGACACACTCACGGCCCTTAGCCTACAGATATGTCTGTTGGTCCACATAGTATTTCCAATTTGAATTCATTACCATCTTTTACAAATCTGGAATTTTCACATTAAAAAAATCTGCACATCTAAGTTCTCTTCTACAAATCAGAAAATCTGGCAACACCAGACCCACATTCTGGCATGGCAACAAGTGGAGCCAAGGCTCAGTTGTCCACTTAGATATTGGCCAGAATTTCCACCACTCCCTATGGTCTCCCCAACGATCAAGCTAAGGTTGTGTGTCAGTTGCCATCTGTCATCTTCCATTTGGTCTATTTCATTCATTCACATTCCCAGCTCGACTCCTACAGGTGTTTGAATTTGTGACCCCTTTAAGAGGCTCTAGGAAGCATCATGTCGCTGATCTCAAGTCACTCAGCCTATCTGAATTTATTCTTTCATATACGTAATTCAGGAAAAGGAGCTACTGTTTGAATCACCCTCAGTTCGATCACAAATCTTGTGAACTGGAATCAATCCACTGAATTACATACTCCCTGACCTTAAATATGTACCATAATATTTGTCTTCACAACTCACTCCAACTCAGATATTTTAACTATTTTAACTGTTTCTTTTCAGAACTGTACCTCACAGTGATAAACAAGAATTACTAGCAAGAGCAGACACAGCACAATACATTATTGAGCTGTTCCTCCAGATTCATTTCAAAACTTTAAGTAATATACTAAAATGGTAAATTCTATGAGAGCAAGTGTCTTGATCTTTTGTTTACTGAGATATCTCAAGCACCTAGAGAGTGCTCAGTAAATACTTATTGAATAAATGAGTTTTGAGGTTTATAAATTCTCAAAAGTTCATACACAGATTTTGAGTGAATGTGTTTAATTATCAACAGGTATATGAAGGTTATTCATTTGATAGCCTAGTTCTATTTGGGTTGATCAGCCAAACCGTTTTTATTTCAGTGACTATGAAAACCAGCAGTACAGAAAAGACATGTAACACTAACAAGCCTAAGACTCATGGCCTATCACAACTTGTTTTGCAACAAACAGCATCATGCAAACTAGGCAAAATGGCTAAACCGAATGATAAGATTTAGTCTGATTCAATTTTATGTCCCCACATCTATAGTCTTTAGTTATCGCCATCATCATCATTAACATCATCATCATCCTAGAAAGCTGGACAACTTTTACAGATCACGTATTGAAAAGCATTTATGGGACACTTACTGCTGTGCCAGGAAGTATGTGCTAGATGCCCCTTGACTTCCTAACTAAAAGGTACGTCCTGCAGGACTACTAATACTTCCCATGCTATGATGCTTAGTAGGTCTGGACACAGGAAAAAATTTTATTTTATTTATTTTTTTTTTTTTTGCAGGTTTGCTTTTCTTTGTTTATTGCAGTAACATTGTTTTATAACATTGTAAAAATTTCAGGTGTACATCATTGTACTTCTATTTCTGCATAGATTACATCATGTTCACCACCAAAATACTAATTACAGCCCTTCACCACACACATGTACCGAATTATCCCTTTCACCCTCCTCCCTCCCCCCTTCCCCTCTGCTAACCACCAATCCAATCTCTGTCCCTATGTGTTTGTTTATTGTTGTTATTATCTACTACTTAATGAAGGAAATCATACGGTATTTGACCTTCTCCCTCTGACTTATTTCACTTTGCATTATACCCTCAATGTCCATCCATGTTGTCACAAATGGCTGGATTTCATCGTTTCTTATGGCTGAGTAGTATTCCATTGTGTATATATACCACAACTTCTTTATCCATTCATCCCTTGATGGGCACTTAGGTTGCTTCCAAGTCTTGGCTATTGTGAATAACGCTGCAATGAACACAGGGGTGCATGTACCTTTGCAAATTGGTGTTTTCAAGTTCTTTGGATAAATACCCAGCAGTGGAATAGCTGGATCATATGGTAGTTCTATCCTTGATTTTTTGAGGAATCTCCATACTGTTTTCCATAGTGGCTGCACCAGTTTGCACTCCCACCAGCAGTGTATGAGAGTTCCCTTCTCTCCACATCCTCTCCAACACATGTTGTTTCCTGTCTTGTTAATTATAGCCATTCTGACGGGCGTGAGGTGATATCTCATTGTAGTTTTGATTTGCATTTCCCTGACAGTTAGTGATTTTGAACATCTTTTCATGTGTCTGTTGGCCATCTGTATATCTTCTTTGGAGAAATGTCTGTTCAGGTCTTTTGCCCATTTTTTAATTGGGTTGTTAGTTTTGTTGTTGTTGAGATGCATGAGTTCTTTATATATTTTGGAGATTAAGCCCTTATCAGATGTATGGTTTGCAAATATCTTCTCCCAATTGTTAGGTTGTCTTTTCGTTTTGTTGATGGTTTCCTTTGCTGTGCAGAAGCTTTTAGTTTGATGTAGTCCCATTTGTTTATTTTTTCTATTGTTTCTCTTGCCCGGTCAGATGTGGTGTTTGAAAAGATGTTGCTAAGACCGATGTCGAAGAGCGTACTGCCTATGTTTTCTTCTAGAAGTTTCATAGTTTCAGGTCTTACATTCAAGTCTTTAATCCATTTGGAGTTAATTTTTGTGTATGGTGTAAGGTAAGGGTCTACTTTCATTTTTTTGCATGTGGCTATCCAGTTTTCCCAACACCATTTGTTGAAGAGACTTTCTTTTCCCCATTGTATGTTCTTGGCTCTTTTGTCAAAGATTAGCTGTCCATATACGTGTGGGTTTATTTCTGGGCTTTCGATTCTATTCCATTGATCTGTGTGTCTGTTTTTGTGCCAGTACCATGCTGTTTTGGTTACTATAGCTTTGTAGTATATTTTGAAATCAGGGAGTGTGATACCTCCAGCTTTGTTCTTTTTTCTCAGGATTCCTTTAGCTATTCGGGGTCTTTTGTTGTTCCATATGAATTTTAGGACTCTTTGTTCTATTTCTGTGAAAAATGTTGTTGGAACTTTGATAGGGATTGCATTGAATCTATAGATGGCTTTAGGAAGTATGGACATCTTAACTATGTTAATTCTTCCAATCCAAGAGCACGGAATATCTTTCCATTTCTTTGTGTCTTCTTCAATTTCTTTCAGAAATGTTTTATAGTTTTCAGTGTACAGATCTTTCACCTCTTTGGTTAAGTTTATTCCTAGGTATTTTATTCTTTTTGTTGCAATTGTAAATGGGATGGTATTCTTAATTTCTCTTTCTGCTACTTCGTTGTTAGTGTACAGAAATGCAACTGATTTTTGTATGTTGATTTTGTATCCTGCAACTTTACCATATTCGTTTATTACTTCTAAAAGTTTTCTGGTGGATTCTTTAGGGTTTTCTATATATAAAATCATGTCATCTGCAAATAGTGACAGTTTCACTTCTTCCTTTCCAATTTGGATCCCTTTTATTTCTTTCTCTTGCCTGATTGCTCTGGCTAGGACTTCCAGTACTATGTTAAATAGGAGTGGTGAGAGTGGGCATCCTTGTCTGGTTCCTGTTCTTAGAGGGATAGCTTTCAGTTTTTCACCATTGAGGATGATATTAGCTGTGCGTTTCTCATATATGGTCTTTATTATGTTGAGGTACTTTCCTTCTATACCCATTTTATTCAGAGTTTTTATCATAAATGGATGCTGTATCTTGTCAAATGCTTTCTCTGCATCTATTGAGATGATCATGTGATTTTTGTTCTTCATTTTATTAATGTGGTGTATTACGTTGATTGATTTGCGAATGTTAAACCATCCCTGCATACCTGGAATAAATCCCACTTGATCATGGTGTATAATCTTTTAACGTATTGTTGTATGCGATTTGCTAGTATTTTGTTGAGGATTTTCGCATCGATGTTCATCAGTGATATTGGCCTGTAATTTTCTTTTTTTGTGTTGTCCTTGTCTGGTTTTGGTATCAGGGTAATGTTGGCTTCGTAGAATGAGTTAGGGAGCTTCCCCCCCTCCTCAATTTTTTGGAAGAGTTTGAGAAGGATAGGTATTAAGTCTTCTTTGAATGTTTGGTAGAATTCACCAGGGAAGCCGTCTGGTCCTGGACTTTTATTTTTGGGGAGGTTTGTGATTACTGTTTCGATCTCCTCACTGGTGATAGGTCTATTCAAATTCTCTACTTCTTCTTGATCCAGTTTTGGAAGGTTGTATGATTCCAAGAATTTATCCATTTCTTCCAGATTGTCAAATTGGTTGGCATATAGCTTTTCATAGTATTCTCTTATAATCTTTTGTATTTCTGAGGTGTCTGTTGTAACCTCTCCTCTTTCATTTCTGATTTTACTTATTTGTGCCTTCTCTCTTTTTTTCTTGGTGAGTCTAGCTAAAGGTTTGTCAATTTTGTTGATCTTTTCAAAGAACCAGCTCTTGGTTTTATTAATTTTTTCTATTGTTTTTTTGGTCTCTATTTCATTTATTTCTGCTCTGATTTTTATTATTTCCCTTCTTCTACTGATTTTGGGCTTGGTTTGTTCTTCTTTTTCCAGTTCCTTTAGGTGCATTGTTAGATTGTTTATTTGAGATTTTTCTTGTTTGTTGAGATAGGCCTGTATCGCTATAAACTTCCCTCTTAAAACCACTTTTGCTGTATCCCATAGATTCTGGCATGTCGTGTTATCATTTTCATTTGTTTCCAGCTATTTTTTTGATTTCTTCTTTGATTTCTTCTTTGACCCAGTCGTTGTTCAGTAGCATTTTGTTTAATCTCCACGTATTTGTGGCCTTTCTGATTTTCTTCCTATAGTTGATTTCTAGTTTCATACCATTATGGTCAGAAAAGATGCTTGGTATTATTTCAATCTTCTTAAATTTATGGAGACTTGTTTTGTGGCCTAATATGTGATCAATCCTGGAGAATGTTCCATGTGCATTTGAAAAGAACGTGTATTCTTCGGTTTTTGGATGGAATGCTCTGTATATATCTACTAAGTCCATCTGTTCTAGTGTGTCGTTTAAGGCCAATGTTTCCTTATTGATCTTCTGTTTGGATGATCTATCCGTTGGTGTAAGTGGAGTGTTAAAGTCCCCTACTATTATTGTGTTACTGTCTATTTCCGTTTTTATGTCTGTTAATAATTGCTTTATATATTTAGGTGCACCTACATTGGGTGCGTAGATATTTACAAGTGTTACATCCTCTTGTTGGATTGTTCCCTTGATCATTATGTAATGACCTTCTTTGTCTCTTTTTACAGTTTTTGTTTTAAAGTCTATTTTGTCTGATATGAGTACTGCTACCCCAGCTTTCTTTTCATTGCCATTTGCGTGGAATATCTTTTTCCATCCCTTCACTTTCAGTTTGTGAGTGTCCTTAGGTCTGAAGTGTGTCTCTTGTAAGCAGCATATATATGGGTCTTGTTTTTTTATCCAGTCAGCCACCCTATGCCTTTTAATGGGAGCATTTAGTCCATTGACGTTTAAAGTAGCTATTGATAAGTATGTACTTACTGCCATTTTTTACCTTTTTTTTTTTTTTCTCAGTGTTTTAGTATTCCTTCTCTGTTCCTTACTTCTTCTATACAGAATTGATGGTCACTTTAGTTTGACCTCTGTCTGAAAGCTGTACTCTTTAACTCCCCTCCTCCCTCCTTTTATGTTTTTAATATCATATCTAACCTCTTTTTTGTGCATTTGTATCCATTACGTTCTAATCGTGGAAATAGATAGTTTTTCCTATTTGTGGTCTTCTCTTTTCCCCTTAAATCAGTCCCTTTAACATTTCTTGTAGCACTGGTTTCTTGGTGACAAACTCCTTTAATTTTTGCTTATCTGGGAAAATTTTGATCTCTCCTTCCATTTTGAATGATAACCTTGCTGGGTAGAGTATTCTTGGCTGTAAGTTTTTTCCTTTTAGCACTTTAAATATATCGTGCCATTCTCTTCCAGCCTGTAAGGTTTCTGCTGAGAAGTCAGCTGATAGCCTTATGGGGTTTCCTTTGTATGTAACTTGACATTCTCTTGTGGCTTTTAGGATTCTCTCTTTATCTTTAATTCTGGACATTTTGATTATGATGTGTCTTGGTGTGGGCCTCTTTGGGTTTATCTTGTTTGGGGCTCTCTGTGCTTCCTGTACCTGGATGTCTGTTTCCTTCCTTAGGTTAGGGAAGTTTTCATCTATTATTTCTTGAAACAGATTCTCTGCCCCCTTGTCTCGCTCTTCTCCTTCCGGGACACCTATAACACGGATGTTAGTGCGCTTGATGTTGTCCCAGAGGTCCCTTAGACTGTCCTCACTCTTTTTAATTCTTTTCTCTTTTACCTGTTCACCTTGGGTAATTTCTTCTAGTCTTTCTTCCAGCTCACAGATCCGTTCTTCTGTATCCTCTACTCTGCTTTTGAGTCCCTCTAATGAATTTTTCATTTCCAGTATTGTATTCTTCATTTCTGATTGGTTCTTTTTTATATCTTCCATTTCTTTGTTGACATTCTCACTGAGTTCATCTATTCTTCTCCCCAGATCAGTGAGCATCCTTAACACTCTTAGTTTGAACTCTCTGTCAGGTAGGTTGCTCATTTCTGTTTCACTTAGTTCCTTTTCTGGGGTTTTGTCCTGTTCCCTTACTTGGAATGTATTCTTTTGCCTCCTCATTTTGCCTCTTTCCCTGTGCTTGTGTCTATGTATTAGGTAGGTCAGCTACGTCTCCTGCTCTTGGATAGGTGACCTTATGTTAGTGATGCCTTGGGAGGCTTCCAGTGTGCTTCCCTCAGTTCTCAATGTTCCATGGGTGGCCCCTATGTGGGCTACGTGTGTCCTTCTATTGTGGCCTGTTAGCTCTCCCTATAGGCGCCCAGGAAGGCTGAGTTATGCTCCTGGCCAGCTGTTGTAATGCTCAGCTGCTTGTAGTTGTTGTGGGCCCTTCAGTCTCTTTATCAGGTGTGGGGCACCCCAGCACAGTTGGCTGTAAGTTCTAATACCACATTTGTGTTGCAGTATTTCTTTTAACTGAGTAGGCCCCCAGCGTGGCAGGTTGTTAGGCTCAGGGCCTTACAATTGCAGTAAGCCTCTAGCCTATTATGTCTCTTGTCAGCTCTCTGAGGATTGCAGCTGGGTGGGGCTGGCCTCAGGCACAGGAGCACCCAATTGTTTCAGGCTTTGGAAGGTGGGGCAAACCTCCTATGTGGGTCTTTGAGAAGCACAAGTCTTCTGCAGCTGACAAGCCCTGCAGCTGACAAGCCCTGCCGCCCACAGGTCCACACACACAGTCAACACAGTCCTGCCCCGTGTGAGCGCCCCGACCTCCCCAAGCGGACCCAGTCTCTCCACGGCGGGAGCCCCACACACTCCGCCACCGCCCCACACTCTTCACCTGCTCCTTGTGCACACCCTGCCCCGCTCAAGTCGGCTCAGTTGCCAGGCTGCAGAGAATCCAGTCACCAATCTATGCAAGCCCACACGTTGCCTGAGGGCTTGTTGTTGGGTGGGGCCAGTCTCTAGGGTGGGCTGCCTGCCCTGGCTGAGCTGGATTAAATCGGTGCTCTAGCGGGTGGGGCAGACCCTGGGCTAGCAGGCCTCAGGGAGAACTCCAATGGCGTCTGTGTCAGCACGCCCACACCAGGCCACAACAATGGCCGCCGCCAATGTCCCAGTCCCTGGAGAGGTCTCACCCCTCACCGAGATGCACTCAGGGCCTATTAGGTGAGTCTCTTGTCACCAAAGCACTGTACACCTTTCTTTCTGGTGATTTTAGGGTGCTAGGAAAAAATTTTAATTGTCTTGAAAACGTGACTGAAAAAATATCTTGCTGAGAAACTGAGGCACAGAGAAATAAAGTGATTTTTTCGTGGTTACTTGGTTATTTATCGGTAGAGCTATGAAAGCATCTCCAGCGCTTTTGCCACTGCACCATGCTGGTTGCACAACAGTCATTTTCAACATTTATCTGCTGACCAGAATGCAAGCCAATGAATTTCAAGCACTCAACAAATGATGTCATGAGCAAATATATCTTCAAATAGCAAAGTCTAAATTTTGACCCAATTCTGGTATATTTATAAACACACCAACAATCAATCTAAAAGGAGTTTGCAATAACGCTAAATATGTATCTTAGCAGGAAACTACTGTGATATAACATTTCAAGAACTAAAGCTGAAAAAAAATTAGGTTAGAAATTTTCCTTGAACTTAAAGCTGCCCCAAATGGGGCCTCTGTTTAATGGAATATGCGATTTCAATGCCCTTTCACTCTCCCCTTGGCTTTTAGGTTTCCTGACTGAAAGGCAAACCATCTACCTCCCTTCTCCTTATATACCACAAAAGTGAAGAACTAAAGTTAGAGCTGTTGCACCCAATTCAACCCAACTTTCCGAATAAAATACAAACAAAACCAGGTCACTGCTACTGATATGTTTGATGGCCCTTCTAAGGAGGAGTTAAGTCCTCCTGAAGCTGAGCTCTCCAGCACCAACTAATTTGAGTATGCCATTCACTATATACCTATAACAAGGTAAAGCTAAATGAAGAAAGAAATGGTAACAATAATCAAGGTTTTTCCACCTTAAATGAATTTGAAACTGTCCATAAACTAATACAAATAAAAAATATAAGTGTATATGTTGTTTTCCTCAAATGATCTGAATCAGCCATTTCTGAATTCTTGACTCGTCTGAGCAGTCACAAATTCACTGCATCAGTACATAAAGCTCTATTGTTTGAGGAGACCAAGTTTTAGGGCTGGAGAAGGTCTGCCTTCTCGAAGAATATATTCTAAGAAAGACTCAGTGTTCTATTACTAGGTTGGGGTTTTGTTACTAAGATTCCTATGACCACCTAACCCTTGTTTAGTTGTCTGCCTTTGCTTACTCCAATGTAGAAAGCCAAAGAACATGAAGCCAGGAAAAGCAGACTGCAACAAGTAACACACCTTGCTTTTCTCATATAGATGGTCTTTTTCATAATAGAGCAGGAGAGTGCAAGCATATTTACTTCCTCCAACATTTAAGTACAATTCTCATCGGAATCTCCAAGAAGGATGTTAAAAAAGAAAGTGGGAAAATTCAGCCAGAAGAAAATGAAACCATGGCACAGTTTTTACATATAGATAATAATTTTGAATGATTGGTTTTTTGTACCAGAAAGAATCTGTCTCTCTCCTCATAGCCCAGGCCATTCTGGCTTGAAAACTTTAATTCCAAAGCACAAATGCACTTTTCCAAAAATCTTCATTCATAGTGCCTACTATGCATACCTCCATAAATTCGCTTATAAACAGCGGCATCACCTGCCAAAGAAAGCCGAAGTGTTGTTCCATATTATTAAGCTCAACAGAAAGCTCCACATGTGGCGACAGGGACCATAGGCAATTAACACTGCAAAGTGTCAGGTTCAGAATCTTTGCATGACCTTTAAAGGTCACCACAGTTGCCCATTCACATGCGTGCAATTATACAGTGACTAGTTCACAGCAGCAAAAAAAACCCATAAAAATATTTAGTAAAACAAACCTTGCATTCATCAACAGCTCCTTTGCACTCCCCAGGCTTGATGTTTCCAGTGAGCTTTACATAACACGGGAGATAAAAGAGCAAAGGAGACTTGCTTGGCTGCTTGTCCCCATTTTGTCAAAGCACTAAATTCAGCCTACCACCATAATTGCTAAGATGCCACATTATCCAACCTCTCTGTAAAGAGTTTCCAAAATCTACTGTATAAAAGAAGCAATATAAATATAAATGTAATTGAATAGCTACATTTGTGCCATTGCTGGGGGAAAGGGAGATGTACCTGCCCTAACTGGCCATTCAGGGAAAATCATAAAACAATTACAGCTACTATGGAGTAATTTAGGAGATTGAAGGAAGTGATTAAAAGGACTTTATCTAATATAAGCATATAAGCTCTGATTCCTTAGTTATATCTCATTACCCCACATGGATCATTGTGAACAGAATGGAATATTCTCCTTACAGCTTATACATTCACTTTTCATCTGAGTCCCAAGTAACCAGAAAGTCTTTTATTTTCCAATAGTAATAACAATCAGTTGTCTAAATAGGCCAGATTTTCACTAATTCCGGTGACTAGCTTGCCTATCATTACAGCACAGGATGAAATCCAACATATACATGTGCTATACACATTGTAAGTGGGTGGGTTTTGGAAATCTAACATAAATTTGGAGTATAACATCAATATGTTTCTGAAAAACTTGTAGAGACCATTTGTAAACCAGAATAGCATGCTCTAATGGAATGCACGGTTTGTGTTCTGACTGTGGAGGTGCACATTTAATAAAGACAGCATATAGATATATTTGGTGTTTAAGATGTGTTAAAATTCCAAGTTATAGCGTCAACAAACACATCCCAAAGAGCCCCTACGTAGAGGATAAAATTTATTTATTTATTATTGCATTTGTAGCCCCACAAATAAAAATATCTCCAAAAGAAAAACTAAAGAGCAAAACACACTGCATGTAACAGAGGCTCCAATAGAAAAACTCAATTATCAATGACCTTATTAAACCATGGACACAGTTGTACTGTAGGTCAAATCATGTAAAATAATGAAAAACTATGTACTTAAAAATGTAGACATTTTTTAAAGTCATTCTCAGCCCCCTTTAGCACAAAACCAGTATTTTACATGGGTGTCAATAAAGCATACGTACATATGCATGTGCATATATATGTATAGATATTGAGATTAGATAGATATTACAGAGAAATGTATTTAAATACTACTTTTTTTCACATTCCAATAAGTCTAACCATTCCTCTTAAAATTTCCGTTAAGAATAAATAGAAGACAAGAATTGTTGGTTTTATTTCATTGACAAGGACACTGAATCACTGTGCTGAATGGAGTCAGACTTTCTAAAAATGACCCAATAAATCAGTGGTTAATGACTATTAAAAAAAAACTAACTTCTAGGTCTCGGTTTGCCAGGCCCACTTTCCATCTCCCCTCTTTCAGACTGTGTTCCAGACCTAAAGTAAAACTGTTCTCCAAAAAGACTCATGGTAACTCGTCGTGAAATTATTCCTCCTCTTCCAGTGGTGTAGGTCAATATGCTCAAAGTAATTCAAAATAAAGTTAACCAAAGAATTTTCTAAGAAAATGGCAAATGCATCATATTACATGGTACTAAAAAATCAATGGTTCATAAGCAAGATGTATCATGTGAAATCCTGTGCAAGTGTGTGCACCAGATATGAGGCTGGTTCAGCTGTTTGGCCCTCATCTTGAGCAGCAGTCTGTGTTAACGCATTTCTTCTCTGTGTTGAGGGAGCCCTACTAAGAACAGGTTGATGAATTGCATTTGTAAACGTCGGGCATAGATCAAAGGGGACTATGTTGGATGCTTATTTTACGTCAACTTATGGTTTTTCACCAAGAAAACAAAACTGCACTGCACAGTAAAGTTCCTTATTTTTACTTGAGTCTTCAATGAACAAAACAGCTGCAGAATAATACGACCTAATGAGGCATCCCTAATAAAATACTGCAGAAGCGAAAGCAGGGGCACTGGATCGTTTGCACTCTGCTGGCTTCATCTTCTCAAATACCTTAGAGATAACTGATGACCCTTTGGAACATTCCTAGTTGGGACATGCATTAGAGAGACAAATGTTCCTCAGCCTGCAGCCACAGCTGAACTTGGGCAGAATCTGACAGTACCTTTTATTAGGGGCCATAGTGAGAAATGCCAGGAAAATGCTGGAGAGGCACATCTTACCCTGCCTGTATAGGGTAATCCATAACCCGCAATTAGTGATAAATCAACCCTAAAATGCACTTTCAACATTTCAATATTCAAAAACACATTGTAAAAGGATCATCATTAAAATACTATATTGAAGATGCTGGATCCAGGGCCACTAAAATGTACTGATAATATATAAAATAATTTTTATAAAATCTCCTATCAGTCCCTAAGTTTCACCACTTTATAAATTTTTAAAAGGGAAAAGTGGCCACATCTAAAAACAGATCTTTTTACAGCCGTGTCATCACATTTTATTACTTGGTGGTTAGTAAATACTATAATGCAGTCTCTAAGCAACATGTGTCTTTTTGACACAGATCCACGGGCTTCTCAACGAATCTTCATTCTCCAATTTGTTATTGTTAAAATAAGCTAATATTTTTCAGATTCAACATCACACATACTCAGAAACCTCAGATTCCCCTCTAGCACAACTTGTAGCATTATAGGTGCTTGCTTTGATGTCAAGGTTTTTGGGTTCTTCTTTAAGAGACATACGTCATAACTGTATACAAATACGTAAGCTGAAGCATCCTAAACTACTTAACTTTATTAAAGGCAAGAAAACAATCAAGATTATAGTCTCAAAAAAATGCCTCATTTGAGTAAAGCAACACTCTAAAACTGTGTTCTCTGTCTCTAAAAGAGTCACCAAGCCTAAGCATTCAGTTGGCAGTGACACTGCCCTCATGGTATATCTATAAATAATACAACCCAATTTTTTTCATTGAAAATTAAGAAAATGAAAATAAAATAAGCTCCAGTGCGGTTTCTCCTGCCTTTTCAATGGCTACTGATGGCTTTAAAAATTAGGACTCTAAAAAGAGGTCATTATTCAAACAATTGACTCAGGATGAGCTCCAGAACAGAAAAAAAGTAGGAAAAGAGAAAACTTAAAGGTGTCTGAACATTTTTAAGGCTCCTAGGTGCCAATTTTGAAACTGTAAAAGATTCACCAGTCTGAGTACACGTACAAACATGGGAAGGCTGGAGTAAATACAAATAATCTCAATGCTCTGGTTTTTAGAGGCTTTAGAAATGTTTTTAATCTCCTTCGCTGGTTATTGCCATTTAGCACTTTACAAAGAAATCTTTAATTACTCATTTGTCTTAATTTACATTGCCTATTAGAGCAGTTTTAAAGTGTTAATTGATAACAGTCTGAATGTTGATGTCTAAAGCAATCTAGCTGGGAAGACAGGAACCAGATAATTATCATCCTGTCAATAGTCATTGAAATTGCAGCCATCCTGAGTGAAGGACCCTTATACAGTGATTGCTTTGGGGCTATTTTTCAGAGTAAAGGTTGCATAAAGGTTTGTTTTTGTTTTTTCAAGAACGATTTTTGCAAAATTCAAGAGGGGATTTAACACTCACAAAACAAAGATATTTTCTTTTCTGTCTTATTGCCACGAGCCGAACTCATCCAGCACAGGGTGAAGACAGGCTAGCTAGCCATTGTAGTAACTACACATCTGATTCCAAACTCTTGGGGCAATTGTTAACACTCGGTCAGGAAGTGGAATACAGAATAGGAACGCGTCGCGTCTACCCGGGGGCTCTGCAAGCGCCTGCAGTTCGTCCTTTTCAAGTGGAGACTAGATGGTTCTAGGAGAAATAGGACGACGGATCTCAAACTTTCCTTTGCAAAAGCAGTTTCTGGAAATAACACGTTCCCCATTGACATGTGAAGATCAGCAGCCTTAAGAAAACACCTCTTGGTAGGAACCCGGCCTTTTGGAATAGAAGGGGGAAAGGCAGCAAAGGAGTGGAGCAGAAAACCCGTGTACTATTAGCAAGATTTGGGAGACATCTCTCCGGAAAGAAATAAAAACCATAAGTTCCTTGAAGCTGTCCTTTTCCTGAACGCTGTTCGTAAAATGCTCCTTTTCGTAAAGCTCTGTAGTATCCTTTACTAAATCTTTATTTCATTCCGTAATAAAGCGTCCGTTCCCAAATCTAAATAACTCTTTACACAGACGCGGCTCCAGAACTTATCAAGACGATTCTTCATGAAAACAGTTAGAGGTGGAGAAATCAGTAGCCTCATTGAAACGCCCACCCTCTGCAGACAGGCCCGAGAATTAACTAATCTGAAGTGGACAGAAAGTAGGGATTTCAGAAAGGCGACCTGACACATCCCATCGATCCTGCCTTGAACTCGACCCCCCAGCTCCTAATTAGGAGTCCAATATGGTTACCCATCGGGATTGGTTCGGTTCAGGGATCGAATTAAAACCCACTGCGATCCTCGGCGGGGTCGCTGGCTGTGTCAGGAGAAACGGGGCGGAGAGGAGAGGGAGGCGCCGCTCTCGGAAGCCCCTCTGCGTGCTCGGGTCCCCTCTGGGCGTCCCTCTACCCCGCCCCTACCCTGGCCGCCCAACCAGCATCTGCTCTCACCTCTCGCCTCCCCGGGGCGAGCTTCCCTAACCTAACCCCCGACCCCGGAGGAGAGGAGGGCTTTCGGGCCCCGGTCCTCCAGCGGGCGGCCGGGGGCGCGGCTCGCACCTACCTACCTGCAGCCCGGCTTCCTGGTGGCGGCAACACCTAGCGATGCTCCTGCAGCTTCCGCGGGCCCGCTCCAGCCTTATCGCTCTTGCATCGCTCCCAAGATGCCAATCCGCCGTCACCGTTCAGGGGCATAGGGAACCCAAGTCTGGTGTGCGCTCGTGGAGGGCGTGCGAGTGTGGCCCTGAGCGTGCGTGTGTGCGCGCGCGTGTGTTGCCTCCTCCGATGGCAAAAAGCGTTCAGGAATCTCTTGACATCCGACCTGGAATCCCCTTAAAGAGGGTGGGAGGTGGAGTCCGCGAGCCTCGCCTGATTCCCCCTCTTTTTTCCACAGCGTCAAAGTAACCAAAAGACTTGTTTACTGAGAAAAGCCCAGGTCCCGCAGCCCCGCCAGCGCCCGCGGTCCTCGCCCGATGCGCGCGGGGCGCGCGGCTCCCCCGACTGCGCGGATCGAAGCGGTCCTGCAGCAATTACCGCGCGGATTCCGGCTCTGATTTGTTTGCTTTTAACGCCGAGCAAAGACTTTTCCTCTGGCCTCGCGTCAGCTCCCCCTCTCACGCACACACACACATCCTCCGTCCCTCTCTCCGCCTCCCTTTTGCTCTCTGGGGAAAGGCAATTGGACGGAACCGTTCACCTTCAGGAGAGCAGCCTCCGCCGCGTACTTCTCCAGTCCCCGGTTCTGGCAGGTCCCGGTCTCCAACGTCGGGAAGCAGCTGGAGAGGTTCAGGCAGCAAGGAGGAGGCTCCGAGCTCGGCGGCCTCCGCCCGCGAGACGCCCGGGTCCCGGGTGCAGGTGCCCCTGCTCCCGCTGTACGCGGATAGGTCCCAGCAGACGGCCTCTCGGAGACTTCGCGCCGAGTCCACTTAGCAGCAACTCCTGGCCAGCTGCAGCCCCTCAATCCCGCCTCCCAGTGCTGCGGGCAGAGCCCCACGCAGCCCCACCGCTGCCCCTCTAGGCATCGTGGGCTGGAAGGAAGGGAAATCCGCCGCCGTCCCCCGGTCCCTAGTCCGCTGGCACCGTCACCACCGAGAAGGTGCGAGTTCCAACATCGAACACGAACGAGCAGGTGTTGCCTGTGTCACTTCGCTGAAGGCGGGAGGGGAGAGAAAAGGGGCGGAGGAGGGGGCCGAGGAAACGAATCCAGATCAAGAGAAGAAAAAGAAGTAAGCGGTTTAGTAATCAAAGCCTCCTCTCCACCTCCCACCCCAGGCGCTGTACTGTCAAAGACCCCGGTGGTATCTTTTAGAAAGTCACCGTACACCGTAAAGGGCAAAACCCCCGTTCCACCCAGACCCCTTATTCCATTCTCCCCAGCCTGGCTGTCCAGGGCGTACGGAGTGGCTGGTCTCCCTGTATAATACAAGGAGAATGCAGGCAGAGAATAGATCCCGACTCGCCGGGTTGAGTTAAGCAGTAAAATGGGATGGCAGGACCAGGCGGCGTTGCCTCCCTGCGTCTCTCTCCCAACAGCCAGCTCTGTTAGCAGCCTCCGCTGCTGCTGAGAGCAAACTGCAGTCCTGCAGAAAAAGAAAGAGACAGTAAAAGATGAGAGGGCGGCAATCGGCATAAAAGCTGGACTGTGTCTCCCTCTAGAGGGAGAACCGGGTTAGAAAGCTTTCTTGGATATAACTAGGTCTTCAATTTCTCCATAAAGAAAAGGAAAACAATATCTGGTTTCAGAGAATTTTGCATTTTTACAAACTCCAACCTCTAATGGATTTGGAGAGAGGATTTGCACTGCAGCCCTATGTAAGCAGAGTCCTTGCTAAAGGCACCTCGTGATATTTACAGAAATTTAATAGCAAGAGCCTAGAAGGTCATGTCCTTACAGGTTTGGTCGAACTGGGTGTTGGTTTAAGCATATGTATACGAGCTCAAATGAAAGATCTTTTTAGGCTCACTTTGATCAAGTTTGATAACAAGCAAAACTTTAATCTAGTGATTAGAAGATTAGGAGAAAATGAATAAGTAGTAATAATGGACTTAGAAAAAGAAAAGAAAATCTGAAGCAAAGAAACAGGATCCTGATCCAGGAAATCTTATAAGTCCCTCACAACCAGGGATATCTCAAAGATCTTATTTTGGAGCCCAATATTCATACATCTTATTCAACTAGACTGATAATTGTCAAAGTGACTAAGTTCCTTCCAACTCTAAAGTTTTGTGCTTTTGTAGCTCTGTTTGCACTGAAACCATTGACAAACTAGGTAGGGCATGCTCTCTCCACCAGCTATAAAATAAAAGTAATGCTAGTTACCATATTTACAAAGATATATGGAATATATGTTTCACTTGGGATTTTATTTTAACATGCTTTGTAACTCAACCATATTTTGTACCCACAAGGCATCCAGTAATTGAACTAGGTTGGGGTGGTTGTTCTAACAAAAGATAATGCCACTGATTTTATAATGTTTTGTTACTTCAGTCAAGTTCAAGCTAGGTCCCATCTGTAACTTTAATATTTAGATTTTGTGGACTTACTATCGAAGGCTTGCTTTCAAAATGTTTCTGTATGTCTAAAAATAATAAAATATGTATTAAAGTGATTAAACTCCTTTGCATTCACCATTCACTCTGAATTTTTGGAGCAGTTCTATTTTAATTTGATATAATAAAGAAAAGAATTTATAAGAAAGAAAAGAATTTATAAGAAAATAATTTAGACTAATTGAAGCCATTTAAAACAAGGAGCCAAAACTCGGGCCTGTAGGTTTTACTATTTTAGCTAATTGTATGCACTAGATATGAATCCGTCCAGCACATGGCAGTCATTTGAGGTACCCTCAAATGGTCTCTCTCAAAGGATTCATGTCATGTGATCCAAGATTTTTATTTTACTCCACCTACCTAGCAACTTATTTCCCCAGGGAGCAAAGTTTACCTTTTAAAATATCTGGTATTGTTTCCTTGCAAATCTTGCAGTAATTGTCTGTCTGCTACATTAAGTAGTGGGACGGAATCCAAGCAGGAATGACATTGGACACCTGGGCTCTGTGCTGGGAGGAAGAGCCATTTACAAAATCACTTTAGAACATTGGCCTTCCTTTCCTACAAGAAATACAAAGCATACATTATAATCCTTCTAGCTTCTAATTCATTAGCTCTCTGTAGTTGTAGGAAAATCTATAATTTTATCAATATGAGTTTTAACAATATGTTAAAACTTTACTTTTGTTGTTAAAATGTGTGACATTTTCATCCTTATTTTCCTAATTAAACCCACTACGTTTTTATGGACAAGGAGAACAGATTGGTGGTTACCAAAGGGAAAGAGAGTTGGGGTGGTGGGTGAAAGGGGTAAAGGGGCACATATATATGGTGATGGATAAAAATTAGACTATTAGTGGTGAGCACGATACAGTCTATACAGAAACTGATAAATAATAATGTACACCTGAAATTACACAATGTTATAAGCCGTTATGATCCCAACAAAATAATGGAAAAAAACCCACTATGTTTTTACAAAAATATGAAAAAAGTAAAGCGAACAAATGCAAAAATTAATTACAAAATACAATAGAATTTCTTATCTACAGTCCTATGATACTGAAATTCTGTAGTAACCTTTGTGCTTTTTGTAAATATCCAAGTAATTTCTAATGATTTTTAGATCAAGGTATTCCTATTTCCAGCACCTCCTAGACTTTAAAACCAAATCTTTTGTTTTTTCTCTGAAACAGAATAGCAAATACCTCCCTAGTTTAATAGACATCTTGAGGTGATGCTTCTTATTGTCTGTTTGTTTGAACTGCCTGCCTCCTCCCATGTAAGCAGTGAAAAACAATTGCTTGGCATGCTGAACTTCACTGATTATAACTCTGTGTGTAGCTCTCCATGTTCTGAGGGCTTACCATAACGTAACTTTGGGGCACTTGAAGCTTTCTGCTAGAGGCCTTACGTGTTATCTCAAATCCTTATCTCAAGTCCTCACAACATCCCACGAAGCAGATGATATAACCCCATTTTACATATGAAAAAAATTTAGACAATTTCACTATCATTAACTGGCAGAGCTGGGATTCAAACCAGATGTATCTAAATCCAAAGCCAGTTTTTGGTTTTTGTTTGATTAGGTTTTGGCTTTGATTTTTTTTCCATCCTCCCCAGCACCACCACTAAAACATGCTGTCTCCTATATTCTAGGGAAATAAAAATCATTTGGACCTGGATGTGGAAAAGCCTTAGCCGGGGAACTTGGGTCCACTAACAAGAGTAGAAAGAAGTTATTAGTGGGAAAGACAGAGATGAAAAATTAGCACCAGCTCCCCTCAGCACTCTGCCAGGGTCTAGGGGGTTAAAACAAATGAATAAGAAATTCTGATTCCTAGGGCATATGAAGAGAAGTGCCACATCGAAGCCACTCATTCCACTCGTCTCTTCTTGTTTTGTTTCTTTAGGGCTAACCACCTCATTTCTCTCTTTTTCAATGATGCCTCTCCCACTCATCTTTTAAGTGTTTTCATGTAATTAGGTGAAGAGAAGGAAGCACAGAATCCATTCCAGATCACCCAAGCGGGACATGTATGTTATTAACTTTTAGAATCCCCATCACCTAGCATAGTATCTAACACACGACAAATACTCGATAAATCCTTTGTTGTCAGTAATCAGGACACCAAACAGGTCAGGTGAGCAGACAGATGCCGTGGAAATAAATCAAGAGAACTACTCCACAGAGTGGCGTGAGAAAGAACTGAGGCAGGAAAGCTATCTGATATGTAGTAGGTAGGCAAATAGAATACACCACCCAAAACTTAGTGATTTAAAGAACAAACATTTATTTAGTTCATGTTTCTGTGGATTGGCAATTTGGGTTGAGCTCAGCTAGGCTCACTGGGCAGTTCCTCTGGACTCAGCGGAGCTTACTCATGTATCTGTGGTCAACTGGCAATATAGGGCCTCAGTCATCACCTGATGATTGGCTGACCGTAAGCTGGAGTGTTGGGGGGTAACTAGGCCATGTGTCTCGTCATTTAACAGGCTAGCCTAGCTGTTTAACATGGTGGCAATCACAGGCTTCCAAGAGTAGCAGTAGGAGCCGTCCCGATACCCAAGCCCTTCCCAGTCTCTACTTGCGTCATGCTTGCTACAGCCACCTTGGCTAAGCAGTTCCTCAGGCCAGCCCAGACTCAGGGGGTGAAGAAAGACTCCATCTCTTAATGCATAGAGCTACAAAAACACATTCAAGAACCTGGCACAGCGAAGGAAGAATTGTTTTTATTTTTGCAATGTAGTACAACAGCTATCACAGAAGTCTAGCGTTTTGCACAGTAGCTTAATCCACCAAGTGTCTTGTGGCCTGACCTGTGGAAAGCAGAGTATTTCCATTATAGAGTAAAGAACACCTATCTTGGGTAAGAACAAGAAATTTTTCCAGATTATCAAGCGTCTGGAGTAGCTCCCATTATCAGTTTAAAAGACAGAGTCTGTCCAACAGCTTTTACCAATCCAATGGAACATGTCTCTGTAATTCTTTGTCTCATTAGAAAGCACAAATTTTCCAAGATTTAATATACTTTCCACTTTAGCCATTGAATTAATCCTGAGGCTTTAATTTGCAATTCAGATTTATCAACAGTATTAAACAATCTGACTTGTTGGGGCTGGCCCGGTGGCGGAGCAGTTGGGTGCGTGCGGTCTGCTGGGGGAGGCCCGGGTTTCACCAGTTCGGATCCCGGGCGCGCACCAACGCACCGCTTGTCAAGCCATGCTGTGGCGGCCTCCCATATAAAGTGGAGGAGGATGGGCATGGATGTTGGCCCAGGGCCAGTCGTCCTCAGCAGAAAAAACAGGAGGATTAGCAGATGTTAGCTCAGGGCCGATCCTCCTCACACAAAAAAAATCTGACTTGTTAAATGTAGAAATCACTAGCAACTTTTACACGGCAGTGATTATGTCATCTTTGGTGCATGGACCTGACATCTCTATTTTGGTTATTCAGAGACTTTGTTTACTTCCTCATTTTTTACCATATTCCAAAGAGTTAAGATGAATAATACCTGTTATACATGGCTTTACAAATGGACTTGATTGAAACCCTTGGCATCTCTACATCACATCTGTAAACAATCTCTCCCTAGTTAACTCCAACTCTTTCATTAAGGCTCAGGACAAGGGTTTTCTCCTCTATGACATCATCTGCAATTCCCTTAATCCACTTTATCAACTCTTTCTCCTCTGTGCTCCCAAACACCTGATACTTCCCTCTATCTTAGTATTTATCACATTGTGCTGTAATTGACTCATTTTTATAGATTATCCCACATTAGACTGTATACCTCTTGAAAGTGTACATCTCTGTTTCGCCTAGTAAAGCTGTGGACATGGATGGATGGATGAGTAACCAATATATCTCAATTCACAAGATTGCAGAACAACGTATGGTCACATTTATTTTAATATCCAATAATAATGACTTGAAGCTTCCATCCTGCTGATCACAAGAATTACATTCATCTAGATATTAGATTCCCAAGTGGCTTCTGGCAGTCTGGAAGAATGCTGACATGGTCTATAAAATTAGCCTTCTTCATTGCTGCACACACACACGCACACACACACACGCTAGAGACAAGGAGCTCAAATGCGCTCCTTAAGGTCTATCTTGTCCTGCTGACTGCCAGAGCCCCACCTGCTTGTTTCTATTTCCTACCTTCAGCTGCTTCCATGCACATTTCAGCACTAAGCTCCATTTTAGAATAGTAACTGAAATCCAATTTGCTCCAACAGCTGAACCACAGTGGTTCCTAGGGTTTGAGGGAAGTTCCACTTCTCCACAATATACTCAGTCAAAGACCAAAGAAAAATATCCCTGGACTCCAGAAGCCCCAGCTTTTCGTGATCAATTTGTGATTTAAGCTACCAACACATAGGCCTTTTTCCCAAGTTGTGCCCACATGGCCAGAGCAGCTAGGTAAGGAAGAACCCAGTACAAGCCCTTCCCTGTGACAACTTAGATACTAGTATTGAGCCCAGGTCTCTAGTGTCTAGACACCCTCATCCCTGTGAACGCTGAGGTCGGCCACAGGGAGGGATGGGGTGAGATGGGCAATCTTGGTCTTATTCCTTGGCTGGATGCTTGCAAGAGACCAGAGAGAAAAAGCCCTTGAGAGAATCTAACATTTGTTTCCCAGTAGTTTTGGGGCAAATGTGAAATTAGAGAGAAGTGCCTGCTTTTTTGTCTGAAAAATTCTAAAGTCCAGAGGCAAATGTATCATTCCATGGGTCAAAGACACCTTAGTTTCATGAACCAAGTAGGCATCACACAAGGTAGTGGCCAGAGACATCAAGGCAATGGGAGAAAAATAAAACTATTTCTTGATTGCACTTTGTACCCGTTTATTGATGGGTTGAACATCAGGTTTTATGAATATTTGCCTTTTGGACATATCAGTTCTGCAGTATAAAGCAGCAAAACTATTCACAGACACTACTTTCTAGTAGAAAGAAGCTACTAATATCATGGTAGGCTGAGATCTCATGATTTCTAGAACTAGGCAGGCAGCAAGTAAGTAGCTATAGAATCATTATGAACAGCTAGCATGGGGCTAGGACTGGCAGAGACTGACAAACTCCAGATCCATGAGATATTAATGTCCATATAATGAATATACCAATCTCAGCAGTACAGATTAGAGGGCAGGATCATCAGGATTGAGGATGTTGTCTTACTAACCACTCCCTTCCTCCATCAGAAATAAAAATTTCCATTGGTTTGAGATATTGACTGTCTTTGTTCATAAGACAGTCAATTCATTGACAATTCATTGACTGTCTTTGTTCATAAGATTTTCACAGCAGTTACCCAGAGTTGGTCTGCCTTCAGTCTCCACTGGAAGTGTGATATACAGCCTCCTGCCAATACTACCAGCTCCAGATTATCTATCCCTTGACTTTCTCATGCTTGTAGTAGTCATGGACAATTAATGTTTCTTCTGGTCCTCATTCTTCCTACTTGGTTGATTGGATTAATTAGATTGCTTTTGGCCCCTCACTCCCTTTTTGCCCTCTTTCCTCTCCCCACTTCCCCAGTGCAAGGTTGTGGAAGCAGACAGACTCTCACCTTAGCAGGGAACCAAAGATTTTACACAGCAAGGTACTTTCTGAAGATATGGACCAGGATGAAAGTCAATTTTCAGTACCATACTTAAGAGCCTAAGTCCTCCTAGACTTTAGCTCAAAGTCCCATTTCCCTGTATTATTTGCTAACTAAATAGCTATTAATAGTCCATAGTTTTGTTCGTCCACAGAATGTGGCTAAGAATGGGGAGAAGAAGAGTGAAACCCGCTGAACTAATTGACCACGCATCAAAGATTATTTTTAACTGAAGCTAAGTAGAGGGCAATGTTTAAAAGCTTTTAATAAGAAATGGTAAAGAAAAATAAGAAAGAAAACGAACACATCTCTTTCTTCTCCTAATAGTTCTGTAAGATAGGTATTGTCTCATTTCTGACTTATAAACTGAGGCATGGAGATTGAGTAACTTGCCCAAGCAATTCAGCTAAAAAGTGAGAGCAGCCGGCATTATAATTAGATTTTTTGACTCAAGAGCATAAACAAGAACTCATGTCTCCTAGTTCCTAGTCCAGTGTTCTTTTCACTCTCCATACTGTTCTGATTTAATTATTTCCAGAAAGCTCAGGCTCAAACCCTGAAATGCCTCCATTCAACCTCTCTCTGGATTCCCACACAAGATTTCCTCCCATTTTTAGCATGATATAGGATGATTTCTGTCATCCAACATGATCAAAATATTGCCTGCGGAAGTTTGACAGTTTCAACTTCTCTGTGCATTTTGGCCTCCCAGTGTCAAAACAGAGCAATTGCAGGCAGATGCTAACATTTCTACAGACAAGCATGATAGTACATACTGTCTGCTCTACAGCAAGAAAAATAAATCGTGAGAAAGGTTCTGGAGTCTTTGAATGGTAAAGCTTGTACATAAAGAAGATACTCCCACAACAGAAAGAAGCGCATGAAAATGAGGAGTCAAATTTTATAAATGAAAATTTTAAATAGCTTAAGTGAAGAAGCTGTTTCAAAATGCTAGAAAAAATAAAGGAGTAAAAGGAAATGAGATAATAAAATTTAACTGCATGTAAGGAAGCAGTCAAAAATAAGAGGAGTTATATTCAGTTTTTTCACCCCATTTTTTAATGTAGAGGTTAATTAGGCAGTGTAACAAGCCACACAAAGAATTAGCGGAATTGCCAATATTGGAGATATTCAGTGAAGTCTCCAGCTAGACAAATGATGGGAAACCTATAGAAATCATGTTCTATCAAGTTGTAATGACAAACGCAAGTGAACAACACGCAGCAGGAATTCCACTAGGACTATCGTTAGAACATCATCATATTAGTGGATTTACTACACACTTAATTGTATGTAGATAGCACCTGCCCTTTGGAAAGCACAATCTAATAAAGCAAAAATGATGAAATCACCACAAAATGAAACTATCAGCTCTTTAATCCAATTACATGAATGGCAAAGAAGAGTGAATTTTAGAGATGAGGTATAGAGAGTATGTTTACTTTAAACTGAAAGAGTACAAAAATAGCCATAGAACTCTGAGTCTGATAAGGAAAGGATTTTTAATGGTAATATGTCCTCTTTTATAATTATTCAGAGTTCGTGCTTGCGCTCTCTGGGTCAACCTCTATTGCAAAATCCTATCTCTGTTGGGGTGTCAGCCCCAACACAGGGCACAAGCATACAAGGCTATAGATTAGACAAGTGGTTCTCAGCATTTTGATTAGTTTTCAAGTGTGGGATAGAAAGCATTCTCATAAATGAACCAGAGTTATTCAAAGTTCTTGGCTTCCTTCCTGTAAATCCTTTCTCTCCCACTGATGAAAGCATAACTAATACCAGTGAGTAAAAAAGAAAATTATAGGGATAATTTTCCAGTTTACATTTCCAAGTAAATACTTCCCAAAGTTCAGCACTTTATTAGTAATAACTTCATTATTAATGACTAACTTCATAATAAATCACCAAATTGTATGAAGCCAGTAGTCAAGCAAGAATATTGTGAAAGATCATAATTTAATTATCCCTTGGGGTTCAAAGCATATAGCAAATCAAGAAAGAGTGGGTAGAAAGAGATTTGGTGTATACTTACCATCAATTCATAGAATTGGAAAGCAAGTTTCCAAAAGTACTCAGTTTTCCTTTCGTTCTAAAAGTTTGCTTTCAAACTATCACAGACCCAAAACCTCTCTCTCATTTGAATAATATTCAGTGAGGGAAATTCAACCACCTCTCCAAGAAGCCACGTGTAGGGAGGTGCTTCATTGAGCACTCTATTTCACAACGAGCCTGTTTCCAGTTTTCTCTTTTGTGGGTTTTGAATAAGATCGTCTCCATCTCTTTGTGATCAGGTTTCATATTCTCCAAGGATGTTCTTTAGGAAAACTCCTCTCTGCCACCATGAGATGCTTTCTAAGTCAATGAAGTATTACAGCTGAGCCTACCAAAGTCGTCTGACATTCGTGGAGGATAAGCCACCCTACTCCTCTCTGCTTCATAACCATCCTCTGAACATCAGTTCTTCTTTCCTTGGCAGATAGAATTGCTTTCCCTTAAAAGCCTGTTAGGATGGTTGAGATTGTAATATGCTCTACCCTCAAAAATAGTACTAATAAAAATAAAATATTTGCAAACACTTTCTTTTTTATTCATTTGGCATTCTAAACTATCAAAGATGTAATTCAACTCTGGAGAGAATATAATAAATTGCAACTGTGCTGATGCAATAGGTTTCTTAACTATTGCATTATTTTAAGGAGAATAAAAGATACACCTGACCACTTGAGCCCAAGAGAAGTAAATTCCAAGGAAAAAATTATTTACAGAAGATTAAAACTCTTAATATTAAAGAGCCTGAAAATAAGCCCAAGCAAGTGATTACTGCTAAAAGTCTTTGCCCCATATTCTAGTCCTAAAAAAAATGCAACTATGAAATTATGTAAAACAGGGGCCACGAATAATGTATTTTGTTCTCTTTGGTGGAAATAAGTATATGAAAGGTTGTGAAATAACCACATTAGTAGAACTTATATCAGCAATCCAGGAAGTTTTGAGGCCACAATATTTGGCCCGTCTCTGAATCGATTCATATCCAGGAGCCACTATAAATATCTGTCTTCTCTGAATTTACACCAGGCAGCTGCTGGTACACCACACATCCTTCAATCCCTCCTCGCTTGGGTAAGGGGCACAGTCAGAGAAATGGTAGGGTGGAGGAATAGAACAGTTCTAAAGCCACGCTTTAAAATTCAGACGAGAAATCCCTGGTCATACTCTGTTTATGGACAATCAGTCTAGTTTTCAGGATGATTACTTGAACAATTTACATAAGGTCAATTTGTTTAATAATTATTAAAAGTACAAGTTGCTATTAGGTCCTCCTGTGTGTGGTACTGTGCTTTGTAAATATACATAGTCTGGACATTTAGAGTTTATAATCCAAGCTAAAGAATAAAAATGTTTATCAGCCACTGAAGTCCTTTAAACTCAATTATTCTTTTTTTGTGTGTGTGAGGAAGATCAGCCCTGAGCTAACATCTGCCAATCCTCCTCTTTTTTTGCTGAGGAAGACTGGCCGTGGGTTAAAATCCATGCCCATCTTCCTCTACTTTATATGGGATGCCACCACAGCATGGCTTGACAAGCAGTGCGGCTGTGCGCCCCCGGGATCCGAACCGGCGAACTCTGGGCCACCACAGTGGAGCACGCGCACTTACCCGCTTCTGCCACCAGGCCAGCCCTGAAACTCAATTATTCTTTATCCCAACTGTAGGTAGCTTCAACTTACAAATGGGCTGTCTTTCAAGATTTTATATGTTATTTGGAACTCAGAATGTCCCCATCCCAAAGAAACAATGATTAAAATGGAGATTAGGTTCCCAGACCCATGTACCAAACTAAAAAATTTAGGAAAAACTATTAAACACAGAGATGCTGACTCAAGTTCCCAGTTAACACCACTAGCAATAAGTAAACACTATTTGGACTCCCAGCCTTTGGGGGAACCATTGAGAACCTGAAGAAGCACATACTTCTAAAATTTCATAAAGTGCTTCAAGGAGCCCAGAGATCCCCGGAACCATCCAGGCATCCCAGGTGAAGAAGGGCTGGTTTAGACATTTGAGTGACATTAGCCACATGGTGGAATAGGAGGTGCCAGTTCCTGTCCCCCCCACAGAGACACTGATAAAACAATAATACTCATGCCAAAATACCTTCATGAGACCTCCAGAATCCAGTTAAGAATTTGCAACACCCCAGAGGAGCACAAAACCCAGAAAATCCCCTTTGAAATGAATAAGAGGACAGTTTCACTTTATGCGCATCAGCCCTTCCCTCAAGCCACCTAGCTCAGGGCTGAGAGAGATCCACTCAGCCTGCAATTTCCCCCACAGGGGAAAGAATGAGTGAAGTGTGCATCTGGTATCCCCAGCCTTTCAGGGTGCTGCCCAAGAGACCTACTTCTGTCTCAGCTCACCCAGAGTGCTGAGGCAACCAGCATGGTTAAATGCCTGGGGGCAGCTAAAATCAAAGAAAAGATGCTTCACTAGTGAATTCTACCAAACATTGAAGAAGAATTGATACCAATCCTTCCCAAACTCTTCCAAAAAATTGAAGAAGAGGAACACTTCAAACTCATTTTATGAGGCCAGCATTACCTTGATGCCAAAGCCAAACAAGGACACTACAAGAAAAGAAAAGCACATGCCAAATTCCCTGATGAACAGAGATGCAAAAGTCCTCAACAAATACAAGCAAACTAAATTCAACAGCACTTTAAAAGGATCATACACTGTAATCAAGATGGATTTATCCCTGGGATGCAAGGATAGAACAACATAAGCATATTTATAAATGTGATACACCGCCACAACAGAATGGAGGGTAAAAATTATATGATCATCTCAATAGAAGTAGAAAAGTATCTGACAAAATTCAACACCCTTTATGATAAAAACTGTCAACAAAGCAGATATAGGAGTGTACCTCAATGTAACAAAGGCCATATATGACAAGCCAACAGCTAACATTATACTCAACAGTGAAAAGTTAAAAGCCTTTACTCTAAGATCAGAAACAAGACAAGAATGCCCACTCACACCCCTTCTCCAGCACTGAGACCCCCTCTCCTGATTTAAAGCAAAAAAGGGGCTTATCTAGAAAGGGAAGGAAATCATGGAACTCTCACCTAAGAGAGATTACTGTGAAGCTAAATCATTATTTTTGCATAAGATTTCTTTGTGGATACATAGGAGATGGAAACTTTCCAAAACATTCACACCCTGGGGTTTCTGAAATGGAGAACAAAAGGCAGTTTCCACATGTTCACATTTTGGGTTATTGATAAGTCAGGTTTTCATAAAGTATTTATTAGTTGCAAGCAGCTGTGCAGTCACCAAAAGAATCCTCTTGTGTCTGTACCTCGATTATTCGAGGTTCCCTTCTCAATAGTTGCCCTCACAGTGGGAAGACCTGAAATGGAAAAAGGCCATAGGGTATACGAATAACAAATTTTCCAGCACATCCCATTGCCTAGGGAAGCACTGACATTTTCACCTGTTCTTTTGCCTTTCAGTTTTGCATTTCAGACACAAAGAATTATCTGAACACAATCTTACTCAGGGCAAATTTACCACAGCCACAGCCTTTCCAGGTTAGTATTTGGCTTAAGAGAAAGAACATTGTTTCTCAAACAAAAAAGATATGGGTACAAATATAGGTTTTGCAACTTACTATTTGTGTGACCTAAACTCCCTCACCTTGGTTTCTTATCTGTAGAGAGAGGGCACTTATACACTAACAGCTATTCTAATTACAAGGATTGTGGTGAGCATTACATAAAATGACATAAGAACTGTTCTTTGTAAAGCCTGGTGAGTTTTACCCATTCTCAGGAAAGAGGGAGTCCAAGGCCTTGTATCACCATGGTAAGTGAATGTTAACAATTTCCTCCATCCTTTCCCAGAGGCACCTGACCAAAGGCCACTTACTCAGCTAAGAAAATACCCAAACATTTCAAGGGCTTTTGGACACAGTGTTTGAATTGACACTGAAGAGGATCATCATGTTCCCCCTGTTAGAGTATCAGCAGATGAAGGTGAAGTAATAAAGAGAGTCCTGGCCAAGTTCCTGCAAACAGTGGGTCCACAGAGCCATCCAGCACTTACCTCTCCTGTCCTTAAATGCATAATGATAGTGGACATACTTGGTAATTAGCAGAACCCCCGTATTGGTTCCTTGGACTGTGGAATAAGACTTAGGGAGTAGAGAAAGCCAATTAAAAGCCTTTGAAACTTCCCCTCCCCCAAGATTATATATTTTTTAAAAAGTCTTTCATCCCTAGATAGAGGATAAGGGGAGTGGCAGAGATTAGCACCGCCTTTAAAGAATTTAAGGATGCATGGTTGCTGGTTCTCATCATATCCCTATTTAATTAACCAGCCTGGGCCCTGTGAAAAATAGGTGTATCCTGGAGAATGACAGTAGAGTAAGGCAACCTCAATTAGAAAGTAATCTTAATTGCAGCCATTGTGGCAGATGTGGCCTCTTTGCTAAATCAGATTATCATGGCCTTGGGTGCATGGTATATCATCATTGATCTGATGAACGTGTCATTTTGCATCCCTATTGGAAAGATCAGAAAGTGTTTGAACTCACTTGAAGAAGATATATGTATATATGTACACTCTTAGTCAGAGCTAGGTTAATTCTTTTGCCCTCTGACGTAATATAGGCCAAAGAGACCTGAGATGATCATTTGGCAAAACATCGTGTTGGTGCACTTTATCGATGGTACCAAGCTAATTGGACTGGATGAGCAAGAAGCAGCACATATGTAATAGGCCTTGGTTTAACACATGCATTCTAGAGAGGGGGAGTTAAACCATGTAAAGATTCGGGGAAATGTCATATAAGTAATATGTAGGAGTTCAGTGATCTGGGACAAGCCATGACATGCTTTCTAAACTAAAGAACAAATTATTGCATCTTGCACCTCCCTGCACAAAGAAGGAAGCACAATGCCTTGTATTCCTCTTTTGGTTCTGGAAGTAATATATTACACACTAGCAAATACTGCTCTGACCCACTTACCAGGTGGCATGAAACTTTGAGTGGGACTCAAAGCAGGAAAGAGGCTTGTAGCAGGTCCAGGTTGCAGTGCTTGGACCATATGATCTGGCAGATCCTTCAGTTTTCTAGGTATCAGTGATAGGAAAAGATGCCATGTGGAGTTTATGGCAAGCTCCCAAAGCAAAATCACAATGTAGATCCCTAGGGTTCTGGATCAAACTATGCTATCTGTAGCAGGAGTTATACACCATTTAGGGGGGAATAAAAGCTCTCTGGACTGCTATTGGACCTTGGTAGAGACAGACAGCCTGACAATGGACTATCAAGTGACCAGTGGGCCAGAACCCATCATTGTGGGATGGGTTCTGCCAGACCTCCCCTAAGTCTGTTCAAGAGAGCCATCTGGCCAAGATCAAGCCTCTCTCCTGGAGACGGCCCACCTCCAGTGTCTAATCCAGGTGCAAGGGTATAAAGGCACAGAACTTCCTTCAAAGTGGAACAGCTCTGAAGCGCCACACCAGTTCCAGAGCTCCCCTTGAAATGGCTGAGGCCACGGTCACAACTGCATCACAGTTCAGCTCCTCCCTGTTGCCATTCTTACTTCCGTCACTCCTCCATGGATATTGATCCTAAGGACATTCTTCAGTAAACTTCTTGCAAACAAACCTGCATCTGAGAATCTTTTTCTCAAGCCAACCTACCTAAGAGATGCATACCAAAATTCCATTGAGTTAGGCGAAAGTGAGGATGGGGGGGAGACGCTTTACTTCTGGATTTTTATAATGAATCTTAATTGCACTGATTTCTAATTTATAAAGAAAAAGAGTAGAAGACGGGGAAGTACAGGAAAGGTAAAAGAGACTCCCTCCCCATGCTTGATTAACACAGCTCCCCCATCACTTGAATGCTATGTAATCAGTTACGTAGCCTTTCATTTCCCAAGTCACTAAAGGGGAAGACAACATTAACCCAGAGAAATACTACCATTTGCTACTCAACAAAGAAGCTAAACATTTTAACCCAGACTACGCTTGTTTTTACGTCCTGTGAAAATTCTTAATTCATTCATTCACTTAATAAATATTTATCTAGCACTATAATATGTCAAGAACTGCTCTATATTCTATAATATACTACTATTATTTTTATGAACACTCAAATCTATGAGTCAAATAGAAGTTTCAAATATTCTTGGCTATAATGTTATTCCTAGCCACTTATTTTCCTTCTCTTTTACATATTGTTGATTCCTCATTGCAAGTCACAAAGTCAATAAAGCAATGATAATCAGAGCAGATATGAAAAGGACATTTAAATTGGAATCGTTTTCTATTTACCAAAGATATTCTGAAGGACATTTTTTCAGGCAGTTACACATTTACATAGGACATTCGATAATATCATACTTGCAAAGTAGCTAGACATTTTGGCATTTTGGATTTGAGATAATGAGATTAAAATGGCAGTATATGGAAACTGTGATGTGGACTAAATAGGAAAGATGAGGACAAAATAACATTTAATTAGTGACAATGAATATGTCAAGGTGAGTATAGCAAAAGGAAAAAAGTTTAATGGAAAAATTTTTTTTTAAAAACACAATTTTAAAGTTCCTCTTATTAATAGTATATCTCCATAAATTGATGAATAAAAATATGGTCTAGCTCTGAAAATAAAAACCTAGATTCATTTATAAGAATTCAAAATATAGAACTAAAAGAAATTAATTTGGTTATTTGCAGTGTGAAAATGAAAAATTAGCTTTAGTTAAAGTTATAAGTGAAACCATAGGTCACAATTTTATTTGTATTTAATTAAAAAACTTGAAGAAGTTGCTAACACAAGTGCTTTGGGGAATGCAAAGCATTGGAATATACAAGAGAAAGTCAGAGAATATTTACAAACAATAACCACAAAATAAATTAACCTGGTCTAAACCAATATAAACCTGAATTTCTGTATACCAAGGACAAATAGTTGTTCTAAAATGTTCAGAAGTTAATTCTAATAGCAAAATTCCAAGGACTTTTGACTTGAAACTTTGAGATTATGTGTTTTTCATAAGAGACACTTATTTGCTAACAAAAATTTTATATTTATATTTGTCATAAAGGGTTGAATTGCTCACTGAACTTAGGATAATTAAATCACTAATTATAACCTCTCTGCTCTTATTATAAATGACCCACCTGGTACATAAAACTGTGCCTCCTTCCATTAAATTAGAACTATATCTTCGAGTCTTCCTCGTTGAATAAGTTATTAAAATAAACAAATGATTCTAACATTAACTTTAAAACACAACACAAAATCTCATTCTTTCACAGGAATTACTCAACAAGCTAACCTACAGAGTTGGAATTTTTTTAACCTAGTGATCAGAGAGAATGTGAGATTAAAACTAAAAATACTTGTTAAGTTTTAGAAAGTGGAAAAAATCTAGAACAAAATTATGGAGTATTTTTAAACAACTAAATTATTCAAATGTCGCTAAAAAGAAAACTGTGCAAAATGCCTTTACTAGAGGCAAAACCCAACGAGAGGCAGAAACAAACTGCCAAAAAGAAAAAAACAGAAGTTAGGACTGCAACAAAGTATAAGTTGTATGAAAGTAAGAAGTAGAAATAAACTAGGAGGAAACATAAATACAATAAAAAAAAAACGCTGACTATTATTTTGAAAAGAAGTTACAAAATTAAGCCCACTTAGTGAAAAGGAAGAAAATACAAATTAACAAAGTGAGAAATGAAATATAAGAACCAAGAGAAAAGATTTTTGAAAAATATCAGATTAAAACCACAATGAGATACCACTATACACCTATTAGAATGGCCAATCCAGAATACTGACACCACCAGATGCTCATGAGGATGTGAAGCAACAGGAACTCTCATTCATTGCTGGTGGGAATGTAATATGGTACAGCCACTTCCGAAGACAGTTTGGTGGTTCCTTACAAAACTAAATAGACTTTTTTGTGTGTGTGAGGAAGATTAGCCCTGAGCTAACATCTGTTGCCAATCCTCCTCTTTTTTTTTTGCTGAGGAAGATTGGCCCTGGGCTAACATCCACGCGCATCTTCCTCTACTTTATATGTGGGACGCCTGCCACAGCATGGCTTGATAAGCAGTGTGCAGGTCTGCGCCTGGGATCCGCACCCACGAATCCTGGGCTGCTGAAGCAGAGCGCGAGAACCTAGCCTCTATGCCACGGGGCTGGTCCCATAAATATACTTTTAACATACAATCTAGCCATCATGCTTTTTGGTATATATACCTAAATGAGTCAAAAACTTATGTCCACACAAAAACCTGCACACAGATGTTTATAGCACCTTTATTCATAATTGCCAAAACTTGAAAGCAACCAAGATGTCCTTCAGTAGGTGAATGGATAAATAAACTGTAGTACATCCAGATAATGGAATATTATTCAGTGCTAAAAAGAAATGACTTACCAAGCAATTAAAAGGCATGGAGGAAACTTAAATGCATACGCTAAGTGAAAGAAGCCAATCTGAAAAGGCCAAATACTGTATGATTCCAACTATATGACATTCCAGAAAAGGCAAAATTATGGAGACAGTAAGAAGACCAGTGGTTGCCAGAAGTTGAGGGGGGAGTGATGAATGGGCAGAAAACGTAGGGGACAAGCTTCATGACATTGGATTTGGCAATAATTTCTTGCCTATGACACCAAAAGCACAGACACAAAAGAAAAAAACAGATAAGTTGGAGTTCATCAAAATTAAAAGTTTGTGCATCAAAGGACACTATCAAGAGAGCGAAAAGGAAATATAAAATGATGCAGCCACTGTGGAAAACAGTATGATGGTTCCTCAAAAAATGAAACATAGTTACCATATGATCCAGCAAGTGCACTCCTGGGTGTACATCCAAAAGAGATGACAGCAGGGACTCAAAGATATTTGCACACCTATGTTCACAGCAGCATTATTCACAATAGCCAAAAGGTAAAAGCAATTCAAGTGTCCATCAACAGATGAAGGGAACACACAATATATAATAATAATATATCAATAATATTATATATAATAATATGTTAATAAATCCCCAAATCTTTAACATCGACCCCCATCTTCAGACTTTCACATCAATTCACCTGTGTGTTACCCAAGCCCTTCGAACAACGGACATCTAGGACAAAGTTTATCCTACTCTCCACCCCCAAACACATTCTTCCTCTCGAATTTCCAAAATCAATTAGTGACTCCACTATTCACCAAGCTACCCAAGGCAAAAAATACAGGAATCATCTTCAGTAATTCCCTCTTCTTCACTTTTTAGTCACAATCAATCTTCAAGTGGTACCAGTTTTACCCCCTAAACATATCCCAAATCTGACTCTTCCCCTGCATCCTTGCTACGGCTGCTTTAGCTCAGGACCTCATCTTTTTTTGGCCTGGAATGTTGCACCAGCTAAGTAACTTCTCCTCCTGTGTCCAGCCTTGCCCCATTGAGATCGTCAAAGCCTTTGTGGTCTATCTAAAGTGCAGATCTGAATATGTCAACTCCCTGCTTAAAATCTACCAATGGATCCCCACTGCCTTCAGGTGAAAGCCAAGACTAGTTGGCATGACACAAAGGCTTTCATAATCCATTCCCTCACCTTACTTTTCATCATTCTATACCTTGCAATTTGTGTTTCAGTAGTGCAGAACTTCTGGTAGTTTCCCCCTCACATCACACTATTTCTTTTTTTCTTTTTAATTTTTTGTTTATTGCAGTAACATTGGTTTATAACATTGTATAAATTTCAGGTGTACATCACTATACTTCTATTTCTGCATAGATTACATCATGTTCACCACCCAAATACTAATTACAACCCATCACCACACACATGTGCCGAATTCTCCCTTTCGCCCTCCTCCCTCCCCCCTTCCCCTCTGGTAACCACAAATCCAATCTCTATGTGTTTGTTTATTGTTGTTGTTATCTACAATTTAATGAAGGACATCATACGGTACTTGACCTTCTCCCTCTGACTTATTTCGCTTTGCATAATACCCTCAATGTCCATCCATGTTGTCACAAATGGCTGGATTTCATCGTTTCTTATGGCTGAGTAGTATTCCATTGTGTATATATGCCACATCTGCTTTATCCATTCGTCCCTTGGTGGGCACTTAGGTTGCTTCTAAGTCTTGGCTATTGTGAATAACGCTGCCATGAACACAGGGGTGCACATATCTTTATGCATTGGTGTTTTCAAGTTCTTTGGATAAATACCCAGCAGTGGAATAGCTGGATCATATGGTAGTTCTATCCTTGATTTTTTGAGGAATCTCCATACTGTTTTCCATAGTGGCTGCACCAGTTTGCACTCCCACCAGCAGTGTATGAGAGTTCCCTTCTGTCCACATCCTCTCCAACACATGTTGTTTCCTGTCTTGTTAATTGTAGCCATTCTGACGGGCGTGAGGTGATATCTCATTGTAGTTTTGATTTGCATTTCCCTGACTGTTGATGATTTTGAACATCTTTTCATGTGCCTGTTGGCCATCTGTATATCTTCTTTGGAGAAATGTCTGTTCAGGTCTTTTGCCCATTTTTTAATTGGGTTGGTAGTTTTTTTGTTGTTGAGATGCATCAGTTCTCTGTATATTTTGGAGATTAAGCCCTTATCAGAAGTATGGTTTGCAAATATCTTCTCCCAATTGTTAGGTTGTCTTTTCGTTTTGTTGATGGTTTCCTTTGCTGTGCAGAAGCTTTTTAGTTTGATGTAGTCTCATTTGTTTATTTTTTCTGTTGTTTCTCTTGCCTGGTCAGAGATGGTGCTTGAAAATATGTTGCTAAGACCGATGTCGAAGAGTGTACTGCCTGTTTTCTTCTAGAAGTTTCATAGTTTCAGGTCTTACATTCAAGTCTTTAATCCATTTTGAGTTAATTTTTGTGTATGGTGTAAGGTAAGGGTCTACTTTCATTTTTTTGCATGCGGCTGTCCAGTTTTCCCAACACCATTTGTTGAAGAGACTTTGTTTTCTCCATTGTATGTTCTTGGCTCCTTTGTCAAAGATTAGCTGTCCATAGATGTGTGGGTTTATTTCTGGGCTTTTGATTCTATTCCATTGATCTGTGTGTCTGTTTTTGTGCCAGTACCATGCTGTTTTGGTTACTATAGCTTTGTAGTATATTTTGAAATCAGGGAGTGTGATACCTCCAGCTTTGTTCTTTTTTCTCAGGATTCCTTTAGCTATTCGGGGTCTTTTGTTGTTCCATATGAATTTTAGGACTCTTTGTTCTATTTCTGTGAAAAATGTTGTTGGAACTTTGATAGGGATTGCATTGAATCTATAGATGGCTTTAGGAAGTATGGACATCTTAACTATGTTAATTCTTCCAATCCAAGAGCACGGAATATCTTTCCATTTCTTTGTGTCTTCTTCAATTTCTTTCAGAAATGTTTTATAGTTTTCCGTGTACAGCTCTTTCACCTCTTTGGTTAAGTTTATTCCTAGGTATTTTATTCTTTTTGTTGCAATTGTAAATGGGATGGTATTCTTAATTTCTCTTTCTGCTACTTCGTTGTTAATGTATAGAAAGGCAACTGATTTTTGTATGTTGATTTTGTATCCTGCAACGTTACCATATTCGTTTATTACTTCTAAAAGTTTTCTGGTGGATTCTTTAAGGTTTTCTATATATAAAATCATGTCATCTGCAAATAGTGACAGTTTCACTTCTTCCTTTCCAATTTGGATCCCTTTTATTTCTTTCTCTTGCCTGATTGCTCTGGCTAGGACTTCCAGTACTATGTTAAATAGGAGTGGTGACAGTGGGCATCCTTGTCTGGTTCCTGTTCTTAGAGGGATAGCTTTCAGTTTTTCACCATTGAGGATGATATTAGCTGTGCGTTTCTCATATATGGTCTTTATTATGTTGAGGTACTTCCCTTCTATACCCATTTTATTCAGAGTTTTTATCATAAATGGATGCTGTATCTTGTCAAATGCTTTCTCTGCATCTATTGAGATGATGATGTGATTTTTATTCTTCATTTTATTAATGTGATGTATCACATTGATTGATTTGCGAATGTTAAACCATCCCTGCATACGTGGAATAAATCCCACTTGATCGTGGTGTATAATCTTTTTAACGTATTGTTGTATGCGATTTGCTAGTATTTTGTTGAGGATTTTTGCATCCATGTTCATCAGTGACATTGGCCTGTAGTTTTCTTTTTTTCTGTTGTCCTTATCTGGTTTTGGTAACAGGGTAATGTCGGCTTCACAGAATGAGTTAGGGAGCTTCCCCCTCTCCTCAATTTTTTGGAAGAGTTTGAGAAGGATAGGTATTAAGTCTTCTTTGAATGTTTGGTAGAATTCACCAGAGAAGCCGTCTGGTCCTGAACTTTTATTTTGGGGAAGGTTTTTGATTACTGTATCAATCGCCTTACTGGTGATTGGTCTATTCAAATTCTCTACTTCTTCTTGATCCAGTTTTGGAAGGTTGTATGATTCTAAGAATTTATCCATTTCTTCCAGATTGTCGAATTGGTTGGCATATAGCTTTTCATAGTATTCTCTTATAATCTTTTGTATTTCTGAGGTGTCTCTTGTAACCTCTCCTCTTTCATTTCTGATTTTACTTATTTGTGCCTTCTCTCTTTTTTTCTTGGTGAGTCTAGCTAAAGGTTTGTCAATTTTGTTGATCTTTTCAAAGAACCAGCTCTTGGTTTTATTAGTTTTTTCTATTGTTTTTTTGGTCTCTATTTCATTTATTTCTGCTCTGATTTTTATGATTTCCCTTCTTCTACTGATTTTGGGCTTTGTTTGTTCTTCTTTTTCCAGTTCCTTTAGGTGCATTGTTAGATTGTTTATTTGAGATTTTTCTTATTTGTTGAGATAGGCCTGTATTGCTATAAACTTCCATCTTGGAACTGCTTTTGCTGTATCCCATAAATTCTGGCATGTCGTATTTTCATTTTCACTTGTCTCCAGGTATTTTTTGATTTCTTCTTTGATTTCTTCGTTGACCCAGTCGTTGTTCAGTAGCATTTTGTTTAATCTCCACGTATTTGTGGCTTTTCTGATATTCTTCCTATAGTTGATTTCTAGTTTCATACCGTTGTGGTCAGAAAAGATGCTTGGTATTATTTCAATCTTCTTAAATTTATGGAGACTTGTTTTGTGGCCAGTTTGTGATCAATCCTGGAGAATGTTCCATGTGCATTTGAAAAGAACGTGTATTCTTCGGTTTTTGGATGGAATGCTCTGTATATATCTACTAGGTCCATCTGTTCCAGTGTATCATTTAAGGCCAATGTTTCCTTATTGATCTTCTGTTTGGATGATCTACCCGTTGGTGTAAGGGGAGTGTTAAAGTCCCCTACAATTATTGCATTACTGTCTATTTCTGTTTTTATGTCTGTTGATAATTGCTTTATATATTTAGGTGCACCTACATTGGGTGCATAGATATTTACAAGTGTTATATCCTCTTGTTGGATTGTTCCCTTGATCATTATGTAATGACCTTCTTTGTCTCTTTTTACAGTTTTTGTTTTAAAGTCTATTTTGTCTGATATGAGTACTGCTACCCCAGCTTTCTTTCCATTGCCATTTGCATGGAGTATCTTTTTCCATCCCTTCACTTTCAGTTTGTGAGTGTCTTTAGGTTGGAAGTGTGTCTCTTGTATGCAGCATATATATGGGTCTTGTTTTTTTATCCAATCAGCCACCCTATGCCTTTTACTTGGAGCATTTAGTCCATTGACATTTAAAGTAGCTATTGATAAGTATGTACTTACTGCCATTTTTTAACTTTTTTTTCTCAGTGTTTTTGTAGTCCTTCTCAGTTCCTTCCTTCTTCTATACAGAATTGATGGTCTCTTTAGTTTGAACTCTGTCTGAAAGTTCTACTCTTTAACTCCCCTCCTCCCTCATTTTATGTTTTTGATATCATATTTAACCTCTTTTTGGTAACCTCCATTACCCTCTTATCATGGAAATAGATAATTTTTCCTATTTGTGGTCTTCTCTTTTCCCCTTAAATCAGTCCCTTTAACATTTCTTGTAGCCCTGGTTTTTTGGTGACAAACTCCTTTAATTTTTGCTTGTCTGGGAAATTTTTGATCTCTCCTTCCATTTTGAATGATAACCTTGCTGGGTAGAGTATTCTTGGCTGTAAGTTTTTTCCTTTTAGCACTTTAAATATATCATGCCATTCTCTTCTAGCCTGTAAGGTTTCTGCTGAGAAGTCAGCTGATAGCCTTATGGGGTTTCCTTTGTACGTAATTTGACTTTCTCTTGCGGCTTTTAGGATTCTCTCTTTATCTTTAATTCTGGACATTTTGATTATGATGTGTCTTGGTGTGGGCCTCTTTGGGTTTATCTTGTTTGGGGCTCTCTGTGCTTCCTGTACCTGGATGTCTGTTTCCTTCCTTAGGTAAGGAAGTTTTCATCTATTATTTCTTGAAATAGATTCTCTGCCCCTTTGTCTCGCTCTTCTCCTTCTGGGACACCTATAACACGGATGTTAGTGTGCTTGATGTTGTCCCAGAGGTCCCTTAGACTGTCCTCACTCTTTTTAATTCTTTTCTCTTTTACCTGTTCAGCTTGGGTAATTTCCTCTAGTCTTTCGTCCAGCTCACAGATCCGTTCTTCTGTATCCTCTACTCTGCTTTTGAGTCCCTCTAGTGAATTTTTCATTTCCAGTATTGTATTCTTCATTTCTGATTGGTTCTTTTTTATATCTTTCATTTCTTTGTTGACATTCTCACTCCGTTCATCTATTCTTCTCCCCACATCAGTGAGCATCCTTAACACTCTTAGTTTGAACTCTCTGTCGGGTAGGTTGCTCATTTCTGTTTCACTTAGTTCCTTTTCTGGGGTTTTGTCCTGTTCCCTTACTTGGAATGTATTCCTTTCCTCCTCATTTTGCCTCTTTCCCTGTGCTTGTGACTACGTATTAGGTAGGTCAGCTATGTCTCCTGCTCTTGGATAGGTGACCTTATGTAAGTGATGGCTTAGGAGGCCTGCCGTGTGCTTCGCTCGGTTCTCAATGTTCCAGGGGTGACCCCTATGTTGGCTATGTGTGTCCTGTTGCAGCCTGTTTGCTCTCCCTGTAGGCGCCCACGGAGGCCAAGTTATGCTCCTGGCCAGCTGTTGTAATGCTCAGCTGCTTGTAGTTGTTGTGGGCCCTTCAGTCTCTTTATCAGGTGTGGGGAGCCCCAGCACAGTTGGCTGCAAGTTCTAATACCACATTTGTGTTGCAGTATTTCTTTTAAGTGAGTAGGCCCCTAGTGTGGCAGGTGTTAGGCTCAGGGCCTTACAATTGCTATAAGCCTCCAGCCTTTAGCAATTGCTATAAGCCTCCAGTCTCTTGTCAGCTCTCTGAGGATTGCAGCTGGGTGTGGCTGGTGTCAGGCACAGGAGCACCCAATTGTTTCAGGCTTTGGAAGGTGGGGCAAACCCCCAAGTGGGTCTTTGAGAAGCACAAGTCTTCTGCAGCTGACAAGCCCTGCCGCCCACAGGTCCACACACACAGTCAACACAGTCCTGCCCGAGTGCGCACCTGGACCTCCTGAAGCAGACCCAGTCTCTCCACGGTGGGAGCCCTACACACTCCACCACGGCCCCACACTCCACCCACTCCTTGTGCACGCCCTGCCCCACTGAAGTGGGCTCAGTTGCCAGGCTGCAGAGAATCCAGTCACCAATCTATGCAGGCCCACAAGTTGCCTGAGGGCTTGTTGTTGGGTGGGGCCAGTCTCTAGGGTGGGCTGCCTGCCCTGGCTGAGCTGGATTAAATCGGTGCTCTAGCGGGTGGGGCAGACCTGGGCTAGCAGGCCCCAGGGAGAACTCCAATGGCGTCTGTGTCAGCACGCCCACACCAGGCCACAACAATGGCCGCCGCCAATGTCCCAGTCCCTGGAGAGGTCTCACCCCTCACCGTGATGCACTCAGGGCCTATCAGGTGAGTCTCTTTTCACCAAAGCACTGTGCACCTTTCTTTCTGGTGATTTTCGGTTGCTTTCTGAAACGGGTGAGTTTGCACGTGGGCTCTTTAAGAGCCGGTTTTAGTTTCTTTGTGAACTGGGTTTTCTAGGGGTACTCCCCAATGTTTTAGTAGCAGGCAAAGTCAGATATTCTGCCACTTGTCTCGATTGTGCTGGGTCCACAAAATGTCCACAGCGGGGGCGCTCCCCGGCTCAGGGCCCCGCGCCTCCAGGGAGGCTGCAGACCTGTGGGCTGCTCCTGGTGGCCATGAGGCGCTGCGGCTTGTGAAGGCGGCGTTTTTCCTCTCCAGAAGGGAGTCTCTGCCTCTTCTACCCCAGTTAGGATTGTCCCTTGTTGCAGAAGTTCCTCTTATCCAGTTTTCAGTTCTGTCTCAGGGGTAATTTTTCCACGAGGAGTTGTAAATTGGCTGTGTCTGCGGGAGGAGGTGAGTTCAGAGTCTGCCTACGCCGCCATCTTGACTTTTCTCCATATCACACTATTTCTTAACTCTAACCTCTCTGCTTATCATCCTCACTTTTATGCTTTTTGGCTAAGCCTTGTTCATCTTTTAAGACAAGAGCCGTTCATCGTATCTTCCAAGAAGCCGGTTCTGAAATCTCTGGTTGGGATGAGGGTCGGTCCAGTCCTACTGTGTACAGTTGTGCAGTTTATGCGCTGCACTAAAGTACCCAGCTGAGGGGACAAGTTGGGGCAGACAACTACCTGGCAGAGGGGTGCCTTTTTCAAATTTCCACAGAGACATCAACAGGGGCAGACCCAGCTTCGAGGGCACATGGCCTATGTAGTCATGCAAGGCCCCAGGCTTAGAAGGGTCCCATGCTTGGTTTAATGTTCTGATGTTACCTTCTCTAATTCTAATAATAACTTTTTAACAGGGCCCCACATTTTCATTATGAATTGGTCCTGCTTACGGACGAGCTCAGCTCTTTAGGTGGTTATGGGCAAGCTCATCCTCTGTGTCCTCATGGAAACTTGTGCACATCTTAACGCCTATCGTTTTTACTGTATTATATAATAATCACTCATTTTTGTGAGCACTTTCCATGTGCTGGGCACTGTGCTAAGCATTTCACATGCAATATCTCATCTAATCCTCCCAACAGCTCTCTGAGGTAGGAACTATCGCTTTCCCATTTTATAGACGATGAATCTGAGGCTTAGAGAGATAAGTAACTTACCCAGAGTTAGGCACTTGACTGTAGAATCCAATTAAACTCTTAATACCCATGGATTTTAATTGAAACTTCCAATTTATAAATGTGGCCATCCCACTAGATTTAGAGCAGGAATTACGTTTTATTCACCTTTATAGCCCTTACCACTAGCATTGTCTGAACATTGTAAGCACCTGTTAAATGTTTTTTGAACTAAATCTAATCTATGATGAGTTGCATTTGGAAGTTACTGAGAGAATTATGGTACATAGTATTTGTATATGTAGATATATTTTTGGTATATTTCTGCATATCCTGAATATGACTGAGTATCCTTAGACCGCTCTTTTTTTTTTTTTTTTTCCAGATAAAATTGACATATAACCTTGGAGCACTCTTGCCCTGTTCCTGCAGCTTCATGTAAGCCCACTAGAATATAACTTTGCTTTCCCAAAAAACAAAAGTACAATTCCAGGGGCATTGGTAAATAAGTAGAATTTTATGAAATGGAAAAGAAAACTTCCTTCAAATTCCCTGTGAAAACCTCAGAAATTTTCTTAGAGTTTCTCTTTCGACAGCAGCTGACCTGTCTTTCCTTTTTCTCCCTTTATGCCAATTTCAGCCATGTCTCCCTCCAGAGTCTTCTCCCTCACTATCAAATCTTCAATGAAGAGCAATTTAGCCCCTTCAGCGTCTTCAACTTCTGTCCTCACTGTGGCAGACAGTATTTTCCAAAGATAGCCACAATATATCCCATCCCACAAGCCCACGCCTTAAATACTGTTGTGTTTTAGGGTTCCAGTCTTGGTCCACATCTTTTTCTTGATATACTCCTCTCAAGCAATCCCGTCTACTCTCTGGGCCTTAACTATCATCAGTATGCTAGTGGCCCCCAGATCTCCAGCACTGACCCTCCTCTTCATACTTTTAGACAAACCGTTATAATAAAAATCTTATTATGGAATGACAGTGACACTCCAGGGCAAGTATTAGCCCTTCTCTTGAATCTGAGTGGGCAATTGTGACTACTTCAATCAACGGAGTACGGAGGGAGTGATGCTATGTGACTTCCAATATGCACTCCCACTTTGCCCTCTTGGAATGCTCTTTGAACCCAGCCACCATGCAGTGAAGAAGCCAGGCAGCTACACCGAGAAGCCAAGTATAAATGATCCACCTGGCCATCAGCCCCAACTGAGGTCCCAGATGACAGCCAGTATCAGCTGTCACATATGTGAGTGAGTGCCTCTTCAGGTGATTCCAGTCCCCTGCCACTGAGTTACCCAAGCCACCCCAGGTGATACTGCATGAAGCAGATATGAGCTGTCCCCACTGTGCCCTGCCCTAATTGCAGATCTGTGGGTAAAGTAAATGTTTGTTGTGTTTTAAGCCACTAAATTTGGGGTGATTTATCATGCAGGGAAAGATAACTGAAACAGTTATCAAATGCTTGTCCCAACAAGACTAAAGGTCTACTTTGTGTATAAGCCAGAGAGGGATTATAAAAAAAGTTTCCAGGCATGTATATATAAGTTTACTGTGTAGTAAACTTCATGTAGTTTATTCCATAGTTTAGAATGGTAATGCTCACAAGAGCTTTCAAATTATTACAACATATTAGCAGCAATAGTAGTATTTTTATTATTATTATCCTTAAGTCTTGAGATATTGTAAAGACCTTAGGAATGGTGATAAATAGATAAGTGAATTGGATAGATCCTGTTTGACCATTTTACTCAAATTTTGGCATCTGGAGTGGGCGGACCAGAGAAGAAGCATCCATAACAGAATGTGTCCTATAAAGATTTATTCTATCTTTACATGCCACACGTTATCTAAACTCCTGTGGGAAGTATGTCTGATTTCAGTTTTGTTCTCCATCAGCAACAAACAGTAAAGTGGAACTGATTCATCCCTGGGCTCAGGTACTCCCTCTGTAGCACGATGATGATGGGGACCTAAGGGCTCTGAACCAAAGGAAGTTAGAGAAGCAGTAAAGATAGAGAATACTGGTCATCGTTATTTGAACTGTAACTGTCCCTATTTTTCTTTGGATGCCATAAAACTGATTTTTCCTGACTGCTGATGGAAGAGAAGCATGACCATTATAGCAGCCAAGCATTTCCACTGTGGAGGCCAAATTCTCAGATTCAGAAAGTTTTTAGCTTGCCCTCAACCTGAGTGGACTCACCAAGCAAAGGCTAACTGATTCCAGCAACCTGAATTTATAAGTACTGTTGCTTTGATATATTGCAGTATAATTTCCTGTTTCCTATGTTGTGTGATTTTTTAGTCAGTAAATGCTACTTAATTGGCTCTCTAATTATGGGGCATGGAGACCTATAATAATTAAAGGTGCCTTTCATTTCAGAGTTGCTTCTAACACAGGAAATTAGAAAATGTAGACTTGGGTAAACACTTGAAGATTTGTATATTCCTTATCTTTGTGTCAGAAACATTATAGCTAGCCAGACTTTCAATATTTTAAGCTAAACATGGAAGAAAAAATCATTCATCCTGACCTGCCACTGAACATGCCCTTATTACCACATCCCATAGACTTCTAATTTCAGTTTTCTCAGTTAAAAACAAGCACCTCATCAAAGGGTTTTGAATTATTCAATGTAACAAATGTTTGAAGACACACTTCTATGCAAGTGCCTGTACTACATGCTCTGAGAGATGTAAACATGAATAAATAGAGGCTCAATCCTTGCAGAGATTTATGTCTAGGGAGGACAGAACAAATAATAAGTATAACTCCTCCATGTGGAAGAATATAACATGTGCCATAAGAAGTGTACAAATAAAGAGCTACGGAGGATCAGTGGAGGCAGAGATAATATCTGGACAGGGCAATGGAGCATGAGAAGGGGCAGGAAGAGTTTGAGGTTGTCCCTGAGATCACCAGGAACAAGGAGTAGAATTTTGCCACAGAGAAGCCTAAAGGCAGGAGAGAAAGGGGGTGGTGAGAACATTCCAGATGAGTGCACACTAGATCACTAGGAGAATTAATTCTCAACACCCCCACCTGACACACACAAGCCAAGGTTGAGAACGATTATTCTATACGGAGAGAATAGCATGTGTTTTCCATAGCAAGAAGATATGAAATATAGATATATTCTGGGAAACTGAAAGGTCCGCTTTGGTTTAAAGACGAGGTACACGTAGGAAAGTGAAGCGAGATGATCTTGTAACGTTAGATTGGGGACATATCGTGCTGCAAACTTGCCTCACCTGGGCACTTCCAACAGAAGCACTTGGATCTGACCGACTTCCTTTCCGTCTTCAATTACTGTGGTTCAGAGAAACAAGTGTCTCCTGGTTTCATCAAAGATAAAGTTTGGGTTTCATTTTTTTCTTCTTTTTATTGTTTTGAGGTAATTTTCAAAAGGAGGACTCAGAAATAACTGCCATCTGGCAAAGTTACTTTATTTTTTACACTCAATTTAATTTTCCAACTAAAGTCTTTATCTAGTTTTCTTTTTTTTCAGGTAATTTCAGTCCAATTTAATGGCGTCTCAGTCGAGTTCATAATTTGGTTCCAGCAACTGCTGCCACAATAGTTATTGGGAATGTGGAAGTCTAACTTCTGGGTTCTCTGAAGAAGTAATGTATCATGGCAGAAGGAAGGGAAGATGTTTCTGACTGCTTCTTCAGTTTGAAAATCACCCCAAGTAACCAGAACACAAACAGAAACACAAAGTACATCTTTGCCTATACCGGGAGAAGCAAAGAGAAGGAAACTGCCTTAGCCCTCAGGAACCCTAGAATGGCTCCGGAAGTGGAGGCAGTGATACAGAGAAGGGGCCCAAAACACAGGGATTGTTTGTAAGACTGTACAGCTTGTAATCAGAGCCCCAAGTCCTCATCCTCAAAGAAGCCGGGCAACTGCCCTACCCCATCTCTGCAGGGAAACAAGTGCTTGTTCTCTGGAATACAGAGAGGTACAGTTTGAAGGTTACCAGGCAGAGGTGAAGGTGGTGAAAAGAGTTCATACTGAGCATTGGGACCCTTCTCCTCTGCTTTCCTCTGTCCAGTTCCAGAAAGAAGATAGAAGGAAGGCAAAGGGAATTCCAAAAATGGTGACAGGGACGTTCCAAGACAACAGCAAACATCAAAGCAGAGAAGGCAACTGATTCAGATTGGCAGAGCGTCAGATGTGCCCAGTGTGGACGTCTCCAAAGGGAGAAATGGAACAGGTGAGTTGTCTTAAAGTTTAGGCCTGATGAAAATTATATTGAGATATATTTTATGGGGGTTTTGGAACTATGGGAAAAACTTTAGCCAAATTTTCAAAGAAAAATTATGAATAAAGATGAAAAATCAAGCAATTATCAACTTCAGAAAAAGAAAAAAAAGATCAAGATAGGAAATAAAAGCACAGTTAACACTTGGCTCAGCAGGGTTCCATATGTATGTAGTCAAAAGATGCAGACACAAGATAGAGATTTAATAGTCAAAAATTGAAATACAAAATTGCATGGGAGAGAAGAAGGAAGAAATGAGAAGCTATAAATGGGCTGAAGTCCTTATGTCCCAAAACAGGAAGACAACAGATGTCTACAATTAATAATCAAGTGATGGCAGTGTGTGCATATTATATTTAATGGAGGTAAATATCAGAATAAACTTTTACAACAGTTGGAAGTGGGGGCTCCCAGGGAGACGTGTGAAAGAAGGTAGAAAAAAAGACTACAATTTTTATGATATACTCTTTATAGCGCCCATTGAATTGTTACCTATTTGGTTATAATACTTTGGCAAAAAGTAAATAAAGGACACGGGGGTTAACATGACCATCGTGTGTGACTCAACACTTCTACTTCTGGAGACATATCTAGAGAAACTCTCTCACATGTTTACAAGGGGATATGTGTAAGCATGTTGATTTCAGTATTGTTTGTAAAAGCAAAATATTGGCCAAAACTGAATTGTACATGAGACAGAGAATAAATAAATAAACTGTGCTATGTTTAAATGACAGAATATCATATAGGATGTAAAAGCAACCTACTAACTATAAATATGTACTTATATATACACATATACATGGATATATCACAAAAACAAGGCTGGTGGGAAAAAAGCAGCCGCAGAATGACTTATGGAGGATGAATTTATTTAAGCGAAGTTTAAAACATAAACCAATACTATATATTTTCTCTGAATATATTTTTATGTGTGCAAAAGCATAATATTTGAATGTAAGGACACAGTAAACTTAAGGGAAAAGAAGGAAATGGGAATGGATTGGGGGACAAAGACTCCAACTTACCCTTAATGTTTTAGTCATTGCGTTATAAAAAGATAAAGCAAATATGACAAAATATTACCTATTGAGGATTCTTTGTGGTCGTTTCACAGGTGTATGTTTTATTACTTTGTGTAATCTTCTATATTTTTAAAATATTTTAAAATTTAAAATTTAATTGCACAAATTTTAAAATTTAATTTCACGCACACCTAGTCTGTGACTGCATCTGCAAAGCAAAGTCTTCTTCGCCTGAGAAAATATAGTAATTTGATTGGAGTAAAGTTCATATAGGTTGAAATTTACATACCCTATATAAACATGACCTATAAGAATGAACCAACTTGTAAAAATTTTCTGTTTAAAAATAAGCACCTTTTTTCCCAAAAGCCAGATTCATTTAAAAGTCGTTTGAAACGAGTCACTGACCTGAAAATTAGACAACAAATATGTGTCTTACATAAAATTGTGTTAGAAACTATAGGCCAAATTATTAAAATTTTAAGCTAAGTTATTAAGATTTTTAAGTAGTAAGATATTAAGAAAATGAAAACACTTTAGTAATGAAATATTTACATAACAAGAAAGACTATCAGGATATCAGTTTTCCATGGTGTATTTTCATATAGAGACCACATTTGAATGTCAAGCTGCTCCTCTTAGCAATATCCCTGAGAGAGGAAGCATGACTGGAAAATGCTTTAGGACTTACGATGCTGGACCTGCACTGTAGCACTAACATATTTGGCTTTAAGAACTGCCAAATTACATATTTATAAATGCATATCATGTACCTTTAGCCTGGAATGAAGTCTTATAGCCATTTCAGTTTATCAAGTAAATGAAGTAATTTTTAAAAAACATTATGCAGTTGATTAAACCAAGCAACAATATATACTCATGATTATTTGTAAAGGCTACCATTTATGGACTGATTTTCTGCTTTATTGTGTGCTTAAATGCCAGAGACTTGCACCAGTAAAATCTAACTACACTGTGTAAACCCAGAAAACTGAAATGACGGCTCAGTAGCAAGCTTCTCTTAATAGTTACAATTATTATTTAACATTCATTGCACATTGACAGCATTCTATTCATTTTATAAAATATCCCTGCCTTTTCAAAGGACCAGATTTTGGCTTTTTTTAATCCTTCTTTTTATTTCTGTTTTCTATTTTATTAATTTCTGTGGCTTATTCTGTTGTACTTTTTTCAACATCTTAACATGAAGTTTTAGCTCAGACCTTACATGTCACTCTTGGTTCTGTTTTAGCACCAAACTATTTTCATTGTTATTCGTTTATAAGAATTAAATAATTTCAAATTATGATTTATTTTAGCCATGAACTATTTAGTTTAGTTTTCAAACACTAGTAGTTTGGGGCCGTCTTTTTCTTATAGATTTCTAATTTTGTCTAGAATAGGAGATCTTTATGATATGGATTGTTCAACATTTTTTGAAATTTTCTTTATGGTTTTGTACTGTTCAATTTTTGTAAATGTTTTATCCTTGTTTGAAATAATCTGTACTCTCTGTTGGGCAGTCGAGTCTGTATATAATCATTAGATCAAGCTTGTTGTTTATACTGTCCTCATCTTCTATATCTTTACTGATTTGTGCTTGATCTCTCAGCTTTTAAAAGAGTTTCTCAATTTCTACTTATAATTCTTTAGTCTTTCTGCTTTCTATATTTTGAGGTCATGCATTTAGATACAAAAAGACTCAAGATGTTACATTTTCCTTATAAACTATTCTCTTTATCATTAAATAGTGACTCTTTCTAACAAGGTTTTTTCTTTTTTTTGCCTCAAAGTCTATATTGCTTGATATTTGATTGATAATAGACGGTGAGACGACTCAAAATAGATTTTGATATACCAGCAAAACCAGCTTTCTTTGGCATTTTCCTGGCACATTATTTTCCATCTTTTTATTTTTTATTTTTTATTTTTTATTCTTATTTTTTTTTTTTTTTTTTTTTTGGTGAGGAAGATTAGCCCTGAGCTAACATCCGATGCCAATCCTCCTCTTTTTTTCTGAGGAAGATTGGCCCTGGGCTAACATCCGCGCCCGTCTTCCTCTACTCTATATGGGATGCCGCCACAGCATGGCTTGATAAGCAGTGCGTTGGTGTGTGCCCGGGATCCGAAGCTGCGAACCCTGGGCCACCAAGACGGAGCGTGCACACTTAACTGCTACACCACCGAGCCAGCCCCAATTTCCCATCTTTTTATGTTCAACATTTCCTTGTCTTTCTGTTTAAGGTACCTCTTGTAAGTAGCTTAAGCCTGTTTTTTTTTTTAATTAAGTATAAAAACCTCTGGTTTTTAACAAGTGAGTTTAGTCTACTCACATTTATTGTTATTATGTTTGGCCTTATTCCTACCATCGTAGGTATGTTATGCTCTCTATATGCAACGCTTTCCATTGCTCCTTTTCTTGTCACCATTTGCCATTGCTCTTATTGTCATTGTCGTTCTCCTTGTCTGCCTTCTATTGGATTGGCTTAATTTACTATATTAATTTTCTCCTTTCTATTCTTTTGGGAGTTGTTCTTTTTCTTTTTTTTTTTAAAAAATTACCCATAAATTTTTAACATACTTGTCTTAAGACGGTCTAAAGTTGATTGATACTTCTACACTTCCACCATTTATTGTACTCGTTAAAATTATTTCCTTTCAACTTCTGTTTTTTAATTTTTAACTATGGAAAACTATACAAAACAAAATTTACCACCTTAACTAATTTTAATGTACAGTTCAGTAGTATTAAGTCCATTCATATTGTTGTGCACCCGATCTTCAGAACTCTTTTCATCTTGCAAAACTGAAACTCTATACCCATTAAACAGCTTCCCACCCCCTCCTTTCCCCTGCCCTTTGCAAACACGGTTGCATTTTCTGTCTCTATGAATTTGACTACTCCAGGTACCTTGTGTAATTTGACTACTCCAGGTACCTTGTGTAAGTGGAATCCTATAGTATTCATCTTTTTGTCACTGGCTATTTCACTTAGCGTAACGTGCTCAAGGTTCATTCATACAACTTCTTTTTAAAACACCACTCTCTCAAGATCAGTCTAATCAATGGTTATGTGTATTTATTTCCGTGCTCACAATTGCTTCTTGCATTCCACTCACCTCTAAGTTCAGTTTTATCTTCCTGAAGGACATTGTGTGAGAACCTGTCAGAAGATCAGTGTGTTGTAAACTCATTTTTTTCCTAAATATCTCTTTATTCCCCTTCATCTTGAATAATTTAACTGAGTACAGAATTTTAAGTTGACAGTAATTTTCCCCTCAGCACTTTAAAGACATTATTCCAAAGTCTTCTTGCATATACTGTAACCAATGAGGAGTTTTCTATCTAAATGGCATTTCTTTAATGGAACATTTCTCTTTGTATTTAATATTTTCTCTGAGATTCGTATTTTTATCATCTTGAAAATAGGTCTAGGTATTTATAGGTATGCATGTATATGTGTGGATTTGTTTTTATTTTTATTGTTCTTACAAAACCTGTAATTTCTGTACATATAGGTATGTGTGTGTGTGTATATATATAGAGAGAGAGAGTTGTTTTTGTTTTGTTTTGTTCTCATCAAATTAGTCTTAATTTCTAAATCTGAAGACTTTTTTTTATTCCAAAAAAATTCTTAGGCACTCCCTCTTTGAATATTGCTTATTTTTCATTATGGAATTCCTTTTAAACATATGTTGGGTTTTGTCCATTCTCCATGTGTCATAATTGTTCTTTCACATTTTCCATAGCCATCCCTGGTGTTTTAGTGCTTAAGATTCCACACTCTTACCCCTGCAGCCCGGGTTCGTGTCCTGGTCAGGAAACCACACCACCTGTCTGTTGGTTGTCAGTCACTGTGGTGGCTGTATGTTGCTGTGATGCTGAAAGCTATGCCACCAGGATTTCAAATACCTGCAGGGTCCCCCACAGTGGACAGGTTTTAGCAGAGCTTCCAGAATAAGACAGACTAAGACAGACTAAGAAGAAGGACCTGGCCACCCACTTCTGAAAAAATAGGCCATGAAAACCCCATGACTATCAGTGGAGCATTGTCTGGTACAGCACCAGAAGGTGAGAGGATGGCACAAAAAGACCGGGCAGGGTCCCACTCTGCTGTACAGGGTCACTCGGAGTCAGAATCAACTGCAAGGCACTAACAATGGCAATTTTCAATACTTTATGTCTTTATTCTGTGTTCTGGTAATATAGGAGATTAGAAGATCTTTCAGCAAATGATCACTCCCTTCCCCTCTCCTCACAGGAGGAATATATTTCTCTGCTACTGATTTTGGGCTCAACATTGTTGGGCTTGTCTCTTGATCTTCTGAGTTTTGCAGGAGAATATGACTCCACTGGCTTCTGCCTTGAGGAGGATGAGATGTAGGTGAGGCAGACTTGGACCCAACCTGCAGCTTGGAGACCAGCTGAGTCCTGCAAAGATCAGCCAAACTCCAGCCAACCCTTAGATGCATGAGTAAAGAAATATATGTATATTATTGTATGCCACTAGGATTTGGGGTGTTCTGAAAGGCAGAAAAATTTGACTGATACAGAATTTGGTATTTAAAGTAGAGTGCTGCCATAACAAAAACCTAAAATATGTGGCATTGGCCTCAGGAATAGGCAGCAGGCGATGATGTAATTGTCACAAGAGAGTGGAAAAATGGCGGCAGTGCTATGTAGTGGCAAAACATTTGGGAAAATTGTCACCTACAATAACATATAAGGCAGAACATGTACTTAATAAACTCGTGAAGTTGGGTGAGGTGACTTCAAAGCAGAATGTTAAAAAGCTGGCTGCTGCTAGATGCATTTGAAAATGCATAAGAAAGAGGTGAACTCAATAAGAACTGCCTGGATTACGGACAGAGTTGAGAAGGAAGATAGAGCCCAGAAATTCTGAAAGTTGCAGGGTTAAAAAGTGAAACTGTTTATCACCAAATTCCAACATCAGAGAAAAAGCAAATCTAGGCTACTGCCAGTAACACATGACCTCAGGGTAAAAACCAAATCAAGGGTGTAACTGCAACACCCCTTGTTACAACCTCAAAAAAGATAAAGGTGGTATTGCAGGTTGGAGTGCCTTGAATGCAGGCTCTGACATGGAGATTTGGGAGATTCGCCTGCAAAGTATTCTCAAGATCAACACCTGTGGAAGAAGGGAAACACGCAAGATTGGGCAGAGAAAGAAGGTGGGCTATAATGTGTTTACAAGACTTCAACCAACCAACTGAAACTACATGGCTCCTGAGGGTTGTTCCAAATTGAAGCAATGGGGCCAGGCCTTTATAACCCACATCAACCCATCGTGACATGCTGGCTGCTTCCCTGGAAGGGAGCATGACCTAGGCATGGTGCCCCTTTGTTTGATATATTATGAAAGATCCTATGTCATGAGATCAAACTCTCTGTAAGCCAATTGATGGTGGAGATGGTTGAGACACTGTTGGCAGGAAAGGAAAATCCATGCCTATAATGTCAATTCCAATCAAGACAAATCATTGCCTCTTCCAGAATAGGGTCTAAGGTACTTAGCTTGCCACCATTTGTGTCTCCTCTAGGGATGATTCTGTATCACAGGCTCTGCGTTGGTCTCTGTCCCTGGCAGGTTGGACATTTGGCAGCAGCAACAGCTAAATCAGCCTTAGTAAATAGGAGCCCATGCTGAGGGGCACTTATATAGCCACCATCCCTGCCACTATGGCTATGCCATTCACGGCCCCATTGTTCTGGGCTCTGGGGATAGAGGCCATTTGATGTCAGCTATTGGAGTCATTCAGTCTATTTGTTCAGTACCTCTTGTGTGGTGTATGCTTTCTGATTGGTGTTCACAGGTAATGCAAAAATCTTGATACTTTTGCCCACTCCCCTAGGTCCATCCACATAACTTCTCCTTAGACTTCCTGGTCCTCAATTTAACAATATTTCTCCTTTCAGGCTCCTAACCAAACTTGTCTTTCCATGCAAAGTAGATAACCAATATACCACCCAAAGCTCTGCTCACTGGGAGAATTTCCCCATACTGCTCTCTTTCAAGTCCACACATGAATGGGTCTATAGTGCAGACAGCATCCTTTATTTTGTTTACACCCACATACTGAGCTAAACCATTTATAAATAAACCTCAACTTTTTCCCTTTATTGTAAGCTAGTCATAACGTATCCATCAATCAGCCATAGGTAAGAGCTTAGATAGAGAGTGTCTACTACAGGTGTTATCGTCTAGATCTTTTCACCTGGATAAAAGGGACCTAAGAAAGATTAAGGATATGGCCCAACAGAATCTGGATGTACCCACAGTGTCTGTAATTAAGTCTATAAAGTGAGATGACCATATCTCAGAGAGCTGCAATCAAATACATAGAAAATCCATGACTTTTTTGGAAAGCTGTACTAGCAAACGCACCACAGGCCTGGACTAAAAGAAACTGAAACTCTTCAGATGTAAAAAGAAATTTGGGCCCCAATTTTCCACAGGCAGCAGCCAGCCTGTGAAAGCATCTTAGCCACCAAGAAAAGCCCTCTTCAAAAGCAGCTAAGGAAGATGATGAAAAAAGAAAGATGCTCCCTCCCCACCAGAGGGCAGATCAAAGAGCCATGAGGAAGCATAGATGGGAAGTGTTTTCCAAGAAACAGAACTAAGACTTCATCAAGGAACATTCCACACCCTCAAGGTGGGGGGACTTGGAAATACTTGCCTAGCAAGATTTCAGGATTGCTGTGGACCAGTGACCCTTATATGTATCTCATTCTTCTCCTTGTCAAATGGGAGTGTATCCTATAGCTATCCTATCCTTGTTCCACCATCGTATGTTGAATATGTGAGAGCAGATATCTTATCCTTTAAGTTTTCAGCTATTTGAATCACAAGGAGATACTCTAAACCTTATATAAATCATGTGATCCTAAACTTTAAATCTTACGTCATGATCGACTGAGACTTTTAGGGTGTCTTGAAATGGGAATGAGTGTATTTTATGTATGGTTGATGAGTGAATATTTGTGAGTAAAAGGGCAGACTGTAGTAGATCAGATTTAAAACATTGTTCAACAAATAGTCATTCCTCCTCTCCTCCTCCAGAGAAGAGTATACTTTCCCATTATTTGATTTTGGCCTTGGCCATATAACATCCTTTGGCCAGTGGGATGTTAATGGACAGTACAGGACCAGAGACTTGCAATGTGCTTGCAGGACCGGGCTTTCTCTTTTGCACTCCAGCTTTTCCCATCAGAAGAATATGCCTCATGTAGCCACTGGTCCCTATGATGACAGAAATGTAGAGCATACTTGGACCTAACTTGTAGCTTAGAGCCAAGGCCAGTTGTCTGAACTAGACTTGCCAAATCCTAGTAGCAATAGACGTGTAACAAATAAATGAAAACTTATTTGCTATATGCCACCATGTATATAGGTGGCTGGTTACACAGCAAAAGCTAACTAATACAGGGAGATTTTCTCAGATCAAGAATTTACTTTATGAATTACTTCTTAATTTGCATCTTATTTGTAATTTAACCTGTTGTCATGTACTGAACGCTTGTGCCCTCTCCCCCCCCACCCCCCCGCAAATTCATATGTTGAAGCCCTAATCCCCAATGCCATGGTATTTGGAGGTAGGGCCTTTGGGAGGTAATTAGGATTAGATTAGTTCATGAGACTGGGGCCCTCATGATGGGATTAATGCCCTTATAAAAAGAGGAGGAGATATGAGATGGCTCTCTCTCTGACTGACTGCTTAAACTAAAACATTAGTCTTCACCTGTCTTGGGACTGAGACTTACACCATCTGTGCCTTCCGCAGGTTCTCAGGTCTCCAAACTCGAACTGGAATTGACACCACTGACTTTCCTGGATGTCCAGCTTCCAGGTGGCCAATCATGGGACTTCCCAGCTTCTATAATTGCATAAGCATATATAAATATATTCTACTGGTTCAGTTTCTCTGGAGAATCCCGAGTAATACAAAAATTGGTACTGAGAAGTAGGGTGCTGCTGTCATGAATAGCTAAAAATGTGGAAGTGGCTTTGGAACTGGGTAGAGGCTGGACAAATTTTGAGGTGCATGCTGGGAAAAGCTGATATTGACATGAAGGAACCACTAGAGGTGAGGCTAGTGGGAGCTCAGACAGAGAAGAGGAGAGCTAGAGAAAAAACCTCCATCTTCTTATAAGAATATGTAAATAATCAGGAACAGAATGTTGATGGAAATTGATTGTAAAGGTCATTCTGCTGAGGTCTCAAAGGGAAATGACAAACAGTTTATTGGAAACTGGAGGAGGAAAGGCAATCCTTATTACAAATTGTCAAAGAATTTGGCTGAATTGTGTTTATGTTCTAGCGTTTTGTGGAAGGTAGAACTTGAAAGTGATGAAATTGGATATTTAGCTGAGGAGACTTCTAAACAAAGTGTTGAAAGACTAGTTTGATTCCTCCTGACTGTGGAGAGTAAAATCAAGAAGAGAGAAATAAATTGAAGACAGAATTATTAAGCAAAAAGGAACCAGAACTTAAATATTTGGAAAATTCTCAGCTGTCCATAGAAAAAAATGAGAAAGTGTGTTCAGAAGAGAATGCTAAGCATGTGGCTGACTGACCATTTGATTAGGAGATTAATATGGCTGTGAATCATGGGCCTAATCAGCCACCTCAGCAGGAGTACTGCTGGTTTGAATGGAAAGGAACAGAGGTGGGACAAAAAGGAGGAAGGCTGTCAGACTTCTTAGACCCGATGGGACCCACCCAGGCCACAGAGCTATTAGACTTCAAACATATGCTATTCTTCAAGACAGGGGAAGAATGGCCCTGAAGGTGACTCAGAGATCATTAGGGCCATTACCTCACTTTCAACAGGCTGAACAACCTCCAACTGAAGCCCTGGGGTTGGGGCTGCCTGGAGCTCTGGGGGAATGACGCCCACTGGCAGAGCTGGGGTATAGAATGCATCTTTCCCCTGAGCCATGGGGAAGATATTGCCACCCCAACAGATCGGGGTGGGTGGGGGGAGGGAGGCAGAGCTTCAAACTAAAGAAGACTATTCTCACACCTTAAGATCTAATGGGATTTGTCTTGCTAGACCTTGGACTTGCTTGGGACCTATCACCTATTCCTTCTCTCCTATTTCTCCCTTTTGGAATAGAAATGTCTATCCTATGCCTGTCTCACTACTATATTTCAAAAGCATATAACTTGTTTGGTTTCACAGTTTCACAGCTGGAGGGGAGTTTTGTCTCAGCATGAATCATACCTTGAGTCTTACTCATATCTGATTTAAATAAGACTTTGGACTTCAGAGTTGATGCTGAAAATAGTTAAGACTTTTATGGCTGTTCATGTGGAGTGAATGTATTTTGCGTGTGAGAAGGATATAAATTTGGGGGAATCAGCTGCAGAATGCTATGGATGCTCTAAATGTTTGCGTCCCCCACACCCCCCAAATTCAAATGTTGAAGCCCTAATCCACAATGTGATGGTATTTAGAGGTGGTAATTAGGGTTAGATTAGATCATGAAGGTGTGGCCCTCATGATGGGATTAATGCCTTTATAAAAAGAGGAGGAGACAGGAGATTGCTTTTTGCCGTGTGAGCACATAGCAAGAAGGCGGCCATCTGCAAACCAGAAAAGGGCTCTCACCAGAACCAGACCATGCTGGCACCCTGATCTTAGACTTCCAGCCTCCAGAACTGGGAGAAATAAATTTCTGTTGTTTAAGTCATTTATTCTACGGTATTTTTGTTATAGTAGCACAAGCTGACTAAGATCCGTATCCATTGAGATTTTAATTTCAGTAATGATATTTTACATTCATAGAAGGTCTAAGTGGTTCATTTTTCAATTTGCCTTTTCTTTTTTGCACATTCTACTATTCTTCCATTATAGTTTCTATTCCTTCTTTTGTGGCTATAGTCATTTTAAATTTACTTATTTGTATAGACTCTTTCAGATTTTTCCATTACTTATGGTTTTTAGGATACTAATTTTTTCTTTTTGTTGCATATGCTGACTCTTAAATGGTGGTTTGTTTCCCAGTGTATCTGGTAAGTTTTTATATTATAAGGTAGAGGATACTTTTTCTATGGTAGTTTATGAGAGCTAAAGTGTTATAATGTTTCTCTTGGCATTTTCCATTTGCTTCTTTCTGCTCCCTAGGAGTCTCAACATCATCAGAGCAGCAGCCTGCACTCAGCAGGTTCTATGTTCTGATCTGTCACATATGTTCTACATTCTTTCCCCACATCCTATATGGTGACAGTTTACACTTATTCCTTAAATTTTGTTTTTGTTTTTATTTATAATAACTGGGGATATCTTTTTCTTCATTCTTGTATAATTTTTTGATGTAATATCTTATCTACCATTTCTATAGGTTCAAGAGGGATTAGATAAAGCATGTTGACAAAAGTTTCTAGATTTCCAAATTCTTGTACAAGAATTATATTTATTTCATCAGATCTTTTATGCATTATAGTGCTGCACCAGCACTGCGATTTAGAAGATTAATTCAACGTATGTCATAAGTAAATGTTTTGAAGAAAACACAGCTGCTCTAGAATGACTGAATGAGAAAGGAAAGTTGATTTAATTGCCTGCAAACAGATAACTAATAATATAAGAATAATGACAAGTATAAAGATCTGTTAAAGTGGTCTAATTGATAAGTAAATTAGTACTGTGGAGGAGGCAAAGAATGAAAACATTGAAAAACAAATCAGTAATTGCGGCTTCCTTTAACATGACTTTGAAATTCTGTATTTAAGGAATTTAAGTGTATACCAGCATATCCTATGTAGCTGACTTGGGACTCAAAGTGAGTAATAGGTATTCAAAAATATTTGTTGATTGAATTAGTTAATGAGTAAATGGTTCTTTCTTTTTTATATATAATACAGTTGTTACAGAAAAGCAAATCAGCATGGCGGAGTGAAAGGGCACTGGAGCAGTAGGAAACGTAGATTCTAGTTCTCTGTATTCAATAGCGTATGACTTAGAGCAGGCCACTTAACCTCTTTGAAGCTCATTTTACTCAACTATAAAGTGTAAAAATATCTTTGCTTGCAACTTTACAACGTTACACTTAGAATAAAATAAGATGAATATATATGAAAACATTTTGAAAATCATAAACCACTATGCTGTTAAAAAAATATTATTTGTACTGAAGTAAATATACATGGAAATGAGACCCTCTAGTAGCAAGGAGTTTTCCTTTAAGGAAATATATTAGATAGATTATGCTACAGTAACAAAGTGACCCAAAAGTACAGTACCTTAAGCAAGATAGAAATTTCTCTCTCACCTAGAAGTCTATGTAGGCAGTCCAGGGCTGATACAGTGGCTTAATGATGGAGTTCTAGACTCCTTGTATCTTGCTGCTCTGCTGTCCTCAATAGGTGGCTTCAAATTTATGGAAAAAGGTGGTAACTCTAGCTCCCACTATCATCTCCAATTTTCAGCCAGCAGAAAGGAGGAAAGGGAAGGGGATGTGATAAACATGACCCTTCTTTTAAGAGGATGAATAAGAAGTTTCACGCATCACTTTTACTCTCATTCTATTGAAACACAACCTAGAACATGACCACATGTATTTGCAAGGGAGATTAAGAAATCATGATGTGATCCCATGTTCACGAATTGAAATACAACATTGTTAAGATTATAATACTCCCCAAATTGACCTACAGATTCTAAGTAACCTTTATCAAAATCCCAGCTGACTTCTTTACAGAAATTGAGAAATTAATTCTAACATTCATATGGAATTTCAAGGGGCCCAGAATAGCCAAAACAATCATGAGAGAGAAGAACAGAGTTGAAGGACTCACACTTCTCAATTTCACAATGTATTACAAAGCTAAAGTAATCAAGGCAACGTGATACTGCCATACGATAGACAAAGAGATGAATAGAATAGAATTGAGAGTCTTCAGAGTTATGGTTAATTGATTTTCAAAAAGAGGGCCAAGATAATTAAATGGGGGAAAGAATAATATTTTTAACAAATGGTGCTGGGACAACTGGATTTCCACATGCAAAAGATTAAATTGGACTCTTTCCTCACACCACATACAAAAATTAACTCAAAATGGATCAAATCTGAATGTAAGATCTGAAGCTATAAAATTTTGAGAGGAAAACACAGGTCTTTAGGATCTCAGATTAAGCAATGGTGTCTTAGATAGAACACCAAAAAAAACAAGCAACAAATGAAAAAATAGATAAAACTGGATATCAAAATTAAAACTTTTTGCTTCAAAGGACACCAACAAAAAAGCAAAAAGATAACCCACTGAACGGAAGAAAATTTTTGGAAATCATCTCTCCGATAAGGGTATAGTATCTGAAATATATAAAGAACACTTACAACTCAATAATAAAAAGACAAATCACCCAATTATAAAATGGGCAAAGGATCTGGATAGACATTTCTCCAAAGAAGATATAAAAATGACCAATAAGCAAATGAAAATACGGTCAATATCAGTAACCATCAGGGAAATGCAAATCCAAACCACATGAGATGTCACTTCACACACACTAGGATGCCTATAGTCAAAAAGACAGATAATAACTAGGATTGCTGAGGATGTGGAGAAATTGGAACCCTCATAGACTGCTAGTGGCAATGTAAAATGATGCAGCCACTTTGGAAAGCAGTCTGACAGTTCTTCAAACGATTAAACATAGAGTGACCATTTGACCCAGCAATCCCATTCCTAGGTACATTCCCGAGAGAAATGAAAGCATACGTTCACACAAACACTTGTACACAAATGTTCCTAGCAACATTATTCATAGTAGTCCCAAAGTGGAAACAACCCAAATGTCCATCAACTATGAATGGACAAATTAAATATGGTATATCCACACAATGGAATTTTATTAACTATTATTATCTGGCAATAAAAAGAAATGAAGTACTGATACAAGCTACAACATGGATGAATCTTGAAAACACTATGCTAAATCAAAGAGACCAGTCACAAAGGACCATATATTGTATGATTCTCTTTACATGATGTGTCCAGAATAAGCAATTCTATAGAGACAGAAGATAGATTCATGGTTGCTTTGGGCCGGGAAACCAGGGGATTGGGGTGACAGCTAAGGAATGTGAGGTTTGGGAGGAGGGTAATGACAATATTCTAAAATTGATTGTGGTAATGGATGCACAACTCTGTGAATATACTAAAAGCCACTGGATTGTACAGCTTAAACAGGTCAAATGTGTGGTGTGTGAATTATATCTCAAAGTGGTTTAAAAAAAGAAAAAAAATCCATAGTGTTTGGTTGTGTGGCAATGTGTTCAGCTGAAAGTTCTGTTGCTATGGAAGAAAAGGAGAATACACATTTGGGGACAGGAACCAGTCTCTGCCATAGGGAGTACTATGACTTTTGTCATTGTTAGTACAGTTTCAAATTTAGTAGCAATGCCTAAAATCATTAATAGAGTGACTTATTGAATCAGCGTGATATTACAGCAAGAACAATGAAATAAGAGGATATTTGGATGCTAGTCCTGACTCGATCTTTTACTAGCTTTATGACCTTGGTAAGTCACAACCTCTCTAAGTATTAAATTGTTCATCCAAAAGGTAAAGATTAAGCGAGATGATTGCTATAGGTCCATTGAGTTCCAAGATCATTTGATTCCAACTCTACAAATTTATCTTTTCACAGATTCTGTTTCCTCCCCATCTGTTATTTCAAGAGTCAAGCCCTTGTTTAGAGTGCTCATGTATATCAACCACTTTAAATATTGTTTAAATAATATTTACTTCTCATTGGCTAATAGTTGATCTTTAATTTTCTCTGTCCTTTCAAAAGTTTGTATTTTACTCTTTGAGGTACTGAAAGTGAATGAGAGCTTTTCTCCTCAATATTTATTATAGACTCTTAAGGCTGAACTAGACATCAGGGCAAAAAAATTCAAATCCCTGACTTTAAACAGGAAAACATTCAACTATAATCGTAAATATCATTAGTAAAAAAGATTCCCTGGATAATTTGGCAGTAATTTCCAAGTAGGAAATCTTAGTTATAGCTAACCAAAACCCTTCAATTCCATCTTTCTCCAATTAAGGGAAATGCATCGCTAAATAGCATTTTTCTAGACGTTTTGCTTTTAAATTTAATTATATTTAATCATTCTTAGTTATTTTAAAAGCCATCTTCATACTGCCATAGTCTCTGTGTGTCATATAATAAATAGTTTATTTATTCAAGAATCTTTTGATTCTTATGTTATGTTCTTTCTTACCTGTCAAAGTATGAGCATCCAAAGGAGTTAGTTTTATAAGTCAATACATAGGAACCTTCAGTACTTTTTAGGGAAGTCATGTTTTCAATCCCATGGATCCCTAAGCTGCTCCTAGGCATGTTGTACTCACAGAAGAGACATGGGTCCAGAAAGAAAAGATGATTTAAACTCATTTTGGGGTAGGGTGAGTAGGATACAGGTGGGTATCCACCACCACAATACAAAATGGAGAATGTTTAGAAATAAAAAGAATAATTACTTATCCTTTCATTTTAACTTACGTTGCTGTCTCTCTCTATAAAAGTCAAGTTCGGGGCTGGCCCTGTGGTGTAGTGGTTAAAGTTTGAGGTGCTCCACTTTGGCAGCCCAGGTTTGCAGGTTTGGATCCCAGGCAGACACCTACACCACTTGTCAGCCATGCTGTGGCAGCGACCCACATACAAAGTAGAGGAAGACTGGCACAGATGCTAGTGCGGGGCGAATCTTCCTCAGCAAAAAAAAAGGAGTCAAGATTTCTCAAAGGACTACTTAACTGCATAAAATCATCTGTGGGGCTTCTAACACTGCAGAGTCCCAGTTCTGACCTCCTGATTTTCTGATGTGGTAGGTAGCCAAGAATGTGCCATTTATATATATCCCCTATGCGATTCTGATGTACACTAAAGTTTGAGGATGACAGCAGCCTACAAAAAAATCTTTTCCTCTTTTCAGTGCTTCTAAAATGAAATCAACTTTTTTTTTCTTTGCTGAAGAAGGTTCACCCTGAGCTAACATCTGTCACCAATCTTCCTCTTTTTTTGCTTGAGGAAAATTAGCCCTGAGCTAACATCTGTGTGAGTCTTCCTCTATTTTGTATGTGGGTTGCTGCCACAGCATGACTGACAGGTGGTGTACGTCTGTGCTGGGATCCGAACCCGCAAACTCGGGCTGCTGAGGAGGGGTGCACCAAACTCAACCATTATGCCACAGGCCAGCCGCTGAAGTCAGCTTTTAATAATAAGATTTTCTAGTGTGGTGATCCTTAAATGCAGTAACAAAGACTTTGATCCTTAAAAATATAAAGCTAACAAGGTTTTGATATAGAGTCCACAAATTATTACACCTTTAAATTGTCATACAGAAATACGTGTGGTACACTATACAAGTATTTCATTCCCTCTGCTTAAACATTATCTGTAATTATAAACATCTATATGCTATAGTATTTATTTGTATTATATTTATATTTAACCATGTATGACTTAAATCTTAAATTAGATCTTTTTATATAGGCAGTACATCTCTTTTAACAGAAATATAAATTACGTTTATATTGTTTACTAAAAACATTTATCATCAATTGGATACACAACTCTTAGCAATTTATTGTGTTTTAACTGAAATACAATTTATCTACTATAAAAAGGAAGCCCATGGATTATAAATGATTAATGTAGAGACATCAAATAGAAGAAATTATTGAATATGAAATCAATCCACTGATACAAGCCAGTATCTTTATTGAAGAAATTATCATAATTTTTAAAAAGAAAAAAAAAATCCCAGATGAAGTGATGCGGGTTACAATATGTGAGTGTTATACTAGATACTTTGTTCATTTAATTTACTGAGACTAAATAATCCTAGAGGGCTCGGAATAGAAATTGTTCTATCAACAAGTGACATTCCAGCCTTACAGCTACAATATAATTTTGCTCTTATCACAAGGTCATTGCCTGAACCTGGGCAAAATTAATTGAAGAAGCCAACCTATCTCCTTAGACTAATGCTTCCCAAACTTTGGGCACAAGAATCACCTGTGAGCCTGGTCAACTGCAGAAGTCTAAACCTCATCCCCCAGAGACTCTGATTCAGTCTCTCTGGAGTTGGGCCTAACAATTCACATATTAAAATGCACCTCAAGTGTTTCTGACACAGCTGATCTATAGACCTCACTCTTAGAAACACTACCTTAGGCTGCCATGATTTTCTTTTTTAACCTAGCCATTAACAGTCCATCAGATAAGGAATATACCTCCAGGTGGCGAAAAAAAAGAGCAAATTCCAAGAGTTCTATCATCCTTTTCTGAAGTCCAGATGAAGAATTGCATTTTCTTTCGTTTTTTTTTTTTGTGAGGAAGATCAGCCGTGAGCTAACATCCATGCCAATCCTCCTCTTTTTGCTGAGGAAGACCGGCCCTGAATTAACATCTATTGCCAATCCTCCTCCTTTTTTTCCCTTTTTCTCCCCAAAGCTCCAGTAGATAGGTGTATGTCATAGTTGCACATCCTTCTAGTTGTTGTATGTGGGACGCAGCCTCAGCATGGCCGGAGAAGTGGTGCATGGGTGCACGCCCTGGATCTGAACCTGGGCCACCAGTAGCGGAGCCCGCGCACCTAACCACCATGCCATGGGGCCAGCCCCTGCATTTTCTTCTTAGATACATTGCTCCCTCATTTGAGAATTCTTTTTTTGAGAGAGAGGAGCCCTAAAATTTAATCTGAGGTGCCCAAGTCTATTTTTAATCAGAGAATACTATTTCTATAGCTTTTAAGGAAACAACTAAAAATTTCTCAGTTGATTTCATCACAAATTTTATTCCAGACCATGACAGCAAATATGTAATAAAATCAGTGTTGGTGAAGATTTCCTTCTGAGTGAAATATCGTTTCCCTTAGATGAATCTTTCTGTATTTTTATATTTTTTTATTATTTTATTATTTTTGTGTGTGTGTGAGGAAGATCAGCCCTGAGTAAACATCCATGCCAATCCTCCTCTTTTTGCTGAGGAAGACCGGCCCTGAGCTAACATCTATTGTCAGTCCTCCTCATTTTTCTCCCCAGAGCCCCAGTGGATAGTCGTATGTCATAGCTGCACATCCTTCTAGTTGCTGTATGTGGGACGCCGCCTCAGCACGGCTGGACAAGTGGTGCGTCGGTGCGCGCCTGGGGTTCCGAACCTGGGCTGCCAGCAGTGGAGTGCGCGCACTTAACCACTAAGCCCTGGGGCCGGCCCCTCTATATTTTTAAAAGCTTGTTTAACATAGTTTTAAAATTCTTTCAGACTTGGAAAAAATTCACATCTTTATAAGTTTTTGTTGTTTTTTTCCTGAGTTAATTCATGCAACATGAAAACAGAAAGCTTGCAAATGCAAACCTTGCTAATAGTAAAAGAATTTTCGAAAGACTTCCTTTATTTATTTTGGAAGTCTGACAGTTCTGAACTGCCTTTTAATTATCTAGTTTCTTTTACTTCTGCCTCAAGAGAAAAAAGTTTGAAATTCATTTTTCTCTGAAAGGGCTGAAAGAAACTTGCTGTACAGCACCATTTACATGAACCACTCAAAAGCAGTTAGAGTATCATAGAGTCTAAAGGGCATTACTTAAAACCACTCAGCCCTTGCTCCAGTAAGAGCAGGATTTTTTTCTCCTTACCTTGATCTACTTTCATTTTCCATTAACAACTTTAAGTAGTCAGTAGAATTGGGGGGTAAGTTTTTACCTGTCTTCAAGGTCATTTCATTCAATAAGTACTTATCAAGGAACCACTGTCCACATAAAGTTATACCAAATGCCCTGGGAGATAGAAAGGAAGAAAAGGAGGGAGGAAAGGAAGGAAGGAGAGAAGGAGGAAAGAAGAAAGGAAGGAAGGAAGGAAGGAAACAAGCTTTTGGCCACATGCATTGATTTGTAATCTATTTTGGCTGCATTTATACGTATATCCAGCTCTATATGTACTTATGGCTCTACTCCTCATAAGTCACCTTGACTCAATTTCCTCTGATTGTAATACACAAGGTTGGCTTAACTGCTGCTCTTGCTTCCCTGCACTGATTCAGAGTTTCCAAATCGTGATAGCGTTTCTTCTGCAAAGTATGCCCATGATTATTCCACTACAACTTGTCTGGAAGCTGTTCGAGTATCTACTGTCATCTATCCTTGGCTTATATCTGGCCCAGTCAAAATGTAATCAGCATAATTTTTAAGCTCCAAGTCCTCATTCTTGATGGATAGTCATCATAATTTGATGTTAAGAATTTGGTGACATTGACTTAAAAGTTAAAATAATTTCATAATCACTGAAGACTTTGATATGGCTATTACTTTCTGGATTGTGTCAGTTTTCAAGCTCATTGCTTAAAATATCCTCCGTACTTCTGTCAACTGGTAGTCCAGAGAATATATCTTATTGAGCCTAATTTCTTACCATTGTTATCCATGACATAACATAACTGTGTAGTGCTATAGTAGATAGATGCATTGTTTAATCGTAGGTCTGAAAATATTTTGCTTTTTCTTAATGTCCTTTGAGGAGGCTGTTCTATGACCTGTCTGTATTAGTTTTCTATTGCTACTATAACAAACTATCATAAACTTGGATGGAGGTGACACAAATGTATTAGCTTGTATTTTTATAGCTTAGAAGTCCAATACAGATCTCACAGGGCTAAAATCAAGGTGTTGGAAAGGCTGTGTTACTTTCTGGAGGCTTTAGAGGAAAATTCATTTCCTTGACTTTTCCAGCTTCTAGAAGCCATCTACATTCCTTGGCTCATGGCCCCTTTATGTCATCTTCAAAGCCATTCCTCCACTGTCATATCTACCTCTGACCATAGCAAGGAAAGTTTCTCCACTCTTAAGGATTCGTGTGATTCAACTGGGCCCAACTGGATAACGCAAGATAATCTTCCCATCTCAAGGTCCTTAATCTCAATCAAATCCACAAAGTCCCTTTTGCAGTGTAAGGTAACATATTCACAGGTTCTGGGATGAGGACATGGACATCCTTGAGGAGCTACTATTCTGCCTTCTATGTTGTCAGTCCACAGGTAAAATGATTGTAACACAAGTTTTTAATCTGTAATGTATCCATATTTGTAATTAGAGAACATTCATAAGCATATGGAAATATTTATGAATCTTATTCTACTATCAGCTTCCAAGTACATTCTTTTATCCTTAAGAATACCTTCACAGAAAAGACTTCGGGTAAAGCTAGACTTTTAATATTATCCTTCTTAGCCCCTTTAGTGATAGGGTTTCTCTGACATGGGATATTACTAATTTTAACACAACTGTTTACATTATTACATAGCAGCTTTGTGATCTTACTGAATTTGTTTAGACATTCAAATTTAGTAGCTGCCCCAGTCTAAGAGAGACAAATATTTTGTCAATAATAATTGCTACTATATATTGAGCTCTATTATGAGTTTCACATTCATTATTTCATTCTCTTTTGACTGAATCCTATGAAATGTCTCTTATTCCCATGTTACAGATAAGGAAAGTAAAGTTTCCACCATCACAGAACTCATGTAGCAGAGTGGAGCATTCAAATATAGGTCTTCCTGATTTTAAAATGTATAATCTTTCCACTACCTCCTGTTAAACTTCCATAAACATTAAGTAAATTAAGTTATATGTGTAAGTGTATTATTTCCTGCACATCTCATGAATCTCTCATGCTATAGAAATCATGTCCAACATATTCCACAGTGGCCTTGAGCCACCAATAATTTTATAAATGCATAATTATATTTTTCAGAAGGACCTCGTCAGAAGCATATTGGCTAGCAACAGATAGCAATGGTAAATATTTTTATAAAATCACTAGACATGTTTTATCTTCATTGCTGGTGCCTTCTAACTTAACCTAAACCTTTTGTGTGGTCAGTACTGCCCTATTGCTTAGAGATACCTGGAAGACAGCATCATGAAAGATGCCTCATTCAATGTTTACATCACTCTCAGAACATAGATGTATTCTTTAAGACCTGCTGTTACATTATATTATAATTATATATTACAAAGAGTTCTAAAACTCTTTGTAAGCAGTTTAAATCTTTTTTCTATCTAAGCCAAAATGAAGAGGATTGTCCAAATAGAAAATCTGAATAATTCACTCCTCTCTTGGGAGAAAACAAAGTTAATCTCTGGATCATCACACAACTCCCTACTTCACTTCGGATGTGTACATTTCCAAGATCCATAGGCATAAAAGAAAACATTTTTAAACTGTTGCACGAACTGATACAAAGTAAAATTGACCAAGTATATAATGTTAAGATCCATATTTTGTGTAATTTAACTTGTCCTTTGAAACAAAAGATCAGCGTGTTTGAAATGATTTAGATTTCTAAAGACCATCCATTATTATGAAGCTTGGGAAAGGATCCAGAGGCTGCTTAAAATTTCTATTTTTTTTTTAATTAAGTGATTCTTTATCAACCTTGAAATCTGTCTATAAATATAAATAACAAAGAAAATATAAAACAGGCAGATTTTCCCTACTAGCAACCTTTATTTGATCTATATCACCTTTAGTTGGATCAGATAACCTAACTATTTCTTGGAAAAGTTTCCCACCATGCAAATACACTTCATTTTTAAATATCTAGGACTTGCAGAATATGCTGTGTCTATTAAGGTTTTTCTTGTTTGTTTGGTTTGGTTTTTTTTGCTTTAATTCTAGACCTGTAAGACTATTGGATTTGTTTATCAATTCAATTCAGTTTAATTCTATTATCATTTAGTGTGTATCTACTAGGGAGTAGACTGACATCACCCTTCAGCCTAGTGTCAGCTTTCATAGCAATTTGTGTGTGCTTCCATAAAAGAAAATATAAAGTAGCAACTTTATATTACTTGATTATTGATTGAACTTTGATTATTAATCAAAATATAAAGTAGCAATTCAGATTAATCAACTCAAATTAATCAATTTGAAGACTTCATGCCCATGTTAAAATGAAACTTTCCAGGTCCTTTAGGGTAGGAGATGTAATTTTGTTCAAATATTTTAATCTAAATAACTTTAGTTGGGTCAGACAGTTCCTCGGAGTCCCCACCACTCCTTGCTATCTTAGAACGGATTTGCTTCACCCACTTACGTAGCTCTATCTAACCCTTGCAAGCCTTTGAGTTTCAGCCCTGGAAGAATCTAATCACTTCATTTTATAACGAGAAAACTAATGCCCACAGGGATTAAATAACTTGGCCAAGGTTACCCAGGTAGTTAGTGGCACCAAGCCAGAAGCAAAATCGAAGTATACTGGCCCTTTGTACAAGACACTGTATTCATTTCACTACTTTTTCTTTCTGTTTATCAGGACCTAACATTTGTCTGAAATAAAGAGCCTCTGTGTGTGTGTGTGTGTGTGTGTGTGTGTGTGTGTGTGTGTATATTTTAGTTTTAAAAACGGCATTGTGGCACTTACAATTTTTATTCATATCGCAAGTTTCAAAATCTCATTAATGGATTAAGCACTTTACTACATGCTGTTTTGGCATTTGCACTACGCCCCCGCCTTCCACTGCCTTTTAGCTGTTCAGAGAGCTAGTCAAGGGAGGAGGGAGTTATAAAATTATGAAAGAGAAAAGAATGAAGGGCTTAGAGAGGTGAACAGGAATGGGAGGTGCGGTGAGGGGGTGATCAGAGGGAACAACTAGAGGAAGGACAGGGAAGAAGGATAAAGGGAAACAGTGGTTCCTGAAGACCAAAGATAGGAAGAGTTGAGAAATAAAGACAGCTAGGTCATCAATCATTGTTCTTTTAGGGAATGTGTTGATTCTGGCAGATTTTTCCTTAGATTTGTGTAGCCAGCGCCATACAAAACTGTGAAGTAGGCAAAGCTTGTCTTGGAATTCTCCTTTGTACTTTCTTCCATTCAACTCTATTAAAAAACACAGTGTTCTTTCTTCTTTCTGTGGTCCATTCCAGGTTGAAAACTGCCTCTCATTTGACGCCTTAGTTGTAAGCCTGACTCTCTCCTGGAGTGTTTATATTTGAAGTCCTATCTTTTAGTTGTGGAGTACAAGAACCTCTCTGAAAAAGATCACTTACATATCAGTGAGCTGAGAGGGGAATTATTTGAAAGATGAAGGGATCTTTCCCAGAGTATCTCTAATTTCAGAACCTACTCCACCTTTATGTAAGGTGCACTTTGTTCATATCCAGCCTAATTTCTAAAGCATCCAGCACACTCCTTTTCCTTTCTCAAAGCCCTAAGTCAAGTTTTTAATGGACAAGAAGGGTACAGAAAGTCTGAGAAGGTAATGACAATCACCAAACAAATAGTACATCCTTATAAAGTTAACTAAGCAATCAATGAAGCATCAATGAAGACATTACCACACAAAATTGGGGTTCTCTTGCCTGATATGCATTAAAAAAACAATTAATTATGGCATCAGCTTTTGGGGGAGAAATCAGCTTTATTCTGCGAGATTGATCTGTAAGGAGAAGGGGACATGTGCCCTCAGATCTGTCTCCTGGACTCAGGATTTGGGGCAAAATTTAAGTGGTTACGGAAACAGATTGGCATGCGGAAATGCTGGTGGGACAGATTTTGATTGGTGGGCTTCCACCATTTATGGTAAGGTTCTAAACATTTATGACAGCATTCTAAACTTTTATGATGAGTTTCTAAACTTATATGATAGGGTGGGGAAGGAATTTTAACACCGGATCTTCCTGAATGAGGGACTCCTCACTTCTGATAAGAGTCTGACTTTTAAGTTCCAGTCGTGTTCTGATCCTTTGGTTTCATGCGGAGGAGGATCTTTGGTTCCATTGTCATTTCAGGTCAAGAATTCTCCTTCTGCGCATACTCTGGCTACACGACTTTGCAGATTTTCTGAAAGACAATCCTTAATCACTTTGTTGATAAGAGATGGGGTCTGCTCCAACTGGCTCTAAGTGTGCCTGTGGTTACAAAGATGCTCAATAGAAATAAGCAGATATAACCCCAGGTTTATATTCAATTATCTGGGTAATTTAAGGGAAAGTAACATTTCTCATCAATTATCTACTTAGTGATTCAGTAGCGATGTGGACCTTAATTTAGTATTTATGAACAACATCTTATCTCTCTTCATAATTGAGGGTAGAAGAAGCATTAGTAAAACAAGCAGAATTTCCATAAATTAGTAAACTGAGGTGACTAGAAAGTTGATTGCTAGAATCAAAATCATAAAGGTCAGTGGAAAAATAGAAACTTACCCAAACCTTCTAGATTCTGGAGCTAGACTGCTCATTTTCAAATTTGGGTTCTGCCCTTGGCCTCAACTCCCCATCTACAGAATGGAAATTATAACATCGACTTTACAGGGTTGCTATGAGGATCAAGCTAATTTAACACTTTAAAGTGTTTAGAACTGGGCTTGGCACTCTTTAAGTGCATGTTAAATAAAATACTGTAACTATCCGTTCTTTTCTGACTCCGAATACAACTAGTTAGGTCAACAAAACGACCTCACAAATCTGACGTATAATTCAAGTTGACATTGAATGTACACATCTACATCCAGTTAACTCCTTGCCTTGAACATGGCGCAAATGAAGAAAAGTTATTTTAATTTGTTGCACGGATACAGGCTTCAACATTTCAAAAATGCATTTTCTTTGAAAGGAAACTGAACAGCAGAGTGTGCTTGAGGCGTCGCTTCTTGATAATGTTACGTGTATAAATGACAGAAAGCATGGTTTTGCCTTCAAAGTCCATAGTGCTCTTTTTCAACAGCTTTATTGAGATACAATTTACATATGATACAACTCATCCTGTCAATAGCAATGCTACTGTTTATTAATTGGCTATTATGTCCCAGGCAATAAACACGTTGTTTCATTTAATCTTCATAAAAATCCTGTAAGGATTTTTACTGTCCTCAATTTTATGACTAAACTAAAAGTTAAGAACTTTGCAGCTAGAGGTTGAGATGAGGTTTGAACACACGTTCATATGACTCCAATATTCTTCCCATATCATGCTGCCTCTCTTTGGGAAATTAGTTTGCTCTCTTTCAGAGGCTGGGTGGGAAAGGGGGGAAATGTGACCCTCCGATGGTATTCATGGTAAGAGAAACTCTAATTTCTTAACCCGTCAGAAGTCAAATAGTACAAGAAATAGCAGTAACTAGAAACTGTTTTCAGATTCTCAAATCAAGGATGACATAATACAAAATAGTATTATTTTGAAAAAAATAAGCAACTATAACGCTGATACATACAAATCATAATGCCAACAAACACTACTGTAAATTGGAAGGGTTCAGGACTTCGTACTAGCATAATTACACCCATCTTTACTGCATTCCCACCAAATGAGCTGAGGCAGACATTAAAATGGGGAAACAAGAGAGATCATGCAGGAATTCTTAACCATCTTTTAGACTTCCCACATCATCTATGTTATCTTAATAGAGTCAAATCTCTGAACATCTTCATGTTGCCAAAACTCATTTATTAAACAAACATTTAGGTGGTTCTTACATGTTAGGCAGCACTGTGCTAGCCACCGGCTGTACAGAGGTTAAAAAAAAAATGGATCCAGTGCAGCCCGGTTTACATTTTAGTTCCTATTTTCGCAGGGAGAGGTAGTGAGTGTGCTGTAGCGAACAGATAGCACGTGGGCTTCGGAAGCTGGGGTATAAACTTGCCTCTCCACTTACGGTATGACCTTGGCATTTGATTTTTGAGAGACTCGATTTCCCCATTTGTAACGTAACTGGCTTCAAATAGCTGGTGTTATTATCTAGTTTCAGGCGCACACACCACGGGGAGTTGCGGCCAAGAATACGTCGCTTTATGACATCGAGGAGAAAGGGTTTCTCGCGCGTTTTCTTCCCCTTCGGTACTCGGCATCATTCGATACCTATCTGACACCCTGTCCGCCGAGGAAGTGGGACGTGTTTTCACCGCGGTTGGCGGTCTGGGTGTGCCTGGGGAGGCGGCACAATGACCTGTGGCAGGTCCCCCCACAGCAGGAGCAGGAGCGCTGGAAGGAGCCCAGGAAGGGCACTGCGGCCAGGCGTTCGGTTTCGGATCGTTCTTTGTTTGGGCCAAGATTCAGCGAGCTCGCACGAAAAGCCCAGAGTCACGGAGCTGTCGAAATGTTCTGCCATGTCCTAGCGTCCCCACGCCCCCGCCCCACCCACCGTGAGCGTGAGTGAATGCGCAAATAAGGGCGTTCGGGCGTCTGTGGGAAAGAGGGAGGGGAGGCAGAAGTCGAGGACGGACGGGGCGGTAGCACCGCTCGAGCGGGAGCGGACCGGGGCCCCACGGCGGAGAGTTAGCGCCGGGCGGGCCGGGCCGAGGAGGCCGAGGCGAGCTGCTGGACGGGCGGGGGCCGGTGGGGGGCAGCAGACCACAGCAGCGCGCTCAGCCCGCCCCGGGGCCGACTCTTGTGCCGAGGCGCACCCCCCACCTTCCGGCTCTTTTGGTTTCGACCTGCCGGCTGGGCGGGGCCGCGGGACGCCATTCCCACAATGCTCTGGGGCGTGCCGCCGCCGTCGCCGCCGCCTCCGCTGCCGCTAGTGGAAGAAGATGGCGGAAGGCGGAGCGGCGGATCTGGACATCCAGAGGTCTGACATCGCGGCTCTGCTCAAAACCTCGCTCCGGAAAGGGGACACCTGGTGAGGGAAAGGGGCTGAGGTGGCCGCGATGGCCCGAGGATGGTGGGGAGCAGGGCGGGAACTGCGGGCTGGTGTCTTTCGCTGGTGACAGGTGCGGGCAGGTCCGGCGGCGGCCGCTCTGGGCAGCAGGATTTTGGCCACTCCCGAAATGTGGGGGCAAAGATTGGACTCGAGATGAGGCCCGGGGTTGGTGGCCTGTCGGGGCGTGCTGAGAGGCTTGCGGGGAGCGGCGGCGGCGGCTCCTGCGGTTCTCCCCGTCCTCCTTCCTCCGGAGTGCCGCTCCCACCCCGGGCCTTCCCGGACGATGGGCTCCAGCCGCTCGGCGTGAGTCCCTCAGGGTTTGACAGGTCCCGGTGCCGCGGCGGGTCACGGGCTCACCGGCTTCGCTCCTCCAGTCGTTTCCTTTGCCGGCCTCGTCGGCATCCAGCTTCCCTGTTATTCGGATTCTTGTATTCTTCCGGGAGGCAGGCTGCAGGATGTTTGCGGCTCGTACTACACAGGTGGCATGTGTCAGGGCGCCACTTCAGGGAAAGAAATCCTAGTTTCCAGTTCCTTGTCAAAAGGAGGGAGAGGAGTAGGGAACCTCGGGCTGCTGAGCGATACCACGTGGTCTTGTGCTTTAGTGGAGGCTCGAGAGAAACCGGTAGCGTTTCTCCTACAAGTGCAGTCCTTCCCTCCTGTTTGAGGGATAACGTAGGCCTGCAAAAAGTAGATAAGTCCGCTTGAGGCTTAAGTCTCTTGCCAGTATTCAAACTTGTAGAGTACCAAAGGATATACTTAAAATACTGAAGGAGATATGTGGAGATTTTAATATTTGTCGGCCGTATCAAGTGGTATCCAGTATAACTTCGATGTGTGAATATGTAACATAAAGGGAAGGTGCTCTATTAGGAAAGATAATGTGCCTCTTTGTTATAGTAAAAATTATTTTCCCTTCCCAGTGTCACCGTAACAGGGGTATATAGTTTACAGTATTTTATCATGTACTCCAGTATGGCTTGGTGGAGGGAGCATAAGACTTAGACCTGAGTCAGGCCACCGTTCCACCGCTTAACTTGCAGTATGACTTTGAGGAAAGTTAATTTAAATCATTGCACCTCGGTATCTTCATCTATGAAATGGACAATAATAATTTCATTATAGGGGTTTTATCTACATTCAGTGAAGTATTCTAAAAGATTTTTCTATTTATCACATTAGAATTTAGGTACCTTCTTATCACCACCATTTACTTCTAGAAAAATGCCCTGGGATTGGGATAATTTTCAAGTAAGCTAGTAGATGGCAGACTTGGGACTTGAATTGAAGTATTTTGATCTAAGTCTTGGTACTTTTTTCCCCACTTCATTGGGCTGCATACTATGTTTATATGATAAAAATCTCTAAGGGTGTAAGCATATACTTGTTGCATTACAGCAAAAAATATGATTTAATAATCGTTATTGTTCATATTGGAGTGTTCCTAAGATGTTTGTTACTGTGGGGAAATTGGACATTTCCTATGACATTTACGTTTACGACACATGTTTATGTTGGCCTGTGGGTTGTTAAAGAGGAAATCAACTCTTGCTTCCTATTGTTTGTTAAAGAACACTTAAAAATTCCTAATTCACCTACCCTATTAACACCTCATGAAAAGACAAATGTGGATTTCCGTAAAATAGAAACCTGTAAGTTTAAATCTGGGTATGATTTATATGGATATTGCTTCTCTCTAATGTTATGTTTTTGGTATACTGAGTAATAATTGGTGTTGTTGACATTACAGGATGATAGGAGCAATTTGTGTATTGTCGGCATTAAACTTTTTAAAGTTTGGTATTTTTCAAATGAAAGTCTTTTCGCTTTTTGACAGAGTTACTGTAAATCATTTTAAAGATCTATTTTAGAGATTAAGTAAATACAGGAAGTCCGTAAATTTGAGTGATTTCAGTGCTTTCATTTTAAAGAAAAGGAAACTGAGGCTCAGATATTTATGTAACAGCAGAATGTGCAAATTTTTACCCTCATGCTGATTTCCCCTCCTATTTAAAGGGAAAAAGAAAGCAGGAATGAGATGGTACTGGTGAGTTGGAGAAACCAGTTTGGTTTATATGTGAGCCACTTGCAATTAGCAGGTGAAACTAGTCAAAAAAAGAAATAGTGTAGAGTAAAAGTTTGATTCAGAGTTTTAAGGAAAGTAATTTGGTAACTACAAATTTGACAGTGTCTTCATGTGTACAGAACTGGTAAAAATATTTAATAATTTGGTTGTTGAGCTCATGTTTTTGGAACTCTTTAAAAAGTTATTTCTCTTTTTAACGTCTTTAAAAAAAGTCTCTGGATTAGTCATTTCTGGGTCTTTTGGCAAATCCTATCTGTTATTTTATAGCTGAAATGGGTCATATGCAAATGGAACATTGTCTTGGTATATATATATATATATATACACACGTATATATAAAACCATCTTGGAAAGACTGATTGGTCTATTTAAAAAACTGGTAGGTTAACCATAAGTTTACTCTTGGAAGTTTAATACTGATGTTTTAATGTTATAGTAAAATGCATTAAAATGAATAAATTTCGTTAATTAGTTTGTGAGCACTTTTCAAATAAGGACTGTCTTGTAGTGCTCTGGTAACTAACTCTAACATCTAGGCAAGGGTAAAAATTTGATTCTGCATGAATATTAGAGTTTCTGTTTATTTGTAAATAGTGAATGATTTTTAGCTGCAAACTGACTTTCTAGAGATGAAAATAAGTTACAAAGTCTGAGATGAGGAAGAACAAACTTTATGATATGCTTGGTACTAGATTTTATGGTGACAGAAAAGTCAAAACTGAGGCAAGAGAGTTATACCTCTTAAAAAGGTGAGGTATGAAAGTAACACTGATCTCCATTAGAAAGAGTAAAGCAGTACTCGCGTGATGCTGTTTCTTGATCTGTGTTTCAACTCCAAGGAGAGATTCAGAAAACCATGAACAAGATTGTTAGAATTTAGGAACTACAGAAAAAGAATCAAGGAACTAGAATTGTTTAGTTTAGGATTAATGAAAGATAACTTAATCTTCAAATAACATGGTTCTTTTTCTTGATGAGACAAAAGGAGAATTTGTTTAAAGTACATTACATGTAAGTATATCAGGGATAGAGGAACCTATTTAAGGGGATAGTAGTTAAATGAGTTACAAAGACGAGTTGTGGGTTATGGACTACTCTCTTTGGAGATTTCTTTTAAAATAGACCTATTATGAGTAAATAAACGGATAACTGCAAATCATCAAAATCACTGCTTTGTTTCCCTATTTTTATTAAATGTTATTCATCTACCAATCATTTTCACTAATTTTTATGTGCAAGTATATTCAATGGTAACACATAGGTAACTTTACAAATTAAATTTTGTGTGCCATTTTTGTATAAACCCTAATAACTCTAATAGGTTTAAGGTAGCTTGGGAGAGTAACTTTTATTTGTATTTAGAGTCATTTAAAATGTGTATAATGTTTTTGTTTCAATAAATTGCCAAGAAATAGTCCATAAGATCAGTGAGCTTTTTAGATAGGAGACACTGATTTCAGTTTTAAAGCTTTCCTTCCATTCCTACTTTTTTCCTTAGAAATCTTTGAGACTTTGTTTTATGTGGCCTCTTATGTCTGTGCAACTTTGATTCACACTAACAGAAAATAACCTTATAATCACAAATCAGTTAATGATGTAAAGGGACACTATTGATCAATATGAACTCCAAATTGTTTGGTATATACTTGCTAAAGAAATTTTTACATTACTATTACTGTTAAAATTAATTTTAGTTGTGCCAAAGTGTTTACCACTAAAACAGGGTGTATGTTACATCATTTGCAGGAAATGAAACCAGAAAGCAAAACTGTTTTTTAATGTTGGTAAATTCGTGAAAATAAGGACAGAAATAGTGACATTAAAGCGTATTTTTCACACTTTAGTTGCTTAAAATCTAGAAAAGCAACTTTTCTGTATTTGAGCTTTTCTATAAGTTTTTGAATCACTTCTAAATTGTTAGTAAATCCAAGATTAACGGGCCCTTTTTGGCCAAGAAGATGCAGAGCTTTAGTCAGTGATTTCATTTGTCTGTTTAGTAACATTCAGGCTTAATTTTTTTCTAAATCATCTCATTTTCCCATTAGCATGCAAGGTATTAAATAAGTGGTTTTTTTACAGAATAGTTTTGTGACACTTATTAATCTTGCACATAAGTGTAATAGGAAAAAATTACTTTGTCAGACAGTGACCTATATTACATTTAATAACCCTATGTGCTGGGTACTGTTTTAAGTACTTACATATGTTAGCTTATTTACTCATCACCACTATTCTGGGGCACTAGAATGTGAATGTACTGTGATTCACATTTGACATAATAGGAATCCTAGGCTCAGAGAGGTGTTCACACAGTGGTATATCTGGGATTTGAACTCAAGCAGTCTGGGGCTTTAATTCAAACCCTAAAAATCACTGTACTACACTACCTCTTATTTTAAAGATGCATTTTAAAATGTAGTTGCACTTTAAAAAGAAAAAAATGGACATTTTTTCCTTTAAATGGAGTCTATTTTATATTTAGCGGCAGAATTCTACCATTTTATCCCACACGTCTCTTATGACTATTCAGTTTAGATATGATAGAATATGTAGAAGATTTTAACATCTTGCTTCTGGAAATTAAAATATGTTTAAAGATTAATAGGTGATTAACTGAATATGTAGAATAAATGTTATTTTGATCCAAAAGTACATTTAAACAAAGGAAACTGGGATCACTTATTGTTGAGATTTTGGATTTTAATTGTTTATTGGTGATCATAAGGTTTTATTAGAGGCCATATGGCTCCTTCTGATATGGTTTTACAGAAATAACACATCAAGCAGGTAGTAAGAGCTTGTAGGATATTTTGGTTTAGTACTTTGCCCTTATTTTAAAAGTGTTGGTTTATAGTAAGCTACAAATACATAAGGCTTTTTTTTTTTGGACTATGACTCCATAGGAACAGCTCAGCCCAGAAAATGCAAATATGAATGTTTGGTATTTTATGTTCCATGTTTACCAGCTGATTTTTTTTCTGTTTTTTTTGAAATAACTTTTACATTTTCAAAGTCAACATTTGAATTAAGACAGTGGAAGGTACATAACCGTATTGATACCTCTTTAACATCTTCCTGAAAACTAACAGTCCGAATAGCATCCCTGCTAAAAGAACAATCAGTGTTGCCATCTGAGTCATTAGATATATCCATTTTACTACATGAGTTTAGAGTGATGTTTCTTTTCCTAACTTTGAGAATCACTTCATTAATAAGCCACAATTATTGATAAAAGTGAATTGAATCCATCAGGTATATTGACAGTGAGAGAAGGGGAAGGTTAAGAATGACAAATGAAGGTGTTTACATGCATTATCTGATTAGATACTCAAAATAAGGATCAAAGTATGTTTTTGTATTCCTTTCTTATAGATAGGGAATCTGAACTCAGAGAAATCAGTTGGTTTGCATGTGGTGTGCAGGTGTAATACTACCACTAGTAAGCATGTATTGAAAGCTCACTCTATGCCAGCCACTATTCTAAATGCTTTATACTTGTGCAACTTGAAAGTAAGTGCTCTTATTTACCTCATTTTACAGGTGTTTGATAATTTCAGAGCTCTTAAATATCTGGTTTATAATGATTTAAAATACTAGATACTATCAATATCTCCTTAGTATTAAAAATGTTTTATGCTGTCACTATTCAGAGGTAATTCAAACAGTATTTCATTAAATCCTTAAACCATTAAACTATTCCTTCTTAGTCCCCATATATAATTTTTCAACAATTACTAGTTTTTTCTTCTTCCCTGAATAATGTTAGTTCAGTTTGTGCCTTTTATTTTCATTTCCTCAGTAACCACTGTAATTCATACTCTGTATCTTATATTTACTCCCTGCAGTCATTTCTCCAGATTCTTTCTCCATCTGTTCTTTGAACAAGGGAATGTAGTTCCTTTCAATTTTATCATTCAGTTTACACAGAAGTCACTGCTAAAGAAACCTGGAATAAGACTGGTAGTAAGAAACCTCAATTTTGGATAGAGATTAAAATGACATATCTGAGGGAATGATCAAGAGTGGCTCCTCAAAAAGAAGTAAAGAAGCTCAGATTGTGATATAAGGCAGAAAACCTTTGTAGAATTAATCTGTATTTGGTTATGCCTAGAACACTTTTAGTGTTATGCCTTGAACACTTTGAGAACACAAAGGAAGGTAATGACTACTTTTTCTTCTCCATGAGGAGGAGAGCTAAGAATGCTGACTGTCCCTTCCACTCTCCTCTTCGCTTTGAGAAGATCCGGATATTAGTGTGATAATTCCTTACTGTTAGGTAATATCTCTGAGGCCAGGCTATTCTAGTTTTAGAGAACCAGTTAAATCAAAACCTGGGAGCATTAGAGACAAAATTAACTTCTTGAGTGAAAAGAGCATAGAGTTCCTTTAATAAAAAACAGAAAGATTAAGAATGATAAGGGTGAAATGATTGTGGTAAAAGAGACCTGATAATTTGGGTTGCTTTATATTATCTAGCAATGTGTTTTAACAGCTTGACAAAGTTTAACAGTTTGATCAAGAGACTTGTCTTTGATATAGATGAAAAATTTATATTTGTAAATTTGAATGGATTTCAGGCTGAAGAAACTTTTGATTCTCAGGAGAGGTGTAGCTAAGTAGTTATATGTACCATATAGTTATGGCTATGATTATGGAAATTACCATTCATTTACCATGTTAAGAGTTTTTTACAGATACAGAAACTAAAGAACAGAGTTAAGTGTACCTGGTTACACAGTCACTCAGTGGCAGATCAGAGAGTCTAACTAGGCAGTCAACTCTGAAGCCTGCATTTTAAACTATACTGGCTGCCTATGACTGATAGATGCATACTCATATTAGGGAAGCAGCATTTTGAGGGATGAATACTTGGAAGTATTAAAATCAAGAAGTGACACTTTTTCATCTTAATAAAACACCATGTTCATCCCTTATCCATATGAGGAAGCTATAGAATTTTCTGGGTCTCCTTGGTTTAGATTCTAGTCTTAGCAGTCTCATTTCTAACTGATATAGCTCTGCTTTGATACAGATGGTGGTTCCCATTTCCTGCAAATTATTTACTTATTCCTGCCTTATAGAATTTTACACATATCATTCGTATTATTTCAAGTACATTTTACTTGTTCCTGACTTTCACTTACTTCAAAACCTGGCTTGAAACCAATCTCTGTAAAATCATCCCTAATAATCCCGTCCAGATCTATGGCCTTGCCACTTTTTTTTTTTTAAAAAAAGAACAGCTTTATTGTGATATAATTTACATATTGTACAATTTGCCCGCCTAATGTGTACAATTCACTGGATTTGGGTACATTCACAGAGTTGTGCAACCATCACCACAATCAGTTTTGAAATATTTTTATCATCCGTAAGAGAAACTCCATACCTATTAACAGTCTCCTCCTGCCCCATTTCTCCCCAAATCCCTCTGCTCTCTAGGAAGCTAAAAAGCATCCTTTCTGTTCTATAGATTTGTCTATTCTGGATGTTTCATATAAATGGAATCATATAATATGTGTGATTTTTGTGTCTGGCTTCATTCACTTGACAGTATTTTTTAGGTTCATCCATGTTGTAGTATGTATCGGTACTTCATTTCTTTTTATTGCTGAATAATATTACATTGTATAGATATACCACATTGAATTTATCTGTTCATCAGTTAATGGACGTTTGAGTTGTTTGCACTTTTTGGCCGTTATGAATAATCCTACTGTGAACATTTGTGTGCAAGTCTTTGTGTGGACATGAGTTTTTATTTCTCGGCTATATACGTAGGAGTGCGATTGTTGGGCCACCTGCACCATTTTACATTGCTGCCAGCAGCATGTGAAAGTTCCAGTTTCTCCACTTGTCAGTGCTTGTGATTGTCTGTCTTTTTGATTATAGCCATCTTAGAAATGTGAAGTGGTATCTCATGGTTTTGATTTGCGTTTCTTTAATAACTAATAAATGATGTACATCCTTTCATACATGCTTATTGGCTGTTTGTAAATCTTCTTTGGCTAAATGTCTGTCTAGATCCTTTGACCATTTTTTAATTGGTTATCTTTCTATTATTGAGTTTTAAGAATTCTTTATATATTCTAGATAGGAATTCCTTATCAGATAGATGATTTGCAAAATTTTCTCCCATCCTGTGGGTTTTCTTTTCACTTTCACAGTCTTACTTGGCCTCCTTCCTGGATCCTTGTCTCTTAGTTTAGATGTAAAAAGAGGTCATAAAAATTAGTTCTCCTAACTGATGAATTTAATGTACAGAACAGAAAATAGGTTGGAAATGCTTGAAATCTAAAAATTAAGTTATAAAGGGATGATTAACCAAGCCATTGGCTTATTTGAAAGAACTTCATAGCTTTCTTTGGTGAAGTTTTACTGAAACAATGAAATTCTGAGTTTTAGTTTATGGTACTTAAAAAAAAATTCAGTGAAATATCTGGCTTATAATGATTTAAAATACTAGATACTATCACTAACTCCTTTGGTATTAAAAATGGTTTTATGCCATCACTACTCAAATATAGTTTAAACAGTATTTCATTAAATGAGAACATCAGTCGTAGAGTGAATTAACACCCAGAATTATTTTTGCTGTTAATTCTGCACAAGATAGTTATACATATTGCTCTGAGATTAAGTGTTATACATATTGTTCTGAGATTATGTGTGCTACATTGGATTAGGGTGAAATTTGTGTGTATTTTCTCAGTTGTAAAAGAATGGCTGTCTTATGCCTACTTTGCAGAGAAAAAGGTAGGATTTTTAAAATATAAACAACATTACACTTATGTCAGTATTAGGCGGTTAAGTGGGAACTGCTTATGTGAAAGTTGTCAGCATAAACATGTACTAATCAAAAAAAGAAAAGCAAACACTACGCATTCACTAGCTCCGTGGTTTCCTAAATACGGATGTTGGGATTTCCTCATTCCCTGTACTGCTATTTTAAACTTCTATATATATCTAGGACTATTTCTGAGTCATTTATTGATCTCTATATGTCTTTCTTGAATTTGCTTCTAGTGTGTACAAAAACAGTAAACAACTTTTGAAACCCTCCTTTCTCCCACCAGCATCAAAAATTTTTTTAAAAATCTGACCTTTTTAGTTCTTATAGTCGACTTTCTGATTTGATGACTGTCTTAAAATTGACTCAGATTTATTTTGGGTTCTAAAATTGACCCAGCTTCTTTGCAGCCATTGAAAATTATTCTGTCCAGACCACAATACAAATTGTCTTTCTTGATGCCTTCAGAATATTTAGCACCATACAGTTTAGACCTTTTTGAAGTATTCATACCATAACTTTAAGTAAGTTTTGGGTTTATTAAACATTTCACATGTATTTGATCCTCCCAGCAATCCTGTGAGATATTCCCAGTGGTCTTCATGAAATGTAAATCAGATCATATGTCTTTCCTGCTAAAAATCTTTCAATGGCTTTCCATTGCATTTAGCATAAAATCCTTATTACCGTAAAAGCACTATATAGTCTGGCCCTGGTCTACCTCTCCAGCCTTATCTAGCATTTCTCCTCCTCTTGTCATAAACTCCAACCTCATTAATCAGCTCCTCCAATATACCCAACTCCCAGAGTTGTTCTGGCCCTAGCCCATGCTGTTCCTTCAGTCTTAGCTTTTCTTTCCTTACTCTTCCTGAAATAATTGCTATTCATATGCTAAAATGTTACTTTTTCAAAGAGGCTTTTCTTTAGTCTAAATAGAGAGCCTTTTATATGCTTTCATAGCTCCCTGTTCTTTTCCTTCACAGCACTTACCACAATATTTTACTACATATCGTAATTACTTACTGTCTGTCTTCTCCACTGGACTCTGAATTCTGTAAACATAGAGACCTTGGCTATTTTGCTAACCACCTAATCATATGGAATAGCATATACATAGTAGATCTTCAATAAATATTTTTTGATGAATGAATTTCCATTCTTTTTTTTTTTTTTTTTTTAAAGATTTTATTTATTTATTTTTCCCCCAAAGCCCCAGTACATAGTTGTCTGTCATAGCTGCACATCCTTCTAGTTGCTGTATGTGGGATGCGGCCTCAGCATGGCTGGAGGAGTGGTGCCTCGGTGCGCACCCGGGATCCGAACCCGGGCCGCCGGCAGCGGAGAGCACGCACTTAACCGCTAAGCCACGGGGCCGGCCCCTGAATTTCCATTCTAAGATGAACAATCTAAAGGTTTTAGTGCTGAGTAACTTTCCTCACAGCAAGAATGTCAGAAAGAGAATTTTGGTCTAGTACTTTTTCTATAGTAAATTTAGAATTAATATCTACTCAGGTCTGATTTCAGGAGATAAAAAAATTTATAAGCAAAAATAATCATGAAAAGGGGCCGGCCTGGTGGCGCAGCAGCTAAGTGCACGCACTCTGCTTCAGCGGCCTCAGGTTCGCAGGTTCGGATCCCAGGCGCACACCGACACACTGCTTGTCAAGCCGTGTTGTGGCGGCGTCCCGTATAAAGTAGAGGAAGATGGGCATGGATGTTAGCCCAGGGCCAGTCTTCCTCAGGAGAAAAGAGGAGGCTTGGCATCGGATGTTCGCTCAGGGCTGATCTTCCTCACACTCAAAAAAATCAGGAAAACTAATTGAGGTTGGGTGTGAAAAAAATTCATCAACAATTTAGTGTTTACCATAACTCTAGAAAACCTTGTAAAAGAAAGATAGTGTTTATTTTTTCGTGTAGTCTTAATTGATGTGAAAACATGATAAGTATTTCAGTTCTTATTTATAGCTTGATAATAACATTTTGATACCCTTTTGCTACTTCACTTTATAAAGAGAACCCCTACTATTTCATAAAGTGGGGAATATGGTGTATGATTTCACTAGGCATCTGTTACATCTTTAGGTCTTTGTTAAATAAATGGAATTTGAAGTAAAGGTTAATATAGTAGAAAGAGCATTGAGCTTTAGATTCTGAAAACTAGAATGCGTACTGAAAACAGGCCCTGCATACTCAGTAGTGTTGTGTGACCTTGGTAAGTCACATAACCTCTCTGAGTTTTGGTTTCCCCATCAGCTAACTAAAAAGAGAAAGGAAAAAACAGTTACTCTAACAATAGACTAATGTGAAAACACTTTATACAAAAAACTTTATATAAATATAAAACATTTATATTCTGTTACGTGATATTAGAATTTTAATTTAAACAGGATTGACGTGATCATATCTGTGTTTTTAAAATGTCTGTGGCAGCAGAGTGGAGGACAGATTAGAAGTGAGAAAACTTAAAGCAGAGGGACAAGTTGGGCAGCTCTTGCAGTAATCTATGCTACTAAAAAATGGGAGGTACAGAACTAAAGTACTTTGCTAAGAATGAAGAGAGGGGCAGACTTGGTTACCAGATGTTGTGTGGTGAGAGAGAAATATAGGATAATATTCTGGTTTCTGGCTTGGAAAATTAAATTACTGATGACATCATTTATTAAAGGAATACTAGGGAAGGAGTACATATGAAAGTGAAGATAATTGACAATGTTTATGAAAGTACATATGAAAGTGTGAAGATGATGGTTGAAATGTCTATGAAACATACAAGTTGACATGGACCAGTAGGAATTGGAAATATGATTCAAGAACTTGAGGACTGGCCCTGGGATGCAGATTTTGGAATCATTGGTATGAATTACAGTATCGTTGGAGAGTAGGAACAGTGAGAGAAGAAGAAATTAGAGAGCAGCTCTGTGAAATACTAACATTTAAGAAGAGGAAAAAAAGGTTGTTAAAAAAAAAAAAAAAAAGGGAGGGGCCCGGCCCAGTGGTGCAGCGGTGTGCGCACTGCGCTGCGGCGGCCCAGGGTTCGCCGGTTCGGATCCCAGGCGCGCACCGACGCACCGCTTGTTGAGCCATGCTGTGGCGGCATCCCATATAAAGTAGAGGAAGATGGGCATGGATGTTAGCCCAGGGCCAGTCTTCCTCAGCAAAAAAAAAAAAGAGGAGGATTGGCATTGGATGTTAGCTCAGGGCTGGTCCTCCTCACCAAAAAAAAAAAAAAAAAAAATATCCTTCCCCTCAAAAAAAGGAGAGTCACACAGTTAAATGTAAAAAGGATTGAGAAGGTACATAAAATTATAGATCCTTTGGATTTGTTAGGGTGATGATTGGTGACTTTGTGAGAACCTTTTTGAGGGCCTTTGGGGTAGGAAGACCTATTGTGCTAGGTTGAAGAGTAAGTCAGGATTGAGGAAGGAGAAGCTTCGCTGCAAGGACAAGTCAGAAAAATGGGAGTAGATAGAGGAGGAAATGAGTATGTGAATTGGGAGGTGATGTGGGGGGAAAAAGGAAAAGAACTGGCCCTTTTTATATGCTGAGTGGGAAGAAAAACAAGAGAAAAGATAGAAGGAGAAACAAGGGGATAGGGCCTGTTAATGGAGTTAGTCTTCAAGGAGGCAGAAGGAAATTAGATCCAAAGCTATAGGAACAAAAATTATTCACCTTGGATTTAAGGAAGGTTACATCTTCCACTGATGTATAAGGGAATCAGGTATGGAACAAAGGAGTTGGACAGAAAGTTGAGGCTTCTAACTTCCTTGAAAAGTAGGCAACAAGGTTGTCTATTTAACCTGGTTTGAAATAATTATTGGAAATAGAGAAGGCTATACTGGAGACATGCTGGAGGATTGCGGGTCATCTGTGGAGGACTTGAGAGATTGAAGACCGTAGATCTTTAATCTCCATGAGGTTTTCTTTAGTAAATTTTGAACCCGGATAATATTAACATTATGATAAAAATTTTCATATTGATGTACTAGTGTGTGAGAATCATGGGTAATGACCAAGTGTGAGGCAGTCTCATAAAATCCCTTGTAATCCACTGATACAGGGGGAATGACAGTGATTAAGCCCCAGCCAGAGGCCTCAACCATAAATAAAGTGACCTTGATCATATTTTGGTATATTCACTTCATAGCTTTTTATATGGGAACACAGCCAGATGGCTCAGTTATTATTCAGAAATATTTCACCTTCAGTCTCATCTATAAGCTGTAGACTCCTTTATGCAAGAAACTTTGTGCTTTGTGTAATAAACAGATCAATTAATTACCGCTCTGTACTTTGGGCTATGTAGATGTTTGCACATTAGCATTTAGATGAATTTTAGATGGTTGCAAGTCTATAGTTTAATGTAATATTTGATACTGAAGCTTGATCAAATTAAAATCAGTATGTATGTCAGTTTTAGGATTTTTTGATTGATTTGCTTATATTATCTTCCCAGATATCAAGGGTAATAATCTGTACTTTCTGTACTTGATGTGTTTTTCTTCTCTTATGAGATGTCACCCAATCATTTTTACTTTTCTGGCTTGCTTACTGGTTGCTCTAGTTACCAAAAGGAAATAATTTCTTGAAAATGAATACATTACTATATATCAGAATCATAATTTGATAAACTTAGAAACAAATCAGGCTTTTCCAAAGAAAATTCTTCAAATCTTATGTTAATTTTTTATTAAAATTTAATGCAAATTCATCTCTTTGGAAGAGATAATATAAAAGACAAATGTGAGATAAATATAAAATTATTAATTTCTTTCAAAAATAGTAGTAAAACTATGCATTTTATACATTTTGCTGTACATATTTTTCATCCTGTTTTTATGCTTGAAATTTCATTTGTTGACTTTATCAGTTTTGTTGGCCTCAACATTATTCGTAGTCTGTACATTTGACTCTACTTCATTTTTGTGCGTGTATATGAAGATGTATAAACATAGAAACTACTATTCTATATTAAATAGAAAACATATTAATCATATTTAATATAGTATCTCAGGAAGACAGAAGAGTACAAAGAGAAATATAACAAAACACCTGTGTACACCCCTCTTAGTTTAAAAAACTAAAACATACAGATACAGTTGAATCTCCCTGTATATGTTTCCCTAATCCTATCCCTTCCCTCCCTTGCCAGAGGGAGCCACCATTCTGAAATTGATTTTTATTATTCTCTTTATTTATACTTTTAATATATATGTATGAGTCTTTAAATAGTCTGTATTATTTGTGTTGTGTTTTAAAATTTTCTGTAGTTGCACTGTGTGCATATCTATCTTACCTTGATATATTTGTGTTATATTACATGTATCCTTTTACAGCTTGTTTTTTGCTGTTGTTCGACATTGTAGTTTTGAGATTTATCCATGTTAATACATGTTAGTTGTATTTTTTATTTCAATTTTTGTGTAGTATTTCTTGGTATGAATAATGGGTATTAGATTTTTTTCTAGTTTTTCATTCTTACAAATTATGCTGTAGTATATATTTTTATAGTTGTATTCTTGTGAATATGTGTGAGAGTTTCTGTAGGGGTAAACTTAGCAATGGCAATACACGATTGTATGGTGAGCACATCTTCATCTTTAAAAGATGTTGCCAAATAATTCTCCAAAGTGAAGTTTCTAGTTTACACCCCTATTGGCAGGATATGAGTTCCTGTTACTATACATCTTCTCCACACTTAATATTGTTGACACACGTGCGTGTGCTGTGTGTTCACCAGTTTCATGGGAATAATATGATTTGGTATTAATTTGTATTTTTCTGTTGCTAATGAGATTGAGCATCTTCTCATATGTATAGAGGCCATTCTGATTTCCTGTTCTGTGAATTGCCCCTTTTTTTCTTTTCTCTTTCTTTTTTTTTTAAATTAACTTAAAGGAGTTCTTCATGTATTCTCATCTTTTGTTGATTATATGCATGTAAGTATCTTCCCTAGTCTGTATCTTATCTCTTTTCTTGATTGTGTCTTTGTTGAACAAAAGCTTTTCATTTTAACTTTGGCAAGTTTGTCAACCTTTATCTTTAAGATTTTTTGCTTTTCGTCTCAACTCTTCCTATAGTCTAAGGTAACAAGGATTTTATCCTATATCTTTTTAAATAATTATACTTTTGCTTTCATATTTATGTTTTTAATCCAACTATAATTTATTTATTTATTTTGCGAGGAAGATCAGCCCTGAGCTAACATCTGATGCCGATCCTCCTCTTTTTTGCCCTGGGCTAACATCCATGCCCGTCTTCCTCTGCTTTATATGGTGCGCCACCCCATATAAAGTGGTGGCTTGACAAGTGGTGCATTGGTGTGTGCTGGGATAACCGCTGCGCCACTGGGCCGGCCCCTATAATTTATTTTTGTACAGTTAGTTCTGCTGTAACAGCATGTGTTCCTAAAAATCACCATGCTATATGCAAAATCATACAATAAAAACCACAGGGCGTATGTGGGAAAAATGGGGTTGCAGCACAACACTCAAAAAAATTTTGTCAGTGACACATTTAAAAAAAAGATATTTAATAAAAATGGTAGCACAGTTTTACATATAGTAAATTGTTAAGAAATACATAAATACCACAATAAATATGACATTTTTCTTTTGAAAAAGATGAAGTTTGCTTGTGAAAGTGAGATTCAGAAGAGTTGCGGCTTCTGAGTTATTTTGAAGAGGTGGAAGGTTATTTGCAATCTGCCGAGAAGTTATAACAGCAGATGTGGAAAATATGGCTCGTAACACATGTGGTGAATTTAGGTAGATGTTTGAAGTGTATGCGTGTTTTGTGCATACCTCTGCAGCTTAGTATAGCTGGGTAGTTTTTTACATTCAACTAGTGTTTGTTTCCGAGTTTGGACTAGGGTGAAGCAAGCAAGGCACCTAGGGCCTACAATTTAAGGAAGTACTCCCTGTTAGGGTCCCTAGGCATCTCACTTGCCTCACTCTAGTCCTGGGCCTGCTTGTGGATGAAGTAGTGCTTAAGCATACACTGAAATTTGTGTTACTGTCCCCTAATAGATCAGACGTGTTTAACATGTCAAGTCTTCAAAGCAAGTGTTAGAGTAGACCTGACTGCATATGTGAGGTAGAGCTCTAGTTAATTTTTTCCCATATACATCACCAGATCTTTCCTTACTAGTTTGTTTGTGTTTTTTTTTTTATAATTTTATTTATTTTTCCCCCAAAGCCCCAGTAGATAGTTGTATGTCATAGCTGCACATCCTTCTAGTTGCTGTATGTGGGACGCGGCCTCAGCATGGCCGGAGAAGCGGTGCGTCGGTACGCGCCCAGGATCCGAACCCGGGCTGCTGCCAGCAGTGGAGCGCGTGCACTTAACCACTAAGCCACTGAGCCAGCCCTTTCCTCACTAGTTTGTAATGATGCTTTTGGCGTATGTCATAGCACCACATATACATCAGTCTAATTCTTGTTTCTTTGTGCCGTTTTCGTTTTCGTTGGTCTTTTTCCTTCTCCAGATGCCAGTATCACATTTTCTTAATTGCAGGTCTGGAACTAACTTTGTAACCTTGGGCAAGTTAATTTCTGTGTCCCTATGAAATTATAATAGTGCCTACCTCATTGGGTAGTTAAGAGAAAATGAGCCAATATATTAAAGTGCTTAGAAGTATGGGCCTGGCCCAAGGGTAAAATTCAAATGTTAGTTATTTTGTTATTATTAAAAGTAATTTCTACAATTTAATAAAGAGTCTTGATATCTGGGAGATTGAGATTGCCATCTTGTTTTTCCTTTTCCAAACTGTCTGAGAGGAAACAGGGAGAGGCTTGTGGAAAGATTCCTTGAGAAAGTGACATTTAGGCTATCTGAAAGATGATAGAAGTTAACTAGGTGTTGAGAGCAATAGGAAAATATTCTGGACGGAAGGACCCATAAGAAAATGGTGTGTCCAGGAGCTGGAAGAAGTCTCTTGTAGCTAGATCTCAGCACGAAGAAAAATGGTACCAGCAGAGGCTAGAGAGGTAGGTAGGAGCAGATCATGCTAGACCTATTAGGCAATGTGAAGGATTTTAGACTTCATCCTAAAATCAAAGTTATAACTATTTGTAAAGATTGATATTTCATGCCTTTTATTCTTTCTCATAGGTCTAAGAATAAAAGCCATGAAATATCGGTCTTTACAAATAGTTATAACTATTCAAAAAAGAATCTCGGAGGCTCAAATTGGGCCCATCTGGACCCTAATAGCATACCAAGGATTAAGAGTGCTGCTGAGAATGGATAAATTCAGATCTTTGTTCACTTATTTGTAATCTTAGTGAGCTATTGATTCTGTTCTAGGCTTTTATCAGTTCAGATTGAGAATCTTGGGTTTTGGCAGATTCATAGATTAGGAGTAGAGTTTTTAGAGTACAGTAAATCTATGTAAATGTCTTGAAATAAAATTTTTTCATTTATTTGTCCACTTCATCTAATATTATTGTCTTTCGTGGGAACACCTGAGAAAACTACACATTATTTCTGTAATAGATGCTCCTATTTTTTCTCCTTCCCTCATGTTTCATTACCACAGGATTCTACAGGTGAGATATAGGTGGCTTGTAATAGAAATATGATGTCCTTTTTCTATTGAAGGTAGTGTTGGAAGCAGTTAAATATTCATCAGATGGGAGCGTCTCCTCTCATAGTAGTATCATTGTACAGAAAGTAGTCACTCAAGATCTAGGAAAGAGACTTGAACTAGAAATGTTATGGCAGCAGATGAAAACTGCCCAGTACAGACCTCCACTGTAACTGTAAAGGTGTATTAAGTACTTTGGGAGATAAAACCCCATCTTTCAGAAATACCTTTTAGGTAAATATAAATAGAATTTTGATAGTATTCCACAAATAGTTTTGAATGTAAGTTTTGTAAATGACATTTTTAATTACATTATTATTATTAATCTATGAGTTCAACACATTTCCAGTCAAAATCTTAATTGGGTTTTTTTGTGAAACTTGATAAACTGATTCTAAAATTGATATGGAAGAGCAGATGGCCAAAGATGGTTAACACAGTTTGCAGCAACAAGCTGGGAAACTTGTCACCATGCTGACGAGAAATGAATCCTAGGCATTTGAAAATAAGATGAATATAGTTTCAGTAATGCTTATGGTGCTTGGTGTATCACACTTTTGAAATCAGTCAACAACCAATCTTGCTTGCCCCAGCAGATTTTACTCCTGTATGGAAGACAGTTGAAGACAATATTGTTGTTATTAACTTTTGTTGGTAAAGAAGCTAAGTTTTTTTGAAACTTTGATTATAGTTATTATAATCAATCTTGCAAACCTTTAATAATTGCTTTCTTTACCCCTAAAAAGATAGTAAAATATATAAAATTAACATACTATACTTGTAAGGTTTTTGCAAAAGAATCATTTTTCTTATTTCTGTATATTTTACCATATTGCATTTTAAAATTTGTTTTGATTGATTCTTACGTTTACCATTTGAATTTTTGTTCAATTGACAAATATTTTGTTGAATAGCTATTACTTGCATTTTTTAAAAAATGCTAAGGATTTTTTTTTTTAATGTGCGTGTCAGTACTTGTTCTCCAGTGGTAGATATTTATAGAATAATAGAAATAATACTTTACACAAGTGAAATATTTTTCTTCCAAATATTGTGACATTACAGTTATTCTCAATAATCCTTTGAAGTTAGGCATGTGCTTTTACTATAAAATGAAATATCAAAAATAGATGGCTTTTCTGCTGTTCCTATAGTTTCAGATATTTTCCTTTACTGGTTTTCTTTTCTTTTTTAGGTATCTAGTTGATAGTCGCTGGTTCAAACAGTGGAAAAAATATGTTGGCTTTGATAGTTGGGACAAATACCAGATGGGAGATCAAAATGTATATCCTGGACCCATTGATAACTCTGGACTTCTCAAAGGTATTATTTCCTTCTTTCAGTCAGGTTGTAAATGTGTTCATTTCAATATGTTATAGTCAATATATGTAATATGGAAAATGTTAATGTAAGTAAATTGATAGATTAGAAATTTCTTTGTTATAGATTTGACCTAATGAACTCAAATTATTCTGTCATAATTAGTTATTATTCTATATCACAAGTTTGGTTTTTCATTTATGATATAATAAGGGTTTATTATTGTTTAAACCTTTAAATGAAGAATGTAAATTAGATAGCACTATCTTATTATTTGGAGGAAATGCTGTATTGTATATTGCTTTTCCTAATGGACACATGACTTTTTTTTTTAAGTTGATCACTGGTATATGTTTACATTCTTGGACTTTTGCTTTAATCTTCTACAACCCTCACTACTTGCCAGCTCTTCTATACCTCTCATCACATTTGAAGAGAATAAAATATAAGTACCAGAACTTCCATTTCTGGCCAAGGTGGAGTAACAGGGGCTGGATTTATCTTTCCACCTGAATGAACTAAAACCCTGACAAAATATGTGAAACAGTGGTTCTCAAAGCATTGGACATAAGACAACAAAGAACAGTGATCCCCGAGAGATAGGAGACAAATGAGGTGAGCCCTGTGATTGCCTCAGCTTACTGCCTTGAGAGTTTCCAAGATATAGCGCAGTAGGGGAAACTCATGGAGAGCATGTCCATCTCCCTTAGTTGAGGAAAGAGTTTGGAGTCTAGGGAGACCAAGCCTGCCAGAGTTTTCAGGGCAGAGTATCCGAGAGGAATGAGCAGCACAGAGAGACAGAGATAGAGACCTGGAGGTCTGCAGAGAGTCTCTCTCAAGTCTTCAACTGACTGTTAATCAACACGTGCATCCAGGGAAAGAACCACTAAAAAGAATGAGAGAAAACCATCATTGGGGCTCATATAGGACCAATAATAATGTGTTTACAGCAGCCAGAGTGGAAAACCTTATAATTCACGAGGTAGACTACTGAGAATGGTTTTGCCTCTGTAATAGGGCAAAATTAATCGTCTTGTCAGTTCTAATTTGAAGGTGTCAAACTATTTCCAAGTAACTTAGCTGTATCTCAGAACAAAATGCAAGAGTATTTATAGGAATACAAAAATACCCAGTATCCAACAAGATAAAATTTATAATATCTTTGATCCAACCAAATATTACCTGGCATGCAAAGAAGCAGAAAAATATGATGTATAATGAGGAGAAAGAGCAATGTTTACAAAAAATTTTTAAATGGGAAAAAGGAACAAAGAACAAATGAAACAAATACAAAACCAATAATAGCAAGATGGTTAATTTAAACCCAGTTCTATGAATAATCACATTAAATATAAATACCCCAGTTAGAGGTAGAGACTGTAAGAGTGGATTAAAAAATAAGACCCAACTATATACTGTCTACAAGAAACACACTTTAAATATACAGATACAAGTAAATTAAAAGTAAGATTGAAAAAGATATGCTGTGTTGTGGTAAGCAGAATTCTAAGACTGTCCTCCAGTGACCCTCAGTCTTGTGTAATCGTCTCTCCTTTGAGTGGGGGTGGAACCTGTGAATAGGATGCGATGTCATTCCCATGATTATATATGACAAAAGGAAGATTATCCCAGTGAGCTTAATCTAATCACATGTGCCTTTTAAAATCAGAGCGTTTTCTCTGGCTTGTGGCTGAAGAAGTCAGATTCAGAGCATGAGAAGGACTCAGTACATCATTGCTGGTTTGAAAATGGAAGGGACCATGTGAGAAGGAAGACAGGCATCCTCTAGGAACAGAGAGGCCTCAGGCCCACAGCCAGCAAGGAAACAGGAACTTCATACCTGCAACCGTGTGGAACTGAATTCTGCCAACAACCTGAATGGGCTTAGAAGTGGATTCTTCCCAGAGCCTTCAGATAGGAGACCAGCCTGTCTGACATCTTGATTTCTGCCTTTTGAGACCCTCAGTAGGGAACCCAGTTGAGCCCACCTGAACTTCTGACCCACAAAACTGTGAGATAATAAGTCGATATTGTTTTAAGCCGCCATGGTAATTTGTTATGCAGTAATAGAAAACTAATACACATGCTAACACTAATCAAAAGAAAGCTGTAGTGGCTATATTAATGTCAGACATTAAGACAGAACAAAGGACGTTACTAGTGATAAAAGTTCACTTCAGAATCATAAATGTGCTGGGATAATTCATTAAGAGGACATAATAATCCTAAATTTATACCCAGCCAATGGCATAACTTCAAAATATGTGAAGCAAAAACTGATAGATCTGCAAGGAGAAATAGAAAAATATCCACAATTATATAATGAGTATTTCAAGACTCTTTTCTCTGTGAATGATAAAAAAAACATATAGACAGAAAATTAGTAGTGATGTGAAAGAATTGAACACTCTCATCTAACCTGACCTAACTGACATTTGTAGAACATTCCACTGAACAATAGAAGAATGAAAATCCTTTTCAAGTGTGCACATGAAACATTTAGATAGAATATTCTGGACCATAAAATCTGTCTCAATAAAGTTAAAAAGGATTTAAATCCTAAAAATATGTTCTCTTACTACAGTGGAATAAATTAGAAGTTAATAACAGAAAGATAGCTGGAACATCTTCAAATATTTGGAAACTAAGTTAGACACTTCTGTGTAACCCATGGATCAAAGAACTCAAAAGGAAAATTAGAAAGTATTTTTTTTTCCCCCCCCTGGATTTTTTTTTTTTATTGATGTTTTAATGGTTTCTAACATTGTGAAATTTTGGGTTGTACATTTTTGTTTGTCCATCACCATATATATGACTCCCTTCACCCCTTGTGCCCACCCCCCACCCCCACTGCCCCTGGTAACCACAGTCCAGTTTTCTCTGTCCATGTGTTGGTTTATATTCCACGTATGAGTGAGATCATACAGTGTTTGTCTTTCTCTTTCTGGCTTATTTCACTTAACATAATACGCTCCAGACCCATCCATGTTGTTGCAAATGGGACGATTTTGTCTTTTTTTATGGCTGAGTAGTATTCCATTGTATATATATACCACATTTTCTTAATCCAGTCGTCAGTCGAGGGACACTTAGGTTGCTTCCACTTCTTGGCTATGGTGAATAATGCTGCAATGAACATAGGGGTGCATAAGCCTCTTTGGATTGTTGATTTCAGGTGCGTTGGATAGATTCCCAGTAGTGGGATGGCTGGATCATAGGGCATCTCTGGAAAATTAGAAAGTATTTTTAACTAAATGAAAGTGAAAACACATCAAAATTTGTGGAAGGCAGCTAAATAGTATGTGGAGGGGAATTTATAGCCCTGAACACCTATAAAGAAAAGTCTCAAATCAGTGACCTTGGTTTCCAATTTAAGAAACTAAAAATAAGAACAAATTAAATCTAAAGGAAGCAGAAGAAAGGACATAAGTTCCGAACAGAAATTAAAGAAAGAGAAAAATAGAGAAAATCAGTGAAACCAAAAACTACTTCTTTGTGAAAATAAAATTGATAAATATCTAGTTTGATCACAACAAAAAGAGAAAAGACACAATTGCCAATATCAAGAACAAGAGAGGTAACGTCATTACAGAATCTGCAAATAATAAAAGAACAATAACGTAATATTATGAAGTTTAAGCCAATGGCATATTCAACAAATTAGGTGGAAAAGACAAATTCCTTGAAAGATGAAAACTACCAAAGCACATTCCAAAAGAATAGATGGCCTGAATAGCCCTATGTCAATTAAAGAAATTGAATTTGTAGTTTAAAACTTTCCCACAAGGAAAACATCAGACCCACATGGTACCACTGGTGAATTCTACCAAACATTTTAAGGGAGAAATAATACCAATTCTACAAAAACTCTTCCAGAAAATTGGGAGAGAATGCTTCACCTTAAACTATGAAACCATCACTACCTTGGTACCAAAGTCTGACAGAGACATTTCAAGAAAAGAAAACTGTACACCAATATCCCTCATGCACATAGATGCATAAATTCTTAAGAAAATTTTAGTAAATCGAGCCCAACAATAAAAAGGGTATATGTATCATATAGAAATAAATATTAAAAAGATAATATATCATGTAAGATAAAAGAGTAAAATAGAAGGAAATTTCCTCAACCTCATAATGGGCATCTGAAAAACCTACAGGTGACATACTCAATGGTGAAAGACTGGATGCTCTCCCTCCAAAATCAGGAAAAAGGCAAGGATATCTACTGTCAGCTCTTTAAGCCAACATTGTACGAAGGTAATAGTGAGTAAGGCAAGAAGAAGAAATAAAAGGCATGTAGATTGTAATAAATCTGCTTTTATTCATAGATAACTATGTCTATGTAGAAAATTGGATATAATCTACAAAAAAAAACTTCTGGAATTAATAAATGAGATTAGGATACAAGATCATTATTCAAAAAGCAATTGTATTTTTGTACACTTACAAGGAACTAACAGGAATTGAAACTTTGAAAATACATTTTTTTTTTTTTTTTAAAGATTTTATTTATTTATTTTTTCCCCCCAAAGCCCAGTAGATAGTTGTGTGTCATAGCTGCACATCCTTCTAGTTGCTGTATGTGGGACGCGGCCTCAGCATGGCCGGAGAAGCAGCGCGTCGGTGGGAGCCCGGGATCCGAACCCGGGTCGCCAGCAGCGGAGCGCACTCACTCAACCACCAAGCCACGGGGCCGGCCCCTGAAAATACATTTTATGGGGCTGGCCTGGGGCTGTAGCGGGTAAAGTGCAAGCGCTCCGCTTTGGCGGCCCGGGGTTCCACAGGTTTGGATCCCAGGCTTGCGCCAGCAAACTGCTTGTCAAGCCGTGCTGTGGCGGCATCCTGTGTAAAGTGGAGGAAGATGGGCACGGATGTTAGCCCAGGGCCAGTCTTCCTCAGCAAAAAGAGGAGGATTGGCAGATGTTAGCTCAGGGCTGATCTTCCTCACGCACACACACAAAATACATTTTATAGTCGTATCAAAAAATATAAAATACTTACAGATAAACCTGACAAAATATGCTCAAGACCTTTACACTGAAAACTACAAGTTTCTGAGAGAAATTAAAACCTAAATAAAGAGAGAAATCATGCTAATGGATCAGAAGACGCAATATTGTTAAATTCCCCCACGCAGTCTACAGATTCAACACAATTCCGGATCACATTCCTAGTCGGCTTTTAAAAAATTGAGATGGAATTTGCATACCACAAAATTCATCCTTTTAAATTGTACTGTTCATTGGTTTTTAGTATAGTCACAGAGTTGTATAACCATTACCACCATCTAATTCTACAACATTTTCATCACCCCAGAAAGAAACTTTGTACTCTTTAACAGTCACTCCCCATCCCCCGCAAGACCCCAGCCTTAGGCAACCACTAACCTATTTTCTGTCTCTATGGATTTACCTATTGTGGATATTTCATCTAAGTGGAATCATACAATATGTACCCTTTAATGATTAACTTCTTTCGCTTAGCACAGTTTTCAAGTGTCATCCGTGTAGCATGAATCAGTATTTCATTCCTTTTTATGGATGAATAATTTTCCATTGTATGGCTATAACACATTTAATTTATCCATTCATCAATTGATAGACATTTGGGCTATTTGCACTCTCTGGCTATTATGAATAATGCTGCTATAAACATTCGTGTACAAATTTTTGTGTAGATGTATATTTTCATTTCTTGTGGGTATATACCTAGACCTAGAATTACTAGGTCATATAGTAACTCTGTATTTAACTATTTGAGAAACTGTTAGACTGTTTTCCAAAATAGTTAGACCGTTTTACATTCTCACCAGCAATATATGAGGGTTCCAATTTCTCCACATCCTTGTCAACACTTGTTATTGTCTGTCCTTTTATTATAACCATCCTGATGGGTTTGAAGTGGTATCTCATTGTGATTTTGATTTGTATTTCCCTAGTGATTAATGATGTTAAGTATCTTATTGGTGCTGTTTATATATCTTTTTTGAAGAAATGTCTATTCAGATCCTGTGCCCATTTTTAAATTGGATTATGTCTTTTTATTGTTATAAGAGTTGTTTATATAGTCTGGATACTAGCCCCTTATCATATATATGATTTACAATAATTGTCACCTATTCTGTGGATTGTCTTTTACTTCCTTGGTGGTGCCTTTGAAGCACAAAAGTTTATCTGTTTTTTCCCTTTGGTTGCTTGTGATTTTGGTGTCAGAAAGCATTGCCTGATCCAAGGTCATAAAAGATTTACACCTATGTTTTCTTCTAAGAGTTTTATAGCTTTATCTGTTACATTTGTGTCTGATCAATTTTAAGTTAATATTTATATATTGTGTGTGCGGTAAGAATCAATTGAACAGATTAGGGAATCCAGAAGTAGATCCCTACATATATGGTCAATTGATTTTAGACAAAGATGTAACAGGTATTCAGTGTCTTTTAAACAAATGCTACTTGAGCATTAGGTATCTGTTTGCAAAAAGCCTGAACTTTTATCCATACCTGGCACTATATACAAAATTAACTCAAAGCAGATCATAGACCTAAATGTAAAAACCAAAACTATAAAACTTATAGAAAAAAAAAGAAAAATTTTGTGACATTTTGTTAGGCAAAGATTTCTTAAATATGATGCAAAAGCATGATTGATAAAAGAAAAAAATGGATGAATTGTATTTCATCAGTAATAAAAGCCTCTTCAGTTTTTCTGTTTTTTATTTTTTTATTCTTTTTTTGCTGGGAAAACTTCGCCCTGAGCTAACATCTGTTGCCAATCTTCCTCTCTCTTTTTTTTTTTTCCTTCCCTCCCCAAAGCCCCAGTACATAGTTGCATATTTTAGTTGTAAGTCCTTCTAGTTCCTCTGTGTGAGCTGCCACGACAGCATGGCTACTGACAGACGATTGATGTGGTTCCGAGACCGGGAAATGAACCCAGGCAGCTGAAGCGGAGAACACTGAACTTGAACCATTAGGCCATCAGGGCTGACTCTAAAAGCCTCTTCAAATGACAGTGTTAAGAGAAGGAAAAGACAAGCCAGTGTGGGAGAAAAACAAATCACCTAGCTGATAAAACACTTGTAGGCAGAATAAATAATTTTTGAAACTCTATATTAAGAAAACATAAACAGTTGGAAAAAGTGGGCAAAAGATTTGAACAGATACTTCACCAAAGAAAGAGTTTTCAAAAAGCACTTGCGGATATACTCAGCATGATTAGTCTTTAGAGAAATGAAGATTAAAACCACAATGAGGTACCACTGTATATTAAAATGATTCACATTTAAAACACTGACCCATACCATGTATTGACAAGGATGTGGAACAAGTGGAACTTTTATGCACTGTTTCTGGGAATGAAATAGTCTGGCAGTTTCTTAAAAAACTAAGCATACATTTACTATAGGAACTAAGCATACATTTACCATTCCACTCCTAGGTATTTACCCAAGAGAAATGAAAGCGTATATCTATATGAAAACTTGTACATGAATGTTCATAGCAGTGTTATTTGTAATAGAGAAAATTGAAAACAACCCAAAGTGCCCATCAGCAGCTGAATGGGTAAACAAATTATAGTATATCCGTTTACATTGATATGTAAAAACATGAATGGATCTCGATAATTTTGCAGCGTAAATGAAACAAAAACAGTACATACTGTTTTTATATAAGATTCTGTTACTGAACCAAGTGGGCTCGCCTCCTGGTGAGTTAAATAAGACTCTACACCAGTGGAAGTTGTCTCACAAAGTAAAGTGTATTTGCAGCAAATAGGAGGCCATGAGGAATCATTTCCAAAGTCATGGCATCGCCAGACAAAGGGAAGCAGGAACTTTTATTTCGGTTGGGGAATGAATATTCAAAAGGGAGAGGCGGGTATTTGCTTGCACAGGCTCGGTTGGAGAACATGCTTCCACATAATGAGGCCTAAGCTCCTCCTGGAGAGATCTTCGCATTAAAAATAAGGCAAAGGTCCGGGCCGGCCCGTGGCTTAGAGGTTGGGTGCGCACGCTCTGCTACTGGCAGCCCGGGTTGGCGCGCACCGACGCACCGCTTCTCCAGCCATGCTGAGGCGGCGTCCAACATACAGCAACTAGAAGGATGTGCAACTATGACATACAACTATCCACTGGGACTTTGGGGAGAAAAAGGGAAAAAAAGGAGGAAGATTGGCAATAGATGTTAGCTCAGAGTTGGTCTTCCTCAGCAAAAAGAGGAGGGTTAGCGTGGATGTTAGCTCAGGGCTGATCTTCCTCACAAAAAAAATAATAAAATAAAATAAGACAAAGGTCATGGTCATAGCTCTTGTGTTGAGACTTGGTCAGTTTCAGGATGGCTGGTGGTTACATCTCCTTAACATACTTTTCCATACAACTTCGAAAAACAGTTAATCCAAACCCACCCTTGAGTTTCTTGAGGCACCTCGTCAGTGACAATTTTAGAAAATGCAAATTTGTCTATACTAACAGAAAGCAAACATAATTTTCATATAAAATTCTAAAAAATACATATTAATGTCTGTAGTTGCAAATACAGATAAATGGTTTTCTGAGGACAAAATGGTGGACCTGGATGGACAGGAAGGAGGGATTGCCAAGGGCTACAAGGAAACCTTTGGGGGTGATGGAATATTCATCATTTTGGTAGTGTTGATGGTTTCACACTTGTATTGGTATGTCAGAACTTATCAAATTTTACACTTTAAATACATGTGGTTTATTCTATATCAATTATTTATCAATAAACACAGAAGTAACAAATATCAGCTGTTCTGTGTTTAGGGGTGTTCTCCTCCCTTAAAAAATGAATTAATCGTTTTATCTTGTCCACTAGATATAAATTACTATTTAGATTCTGGTACATAATAAAATCATTTACCCAAACTCTTGAATTATTGCAGAAAATAGCACAGAAGTCTTAATTTTTAAACTTTTTTTCTTAAGTTTTCTTCAAGGCAATCTGTTAGAGTAGAAAGAAAATGGATGTTAGAGTAAACAGATTTGTGTTTGAATCCAGTTTCTACAATTTTCTGTATATGTGACCTTGGGCAAGTTAGTCAATACCTGAATCTGTTTACTAATTAAAATGGAGATATCCACTTCATAATATTGTTTTGAAAATGAACTGAGATAACAGGGTTTTCTGTAGTAACACCTTTCACAATACCTGCAGTTTTCTGTATGTTTGATCTCTTGGGCAAGTTACTCAGTATTCCTGAATATATTTTCTAATCTAAAGTGGGGGGGGGCACCTATCTTATAGGATTGTTTTGAGAATTGACTGAGATAACATGATTATTTGCTGTAATATGTCTCATGGTACATGATGCATATAGGGGTTTAGAATGTGTAAATATCTTTCACCTTCAAAGGGTTCTGAAAATATGTTTCAAATTATCAGTTTTCATGAAGAATTTAAAAGTTACAACTAAGATTTTTAAAAAACTGAGCTTAAAATTAATAGTTTGCATCTTCTGTTGAAGTTTGTATTGTAAAATTCAGTTTCCACATTTCTACTCTATATCAAACATAGTTTTCTCAAACTTTAGTGTGATTCTGTGACCATAGATTGATCCTAGATAGAATAAATAACTTTCTCTTAATGCTTTCAGCACTTTTCCTGCTTTTGATTTATATTGTTATATCTAGTTTAGAATAGTATGTTCTCATTGAAATGCTACCAAGAACAATTTCGCTTTCAATGTTTGTTAATTTAGACTAGCTCAGAATGAGAAAATCCCCTTTATGTTGTATATGACTCAATGAACTATTTCTGTTTATGTGTCTATTCTTTGGAAATTCAAGTAATAGACCAGATAATAATAAATGAGTGTCAGATTAGGGCTGTGAAGTAGGTATAACTCAAAGTATTGCTTCTAGAACTCTGGCCTGCTGTGCACTAAAGTTTTAGTTTAACCAGAGTTTTGAAAATAGATCATAGAATTAGAACCACATCTGAACAACTACCTCCACTTTAGATCTCATGAGGAGTGTAGGTGATGGGCCTTCTGGAGTTCACAGGATGCCCTTTTGTGATTTCCATCATGGTTCCCAGCCCATGTGCTTTGGAGTCATTTTTGTAAAAGGTTATTGATTTGCTTCTGAATTTCCTTCATCAGCTAATGCTAGAATGACCCAGACTGTTACCATGTGAGAGAGCTCTGATACTCAGAATATTTGGGAAACACTCTTTCAGGTCGCTTGGCTAACAGTTACACCTTAGTGTTTTTCTAAGAGCCTCATAAAAGAAAAATTAACTTTTTAAACACTAGTGGTACACATCGAAACTTTTTAAAGCAACAGTCTGTTTTAGAATACATAGATTTAGATGTGCACCTCTTCAGAGCTTTTTTCAAAACTCATTATTTATTTATTTATTTATTTATTTATTTTTTAAAGATTTTATTTATTCATTTTTTCCCCCCAAAGCCCCAGTAGACAGCTGTATGTCATAGGTTCACATCCTTCTAGTTGCTGTACGTGGGACTCGGCCTCGCGTTGGACGGAGAAGTGGTGCCTCGGGGCGCGCCCGGGACCCGAACCCGGGCTGCCAGCATCAGAGCGCGCGCACCCAACCGCCAAGCCACGGAGCCGGCCCTGAAAACTCATTATTTAAATACTTAAATTAGTCTTTATGAGTTTGAGTAATTTGTAATGTATACAACCAAAGTATTTAGAGATATGTACTGTTGTTTCTTTTTACGTATTGAGTTTATTTTTCCTTTTGCAGATGGTGATGCCCAGTCACTTAAGGAGCATCTTATTGATGAATTGGATTACATACTATTGCCAACTGAGGGCTGGAATAAACTTGTCAGCTGGTACACGTTGATGGAAGGTCAGGAACCAATAGCACGAAAGGTACGTATTAAGAATAACAGAATAAAAATATTTTTTTGAACAGTTCACATTTTATTGTTAATTCAGTGATTTGTGAAGCCTTGTCAATTATCTTGGAGAAAAAGACCATCAAAATGTTACTGTACACTGTACAATAATAATAATAACAGCTCACACACATAGAGGGTTTACTGTATGCTAGCCACTGTTATAAGCACATGATGCATTATTAACTAATTTAATCCTCACAGAAAACTCTCTGAGATAAGTATTATTATCCCCGTTTTATAGATGAGGAAGTGAAGACAGAGGTAGAGAGGTTCGGGGTCTTTAGAAAGTCACGTCAGTTTACAGGCTCTCGCAGCCTGACTCTGTTTTTTACCCACTGTGCTGCACTGCTTTTTTGATAAAACAGAAAATAACGAAGAAACTAAAAGTAGAAATATTTTGCAGCATAAAATTTTTTTTAAAATGGAAAATGCAGATATTTTTCTTATCCCTTATTTTAAAGTTTTACAGTTATAGTGTAGAAACATTAGAAATGACCCATTTTCTTTAATTTTTGGAACTAAAAAGTCATTTATGAAAGTGAGGGTGTTGCCATAATAGAAGAAGACCAAATGCTTAAAGTAGACCTGCCAGTCTTACACACGTATTTGATCGTGTATTCGGATGGGGAGGAGCGCAGGGAGAAGGATTGAGAGGGGAACCAGAATCTCTGAGCATAATTATGTATCTGGTTTTTTCCCTCGTAGAATCAATTAAAAAGTTGAATTATGTAACACAAGGGTGTAAACCTCTGCTAGACCAAACCGTATTTGGATTTATTTGCAAGTGATACTACAAAGTTGTTATATTAACAGTTTGGACTTGTATATCTCTGGTTTAGGTATAGAATTAAATCTTGTTTTCTAAATAGAATGTGAGTGTACCTTTTATTTAGTTTAGTTTAGTTCCTTAATTTTACTCATTCTTTTCTTGTAGTCATTTCAAATTTAGAATTCCTCTCTTTTAAGAATGCTAGCCTTATATATATAAAATGGCCTATCGTTTTGTCTATAGTTGCTGGAGAATGGAGTGTTTTGACCATTTAAAGAATAGACTAGCTATAAAACTGTCTAGAAGAAGAACTTCGTTTGTGGTATAAAGGAAAATCTGTGTCTGGAATATCTTCAAATGTGTTAAACTGTACTACTTTAACCTTAATGATAGATTTTTTTTTTTTTTTTTTTTTTTGGTGAGGAGATCAGCACTGTGCTAACATCCGCCAATCCTCCTCTTTTTTTTTTTTTGCTGAGGAAGACGGCCCTGGGCTAACATCTGTGCCCATCTTCCTCCACTTTATATGGGGCGCCGCCACAGCATGGCCTGCCAAGCAGTGCATGGGTGCGCGCCCGGGATCCGAACCAGCGAACCCCGGGCCACCGCAGCGGAGCGCGCGCACTTAACCGCTTGCACCACCGGGCCGGCCCCCTTAATGATAGATTTTTTTAAAATAAATGTAGTATGTTATACAGTACAAGTCTTTAATATGGTAAACAGATCAACCAGCAACTTTATTGACATTACTTTTTGGAAGAGATCTTGTTGGCATTTCTTGAAATCTGTGTCTGATAAGGAAATAAAAGTAAAAAAAGAAAAAAGAATCATGAAAACTTCACAGAGGTAGAAAGAAAAATGTAAAAATTCTGCTAAGTTTATTTTTAATAAGGTAATTGACATTTACTCAACCTATAAAATAATTTTCAAACTTTAGTGTGCATAAAATTATCTAGAGTCTTTATCAAATGTATCTTCCTCCAAAATTAAATCAGTAATTCTGGAATTTCCATTTTTACTATCCCCCACATGACCTTGATGCCAGTGGATTTCACTTAAAGAATAAACTGGTCCATGGGCCGGCTCCGTGGCTTAGCGGTTAAGTGCGCGCGCTCTGATGTTGGCGGCCCGGGTTCGGATCCCGGGAGCGCCCCGAGGCACCACTTCTCCGTCCAACGCGAGGCCGAGTCCCACGTACAGCAACTAGAAGGATGTGAACCTATGACATACAACTATCTACTGGGGCTTTGGGGGGAAAAACTGAATAAATAAAATCTTTAAAAAAAAAAAAAAAAAAAAAAAAAAAGAATAAACTGGTCTTTTAGATTTGAAGCCCAACTTTGAATTTTACTGATCTCTGATTGCATTAAAGAATCTGAAATTGGTAATACCTCTAGCTGTAAGACAGAAACGAAGTTAACTATCCTCCTGGGCCTCAAATATGTGTAAAATGTTTCACTTATAGTGTCAGGCATTCAATTAAAAACAGAAAAACAGGCAAATGAGCAGGAAATACAGTGGAACCAAAATCCAAGAGAATCAGTAGACAGTAGAAATAAACCCATTAGGAATCCAGATAATGGAGTTATCAAACAGAAACTTTAAAATACTGTGCTTATTATGTTCAAAAAAATAAAAGACAAAGTTGAAAAGGACAAAACTATTAAGAACCAAATACTAAAACTGAACAATAATATGAAAAAATTAATTCAAGACTTAATGTTTGGGTAAAATACTAGACTAAACAGAAACCAAAGAGAGAAGTTGTAAACTAAATGATAACATGGGTAGAAAATACACAGGCTAAAACTTAGAGAGATTAATGAATGGAAAATACAGAAAGAAGCAAAGGGACACATGGAATACAGTGAATAAGTTTAGCCTACATATAAGTGGACTCTTAGAAGGAGAGGAAAGACAGAATGGGGTAGAAGTAATACTGAAAGTAATAGCTGAGGATTTTACAAAACTAGTGAAAGATAAGCTACAGAGTCAAGAAATGCTGTGAATCCCAAGCTGAAAAAATACAAACAAGACCATACCCAATAAAAGTATTGAAAAGCAAAGGCAAAAAGATGTTCCTAACAGTAGCCAGAAAAAAAAGATATATTACCTTCAAGTAAGGATAAGTCAGAGAAATACTTGCTCAAGAGAAATGAAAGCCAAAAAATAATGGACTGTCTTCAACATGCTGAAAGAAGATAACTGCCAACCTAGAATTCTGTGACCCAGGAAAGGATCCTTCACAAATGTTAGCGAGAAAAGTCATTTTCAGATAAACAAATTGATAGAATTTGTTACCAGCAGACCTACACTACAGGAAGTACGAAATAATCTTCAGAATGGAAGAAAAAGTACTCCATATGGAAGCTTGGAGACGGGAAAAAAGGTAGACTGACAAAAGTAAATGTTGTGAATAAGTTTTAAGGTGGACTGTTTAAAATAGTAATAATTTCTTATGGGGTGAAAATATATATAAAATTAAAGTATATAACAATATTGGCATATAAGTTAAAATAGTAGCCTCCAAGATGACCTTCAGTGATCTCTACCACCTCATATCCACATTCTTGGGTAGTCCCCTTCCACATTGTATCAAGGTCTCGGTATTGTATCTAGATAGCAGAAGTCATGGTATATCATTTTCAGGATTAGGTTTTACGATAAATGGGGTCAAAAGGTGCAAACTTGCAGTTATAAAATAAGTCATGTAATATACAGCATGGTGACTATAGTTGATAATACTGTATTGCATATTTGAAAGTTGCTAAGAGCATAGATCTTAAAAGTTCTCATCACAAGAAAAAAACGTTTTTGTAACTATATAGGGTGACAGACAGATGTTAACTCGGCTGGGATGATGTTTTCACAATATATACAAATACTGAATCATTACGTTGTACACCTGAAAGTAATCTAATGTTATATATCAAATATACCTCATTTAAAAAGAAAAGATTAAATTATAAAAGACACCTCAGCTTATATCTCAGGTGTGCATGTCCTCTTACTCTCATTTCTCAGTCTGGGGAATTCAACTGCACACTCAGCAGCCTATGGCAGGGCTCACATGGTAAGGAATCAAGCTCGCTGGCCAATAGAGAGGAACAGAGGCCTCCTGACAACCATGTGAGTGAGCTTAGAAGTGAATCCGCCAGTCTCATTTGAGCTTCCAGATACTTGAAGCCCCAGCCCATGTCTTGACAGCAACCTCACAGGAGACCTCAAGCCGCAACAACCCAGCTAGGCTGCTCCAGATTCTTGACCCTGAGAAACTATGTGAGATAATGTTTGCTTTGTTAAGCTGCTAAGTTTTTGGGTTATTTATTATGCAGCAATAGATAGCTAATACTGATTTTGATGTCTGGAAGTAGTATGCTGTCATAAGAAAAACTTGAAATGTGATGATGGCTTTGGCACTGGGCAGTGGTTAGAAGCTGTAAGAATTTTTAAGAGTATTAATGAAAGCCTAAAGTGCCTTGAATAAATTAGTAGTAGAATTTTAGACTTTGAAGAGGCTGCCAGTAAGGACTTAAAGGAAAGTGAGGAAAATCTTATTGGAACCCAGAAGAAAGTGATCTTTGTTATAAGGTGGCAGAAAGTTTAGCAACATCTCAACTGCAGTAAACTGAAAGGTAAAAAACATATTTAATGAACTGAATGATCTGCCAAAATGTTTCAAGTACTGCCTATTTTTTTCTTGTGCTGCTTATAGTCAGATGTAAGAAGAGAGAGAGAAGCTAAAGAAAGGATTATTAAATAAAGAGGAGCCAAGATTTGCTGGTTTCAGAGATTCCTAGCCTCTTCAGATGACAAACAATACTAAAACTAAGGAATGTTTCTGAACAAAGATCAAACTCAAGGCACTCTCAGGAAAGCATGGTCTAAACTTGAAGCCAAGAGTGTGACTGTAAAATTGTTTGTTAAGACCTCAGAAAAGACAAAGGTGTGGTGTCTCACAATACTGTTCAGGCAAACAGCCCTGAGAAAGAATTTCAGGGTGTACTACACACGTTTCCATATGTGGCTTTAAGAACAGTAGGGCTTCTAAGAAGCGTAGGGGTGTTTTACATAAACCCAAGGCAGGATGGACTTATCTAGAGGACATTTGTGGGTGTAAATTTTGTCTAATGGAATGAACTCCAGTGAGATCCACTGGAGACCTGCAGTATTTTCAAGAACCACACCACCTTGGACTGCAGAGACAGTATAAAATGAAAGGGGCCTTTGACCGCCCAGACTTCTAAAAGCAAGAATCAGACTAAGAATTTACTCAACTGCAAACATGCTAACCTTCGTGATAAAAGGATGACTTGGAAAGCAGAACCAAGTGTTATAAAGAGTCATTTTCAGGTAAGGGCAGAAGTCTGCCCTAATCAAGGAACTTCCAGCACTTTCCCAGGTGGATTTCAGAATTGGTATGGACCGTTGACTCATTTTGTACCTCCCTTTTCCCCCCTTTTTAGCAGGAATTTCTAAAAGATTATTTTCTGCATGCCCCACCATTTTATTTTGGGTGTACGTGGGGCAGAATACTTATCTCTTAGTTCATAGGCCTATAGATCAAGAGGAACTATACTTGAGATGCTTAAGGAACTACACCCAAGGATCGTCATCTGGACCTAGATCAGATATACATGACAAGTTTCTCAACTTTGAGTTGATACTATATTGGGATGAGACTAGTGGGGACCTTTACAGAGGGTGAGTGTATTTTGCATGTTGAGGGGGAGGGACTGTGACTTCACATACTGGGGCCAAAGGATGGACTGTGGTAGCCAGCCTCAAAGATGCTCTCCAGTGATCGCCACCTCCTGGTATTCACACCCTTGTGTTATCTCCCACATTGTACCAGAGTTGGTCTATGTGACCAGTAAAAGATGGCAGAAGTGATAGTATGTCACTTCTGAGATTATAAAAAATACTAGTGCTCGCTCGAGCTCTCTCTCTCGCTCGCTCGCTCTCTCGCTTGCTCTCTCATCAGTCACTCTGAGTAAAGTCATATGCCATATGGGCAGACTATGGAGAGACTCACATGATGAGTAGCTGAAGTCTCTGCCAACAGCTGGAGAGGAACTGAGGCCTGCCAACAATGACATGAGTGAGCTTGGAAGCCGATTTGAACAATGTGATTAACCACCATGACCTAATTGACATGGAGAAAAAGACCATCAAAATATTACTGTGCACTTAGTCAATGCAGAATGCAGATTCTTTTTAAGTGGAAAAATTGACCGTATGCTGGGTCATCAAGCAAATTCCAGTGTAAAATAGAAATTATTCAGTGTATTTTCTGTCCCCAGTGAAACTTAGAAGTCAGTAACAAGAAGATAACTAGACTATCTACCAGCTACCTAGAACTGGAACAATATACTTCTAAGTAATCCTTGGGTCAAAGAAGATATAAAAAGTAAAATTAGACATGTTTAAACTGAATGATAATAGCAATACAACATAAAACAGTGATTAGAGCCATTCTTAGAAGGAACTTTATAGCTTAAATGCATATATTGGAAAAGAAGAAAGTCTGAAAATCTGTTTTCTCAAGAAGCTAAGAAAAGAAAAGAAAATTAAGCCTAATCGAGAAAGAATAATATAGACATTAATAAAATAGAAAAAAATTCTATGCTAAATGAACAAAGTTAACTCATTGTAAAGAACAGTGAAATTAGACCAGTAAAATAAAGGTGAGTCCTGGCAAGACTGATCAAGATTAAAAAGAGAATAGACACAACCTATATTAGGAATGAAAAAGGGGCTATCATAGCAGAACCTAAAGACTTTTTTTAAAGATTATTTTTTGAACAACTTTATGTAATTGAAAATTTAGGTGAAATGTATAAATTTATAGCAAAATACAAGTTAATATTGAAATAATAAGAAATACAAAATCTGAATTGCCCTATATGATTAAAGAAATTGAATCATTAAATGAAAACCTTCCCACAAGAAAAACTGCTGGTCCAGAAGTCTTCACCAGTGTAGTCCACCAAAGATTTAAAGAAGTATACCGATTCTATACTATAAACTCTTCGAGAGAATAGGAGGAGGAATACTTTTCAACTTATTTTATCAGAGTAGCATAAACATGACGCAAAACCTGAAGGACATTACAAGAAAGAAAAGTTACAGGCTAGTCTCACTCATGAACATAGATGCTTAATTCCTAAACATAATATTAGCAAGCCAAATCCAGCAGTATGTAAAAAGGACAATAAAATATGACCAAGCTGGATTTTTTTCAAATCCAATTTTGATTTAACTTTGAAAATCACTTATTATAACTCAATACCCATGTATAATTTTAAAAAAAATTTAAAAACTCTTAGAAATAGAAAACTAGGAATAGAAACCTACTACAAACATACTTATTGATAAAATATTCAAAGCTCTCCCTCTCAGATCAGGGACAAGACAAGGATAGCTGTATTAGAAGTCTTAGCCAGTACAGTAATGTAAGGAAAAGAACTAAAAGAATAAAGCTTGAAAAAGAAGAAATAAAAGTGTAATGTTCTAGAAGACATGATTGTATATGTTGAAAATTCCAAAAATTGTGTTGATAAACAATTAAAATTAATAATTATCAACAATTAAAATTAATAATTAAATTTAGCAAGATAGCTGGATGTAAGGTGAATATAGAAAAGCCAATTATATATCAGCAGCAAATAAAGTTGAATTTTAAAATAACGTTTACAATAGATCAAAGTACTTAGGAATAAGCTTAACAAAAACTGTGCTTTTCTGCACTGAAAATTACAAAACATTACTGAGCAAAATTAAAGAAGACCTAATGAATTAATAGCCAAGGGGGGTCACCAAACTTTTTCTGTAAAGGGCCAGATAGTAAATATTTTCAGCTTTTTGGGCCAAAATAGTCTCTGTGGAAACTACTCATCTCTGCTGTTTGAGGTGTAAAACCAGCCATAGACAATACATAAATGAGTGGGCATGACTGTGTTCCAGTAAAATATTATTTACAAAAGTAGATGGTGAGACAGATTTTGCCTATGGGTCATAGTTTGCCCAACCCTGATCTAAGCACTGGTTAATTAATGCCTACCAACATCACAGAATGAGGAGCAACTAGATATTATTTGCATCACGTTTAGAATATGTCTTGCCATCTATGAAGTAGTCTTACTAAAAATTGCAAGAATAAAAAGATGGATGGTGAACTTTTCAATTAAAAGACACTAAGAGACTTATCAGTCAATTACAATGTATGGACTTTATTTGGATCCTGCTTCAAATAATATATTAAAAATGAGACAGCAGGGACAATTTGAATATTGACTGGATATTTGATATTAAGGGATTAGTTTAAATTTTTTTAGGTGTGATAATGGTATTATGGTTATTTATTTATTTATTTTTGAGGAAGATTAGCCCTGAGCTAACATCTGTTACCAATCCTCCTCTTTTTTTTTTTGCTGAGGAAGATTGGCCCTGGGGTAACATCTGTACCCATCTTCCTCTACTTTGTATGAGACACCACCACAGCATGGCTTGACAAGTGGTGTGTAGGTCCACACCCAGAATCTGAACCTGCAAACCCCAGGCTGCCAAAGCAGAGCACTCGAACTTAACTGCTATGCCACCATGCCGGCCCCAATTATGGTTATTTTTGAGTCCTTGTATTCGAAGAAGTATATCCTGAAATATTTGTGAATGGAATATCACGTGTAGGATTTGGTGTTATGCATTAACGCCTATAATTTCATGGTTGTGTTATACTTCTCTACTTGTTTCTCTACAAGTAGGTGTTCTCCCCTGACTCCAGGGACTAGGTCTAATTCACCTCTATATTCCTAGCACTAAGCATTGGTGCTCAGTAAGTGCTGCCAAAATGAATGTAGCTAGCGCCTCAAAAACAGTAAATGTGTCCTTTAGGCCCAGTGTTACCAAATTGTTTTTGAGTACTAGATTTTTATAGAAATTGCTTTCTGTTTCCAAAGGGGAAAAGTAGGCACTTGGAATGAAATAGAGCTTCTGTGAAACTTTCATATGCTGTTATGAAGAGTAGGCTACATTAGGTTATCAAATATATTTCATGGCTTTGTACAAAATGCTCTCTCATATTCACAGCATAATGAACAGATAGAAATTATATTTATTTTAATTCAGCATAAACTTATATTTCCCTCACTAACTTAGTAAAGAGACTTTACCTTTGTTGTGGCCATGAGTTAATGGAAATATTTTTATGTAGCCGTAAGTCTTAAATTTTGGACAAGGAGCCAGATTTCATCTTCTGCTTGCTGCTTATTTATAGTAATATAACATTATGATTCACTTAAGAAAAAATATTTTAACTGTCACTTTTAATTCTGAAACATAACTATTACTTCTTTTTTTTAAATTGAGATAACGTTGGTTTATAGCATAATATAAATTTCAGGCATACATCATTATATTTTGACTTCTGTGTACAAGTACATTGTGTCCACCACCAAAAGTCTAGTTTGCATCTGTCACCGTACAAGTGTCCCCATTTACCCCTTTGTCCTCCCCTCCACCTCCCTCCCTCTCTGGTAACCACCAATCTGTTCTCTGTATCTGTGTGTTTGTTTGTTGTGGTTTTTGTCTTCTGCATATGAGTAAAATAATACGGTATTTGTTTTCTTTGTCTGACTTATTTTTCTTAACATCATACCCTCAAGGTCCATCCATGTTGTCACAAATGGCAAGATTTCATCTTTTTATGGCTGTGTAGTATTCCATTGTGTGTGTATATATACACTACATCTTCTTTATCCATTCATCTGTTATTGGGCACTTATGTTATTTCCATGTCTTGGCTATTGTAAATAATACTGCAATGAATACAAGGATGCATATATCTTTTGAATTAGTATTTTGGATTACTATTAATATTTTGTATAAATATAATGTAAATTAGTATTTTGGATAAATATCCAGAAGTGGAATAGCTCGGTCATATGGTAGTTCTATTTTTAGTTTTTTGAGGAGTCTCCATACTGTTTTCTGTAGTGGCTGCACCAGTTTACATTCCCACCAGCAGCGTATGAGGGTTCTCTCTCCTCCACATCCTCCAACTCTTGTTATTTCTTTTTTTTTTTGAAATAATAGCCATTCTGATGGGCATGAAGTGATACTTCATTGTGGTTTTGATTTGCATTTCCCTAATAATTAGTGATGTTGAACATCTTTTTTTGTGCCCGATGGCCATCTGTATATCTGCTTTGGAGAAATGTCTGTACAGATTTCTCTGCCCATGTTTTAATTGGGTTGTTTGGTTTTTTTGTTGCTGAGTTGTATAAGTTCTTTATAAACTTTGAATATTAACCCCTTTTCAGATGTATGATTTGCAAATATCTTCTCCCAGTCGGTAGGTTGTCTCTTTGTTTTGTTGATGGCTCCTTTGCTATGCAGAAGCTTTTTAATTGGATGTAGTCCCATTTGTTTATTTTTTCTTTTGTTTCCCTTTTCTGAGGAGATATATCTAAAAAGATATTACTAAGACTAATATCAGAGAACATACTGCCTATGTTTTCTTCTAAGAGTTTTGTGGTTTCAAGTCTTAAATTCAAGTCTTTAATCCATTTTGAGTTAATGTTTGTGTACGGTGTAAGATAGTGGTCTGCTTTCATTCTTTTGCATATAGCTATCCAGTTTTCCCAACACCATTTATTAAAGAGACTTTCCTTGCTCCATTGTATGTTCTTGGCTCCTTTGTCGAAAATTAGCTGTCCATAAAATGTGTGAGTCTAGTTCTGGGCTCACAGTTCTGTTTTATTGATCTGTGTGTCTCTTTTTCTGCCAGTACCGTGCTGTTTTGATTACTATAGCTTTATAGTATACTTTGAAATCAGGGAGTCTGATACCTCCAGCTTTGTTCTTTTTTTCTCAGGATTGCTTTGGCTATTCAGGGTTTTCTGTTGTTCCATATAAATTTTCAGATTCCTTGTTCTATTTCTGTGAAAAATGACATTGGGATTGCATTGAATCTGTACATTGTTTTAGGTAATATGGACATTTTAACTATGTTTATTCTTCCAATCCATGAGCACGGAATATATTTCATTTCTTTGTGTCGTCTTAATTTCTTTCAACAATATCTTACAGTTTTCAGCGTAAAGGTCTTTCACCTCCTTGGTTAAATTTATTCCTAGATATTTTATTCTTTTTGTTGTGGTTGTAAATGGGATTGTTTTCTAGATTTTGCTTTTCTGCTAGTTTGTTGTTAGTATATAGAAATGCAACTGATTTTTGTATGGTGATTTTGTATCCTGCAACTTTACTGTATTTGTTTATTATTTCTAATAGTTTTTTGGTGGGTTCTTTAAGATTTTCTGTATATAAAATTGTGTCATTCACAAATAGTGACAGTTTTACTTCTTCCTTTCCAATTTGGATCTCTTTTATTTCTTTTTCTTACCTAATTGCTCTGGCTGGGACCTCAAACACTGTGTTGAATAAGAGTGATGAGTGGGCATCCTTGTCTTGATCCTGTTCTTAGAGGGATAGCTTTCAATTCTTTAACACTGAGTATGATGTTAGCTGTAGGTTTGTCATATCTGGCCTTTATTATGTTGAGGTACCACTTCTGTACCCACTTTATTGAGAAGTTTTATCATAAATGGATGCTCAGTGTTGTCAAATGTTTTCCCTGCATCTATTGAGATGATCATATGATTTTTGTTCTTCATTTTATTAATGTGCTGTATCATGTTGATTGATTTATGGATGTTGAACCATCCTTGCATCCCTGGAGTAAATCCCACGTGGTTGTGGTGTGTTATCCTTTCAATGTGTTGTTGTATTCAATTTGCTAATATTTTGTTGAGGATTTTTGCATCTATGTTCATCAGCGATATTGTCCTGTAATTTTCTTTTTTTGTGTTGTCTTTGATTTTGGTATCAAGGTAATGTTCACCTCATAGAATGAGTTAGGTAGCGTCCCATCCTCTTCAAGTTTTTGAAACAGTTTGAGAAGGATAAGTATTAAGTCTTTGAATGTTCGGTAGAATTCGGCAGAGAAGCCATCTCTGGTCCTGGACTTTTGGTTGTCGGAGGGTTTTGATTACTGTTTCAGTCTCCTTACCAGTGATCAGCTTATTCAGATTCTCTATTTGTTCATGATTCAGTTTTGAGAGGTTGGATGATTCTAAGAATTTATCCATTTCTTCTAGGTTATCCAATTTGTTGGTGTATAGCTTTTCATAGTATTCTCTTATAGTCCTTTATATTTCTGTGGTATCCATTGTAATTTCTACTCTTTCATTTCTTATTTTATTTGAGGCTTTTTTTCTCAGTGAGTCTAGCTAAAGGTTTGTGGATTCGTTTATCTTTTCAAAAACCAGCTCTTAATTTTGTTGATTTTTTTTCTGTTGTCTTTTTAGTCTATATTTCATTTATTTCCTCTCTGATTTTTATTATTTCCTTCCTTCTGCTGACTTTGGGCTTCGTTCTGTTTTTAGTTCCTTTAGGTGTAGTGTTAAATTCTTTATTTGAGATTTTTTCCTTGTTTCTTGAGGTAGGCCTGTATTGCTGTAAACTTCCCTCTTACTACTGCTTTTGCTGCATCCTACAGATTTTGGTATGTTGTATTTTCATTTTCATTTGTCTCCAGGTATTTTTTGATTTTTTCATTGATCCAGTAGTTGTTCAGTAGCATGTTGTTTAGTCTGTACATATGTGGAGACTTTGTGACTTTTCCAGCTTTCTTCTTGTAGTTGATTTCTAATTTCATACTATTGTGGTCAGAAAAGATGCTTATATGATTTCAGTCTTCTTAAATTTACTGAGACTTGTTTTATTCCATATGTATGGTCTATCCTTGAGAATGTTCCGTGTGCACTTGAGAAGAATGTGTATTCTGCTTCTGGATGGAATTCTTCTATATATACCTGTTAAGTTTATCTGGTCTAATGTTTCATTTAAGGCTGATGTTTCCTTGTCTTTCTGTCTGGATGATCTGTCACTGATACAAGTGGAGTATTAAAGTCCCCTACAATTATTGTGTTGCTGTCAATTTCTCCTTTTAGGGCTGTTAATATTGCTTTATATATTTTGATGTTCTTACATTAGGTGCATATATATTAACAAATGTTATGTTTTCTTGATGGATTGTCCCCTTCATCATTATATAATGTCCATCTTTGTCTTTTAGTATCTTTTTTGGCTTGAAGTCTATTTTGTCTGGTATAAGTATGGCTACATCCACTTCCTTTTGGTTGCCGTTTGCTTGGAGAATCATCATTTATCTCTTCACTTTGAGCCTATGTTTGTCTTTATTTATTTTTATTTTTTGGTGAGGAAGATCGGCCCTGAACTAACATCTGTGCCAGTCTTCCTCTATTTTGTATGTGGGACACCACCACAGCATGGCTTGGTGAGCAGTGTGTAGGTCTGCACCCAGGATCCGAGCCGGTGAAACCCAGGCCACAGAAGTGGAGTGTGCAAACTGAACCACTGTGCCACCGGGCCAGTCCCACCTGTGTTTGTCTTTAGAGCTGAGATGGGCTCCTGGAGGCAGCATATTGTTGAGTCTTGTTTTTTAATCCATCCAGCCATTCTGTCTTTTTTTTTTTTTGGTTAAGAAAAAAATTTTTCTTAAAATTTCATATGTGGGCTGCTGCCACAGCATGTCCACTGACGAGTGGTGTAGGTTCACGCCCAGGAACTGAACCCGGGCCGCCAAAGCAGAGCGCATAAACTTAACCACTAGGCCACTGAGGCTGGTCCCACTCTGTGTCTTTTGATTGGTGATTTCAATCCATTTACATTTAAGGTGATTATTGATATATGAGAACTTAATACTGCCATTTTATCTTTTGTTTTCTGGTTGCTTCATATTTCCTTTTTTTTCCCCTTGTGTTTCTGTCTGTTGCTGCAGTTAGGATGTCAGAGTTCTTGCGCACTACTGCTGCTGCTACCAGGCTTTGAGCCGTGGTGGGGTCCTGGGATCATGGGGCTCTGCCTCCACTGCTGCTCTGCTCCCTGTGGCTGCAAATAGAAAGGAGGTGTTATATCAACAATCTACAAATAACCATAATAACACTAATACACAAATATGCTAATTCTTTTTCTCTGCTATGGTGCTGTTGTAGTCAAGCTTTAATCATATAGTATGGTCCTTTCAAATCAAATTAGTTGGAGGACAAACTCTTATTTTTTCTAAAAGAGCAGCTTTTTATTACACTACTTTTCAAAGTAGTAGAGTATCCTAAAAATATAGTAGTAGTAGTGAGGAGGGTTTTAGGAAAATAAGATATTGTTGGAGAAAAGAACAAAAGGAAGAGAGGAATTCTGAATCCCAATAAAGTTGAGTTTTGGAATAATCTTGAAATTTTGTTTTCATCGTTTACAATGACTTTCTGACAGTTAAATCACCAGATTCTTTTTTTTTTTTTTTTTTTTTAAGATTTTATTTATTTATTATTTTTCCCCCCAAAGCCCCAGTAGATAGTTGTATGTCATAGCTGCACATCCTTCTAGTTGCTGTATGTGGGACGCGGCCTCAGCATGGCCGGAGAAGCGGTGCGTCGGTGCGCGCCCAGGATCCGAACCCGGGCCGCCAGCAGCGGAGCGCGCGCACTGAACCGCTAAGCCACGGGGCCGGCCCTAAATCACCAGATTCTTTCCAGGAAAATATCTATTAGTGTTATGAAAATTAATTCTCATTTTCAAAAAATTATGTTTATTTAGAAAATATATACCTCAATATAAATCACGTTGAGGGATTTTCTTATCTTTTGTTATTTTGTCCTGTTTCTTTATCCTATTACTTGCTCTGTTGTTGTTCATTCCATTTTTTCCCCCATAAAAATGAGGCCTGTAAGTACCTCAGTTTTAGCAACCTACCAGTGATTAGCAACTACCTGAATATAATATTATTTTAGGATTCTTACTCAGATATTGAGTCCTAGAGGAGAAATTTCTAATTGAGGAATATTTGATTCCTAGTTTTTCTTCTCAAATATAGTTACATGTAATCTTATAAAACTAAATGATACAGTATCTTTTACTGCATTCTTAACCTCAAAATAAATAAACATAAGAGATTTAAAACAAATTTCATTAGTTAAGAGTTAGACAATTTATATATTAGTGTGTAAAGTGAATTAAGGTAATTAACAAAAGGAGAGGTGCAGGCTGTTACCTGTTTTAGAAATGTGAATGTAGCAAGTATAATTAGGATATATATGACACAGTATCCTAAAAATTACTGTTAGATTGGACATTAAATACTAGATAAACTACATTTGAATTTTTTGAGCTGCAACAATTTCCCTGTGAGTAAAAGACAAATTTGTAAGGCCTTTACTGGATTGATGCTAAGCTTGTGAGTACAGCAGTCATTTGGAGCCTCCCTTTTGCCATATTTGTCTATTGTATCATATATCAGGCCAATTACTATTTTCAGAAACAGTATTCATGACTGAAATCCTACAGTTAACCTTTAGAAGATCAAAAGGAAATATACTTATAAAAGGTGACCCTAATATATACATATCTGCTCTTCTTCTGCTTTATTGCTTGCATGTTTAGCAGCTTTTTTATTTTCATTTGTTACATAGAACTCTTAAGTGCACATTTAAAGGTCAAACAAAGTCATCTTAGGGTGGAAAACTAGCATATCAGTTACAGGGCATAGCTGAATATTTTGGCAGCAGTAATTTGGAGTTATCATTTTAAAAGATTTGTTTTAACATACAGAGTGATATTATAGCTATTGCTAACTAAAATTGTATAAAACTTACAATTTTTAAAGGTTTTCTGCTTGAGATCAAGTACTAAAAGCTAGAAGTATGTTTGTATCTTTAATCAGAGCTGTACTTACATTTTGGGTAAACTTTCTCATAAATACTGAATGTATTCATTATTTATGGTATGCCAAAATATCTTCATAGATCTGTAGAATGCCTTTCCAAACTGTCTGTTCATGTTTAATATGATTATTCATATTCTGTAAGTTCAAGAAATGCTTCTTGCTTTTTCCACTATCCAGTATCTTTCATTTTATATTGACAGGATTTAATAGTTATTGTTTTTCGTTGGAGATCTGCAGTTTTTTTCTAACGCCTCTTTAGAGAAATGTATTGCTCTTAGAGGTAGTAAAATATATTGAGCTATAGCTGACACTGATTTGTTTTGTTTTGTTTTTTAGGTGGTTGAACAGGGTATGTTTGTAAAGCACTGCAAAGTAGAAGTGTATCTCACAGAATTGAAGCTCTGTGAAAATGGAAACATGAACAATGTTGTAACACGAAGATTTAGCAAAGCTGACACAATAGGTAATGCAAGATTCTGTCTCTTTGGTAAACCATTACTATTAGAAATTTAGTTATAATTCTGTTTGTTATGTACTGCTGGGATGATAACCATTTTAAGGGTGTATACTTAACCATTGCAGATTTCCAAGCTTGTTGCAATATATCTTGGCTTAGAGTTGAATTACTTATCGTTTCTAGATCTACTTAACATTATTTGATGTTTAATATTTGTGCCATTTTACTTTAAAAAAAATCAAATAGTTTTGTTTTAATTTAGCATTTGAAAAATGTATATCATGTTTGTAACATGAATATAAATTGAAACAGAACTTTAAATAAAAACTTGCTTAAATAAAACTTTGTCAGGTAATGTAATGTATATATCCATAATAATGTTTCCCCTTTTTAGCATGGAAAATGGTAATAGATTATTTCCTTTTTTCTCTCAGTTTATTCTTTGGACTCTAAATACAGTTAAGTAGCTACTTACATAAGGCAGCAGGCTTAGCATTATTATGACACATTGATTTTTTTTTAATAATGAATAGGTTAGGGAATTATAGTCTCAATAAGTGTACCTAACTTCCTCTATATATTTATATATCTTTTTATCTTTATGTACTTACATATGTATGCATATAAATATATATTAAAATATATGTAAATTTTTTTCATTCTCTTTAAAAGTCATGTTTTAATTTAAGATCAAGAAAGTATTGAATAAAATTTTTTAAAATAAATGATTATGAATTTAGTAGCAAAATTATAGTACTTTTTGATAAAACAATGCATAATAAAAATTATAAAAGGTAGTTTTGTATTTTAAAATAAAGTTATTGGAAAACAAGATTAATGGTAATGACATTGATCTTGTTGGAAAATGTAAATGGACAGTGGAGAAGGACATAACACTTAATTCAGAACTCTCCAGCAAGGAAGAGAGATTAGTAAATTTATGAATTATAGCACTGTATAGCTTTCCTTGTTGGAACCAATCATTAAGTACACTTTATTAAAAGTAAATAAAACTATTTCTGAATCTCCTAAGTACATTTGACTTTCACCACTTACCCATTTCACAGGAGGAAACTAGTTTAACCTATGTTGTTCATGAAATGGTACCCAGTGCTTGGTTAATCCTCATGTTTTCACCAAATAAAATATTATGTATGAAGTTTTTGTTTTCCTCCTCTTTATTCAGCTAGAATATTTGTAAGTTTGAGATGCAATTTCAATAAACTCATACGGTCATCTTTCTAAATTGAATGCTTAAAATATTAGGAATTTCATATATAAATGTCATTTTATTATATTATAATGGATAAATTACTTAACTTGGGAACTTCTGGATTTGTCGAACATATTCAGGAAAATAAAACATTTCTACATGCTAAAAACTGAACGTTTTCAATATAACATATAAAATTACATTAAGCATGATATTAAAATATGCACACCAGGAATCTATAAGTCTATCCAACAGAGATGGTCTTTAAAATTAATTCAGAGACTAATCTCTGAAATGTTCAGCCAATTGAAATATCAATGAGAAGCTACCTTTTAAAATACTTGGTACAGATAATGTTTTCTAGTTATTTTAAAAGTTTGGTATTTTCTTCTCTCCTTACTCATTTCTATAGGAAAATTATATATAAACATTAGATAATCAGAAATCTTCTTTTAGAACATTAGTTCACTGAATAATATTTTAAAACTCATTATATGAAGATCAACTGGCTTGATTTCTGAATTGAAAACAAGCATTATGGAGTTCTCATTTAAGTACTAAGTAAGAATTTGTCAAGGAGATATGTAATTAAAAAGAATCTGTGCTTCAAAGAGTTTGATTTGCATAGATTTTAATCAACATAATTTAAATTTACTAATACTTTAAAATGCTACTACAGGAGCAGGCCCGGTGGTGTAGTGGTTAAGTTTGCACACTCCGCTTCAGCAGCCCAGGGTTCAAAGGTTTGGATTAGAGGTCTGGACCTATGCGCCACTCATCAAGCCATGCTGTGGTGGCGTCCTACAAAATAGAGCAAGATGGGCATAGATGTTAGCTCAGGGCTAAACTTCCTCAGCAAAAAAGAGAAAGATTGGCAACGGACGTTAGCTCAGGGCCGATCTTCCTCACCTCCCCTCACAAAAAAATCTAATCAAAAAATAAATAAATAATGCTACTACATTGGATATATGCCTTAAAGTTGTATTTGAACTGAATTTTTGTATAGCTAAAGCTTCTTACTGTGTTAGAGCAATGTTTTTCGAACTGTATTGTCAATACTTTGGTGGTCATTAAATAGTTTCGGGAGTAAAGAGAATGGAATGGAAAATATCAGAGTAGAAAATATCAACACGTATATGTGTATATTGGGTCACAATTTCTTACTGTAGGTCTTAGTGTTAAAAGTTTGAAAGTCTATATTAGAGCAAGTTTGCTTTCTAAAGCAGAAAGTTTTGCAAAAATTAAAATCAATCAAGTCAGGAATTTTAGAGACTTCATGATTATAGTTCTCATAATAATTAGTAGTTATTGAATACTTAGTATGTTTTAGGTGCTTTACAGGAAATTTCTTATTTAAACCTCAACAAGACTGTCCTCATCTTATAGGTGATTAAGCTGAGGCTTAGAAAGGTTAGATAACCTACTGGGTTCATTCTGGTACCAAGTGATAGAGCCAGTATTTTAATTGCATAACCAGGACTCTTATACCAGAGTCTCATCTCTTAATTGCTCCCTTCCACAATCTCTGCAAATGTGAATTGGGCTGATTTTGTTTTTCTAAAAACATGAGTTTTGGAACAATAAAGAATTTGGATAATAAGAAATGAAATATGGGATGTATATTTTTCAATTGTGGTCTTTTTAAAAATCTTGATTAAAATAACTTTGTACATGTAATACGTCTATATAAATTATATGAATAGAATTAAGAAATATAAGTACCTGTTTTCTGTTTTTACAAAATCAATACAATGTTCCATTTTCAGCTAGTGCTACCTACATTGATTTATAATAAAAATGATAGTAGTCATAGGCAAGAAATAATTTACCACACTCAGAGCCAAAATACATTGCCTTTGAATATTTTTCTCCCTAAATTGGTATATTTGGGTATTGAACATGTTCTAATAAGAAAGATAAAATTGGGGTTTATTTTTTCTTTAAGGATACCACTTAAAAAATAATTTTTGTTATAAAACTTTTTGAAAAATGCTTTATGTTTATGAAATGTTTTAGTAGAATTGCTTAACTTTCTTATTAAATGTTCCTACTAGAAATGTTTGTCACAACAATTTTATTTCTAGTACCTGTAGTAATATTTTTCTACTTCTGTGTGTTTTTCATTAACTGCCTAATAGAGTCAGATTAATATGTGGATAAACATACACGTGCTCTCAATACCTTGACATTCTCTACTTCAGTGATCTTGATCTGCACCCAGCCTCAGCCACCAACTCCCATAGTTATACCCTAGACTGTCCTTATCTATAACCGCACCTGTCAAATCTCAGTTTAAACATCCTGCTTTCTGGCTACTACCTCCTCTGCTTCCAATCTCTCTTGAGCCTCCTACATCAGACATTCAGGCCTACCATTCCCTTGGCACTGCTTGTATGATGGTCTCTAATTGCTTCTGCGTTGATACATCCAATGGTAATTTCAAAGTCTTCCATTTTCTTAACCTGCCAGCAAAAGTTAACATATTTACTCACTTTTCCATCTGGAAGTACTTTCTCTTCACGTGGCTACCAGAGCACAAGTTTTCACTGGCCGTATCTTCTCAGAGTCCTTTGTAAGATGCTTTTCATATTCCTTATCTCAAAACATCAGAGTGTCTCCATGCTTAATCCTTGGATCTCTTCTCTTTTCCTTGGTGATTTCCTCTAGTCCCCTGGCTTTAAATACTTTTTGCATATTGATATCTTTAAAATTTATATCTCCTGCGTAAAACTCCCCCTTAATTCCAGTTTCAGCCATTCCATGTCTTTACTTGTGTCTGATAAGAATCTCAAGATATAACATGTATGAAACTAAACTCTCCCCCTTCTCCCCAAAACCTGCTACCCTGTCATTCTTCCCAATCTGAGTAAACACCACTTGCATTCTTCCAGTTTCTCAGGCCAAAAACCTTGGTATCATTCGAATTCTCTTATTTCTTACCCTGCATATAATCTAGCAGCATATCTTCTAAGCAGTTCCTTCAGAATCTATTCTCATTCTGACCACTTAACATTGCTCCCACTGCTACTACCTTGGTTTGGATTTCTATAGTAGCCTAGTCTCCCACCCTTGAGATCCTGCAATTTGTTCTTCACTAGCAGCAAAAGTATACATTTAAAATGTCGATTAGATCATGCCACTTCTCTGCTCAAAACTCTTCAATGGCTTTCCTTCTTACTTAGATAAGGTAGAATACTTTCATAACTTACAAGATTCTGAATGATCCTGCATGAGTACCTGTATGATCTCATGTCCACCTTGCTCATTCTACTTCCGCCACGTTAGTGTACCATGCTGTTCTAGAACATGCCAAATACATTCCCACCACAGGGCATTTGCATTACTCTTTCTTCTGCCTGTAATGTTCTTCTCCTATACATGAGTAGATTGCAACACTCAATGAACAGGAAATTCTGATATGTGTATGTATGTATTGTATTATGTATATAAATATCTGTGTATTAATAGAAAAATGTCTGGAAGAAGAAATATCAAAGTGTTAACAGTGGTTACCTCTAGTTAGACATTTTATTTATATTTGTATTTTCTAAATTTTTGCAATGAGCAAGAATTATTTCTGCGATCAGGAAAGAAGTATTCATTTTTATAGAAAAACTAAAATGACCTCCCTTCCTCGGCTTCTTCCTCTACCCTCCTTCCTAGGTAATGTTCTCTTTCTTGATCTAGGTGCTGGATGACTGTGACCGTGTCCACTTTGGAAGTTCGTCATGATATATTGATGACTTGTGCATTTTTTCATATACATTTACACTTCAGTAAAGAGGACAAAAAAAAAGTTTAACCCTGTCAAAGTAGAAAGCAATACTGTCAATATATTTTGTGGAATTGTTTAAATATTCTGGCTAATTCCCTAAGTTTTGAGATACACTGTAAGATTTACTACTTATTTAATGCCTTAATCAAAATCTCATTGACTACAATGCTATTAAAGGACATTAGCTGCTAATATTATTGGACTAAATTTACGTATGTAGGATAAGTATGGGTTTTTATATTTCTTCAGAGAACATATATTATTGGGTTTTAGTATTTTATAAATAATGCTTTTTCCAAAACTAACCAAGTATTCTAAAATTTAGAAGTATTTTATATTTCTTCATATGTCATAAAATATTTTAATTACAGTTTTCTTGAGTCTAAGTTAGGCAAGTTATTGACCAGAATTTGATAGATTTAATAGTGTTTTATAATATCTCTTTCTAATGTGTAAAAGTTTTAAAGTTTCATTTTACTATATGGTACTGAAACTTAATTACATCTGTACTCTCAAATATGTAGATACTTCCGTGTCTTCTTTATAGCAAGTTAAGCTGCTCCAATTAAAGACTTCTTCCACTCAGATAATTGATTTAGAAATAAGGAAAATCTATGGTTTTACTCTGAAAGCAAGAAATTTTGACCAATACAGACATGCTTTCAAAGAAAGCAGTTTCCTTTTTGTTGTGTCCATATATTCTATTTAGTTTTAGTTAGCTGTTCAAACTGTAAATTATATTCAATTTAATATAAAATTCTTAAATTGGTTATGTTATAATTAAAAATATTTTCCATCTGTAGCATCTCTGAGTTGTACTTTAATGTCTTATTCCAACATACCATCAGAAACTATATTGATTTTATAATGTGTAAAGTTCATCCTGAATAACATAAATTATGCTTTAGTGTTATATGATTGAACTCTTGTACCTTTTGAGGTCTTGATTTTCCCTAATAATCATCTGTCAGAGTTATAATTACCACTTTGTTCCTAAAGAGCACACCTGGTCTTAAAAAGCCTTCTTAATTGTTTTTTATGTATTTCCGACGTATTTGTTCATCTATTTCTGCTATTATATCAGTATTTTAAATTTAGGATTTTTATGCTGGCGATCACTTAGCTCTGTGTTGTATATTTTAAAATATTTATTATATTCACATATCTTTCCTCCTTAAATCTAGATACAATTGAAAAGGAAATAAGAAAAATCTTCAATATTCCAGATGAAAAGGAGACCAGATTGTGGAACAAATACATGAGTAATACATTTGAACCACTGAATAAACCAGACAGCACCATTCAGGATGCTGGTTTATACCAAGGACAGGTATTGTTTAGCAATACTGTTTATTTTAAGCATACTATACGTGAAGCTTTTTAAAGTCACAAACTTTATGGATATCCTGACGATCTATAATGGGTTCTACTGTCACTGGCTTCTTCTTTCTAACTCATCTCTTCCCTATCCCTGCTGGTCACTAGCTATAATTCCTGCTTCCCTCCTTGAGCTTGAGAAAACCCACTTTTTAAAAAGAAATTATTTTCCATCACAGGCACAGCTAATATAATAAGATGGGTCAGTAAATTTTCTGTAAAGAATCAAATATTAAATGTTTTTGACTCAGCAGGTCCATATGGTCTCTGTCACAACTACAACTCTGCCTTTATAGTAGCACAAAAGTAGTCATAGACAATACGTAAACAAATGGATATGGCTGTGTTCCAACGAACTTAATTGATAAAAGCGATCAGTGAGCTAAGTGAACTGTAGTTTACCTACCCCTGCTAGAAGGTATCAACCCCCATTTTGGTCTTTCTTTATGATATAATCCAAAGAAATAATGTGTTGAGAAATGAAGATGTTTAGACACAATTGGCAAGTCCTACTGATCCTGCTTTTTAAATATCTCTTGAATTAATCTCTCTATTCCATTCCCAGCCCTTATCTTTCAGTAGTCTCTTAACAGATCCCTCTGCCGTCAGTCTTTTGCATGTCCACTTTCGATCTTCCATATTTCTGTCAGAATACTCTTTATAAAATGTAAACCTTATTATTTCCTTTTCATAAACCTTTCCTGGTTCCTTAACGATTACAGAATAAAGTCCAGGCACCTTAACACAGCATGCAAGTCCTGGGTTGCCCTTTTGCCTAGTCTTCCAGCATCTTTAGATTATCCTTGCTTTGTGATTTACGCTCTGACAATACCAAATGACACTGCTTATAGTTTCCTAAGCATGCTATGCTACTCCATACTCCTGTGCTTTCGTATATGTTGTTCCATCTGCCTGTTGTACCCTTCTTCCCAGTCCCTGCATCCATCCGGCAAAAAGTCCTTTTAAACATCAAAATATTTAAATTAACGATACCATCCTATCATGTAGTCTAACCGGATCAGATTATTCATCCTTCAAATTCCAATTCAGATGTCACATCATCTCTTCATCCTTTCCTGATTTACTTTTCTCGATATCTATTTGAGGTATAGGATTTTTCTACTTTGGAGAAAAAATTACTCCCTTAACTTCCATAGTGATTTACTTATATGTCTTTTGTATGATTCATTATATGCTTTAGTTATTTATATCTTGAGCTCCCCAGCTAGACTGGGAGGTCCTTGTTTTGGTTGGACTTCGTGTTCTATTTATTTTTGTTTTTAGTACTTATCACAGAGCCTGGTGCTCCAGTATATGGAAGTTTTTGTTTAAATAGTAATTTAAAATTACTATTGACATCCATATTATGATACATGCTGTTAAAAAATTCAGAGGAACAGAGGAAAATTAATTTTTAGTAATCCTCTGTTATCTGTTAAGTATTGTACTAGGCTATAGAAACTGATTTTCAGGCTTATTTTATCCATTATATTCTTAAAGTGAAATCTTACAAAATCTAATATGTATTACAATTAAAAGAAGAGTTACCTTATTGAAGCTGGAGTGAGGAACTTGGAACGCTGCTGGTTAGTCAACATTCCCCTCCCTAGCCAGCCAGCTCCCTCTTTCTGTCTACCCGTAGAAGTACACCTCTCTCCTTGGCTACCATCCGTCGGGTCTTCACGTGGCTCCAGGAGTACAGTTTGAAATACATAGAATTATTTCTTTAAATATTTTCAGTGATTAATCCTGTGTAATGGCTGTTATTCTATCCATCATGTACATTAGAAAACTGAGGCTTAGAGAATTTAAAGAATTTGATGTTCTTGATAGGAATGCATTTATTAGATTGCAGATGACAGTATAAATTATTTTAATAAGAATTAGAAGATTAAGTGTCCTTAAGGACATTTGACCTTTTGAAGTAGGAATGTTTCAAAGGATATGCATTAAATTTTCCAGATTTTGTAACAGTTATTTTCTGACTGATGATAAATGAACTAAACATTATCTGGGACTTTTTAATTTACTGAAATTGAAGTGTCCTCATTAAAAATGAAACAAAGATATAATATTGAAGAGTTTGTCTCCCAAAATGGGTGGCCTCTCTCTCTCCCTTTTGTGTGTTTGTGTTCAATTTATTTAAATTTTGAAACCTTTCTAAAAATATTTTCATCTTGAGTTAAAGTTTTAAACATGAGCAAAAAATTATTCAGAAAATGATACATTTGAATAAAGGAGTGAATTTTAATATTTCTGATGGCCTTCAACATTAATATCTGTGAATGTAAAAACATGGAATTTTAAGTACAAATACTGTTAAGAATTAAAATATTCTGGTTAAATTTTAAATATTTACTTGATTCTTACTTCAGTTTTAGGGCCTACCTATAAAAAACAAACCGTAAATATTGACATCAAATGCATAACTTTGAAATTTTCTGTAGCTGAAATCTTTTGTTTTATAACTAAGTCCTCCAAATAACTGTAAAGTTTACGTGTGTGTGTGTGTGTGTGTGTGTGTGTGTAGTTTATATATGGATGTCTGTCTAGTTATAAGTTGCAGTAAAGGAAAACTTTTCTCAAGAGTTGAAAATCATCACTAAATCCAATTTTATAAATCCGTAAAAATATATAAATATATGACTATATCAGAATCATATCAGAAAATTGAGAATAATGGTTAATTGTCTATGGTACGGAGAGGACTATGATCAGGGAGGGATCAGGATGGTAGGTACACAGAGCACTTATTCTTTTTATGCTATATATACTTCATATGTGTGTTTTTTGTGTGTGTGTGTGAAGAAGATCAGCCCTGAGCTAACATCCATGCCAATCCTCCTCTTTTTGCTGAGGAAGACTGGCCCTGAGCTAACATCCGTGCCCATCTTCCTCCACTTTATGTGGTACGCCGCCACAGCATGGCCTGACAAGCGGTGCCTCGGTGCGCGCCCAGGATCTGAACCCAGGCCGCCAGCAGCAGAACGTGTGCACTTAACCACTATGCCATGGGGCCGGCCCCTTCATATGTGTTTTTTGAATGTCGGAAATATTAATTTTTTAAAGACAACTTTAATATTTTAATTAGCATTTTCTTTCAACAACATGGTTCCATGAATTTTTTTAATCAATGTTTTATTGTTTGTTGTATGTATTCTGAAACAGACTTACATTTTAACATGGTTAGGATCCAAATTCCAACTTATCAAAGGCCTGAAACATACAGTCCACACAAGTACATTATCAAGAGTATGTAGAGTAGGTTACAGAATTGCAACTTTAAGAAAAAGAGTTAATGAAGCTGAATATGTAGAATGTATTGAAATTTGTAATGCCTTGAATTTACTTCACGGCATATTTCCTATATAATAGTTTTCCTGTGGAAATTTAGATATTAACTTCTTGTTGAGATTGTTGCATATTTTTTTTTGCTAGTTATTTTTGCTTAGTTTCTCTTCTCTGTGCAGACTCACCCATAGCAAAAACTTAAAAGAAAGGCTTCTTTTAGTAAAGAAATGAAAGATTCTGGGATACTTTAGAATAAAGTATAGCTCCACCTTAGCCTGTACTTTTCATTTGTTAGAGGTGATTTTTGTCTGCCTTAACCATGCTGCTCTAAGGCACTGCAGTCTGAGTCTCACAAGTGTGACTCTATTATTTATATATTAAAAGATTTACATAGTTTAATGTAATTTCCATAATTTACATAGTGATAATGTAAATAAAGACAGAGCCCCAAATAAACTGTAATCTGTAATTTGGAATTATCTGTGTCACTGTTCCTCAGTATTTGCATAATAATAGTTAGCCATGATCATACGTCAGTATGTTTAGCAACTGTAACCATTTATTGAGCGTCCGTTCTTTGCACAGGTCTGTCTTAATAGGCTGCAAATAAAAAAGAAATAGAAAATGTACTCCCTAAACTCAAGGAATTTATATTCTTTCTACTTGGTTTCAACTTTCTTATAGTTAATAGAACCAATGATTTTCTTCATAATGTACCTTCTTTCCTTCTGACTATTATTGCTGACTTTTTACGTTTAAGGTCTTTTTGTTTCCCCTGCCCAACTTTGAAATCAAAATGCAAATCTCTCTTCACCTTGTCAACTGTGTCCTTTAATCACAAGAGTTACTTTAGTTTTTTAGTGTATTCAGCTAATCTTCTAAAGCTATTTTAACTTCAGAGTTAAGGAAAAACACTTTTTTATTATGTCGTATTTGCAGGTGTTAGTGATAGAACAGAAAAATGAAGATGGAACATGGCCAAGAGGTCCTTCTGCTCCTAAGTAAGTGCTCCCACTTTTTATGGCTTATTGCATGATTCTGAGGCCTTAGATTTCAGATAATGAAATCCAGAATGAAAGAAGAACCTAACTGTCTGTTGCAAATATCTATGCCTTCTTTATATTTTAATATTTTATTCTCAGTATAGAAGTTATCTAAATTTGCACTTTAATTAATGTGCTATAATTAAAAAGCCTTCCAATTCAAATCTCTTTTAGAATAAGGTACAGTATAAATATGTTACACATGTTACGTTACATTGTCTAATACAGTCACATCACTATTAAACATTTTGTTTCATATTTTTCAAGCTTTTTTGTGACTTTTTTAAAAATTATCTGTTGAAAGAACAATCTATAAAAATGAATCTGATGTGGAAGTAATATTTTTATTTATTTAAATTAATGTTTTAGAATATAAAAGCACAAGTAGAGATACAGGAGTATAAGAATTGCATTTGATGGTAAATGAGGGATGAAAGAATTAGAAATCTTTTTAACTTTTTTTTAATGTGGGAAGAACACTTAACTTGAGATCTATCCTCTTAACAGATTTTTAAATGTGCAATACTGTATTGTTAACTATCGGCACATTGTTGGACAGCAAATCTCTGGACTTTATTCATCTTGTCTAGCTGAAATTTTATTCCTGTTGATCAGTAACTCTCCATTTCTGCCTTCTTCCAGCCCCTGGCAACCACCATTCTACTCTCTGGTTCTATGAGTTTGACTAGTTTACATACCTAATATAAGTGGAATCATACAGTATTTGTCCTTCTGTGATTGGCTTATTTTACATAGCATAATGTCCCCCAAGTTAATCCACCTTATCACATATGGTAGGATTTCCTTCCTTTTTTAAAGCTGGATAATATTCCGTTATATGTATATATCACATTTTCTTTATCCATTCATCTGTTGATGGACATTTAGGTTGTTTTCATATCTTGGCTATTGTGAATTGTACTTCAGTGAACGTGGGAGTGCAGATATCTCTTTGAGATACTGGTGTCATTTCCTTTGGATATATACCCAGAAGTGAGATTTCAGGATCATATGGTAGTCTATTTTTAATTTTTGAGGAACCTCCATATTGTTTTCCACAGCAGCTGCACCATTTTACATTTCTACCAGCGGTGTACAAAAGTTCCAATTTCTCCACATCCTTGCTAGCACTTGTTACCTTTTGTTCTTTCAGTTGATAATAGCCACACTAACAGGTGTGAGGTGATATCACATTGTGGTTTTGATTTGCATTTCCCCAATGATTACTGATTTGAGCATCTTTTTATACACCTGTTGACTGTTTGGAGAAACAGCTATTCAAGTCCTAGGCCCATTTTTTCATCTTGTTATTCGAGTTTTTTGCTATTGAATTGTAAGAATTCCTTATATATTTTGGATATTAACTCCTTATCAGATATGTGGTTTAAAGATTTGAAAATAAGACCTGAATCTATAAAACTCCTAGAAGAAATCTTAGGGGAAAACCTTCATGACATTGGTCTAGGCAATGATTTCTTAAATATGACACCAAAAGCACAAGCAACAAAAACAATAATAGACAAATGGGACTACATCAAACTAAAAAGTTTCTGCACAGGAAAGAAATCAACAGAGTGAAAAGGCAACACACGGAATGGGAGAAAATATTTTTAAGTTTTAAAATTATCAGATCCACACTCCAGGGCTAGTTGTATTTCAGTATTTGGACTTTTCAAAACTTGGAGAAGTAATATTGTACATAACGCCACCTATTATTTTAATATTTATGTAGAGTCCAGGGGCTCTCATAATCAAAAATATTAATATTCAGCAAATATTGATACTAAGTAGGATAAATAGGGACTATAAATAGCCTCATATCACTTCAGGTTAGGTTGCCCTCAAGGGAATTGTGAAAAAATTTTTAAGTTTTCGGAGCTTTTTGAATTTCACATTTTCTGGTGAGGGATTATGAAACTGTATTTTGAAATCCTTAAAATAATGATTCTTAAGTGAGTGAGTAATAATTTAGTAATTGCTAATGTAACAAATAAAAGAGAGAAGAACAACCTGGTACTTAATTTTCTTTGTTTCTTTTTTGGGTGAGCAAGATTGGCCCTGAGCTAACATCTGTTGCCAATCTCCCTCTTTTTTGCTTGAGGAAGATTGTCCCTGAGCTAACGTCTGTGCCCATCTTCCTCTCTTTTGGATGTGGGACGCCACCACAGCATGGCTTGATGAGCGGTGTGTAGGTCTGCGTCTGGGATCCGAACCCGAAAACCCCGGGCCACCGAAGTGGAGCATGCAAACTTAACCACCACGCCACTGGGCCGGCCCCAGTGCTTAATTTTCTACACAACTAAAATGAACCTTTAATAAGTGGTTTTCTATCTTTTTTATCTTGTGTGAAGTTTTTTCATTTAAATTTTTCATGAGAATACACCTAAGTATATTAATTACATTTTATTCTTACTCCATTTATTAGATGTAATACAAGAGTAGAACTAAGTATAAGATATTAAAATCACGTGGTCAAATCATGTAGATTTCTCGATTGATGAAGTTTTAGAAGTTAGAAATATTTTCTTTGTGAATATTCACATTTAGTCTTTAGATCAGAACTAATATTGTTTTATTCCAGCTTATCTTTTGATGGTTATATACTTGTTAATGCTTTAAATAATATTTGAAATTACAGAACTTCCTGTGGGTTATTATAAAAATACTGTGAGTTCCAAAGATTGAGACATCTTTTCTACTTAAAATTACCGATTTTCACCTAAAAGATAAAACTAATTTTATATTTTCTTTTATTATCGTCTTCCTTATCTGCTAGCACAATACCATTTTTATTCACTTAACTGTAGTACTTGCTTCTGTAAGAAAAAACACAATTTCTTGTGTAATAGCTAACACCCTATACACATGCAGTAAACATTGGTGAGTGAGGGTACTATACTAGAGATACACAGAAGTACCATTCTTCACTGGATCAGCCAGTTTAATAGGAAACCCAAATATTAAAGCATGAAAAGTTAAGTATCCATTCACTATAAAATGTGCAAAATACCATATAACGGAGTGTCATAAATTGTCAAATGATAGCTTTTTAGAATAAAAAATTTTTTTTCTGGAAATTAGCATCTGTGTATGAAAAGACTCTCAGAAAACTAAAAGAGAATTCTGCTAACTTGATAAAACCTATGTACCCAAAATTTGTAGCAAACATTATATTTAATTGAGAAATTTTGAACACAAACCAAAGTAAGATGGGGGAAAAAAAGAAATAAAATTCACTGTTTGCATATGGTACAATTATCTACATAAAATCCAAAAATAATCACCAGACTACTAGAGCTGAGAAAATTCAGCAAAATGCTCTAACATAAGATTAATTGATAAAAACTGACAGGTGTTTTCTCTACCCAGAGGTTAGCAATCTTTTTTATAAAGAACCAGATAATAAATATTTTCAGCTTTGTGGGCTATATGGTCTCTGACTCAGCAGCTATAACTCTGCTGATATAGCTTGAACGCAGCCATAGACATTATGTCAACCAATGGGTGTGGCAGTGTTCCAGTAAAACATTATTTACAAAAACATGTGGCAAACTGGATTTGGCTTGTGAGCCATAGATTCCTGACCCCTGGCAAATACCATTAGCAGCCCACTTAGAAAAATAGCATAACATAAATTAACCTAATGAGGAATGCATAAAACCTCATGGAAAAAAATTCGAACTTTATTAAAAGCCAAAAGATTATCATGTACTGTATGGCTTAACCTAATCATGCCTATTTCTCTGAATCTGTCGTGTCACTGCCTCCTATTCAAAATTCTATCCTGACTTGTTTTTTTTTTGAGAAACTTCACAAACTCATTCTAAAATTAACATATACCAATAAAGGTCCAGGATTAGCCAAGTCAGTTTTGACAAAGAAGAGGAAGGAAGCACTAGACCTACTAGATCATGGGAATTACTACAAAGCTATAGTAATAAAAACAGTATAATGCCAGCAAAAGAAAGGCAAATAGACTGGGATAAACTGGTGAGCTCAGAAAAACTCATGTGTGTATGAGTTTCATAAGTGGCACCACTAGGTAATGAGAAAGAGCTTGCTTAAAGGTGCCTAGGTAGGTGCTTAGATTTTATTAGGAGAACCAGCTATTTGGAGAAAAAGCAGCATCACTACCTTACACATTATATGCAAAGACTCCAGAAGGAGTAAAGACCCAAATAAGAAATATAAAGCTTTAAGGCTAATAAGAAATTTTGGAGAATGTCTGTGTCTTAGGGATCACAGAACATAATGTGAAAATTAATGGATTTGATTACATCAAAATTGTGTTTCTGGGCTGGCCTCGTGGCTTAGCGGTTAAGTGTGCGTGCTCCGCTACTGGCGGCCCCGGTTTGGATCCCGGGCGCGCACCGATGCACCGCTTGTCTGGCCATGCTGAGGCGGCATCCCACATACAGCAACTAGAAGGATGTGCAACTATGACACACAACTATCTACTGGGGCTTTGGGGAAAAATATAAAAGGAGGAGGATTGGCAATGGATGTTAGCTCAGAGCCGGTCTTCCTCAGCAAAAAGAGGAGGATTAGCACGGATGTTAGCTCAGGGCTGATCTTCCTCACAAAAAAAAAAACAGTTCTAAAAAAAAATTAATAAAATAAAAAAAAAAATTAAGTGTTTCTGTTAAAGGAACCCTACACGAAATTACAAGTCAAATGTCAGTTTTGGAATATCTAAAACCTACAAGGGAATAACCCCTATAAATTAACAGAAACAAAGCAAAAAAAGCTTTATAAAAATAAACAAAAGAGTGCCAGCCCTGGTGGCCTAGTGGTTAAGTTTGGCGCACTCTGCTTTGGCGGCCCAGGTTTGGTTCCCGAGTGTGGACCTACACCTCTCGTCTCTTAGTGGCCATGCTGTTGCAGTGGTTCACATACAAAAAGAGGAAGATGAGATACAACCTAACAACCATCAGAATGACAAAAATTTTAAAGATTGCTAATACAAAGTGTTTGGAGGGTTGCAGGAGTAATCTTAATATACTGATGGTGGAAGTGTAAGCTGCCATTCTATAAATCAGTCAGTGTTTAAGTAAATCAGGAATGCTTAATCCCTCTGACTCGGACACTCAGTGGACTTTGTACTTTTCAAGGTCCCTGAAGATACAATCTTTGTAGCTGCATTTTTTGTGGTGTTGGGGATTTAGAGGCAGCCTAGCTAAATCTCTCTCACTGGTAGAGTGGATGAGAAAGATGAGTGGTGGTATACTGTGGAATAGCAGTGCAGCAGGTGGAAGTAACAGTGGTGAGGTCTTTGTAACTGGATAAGCTTGAAAACCTACAACTGAGAGAAGAAATCAAAACAAAATGAGATTTTAATTCCATACCATTTATGTAAATTTAAAACAGAACAGAACATACTATATAAAAATAAAATATTTAAGAACAAACAGAAAGCACTTATTGTGGAGGAAATAGGAGTACAGATTAGAAAAGAAGAAAAAGTTTGTTTTTTGTTTGCAAAAGTTTGCTTTTGTTTCTGTGTGTATAATTGAAGTAAGGACGCAGATTCTTTTTTCTGGATGAATCCCATCTTAAAAAAAGTGGAATTCTCTGTATTCATTGAAGTCACATTATAAGCAGATGTAACTTAGACAAATTCAACTCCAGCAGAGAGCATATAATTTTTGGCTCTCAAGACAGAAACTTCAAGATATTAAGACAAAGAACAGCCTGTTTTATACACTCAAAATTGCCATCATATCTGTCAGGAGACAACCCCTGGTCCTCAACGTGGGATGAAGATGCTAGTTCTAATAAACATCACTCACCTTAGTGGATTATCCTTTAACTTTCCAGAAAACTTGTTTAATGTTTAGACCTTATTCCTTATCTAGAGCTTTTAACTGAGGTGTATGTAGCTTTATTAAATTTTGACTAAATTGTATTATTAATTTTTTTCTGTGTGGTCTTATTTAGGTATAATTATTTCAAAGAATGCCTTTTAATGGTAATTAAAAGATCCAAATTTTGCTGGTTTTCTGAAATAAGTAAAAAATTCGTTTTGTGAATGTAGCATGAGAAGTTGATTTAATTCAGACATTTTCATTAATTGCTCAAAAATATTGGCAAAACACATGTGATAAAGTAGCTGGTGAAAAAAATTTAAGGGTCATTGATGATTGTAAAGAGGCAGTTTTCATGGGAAGAATCCAAAGTCAACCAGATAAGGCATGAGAGGCTAAAAAGCTCAAATGGAAAACCAAGCTAGTAGTTCTTAGTCGTACGTTGTCCCTCTGCCATCTCTGTTGTTCTGATTAACAGAATTCCAAATTGGTGACTGAAACCCTAAGTATAAACTTAATCTAGTGCCATATTAGTATTTTCACAGCACTCTGTCCCTGAGTGCTCTGCTTGGAGAGAGGGAGCACTTTATAAATAACACCATTTATTTATAAAGTGCTGGCCCGGCCCCGTGGCTTAGCGGTTAAGTGCTCGGGCTCCGCTGCTGGCGGCCTGGGTTCGGATCCCGGGTGCGCACCGACGCACTGCTTCTCCGGCCATGCTGAGGCCGCATCCCACATACAGCAACTAGAAGGATGTGCAGCTATGACATACAACTATGGGGCTTTGGGAGAAATAAATAAATAAATAAAATTTAAAAAAATAATAACACCATTGCTTACTGCCTTTTGGTCAGGATAAATAAACATCTACATGACTCTGCAATATTCTGGTTTTGTTTTTGTTTTATTATCATCTGTTTCAGTATAATACCTGTTTAAATACAGGTAGAAAAACTTGTATACTTCTTTAGAATATTTTAGAGAGTAATTAAGCCCAGTTTGCATATATTACTGCAAGGTTAACTGTATAAACGGATTCAGAAATAGTAGATAGACTTATTTGACTGAAAATTATTTAAATACATATTAGGAAATTCTTGTCACATAAAGTATTGTTTTCATTTTAACAGTAAATTTTTCTGAGACTTTTTAAGTATTTGTAAGCATGATAGCCTCTGCTTATTTGAAACATTAGTAGATTTGGTTATGATGGTTTTGTTTTGGTATTAAAAGAGCTATGGTTATAGTTCACAGATAATGCACTCTTATTAAAGTTTCTATGAACGTATACAAATTCATTACCAATTTTAACCTTGTTCAAATATTGAAAGTGGGAGATTGAGTGATTTTGGTTTGTAGTTGTTGAGAGGATGGCTCAAGAAACGTCTCTTCATTCCTTGTCATTCATTCAAAATCACATATTTTATTATATATATAATGTATTATATTTATTATATATAATATATAATAAAGATAATAATGTGAAGACACGTTATTAATTATGCTTTTGAAATGTAACCTATGAGCCATAAGTCTAGAGTAATATTTCAAAATCTGCAATTTGTTATCCTTGTTAAAGGCATTTTGAATCTTTATAAATTTTCTTTCACACTATCTCATTTTATCTTGTTCTTATTATCATTCTGATTAAGAAAAAGACATAGAATGACTTTTTCTGAGACTTTGAAGTTTGAGGTAATGGAACAACCAAACAAAATTGCCTGGGATGCAGTGAAAGATAGGGAACCAAAGCTTTGAGAATAATGAGAACTGCAGATGTGGAGTTATATTCCTAGAAGTGAGAACTGTACACAAATATGATTTATCTAATCAAAAATATAAAGCATTATATACTAAACCTTAAAGAGTGTCCCTAAGTAGTGATATAAAGCAAAAAGATCAAGTAGGAAGAATAATCCTGAAGGTTCAGGAAGACTTGGATCCCATTTTGTCATAAAGGCCAACAGAAAAAGAGTTTCTAGAAGAAAAGGAATGGTCAGCAATGGTAAATAATGCAGAGATTAGTGGGAAAACAGAAGAGGTTCAGTGTGTTTGACAAGTGGAGACAGCATGATGGGAATGAGAGACTATAGGAGAGAGGGATGAATACTGTAGTGAGAAAATGGAACAGCTGGTGTAGATCACTCATCACAACATGTGCTGAAAGAAGAAAGATAACTAAGGTGGTACTGGAGTGGAAAGGCAGGCTTCCTGCAGAGGGAGAGAAACTACTTTATATAAATCTTTTTGTTATTTAAATATATACATCCTTTCCTAAATATTTCTCGCCTAAAGACAAAGGCGTCATAATAATGTTAGAGTGAAACTCCTGTGTACTGCTGTTTACCAATGAACTGCTTTTTTCTGGTTATTTTAGTTTAGTTGTCGAAACTCCAAATCCTTTTTGGAAATGCTTGTGCTTGCGCATAAACACACTCCCCATAACTCTGTACCTTGAGGTTCCTCAATTTATTATTCATTAAAATCTTGAGTGTGTATGCAGATTTTCCTTTGAAATGCTGAAAATGCACATCAATTAAATAAATCTTTCCTTCATCTAAACACTGTACCTACTTTCTATTTTGGAAAGATAATGTATACTCTAGTACCATGTCTCCAAGTTTTATGAAACAGTGTGTGGTCACCAGTCAAGTTCATTAACTGATGTTAGAGTCAATATTTAAAAGCCATATCCAAGTTTAATTAAAGTTATAAAATTTAGACAGTGTGTTTCATGCATAAATGAATGTAATTTAAGTGTATGATTCTCATGTAAATGCTTGATATTCACAGGTACTCGCAAATAATTATTGGACATTTTATTTCTTCCTTTCTCCCCTGGTTTGTTCCAAAAAGGATTGAGCAATTTACAGTAACACATATAAGTCAAGGTTAACTATATGAAGAGCTGCAGAAATCAGAACAAATGGAAAATAAACATAGTCACAGTAAGATGAAGCCGGAGGAGAAGTTCACTGGTAGGAGCAGTAAAGGCTTTTGAAATTGTTAAAGTTCATCTGCAAATGTGTAGACTTTTTTTGAATCCTGATTCAAACTAACCAACTGAGGGAGGAAAAGATAGTTTTGAGAGAATTGAGAAAAAATTAAACGTGAACGGAGTATTAGATTGGGACTGACAGTAGTATCAAAAAAGATCTCTTGGGGCTGGCCTGTGGCTTAGTGGTTAAGTGCGCATGCTCCGCTACTGGGTTCGGATCCCAGGCGCGCACCAATGCACTGCTTCTCCGGCCATGCTGAGGTTGTGTCCCACATACAGCAACTAGAAGGAGGTGCAACTGTGACATACAACTATCTACTGGGGCTTTGGGGAGAAAAAGGGAAAAAAAGGAGGAGGATTGGCAATAGATGTTAGCTCAGGGCCAGTCTTCCTCAGCAAAAAGAGGAGGATTGGCATGGATGTTAGCTCAGGGCTGATCTTCCTCACAAAAAAAAAGATCTCTTACCTGTTAAGGATGCATACTGTAGTATTTACAGGTGAACTTATAAATGTCTGTTATTTGCGTTAAAATAGTCCCTCAAAAACAGGGGGGAAGGGCGGCTGAGGAGATTACAGATAAAACGAGTGGCAGAATGCTAATGATTTTTGGAACTGAGGACTGATACTGGGTACATGAGGACTTGTGTATATTTGGAAATGTCGAAAATAAATGGGTTGCAATTTTGGTGCTGAGATTCATAATGGCTGAAGAAAAGTAACTAAAATTTCATTTTTTTAAGTGGTTTTTTTTTTTATAAATACCATATATAGCAGTCAAAATAAGGAACAGAAATAAAGTTATGAGAAGCAATTTATATATAAATTCTCTTAAATTCTCCTTTGTTTATCTGTAAGTACCTAACACCCTGCCTGCCATAGAGGAGGAGGCACATAGCAAATGCTTGTTGAACTGAACTCATCTGTGTCTCACTACAGTAAAAGTGTTTCATTTTTCAAGAAACTGAAATTTTTCTTTTTCTCTAAGAACGTATCTTAGGATGGTTGCTAGAAATGGGAAAAGTTTAAGATTGGTCTTGTTTCTCTTAATAAGATAATTTTTGTTTTATAATGTTAGATTTTACAAAGTTGGGTTGTTTTATGTCAGGTTTGAAAATAACTATTATGAAAGATGACATGAGTGGAGCCATATTAAAACAGAGCCAGAGCAACCATTTCAGAGGAATTGCCTTGCATGTCTTGTTTTCTTTATCTTCCAACTGGACCAAATTGCCAACATTCCAAGAAGTCGGTGAGGACAAGAATATCCTGTTTGTAAGAACTGATGAAACTGGACTTTGCTGGTGACTGAATCTCAGCCAGTTAATGAAGTGCAAACCTAGCCTTACCTCATCTAGCACCAGTGAACTCTCCTTTAATGCAACTCACCTTTATTCTCCCTTTTTCCATAAAAACCCTAAGCCCCTTTCCAGTAATCAGGAAACTATTTGGGTTTCTGCCTGAATCTGTGCTCCCCAAATTGCAATTCTTTGATTCCAAATAAACACTTTGCCTCTTAAACTGGTTTCTGTTTTTGTTGGTTGACATTATAAAAATCTTTGTTTTGCTTACATCAGCCTTCAGATTTAACTTCTCTATATTTTGGTTGTTCAGTATGGTATTAAATTTCCATGTATGTCAAATGTTCAGTTAATTTACCAAGAATAAGCTGTGTTTTTCTGTAGAAGTGAGAAGTTCAACTTAGCCTTGAATTGCATACTTTTAGTTGAAACACTGGGAATAGGGAAATTCAAATACTGCATTCAGTTGTCAGGGACAAAGTTTAATTTTCTCTCTTCATGAAATCATTTCAGCTAAATTGATGTTTCACCTTCTGTATTGCTTAAGAGATGAATCACTGCCTTTAATTACACGTAGCCCAAACTAGCCAAAATTAGTTTAACACTAGGTTAAGTGGCTTAGTACCTAATCTTTGTATAATATTCTAAGCCTTTTTTTCTCTTTTCTCTTTGGAAAACTACTAGAACAGAATTGCTAATGAACAGTGTGATTTGCAAATTACATCAAAGAAAAAGAGCTAAGGGCTCAGGTTATAAATCCACGTTCTGATTAGTCAACCCCTAAAATAACTCCACAAACGTTAGCTAGGTTGGACTATGTGTAACCTAGATCAAAAGTTGGACTCAGAAAAGATAAGTGATCTATTAACTTTCATCAGTAATAGCATTTAAAAAGTGTTATCATACTTCAAATTTACCTGTGGACCACATCCATCCTTATCTCTCTGATCTCCATGCTATTTAAGGACAATCTCTCTACCAGTGGTATTTATCTCAGCGCTTCCTAGACCTTGCTCTTTTCTTTCATTATCTCCTCTGTCCTATATATATAAATGCCTAGCATACTGCCACACATAGAATAGATACTCAGTTAACACTAGTTCATTCTATTGTTTCTTTTCCAATATCATCTTCCCACCACCTGTAAATATAAGCAAATCTCTCCCATCTTTAAAAACAAAACCAAAAAAAACATAAACTTCCTCCAACTACCCTTCTTTAGTTTTTCTTTTTTTGACAGCCAACTTCTTTAAATAAAGTCGGTACTTACTGTTCCTTACCACCCACACAGGATTTAACAAAGTCCTTATTTGACTTTTTTTTTAACCTAGTTTATTTGACCTCTCTTTAATACTTTTTTTTGGATAACTGTCTCCTAAAGAATTTCTCTTACTCTTAATTTGTATCCATGATACCACAGTTTTTCAAGGACTATTTTCACCTCTCTGACCAATCCTCTAGGTGGCTGGCTGTCTTCCTCTCCATGGCTGCCATATTTGGTTGTGCCGGTTGTGTACTCTGTAGCTCTTGAGAATATTTTTCACATTGCAGTCTGTTTGAAAGGCCTTCCTTGGCACTGTGCAGTATACAACTTCACTGGCTATATGCAACAGCTCTGCTCACACTTTAAATGCATTGATATTCCACAAATTTCCTTCTGAGGACTTCTCCTTTCATACCATAAAAAGTTCTCAGAATCCGTGGATGGACTCTATGCTAATCCTATCCCTCAGCTCAAATTTACATGAATATGCCATTCTATATTTCTAGCCTAGAACTCCTCTCAATTCCAGATTTTTCCTGAATGTCATGAGGACTCACCATGTTGGACTGAACTCGAAATCTGTTTACTCCACCTTCTTCCATACCCTCAGCCTAAACTATATCCATATCCTATATTCCCTATTTCAGGTGCCAGCTTGAGTTCCTCTTTCAGCCTCATTTCTTTCATCTAATTAGTCAGCAAGTCTTGCAGATTCTACCTCCTAAACAGGACGTTTTCAAACGTTTTGATCTTGGGACCCCTTTACATTCTTAAAAATTATTAAGGACCCAAAGAACTTCTGTTATGTGGGTTATAGCTGTTGATACTTGTCATGTTAGAAATTAAAAATAAATTTTTTAATGTTTATTTATAAATGACAGTACTAAATATTTTGACATAAATAATATTTTTATGAAAATAACTTTTCAAAAATGAAAAACGTTTACTGATAAGAGTAGAATTGTTTTACATTTTTGCAGATTTTTTTAATATCTTACTGAATAGAAGACAGCTAAATTCTGCTATATACTTATGCATTCAATTTATTGTGATGTATTTTTTAGGTTGAAGTACCTGAAGAATACTCAGCCTCACATAGATATGTAGTTGGAACAGGGAGGACTGTATCAAATAATTGATAGCACATCAGAACTCAACCAGTGGTGGTTTAATGATGAAAGGTTACTTGCAATGTGGAATCTGAAACCATATCAATGAACTTTTTATACAGTTACATTAAAATCTGTCATGTGTAACTTGATGCAGTTGGAAAATAGTGATTCACTGAGTTATGCAGATATTCCAAATGTTGATATGTTTCATTATACAATATTTTTTTAAATCACATTTCTTAAAACATCACCAATCTTATGAAAAAGTCTACGTAATAGGAAGCTATCAAGCTCACAGTGGCAAAGTCAAATTTTCCAAAATTCTATTTTTTGCTTGAACACTTGAATTTTATCATCAGCAACAAATACTTTAAGTTGTTTTTCTTACAGTAACAGGCTCCCTTCATTCATTTTTGAGAACATGTGCCAGATAGCCTTTTATGTAAAAGAGTAAAGAGTGGTGTCGTGAAGAGTGGCTGATTCCACCTGAAACTCAAATATATTATCGCACAAGTCTTTTTCCTCTTGGCAACCATGTTACTTCAGTGTGTAGCAGATGTGCTTTATGCAAAGTTCCCAGTTTGTCACACAATATTAAAAAGAAGTGTAATTAAGGGTCAAGATTTAATAAAATCAATACTTTTTATTTTTTCAATGTGGATATTTTTAAGTGAAACTATTTTCTACTACAGGAGTCAGAGAAGAATACAATATCTATAGTATGTAGTGTGGTGCTCCTGCTTTAATTCATGCTAAGGTGTCAGAGTTTTACCCACCATTCTTGTTTGCACTATCAGCGCAAGTATATACCCAGTGAAAGAGGTCAGATAACATTTAAATAACAACTTGGTGTTACTATGAAAATAATTTCGACCTCATAGGCACCCTGAAAGGATCTTGGAGTCCCCTAAGAGTCCATGGACTGTGCTTGGAGAACCGCTTCCTAAATATCCAAGACGTGTTGCCCTTGCCCCTGCCCTGATTTAGCCCCAGCCTTTATTAATTCTTACCTCTGTTATTTTTATAGTCTCCTAAATGATCTCCCAATGTTCAGTCTCTTTCTCTTCCTCAAGAGTTACCTTTCTAGAATACAAATCTGATTATGTTGATGCTCTATTAAAATCTTTCAACATGCCCCAGCACAATTGGATAAAATCCAAATTCTTCCATAGAACATGAAAGGTCCTTTATTACCCTTGCTCCCTTACTAACTTCTGTTCCTATCTCTATATGCTTTCTGCTCTTTCAGCCAAGCTGAATTTATTGGTAATTCCCTAACTGCATCATAGTTTCTATCATCCCATACATTTGCATGTGCTGTTCTTTCCACCTGGAATACTCGCACTTCCAGTTCCCACAACTGTGCACATCATTTATAATCACCTCTTACTACCCACAAAATTTTATGTTTTGTTATAATTTTTAAATTTGTTGTTATAGGACTTACAACTGTTTTATAGTTGTTTTGCTTGTGTGTCGTTTTCCCCCATTAGACTGTGAGCTGTTTGAGGTGAGCAAGTGTCTGTCTTTGTATTTCTAGTATTTATCAAAGGCAAAGCATATAGTAATCCTTTCATAAATGTTTGAGTGTTTTAATGAATTTTATGGAAACTTCTAATGCTGTCCTTGGGTAGAGTTGCTCATGAATAGTAAAAAGGCCACAGATGGGCAGAAAAAGAAAAAATATATATATGTGTGTGTGCCTTAGCCACTTTATTGGATGTAGTAATGAATCTTTATTTCCGTAATTTTTACTATATGTAAAATTCAAGGGAACATTTCAGTTTTTATCTGTGTTCCTGAAAGTTGTAGTGAATTGAATTAAATTGTAGTCAAATGGATCACATTTTGAAAAGTTAATCTCCTTAATTCATTATAACTCAATCTCTAATAAATTTAGATATTTTTCCTAATTTAGCATTCTTAACATGAAGGCAAAAATGCCAGGATACTTCTATATTTCTATTAATATTTCAAAAGTAGTTCCTTAGAATATTAGGATATTAAAATTACCTTTTAAATGTGTTCTCTACATTGTTTTATATTAAAACTTGGTTGATTATACTTTGTGTTTTTAGCTGATCAGTACAATACAGTAAAATAAAATCTTATAAGGGTCTTGTCAGAAAACACCTAAATAGAAGTCTTGCTTAATGTAAATTACCTATATACAGCCTGCATCAACAAAAAGAACCTCCTTTAAAATGAAGAAAAAAATTCTACCAAGGTTTTATAATGTATAAAACTTCAAAAGTTAAATAAAATTTTTATATGTAAGAAATTACTCGCCATTTATTCTGCATAATGCATTGCAAGTATATGGATTTAGCACCAAATTACCTAAAAAGCAGATTTTGTGTATTATACTGTCCTGCCCATTGACTATTTCATTGTTCATTAGTTCCTGAGTAGAGGAAACAAAATAATTTTAAAAAACTAATCACTTGGGGCCTCACTAATTTAGAATTTTTGGTGACTGAGATACTGGACTGAAAGTTAGCTTTTTACAGCCCATGAGCTAGATGTTGCCTAGTAAATTAAAATTGTTTACAACATTACAAGGGAAATTAAATCTTTCGGAGATGTTTAAGTACTTTGAAGTGATTATTCCCATATAATGGATTTATTGAATATAAATCATGTCTTTAAAGCACATTAGTTGATTAAAGGCCATTAGTAATCCAAAAAAGATTCTGAATTAGTGAGGTGTGTAATATATAGTCAGATTTATGTCTTTTCAGTTTTTGCTGAGACAACTTTGGCCAAAAATTACTTCTTGGGATTATGTTTGAAATTCTCTTATACTATTCTATCCCCATTGCCTTAAATTTTAAAGAACTGGCCAATCCTCTGATCTGTGTCAATGTTGTGTATAATTAGAATGCCATGGTACCTACTGAGACACAAAGTGGATTTCTTTTACATGCTTCCTTAAAAAATTAATATTTTAATTCCATAGATGTAAGGAAATTATTGATTATAAAATATTAATAATGGTTACCTGAACTCAGAAATAGGTGTATTGGGTTAGTAGATTTATAGGAATAATATCAAGTTGTATATTTAATTTGATAAATTTCTTTTGAAAATAGTTCCCTTTTGTATTATTATTTTTTATGTGAAAGAATACATTGGAAATTGAAAACCGAAGGATATGTAGTGATTTTGCTCATAAATCTGTTTTCCAGCAGTCATTTACTACATACATTGTCATCTGTTAGTTCTTTTCTTTATTTCATAATTAATTTCAAAATTCAGCATTTTTTATCTAATTTAACATTTTCATATTTTTAAAGGTCCCCAGGTGCATCCAATTTTTCAACTTTACCAAAGATCTCTCCTTCATCTCTATCAAATAATTATAACAACATCAACAACAGAAAGTAAGCACTGAATCTTAAAAACTCTTTGTTTAATCGATCGCCCTATTGTGGTTGCAAAAAATCTCTTGTATCTAAAATTTAGGATAAAAGTCTTAATGCATTAAAAGTGATTTTCTTTTAAATTAATGGTCAGTTCTTCTAGGAGTAACTTCACAAGAAAGAAAGCACAGTTATAAACTTCTTCTTGATTTAATACATATACTATAATAATTTACTAAAAGAGAAATAAAGCACTTTCAGAATTTTACATTCTAAACACTAATTATTGAAATATATATACAAGTCTATTAGAACTCAGTGTTTTAGGAAGAGTATAAATTTCAGATGTCATTTTAGAACTAGATATGTAATCACCTACAATATATAGTATTTTTTTTAAAGTGTGTATCTGTGATTCTCAACTGGAAAGCATACACAAATTTTTACATTTGTCAAAAAGGCAAGCACTTTTTCTTTAAAAAATTTAGAGAAACAATTTCCTTGCACCATCATGAATAATATTCAGAATCTTGGAATTTATAAAAGTTATGTGAAAGTGAGTGCTATATTTATATTGCTGTAAGAAAAAAGGTTGAAAATCACTTAGGCTTCACCAGAACATTTGACATGAGTGTATTACCTTGAAAGTTAGCATGGCTTTTATTTTATAGAAAAGGATAAAAAGAAAGCTTTTATTATTTGTAATTAGTCCAGTCAAATTATGGAAGGAACTTTAATCCAGAGATGATTATCCTCTTTTTATTTCTTAGATGTATACATTGTAGTCTATGTATTAGGTTAACAGTATTTATGTAATTAAATATTTGTACTACTTGTCCAGTTCATAAATGGCATCTGATTATCCCAAAGAGTAAATTCAAAAAGACTAAAGCTATTTGTGAAATAATCTTTAAAATAATACCATTAATTGAATTTATAGGTTTAATTAATTTTCCCTTAAAATTCATATTTTTTGAGGGGATGGGACTTAACAGAATGATGTTAACATATAACTGGATTATAAATATATATAAGAATAGCTAAAATAATTTTGGAAAGGAAAAATAATGAGAAAGCATTAATGCTACTAAAGAACACAGCCTGAATTCTTGAATAAGAATTCAAGCAGCATAGTAGGGACCCAAGAATATACCTACAGATCAATGGAATAGAAAAGACAGCCCAGAAACAGACCTCTATATATGAAAGAATGTAGTGTGATCAGAAAGCATCCTATGCTAATGAAGAACAGGCAGATTATCCAGGAAATTGGTGGGAAAATTGGATCACTATTGAGAATTTCTCTTTAAAACTTTAAATTAAATTAAATTAGCTTTTTAATTGTCAGGCGTATAAAAAGTTAAAGTAAATAAATGGAAAAAAATATGTGCTACAAATGACAAAGGGTAAATATTCTTAATATATCAAGCTCATAAAAATCATTGAGAAATTTTCTAAGACAGAAAAACTGGCAGATGATGCAGCTGAGCAATAAGAATAAAAGAATTAAAATATATAAATATATAAATGTTCAAATTCACATGCGTAAATTAAAACCATAAAAAATTCCATCCAGGGGCCGGTCCGGTGGCACAGCAGTTAAGTGCTCGCACTCAGCTTCCGTGGCCCGGGGTTCACAGGTTCAGATCCAGGCGTGCACCAACGCACTGCTTGTCAAGCCATGCTGTGGCGGCGTCCCATATAAAGTAGAGGAAGATGGGCACGAATGTTAGCCCAGGGCCAATCTTCCTCAGCAAAAAGAGGAGGATTGGCATCGGATGTTAGGGCTGATCTTCCTCACAAAAAAAAAAACTCCATCCACTTTCCCCCACCTCAATCTCATTGGGAAAAATTAAGTGATGATATCTGTTCCTGTAAAGATTCTGTTTGAGTGATTGGAGGGTTAGTCCAACTTTTCTAGAGAAGACTTTGCTGTATGATCAAGAAGATTTGAAACATTCATTTCCTTATTTCAGTAGTTCATAAAGATATGTGTACCATAGTGTAATAACATTACATTGTACTGTAATAGTGAAATATTGAAGACTCTATGAATGGCCATAATTGCAGTGTAGTATGTTCTCATCTATTTAAAAATATATATCCACAGGCAAAAGAGTGAAAGGCAATATCCCCCTATAATCTGGTTTGTATTTTATATATCTTTTAATTAAATTCATCCAAAGTATTTTTTCATAGGAGATAAACTGTTACTTTTATTTCTACCAATTGCAGATGGCTCCCACATTTACTATAAAAAATTCAGGGGCTAGCCCGGTGGCATAGTGGTTAAGTTCACGTGCTCCGCTTCGATGGCCTGGGGTTCTCGGACCCACACCACTCATCAAGCCATGCTGTGGCAGCAACCCACATACAAAATAGAGGAAGATTGGCACAGATATTAGCTCAGGGACAGTCTTCCTCAAGCAAAAAGAGGAAGATTGGCAACGGATGTTAGTTCAGGGCTAATCTTCCTCACCAAAAAAGAAAAAATTCAGTTCCAAGTATAACATGTATTTATAATTATTCTTTGGAGAGATTTTTAACATTGTAAACTGTACTGAACATAGACTTTATTTTGACGGAGTCACCATATTAGTATATGTGGTCTGGTGTGTTTCTGTTTTTGTCTTATTTACCTGTCATAGTAAAAATATGACAGTACAATCTGATCTCAGAACCTCTAAATGCATAAAATATTGAGAGAGGAATTAGAGTGTTTTCTTAAGTTTAGAACATGATTAACTAATGATTCTACTCCTATGACTAGATTATATTTTTAGCTATTTACGTTTGTCTATTTTAGGCACTAAAATAGGCCTTTCATATTGAGAAATTTTAATAGCAAATAGCTACTGAGGTACCACCATGCTTAAAAATAAAACTTACCTTTCTTAGTAAGGAACAAAATTTAAACATTTATAAAATGGAAAGTTTTTTTTTTTTTTTACTTTAAAAAAATTGAATTAATATTATCATCATGATTATCTAAACATTTATTTTACATAAAGTTTATTTCTTGACTTCCCATTTGACTTGTGGAAATAAGTAGCACCTTAAGACTTCGGATAGAAATTGTGTAGTTTCTTTGATTAAAAGTATGTAAAATGGGTAATGACCTTTTTAGATTAAGTAAATTTTTAGGACTTCATATATGTGGATATATTCCACAAGTATAAAGTATATATTAAAGTCAATACTTATGACATAAGTTTATATGAAATTTGTTTACAAATTTGTCTTGAATCAAGCTGATACATTGCTAATATATAAAGTTCTCATTTCCAGAAATAAGGATATTACGTGGTTATAAAGGAATTATTTCATTTAAGTTTAATAGTTTGTTAAAGACTAATACTGTGAAGAATGAGTTTCCAGAATATTGTTTGTTTACCCTGTGTAGTATTTTTACCTGTTAGTGTGTACAGTTTGTTTTTGCCTTATTATAATTTAAGTACATTTTTGATATGTGTCAAATTCTCTGTCTAGTCCCTACATTTTTCTGTCTTGCTACATTTGCTTTGATATCATACTGCCTTTAAAAAACGCTTTATAATGTACTTATTGTCTCGACTCTTGGCATTCCACATCAGAGCACATTTCTGTTTTTCTGTTAACTCATTTAAAGCTTTTATTTGAAATGGAAATGACTCCCTGAAAGAGATTAAGCCATGAAAAGGAACTGGATTTTAAGAGACTGCCAGAGCTGGCTAGCCATGTGGCTCTTGACAGGTTACTTGCTGAAAGCATCATTTCATTAACTGAGAAGTGAGCGTAGTTATAGTTATGAGGATTAAATTATAGATTTATAATGTTTATAACATCAAATATAAGTGCTAACTGAAAAGTCAATCTGAAATTTTTATGGTAAGGTAAGGGCTCAATTTTACAAAAAAAGAATGATACTTTTTTAATGTATCTTCATTCAGGATGATAGATTTATAATACAGAATTATCTAGTATGGTATTAAATTCCCGTCAAGATTACTGGCAAATTATTTCAGTTTTGCAAAGTAGCATAGCCTTATAGAATGAAGACTAGATTACAATCTTTAGGAAAAAAGTAGCAGAAACAGTCATGAAAGATAATAGAGGCTGCCCTTAGGGCCTAGATTTCCATCTACTTTGTCGAAGTGTTTAAAGAACTGCTGATTTTGGTATTTTTCATGATAGACTTTAGTATTTAATTTAGAAAGCACATAAAATGTGGATTATAAGTGATTAATCAAGATAATATTAAAATATTTTAAATTCATCCGTTTTCATTACCACTGAGGATCTAGACAATCTCAGTCTTTGGGAAATCTTACCCCATCGCTTAAACTAAAATGTAGATATCCTTTAATTAAGGATTCAGATTTTAAAAGACAAAACCAAAAAACTGCTTTTGCAAATAAGTTTTTTGTTCATTTCTCAGTAAATAGGAATCCCTATTCCAGCAAATTTCATCCTGTTGCCACAGAGAATAGAGCTTCCAGCATCCATTTGTGTTACATGTGAAGAGAGACAGATATCTGAATATATACTTATGTAAAAAGCATGTAATTGTGCTTTTAGTCTTTTCACTTTGTGTGCGTGTGTGTGCACGTGTAGGCGTGAGTGTGCATTTAGGCATACTTTCCCTGTGTACTCTACGTGCTTAAATTTTATTATAATTTTATAGCCAGAATATATGTATTTTTTCTTGAATGTGTAGAATGTGTAGAAACAGTAGGCCTTGCGTTTTTATAATATATAGCAACCTTGATTTTTTAGTACTTATAGGAATAAAAGAAAGACAGGATTCAGCTTTTTGTTACATGTCCTCGAAGTTAGATTCAAGAAGCCAATCATCAAGTGACTATATATTGAATTGCTAATAGGTGCCTTGCACTTTATTAGTTACTGGGAATATAAAATAAAATATGAATCATAAGGCTAGTGATATGCAAAAACCAAAAGATGCTTGCATTCTCGTTTTTGTTCTGTACATTTTTTTTTTTAAGTGTAAAACAAGTAAATAGCTACAAGTCTGGGAACTCTGAATTTGATTTGATCAAGGTTGCATTTCTTTGGGCCCTGCTATTTTTGTTTAATCTCCGAGTGGATTGTTTTTTGAGTCTGGGATTTGATCTTTTTGTTTGTGGTGAAGGGGAATGTTTTCTTAAAAGTGCAAAAATATTAGTGGGCTATTACTGTTTGTGTAATTTTTGGTTGGTGTGCTTTTGTGTGTTTTACCTGTTTAGCTTGTTAGGGTGTGTGTGTGTTTACTAAAAGCTTTGTTAGAACAGGCAGTAGTTCACTAAGTGAGAGTATAGAAGCTACAAAGAGAGTATTTGAAATTATAAGTAAAAACTATTTTTAATAAATAATACTAGGAGTAAATTGTAGCCGATTGAGATTGTCAGTTACTGATTCATCATTTATTTGTAACACTGTATTCTTTTATTTATATTATCATTTGCTTCTGGCAAATGACCTTGATTCTCATTCAGGTTTGTTCTAATGAATAAAAAAATGATGGTTGAAAGTATACTTTTAAATTACATCCAAAGTGTCTATCATAAATATTTTATAACCTATTAAAAATTACGGGAAAATTCACCCTTTTTCACAAAATTATTTTTTATTACATGTTAAAAGGGATTATTTAACTTATTGATTGACTTTTCTTAGTTCTTTTCAAAATTACCCTGATTCTCTAAGGTTGAAAATTATATAGTTGTTTTTTTAAGATTAATATTTATTATACTGATAGTATAACTTATCCTGAGTTATATTCATCTAGTTAAGTAACCTGCCTTATTCTAACAAACTAGAAGAAAAGCCAAATAATGCTGGAATGTACTTGCTTAGAATCATTTCATTTTTGCATCCCTGATCATCCCAGGCTTTTTTCTACATTTGAATACTAGATTTTGATGGTCTAGCATAGAAACTATAAATAGAATCTTCAGTGCATCAGAACAGTGATCTCACAGAGGCCTTGGAAATCTCTCCTCTCACCTGTAACTAAAGCACAACTCTCCCTGTTTCTGCTGTTCTCACTCTGTTACAGTAGCAGGATGTTAAAAGGGACATAAGTGAGATGATTTATTGCTGCGGGTGGTGTTTAAAATCTGAATGTTTTAAATTTGATGGAGCAATGAAGAATGGAGCAAGCTGTGAAGCTGCTCCAGTTAATCAAGGGTAGAAAGATATAATAGTGGTTTGTATTGGTTGGTGTGGTATATGATGCACTGATTTTATTGATTGGATGAGGAGGATCTTAATTAAGGGGCGTATTTTGATTTAGGTTCATGTATTTAAAAGTACCTGAGTTAAGTGCTTTATAAAAAAATTTAATGACCGACCATCTATCTCAAGTAGGTTTCAAGTACTCTATTCATTATAACTATATTGTAATAATTGGCTGCATTATGAAAAAATATCTCTTGTTTTCTTCCAGTGTGAAAAACTCAAATTATTGTCTCCCATCATATACTGCTTATAAGAACTATGATTATTCAGAACCTGGAAGAAACAATGAACAGCCAGGCCTCTGTGGCCTAAGTAACTTGGGAAATACGTGTTTCATGAACTCAGCTATTCAGGTAGGTTTCCAAACAAAGTGAAACTCATGTGTTTGTTTCATGGAAATCAGTAATACAAAAAAAGTACACTTGGATTTTACATGTCAGAACATGAGTATTCTATGTATTTTGAGATTTTGTATTTTCATGGAAGCGTTACGCACACACATTTGACTCATTCATTCTGGTGCTGATAGTAGAATCCCGTTATCGTATTCCTCGGTAGGTGGCATGTGATTGACCCCCACACCGTGGGTTAAATGTTACTTCATGCAAAAATAGAATTCCAAACAGAAAACCTAGGCTTTTTGAGAAGAAGAAAAAAACTAGTGAGATCTCTCCTTTTCATATTCAGTAGAAGTGTCTTGCCTTTTTTTGGACATTGGTGGGAATGCTAGAGAATGAATATTTCATGGTCACCAATCCTCTAACTCTATGTAACATTATTTTTAAACCTGTTTTTTTACCTTAATGTGAAATTAAGATTTTTAAAAATGAGAAAATTTTATGAACCTTCTTTTGTATACATATTTTAACAAATAACTTTCCATTAAAGATGTTTTAATTTGGGGATATAAGAGATCACTGCCCCTTTTTTCCCTTTGTTTCTCCGTGGAGCTTCCCTTTTCTTCCTGCTCTGGTCTATACCCTCTTCCAACTTAACTTGTTAAATATTTATGTCTTTGGTTGATTTTGAAGTAACGAGATCTATATATATTTTAATATCACTGTCACTCTGTATAAAATTAGAGCTGGTTATTTTATTCCCCTTTTACAAATAAAATTCTGTGTTTCAGAAAGCCCAAAATAATGATATACTATTTTTGATATTCTGTTCTCTATTCATAGTTTAATACTGAATTTCCTATGCCCAGGAGGCAACCTCCAAAGATATAGATTAAATACAGAGTGTGGATTGATAAGGACGTTATTGCAGATCTTTTTGACTATCTGAGAAAAGTATAGGACTCTTATTCATTCAAAATTCTAAATAAATCCTTTTGTGCATTGTCCTTAATCCAGTTACCTCCTAAATTAACTATTGTCTTTATAGTATTCTTAGAAAATTAGAATTTAACTGTTATAACACTCTAGAACAGGAGTTGGCAATCTTTTAGAAATGCACAAGGGGGCATAATTGGTTGATTTCAGATTTCTTGGTTTAGAATTGAGCCACTCAGGAAATAGCTTAGCTGCTCAAGTAGATACTGTGTAGTTAATAAACTGTCCCTTTAAACCTTCAATGAGTGATATTGTTTATACTTTAATGTGAATTACTTTATTCAGAATTGTTTTTCTAGGATCCTAGCACTAGTTAAATGAACAATTAAATTTTAAAAATTTTTATCTTTATTTTTCTGGAAGAGGATAAAGGGAACTCATCTGAGAAGAGCAAACCAAAATATATTATTATCCTGACAGTTACTTAGATAACGAAGTAGAGTGCATGGATGCTGAGCTGTCAGAGATAGGGACAGGCAGACAAATTGTGATTTTTTTTGGATATCGGTTGGACTCCCCTACCTCATCACTGAAAATCATCTTTAGTACCTCTCTGGAAAATGCATTATATAAACAGTGGTTACATCAGTACCAGAAAACCCTGATCTCGAATCACCAAGTCATATTAATCTTTATATAACGCCTTATCCTTGCATTGCCAAAATAACTTTGGTTCTAGAGACTCGTAGCTTATAAGGATTTTTTTCTTAATATTCTAGTATAGGAAATCAATCTTAGTGCTCTTTCATGAGGATTAAGAAAATATTTTAATAGCATAAGCCTGTCAGAGGAGAACAAGAGTTAGTGTTTATGCTAATCATTCATGGGAGGCTCTGGCTTGCATTCAGACTAAATTCCTTCTGAGGCAATATTACATTCTGGTTTCCTGTGCTTTTGATATAGTCTGTTTAGTATTTTTTCTCCATATGATTAACTGCAGTTTCTCAGAAATGAGTATTAAAGTTAAATAATCTAAATTAGCTATGTTGAGCTAGATTGGGCATTTGTTGAACTTTCTCATATATGTTTAAAGTATCAGAAACTTCATTTTATTAGTCTTTGCTTCTGTTAAAAGCAACTTTATTACAATAAATTGGTAGATATAATACTGACCCTCACTTTTAATGTATTTCACCTTCACATGTTCTATTTCAACTGAGATATAGCCAGGAGGGTAAGGTTTCTTAGGGTGATAGTTTATTTTCAGGTAATAATCATAAAGTAAGAAAAATTTTTTATGAAAATTTCAGCAGTGTACTTTAAGCAGTGGATATTATTTCATGTCTGTATTTTGGTTGGAAACTATACTTTCTCTAAAATAAAACTTTCCAGTCAAGATGAGGAAGAGAAAAAATGAGTTTTTATTTTTGCTGCTTTTGACTTTTAATTCAAATCTAGAATTAGAAAAACTAGTACTTCAGTTTTATTATCTTAAAGTTTCTATGATTTTTAATTGATTTAGATGTTAGCTCTCAAGCTGAAAATTCACCGTAAGAGGGAATATAAAATGGTGGCAGTAGCCTTTATTCTTCTGTTTGATGAACACACATGTAAGTTCTTAGGTCCACAGACAAAAAGGGTAAAAGATAACTAATAGAATAGACTTTTTTTTTAATAATTTTTTTGGATACTGTTTCCTCAATCATGCTTTTTTTCAAGTTTCCTTGTAACTTCTGTGAAATTAAAGATAATAAACTCAAGAAAATATTATAAAATAACATTTCTACTGATAATTTTAGTTTTAACGTGATTTCTTATATTAATTCAAGATACCAATTTATGGGATATTCAATATCCTAAAAAATATAAGTGGGCCTTTTAGTACATCAGGCAGTATAATTATTGATATATCTTAAAAAACTGAATGTGAAAACCATACCTATTTTTTCTGTGTGAGAATGAGTTGTGCTTAACCCATCAGTAGCCTTGAGATACTGAAATCTTTTGATCACTCATGATTAAAAACAGCACCAATCCAAGTGTGATTTAATATTATTATTGTTATTATTCAATTTAATTATATTGGTGTTCAAGATTTTCTATGCTGTAATGGCATGAATGAGTATTAAATTTTTCTGATGAGTATAGTACTGCCATGCAGTTTCAATTTATTAAGTTAATATTTAATGAATGTCAAACATGTGAGATACTTTTGGACATAGATCCTGACCTTATGAAGATTATAGTCTAGATATTGTAATTTTCAAACGTTTTGCTTTTTACCATGAAGAATTTTTTTTAATTATTACTATGAAAAGTTTAAATGTATCCTGAATATTTAAACAGAAACAGTGAACTTGCTTTGGTTGGGTGAAGTGCCCAGAGTCCTTTCTTCTTTTTTTTTTTTTAATATTTTATTTATTTATTTTTCCCCTCCAAAGCCCCAGTAGATTGTTCAGTAGATTGTTGTAGGTCATAGCTGCACATCCTTCTAGTTGCTGTATGTGGGACGTGGCCTCAACATGGCCGGAGAAGTGGTGCGTCGGTGCGCGCCCGGGATCCGAACCCGGGCCGCCAGCAGCGGAGTGCACGCACTTAACCGCTAAGCCACGGGGCCGGCCCTCAGAGTCCTTTCTACTTTCTTTTACTTTCCTTAATGGCCCCAGAAGCATTCTCATGGTATCCTCAGACTCTAAGGAACAGTTTGAAAACCATGTTTTGGCTAGAAAAAAAAAAAAAACACATTAAAAATTAATAATATAGGTTAAGAGCACAGACTGTGGAGTTATACTGCCTGGATTGAAAACATGTCTCTGCTACTTATTAGCTGTGCAACTCATTTTCTCATCAGATGGGGAAAATAATAGTACCCTATTTTAGGAGTTTTGTGGGGATTAAGTGAGTCAGTGAATATAAAACTCTTAGGATAGTGACTGGCACATCATAAGTGAATAAGTATTAGGTTGATATTATTTTGTCTTTTTTTAAATTCAAGGAGTTAAGTGGAGTGATTCTGGAAAAATTCTACCTTCCATAGCCCGTGTATTGGTTCTTCTTTCCTATGAATCTTATTCCACTTTGGCTGGACCTAGTGAATGAAGAAAGAATTGAATGTACTTTTAATTCTTTTTCACTTAGTGTTAGGAATAATAGTATTTATCATCTGCTCAATTTCTGAACTCATTTAGTTTGGCACTTCCTAGGCAAACTGACAGGCAAGGGATATAATAACATAGAAATGTGTATGGATATTAAATCTGCAGGGAACTCAAAATTCTTGAGTTGAGGTTATCCCTAGCCTCAGCCCCCTGAGTAGTTATGACTATAAGCATATACCACCACGTCCCAGCAATACAAATAAGTTAACAAAATAGTTTTCTAGTGCCCTAAATGCATTACTCCATTGAAAGAATGTCTAGTTTTTAAAATTTGTGTTATTGGAGGTAATTTTAATTAGCATTAGTTGAGTAGATTCAGGAGCACTCCAACCCTTGTCTTTTTCATTGTCAAGGCCTAGGAGGCTCATGATTGGCTTCCTGGAAGAAGCAACTCTTCAGATGGATTTGAAGCAGGGGAGTGATATGGTCTTTTCCACTGGAAAGCAGCATGGCGTAAGATGGTTGTTTTCAAACTCTTTACTTGAAAGTAGTAGGGCTCCTTAAATAGACTCTAAGAAGTCATTGAAAAAAATAATTAGCAGTCAAGGACGTGTTCATTATTCCTGTCATACAATAAAAAATAAGTTGGGATTCCAGGTATTTTTAAAGTCAACTTTTTTCTGTGATCTGTTGGGTTAGGAAAAAATTTATTCAGTAAATTCAGAAGAATGTTAAATAGAAAGTTTAAAGGTTTTTTTTTACTTAATTAAAGAGAATGAGTACCACTACACAGAAATAACACTCTTTTAAGAAAAACTAGATTCTCATTATATTGTAAAACAGTAAAAAAGTCATTACTGAAGCTATTATATGTTCTACTACTTCGTAGTTTTGAATATGTTTAAATATGATGCTGTTCTACTCTCACCTTGAGACATTCTTTTTGCATTTATTGGTATACAAGTTGTTGGAAGCCCAGTTTAACATGAAGCTTTCTAATTTTATTTCAAGTAACCAAACTTACAGTTAAAGAAATGAATATAGTTTCCATCAAAAAAAGAAACACCTAACCCCTGAGACAAAAGAATTTTAAAAACTAGTTTAGGATCTTGAAGAAATAACTTCTGATAAACTGAGGATGTGGCTGACTAAAAATTCAAATACTTCTTCCTAGGGCAGATTTTTATCTAATCCAGGAAATTAAACTCAATTATTTGAATTCCTTCTGTATTATGTACCAAAAATTACATGGCAAACTGTCATCAAAAATATGTTTAATCAGGGGCCGGCCCCATGGCCTAGTGGTTAAGTTTGGCACACACTGCTTTGGCTGCCTAGGTTTGCGGGTTCAGATCCTGCACACAGACCTACACCTCTCATCAGCCATGCTGTGGCAGTGACCCACATACAAAATAGAGGAAGATTGGCACAGATGTTAGCTCAGGGACAGTCTTCCTCAAGCAAAAAAGAGGAAGATTGGTGACAGATGTTAGCTCAGGGCGAATCTTCCTCAGCAAAAAAAAAAAAAATATATATATATATATATATATATGTTTAAGCGTCTATCAAATGACAGCTCAATCAGGTGGTCTTTCCATTTTGATAAAAGAAATGGAAACCACCTTACTTGTGTTACAACAGTTCACCTTTGCAACACATACCAGTGTTTTTACTTTTCCCTTTGTTTGAACTTGAGGGAGAAGTACCCCTTCCTTTTAGAAAGAGAAGGGGGTAGGAAAGGAGAACCTGAATTCTCAGGCAGATTATTTTGGAAAATAGTACATATAACATAGTTGTGTAAGAATTTGGTTTTCGTAACTGGGGGAGAAATAGTATCTCTAAAAGAATGCCTTGCACCTGTGTGACTTGACTAATAGTGATTTCTTCTCATGAAAACATACCTTTCTTAACCTCATATACTGGGGGGGAACAATTTTATTTGTCAGCTCTTCACATTCTTCCGAATTAATATGCAAATTTCTCTAGGATTAATGTTTCTATTTCTGAATTAATTTAGACTTTTAAATGTTTTGTCTGTCCCTAATTCTATAAGCAAATGACATGAGTATAGATCACAGGAAAATAGAGGGGTTATTTCAAAGAGTTGAGAATAATTATGTCTGATTCTAATACAGAATTGTTTTACATTACTCTGGCTATAAAAGATCAACACCAACTTAATAATATACTCACTAGGTGGGATTACTTACAGTGATCACATAACAGCAAGTTATTAATATAATCAGACTGATATTAATAATTGTTTGGAGGATTTTTATTTGCAATAGAAAGGAAAAAATAAGAAATGTCGGTCTGTAATTTATAATGGTAACTACAAATTTGCTCTCCTCCAAAAAACCAAAGGGAAAGAAAAAGTGGTTCTAAATTTACTTCTATTACCTAAAAATCAAAGTTCATTTTCTTGATGTCAGAATCTTTTCTAAGATATATTTTCCTCCTTTATTAAATGTATACTAATATCATTTAACACTTTATGATTGGAAGATTTTAAAGTGTGTCAGGCTTATATTCTAAATTACAAATTGGTATTATTGAGTAGTGTTACTAGAAAACATAGGCTATTGGACTGGTAGAACCTTAGAAAGAGGAAAGCCATACTAAATCCCTCTGAAGGGCTTATTTTGTTATCGTTTGCCTATTTGTTTTAATGTATACATTCAAATTCCGGTCAGTTGAGGCTATGCTGTATTTATTACTTAAAGACTCTCATCTATTGGGATTTTTTTTCTTTTAATGTCATTTATCCTAAGATCATCTTCTTTCTATTTTAGTTTGTGAGTAGAAATAGTTTGAGATGATGCTTTTTGCCTATGATCAACTTCATTAGTGTTGTCACTTTGCCAATAATGGATACTTAGTTCAATATTCTTTTAGTAATATATATATGGAAACCAATTGCTAAGTGTTATGAATCACTTCTTTATAGTGATTTGTAAACTATGCTGTACTGAGCAGGAAGAAGGTCAGTGAGTTGGTAACTGAAAACCGTTGCTTAATTAATAATAATATTTAAAATAAATTACTAATTCTCATAAACTCCTATTAAAATATTAACAGCCCAGTAACAAACCTGTAGCCTCTGGTAATAACAGTACCTTCTTTGCAGAGTGCAGGTTGTTTTTCATATCATTGTCACTTTCTTGATTTCCTCTTCACAGAGATCTATGAGTTAGGGCATAAGATATCCTTATTTCACTGATGAGGAAATTGAGACAAAAGAAGTGACTTGTCATTCCCTGAGACACGTTAATAAATGGGTCAAAACTGGGTTGTTATTCAGGACATTCTGAGATAATGTATCTTTCAAAATTATACTAATCAACTTATAAGAAATGCTTTAAAAATGTTTTATTGTGGTCAAATATACGTAAATAAAATTTACTATTTTCAGTTTACAGTTCAGTGGCATTAACTATATTCACATTGTTGTGCAACCAAATACAAGATGGCCCCTATAATACAAGATGCTCCCATAAAGTAGTATTACTGCTCAAAACAGTTTCACTAGGAGGTTATATACACACTTATTCATTTGATGGTAAAAGTCTTCATAACAGTTCAAGAACTCCTTTTGAAATTGCTTTCATTCTTCTGAATATCACTGATGGATATTTCTCTTCCTTTGATGATGAAGCTGATATTCAAAAAACTGAAGTTATTCAGAACATTGTCTTCAGGATAGTGTAGATGATCAAGCTGGGTAATTTTTTTTCAAATAAGATATACTTATGAAGTCATCTATTGATTTACTCAGCAAATATTTATTGAGAGCCTACTAAGTGCCTTTCACTCTGATAGGCACTAATTATACCATGGTGAACAAAACAGTATCTGTTTCCATAGAGCATAGTCTAGTAGGGGAGATAAACATTAAGTAAATCATGAATTATGACCAGCATCATGAAGAGAAAAAATGGAATGCTATGAATAAATAACAAGCGCTTGGAGAGTCACCTGATTTATCCTGGGTGTCATACTCTACAGAAGTAACATTTGAGCTGTGACCAAAGAATAGGTATTAGTTAGGCAGGTGAGAGTAGAAATTAGATGGAGCAACATGTACAAAGCCCCTAAGATGGGCAAGTTTGAGGAACCAGAAGGTGAGTAACCTGTGGAATAATATTTAAAGGGGAGTGGTATAAAATGAGTTTGAAGAAGTAGGCAAAAGCCAGATCACGTAAGGGGAATTTGGATTTTAATGTATTACGAAGGCCTTGAAGGTTCCAGGCTACCATCATCTCATCTGGTTTATTGCAGTTATCTCCTAGCTGATTTCTCTGCTTACACCGTTAACCCCTATGGTCTGTCCTCAAAAGAGCAGCCAGAGTGATCCTTTTTAAACCTAAAGCATTTCCTGTTTCTCTTAGTCTATAACACCAAATACCTTCTCATTTCACTCAACAAAAGCTAAAGTCCCTAAAAGAGAATGTAAGGCCCTATATGATCTGGCCCCCTGCTATCTTATTTCCTGCCAGTTTCTTCCGTTCACTTGACTCCATCCTCACTAGCCCCCTCGCACATGCCGAGAGTGTTCCTGCCTCAGGTTGTCTGAACTTGCAATTGCATGTACTTGGAATGTTCTTCCTCCAAATATTTATATCTTTGCTCTCTTACTTCCTTTAGGTCTCTGTTATCAGTCAGATCCTTACCCACTCTATACTATACCCACTATATACAGTAGTAACCACCCTCCCCACATTTAATACCTCAGTCGTGATCACCTGACATACTCTATAGGTACTTGAGTTTTTTGTTTGTCTGTCTGCCTCCTTCTACTTCCAGCACACATTTACACATGCTCCATGAGCACAGGGGCTTTGTTTTAGTCACTGCTATAGCCTCATTAACTAGAACAGTGTCTGGCATGTAGAAGGCACTCAAATTAATGAAAAGTAAAGGAAATCACAAGTGTTTCTCTAGTTTCTGGCTTGTGCATCATAATGAAAACCATGTAATGAAATTGGAGTGGTGGGAGGAGGGACAAAGTAGGAGGAGTAGATTTGGCATGGAGAGAAGATTATGAGTTAATTTTAGGCATACTCAGTTTGTGAGTCCCATGAAACATCCAAGTAGATACATCATAGGCAAATGGATATTCTAGTATGGAACACAGACCAGAGGCCTATGTTGGAAATAGAAATATGGCTGTTTGTAGATGGTATTTAAAGTCAGGGAAATGATTGCATCTAAATGAGGGCATCTAGGAAAAAGGGATCCCAGGACTAAGCCTTACAATACAACATCTGGATGAAGGAAAGACACTACTCTTGCAACAAGAAAAAAGAAAAGGATTATGGATGCAAGTCGTTTCTAGATTTTGTGATGAAATCCGAGACCAGATCATTAGTTAAGAATGAAAGCGTAAGGTTGCTTGGCAGTGTTAAAATCTCATTTGAGGTTGGAGATCATCAGTTTAGAATGGTATAAATTTATTCCCCTGAGATTTTTCTCTAGCAATCTTCAGCTACATGGTGCATAAAATAGTTAACTGAGTTTATACAATAAATAATTGGGTTCATCTAGGTTTGGAGAGAGAAAGGGGCAGTTGAATTAAGAGCAACTAAACTAGTTTTTTTGTTTTTATTGCACTAATTTATTTAGCTAATCCATCAAATATCCATTGAGTCTTTACTATGTGACAAGAATTGTTCTAGACATTGGTGATACAGTGCTGAAAAAGACAGTGCCTATCCTCTAGAACTTCATGGTGTAGTGAATGAGATAGACATAAATAAATAAGATGTAATATGTGATATAATAGAAAGCATGATCTGCCAAATGTTGTGGAAGCAAAGAGAAGAGAAGCCGTTGGGAAATAAGTGAGGCCTCACCAAGGAGGTGACATTTGAGTTGGGTCTTGATTTCATTTGGTAGGGTATATTATTCATTGTGACTTAGGTTTTGTTCATCTTGTCATAAAAATAGCAATGAATTACCAGAGGTACAACTATAACATTATAGCTCATGCTTGTTCCCACATTTTTCCACTACAAAAATCCCTACATCAGAAAACTGTTTTACCATAGCAAAAAACACATTGTTCATACACTCAATAAACACATACTGGTACCTCCTGTATGCTAGATATTGATGCTTTTTCATATGTGAGCTAGCTTTAAAAAGAGAAGTACCTAAAGTATTTTGAGAAATGACAATATCAATGGAACAAACATATAGCCTCCTAAAGTAATTACATCAAAGATGATGTTCATTTGAATTTAAAGGGTTTACTGGAAAATCACTCTCTGCTTTACAATCATGTCTCATGTGTAGTTAAAATCTGTCTCTGGCCTTCATTTAGAGAGATTTTGCTTTGAATAGAAACCGAATCATTGACACACAACACTAGGATACATGCACACATATATTCATTTATATATATATGAATGAATCTATATATGTGTTCTTTTACAGATTTGGTATATAATTGAAACATTATGAATAATTCTTCAGTAATTGCCCAGGGCTTTTCTAAGCATTATATACTTTACTAGGAGAAAGCTTTCAGTAACTGTTTTTAGAAGAAAATTAAAAACCAAATTTTTGACAAAAATGTTACTAATTGTTTATAATGAAGTTCTTAATAATAAGATAACAACATACTTGAAGATTCCTCTTATACTTATTGAATACCATGCCAAAAGTGTCTCTGTCATCATGATGATACCACCATCTTCCTGGGACCGCTGTCACCTTCCCTGAGACTTGTTCCATTGTCTCCTCTTTGTTCTATATCTTTAACCTCACCTCTTCACTGTCTTCCTTTCAGTATATATACATGGTTAAGTCTTTTTGTTAAACAGGGTGGAGGGGAGATGGAGGAAGGAAGACCCTTGACCTCGAAAAGGATGGTCTGTGTTTTCTCCCTACTTTCTCATCTCTCATTCAGTAGCCCTCGTCTCTGCAGCATAGCATAATAGTAGTTAAAAGCGTGGATTTGGGAACCTGACAGCTTGAATTCAAATCCTAGTTCTGCCACTTATAACTTATGTGACCTTGGATAAGAAGCTTCTTAGTTTCTTCATCTGTTAAATGAAGATAAAGTACTTAAGAAGTGCTTGGCACGTAGTAAGCAATATGTGTGTATCAACTGCTGTTATATCATCATTGTGACCATCATACCATCCCATAGTTGCTTTTGATAGAGTCACTCTTGACCTCCTGTTTGCTAGGTTCTTTGTAGCCTCTTTACCTTTGAGAAGTTGACATCCACTTATAACTGACGAATTCCAAATCTGTCTCAACCATAATTCTCTGTCCTGAGTTTCCCTCCAATATATAAATATTAGATGGACATTCCTGCCTAGATAATATTACGGATAACTCAACATGTCTATTAAGACTAAACATATTTCCCCAGAAACCTGATGGTTTTATTTCTTATACTCTCTTTTAGGTGCAGCCACCCGCCCAGTAACCCAAACCAAAAACCTAGGATTTACACAAGTCCTGTTTGTTCTCCTGCCTCTTGAATATCACTTACATCTGTCTTCTCCTCTCCTGTCAGTACACTGTTTCAATACTTGAGCATGTTTTATGTGAACTCTTGAAATATATCTCTAACTCATCTCTTTGTTCCATCGTTTATCCTCTTCTAATCCATTTAGTACACTGCTTCCAGAGTCATTGTTTTAAAATGCAAATATGATTATGTTACCTCCTTGCTTATAACCTGTTTCCCATCACCTAAGGAATAAAATCCAAACTGGACCCTAACCTCTGTAGCCAAAACTAAAGCTTCTTGGAATTCATTAAGTTTGGAACCTCTTCATTCACTGTTTCCTCTTCCCTCGTTGCCTCTCCTACGCCCCCCTCCCCTGTCTCATTCTTCTGGACAAATACCCATAACACAGTGAGAAGGATGAAAGTAGAGGCTGTCTTTGGTTTTCTTTTATGTCCCTGATGTTTGGTATAATGCCAGAATTGCTAGTAAGTACATTAGAAGTGTTTCTCACAGTGTGTCTATGGATGAGACTGCTCGTCGACAATAAAATAAGGATAGAAATTAAGTGCAACTGGTCCAAAACTTATAGCAGTTCAACAGCATAATTTTATATCTACTAAATCTAATTATAAAAATGGAGCTTTGTTTTTTATTTCATTTTTCTAGTGATTCATTTTATTGTATTTTGCAAAAGTATCAGTCTGTGATGATTTGGAGATTTTTTTTTAAATTAGGCCTTCCATACAGATGGTTTGAGAAACACTGCATTAGAAAAATTTACCAGAAATGTTTAGAACTTGACCTGTACCAGATTAATAATATTTCTGGAGCTGTCTAAATTCCAAAAAGCACAATAATTTTAAAAAGAATCATAGCACATAATATATATATTTACTTCTTTGAAGGGTTGAAGACCTAGCAATGTAGATGTTTATGTTCTGCCAATGTAACCAATTTGATAGCACTTGGATTGGGCTGCCATGTTAATCACAGGTTGACAGAGCATACCCCATCACTACCGTTCAAGTAGCTCCTTGAATGATTTCAGTGAATGATATGAAAAAATCCTTTTAGAACATTATTTCTATACTTCTAGAGACTCCTGAAATAATGATCTGTTCTTAATAAATATTTGTTGAATGATTATTTAAGTTTAAAGTTCTTTTTGATTATGAAAATAATCAGAAAGCTTCATAGTTCATGCTATCACTTGGTCTTTAAATTTCTGTTTCAACTCGGCTTACATATTTATTCAGTTATGGGCCTAGTGTAATGAAATGATACTGAAAAGTATATGACTTAGCGATTTCTCTTAAAGAATGTAATAAATCAGTTAAACTTTAAAGAAAAATTGTGCTGTCCTTTTCTGTATGCCTTTGCAGGAGAACTAAAAGATCAACAAATCACACAAATCTTAATACTTCTTTCTTCGGAAATCTTTCTTTGCTGAATATTATGTGCAGGGGGCTATACACACAAAATTATAAAGAACCATTGTTTTTTCTTAAATCCTTTGACTGTCTTATCTAAAATATTGGCATTCATTTCATTGTGAGCCAGTTTTGAATTATTAATGGGGTAAGAGATAAGATACCAAACATTAAAATCAAATTCATAAGCTTTAGTTTTTTAAAATAAATATAACTTACACTAATGTTTATTAAAGTTATTAGAACCATTGGTTTTAACATGCTTCCCATAAAGTGAGCATATAAACATAAAATCACTTATTAAATAGCCTGTTAACTAAGAAAAAAAATTAGACAATTGCTGTTATAGGCTAGTGATTTTAAAACCTCATTTAAATACACCTACCTGAAACTTACAGCATTGTTGGTGTAATCATCACTAAAGCTTTCAAATTAATCTATATTGCAAGTGGGCTTTCTATACAATTTCTACTTTTAGCTTTTAATGTGAAAGTCAATGGTCTTTACATAATCATAGCTTTTTTTAACATTGACATCTGTAGTTACAGGATTTACTCATTGCAAGTAACAGGGTTGTCTTTTTGACAAACTTAGAATTCTCCTTCCACATTCCTATAGATGAGGAAAAAAGCAGCATTGACATTTCTTTGCTAGCCAACAAAATGTTTCCCATTAGTTCTCATACTTCCCAGAGCTTTCATAATAATTCTTCATTGAATTCAAGTAGTGTGTGAAGAAGAGGTTCATTCCATAGAATTTGAAGGAAAGTGTGAGGGCAGGGACTTTAAATGAAGTTTAATTTTATTCATGTCTTAGCATGAACAGTAACCAGTTTAAGGATATACGTTAAAATGTTAGAGCAATATCTTTGTCCAATTCAAAAGCACTGCCTTTAAAACTACTTTGTTAAAATTCCAATATTTTAAGTAGGGTATATGCCTCTTCTCTCTCTTTACTGACTAGTTGGAAGGGGGGGAAAAACATAGTTAAAATAAAAGTTTTTTAAAACTAGATAAATAAAAGGAAAGGTATATCCATTTATATTTTACTTACCTAAATGTATTCTTTAAAGAAAGCTTGAAGAGAGAATGGAAATGTAAGCAAAATAGAACTATAATTGTATTTGCTTTCCCAAAATATGTGGAAAAGCTTTGGAATTAGTCTCGCAAATGTAATGAGATTTGCCTTTCCTAGGAAAAAAAATAACAAAAAATAAAACATTAAGTGTCTTTAAAATATCTCATTTTTTAAATCTACTTGATGAAGGGGCAGGCTTACATTTGTAGTTCTTCATTGTAAAAGTCTGCGTCACAGTTTCCTATCTCATCTGCTATTTCATTACAGAACTAGAGCCAGTGTCCCAGGATTAGTAGAATGCTTCAGAATTATACAGTACCTTTTCACAATGTTTATACTGTTGTCATGACGAATTGAAAAACAACAACAATAACGTGGCAAATCTGAAAGTTCTTTATCCATCTAATCTTAAAATCCGGAAAGATATATTTGGGGATTACTTTATGGATTACTTCAGGTTTATTTTGTAGATCATAAGAAAATAAAATGGTTTCCTCATTTTAGAGTGGGGTTTTATTTTTAGTATTCGTCAGTTAGAAGGTGTAGCTACTTTTTTAAAGGGTTGTGACTGGCGTTACATTTTGATCAGTTACAGAATGAGTTACGCAACTCAAAAAGCTTTAGGTAATCAAAAATTAAGTTTGTTTTCTTTCCTGTTCTAGTTACCGGTTTACTAAAATAGTGAGCATACATGATCACTTGAAAATTGGGCTTCTGGAGCACCTGAACAGAAAGGGAGTGGTTCATATTCAGCATTACAAAAGACAACTTTCTCTTTTTGAAGGGGATTACTTTGGCTATTTTACAGGTACTGGGGAAATTCCAGATTCATTACAAGTTATTGGGATGGCTGTTAATTATTCATTTCCTAAAATATGTTGATTACAGACTTGAGATTTGGTTATATAGTAGAACTTTATTTCACTTCATCAGTTTAAAAAAACCATGTAGAAGTTTATAGTGAAATACAAAATTAGGTCTCTTACATGAGTCACTTAAAATTTTTTCAGAGATCTCTAGAAACATCAGCCTTATTGATCAGAACATATTTAATGGAAGAACTTTTTGGAAGTACTGTAAGAGCAATAGGATTTGTGCATGTGTATATAAGGACAAGTTATGTGCAAAGCATTGTAGTCTTTCCAAGTGATTAAATAATGAAAGAAAATCGTACTTCACATAACATTCAAATTTTAGGATATTGGGTTAAGGATGGAAATTTATAACTAGAGGATTTTTCATAGAGAATTAATATTTTATAAAATAGTTGAATGGTATATGCATTCTTTTTAAAAATAGTCTTTCATGGTGGCAGTGGTTAAAGGTCTACATACATTGAACCATATAGCAGAATGTCCACTGGATAAGACATTTGAATATTTAGAAGAATTCTCTAGAATTTTTGAGGAAAAGAGTCTTCATAAAAATTTATTTGCAAATATTCTCCCTTCACATATCTTTTACTTATATGGATTTATCCTGATAGTTGTCAAGGCATTCACAGTAATTTTTCTTCATTAGGGAAGCCTCTTTAGGCATTATTTGGACTTTTATTTTTGAAGTTGTAGAATTTTCAGATAGGTTATAGTTATATAACAAGGTGCAATTCAGATCTCTTTAGTGAAGTGTTTCCCACTGCTCTCAGTCTCTCTAAGGACTGCTTCTAATCTTTCTGCCATACAAATTTTCATTCATTCAACATTCCTTTGTTGAGGTATGTGCCAGGCATTGTGCTAGATCCTGAGGTACAAAAGTGAGTAAGATGTGGACTCTGCTCTCAAGATAAGTGCAGTATGTGAGTTCAGGGTATAGAGTTAGCCCAGAGGAAGGAATATTAGTTCTTCCTTGAGGTACCGAGGAAGGTATAACATTTGTAAGAGATGCTGAGATGAGTGTTAAGGAATAAGTAGGAATTTCTTACAGGGGAAGAATATTCTAAGAGGGGGAGTACATGCAAAGGCTCAGTCCTAATACATTAACTAAAGAATATGTCTTAAGACTCCTAATTCAAATTCACATTCAAGAATACTCTTATTATTTGCAGTTACCATTTTAAATGCATATGTAAGCACAAGTGGAGAACCACAAAGCCGCTTTGAGGAACAGATAACTTAGCAGTCTTATCTGCTAACAGAATGATTGGCTTGCACATACACCAGCCATTCTCACCATCCCTCATGAATCAACAACTTTCCATACTACCTTAGGTCCTGAAATTTCCAGTCGGCCAACTAGTCATTATATCACAAAGGCTAAATTAATGAATGCCAAAAGTCTGCCATATGCTAAATACGAAATTTAGTTTTTCTAATCCTTAGATCTTCAAATGTTCTTGTCAATTTTGCACACCATTAACTTGCCTAGAAATCATTAAAAAAATTAAATATAGAAATATTTAGCCTAGTTAACAAGTACATTTGCCTGTTCATTAATATACATTTTTTACTTTTTCTCTTTTGCTTTAAGAATTGAAACTACTGGTACAGAATCTTTTTCCTGAGTCTGATTATTCCTTTATTTTAGGACCGACTCTAGGCACAATTATGATATAAATAAACTGTGGCTTAAGATATATGTTTTATGGTCGGTCACATTACTTCATATTTGGACCTCATTTTTGTGGTGATGAATTGTAAGAGCTAGTTCTCCTTGAAATACTGAATTGTTGGCAATTGTCAATATCAGGCAGTTGAAATCAAATGGATTAACAGAGGTGAAGCTCAACGTGGCGTGTGACTGGTAGAATGTCATAAAACTCATAAGTAGCCACAAAAATAACATACTAATGCTGTTTATATAATCCTTTTTGTTTTTATGATACATTCATATATATTCTCAGTTTTCGCTAAGAAAAACCATGTATGTTAAGGAAGGATGAGTTTTGTTTTATTTTGCAGTTCAAGAAGCATTGAGAGTAAGAGATATATCCACATAGGCACAACACACATTGTATTATTTCTAGTCCATATTATATCACTCAGTAAAGTACCCTTACAGGTTAAAAAAAATTTCCTATATCTACATATGTAAAATTTTTAATATATTATTACATATTTAATATATTTTAATATATATTTCTTATGTCTTAAGAAAGGAATTATTTTGAGACAGTCCCAACAGATAGGAAAGTGATTTTTTTTAATAGTAGAAGAATCTTTGAGAGAGATGCTTCAGAATTCTGGTTATGATTTTTATTATGGAACTAATGAAAATTTTCTTTATTCTTTAAGACGTATTTAATGGCAAACAGTCTCAGTATCCAATTTTCATGTAATTGTCAAAGATGTTCATGTTTTTAAGATAGTTTCATGTTAAGAGATTGAATAATGAGTTGCCTAGCTTATATATCAAACTCTTATTATGACCGACTTTAAGAAACTGGCTTCTTTCTTCTGCCAGAATGATGGTATTGAATACTGATATCACCTGGGGCGTGGAAATATTTTAGTTGTTTGACCTCTATTCCAATTATGCCTTGAAATTTATACCAACAGTTATAAGTGAACTTTTAATATTTTAATTGGTCTTTATACTATTTCAAGAATGTAGTGACTCTAGAATAATAATGATATTTTCAAGATGAGGGAGAAAAGTATGGTATTTTCAAAATGAGAAAGAAAAGTCTGACATGAGTTTAGTTTTTAAACTGTTACGATCGGTGCATTAGTAAGACAAACTGGCTGTTGAATTTCTGTGTTTATATGTGTTTGTACAAATTTTTAGAAAAATGTAGTTTTGTGAGTTTCTTAAAACATTATGTTCAACAAATAGGATGCTTTTGGGGGCCATTTAGGACTTAATGCTTTAAATTTAAATATAAAGTTTATCTCAAAATATATTGGTTATGATATCTTGACAGCCAATTACTTATCGTTAAAACTATGTATGTTTTGTTGTTGTTTAGTTTGTTAACGTTGAATTATAATCATTTTTGAACTGGCATGTGTCACTATGAAAATAAGTGCTGGTCTCTGTATCAAAGACTTTTTAAAAATCTAAGCAGAGACCCACTACAAAGCAGATAGTGGGCTGAATGAAGGTCAAACAAAAGTGGGTGGGGAGGGGGTTTAATAGGTTCTGTCCTTTTGGTTTAGTATTCAGGTAGAAGTGCTTGAAGAAACTTTTGAGATTGTTCATTGCAAGCAAATATATTTTTGCCTTAGTAATATTTCATTCAAAAAAATTTGAGTGTTCTGTGCCAAACATTGAAAGAAAAGAGTAAAAAAACTGAGAGGTTAAGTACATTAGTAAATATAGGCAAAAATATTTTTATTAAGCATACATGTATTATACACATGCTAAGTGCCAAGTGACATGGTGCTCAGTGCTGGAGATATAAATATAAAGGATATCATGATTCCTGCTGGAGGAGGAGGGTGGGGATCTCAGTCCATTTGGCAAGACAGACAAACTAAAAATTAAAGTTACAGTATATTATAAAATAAGTGCTATAATAATAGTGACCACTAAGCAATATGGAAACAAACAGGGGAGACACTTCAAGGGAATCTAGGAAAGCTTCCCAGACAGGATACCTGAATCTTGATGGTTTAGTAGAAGTTAGTAAGGCAGAGCAGGTACATTTCACGTAGATGGAGTAATGTTGCAATTACCCAGTGAGAGAATGCATGGAGGTCAAGGAACCCCAAGTAATCAAATAAGGCTGGGATGGATTAAAAAAAAAAAAAAAAAGGTACTGGCAAAGGGATGAGGCTGCATAGGGGAGCAAAAGACAGACCTTTCTAAAGATTTGAGATTTTAATCTGAAATTGCTATTAAAGGATTTATAGCAAGGAAGTGACATGATTAGATACAAAATTTACAAAGATCACTCTGGATGCTATTGGAAAGCTAAAAGATTTTCAGTTGTATTTGGAAGCTCTTTGTAAGATAAGGATATGTGTGAATAATTAAGTAAAAACAAATTTCAAAAATTATTCATGTTTGCACAACTTGGTTCTTTGAGGTATTTGCTAAACCCATAAGTTAGGTTCTTTGTATAATTGTGTTACAGACAGTAGTAGAATATTACATCCTTAGTATAACTCGGAGCTGATCAAATATAAGGATTTGAAAACTAATTGATAATTGTTGGAAATGCTGTCTGACTTCCCCTTTGCCTCATTGACTATTGAGTGTTGATCCTGTTTGTACTAAATCAGATGATGCTACTAAGTGATCACATTTATGCTCTGCATTGCCATGTTGTATGTATTCTGGGTTGCCCAGCCCTACCTCCAGTGCTGGGTTTATAGTTAAAAGGACATAAAATACAAAAGGTAAAGAGAAAATGAGGCTCAGAAGGCATGTAAGATTATCAGGTTGAGATACAAAAGGAGTTAAGAAGAAAGGTAGAAAAGTACCTTTTCCCTAATTGCCTCCTGCACTGTAGCCTACCTTTATCTTCCTCTTGCTCACATAAATTTTTTTACTGCTGAAAATGGCATGTAAATGACTCTAAGGCCTGTGTAGCCCACTCCAAACGTTTCTAAATGGTTATATTGTTTTCATTGCCTAAGAATTATACAATAACAAGTTCCATGATATTATAAACAGTTCTCCTTTTGCTTTGAGGTAGGGGCCAGACTGACAATTTAGACAGTATTATTTTTATTATATAAAAAATTCCAAAATAGGTATTATGGTTACTTGAGTAAATATAAATTGATTTATAATTGAAACTACAAAATGGAACACCATACTTTATTTCAAAAAATTGAATATGCTTAATTTTGGAGTTTTAGTATGAGATGTATAGTCATAGCTTATAGCATCCAAGTTATTGGCATGAACCCAGCAGGCTGAACCTTTCATAGCTACCAAGACTATTTAACTTAATCCAAATGAGTGGTAAGCAAGCTTTGAAAAACTTTGATTTCCATTAGTGTAAATCCGAGCTCTCATAAGAGTGGGTTTCTACTACTTTACATGCAAGCAGCTAGCTTCACTTAAAGCACTTTGCCTCCTGACTCCAAGACAAATATGAATATCTTCCTGCAGCAAAAAAAAGTTACCTATATGACCCTATGACTATGTCAGTCATTACATGTTCTGCATAATAACTCTAGACATCTAATTGATGAAGTAATATTGGGTTCATAATGAAATCAAATTATTTGGTATTATCAACATAAAATTATTCCATCTTGAGATAAATATTGTGGAAAAAACTGTACTTCTGCCATCTATTTTAAATCCTAAATTATTTAATTCAAAATGGAAGATTAGAGAATTAACTTATTCATAGTTTTTATCTTGCCATAAAGGAAAATAGGATTATTATATTAAAGAAGAGCTGGAAAAAGTAAGAACATACTTAGCCAGAGTTCACGTAACAAAAGTTTGTTTTCTTAGGCTCAGCTAATCTGTACTGTCCGTTCTAAAAATGGTTGACCAGACAGAAAATGTAAGGGCTGCTCTTTCATGATAAGGAACTGACAATGGAAGCAGTAAATACTTCTTTAAAGTTAATTTCTTGCTTGCCCTATGTCTCAGTTTTTACCTACTCAGGCTAATTTGCAGGTGCCTGGGATGAGTAGACAATCCATAATTTCCACCAATCAAGTAAAAGAAGGAAAGAAAACTCTGAGCTTCTCTCCCAGTTAACAGGTAGTTTGCTGTGGTTAAAATTAATGCAGATTTTACAGCAAAAAAAAATTAGCGTTTTCATTTGTTATAAGTAATTGATTTAAAATTTGGGAAATGAATAGTTGAGTGCATCATTTGAGTGTTTGTTTGACCAGTTACTTATTAGTGCAAGAAGTCATCATTTAAATTTTTCTCTATATATTATGGCAAATCAATTTATTTCTCTCTTCATTTTAACATATTTAACATATATGGTTACTTTTACTTGAAAATATATTTTGTTCTTTGCAGTGTTTGAGCAACACACCTCCACTTACTGAATATTTCCTAAATGATAAGTATCAAGAAGAACTGAATTTTGACAATCCTTTAGGAATGAGAGGTGAAATAGCTAAATCTTATGCTGAATTGATCAAGCAAATGTGGTCTGGAAAATTTAGCTACGTCACACCAAGAGCCTTTAAGGTTAGTATAGTAGATACAGTTTCAACGAAGGCTATGTCACCCCCAGGAGGGCAAAAATTGGTTCTTTGGGAAAGGGCAAAAAATCATAGCTGTTACAATGGTTTGTGGCCCTTGAAAGGGACACAGCACATAAAGAGATACACAGCACATCTATGGTATTAAATTTTCGGTGTAGGGGGTGGAGCGGATGATTAGTTTAAATGTCTTTAAAGGCTGTGGAGGATGGGGAGGGAAATAATGAAATAAAGGTTGAAAAACAATGCTGTGTTACCAAATGGCCATAGAGAGACAGATGGTTTTAGAATACAGTACATATCTGAGAAACCTACAAAAATATTTTATACAAATGCAAAGACTAAATTTGGGCATGTCATTGAACTCTTTGAGAGTCATTGTTTGAAAAATTATTAAAATGAAACTTGTCTGCAAAACAAGCACTAAATATTAATTAAATATATTTTCAATGTAATTCTTAAACTTTTAAGTTTATTTTTAGTTGCGGAGTGGTTACTTCTTAGAATCAATAAAATCTCAAGTAATTTAGTTTGTCATTTAAATAAGAATTGAGCTGAAATTTAGTTTTTTGTTGTTAAAGTTTTCCTAATTATATAGTTTAGATTTATGAGAAATTTTGAACTTTTCAAAAGAATAAGCAGTTTTCAGCCTGTTTTTTTTTTTTTTTTTTTGTCCTGAGGAAGATTTGCCCTAACTCTGTTTCCAGTCTTCCTCTATTCTGTATGTGGGTCGCCGCCACAGCGTGGCTGCTCACGAGTGGTAGAGGTCCGTGCCCGGGAACTGAACAAACAAATGACGTTCATATAGGACATCTACTAGGCCACGTTTTATTAACTATATACTAGTCTTAAAAACTAAAAAACAACAAATCAAAAAACTCCTGCATTTTTCTTCTTTAACTTTCTAAACTTTGGACAAACTAGTTCAGACAAACCATTTCTCAACCCTTACCCATGATTCCAATTAGTTTCATTTTGCTGGATACTCTCTTTTAAAATTGTGTATAAATAGGTTCTTGATGTCTGACTTGTTTCTTTCACATTTCTTTTCAGTCTCATCAAAAAAATACTTAGTACTGCAAAGACTAGGAAATTATATATGAACATGAATGTTGCTGTTATCTCTATGAGATTCATCCTCTTTTTATACACAGAAACTAGATGAGAACTGTGATTTTTTTTTTATAGTGACCCAGAAATATTATTGAATCGTAATAATCTTTAGTGTTTCCCAGTCCTTCATACAAAACTATACCATATTTTCTCCTTATTCTTTCCTCAGGTCAACATTTCTTTGCTATATTACAGATTAGTTATCATTTTAAAAATATTTTTAGATACATAATTACCTATATGTAATTATTATATCTGTAGATGACTGCAAAAGTGCCACAAGTTGATTTGAGGGTTACAGATAAATTTTAGCAAGTAGGTGAATTCACAAATATGGAATCCGTGAATAAGGAGAATCGACTGTGTATTTTTTTTAATCAATCTTGTCTCTAGAACTGATTTTATAGTTTTGGTTTTCTTACAGACACAGGTAGGACGTTTTGCACCTCAGTTCTCTGGATACCAGCAGCAGGACTGCCAAGAGCTGTTAGCTTTCCTGTTAGATGGACTACATGAGGATTTGAATAGAATTAGGAAAAAACCGTATATACAATTAAAAGATGCTGATGGAAGGCCAGATAAGGTAAATTTAATAATATTATTGTCACCATTGTTATAATAATGTGCTATCTCTGGGTAAAATGTGTCTGTTTTCCTTATAGGTAGTTGCTGAAGAAGCCTGGGAAAACCATTTAAAAAGAAATGATTCTATCATAGTAGATATATTTCATGGCCTTTTCAAATCAACTTTAGTTTGTCCTGAATGTGCTAAGATTTCAGTAACATTTGATCCTTTTTGTTACTTGACACTTCCATTGCCCATGAAAAAAGAACGTACCTTGGAAGTTTATTTAGTTAGAATGGATCCACTTACCAAACCTATGCAGGTAAGTAATGAATATTTTCTTTGCATTTGTTATTTTTATAAAAAAATAGTGTTGAGTCCTCCTGCCTCAAGTACAATTTGACAATAATGTTTATTTGCGTAAGACATTTTATAAGCTAAATGCTTTGGAAATCAGTACGACTTTTTGGAATCTTGAAAGGGTGAGGGATGTGCACAGTATTATTATTTGTCATGTAAAAACAAAATTCTCAAAGCCTTTTTCTTATCAAAGAAAAATGAGAGGTTGATTTTACAATGTTGAGATGAATATTAGCTCACTAAGATTAATAACATAGTATTGTTTTCCCTGTTTTTCCGGTTTGAGCTATCTTTAATGTTAATTGTAATGTTTTTCCTAGTTGCTTTTGGAAGTAAAACTAATACTCTACATTTTGATTCATGATATGATAAGATAATGATATATTTAAATACCTGTAGTTTTTAGGCATCTTAAGAACTTGGAAGAGAAATGAAAATTTAGTTAGACTAAAAATGCTTGCTTCAGTAATGTGCTGATCTTTTAACAGTTTGGAATATCAAATATTTATTCTATTCCAAGAACCCTGTGGTAGGCCTTAATATCAGTTGTCTGCCTGATTCTATTACCTAGTGTTGAAATTGGATTGTTTTACGTTTTGTGGAGCCAAGCACTGATTTTCTCCCTTTATTAATCCATTAATCCTTTTCTGACACTTGACCTATCCAGGTAAAAGTAATTCTTTCCTCTTCTACCTTCTGTTTCCCTAAATTCTATTATAGGAATTATCAAATTTTATTGTGACATTTAGTTTACTTTGATCTTTTCTCCTGTAAACAATAAGTTCTTTGAAGATAGGGACCTTGTAAATCTATGTATTTCCAACCCTCCTGACTTGTAGGTACTAATGCAGAAGTGTTCAAAAATTTTATTCATTCAGATATGTATTGAGCACCTACTGAGTGTAAGGCTCTGTTTGGTAAACAAAGCAGACATGATTCCTGCCTTAGAAGAGTGTTCACTAAAGATCCTTACTTAGAGTTCTAGCCTGATAGTGCAGTTTGTTAGAGCATAATAGTTGTATTAGTCTGCTCAGGCTGCCAGAACAAAATACCATAGCCTGAGTGGCTTAAACAACAGAAATTTATTTTCTCACAGTTCTGGAGGCTGAAAGTCTAAAATCAGAGTGCCAGCATGGTTGGTTTCTAGTATAGACTCTCTTTCTGGCTTACAGATGGCAACCTCCTCACTGTGTCCTCACATGGCAGGGAGAGAGAGAGAGCATGCACAAGCTTTCTGGTATCTCTGCTTTTAAGGGCTGTAATCCCATCATGAGGGCCCCACCTTCATGATCTCATCTAAACCTAATTACCTCCCAAAAGCCCCATCTCCAAATACCATCACATTGGTGATTAGGGCTTCAGCATATGAATTTTGAGGGGACACAATTCAGTCCATAGCAGTATTCATTAAATCTATATGAAAGGTATGTTTTGAACAAAATTATGATCTTACTGTGCCTTTAGTGGAAGTGTTTGGGCTTACTATCAACTAGGGCACAGTATATGGAGTGTTCATGAAAATATAGTGCTTTCATTCAACATAATTAAAGTCTAGTAGAGACTAGTCATGTACTGGACTCAGTTACACACATTTCACCCATTTCTTTTGCTGCTGCTTTATGTTTCCTTCTCATTGTTCAACTCATTGAACCTGATGCCCTCACGTCAGTATTTCATCCAGTAGTGCTGAGAATATTATAGAGAGTAAGAGAGACATGGTACTTGCCCTTATCCATGAGCAGGGCCAATGAAGACCTGCTTTTATTTTTGGCCAGGGAATATATATTCACATTTCTAAAATCACATCCTTTAGATACTCACTAATTCACTTGTTTATAGGTATATTAACATTCTTTTCGATGGAAAGACACTATAGCATGGCTAAACTACGCCCTTACCTCTCTAAGTTTGTAACTTTACAAATGTATGCCAATGAGTATAATATAGAATAAAAGAGTATAAAACAATGAGTAAAAATTTATTATAAAAAAAATGTAGCTACTCTGAGAGCACATTTGTTAAAGACAGTACTCTCCCATGCTGATATAAAGTAATCTGTATTTTATAGAGGCAGATTGCATTCCAGTTACACGTTAGCCCATAAGGTATGTGTTGAATGTTCTCCCATAATTGGGATTTTAAATTATTTTTTCAGCAATGTGAATTTCATCAGTTTTGTTGACCAAAACTGTAAATTTGTGAAGGTTAGAGCCATGGTCAGCACAGAGGAATTGGGATTTCTTTTCCACTTGGAGGCAGTAACAACTCAAATACAAAATGTTAGCCTCACTGTACTCTAACCAGCTGGAAAGGAAAGGGACATTAGCTGAGTTAGCCTACTTGATGAGTTTTCCCATCATTGAAGTTGATGTACAGGTCATAGAAGTTTATTAGTAATTGTATTGAACATGTATTATGTATTGGACTTTCATACTGTGCAAGGTGCTGGAAATACAAAGGTGTTCCTAGCCCTTGTTCTCAAGAAGCTTGTCTATGGTGTGAAAAGTGCTGTGACAGGGTACTTGTAGTAGTATACAGAAGGAGTAACCTACCCAAACTGGCAGTGGTGCCTGTGTTGAATTCTGAAGGATGATTAGGTTATAAGCACGTGAAAGCTGGAAATAAAAGCATTATAGACCAAGAGAGTGGCGTGTACAAAGGGCTGAAGGCAAAAGAGGACATGGCCCACTTCTAGAAACTACAAGTAGATAGTATGGAAACTAGAAGCTAGATCACAAAAAAACCTTGATACCGTGAGACGAAGTTTAGACTTCACCCTAAAGAAAAGGGGAGCCATTAAAGGTTATTAAGAAGAGAGATTTGTGGCCAGACTTGTGTTTGAAAAAGAAGACTTTGGCTAGTGCAAAGATTGAATTGGAAAGGCTTAGATCGGGTGTACTAAGACCAGGTAAGAGGTTTTTGCAGTGATCAGATGACAGATGACAAGGGCTCAAACTCAAGATTAGTGTCAGGATTGCAGTTAGATAGAAGAACCAGTTGAATGTAGGAGGTGAAAATGTTTAATAGTGTTCAAAGATGATGCCAAGTTTATTGGGTTGGAAAACTGTGGAGATAGTGATGCTATTTGTATTAATGCATTATATAGGAAGAAAAGTTTAAGAAGAAACATATTTTAGTATTGGATATGTTGACCTAACATGACCTAAGTCTGTGTTTAGTAATTGGACATGTTGACATGCATGTGGAAAATTTAGATAGAGATACCAATGGACATTGATTTTATGTATCTAGACTAGAGGAGAGAGGTCTGTACTTGAGATATAAATTGGGCAGTGAGCTCTATGAAGATGGTAGTGAATGTCTTAGAAGGATGAGATCACTGAAGGCTAAGGTGACCCTGTAATTTATCATCTAAACCAGAACTCTTTTAAGAACAAAAGAGGCAATTGTTAAGGATTAGATCAGGGCAGCAGGCTAATCCAGGACTGGCCAAAGCAAACCAGGATATATTGTCACCTAGTCTAAGGAGAACATATAGAATTGAGAAGAGGGCTAAGGATAAAACTCTAAAGGACACTAGCGAAGAGCCTCAAAAGAAGGTGTGACCAGGGCAATAGAAAAGAATAAGAAGTAGTGTTGTAGGGAAAGGAAGAGTTTAAAGGAGGAAGTGGTCAGCAGTCATGCTACAGAGACGTCAATAAAATAAGGACTGATAAAGATTTGATTGTATGATAGTATTGACAACCTTGGTAACAGGTTAAATAAAAAGGTGAAGACAAAAGCCAGGAGTGGATTGATAGGTGAATGGGAGGTGAGGAAGTTAGGATAGTCAGTGTAGATATTACTTTCAACATGATTATTTATAAAGCAGAAAAGAAAGGGAGATAATTAGAGGGGAATTATTAGAGGGAAAGCAATAAGGGACTGTTTTGTTTTTTGAGAGACTCCTATCTATCTATCTATCTTTTTATCTATCTATCTATCTATATATCTATATATATATCTATTCCAGTGCTTATGTAAGAGTCAAGATAAAATGAAATAAAGGATAATTGCTGGGTTTAGGTTCCAGAGGAAGCAGAAGAGTATGGGATCAGAGCACAGATGCTAGGGTTAGCCTTGAATGGGAAGAGTGACACCAGATTCTTTTTCCATGTGTTGAAAGAGACAGAGAAAAGGACCTTTTAAACTCAAGTTTGTAGGGAGACAGGAGGTTGGAGATTTCCCTATCTAATAGCCTCTGTATTCTAGGTGAAATAGGTATTCTGCTGATAGTGAAGTGGGAAGTGGTGAAATAGGAAGCCTAAGGAATGGTGAAGATTTTAAATATTTATTCAGAGAGTAAGCAAACAAGGGATACACAGAAGAACTTCTGGCTGGTATTGAAGGATCAGTTGAGATTGGGCACTGTGAATTTGTAGTGCACCAGTCTCTAAAGTTGGGCAGTTTTCTCCAGCATATCTAAATAGCCCTAAGAAAGTGTAACAAGAATAAAACTGAATAACAAAGTAGTTAAAGATTTTACAATGGAGTAGTTGAAGTGATGAATCATGTGGGGTCTGGATGGAAGGGCATGAAGAAAGTAGAGAGGTAGTAAACTGGGAGAAAATTGAGAGTTAAAAAGACTAGAGATCTCAATGCAAGCCAAGAATAGGAAAGAATGAGTTTACAGGAAAAGTAAGCAGTGGTTAGACAGTAACCTGTTGAGAGTTTAGAATATCAGAGGTGGAGCGGGTTATGACAAGGTCCAAGAAGTGAACTACAATTAAGTGTAGGTCTTGGAATTGAGGAGCCAAAGAACAGTAAGGCTAAGATAAATCCTCCATATGGATATTGTCAGCCAGGATGATGGCAAGATTGGAGACAGACAATGTGAGCCAAATGCCAAGTGAAGGTGAGGAAGCAACCATGAGGTCAGTCTCATCTGCTGAATATTTTTTCCAGTGTAATAAATTCATTACAGTTTTTTTGTTTTTTAGTACAAAGTGGTTGTCCCCAAAATTGGAAACATACTTGATCTTTGTACCGCGTTATCTGCTTTGTCAGGAGTACCTGCAGATAAGGTAAGATGTTTCTGGGTTTGAAGTATGTAAGTTGGAGTTTAGCTTTTCAGTGTTGTAAAACCAGCTTAATAGAAATTTATTTTCTTTTAGATGATAGTTACTGATATATACAATCATAGATTTCACAGAATATTCGCTATGGATGAAAACCTTACTAGTATTATGGAACGGGATGATATTTATGTGTAAGTATAAAATTCATTGTGCAGAATATGACTTGAGAAAAAATTCAAAAGAAATAACATAAAAGTTTTCAGAGTTTATAGTCAGTTGTGTCCTTGTAGGTTTGAAATTAACATCAATAGGACAGAAGATACAGAGCATGTGATTATTCCTGTTTGCCTAAGAGAAAAATTTAGACACTCAAGCTACACCCACCATACTGGTTCTTCACTTTTTGGTCAGCCTTTTCTTATGGCTGTACCACGGAACAATACTGAAGATAAACTCTATAATCTCCTGCTTTTGAGAATGTGGTAAGTGCCAGACAATTCTATGTTAACAAAACAAAATGTAAAATCGCTAAGAAAAGCAAACGTGCAAGGTACTATGAGAATATATTTAGGTAAGTCTGTATTATCTCAACTTGGTTTAACAATTTAAAAAATCAAATTGTAGTCTGATCTAGTTTCTTGATCATGTAGAACACAGTAATTTCAAACCCGAGAAGCATGAATTCTTTTAGCTGTTTTACACCAAAAGTTTACGGTTGAAAGAAAATAGGAATTTATCATGTAAACACTCATATCATAACAAATGTCAGATGCTTCATTTCTTTATACACACTGCTAGTTCAAGAACTCATACTAGTAAATAGTTTTATTTACAAGGATAAACTTTCATGGTTGATAGTATTGTAAGGCAACCCCTTTTTGTCTTCCAGAAATCTTGATGTGAATTACAAGGCAATCAAGAATGCCATTTGATCTCCGTATTTTATCCTTTATAGCTGACATATTTAATATTCTTTCCTGCGTACCTGTTTTAATCATTATAGTCCCATAACCCATATATAAAGATCACATTATACAACTGTAAGTGATATTAGCAGTAATATATATCATCTAAATGAGCATCTTTATATATTTTTTTTAAGTTGAGAAATTATTTGCCACAAACCTTTAACATATGAAAGGAAGATGTTAAGGGGCTGGCCTGGTGGTGTAGTGGTTAAGTTCACGTGTTCCACTTCGGCAGCCTGGGGTTCGCCGGTTCGGATCCCAGGCACGGACCTACACACCGCTTATCAAGCCATGCTGTGGCAGCGTCCCACAAATAAAGTAGAGCAAGGTGGGCACAGATGTTAGCTCAGGGCCAGTCTTCCTCAGCAAAAAGAGGAGGATTGGCAACAGATGGTAGCTCAAGGCTGATCTGCCTCAAGCAAAAAAAAAAGAGCAAGATTGGCAACAGATCTTAGCTCAGGGCAAATCTGTCTCACCAAAAAAAGAATAATAGTTAATTAGTTAATTAATACTAATAAAAACTTGAGTTAGAGGTAGAGCAATTAAAAACAAGTTTTATTGAAAGAATGGGAAACTTTTTCTTAAGTTTTTACCTTTGTAGAACTGAACTTGTTTGATTTCTGATTTTATTTAAGCCGATACGTCAAAATATCTACTGAAACCGAAGAAACAGAAGGATCCCTACACTGCTGTAAGGACCAAAATATTAATGGGAATGGCCCAAATGGCATACATGAAGAAGGTTCACCAAGTAAGACTTCCCTGTTAAATTGTAAAGACTTTTCACTTGGATTGTTGCCTCAGAGAAAAGAGGATGGGATTAAGGAACTAAAAAATATCTACAAGCCTGGGAAAAATAATGTTAGTATTAATAATTTTTAAATGTAGCATTGGATTTATTTAAAGACTTCTAATATCTAAAATTAGGTGAAATGGAAACAGATGAGCCAGATGATGAATCCAGTCAGGATCAAGAACTTCCCTCCGAGAATGAAAACAGTCAGTCTGAAGATTCAGTTGGAGGAGATAATGATTCTGAAAATGGATTATGTACTGAGGAAACTTGCAAAGGTCAACTCACGGGACACAAAAAACGATTGTTTACATTCCAGTTCAACAACTTAGGCAATACTGATATCAACTACATCAAAGATGATACCAGGCATATAAGATTTGATGATAGGCAGCTTAGGCTAGATGGTAAGTATCTGTGAAAAATGACTTGAACCCTGAACTTTAGCAAATCATCTTATTTTTTTTAGGTGAAAACCATGAAATTCAACATTGTCATGAAAAAATAATATTTATTTATCTAAAAATCTTAAATGAAAGCCTTAATTTCTAAGTATACTAAAACACATGTCAATGTTTATTAAATGGGGTTAACCTATTATGCTTAGGTTTCGTATCTTTTTTTTTCTTTTTTCCAGTAACTTTATTGAGATCATAATGGTTTATAACATTGTACAATTTCAGTTGTACATTGTTGTTTATCAGTTTCTGAGTAGACTTCATCGTGGTCACCCCAAGTAGTCTAATTATTGTCTGTCACCGTACATATGTGTCCCTTTACCCTTTTCACCCACCCCCCACCCCCCTTCCTCTCTGGTAACCACTAATCTGTTCTCTTTATCCATGCGTTTGTTATATTCCACATATGAGTGAAGTCATGCAGTATTTGTCTTTCTCTTTCTGGCTTATTTCACTTAACATAATACCCTCCAGGCCCATCCATGTTGTTGCAAATGGGATGATTTTGTCTTTTTTTATGGCTGAGTAGTATTCTATTATATATATATATATATATACACACTACATCTTCTTTATCCAATCATCAGTTGATGGGCACTTGTGTTGCTTCCACATCTTGGCTATTGGAACAATTCTGCAGTGAACATAGGGGTGCATAAATCTCTTTGGATTGTTGGTTTCAAGTTCTTTGGATAAATGCCCAGTAGTAGTGGGATAGCTGGATCATAGAGTATTTCTATTTTTAATTTTTTGCAAAATCTCCATACTGTTTTCCATAGTGGCTGCACCAGTTTGCATTACTAACAACAGTGCATGAGAGTTCCCTTTTCTCCACATCCTCTCCAACATTTGTTGTTTTTTGTCTTGGTAATTATAGCCATTCTGACCAGTGTAAGGTGATATCTCATTTTGATTTGCATTTCTCTAATAATTAGTGATGTTGAACATTGTTTCACGTGTCTGTTGGCCATTTGTATATCTTCTTTGGAAAAATGCCTGTTCATATCCTCTGCCTATTTTTTGATTGGGTTGTTTGGTTTTTTTGTTGTTGAGTTGTATGAGATCATTTTGGTGATCAACCCCTTGTCGGATAAGTGATTTGCAAATATTTTCTCCCATTTGGTGGGTTGTCTTTTCGTTTTGTTCATGGTTTCCTTTGCTTTGCAGAAGCTTTTTAGTCTGATGTAGTCCCATTTGTTAACTTTTTCTTTTGTTTCCCTTGCCCAGTCAGACATGTTATTTGAAAAGATGCTCCTAAGATCAATGTCAAGTAGTGTACTGCCTATATTTTCTTCTAGGAGTTTTAGGGTTTCAGGTTTTACATTCAAGTCTGTAATCCATTTTGAGTTAATTTTTGTGTATGGTGCAAGATAATGATCTACTTTCATTCTTTTGCATGTGGCTGTCCAGTTTTCCCAACACCATTTATTGAAGAGACTCTCCTTTCTCCGTTGTATGTTCTTGGCTCCTTTGTCAAAGATTAGCCTGTCCATAGATGGGTGGGTTTATTTCTGGGCTTTCAATTCTGTTCCATTGATCTGTGTGTCTGTTTTTGTGCCAGAACCATGCTGTTTTGATTTCTATAGGTTTGTAGTATATTTTGATGTCAGGGATTGTGATGCCTCCAGCGCTGTTCTTTTTTCTCAGGATTGCTTTGGCTATTCTGGGTCTTTTGTTGTTCCATATAAATCGTATCTTTTTTTTCTTTTAAAACTCCTAAAATATTTTAGTGGCTTGGAAACAGCGATTTGCCCTGATCACCTGTGCAAGTAGAAAAGATTGCCATTTTTTTATTCTGGTACATATCTTAACATTAAAATATATTAATTTTAACATGAAGACATATTAAATTTTAAAGAAAAAAATATGTTTTCCACCTTAGAAAGATCTTTTCTTGCTTTGGATTGGGATCCAGATTTGAAAAAAAGATATTTTGATGAAAATGCCGCTGAGGTAAGTCACTCATTCCTTCTTTATCTTTCCCATGTTGATCACACTGTTTTGTTACACTCTTTGACTTCTACCAAATATTTATTTTGCTAGTAGAAAATTGGTTATGTACTAGTAGAGAAAAGGCTTGTTGGTTTTGAACATGCCTTCTGTTTATCCTTTTGAGTCGTCCACATAGGTGTGTATACAGGAGTTATTTAGAAGTGTGGTGTAAATCTCAGCTGAAATAAGCGTTATGATTCTTTTGAGAAAGTTTAGGAGTTTTTCATTCCAATTCATAGTAAGATGGTATCACTAAAATGAGTTTTGTTTCATTTGTTCTCTTAACTCAAGAAATACTTCTCTTTAGGATTTTGAAAAACATGAAAGTGTGGAATATAAACCTCCTAAAAAGCCCTTTGTGAAATTAAAAGATTGCATTGAGCTTTTTACAACAAAAGAAAAGCTAGGTGCTGAAGATCCCTGGTAAGACACAAAGTTAAATAATTGTTTCTAATTATTTTCTTAAGGGTTTATACTGAGGTATGTGCTACCTCAAGTTGAAAAAGTGATGACTAAATTCCCTTTGATATTTTAAATAATAAGAATTTCTTTATATGATAATAGTCTGTTAAGAGAAATGAGACTGTCTTTAAAAGTATATTATAATGTTAAGCTTTGATCTCATTACAATATTTTCTATAATAGCCATTTTACTATGAATAATTAATTTTAGTTACTTTTTCCCAAGAATTTTTAGCTGTGCAGCCATTTTGAAAGAAGCTTTTTTAGGAAAATCATAATGCTATGTTTTGTGGTGTTATTAATTCCATTAGAGCCCAGGAGTTTTGAGATTTTCTAATACCTGTATCTCAGCACAATTTTGTGATACATCCATGTCTTTTTAGCATACTGAAATGTAAATAATCTACCCTCATCATATCTTTGAATACTTATTTACATATTAATTTATGATGGTTTTATCTATTTGGAAAATGTATTGAAGGTAAAAACAATAACAGGATTTCCTGTCAGTCTGGTACATATTAGGCTTACATACAGTAATTGCTCACTGAATAAATGTAGAACTTTCCAAACATTTTTTTCCCATTATTTTCATTACCTCTGTCAAGTTTTAAATATTTCTCTTTATGTTTAGGTATTGTCCAAATTGTAAAGAACATCAGCAAGCCACAAAGAAATTGGATTTATGGTCCCTGCCTCCAGTTCTTGTGGTCCATCTCAAGCGATTTTCTTACAGTCGCTACATGAGAGACAAGTTGGATACTTTAGTTGATTTTCCTATCAAGTAAGTTTTGATTGTACTTCATAAACTTTGGGCAACTCTACTTTTTTTAAACATCAGATAGCATTTGACCCAATTTCAGTTTTTGAGTGTATTTTTGAGTAGTTCCAACAATTTGTAACGATCAGTAACAATTTTTTTTCCTTCTTAGAGATTTTTCAAAGAACAAAGAGAAAATATCCTTTTTAAAAAAACAGAATAAAACTCATTCTGTGTTACATTTATCTTATGGGTTCCTTGGCCCTGCTTATAAATCTGAGATACTTTATGAGATGTTACTGATTTTGTTTTCCTAGAATTTATTTCATTATTAATTATCAATTATTCCTAAATATGCTTTTAAAAAAAGACTAAAGTAGTATGAAAATAGAATAATGGAATTGCTTGGAAGAATAATAAATCATACCTATCGTGTCAGCCTTCAGTTTTCTTATTGCATTGTCCAGAGTATGATATCATATTTGTAAAAAGGTATAAAGAAATCTGGAGACAGCATCTTTGTAGTCCTTTTTTTTTTTAAAGCTTTCCCTAAACATAATTGAGAATTCAGAACAACAACAAGGGAATATTGTATTCTCATTCACATAGTCCAGGAAGGACTTCATCACACAATATTTTGCAACAAGAACTTGGTATTCTCCCATTTTGCTAAAAGAACATTGATAGTTTTCTTTCATATTTCATGATATTTTTGCATCAAATTTGCTTCATATAGTTAGTAAGTAGATAAATGTTGAAGACGGGTATGTATACCAAAGTGATTGGAAGGAAGTAGATGAGGTAATAATGAAAACATTCTTTGGATTGCTTATTCTAATTGGTGTTTATAAATTTAAAGTTGAAAATGTTTTGCAATTATGGAACAAAAAGTGGTAATTTTTTCTTCAACAAAATTATGAGCCATCAAAGTTTTCAAGAATATAGCATTTTGACAATGTAAATACAAGAACCAGAAGTAATGATAAGCTAGAACCTATTAGAGATGTATTTGAGATTTAGAATAGTTACTGCTTTTTAATGATGCAAGTACAAAAAGAATAACCAGAAATAATGATAAGCAATAATATGGTCATGTTCCAGTTTCATGCATGACATATTATAAACATTTTGTTGCGTTTCAGAGGAATGTTGCCCATTTGGGGTATATAAATCATCAAAACCAGGAAAACAATAGAATAAATATTGGAGTTGAGGTATATTTAAATTATTATAAAATTTCTAAGAAAGTTGTTTTTCACTACCCCTTTATTCTTCCTTAAATAAATCATTCCTAAAAATGACTTTAAAATTTTTTTAAATAAAAATAAAAAGGACCTAGATGGTAAATGGTGATGACTAACAACAATCAGTGGAAAATTTTTAAATTCTCAACCCTAAGAAAATTTTTGCTAAAACATTCAAATCTCAGGGATATATACATGATTTGTTTTATAGTTATTTGGCTCTTAGTAATTTCTGTAGTGAGCGATATGTATATATAAATGAAAGTCTAACAACACTGACAGAAGGGAATAGAATTCATTGCATTTAGGGAAAACATAAAACTAACTTGATGTCTTTTTTAAACAGTGACTTGGATATGTCAGAATTCCTAATTAATCCAAATGCAGGTCCTTGTCGCTATAATTTGATTGCTGTTTCCAACCACTATGGAGGGATGGGAGGAGGACACTGTAAGTTGACAATTTACCTTTTTACTAAAATCATGATGTTTGGAAACTCCCAACTTTTTTGCTTAAGATACTTATTACTTCTTAAAGAAACAATGTGAGGTGTGTCTTACAAATAGTAGTTGTTCAATAAGTATTGAACAATGAATGAATCAGCTTTTGAACCTTTTTTACATCAGGAGTAGAGGATTGAGTTAATCATACTCCTGAGTTCAAAGCACAGGATCACCACTAGTCCTTTCAGGGCTCCTGTCCTTCCCCATTCTCCTTCGCCTTCCCTTTCTAAGGTGTTTGATATATGTGTGCTTATAAATCATGCATCATTGTTAATTTACATTATTGGTACTATGCTGTAGATCTTTTTTTCTCTTGACACTTCTCTTGACACTTATCCACATTGCTTTGTGTACATTTAGTCCCTTCCTTCTAACCACTCATGATTACATCTGCCATATTTCATCTCTCTACTCACTTCATGGTGGACATGTAAATTGCCTTTAACTTTTTACCACCACCTGACTAATAAACATTACTCTTTGTGGTCCCCTATGTGAGAATTTTTTTGAGCTACGTATTCAGAAGTGAGATTGCTGGGTAATAGAGTGTTGAAGCACTGCCAGATGGCTGTTAAGTACAGTTATACCAGTCTACAGTCTGTAGTTGATAGATTTTTCTGTTGAAGCATCTTTGCATTCCTGGGATAAATCCTCCTTATCTTTAAGTATTTTTTAATATACCCAGTTGGGGGCCAGCCCGGTGGCGCAAGCGGTTAAGTGCGCGCGCTCCGCTGCGGCGGCCTGGGGTTCGCCAGTTCAGATCCCGGGCGTGCACCGACGCACCGCTTGTCAGGCCATGCTGTGGCGGCATCCCATATAAAGTTAGGAGGAAGATGGGCATGGATGTTAGCCCAGGTCCAGTCTTCCTCAGCAAAAATAGGAGGATTGGCAGATGTTAGCTCAGGGCCGATCTTCCTCATAAAAAAAATAATAATAATAAAATAAATAATATATCCAGTTGGATTTGGTTAACTAATTTTATTTAGGATTGTTACAATTTAATTCATAAGTAAAATGGTCTTGTAATGTTTTTATATTGTTCTTACTTTGGAATCAAGATTACAGTCTAGCCTAATAAAACAGGCTGGGATACTTTACTCTTTTTCTGTTTCCTGAAGCAGCTTGTACAGTATAGGAATTAACTCTTCTTGAAAGTCTAGTAGAATTGACCTGTAAAACTATCTGGACTTTATAGCCATCCATTTTTCAATTTATGTTATGCTTATTAAAATCTCTTCCGTTTTCTTTTTCCAAAAAGTGTGCATTTTAGCATTCTCTATTTTTCTAAAAATGTATCTGTGTTTTCTAATTGAGAATAGTTGTTTATAATACTCTTATGCTATATTTTTGTCTCTTTTTCATTCTTTTCTCTTTTTTCTTTTTAATTGGTCTTCCCAGAGGTCTGTCTTACTAATTTGTTCGAAGAATTAGCTTTCCATTTTATTAAATTTTTCTTTTTGTAGTTATATATATGTATTCTATCTCATTGATTTCTTCTCTTCCCTTTGGTATATTTTTGATTTCTTCTCTTGCCTTTGGTATATTTTTCTTCTTATTACTTTGGGTTTGCTCTGTTGCTCTTTTTCCAACTTCTTGGGTTGAACGCTTATTAGCTTTTTGCTTTCCATTTTTCTTTTCTCTCTATTGAAGGCTATAATTAAAGCTATAAATTTACCTCTAAATCACTGCTTCATCTCTGTCTCATAAATTTTGAAATGTATTTTCATTGTCTTTCAATTCTATATATATTTTTAATTTCTTTTTTGATTTTCTAGTTAGCCCAGGGTTATTTAGTGATAGATTTTTGTAAAGCTCTCCTTTTGTTCTTAATTTTAATTTTATTGTATAACAGTTGGGGACATTGTCTATATTATATTAATCTTTAGGAGTTTATTAAGATTTCCATGTAGCTCAATACCTAATCTGTTTGCTAAATGTTTGTGTGCTTGAAAAAATATGTATTTCCCAATCAAACATAGAGTTCTGTATTTTCTAGTAGTTTAAGCTTATCATTTGTATTCAAATCATTATTATATCTGGTTATTTTTGTTGTTCATTCTATTTCAGTGAGAAATTTGTCAGGACTCCTACTAAAGTGTTGATTTATCTGTTTCTCCTAACAGTTTTATTAGTTGTTTTGCATTATTAGTTGCATTTACATTTATAATGGGTCACTCTTCTTACTCTGTTGCTCTTTTCAGCAGGATTTGACGGTCTTTTTTTCCCTCTTGTCTGTTTCTCAGAATTAGGAATGTTAGTCTAGCTTTCTTTTGATATCATCATTTGGTTTGCAAACTCTGTGTTCTTTTTGTTGGATTTGTCTCTTACAAACCATATTATTGTTAGGTCTTGTCTTTTTATTGTCTAGCAATATGTTTCTTTTAATTTGAGAGTACAGTGGTCTTGAGTTCCAATTGACAAATTTACAACCCGTAAGAGGCTCCACCCAGAACAAGAATTTTGTTTTGTGAGAGGTAGAACTATTTAGAAGACATAGCCTGTATAGTGTCACTGTTTAGAAGCTGTGACAGCAGATAATTATTTGGGGGACATTTTGCACCTTTGTCTCCTCAGTTACTGGATAGTTTATACAAAGCACGGGATCGGAAAGCGGGCATTTTTTTTTAACTTGAAGATGAAGCAGATCTTTAAGAATTGTGCAGATTAATTATTGCTTTTTACCTCTCTCTTGCTCTGTACTTTTGTTAAAGACTGAAAAAGCGTCTGGTGTAAAAACCACTACAAATTAATAAGATAGTATTGTTGGAAAAATATTTGTCATAGAATATTTAAATTAAGGTTGAAATTTCAAACTTTGGAGTCAGAGACAGACTTGTGTTTAAATCCTGATTCTGCTACCTAACAGCTATAGAGTTGAACAAATTAAGCTTCTCTTGATGCCTCACTTTCCCATCTCTAAAATCAGGAGATAATGGTGATAATACCTTCTTTGAGAGATAATACATATAAAGTGCATAGTGCTGTGCCTGGGACACAATAAGCACTACATGAATGTTAATTACCATTTATTGTCATTAGTATTGTTATTCTTTGAATTAAAAAATAATAAATTTGTTCTGTTTGCTCCTGAGAGGGGAAAAAATCACAAATTTCAACTTACAAGAAAAGTATTTTAGGCATCTAGATTGTAGGAAATCATTCTGAAAACCTTTAATCAATGGAATCAGTTGACTGTCTAATAGACATAGGCCTTATATAGGTGATTATCATATAATTTTAATAGGTATTCCTTATATAGATGATTTTAAAGTTTTGAGGGTTGCCCCCAGGAAATCGTAGATCAGTTCAGTCACAGAAGTGATTATATTTTTTCATTAGATACTGCTTTTGCAAAAAATAAAGATGATGGAAAATGGTACTACTTTGATGACAGTAGTGTCTCACCTGCATCTGAAGACCAGATTGTGGTAAGTATGTAATTTATTTCCTGAAAATCAAGGGATCCACTGTTTCAAAGAGGTCTGTGGAGCAATATCATCTGTATTCTAGTGATTCTGATAGCTAAGAGAGACTTGCTCTGCGTGTAAAATTGTCCCCTCAGTGGAAATTTGTCTTCTAAATTTGCTCACTAGCAGAAGCATAAATTGCAATTTGAAATTTTTTCTGGTAGTTTTCAACATGAAAACTGGAGTTTTCTCATGAAAATAATAAAATTTTCCTCTGGAAAGTAGGCCCAGACATTTCTAGACATTGACTACTTAAAGTCAGAATGCTAAAATAGAAAAAAAAAATCCTTTAAGCGCCTTACCATACCTATGATTTTTAAAGTAACGTCTTATCCTTTGACATTTAAACTCAAAACAATATAATTAGATCAAACATATTATAGATTATTTTAAAAGTTAACCCTGTGTATTTGTTACTTTGATATTGTCTGAATAGGAGGAAATTACATTTCTTCACACTTGCATCAGTTTATCAGCCACAGCTGGAGCCAAAATAGTGGTATTTGTTTTGCTTCCCATCAGAGCAGATTTTTTCCCCCCTTGAGGAAGCTTCGTCCTGAGCTAACATCTTGCCAGTCTTCCTCTATTTTGTATGTGGGTCGCCCCCACAGCATGGCTGCTGACACGTGGTGTAAGTCCACTCCCGGAAACTGAATCAGGGCCACCGAAGTGGAGCACGCCAAACTTAACCACTAGGCCATGGGGCTGGCCCCATCAGAGCAGAATTTTATTATCAGACACTGATTGATGAAGAGATGACTAGTATGTTCTAAGAAGAAAGCTAATAAGACTTGCTTGATAAGGGTTTATTTTTCTATAAATTTTGCCTTTCTATAAATGTTACGTATTGATCACAATATTACAAAGAATAAAAAATATAGTATTTGCTCATGTGATCCTATTTCCTGTATACAGATTTTCTGTTGATGTGGCAAGCACTGACTGCTTTACTTTATTTTCCAGTTTAAATGATATATTCCTTGAGGGCAGAGATTAGCTTTTTTTTAATTTTATAATGCTCTGAATTCAAAAATCTCCAACTTATATTGTTCAATTTAATAAGTTAATAAACTTTCGAGCCCAATTATTGGCATAGTTTTAATCATTGGATGAACAAATATGAAATAATTTTGAATTGTTTCTCCACAGACATTTTATATTTTTATCCATGTATATGTATGTACATGTGTGTATATATATAAATTATGTACTGTTGCTTATCTCCCTGTAGCTATAACAAAAAACAGAGACTTGAACTCTAATATTTTTTAAAATGTGCAGATGTCTAAGTTAACTACATTTCCAGTTTATATTTAAACTTTTAATTTCAAGTCATATCCCTCCCTTTTCACTTTTGCTCTCCTCTTTAATCTCTCAACCAAAACATCCTGAAATTGCCTATATCCTCCTTCAAAGTCTCTTTTACAAGACTGCCCTAATCTTGCCTTCAAATAAACAATATATCATGTTTATATACAATATATGAATTTGATGTTACTTTGCATCTTAACAGTAATGATTCTTCATTTAGTCAACAAGTATTTGAGTACCTATTCTACATATAGGACTCTGTTCTAAACAAGGTTAAAAGACAGCTATCTCTGATTTCAAGAGGCTTACAATCTAAAGATGACAGAGAAGTAAATAAATATATCTGATAAGTACTATTAAATATCTTGGCTACATAGAAAGGAGACAGCTGTCTCAACTGATTTGGGGTTAAGAAGACAGGAGCAGTGCAGGGAAGTTTGCATAGAGAAAGTGGTATTTGACCTGAATCTGCAAGTACAAATATGAGTATATTAGACAAAAGAAGCAAAGGTGTCCTAAGCAAAGAGAACAGCACCTACGAAAGCAAGGAGGCCTGACAGAGCATGGCATTTAGGGGAACAGCAAATAATTTAGTATTACCGAAAAGAAAGACTTGTTAGGGATATGGGATGGAAATTAGGGGGGAGCTAAATTTGGCACTCAGATCAAGAAAGATGACATTCTTCATCGTTCAGACCTTTTCTTAAAGGCTATGCGAAGCACTGGATGATTGTTAAGCAATAGAAGAATATTATTAAGTGTGCATCTTCACAGCTCTCTGAGAACACTGTAGAAGACAGATTGCAAGGCACTGAGAACAGAAGCAGAAAGAGCGTTATTCAGCCTCCAGCAGAAAGGAAGCTGGCATGTAATTTGAACAGTAAGAGCTTCTAAATTTAAAGTAGTGGTAGTTAAGTGTTTAGACAAGGAGAAAATGGATTTATGAGATATTTACAGGATAAAATTAGGGGCCGGCCCGGTGGCTTAGTGGTTAAGTGCATGCACTCCGCTACTGATGGCCCAGGTTCAGATCCCAGGTGCACACCGAGGCACTGCTTGTCTGGCCATGCTGAGGCCACGTCCCACATACAGCAACTAGAGGATGTGCAGCTACGACATACAACTATCTACTGGGGCTTTGGGGAGAAAAAGGGGACAAAAAGGAGGAGGATTGGCAATAGATGTTAGCTCAGGGCCGGTCTTCCTCAGCAAAAAGAGGAGGATTGGCATGGATGTTAGCTCAGGGCTGATCTTCCTCGCAAAAAAAGCAAACAAACAAATAAAAAATACAAGATAAAATTAGTAGGACCTGATTAAGATTAGATATAAAGATAGAGAGAGGCATGGAGGGAGAAGTTGAATATGACTCACTGCACCATTCACCAAGATAGGAAATATAGGAAGAAAATGTGCTTTTGAAGTTTGAGGTACCTGTATGATAGCTATGTGGAAATTCCCATTAAGTAGTTGGGCTAATAGGACTAGAGTTCAGGGCTGAGAATTGGCCTAAGTTAGAAATTTGAGTTGTCAGTTGAAGCCATAGGTTTGGAGGAGTCGCCCAGTGAGAAGATACAGATTGAGAAAGAGTAGGGGGCTAAGGACAGAACATGACATTTTTTAAAGGTCAGAATTTACTGAACCCGCAGAAAAGTCAGAAGAAATCGTAGAGATAGAAGCTCCAAGGAAAAGTGGTGTCACGGAAGCCAAAAGTGGTTTGAGGCAGGAAAGAGGAAAGCAGGAAAGAGTAGAGGAAAGAGTAAAGCATTACATGCTGGAGAGACACTGACTAAAAGAACTAAAAAGACGTCCATTTAATTTGTTTATAGGAGGTTAGTGACCCTAGTGAAAGCCGTTTCATTAAAATGGTCAGGGCAACCTGACCATTAGATCACATTGAATTGAGGAGTGTGCATGAGAGTGAATCAGGACTATTAGATGACTCTGTCTACCAGCCTGGCTGTGAGGAAGAGGAAGAGAGGTTCATGGCGGCTAGAAGATGAAGTGGAATGCAGAGGGATTTATGGTGGAAAAAGACTTAAGTATTTTTTATGCCAAAGAGTGGAGTAGATAAGGACTCATTAAAGATACACAGTGCTGGTTGATGGAGCAGTATCCTTAAGACAGTAGGGAAGGTTGGACTCTAGAGCAAACAGAATGAAGCGATTAGTATTAGAAAGAAAAAAGGTTACGTTTTCCTTAGAGACAGGAGGGAAGAAGCACAGAATTCTATTTCATGTTAGAGTAACTAGGTTAATCTGTGATATAGTTGCATTTATTTATCTGTCCAGCTAACTTAGAGGAGAATAAAAACGTTAATTCCAATGACCATTCTTCTTTTATGTATAGAGGTCATCTTATATTTAATCAATTTTAGTAACTTTCAGTTGACCATGTATGGTTTTTGTTTGATTTATGCCATCACCAAAATTTGTCACCAGCTAAAAGTTCTTGCTGTATTTAATGTGATCTTTGAGAATCATGACCATTTTAACATCCTTTGTTTGTTTCACAGTCCAAAGCAGCATATGTACTCTTCTACCAGAGACAAGACACTTTCAGTGGAACTGGCTTTTTTCCTCTTGACCGAGAAACTAAAGGTGCTTCAGCTGCCACGGGCATCCCATTAGAAAGTGATGAAGACAGCAATGATAATGACAATGATATAGAAAACGAAAACTGTATGCACACTAACTAATGAAAGTCCTAGAAGCCATAAAAGAGACTTTCCTGCTGGTGGTGTCTATTGAAATGATGAAGTTACCCACCACATTAAACAGAAGTCTGAGATGGGGAGTTTCAGATAAGCGAATGTAAATCCTTTATCAGATTTTAACTTGTGCAGTACTTGAAGTGAAACACAATGAAAACTTTAACAGAAATTGTCTCTTAATACATTTACAGTCTTGTATTTACAAGCTAAATATATATAGGAAATCACAAATAAATCCCTTTTAAGTTTGCTGCTGTTTTGATGAATTATGTTTTCTTTAATTTTTTGGATGTGAGTTAATTGATGACAAATGTTAAATTTGTGGATGTTGGTCATTTATTTTGTTCTAATAATACTGCAAGAAAACTATGGCTAAACTTAGTTTTTGGATAATCTAGTTCATGTGCATTAGGCTGCCACATATACTACTATGATATTTAGCTGCGGTATCAATGTGACATAAATACTGCAGTAGTTTTCTTGGAAAACCAAATTTTCAAATCTATCCCTGGTAATCAATGTGGGCCTATTAAAAAACCAAATCATGATACAAGAAACATTCTTGAAAAAGTTGTTTCCTTTTACAATATCATTAAAAATCCAGATTATAATGTTCATTTTACTGCTACTGTGGAAACAGGTTCTAGATTTCACACTCCATCTAAAGTCATTTTTTAGTTAAATGTAAGTATTTTTTCCTGCTATTGGGATCTATTCCTTAGATATTCAAATTCTTTGTGACTTGCTTTAAAATGCATATCTTTAATCTGGTGTTGGTCCAAAATTAAAATTTTTGCTGTCTGTTTTTCTCTACCCCATTTTTTGGGAATTTGGCAACTTTTAGCTCTCCCATTTACTGTAATATAAGGACAGATTTGATAGTATTCTGTATCCATAGTAATAATTACATCAAGCTTAGATGAGAAATTTTTTTTGTATACTGGTCTTTAAATCATTAATGGACAATTGGCTTTAAAGGTAGGTCTGTTAACTTTCTTTGTGTGTTCCTGATGGAATTCACCATAGCCTTACAGCATTTCTCAGAAGGTAACTTGTTATAAGAGAATTGGCATTTGCATGTTCCAGAGTCAAAACCTGTACAGTATATAAAGCATACAAACCTTGAATTTGATTTTAGTTCACCACATTCAAGGATCCAGGATGCCAAAAATATGTGTGAACATTTGAAACATTTTTTATTTGCTGCTTTTTCCCTTTGATCTAGTTGAGAGAATGTATTGTCAATTGGCATACAATACTGCCTTTAAGAAAATCTAAATGCTGGGGCACATTTCACATATCGACTACCTGAGAAATTGCTTTGTGTCCCACTGTTATTAAAGCAAAAAGTATAATGTTCTTCACTTGAACTAATCAACTACAATAGATTATAAATTGTGTATTGTAAATAAAAGTTCACTCTGTGAGTGCACATTTTGGTAAATTATTTATTTATGTTAGCATTTAAAAGTAAAAAGAAAAAAATGCATTTGACCAGGATAAATGAGGTATGTTGATCATGGCTTTGCTTTATACCTTGATATTAAAGCTGGTTTTTCATCCTGGTATTTTAAAAGCTGCTTTGGGTTTTTTTCTTTTTTCTTTTCTTTTCCGTTTTTTTTTTTTGTTTTTGTTTTTTTTTTAATGTAAACTAACCTCCTGCATGACAGAGGTTAAAATTTTGTCTGCACTTGAGTTCACTTGAGTTTACAATTGAAATGTGCATGTTTATTTATACAGATTTCAATAAAGCTATTCAAGGCCTTATTTAGTCTTTTATTTCTTACTCTGAATCTTTTTATAAAAATTCCCTATTTTATGGGTAGGTGACTGTATGCTAGACTTTTTAGCTTTCATATAGTTAAAAATAGCAAGGAAAGCAAATCAGAGCAAAATGAATCCTACTGTTAAGGACATGTTTTAAAGTTGATATTTTTAATTTAAATATTCATTCACTAAACAGATGTCTGTTTGTGCACCTGCTAATCACTGCGCCAGAGTCTTGAGATGCAGCAGTGGACAAACGTCCCTGCCCTCACAGATCGGGTAGTCTTTCTGCTGTCTACCAACTAGTAGACTGTAGTTCCGTTTTTCTGAGGTTTAAAGAAGATTAACTTTTTGTAGCCCTAGATTGTAGTCTCCATCCTGATTCTCCATAGAGACCGTTCCTGTTTAATGCCTGTGATTAACTTCTATTTCCACTAAAAGAATTGTGTTTTTAAATAGGAAGTGATGTTAATAATGCCATTGAATTTGCCAAACTCAAATGACATTTTCAACTGCACAAAATAAACTGTAAAAATAGTGCAAAAGGCTAATCCACACTCTAATTAAAAGTAGATATTCACAGGTAATACAGGGTGGTAGGAATATATCCAGTCTAGAATTCTGCTTCTAGCTTTGCTGCTTAGTAATCATGTGACTGTGGACTTAATCTCTCCTAGTCTATTTCTTCACCTGTAAAATAGTAGCAATAATAGCAGCATTTATTGAGCACTTACCGTGGACCAGGTACTGTATTAAAGTGTTGTGTGTATGATCTCATTCAGTCCCACAATAGCTGTGAGGTTGGGACAGGCATCATCCGTACTTTCATATGGAGAAACCAAGGTACATGGTTCACACAGTGACTATGTGGTGGAGCCAGTATTCTGTCCTCAGATCTGTGTACTACCTCCCACTGTGTTAGAGGGTCTGCCTCACAGCGTTGTTGAGAGTTCAAATGAGATCATGTACTTTATGGGAACATGCTTTATAAACTCTGTGATATACTCATTGCTGATTTCTTCAGTCTAATAACTTTGCTTCCAAAAGTATCTTCAGCTCAGTGTTTGAGTATTGAACAAGAGAGGTACCTGCTGGAATATTGACTAACCTTTCCTTTTTACAATTAAGTTCATTCAACTTATGTACATTTATTGCAACTTAAATTAAATTTAAAATGTAATATGGCATTTTTTTTCCTTACCTTGTTTATCCAACTCAAGTGTGCTCTTTACATTTCCCCAAACACAACCCTGATTTTCAGGACTTTTTTCCTTCACCTATAATTTAGTTTTAATTAATCTCTATGAAAAAGCTGCAGCCTGATGCTTTATCTAAATATCTTGCTTTTTCTTATAATCTGTGTTCTTTTAGTAGTCCTATATTTATCCTTGCTTTCCTGGCAACTAGATGTAAAACCACACAAAACAATGATTTGGGCATGAAGAAAATCAGTAAGTACCAAAGCCACTGATACAGTGTAAGGACAGTGCTTTTTCATCAGCTAATTTCATTAAGGTGAGGACATCTTACAAGAAATGAGCCAGGAGACTATAAGAGAAAACGAGGGAGTCTCCTTCAGTGGCTTACCATAGTTGTGCGGGGGTAGGGAGCATGCCAGTAGGAGCCTTCCCCCAGAGAGGAGGGGTGGACCATCACTGCCCCTGCCCTGGTGCACAGTGACGATTAAAAGCAAGCCAACTTTTAGTCTTTTAGAGATAAGTTCTTTACAGACGGTGCATTTCATTGCTGCCTGCTTCCCACCCTCCCTACTTGTATGCTTCTGATCTTTGCTTGTGCAGTGTAGATGAGCACATTCTCCCCGTAGTAGTTTTTAAGGTAGAAATGTGGAGAATTCTTGTATACTAGGGGAAGGAACCAGAAGTCTCCTAAAATCTCAAAGGAGTGAGAAGGAAAGGAAAATAAATTTAATTTCTAGAGCCAAAGAAGAATAGTGGAAATCTTTGTTCATATTTTTACTCTACAATATAATAAAATATTTTTCCTTGAAACAGCTTCTCTTGAAAGTATAATTATGTTGATAACTCCCAAATAATTCTTTGAAGTGCCAGAGAATAGAGACAGGGAAAATGAGAGTTTGTATCCTTGCTGACTTACATGTTAAGTTGCAGAGTTACACTAGATTGTTTCATTATCAGAGTTTTCTAATGAGAAATATATATAATTTTTCTTATAAGTATTATTCTAGGTTGGGGGACATTTCAATTCAGTATGTATGTTTTTCATGTGTTTAATTCATAGTTACTCTACGTTAAGCAAAAGAATTTCCAAACAGCTCAGATAACAACTTTCATTTAAAACTGGGTTAAGTATATTCAAATTTTTGTAAGCTACATAGAATATGTTTTTAAACATCAGAAATGGGAAGACAAAATGTACATGGTAAAAATTCAAGAATTGATCCCTTATTTGTGCTAATGATGGGGTAAAGAATTTTTTAATTGATAATATAAAACAGACAGTACAAAAATTATTTTTGGCAAATGTATGCATTGGTAAACATACTGACCCCACATCATACCATGGTCTAATTGTATCCCAGCTCTGCCTTTGGGAGCCTGGAAATTGCCAGGGTAGTGACAGGAAAAGACTCTGGGTGATTAAGGGAATCCGGAAAGTGGATAAACCATTCAAGGAAAATCAAGAATTGACCTAATATTTTGGACCAGAGTGTCAAAGGACAGAGAAAAAATCAGTCAAATGGTTTTTGATGTTTTTTTTTTTTTCTAGAAATGTCTATTGAATGTGATTATACAAAGCAGCTGAAAATACAGCTATCTCTTTGGAAATTGTTCTTTTAAATGGAAATGCTGTAAAAATAAGACTGCACATTTTCAATATGCACAAAATCAAATATTATAAATGTTTACATTGTTTTGGTAATTAACTGTGTTCTACTGTAGAAAATCATGGTTGAGGTTGGTGCTCATTTTGCTCAAAATTTTCCCTGCTATCAGGAACTTGTAGCTTGTTCTATATCATTTGGTGAAACGAACAATAGTTTCATTTGCTGTGACCTTCAAGTCCATTGCTAGCCAGAGTTAAATCTACATACATAAAAGTAAAACAATAAATATGGAAACATCCCAACAGTCTTTTCCCATAATGTGTATTCTTACATTTTTCTCAGTAATTACAAATTCTTAACATTTCCCAAATGGTTGTTTCAAACCTTAAATATCACCTTGCTCTTTAATTCTTAGCTAAAATTTTTCAGGATTCTTAAACTGTGTAATATTTCAAACAGAGGTCTCTCATTAAAACTTTTTTTTACAGTATTTGCTTTTCTTTTAAACTTTATAAAGGAATTCTGTAGGTTAACAGACATTGTAACTCCTTATTACTCCTCTGTTCATTGATTCTTAGGTATGCTAGGTCTTAAATAATTTAGACTCGTGTATTCAAGTGTTCTGCTTATGTCTGGCCCTGCATGTGTGCCTTCACTCTTGCATCTGGCCTGCTTTCTTTTGACCTTGAGTTCTTCCTGTAAGGAGTGAAAGTGTTTCATTTCCTTTATAGTGAGACCATCTTTCCATTATATCAAGTGGGCAATTTTAAAATTCTCTTGAGTTCATCAGAATTAATCCCATCATGACCTTTTAACCCATTCCCACAAGAAGGTCAAGACTTACAGGTCATTGTTCCTCCCCTGAACTCCCTAATTCCTGTGGTGAATTAGCAGAGTCCTGAAAATTACTTAAGACAAAACCTACAGAGAAATATGAATTATTTTAGAATTGCCTTCATTTAAGAAAACCAAAAAATAATTTGTAAATATGGAGAAGTTATTGTACAATTTTTTTTAATTTGAGAAGGAATTCCTGTAGGACTCTTAAATACTGAGTGACCTTAGTAAAATAAAACTTTTCAATTTATAAAACAGAATTACATTTCAATTTTGCACCACATATCCATTGTTTGAGTTGAGGTAATACTGCAGATTCAAACACTAATCAGTAATCATAGATACTTGGGTAGTGTGTTTGTTGAGAGACAGTGACGTGATAGGAAACATTCTCTATTTAGAATGTAACATCATAGCTAACTCTAACAAGTCATTAGCTTCTGAATTTCAGTTTTCTCAACCATAAAATGTTACCAATTTCTTGCAAGGATTAAGTGACTTAATGGATGTGGAGGTATAAACTTCAAGGTTTTGAAAAATAGGGTAGTATTTTCTATTATGGACAACTAGGGTGCTCCCACTGATGATCATGAGAGACTTCTATGGAAGGCCCAAGTTCACCTTTTGGAGTTATTGTTTATGTTGAGATTTTTAGCAAAAGAATAACCACTAGGATGGGTCAAATTATTATTTGTTTTAAATTTTTCTCCTTGCTCCTGTAAAAGACTTGGAGCAGAAGTCTTAGTGTGATGGTAAGCTTGAAAATTAAAATTTCATCGTGGATACTAGAATCCAGTTATATAGTAACAAATATGACTTTTAAAGCTATTTATGAGCATAACTTCACAGCGTTTATATTTAGAGTCTTTTCTCTGCCTTCAGAAGACATGGATTATGTTGTCTTTTTCCCCCAATTTCATTAATTATTATCTAGAATCATTTGAGTTGAGGATAATAATCTAGACTCTAGAGGTTATGGCTTTTATGGTATTTGGATACATTTAGTAACAATTATAGGTATTTTAATTTAACCAATATTAAGTAACTCTGCATGTCAAAGCAGCCTATGATGTAGCATCCCTTTGTTGAAAATATGAATGTACAATCAGATCCACTCACCAGGATTATGTCTCCTGGCCACCAATCCCTTCCTACACCAGTCCATTCTCTCTCCTGCTGCTGGAGTGATCTCTATTGAAAAAAAAAGCAAGTCCAATTGTATTCCTCTCTTTAGCTTAAAGTCCTCCTCGGACCCCTCCATGAATTAAAAGAATGGTTTGGCGCATAGGCTCAGGAGTCAAACCACCTGAGTTCTGGGCCTCCCACTTTTCTGCGAGTCATCACCTCTCTGACTTCACTTCCCTAATTTACAAACAAGAGCAGCTCCAGCATTTCCATCTAGGAGGGCTTGGGTCAAAGAGTCTGATCGGAAGAAGTGTGAGACTGTTAAAGCGGCATATTTGCTTAGCAAGCATATGATTTTTCTCAGAATGTACGGTCTACTAGTGGTGGAGGACTGTTAATAATAGTTATTTGTGAGGAAACCAAACTCCCCATCCATCTGAGCCATCCACTTGTGGCACTGAGTGTGGTTGTGAGGTTTAAATTGTGACTTGATCATTATGAAGAAGGCAGCAGGTATTATTACTAACGAAGAAGTGCCCAAGTGTGGGAATGATTTTTCTCTCTTTACAAATGAGAGCAATTATTGTCACTATTCAATGTCATTCATGATTCGTGCTTGAGGGAAAAGGTTGAGAATTGGCCCTTATCCACCTCCTCAACTTCTCTCAAACATAGATGATTTGACAACTCGGGGCTTCCCCACATGCTATTCTGTCTGCATGGCCTGCCGTAACTCCCACCTGGCGAACTCCTACACACCTCCTTCAAGACCTATCACAACATACGCTTTCTGACACATCACTTGCCACCTTGGACTATAATTTACGGATCTCTCATCCCCCATTAGACTGAATTATCTCACGGAAGAATCTCGTTCACAGATGTTAAGGTGGTGTAAGGCATAGTATGCGTTCCTAAGTGTGATAATTATTAAATGAAGACATTTTCTCAATATCTGAAGCATCACTGTATTTATTGTGATTTTGTTTTATCCCTGACATATTAGTACATATTTTAAAAGCTTTAAAAGTAACTTTGCCTTATGAATGCGCATTAAAAATAAATACAAATTTTAAAAAGTAGCATTCTAAATTCAGTATCATGTATGAAATTTGGAATATTCAAAATTAAATGTAAAGAATAGGAACATTTCGGGCTGGCCCCGGTGGTGCAAGCAGTTAAGTGCCCGCACTCCGCTGTGTGTGTGGCGGCCCAGGGTTCGCTGGTTTGGATCCCAGGCGCACACCAACACACTGCTCGGCAAGCCATGCTGTGGCAGCGTCCCATATAAAGTGGAGGAAGATGGGCACAGATGTTAGCCCAGGGCCAATCTTCCTCAGCAAAAAAACAAAAAAGAGGAGGATTGGCAGATGTTAGCACAGAGCTGATCTTCCTCACAAAAAACAAAAAAAAGGATAGCAACATTTCATTTATATTTTCTAAAGACATTTTTGTTGTAAAGAATTCTGTCTTCCAACCCATATTTTATCTGGTTTCCATGGCAAAGTAACCATTCTATGACTAGGATAATTGCCTCCTTTTGGCCAATATCACATATAGAACATTCTGAAGCCTGCTTTCTGTTAAGATTGTCCATTTTATTTGAGAAGAGTCCAAGGTTTTCCGGGAGAATTAACAACTACCAAGAGTAACGTCTAGATTCTTTTTGCCTCGGCATTGACTGAAAATGTAGTCCCCAAGTCTCTCTTGCCTCCTCTGAGAAGGCAGAGTTATTAAATGCTAATGAGAGCTTACCTAGTGGTTGCTCCAGACAACCTGTGAAGTGGTACTGTGTTTAAACAAACACTGCCTTGAGACCCCATCCCCATGGTATCACACAATTTGTATAGTATGGTGGCTTCAATCTGCCTAGATGAGTTGTTACTCCTGTCCCTAAATAGAAGTCCCTACATCCCCCCCAAGCACACTGAAATAGTAAAAATATTGACCATTTGGTTGGAATATACAAAGATAGGTGTGCAAATTACTGATTTGGAGAGTGAAATTTCCATAGTTTTCAGCTTTGAATTCCCATCTTAAAAAGACCTCACTTCTGAGGCAAAGAGTTGTGTTGATGGCCAAAGACAAGACTCAGTTTCCCAACAAGGTAAATTAATTTTGAAAACAAAAGGAGCCAAATGTTGAGAAAGGAGAAGATAGTCAAGTTTGGTTGAAAAGGAGAGATTTTCTGTGATTGCTTTTTATTTCATGGGTGAGTTAAGCTGTAAAGAAAATATTTTCATGGACGGATCCCCCCAAATTCGCTTTAAACAACTAAGTAGACTTGGAACATCCTGGATTTTCCAACTTTCATAAACAGGCTTGTGAAAAATGAGCTGTTTAACGACACCAATCGTAGAAATAAAATAGCCCAACCAGAATTACTTGTACACATAATCCATTAACAAGATTTTTAAACCCTCAATAATTAGACCCAGAAGGAAAATTAAATTGCTTAACTTGTTTAAAATGTGCTTTTTGAAGTGCATAGCCGTCCATCTAATTGATGTATATTCTAGAAATAAGTGATAAAGAAGTGTTGGTACTATTTTAATATGTGTGAGGCTCACAATAAGGTCCTAAGACCATGTATTTTCTTTGGAGCCAGTAAAATTATTAGAACCCTGGAAGCTGCTTTCATACTACGACTATTAGCAAATAAAGAATTTAGCTTCAGAGTTTAGTGTAATCCTAACAGCCCTTTTTGCCCTCAAAGTGAGACAGTCTGAAACCAGGACAGAGAGAAAGAAGATGATAGCCATATTCTCTCTCCTCCTGTCAATGGACCCACATACTCTTTCCAGGTTCTGAGACATTTCTATTCACTTGAAGTTTTTATACCTATTTGTCTGTACCCTTACACTTGGCTGGTGTCTCTGGAAACTTGGATTTTGACCTAGTCATCTTTCTGTCACTCCTACCTGTTTCCACGACTACATTGGATCTCCAAGGGCATGGTTTATCTGTCCAGACTCTAATGTTTGCTCATATTCTGTGGTCTGGGCTTGATTTGTCAAAATGTGATGTTGGGATTTACCCCTAAAATTTAAAGTTACTGTTTTATTGTCTCTGTCTCTGTAAGGCATCTTTTCTTGGACTCTCTTGATCCACCCTCTTCTAAAGTTGCCCATAATCCACAGGAAAACTAATAGCCTACACTGCCTGTAACTAGACTATTAACTTCAGGGTTCAGGGATGTTCTTCTATAGTAAATCATTTGTCGCTGTATTTCCACAACTGTCATGTTGTTGTTGTTTTCTTAATGTAATTTCAAATACACAACAACCAAGTTCTTGGAAAAGGTCAGGATCAAAATCATCCCATGAAAATTAGTTTATCATAAAAAGAGAAATACACTCCAAGGATATACATGAAAATGTTCATTTCAGTTGTTTTGATGAGGCAATGACATTGCTACATTGCCTCTACGTGTTGTAAAATAGAAAATAACATGTATCATTCACAATTACTAGAAATATAAAGAAACAGGAGGGGCCCGCCCAGGGGCTTAGCGGTGGGGTGCGCGCTCCACTACTGGCAGCCCAGGTTCGGATCCCAGGCGCACACCAATGCACAGCTTCTCCGGCCATGCTGAGGCCACGTCCCACATACAGCAACTAGAAGGATATGCAACTATGACATACAACTATCTACTAGGGATTTGGGGAAGAAAAAAAAAAAGGAGGAGGATTGGCAATAGATGTTAGCTCAGAGCCGGTCTTCCTCAGCAAAAAGAAGAGGATTAGCACAGATGTTAGCTCAGGGCTGATCTCCCTCACCAAAAAAAAATTAAAGAAACAGGAAAATATAACCCATAGTCAATGGAAACAGATCCAAAGATAACCAGATGTTAAAACTGGTAAACAGAGACATTAATTATAATAAATACATTAAAGAATCTGCAGGAAAAGATAGAATGATTAAGAAGTAGGGAATTTCAGGAAATATATGAAAACTGTAAAAAATAACCAAAAGAAAATATTAAAAATTAAAGAATAGAATAAATCAAAAATGTATTGGATGAGATTAATGCAGAAGAACTTAAAAATAAGTCAAAAAATAAAACAGAGATTTGTTTTTCTTACCAGGGACTCAAAAACCTATGAGACAGAATCAAATGGGAGACGAACGAGAGAATGAAGTAGAAAAAAATAATTGAAGAAAGATGGCTGAAGTTTTTTCCAAATTTGGTCAAAAATACCAACTCATCCAGAAACCCAGCATACCCCAAGTAGGATAAATAAAAAGAAAACCACATGCATACCCTAATAGTCAAACTGCTAAAAACCCAAGATAAAAATTCTTAAAAGCAGCCATAGGGGGTAAAAAGTCACATTGCTAGGAAATTTTCTGACAGCTACATTTCATTAGAAACAATGAAGTCCAGGAGAAAATGGAATGACATCTTTGAGGTGCTAAGGGGTGTCGGGAGAATTGTCAAATTTAGGATCAATACACAGGAAAATATCTTTCAAAATTGAAGGCAAATCTGGGGCCAGCTCAGTGGCATAGTGGTTAAGTTCACGCACTCTGCTTCGACAGCCCAGGGTTTACAGGTTTGGATCCCGGGTGCAGATCTATGCACTGCTCATCAAGCCGTGCTGTGGGGGTGACCAACATACAAAATAGAGGAAGATGGGCACAGGTGTTAGGGCGAATCTTCCTCACCCCCCCAAAAAAAAAAATTGAAGGCAAATTAAACATTTTCAGATAAAGAAAAACAGAATATGTCCACCAGTAACCCACATTTCAGGAATGCTGAGGGAAATGCCAGAAGAATTTCCGGCTGGAGATTCAGGTCTGCAGGAAGGAATGAAAGCTCCGGAAATGATGAGTAGAGTATGTGGATAAATATAAAAACAATTTTTCTTTCTTAGAAAAAAATCAAATGGTTGTTCAAAGTAAAATGAATGACAATGTACTGTGGGGTTTGTAATGTGTGGGAATAAAATATATGACAATAGACAAAGGATGAGAGGGGTGTATGTGAAATTATACTGTTACAAAGTTCTTATATGTGAATTAGTATAATACTAATGCAAAAGATCTTGATATAGTAAGAATGTATATTATAAATCCTAGAACAAGAAATAAAAAGAACCAAAGAGGCATAACTAAAATCCAATAAAATGGAATGATAAAAAATACTATTGTCACCCATCCCCCCCCCACAAAAAAAAAGGTAAATGTAGAAAAGGAACAAAGAACAGAAAGAACAAATAGAAAGCAAAGGAAGATGGTCGATTTAAACCCAACATATCAGTAATTAAGTTAAATGTAATGGACTAAACTCTCTAAATAAGGCAGAGACTGTAAGAAAGGACAAAAAAAGAAAGATCCAACAACATGCTTTTCCCAAGACACACTTTAAATATAAAGACCAGATAGTTATAAGTATAAAGATGGAAAATGATCACCATGCAAACAGCTAATGTAAGAATTTTAATGTGCCTATATTAATATAGGATGGCTGATGCTTATAGAACACTACACATAACAAATGCCCATGGAATAGTCTCTAAGATAGACCAAATGCTGCTCCATAATTAACCTTCAGTAAACTGCAAAGAATTGATGTCATACAGAGTGTATGCTCTCTCACCACCAGATAATTAAATTAGAAATAAAAAACAAGATATCTAGACAATTAACATGGGTCAAAGAAGAAAACTACATGAAAATTTGTGGCGTAAAGCTAACAGAACTTCAAGGGAGATGTGACTTGAAATGCTTATTTTAGAAAAGAAAGTTTAAAATAAATTATGTAAGCATTCACCTTAAGAAGCTAGTAAAAGAAGAGCAAAATTAAATTCAAAGAAAGTAAAATAAAGTAAGAATAGAAATCAGTGAAACAGAAAATAGAGAAAATCAGCAAAGCAAAATGGGTTTTCGAAAAGTCTAATATTCATTTGCTAGGGCTTCCATAACAAAATACCACAGATTGAGTGGCTTAAACAACAGACATTTGTTTTCTCACCGTTCTGGAGGCCAGAAATCCAAGATCAAGGTGTTGGCAGGGTTGGTTTCCTCTGAGGCCTCTCTCCTTGGCCTGCAGATGCCCACCTCTTGCTGCCTCTTCACATGGTCATCACTCCGTGTACCCTTGGCATCTCGGTGTGTTCTAATCTTCTCATAAGGACACCAGTTGTAATGGATTAGGGCCCACCCTAATGGTCTTGTTTTAACTTAATTGTCTCTTTGAAAGCCCTCTCTCCAAACATAGTCAATTTTGAGGTACTGGAGGTTAGAGCTTCAATATATGCATATTGGGGGAACACCAGTCAGCCCGTAACTCTGATAGAATAAATTATCAATATCAGGAATGAAAGCAAGGACATCACTATAGAGTTTATAAAGATTAGAAGGATAGGCCGGCCCCGTGGCTTGGTGGTTAAGTGCACGCGCTCTGATGCTGGTGGCCCGGGTTCGGATCCCAGGCGCGCACCGAGGCACCACTTCTCCGTCCATCCTGAGGCTGAGTCCCACATACAGCAACTAGAAGGATGTGCAGCTATGACATACAACTATCTACTGGAGCTTTGGGGGGAAAAAATAAATAAATAAAATCTTTAAAAAAAAAAAAAGATTAGAAGGATAATAAAAGAACATTATGAGCAACTTTGACAATAAATTTAATAACAGATGAAATGGACAATTTCCTTCAAGAGCACAACTTAACAAAAATACAATTTATCATAATCGAAACACTGAAATAGAAACTCTGAAGAGCTCTATATCTTAAATAAATTGAATTTGTAACTAAAAACCTTTCCACAGAGATAAAAGGAAGGTTTTGGTTCCATCAAGGTATCAAAGCTCACTACAGCTTATTTCTTTTGTGAATTACAACTAAAACCTCTTGAGAATATTCATAGAGAAACTACCTGAGGGTTCTGAGAAGTAAACAAAAACAGATGGATTGTGGAAGGAAGCTGGAAGTTGGAAAAGCAATCCATAAAGGGGTAAATTTCCTGAGTTTCTTTTGTCTCATAGCTATGTCCCCAAGGGCAGGCTCAGTTGTAGAAATGTGGGATTGCACAGATGGCTAACCTCCAAAAGAATCTTGTTTTCCTGTCTAAAGGAACCATGAAAGGGGAAACTTGCAGGCCAGAAAGTGTAACAAGAATTCTGAAAAGGAGAGATTTGAGGAAGGGGATTACCTAATTCAGTGTATCACTTAGGCTCACCCCTCAGTTGTGCATGGACAGGGCAAATCTAAAACTTTATAACCTTTAACATTTAGACCATACTCCAGTCTCATACTAAGCCCTGAGAAACACATGTACAGGACAGACCCAAAATAGTATAGCAAAGGCTCAATGACTTGAACTAAGATTTAAACCATGGCCCAAATTTCAGACATCCTGAGTGATGGATGTGTGAGAAAGTCCAAAAACAAAATAGCAAAGGCTTTGAAAAGAGAACTGAGATTGGAAGCACTGCCCACAGAAGGCAAGACAGAACTTCTGGTCTGAGCCTAAACTGGGTTGATTGACTAGTTAAGAAAAAGAAAAATTGACGTCCTCCATAAGATTATAAGAGAATCCACAGTCTACACAGTATCACAGTCAAATTTTCTAGGATAGAATCCAAAATTACTTGGCATAGAAAGAACCAGGAAAGTGTGACCAATTCACACTGGGAAAGACAACCAACAGATTTCAAGACATAGCTATGGTAATCAAGACTGTAGTATTGGCAGAGGGATAAACACATAGACCAACAGAACAGAAGAGAGAGCCCCAAAATAGCAACACACAAGTACGGCCAGCTGATACTTGACAAAGTTGCAAAAGCAATTCAATGGAGAGAGAACAGTCTTTTCAACAATGTGTGCTGAATTGCCATCCAGTGTGTGATAGTGCTTTCCAACAACCTCCTGGAGCAAGTGGATATCCATAAGCAAAAGAATAAGCTTGGACCTCAAACTCACACCTTATAAGAAGTTAACTCAAAGTGAATCATAGATTTAAATGCAAAGCATAAAACTATAAAACTAAAAGAAGATAACATAGGAGAATAAAACAGTGACAATTACAAATGCTGGTGAGGATACAGAAAAACTGGATGTCATACATTGCTGGTGGGAATATAGAATGGTACAGCCACTCTGGTAAATAATTTGGCATTTTCTTTAAAAAGCATACATACATTTATCATACAACCCAGCGATTACCCTTGACTTTTATTCTAGAGAAAGGAAAACTTATGTCTTCATAAAAACCTGAACATGATTGTTCATAGGTTTATTTGTAATAGCCCAAAATTGGAAACAACCAAATATCTCGCAATAGGTGAATGGTTAAACAAACTGATATATCCACACTATGGCAATAAGAAGGAAAAAACTATTTATATGTATAACGACTTCAACGGATTTCAAGGGCATTGTACTGAGTAAAAAAAAAATTTCAAAAGGTCACATACTGTATGATTTCATATATATAAAACTCTCAAAATTAAAAAATTATAGAAATGGAAAGCAGATTAATAGTTTCCAGAGGTTAGAGATGGTGAAGGTAGGGGAGAGCAACTAAAAAAGAAGAGCACAAGACAGGTCTTTGTGGTGATGGACTAGTTTGGTGTCTTGATTACAGTGGTCATTACACAAATCTACACATGTTATTGAATGATAAAGAACTATATACACACATTGTACCAATGTCATTTCCTGGTTTTGATATTATACTCTAATTATATAAGATGTAATCATCGGGGTAAACAGGATGAAATATACATAGTGCTTCTCTGTGCTGTCTGCAACTTTTTGTGAATCTATAGTTATTTCAAAATAAAATGTTTTTAAAAATTAAAGATATAATCACTGGATGGGCTCAATAGGCAGAATAAAGATGTAAGAGAAAGAAGCCTTTAAACCTGAAGGGCGATAGATAGAAATTATACAATCTGAAGAATAGAGAGGGGAAAAGATTTAAAAAGAAAGAAAGAAAGAAAAAGAACAGAGCATCAACGACTTGTGGGACAATATTTTTGAAATGTAATATATTTGCCATCAGGGTCCCAGAAGGAGAGGATAAACAGATTGGGGCCAGAAAAATTATTTGAATAATGCTCCCAAACATCCCAAAATTAGTGAAACATAAATTTACAGATACAAGAAGCTTGATGAACCCTAAACAAGATAAACTCAAAATAACTTTTAGACACACTATAATGAAAATGCTGAAAACTACTTTAAAAAAAAAGATCTTAAAAAAATCTTTAATAGAATCAGAGAAAAATGAAATGTTACATATGAGGAAACAGTGGTTTGGATGACCTTGGATTTCTCATCAGAAGCCATGAAACCCAGAAGACAATGGAAGAACATTTTTAAAGTGCTGAAAGAAGAGAATCGTCAACCCAGGATTCTATGTCCAACAAAAATGTTCATCAGAATAAAGGTGAAATAAAGACATTCTGAGATGAAAGAAAATTTTGAGAATTCATCATCAGCAGATCAGTTTTAAAGAATACTTAAAGGAAATTATTCAGGCTAAAGATAGATACCAGAGATAAACTTAGGACTTAAAAAATGAAGGAAAAACAACAGAAGAGGTAAAGATCTGAGTAAAGTAACAGTCTATTTTTCTCCTCTTAAGTTCCTTAAAATATGAATGACTGATGAAAGCAAAAAATGATTGGGAGGCAGTCTGCTGTGGGTCTCTTTCACTCTTACACATCTTGCTGAGTGTATAAAGATTGCAAGACCCCGACACTCTTTCAGCCAGGTCATTTCTCAGGATTGTTTATTCAGCTGGCAATTCTGAGAGGTGAGGTAATATCTGCCCCCACAGAAAAAGCTGCTTAATGGTTGCCATAAAAGTGGTAGACTTCTTAAGCTCAAAGTTCCTTTCCTGTGGCCCAACTAACCCACTATATGTACAGGCTTCATCCCACCATATGCATTGCCTTGTGGGTCTTGGGGCTCAAATAATCAGCAGAAAAATGCTAACACTCTGGCCTCTGCTACTGCCATGAGTATTAGGAGTCTAGGAATCAAGTGTACATGTTCAGTGTACATAGTGTAGTGTGCATGACCTAGGAGTCTAGTGTATTCAGTATCCATAAAATAGTGGCATGCTGAAGTTGGGTAAAATAAATCTCATCTCAAAATTATAACACTGCGTGGTAGGAATATCAATATATGTAGATGTAATGCATATGACAACTATAACAAAAAAGGGAGAAGGTAAAGCAACCTATATGGTTGTAAGCCTTCTACATTTCACTTGAAGTGGTAAAATATTAACCTGGATATAATGGGAAAAGTTAGGTATGTATCATTTAATCTATAGAGAAACCACTAAGAAAATAAATCCAAAAACATTGCCAAAAAAAACAATAAATTAAAATGGAATATAAACATATTCAAATAATAGAAAAGGATGTAAGAAAGATGGAAGAGAGGATCAAAAAACAGAGGAGGCAACCAATAAACAAATAAAGTGGGAGACTTAAACCCAACTATATCAACAATTACATTAAACATAAATGATCTAAACATATCAATTAAAAGATAGAGATTGTTAGATTAGATGATTTATTAGTTTTCTGGGTCTGCTGTATAAAAGTACCACAAACTGAGTGGCTGAAACAACAGACATTTATTTTCTCACAGTTCTGGAGGCTAGAAGTCTGACATCAAGGTGTGAGCAGGGTTGGTCCTTCTGAGGGTTGTGAGGAAGAATCTGATCCATGCTTCTCTCCTAGCTTCTGGTAGTTTGCTGGCAATGTGGTGTTCCTTGGCTTGTCTGCATCACCCCAAGCTCTGTCTTCATGTTCACATAGCATTCTTCCTGTGTGTGTGTCTTTCTTCATTAATCCCTTTTATAAGGACACCAGCCATACTGGATTAGGTGCTTATCCTACACCAGCATGACCTCATCCTAACTAATTATATATGCAATGACCCTATTTCCAAATAAGGGCACATTCTGTGGTACTAGTTAGGATGTCAACACATGAATGTGGGGGGGATGGAATTCAACCCATAAATGATAAACCTATAGATGATAAATCAAGTCCTAACTATATGCTGCCTATGAGAAGCTTACTTTAAATATAAAGACATAGATAGGTGAAATGTAAATGAAAAGGAAAAGATATGCTGTGCAAACACTAATCAAAAGAAAACTGGAGTAACTATATTAATATCAAAGTGGACAAATCTACAATTATAATTGGTGATATCATTACCCCTCACTAACTGATAGAACAAGCAGACAGAAAATCAATGAGGATATAGAAGACGCGAATAACACTATCAACAAACTTGACCTAATTGATGTTTATAGAACACTTCACCTAACAACAACCAAATATACATTCTTTTCAAGTGCACATGGAACATTGACCAAGATAGACCATATTCTTGGCCATAAAACAACCTTAAGGGACTTTTTAAAATTACAAATCATACCAATACGTTTTTTGAACATAATAGAATTAAACTAGAAACCAAAAACAAAAAAATCTAGAAAAATACCTAAATATTTAGAAATTTTATAACACACTTCTAAATAACCTAAGGGTTTAAGAGGCAGTCACAAAGGAAATTAGAAAATATTTTGAATTGGATGGAAATGAAAAAGCGCAACATACCAAAATGTGTGTGATGCAGCTAAAGCAGTGCTTAGGGGAAATTTATAACATTAAGTGCCTATAAAAGCACTTAATCTAAGTTTCTACCTTAAGAGACCGTTAAAAAGAGCAAATTAAACCCAAAGCAAGCAGAAGGAAAGAAATAGTGATAAGAGCAGAGATCAATAAAATGAAAAACAGAAAAACAATTGAGAAAATAAAGCCAAAAGCTGATTGTTTGAGAAGATCAATAAAATTGATAAACCTCTAACCATACTGATGAAGACAAATAGAAGACAAAAATGACCAATATCAGGAATGAGTGTTGACATCACTCCAGAATATAAAGATATTAAAAGGATAAAGGAATACAGTTGTCCCTCAGTATCCACGGGGGATTGGTTCCAGGAGCCCCGCAGATACCAAAATTCATGGATACTCAAGTCCCTTAGCCAGCCTTCTGCATCCAAGGGTTCCACATCTGCAGATCCAAACAGCTGCAAATTGTAAACATAATAATCCAAGGTTGGTTGAATCCAGGGATGCGTAACCTGCAGGATACAGACGGCTGACTGTATTACAAACAACTTTATATCATAAATTTAACAACTTAGATGTAAAGAACAAATTTATTTATTTTTTTTTATAATTTTATTTATTTATTTTTTCTCCCAACGCCCCAGTAGATAGTCGTATGTCATAGCTGCACATCCTTCTAGTTGCTGTATGTGGGACACGGCCTCAGCATGGCCGGAGAAGCGGTGCGTGGGTGCGCGCCCGGGGTTCCGAACCCAGGCCGCCAGCAGCGGAGCGCGCGCACTTAACCGCTAAGCCACGGGGCCGGCCCAAGAACAAATTTCTTGAAAGAGAAAAACTAAAAGAGCTTACTCAAGACAAGGTGGATAACCTGAACAGCCCTATAGCTACTAGAAGAATTGAATTTGTAGCTAAAAGTTTTCCGACAAAGAAAATCTCAGGCCCAAATGTCTCCACCAGTGAGTTCTACCAAACACTTAAGGAAGAAATAATACTAATTATACACAAACTTTTCCAGAAAATAGAAGAGAAAATATTCTAATTCACAAGGCCACAATTATAGTGATACCAGAAACAGAAAAATATGTAACAATACAAGAAAACCACAGATAAATATCCCTTATGTACATAGACACAAATATCCTCAACAAAATATTAGCAAATTGAATCTAACAATACATCAAGATGTATTGTCATACATCATGACCAAGTGGGATTTGTTCTGGGAATGCAAGACTGGTCTAACATTCAAAAACCAATCAATGTAATTCACCATATTAATAGACTTGAAAAAGAAAAATTATATTGCCATCTCAGTAAATGCAGAAAAGGCATTTGACAAAACTCAGCACACATTCATGAGTTTAAAACTCTCAACAAACTAGTAAGAGAAGGGAACTTCCTCAATTTTACAAAGGACATCTACAAAAAACCTACAGCCACTGTCATACTTAATGATCAAAGACTGAATGCTTTTCCCCCAAGCTCAGCAATGACACAAAAGTCGGGAAAAGCAGGCTAACGTGCACGTCTTTTGACCCCCAGCTAGTCACATGAGAACAGGCCTTGGGCCTGGAACACTTCCTTACCAGGAGATTAGGAGCCCAAAGAGCCAGTGCTTGGCTTACTGCCTTGTGTGGGAATATCTTCCCCTATTTCAGACTCAACGTGTACTCCTTTGTTCCACTTAAGCGTGTTGTGTCAATGGCCCTCCGGCACGCCCCCAGCTTTCAGTATTTCAGACTCCATAGAGGTGGAGGAAGAGTCTTTCTGCTACAGCACAAAAGAAGTGTTTGCAGGCTAATTGCTCTGTGTTGGCTGCCTGGTGGGACTCACTGGCCATGAGGGACTAATGGACACTATTGGAGCTGATCTTTCTGTCTTGTCTTTGTGTAAATAAAACTCTTCTGTCCAGTGCTTGACTGTGTTGTGTTTTCCTAGGCTACTCCTATACCAAGATGTGGTGGGTGGAAGTGTTTGGACTTTTATTCCTGGTGATTAGCATAGCGACGATCTTTGCTATCCTCCAAGTGCTCTCTTGGCTTTGGTAACTAGTGCACAGTGTTCTCCTTGACAGCAAGGATGTCACCTCTCGATGTGCCTACATATTAGAGGTTCTAGCCAGTGTAATAAATCATGAAAAAGAAATTAAAGTCATATAGATTGGAAAAGAAGATAATATTGTCTATATTCAGAGAGAGCATAATTGTCTACATATAAAAATCCCAAAGAATCTGAAAAAATAGTACTAGAAGTAATTAGCTAATTTAACAAGATTGCAGGATTCAAGGTCAGTATAAAACATCAGTTGTATTTCTCTATAGAAGCAATGAACAATTGGAAATCATTTTTTAATGATTTGTAAAAGTACCAAAAAACAGGAAGTATTCAGGTATAAATCTCACAAAGAATGTGCCAAATCTATGTGATGAAAGCTACAAAACACTGATGATCTATGACCCAATTAAATAAAGGACCATATTATGTTTATGGATTGGAAGATTCAGTATTGTTAAGCTGTCAGTTATCCAAAGAGATCTATAGCATCTATACAATCTCATTCAAAATCCCAGGAAAACTTTGTAGAAATTGACAAGATGATTATAAATTTATATAGAAAATAAAAAGAAATAGCCTAAAGCAATTTTGAAAAAGAACGAAGTTGGAGAACTCATACAACCTGATTGTAAAACTTACTGTAAAACTACAGTAATCAGTGTAGTACTGGTGCAAAGATGGACACATAGATCAATGGAACAGAACAGAGTCCAGAAATAGACCCCCACATATATGATCAATTGACTTTTTACATAAGTGCAAGGGCAATTCAATGGAGAACAGATGGTCATCTCAACCAACAGTGCTGGAACAAGTGAATATCCCTACGCAAAACAGTGCACCCCAACCCCTACCTGACACTTCATGCAAAAATTAGCTCACAATGAATCATAGATCAAAAGGCAAAAATCTAAAACTATAACTTTCTAGGAAAAAAACCAGGAGAAAATCTTGGTGACTATGAGTTAGGCCAAGATATCATAGTTATGACACTAAAAGCATGATACAAACATGAAAAAAATTAATAAATTAGACTTTATAAAAATTGCAAAACTTCTGCTCTGCGAAAGACACTGTTAAAGAATGAAAAGGCAAGCCACAGACTGACAGAAAATCTTTGCAACTGATGTATCTGGTAAAGGACTTGTACTCAATATATAAAAAGAACTCTCAAAACTTAACAATAAGGTAACAAACAACTCAATTTAAAAAACTGGGCAAGAGATTTGAACAGGCATTTCAGCAAAGAAGATCCATGGATGGCACATAAATAGATGAAATGATGTTCAACATCATAAGTCATTAGAGACATGCAAATTAAAACTACAAAGTGATACCACTATAGACCTATTGGAATGGCTAAAATTTTTTTAAAAATACAGACAATACCACGTTTTAGTGAGGATGCAGAGCAACTGGAACTCTCAAACATTACTAGTGGGAATGCAACATGGTATAGCCACTTTGGAAAACAGTCTGACCGTTTCTTACAAAGTTAAAATATACACTCACCATACAAACCCCCAATCCTACTTCCAGGTATTTACCCGAGAGAAATGAAAACTTATTTAATTCATAGGTTCATAGAACTCATAGTACTGTACACTAAAAAAAAAGTTAATTTTACTGTATGTAAATTATACCTAGATTAAAAAAAAACCACCCCTGACCAAAAAAAATCCTTGAAGTTTCACCATTGAAGTCTATCTATCACACACTTAAGGAAGAAATAATACTAATCTTGCACAAACTCTTCCAGAAAATAAAGGGAACACTCCCCAATTTGTTTCATGAGGCCAGCATAAACTTGATACTAAAACTTGTCAAATTCAATAAACGTAGATGCAGAAATCCTCACACACACACAAAAAGGTTATCATAGGAATCCAGCAATTTATGAAAAGAATAATATACCACGACTAAGTGGGGTTTATCCCAGAATTGCAAGGTTAGTTCAAAAATCAATGAGTTGTTGCTCGATGGATATAGAGTTTTAATTTTGCAAATTGAAAAAGTTTTAGAGATCTGTTACAGAACAATTTGCTTCATATATATTTTGATGATCTGTCATTAAGTGTGCAAATATTTATAAGTTATATCTTCTTGCTGTGTTGAATCTTTATTAATATACAATGTCCTTCTTTGTCTCTTGTAGCCTTTTTTGATTTGTCTATTTTGTCTGATGTTAGCATAGCCACCCCTGCTCTCTTTTGGTTACTATTTGCATGGAATATCTTTTTCATTCCTTTCACTTTCAGCCTGTTTGCGTCTCTGGCTTTCAAGTGAGCCTCCAACTCAGCATATAGATGGATGGTGTTTTTATCCATCGTGCCAATCTCTGTCCTTTTAATCAGAGAGTTTACATTTAAGGTTATTACTGATAAGGAAGGACTTACTTCTGTCATTATGCTTTATAGTTATGGAACAGAACAGAGTCTAGAAATAGACCCACACGTAATTCAGTCTCCTTACTAGTAATTCGTCTGCTCGGATTTTCTAATTCTTCATGATTCAGTCTTGGTAGGTTGTATATTTCTAGGAATTTATTTATTTATTCAAGGTTTTCTAATTTTTTGGCATATAATTTCTCACAGTAGTTTCTTATGATCTTTAGTATTTCTGTGGTATCAGTTGTAATGTCTCCTCTTTCATTTCTGGTTTTATTTATTTGAGTCCTCTCTTTTTTTCTTGGTGAGTCTAGATAAAGCTTTTTCAATTTTGTTTATCTTTTCAAAGAACCAACTCTTAGTTTCATTGATCTTTTCTATTGTCTTTTTAGTCTCTATTTTATTTATTTCCACTTTGATCTTTATTTCCATCCTTCTAACTTTGGGCTTAGTTTGTTCTTTTTTTAGTTCCTTGAAGTGTAAAGTTGGGTTGTTTATTTGACATCTTTCCTTTTCTTAATGAAGGCATTCATCCCTCTTAGAACTGCTTTTGCTGCATCCCATAAGTCTTAATATATTGTGTTTACATTTTCATTTGTCTTAAGATTTTTTTTATTTTTCCTTTGATTTCTTCTTTGATCCATTGGTTATTCAGGAGCACGTTGTTTAATCTCCATATATTTGTGAGTTTTCCCTTTTTCCACTTATAATTAATTTCTAGTTTTATACCACTGTGGTCAGAAAAGATACTTGATACTATTTCAGTCTTCTTAAATTTATTAAGATTTGCTTTGTGGTCTAACATATGATCTATCCTAGAGAATATTCCATGTGTGTTTGAGAAGAATGTGCGTTCTGCTACTCTTGGATGGAATGTTCTATAAATGTCGGTTAGGTTCATCTGATCTAACATGTAGTTTAAGTCCGATGTTTCCATATTGCTTTTTCTATCTGGATGATCTATCCATTGTTGAACGTGGGAAGATTTAATGAATTTTTAAGCTATAATAGAAAACTACTAAGAAATTTCTCCCCTGAGACTGTTTCGGGTCCTCTAAACCATTCCATGTATGCTTTACCCACCTCTGCTCTTGGTTCCCCCAATTGAGTGTGAGAAGCATTGGATTGACAAAGTTGGTTCTCTAGCTATGGTGATGTCGTCTCTGATATAATTATGTTCCAGCAGGCAGATGACTTACAGGGAAAGGTTGGTACAATACTCCTGAAGCTATTTTTCTCCTCTATCTATGCTGTCTCCTCTTCTTCACATCCTTTGGAGAGGCACCATGCTGCAGGTTAGAAGTGTGAACTGTGGAGCCAAATTTCCTGGGTTCAAATCCCAGCCCCACCACTTAGTCTTGGGAAATTTAACTTAACTTCTTCCTGCTTGAGTCTCCTCATCTGTAAAATGGATATAGTAGTGTGTATTTTATAGGATTATTGTAAGGACTATATAAGAATATTTGTAAAATGCTTAGGTCAATGCCTATGAGTGCCAATTTAATTGGGTTCCTGTTTCCTATGCCTGGAATGTGCAAGTGTGATATTAGTATTCCTGAAATAAATCTTTCTCTCAAATAGAGGTGGGAAGAGTCCTTGAAAGAGTAGGTCTTGTTTCTCTTCTTCCTCTCTCTCAATCCCTCTCCAACTCTGGCTGCCTCTCATTCACTTAACAAACATTTATTCAGAACCTTCTATGTACCAGGCACGATTTTAGGCTGGTGATTATATTTTGAATCAGAAAAGCATTGTCCCTGTCTTCTTACAGTATAATGAAACAAATCAGTACTGGAGCAGGCTATTACAATGCAATAAGGCAGAGAGAGGGAAGAGGAAGGCAGAAATGCAAGGTATTCTGTGTCTGTCTACTCTGTCTTTATGTTTCTCTTTCTGTCTCTCTCTGTTTCTGTCTGTCTCTGTCCGTCTTTCTCTCTCTGTCTCTCTGTGTGAATGCCTTTTTTTTTTTTATTGATGTTTTAATGGTTTCTAACATTGTGAAATTTTGGGTTGTACATTTTTGTTTGTCCATCACCATATATATGACTCCCTTCACCCCTTGTGCCCACCCCCCACCCCCACTGCCCCTGGTAACCACAGTCCAGTTTTCTCTGTCCATGTGTTGGTTTATATTCCACATATGAGTGAGATCATACAGTGTTTGTCTTTCTCTTTCTGGCTTATTTCACTTAACATAATACGCTCCAGGCCCATCCATGTTGTTGCAAATGGGACGATTTTTGTCTTTTTTTATGGCTGAGTAGTATTCCATTGTATATATATACCACATTTTCTTAATCCAATTGTCAGTCAAGGGACACTTAGGTTGCTTCCACTTCTTGGCTATGGTGAATAATGCTGCAATGAACATAGGGGTGCATAAGCCTCTTTGGATTGTTGATTTCAGGTGCGTTGGATAGATCCCAGTAGTGGGATGGCTGGATCATAGGGCATCTCTATTTTTAATTCTTTGAGGAATCTCCGTACCGTTTTCCATAGAGGCTGCACCAATTTGCATTCCCACCAGCTGTGTTTGAGGGTTCCTGTTTCTCCACATCCTCTCCAACATTTGTTGTTTTTTGTCTTGGTGATTATAGCCATTCTAACAGGCGTGAGGTGGTATCTTAGTGTTGTTTTGATTTGCATTTCCCTGTGTGTGAATGCCTTTTAAAGGAAATAAACTAAGAAATTTCCCAAAGTACAGGAAGAACTGGCTATCTTCTACTAGAAAAGTGGACAGATTTCAAGTATTACTATGTCAGCACAGTTAGCCGGAGATAGTCTGGTCGCAGTCAATTCTAGCCAGCAGGGGCAGGAGTGTCCACTGTATAAATCATTCCAGTTATTCTGATCTCCCAAGACCTACATTAAAGTGGTTCCAATTTGATGTGTGGGATCTTTTAATTTTTAAGCTGTATAATTGGTACATAGTAAAAATGACTATTGTTATTGTCATGTTAAAACGTGTAAATTGGAATAAGTTTCTACTGATCGTGACCCTCAATTTTGTTTTCCCACAAAGATTTGGCCTCTCCTTAGACCTCCAAATAAAATTTTCTGCCTTTACATTCAGCAGATAATCTCCACTGGGGACAGGGATAGAGGGAAAAACATACACTCTCAAGACATCAGCCTCACCTGCTGGGCAACCTTGAGTTTGTTCAAGTTCTACAAATGGAGTTGTTGGGGTAAAGGATATTCCTGTTTTCTTGATTTAAAGAAATTATTTTTAACTGTAGTAAAAAACATAAGATAAAACAAACCATCTTAACCATTTTTAAGTGCACATTTCAGTAGTGTTAAGTATATTCACATTATTGTGCAACAGATCTCCAGAACTTTTTCATCTTGCAAAATTGAAACTCTGTATCCATTAAAAGACAACTCTGCATTTCCCTCTCCCTCCAGTCCCTGGCAACCACTATTCAACTTTCTGTTTCTATAAATTTGATTACTTTAGAGCTGTCATATAAGTGGAATCACACAGCATTTGTCTTTTGGTAACTGACCTATTTCACATAGCATAATGTCCTCATGTTTCAAACATGTTGTGATATGTGTCTTTTTTGTAGGATGTTGTGTTTTTTGTTCTACTTTCTGAGAGATTTCTCAACTCTATCTTCCACTTTTCTCACAAGTTATTTTTCACTATATAGTTTCTTTTTAATTAAGGAGTTGAGTGTAAAAATAAAATAATACCGTAATTATAAAAATAATATACTTAGCAAGGATTATTTAAATAAATACAAACATAAAATCTTGTAATTTTTTGGCCATTCTATTTTTAAATCAATTTTATTGAAGTATAATTTACATATAAAAATTAACCAATTTTAAATGTTCAGTTACTTTTAACAAATGTATACAGTTCTATAACCATTACCACAATCATAATATACAACATTTCACCCCAAAAACGTCCCACATGCCCTTTTTTAGACAATATCTTCCTCCACCCCTGGCCCCTGGCACCACTGCATGGAGAGGGGGGTATACTGAAATTCCCTGTACTATCTTTACAATTTTTCTGTAAATCTAAAATTATTGCATATACAAAGTTGAGTTAAAAGGCAGAGAGACCACAGGCCTGTCGTCTCCTGTTATTATTGTGCTGTGCTGGAACCACTGTCATTCCATCACCCCCCAAGGGGGGTGTCACCAGTATTAATTTCCTGTAACACCATTACCACACATTTAGTGGCTTAAAACAAGACAAGTTTATTGTCTTAAAGTTCTGGAGATAAATGTCAGAAAGTCAAGGTTTTAGCAGAGCTATGTTCCTTCTGGAGGCTCTAGGGGAGAATTTGTTTCCTTGTCTTTCCAGCTTCTAAAGGCCATCTGCAATCCTTGGCTCATGGTCTGTTGCTCCTTCTTTAAGTCTAGCAGCATAATATCTTCAAATTTTTCTCTCTCACATACTTATGCTTCTGTAGTCACATCTCCTTCTGCGACTCTGACTCTCGTGCATCTCTCTTATAAGGACCCTGTGATTACACTGGGCCCACCTGGATAATCCAGGATAATCTTCCCATCTGAATATCCTTAATTCAATCATATCTGCAAAACCCCTTTTGCTATGTAAGGTAGCATGTTCATAGGTTCCAGGGTGTAGGATGTGGACATCTTTGGGGACCATTTTTCTGTCTACCACGCACACCTATGAAATTCCAGGAAAGTTGGTCATGTGCTAGGGTGTCATACAGTTGGATACCCAACTGTGTTGGATACCCATACCAGGATACCCAAATGGCCATACTTACTGCAGGAGATTTGTGAACCAAGTTTCTATCATATTTTGATTTGGGAGGAATGAGCATAAGAGACAGGGATGGAAACCCTGGGAGAATTGCCTATTTTAATCTGATGCCTCTGCAGGGCAAGGGTTTGAATTTGTGATCTGAGCAAAGGGACTGTGTTTTAATGATCCAGAGCAGGGTGAGACTTACTCGATATGGACATTCCTAGTTTGTGACCATAAACCTGGACACCACCTATGATGGAGAGATCACCCTATGTAGCAATTGGAACCATCTGATATAACGACAACCTGCAGGGGCAGGTGCTGAGGGAGATATATTGATTGATTGCTTAATCCTGAGGAATGCCTAATTGCCATAAAATTTCCCAAGTGTATGTAGCAATCTAGGTCAACATTAGAAAGATGATGCTTTGGTTCAGTTAGAAGAAGATGATATCAGAGGCCCTCAGCATGCTAAGAAAAGAATACAGAATACTATTAACTCTGCCATTGGCCATCAGTGTCCTCTGACATAGGGGCTGAAGGCAGAAAGTACATGAAGTACCCATGCATTCAGTAAAGGGGTGGACGGTGGTTAAAATCTGTTCTTAATCAAAGGGGGCATGCTACCCACAGTTACTGCTGAGAACAGGTGGATCCCATAGATTGTAGACGGAGGTACTGAGTGTGCTGAAGTGCAGCAGATCCAGGTAGTAGTTAATGCGTAGTAGACATGCTGATGAAAACAATCAGGGTCACACGCAGTTGGCCTTCTGGAATCTATCTATTTGGGGCTTCAGCAGTGGCACGAAAGAATTTTACAGAAAGAAAAGTTACAGATTGCATAATTGACCAGTGAAGGATTACCACTTGTGCTGAATATTTTCTTTTTTCTCTTCCGAATCCACTCTCCACTGTTTCCCTCCCTTCTCTGTACTCTAGGAAATTGAACTGAATGGACGGCATCACTAGGCTTCCATACCTTGGAATTCCTGTTGGTTTTGGCCAAACGGGAGGCACTGGCAGGAAGGCAGAAGGAGTGAAGAGAGTGAGGGAAGGCATTATTCCTCCAGCTGCCTCCCTGCAGGCTTACTGTGGGTTACCTCTGTCTACACAGTCTATGATTACAACTTCTCTCCCCAGGTTCCGGTACCTGGCCTCCTCCTTGTCTCCTCAGGTGGGTGGGAAGAAGATAGCTCCTTGAGGTTTTTAGTCCAGGTTGTTTCACCTTCCCTTAAGGATTCTTTGAAGACTTCCCAAACCTTTGTAAACAGCCCCTTTATTAAGCAATCCTCAAATACCCCCTTTAAGAATGCCATCCATCTCTTGCTTGTCTCCTGATTAATATGTCACTCAAACTAAGGAATATATCCTCTACCAAGGGAATTCCTTATGAGCCTGAGGAGGTCAGCGGTGGCCTGGGGCATTGGGAGGTGCTTCTGAATAATAAGATTTAGTTTTTGATTTAAAGGAACACAGCCACCCTTGATATAAGGAGATGTCTGTGTAACACCTTGGAATTCGTTTATTCAATAAATAATTATTGAGCATATGTTATGCGCCAGGCACATGGGCTACAGCAGCGAAAAAAACAAATCCCCCTGTGCTAATGGACCTCTATGCAGGTGGAGGAGACACATGATGAACAGAATAAATAAAATACATACCATATGTTAGATGTTATGAAGGAAACATAAAGCAGGGAAGAGATATGGGGGAGTCGGAAAGAGTGCAATTTTAGATTGGATGGTCAGGGAAAGCTTTAGTGAGAAAGTAACATTGGAGTAATGACCTCAAAGAGATGGCAAAATAGTTGCTGGGATATACAAATAGGACTTAGGATATGAAATAAGTGCATGAAACTTTACCTACCAGAGAGATTTTGCTGTTTCTGTGACATTACATGAAACAAGCTATTTTCCAAGGATGCTCCAGCCAAATTTTCAATATAGCAACTGTCAGATGTAGTGCTGATGGTGCAGAGAATGAGCTGAGAGAGTGTGGCCAGGCCTGGCATCCTTTATGACACTAGGCTGCAAACGATTCTCTCTCTTTCTAATCCTCAGAACCTGTGTGCTCTACTCCTCCCTTATCCACGGTTTCGCTTTCCGCGGTTCCAGTTACCCGCAGCCACGCAGTGCGGAGGCAGATGATCCTCCTTCTGACATATGATTAGAAAGTCAATATGGTAGCCTAACCTAGGTCACAATGCCTACGTCATTCACCTCATTTCATCTCATCACATAGGCATTGCTTCATCTCACATCATCACGAGAAGAGTGAGTACAGTACAATAAGATAAGATATTTTGAGAGAGACCACGTTCACACAACTTTCATTACAGTACATTGTTATAATTGTACTATTTTATCATTAGTTGTTATTGTTAATCTCTTACTGTGCCTAATTTATAAATTAAACTTTATCATAGGTGTGTATGTATAGGAAAAAGCAGTATTTTGAGGTTCAGTACTATCCCGGTCTCAGGCATCCAGTGGGGGTCTTGGAACGTATCCATCGCAGGTAAGGGGGGACTACTGTATTACAGTGTAAGGAAATCACCTTCTTGTGCTGCTTCTTTTAAAGATGTGAGAGTCTCTGAAGAGTTGTCTAAAGAAGTGGCAGGAAAAGGGAGTAGTCAGCAGCCAGGGACCTTCTGCCCTGGGGGCGCATCCCCCTTTCCTCCCTCCCCTTCCCCTCAGCTTGACTTCACCAGGAAGAATAAAAACCAGGGCAGAGCTTTGGTGCCTCCTGCAGTGCACAAGATGGGACCAGGTAGCAGCCAGCTCCAGGAACATGAGCTCACGCACCTGAATAACAAGGTACCTGGATCAGCTAAGAACTGTGTCCAGTTCCTGCTAGAAACAGAGACACATCCACAGTGACATAGAAGGGCTCATTTCCCCACATAATGGAAGTCCAGGGAAATAGTCAGTCAAAGGCTGATAAAGTTGCTCTACAAAGCCGTAAAGGAGCCAGGCGTTCTTCTCCACCATTCTTAGTATGAGGCTTCCAACGTTAACGTCACAAAGTGGCTGCTTGAAAGTTCAGCCATCAAAGCTGCTTTCCAGGTAAGAAACAGAAGCAAAAACAGAAGGGCTGAGACAACACCTCAGCTGAGGTTTGCCAACGTCCTACCTATCACCTTCCACTTAACTTTCAGGAGATCAGGAAGTGATGTGTTAAGCATTTTATATTTTTACAGTACTGTTTGTTACTTATAGGCTTCTTATGAATTTTCTTATGTTTTAGGATATTTATTTGGGGTTTTGGGTCGATGTGGAATGCATTCTAACTTTTACTGGCCAGTGACTTCACTCCTGACATCTTATTTTCAAAAATGGATTAATGACATTAAAAGGAAACGCCTATACTAAGAAGTCCAATAGTTCAGTAAAAAAAAAAAAAAAAAAATCACAATCCAGTTTATCCTAAGAATGTAAGCATAATCCCTATCAGAAAAGTCTAGCAATATAATTCCTCCCTAATATTCTAGAGAGAATATCATATGATCAACTCAGAAGACTTTATCATGATTACCACTTATGCTAAGATTTTAATAAAACCCTTAACAAACATGAAATAGAAGGAAAGTCCCTTTTTCTTTTTTTTTATTGTGGTAACATTGGTTTATAACATTGTGTAAATTTCAGGTGTACGTCATTATACTTCTATTTCTGCATAGATCGAATCATGTTCACCACCCAAATACTAATTACAATCCATCACCACACACATGTGCCTAATCATCCCTTTTGCTCTTCTCCCTCCCCTCTTCTCTCTTTTCTTGATAAAGGTTTAATACTAAAAACTTAGAGCAAACTTTTTACTTATTGGAAAAAATTCAGATGCATTCTCTTTAAGATCAGGAAAACACAAGGTTGCTCACATTCATTGGTACTATTTTACATGGTTCTGCAGGACCTAGTAAGCTGTATAAGAAAAGAAAAAGAAACGAGATGTAAGAATTGGAAAAAGAAGATAAAGCTCTATTTCCAGATGACATGATCATCTATCTAGTAAACTTTAGAATCAACAAGCAAACTATTAGCATGAATGAGAGTATTCAGAATGAGCACCAGATACAGGATGAATTGATACAAATCAATAACATTTCTCTAGATGAGTAATAATCAACTGGAAAATATAATTTAAACAAAAATGAGTATCTAAAAATTTAATTTATCAAATAATGTAGAAATTATCTATGCAAAAATATTTTAAACTCTATTAAAAGATGTAGGGAAATATTCGAATAAATGGAAAGATGTTTTGTATGTTTAATGAAATAACATTAAACATTATGTTGTTTGTTTAATGAGATATTATTATAAAGATATCTATTCTCTCCAAATTAATCCATAAATTCTATGCAATCTCAATAAGAATTCCAGCTGTATTGGGTTTTTTTTTTTTTTTGGAAACTCAACAAATAGTCAAAAGTTATTTGAAAGAACAACAGTCCATAGTTTTCTAGATGTTTTCAGTTGTAAAAGAAGTGTCAAATGGGGAGGAGTAGGTATTAGGACATACTACAAAGCCAGAGAAATAAACTGCAGTACCGGAACAGAAAAATACATGCTGGAACAGAATGGAGAGTTCAGAGATAGACCCACATATATTTGAGAAACAGAGAAAGGACAAACTTTTTCATGGATGGTTTTGGGAAAACTAGATTACCGTATGGAGAAAAGTAAAATGGTATTCCTTCCTAACGTGATAGTTGGATGTGGACCCTAAATATATTAAAGACTAAATGTAAAAAGTAACTTCATAAAGATTATAGAAAACTATGCAGGAGATATATCTTTGTGACCTGCTCTTGGACACTCACAGACCCAGAAGTCGGGCTGTCTGAGGCTAGGGGCAATGCAAACAGGCCTGGCTGGTTCTCGGGCTCTTTGTCCAATGTTACCAGGAAGCTGCTCTTTAAAGCATGGGTATCCTGGATCTGGACCTTGAGCAATCAACATGTTTAGTGGTATGCGGCATTCCCTGCCTACTGAAGCCCCTAGACCACATAGATGCCTATCTTGTTGTTAGTGTCATCGAGTCAACTCTGACTCCTAGTGACCCCGTGTACAGCAGGATGGAACCCTGTCTGGTCTTTTTGCGCCATCCTCTCCTTCCAGTGTTGTATCAGACAACGCTCCACTGCTATTCATAGGCTTTTCATGGCCAATTTTTTTGGAAATGAGTGGCCACGTCCTTCTGCCTAGAAGCTCCACTGAAACCTGTCCACCATGGTGGCCCTGCGGATGTTTGAAATCCTGGTGGCATAGCTTTCAGCATCACAGCAGCACACAGCTGCCATAGCACAACAACTGACAGAGGGGTCGTGTAGTTCCCTGACTGGGAAATGAACCTGAGCCAAATCTTAACCACTAGACCACCAGGACTACATTCCTATCTACCATATGATAATTTCCCAGGTCACTAGTTCTTACAAAGTCTCCTGATAGTTGTTGTGAAGCAAGAGGCTATTTGGACATGACCATTTCCCTGGTCTCTTTGACCCCTCAGATCCCTAAATTCATTGCTTACATTTTTTTCCCCCCGAAGAAGCAGGTCAGATGTTTGTGGAGACATGGCTGTCCTGGACCTTGGTAAGCCCACAGTCTTTGAGGTGAGGGGCAGTCCTCAGTTCTCTGAACCTTCTATATACCCAGAACTTCTTTTTCTTTTTTTGAGTTTTCCAGCTCATTAACTCTTGGGATGTGTCCTGATTGTGGTTGAGGAACTTGGGGGTCTTTTTTCCAGGATGATTTGACCATGGTAGAACTATCTAAAGCCATCTCCACCAACTTCTTCCAGACATGAAATCTGAGCTCAGAGGGGATGTTCCCCTTTCTTGGTGAGGCTGAAAGGAGCAAGCTTAAGCCCTCAGTGCCTGTTGGTTGGGAGAGAAGAGGCCAGTCAGGAAGGGTTGCCTGGAGTTGACCTCCATGGGACATGGAGGATTGACTCAGAATGAGTCACAGTGCAAGCAGAGGCTGGTGGTGGTGACGTAGAGAGGATTGTTGGTGGGGGTGAAAGACCAATGAATCACTGGCATTCATGGGTTGGGCCACGATTGGTAGATGTTTATGTCCTGAGAGAGGGTGTGGTCAGGTGAGGAGACATAGTCCAGAGACAAAGTGAGGTCTGGTAAGGGAAGGGGGCCAAGAATCTGAGTGTGCTTTCATGGGAGAGGGGAAAAGGCAAGCTGTGGGGGTAAATGAAAGTCTGTTGTAGAATCTAGGGCAAAAAGCACTCTGCTGTAAGAGAGGTGCCCAGAGGTAAGGAGAAAAGCAAAGAAAGTGAGGGGTGGCTAGGTCCAGAGGCAACAAATGCACTGGTGACAGAGAGGAGCCCAGATCAGAGAATGAGAAAAGGGAGAGGTGGGGAGAGTCAGGGTCTAATGACAGAGAGGACTCTGGTGGCAAAGATAAGACAACTGGTGGAGGAGATAATAAGTAAAAAAAGAACAGAGCTACATGGCAAGAGATACCTTTGAGGCAGAGGAGATAAGGCCATCAATGGGAAAAATGGGAGAGAGAATGTGGGGCCAGTGTCAGAGGAGCTACTCGTGTTAGGATTAAGGCCAGTCATGGACATGAAAGCCAAGATGTAAGGACAGAGGCTGTTGTGAAATAAGAGTGGAATGAGAAAAGGGGAAAATGAGGGAGAAGAGGACACAGCCAACGTGGGGTGCAGCGAGCGATGATGGGACGCTGCAGGCACCTCTTGCCAAGAGGTTGGTTGGTAAAGTAGAGAGACGGACACCATAGCTTGAAGCCTGGAAGAATCAAATCACATTAGTAATGATGCTGAGGCAGCACGGTGTGTTGAAAAGACTCAAATGGATGCTAATACAATAATGTGTAAAAATTAGGCATCAACATAGACGGGAACTATGAGGAAACAGAAAAATGAAGACCAACAATTTAATAAGATGGTGGGAATGTGGATGTTTTGGTATTCCTGCTGTTGGTGTAATTTTTATTTTTGTAACACTAGTTTGAGAAATGTAAAGTCACTCACCTTGTAATACAGTAATTTATAAAAGAAAAGATTTATCAAATGTCAGGCATAGCACTATAGTCACGAAAGTCATCCATCCTTGCGTGCAGAGTCACCAAGTCTTGGTCAAGAATCTACTTTGTTTTCACTGATCTCAAGAAGATTTCTCAGTTGTTACTCAAGTTTTATTTCAAAGTTTTGAGATATTTACTTCTGGCACACGCCGTATGCCACATACGGTTGTTTTCACAATGGCCAGTATTTTTACAGTTGAGGTCCTAAAATCTGAAGAAAGAAATCTCATCCCACTAGCAGCATGCATTTACTCACTCACTCACTCATTCACTCACTCAACAAACATTTCTTGAGGGAAGGAAGGAGCTATTTGGGAAAAGATGTACGGCGGCAGGTACAGGGTGGCCCTCACTTCCACAAGATTTATTCCAGTCATTGCACAGTGTGTATACCTTAGTCCCTTATTTTGTTTTCCTGTGCTTGAATTCTTGCCTTGATAACTTTCTCAGTACCTTTGTTCCTCTACGATTGAGGATAAGGATCCATATAATTAAAACAAATATTTATTGAAACGTAGTATATATATGCCAGTTGCCCAGAGTACAGCTGTGAGTAACACAAGGGCCTTTCCACTGAAGAACCTGTAGTAGGGTGGGGAGACAGAAAAATAACCTTATAATTATATGGGGCATATGTTATTCCCTACAGGGAGATGTATTGAATGCTATGACAAATCGAAAGCTCTTTCTTCCTACACAAATAATTTATTTAAAAAGAAAGTTCCAATCAATAAGATGTTCAGGAAATAGATTAAGGGAGGAGACAGGCCTCACTCAAGCTTTACCAGAGTTTTCATGGGACAACATGTTACTTCTGAAATACAAATGAAGTAGAAGCAAAAGTTTTACAGTCAAAACCCCTGTGTTGGAATCCTGACTCACTGCTTACTAGCTAGAGGACCTCCAGTAAGTGAATTAATACCTTTGAGCCTGTTTCCTCATCTATAAAGTAGAAATAGTCAGTCTGAATCCACAGGATTTTTTGCAAAGGTTAAATTAAATGAGATTGTAAATGCATTTAGTATAGAGCTTCCCACACAGCTGCTCCATAAATGGTAACTATTATCTCTCTTCAGACTTAGAGGAGGACTTAGAGGACAAACCTCATCTGGATGAGCTAAACCAACATGATTTCCTACCTTTATAACTGGCTTTATGGGACAGGTCTTACAACTCTAAAGCACATTTTGAGGTGTCTAGTCAAGCAGCTGGACACAGACATGGTCACTGCAACGAGGTTGGGCCAACCAGGAAAAATGGGAGGATGAAACCATATGTGCCCATTTGGTCAAAGAGCAGTAGGTTGGGAAGTGGGAAGAACCGGAGGCCAGAGGAAGAAGTGTAGACAGGAAGGTGGCATTTGATATCCAAGAACAGCTTAACCAACAACACACAACATTAATATTCAGGGTGGATAACTGACTTCAACGAGATCCAGACAGAGGAACTGGTTGTCCAGGCATGTGTGCAGACAAAGCTCCTCCATACAGGCACCTGGGAGCAGGCAATATTCTGAGGTCCAGGCAGGTGGGCATGACATGGGGCTGGGCTCAGGCACTAACTCTCAGTCTGAGGAGGGGTCTGGGGATTCATGAGAATAACCCTAAAGAACTGAGGTACCAGACAGGTTACAAGTCAGGGTTTCAAACAGAACAAAACAGTGATCTAACTACCAGAACTGAGGCCAGAGGCAAGGTGTCTCAACCTCAGCACTGTTGACAATTTGTTCTGGATAATTCTTTGTTGCAGGGGTGGGGGGTGGGGGTGACCCGTACATTATAAGATGTTTAGCATCAGCCTTGGCCTCTACCCAGGAGATGCCATTCGTATCCCCGCCCCAAGTTGGACAATCAAAAATGTCTCCAGACATTGCCAAATGTCCCGGGGCAGGGAGGGAGGAAAATCGCCCCCAGTTGAGAACCCCTGGGCTGGGGTGTGCCTGGCAAGAGCGCTGTCCAACATGGAGGCTGAGGCAAGAGGGTCTCAGAGATGAGTTGGTCTAGAAGAGGTAATGACTGAAGGTGGCCCAGGAAGACCTGCGTAGGGAGCATTCTGTCCAGATCCCTGTCCCTTTTATCATTTCTGTGTAGTCCTGTCTTCTCTGCTCCCCGTTTTTCAGCATGTTTTTGCCTTCATAGGACTGGCCCTGAATTTCTGCAGTTTCTTTGCCCCACGTTCATGGAGAGCCAGAGGACCTGGGAGAGATGTGTGTGAGGGAGCTCCCCTGTGAGCTGGTCTCCTAGATTCCCCTGCCCTCCCCAGGGCTTTGTCTGACTGGCCTCTTCTACCTCCCTGCTTGCCCTGTTCTCTATTGGTTTCTTCTGAGCTCACATCAGTAATAAATCACATGCACGCAAATCTCTCCTTAAGGCCTGCTCCCAGGGAACGCAGCTCAATTCAGCCAGTAAGGCTGGAGTCGAAGGACAGAGTCAGGTGAGAGAAACAAGCCCAGGAGAGCAGTTCAGAAGGATGACTACGAATGACACGTCTGAAGCCCCCATTGATGTGGCTTCCTGTGTGAGACGAGGCAATGAGAGAGGTGATTTAAAGGAGTAGAGGATGACCAGGCAGTGTGGTCTTGGTCTCAGGAACAAGGCTGAAAGCAAGAATAAAGCACAAGGTCATAAGGTGGTACAAAAATAACAGAACTATTAGAAAAAACACCTCTAAAACCATTCCTTGTTAATATTAAATATCTCCACAGATTTCATCACAACCACAGAATGAAGGAGTCTGTAATCCTCTGGACTATGAAAATACTGCAGTGGAGTATTTCAATCTCTACTTCTGTAACACAGAAAGACCTAGCAAATCTGTCTCCTGCCCCCTCCTCCCTTTGCTGGTGAGAACATTCTGTGAGCTGCTGGGAGTGGAGGCCACCAATCAGGAGTGACTGCTGCTTCTGCTTTTTCAGACCAGAACTATTTCTGCACCATGTGCACTCCAGTAGCTGATGGATACAATGAGTTAGGGAAGGACCAGCTAAAAGATGTCTTGTAGTAAAGATGGCTGTCTTGTTAAAAACCTATTCCTTTATTGTTACTTCATTGTTACTGCCATTCCACAAACACCGACCAAACTTTGATGTACCATATTTAAGAATCACTTTTAGGGGCCAGCCCAGTGGCGTAGTGGTTAGGTTCATGGGCTCCGCTTTGGCAGCCCGGGGTTCGCGAGTTTGGATCTCAGGCACTGATTATCAAGCCATGCTGTGGCGGCGTCCCATTAAAGTAGAGGAAGATGGGCATAGATATTAGCCCAGGGCCAATCTTCCTCAGCAAAAAAGAGGAGGATTGGCAACAGATGTTAGCTTGGGCTAATCTTCCTGAAAAAAAAAAAAAAAAGAATCATTTTTGTGTTCTAAAAGCATTTGCAAAAAAGACAGAAAATAAAATGTTTAAAAAATAATTTTGGAGAGTAACCATAAGAAAGATACAAGCAACTTATCCTTACATCTAGGAATATAGTGTTTGAAATAGTAAATTATAGGTTCTGTACTCATAATTTGTCTTTTGTAATCATTTCTTTATTCCGTAAAGAAATCATCTGTGTTCTTCAGTCAGTATGTAATTTAGACCAGTCAGTAAGTTATAATTTTTAATTCTGAGAATTAAAGCTTAAGGGATTCTTTGAGAATATGTTTTAAGAAATACATAGCATGTACCAAGAGGCATTAAAGACGAATCATTTTGGGCTAAGTAAAATTCTTTGAAAAAGAAACTGTAAAAATGAATTAATTTCAGGAAAAGGAATTCAGAGAGAGAGAATTAATGATGACAAAGGAAAAAATAGTAGCATGAGACTACCTAAAATATAATTACTGATAAAAAGTGGGCAAGAAAGCATTTACAAACACATTTGCAAACAAAGTTTCTTATTAATTCATTCACCTACCAGATCTCTGATACGTTTTCTTCAGCATGGATGCCCATGTTCTGAACCATGTGAACACCTTACCCTGACCACATAAGCCAATCACCCTTGACCACAGCTGTTTGAGCCAGGGGTGTCGCCCTGCTCCCAGGACAGTTGTTCTGTATTCCTTTCCAGTGACCTAGGACAGCAAAAAGCATAGCAAAATCAGAATACACCATCTATACTATTAGATTTGCTGAACTACTGGGTTCTTTCTCTTTATAAATTTGAATGTGACACATAAAGAGAAAGTCTATAGTTGGTAGGGTAGTGAGACAGAAGCTAAATAGACACAGACAAAGAAGAGCAGCAGAGGCCATGAGGGAGCAGGAGACATGAGGACACAGAAGCTATGAGGAAGGGAATCTCAATGCAATACAGAATTGGGATTGAGGCAACCGGTTGGCAGGAGCAGGAGAAACACTAGCAGAGACACAGAGTAGACGGTTCTTGGTAATACTCAAGCAGTAGAGGAGGGAGAAGGAAGCAGAACACGTCTGCTGCTGAGATTAATCAAGCAGTTATGGATGCCAAATGGTTTTCTAGTTCCCAAACTACATTCCAGGCTCCGTGAAGCCACCCTTTTCCTATATTCCCATATGGCCTGGCTTTGTGGCTGAAATTCCTTTCTCTCTTATTTGCACATGCATTATTTCTTTGAACCCCTACTGCTTGAGGTATGTAAAAGGATCTAACTAGCACTCCATGCAAAGGAGTTTAGACTTTAATGTTAAAACAATAGAAAATCATAAAAGGGCTTCATATTTTCATTTTAAAAAGAAGACCCTGGGACCGGAAAATAAATTGAAAATGGACTGGAGGTAGGGATTATACTTTGGAAACTGTCGTTTTAAACCAGGGAGAGATGACGATGGCCTCAACCAAGCTAGTGAGAATGGAGAAAAGTGGGTGAACTGGAGAGTTACGAAGGGGGATGCTTGCGCAGAATTTGATTCAGCTGAGGTGTAGTAGATGCGGGAGCAGGAAGAGTCAAGTTTGATTCTTAGTTTCCTGGTCTGGGCAACCAGATGGATAGGGGTGCCTTTGACTGAGAAAGATAATGTGTGAAGAAGACCAACTCCTTTTTGGGGCGGAGTGTTAGGTGCCAACGAGACTTCTGGGTAAAGATATCCCATAAGCAGTGGAATATTCATGTCGGGATCTCGCACAAGAGCTCTGGAATTGTAAGTTTGTGTATAAGGGCTTGATATCATGACTTTCAGAGATATCCAGGTTTTCTTGTTTTATTTCCATAGCACTAAATTCAGCAATGTACTTGCACTGGGCTGTGTTAGCCTAGGGAGGCTGAGAATAAAGAATTTGTTCATGTCTGAATATCCTCTTTACTGTACCTTAGCTATCATGTTGTGCGTTGTACAACTCTGAGACTAATGGGCTACCTTGCTTAGGTGAGGTGGTCTCTAGAGAAGGCTATGTACAGGACCAGTCTAGTTTTATGTATATAAGCCTAGGACTGGAAGGAGATGTGATGTTTCCAGAAGGTCTGATGTTATGCATTCCAGAAGGTCTGAGTATTTGGAAAGTTTAAAAGCTTGTACTTTCATCTTATAGCTGATATTGCAACTACATTCCTTTCTGTATCCCTTAGATAAGTAAACCCAAGTGGTGTCTCTATTGTGTTATTTCTGTTAATCTAGACATTCTATTAGTATTTGTCAATATGGAGGTTATACAGGGTGATATCAATAGATCGGTAGTAATCAAAGTCATTGGCATGCATAAGATCACTTGGGGAGAATAAATTAAGAAGAAGAGAGAGCACAGGATTCTGGGAAACACTAATAGACAAGGAGTAGGTGGAAGAGAGAAAAGTCCAAGAGGACAATAAAGAATGATGGTGAAAGCTGAGGGATTGAACATAGAAAGGTAGATTGAGTAATATTTGTATTTCATCATTAAACTGAGACAGATATTTCAGAATGATATTAGACAAGTTTTCTTGTTACACATGAATACATACTTATTGTTAAATAGATAAATTTTCTAAAAGAATAACAAAGGCTCAGAAAAAGACATGGGTTTCCTAATTTTCAACTAGAAGGTTAGAACTTGCTGATAATTCAGTCTATTTATTAAGTTAATAAAAGACTTAGCATGAGTAATGAGCACAAAAGCGCTACCATTCTCTACTCCCTATTGAAAATATGTCCTCAATACTTACTGTGTGCCAGGGATTGCACTTTACCTGCAATATCTCAGCAAGATATTAGAACTACCGCAGGAGGAAGGCACTTGTATTTTCTTCTTTCAAAGATGTGAAAACTGACAATTAGAGAGGTTTGGTAATTTCCTCAAGTCACCCAGGGAGTAACTAACAAGGCCGAGATTCCAACCTAGGGCTTTCTGACTTCAGAGCCTGAGGTTTAACCGCTACTTGATAATGCTGTGAAAGCATTACTTATGGTAATAAATGGTTCAATTGATCAGGCCTTTGTTAATGTAATTTTCAATGAAGACAGATTTTGTAGCCACAGAAAACCATTTTATACTCATACCAACATTTATAGGCATGCTACAATTTTGAAAGTACTTCCTGAGGTATTTTAGAATAATACGTATTTGAATAATTTGGTTTTTATATTAAAAGAGAAATGATTCTGTTTTTCAGAATGCCGACTCCTGAGTTTAGCTGATATCTTAACTTGTAGAATCACATATTACTTTTACCTCTGTAAACTTGCTTGATCTTGGCATAAAGCCATGCATTGTTTCTCAGGCAGTACAATCTCATGGGGCATATGTTTGTAGAAAACTATTAGTTTTTGTGTTTTTTTTTTAAAGAAAATTAAGAACATTGTGGTTTTTCAAATAGTGGTATTGTTTTTAATTAATGAATTTCAATTGCATTCCCTCAACTATATATAATAGAGATGTAAAAAACTCTAAGGAAGATGACTGAGTCAAGCATGCCAAAGTTACTAATAAAAAAATTAAATTTCAAAAGAAAAATTGGCTACATAGGAAAGGCACTGAGCAGGCCTTTGATCCTAGCTTACTTGGCCATTTATTAGAGGATCATTCTTAAAAGCTCCCTGGGACCCCAAGAATAATGTCTGCCACATATTCCACCTAAGCTTTTTTTTTTTTTTTGCTAAATTCACAGCTTTTAATACATAAAGCTTATACCATAGGAGCTGTCAAATTTCCCAGAAGTGGTGTAATAGGCAAAAATGATCCCAACTACTGTTCCAGAAGCTCCCTACCACTAACTCATCTGCCACCTCCTTGCTTTGCTTCTCCTCAGAAGGAAAAACAAAAACAAAAAAAGGAAATTATTTAGTTTATAAAGTCTTGTGGTGCAACGCCTTCTTATTTTATAGCCAAACGCTGCTGCCGCTGACAATCCCATAGTTCAGTCTTCCACCCCGGAAAGGTGTGATCAGCTCAGCTGTCTGAAGGTGTTCATTGCTTCATCTCCTACCTCCACCCTGCTTCAGGCTTTCCCTCCACCGCTCTCTGCGTCCTCTTCAGTAGCTGTGAAACGTTTTGGACAAAAGTATACCGACCTGGCTCTTCAGAGACGCACAGACGATTTTGTTCTCTTTATCTTTGCCTCACACGTATTTGGCACTTTAGACGTAATGAAGGCTTTAATATCAGTTCCTTATTTGAGCATCAAAACTCTGTTTTTAGTAGGGTATTCCTTCACCCCACAAATATTTATTGATTATCTACTGTGTGCCAAGCACTGCTGTAGGCGCTGGAGATACAGCAGGGAAAAAAACGGGGGGGAAAAAAAACAACCAAACAACCCAGCGCTTCTGAACCTTTCCTTTCAGCGGAGGGACAGGCAGGCGGCCCAGCGGGCGGGCAGGCGGCGCGGCGCCGGGGGTGAACCGAGGGATTCCGGCTTTCGCTCCGGGCGCAACGGGAAAGCCAGCGGAGGGTTTGGAACACAGAGCAGTTTCATCTCCCATTTCACAGGTTAGGAAAATAAGTGACTACTCCGCAGGAAGTGCACCAGGACGCTCTGTACAACTCCAGGGAAGAACAGCAATTTAGGTGCGGGGGTGGGGGGCGGGATTAACAGGAGGTAGGTGTTGATTTGGGGCCCCTGGCCCCGAGATTCGAGCGGCAGGAATGAAGAGGGACAGGACAAATGAAGATTAATCCAAAAGGAAGCGAGCTGTTTGCACTGAAACACAATTTAACACAAACATACGCCAGGAGACACGCCAAGGAGTACCCGGGGCTCCGCACAGACCCTTGTCACCGAGAAAGAAGCTAATCTGGACGACGAGAACGGCCCACACCCTAACCGTACCGCGGCGGGGGAAGCGCCCCGCCCGGAACCGGGCTGGCCCCGAGCGTGGCCCCGCCCCCGGCCCCGCCCCGCCTGCGGCTCGCCGCCTGGTTGGCTGCTGCGGGGGCGGCGGCCGCGGCCCCGGAAGTGCGGCTGACGTGTCCCGGCCGCGCTCGGAATTGTGGGCGACTCGGCTAATGGCGTCGGCGAGTCTGGGCTGCCCGGGGGGCCAGTGCTGAAGCGTCTTGCCAGGTTGGCCGGTGACGACCGGGGTGGCCAGGCCCGGCGGCAGCGGGAGGGACCTGCCCGCCTGGTGGGCTCCTCGGGCAGCGCCGGCGGAGCCTGGTGGGGCGGAGCGCCTGCGGGGGCGCCGCGGAGAGGAGCCGGGGAGTTGCGAGGAGGCTGCGGGGGGCGCTCGGGCTCGCTCCGGGCCCGCAGCCCAGGCCCGGCCGAGCCCCCGCGGAGCCCGAGGGGCCGGCTGCCGCAGGGCCGGCGCCGCCGGGAGGGAGCCTCCCGGCGCCCCGAGGAGCTGCCAGCGCCGGAGTTCGTTTACGCCGCTCGGAAATTGGCTCGGAGCTCGGGGGATCATGTCCGGCACCAACAGCCCCGAGGCGGTGAAGAAGCTGCTGGAGAACATGCAGAGCGACCTGCGGGCCTTGTCCCTGGAATGCAAGAAGAAGTTCCCACCTGTCAAGGAGGTAAGCCGCGGCCGGCGGCGGGAGGGGGCGGGGGCCGCCTGTCCTGTCAGAGCCGGCCCTGCGCCGCGTCCCCAGTCCCGCCTCGTCCCGGGTTTGCGAGCGCTCTTTACCGTTTCCTTGGAGAGGTCTGAGGCGCCCTGATTATCTCCACTCCCCTGTCCCCGGGTTTAGGGGAGAAGTTCGCGCAGGGAGCCGATTCGGCGAATTCGGCTGGGTGTATTGTACCCTCGCCTCTTCGGGCTTTTTTCAAACTCTAGGCGAGCCAAGCCAGAACTGTAAAACTTACGTTTGTTGCTTCTAAGAGCTGGTGTCCACCCTTGTGGTGAAATCTACGCTCCTCACGTTTATAGGATATACCACCGGATCGGAAGTAGCTTTCCTTCTTGTCCTGGGTCATGCAGCTTAACTCCGTGTCAGTCCCGTGAAGGATTAATACATTATCCAGAGACGCCTAACTTACGACAAATGTTGAAGCCCGTCAGTAACCATGTTCAGCCTTGTTATGAGCAGTACTGTGATGGGAAATTTGGGCTTAGAGTCGAGTGGAATTCACTCGAATTTAAGTGCTAGCTATACATTTTATTTAACCTCTTTGAGCTTTGGTTTTCTTTCAGATGTAAAATAGGGTTAAAGGGTGGATTTGTTAGATTATGGTGGGCAAGTCGTCAGAGCAAAAAGGGTGTTATTAAAGAGGCTTGATAATATATACAAATTAAATTCTCCAAGTATTTTCTGAATTGAAATTTTTTAACATTTAGTCAGTATTGCCTTTTTCTCTTAAGATGCCATTTTATTTCTCTTAAACTTTTCAAAAATGCTGCTCCATTTCTTTTCTCATTTCTGAAATAAGATATTTCAGCGGTATTTTTGTAAAAGCAATTATTTTGTTTCTTCTTATTTAGCGTAGTTCGGTACCTGCAATTTTGTTTACTGTTTGCCCTAAAAGTTCACCAAGGAATTTTGAAATAGTTTCGTACTTACTTAAATGTTTTGTTTTTATTCTGTAATTGAACTGACCCAATAAAGTTTGGACTGTAGGCTTCCAAGGAGCCTTAACTTTTCTGTAAGTGCTTTGGTCTCAGTCTTCAACAAACTCCGTCTAGTATGTCTTTAATAAAGTAAGCAAGTGTTACTGAGTGATGGAAACTAGATATGCCTTTTTGGGAAAAGATGACTATTATGATATGTTTTATGTCCTATATTCAATAGAATGTTTTGATATTGATTTTCATTATTTTCTCTATATCATGTTGAAAGTTAAAACAAGTAATTTTAAAGAATTAAGCTGTTTTAAAGAATTTTAATGAATCAGTCTGTTCTAATTGTAAGAGAAATGCTCTCATTTAAAAATGTCAAATCCTATTTTGTAATTTTAACAATAATTTATAGAACTGACTGTTCCCAGTTCTTATAATTCATATAAAAACTATGATTCCTCTATATTATAGGTCTTTGTGGGCTAGCTTGAGAATTTAATTGCCATTTATTACATTATTTCTGTTGGAAAATGCATTCACAGTTCCAAACAGGTAACTTACGAGGTTCTGGAACTCAGTCCATTTCTAATCTAGGAACTTGCAATAAAGCTCGTTAGCTTTTTTTCCTTAAACATTGGCTAAAGAGATATTTAGTAATTGCACCCAGTCTTTGAGATAATGGCAAAAGTAATTCCTGGTGTGATTATCTCTGGTACATAATTTCATGTATCGTGCACGCTTTATAAGAATTTGTTGACTTTAAGAACTTTGACTCCTAACCCAATGGCACTTCTAATATGCTTAGGTATATTAGACGGAATTGAAAAATGACCTTGACTGTGTCACAAGTTTAAAACAAGAATAAAGTAGTTAGCCTAATAGTGATGATTTTTTAGGAGAGAGCCTGACTTTCAAGAAATATTTTGGTTGAATTATATTTTCCCTGGTAATTTAATAGCAATGCCAAATTTTGGCTTTTGTTCTTTAAAGACCTGGTAAGGTTTTAGTTTTATTTTTTGAGGAGTGCTTGGTAGACCCTTTCTAAGTGTAAAAGCTTTTTCATCTGTATACTGGTGTGCTAGTTAACACTCTCCCAGTATCTTCACAGGTATTACCTGTGGAAAATACTCATTCTGAACTACCTATAAGGCTACTCAAGAACTTAATACAGTGCAGTGCTAATTGCATATATGTTTTGGAAGGAATGTCTCCTTCCCCAATACTTTTTAAACAAAGTAGAATGAAGGGAGATATTTTATATTTAGTCTTTATTTTAAGTTTTTAGTAATTTCTACTTTTTTGGCTATATACTTGGCTATAATTGTTTTTTTAATTAAGCTGGATTTTTAAAGATTTCAAATCTGTTAGAAAAACAGAAGAGTATTCATAAAGGATAGTGCCTTATTTACTGATATCTACTTCTTACTTTTGGATTTTCTCCATCTTGTTTTCATTTATAAATCTATGCTTTGCATATTAAATTTTTTTTTTAGTGGCTATAATTACATTCTATCATTTTATAATAAAGACAATAAATAATAACAGCAATAAATTCCTTCCTCTTTTTTTCATGTTTATTTTTCTTAGTCCTTAAATATAAATATTCATGCTTCAGTGCAACTTGTTTTTAGCACAAGTGTACTAGCTAATTTGTCTGGAATATTTGTGTGAAAAATTTTTTCTTCTAAAAATTACTTTAAAGCTTTGTATATAATTATATATCACTTCTATATAGTTGATATTCAGTGGCGTTAGGAGGCAGTAACCTCTGAAGCCTTATGTTTATGTATTTAATGAATAAACACTTTTTGGTTATTTCCTATTTGCAGGCACTACTCTGTGGAAACAGATGAGGGGGATCTAACTGAGCCTGGAAACGTGGGCAGAGACAGTTTGTAATTCTTGAGCTGAGTCTTAATAGGATGAGTAGAAGCTAGCCAACAGAAGAAGGGGAGGTGGGATCGTTCTAGGCAGAGGAAATAGCACATGTTTGTATTCCGTGTAAAATAAATTTCATGCTGAAGGTGATTGGGAGCCATTAAAACTTTTTAGGAGCGGGGGTGGTAGTATCAATTTTGTGTTTAGTAGCATTACTGTAACAGTAATGGTGGGAAGAATTAGAGGGGACTGAGATTGAGGCAAAGAGATCAAATTTTAAAAAGTAATGATTACCTGCATTGAGGTAGCAGTAGAGGTAGACAGGAGGTTACTTGCATTGTGGGAGACATGAGTGAAAGAGCAAGTATGGATTAAAAAGAGATTAAACAGGTAAAATTACCAGGGCATAGTGACATTTTATGTAATGTAGAGAGAGATATCTGTGATGCCTCCCAGGTTTCTGGGTTGGGAAACTGGGTGGATCACTAAGAGAAGAAATATAGGAGAAGGAAATGTTTTTGGGGAAAAAGAATAGTTATGAATATATTAAGTTTAAGATTTATGGGTGGCATCCAAGTGGAACTGACCAGTAGGGAGGTCTAGAATTTCAGATTTAGGAGTATCAGTTTATACATGATAGTAGAAACCACAGGAGTGGATAAGATGCTCCAGGAAGAGTGTATAGAGTGAGAATATCAGGGCTAAAGAAGAAACTTTGGGAAATAGCATTAAAGGGAAAGGCAGCTGGACAGACTAAGGTTAAGTATATGGGAAAGGAGAGAGAGGAAGTTGTGCACGGTTTGGCCTATGGCCTCCGTTTTCTTTGTAAGATAAGAAACAAGCTTATTGCTAGGATTAACTGGTGATGAAAGAAGTGATGTGTAGGAAGTTTGAGGGGAGCAGTGGAGGAGAAATCGACTTGGAACACTTAGGAGTCTTTGCAGGAAAAGTGATTGAAATGATGATGGATCGCGTGATCTAGATTGGATTCCCAAAGAAGGAAATCCAACAGAACTTGGATTGATTGGAAGAAGGTAGAAGGGCTAAGGGCCTAGGAGCACCAGTTTAATCAAAGAGCAGTGGAGCTGGAGTGAGAGAGCTAGAAGGATAGGGATTGGGACAATAGTAGGGATATTGGATTACAGATTGCCAAGTGCTGTGGCACTAGAGGATGATGAAATCCAGGGAGTGGGTGATAGAAGAGGATGAAAGTCATTTGAGTTGAGGTGGTCAGAATTAGGGTTTTGGATGGATTTTCTTCTCATTTTTAATAAAGTGGAATCAGTAAGGGTGTAAATAATAAAGTGCAGATAGTCTTCCTAGGCTGTGTGCTTTAAGTTTCCTCTTGCCTGTTCAGGCCTGATAGAAGTTGGTTGGCAGGGATTTTTGCCTAAAAAAGCAAAGGTTCCTGTGTAGAGTTCCTCAGTGTCCAGTGTTTTTATGCGTGAGCTAGCTGAGGGTTACTTGGTGAAAGAGATGCCTTCTACTTACCATAACAGGATTCTCCCTTTAACCAGCTCTTTGGGGACTGAGGCCCAAGTCAGTTGGCTCTTCTAGTAGAGAGAAGATCTCATTTTCAGGAACTTATGACAATGAAGAATGAGTCTGGATAATGTTTACATGCTTAATTGGGAGCTGTTTTCATTTAGTATTTCATAATGAACTATAGTTTTTTACCTATTTTACATTGGTCAGAGAAATTTGCTCATGATAGAACCAATTGTAGTCCTTCCCTCGTAAGCATAATAAAATAAATCCATGTTTTATATAGTGACATAAATTAGTTTTCATAGTTTATTCAAAAAAAACTTGCCAATACTAGTCAGAACAATATGACAAGAGTGGTAAGGAGTTATAAGTCATTTTGGTCAAGACTTACTTTCCTATACAAAGCAATTTTAGATAATTGCATAGACATGCAAGTGACCTTTGTTTTTGACTCTGCTCTTTCTTTTTATGCTGCTGTTGATTTTATGCCAGAAAAGGTACATTAGATTTCTAAGGTCTCGTTAAATTCATTTTCTTCTGATAAATATTTTAGACGTTAACTTCAAGAGTAATATAAGCAGTAACTTTTTCATTAATACTTCTAGGAAAATTTTACTAGCTTATTGCCTTGTCCTAAGAGCATTTTACAATGAGAGTTCTTTAAAAAGCTTTTGATTAGTCTATAACATATTTTATTTATTTATGAAAGTTAGTACCAGAACCACTGAAATTTATTGTTAAAGTATAAAATGTAATAGTTTATTTTTTGCTAAGTTTTTGAGCAACGTATTTTTATTTTCATGTAGACAATGAGTAGAGGGCAAAAGTGAAAACATATTTTAGTCAAAAAGAATCTATTAGCTTCTTAGCACTGTATTTTGGTGATGTGAAAGAAATAAAAGACATTGTTCTTGGCTTATAAACCAAAAAGGAAGACATACTTCAAAAATAGAATTATTTTTCTTTTTTTCTTTTAAATAAGTATAGCTTATTTTCAACCATGTACAAAATATTGGGTTTTGCTATTACTCTTATAATTTAATAGAAATTTATTAGTTTCCTAAGTCTAAAGTGTGTCAGGAAATGCAAAAATGAATGAGAAACTGCCTTTGTCTTCATGAGGTTAACTCAAGGTTGAGTAAAATATTGTCTTTCCACTAGGCTTGGAACTTTGCATCCAATGACTATTGCAATATGCCATTTCAGTTTTACAGATGAGGAAACAATAGTTTAGAGAGATTCAGTCACTTGCATAAGATCGTAAAGCTAGAAAGTGGAAGAACTGGGATGTGAATCCATGTGCATCCATCTCTAACTCCTCTCCTTCTTTCCATTATATCATGCTGCAGATGCCTTTAAAACATGCTTAACTTGTTTTCATCATTGTTCCCATTCGTCTGCCTTGCTTCATTATTTGTTACTATTCGTCATTCTTTCCATCTTGGAATTCTCTCATTTTGACTTTTGTGACACTCTACTCTTGTATTTCTCCTCTCTCTCTCTCAGTATTCCTTCTCCTTTTCTTTGCATATAAGTGTATCCCAAGTTATGTCTTCAGCCCTCTTCTTTCTCCATGCTCATCCCCTTAGCACTGTCATCTACTCCCATTGCTTCTGGCCTTATCAGGACGCTGATGACTCCTAACTCTACGTCACTTACTCTGCTCTCTTTATTGAGCTTTGACCTGTTTCCAGCTGTCTGTTGGACACATCTGCCAGAATATCTTTCACATACTTCAGATAGAACTTCTTGGTGTTTTTTTTTGGTGAGGAAGATTCACCTTGAACTAACATATCTTCCCAATCCTCCTCTTTTTTTGCTTGAAGAGGATCAGTCCTGAGCCAACAAATGTGCCAGTCTTACTCTGTTTTGTATGTGGGATGCCGCCACAGCATGGCTGACGACTGGAGTAGGTCTGTGCCTGACGTCCAAACCCCTGAACCTGGGCCACCGAAGTGGAACGCACGGAACTTGAACCACTTGGCCACGGGGCTGGCCCCAGAACTTCTTGTAATTGAACTTATTTTCCTCAAAACTTGTCCTTTTCCCCCACTTCACTTGTTCTGTTAATGGTATTTATCACTGTTACTTACTTTGGTCCTATTTGGCTATCTTCTCTCCTTCAGCTCTCTTTATTCATTGTCAGCTGTTCCTTCTAGCTCTGTATTTCTAACATAACTCTCCTTTTTTCTATTTTCTCAGCTATTATTCTAGTTCCAGGTTTCAATCTTATGCCTGGCCTTTGATAGGCATTAATGGCACAAAAGACAAACCATTCTATTTGTTACCACCAGATTAATATACTTAAACAGCTCAGAAACCTTCAGTAGTAGCTTCTCTGTACTTAGAGAACTCCTTAGCATAGCATAAGATCCCCTTGATCTTCCCAGCCTTCCTTTCTAGCTTCATCACCTTCAACTTTTCCTTCTGCCTTTGTATTTCAGTGGAACTGTGTTGCTGCATTTATTCTCCAAATATGCCCTACTGCTTCCTTCTTCTATGCCATGGTTTCTGAGGTTTCTTTTGCTGCCTGGAATCACCTCCTCTCATCTTTTTTTAAAAATTAAAATCCTAACTTTCATTTAATCCCACTTTAAGTATTGCTTATCCATTTGTTGCACGGATAAACCAACTTTACAGATAGTTGTCTAATTTCTTTCCTCATTCACTCATTCATTTGTTCGTGAAATAATTTTTGAATACTTACTGTGTGCCATGTACTAGCTAGTTGCTAGAGCGAAAATAGTTGCAGCTCCTGCCCAGGATTTTCAAGCTAATATGTTTTGCTCTGCTTTCTTAACTTTCATTTAAGCTTATTTTATAAGTTATTTTCTTATAGCTCTTATATATTACCTTCTGTTACAGTTATTTTAGTATTTTTTTCTTTTCTAAACAACTCCTTAAGGGTCAGTTTTGCATCTTGTTTATCCTTCTGTCCACTGTAGTGCAAAACATTTGTATATCTGGGACGTGCTAATTATATACTTGTTGGAGACTAAATTTTTAAAAAAGAAAGAAAAGGGATACCATATATATAAGCATACCACATATATATTTTTAGCTATCCACATATAATCTGCGTTTCAGTCTTTCATTTGATATGTTAGAGAAAAATTTTTTGTTTCCTAGAAGCCCGAGATTTTTTGGTTTCCTTTTTAGTTCAGAAGTTTTGAATAGGATGCCATGTAAGTATATATTTTCCAAAGCTTTGGGATTGTAGATTAATTGCTCGTTACACAGGAAAAACTTATTGGTTGCAATGTAGTAATTGTTTTATGAGGATATTGTCCTGTAGGGAATGTTCTAGATCTGTTAAGTATTCTCAGGTATGGACTTGACTGTAGGTCTTTTGATTTTACCTGACGTCTAAAATCATAAGTCTTCAGGCAGCTTCATACCTTCCTGGTGTCTCATGAATACATTATTCTATATAAGTTGCCATTAACTTGAATTTCACATTTCTTCTTTAGCTCTTGTTTCATGCTATGTCCTGTAAATAATTAATTTGGACCTGTGGTAACTTTGTTCTAATTTTGAGGCTCTACTCTTATAGATGTTGTGAAAAATATATGTTTTTAAAAAAACAGAAACAGAACATAGGAACTTTGGTGAAGGGAAGCAGCATTTAAATTTTTTTTTTTTTTTTGGTAAATTTGTGCACAGTTCTAGTAGTGGACATTTGTCCATTCCCTCTTGCTTCCTTTAATGGTCGGCTGCACTCTTCCTTTATTTTCAACTTGTTGGATTTGGATGCATTAACCTCATTCCTTGCTCCAGAGTTCTTGGTTAGTTGAATCTAGTTGAAACCTTCCCCACCCCCACCACGTCCACCTTCATTTCTGCTCAAGTCATGTAATGCCAGTGAGTTATTCTGGAAAAGGAAAGTTTCCCCTTTCTTCCTCAAGAGACCTTTCTCTCCTTCTAGATACGTCATATGAAATTGTGAGGTGCAGAATGGCTGCAGCTATTTTTGTTGCCAAGATTCGAAGCAGCCTACCTACCCATGGAACAGGACAGAACGAAGAGATTCACAGAGAAGTGAACACTGCAGCTCTGATGGCATTGTGAATCTGGATCAGATTTCCTCTGGATTTTTCAATTAGTGGGCAGTCACGTCTCTCCCTCTATTTAGAACTTTTCATTTGTTTGTTTAGAAACATTTATTGTGTAGCTGCTGTATGCTAGGCACTGTGGTAGGCATTAGTGATACGAAGAGATGAATGAAATAGGTTTCTTATCCTCCTGGGGCTTACAGCTAGAATGGAGACATTCTAGAATAGAATAGAAATAGACATATAATAAGATGAATGGAATAAAGTGTTACAGGTACAAACCATAGACAGCCCACAAAGATGGAAAGGCTTTTCTATAGTTGCTATAGAAAAAAGTGCTGGAAGAAATGATTTCTGGTGCTGCTTATGGTGATGTAAGAGTGCCCAACTCAGGAGAGCCTGCACCATGAGTCTCCCGCTGTCTTCATGGGATTAGCAGTGGTTTAATGTCAGCAAAGCATTATTTGTCACTTCAAATTAATGTTAATTTGGGTTTGTATTTAATTTGTGAATTTGTTGGCTTTATAATTTTAGAGCTATAAAGATAAAGAGTTTATTCCTAATTTTATTTATACATACTTAAATTTGTCACTGACTGGGTAGGTCCATGAGATTTTTTTTTTTTCCTTTTAAAAAATGTCCTTACACTACTCAATTTTGAGAAACACTAGTAGGATTGAGTGCTGGGGAACCACTGAAAAGTTGGGACAGTGGATGGAGGGAGGATAAGATTGTAAGTAGAGAAATCTCTTAGTTTAGATTGATAATGAGAAATTTGAACTAAGGTGTAGAAGTGGGATTTTATTAAAAAAAAAAAAAACGAGTACAAGATATGTTGACTGCATAGACTTTGTGGCTGGTTAGGTTTGTGGGATGAGAGAGAAGCTCCAGATGTCTGGGTCAGTGACTGGATGGATGCTGCTGCTGTTCAGAAAAATAGAGATTTTTTTTTTAATAATTTTATTTATTTATTTTTTCCCCCAAAGCCCCAGTTAGATAGTTGTATGTCGTAGCTGCACATCCTTCTAGTTGCTGTATGTGGGACGCGGCCTCAGCATGGCCGGAGAAGCGATGTGTCGGTGCGCGCCTGGGATCCGAACCCGGGCCGCCAGTAGCGGAGCGTGCGCACTTAACCACTAAGCCACGGGGCCGGCCCAGAAAAATAGAGATTATAGGAAGAAGAAACAGGGTTTTCTGGGGCTGAGGTGGGCGTTGGGGAGGGGGTGTGAGATGATGACATCAGTTTTGAATATCTTGAATTTAAGATGCCTTTTAAACATCTAGGTTAGTAAGTCCTATAGTTTAGGAGACAGGTAAGGGGCAGGAATATAATTTAGGAGTCTTCAGCATTTAGAAAGCAATTGAAACCATGGAATTATGAGATTGACCAGGAAGAGTCTGAGTGAGAAGTGAGGCCGAGGATATTCTAGATGGTATTGGAAGAGGAGTCAGCATTCTCCCCTGTCTCTGGTTTTCTGTGCCACTAGCCTCCATGTTCAAAATCCCTGCTCGGTGGGTGTGTCTATTTGGGGAAGCAAAGAATATTGAGAAAGAGAAAAAATACTTCTTGAGAGAGATTAATTTGAAGAGTAACAAGTATTAAATGCAGCGTATTTAAGACTTTTGGCTTTCTTTTCCAATTTAACAGATTACCTTTAGGAATAGGGAGATATTAGACTACCGACCTTAACCTGTATCATTCCTATCCAAGTCTGTAGAAGTGGCAACTTTTTTTTTTTTTTTGCATAAGGGCCAATTCAGGAAAAAATAACTATGTTACAATTGTTCCCCTATAGATACCCAAAGTATCTGATCAGAGTAAGCAAGAAGGTAATGACTCTTCTTCACTCAGACAATCTTTGATAAATAAAAGGAAGTCGGAGTCTGAATACCTCCATTGAAATATGACACTCTTGAAGATGTAGGCTAGGCCTTGGTGTGAAGGAAGACTGTAGGGGTTAGGGGGACCCTGATATACAGGTGTGGTCAATAAACTTTGATAGTGAAACTTTCCAGCAACACAGGGTGCCTGTGAGAGTAAAGTTTGACAGTAGAAACTTGGATGTAAAAAATAAGGAACTTTGAGATAGGTCTAATTATTTCTAAGGCAACAAACAGTCCTTTTGGTGATTTCTTGAGTTGAGGATTGAAAATACTGGTTATATGTCTTTTTGTATGTGTGTGTGTGTGTGTGTGTGTGTGAGAGGAAGATCAGCCCTGAGCTAACATTCATGGCAATCCTCCTCTCTTTTACTGAGGAAGACTGGCCCTGGGCTAATATCCGTGCCCATCTTCCTCCACTGTATATGGGACGCCACCACAGCATGGCCTGACAAGCGGTGCATTGGTGCACGCCCGGGATCCGAACCCAGGCCGCCAGCAGCGGAGCGCGCATACTTAACAGCTACACCACGGGGCAGGCCCCTGGTTATATGTCTTTTAAAGCACTTACTACTTTGAAACTATTTTTAAAAAAACACTCATTATTCCTTGTCTTTATTGTGTATATTTGTAAAAGTATTTGTTAAACATATTTTATACTTACTTATAACTTATTTACGACATGTACATGGGTCAACTCTTATTTATCTCAGAAAATCAAAAATAGTGTCTGGCAAATTTGGCAAATTTGAAATCCTTTGCTGACATCTGGCATCTAGCATGCTACGGGACTGATTTTGGAAACTGTTAAGAAAGTCAGACTGACTAGAATTCAGAGAGTCAGGACAAATTATGTTTGTTTTTATGATGATTCAGTTTGATCAGTCTCTGGTGATACTGAAACAGAATGAAATACTGAATGTGCAGGGTACACAGGGCTGTAGTGAAGAGGGTGGGAGGTTGAATGTTTGAAAATGGTGGTGGAAGAAATCTCAGTGACCACAGATTAATTTCAACTGGCCCAGTAAGAAATTTACCCAAGAGAGTTTGAGATGGGGTGTGTGCAAGTATAACAAAATATACATAATAATTTCTGTGTTCTTTAATTTTTACAGTAATAAATTTGCTATGGTTTGTACATCTTCAAAGTATATCCACAATCTGACCACTTCTCACCATCTCAATGACTATCACCTTGGGCCTATCCACCGTCATCTCTTGCTTATATTATTGCAGTAGCCTCTTAAATTTTTGCTGCATATTGGAATCGCTTGAAGATTTTTAAAAATACTGATGCCTGGCTTCCACTGGCTGTCATTCTGATTTAATTGGAATGGATTGCAACCTGGGCATCAGGATTTTTTTTTAAGTGTCTGGTGTTTCTATTATGCACTCTCCTGAATGATCAGAAAAATCACTCAACTTTCCTTGAAGTAATTTATTTTGACTATATTTTTCTGCTGGTAGCCATGTTCATTTAATTTGGGACATTTCCGTTTCTTAAAGTTGTGGAAGTTAAGTCCTGGTATATCCATTAGGCTTCTTAGTTGTGAGCAATAAAAGCTAACTCTGGCCGATTTAAGCGGAAATGAAGTTTACTGATAGATTATTGAATGGCTCACAAAATCGGTAGAAGGCTGGATGGAGCCAGCCTTAGAAAAGGTACAGGAACAAAGGGAGGCCAAACAGCTACAACCACAGCAAAAATCCTGCCAGTGAGACCATTACTGCTGTGTCTGCTGAACAGTGACGAGATGCCTCGGATTGCACTACTAGTTGTGCTGGCCGCTCCATGCCACCGCTGGTTCTGCTGCCGTCATACCCTTGGAAACTAGATGTTGCCTCCACTATTGCTGTCATCAGAAAGAATTCTCTGGGGGCTAGCCCAGTGGCGCAAGCGGTTCGGTGCGCGCGCTCTGCTGCTGCGGCCCGGGGTTTCCCGGTTCAGATCCCTGGTGCGCACCGCCGCACCACTTGTCGAGCCATGCTGTGGCAGCGTCTCATATAAAGTAGAGGAAGATGGGCACGGATGTTAGCCCAGGGCCAGTCTTCCTCAGCAAAAAGAGGAGGATTGGCAGATGTTAGCTCAGGGCCGATCTTCCTCAGAAAAAAAAAAAAAGAATTCTCTGTTGTCTCTGCTTTTCTGTGCCACTAGCCTCCATATTCAGAATCCCTGGTCGGTGTGTCTCACTGGGTAAGTGTAGGCTGCCAGGGCGTGTGGGAAAGCAAGTATCTGGCATTTTCAGTTTTTAATAGTGGAAGATAGGCTCTATCTTGCATCAGAACTCATGAAGTTGGGAATTCTCCAAACACAGGTAAGGGCTTCGCATGCTCAGAACCTGACAAAATGACGAAAGTCTACTGCACATAGTATAGCCTATAATGTTTTATTTATTTTATGCATTAATCCACTGGTCTTCAAAGTTAGAACCCATAGGACACTGATGTTCTTCCACAATTATTTTTAAACCTTTAGAGACTGCTACCACTTGTGCCTTAGCAAGCGGTAAGAGATAACAAGATAAATGAACAAGTAACAAGCCAATTAATGGGAAAACTTGGACATATAACTTATGAGTATTTTTTTTTTTATAATTTTTATTTATTTATTTTTTCCCCCAAAGCCCCCGTAGATAGTTGTATGTCATAGCTGTACATCCTTCTAGTTGCTGTATGTGGGAGGTGGCCTCAGCATGGCCGGAGAAGCGGTGCGACGATGTGCGCCCGGGATCCGAACCTGGGCTGCCAGCAGTGGAGCGCGCGCACTTAACCGCTAAGCCACGGGGCCGGCCCTAACTTATGAGTATTTCATGTATTATTTTTGGAGGTGTGGAGATCAGTATAAGTATAAAATAGGCATGTTTCTTGATAGTAAAAATGTTCTGAGTTTCTCTGATGGAAGTTATATATCAATATTATATGTCAACACTATCCAATAGAGATATAATGTGGGCCACAAATGCAATCCATATATGTAATTTTAAATTGCATTAAAAGAGTGAAAAGAAACAGAAGCATTTAATTTTAATAGTATACGTTATTTAAATCAATATATTCAAAATATTATCATTTCAACATTTAATCAATATAAATATTTAGGGGATAGTTTACGTTCTTTTTTTCTTACTAAGTCTTCAAAATCTAGTGTGTATGTTATACTCAGAGCACAGCTCAGTTCAGACTAGCTACATATCAAGTGCTAAACAGCCACGTGTAGCCCATGGCCACCGTATAGGACAGCACAGTTCTATGGCATTGTGTAAAATGTTATATGACTTCCAATATATGACTATATATATATGACTTGACTTGATTTTTCAGTGTTTTGCAATTTTTTTATGGTGGGGAGGGAGGTGTGAAATGAGGAAGAGAAACCTAATTTTTTTCATTAGCCTTTGTTTTTGTTTATTATTTTTTATTTTCTGAATATTTAAGTTCGTGAGAGATTAGGGTAGTCGAGATGCACCTTAAGGCAATGTGTTGTAGTGCAGAGATTGCATGTAAATAATCAAATTAATCATATTTTATTACATTTAATGTCTTTGTCACTACTAGGCTTTAGTATGTGAAGTTTTGAAAATAAAAAAGATAATAGAGACTGACTCCATGCTTGAGATTTTATCTATCATATGTGATTTTTTTTCCCTAGGTAATTCATGTTGATAGTAAGTTTTATGTTCTAATTATTTTTATTCTTGCAGGCTGCTGAATCAGGAATAATAAAAGTTAAAACAATAGCTGCACGAAACACCGAAATTTTGGCAGGTAATTTTTTTGTATTAAAAATTCAACAATTAATGAAAATTTGACTAATAGTAAAAGTAAAATCTTAAAAAAAAAAAAATCCATTTTCTGTAGCATCTCTTCCTTATGCCCTAACATGCTATTCATAATGATAAAGAACATGTACAAGTCCCTAACTTATGAACTAATTGAGTTTCCCAGAGATGAATGCTATAAAATTCTCTGAAATCAGAAAACTTAAAAGTACTAACTCCTTAAAGGCAAGAATTTTTCTTACTCATCTTTACCTTCTTCTCCACCTCTTGTCAATCACCTACGACACACCTTACCCATAAAAGGCAGTCAATTAATATTTGTTGTATTGAACTGAATGGGAGATTGGTTCTCAGTCTGCCTTCTAAGATCTATTTTATCTTTAATATAATAGAAGCAAGTCATAATATAGTATTATACATTTAGTAGTACTGTATGTGTTTTCAGTCCTGGGACAATATGGTCACAAAGAAAGAACAGGAGTACGGTGGAGAATAGAAAACAAAAGTGTTTTCTTACATTCTCTTGATTGAACCTGGTTTTAAAGGAGGAATTTTTAAGAGTTTCTCTTTGGCACCCTCTTGATTCTCCGTCTCCTTCTTCCTTTTCTTTGGTGCCTTTCTGTTCTTGCCTCAATAATGAAAACACGGAAACTGGCATTTTTTGAGAATCTGTTACATGTGAGGCATTTGTGCCACTCTGTCTTGTATAAGACAGCCTTATGGGGAAAGATTATTCTTATTTTATAGTAGAGCAAATTGAGATGCAAAGAGATTAAGTTACTTGCCTCAGGTCACATGATAAGTGGTGGAACGAGATTCAAATTGAGGGCTGTTCAGAGCCCATGTTCTTCCTGCTGCAGTGTGCTGCCACCGTACTTCGAGGTTTCCACGCTGGCCATGCCCACCCAAGTGTTTATACCTAACCGTTGCTTGCTTCACTGTCCTTCAGTCTGCATTTCCAGTTCCAGTAGTGCTGTGGGTCTCAGCTAGTTGTAGGAGAAAAGCAGTCCTGTTAAGTTAATTTACACAAACTCCAAATAGTAAAGAATCTCCTTAACTCTCATAAATCTCTTTACATTTTTAGAAATGGATACGAGTAAATCCCTAATTGGTGGAATTTCAAAGAGTATTACAAAATGAAATGAAGACTTATGGGGCAGTTTCCGGGTGGGAGATGAGAGAGGGTTTTCCCTAGGCTTGCCAGCTTTGCTGGAAATTTGCCCTTAGGGTTAGCTCTCCTAAGGTGCTTCTGTTTCTCGTAGCTGCTTCTCTGACTTTGAACATTGTGTCAAAACACCAAATAGTTTTATAACATTATGCACAGCATTGAATAATGCTCTGTGTGCACATTGAGAAAGGGTATTTTAAAAGTGGTGGGTAAAGGCAAAGATTAAGTATGGTTGGATTGGGGAGGTCAAGTGGATTATGGGAGATGCGTGTTGGGTGGATTAGCTACCGTGAGGAAGTTAATGTTTAAAGATAAATTATGACCTGGATATTTTGAAGTTGGAGACATCATAGGCCAATCATATTAGAATATCATTACAAATATTTACCTTTGCTACTGTCATTGCTGATATCATGGTAAGTCTTTAATTATTCTCCAATAATAGACATTTTCATTGGGTCTGTAGTCAATGGAAGATTTTTTAAAAAGACTGATTTCTTCAGAGGATCACTGTCTGTTATAGACTTCTATACCAAGTAAAATGTCTAATTAGTTAATCTCAAGGACGAGTAAGAAAAATTTTGTCTCAGTCAGTATGAATTTAATATATAGGTGGTCTATTAATTTCATTTTAATTCAGTTGGCTTTATTCAAATCAAGCTAGTACAAATCTTTATGCACAAACAATTAATAGTTCATGCTTTACTATCCACATTATCCAGAGCCATGTACTTGAGGAGCTATATTAGCATTTAAACTTTTGCCTAGGATCTTTTACCAAGTATTTATAGCAATTGATACCTAAAAATTTATAGATTTTAGACCACTGTCATCTTGAAAATCAGAGCCTCTTGAGAAGCAAAGAGTTTAAATTAGTCAATATGCAGTTTCTAAACTACTTAATTAATTTAGAGTACAGTTAATACTGAGAAAAATTTTTAGTTAACTTTTTTTTATTTTCTGAGAAATGTTTACTTCTCCATAGTGCTAGAGACTATAGGTTACCACTTTGCACTGTAGTGGATGTTAAAGATATCCAACAATTGAGGAATCTCAAATGAAATGGGGTATTGAATTCTCAGATATCGCTGAATATTCAGAAAATATGAAAGGTTGCTATAAAAATTAGAACCGTTGATTAGGATCAACTGGTCTGATTAATGGTACACACCATAGATTTCTAGCCAACTTTAGTTTCCTAGATTTATTTTCTAAGGGAAGTTTTTATTTACATTACAGAATAAATCTTTGCTTTACATCTCCCCTTTTTTTAAGCATCCTCCTTTAATGTTTATTTTTCTTTGTTTTCACTGCTGTCATGAATGCTGACAGAAGTGGGAATGCTATGCCAGGTAATGTCAGCACTGATTCACATACACAGATCGTTATCTCCAAATCTCCTTTTTCTTTAAAGATAAAACTCTGCAAAAGAGAGATAGCAGCATCAAGTTTTTCATTTACAGGCAAAATGCCTTAATCTTACATTTGACTACCATATATGACTAATTGTTTTTATTATCTCAGCTTACAATATACTTGAAATTGACTAATAAGGCTTATGTTATTCAAAAATTACATAAGCAGAGAATCTGTTTTTAGAATAAATATTTGAAACAAGGAAGTCAATAAAGTTTGTATATTTAACCCCTACTCAAAACCATAACAGTTACATTTACCTATGGCTGCTTTCAGCTACTGTCAGTATACATGCAGAATTTTTACATGGGTAATCATTATGTATGATTTGTGTCCTCTTCTCATACAATTTCTCTCATATCTACATGGTCTTGTTACTAAAAGGTCTCTAATTTAAGAAGCAATAAGTAAATGTACTTTGGAATTTTTTTCTGACATTAAAATCTCTGATTTTATTTAGTATATTCTATCTTATCAATACATATACTTGTTATATTTTAAAAACATCTATAGAGTATATCATACAACATATTCTTAATAAGGAAATAGTTATGTAAGAATCACTAGGGGAGATACAAAGATGGGTAATATAATTCGCTTATAGTCTATATGGAAATACAAAAAATATGCTTGAAAAGTGTGTGCCATTCATTCTGTTTAGCTTACCTGCTCTTCCGTTTGCTTTTTGAAGTCCTTTGCTAGAAATTTTCCCTTCCAGATGACATACTCCCTGAGGTCAGGATCAATATCTTGTTCTTCCTTATGTTGCTAGTATTTAGCACATTGCATGGGAAATAGTAAGCCCTCATTAAATGCAGGCTAATAAGTGAGTCACTCCAAAATGCAAGTGAAGTCTCTTATCACTGCCTCTCATGTGTTTTTCTACCTGTCTTTAATTTAACATGTTATGATTATTTGAGTACGTGAATTTTGTCATATTTAGTTCATGTCAGCCAGATAACAGAGTAATGAAGGAGACAGACTCTAAACAGAGAATTCCACGACTGTGTGGTAAATGCCAGTACGGTAGTATAGACAGGCTTGTTATGGGAACATAGAGAAGGCACCAAACGCAGCCTGGGAATCTGAAGCTGAGACTTGAAGCTTAGAAAGGAGTTAGCCAGACAAAAAAGGCGTAGAAGCGGAAAGTAAAGGAGGTTGCTTAAGTACCTGCGGTGTACAACGGCTTGGTCTGCTGGGATATGCTATTCACGTGCTGCCTTTGTGCGGCATCCTGAGCAACTGGGTGGAAAGAGTTTGAATTAGGGAAGCGAGTAACACATGCATGCTCATATTTTTATGTAAGTTACTCTGACAGCACTGTGGAAGATACACTTCACTGTACCATCAATGAGGCAGAAGTCTGCTGGTAGGCAATTCCTAGAATCCAGGCTAGGAGACACGGGGCTGTGGCTAGTGCCGTGCTCACAAGTTGATCGAGTGGGCCAGAGAGATTACATAGTTTCTCTACAACGTAGTGTGTTCTTACTTATTCTTTTTCCTTGGATTTTTTTTTTTTATTTTACTTTTTAAAATTTTAATTTGTGTCCTACCTTTTATTGTATCATAAATATTTTTCTTTGATGCCATCTTTTCTGATTTTTTTAATTGCTCCATAGTATTTCAGCAAGTGACTGTAGTTTATTTAACCATTCCTGTACGTTAGGCATGTTTCAGTATTTAGGATTATTTTTTTAAGATAAATTTCTAGAAATGAAATTATTAAATTAAAGGGTATATACTTGTTCTTGGAATTTGTCACCACACTGCTTTCTGAAAAGGTAAAAGTTTATGCCTTTACCAATAATATGTGAGTGTATTTTTATAACATTCTTGCTAGATTATTATTTTTAAAAATCTTTTTTGTAATTGAACAGGCAAATGACTTATTTTAATTGACATTTCTTTTTAATGTTGAACATTTTTTTCTAAACATATTAAATTATTTCCTTTTTTCATTTTATATTTTTTTGAGGTTTTTGTGTTTTCCTTATCAAATTGTTTGAGCTATTTATACAGAAAAATTAACTTCCCATCATGTTTATATCATATTTTCTGCAAGTCATTTACCTTTTAATTTTTTATCTAGATGCTTTTCATTTTTACATAATCTAATTTTTTAATTTCTTTTGTTGCTCTCTAGTTAGGAAGCCCTTCTTCCATTGGTTGAAAACCAATCCTGGCCGGCCCTGTGGCTTGGTGGTTAAGTGCGCGCGCTGCGATGCTGGCAGCCCGGGTTCGGATCCCGGGTGCGCATTGAGGCACCACTTCTCTGTCCATCCTGGGGCCGAGTCCCACATACAGCAACTAGAGGGGTGTGCAGCTATGACATACAGCTATCTACTGGGGCTTTGGGGGCAAAAAATAAAATAAATAAAATCTTTAAAAAAAAAAAAAAAAAAAAAAAGAAAACCAATCCTATGGTTGGATTTTTTCTTAATTAATAATTTACAGGGTGATGTGAGGACCTAGGTTTTTTTTCTTTTGCAAAATTACTAACCAGTTGTATAGCCATCATTTGTTGAATAATCCTTCCTTTTCCTGTAATGTGCTTTTAACATGAAACAGCCATATTTTTATTTGTCCTCCTATTCTTGAATCATTTAAAATATTTTCAGACCTTTTCAACCATTAAAATTTTTTTAATGTTGTTGGGAATAGCAGTCTTTCCCATAACGAGCTTTTAAGGGTTTTGAAGATAGCGGTTGTGTACACATCACATTTTATTTCTTTCATAAGAATTATAATTTGTTATTTAATGGCCATTAAAATTTATCATAGTAAAACTTATTAACCCCTATTAATGTGATTCATAGTGGGGTATCCTAGTTTAATTCTTTTTTTCCAGGATAAAAACTACAATTATGCAGTGAAACTGCTCAGAGCAAGGAAACCCCTAGGATATGGGGACCTGCTGGACCTTTTCCAGGTGTGTGAAAGTGCATCATTTGATCTCACAGTTATAACATTTGGAAATAAAGTATATTCATCAAACACACAGTGTTATTCTGTTAAAGGAGTTATGCTTATTAAGGGACTTAGGTAGAAAATAAACTTTTTTTCCTTACCCCCAAAAGTTATCTTTATATTTTAATGGAAATTGAAATAGAGAATTTTTGATTAAAAAGAGTTGACTTTTTCATCTTTTTTTTCCTGAAATGACAAAAAAAAATGGTTAAAACAAGATGTCTTTATATTGCTGTACAGCTTTTCCTTGATATGATTTCTAAAGTCTAAACCCATAGGAAGGTTTTTCTATAAAGCTATGCTTAATTAGCATGGCATTAAAATTCCTGTATATGAAAAGAGAGCAGGTATCTCAATTAGAAGAGCAAGATTAATTTCTGCTTCCTAGGACTACTGTCACTTTTAAAAGAACAAAAATCAATAACTTCTTTTTTTCATATGATCTTTGTCTTACTGTATTGTGATCTAGATACAGTGGATATATTTTTTGTTTTTCACACTGTGCTTTGAAAGACAGAATAGATCAGTAGGTTTTATTTATTTTTTTGTTGATCATATAGAATATATGAAATATAGAAATATAGAATATAGAAACTTCATTTTGACCGTTATATTCTCCTATAAACTGGGAGAAAAACAAGTGGGAAGGAGATGAGAGAGATGTTTGATTCCTTTGAGTTACATTAAAATAAAGTTTTTAAAAATTATTTTTATTACTACCTTATGCTTATCTCAGCTTGGTAGACTTGGATAACTGTGACTGACATGTATACAACATTTCACTATAACTCACCTTATTTTATTCATTCTAAGGGACACAGTTTTTTCACGTTTGAATATTTCCCAAATTGGTATGCATCTTACAAATGAGACACAGTTTTTTCACGTTTGAATATTTCCCAAATTGGTATGCATCTTACAATTGACGGCATCTTAGAATCACTGTGGGCCAGGTAGTGTTGTGGCTGTCTTTTTCAGTGTGTTTGTGAGTTTGTACGTAGTTGTTCATATTATTATCACATCAGATGAGTTACATGCATTGTTGATATCACATAAGTTTAATTGCTATTTAAAATGTCACACTAGTTGTTGTACAGAAACTTTCTGTTAATATTTTATGGTAAGTTCAGAAAGCACCAGCATCAAAACGTGCAGCATGGGTGCCGTCAGCTTAGGAGAAAATCTCAGAGGCAGTAGTGAAGTACTCTTTCGAAGACTGAGGCATCCCCAATGCCCTGAATGGCCTAGAGGATGAAATTATGAGGAAAAATTCTGATTAGAAAGCATTGTATCATAGTTTAACTGGCACTGATTTTGTTTCTGTGTGATACGATGGGTGTGTTTAAAATCATTGTCTTCAGAGATTCTTTGAAAGTACGTTATGTTTCCTTCTATGAAGACAGAATCCTTTTCCTTCATTTATCTGAAGATTTCAGGCAGACCACTTTAAAGTGCGGATCATTGGTTCCTCTTAGATATTTTTAACTCTTCTGACTTCCATTTGCATCAAGTGCTGTTTAACCTTGAAGACTGGCAGCATAATGTTGTGGGAGGAATAGTGAACCAGGAGTTAGAAGACATTTTCAAATTCTGGCTTTGCCACTTAATTATTGTGTCACATGGGCCACATCATGCCCTGTAAACTCTATATGATTATATAGATTATTATCTATATAACGCAAATGAGAAGCACGTTAACGTCATAAAAATTATGAATGCAATTTGTTACTATTGAAAATTTTTATTTGCCTGCACAACATTTAATAATTGGGAATGTTTAGCAGAATTAGGGGTAGCCTCGTACTTCAGTGATTCGGGCAGGGTTAAATATGGTAGGATATTTACTGCTACAGAATGGTATTTTTTGAGCTTTATTGTTATCTTTTAACCATTTATTTCAATGTTTTGAGACATTGCTTTCAGAAATTTATATCTCTGGGTTTGAATCAGAACCTTTATGCGCAAGCAAGCGAGGAAGTAAGGCAAGGGAGCCCTTTTGGAAACACTGTTTTCTTTGCCAGTCAGATTTGCTGTCTCTTAGCTGTGCTGTAGTAATGTATGCTGGCGGGCTGAGGGCCTCTGCAGAGCGTGCTGTAGGAAATTGTAGTCTTCATTTACCATACCTGGAGGGAGCTTTGGGAGAAGAAAGGTGGGGATTTAAATGACAAAATTATTGTGAACACTGGTTTTATACTTTTAATGGTGATTCTGGATGACTTTCTCACAATTTCTTTTGAAAACCATGTTAAAACTCAGAATTGTGTGTTATTACAAGTCTTAAACTCAAAAAATACTTAATGGATGTGGTACCTTTGAAAACATATTCCAAACACATTAGGTTAATGTTCTTTTGACTCAAAATTCCATGCTATTTTTTCAAATTTGCTGAGGATGACAAACCTGTCTTATTCATCTTTGTGTAATGATTCAATTTTGTTTTGTAAATTTAATTATATATAATTAAGTTTGTACATTTTCTAACCTTTTACATTTTTGTTGCCACTTTAAAACTTCTGAAAGAATTGGCTTGGTAGAAGAGGTTAAATTAAGATTTGGAATTACAGCATGTGCATTCAGTTAAAGTAATGCTTCAGTGATAAGAGAAGTAATATTGTTTTTAATGCGTTTATTTCTTGAAGAAGAAATTAGGGCTATGTAAATTCAAGGCATATGATAAAATTCTAGGGAGTTTCTGAATATTCATTCAGAAGTGTGGTAGGGATGATGGGTATTCTATTTTTAATTACTTTTTGTGCTCTAGAATTCTTATTCATGTTTTCCCTTCTACACTGTTGAACAAGTAGAGTGCTCCTCTGAGGCAGGATGGAACTTGTAAGTTGTCCTTAAAGAGTTTATAGCAGCAGATAGAGGAGAACTAAAATACAGAGTGTCAGGAGAAAGGCATGGGAAAGCTTAGTTCAGGGGTGTAGTTTAGATAGAGTCTGTAGTATCTGTCAAAAGTATTTTAACTCTTACTACTTGATTTTTACTTTGGTGTTTATTTTACGTAAAGTGGTTTTTATTGAGATTGTCATTACTGGTTGTAATTATATAAAAAATATATTGCTATATATGAATTAGATTTAATAATCATTTTATATGTGTTCTAAATAAAGCATTGAGAGAGCACAGCTCAGAGGTTGTTCAGCCTTTTCTGATGGGTTGTGGAACCAAGGAACCGAAGATCACTCAGCTGTGTTTGGCCGCCATTCAGAGACTCATGTCACACGAAGTTGTGTCTGAGGTAATGGGAAGATTTTATCTGAATTGTGCACCTAAGAATAAAATCAGGAGTTTTCAGAAGAGGAGAATGAAGCATACCTGATATTTAATGTAAACAGTTTTATGAATAGCAATGTGCTTGAAGGACATGGCTTAATTTTAAAAGATTAACAAATTGTCTCATTATTAAACACTCATAAATAATAAATAAAAATGAAGTGCATTTTGTCAAGTCATTTGTAATCTAAGCCGTCACAGTTCAGTAATACAGATAATTTTGAGAGCCAAGCAAATTTTCAATATCATTGAAGAGACTATAATTCATAATTTGAAAAAAAAAAAGGTAGGAGGGAAAATCATGACTGTTTCCTGGATTATCTGAAGTGATAATTTGTTGTTCATTGACCGAAGTGTATCATTGGTATCTAACCTTATGATGATAAAACAGGGAAAAATATTTCATCGCTGTGAAGCTGCACCTGCTTTCACATGTAATGGTGTTACCTTAACTTTGTACTCCATAAGGTGCTTTAATAGAAGGGGTAAATTCTTTTGTCTTTAGTATAGCATTCTAAACAATGTCAGATTTAATTGAGTTTATAAATGTGTTGTTAATTTAAATTACATTTTGTTTTTTCTATAACATATTGTAAGTGGGATAATATATAAGAAACAGTAGCAGACTCATAATTTGTATATGTCCATATTCATAAATGTCCAAAAGAAATATACTCATATTATTGTAGAAGTGAGCTTTGATTTTGACTAGGTATTTCAGAACTGTATTATTTGCATATATTCAAATAGTATTTTATATTTTAAAGAAATCTATTTTTTTGAGAAGAAAATTAATTGGTTGTAAGCCTCAAATTGGTTGAGGGACATGTATTTGGATCTATATAGAAGCATGGGTTTTGTGATCAAGAAATTTTTTCCAGGTGTGGTAGTATTTGTATACCTTTTCTTATTTAGGGCCCTGAGCACCTATATTTTATTTGTTGACAATAATTTAATTATTTTACAGATTGCAGCTGGAAATATAATTAACATGCTTTGGCAGCTAATGGAAAATAGTCTGGAAGAACTTAAGCTACTTCAAACAGTTCTTGTTCTTTTGACAACCAATACAGTAGTTCATGACGAGGCACTCTCTAAGGTAGGAAACCTGTTTGCCAAAGTTCGTAAGTACTTTGAGACAGCATTTGAATAAACTGGCTGAAAGAGAAAAGCCTGGTGCTGCTTGAACCAAAAGCAGCTTCCCTGTAGCTATTGTGATAATGGACATTGCACGTTAAAAACTCTCGGTGCCTTATTTTCCCCAGATTAGAGTTGAGGTCAGGTTAGAGTGATTAAGCGAAGCCGCTTGGGTATAGCTGACAGGCTTAGTTATGAATAGGAAATGGAAAAAGAAAAGTAGTAGAAGAGTAGGAATAGAGGAAGAGGAAAGTGAGAGAAACAAGTGCGTTTTGAGTCATCACTATTCTCCACAATTGCCTTGGATATTGCCTGTAAGAGCCCTCGCTTCCTCTTTTTTAAAAATAATTTCACATGTATATGACATATAAGCCAGAGAGTTTAAATCTGTCCTTCAAGTAGCTGGAAAATTGTCCTTTTGGTGTTTATACTAGATAAACTGCTTATATGATAGCTATTTCTCATTTCTTCCTCATTCCTGCCCTCTTTGGAACATGTAACAGCTCTTCTATTATTTATTTCAGTCTCTAAAAAGTTTTTTTAAATTATGAAATGTTTCTAAAGAATAAAAAGTATAGAGAGTAATATAAAGAACAGCCTTTAATTAATGGTTCGTTGTTTAAGGAACCTGTTGGACTTGCAATAATAGTTGTATTATAATTTGCATGCCTTTAAGGATGGATGGCTTATAAAGTAGAAAAGGATACTGTCGCATTAAGCTATGTGTACTGTCTCTAGAAAGTATATCTGTCTGTCTTTTCAAGTTATTCTTTTGACGTTCTTAGGTCATAATGAGATTTTACGTAATTGCCAATAGCTTATGCTTTTAAGCTCATACCTGCTTTATAAAATATTTTATGTATTTTTATATATACTTTTGTTGTATGGAGTTCCTCTTGGTTTCTAGCCATCAAGTTATTGTT